>NC_132852.1:47427470-50074970 GCF_048164855.1 Canis lupus baileyi | reverse complement strand
CCCAAATACCTCGCAGTTGGCTTTGAGGGTTTTTCCACTCTCACGCTCCCTCCACCATCTTGTTAGTTCTCCCTCCAAAATATATCCAACGAGTGACCGCTTTTTACCACCCACACTGCTCTCACCCTGGTCCCCGTGGTTATGGCAGCGGCCTCTGCTTCTGCCCTAACCCCAGTCTATTTTGGTGCAGCAGTCAGAGTTGTTCTGTAAGACAGACCACATCACCCCGGTGGCTTCCATACAAAGTCCCATACAATCCGCCCTCTTACCTCTATGACTTCTTCTCCTTCCCCTCTCTTCCTTTTCTCTTGGTTCCAGCCACATTGGCCTTCTTACTGTTTATGAAATCAACCAAATATGGTTCCACCTCAGGCCCTTTGCACTGGCTGTTCCTGTGGCCTGGAACACTCTTTCCCCAGGTAGTCAGACATTAGTAAAGCTTTCCCTTTCCACCTACTATGGGCCGGATTGTGCGACCCACCCCACCACCCCAACTAATTCATGTTGAAGTCCTAACCCCCAGGAGCTCAGAACGTGACTGCATTTGGAGATACAGTCTTTCAAGAGGTAATAAAGTTTAAATGAGGTCATTCGGGTAGGCTTTAATCCAATAGGACTGGTGTGCCTAGAAGGAGGAGGAGTCCGCACAGAGGGAAGACCATGAGCGCCCCATCTACAAGCAAAGAGAGAGGCCTCAGAAGACACCCCTCTGCCAACACCCTGACCTCAGACTTCTAGCCTCCAGTATTGCAAGGAAATAAATTTCTGCTATTTAAGCAACCTGGCCTGTGGTACTTTATTATGGCAGCCCGAGCAAACTAATACACCCCTCCAACTACAATGTGCAGTGCCCTCCCCCAACTCTTCATATTCCCCTTCCGTGCCTTCTTCTTTCTCCCTGGCATTTACCACTGTTAAATATGCTACAGATCTTTCTTATTTCATTTGTTTATTATCTGTTTTCACATTAGAATGTGGTTACCTCCAGGAAGGTGGAGATTTTTATCTGCTTCTACCACTGTACCCCTAGAAGTAGAATGGGGCCTGGCACAGAATAGACACTCTGTAATCATTGGCTGAATGAGTGGATTTTACTGCTCCCTGCACCCTATGAACATGAGCTTGTGTTTGCAAGCAGAGGCATGTGGTGCGGGGGAGGGCTGGGCCACCCTGCGGATGGCGCCACAGCTATGCATTCTACAAGGCTTGACAAGCACCCACTTTCTAGAAGATGGGCATTTTAAATTAAACATTGAAGTAGAAGGTGGCCACAATTTGGTGAGGAAGATGAGAATAAATCAAGCAATTATTGACATAGACACAAACAGCTTGGTCTCTGGTTCTGATGGGGACAGAAAACCTTGATAGAGAGCTTGCTACAGTGTGCCATACACGAGGCTGCCTGCTTGACTTTCTCTCAATCTCCCCAATCACTTAGTGAAGGAAATATTATCCTTAATACTCCCTTTTACACAGGAGGAGCCAGGCTTAGAGAGGAAGGTTAAGTAGCTTGATCGAGGTCACATATCTACAAAATGGCCAAGTACTCAACTGGAGTCCATTTGGTGTCAAAACTTATGCTCTTAATCACTATTCCAGAAAGATGTAACTGAGTCTCTGGGGTCTTATAATCAATCCAGGATAGCCAACCCATTGGGATGCCCTTGAATATTCTGCTCTGATGGACTCTTTTGACCTTCCCCACCCAACAAGGAGAGGATCCAGCTGAGCTTCAACCCCAGGAATGTAGCCTCTCCTATATGTTAGCCTTTACGCTCTGGGGTCCTGGGCTGAGTAGGTAGTACTGCTGCTGCCACTCTTCACCCACCAGCAGGCAAGGGCCGGTGAGCTCTGGCCCCAAAGTCTAGAATAGCCATCTAGTCCCAAGTGTGTGCTGGCACTCGGAGCCAACACCAGACCCCAGTGGAAACTGGCTGAAGTCAGGAGCAGATACATTCACAGGATTTCACAGGGGCCCTGGGGGAGGAGGCCCCCAGTTATCTTGAAATAATCTTTGGTGATATCTGTGGCTAAACCCACAGGGAGGAGTGCCAGTCACTAAAATATGTCCAGCTTTTCAGAGCTAATGAGGTCTGTTGTTTGACACCTTCTGTGTGTTGGCCAACAGTGAAATGAGTCATGACTGAGTACAGGAAGCAATGCCGAAGCACCAGATATGTATTTAATCTCTGTTGACTCCTAAAATTTTAAATGAAACTAATGTTTAATGAGGCCTCTTATATGCCAGGCACCTTATGCGTACACTTCATCTCCATAACCTGTGAGATAGGGATATTGATGTTCTCATTTTGCAAATGAGAAAACAAGGCTCAGAGAGCTTGCAAGGGGTGAAGTCCAGCTTCAGATGGAGCCTGTCCATATCCTAAGCTTGGTGTGAACTTCCTGCTACACAAATGCGCCTTACAGAAAGAGAAGAGCCCTTTAACTCTAGAAGGACTTTATATACATCTTTGTAACCAGAAATGCCCACAGTACTATCCAAGTTCCAAAACAACAACAATAACAACAAAACCACTTACATAACTGGAAAAAAGAGTTTCTATTGGAGCAAGAGAATGGCCGAGGAGGGGGATGGTTTCCTGGTGGCAAGAAAACCCTTCGCCACCCTAGAAAACTGTTCCTAATGTCCTTCTCTACACCCAGAAGGTGTTCCTTTAGCTTGAAACACTTAGGACTGGAGGAGCCTCTGCAAAGTTCTCCTGCTAGCCTGACCCCTGGGCAGAAATTAATCTGCTTCCTAACTTCTCTGGCTGCTGGTAGGCCCGAGGTCAGCGACAGGAATGGGGCAAATGCATCTTGAGGACATTGAAACGGTCATCACAATTGGTCTCATCCCACATCACAGACGTGTCTGTTCACAGTTCTGATAATCACTGTATCACATTTGCATCTCAATGAGTGCTATGTCTCAGGACCACCACCTCTAGATGGAAGAAGCCTCCAGAAGCAATCCAGTTTGTCCTCCAATTCCACGGGCCGCCACTACTCTCCACGTGGTGAAAGAGGGATCCATTCTTGAAGGTGGTTTCTCCGCTCTGCTCTAAGTACCTCTCTAGGGCTAACTACCGCACAAAGAAATTCTTCCTTAGATCTGATTTCAATTTCTCCAGGGAAATTGCAGCTCCTTTGGTTCTCTTTGAAGATGGGAAACCTTTTTCACGGGGACCTGTGGGTGGCTCTGTGGTTTAGCGCCTGCCTTCAGCCCAGGGTGTGATCCTGGAGTCCCAGGATCAAATCCCCTATCGGGCTCCCTGCATGGAGCCTGCTTCTCCCTCTGCCTGTGTCTCTGCCTCTCTCTCTCTCTCTCTCTCTCTCTCTCTCATGAATAAATAAATAAAATTTTTAAAAAAAGGAAAACTTTTTCACAGAAGATTCAAATATATTCAAACAACATTACAAAAATCAGGAAAATTATAAAATATTCACTGGTAATCCTACTAGCCTACTTAGTTTTCATTTCTCTTTCATCCCTTTCCAAATGTTATCGTTATAAATATTTGCAATAATTACAATCCTAACATAGGCACTGTTTTATAGACTCCCCTTCTCATTAAAACACTTCTTCCCACACGACCTAATTTTCATCTCCAACTTTCAGGCAAATCATGATTAATGTGCTGTCTTTTCTGCACAGATTATTCCTGGAGTCTTCATTCAAACTCCAGAAAATGTAGAACGATTGTTTTATATGAGGGGTGTGTATGTCCCATTAACAGGATGGGACTCACTGAGCCAGTTTATCTAGTCTTGCCATATCTCCCTTGAGCCCAATAACACTTATATCTGAGAGGGACGGTTGAGGTTACATCAAGGCTTTCTTACATTTGAGTAAACTCCTGTTCCTTGACACCTTGATATATTCACCTGCTTAGTTTCCAGGGACCTTGAACCTTAATGGCTGCGCCATGCTGTTTCACAAAAAGGTCACAGGCAATGTATTCTACTGGACTGCCTGCCCAGTCTTCACCGAAACAGTTAGTGCTTGGCATCTGATACAGCTCGACCTTGACATTACAGGTCTGCTAAACCCCAGGTCTATTGGAACTTCAGCTACACTGAAGATTGGACCCCACCTGACACCAATGTCCCCCCCCCTCCCAGGAGACAGAACATGTACAAAACACCCTCTCTACTTCAAGTTCTTGCAGTTAAACAGCACACAACCTGTGGCCAGGGGACAAGATTGTTCTCAGTACAACTCCCTGGCTGCTGCAGAATGGAACATATGACCCTCCATTGTGCTTTCAATTATAGTTCACTAAGAGTAAAATAGGAGTCCCTCTCTGGGCATATCCCGCGATGAAATTTTTTTAACAAAGGCAGAAAAATTAGAGTACTAGCCCTCAGAAATAGCAACAAGAGATGAACGCATACCTGTAGGAAGGAGATGCCAGCCCAGAATTAAAAGCTGATTTCAGGAATCCCTGGGTGGCTCAGTGGTTTGGCTCCTGCCTTTGGCCCAGGGTGTGATCCTGGAGTCCTAGGATCGAGTCCCACATCGGGCTCCCTACATGGAGCCTGCTTCTCCCTCCACCTGTGTCTCTGCCTCTCTCTCATGAATAAATAATTTTTTTAAAAAAAGGTTATTTCAGTTAATGAGCATACAACCAAACAAGAGAGACTCCACCTATCATAACATAGAACCCACCTCACTCCCAAACTTCCTTCCATCTGGCACACGGGAAAAGACTCCATCTCTCTACGTGGAACAATTCTTATTGGCAATCCAATTTCTGAGTGTCATTGTGTGCCCTTCTACAAGCATAAAAGAATAATGACTTTCTGGCAGAAGGCCCTGGAAGAGTTGTCAGACATCCTGATAAACAGGAAGCATTCCTATTCCCAGTGTTTGACCACACATTTCAGTGCCAATCTTCCACAATTGTGTGATGTCCACGCTGACTTTTCCCAATAGCCAGGCACAGAGCCAGGAAAATGAGCGAGCATCTCTGCCACTGCTCCTCTCGGAATAATGGACAAGGAGGCTTGTTCACGATGGTGTGGAGCCAGCTCACAGCAGCTCCTAAGAGCTGACTGTTACATTTTCAGGAATTTCGTGAGCAGGTTGACACCAACTTGAAGGCTGAAAATCAGCCATGGTGAGATTATTTATACCACAGGATTTGGTAAATACTACAAGTCAGTGCCAGTTGTTAAACATTTATCAGCACACCATTGCTCGTTAATGAATCCCTGGGATTCTATAGACATTCAGAAAGAGTCAGAACTTGAGCTATTTCATGTTTTGCTTCTCCTCAGAAAAGACCAGGAAAGACAGAGACAGAGGGTCCTAAAATGTTGGGATTTGAAGGGATGCCAGAGAGGCAGGACAAGATGGTGGAGTTACCTAGATAACCTTTAAATCATCCTGAAAACCTACGAATTCAGCCTGAGATTTAAAGAGAGAACAGCTGGAATGCTGCAGTGAGAAGAGTTTGCGCTTCTATCAAGGTAGGAAGATGAAGGGATGCCAGAGGTCACCTGGTGAAAATACTGTGACCAAGCGACAAGGAGGTCACACTACTGGGGTCCAGACAAAGGACAAGACCCAGATCCCTGTGTCTTCATCACTGATCTTCGAAACTTCCCACCCAGACACTCCAATAAAGCCAAAGAATACTTGTTTTCACCTCATTTTTCTGGGAGCCCATTTTCCCACCTTGACAATGAAACGTGATTTTCACCATGACTTTCCTCACCCTGAGAGGCAGGTGGGCCAAGCATTTCCCACGTATTTTATGGAAAAGCGCTACTTCCTGTTTCCCTTGAGGTTTCAGGAAGGGAGTGAGAGTGATTCTGGGCAGGGTGAGCCGGTGAAGTACCCGCCTTTGGGCGATGGTCTCCATCCGCTGCTGTGACAAAGTAGTGTGGACTTAGTGGCTTATAAACAACAGCCCTGTAGTTCCCGCAGTTCTGGAGGCTGGAAATCTGAGATGAGAGGGCCAGCCCAGTTGGGTTCTGGGGAAGACTCTCTCCCAGACTGCTGACTTCCCATCACATCTTCCCATGCTGAAAAGAGGCAAGAGAACCCGCTGGGCACATTTTTATAAAGGCACCGATCTCATTCATGAGGGCTCCACCCTCAGCCCAGTCACCCACCTCCCAAAGGCCCCACCTCTAAGTCCCTCCACAGTGTGAGTTAGGATTTCAACATATGAATTTGGGGACCACATGAACCTTCGGCCTTTTGGAGGGCTAGTTAAGGTTGCTGGAGTCTGGAGAGTGAATACTGAAGGGACACCTCAGAGTTGAAGAAGCATCAGTGAATTTCCCGAGCTCGTAGTGGTGCTGAGGAGACGAGGTCCCCATCCCTTCCTCTACTACAGGCTGACCTGGCACAGCTGCCCTTAAGCTCTAGAGGTGACCACCCATGCCTAGGACACTGGGTGACCAGAGTGTCAGGTCCAGGAAGCACGTCAGAATTCCCACCCGTGAGTCCCCCAAATCTTCATCCATCTCAGGGCCTAAGAAGCCTGGAAGTTGAATGGGCCGTTATTCTCATTTTGTGGTTTGTGGCAGAAGAGGTGTAGCAATGGAGCTTGGGTGAGTTCATCAAAAAGACAGGGCACAGCTAGGAACTTTTGACTTTATGGGTTCATTTAGGCTGAAAAATAACTGAGAGCATCTCAAAGGATAACTGTGAAGTGTTAATGAGCTAATTAGCACTCGTGCACTGTGTGCTAGCCGTTCACATGTGGTCACCTGCCTTTGGTACTTAGAAGTTTGTTCTCGACACTTAATTAAATAGCATATTCCCTATTCAAAGGAAAAAGTTGGGTGTGAGTTTATGTGGGTGACTTTAACAACAACAACAAAAAAAAAATCACAGAGTATTCTATAAAGAAAGTACATTTGAGTCCATTCAGTCTGATACTCTAGCTCCTAAGCTTCAAGTCAGTGCAACCACTGGTCCTGCGTTACTTTAAACAGATGTCACCAGCCACGCAGTGACAGGCACTTGCAGGGAGTCCCTAACACCCAGTTGGGTTTAGGTGAGGCTCAGTGAGGCTGCCTTTGTGACTTCAGTCTATTTCGACAAAAGGAAATCACTGAAAAAAAATTTTTTTAATAAAATAAATAAAATTAAATTTAAGAAAAAGGAAATCACTGTTGCGCTCTGAGGAGTCTGGACAGGGCCGCCAGTCCTGTTCAACATTCCGTGAGAGCCAACTACACATGACACAAGCCGGCTTCTCAAACAGTAAGGGGCATGTGAGTCCCCAGGGGCAACCTTGCTGCTAAAATGCAGATCCAAACAAGCTCCCAGGTGATGCCTCTGCTGCTGGTCTGTGGCCCAAATTTCCAGCGGCATGGAGCTAGACAACGGAAATACAATGGACAGCAAGACAAAGCATTTGCATCTTGGGCCTGTATAGGCACATACACAGGTGATTTTAATACAGCAGAGCACCGTGATAGAGACGCCACATGCCCACATGCTGGCACAGGACCAAGAGGCATCTATCCAACAGCTAGGGACGTCTTCTGTCCAGAAAGCAGAAACAAAGCAGGGATTGCCTTGCATCTCTCCCTACCGCATTTACAACTGTTTGGAAACCAGGGAACCACTAGTTCTTGAACAGTGGAAGCAATATGGCTTGAGCTGCATTTAGAAAATCACTCTGGAGTCCCTGCCTGATGAAGGCTGGAGAAGACATCCTGATTCGGTGGATAGTTCTATGGATTATGCCTCCAAATGATTCTCCGATTCCATCTGCGGCTTTTCATCCCTGCTACTGCCCCCCCTTAGGCCAGGCATCACCATTTCTTATCTGGAACAATGCAGTCACCTCCTAACTACTTCCAACTGCACTCCTGCAACCTATTTTCCATGCAACAACTAGAACAATCTGCTTTGGAGGTACACCAGACCGTGTCACCTTCCAGTGAAAATCCTCCAATGGCTTCCCATCAAACTCTAGATCCCAAACCCATCCCATGGCCTTTAAGGCTTAACAGTCCTACCTTACCCCAGACTATTCTTCCTTTCATCTGATATCCTCCAGCCACACCACACATGCACCTCCTCAGAGCTCTTCTACTTACTGTTCTCTCCACCCAAAATGATGTTCCTCATCATTCAGGTCTCTGCTCAAAGGTCACCTGCTCAAAAAGACCTACTTTGAATATCCAAATTTAATCCACTCCACCAGTCAGCTTTCATCCTACTATCTTATCTTTGGAGCACTTAGTGGTATCTGGAATTATCTTATTTAATACAGATTAAAACACATGCATGCGTGCACACATTACCATAGTATAAGCTTAGTGGCAGCAGAGGACAGACCATTCTACTCACCAGTCCCCAGGACAGTGCGTATGGTAGATTCTCTCTAAATATTTGTTGAATGAATGAGTTTGTGGGAGGTAAGATGAGTGTCAGGGACACCTATTAGAAAGCTTTTGGGGTCATCCAGGCAAGAATTGAGGAAGCCTAAACTAAGGTATTGGTAAAAGATTTGAAGAGACAATAGCCTGAGGAATACTTAGGAAGTAGAATCAATAGGACTTGGTGATTGAAGAGAGATGGAACATATGAATGAAGGAAGAAACAAAGATGACTTGAAGACTTCTATATTCCTCATCTAGTGAGTGGCAGTGCCACTAAATGAGAAAGAGAACCACAGAAGTAGAAAATGATGAATTCAGTTATGGATATGATGAATTTGAGGTTCTGTTGGAACATCCAGATGGAGATGAATATATGGGTCTGGAGCTTGGGACAGATGCCCACGCCAAAGATAGAATCTGAGAAGATATTGGTATCCAGATAGTGCTGCTCGGAGAGAACATGTAGAATAAGAAGATGAATACACAATCGGTAAAATCTTGGGGTACACCAACAGTCAGATGGTGGGTGAAGAAAGAGAGCTCGCATGGGACAGCCAAACAGAGATGAGGAGAACCAGGGCATTTTTCTGAGTCATGGAAGCCCTGAGGAGGTTCCCAATGAAGCAGGAGTGATTAATGGTGCTAGATTTAGCAGACAAGTCAGGGAAGATAATGAATAGAAAGTGCCCATTGGATTTGCAATTAGGTGTTCATAGGTGCCTACCATTCAATAGAACTGTGTAGGCGGAAGTCAAATTGCAGTATAATGAAGACTGAACCAGAGCTGAGGAGATTAAAAACAAGACTTTCAAGGAGTTTGAATGAGAATGGGAGGAGAAAAGCAGCCGCTACAGAGGTCACTGGAAGGTTCTGTTGAACATTTTTTAATGATGGAAGAGACGTGTTTGCATGCTAAGGGTAAGAAGGGGGAGGTTTAATATAGGAGGACAGAGAGACGAGTAATGGGCCGGCCTCTGGAGATGGGATCCAGGACATAGGCTGTAGCATCAGCTTTTAGCAGAAAGAGGGCTACTTTATTTATTCTGAGTCAAGAGAGAAGAAGTGAACACCGGAGCAAGGTAAGTACATGAGATTAAGTAAATATAATGGCCTCAACTTTCTCAATAAAATAGACGATAGGCAGTTTATTAGTTTTGTTTTGTTTTTAAACACAAGCAGCAACATAAAAAAAAAAATGGGAGCTGAGGTCATGAACTTCCAGCCTGTGCATAACATACTGTCGTAAGTGGGCTGGAGGCAGGGAGGCCTGGGAGGAGGCTGTTTTGAACCAGCGTGAACGGATGTATATAAGAACCCAGACGACTCATGATGTGTGAGAGGCAGAGTGCCACACACGTCATATCATCCCACAGGGGCGTGTGTACTATACTGCAGTATCATGAAGACTCAAAACTCATACAAGACACAAAAATCACCCTTGCCTTTATGTCCTGCCCTAACGTGCCTTTTCCCTTATTCAAATGTCTCAGAGTAGAAGTTACGTGTAGAAAAGAGTTAACATACCACGCCTGAGGCTGCTACCCTTAGGAAAGTCTGCTTGCACGGTTGACATCTGGGACTAGACACTCGGGAGGTTCCCTGAATGATAAAGGAGGTTTACAGTTCCTGGACCATTTGTGCAAACATTGTGGTTTAGGCTGAACACCTACTTTCCCGCAGGGAGCCTGGAATATTGGTACTAACTATGCAACTGGTGCCTACATGAGCAGCCCCCAACCTTGAGCCCTGAGTTTCTAAAAGAATTCCATCACATACGTGTTCCTGCATTTCACTGATGGGAAAGGAGTGAGCATTTTGTGACCCCTCATGGGAGGGATCCAGCATAAGGAAGCCCACAGATGGATTCCTCTAGACTCTGCCCGTGTCTTTTTCCCTTACAATTAGATGTACACCCTTATTGCATTACTGTCATAAATCTTAGCAGTGAGCACAATTATCCACCAAGTCTACGAATGCTTCTTACATATCGCTGAACATGGAGGACCTTAGGGACCCCTGAAAACATGGGCCATACCAGCCACCCGCTTTGTTGTCCCCTCCCACTCACTCGGCCCCCACATGCGATCCTGCTTCTATCTACACCACGTCATGGAAACTGTGTTTACCGGGCATGTCTCCATTAAACAACACGACAGGAGTTGTGAGAGTTGAGGTGCCATAGATACGTCATCGGTGTCAGTGTGGCCGGTCCCAGCATGGCTTTCCAACCTTCTGGATCATGTACTTTCATGTATGACTCAAAACATGTCTCAAGCCATTTCTTGAGAAACCCAGATGGCCTTTATTATCAGTCACATTATCTAAAGGCTAACGTGGAGCTTCCAGGACTTCAGTGAATGCTGGCTGATAGATTCAACCCTAGAGCAGGAGTCTGCAAACGATGGCCTGGAAGCCAAATTCAGCCCAATGCTTGTTCCTGTAAATAAAGTTTTATTGGAACACAGCCATGCCCATTTGTTTCCATAGTGTCAATGGCTGCTTTGGCACTACAACGGGCTGGTTGAGTAGTTTCAAAAGGGACTCAATTGCCCAGAAAGCCTAAAATATTTATTACCTGGACCTTTGCAAAAAACACTTGCTGACTCTTGCCTTAAATGAATAAAGTTCTGTAGAAAGAACAGAAATAAAAGAGAAGTTAAAGACAAACTTCCCATTTACAAGTTGGCCTGGATTTTGAGCCTTATTCCCAAAGTTTCTGGAATATGTGACTCACAAAATGTGACCTTAAGCAACAGAGGAAGTCACAGAGATTGGGAGAAGCTTCTTTATTTGCTTGGAGAAGAAGTCTTGCTCCAACAAGAATTACCACATTAAAAAAATTTTTTTACTAATTGTATATATTTTTAATTTTTTTCAACAATTTTGATTCTATTAAAGTCTTAGAGATGTACTTGAACATTATATAATGTAATAAAAATAACTAAAAATTCTCTATACCACCCTTCCTTAAAATTATTTTTTAAGATTTTAATTCTAGTTAACATACAGTGTAATATTAGTTTCACATGTACAGTACAGTGATTCAACACCTCCAGACATCACAAGTACATTCCTTAATCCTCATCATCTATTTTGTCCATCCTCCCAGAGGGTTACAGCCTCCCCTCTGTAACCATCGGTTTGTTCTCTATAGTTAGTTAGGAGTCTATTTTCTTATTTGTCTCTTTTTTCCCCCTTTGCTCATTTGTTTTGTTTCTCAAATTACAAATATGAGTGAAATCATTTAATATTTGTCTTCTCTGACTTATTTCACTTAGCATTAGACCCCCTAGTTCCATACATGTCATCACAAATGGCAAGATTTCATTCTTTTTTATTGCTGAATATTCCATTGTGTATTTGTATATCACTTCTTTATCCATTCATCAATTGATGAACACTTGGGCTCTTCCATAATTCAGCTATAATGCTGCTATAAACATGCGGGTGCATATACCCCTTAAAATTAGTGTTTTTGTATTCTTTGGGTAAATACCCAGAAATGCAATTGCTGGAGCTGCATTTTAAATTTTTTGATTCAGTAAGTGTCTACTGAGCAGCAAGTTCTTTGTATATTTGGCAAATCTCTCCCCGTATATGACCAGCCTTTTCACTGTCATAGCAATGCCTTTAAAAAATATTTGAGTTTGTCTAATTAATTCGGTTTTAATGTGTCCTATTTCAGAATCTTGGGCAAATTTAAAGTTCTTCTCAAATGTTTTCTGCTGAAAACTTCATAGTTTCACTTCTTTTCTGTGGGTTTCTGATGCATGTCAAGGTACTTTCTGTAGGTTATGTGAGGCAAGAGTTAAGGTACTTTTTGATGGTTTGTTTTGATTTTTTACCTATGGCTACCCAGTTTTTCCAGTACTGTTTGTTGCAAAGATTATTCTTTCCCAGTTGAATTGCTCTGGCACCTTTGTTGAAGAGCAATCAACATAGGTAGATGTCTATTTCTGGACTTTTGTTTTGTTTTGTTTTTAAGATTTCATTTATTTATTCATGAGGACACGGAGAGGGAGGCAGAGACACAGGCAGAGGGAGAAGCAGACTCCCTGCGGGGAGCCTAATATGGAACTTGATCCTGGGACCCTGGGATCACGCCCTGAGCCAGAGGCAGACACTCAACCGCTGAGCCCCCCAGGCGTCTCCTATTTCTGAACTTTTTATTGTGTTGCATAGATCTATCTTTCTGCCAGTACCACGCTGTCTGTATTACTATACTTCATAATTTTGAAGTCAGGTAGTTTAAGTCCTCCAATTTTGTCCTTCTTTGTAAATGTTGTTTTGACTATTCTATGTTCCTCAAATTTCCTTGTAAGTGTTAAATTGTCTTGTCAATTTCTACAAAAAAAATAAAGTTCTGCTAGGATTTTAATTAGGTTTGCTTTGATCTATAGATCAATTTCAGGAGAATTGATACCTTAACATCTCGGTTCTTCTAATTCATGAACATGACATCTCTCTCCATTTATTTAGGAGTTAATTTTTTACAACTATATTTTATAGTTTTCAGTGTACAGGTCTTTCATGCCTTTTGTCAAATTTTCTCCTAAATATTTCATATTTTTGAGGCAATTGCTAATGGTACTTTTCATTTCAGTGTCTAACTGCTAGTATATAGAAATACAATATTGATCTTGTATCCTACAAATACAAGATATTAATTCTAGGAGTTTTTGTAGCTGTTTGGGGTTTCCTACATTAAAGATCATGTTGTCTGGGTATAAAGACAGTTTTACTTTATCTAATCTGTATGTCTTTTAGTTCTTTTACCTACCCTACTGTACCAACTAGAATCCCCAGTACATTGTTGAATAAGAATGGTGACAGCAGACATTCTTGCCTGGTTCCTTATCTTAAGGAGAAAGCATTCAGCCCTTCACCAGAGTATGATGTTAATTATAGTTTTTTTTTTGTAGATTTTACGTTTTTGTTAGGCTTAAGAAGTTTATTTCTATTCCTAGTTTGCTTGGAGTTTTTATTTTAACGGATACTGGTTTCATGAATCAATTTTTTTATCCTTATATTTTTGCAATTTGCATTGATAAACCACCATAACATTTTTTCGTTAGAAAGGAATTTCTGTTACTCATAAAATATATTTAATTTTCAATATTGTCAGTATTATTTACAGGGTTTAAGGAGAGAAGACAAGTCAGATAGAAATTTTAAATTGTTAATTTAGCATCCATAGATTTTATTTTATGTGATTGCCTGCTCTGTTGGCTGGTCTGAGTCATAAGCATTTGTAAAAGCTTTGTATAGCATTCTGGTAAATAATGGTTTATTAAATATCCATTTTGATCCTTGAAAGACAGGATTCTGAGAAACAGGAAAAGAACACAATTGTAGATACACAGCTTATCAGTTATTGCCCATAAAACTGCACTGGTCTTTATGTTTCTGGACTGTGTGAGAGTCTCAAGTGCATATCAAATACTGCTTTCTCTCATTTCTTGCTAGTTCATAGAAAATTTAATTCTCCAAGTTCAACCGTACCTAAAAACTCACCTGGGTAAGATTGAGTCGGGCTTGCATAAGATCCAAACAACCTTGAATACCCTACATAAATCTTTCAGATTAGCTTTCTCTGGAAGGGAGAGATTGGGGTCAAGAGTAAAACTAATTTGATCCTCAAAAATTTTAAATTTATTCTATCATCTAAACAGCATATCTAGATCTGGCAAGATGCCTCCTTATCTTGTGGGGATTCAGTCTACAGAAATAAAATAAAAATGATTCATATTCATAAGCATTCAGGAGCCTGCAGAGTTGCCACAACAGCAAATAAATGAAATGTCCATTTCCCACAGCTGGGTGGTTATGAGAATGCTAGAAAGAAAAGACTTGGTCCCATGGTCCCTTCTCTCCTCTCATCTTCAAGGCTCAGCCTTCACTTGCCTAGGGAAAGTGATATAAATCCCTGGGAAGCAATCTGTCCCTATTCCAAAAATTTATTCCACCCACAAGCTGCCCTCTGGGATTTCACTCATGGATATCCTTGATCATCTGGACTGGAATGCCCTTGACAGCTGTCCATCTAACACTGCATCTTTGGGCGGTTCTGGTTCAAAGAACAGCCATCTAGGGGTGCCTACCTGGCTCAGTCGATAGAGCATGTGAGGGCTTACTTTAAAAAACAAACAAATAAACAAAACA
Organism: Canis lupus baileyi; assembly: GCF_048164855.1. Taxonomy (NCBI): domain Eukaryota; kingdom Metazoa; phylum Chordata; class Mammalia; order Carnivora; family Canidae; genus Canis; species Canis lupus. The sequence continues at coordinate 50,060,456 of NC_132852.1, read as the reverse complement.
GAATAAACCTCCATGTACATTTCACCCAGTGGTCCCAGTTTCACCCTTGACAATATGATACTGAACAAGTCTACCGCCTTCCTAGAAGACATCCCACATGAGAGTGGGAGATAGCTCTCTAGGCCTTGCTGAACCTGTTCTTTATTCCTTACTAATCCAAATGTATTTCCAGGTGTTCTTAAGACTAGGAGTCCAAAATTATATGCCAAAACCTCCAAAGAAGTCTGATGCCTGTGGAGTCTGATTGGAATTTATATATCTTCATGTTGTGCTCACACTAACACCGACTTCTTGGGGCAGTCGCATCACACCATTGTTTTTTTCTTACAATTAGTGTAGGATGATAGCCCAGCTAAATCTATTATTCTATTAAGAGGCAATTCTTTTAAAAAGCAAATGCCAAAAAATAAAAATTAAAAATAAAAAGCAAATGCCTTGTTTGCAAAGAACACTGTGGAGAGAAACCTGTTATGAATTGATTTCTCAGATCTATTTCCTCTGTGGGAAGTCTGATAATCCGGTACCAAGAGAATACTCAGTTTGAGGGAAGAAGAGATAAATTTGTGAGAACTGCAGAAGCCAGGCCTGGGCTGGGAAGGGATGCGCGGGGAGGGTGCCACAGTGGCCAAATGAAGGAGAGGACACAAAATGAGGAGGCAGGGTTGTACCAAGGAGCAAGTCCAACTTTTTAATAGTTTTTCCAGAATTTAGAATTGCCAAAAACAGCAAGCTTGCTCTTTCTCTTTTCTTCCAGTGAATTCTCTAAGAACAGAAATTCTTGTCAGCCTTCTCACGTGGGGGAAGGGATCATTCCCATTGCTGTGCTCAGCAATTTCAAGTTCTGCACCCTCTTCTGGCATATTCTAGTCCACCCTACTTTTCCTTTTAGCCTTTTTACAAATGAACTCCAGTTTCCTCCTAATCAATATATTCATAAATGACTGCATGGTTCTTTAGCCAAGGAAGTGATTGTGGCAGGGGTAAGGGTCACAGGACAAGCCTGAAAAACCGCCCAAATAACAGCTGTGATACCACAGTCAGAGCATTATGGAACTAAAAGAACATCTGAGTAGCCAAACCACTGGATTCACATCTTACACTAACACCTAGAAACAGAGTACCGTGGGGTTGGTAGGACTCTGCAGAGAGCTGGCGGCCCATCACTGCAGGATCAGAGAGCGAGGGAAGAAAGGAATGTCTACCGCCAGACCCAGTCTGGGGGCTTCATGTATATTAACACCCACACCAACCTGGTGGCACGCATTACAATGTCCACACTACAGGTGAGCTCACAGAGGTGACACTCACAGATCTTGCCCAAGGCCACACAACGCATGGATGGATGACTAGATCTGGGCCACACAAAGTCCATCATATTTCCCCCACTACACAGCCCCCTGAACCCAACGGAAGTGTGTCTGAAACCATTTGCTCCACCTGATTCTTGGCTGTCAAACTTGAATGATACATGCTGGAAACCATGGACACAACTCTAAAATCCAATAGCACTGAGAAAGAAAGAGGCTTGAGTTAAGGAGAGGCCTCGGTCCTGCATTAAGTCCCATGAGGCAAAATCACACACGGCTACAGAGCCTACAACAGGTTACCTCTGCTAAGAGGGCATCAGCGGGGAGCAGAGGGAGGTGACCCACTTTTACATATCGCATTCAGGTGCATCTGCCCCATGTGGGTACCATCACTACTATCATCCCTCACTTTAAAAGAAGTGATGTTTAGTAAAAACACACGCACACAGACATTCGCATTCACAAACAATACGTCACTGTAGCTTAGTTTCCCAATCTGAATCTCTTTTAAGTCCCTAAAAAAAAGCTGCAGCTCTGCCATTTTTGCTTGGGAGGGTCAATCTGGGAGTCAGTGGTGATGTGGAAAGAGAAACACGAGGATCTAGAGTGACCTGTGGTTGGAGAGATGCCATGATCTATAGACGGGGGATGAAGAAAGGCAAAGGAGGGGTTGATGGGCTCCCTGAGGATGATCTGCTAAATACTCATTCATAGTGGATCTTGGAATAGTTAGTAACTCTGAAGTGGTAACCATTTGATTCTAAATGCTGTGCTCACAAAAAAAAAAAAAAAAAAAAAAAAAAAAGGCAATTCAGTAAGGCCACAGAATCTGTAATTTCTGAGGCAAAATTAAACAGCACATCTGTCTCCTTGTGATTCTTTCTTACTAGAAATCACAAAAGATCTTAAACAGTGTACTCACATTTGATGTACTCCCTAGTTCACCCCACGGTAGATAAAATATGTTTTAAAAATACTAAGAGTCATTGTTGGACTCAAAAATAAAATAAACATCCCTGTGGAGCAGCTGCAAAGCAAAGTGATCAGGACTGGAGGTGGGATACTGACTACTGAGGCCCAAAGCAGACAGGGGCACCTGGGAAGAACGCTGGTCACCCTGAAGGAAGGTATGTTAGTCTCCTCCAGCTGCCATAACACAAAACCACAGACAAGGTGGCCTCAATAACAGACACTTATTTGCTTACAGTTCTAGAGGCCGGAGGTCCCACATCAAGGCCCAGTGGGTTCAGTTTCTGGAGAGAGGTGTCCTCCTTACAGGTGCTCACTTTCTCCCTGTCCTCACATGGCCCTTGCTCTATGTGCAAGTGCGCAGGCGTGCATGCACACCCGGGCAGTGGGGGGTAGAGGTGGTAAGGAGAGAGGGCAGGAGTTCTCCTGTGTCCCTTCCTAGAAGGGCCCCACCCTCAGTTAATCTACTTCCTTAGAGGCCTCATCTCCCAGTACAGCCATGCTGGGGGTTAAGCTTCAACACAACATTTGGAAGGGAGTACAAACATGCAGTCCAGAGCAAGGGAATTGGCCTCAGATTGACTGTTGGAGAACACCACTGGGAGGGAACAGGGGGACCAGAAGACAAGAGTTTCTTGCCTCATGGAAAGCAGCTGAGAGCAGGCTGTGGACTTAGAAGGAACCTCCTAATCAGGAATTAAGCTACTGGTCTGTATCTTCCATGGAGCATTCCCATGGAGCGGGAGCCCCAAAACACCGTGCTGAGACTTGATCTCAGACTAAGAGCCTGAGAGTCCAAATGGAAGCATCTTCAAAAATCATCATAAAACCTGAAGATACAAAGACACAAAAAATTGACACAAATCTCCATTGAAGGTGACCCTACTGCCATCTTTAATGAATATTTCTATTTGTTGCCACCACTGCTGCTTCTGTCTTCTTGAAATGGGTACTTAGCTTATTGGTTTTCAGCCTTTTTTAAAAATATGTACATATAAATATGTGCTATAAGTTTCCTTGTAAGCAAGGCTGAAACTTCATCCACAAGTTTTCATCTGTCATATTTTCATTAGGATGCAGTCCAAATTATTTAACATTTTTATTGTTTTTTCTTTGATCCATAAGTTATTTGTGGGAGTATGTTTCAATTTCCAAATATAAAGGATTTTGAATCTTTTGTTGTTGATGGTGTTGATTTTTAACTTAACTATACTGGAATAGAAAGCACATTCTGTAAGATCTCACTATTGTTAAATGTGTTGAGATTTTTTTTTTAAGGCCCATGATAAGGTTTTAACGAACAACAGCTCATATGTTTGAAAACTTGAAATGTACCCTTAAATCATGCACAGATTAAAGAGATAATCATCAATGAAACTGCAAAATATTTTGACCTGAACTACAATGAAAATAATGAACATTAAAATGTATAGGTGCAGTTTAGATTGTAATTAACAATTTAGAGCTTTAAACAAAATCTTCAAAATTAAAAACAAAGAAAAAGATTGACTGAGAAAGAAACAATTCACTCAAGGAACCAGAAAAAGAATAGCAGAAAAAGGTTTTTTAAAGTAGAAGAAAATACAACAAACACAAACAGATACATATGGTAATGTTTGCTGCAGGATTGTCTATAAAAGCTTTAAAAAGTAACTTTTAATTACCAGATACTAGATTCAGAATTGACAGCTGAAAACAATTTCCCTTTAGTTTTATAAGTTGTGGTATGTCCATTCACTGGAATACTATGCAGCCATTTTACATGTATCTGTGACTGTCTGTTTACCTGAGAAAATGCCCAAAACACATAATTAAGTAGACAAGGTTAGAAAGCAGTAAATACTGTATTTACTACATTTCATCAGGTTACAAAGAGGAACTGATTCTGGCTAGAATAGGAGAGACAGAAGGAGAAAGAGAAAGAAAGGGAGGGAAGGAGAGGGCATGGCTTCACTGGAAAGATCCTGGAAATTTTCATAAGATTCAAGAATAAAACATCTAAGAATGAGGAAAGGAATGAAACCAGCATAGTTTTAGGGATCTCAGTAGAAAAAAAATTCCAAAGAACATTTTTTTGAGTTGGTCTAGATTAGTCTAGACTGGATCTGATATCTACACCAAAGCCAAGCAGCTATGGCTTATCAAATAATGTAAATCTTGATTATTAGGATGTTCCCAGAGTAATAAAAATGATTCTAAATGTACCCAAGAGGTATCTATCACCAGTAGGATCCTGTTTTTGTAATATACTATGTGTGGGTATGTGTATGTGTGCATTATGTGGTGATGAACTGATGAAGGTTGGTCACTCACTTCTATACTTTTCTCTGTGCCTCAATGAATATGTATTAATTTTACATTTTTTAAAATGCAATTTTCCATAGGGGAAAGAAAAACTCACTTTAGAATATGCTATCATATTTTATAAGATTCTAGACAGACCTGACAGCTGAAGGTGCAAAGCTGTCATCAAATATTCCTACAAAAGCAAACTGACCATCAGCTCCATCTTCCTCTCTGCCATCTGCCCACCTCTGCTTCCCTGTCACTCACCCAAATCTGTTCCCTGACTTGATAACAAAAAAGAAAAGGTTATTATCCTGTAGGATATAGGGCAAAAGCACGGACAATAGTCTCAAATCATCCCAACAGAAGGAAACAGTTTTCAGCCATCAATTCTGAGAACATCATCTGGTAATTTAATGCTCTGCAAAATTTAGAGTCTTTGATGGAGTCTGCATCTCTCTTTCTGCTACTGATTCACAGAGGATAGGCTTTTGTCGCTCTTTTCTCTCTTTTTCCTTTATATATACACAGTGCAGGAAGAAAAAAAAATCAGGTATTCTTTTAAAATCTTTTCAGTACCTCTTGTGTCTCTGGTAATTCCTGTTCTGGGCATTTTCATGTGCATCCCATGAATAAATATTCATTTGACAAACACTGACTAACATCTCTCTAAGATGGAACAGCTCAGGCTTTGGCATCAGCATGCCCTGGGTTTGAATTTTGGATGCTGTTTTGTTTTTTGTTTTTTTTTTAACTATTTGCATGTCTGAAAGAAATCAGAGGAGTATCCTAAGCCTTTGTTTCCTAACCTGTGGAAGGATTTTGTGAAGAATAACTAAGACAGAGGAGCATGCTAGCTTCTAACTCACACGTACAGCCTGTGGTTAGCATGTCTCTAGCACCCTCTAAACTATCAGTTAAGGGAAAGAATTACAGCTTCTTCATCTTGCCCAGACCTGGTGCAGTGCACACAGAAACAAGGACTACCATTTGTTGCGTTATACCAGACACTACACTAAACATATACCTTATGAAATGCTTTTATTTGTGCCCATAAGTATACCCCAACCATTTTTTGCAATCTCCTATACCTTAGTGTGCCTAGACTGAAACCAGGTGAGTTAGGGGGACTCCCATAATTATTTGCAGAATTAATGCATGCAGCCAGCCAGCCACACATCCTTATATTTAATCAACATCTCATATCAGAAGTGCTCTTCCCAACAGAGACAGAGGCAGTGAGAAGTCACATGTTAATGTTGAACCATTGATGAAATGGAGGCACAAAGATATGAAGTGGATCATCTACCCTCAAGTCAATGGTAAAATGTCATTCTATGTTCCCATATCCATTTCCAACCCAGTCTCCAAGTAAGAAAAGAACAGGAAGTCCCTGGGTGTGAGACGAGGAGTAAATAGCGCCCACACCTAAGGATGAGAATAAGAACAAAGGAGGCCATTCACCAACCTTCACAGAGCATAGAACTGCAGGTGAGAAATGAGGCCTTCCAAAATGGGGGTGGAGATCACTATTTGGGAACCCCATATTTAACCTAAAAAGCCAAAGAGTGAACTGCTCTGTTGGGGAGAAATCCCAAGAAGTTAATGGTGAGCATGTGTCTAGGGCCTCTCAAAGGTGTCAGTCTTCAAAGGCGCCTTCTGCTCCCAGAGGGTGACTACCATGGGCATCAATGAACACTTACACTTTCCTCAAGGATACAACAAATAGAACTGTTTTGTTTGTCAGATGAGCTTGTTTCTATAATTCCAGAATGTGCTCAAGCTGCCCAAGGGCGTTGTGTCAGAATGCAGGTCATGTTTTATTCCAGGGCGGAGGCTGCTCTTCTTTTAACCAATTATAAAAACAAAACAAAAAATAAAGATTGCAGAAAGTGACCATAATCTTGTTGGCTCCATTTATGGAAGAAAAACTCACTTGAAAGTAAGAAAAGTAAGAAAACCAGAGGACTATGTAGAAGTAAGGGCTGCTAATGAAATTCAGGGTCAAGAGTGCTAGCAGATACACTTCCTGCTCTGAACAATTAGCATCCCATCAGGACAGTATCTCTGTCACAGATTACACCTCGACCCCAATGGCTCCTTCACAGATGTACACCAATATCACAAGGCAGCAGTAGGTCTGTGTTACCTGGCCTCACAACTGGAATAGCCCAAAGTGTCATCTTCCCAAATAAGGGCAAAATATATATAATGGGCCAGCTCAGGGATCCTTCCGTCTTTCTAGCAAAGAGCTTTGTGGCTCCATTTGGTGCCACGTATGATGCACTAGGCATCAGGGGTTGTGTTCCAGGGCTGGGACTAGATTGCAATAAGTCCTAAAAAGTTGTACTTAAGGTAAATAATATTCAAATGCAATATTTTCTTAAAAAATTAAAATGAATGCAGAAGCTGCTATAGAAAACAGTTGGAAGCATCCTCAAAAAATTGAATATAGAATTACCACATGATCCAGCAATTCCACTTCTGGGTGGAATATACTCAAAAAGAATTGAAATAGAGACTTAAATGGTTATTTGAATTCCCATATCCATCAGAGCCTTATTCACATTAGCCAAGAAATAGAAACAACCCAAATATTCATCAATGAGTGAATGAATAAGCAAGATGTGTTATATACCTACAATGGAATATTATTCAGCCTTTAAAAAGAAGGAAATTCTGACACATACTACAACATGAATGGACGTAGGGGCACATAGGAGGCTCAGTCAGTTAAGTGTCGACTCTTGGTTTTCACTCAAGTCATGATCTCAGGGTTGTGAGAATAAGCCCTGTGTTGGGCTCCATGCTAAGTGTGGAACCTGCTTAAGATTCTCTCCCTCCCTCTGCCCTCCCCCTATCCCCACTCACACATTCTCTCTTTCTTTCTTTGAAAAACAAAACAACAAGACATGGATGGACCTTGAGCACATTCTGCTAAGTGAAACAGGCCAGTTGCAAAAAGACAAATACTCTAAGATTCCACTTAGAGAGAAGCTGAGAGCAAATTTATAGAAATGCACAGTAGAATGGCAGTTGCCAGGGGTTGGGGGAGGGGTGGATGGAGAGTTAATATTTCACGGGGATAAAGTTTCAGTTGGGGAAAAGGAAGGGACTCCTGAAAATGGATGGTAGTGATGGTCACCTAACAGCATGAATGCACTTAATGCCACTCAACTGTGTACTTGAAAATGGTTAAAATGATAAATTTTGCATTATACATACTTTACCACGATAAAAATGGGGAAAAAATGGCAAAAGATTCATGCTGAACAAAATGGCAACATTTTAAGTAAAGATAGGATCAATACTACTGATTTTTTTCCATTTGCCTGAGGCTCCATTATGGCTCCATACGGCGCTGTTACTAATCCAGTCTTCCTTTAAAATTGTGATTTTGGCAGATACTGCCTTGAAACATTGCTTATCTTGATTTCTGAGATCTAGGGTTCCCCATTAAATTTTGTGACCCAGGAAAGCACCTTCCTCTCCTCACCTGCCTCTCCCTGGGCCCCGTATCTTCCCACTGCTTTCTCTTGACATCCTAACACCTCCGCATTTCCATTTAGACTCTAACATCGCTCTGTTGTGTCTGGAAAAAGAGCAGGGACCCAGAAGCTGGTGACTTTAGATCATCAAAGTCATGTTTTCGTCTCTGGACCTTCCTGATGCTCCCTGGGCTCATCACTGACTATAATTTGGACTTGTTCACACGCCAGTACCCTCTCGCCCTAATCCCATCAGCACCTGGAAACTTTCAGCCTGTGACCCCGTGTTACCTTTAGCAGAAGGCCCTGCAGAGCTCCTGTGCCAGCTGTTTTTTTCCTCTTCTGGAGGAATTGATTCCTCGTGATCCTCTGAGCTGTAATCTCATCAGGCTGGAATAACTTGACACTCCCATTCGTCTGAGACAGAAGTCGTTTGTCTTCCAAACCTCAGAGCTGGGGTTGTTGCGAATTCCACCCATTGGCCTCCTCTTAGGGGACTGTGACCACTCCATCAGCTGCTTTGCCTTGCCTCTGAGAGATCCAGGGCTAGCAAGGACGAGAACATTTCTGAGCAGTGAATGAGAACTGCAAAGACCATTCTGGGTGAGAGCACCTCACCTCCCAAGAGGGAGCCTGGCTCACACAGCCTGGCCTGGTAGCCCGGACAGAGCTCAGGCAAGGGTCTGCAAACTCCACAGGAGGCATAACTGTCCAGCAACAATACTGGATCCTGGGTGAATGCTTCTTCATGGTAGCATATGTCATTGTGATTAGAAGCCTCACAACACTCCATGGAGCACCGAGTGCAGGGTGAGAGAAACGAGAGCCAAGGCCAACCCTGCCCCATAGCAGCTGTGTGACCTAGGCCCTTTGGGCCTCAGTGGCATGACTCCATGGTGGTGGTAAAAATGGGCCAGGCTATTTCAGGGGGAAGCAAACACAATAAAATGAGTTGATCATTGTGGAAATGTTTGAAAACTCTATAGTGCCAAACAAATATGTTATTTTGATAGTTATCTAACCAAAAGCTATGACAAGCCACTTTTCAAGATGAAACTCAAAACAAAGGATTGACCCTTTGTGATACACAAGGCAACCCGGGCCCGGGTCTTGAGAGGACTCGAACTGTGGCAGTGGAGACCTCAGGGAGCATGAGCAAGGCTCCAGTTCCTTGTTTTTTGCTTCATGGGACTGCCGACGAACTCTTGGCTGAGTAAGGGGAGATCTGAGCCATGGGGCAGAAGCATCATGACCCAGAAAGCCCTGGAGGAGACTGGGGTGCTGTCCTGAGGACAGCCAACAGAACATGCAATTGGAAAGAGACCGAACCATCATCTCTTCCACACTCACCCCAAAGCCTGCAGTAGACAAGGGAGTCCAAGAGCATCTGCTTAGAGAAGCAGAGATACAATGAGTAGTGGTCCCATGGAGCCAAAGCTGACCAGAAAGTTCTCATGTTCCTAGGTACATCCCAGGTGACATGTGAGAGCATATACAGCTACAGAGCATGTGTCCAAGTGTTGTGGATATTTTTCTTTTTTGGTTACCCAGCCCCTAATAGCCTCCCTTTGTTTATAACATGTCCCCCTTTGTGCTTCTCTGTAGAAAGCAGGGCCTTCTTCCCACTAGCGATCCTGAAAAAAGCCAGTCTTTCTCCAAGACTCCCTTGCAGCTCAGCAAAGGTGAAAGGCCTAGATCTGTGTGTGCTGGCCTTTGAGTCAGGACTTAGTACATCATGCACAAGAGGCAGAGCGTCCTTCTGGCAGTGTGGCAGCAGCCATGACAGCAGCTTGGATTTGCCAGGGGCAGGCACGTCCAGGGTCCTGGGCTAGCAGCAGAGGTGACATAAGTGGATGTGCCCATTCAGGGATGGCAAGAGCAGGATCTTAGGTGATTGCTTCTTCACGGAAGCTTCACCAAAGCTGTGGTTCGGGATACAGGGCTTCACTGGGCTGTAGTTTGGAATGTGATGGGGGCTGTGGTCCTAGTTGATGCCTCCTCTCTTATTCATGCTTGCTTTCCAAATCTAGGTTCTTGGGCCAACCTAATCCCTGGTCAATAAATGTCTTTGCTATTATGTAAGCAGAAGTAGTATCTCTTGTTTACCTTGATGAATTCTACATGATGCACCAAAAGTGTCACAGGCCGACACCCACTAATCCCTAACACATATTCAGGAACACCCCCTGGCAATGCACAGCTTCTTAAGGGCCCTGAAACAGTGACCTGGGGTACTGATGCCAGGAAAGTGCCCTACTGCTCCAGTCACATAGGGCAAGATGAAAATCTCCCTCAGATGAGGAACAAAACCACAAATATTTAGTTCATGTCAAAAGTTTAAAGAAATTTCATATTTTTGATCTTACGTTTCAGTGGGTTTTATCTTAATAAAAGAATTCTTCTATGTAGTGCCTTTGGCCAGAACCTGGATTAACAGAACTTTTCAAAGTTAGAATGTATTTCTGGCACATGGTACCTTAGGGTGAATAAATGAGGACTTGGCTTGCTAATTCAGGAGAGTTGTCGGTTCCCGAGTTTGGTAAATGCCAGCATCTTCTGGCCATTGCTCAGAAAGAAGATTCAGCTACAAGCCAGCCACCCCCTCAGCCCTAGGCCTAATCCTCAACTTAGTCATCAGTGACACACTGAACTCCAGGTACGTACAGACTCCCCAGCTGCTAGCTTTACTCCTGCAGGAAGGAGGCAAATGGTGTCTTCACCATCTCTTATCCCCTCTGTACAGAATGTGGACCCAGGGAATGCCATGATCTCTTTTGAGTTAACAGCATAAATCAAATAATCACAGAATTCTGAAGCTGGAAATGGTGTGTGCAAGTAAATACTAAATAACCAAATCTCCAAAAAAAAAAAAACAAAAAAACCCAACATGTATAAGGTTACTGTAGATTTTGCTGTTATGACGCACATTTACAATACACAATTTATAGATCGTAAAAAAATATACAACAGCCCTCACTGCAGATTCCACAGTTAATTTTTGCCAAATCCTTGTATCTGTACTCAAGCTATGGTCCCAATCCCACCATGATTTGACAAATGGAGTCGCACATTGATCTGCTAACTCTCCTCCCAATAAATGTATTGTTATTAAATAGGATGAGATCCCCCGATAAACTCACTTTTGTACAAATTATGTTCATTGAACTAATTCCTCTCTCCCCTTTAGCTCCAGTCATGACAGACTTTTAAGTCATAGCTGCATCATTAATGTTTTCTCCTTTACTTTAAGTCTAGAATAAATCAAGCACAGACTTACAGCATTCGCCCACTACCTTGGTGTAAATACTCCCTTTGCAACCAAAGTGTTATCACAGACACTGAGTGGAAAAGAGATGGCCAAGGGCACCTGGGTGGTGGCTCAGTCGGTTAAGCATCTGCCTTTGGCTCAGGTCATGATCCCGATCCCAGGGTCCTGGGATTGAGCCCCATATTGGTGGGTGGGGTGTCTCTGCTCAGTGGGGAGCCTGCTTCTCCTCCCCCTCTGCCTGCCACTCTCCCTGCTTGTGCTGTCTCTCCCTGTCAAATAAATAAATAAAATCTAAAAAAAATTTTAAAAAGATATGACCAGTAGCTCACCATTACATAGTATTTCTACACTATAGGTATGATTGATATAAAAAACACAAAGGCATAAATAAAATGTGATGTTTTGAGTATTTATTACCTTTATTTGTAATAAAGATATTTTTTAATTTATATAATTCTTTTTTTTAAATGTATTCTTTTTTAAAGATTTTATTTATTTATTCATAGAGACACAGAGAGAGAGAGAGAGGCAGAGACACAGGCAGAGGGAGAAGCAGGCTCCATGCAGAGAGCCTGATGTGGGACTTGATCCCAGGACCCCGGATCCCAGGACCCCGGGATCACGCCCTGAGCTGCAAGCGGCGCTAAACCGCTGTGCCACCGGAGCTGCCCAAAGTTATATAATCTTAATAATGGGTATATTTAACAACCAGCTCACTAAATTTCTAAAGACCTAATCAGCTTTCAGATGCTGGTACAAACCAATTCCAAAGCACTCCTAGGTGGAGGAGACCTGGAGAGATCTATTTCTACATCTATTTCCCCGCATCTACAAAATATGCGGAGTTGAGACTCAGGGAAGGGGGTTATTGGGATCAGGAAATCCAACTGCCCACAAAGATGTCCTTTGCATTCTTAAGAAATTCTGGACGTTACAAGGGTGGAGTCTGAAACCTGGTATGACTGCCCTGGCATGAAGCCTCCAGCTCCTCAGTGCCTTTGTGGATCTGACCTATTTTCAGACAAAAAAAAAAAAAAAAGAAAGAAGAAAAGAAAGAAAGAAAGAAAGAAAGAAAGGAAGGAAGGAAGGAAGGAAGGAAGGAAGGAAGGAAGAAAGAAAGAAAGAAAGAAAGAAAGAAAGAAAGAAAGAAAGAAAGAAAGAAAGAAAGAAAGAAAGAAAGAAAGAAAGAAAGAAAAGAAAAGAAAAGAAAAGAAAAAAAAAGAAAGAAAAAGGCTGATTTCTTCTCCAGTTGCCAGCTTTGGCTACTAGCTGCACAGACCTCGCTCTATCCCTGAAGACACACCCTTGGTTTTGACAGCATTTCCCGTAAGCCTGCAGGTCCAGAAGAATGACACAGCTGGAGATGATTTTGAAGACAATTAAAGCTAACGAGCTGACCCAGCAGAAGCAGCAGAGGAGGCAGGAAATGGCTGTGGCTAGAGGGGAGCTTTGCCTGGATAGCCCGGAAGAGACCAGTTAGGAAGTAAAATGGGACAGGATCCGCTTTACTGACAAAAAACAAGGATTTGCTTAACCAAGCCTTGACCGGCGCTGAATTGGGGAGCGTGCTTCTGGCGGTGCTGTGGGCACCCAGGCACTCTTCTGGCCTGTTGACAGAAGTATAAAACTGGAGCCTCTACAGAAGGGACTCTCAGGGTTTTAAGTGCACAATCTCTTTGACCCGGATGCTCAGGGATCTGCTTTGCAACACTGTTAGAATGAGTAATGACACTGGGTTAGAAACCAATTCAAAGTCTATTAACAGGTGGCCTGCTAAATGTATAAACGGTGACAAATCCAGGTATAGGAATATTATACAGCCACTAAAAAGAATACGGCAGCTTTTTATTACCTGATGAGCAATCTGAAATATGCTGTTAACTAACAAAAAAAGGAGGAGCACTGGATGTTTTTTTTTAAATTTTATTTATTCATGACAGAGAGAGAGAGAGAGGCAGAGACACAGGCAGAAGGAGAAGCAGGCTCCATGCAGGGAGCCCGACGTGGGACTCGATCCCAGGACGCCAGGATCACACCCTGGGCTGAAGCTGGCGCTAAACCGCTGGGCCACCGGGGCTGCCCCACTGGATGTTTTAAATAATGTATTTAAACACTTAAATGAGCATAAAATGTCTTTGGAAGGATACATAAAGAAACTGGGCAGTTTACCTCTGAGGGAGAGATCCAATAGAGGGGTGCCCGGGTGGCCCTGCATCAGGCTCCCTGCTCAGTGGGGGGATCTGCTTTTCCCTCACCCTCTGCTGCTCCTCCTGCTTGTGCTCTCTCTCTCACCCTCACTCTCTCAAATAAATAAATAAAAATCTTAAAAGAGAGAGAGAGAGAACTGATAGAGGCCAAGAGTGGAAGACTTACTCCTTACTTACTCCTTACATTTTAATTTCATATCAGGGATTATCTCATTTTTGAGAATTATGTTTTAATTTTACCTCTGAAATAATTAACATTAGCATTAGTTTCAAGGGTACAATATGGTGACTTGACAATTCTATACATCACTTTGTGCTCATGATAAATGTACTCTTAATCCCCATCCCCTACTTCACCCATCCCCCACCGTCTCATTTTTCTAATCTAATACATAATAAAGTGTGTGGTTATTTTTTTTTTTTATGATAGGCACACAGTGAGAGAGAGAGAGAGAGAGGCAGAGACACAGGTAGAGGGAGAAGCAGGCTCCATGCACTAGGAGCCCGACGTGGGATTCGATCCCAGGTCTCCAGGATTGCGCCCTGGGCCAAAGGCAGGCGCCAAACCACTGCGCCACCCAGGGAACCCGTGTGTGGTTATTTTTAAAACACCAACAGCAACTACACTTCAGTGGGTCTTAACCACTGTCTTGAGCTCCCTTGAGGTTTCCTTTGGCACATTCTAAAGGGGCCCCTCCATTGAGTTTTGCCTGGACCCTCCTGGTCCTAGCCCTGAAAGTCCCATGTCCTGGGAAACCTGCGGCCGTAGGGAAACTAGGATGGTTGGTCACACTGTTCCCCTCATGCAGCCACGTGGTCCCTCAGGTAAGCTGACCACAGTGTCTATCCCAACAGGCTCCTTCTCCCTATCTCCTGCCAGTGTTTCCTGATGGCCAAGTCCAGCCAGAAGCCAGGGAGCAGGGAGGGGCAGGGAGCCGTTGGCTGCAGTTAGTCCCAGCAGGTCAGCTTCCTGGGCACTGTGCAACTGGGAGGCTGGAGAGGGGGGCCTGGAGGGGCCTGGCCTTGCCAAGAGTTCCTACCTTGGTGACCTGAGAACAAGGACAAGTAGGGACTAAAACATGGGTTCTAGTTTCAATTTTTTTCTTTTCTTTTTTTTTTTTTTTTTTTTTTTAAGATTTTGAGAGAGAGAGCGCAAAAAGGAGAGAGAGCATGAGCAGAGGGAGAGGGAGAAGCAGACTCCTCACTGAGCAGGGAGCCCGATGTGGGGCCCAGGATCCTGGGATCATGACCTGAGGTGAAGGCAGATGCTTAGTTGACTGAGCCACCCAGGTACCCCTAAGCTTCAAATCTTTCATGGCCTTCGGTCCATCCTTTCCCCTTTCGCATCCGTAAAATGAGAGGGAAAGCAGGCCCCCTTCCAAGGCCTTCGCCATATACCCCTCAACCGCTCAGCCCCACTGGCAGAGGCTCAGGGCCCAGCAGGCAGTGATGTGAGCGCTCACTCCTGCTCCCTGCTCTCCCCAGAATAATCAAGACCCCTGGGCTCTCCCCTCAGACAGCCTTCGCAGACACGAACCCGAAGAGTCTACCCAGAAAAGTTGCCCATGGTCCTCCAGGAGCCAATGCAAAGTTGCCTTCTCTCAAAGCTCAGTTCCTCAGCTCCAAATGTCAATCCCTGGGCCTCACCGCCAGGGGTCCTGATGCAGCAGGTCTAGGGTAGGAGTGCGAGGTAGGCTCTCCCTTGTTCCACACTGGGAAACCCGTGGTCCTAAAGAACAGGGCTGCACCACAGAGTAAGAATTGTGAAATTCATTTCCCTTTCAACGAAAACAAGCCATTATTCTGTAATGGTTATTTTTTAAAAACAACAACAAGAGCTTGGGGACAAGCAATCCACTCAATGCTTTGCAGCATGGACGTGCACGCTAAATGGCAAAATTGCATTTCAAGACATGATCAAACATCAGCCTAATCAGCCAGGTGTTAGATGCTCAATCACAAGCCTCAAAACACATAATCAAGTATCAGTAAGCAGGTGTTTTAAGTGAAGATTGAGATAAACAGTTGCCTTTGTGGCTATTTAGGAGGTTTTGCAACATTAAAATGGAGTACCTCACGCTCGAGCCAGCAGACATCAGAAGCTTCGCGGCTGAGTAAATCCAGGCAATAATTAGCAGTGGAGATTTTAACTGGATTGCAATCAACAGCTTTGAGCTTTATTGGGGAAATCTGGGTCCTTCCTTTGTTTCCGCTACCTGTAAGGCGTCGCCCTCATCATGAGGACACGTGTCACTTTGTTGCGTCTGAAGGTTCCGATCCCGTTAGAGACAACTGTGTGCAGATCACAGGCGCACCTTCAGTGCCACGATGCCAACGACCCATCTCCCCCGTTTCTCCAATGTGACCAGTTCAGGACAGGGAGGTCTGAAGAAACAGCAAAGTTCCTCATTAGAGATTAATCTTTGTTTTCACAATCCAAATGGCTTTGCAGTGGCCCAATCACCAGTCCAACGTCACCTCTCGAAAGTCCCTGGGGACAAATGATGGTCAAGTGACCATCCTCACTTGAAGCGCCCTTTTTGAGAACCGGTAGCAGTAAGACCAGCTTGTCACGTAAGCACAGTAGCTTGTCCCTGTGATATCTTTGAGGACATGCAGAGCAGGAGCCCCGGCTGAAAAGGGCAGCTCATCAATTTCCATTAATTCCCCTTGATCATGAGTAGCCATTGAGCTTTGGGAGAATTTCTCAAGCTTCGTTTTCTGTTTCTTTTCTCTCTTCCCCAGCCTTGAATTGCCACCAAAATATTAATTTCCGCTCTTCTAATTTTATCTCCTACAGTGAAAGGAGCCATGGCTCCACATTTGCTCATACGTGATACCAACCTAACAGAGTCCCAATCGTCCTTACCACTCAGCGGAGATGAAGGTGTCTGAGACATCAGAAAGCTTCATTGTCGATCCGGGACATCAACACACTCCCCTGAAACAAAATCAGGAGACTTTCATCAAGGGTTTTGAGCCTGTGGGTTCTGAGTCTGAATAAGCCCAAAGAACTTCATTCTTCCCTCCCACCAGTTCCCAGAACCCCGTCAGTAATTGCAGACCACATCAGGACTGGTCTTTCATATCATCTTCCTCTTTCACGCGGTAGGATTCAGCGGGGTGCTGGTGAGTGTGTAGTGGGGCTTCTGTGACTCGGGACATTCAAACCTGAACTTTGAGTCTATTTGCAGAGATGAAAGGTTTCCTCCCTGAACCAGGGAGTCTGGCTATCTTTGGGCTTTTCTGGTGCTCCTTTGTCCTGGGAATTTGTACTCTCTTTGGTATATGTTCTCTCTCATCTTTCCTTTCCTGACAGTGCCAGCAGGGGTGTCAACCTCCACTTACCCAGACGCAGGAGGGCCTCACCCACCCTGTCAGCAGCCTGAGCCATGGCAGGAGGTGCTGCAGCTTTGAGCTGGACTGGAAATTCCCTCAGAAGTCCTGAAGGAATCATACAAATGATTCAGATCAATTCTACCACGATTTTTTCCCCTTCTCTAAACCTTTCAATAAACCTCTGGCCTCCTCTTTCATGGAGAAACTAGAAATCATTGAATGGAAGCTCTGTTAATTCCTTGCTGGTCTCCCCTAATTGGAGAACCCTCTCTCCTGTTCCTCCTATCTGTTCCCCCCAGACCAATTCCCCACCAAGACTTTGGACCCCGATTCCATCAGCCTTCCTCCTTTTCTTTCTTTTTTTTTTAAGATTTTATCTATTTATTCATGAGAGACACAGAGAGAGGGAGGCAGAGACACAGGCAGAGGGAGAAGCAGGCTCCATGCAGGGAGCCCAATGTGGGACTCGATCTCGGGACTCCAGGATCGCACCCTGGGCCAAAGGCAGATGCTAAACCGCTGAGCCACCCGGGTGCCCCAGCCTTTCTCCTTTTCTACAGCTTCTCCCTCTGTTTTAGTGCTGGCTCTTCACCATTTATATATAGCAAAGTGTTAAGTTAGAATTTGTGAGGAAAGCACCAAGATATTATGAAGACTACATTCCAAAGGCTGCCTCAGACCGCATGGAAATCTCAAAGCAGGATTAACCAAAAACTGGTATTTTGACTTTTAAATTCCCTCACTCACATGGAGGATAAGAAGAGTCAGAGGGGTGGGGATTGCAAGGATTTGAGAGTAGAGCCAGTAGAAAGCTGTGGGTCTCATCCCCCAGGGAGAGAAGGATGAAGGCCATGGCCTGCCTTTGCTTCTAGCCTACTGAGAAAGGTTTAATAGAACCACTTGGGAAAATTAATGTGCGTGCCCCCCGGAGTGGGGCGGCTGCAGGGACTGGGAACTACCTCATGTCGGAGAAAGTCAGACCGGCCCGTGGCAGCAGGCAAAAGTCCAGATCTAAGGGGTAAGCCCACTCCTGGAGACCAAACCTAAGAACCCAGCTTAGGAAAAGGCTACCTGGAAAAGAAGGCCCTAGACTTCTACCCAAGAGATATTTTTGAGCAGCACCGAGGTGGGCGGGTGGGGTTCAAGGGTGAATCACGTGGACAAGGCCAGCAAAAGGGTTGCCACTGGAAGGCCCTACCAGGTGAGCTTTCAAGGAACCCATGGAAATGCCCAGTGAGTGTCTACTACTCACACCTGCTGACCCACCGGGGGCAAAGCCATCTCACGTCTGGCCCTCCTGGCTCCAGCCCTGACTCCCTCATTAGCAGTCAGGGCACGAAGTGAAAGGTCAGGTGGGGGAGAGAAAAGGAGGACCATGCCAGCCACCCGGCCATCACAGCAAGGGCGCAGCTGCGGGGAGGAGGAAGACGTTAAGCCAGGCTCAGAGTGTTGGTTACTAGCTTGGAGCAGACGTTCTAAATTAACTAACATGAATCAGAACATTCTTTTACATAAGAGGAACCAGAGAAATGACTAGTGCCTGAAACAGATTTAAAGGGACAGTGGAAGGACTGCCTGCAAGGCTCAGTCGGTAAAGGGGCCAACTCCTGATCTCAGCTCAGGTCTCCATCTCAGGGTCATGAATTCAAGCCCCCTGTTGGGCCGCACACCGAGCATGGAGCCTACGTTAAAAAAAAGAGAGAGAACAGTGGAAGACAAAAATAAGACTGCTTTCAGGAAAACACAGCCTGTGTGCTAATGTTTGACAGAGACAGACAGACACCTTAGAAGGCGAAGCACAAACCTCCCCCTGACTCTACATCAATCAACCTCTAGCTTTGCTTCATCTTTTCCCTCAACCTCGCTGGAAGTCAGTCAAGGAATGTAGTACTCCCCCTGCCTCTGCTGCATCCCGTCCACAGCCATCCTGCTTCTGCCTTTTTATTACTGCTCAAAAATATCTCTTGGGTAGAGTCACCTTTTTGTTTTCTTATTTTCACAAAATAAAATTTTTCTTATCATAGAAGCAAATATGCTTATTACAGAAAAATTTTAAACCCCTAAAATGAGCATTAAAAAATAAAATCTAAGGGTGCCTGGGTGGCTCCGTCAGGTGAGAGGCTGACTTCGACTCAGGTCATGATCTCAGAGTTGTGGGATTGAGTCTCGGTGGCTCCATGCAGAGCCTGCTTCTCCCTCTCCCACTGCCCCTCTCCCTGCTTGCACTCACTCACTCCCTCTCTCTCCCTCTCAAATAAATAAAATCTTAAAAAATAAAAAAAGAATTTTAAATAAATAAAACCCATAAACCCATACACACCAGGTCAATTGCTGTTAGTGGTTTGATGCAGATCCTAGACTACTCTGCATATAGACGTGTGGATACAGAGATATACACATGTAAGTGAGTTGATTCGAGTGTTTCATTATTACAGCAATGCTGATTTAAATGAGCTTGCATAAAGAAACAAAAGCAAAAATGAACTATTGGGACTTCATCAAGATAAGAAGCTTTTGCACAGCAAAGGATACAGTCAACAAAACTCAAAGACAACCTACAGAATGGGAGAAGATATTTGCAAATGACATATCAGATAAAGGGATAGTTTCCAAGATCTATAAAGAACTTATTAAACTCAACACCAAAGAAACAAACAATCCAATCATGAAATGGGCAAAAGACATGAAGAGAAATCTCACAGAGGAAGACATAGACATGGCCAACATGCACATGAGAAAATGCTCTGCATCACTGGCCATCAGGGAAATACAAATCAAAACCACAATGAGATACCACCTCACACCAGTGAGAATGGGGAACATTAACAAGGCAAGAAACAACAAATGTTGGAGAGGATGTGGAGAAAAGGGAACCCTCTCACACTGTTGGTGGGAATGTGAACTGGTGCAGCCACTCTGGAAAACTGTGTGGAGGTTCCTCAAAGAGTTAAAAATAGACCTGCCCTTCGACCCAGCAATTGCACTGTTGGGGATTTACCCCAAAGATTCAGATGCAATGAAACGCCGAGACACCTGCACCCTGATGTTTCTAGCAGCAATGTCCACAATAGCCAAACTGTGGAAGGAGCCTCGGTGTCCATCGAAAGATGAATGGATGAAGAAGCTGTGGTCTCTGTATACAATGGAATATTCCTCAGCCATTAGGAACGACAAATACCCACCATTTGCTTCAACATGGATGGAACTGGAGGGTATTATGCTGAGTGAAGTAAGTCAATCGGAGAAGGATAAACAGTGTATGTTCTCATTCATTTGGGGAATATAAATAATAGTGAAAGGGAATAGAAGGGAAGGGAGAAGAAATGGGTAGGAAATATCAGAAAGGGAGACAGAACATGAAGACTCCTAACTCTGGGAAATGAACCAGGGGTGGTGGAAGGGGAGGAGGGCGGGGGGTGGGGGTGAGTGGGTGACGGGCACTGAGGGGGACACTTGACGGGATGAGCACTGGGTGTTATTCTGTATGTTTGTAAATTGAACACCAAAAAAAATTAATTTATTAAAAAAAATAAATGAGCTTGCATGTGTATATAGACATATGTACTTAAAAATATATATGTACATGTACGAACTTGATGTGTATTATTGTAAGTCTTTAGCAGGTTCTAATAGAAGTCTCACAAATGAACAAGCAAAAACAGGATTATGGGAGATGCAAATAGCTTAATTACACAGGTACAATCTTTACCCACACTGTCTTTTTACATAGTGAGCTTGTAAGATAGTATAGTCCACAGCTGCATTTTCTTCGCTCAATCTTTTGCTGTTTTATCTTTGCGTATCTTACATAAATCAAAACTGTTTTGGGATCCCTGGGTGGCGCAGCGGTTTGGTGCCTGCCTTTGGCCCAGGGCACGATCCTGGGGACCCGGGATCGAATCCCACGTCAGGCTCCCAGTGCATGGAGCCTGCTTCTCCCTCTGCCTGTGTCTCTGTCTCTCTCTCTCTCTCTGTGTGACTATCATAAATTAAAAAAAAAAAAACTGTTTTATTCTTTCTGCAACTTCTGTGTCTTCCAAAGATTTATGAAGACATTGGCTTTCATTATGAAAGAAAGGACTCTGCGACTTGTTGGCACATCCATCTACATGTCAGAAAGCAGTGGGAGGTAACAGAAGTATATTTAACACCTTATCAAATAGTAAGACATCATTTATTTTCTAATTATACATTGTGATGTTAAGATAGGAAAAGACAATGGTGGAAATTCTGGGCAGATGACTTTTTCTTGAGCTGCACTTTTATTTTTTTAAGTACACTCCATCCCACAAGGTGGGGCTCAAACTCATGACCTCAACCAGGATCAAGAGTTGCTTGTTTTACTGACTGAGGCAGCCAGGTGCTGCATGGGCAGATGATTCTGACATGAGGAAATATCTTTTACCCTTATAATCATGTTAAGTCCACTTCTGCCAATATGCCAATATATAATTTTTTTACCACCAACTATGGATGTATTTATATGTACATACTACTTTGTTGTTTATACACATACCACTATGTTAAAAATAAACAATATATATTTTTAAATTGCACCTAAAAACTCTCACCCTCTGGAAAAGACAACACTGAAGAATCTCAACTCTGAGATCATGACTTGAGCTGAAATCAAGAGTCGGACACTCAACTGACAGAGCTACCCAGCTGCCCCATTTTATTTAGTTATTATTACAAAATGAGAGATCACACAGACTGTTCTACAACTTGCTTCTTTTACTTAACAATGCCATGAACGATTTTTCAAGTCAAGACATACAGGCTGACCTCATGCCTTTTAACAGTTGCATATTGTTTTATCCCATGTCATGGCCCATGATTTATTTAAGCGTGTCCTTGCTGAGAAACATTTATTTCAAAGAATTTATTATCACCAATAGTGCAGCTCTGCACATCTTGTGCATTTATCTCCAAATAGTTGTCTAATCATTCGTGTAGGCCAAGTCATCAAAGGTAAATTCACTTGGTCAAAAAATAAGCACATTCAAATTTCAGTGGTACCAAATAATACTCTAAAAAGATTGCACCAGTTTACTCTCCCTTGTCCTCTTCAAAAATGGTATGATCGATCTCTCTCTGCCAATCTGATAGGTATAAATGAACACTTTATTTCCATTAGCATTTTTTTTCCTAGTCAGGGAGGCTGTACTTCTCATCTGTTGATTAGCTGTATCATTTCTTCCAGAAATTGCTGATTCCTGTCATTGTCCATCTTTCTGCTAGGTTATTTGTCTTTGCTAGCAATTTATAAAAATCCCTTCAGCTAATAGAGATATTAACTCTATTGTGCTGATTGCAAACAATTATTCCCAGTTCTTATCTTTGCCTTTGTCCATGGGTATCCCCCTTACAAGAAGTGTAACTTTTCCTACAGTCGAGTATATACATGTTTTCTTCATGGTTTCTGGTTTTAACATCATGTTACACAATATCTCGCTACTCTACTGCTCTAAGAATAGTCACCCACGTTTTTCTTCTATTATTTCTAGAATTTCACTTCTATTCTTAAATTGTTATAGAGTATATGCTTTGGTAGAAACAGTGAAATTAGAATCCAATAGTATTAAACTCTGTGTATTTTGACATCATTTTTTTTCACTTATTGTATTGTGATCATATTTCCATGTTCACAGATTTATTCTGTGTAATATCGTATACTGGTTCTATACTTGATTTAATCTTATTTGATTGGATAATTCGGGTATTTGCAATTATTTAAAACAGCTGTGTGATAAACATAATGGAGGCTAAGCCCTTATCCATCACCTAACAGTTTCCTTATTTTTTTAAAAAAGATTTTATTTATTTATTCATGAGAAACACAGAGAGAGAGAGAGAGAGAGAGAGGCAGAGACACAGGAAGAGGGAGAAGCAGGCTCCATGCAGGGAGCCTGATGCAGGACTCGATGCCGGGACTCCAGGATCACACCCTGGGCCGAAGGCAGCCGCTCAACCCCTGAGCCACCCAGGCTCCCTAACAGTCTCCTTAGTTTGCATGTCAAACTCCTTGGATCTTCTCTAAACAAACCTTGCCCTGCCTTTGTATCACAGTGAACTGTACTTCCACCCATCCTATTGCTCAAACCAAAATCTTAGGAGTGACTTTTGTTTCCTCACTTTCTCCAACCTTCAAACCCAATCCATCTGAAAAATCCCACCAGCTCTATCTAGTTGCCCACCTGTCCCTCATTCTCCTCCTCACCTGTATGACTGCGACAGCCCCTCTGTTCTCCTGCCCACTGCAATCTAGTCTCTGTACATCAGCCACACTATCATTTTAGAATATAAATCAGATCAAGTCACTTCCCTGCTCACATCCCTTTAATGGTTTCCCATTGCATCAGAAGGTAAAATATAAGCCCTTTACCAAGCCCTGGAAGGCCTCTGTCATCTACCCCTGCCAGGCTGCCTCTCTGACTGAGGTACCACTCACCCACCTCCAAACACTTTCTGCTCTTTCATTTTTTTTTTTTTTAAAGAAAGAACCCAGTGTGGAGCCCAGCATGGGGCCTGAACTCATGACCCTGAGATTAAGACCTAAGATCAAGAGTCAGATGCTTAATCGATTGAGCCACTCAGACACCCTGATAGGTACTTTAAAGTTCAACATGAATTCTCTCCAACATTTGACACTCCCATGACCTGCTCCGTAAGTCATCACTTCCCTCGGCTTCTGTGACCCCATGTTGCCCTAGTTGACCCTTGTCTCTTGGACTCTACTTTCCTCTTTTCTTCAAGAGCTCCTCTTCTTCAGCCATTCCTGAGATATTGTTCCTCAGGGAGTTCCATCTTGGGGCACCTTCTCTTCCAGCAGATGATCTCTGCACCCCTGTGCACACCTCATCAGGTACCATCTATTTACTCATGACTTCCAAATTCCTACCTCTACCCCATGTGCACGAGGCCACTGAGACATCCCACAGGCCCCTCAATATTTCCCAACTGAAGTCATCACTTCTACCAAGCCCAGGCTACACTCTCAACAATCCTCGCTGTTGGACATGGCTTAGCCTGCTGGCTCTGAAGTTCTGGTTCTGCAGTGGAATTATTGGGGCTGGGTTGCTACAATGCCCTCCATCAGTCTCTGGACCACCAGCCCTGCTGCCAGGCAACACATGTTTCTCGCTTTGCTGCTTAAAACTCTCAAAGGCTTCCCATGGTCCTAAGCCTATGATATAATTCCCTCCCATAGCTTTTAAGAGCCTTTGTGAACTGGCTGTTCATCACTCCAACCATCTAAACCAAACTGTCTCTTCACCTCTGGAGCTACAGATTGCTTCTTCCTAGGTCAGAAACACTGTTCCCTCCACCTCTCCTGTGCCAGGACTCGGACAATATTTGTAAAATTAATGGGCAATTTCCATTCCAGTTCTCATGTCATTATGTCTTTGGTCTGGATCTCATGAGACTTTGAATCACCTTTAAAAATAGGCCCAAATAATCTTTCCCCCATTGCAAGTCCCCAAATGGTCTTTGCTTCAAATACAGCTCAAGATAACCTCTTTGAAATCATCTGTGGAGTTTTTATATCCTATTTACCTTATTTCCCAGGCCCTAATACTAGTTTTTATATCCCTCCCTCTGCTCTGCACCACAAGAGACATCCTAACGACTTCTGTGAGGGTCTGGGTTAATTAGCAACTAGAATTTGCATCCTCCAGCTAAGAATCTAGCCCAGGATTTACATTTTGCTGCCACTGTACACTTGGTAATGGTGACTAAGTATTTTGGCAGCTCTCAAATTGTATAAAAGAAACTCGGAGATAACACAATTGATTATCAAGAACTAATGAAAAAGCAATTTGTTATAAATAAAATGCTGATTAAGAAGTTACATATTAAAACACACATGCAAAAGGAGCAACATACTGCTATCTGCTCAAGGATGTCACTGTTCAGCCTCTGCAATCTGCCTCTAGCTCGACTGTCACTGTCCTGTCAGTTCCTTGGTGTCAGCCTGACATACGATGTGAATGTACTCTCAGCTGGGCCTCTCTAAAGGCAGACTGACTCACAGCCGTCAGGCTACCCAGTTTCCCAATCAGGCCAGCCTGAGACACATCCCCCAAAGGATCATATTCCTCTTACCCTAAATATTATTATCAGGGTAGACAAAGTCACCCTGGGATCTGACACATACCACTGGATCTTGCCTGTGTTTTATGCTGTTTTCCCCAGTTGTGCAGGTCTAGGAGAAGAGCAGTAACAAGTGACAGCACCCAGACCACATCCTCGCCAGGCCATCTCCAGCTAACACGGGGTGAGCAGGGAATTCACCTTGTAGATTAGTGACAGCAGTGCTCACAGAGAATGCACTGGGGAGTAGCTTGCCCCCCTCAACAGGGAGCTGCAGGAGCCTACACGATGTGACTGCGAACTGCAGTTTTGAAAACACACAGCCAAGCACCCCAACATCGTCTCACTCATCTGTGCCCAGTAACATGGGACTCTATTGGTGTTAGGAGCCCAACATGCCCAATGTCTCAAAGCTCTGCCACAGAGAGGCACGGAGAGACAGCCGTGACCATGGAAGCCAGAGAGAAGCAGGTTCCCAAAGCTTGGGGAGAAATCTCCTAACGATGGCCAATGACAAAACGTATTCATGTTGCAATGCAGTAAAAGAAGCAAACTGGCCCTACTGTTCAACCCTGCACTCAGCGCAATGAGGAAATTAGAAACGGGAAATCCCTACTCTAGAGGCAGCTGTGGCCTAGTTCAGGAAGAAAGATCTTTTGCATGTAAAGTAATACCTTGTGTTGGGGCTCTTGGCCCTCCTGTCCCCTGCCCCCAGTCATACTCAATAGGCCAGGGACCCATGGAAATATTTCAATTTCCTTTAAAATCCGAAGAAAAAAGTGAATATAATCCAATCTGGATTACTTTCACCTTTATACCAACACGATCATAAAATATCAATTTTAATATGTTTTAATGCAGAAGGAAGCCCATGCCAGGCCAAACAGTTTCAGAGGCCCATGGAAGTCATCATGCAGCCCCAAGTAGAAGGGAAACCAAACAAGCAGCTACACAAAATGCCCGATCCCTAGTCTGCCCTTGCACTTGCCAGCTGAGCAAGAAGCCTGCAAGTCCTCTCTGCTTTTTTCTCTGGAGCCCCAGAGCTAGCCTTAGGTAGCCATTCTGCTCGCAGGCATCCAGGCCCTGCCCTAAACTTGGAAATGAAATAGAGATTGGAATGATTACGGTGATAATAGTAGCGCCCATTTAATGAGCACTTCTGTATGCATCGGATTCAGTGCTACAGGCTTTGTAAAGTGCTTGATCTCATCTCCTCACCTCTGTAGCCCCGGAAGGCAAGTAACATTACCTACATTTTATAGATCAGAGAGCCACAACTCTAAGAACCTAAGTAACAAGTCCTGGCCACAGGCTCGGCCTGGACAACTCCAGAGGGTACCATCCACATTATAGCCCCCATTAATGACAGCCCCAGGAGTCAGGTGATGGACAGCGCCAGCCAAGCTTTGAATCTTCACTGCCTCTAGAATTACAGACTTTTCCCAAGCCAAAAGCACACCCCGACCAAACAAGAGAGAACAAGAGACCATAGCAGTGGTCCTTTATAAAGCTCAAGCTTTCTCTCAAGTACCCCACAGCTCAGGTCACAGCACCAAAGGGCCCTCATGACCCAGCCCCCAGAGTTTGCTGATCCTGGGGGTAGGGGTGCTCTGTCTACAACTGCCCAGGGGTAGGCAGAGCAGAAAGTCCTCACCCCTTGCCCCACGTGGTGGACCGTCCTCACCCTAGTTTTCCCAACCTCACAGTTGTCACCATCAGACACATCTTTGCCGGTTTCTTTCAGATGTTTCCAAAGCCCTTTGAAAGCAAGGCTGATGAGAGAGATAAAAGTAAGTGCTAATCTTTGTCTATGTATTTCCCATAAACCACCTTAAATTTTTTATGGGCCAAGGGGAGTCTAAACACACTGACAGATGTTGTGCAGCACTTTGCTATTCAAAGCGTGGTGCCCGCACCAGCAGCAGCAGTGGCACCACCTGGGAACTTGCTAGAAATGCAGAACCTCGGGCCTCACAGAGACCTTGCTGAATAGCACATACTTCAATTTCCACAAGCACTAGTGAGGTATGGGAGATGAGCTCACGGCCAAACTTAGCTCCCTGTTCAATCACTGGGAGCTCTAGACGGTTCTGATGATCCTGACCCATGCCGGAGACTCTTCTCTAACTCCCATGGAAGACAGCCTGTGCATTGGGGAGACTTGAAAAATCCCAGGGTGATCCTAACACAGCAAAGCTGGAAAATGCCTTGAGTGAGTGACAGGATGGCAGTGCTACAGAAAGATCTGGCAAGGAGGCACAGCAGGCGAGAAAGGCAGACCTGTGCAGGTGGGCGTGAGCACACATGTCCATGGGGTAGTGAGCACGTGTGTCCAAAGAAAGTTGAGGGCTTGTCTGGGGGCCCTGGGACAGGGACCCTTAGGGGGAGCCGGTGAAGGTCATGCTCAAGTACTCATACTTGAGTAGCAAGAAATGGGGCCCTAGCAGAAATGAAAACCACTCGGCAACCCTTACTCTACCTGTGGATGTGCCCAACCGGCTGGAGAGGAGGGAGCCCCGAGTCAGAGGCCAGCTGCTCACAGGAGCCCATGTGAGACCTGCAGACACTGGAGAGGCAGGAGGACAAGGAGAAGCAGTGAAGATGGCAGACGTGTTGCACTAGTTTGCCAAGGCTGCCATAGAAGCTCCAGAAACTGGAGGACACAATGAGACAATGAGAGTTCATCGTCTCTCAGCTCTGGAGGCTAGGAGTCTGAGAGCAAGGTGTTTGCAGGGGTGATGTCCTCTGAGCTGTGAGGGAGAATCTGTCCCCTGCCTGCTGATGGTTTGCTGGCAATCCTTGGGGTTCCTTGACTTATGGAAGCATTGCCCTGATCCCTGCTCAATGCTCACTTAGCCTTCTCCCTGCGTATGTGTCTGTGTCCAAATCCCTCCCCTTCATAAGGACACTAGTCATCGCACTAGGGCCACCCTAATGACCTCACTTTAACTTGATTGCTTCTGTAAAAATCCCATCTGCAAATACAGCCACATTGTACTGGGGTTTAGGATGTAACATATGAACTGGGCCAGCTGACGGGAGTTACAAGTTCAATCCATAAGACACACCGAAGGGGAAAAAAATATCTAAGACACCAGTTTTTCTTCCTCACACTGTAAACACCAGAAGTCAGCTGGGTGAGATCTCTACTCATGTCTTCTGAGGTTGATGATGGTAGCAGTTTACTGGGGGCAGGTGCAGGTAATTGTGGGATGAAAGAAGACTTTCCTCAGCAGGGAATGTTGGCCAAAATTCGGTTTTTACATTCAGTTTTTCTTACATCATAGCAATGACAGTTGGTTTAAATGTATCAGTTTGCAGAGTATGGATTTATAGTCCATAGTGTAATATTTAAAAGCAAAGGTCATCCTTTGTATATAGAAATAACTGTCAGAGATCCCAGCACACCCAGCAGGAGAGGAAACAGAGACAAGATTCTATACCACCAATGGACTGCAGCCAACACCAGCAAATGGATGGCCAGCCATGGGCTCTAACCCATGTTCAAGAAGATAGGGGATTTCCAGGGTCAAGAGCAAAGGCCTCAGAGGTTAAGGCAGCCAAGGTGTGAAGCCATGATGGTGAAATCATTGTCAAGTCATACCCTAACCTGCTGTATTCCTCTGGTGGCTCTGGACCCATGGCAGAGATAGTACCTGTGGTAGGAGAGACTGTGACCCAGATTCGCAGATCCCACGGGACAAATAGTCAAGGAAAAGTTATGCCCTGACATGGTTCTGCTGCTCCTCACCCAACATTAGCTCAATCTTCATTTTTGTTTTCTTCTCATAACAGAGATATGAAGACTTTAGTATACATTGGAACCAGTGAAGGACTTGTTAAAACACAGATTTCCTGAACCCACACCGAGAGCTCCTGACCCTGTAGATCTGCAGTGAGACCAGAGATTTTCCATTTCCAACATGTTTCCAGGAAACGCTGGACTATGGACCATACCTTGAGAACCACTCTGCAGAGTTATGCACTCTCTTGCTCTCTCCTCTTCATGACCAATGATAAATGTTTGAGGAAGAATGAGCCAAGGTTCACTGTACAGCCTGTGACCACAGAATGTAATTGTCCTTGCAACTGTTTATTGGGGATCTAGTTCAAGATCTCTTGGTCTCATTAGCTTCTTGCTCTAACACATTGAATTAAGGGGCCTCAATGTTTAAATTCTTTTAGGATCTAAATCAATGAAGTCATAAGATACTTACCCAAGGATTCTGACAAGATGAGAATTATTTGATTTTAGAGTAGTCATTTAAAACTAGCTCTCGGGCAGCCCCGGTGGCTCAGCGGTTTAGCGACGCCTTCAGCCCAGGGTGTAATCCTGGAGACCCAGGATCGAGTCCCACATCAGGCTCCCTGCATGGAGCCTGCTTCTCCCTCTGCCTGTGTCTCTGCTTCTCTCTCTCCTCTCTGTATTCTCATGAATAAATAAATAAAATCTTTAAAAAAAAAAAAACTAGCTCTCAAACTCTGGCACAGAGGCCCACTCAGAAGCTTCATAAACTCAATTTAATAAACAAATGAGCAAGACATTGAGGCAACACCAACATAGAGGAAAGAGCATGTGGTATTAGATCAAGTGACCTCCACTGAAATCCCTGCTCTGTTACAAAGCAGCTCTGTAACTTTAGTTTCCTCATCTGAAGAAAACAGAAGATTGTTCAAATTATAACTCAACTAGCATATTATACAGGAGATGGATTTCCCCCTTCTATCCAAAGACCTTTCTCTACTACCATTTACCTCTCATGGTTTTTGAGTATAAAATGAGATAATACGTGGGGAAATGTTTGCTTTGACCCAAAAGTACAACCTCATGGTATTGTAGAAAAAATCTTACACGAACACAAAGAATCATGTTCATGGCAATATTGACTATAAAGAGCCAATGTTGGAAAAATCTAAAGGACCATAAATTATTGCACATCCATACTAATCAATGCAACACAGGGGTTTCAAAGAAGGTACAAATGGGAAAATCTCCAAGGTATATTAAGAGAAAAGAAGGAAATTGCAAAACAATACATACCAAATTATCCAGGTCGTGTTTTTTTAAAACCCACGTAGATATGTGTACACTACATAGAAAGGGACTGGAATAATGCATACCAAGCTCTTCAGAGAAGTTCTTTCTGGGGAGGGGAGGTGAATGGGACAAGGATTAGTTCAGTTGCCCATACAAGCAAGAGTCTGACTTTGGCTCCTGCCAAGGAGGAAAGCATGGGCCTTAGCTGAGCCCACAGAGGTTCTGGGGTTCCCAGCAGCTGGCCAAGCAATCTGGTGATACAGCTTGGGTATAAACTTCAACCAATGACGGACCAGAGAAGATATGGCTCCCTTGGGTGCAATTTTTCCTTGATGGTATCCCACATTACCAAACCATGAGAGTTTTCTTATTTTCTTGGCCAACTGGGTGATGGCTGCCTTGTGTTTATCTTCCTCTTTCTTGGCTTCCTGTCCTGGTTTCTCTCAATCTCTTTTCCCTGGGACTCCTGCCCCCACCCCTCAAGCATTAGCACAGGAAGCTTGGCCTCCAGCTCATTTTTCTAGGGAATCTGGACTAAGACAATAGATTTCTGTGTTCTCTGAACTTTATACAGTGATAATATATGCAGATACTACTTGCAGAAGAATAAAAGATTAAGAGAGGAAGGGTGCTCATCTTGTTATAAAGAGTAACACAAAGGTCACAGTAATTGAAGGTGTTTTGCTGGAAAGAAGGCTAGGTGGAGGAATTGCTGGCATCATCAGTTTCCAGGTCTTCCCAGAGGAGCCTGGGAACCAAATGCTACTGTTTGACCTGCAGTGTTTTCATTGAGCCCCAATGACCTTCCAGTCGGCAGTTGGGTCAACTGTGTCATACCCTCCAGGTATTATCATCTTCTCCAAAGCCTCAGAAGCCTTCCTTCCCTGGCCTGCTCAAGCCTTCCTTCCCTGCTTGTGAAAATGTGTGTGTGTGTGTGTGTGTATGTGTGTGTGGCTTAGGTTGTTAGGTTGTTTCAGACTGATTGAACTGAGGGCTCAAAGAAACAGTCCCAAGGAGTACCACCTATCAGCACACTTTTATTTTTGCACAGCACTCCAGAGAAACTGGGGCTCTCTTGGATTTGAGAAACAGGATGGGAGCAGGAGAAGCAGAAACCTGGACTTACAGTTTAGTGGGACCTGCCAAACTCCCCCATAGCAAATGCCCAGGAAGCAGAAGACACTAGAGGTCAAGATCTCCAGGTTACACAAGAGTGGGAGTTAGGGGAAGTTTCCCCCAAAATCCATTAACAATCAAGTTCATAGACAGCACCACAAGAAAATGGGTTTCCACAAATCAGACTTTAAGCACCAAAAGGAGCCAATACAAAGTCCTGCTGGTTCCCTGGGGTGCTTCTGCTTCAGGGGATTGGGGCGGTGGGGTGGGCGGGATCCACCCGGGCTAAATTGTGCCAGGTGCAATGAAAGAAGCTAACCCGAGGGGCAGCGCTTGGGGATGCTTTGCAAGTGATACAAAAGAACAGAGCTTTTCTCTGCCATTGTTTGTTTTGTCCCAGGAAAATCACCCTTTATTCTGCACCAGGAATTGTTTGAGAAGACAATACGAGCAAGAGGCTGGAGGTACCCGAGTCCTGCCCTTTAGCGAGAGAGGATTTGGTCTCCCTTACACCGGAATCCTCAGAGTCCAATACCCTCTATCTGGACAGGCTTGCCATAGGATTTCACTGGGGGATTGGTTGAAGAGCAAAGTATAAGCAAAAGAAGTGAACATTTTGAAGAAGCCTTGGATTTTGCTATAAAACAATAGGGGTCCAGATAAGTTGCTCTGAAATGAAGTATCTTTCCTTAAAGCCAGCCCTAGCTGGTTCAGTGGGAAGAGCAAGCAACTCTGGATCTTGGGGTCGTGAGTTTGAGCTTCACGTTGGGTGTAGAAATTACCAAAAATAAACGTTAAAGCCAGCCCTGATTGCAGGTGAGGAACGAACTAAGAACTGAGAGATGCCTTCCCCACCAAGATCAGAAGAGGCAGCCTACTGGGCCACCCCCTTCGTCTGATGTGACCCTGTTCCTGTCGACAACTCTTACCACGTCAAGGTTCTCCTGGGGATCATTGGGGCTGCTCAGAGACTCAAGGCTTACAGACTCTTTTATCCACTCAAGCAAGCCCAAGGAAGAACCTTCCATCCCGAAGCAATATTACTTCAGTTACAATATTTATGACTCTGCCTGGATGTTCTGTGGGTTCGTTCAGGAACCTGAGAAGTGCTCCACTGCAAAGCTTTTCCTTAAAACCTCTAGTCTTCAGCTCCAAGGTCACCCTCATCCCGCTGGTGTCTGGGGCCTCCCGGCCCTACAGCTCCATCCTACATTCCAGCAGCCTCCCTTTGAAGGCTCAGCCTCACCAGTCAGGAGCCCATCCTGAGCCAGGCAGGAAAGAGATGCTTGAGCCACAGACCCTCAGGAGATGGAACCTCGAACCTCATGACTGCCCCAGGGAGGCCTGAGCCTCCTCGCACCCACCAGCTCATCTAATCCTTGCCACACACCTGGGTTCCCCCATAAGCATTGAGGCCCCGATACCTGGCCTTCTCCTAACTTCTCCTCCTCCAGGGGAACACAACGGACCCTGTAACCCCAGGGCTTGGGAGCTTTTGAATTGGACAGAGCATCTATCTAGACTCCACAAGTACCCCCTGCCACCACGGTGCCTGATAGCATGCCAGTACTCCATGCAGCCCAGGCCGAGCCTCTCCCACTGCACCACGCCAAGCACCCTACAGCTCAGGGACTCTCACTCTCCAGGGCCATAAGAATACCTGGGAGATTGTTAAAAATGAGAAGTCCTCTGCCCACCATTGGAGATTCCAATCCCGGTGCCTGTCCACCCACCCACTCATCGCCTGTCCTGGCGATCCTGATGGAAAACTCTATGAGCCCCACCTTGTATAAGCCTGCTGGGGGTGAACCAAATCCCCAGCCCACGCCACCGCTCTGGAAGCCCTCTCCCCATACTGCCCACTCCTTCATATGCTCTGTGGCCACGTCTACCCGTCACCCATAACCTCCTCACATTCGTTCTATTGCAGGTGAAGCATCCTGCCACGATGGCATGTGTGTTCCCCTCAACCCAACAAGACTGTAAATGGCCCTCTGGCTTCCCAGCCCCATGCACAGGCTCCTCCTACCTTCCTTGAACATTAAATAAATTCTCTATCAGGCGGTGACAAGAAGCTAACCTAAGGCCTACACATTATTACAGACAAGTGTGTGTGGATATTTCAAGAACAATGAATTTTTAATGAACTGCAATCACACAGAGAGGGACAGATTCACCTAAAAAGGTTAAATAATTTTGTACTTGCTCCATTTGGTCTATCTTCAGCCTTCTTACATTGCAGCAGAATACATTTTGAGCTGACACCAGAAGGAACTTTCCATCGTGGCTTTGTTTCAGAAGGCTGCCGGCAAAACTGGCACCCCATCTTGTGGGCAGAGAGCTATTTGCATAACCACCCTCTTCCCCCCGGGAAGCACCCTGCCGGCATCCCCAGGGAGTCAGGCAGGCAACCCTGGGACTGTGCAATCCCATCTCCCTTCCTGGGTGGGCGGGGCCCAGACCCCCGGGGGCTCACCCACTCCTCCCTCCAGCCCCTGCTGTGCTCCCTTTCTGCTCTGTCCTCTTGGCTCCCCAGACACAGCACTGGGGCTCACATTAGCATAGGGAGCGACAGCAAGAAATACAGCATGTGGGAAGAGCCTTCCGCTCTCTTTCTCTGCAATTATCACTCAACTGCCTCAGTCCACAACAGGAGTGTTCCCCACATGCATCATCACCATCTACAGGATTAAAATAGTCCGGAGGTTACGAAGGTAACCACGGGCTACTTGGAGATTTGGAGAGGCATTGCTTTTCCTGGCTGAGCCTCCCCCAGAGCCTTCCTTGCTGAGGAAACTGAGGCCCGACAGAAGCTAAGGTGGCATCTCTGGGGAGAGAATTTTAGAAAGAAACAAAATGAACAGATAGCAGTGGCCAAAGCAGGCCTCTGTCCCAGCGGCTCTGGGTCCCCCGTGAAGGTCCCCTGGCACTCCCCGTACCTTCCTGGCCTCGGCCTTTGGGTTCCATAATCTCCTCCCTACGGCCAGGGTTGCCTTGCCCACCCTGGGGCTCCCAGCACACTGTGCCCTGGAGTTGGGGCTCACACTGTGCAAGCCCTGGATGCCAGGAAAGATAGCTCTCTGGCTCTCTGGTAACGGCTGGCCCATCCACAGGAAGAAATCATTTCCATGGTCTTCAAAGGTGTCCGGAAAGGGCACACAAGGGTCAGCCGTGAGCCGATTTAGTGGTGCACACAGTCCCTACTGGACGCAGAGCTCACAGGACTGACAAAGTCAAATGACAAGGGCCAAGAAAGTAACATTAGAGTCATGCCCTAACCAGAGACATGTGTCACCTGAAGGCCTTCAAATTCAAGTTTAAAAACTGTGCTGCTTTGTGGCACCTGGTGGGGGGAGGGGGGTGCTCAGTCAGTTAAGCGGCTGCCTTCGGCTCAGGTCATGATCTCAGGGTCCTGGATCAAACCCCATATCCGGCTCCCTGCTCAGCGGAGAGTCTGCTTCTCCCTCTCCCTCTGCCCCTCCACCTATTTGTGCACACGTGTGCTCTCTCTCTGTCTCAAATAAATAAATAAATAAAAATTTTTTAAATGTGCTGGTCAAACAAAACACACGTGAAGACCGGGTTCAGCATCCTGGCTTCCAGTTTACAACCCCTGGATTGGGGGGGGCAGGAGGTCAGAACAACTGGGTCAAAGTATTTAGCTCTCCACCGTTCCCACAGCCCACATTCGCACTCTGCTGTGGAGCACCATCCAGACTATGGAAAATGATCCCCAAAGGACATACTCTCCAGGGAGGTTTTTCTAGGAATCAGGATGAAGTCCACCAGCCAGGCTCTCTGTTCTCATCCCTTTTGAGACCAGGGAACATGTGTAATGTCACAAGTAAATCTGTGTCCACGGGATGGTTTTCTTCTAATTGAAACTAATTAGAACTGGCCATAATAACAACTCCAGGACCTGGACATGGTCAGCTTGGTGTTCTAAGAACAGCACCAGCCACCTCAGTCCTCAGGTATTGGCGAGGATAGGAATGAAGAGACACATGACAAATGTGGCCCATCTGGCCACCTGCATTGTGCCAGTCAAAGCCACCGGGGAAAACCTCGGCCTATCACCTAACACCATCGTTACTGTTCCCCATCCGAGAGGAGGAGTTAGGGTTCCATCACATCAAGCTAGACTGGAAATGGATGGAGCTCTGTGTTCAGGGAGCACCTGGCTAGCATGATTCCTGCAGGTGATCCCAGCAAAGATACCGCTGGTCCCTGGAGACTCTGGGCAGGTTTATTGGGGGGGTTGGGGGGTGGGAGAGGGGGGTAAGAGAAGGGACTGTAGTTCCCAGGGTTTGGAGGCTTGGGAAGCAAAGGAGGGGGAGGTCAAGCTTCGGGGGGCTTGGATCCTGTAGGAGTCCTATGTGGCGTGGTCCAATGAAGATCAGTTTGGGGGATGGCTGTAAGGATTTGAGGTCTAATTAAACAGATTATAGTTAATTGGTTTAAAAACATTTTCTTCCCCAAATGTGTGAATTGAAGACACCTGTTCAGTTCCCTGCCTTTGTATTTTCCATAAATAGGAAATCTCTAGGGATATGGGAGCAGGAAGGAAGATGCCCCGTGGTGCATGCATTTTGAGGACTAGTTAAAGAATCTAGAATGAGGAGGGCACTTGGTGGGATGAGCACTGGGTGTTATGCTATATGTTGGCAAATTGAACTCCAATAAAAAAAAATTTAAAAAAAAAAAAGAAGAAGCAGCAGCAGCTTGGAAATGGGAGGCCCCAAGGACAAAGGACATCCTTTTGTAAATAACTGTTTCCAGGAGCCTCCCTAGTGCCTCCCACCCCACAGCCTCACTGCCCAGGAACTCCAGCCGTCCACTGTGGGGCCGCCTGGCACCTGCAGCTCCCAGCCCACCAATGCCCAACCACCCCGCCTGGGTCCTGCACTCCTGCCCCATCCCCACAGCCCCCCTAGCCAAGCAGGCCCAGGCGCTGGCAGAGGAGGCTCGGGCCCATCTGATCCTCGGAGGCCCAGGAAGCCTGGCTGGCCCCCTGCATTTTCCCCCAGGCGCCCTATCGTGGCCGCCGTGGGAACTGCAGCCTCCGCAGGAAAAGAAATTGAGGAGTCTGAGCTCCCCTGGCCAAGATGTGCCTGTCACCCACCGAGGGAGAAAAAAAAAGCCCAGGCATCTGTGCATGTGGAGACATGGCTCAGATGATGACAATCAAGACAAGATATGCCAGCAGGCTTGAAAATGTCCACGCCAGCTCCAACCATCCCAAATCTCTGCCTTTCTCAAGCAGCCATTGAACGCAGGGCCAGAGAGATAGGGTCCTAGAGTGTAGACATTTTCCTGACCTGCCTGTTTTCTGGATTTTCACTCGGTGCCTAGCACCTGATAGAAGATGCATAAATACATGAACACAGGCTGACTGGTTTCCTCCCCAGAACACTTGGCCTTGACTGAAATAAGTACTGAACTCAAGAGAACACCCAGGCAGAAATGCAGGTCTGCCTGCAAAGTGAGAGGAACACAGGGCACCTGTCAGGATCCGCTCTTCAGAGACCCAAGCAGCCCTGGGAAAAATCATGTCGGGGCTGCCTAAGGAGGGCCCCAATCACAGAGAGTCTCTTAGCTGGTCTCCTTCACTCTGGTCTTTCTTCTACCCTCTCCAACCTGTTTGCCATGTGCTAGTTGAAAGAGACCAGTCAGGTCATGGGATCCCCTACCTGGAAACCCACAATGGCTTCTCATTGCTCTCAAGATAAAGTTCTGATCCCACTACATGGCTTCGTGATCTGGTCCCTTTTAATTCCTCCTCCTCCTCCTCCTCCTCCTCCTCCTCCTCCTCCTCCTCCTTCCTTCCTTCCTTCCTTCTTCTTCTTCCTTTTTAAGTAGTCTCCACACCCAGGATGGAGCCCATGCAAGGCTTAGATTCAGAGCCCTGAGATCAAGACCTGAGCTGAGATCAAGAGTCAGCCGCTTAAGTGACTAAGCCACCACCCAGGTACCCCAAGCGGGCTAATTTCTTAATATCCCCTGCCAAGAGGTCTCCACTCCCACCTCTACTTTCTCAGAAAAAAAAATGCCATCCCTTCCCACCATGCCTTTCCTCCTCCCAGAGCATCACCCCACCCCAGCTCTCCTTTACCAGACCACGTTCGTCCCACAGGCTTGGCTTATCATCATTTATTCCCTCATCTCAGAATATTATGTGTAATTACAAACTGTGACCAGAGCTATCAGAGCTGTGGTCAGAAAAATCTTCAAAGAATCTGAAGGATAAATAGAAGCCAATTAGAGTGACTGGGTTTGGAGAATATTCCAGACCCAGGAACCACATCATAGAAGGCTCTAAGTTGGGAGGGAGCAAGACAACTAGAGATAACTAGAGCTAAACCCCTCCAAGGTGCTCCCACCACCCTCTGAACATCTTTCACTGTAAGTTTAGCTTACAAATATTTGGAGATTTACAACTTTTTGAGGGCAGGGTATGTGCACATCAGTTTCAAAGACACAGCTCTAGCTTCTAACACAGTGCCTAGCACATAGCAGTGGCTCAAAATACTTAGTGAATGAATCAGTGAGGAACCTGACACTCAGAACTTACAAGGTTTACCCAAGGTTGCTCAGCTAGTAAGCAGTGTTGAAGCTGTGCCTTGGACCCAGATCTGCTAAGTCTAAACCAAAGTTTTGTCTATCTTGGTCCTGTGCCTTATGTTCTTAAATAGATTATACATTCCTTGTGGGCAGGAATGCTATTTCCATCTCTCCAAAGAACTTAGGAGTTGGTGTTGGATAAATGTATCGAATGGATAAAAACAAAATACTCATTGGCTAGGGGAGCTCATTTTTATACCCTTGACTAGATTTTTTTTTTTTCAGTATATCTATCCTAAGTATGTCCCCTGGGTTATAGGATAAAGCCTCCTAGGATTAGAGAGAGTGGTTGTACAAAATCCTGTTTTTCCCCAAGGTAAGAGTCATTAATATTCCTGGCAGGGTTCCCGAAGGCTCCATAAAGGAAAGAAGTAGGACTGTCTTGGGCAAGTCTCAAAGCAGAACCCAGCAGAACATGGGGAGCCCAGCCTTCTTGTACGTCTATAAGGAGTCTGTGTTCTGAGTCCCTAAAACATAGCCCCATAATCTGGAATTCCCAATCCAATTTGTAGAGGGTTTTCCAGCCTTGAGTGTATCAGTCAGGATCCTCCAAAGAAACAGAACCACAGACACATGCTCACAATTATGGCAGCTAAGAAGTCCTGCCATCTGCAAGCCAGAAACCCAAGAAAGATTGTGGTATAAATTACTGAGTTCAAAGGCCTAAAAACCAGGGGGATCCAATAGTATAAATCCCAGTCAAGGGCATGAGAGAATCGTAGAGGAGAGGCAGGAAAAAAGGTGTGAATTTCTCCTTCCTCCGCTTTTCACTTTCCCACAGTAGGTTGTCTTCCTCAATATGGTAGACATCACCCAATGTATTTACTGAATCCATGAATTCAAATGCTTATCTCATCTGGACACACCCTCACAGTCACATCCAAAATAATGCTTAATCTGGCATCCCAAGGCCAGTCAAGTTGATACATAAAATTAACCATCACACTCAGATAGCTTCCCAGAATTTTTCTAGCTTAAAGACAATGGAGAAAGATAACTTCATTCATTCAGAACTCAAAAAGAATGGTCTCTGGCGACATGAAGTTCACTAATCAAATACATTAGGTTAAGTCTGACTTCTTCACTTGACTGACCAAATTCCACCATCCTTAAGAGGAAGAAGAATTTCTGACTTAAGTCTTAACCAACTAAAAAAAATTAGTGATCGATGGCCTGGTCTTTGTGTTTGATGATGATGACAGGTTAGTGTTTCCTTGTTTGGCAGTATGTGGGGACAACAGAAAGTCTCCAGGAGATGTGAGATTGCCCGTTAAATAAGTTCTGTGTAAGAAGAACTGCAGTAGAGACAAAGTCTCCTGAAAGAGAATGACTCCCAACCCTCTAAGACTGGATTGAAGGCATAACATAGATGAAACAAGAACACGCCATCAGAAATGGAGTTGGCATCCCCACCTGACGTGTGTTCAGGAATGATACGCTGCCCGTTTCGAGTTCATCAGAGCAAGTTCACTATATCCCACACGTGGCTGTGATTGATCGCACTCTCACAACTTAAGGCTAGTCAGCACCAAACCATCTAACTAGTTCCGTTTGTCTGATTCCAGGTTCACTAAGCAATCTACCATTGACACTTGGCCTGAAGACTGTTCTAGGGGAAGAGACAGGTATAGGCCATCAGAGTGTATTTTATCTGCAGGACTTCTGTGTTTTTCAGTATAAACCAACAAAGTGGCATTCTGTTTTCAGCCAAAAACCTATATATTTGGTTGGAACAAACCTTTCTCAGGCATTGGATCTGCTTTCATGGTGCTGACTTAATCAAGCCTTGAGTCTGTAAGGCTAGGAGCAGACCCTAGACTTCGGGGAGGTCAACATCATTATCGTTTTGTGACACCCCTTTGGGTCAGCCAGCTCCCCTGGATATGCCTCACTCTAGACCTTCAAATTACATCTTTAACTTCCATTTGAGTTGTTTCCACCACCACCACCACTCCACCAGGAGTATGTTGGGCTACCCTGAACCTCATCTCCCAAAATCAAAGCCATAATTTGCAAGCTATCTGCCTGTGAATGGTTTTCCCTTCTTTGATAGGTTACTTGTTATCTCTGGGGATTAAACCCATAACTCAAGTCTCTGGGCACCTAGCTCTGGTCAAGCGAGTTGAAAAACTCTGGTAGAGGCACCTTGAACACTCTCCATTCCAAGCATCTTACCTGGGGTGGCGTCTCCGGAGAGACAGTAATGGCTTACAAAGTTAACAGAGGGGGGTGGTCAGCTTCCCCACCCCCCTCAACCAGAGTCTTACAGGCTCACCTTCACGGCAAGCTTTCCAAGGATGTCAGCAAACACTATCTTCCTGCCTCCTCTCCATGACAATATCCCAGTGCCTCAGAAAGTGCCAGATCCATAGCAGGGGCTCAGTAACTGTTTTGGGGGGGAGGGAGTGAAAGAGGCAGGCAATTCATTCTCTCCCTTTCCTCATTCCCCACGTACCGGCTCCCGTTACACAGAGCGATCCTCAGTAGCACAGGAGAGGGAGAAGGAGTCAGCTGAGTATCAAAGTATCTAAGGCCTTATGTTTGATAGTGCCCCCACACCCACTCCCCAGGAGATTCTAGAATGTCCACGCAGACCCTTTTGGAAAGAAAGATAAAGAAAGCACTCCCGCTGGGCCTCTGGCCAACCCTGGACAAAGCCAGACAGAGCACCAAGGAGCGGCGGGGAGGAAGGTGTGGACCCCCCAAGCCTGCAAGCTCTGCTGCTCTCGTACACCCATCCACATGCCTGGAGACCCACTGCCAGGGTTGGTGTTTGCCATTCCCGGCACAGAAAATGGTAAGGTAACTTTGTTTTCAGAAAAACAAGTCTCCCACTAAAACATGCAACCCCCGAGCAGAAGAAGCCAGGGAGGAAGCGCAAGAGCGCACCATCAGGGCTTCTGCGTGAAGCTGCTTTGCCCTCTTGCCTGAGACAGCGCCGGTCTCTTCCTCTGCCTTCGGGTGGGAGCCTCACCTCTACCTTCCACGCGGTGCGAACACAGGCCAAGCCCCAAGGCCACTGCCACTGGGGTCCGAGGAGCCTGTGGGAGCACGCGAAGAGCCAGAGACCCACTTTTGTCAGCACCAGCTACGTGCCCGGGTGGCCTTGATACGAAGGTCTCGGCTCGGCTCATTGAATGAAGCCACAGGGCCGGGCCTGGAGGACTGAGAGACAAGAGCCCATTTTGAAGTGAAACCCACCGGGATGGATGGAGAAGAGCCTCTGGAGTGCAGAGCAGTGGGTGGGGAGGGGCCTCCCTGGAGCAAGAAAGTGGCCAAATGGTAGATCAGAACCACAGGACCCGCCAGCCTATGTCCACAGCCTCTGAGAGCTCCAGGGCCCCGCCGCTCTTCAGTGGGTGCCGAGAGAAGGGTGCGGAAATGGCTGGAGACAGCCCCCCACGGCCTCACGTGTCATCCTTCCTTCCACCTGCCACCAAAGCAACAGCAGCGCAGCAACGTAAGCTTGCCCCAAAGGCATCGTGCAAAGCCAGAGATGAGACAGGAGGGAAGAGGGCCTGGTGCCCAAATTCCTGCTGCTTCGGAGTTCTGGGGGGGCAAGGGCCTGGTTTCCCCCGAGCCACCGACACGCTGCACAGGGACTTCACACTAACAGCCCCGCTTAGCCTTTGTAGCCCCGTGTGGCTGCTCGGTTTCCAGCCAGGAATCAAAAGCTGCTGCTTGCACCTGCCTTGGTCCTGCTCAGAGAGAACCCAAAGACCCCGTTCCTGGGCACAGCAAGGCTCGGACACCCCCAGACGGCAAAGGCCTGCTTGGACCTAGGAGCCACAAGCAGAGCAGCCACCAGGCATGGAGTGCGGGCCCTGGGCCGGGCACCAAACACCCCAAGGGCCCTCTCCCCTCCAAGTAGAGGCTCTGTGCCCTTTGTATAAAGGGGACGCAGAGAGATGCCTGGGTGGCTCAGTTGATTAGGCATCTGCCTTTGGCTCAGGTCATGATCCTGGGATCCCAGAGTCCTGGGATCAAGCCCTGAGTTGGGCTCCCAGCTCAGGGGGGAGCCTGCTTCTCTCTCTGCCTCTGCCCACCTGCCCACCCCTCTGCCCCACTCATATGTGTACATGCTCTCTCTCGCTCGCTCGCTCTCTCTCAAATAAATAAATAAATCTTTTAAATAAAGGGGACATGAAAGGGTTGAGCCCATGCCCTGGACAATAACCTTCATCCTTCCATCCAGTAGGATCAGTTCATAAAACTAGGACATGGAAAGAAGCTTGTTGCTACAGAAGACAGTTTCCTCCCAGATGTGAAAAGAGAAGCCCCCACACATTCCATTTTCTATTGCCTGCCTTACCCCCATCTAACCAAACATCTGCCAAGATCGCATGTGTCTTTCACCCACCTCCATTAGCATCTCCCTGGGTGCTGCTCTAAAACATTTGGCATCGGAACGGTAGTGGCCAGAAGGTCCAGGCTGCTGGACTCTGGAGTCTTGGCCTGACCTATGAGAACAGTGGCCATTTATTCACTGGCTCCCCTGCCAGACACACAAGAGACAGGGGCTCTCTAAGATGCTCATTTTGTAGGTGGCTAAGAGCCTCCCACCCAAAGCGAAGCTGAAAAGGCATCTGTCTTCAAGGATGGCAGGATCCTCCTCCTTTTTATTTTAATAAGAGGGAAATTAAAAAGCTGTGCAAAGTACTGAGAGGATGGAATCATAAAGCATCAGAAAAAGAAGATTATCCACTGTTGTCCAGGCTAGCCCCGGCAGCCTGGTCAGCAAGGACAAACAGAGGAGGGTTGGCCTGGAGGATTCTGTGGTCCAGCCCTGGCAAGGAGCAACCAACCCCTCCCTAGAAAAACCTGGCCCTCTGCAAGAGCAGCTGTCCCCTGCTATCAAAAAGTAGGGCATTCCTAGGAATCCTTCCCTTAGCCAAAGTGGCATAAAGCAAAGAAGCAATTCCAGTACCATTAATTT
Organism: Canis lupus baileyi; assembly: GCF_048164855.1. NCBI lineage: Eukaryota > Metazoa > Chordata > Mammalia > Carnivora > Canidae > Canis > Canis lupus. The sequence goes on along the minus strand of NC_132852.1, from coordinate 50,017,787 downwards.
ATATGGAAAAAATGTTAAGCGTTCCCAGACACCCCCCCCAAAAAAAAATCACCTCTCTTAGGCTTTTCTGATACCTTAGGGCACATCTTGCTAACAGATGCACAGAATAAATCGAGAGGAACCACAGATGCTCAAAGGCAGTTCAAAGCTGGCAGCGTGATCGGGGGAGATGCTGAGCGTGGTTCTCAGGGAGGGAGCTTGGTGGCACCCCTGTCCCAGATCTCAGGCGCTACTGGTTCTATACAGCCCATGCAAAGCCACTGCTGAAGGCTAATTCCCCTTTAAGACCTTCCCTAGAAGCAAGAATCCTCTCCAGATTTCCGTAGGTGAGAACAGGTACTAATGTAGTAGAAGCAAAGCAGCGGAACTCGAACTTTCAGAAAGCAGAGGTTCCCTTATGGAGCTGGCCCTCCTTCTCAGGGGCTCTAGAACACTGGTCCTCGGAGCCAGGTCCCTGGAGCAGCATCAGCATCGCCTGGCAGCTTGTGAGAAATGCAAGTTCTCAGCCCTGCCCCCCACCCAGAAAACCCGGGTGGGGGGGCCCAGCCTGTGTGGTTCTGATCCGCCCTGGCTCGAGACCCGCTGCTCCTGGCACCGAGGCCTGCCTGGCGTCTCCAGCCCATGACCGAAGCCACAGAGGGCCTCTGCGACCTGCAGGTCAGGACGGAGTCCCCACCCTGGATTCGGACTCCCTGGGCCACCCAGGAATCATGAACATGTTGTCTCCCCGGTCACTGGGGATCCGAGGGTCTCGAAACTCCATCTTCTGGCCAGACTCGGCCTCCTGCTCCCCTTCCCAGGCGGATGGCTCCAGGGCTCCCACGGGACGAGGGACTGTCACGGACTATACCAGGTCCGTCCTCGCCAAGTGCCTTAAGCCACGCCTGGCCCTTCATGGCACCCCAGGAAACCAGGTCCCCGTCTCTCCCTCCTGCTTCTCCCATGCCCCCCAGAGCATGGCATAGCTGGACTCCCCTCTGCGCATGTTCATAGGAGCAACAGCTCCTCCAGAAGTGGCTGATCCAGCCCTGCTGGGGCGGGGAGCGAGGGGGCACCCTCCCTGTGAGAAATACGCCAACACTCCAAGGCATTTAGTCTGACCACCTAATACCACCCATCACCACCCATCATCACCCATCACCACCCATCATCACCCATCACCACCCATCACCACCCTCACCACCCATCACTACTCATCACCACCTATCACCACCCATCATCACCCATCACTACCTATCACCACCCATCACCACTTATAACCACCCATCACCACCCATCACTACCCATAACCACCCATCACCACCCATCATCTGCCACTTCACCTGGGCCTTGTTACTAGTGTGACGCTGTTTTAGCACAAAGATGAAACCAGGTTGCAAAAATGAAAACCACAGATTGGATCGATCGCTTGTCAGCATGGGCATGGAAATTTCTAGTAATCCCTGCCATCCAACAGGAGAGCCATCCTCTATGGGCAATTGGCCTGTTTTGTCTCTGCAGGAGGAGATGGAAGTTTCATTTCATGGGACCCAAATTTAAGCTCAGGCCACCATTGTTAGATCAGCAGTTAGCAACCACCCCAGACGGTGGGCGGGCACAGCCTTGGCCTGTCTTACATAGATGTGGTGACCTTGGGCCGCCCAGGAGCCAGTGAGAGGCCTGCAAGCTGCTCATGACCCAGTGTTACTTGGGGCTGGGATTCCAGGGTGTCAGCGGATTGGTTGGTTTTAAGTGTGGTGCAGGAGAGCTCCTGGGCAAGGGAAATGAGGGTGGAGGCCTCACAGCTTCCCCACAACTTGGAGCCACTTGTTTACCTCTGTGAAGAGCCCAGCTGACTGCCCCTCTGCTTAACTCGAGAGTCCCTGGAATTCTCTGGAAGCCACTCTGTCCGTCAGCTCTTCAGAGGCCACGGCCACAGGGCCTGGAAGGATGGTGTCTGGGGCCAAGCTGCTCTCCAGATGCCACATCGCATTCCCTTCCTTTCTCTGTCCCCAGAAGAACCTCCTTTCGTGCCTCCTTTAAGGGCCTGAAAGGTAAACAGCTTCCAGACTCTTCTACCTATAACCAAAGCCCATTCATGGAAACCCAGAGGGTCTGAAAACACACCTGAATGCAATACCTACTTTCCAGAAATACACCGGGTATTCTTTTTGTCTTGCGAGGTCTCCTGTGCACTCATGCCTGGGCCCATGCACCTCGCAAGCTGAGCTGACCCCCAACCCCAATGAAAAGACCGAAGAGAATATTCCCTCAGTCCGTGTGTACAGCACGTGCTGAGGTGCTGCGCCAGGCCTCAGAGTCCCCACCCGGAGCCCAGCAGCGCCCTCAGCACCTCAGTGTGGAGGGCCACAAGCAACCCCAAGAGCAGACAGCCAGATGCACACATCATTAGGACCCCTGGGAAGGGCTGGGGACGAGTGATATGCCATGCTGGAGCAGAGGAGGGACCACTCAGAGCAGCCCCTGAGAAGGGACATTAAAACCAAGACCTCAAGGACACCTGGAGGGCTCAGTGGTTGAGCATCTGCCTTCTGCTCAGAGTGTGACCCTGGGGTCCCAGGATCGAGTCCCATGTCAGGCTCCCTGCATGGAGCCTGTTTCTTCCTCTGCCTGTGTCTCTGCCTCTATCTCTGTGTCTCTCATGAATAAATAAATAAAATCTTAAAAAAAAAAAAAAGAAGAAGAAGAAGAAATTTCTTAAGGTCAAGACCTCAAGACCAGAATGGGCAGACAAGGGACCTGGGCCGAGGGCTCCACCGGCCAGGAGAGCAGATGTGGGCAGTGTCACACGGGCTTAGGGAAAACCAAGAGTTCCCTGGAGCGGCCCAAGGGAGGGGGCGAGGAGGGGAGCAGAACAAGGGGAAGCTGCAAAGGAAGGAGGGCGGGGCCTCGATGACAGACAACCTTGGGTTCGAACCCAGGTCCCAGCCCCTCAAGGAGCGGACAGCCTGAGGCAAGTCACTTGCCCTCCCTGAGCTTAAAATCCACGTCCTTCTCTGGAAAACGAGGACCATAGTAACTTTCCCACGTGGCTGCTGTGGACCGAAAATGAAATGGTGACTGTAAAGCTAAGGAACCACGATACGTGATCATGAAATAGAAGGTATTACTGCAAGCTGCTCATCTCCTCACGATCCTTGCCCACCTGTGGCGACACTAGGGAACCACTGGGTGAGAAGACACGAGGCCCGAGAAGAAGTACTGAGATGTTTGGGAGATGGGGGGAGAGGGGGATGATTCCAGAACCTCGGGAGTCTGATGAGTGAGCACCTCCCTAACCTCGGTGGGGGCCGGTGATTTCAACAGGATTGCTGCGGATCTTTCGCCTCCCCTGTAACTGCGTTTGTGTTGCATCAGTACCACCGCGAGGTGTCCTGTTCATTTTCTGTTGCTTTCATAACAAACCATCACAAAGTTTGTGGCTTAAGAGAATACAAATTTATTATCTCAGAGTTTCTGTGGGTTACGAGCCCCACACGGGTCCCACTGGGCTAACATGGAGCTATGGGCTGGGCTGTGTTCCCCCTGGAGGCTCTAGGGGAGAACGACTCCCAACCCACTCAAGTTGTTAGATAAATAAGATCAGTTGCTCACAGTGCTGGGCCTGAGGTCCCCATTTCCTTGCTGGCTGGAAGCTGGAACCACACGTGCCTCGTGGAGGCCTTTCTCCGGTCCTTGCTACATCTCAGAACAGCAGTGGTGCAGCAAACCCTCCCCAGGCTTGGAATTTATCTCCTCCTCTCCTCCCCCTCCTCCCCCACCTCCTTCTCACCTCTTCCCTTTCAGCCAGAGATAGTTCTGCTTTTAAGAGCTCCCACGATTACACTGGGCTCACCGGGGCCCAATCTTCCATGGTAATCTCCCTGTTTTGAAGTCTGTCATCTTAATTGCACCTGCACATAATCCAAACTATTCATTCGGAGGCTCCAGGGATGAGGGCATGGACATCTTTGGGGGCCATTCTTCAGTCCAACACAGATGCAACACGACTTTCCTGATTCGTAATAGAACAACCTAGACAGTCAACGGGGCTTTATAACCAAGAGTTCTAGCCAGAGGGTTTGGATTCACAGAGCCTGAGAAGAAATGACAGGAACACCTCAGAGCCCCTGGGCAGGACCAGAAGGTAAGCGAGCCAGCCAGAAATTCTGGACTGAGGCCACAGGACAGAAAACCAGCTCCATGAAAGAGCAGTGGTGGATGGTGGGTGCAGAGTTCCTGGTACAAGGCAGAAACCTAGTGAGTCTAAGGGGTACAGGATGGGCAAAATGGGCAAAGGGGAAGGTGGGCCTTCCAGGTGTGGGATGAACAAGTCACGGGGAAAAAAGGCTCAGCCCAGGGGAGGTAGCCAACGGCATTGCCGTAGCTACACTTGTGAGCATGACATACAGATTTGCCGAATCACTGTGTTGTACCCCTGAAAGTACTAGAACGTCATCAACTACACTTCACTTAAAAGGAGTGAAAAAAAGAAGAGGAAAAAGCCTAGTTACCCTACCACACAAGATCAAAGCAGCCTAGCGCAAGGTTGGCTAGATGTTGGGTCTTTAGGGCTCCTGCATTAGGAGCCCTTAGCATTTTCTGACTGCGAACAGGGTGCTCAGAACCTGCAAGTTGTCTCCCAGTGTCCCCGGCTGGAAGAACTTTGGTTTGAAGGGAGAAAACAAGGTAAGTCCTGACAGCAGGAAATATGGCAGACATAATTCACAAATGCCCTTGTCCTAGCAATTTTCCTTCTGTATTCAAATACCAAGAGGTAGAAGAATCTTCTAGTTAGTTCATGGAGATGCCCATTTGCTTTCTTGGTCTTTGATTCGTGTGTGTGTGTGTGTGTGTGTGTGTGTGTCATTGACTTGTAAAGTTAGGCCCCTCCCTTTCAGTCTCTGGACCTGATGAAAAGCTGATTATACTGCTCTACATTATAAAGGTGAAAAATGTAAAAATCTATAATCCACGGGAAAGATTAGAGGCAGCAGAGCCCTCCCTAGAGCATAGCACCTTGGTGTAACTGTTTGGGGTCATATCACCCAAGACACCAACAGGAGGATGAAGGAGGTGATTCAGAGAACAGACTTTCTAGAAAAAGAAGAGAAACCTCATCTCCCAGCACCCTCTCCTGCGTCACCACAGACAAAGGAGAGACAATTGTTTCAGCTTCCAAACAATAGTGCTTGTTCTTTTCCGTACTCCCCACTCCCACTCACTTCCTCATCTCTGAGGCTGTTTTTCCATCTGGCTTCTCTCTTCTCCCCCAGCAGTTCTACTGACGACCAGGCCAAATGTCGACTCTTGGCTTCAGTGTTGCTGTGGATGTTTATTTTAACTAGGTTTTCCCAGAGCGGGATTACTACAGGTTAGGGTGGGGGAGGGATACTGTTCAGTGCGGCCAGCTCTGCCCCCAATGCCCTCAGGATGGCTCAGAACCCCAGTGTAAGAGACACACTTAGCAGTCATTTTGGGCCCAAGTCTAGGTCTTCCTGTGGATTTCCATCACTTGGCAGCCGTGAGAGGCAGAGCCCAAAGTACTAGAGTCCTGTGGAACCCGCCGAGTAGGGTTGGGGGGTGGTCAGAGCAGGTTCTGTGGAAGGGCCCGGAGATGAAGTTGTGGGTGGGGTGTTGAGCTAACCCAGCAATTCCGGCAGCTGGCTGTGTGGCCTCTGGCAGGTCACCTCACCTCTCTGGAACTCAGTGTCTTCAACTATAAACCAGGGGCTTGGGATTAGATAGGACACCTCCCAGCTCAGTGAGCCTCTGAGCCTATCATGCAGCTCACCTTCTCCGATCCTTGACAAAACAAGCGGCCTATGAAGGGTCTGGGAAGTAAGGGGATTTCACATCTAAAGCCCCAATCAGGGACGCCCGGATGGCTCAGGGGTTGAGCACCTGCCTTTGGCCCAGGGCGTGATCCTGGGGTCCCGGGATCGAGTCCCGCATCGGGCTCCTATGGGGAGCCTGCTTCTCCCTCTGCCTGTGTCTTTGCCTCTCTCTGTGTGTCTCATGAATAAATAAATAAAATCTTTAATAAACAAATACCCCACAATGACACACTGTGGAAAGACTGGCCTGTGCCCTACCGCTTCTTTTTCCCAACACGGGCTCTCGCAGTTCAATTAACTTGCTAGAACACTGTGCTCCAGTATCTAATGCGCCCACCCCAACGAGACCGCAAGCTCCCGGAGGCCAGGGTGGTGTCGTCGTCCTTTGTACCCACGGCTGTGCTTCCCAAGCTCATCACGACCGAAAATAATACAGATGTCAGGGCCCAGTCCCAGCTTGCCTGAATGACAGTCTCGAGGAGCAGGCCAGTGTCCCTTTCAAAAGTTCCCTGGGTGACTATACTGCGAAGCCAGCTTACAGTGGGTCCTGGATTTGTCGAAAGCACCCGGAAGTCCAGACATCTGGTAGACTTGATGGTGATGGGAAAGAGAAGGAGAAAGGGAGGCTCCTCGCTGCCAAAAGTGAGACGCTGTCTGGCTGTCCAGGCCCAGTCTTCCTGTGCTCAGGTTGGTTTTTTCTGGAATGGCTATACTTGCCCTTCAGGATCATAAGGGTTATTTATGGGGTGACAAGCACCCTGAATTAGGGACGTGATGAGGCCAAATTCCTCTGCCAGCCCTGAGGTCCAGGGAAGGGGATCTGCCCTCTTAAGCCTACGGATAAGAAGGCGCAGCTACACTGTCTCGACTCGGGTCGGCTCCAGAACGCAGTGGCTCGTGGAGAAGGGGAAGCCGGCAGGGAAGGCAGAGGCAGGAAGGCGAGTGGAAAGGCGGGAGAGGATTCCGATCCTGTCCTCCCTCGGTGATCCCGGAGCCGATCCCGGAGAAGAGTCATCCTGGGCACCTGCCCTTGGCCTGCTGATCACCATCGGGGTTGCCTCGGTCCAGACGATCCTCGCGGCCCATAACACGGGCCAGAGACGGACTCGACAGCAGCCACTGTAGCTCTTTCCTCCCTCCACCACTGGCTGGCGCGGGACCGATGCAAAGGAAGGGGAGCCAGCTGCCAGCTGCAGGGGACGGAGGCAGCCAGGACGAAGGGCAAGGCCCTGGCCATGAGGAGGTCATTTTATTTAAAGATTTATTTATTTATTTATTTATGATAGACATAGAGAGAGAGGCAGAGACACAGGAGGAGGGAGAAGCAGGCTCCATGCCGGGAGCCCGATACGGGCCTCGATCTTGGGACTCCAAGATCACACCCTGGGCCAAAGGCAGGCGCTAAACCGCTGAGCCACTCAGGGATCCCCAAGGAGGTCATTTTAAATCAGGAGACTGGTATACACATGTCAGAGCAGCTCGTAGCCCCACGGCCCCAAGGTCTGCAGCAGCAGCAACAAGTAGGGGTTTGGTGGTGGAGGGAGGTTAGGGAGGCCACAGCTCAGTTCCTGACCATTCTAATCTGGGGGGCGGGTCGGGGGGAAGCCCTCCACCGGAGGAGATCACACTGGAACCTCAGCTGGAAAGGCCAACAGCATTAACAGCCTTAATAAGCTCACAGGTTTCCACCTGTGGTGGGCACCAGACTCTCCTGGAGAATCTTGTTAAAATTCAGATTCCTGGGCCCACCCACAGAGGGCCTGGCCCTATCGCCAGTCTTGACCCTAAGCCCTGGAGTTCCGGTGGGCAGGGGGAAGCTGGCATCTCCCTCTTGCTCTATTTCCGCATCTTAGGAAACAGATCCCACTCTTGGCCTCCACCCAGCAGGTGCATCGGCTCAGAGTCGCGTGGCCCCTGACTGGCGGCGGTGAGGCCGACCTCCTGGAGGGCCGAGCTGCCCCAGATGCCTACAATTTCAGTCACAGTTAATCCCATACTGACAGGTTCTGGTTCTGAAATGGTCCATAGGGAAATTCAGCCCCGGGGATGCATCAGGAAGGCAGCTGATACTTGAGAAGTCACTGAAAATGTGACCAGGATTGGGTTACCCCCTTTGAGCTGCTCAGGTCAGATTTCCAGATGCAGGGAAGGCCTTCTGGGGACACGGCTTCAGATGGCCTACCCCATTGCAGTGTTCTATTTTGGACTGTCATATTGCCTTGCAAAGAGAGAGAGCGTGTATCTGTGTGTGCACGTGTGTGCGCACACATGTACTTGGAAGTACAGATGTTAAGGCACCTCATAGGTGTACAGCAGCAGTAAGGCCCTGGGTGTACAGGCATAGGTCTCTGAAGATCATTGTTCATTTTTTCCTTCCTTTTACCGAGGATAAGACATTTTTACTTTCTAAGCTTTGATGGAGCACCTCCCCGGTATGTGGGCACCCTTAGGCTACCAGAACTTACAGTCTAGCTAAAAAATTCTGCAAGATAGGGATGCACATCACTTGACTTCTTTTGACTCCATTCCCAGTTTCATGGCACTCACAGAGCCCAGACCATTCCCGTTTGCCAGGATTTACTGACCAGCTATTATGTGCCCGATATTGTGCCAGGTGCTATGGAGCACACCAAAAAAGCATGATAAATACTTGGGGAGCTAAGTTTAGAAGGCATAAAATTAATCAGAGGAGAAAAGAAGACAAATTTGTAGTGCCAATAATTTGTACATAATACAAGTATCTTCCCTCCAAATCATAGTTTTTCTCAAGCCAGAGTAACAAATAGTCCCCTAAAAGGAAAAAAATTTCAGAGACCTTCCAGGGTGACTTAAAATTTTTATAAGGTTACTTGAATAAGTGTAAACATAAAAGGGACGCCTGGGTGGCTCAGTGGTTGAGCATCTGCCTCCAGCTCAGGTCGTGATCCTGGAATCCTAGGATTGAGTCCCACATCAGGTCCCTTGCATGGAGCTTGCTTCTCCTCCTTCTGTCTGTGTCTCTGCCTCTCTCCTCTCTGTCTCCCATGAATGAATAAATAAAACCTTTTTAAAAAAAAAAAAAAAAAAAAGCATAAACAGGGATCCCTGGGTGGCTCAGCGGTTTAGCGCTTGCCTTAGGCCCAGGGCCTGATCCTGGAGACCCGGAATTGAGTCCCACGTCAGGCTCCCGGCATGGAGCCTGCTTCTCCCTCTGCCCGCATCTCTGCCTCTCTGTCTCTCTCTCTCTCTCTCTGTCTATCATAAACAAATAAATAAATAAATCTTTAAAAAAAATGCATAAACATAAAAGTTGGTATAAATGCTTTAAATTTATAAACACCCAGGCAAATTTTTAAATTGCATGCCACGAAAAAATTCCTGAAAAGCCAAATAATTTTCAAATTAGCAACACCAATTCAATGATACTGTTTTTGCTGAAAGTGAATTAGTGCTCTTTAATAATAGAAAGAGAGAGCCTCAGGACTGGTTCTTATTTAATTGCTGGCTTTGTATTTTGACTTTGAGAATACTAATTCAGAGAGCGCTTACTTATGGAAGAGTGCTGTTCAAAATGATACTCATGATTATAAGGTTTTGCCTCCTAGTTCAGAATAATAAAACCTCACACTTAACCAAAACTTGCCACATGCAATTCTCAGCTGCCTCTTTTAGTGATGTATCATCTGATAACACTGTAAAACTGTCTAATTCAGTTGAACATGAGATTATCATTATGACACTCTTGAATCTGCATTGAATTTAATCCTACTATTGTCTGTATTCACAGAAGAAAACTTCTTTGTTGTAAATTTACTACTTTACTTACATTTAATAAGCTACAAGTTGCAAAGTATGCAACTCAGCTGAACCATGGCATATCTGGCTTTTACATGTCAGCTTGACTAGGCTAAGGGGTACCCAGAGAGCTGGTAAAAACAAACAAACACAAAAAAAAAAAAAAAAAAAACAACAACAAACACACACACACACAAAGATGATTTCTGGGTGTGTCTGTAATGAGGTTTCCAGAAGAAATTAGCATTTGAATCAGTAGATGAGTTTTTTTGAAAAAATTGCTCTCACCAATGCAGGAGTGCATCATCCCATTAATCAAGGGCCTGAATAGAATAAAAATGTGGAAGAAGAGTGAATTTGCTCCCTCCTTGAGCTAGGACATCCAGGTTCTCCTGCCCTTGGGCATCCGCACTTCAGTTCTCAGGCATCAGATCTCAGTCTGTGAGACTTACATCATTGGTTCCCCTGGTTCTCAGGCTTCTGGGTTTGGACTGGAACCACACAACCAGTTTCTCTGGGCCTCCAGCTTGGAGATGGCAAGTCATGTGACTTCTCAGCCTCCATAATCATATGAGCCAGCCCCTCATAATAAACTTCTTTCTATATATCTTTACATATCCTATTGGTTCTGTTTCTCTGGAGAACCCTGCTAATGCCGATGTGAAAGTGCAGTGGTACAGGTGCAAGTTCTTTGGCCTCCAGCGTGCTTCCCCAGCTCCACGTTGGAAGAGGACACAGTTCTCCCCCACTCAAACTTCCTTATTTGAAGCTACAAAGCTTCATTCATACAACCACTGTGACTTCATTTGACTTTCACTTGGCACAAATGGGATTGGGTACAAAAATTGTAAATGCCAGCATGAAAATATTATGACAGCTTCGAATGATCATCCAGGAAATCTTAGATTAACATTTTTACATTTTCACTGAATTAAAATTATAAAGTTAAAAAAGTGTTGTAAAACAATCAGAAGGGGCATCTGGGTGGCTCAGCCGGTTAAGCATCTGCCTTTGGTTCAGTTCATGATCCTGGGGTCCTAGGTTGGAACCCCAAGTCAGGCTTCCTGCTCAGCGGGGTGTCAGCTTCTCCCTCCGCCTCTGCCCCTCCCCCTGCTAGTGCTCTCTCTCTTTTTCTCTCATATAAAAAAAAATAAAATCTTAAAAAAAATTTCAGAAACCCCTGAGAACGCTGAGATGCACCCATTACCCTTCACTCCGACCTCCCAGTTCCCATTTCTCCATGCCAGGCTTCACTGGAGCATACTCAAAACTCAGGTTCATTAAAAATATGAACTTGACATTGAAGGGGAAGAGATAAAGCTGAGCATTACATGAATAGGACTTTGTCAGACTGCAAAGGGAAAGCATCTAAGGTGTTAAGCCCTCCACATAAGGTGCAGCCTTCATACCTAACCCAGTCCTCAGACCTGAAATCCCCCTATCTCTGCTCAAAGCATCTCCTTTCATCCCAAGTCAGAATCTCCAATTATCTGCTGGGAAAACCAGAGCCCTGTGCACCAACAGTGACGTCAACGTCCGCCACAACCTCCTCTACCCCTGTTAGTACTATTCTCAGGTCTACCTCACGTAGTCTGGAGGCAGGTCCTGAGAACTTTCCTAGATTGCCACTGATGGCCACTAACACCTCAATTCCCAAGAGCAGCCCAATGGATTTGGAATTCCCACTTTCCTAATGGGTCCAGCAGAATCTTCTAGGTTAAGTTGCCTTTGTGATCTCTCATCTGAAAGATTATGTACTGTTTCTTTAACCATTGGATCTGTTGAAACAGGTCCATTTACACACACACACACACACACACACACAGCACAGCCCAAACAATGCTCAAAGACAGTAGCTTCCACTGGGAAGATAATAATCTCCTAGGCACCATCTCCATCCATGAGGACAGAAAATCCTATTACTATACAGAACAGTGTTTACTTTCTTTCTCTCTTCTTCGCCAGCTTGCAGAATGAGAAAAAGATCACACGTTCCTTAGTAGCTGGTCCCTCAGAACAAGAAAAGCTGTGAGCTGACCCTTCTAGTGAGAACTCATCTAAATTATTTGCCAATGGCTTTTGCCCTCTTGGTGACTGGCCATTGAGGGAAGGGAAGGCTGTGAGGTTCTCTTCTAGTTATAAGGTTTATAGCTTCTCAAAATAGTGGGCAAATATCAACAGTTTCTGAGTTATCAAGGAGGCTTCATGAACAAGGGAAGGGCTGAGTCGACATTTGAAGAGCAAGTAGGCTCAGCATAGATGTAGTGGAGGTGTGGGTTGGGGCAGGTGAAAGGAGAAGAAAGAGTGAGATAAAGGCATCAAGGAAGGCAAAGAACCTGCCCTGGGCCAGAGGGTGTGAGGACACTGGCACAGGAGGAAACAGAAGAACATGGGAATAAATAACTGAGGTGGGCAGATTATAGGGCCACTAATGTAACAGACTCAGTTTGGGCTGAGTCCAAAAGGCCATGGGAACCACTCTATTTATGTGAGTAGAAAAGAGAGAATTTAGAAATAAAGTGGTATCTGGGACAGATATATCTGACAGTGGTGAACAGGATGGATTGGTCTGGACACAAGTTAAGGAGTTACTGCAATAATTCAGGTAATGAAGCCTAAATTGTTTGACTCTAGTTCCAAATGGGCAAGTGCTGGGTCACGCTATGATAGATCCGAAGTCCACAAGTGGTGCCTCTCAGACAGGAGAAGCTCACTTCTTCAACTCAGATAGGCTAAAGCCTAGTGACCAGGAGGTATCAGTAATGGAACCCGGGTGAGGACTACCAAAGTCTCCCACTATGTTTAGATGGACACCAGACCTACACGTGTCTGGCTCAAAGAGCCATGATCTTCTGTGTTCTTTTTTATTTAAAAAATGTCACCAGAATCTCCAAGCATTTTCCCAGTCTACTCCCACTAGTCTAGAGCAACAAAGAGATATGAGGCAAGCCCAATAACTCCCAGAATCTCAGGGGTAGGAACACTCCAATGGCACTCCCGTCCTATGCCAGTATCAGCCATCTAGTGCCACAATGTTGTTGTAGAACAAACAACCACAAAACCCCAGTGGAGTACAAAAATAGATATTTCTATTTGCTTTTGAGTCGATGGATTGGCTGAACCATCTTGCTAATCTGAGCAGGCTCACTCATGTGTTTGGCAGATCAGCTGAGGGCCAGCTGGTTTAAGATGGCCCCAGCTGGGATGACTCAGCTCCATGTGCCTCTCAGTCTCCAGGAGCTAGCCCAGTTTTGCTCACATAAGGTAGCAGAAGTTGAAGATGAGGAAGAAAGCAAACGAGTTTTCACAAGTCTATACTTCAGTCTAATTTGCTCCCATCCCGTTGGCCGCAGCAAGTCACACATCCTGCAAAGCCACACACAAAGGGCAGAGATACAGAGAGTTCATTAATGGGGACCATTGATGACATTACTGTATCACCATGCCAGAAAAAGACTAGAAGAAATTTGAATTCCTTTTCTTTTAAGATTTTATTTGTTTATTTGAGAAAGAGAGTGAACACACAAGCAAGGGGAGGGGCAGAGAGAGAGGGAGAAGCAGATTCCCTACAGAGCAGTAAGTCCCATGCAAGGCTCTATCCGAGGACTCCCGGATCATGACCCGAGCTGAAGGCAGACACTTAACCAACTGAGCCACCCAGGCACCACAGAAGAGATTTGAATTCCAAAAGCAGATCAAGACCTGGATTGAGGAAGGAAATCTCCACGGTGATGTTAGGAAGGAAACGGTACAACTGGCCACCAGGAGAAGTGAACCTTTAGTGTTAGAAAGGCTGATGAGCCTTGGGGCACCTGGGTGGCTCAGTTGGCTAAGCAATCCAACTCTTGGTTTTAGCTCAGGTCATGATCTGGGATTGAGCCCCGTGCCACGTTCTGTGCTCGGCAAGGGATCTGCTTGATGATTCTCTCTCTCCCTCTCCCCTTGCTTGTTCTCTCTCTCTCTCTCTCTCTAGTTACAAAATGGGTAAATAAATCTTAAAAGAAAAAAAAAGAAACAGATAAAAAAAGACTGATGAGCTTCAAACACACCCCAAGAATGAGGGCTCATTCTTACCTCTTGGCACCTATGGGCAGTGTGAGCATGGACAATGAGTGGCTATTTTGGTCTTCACTGCAGGTGATCACAAATACTTTTGCTTTCCCTACCAACTGGATTCTTCCCTTCTGCATTCATATATAATCTCTTCACCTCTCTCGCTTGACTTCATATGCCTCTCCAGCCAGGCATTCTTGAAATATAAGGAGGAAAAGGAGTAGATGGTGACCTTCTATGGCTATTCCATCAAACTGGTATAGTAAGATGTAAGTTAGAAGCAGAAGGTCCTGGTCATGACCAGCTGGGGAGAAGAAGACCAGATCTTGACCTGCTTATGTCATTGGAAAGACGGCAAAGGTTAGAACATGGTCATGGCGTGCCTTTTACTCTTGACCATGAGAGGTGGAATAATCCAACTTGTGCAAGATGTGGGCAGCCTCCTCAAACTTCAGAAAAGAAATGAGACATTCACTTTACAAAATTCCCAAGACCCCACTTCCCAAGGATGATTCCTCCTACAAGAAAGATCCTGAGATCAGACCTGTAAAGTTGAAGAAGGCTCCTGGCTTCCTGATGAGACAGAGGAACAACCTGAGGTGAGCAGATTTGAAGCAAAGGGCTTGGGGAACAGCCCTTTGACATGCCCAGGAGCCAGGGCAACTGGCATTGGAGGAAAGTGAGAGCCAATAGCATGGGAATGGCTTCTGGGGAGGATGCAAGAACAGGGCTCAGCTCAGAGAAGCAGAGGGGCAGACCGAGGAGCCATAATCAGCAGGAAGCTCTGCAAACAATACTGGAGGTGACAGCTGGGGGAAACAAGAGCCAGCCAGTAGGGCATGTGGCCTGTGTTCCAGCCCAGGTCAGGGAGCAAGAGCTGGCATCTGTGACCAAAATGGGCCAAAGCAAAAAGCACAGCCTCAGACTGGGGTGCTCAGGGGGCAGCAGACTGCCAAGAAAAATAAAAATTCCAGGGCTGGCCAGTTGGCCAAAGCAAGGCCCCAGGCAAGCATCGGAGATGGTGAGGGGAGCACCTCAAGTAGATGATCAGTGCCCACACATCTATGTGGGGCTGGGACAGTGACAGGGACTGTGAGGGCCACTTCCCTCACCTGAGCAGCATTTGCTCCCTCAGAACCCTACAACCAGCAGTAGAATCTAATCATAGATGTGAAATGCTGACCCGCAGAGCGTAGGAGGAGGTGATGGGAACAGGAGGGACCGTGCATTCAGAAGCAGGTTGTACAGAGAATTCTTATACCTTCTCTGTCTTCTGTCTGGAGATGGACGAACCTATTGGTCACTTATTAGAAGTAGGGGATCAGTTATATCGTCCTCTCCTTCATCTGGGAACGTCAAACTCCCCTTCCCCTAGGAATGAAAATAATAACGCTGAGTCATAAGATCCCAGATACATGTTAGTAAGGCAGCAGGCCAGTGACTTTGCCCTGAATATCACTCAGGTCAAACCAACTGCCCTAAAAATTAAAAACAAAAAACAAAAAACAAAACAAAAAAAAAAAACCACTTTTTTTTTTCTTTTTTTTTTTTTTTAAGTTGACCTAATGCAATAGGCGACAGCCTGCAGAGGAGTCCGGCTCTCTGGCTGCTGGTTCAGCAGTTAGAATGGCGCTCATTGCCTCCTTCTCCTAAGAAGAGAGCGCCACCTTGTGTGGAAGCCCTGAAGTCCAGGATAGGTCAACCCATTATTTTATTTTAGCTCACCAGGTTTCTAGAAGACCTGGGCCCTCCTGTCTAATTGCTGGACTACACTGACACAGCATATTATAAGCAAAATAAGGTATCTCTGAGCACGTTAAGCTCTTGCCAGGTCCAGGAGGTGATGCTAAAGATGTACCTGGTCCCTGGAAGCTACCCTTCAGCATAGTTTTTGAGGACCTACTACTCGTCTTCTTCAATTTGGGGCTTCATAGAAGTAGAAACTCTGTGTACCCGAAATTCCCCTATTTAAAGCATGTCTGTGAAGTACAGGCTTCCTACAAGCTCCCCCATTCAAGTCTGAAGCATCCCGGTAGGCTTTCTGCACGAGCGTGTGGGCCAGCCACAGTGCTGCCGTGGGCAAGCCAGCAGCGTGCTGGTGAATCAGCTCTCTTGCAAGAGTGGCCCTGCTTTTGCACCATTTGCTGGTTTCCTTACTGCAGATACTCCCACCGGGGCTGATTTCAAGGACCAGCATGATGACATCACTGCTCCTGAGCTGTGGGGAGACACATACCACTGGCCCTTCGCAGTAGGTGCAAGCTCGCTCCAGGGCGCCACCCGGCTCACAGCCCCACGTCTTGGGCTCATCTGTGGAGAATGTCTCCCGCTCCCTGCTCAGAAGTAAGTAAACAGTCAAAAGGGTCAGAAGAGCTGATGGAAACAGACCAGATTGGGAAATCCAAAGATCCAAAAAAAAAAAAAAAAGAAGAAGAAATCCAAAGATCTACAAAAGCACCAGGCAACACTAGGAAGAGGGATGGGAAGCAAAGAAAAGTTGCCTTTCATGCTTTATAAGGACACAGAATTCCAGGGATGGGGTCTTGGATGCAGTGTTCAGATGGACAATAATACATGGAGGCACCTAACACAGAGTGTGTGCTCAATAGGTTGTCGTGGTGGGCGTTAAGACTACAACTCTTTGAGTTGCCTCAATGGGGCACATATCTTGACAAATCTGTCATTTTCTTCAATTAAGTTCTAAGAGGAATAACTGTACCTTTTTCATCCTCCAACAGATATACTCAGCCTCTCTGAAAGGCCCTGAATGTTTTCATCTTTCAAGTGAGATTGGCAACCACACCGTCAACCAGCACAACACTACTGGGAAAATGACATTTATTGAGTACCTAATGCATAATAGACAATTAATAGAAGATCTCGTTTCTTTTTTGTAGCAACTCTATAAATAAGATGCTATGGCTTTCCTTTCATAAAGAAACTGGGGTTCTGACATATTAAGAGATTAGTCCACAGCTGTTTGGTGAGATAGTGCCTGAACTGAGTGGTTCAAATTGGGACTTTTTGGGCTCAAAGTATATCACTCTCACCATGCATCCACACCACCCTTGAATGAGAGAAGTCAGATCAAAGAAAGCATTGTCACTAGTTTGCAAACCCCGTTCTGCGTATCACATCACTGTTCATGTGAAATGGAACCCTGCGTTTGTGCAGTGCACAACCTGTGCACCCTTCTGTGGCCATGCATGTATTTCCCTCCTCTCTTCCCTGTTACTTGTCCACAGGGCCATTTTCTCTTCCTTAGTTACACTAAAGCAGAAAAAGAAAGTTAAAAAAAATTAAAAACAAGCCCACTTCCACTTAAGTGAAAGACGAAGATTTTCTTTTCAGAGACCTGATGGAAGGGAGAGAAAAGATGGTGGCCACTGAAAACAGGAGTGGAGGATGGTCTGGACTCTGGAGGGATGAGGAGCAGTTAAAACGGAAGAAAGGAGACCCTTCAGTCAGCTCAGTAAGAATGAGCTGCCCAAGTGGAAATTCCCTGCCAGGTTCTCCCACGAACATCCTAGACATATGTAATTCCCCCTGACCTGCAGGTAGGGAACCTGGGGCGGGCGCACCAAAGGACAACTGCTTTGTGGCCAAGGGGTACCTGAACAGAAATCGGAGCAGGGAGGGGCATAACCCTGCAAGCAGGGGCAACATAGAACACCCAACCACCTCACAAGTACTGCACACCCCACCACTGTGGGTACACATACCACCCAAACGGCGCAAGCAGTGCTGGGGATAAAATTATCACCTTGCATAACTGCCTCCAGAATTTCTCTTTGAGGGGAGACTGTCTGTAAGAGTAAGTTGGTGAATGCTGGGGCCTAATAGTGAACCCCTGAGGGGCATAGATGATGTCCTGGGCATAAGGGCTTCCAAGGAGAAGGAAGGCAGGGCAGCTCTGCTGGGGAGGAAGTACAGCTGGGTGTGGGGGGAGGGGAAGAGAGGGGAGCGAGAGGAGGGGGAGGGGGAGGCCAACAGGAAGACAGGAGAAGAGAAGTCAGCAGGGTGCAGAACACTGTGTAAAGGGCTGGGGTGCCCCCTCCCTCAAGCACCCCACTCCAGGAAACATTCAACAGGTGCGAATGGGACTCTGGCCACTGAAGAAGCATCTGCGGTCATATCTGGGCTGCCAAGGTGTGGGCCTGGGACACAGACAAAGACTAAGGGACCAGCAGGCTGTGGTGGTGGCCTGACTCCAACAACCTCTTCATCCCTAGAATTTGAAGAAACAGCAGGTTTCCTAAATAGCAAGTTTAGCTATACCGTGCGACATTGGGAGGCCCCAGCTGATATCTGGCTTACGTAAGTTTAGAGGATGGAGGGAGAAAACATAATTCCCAGCGTGAGAGGGTTCAGAGAATGCTTCGCAGAGCAAGACTTAGCAGTAGAGCTTTGCTAGCTAAGAAGATGCTGCATTGCACATGCTCGGAGGCCCTTCCCATCATTTCACCAAGTAGGTAAGTCACCCCACCCTCCTTCCTGTGGCCCGAGCAGTGCCAGGGGAAAGGAAAGGCAGGTTTCTCCCTGCTTCTTCTGAAAGTGTGGAAGAGCTCAGGGAGAAATGTGGGGTGAAGGAAAGGAAAAGCCTTTACCAACCACTCCCTCCCCCCCCCGCAAAAAAAACCAGCTGGACATGTTTGCCTTCTACCTCTACCTATTGCAGAGGCCCAGAGGGCTAAGTATAATTGACAGGAAGGGAAAACCCTTATTTAAATTTTGAATACTTGGGGATCAGAAATTTGTTCTTATGCTATGGGAATAACTTGACTATTTTGCCAATGTCTAACTGTACATATTTTAAGACATGCCTCTGCCTAAAGCTAATAAATGCTTAATTTTGGTGTAACTAGCATTGGATCCATTGACCTGGAGGTGCAATTCCAAGTAGTTGCCCACTTGCAGGTGTAGCACATGGTTGGCACACAGCAGATGTCTGTGGGACAGAGGAGCCAGTCTCCGCAGCTGAGCGAGACAGCCACCATAAGCTCTGGAATTCTGAATGGGAAGTAAAGGGGTTTGAAGGCAGAGGGCACTGTCCTGCCAGACACCGAGGATGGACCTTGCCCGGAGCTCCTCTAGCTTGCAGAAACTACAGTGAAGGGCTCGGATCCAAGCATTCCAGAGGCTACCAACATCTTCCCAGCCCGCACGATGGGTTTCTCTGCTTTGCTGTTTGCTTTCCTTTGATTCTGCTCTTCAAAGGAAATAGGGTGTGTTGATGTTTTCATTAAAGAATGTGCTTTCAGGATGATCTAAATCATCTCACAATAGAATGGAAAGGAAACAAAGAGGCATAAGGAAGCAAGGCTCATGGAATACCTTGATAGAATGAAAACATGTGAGTTTTTGTATATAATGGCATATGACCATGGATATGCCATTCTGTTGTGCTGTGTCCTCCATCCTCTACCCCCTGACCCACAGTCCACAAAAACATAAGCAGCGTGATGAATAAATGTTACTGGGGTAGAGATGAGGGGTGAGTACATGAGGAATTGACATATTTGACCCAGAAAAGAACTCAGCACACATACCACATTCCATCGTCACAACAGCACAAAGGGTAGCTAGCGTATAAGCAAATAAAAACAAACCAAAGTCTTCCCACTGCTTCCCAAAGGCAGTGAGGACTCTGAAAATTACAAAGCAGTAGAGCTTGTGCGAAAATTGACCTTAAGCCAAATGCACTTACTCCCGGAAATCTTCAGCTTAATAAAGGTCTCAGGTTTTTTAGAATAGATGTGGTATAGATGAGATATTTTTAGCTAGCCTACTTATATCAATCTATTAGGCTATATTCTTCCTACTGTAGTTGTGGATAGGGAGAGTAATGGGATTTTGCTCTTAAGAAGGTTAAATCACCATATCTAAGCAGCTGCGGTATGTCGGGATAAGGGAGTTATTTTGCCTCCTGAGACAGGCGAGAGCGAGAAAGCCGGTTACAAAGGCTATGCAAGTCCACACATGCCCCTGAGTCCAGAAGCTGGAAAAAGGGGGCAGAGAGGTGATTATTAGACTCTGCCCCTCGCTTTGATTTCATTTGACTTGGATTGGTCTTTAATCGCAGTCTGTGCTGATGTAAGAAATGCCAGGACTTTGTCTACACCTGCCTGAAACAACTAGAAGACTGGTCAGCTCTTCCACTTATCTCTACAGATGCCAAAGTTCCCTGTATTTGCTGACTTTTTCATTCTTCGTCCAAATGCTTGGGTGTTTGTACGTTTCATGCCTACAGATGCGAGGGTTCCCGTAGAGCCAAACATTTGGACTTCAAAACCTTGAGAATATACACATGGCTGGCTTTTTGTTCAGACAGGGGGCATTGTGTAAAGACAGTTCAGTTTCAATAACAACGTCTAAGAATGGACAGTGCTGGCTAGTAGTAAGAGGGAATCCCGCTTCATTCTAGGGCACTGTGTATTTTAAAAGCCAGCGAACATTTTTTTTAAGTAAGCCCCACACCCAACATGGGGCTTAAACTCATGACCCTGAGATCAAGAGTCATGCGCTCCACCTACTGAGCCCGCTGGGTGTCCCCGCTAGTGAACATTTTTATTGGGCTGAAGTTCTACTTGGCCTGAGCCCCCCGCCACCATCACAGAGGGCCAAAACGGGGTCACCATGCAGCTAGGAAGAGATCACAGCTGCTGATGCTGAGCTGGACTCAAGCTTTACACAAGCCAAGAACATGAAGAACAAATAAAACTGTGATCTAAGGAGTTTTTTGGACCAGGTTAGAGAAGCCAAATTTTATTGTCAGATACAAAACCAAGGGGGTCAGGAATCAAATAATAATCATTTAAAGACCAGAAAAAAATGAGGAAGGAGGTCCAGGACCATCTCTCTGAATGGGGCTGACATGACTGAGCCTTGTTTTCCACACATTCATGTTGAATGTTGTTTGAAGGTGCAGGTTGGCAAGGACTGTCTTATAGGGCATAGATTTGGAGTGTCTGTTCAGGAACAGCTTTCTCAGGAGACTTTTCTAGTCGCTGAGAGTTACAGTCCACAGCCCTTCCAGAACAAATCCTTGGCCAATCTCAGCCTGACAAGGACAGATGGTGTCCTTTGGTGTCATGCAGGCTCATACACCACATCCCTGACCAGGTGGATAGAGAGGGCATGAAAACAGAAACTGGTGCCCACAAACACAACCCCCAGTAAATTTCAGGTCTTGGAGGAGGTAAGGAAGGAAATATAGTCTAGGCTGGAAATTGCAGAGGTAACAGTATAATCATGGACCTCGAATTCCTACAGATCAGCAGCTCTGCAGCATAGTAGGTGTTTGGGAACACAGGACTAACTTCCCTTAAACCTCAGCTACCCCATCTGTAAAGTAAAGCATAATAATAATGGCACCCACTCTCCTGAAATTCTATAAGGTTTGAAGGGCATGGCAGTAGCTGATGTGTCTTGAGTACTTACAGGGTATTGAGCATCTTACATGTATTGTTATGTTTGTCAAATGGTAAGGACACAAATGTTCGCTATAATAACCATCTATATTCTAAAATTAGTACAAAGACTTTTAACCAAGCAGCACAAAAGGCAAGTTTTTATTCTTTTTTTTTTTAAGCATACTCCATGCCAAGTATGGAGCTCAATGTGGACTTGAACTCACAACCCTGAAATCAAGACCTGAACTGAGATCAGAAGTCAGCCACTTGACCGACTGAGCCACCCAGGTGCCCCCAAAAGGCAAGTTTTTAAACTCAAGTCACTAGTCATGAACTATTCAAACCTTTGTCTACAGGGTATGTTTGAGGAACAGTCCTGGAGGCTATCCAGAATGCAAAGATGGTCTCTGCTCTTGAGGAGTTTCTAGTCTAAAAGGGAAGATCAGATGAACAGAAAAATAACGGCTAGTTACCATATAAGAGAGCAGATGTGTGCTGAAATCAAGATTCAAAGAGGATTAGGAGCAAGGAGGGAAAGGGGCTCCTCTCCTCCTGGATGAGAGCATGGAGCCTCCAGGAAAGGGAATGGCATGGCGGACACAGACAGTGGGCTCACCCAATGGCCATTCCCACCTCCGTGCCCTCTTGCTCACTTGCCGATTAGATACTGACTTTCCCAGCCTCCCTTGCAGCTAGAGTAGGAGTGGCCATGTGACACAAGGCTGGACATGAGACGTTAAAGGAAGATCATGAAAGCTTCTGAAAATGTTCTTAGTATTTGATAAAAGGGAAATGCATCAATAGTGACACCCTTGCACTTCTTCTTACTCTGAACATGGACATGATGCTTGGAGCTAGAACAGACACTTTGCGACCATACTGAAACAAGCCAACATGTTGAGGTGACCGAAAAGAAGGATCCCCAGGAATGAGGTCTTCGGTGACGTGGCTGAGCCACTGCAGCAGCTCTGGGAAGCCCACCTTTGGACTCCCCGTTACATGAAAGATTGAATGTTCTTCTTGTCACTGCTATTTTATGTGACTTGTAGTTAAATGCATTCCTAACGGATACAGAGGAGGAGAGAGCAAAAACACCAAAGCTGGAAAACACAGAGCACTTGCAAGGAAAGGTGAGTCTACCCTGATTTGTTGGAACACAAGCAGAGGAAGAGGGAACATAGCAAACCAGGCTAGAAATGCAAGCTGGAGGGCCTTGTGTCAGGGGGAAAGTTTACATTTAGTGGTGGAAAAGTTCACGAAGTGTTTGCACAAGGGAATCATGTGAAAAGAATGGTATGTCTGGAGGCACCTGGGTGGCTCAGTCGGTTAAGCATCTGCCTTCAACTCAGGTCATGATCCTAGAATCCTGGGATCAAACCCCACATCTGGCGCCCTGCTCAGCAGGGAGTCTACTTCTCCCCCTACTCCTCCCCTGTTCGTGCTCTCTCTCTCTCTCTCTCAAATAAATAAAAATCTTTAAAAAATAAAAAAGAAAGAACTACACCTCTGGAATATGAAACTATGGGTAGCTTGGTTTGGAAGGCAGAGGTGCTAAAGGCTGGGCGAGCTGCTGGTTAGCATGCCACAGTGGGTATTCAGGGGACAGGTGGCGGGTGCCTGTCCAGGGGGTGATGGAAGCAGGAAAGTGGATGACATAGACACAGACTGAATTCTCTTTTAACTTCTCCTCAAATATGGAGAAGTGCAGTCCTTAAAGCAGAACTTGAAAGGACCGTTTTTATGGACTACCTACCTGTATTTCACACCAAAAAGTACTCTTACGAATCCCTATCTCTCCTAATCTATAAAAACGCTTTGGTTAGGGCTAGCGAGTGCGTGCGAGAGCATTCAGAGGGACCTGAGAGAGCCAGCACCTCATGATGCCTTCATCTGCCCCATGAGAAGGATCCATGTTTCAAATGAATTTCCTGGGGGAAAGAAAACATAGAAAGCCCTAGAGGTGTGAGGGAACAAAAACACAAGTTATTTATTTGTGCCTGCTTTGTGCCAGAAACAGTTCTAGAAACACATGCACACTATCCCTCATGTTTACCAATTTTTAGAACTGGTATAATTGTCTTCCTTTTCCAGCTAAGAAACCATGGGTTAGAAAGTTTGCCCCTAACCCACATTATGCACCTGTTACCTGGCAGGGCTGGAACCAGGCATTAACTCAAAATCCTGTGACACGCCTCACGAAAGCGGTTATGAGCTGAATTGTGTCTCCTCGAAATTCCTCTGTTGAACTCTGGATCCTCAGAACCTCAGAGTGTGACTATTTGGAAGTAGAGCGCCATTAGAGAGAGAATAGAGGCAAAGTAAGGTCGTATGGCCAGGGGCTGGTCCCATCTGACTGGTGCCCAATGAGGGGAGGAGACCAGGACACAGCCAAGCATGGAGCAAAGACACGGGAGACGCAGGGAGATGACGGCCATCTGCAGATTAAGGAGAGAGGCCTCGGAAGAAGACAACCCTCCTGACACCTTGACTTCCAGCCCTCAGAACTGTGAGAAAATACATTTCTGTCGTGTCTGTTCCCCAGTCTGTGGAACTCTGCTCTGCAGCCAGCAAATTCACACAGCTTTCTTCCCCCAACCTGGTCACTTTTCCTGCCACCCCTGAAGACAGGGATGCCAGAGGACTGGCTCTGGATGAGAAAGAGGGAGGCTCCTTTCTGTACCACCAGCATGCTCCAGTCTCAGAATAAAGAGAGATTTACTCCACTTAAAAGCACTGGAAGGTACCTCAGAGAGTTAAACGTATAATCACCGTCTGACCCAGCTATTCTGTGTATGTATCCCAAAGAACCGCCAATGGGCCTCCACAAAAACACTTGTACACAAATGTTCACAGCAGCATTATTCATAATGGCCAAAAAGGTGGAAAACATCCCAAGGGCAGCCAACAGACGAACAGACAGACAAAATGTGGTCTATCCACACGATGGAATAATATTCAGCCATCAAAAGGAATGACCTGGTGATTCACACTACGACAGCTATGAACCTCAAAAATGCGCTCAGTGACAGAAGCCAGACACAAAAGGCCACATACTGCATGATTCTACTTACGGGAGACGTCCAGAATACAAATCCATAGAGACAGAAAACAGATTAGTGGTTGCCAGGGACTGGGAAGTGAAGGGAATGCCGAGTGATTGCTTAATGGGCTCAGCGGTTCCTTTAGGGGAAATAAAAATGTTCTGGAATGAGAAAGAGGTCACAGCATTGTGACAGTACCAAATGTCCCTGAGCTGTGTGCTTTCAAATGGTTAATTCTGTATTACATGAATTTTGCCTCCATTTTTTTTAAGGGCCAGGAGCATAGAGAATGGAGGAGGAAGGGGATCTGCAGAGACATTGGGCAAAGCAGGGTGGTGGAGAAAGGACCAAAGTGACAAAGACACCACCTCTGCCGAATCCAGCTGTGTGACTGTGGGTGACTCACCCTCGTTCTCTCCTCTGTTACAACAGCCAGCTCCCAGCAAACACTCTACAGATGTTAGTTCCTGTGCGGAATTTACTATGATCAATGCTATGGATCTATATGACCTTCTCTAATGACCTCCTAGATGCACCCCGGTTCGTAAATGTTTGCTTGTTCAATCACAGCCAACTTCTAAGACAAAACAGCGCCAAGAGGCCAGAAGAAGAGCCTACTGTTCTAAGAAACATTCTGTGTTGCATGAGGGGAGGAGAAAGGCAAAGCAGAGCCAGCAATTCGGGAGTTAGAGGAGCAAAAGCAGGCTTCTGGCCAATGTTGTTAAAGAAAATACGTTTTTCTTCACCATCTTGCCAAGTCCATAAATAGCCCACAGTATAGGATGAAATATGACATTGTATGTAAATGTGATTCGTAAATTCTAAGGCTTGTCTGCTCCGGGGAAGAGCTGATTTGTAACCATGGGAACATCTAAGAGGCAAGAATTGGCTGAGCACATTGGCTGTAATCAAGTCAAGACCCCGCCCCTGCCAGGGAGCACCCGAAGTCAGGACCATGATGGGGAGGGGGCCTCATGACTGCTTTCTCTTGACCAGAAGGACACAGCCACAGACACATCCTGAATGCTGTGGTCTCCAGGGCATGTGGGGCGTGGTGTTCCATCCTGCTCCACCTTCCAGAGGACAAAGCCCACATTTTCCCTCCTGGCCCTCCAGGCCATGCTGCAGGGAAGGACTCCAGGTCCCCCGAGGCAGTGCCAAGCAACGCTGGCACAAGCAAGCCTGCAGGGCGAGTCAGGCCATGGCTGGATGGGAGGCTCCCCCAGGATGATGGATCCTGCGCCAGGGTGCCACCCTGTCTTGCCTGCCAACAACCACCTAACCCTGGGAGCCCCTGTGCACAAGGAAGAGAAGCATACGGATTCATCTAAATGCATTCCCCCAGGCCTTGTGCATCCTGATGCTGTCTACGTGGGCTTTGCCTTGACCAAAAAAACACTCACACAAGGAAAGACCCAAAACATGGTCACCT
The DNA here is from genome assembly GCF_048164855.1 of Canis lupus baileyi. Lineage (NCBI taxonomy): Eukaryota > Metazoa > Chordata > Mammalia > Carnivora > Canidae > Canis > Canis lupus. The sequence continues at coordinate 49,992,259 of NC_132852.1, read as the reverse complement.
GGGGTCTTCCTGCCTGCTCAACAATGTGCCAACTTCTATTCTAGCAAAACTGATATGTGTATGTCTATTGCACACCCAACATTTGTTAGGGTCAACTATGTTCCCAACATTTCCATTTGGCAAAGCGAGAGGGTCATAATAAACAGAAGGCAAGTTCTCTGACCTAAGGACTTAATTTGTTTATTCATGGATTCATTCAGTGTTTTGGTTGTTTTCTTTTTTAAGATTTCATTTATTTATTCATGAGAGATGCCGAGAGGGAGGCAGAGACATAGGCAGAGGGAAAAGCAGGCTCCCTGCAGGGAACCAGATACAGGACTTGATCCCAGGTCCCTGGGATCACCACCTGAGGCAAAGGAAGATGCTCAAGCACTGAGTCACCCAGGTGCCCCTGATTCTTTTTTTGAGCCACCTATTATGTGCCAGGCTCTGATGCTAGAAGTTTGAAGTCAACATAGGGAGGAAAAGTATCCTATCCAAATCAGCTATAGAGAAGAATCTCAAACAGACATAGCATGTAGGCAAATCGTACCAACTGGTGACACAAGATAGAAGTTTAGCCATTTGTGTTCATCATCATGTAAATTCAGGCACTTTGGAGCTAGAAGGGACCCAAGTGACCACTGAGTCCAATGCTCCCTACCCAGTGACTAGCTCATCAGAATCTCCTGGAGAGCTTCTTAAACACGCAAATTCCTCACATACCCACCAGGATGGGAGAGGAGGTAGAGAAATTGGAACCCTTGTGCATTATTGGTGGGAATGTAAAATGGCTATAGGACGCAGTATGGCAGCTCCTCAAAAATTTAAAAATAAAAGTACAATAAGACCCAGCAATTCCACTTCGGGGTGTCCACCTAAAAGAATTGAAAGGGGGACCCCCAAGAGATACTTATATACCTCATATAGCAGCATTAATAAATTGTGAAAGCAACCCAAGTGACTGTGGTCAGATTAACAGGCAAGTAAAATATGCCAAAAAAAAAAAATTAATTCAACCTTAAAAAGGAAGAAAATGCTGTAGTATAGTATAACATGGATGAACCTTGAGGACATTATGTTAAGTGAAACAAGCTGGTGGTAAAAAAGACAAATACTTTATGATTCCAGTTATTATGAAGTACATAGAGTAGTCAAATTCATAGAGACGGAAAGTAAAATGGTAGTTGCTCTGGATGGGGGGCAGGGAGAGAAGGGGGAGTTGTTTAATGGGTACAGAGTTTCAGTTTAGCAAGATGAAAAAGTTTTGGAGATTGGCTGCTCAACAGTTGGAATATACATAACACTGCTGAAATGTACTGTTAAAAATAGTCAAGTTTGTCAAATTTACATCATAGGTATTTTACCACAATTTTTAAAATACAGGTTCCTGGGCTCTGGTCCCGAAGATTCAGATTCATTAAGTCTGGAATGGGATTCAAGAATCCCAAAGCTCCCCGGGGATTGCTGATTTGAACCAGTTTGGATATCTCCAAACCAACCAAGTTCTTATTCCAGAGATGAGAAACTGCAATTCAAGGAGGTAAAGTGATTTGCCAAAGGTCACTCAGCTCCCTAGTGACTGTGCTTGGACAGGCCTAGGTGGGTGGTTTCTAACCCTGGCTGGACATCTGAGTCACTCACTGGGCCCCAACCCAGACCCACTGAATCAGGATTTCTAGGGGGAGAGACCTGAGCAATTGAGTTTTGTAAATGCTCCACGAGCTCTCAAAATCTTGACCTCTGGCCAGAGTCGAAGCTCCTGACAAAGTCTTTTGGTTCTTTTCACACTCACGCATTGGAGACCAGATTGTAATTAAGAACTGGGGACCGTGTGTCTGCTGTTTGAGAGGGCTGCTACCAGCAGAGCTTCCAGCCAATTTTGTTGGTTTAGCAACCATGGTTTAGCACCCTCTTGAGACATAAAGTTTTGAAAAAAATCAGAAGACCTCACTACTGCATATTTAGGGGTCTACAACATGCCTCTGAATCATTCATACAACTGAGAACACAACCAGAGACACATGTGGAAGAAGGAGCAGGATACAACTGCTCTGTTCCTCTTCACTAGCCTGGAAGGCAAAAGAAAGCCATGGTTCTAACACAGTCTCCAAGCCCTCAGCTGCCTAAGACAGTAAGAAGCCAAGACATATTTCTAGAACTTTCTTTCAAAAAATACCCAACAAAACCCCAAGCCTGCTTATGCAGACCAAAGGGCACTCCACCTTAGCCTCACCACACATAAGCTTTCCTGCTTAAAGCAGATCAGATTCCAAGGAGCCATTGGGCTAAAGTTAACAAACCATTTCTAGGTTTACCAACAGGATTGCCATTCAAACATGCGAAGCTTTCACACTACTTGGGAATGGCATGTGTGTTTGGGGACGGTCTCCTCTAGAATAGGCCAATGTGGCTGTCATCAAAAAGACAAGAGACAACAAGTGTTGGCAAAGGTGTAGAGAAAAGGCAGCCCTTGTGTACTGTTGGTGGGAATGTAAATTGGTGCAGCCACTAAGAAAAACAGTGTAGAGGTTCCTCAAAAATTAAAAATAGAACAACCATGTGATCCATCTATCCCACTTCTGGGTATACATCCAAAGGAAATGAAAACAAGATCTTAAAGAGATCTTCACCCATGTGGGTGAAGATTGCAGCATTACTCACAACAGCCAAGATATGAAAACAACCTAACTGTCCATCAATGGAAAAATGATGGATAAAGATGTGGTATATACATAAATACAGGGAAATCCTGCCATTTGCTACAACTTGAATGAATCTTGAGGGCATTATGCTAAGTGAAATAAATTGGATAGAGAAAGACAAATAGTATATCACTGATATGTGGACTCTACAGAGCCAAACTCGGAGAACCAGAGAGTAGAGTGACAGTTACTAAGGGCCGGGGATGGGAAGCAATTGGCCAAAGGATTCAAACATTCAGATATAAGATTAACAAGTTTAGGGATCTAACAGCATGGTGATTATAGCTAATAGTCCCACGTTAGATATTTGAAAGTTACTAGGGGAGTAAATCCTAAGTGAAAATCTTAAAATTACATGTTGCTTATATCTCAATAAACATGGGAAAATAATTAATTCTTGATAATGGGATAGGTCAATATCACCTATGCTGAACACCTGTTGAGGCAGGGAACCCCCTTCCTGGATGATCTCTGCAAGTGTCTCAAGGAATTCTTTAGCAGCTGATCTCCAGGCCACTGTATCTGCAGTCACCCCCTCAAATACACTCTTTGATGCCAAGCAGCAGATCATAGATGGAACAGAGCAGTTATATCCTGCCCTCTCTTCCACGTGTATTTCTGGTTGTATGCTCAGTTGCAAAAAGGAAGCAGAGGCAATGCAATAGACCCCAAAATGTGTAGTAGGAAGGTCTTCTGCTTTAACAAAGCCTTTATTTCTCAAGAATAGGTTTTGAACTTCTGGGCCACATTCAGCTTGTGATGGTTTGGCAGCAACATTTTTGCCATTTACAGGCTTTTAATGTCCTAAGCAAACTGTGTCACCTGAACCAACAACAGTAAGCCAAGACTTCCAGCAATGGTGCTCAACGTCTCATCATAGCAGCAAATTTTGATTTCATCAGCCACTTTTCCTTGTCTTCTTGTGACTTGACAAACATCTCCCGTGTTGCTTGATCTACTCTTTGTCCTTGTAACCATCCTTACTGCCTAATAATAATTCTCCCTGCATATGCAAGTGCAGAGTAAGCCAATAAATAGTATGGCTGCCAGAAAAGGGTCCCCTGGCAGGAGCTTTCCTGCAGCCACCTGCTGGGGGTGGGCAAGTTGGTGCCCTCTGGCTCTGGATCAGGGCTCTGTGGTCGGAGGTTTGGAGATGGAGAGGCCTTCTGTGCTCTGTTCAGTTGCCCGACAGCCCTGTTTTCTCCATCCTGATTCCCTTGATCCTAAAACACGTTGTCACTTCCATTCACGGGAGCCCAGCAGCCCAGGACATGCCCATTTACCCCAGGAGTGACTAGGGCAACATAGTGGAGACTCTGATCCACAGAAATAAAGGCAACAAAAGGCTTAATGCTCACTGCAACTGCAGACCACGCAGAGCTCCTCATCCCTCAGCACGGTGTCCAGCCACATGCATCCCACGAAAGAGAGCAGGAACTTGAAATTCAAAAGTTACGTCCAATAACCTACCCTCCCCATTCGTGGGGAGATGCAATGACTCCTCCCAAAGAGACGTCTGCACCCCCATTGCAATATTTTTCCTTACAGCATTATTCACAATAGCCACAATACAGAAACAACCTTAGAGTCCATTGATGGATAAAGAAAACGTGATACACACACACACACACACACACACACACACATACGAATGTTATTCAGCCATAAAAATGAAGGAAACCCTGCCATTTGTGACAACACGGATGGAATTCATACAGAAAAAGACAAATACTATATGATCTTACTTATACGTGAAACCTAAAAAAACATGCGGGAAGATACACACGCAAACACACACACACACAGCCATTCCCTGTCCCAAAGCTACATTCATGGCTCCAAGATGATTGATCTAGAGTAGGTCCTGAATCTGCCAAACACCACAGCCGAAATTAGCCCTCTCAGTTCTGGACCAGACTCTCCTACCCTATGGCGAGCTTACCCCCGAGAAGCTCCTCTTATCCTTTCCTGCCATCTGACCTCTGTTGGGCAACTCAGGATACAACGTTTGTGGAAAAAACATTGAATATTCTTTTTTCCCATTGTTATTGAGATAAAATTGACATATAACATTGTAAAAGCTTAAGGTGTACACCATAATGATTTGATATATGTACATATTGCAAAATGATCACCATGATAAGTTTAGTTAACATCCATCACTTCGCCAAGTTCCTATTTTTTTTTTCCTTACTACTAATTTTTCCTTTATCCTGGTGCAAAACTCTTAAGATCTCCTATCTTAACAACCTCCAAACATACAATGCAATATTGTTAACCATAGTCACGATGTTGTGCATGATAGCCCCAAGACTTATTTATCTTATAAATAGAAATTTATACATTTTGACCGCCTTCACCCATTTCCTCATCCTGCACTCTCTGCCTCCAGCAACCACAAATCTTCTGCTTCTATGAATTTGTTTTTTTAGATTCCACATGTAAGTGAGATCATATAGTATTTGTCGTTTTCTGTATGAATTCCATCCATGTTGTTCCAAATGGCAGGGTTTCCTTCATTTTTACAGCTGAATAACATTCGTGTGTGTGTGTGTGTGTGTGTGTGTATCACATTTTCTTTATGGACTATAAGGTTGTTTCTATATTGTGGCTATTGTGAATAATGCTGTAAAGAAAAATAGTGCAGTGGAGGTACAGACGTCTCTTTGGGAGGAGTCATTGCATCTCCTTAGGATAAAGACCCAGAGGTGGATTTACTGGGTCACGTGGGAGTTCTATTTTTAACTTTTTTACAGAACCGCCATACTGTTTTCCACCATGGCTGCACCAATTTACATTCTTACCTGAGTTTTCTGAAGAGAGGATTAAAATCTGAATCTGTTCCCTCTCTAGAGATTCCTGTGCTCCATATGCAAAGGTATAGCCACTCTCTCTATTACAGTGAACTTGCTTTGCATGTCTATCCCTAAAAAGCCATTTTATCAATAATTTTCCTAGAATGAAACAAGTGAAAGCAGGTAGAGACACAAAACTTGGAACAGCAGAAGTAAAGCGTTGTTATTGAAGGATTCTGTGATGATACACCAGGCAACCGAAGGAAACTGACAGAAAAACTACCTCAAAAAATAAGAACATTTAGTAAGGTAGCAGGCTATCGAATTCATAAGGAAACACTAACCGGTCAGACAACATAATGTGGGGGGGAAGCCCCATTTACAATAGGAACCAGAGAGGAAAAACATAAAATAAACTTAACCAAATAGCTTAAGGCCTACAGGAAGAAAATAGTTCTGAAAGAAACAAAATAAGATTTGGACAAATCACGTTGTGATGTCAACATTCCTCTAAATGAATTCACAAATTTAACACTACATCAATAGTAAGTGCCAGCAGAATATTTTCTGGAGCTGGACAACAGGATTCTAAAATTCTTCAAGAAAAATAGGGGTGCCTGGGTAGCTCAGTTGGTTAAGCGTCCGGCTCTTGATTTGGGCTCAGGTCACCATCTCAGGGTCATGAGATCAAGTCCCATGTCGAGCTCTGTGCTAGACATGGAGCCTGCTTAAGATTCTCTCTCTCTCAAAAAAAAAAAATTAAACTTCTGCATGAAGAAAAACAGCCAAATGAATTATTATAAACAAAGACAAATGACAAATAGAAAGATACAACTCACACCCATATATACAAAAAGTTCTTACACATCGACAAGTAAAAAGATCAATGACCCAAAGAAAAATGGGTAAAGGGTAGCCCACTAAAAAGGAAATATAAATGCTCTCCCTCATTCACAATAAAAGATGCAAATTAAAGCCATCAAGATTTCATTTTTCTACTTAACAAATTGGCAAAAATCCCAATGTTTAATAAGGCGGAAGTCAGAAGAGGAAACAGGTCCTCTCCCTTATGGCTAGTGGGAGTGCGAAGTGATACAATCTGTTTGGAAGCAATTCAGCAATGTCTGTACAATCACAAAGGCATGTTCCTTTTGGCCAGACAATTCCACTTCCAGGGATTTAATTAAACAGTCACTTTTTCATGCGTGCGAAATGACCATCATATAGAATTACTAGTTGAGGTGTTGTATATGGTAGCAAAAGATTGGCATCAAATTAGATGTACACCGATGGGAAGTCATGGTCCAGCCAGACAGTGGAATACCACACAGCTCTAAAAAGAGACGAGAATGCTCGTAAAGAACGGAGACAGAAAGGTCTCCAAGATCAGAGGTCACAAGGGAAAAATAAGCACAGAATATAAAGAACACTGTTAGTTGTTTTTCACATTCACATCTGTTCATACCTTTCATCATGCCTCTTAAAGGACACCCGAAGGAACTAAATCATACTGGACACCTGCTGGAGGAACAGAAACTGGGAGGACTAGAGACAGATTGGGGCAACAGCCAATGGACCTATTTATAGTTTTCATCTTAAAACTATGGAAATGTATTTTTTAAAAATAGCCTATGGGCGTGTATTACTTATTTTTAAAAGAAAATGCTAATTTCTTAAAGAATGCGCCTAACAAGGGGGTTCAATGATACTTCCCTTGCTTAACTCGTGCAAAACACCGTGTCACAAACAGAAGTGGGGCTGCTGTCTGCTTATCGCAGAGGGGCCACGGTGCTGAGATTCCAGGCCTCACCCCATGAGTCTCAGTCCTCAGGACAAGGCCAGTCAACTGTCAGCCCGAAGTCCCTGCTCTGCAATCCCACCCCCAAGCATTCCTGGGTCGGTAAAAAGATCTAAAACAGCCAACCTGGCCCAAGACAGTCTTTCTTTGGGAAGCTAAAGCTTATTTCCCACACCACATTGTAAAATTTTAATGAGTTGATGCCTTCTCAATACTCATTATGGAAAAACGACTGAATAATCTGCAATGACATTATAAGATAAACGTTCCTTTTGGAGCAAGACTACCAAAGAACATAAAGCCGAGATGTGCTGGATGTCTCCCACTGGCTCTCCATACTGTGTGCTTTTCAACATGGTGGTGGTTCACCGATCTCTCAGAAGCAACCCTTTATCCTGACGAGAGCTTATGTTAGCTCTTATGTCTTAGATAACACAGCCGTAGGCAAAGCTATGAATTCTTTCTTTCCATGAGAACCGTGGCTGTTGAAGGCAGTGGAGCGTCTTGATGTGGGCTGTCACTCTCTGCGTTGAGTTGGGCAAGTGGAGACCCTGCATGGTTGCCCACCGTTGAACCCATCTCCTTCCTAGACTTGGGTGCAAAGCAAGAGTATGTTCGGAAAGCAGAGTTTTGCTCTTCTTCTGAGTGGCTAGACTCCTACTGTAATATTTGCTGTATTCTCAACCAGATGTCCCAAGGGAGCAGGGACAGAGGAGAGGAGGGCAGGGGCATGAGGAAAGCAGTGTTTCTGTGTGCCTGGAGACACTGTCCACCGCGCTCCAGCCAGCGCATTCTTGCCTTCTTGGCCTGCTTAAGCCCTATTTGTTCGTCGAGACAGAAGATATTGCCTCCTCCAAGAAGCCTTCTCTGACTCTCCTGCTGCACAGAATGCCCATCATTATTTCTTCCTCAGTGTCCTGTGCCCATCTTTTATCAAAGCCTAATCCTATCACACTCCAACAGTCTCTCCATATGTCTTCTTTCGTCTAGACTGTGAACTCTCTAAAGCCAAGAGGTGTACCTTATTCATCTGAACCGTCAGACTAAAGAGCATCAGCGGGTACGCTGTAAGTGCTCAGCAAAGACTGGATAAATGAATAATGGTTCGGAGAGAGGAAATTTCACCTACCAAGGGTTAGGAGACAGCAGAGGTCAAGTCTTTCCTTCTATCACCAGTTAACAAACACAAGAGGATTATTTGGGAACCCTGGGGAAGGCCCAGAGACCTAAGCTGTCCACGAAATTTCATCTCCGGTTGCAGATCTTTAAGTGGGTCATTCTGCCTTCCATGGACAGCTGGGCATGACCAGCGGGACAACAGCTGCACCAGCAGGCGTCCCCATAAAGTAGCTAAGTCCAAGAAACTGAGCCCATAGGGGCTCTAGGAGCTCAGAGGGGAGAGAGTAAGGGATTCCTGATGGGAAGACCCCAGTGGGGAGCAGAGTCTCAAAGAAAGGAAGTTCAAGACCCGGATTGCTGAAGCAGACAGTGGCAAATGGCAGGGGGGCTAGGACAAGCCAACCACACAAGTGAGGATGAGCTCCTCACCTCCTCTACCACCTACCTTCCACCCTCCCCGCCTCCTCCCCTGAGAATGCCGGGCTCTGAGCTAGTGGGGGAACATACAGCCCAAAGTAGGAAAGTGGCAGTCAGGATACAGGGAGGGAGAAAGAGGAAGAGCGATGAGACCCCAAGTCTAGAGAGAGAAATAGTGTGAGCAAAGGTGGAGAGGACAGAGAACACACAATGAGTAACTGCACAAAAAAAAAAAAAAAAAAGGCTGAACAGGTAAAGCAGAGCCGTCCAATAAAAACAAAAAACAAAAACCCCACCCAACAGGTGGAGGTGGCAATAGGGAGCCATCGTGAGCTCTTGAGTAAGGATATGACAAAGGCAATGTTTTGAGAACATCAATTTGACAAACATTCAGGGTGGTTAGAGCCGGACCATTGGGGGGTGGGGGTCTGCCCGGCCAATCAAGGGGTCGCCCCGATGTGCTGTTATGATGACAATGAGAGCTACATGGAGAGAAAAATCAAGCAGTCCATTTCTAAGGAAGGAAAAAAAAAATTGCTGCCTTGAGGACAGTTTGAATATCAGGTGCGAAGCGCAGGGATGGGTCTTCAAGAAGAATCTAAGGCTTCTACAGCCTTTGTGGAAAGATGGGCAGCTCACCTAGTGGGGAAGGATCTGGGACTCAGGTAGGAAGATGACTAAGGAGGTGGACTCCGAGCCTGGTGAGGTGCTGGGAGCAGTGTGTTGAGCTGATGGGCCAAGCCTGGACCTGGACCAGGCCACCCACATGGCTCTGCACGTGGACGCAAGGGCAACTTTTATACTGTATGCTATGCAAGTCCCCTGCCCAAAGAGATTTAAGGAGGGGCCCATCTCTGGGGCTCCCTCTTTCTGAAGTCAGAGCACCCCTGGGTCCAACGGCTCTGGATGGACCCAGGCAGCTGTGCTCGTGCCCCACAGGCCCGATTTTACCTCTTGGCTCTCACCTCACCCTGTGGGGTCGGTCTCCCTTCACTCCACGGATAGGAACTTGGCCTCGGGCTGAGGTTGGCTTTGAATCCAGCGTTCAAACTTCATAAAAATCACCTCTTTTCTCACTGAACGTCTTGTTGGAGGTAAGTGCTGTCCTTGAAAGGTTTGAAAAAGCAGCTTAGGACAGAAATGTTATTCTTCCAGAAACACCCTCCCCAGGTCCCAAACCTTGTCAACAGGGGGGAGGGAGTCCCTGAAAAGCACAGGGTCTGGGAGGAGGGGTGGGGGAGCTATTTTTAGGCCATGATGTCACCTCCCAAGGGCCATGAGTGTCAGTGGGCGAAGGAGGGAAGGAGGGCTGGCCCCAGGACTGTGTTTCTCAGCCCACATTCCAGGAGCTGCTGGCTGATGAATGGTTATTTTCTGCAAAGAAAAATGTGCTGTCCAGATGAATGGGGGTCTGTCTGGGGCCTCGCTGGAAAACCTATTGGTGGATTTCAAAAGGAATCCTGGCTGAGCAACCGACCGCAGAGCTCCATTTCCAGGCCTGCTCCCGTCGCCTCCCATCTTCTCCCTCCCTTCCTCCCTCCCTGTCCTCCTGGGCCTTCCCTTGTCACCTGCCCTCCTCCCCTTTAATATTCCAGCAGGCAGCTGCTTGGCAAGGAGCGAAGAAGGGGTGCGTGGGCCCCACAACAGGAGGTAGGGGCAGCCGCAGCCCACAGGCCCCAGGATCCCTGCCCAGATGAATACAATCTTTTTTTTTTATTTTTTATTAATTTTTTTATTTTTTTATTGGAGTTCGATTTGCCAACATATAGCATAACATCCAATGCTCATCCTGCCAAGTGCCCCCCCATTGCCCATCATCCAGTCACTCCCACCCCCCGCCCACTTCCCCTTCCTCTACCCCTTGTTTGTTTCCCAGAGTTAGGTGTCTCTCATGTTTTGTCACCTGCACTGATATTTTCACTCATTTTCTCTCCTTTCCCTTTATTCCCTTTCAATAATTTTTATATTCCTCAAATGAATGAGACGATATAATGTTTGTCCTTCTCCGACTGACTTATTTCACTCCAGAAACTGGGTTTTCGATGGCTACAGACAGGCAAGACCAAGTGTACTTTTTTATTTTTAAGATTTTTATTTATATATTCATGAGAGAGCGGGGACAGGGAAGTGGGGGAGAGGAAGAGAGGCAGAGGGAGAAACAGGTTCCTTGTGGAGCAGGAGCCTAGTGCGGGACTTGATTCCAGGAGCCCAGGATCATGACCTGAGCTGAAGGCAGACGCTTAGCCGCTTAGCCACCTGGGTTTACTGATGCCTCCTCCAGCTGTACCCAAATGTCACAGGGTATACTTCCTAGCTCATGCCCTATGAATAACTTTGAAATCGAAGATACTTCAGCTGATAGGGTTTACACACAAGATAAAAGAACCCTAGAACCAGGGTGATTGACTTGAATAAGGCTAAATTCAGGTCAACACACCTCGCAGTAGATTCTGGAACCCATCTAGCTCCCTGCCTAAAATTGGGCCTGTCCCTTCCCCAGAGCCCAGCAGTAAAGTGAGAATTAAATGGAGACAGTTAACTGGCCCCCTCTGCTGGGGTGGGACAGTTCCGACAGCCAGGCTGGTCTCCAGGGGGCTACTTGGGGTAACCAACCGGGTCAGTCTAGCAACCAACGTGGGCAGGTCTGAGGACGCCTGAGGTCCTGACTCGGAGTCCCCTCATCTCTCGGACAATCAGGGAAGTGTCCTCTTGCCAAAACGGTTGGCAGCCAATGGCCTAGCCTATAAAAGGTGCCTGTTATAAGGGTCTCCTTAGAAACAACTCAGCACGTGGGATGCGCGGGGGGGCTCAGTGGTTGAGTGTCTGCCTTTGGCCCAGGGTGTGATCCCCGGGTCTCGGGATCCAATCCTGCTTCGAGCTCTCTGCAAGGAGCCTACTTCTCCCTCTGCCTGTGTCTCTGCCTCTCTCTGTGTGTTTACTAAATAAGTAAAATTTAAAAGAAGAAGAAGAAGAAGAAGAGAGAGAGAGAGAGAGAGAGAGAGAGAGAGAGAGAAAGAAAGAAAGAAAGAAAGAAAGAAAGAAAGAAAGAAAGAAAGAAAGAAAGAAAGAAAGAAAGAAAGAAAAACTCAGTGTACATATCCCTGAATGAAACCTTGTTTGGTTTTTCCACATTTGCAAACCTTATGTCAATGGAGTCATTGGGAATGTGTTCATCTGTGAATGGCTCCTTTCACTCAACACCGCTGCTGAGATTTCTTCCCCCAGGTTAAAGTATGAGCAGTCGTTCATTTCTTTTCCACTTACGTAGTACAATGTGTATATTCATTTAACCCTGGGTGGGTATTTGTGTTATTTTCAGGTTTTTTGTTATTAGCAACAGCTCTGCTATGAAAATTCTTGTACATCTCTCTCAATCCTCATTATGGGAGAATTTCTCCAGGGGTTACATACTGGAATTTTTCTGGGCCATTGAGGTATTGTGCATCTTCAGCTTTTCTAGATAATGCCTTTTTGCTCCCAGAATACTAATTTACACTCCCACTAGGAGTGATTTGTTCCACATCCATGGTATTGTCCAAATGATTGATTTTTTTGCCAGTCCTGTGGCATAAAATGGCCTCTCTTCCTTGGTTTAATTTGCACTCCATGATTAATAATGAAGTTGAACCTTTTTCATATGCTCTTAGCTATGTATCTTTTTCTATTTGTATTGCTCTCATGCCTTCCCTACTTGCATATTGTGTGATTTACCTGCTTCTTAATGATTTCTAGAACTTTTTGATATATTCTGGATAACAATCTCTTTTTCTTGTTTCCGTGTGCTAAAGATGTCTTCCCACTCAGAGCTTCCATTGTCCATCTTTTTTTTTAAAATAACATTTTCTTAAAGATTTTAATTATTTGAGGGAGGGAGCACAAGCAGGGGGAGAGGGAAGAGCAAGCACCCTGTTGAGTAGGGGATCATGACCTGAGCCAAAGGCAGATGCTTAACCTACTGAGCCACCCAGACGCCCCTATTCTCTTGTCTTCTCATACAGTCTTATAATAGTTCTTAATTAAGGTAGTAGGATTATCAGTCTCTTCCTGATGGCTTACACTTTTGAGTAATGCTTAAAAAATCCTTCTCCACCCCAAGGTCTTAAAAATGTTCTGTGTTTGTTGTTGTTGTTTTTAAGATTTTATTATTCATTCACGAGAGACAGAGAGAGAGGCAGAGACACAGGCAGAGGGAGAAGCAGGCTCCCTGCAGGGAGTCCGAAGCAGAACTCAATCCCAGGACCCCGGGGTCACACTCTGGGCCAAAGGCAGACGCTCAACCACTGAGCCACCCGGGCGTCCTATTCTGTGTTTTTTCTAAAAGGCTTCAAGTTTTACCTCTTACCTTTGAGGTCTTAATCCAGAATTGGTTTTTGTACATGGAAAGATATAGGGCTTCGATTCCATTTATTTTCCGTACGGATGATTATTGAATAGTCTAGCACTTCCCTATTTTTCTGCAATGCCACGTCTGTTGTTTATCAAGTTTCCAAATATGTGGAGGTCCATCTCTGGGCTCTCTATTTTGCTTGTCCTCTATTTGTCATTTGCTACACGAACATCTCATTGTCTTGGTTCCTATTGCTTTATAACGAGGCTTGATAGCTAGTAGGGCAAATTCCTCTGTCCTGTCCTTTTTCCTTCTAGACTATGTTGGCTATTCTTGGACTTTCACTCTTCCATATAAATATTAGAATCAGCTTGCCAACTTAAATGAGAACCATGTTGGTATTTTTATTGGAAATGTTTTGAATCCCGAGCTGAAATTTGGAAAGAAATGGACACAATTTCCCTATACTTTTATTGCAATTGTAAATGACAGCTTTATCTAATTAAATTTTCCAAATGGTACTGATATATAAAAATACAATTGACTTGCTTATATTGAGTTTATAATTGGCAATCTTGTTAAACTCTCTTATAAATTCTAACAAATTGCCTGTGACTCTGCAAACAATTATATTATGTATGAATGACAGGTTTCTTCCTTCCTAATCCTTAAACCTTATAAATCTTTTTTTTGTTTTGTTTCGTTTTGTTTTGTTTTTGGCCTCTTTTACTGGCTCAAAACTGGTGAAAGCAAGAATCCTTGTCTTGTTCCTAATTTCTAAAGGACCGGCTTTTTCTGTTTCATCATTAAATGTAGCTTTTGCTGTAAATTACTTTTTATCAGTAGATGTCCCTTATCAGGTCCAAAAAGTTCTCTTCTATTGCCAGTTTTCTAAGGCTCTACTTTAAGTTGATGTTGGTTTTTATCAAACAATTTTTCTGCTTTTATTGAGAGAATGCCACGTGAATTTTCTCGTTCGTTCCATGACAGGGTAACTATAGTGGTCAATTTCAAATGTTGAGCCAGTCTTGCATTTCTGGGACATGCTCCCATTCCAATTTAGTCGTGATCGGCTCTCTTTTTATATCTTGTTCATTCAGTTTGCTAAAATCTGTTTAGGATATTTGTTTCTGTGTTCCTGAGTGAAATCGGACTATAATCTTCCTTTCTCATATTGCCCTCATCTGCTTTTGGAAGGAAGAGGGTTTTTTTTGTTTTTTTTTTTTTTTTTTTATGAGCTTCATAAACCAAGCTGGGGAATGTTGTCTCTTTTTCTATTCTTTGTAAGAGTTTGTGTGCTATTTCGAGGATCTGTTTCTTGAAGTTTGTGAAACCTGCTTGTGAAGCTTTCTAGATCTAGCATTTTCCTAATGGGAAGATTCTTCAGTACTAATTCAATTTATTCAATTCAATGATTACGGAAGTACTCAATTTTTCTTTTACTTTCCAGTCAATATCAATGTTATATTTTCCCATTAATTTGCCCATTTCACCTAAGTTTCTATTTTATTGGCATCTATTTGTTCTTAATAGTCTCTTACTATATTTGTAAGCTGTTCCTGCTAGATGTTCCCTTGTTCATTTCCTAATATTATTTCCGTCCTCTCTCTTTATCTCTATCAATCTTGCTAGGAGCCTGTTAACTTTGTTAGTAATATCAAAGAACAAACTCTTTGTATTGATCATTTTTATTCTATACTGTATTCTCTAGGTGTTTACTATTTCATCAATTTCTTCTCAAATCTTTATTGCTCTCTTTATTCCACTGTCTTTGGGTTATTTTAATGTTCTTTTTCTAGCTTCTTAAGTTAAATACTCAGCTCCTAGATTTTTAGCCACTTTTATTTTATAAGTGTTTAAGGCTATAAAATTCCTTATAACTGCATCTCACAAATTTAGAGATGTCACATTTTCATTATTTTCCAATCAGAGCATTTTATTTTTCACAAAACAGCACATAGCCCCATGACTTGCTATAAAATGAACAGTTAACCAAAAATCAACCTGAAAAATAGAATATTACTTGTACCCCCTAAAACCCCTGAGCATCTCTTCTCAGCCAGTACACTCTCCCACCCTCCCTGAAGCTAAGCATTATCTTGATTTTTGGTTATCCTAGCCATTTTTTAATTTTTCTTTTTTTAAGATTGTATTTATTTATTCATGAGAGACAGAGGGAGAGAGGTAGAGACACAGGCAGAGGGAGAAGCAGGCTCCCTGTGGGGAGCCCAATGTGGGACCCGATCCCAGGACCCTGGGATCACGACCTGAGCCGAAGGCAGACATTCAATCACTGAGCCCCCCAAGTGACCCTAGCCTAGCCTTTTTAAGTCATTTTTTCCTCTTAAGTGTTCACCCCTTAATACAACAGTTTTGTTTTGCAATGTTCATAGTTTCTCTGTTTGTTATAAATGGGCTCATCTAGAGTATATTCTTGTGAATCTGGTTCCTCTCCCTCAACATTATACTTGTGAAATGTATCCACATTTGTTTATAGCTAGAGTTTGTTCATCTTCAATGCTATAGTTCTTATTGTATGAATATATCACGAGTTAGTTAACACTCTACTCTTAATGAACACTTGAGCTGTTTCCACTTTGGAGTTATTACACACTACATTGCTGTGAACAATCTTGTAAGTCTCTTAGCACGTATGTGCCTGTACTCATGTTAATTAAACACCTATCAGAATTGCTAGCTCCAAGGGTATGAGAATCTTCAACATTGGTAATGTGACAATCATTCTCTAAGAGAGTCATACCAAATTACATTACCATCAGCAGTGGAGCTACTGCTCCACAATCTCATTAACACTTGAAATTGTCTTTGGTTTCAATGCTAGCCGTTCTGATGAAAGGCTAATACTTTCTACTTGCATTTGCCTGATTGTAATGCTTCATAGGCTTACTGAGCAGAAGAAAATATTAGTCACTGCTAAAGAAAGAACTATAAACTACAAGATAGATTTAGAGAATTCACCCAGCATATAGCACAGAGGGAAAGAAAGATGATGAAATTGAGGTTCTATGAAATGGAAGACAGAGTAAGAATATTTAATTTATTGTTTCTTGGAATTCTGGTATAAAATAACATAACGGAAGAAAATAATATTTAGGGAGATATTAACTTAATATTTCCAAGAATTGATGAAAAGTACAGATCTTCAGAGTCAGGAAGCCCAGTGAATTCCAAGAAGTACAAATAAGAAAGAATCTGCATTCAGATTCTGACAGTCAGGGCACCTGGGTGGCTCAGTGGTAGAGCATCTGCCTTCGGCCCAGGACGTGATCCTGGGGTCCTGGAATCGAGTCCCATATCTGGCTCCCTGCATGGAGCCTGCTTCTCCCTCTTCCTGTGTCTCTGTCTCTCTCATGAATAAATAAATAAAATCTTAAAAAAAAAAACATTCTGACAAAGACAAAATACTAAAGAGAAAGAGAGGATCTTAAAAGCACCTGGTGAGAACAGAAAAATTACCTATGATAGAATAACTATTACATTGACTTCTGACTTCCCAACAGCAATAAATGAAGCCAGAACACAGGGGAATAATATTTTCAAAGGCCTAAGAGTCACCTCAGACTGTCACCTTGGAATGGATATCCAATGATAGTTTCTTTCAGGAGCAAAGATGAAATAAATACCTTTCAGACCAACAAAGACTGAAAAACATTTACTGACGTTAGACTCTCACTGAAGCAAAAGACCAGATCATTGGTAAAACGTTGTGGCAGCCATCAGGGAACAAGAGATTCACAGGAACCAGAAAGGAAAATATAATACTGAGGTGTCAATCCAATCCTCCCCCTTTTGTCAAGAACAACAGAAATACAATTTTCAAAAAGTTAACACGATTCTCATACAAATAAACATATGTCAAGTTTGGTAAGTGTGTGTATGAGGAAATCAGCAGGATTTGGTGGGGGCTGGTTCAAAGGAGGAGCACAGGATGAAGGGTTACATCATCATTAAAGAAAGAGAATGAATATCTACTGGACAAATATAAATTATCATGTAGACTTCAGAGTCTGGGTCTTTTATCAGTAGCAGAAAGTGAGTCAAAGGCACATCTAGATAATTAAAGAAACTTTAGCTGGTTAAACAATGCTTCAACATGACATTGAAGGACCTACTGTCCTCCTTTTGCCTTATTTTCAAATTTGAGTTGATTTTTCTTCACAGAACAAATCTCTACCTACCTAATGAAATGAACCACAGCACGAATGTTGGTATCACACAACTCTCTGTCCCTGGCCACAGACTTGATCACAACTGACCCGACCTAGGTTGCTCAGCTTCTCTACCAGCTATTGGGAACTGGGGCATCCTCAGGGCTTCCCCTTGAACTAGGGAGCAGTCCACCATTCACCATTTTGTGACAGCCATGTTTATCCATGCTCATGCCAAAGAAGTTAAAGCTTGTCTCCAGAGAAAAAGAACGTGATAAAGAACAGATCAAACATGGAGAAGGAAGCAAAAGAGTTCAGGTGACCCCAAGTGAGAGAGAAGAATCAGAATAAAAGAACCAACGAGATCCCGATGACTTTCCATCTACTTCCTGATTCCAGGCCTTCGTGAAGCTTAAGCTATAGCTATTAGCCTTGGGTGCTCTGAGATACTTGAGTATTCCCCAGCAAATTCCCTTTTGTGCTTAAACAGAGTTAAGTGGGTTTAAAAAAAAAAAAAAAAAAGATTAGCCCACAAATTGAGAATGAGACAATCAAGACAGAGCAATGTGAGACTGTCCAATCAATGCAGCTCTACAGGTCCAAGTTCAAAGACCCCCTTGATATGTCGGAAGACATCAGTTTTTATGTATTTCCTGTTAACCAGCGGAAGACATCAGTTTTTATGTATTTCCTGTTAACCAGGGTAAGGGTACTCCGCTGTGCAATTAAGTGCCACATGGAAGACAGGCAGTTGGGACTTATCATGAGCCACGAGTTGCACTGGGCTGAGCCCATGAGCTCATCCCCACAACACATGTGGCAGATCCGGGAAGACAGTCACACCTCCCTTCTTTCTAGCTTCTTATCATTCACTCAGATGGCTTACAGCTGGTGTCTCTCGACCTGCAGTAAATCCTCTGCTGCTGTATTGGTATAAAGAAAAACATAAGAAAATCTCCACAGCTCTTTAGTTCGATTGCTCAGGCCGATTGGAGGGTGCGTCATGAAATCAGAATATCCACATGTCAGGTGGGTAGTTTCCCCTATATTGAATTCTTTTTTTTTTTTTTTTAACTGTTCAAGATTCGGGGAGTAGGAGCAGGAAGGCCAGTGGTGCGTGGGTAGGAAGAAGGCTGGGGAGGGATGGGCCCCCGTGAGAGAGACGAGCTGGGACCGAGATAACAGAAATTGAATCTGATAATTTGTGGCAAACAAGGGAAAGCCAGATATTACCAACTGTTTACCCTGTATAGACCTTTTTAAAATTACCCTGGTGTGTGTGATAGCAAGTAAGAAAGGGGAAAGGGGCTTTTATGGGAAAGCTTCTCAGAACGTGTGAAATAACAAAAGGCCTGGCTTTCCATCTCAGCTCTTTTGTGCAGTTACATCAAATGGAAACTCAGCAGGCCCAGGGGCCACCGCTGCTTCTAATTAAGGCCCCAAGGTGAGGCAGCGCTTCAGGAGGTATCATCCCAGCAAAACAGAAATTCCACCTCTGTCTCTAGCAGCGGAAGGCTGATCTGGGCTCGGGGTGCTGTGTTTGTTCTCAGCTTGCACTAGAAGTGGCAGGTGGCACCTGCCTTCCAGACACCCTCCAAGCAAGTCTATTCTAACGCCGATCCTCTTGTTCAAATAACTCAGAGCACGGATAACAGATGTTAAATGGAGGAGGAATGAGAAGCAAAGCATTTCCCCCTTTATGTGTAGTTTTGTGTGTTGTGTGCCTGTGTGTGTGTGTGTGTGTGTGTGTGTGGCAATTCTTTGTACATAAAAGAATTCCTATTGCTTCCCTTTGCAAAAATGCTGTCCTATGCCATCACACAGGAGTCGACCCTGAAATTTGGGGTGTGCTGGTAAGGAGCCTTATCTCAGCCACGTGTCTCAAGGAGAGGGGTTCTCACATCTGGGAGATGATTAGAATCACCTGGGAGGGCTTGTTACAATGCAGATTAGCAGCCTCACCCCAGGAGTTTCTGATTCTGATTCCATAGGTCTGGGGTAGAGTCCGAGAATCAGTATTTCGAACAATTTACCAGGTAAGGCCCTGCTGCTGGTTCGTGGACCTTGCTTTGAGAATTACCGTTCTAGGACAATAAAGAGAAAGAGAAAAGGTGAAGAATTACGGGCTTGGTGACCTCCGACCCGGCCTGTGGGTATTTTGAGAGAGAGATAGCTGGTAGACAAAGGAGAGAGAGCTGCTGAGGATCTGAGCAGGTATGTGGAAAGGCAAGCTGAGAGCAAGGAGAAGGTGCTTTTAAAGGATTCTCAAGTGTGGGAGGGTTTGTGAGGAGGAAGGGGTACTTAGCAGAGAGTGGGCTTCACATTTGCTGCAGGGGTGGGGGTGCATCTTCTTCACCCTGCCCCAGCTTCCTGGAGTCTTCTGAAGCCTGGGCGGGGTCTCGTTCTGCGTTTCTTCCCTCTCTTAGAAGCCGTGGGTGTCCGGACCCCCAGTGGTTACCCCACTCCTGCTCCCCACTGCCCCGTATCTCCCCTTGTTGGAAAACCCAGCTGCTGGACAAAGGAGCTTCTTCAGCTTGGTTTCTAGCAAGGAGGGCTGAGAGTCAGCACATTCTAGGTTATACTGTTTCAGACCCGAGCTGTAGGGCACAGACTGCCTCTAACTGCATCCCCAGCCAAGCATCCCTCCCAAACACTCCATCCTGCCAGAGGTGGGTCATTCTGTCAATTTTGGGGGGACTGCAGTGGCTGGGGAAGGGAATCTGTCGTATAGAGGGTGTTAGATTAATTAAATGAGAAGGCCTTCCGAGTGAGGAGGCTCTATTGCTATGCAGCCCACTCAACCAAAATCTAAGCTTGTAATGATGCAAGACTAAGAAATCAAGACACCAAGGACGACCAATCACAAACAGCCAACTAGGCTTTAAACTGCAGCTAATTAAGCAATTTTCTTTTTTTCCTTCCTCACTGTCTCCATACGAGTCTTTCTTCTGGCTTCTGGGTCAGAGCGCGCCTAAGCCCTTCTGGTTTGATGTTGCCTGATTCAGATCGATTTTTGCTCCAGTAAACTCTCAAAGCTCTTAAGAGGCCTAAGTTTCTCTTTTAGAAAGGAAAACAAGAATATGACATTCATGTTTCCGTTTATCCTTCCCACTGACCCCCACCTTCCGCTGGTTTCCAGGGAGAGACTACAGGCAATACTGATAAAACAGCCACAGCTCCTGGTCTTGGCCATACGTAGCATGAGTCATGGACCATGTTATTTTCAGGGCCCAGTATAAAATGAAAGTGCAGGGCCCCTTGTTCAAAAGTATTAAGAATCTCAAGATGGCAACAGCTGAGCATTAAACCAAGCATGGAGCTCCTCTATGTATGTAGCTCTGGGCAACCACACCAGTCACACAACCATGGGGCCAGACCTGGCCATAGGGTCACCTAAAAGAGCCTTAGCATCAAGGTAGAAAGCTCCAGGCTCTCCCTAGACTGGGCTGCTGGCCCCTTGTTTCCTGTCAAACAGGAAACAAAGTCTCTGACCTCAGAGACTCTCCAGGGCCTGGGAAGGCAGACAGACACCAACAACTGAAGGACAGGTTCTTCTGTACAGCTTCACGTGGGTGAATTGATATGGCTGACCATTTACATGCCTAATTCTACTCGCTGGCACTTTTCCAGCAAGGTTATCTAGGAAAGGTAAGCACAGGAGACCTTACACTTCCAAGGGCAGGCAAGGTAAAGCTGAAATTAGGAGGCTCAGGCACCTTCTGTATGATCACAGCCTCAGCTTCTGGAGGGTTCTAACAGTATTTAGAAATCCAATGTGCAAATCAGAAAGCCAACTTGAACATGAACCCAGCCTTCTTCACAATGAAGGTCCAGTTATCTATTATGTAGCAAACTATCCTAAAACTTGGTGGCTTAAAATGACCACCGTTTTAAAATATCCCACCATTTTATGGATTAGGAATTCAGACAGGGCTCAGCCGTTTGATTCTGCTGCTTCGCATGGTATCAATGAGGGAGGACCCAAGATGGCTTCACTTACATGCTTGTGCCTTCATGGAGATGGCTGGAAGGCTGAGCCCAGCTGGGACTATCCTCTGGAGCACCTGTGGGCGGCCTTTCAAGCCTGGACAACTCATGGAAGTCAATTCTTACCTGGCAGCAACCTTAAGCCTCATGGAGCTCAGGGCTCTCAGAAGAATGTTCCAAGGAGCCCAGCAGAGAGTTCCAAGTCTAGCTATGGGAATCCCAGAATGTCACTTCTGCTGCATTCTGTAAGTCAAGAAAATCACTAAGACAAGCTAAGATTGAAGTAGAGGAAAATTGAACTCCACCTCTCAATGGAAGGAGTCTCAAAGCGACTGATTGCTATGAATGTGGTCCATAGAAGAAAGACGACAGGGAACTCCAATCAGCATACCCATGGTCAAAGAGAAGGCCTAGACTCAACATTAAAATATTAGGAAATGAATGTATATTTTACATTTTAAGTTAAAATAAAATGCTTAAGGGACGCCTGGGTGGCTCAGTGGTTGAGCATCTGCCTTTGGCTCAGGGAGTGATCCCACGGTTCCAGGATCGAGTCCCACGTCGGGCTCCCTGCATGGAGCCTGCTTCTCCCTCTGCCTGTGTCGCTGCCTCTCTCTGTGTGTGTCTCATGAATAAATAAAACCTTTTTAAAAAATAAAAATAAAATAAAATGCTTAAGATATATGGGTCCGGTTTTTATATTGATTTCACAATCTTTTTTTTTCTTTAATTTTGACCAATTGTATGAGATAAAAATCTATTGTAAATTTTTTAAAAAAATTCAAGGACTTAGATCCATCACAATTGCTTATTTGTCCTTCAGAGTCCAAAGCACCAAGCATAGATTGTTTGCTAATTAAAGAGGGGGGAGGAGGAGGGAGTAGCGACAGTTTTTTCTGCCCCAGAGCTTTCTGCCACAGTGCCTATGGTTTATAATGTGAAGTTTCTACATCTAGGGCTCTATCACCTTTGTTGTGGGCCACTTTCACCTCTTGTCTCCACCAGCACCTTGGCCACACTTGCCACTTTCCAGAATCCACCTCAGCCCCAGTCCCCTCAGACTCTCTCTTTCCCTGCCTGCTTCAAACTTAAACTGGGGAATGCTTCTCACTCCAGAATTCCAATGAAAGCCAAGGTTTTCCTTCTGCAGATTTTGAAATGCCCGTCATCAACCTTCCTCTCTCATGAAGCCATGATTGCTTGGACCCCTGACAGCTTCACCAATGATCCAACCCCAGGTGCCATCATACCCTGGGCTCCTGCAGACCCTGTCCCTCTGAGTCTACTCATCCTTGGTTGCCATGGTAACCATTTCTGGGCTTCCACATCCCCTCCCCCTATGCCCATGGGGCCTTCTCCAATAGGCGCTGGCAAAAGAGTACCTACACTTTCAGACTCTCCATCCCCATTAAGCCTCTTCCAGTTAGCTTCACCCATGGCTGTTCTTGCCTCATTTTAAATCCCAGTGCTCCCCTGCCTGCCCTCTGTGCCATCTCTCTCCCTGTAGCCTATGCATCACATGAAGACTGCTTCTAGATCGTCACGCATCCATCTTACATTACCCCCACTAAATCACAAACCCTTTGAGAGCAGAGACCTTGGCTGACGTGTGTGTGTGTGTGTGTGTGTGTGTGTGTTGTGTTTTTCCTTTGGGTACAGAGAACGGGACTGGGCTTCCCAACACATGCTCTAAAGACGTATATCAAAGTTAAATGTCTAAGAAGTGTATGGAAATGGTGCCAAGCACTAGACTAGGCACTTTATGTGATTTAATTTAATTCATATATTTAATTCTTACCCTGTCCCACTATTACCTTCTCTCAGGTCTAATTTTAACAAAATTCCGCAAAGCAGAAAGAATCGGAATGTCCCATGTGGTTCATTATAATGGGATTTGGCATCTGGTACAAGCACAGCTCAGAATGCCAAATAGAGGCATGAGCATCGTCAGGTGGGGTCAATGGCAATGATTTCCTGGCAGGTGAGCTCGAGTTGCTTTAGGAGGGACATGGCTCAGACTGCAGGCAGAGAAGGGGACGGACAAGAAATAAGTTTCCTGTTCTAGAGGGAAGGAGCCATGCAGAAGTCGTGGGGAATGGAGTTGTGGAAGTGGTGGGTGGATCCCACTTCCTCAAAAAAGTCAGACTTTAATTGTCTTATTATATATCCTACAAAAATTGGAACCAGGGAGAAAAAAGAACAAGCCACAGAAATTCGTTCTTGGCTCCTATCAGACAACTGAGTCCCAAACCACAGTCCTAAAGTCTGTTTGCTATTGAAAAGGCGATTCAAAGACCAAAAGGCACCAGCACGTCTAGTGGGGCTCACTGGCCCAGCTGCCAAGTTGGAGAGTTGGGAACACTTGCCAGCAGCCTGCCCTGGTACACTCTGTTCCTGTCCCAATCTATGGCGGTAATTAGCTTTGCTTGTTAGTTTCAAGTAAATAATCTCCTTGTCACAGCTGGGATCCCTTATCAGAAGAGTGGACATGAGGGTTTCCAGAAGCAAGTCATTTTTCCCCCCTTGGAATTCCCTGGAATGCTGAGTTATGACCCAGAGATCTGAAGGATGCAAGTAAACTTCCAAAGAGATCTAAAAATCCCAGAGAGTCGCTCTGCCTGGGAGGCGGAAGGGTCGGGAATTAAAAAGCAAACACATGCAAACAGGACAACCTAAACAAACGAATCAAACAACCTTCGGGGTGGGTATTGGCCTTGCCTTCAGTCCAGGTTCAGGGCTCAGGGCCCCAAACATGCGTCAGCATCTGCTGTGTGCAGGGAAACAGCGCTGCCCTCGCAGGTGCCCAGTCTCGGGGGATGGCAAGTGAACCCATAGTAAGGATGCTAAGAGCACAGATGCACCAGGGGTGCAAACGCAGGGAGGGCGGGCCCCCGATCGGCCGGGACCTTCACGGGAGCTGCCCCTCCAGGCGTGGGTAGTTGGGAGGGCGAAGGGGATATCTTTTCACTTGTATTGATTGGAAGCTACAAACTGAGGAGAAAAGTAAGGCAAAGAGTGAAAATAATTGCACGATGATTAAGAGCCTGAGCTTTGGAATCAGATAGCGCTGGATCTAAATCCCAGCTGTAGAGGTCTGCTCCTGGATCTCCCCGAACCTGTTACCCCATCTGCTAACGGGGTGTAATAGCAGTCAGTACTCACCCCAGT
Source organism: Canis lupus baileyi (assembly GCF_048164855.1). Taxonomy (NCBI): domain Eukaryota; kingdom Metazoa; phylum Chordata; class Mammalia; order Carnivora; family Canidae; genus Canis; species Canis lupus. Next base: position 49,967,795 of record NC_132852.1, on the reverse strand, counting down.
GGGTCGTTGTACAGATTAAATGCAGTCATACGCGTAAGCGCTTCCTGCAGCATCTGGCACGTAGCACCTGCTCAGTAAACATCAGCCCTTGTTTTTTGGCGGCCGGTTGCATCCCGCATGTCAACGCGCAGGATGCCCAAACCCCCCAGGGATTACCAGGACAACTGCCTTTATCGGATCATTTAGGAGATAGCCAACAATTTTTTATACTAGTCGTTTTTTTTGGGCTTTTTGGTTTTTTGGTTTTTTGGGGTTTTTTGGGTTTTTTGTTTTAACCAGAAAATGAAGAGACTTTCTAGAAGCAAAGAAGAGTTCCCAGGGGAGACCGGAGCTACCCCAAGCCTATCTGCCAGGATGTGGCTTCTCATGTCCTTTCAGGCAGAGGGGCTTATTTGATGGGACTTTGCCTTATTGGTGCCCAGACTCCACTCAGGGGCACAGTTAGTGCCCTGCGATGCCTCACCATGGGCAGGCCAGCGTACCGAATCCTGGGATGAATGGAAGTCAAGGTGAGAGGCCTTTGCCATTGGTTTATTTATTTATTTCATGTCACTTTTACTTTGATGAGCAGCTACTATGTTCAAGCACTGCTCTGGAAATCACTGTCTAAACCTGGGACAGGAGGAGCAGAGTCGTTGAATGGGCGGCCCACTGATTCTGAAATCCCTACTCTCCGTCCACGGCCATGCTCACGCTCCATGAACTCTACTTACCCCCAGCTGTATAATAGGTCAGCATTGGAAATAACACATTCATACCCATGGCCTCCCTGCGACAGAGGCAATCCGGGATTTTGATTCTTGTCTTTCAGAGGCAACGATTTCCCTGGGAGCTTACGTACTGAAGTATAGCACCATTTACCTTTGGCCTTTTGATTCTAAAGCTCTTACGTCACTAAATCAGATGGATTTTGTCACGTGGAGGGGGCACACTGCAAAGTCTTTGGAATGCATTCCAGAGAACACACTTCTGGGAGAGCTGGCTGGTGTCCAGGTATGGGCTATGATGGCCCTAGAGGCCCTAATCTTCACTTATGTCATGATCTATCCACCCAATGAGGGAATTTTGTAACTGGCTTTATCACATTCCAAATCCTGCTGTTACTTGAATTAGAACTATTCCATCAGCTGGCTAAGCCTGAGTAGAGGGAAACCTCTGGGACTCTACAGGCCTTCTAGGGGGAGGAGGATAGAATGAGCTGTGCTTTTATTTTTTTTTAATTTTATTTATTTATTCATGAGAGAGAGAGCGAGAAAGAGAGAGAGAGAAAGAGGGAGAGGCAGAGACACAGGCAGAGGGAGAAGCAGGCTCCATGCAGGGAGCCCGATGTGGGACTCGATCCCATGTCTCCAGGATCAGGCCCTGGGCTGAAAGCGGCGCTAAACCGCTGAGCCACCCGGGCTGCCCAGAACAAGTTGTTCTTGAGGGAAAATTGCGTCTATTGCTCCAGCTGGTGCAAGCTTTCTGACCTTCAAGCCATACACTCTATCTCTTCTCAGGCTTCAGTCTCCAGGAATGAAATGAAACTGCACTGACTGTAGGGTAAGAATTCTTTGTGTAGGGCGAGCAAGAGTTCTGACCACTGCTCGCCTGTAAAGGTTTCGGTCAGAGGGCTTAGGAAAAATCCTTACCTGGAGAGCCAGCACCCCCTGCCCCCGATCCTTGAATATTCTTGGTATCCTCTCAAATAGAGGGGAAGCCACATGGGGAAGCTAGACACAGTCAAGTATCTGGCAGGAAACAAAACATTCAACCACCCATCAGAGTGAATGGTGTCAGAAACTAAAACATCAGAATGGTAAACTTTCCTTCAAATGGCCAAAAGGCCCAGAATGCCAGGGCTACCCCAAATATGTTCTAGGGATTTTCTTCCACGGTACTGCAACTTACTTAACAAGGATTCCCAGTCCTTACCCCTTGCCCTCTTCTGCTGTGGGGGCGGTCGATATAGTCTGTATCCCAGGTGGCATGCTCAAGCTCTAAGTCAGCCTGTCCTGACTACTCTGCACCTACTGTCACATGCAACAAAAAGACCCCTTGAGTTTCAAGCTATTGGATGTGGGTTCTCTCCCTGCTGCAAACCCAGCAAAGCCTTCCTCTCCAGCCTCTCCCGCAGAAGAGTGGGACGCGAATTCAGTTGCCATGACCTTGGCAGTGCCCAACCCCAATTGGTCTGGAAAGATGGGAACGTTCGAACACAGATGGTGTTAAAGCAGATAGCTTCGCCTCACCCAGCCTCTCTCTCCCTCTTCCCCCTACCTGTTCCCTGTTCTCCTGAACTGTCCAGAGCCCTTATTTTCTGGCCTTTCTTCATATTCTCTATGGGTCAACCCCTCTGCCGCTCAGTCCCTACAAGAATTACCTATCCTAGCATGCAATAACCAACCCCAAGACCCTGCTTCCAAACCAAATGTGGAGTTTGAAAGACTCTAAAGAATTAATTCGTTCTAAAGGACATTAGCTTAATACATTGTGTCTCTCAGGTATATGTGCATTTTTTTAAGGAGAAAGTCATTTATCTGAAGACTTAAAGGCTGACCTTGGGGCATTTATGACAGGCAGTGGGGAAATACTTTGCAGCAAGGGGCTGTATCAGCCAATAGGGGGCTGTCTGGTGTGGTGAATTCCCACCCACCCCACCCACCATCTGTCCACTATGGTCAGCCCTAGGTCACTGCTTCTCCTGTGAAATCAGAAGCTCCTCATCCAGCTGCTAAGAAGAGAGCGCAAAGCTGCCAGCTGATTATTATTCAAGAACAAAGCAGATCATTTATTTTAGCAGGTTCAGAGCCATTATCTCCCCAGGACATATGCTACAGTGCCTGCTAGCTTTATCTAGCCACATTTCCTTCTGTCCTCAAATCCTTAAAGAGTGTGCTGTCCCTCTCTCTGGAGCAAGACAAAAGAGAACTGGAGAAAGAAATTTGTTGTCGCAGTGACCTACGAAAGCTTCTCTCTCCTTCCCTTGCTGCCTAGACGTCTCCAAAGCAATAGGATTTCCTGTCTCTTCCCGAAACCCAGGCGAATGAGAGGAGCTATGAGAAAAGAGGACTTGGGTGGCCATCTTCCATCTGAAACAGGGGCAAAACCACACCCTCAGCCTCACGACCGTCAGCAAGGTTTCAGTCTCCTTTGCTGCCAACAGTCTCCAGAAAGGATTGCCAGATGAAACACAGCATGCCTGGCTAGATTTGAATTTCAGATGAACAGTGAATAAATGTTCAGTATCTAAGTGTATCTCATGCAATATTTGGGACATATTTAAACTAAAAAACATCAGTCATTTTTCAGATGTGCTAGACATGGCGACCAACCACATCATCTCTCACTCCTCACTCCCATCCCCTGTACCCTCTCCCCCAGCTGGCTCTGGCCACCACACAGTCCTAGACTGGACACTGGTAATGCAACAGACTTCCTTTGCTGCAGATGAGGATTTATGGGGGTCCACGCCAGAAGCATATAGAATGATGTAGATCTGTGTTAAGCATTGAACAGTGTCAAAAATCAAGCTCACTGGGAAATGCTTCATGTCTGGCTGCTTCTGACTTGCTTGCCTAAGGTCATGCTGAACACCTGAAAAACCAATAAATATGTGCAATGGTCTCAGCAAATACAGGGACCACTTCTCTAGAGGAGACAGTGAAGTCTAGGAGGCTTGCCTACGTCAATCTCCCTCGGCCCTATCTGAAAACTGTGAGGTTCGCCTAAATGCCAAAATTCCTTTCCTGCTCAAAATTCGTGAGTCTGTCCACCCCCGGCTGGCTGAGAGGTCCAGGCTTCCTCCCTTTGGTGCTGCCCAGACTTGCTCCAGTCCTAGGCTCCCCAGGGGTCGAGTTCCTGCACCCAGAGCCTTCTCCCACCGGCAGTCCCAGCGACAGACTGTCTCCCAACTATTCCTGGCACATCTGACACTTCTCCACCCTCCCATCCTGAACATGGGTCCTGTTTGGAGGTCCTTATCTGTGCTAGGACCCCAAGCCTTTTGGCTCTCTCACCGATCCTGCTGTATCTCCCACTTTCCTGAGAACAACCAGTCAATAAAAAGCAATGGTCATCATCCTGGAGAGACAGGCACCTCCCCAAATGTAGGCTGAAAGCAGCCTCAGGAATTCTAACACAATGAGGGTCCTAAGGTGTGGTCTCTGATGCACAGCAGCAGCCTGGTAAAACTCACTTTTAAAGTAATATTAGCCCAATACCACCCATCCTTCCGTCTTGCTGCCGTATCTTTGTTCCCTTTTTTGGTCTTTTTGTTCGATTTTAACTGTGTTCTCTTTTGCTAATCACACTGAAATCAATTTGTCCATTTGAATTAATTGACCAGTAGAGTCCTTGGAAAGGTCAGTCCATCTTTTCTGTTAAATTAACTCCCCTGTGGGACCTATCTAACCAACAACTTGTCTTTTCTCTCAGTCTCTGCCAGATTTTTTTCTGCCCAAAGCAAACCACAAAATAAATCTTGAAATTCACTGGAACTTATATTTTCTAGCTTTGCATATAAGGTCTTCTGAAAGCACTCCCCCATCCCCCCACAAAACAAAACAAAAACCCAAACAAAACAAAAGAACAACTTTACCCTCTCAAGCATGTTATTGTTTGGAAGATAGACACAGAAGAGGTTACCACTTACCTAAAGCCAACACTGATGAAAATTTCTGAGATTAAGAAAAAAATGAAAAGATGGGATTTTTGTGGTAGATTTTTCCTTTTATATTTTACTTGTGACTTGCCCCTTGCCTAAATTGTATGACTCTACAACAAATACCCTCCTGAGGCTCTCGTGGCTGCTAATGGCAGTATTGGGGGGGGGGGGGGCTTTTTCCTTTAAACATGAGAACCTGGAGGCTTAAAATTCCAGAATGCTGGTTTTATCCCAGTGAGAAAAATCTCTTCGGTATAGTATCTATTGCTATTGTTTTGTAGGAATGAAAAGGAGTCACATAATTAAGCCTGGAGCATGAGAAAAGGAGCACCAGGAAAAGACGCCTCTGTGGGGCTATGACAATGGATGACAAAGCAGATGAATGGGAGGCCCGCACCTCCCCCAGATAGAAAGAAGGTCGCATTGGTCATTCCTCTGCCTCATGGAATGGTGTTTCATATAGTACTAGATACCCAGCAAACCAAAGTTTACAGTTCAGGGTCTCCCAGTAAGCTAGTTCATTCATTCATTCATTCATTCATAACCATTTCTGGCCTATCTCTCATATGCCAAGTGATATGCCGCCCACAGAAAACATCAAGGTGAATGGGACCCAGTCTGCGACCCTAGAGAACTTTCAGACTAGTACATGAGACAGATCTACACATGATAAATGCATCACCATACATCTTTATGTGTTGAACTGTAAGAGCTGGCTCTCTGCCACAAGGGTTCTCAACCGTGGGTGAGTTTGTCCCTCCGGGGACATCTGGCAACGTCTGGGGGCATTCTGGGCTGTAACAACGGGGGTGAGGGGTGCTACTGGCATCTGGCGGGTAGAGGCCAAGAAAATTCCTAAACATCCTGCCATGCATTGTCCAGCGCCCCCATGACAAGAAACTACCCAGCCCCATATGGAGATGGTGGGGAGGTTGAAAAACCCTGGTGTAACTGAGTGAATATGATGGGAGTCATTCCTATCACGTTGGCTCAGGTACTTGAGTCCACATGGCCACTAGGGCTCTTTCCCTGACTCTGTCATTGATTGGCTTTTGCCCCTAAGCGAGTCACTCCCCTACTCAGCTTCACTTTCCTTGTCTATAAAATAGAGTTGGAGTCTCTGGTCTCCACTCCCTTCCTGTCTGAGAATCTATGGTTTTATTGGGCCAATACTTGTGCTTCCATGGAGCCCTGCTCCTGTTAGGAGAATATCTTGGCCAAGGACTATCTACTCCACCCAGGTAGAGGAGATAAGCTTGTCTCCTAGGTTGATCCTAAGGCTAAATTATGGAGGGTGTGTGTGACCTCTGCCCAAGAACCTCCACTTAGGACACCACCATCTTCGGAGACTGTTTTCCCATCAGCAAACAAGAACCGCTTAATTCATCTTCCTCCCTGTGTCAGGAGGAAATGAATGAGTCAATGAAGCAAGATGGAAAATTATCCGGATCTGCTCCAGTGATTAAGCCCAAATGCTACAGTCTACTTCTATCCTTCCACAGGGCTCCGAGGCAATGAACGGGTACAAGAGACCAGCTCTGTGGCCTCAGGTGATGGGCTGGGGAAGGGTTAGTATCTCTTTATATGTCTTTGGAACTGCCTCAAGGAGAATCTCTGTCATTGGTCTCCCTGAGGGGAAGTTAGACTTAGATTTTTGGCCACATATTTGAGGCAGTGGGGCTGGGTGTGAGCCCAGTGCCCTTAGATTCTCTCTCTCTCTCTCTCTTTCTCTCTATGTGTCTCCTTCTTTCTCACTCTTCTCTCTCTGGCTTCAAAGTCCTTCATCAAAAAGAAAGGCCCTTTCAGGGCCAGTGGGCTGGGGGACAAGAGGAGCTTTGGAGCAGAGGGGAAGCAGGCCCTGAAGTCTGGGCCTAAACATAAGGCCCATCCAGAGCTCCTGTGGTGCTGGCTGCAGACAGAACAGCAGGAAACGGGAGACAGGGCAGGGCTGGCGTTGGCAGCTACGTTTATTTCTGTGTCACTAGGCTCACTGTGCTGGCAGGATAGCATCACGGTCTGTAATTGGAGTGTCCTCTCCACTGCCAGCCTGGTGCCATTTAACGTGGCGGAGTCTGTGTGCAATGAGCAAATGAACGCCCCCCTTTTTTTTAATAGGGAAAAATACTAAAATTCAGACATTAAGTAACACGCCCAAGTTACTTAAAATGCTAGGCCAGGGGACTTCTGTTAGTGCTGCTTACCGCTAGATCCGCTTCGTGAGCATGTCACAGTAACTGTCCTAAGTCCATTAACCACGTATTTCCCATCCTCTGTGTGTCCATTGTTTGGGTTTTGGTTTTGAGGTTGTTGTTTTGTTTTGTTTTTCTGGTATGATTTACATCCGGTAAACCTTTTGCAAACCTTAAGTATACAACTCAATCTCACACACACTCACACACACACGCGCGTGCGCACACACACACACCCACAAGGCATTCACTTGGATAAAAGTATAAAACATTTCCATCATTTCAGAAAGTTCTCTTTTGCTCTAGTCAATATCCTCCCTCACTCCAGGCAGTAACTCTTTTTTTTAATACTTCTATTGCCATAGTCTAGTTTTGCTTGTTCTTCAACATTGTATCATCATCTTCCTTTGCTCTATACATGCTTTTCCGGTTTATCCATGATGTTTCAGTAATTTGTTCTTTTTTATTGCTGGATAATATTCCACTGTATGAATTTACCATATTTTCTTTTTTTTTAATAAACAATCTTTTTTTTAAGATTTTATTTATTTATTCATGAGAGACACACACACAGAGAGAGAAAGAGAGAGAGAGAGACGCAGAGACACAGGCAGAGGGAGAAGCAGGCTCCATCAAGGGAGCCCGATGTAGGACTTGATCCTGGGACTCTAGGATCACGCCCCGCCAAAGGCAGGCGTTAAACCGCTGAGCCACCCAGGGATCCCCTTTTACCATATTTTCTTATCCACTGTTTTATTGATGGATATTTGCACTGGTTTTAGTTTGGGGCTATTATGTTTATTTGATTTTGGGGTGGGGGGTGGTAACTGGTCTCACATGCATATTTCAATTTTCTATTCAGATGAAGTGTAATGAAAGTCACCCTCCACAGGTCACGGTATGTTGAGAAAGAAGGAGGTATTAGTTGATCTAAAGTCCTTCCAGCCATGAGACCCTCTAACTCAACTTCTTCTCTAAGAGCTGCTTGCACCCACTTGCACATGGGTTATAACAATGTCCTCTCTGAACTATGGGGCAGAAAGTGGTTGTTTCCTCACAGGGATGCAACTCTGTACCTCTGCATCCACCAGCAAAGACCAGAAGAAGTATAGGAAACGCATGCATTTTTCTTCACCAGATGACAGCTATCTCAGAGGAAAGGTGCTCTCCTGTTCTATCCACTGGAAGCAACCTGAGGGGGACCAGCAGACCCGGTGAGACATAAATAAATGTATCTGGGGCGCCTGGGTGGCTCAGTCGGTTAAGAATCTGCCTTCAGCTCAGGTTATGATTTTGGGGTCCTGGATGGCTCCCTCCTCAGCCAGGAGTCTGCTTCTCCCTTTCCCTCTGCTCCTCCCCCTGCTTGTGCTCACTCTCTCTCTTTCTGTCAAATAAATACATTTAAAAATACAGTAAAATAAACGTATCTACTTCAGCCAATTTCTCTGCCCTCCGTGGAAAACAACCATTCTCCCCTGAGATATGTGGGAAAAATATGGGCCTATATGGGGCCATGAACCCTGTCTCCAAAGTACTTCCATGAGATGGAGTTTACAGACCCTTGAATGGATGCTTACCACTCATTATTATTCTTTCTGATTCTCATTTTGTCTAACAAAACCGTAATCTACCTGGAGAGTCTAACTTCAGTGCACAATCTCCATCACAACTTCAAGCATCCATTTAACCACAGGAAAGGACTTTTATACTCCTCGACATGCAAAGAAAAATTGGGAACAGTCATTTGGATGATGTGCATTAAAAAAAAATCACTTTGTCTTAAGATTTATTCAATGGATATGTATTGAACCCCAAAGACTTGAAGCCCAAATCGTCAAAATTATTACTGTTGTGCTCACACCATGCATGGTTTTCAACCAATGATAGCCTCCCTTCTCACACATAGTGTCCTCACAGGGAAGATCCGAGAGGCAGAGCAGTGGGGGGGTGGGGGGTGACACAAATTCACCCATTCCCTTCTGGTCTCCTCTCATCCCTCCAAGCTCAGCCCTGGATCTCTCCTTTCTTCCAAGCTCCTCCTCTCCTTTCCCTCATCCCACTAATTAGTTGCATCTCTCTCCTAATCTCCACTCTATGGGCTCACAAGAAAAAGAGAAAAGGACAACTAGGTGTGGGTGTCACAACAAAATGGCCTCTCCCCAAGCCATTCAGATTCCTAGACCTCCCCCAGCCTGGACTACCTGCCCCACTGTCGGCCCCTCAGATCCCCCACCTAGGCCCAGGAATTTCTCATGTGCACCAGCTGCCCTCACACACTGCTGTTTCCCCAATACCTTCAAATCAAGACACATGCTTTCCTGTGTGCACACCCCCCCACTTTGCTTTTCCAAGATAGGGAGCCACACTGTTCCCCAGGGCCTTGGTCAGGGGGAGGTCCCGGGTGCTTACCTCTCGTTCATTTGCAGGGCAGGTCTGGGTGGTGCTTGTCTGTGACTTGACTCCTTCCTGTTCCTCTCTCAAAGCTGCTCTCACCCTTTGCTTAAGGGTGACAACCCCATCCCAGGCCCCGTGCGCACCAGCCCTGATCATGCCTTCCAAAAACCAAGGTGTTTGCTAACTTATTCCCTCCTCTCCACCCACCTCTTCTTTCAGGAACAAGTTCTCTCCCCAGCATTTCTGCATTAAGAGGAAAAGAGAAGGGGCACCTGGATGGCTCAGCGGTTGAGCATCTGCCTTCAGCTCAGTTCGTGATCCCGGGGTCCTGGGATCAAGTCCTGCATCGGGCTCCCCTCTGTCTGTGTCTCTGCCTCTCTCTTTGTGTCTCTCACGAGTAAATAAATAAAATCTTTAAAAGTAAAAAAGAGAGAGGAAAAGAGAAAGGAAAGAGACTTTCTCCCGTTTTGATAGCTGATGAAAATAAATTCGTTGTCAGTTATCTGCCAAAATTGGATTCAGGAATGAACCGGCCCTGGACTGGATTGGGATTTTAAGGACAAACCTGAAAGAGCTTCTGAGGTATTGTTTTGAAAGTTTACCAAAAGTGGCCAGGAGGTAAATTTGCTCGACTGTGGTTATTGGCATTAGGGGTTTGCAGAGGCAGGAAATTCCCTGCATAACTAGCCTCTCTTCCCGAGGCCCGCTGGGATCAGGAACCACCAACTCCTCCCTGGCCGCTTCTTCCCATTCCCAGCCCAGACACCCACTGGCTCCGAGCAGAGCCCACCAGCCATTTACTGTAAGTGACAGCTTTCTAGCATATTTTCACATCCATTCATCAAGTCCCTGCTAAGCAAGAATTCAGGATGGAAGATGGGAATTTCGCTGCAGAGACGCCAGTACTTACTTCCTCCTTTCTAAAGTCTCAGCAGTGTCTTCGCCTTTTACGGAATCCTAGCAAAAGAGCAGCCAAGATGCCCACCCCAGAGAACTTTCTGTTCTGAGAAATGCATTCTGGAATCACCCAATCACCACCTCCGACCTCTCTGACACTCCCACCTCCGCCCAACATGCACACACACGCACACACTCACGCACAGGGTATAGTGGTCAGGGTAGGCCTAACTCCTGTAACAAACATTCCCAACATCCCAGTGGATTGACATGCTGAAGGCTTGCATCTCACACGTAATGCCTGATGCTCTTATCAGAGATTGCCTTGATCATAAGTTTTTTCTAATTAAATCTCTTGCCTTCTAGGTCATAATTCCTTGAGGGAGTATGACTTATACATTTTTATGTAACTGAGATGCCCCTCTTTATCGTTTGCAGTAAAAATAGCATACCTCGACCGCATCCCATAGTTGGTAGTAGCTCCAGATCCAGTTTATGTTATCCAAAGCCCCAGCAGCTTTGCCTTCGTCTACCCAAAAATATCCGAGTTCTTATTAGTATGTAGGTAGGGCATTGGAGGAGAAATTGCGAAGGAAATGAGAAGTCTTGTGGAGGGATCAAATGGTCTTTAGTCCTCGCTAGCTGTGCCAACAGCAGCGGCGGGCCGAAGGCTGGAGAAGATTCTCACTTGCCTGGGTATGGAGTCGCAATCAGCAGCCCTTCCTAGAAACCACACAACAAAAATCCCTCTGGACTGTGCCCGGTCAAGAAAACTATACCAGGGATCCCTGGGTGGCGCAGCGGTTTGGCGCCTGCCTTTGGCCCAGGGCGCGATCCTGGAGACCCGGGATCGAATCCCACGTCGGGTTCCCGGTGCATGGAGCCTGCTTCTCCTTCTGCCTATGTCTCTGCCTCTCTCTCTCTCTCTCTGTGTGTGTGACTATCATAAATAATAAATAAAAAAATTAAAAAAAAAAAAAGAAAACTATACCAGTGGGGAGGGGAGTGGGAGGAAGGTGGTCAAAAGATACAAAACTCCAGCTATCAGATACATAAGTACCATGGATATGACGCAGGACGTGATGACCACAGCTAACCCTACTGTGTGACGTATCAGAACAGTAGATGCTCAGAGTTCTCATTGCGAAGAGAACTTCGGTGGATATTGGCCGAAGCTCTCGTGGTCAGCATTTCACAAATGTAAACCAAACCATCACTCTGTACACCTTAAACTTCTACGGTGTCAATTATTTCTCAATAAAACTGAAAAAAAAAAAAAAAAGGAAAGCTATATTGAAGGTCTGAGGCCGCCCCACCACTACCACTACCACCACCAAAGTTTCCTTCAGCTGCTTCCTCAGGTGAGACAGCCCCAGGAGAACTGGATCAGGATGGGCTCCAGCAGAACCACTACCCCCTTCTCTCCCACATCAGTCAGATGGATATATCAATCCATCTATCTGTCTATCTGTCTATCATCATCATCATCATCTACCTATCTTGAACTCCCTGGTAACTTCTGTCTGGGGGGATTCTGTTTGGCAGTTCCTTTTGCTGAAGAAGAAAAAAAATCATAACCTTTCAAAACACCATGCGACCACCTATATTTCCCCCACAGCAGCTTGTAGCAGTGGACACCAGTGAGTGTTTGTCACGTGAAGGCAACTGGAACAATTCTAAAAGGAACTAGTAGCATCGTGAGTATAGTTCGAAAACCTAAGGGATGGATGGGAACACCTAGAATTTGTTTCAGCTAAATCTATACACATGCTATGTCTCTGTTTTAGCTAACCACACACACACACACACACACACACACACACACACTCACATGCATATACTCTAGAAGCAAAGGGTGTAACTGGCTATTTTCAATCTGAGAAATACAAAGACCCCAGGCTGGACGAAGTCCAACAAAAATACAGTCTCCTCTCTCTGGCCTCCCCGGGCAAGGCACCTGCATCTAGAATGGAGAGCATGCAGTCGCGTGGGCTGTAGAGAAGCCAGGCAGCCCAACTGACTGCATTTCAGATGTTGTGGGGACGTGGACACCCGGCTCCAGAGGCTTTGCCCATGTAGCCTGAGCTTAAGGGTGTTTCCACCAGATGGGAGATCTGACCCATTTTGTTCAACTGGCCCATCAGTTCGTGACCTCACATTCACTCCCCCAAATAATTGCTCCGGCTGGCAGAGCTGGTAACAACTGGATGTGGAGGCCTTACATTGACACACGAGCTCAATTACCCTAATGTTCCTTTTACTCCAAGCACAGTGGACCTCTGCGTGGCAGGAGGGTGTCCCGGCCTGGCCCGGCACAAGTGTGCACGTACTACTGAGTCATTTATGTTGGCACCTCTTAAGGGCTGGAGATTTTTCTGCGTTACAGGCTGGCGCTTCATAATCACAGCTGTGTTTCTGTTGTCATACCCAATTACCTCACTTACAGCCTTCAAATAGAACCCAGCCTAAAGGTGCTGGCTGTACAGACAAGGAGGGAGGCTTCCCCGGACTCAGAACCTGGGTGCTGAGCCGGGGAGGGTGGGGGGCAGGGCTTGAAGCCAGACACAAAAGCCCTAACCATGAATACCTATGTCACCTCTCCTTTGTCCCCATGATGGAAACAGAGCAGTGCCGTGAAATTGTCTGTTCCCAAACTAGAATCGAGAATCATCTTGGAGTCCTAACTCTGTCGTGCTCCCATTCATCTACTTACTTACTAGATATGAACTACTCCCCTTGCCTTCCGCGTCACTCTCTTCCCTGTTGGTCACTCGGCCTTGTACCTCAGAGACTGACATGCACCCTTTCCTACAGACCACATCACCCTGCTCCCTTGCCCTCTGGCTGCCAGCTGGGCTAGACTAATGGGAGCAGAAGATGGAAATTTGAAAGTGGGAGAGGAGAGAAGTCAAGGCATCCGCTCCCCTGTTCCGCGCTAGGCCGTGGTCTACAGCAGTTGCATCCTTCTACCTGGCCCACAGCTCCTGGCAGGTGGCCTCTCTCACAGTTCATTGCAAACAGTGTATTTCCTCCCCTTGTCCCTGAAGCCTCTGAGGGATGTATCAGTGTCCCAGAGATGCTGTAACAAAACGTCCCAAATTGGACAGTTGGACAAGTGTATCGTCTCCCAGTTCTGGAGGCTAGAAGTCTGAAATCAAGGTGTTAGCAAGGCCGCGCTCCCTCTGGAACATGTCAGGGAGGCCAGGTAGGGCTTCCGAGGGAGAGGGACACTGAGCCAGAATGCAAAGGATGTAATATGGAGTCAACAGCAGCACAGTAGAGAGGGTACAGCAGGAAGTGAGCGCCTAGAAACTAAGGAACACAGGCCCAGAAGGCAGGCTCAGCACTTCCACACTGAAATCACAGTGTCCCGGAAGCCAGCACCACCTCCTTCTGTGCTCAGAGTCTCAGCTGGGGACACCCCAGAACTTCTTATCTGCCTCCTCTCTCCCTCTCTCAGCTCTTGCTCTGAGGAATCACTGTGTGTTCCCGATTTTACCTCTTCAGTCTTTCTCAAATCATGCCCTTCTCTCCTTCACCACTAGCCCCTGCCCTGATTCAGGTCCTTAGCATCTTTCCCTTGAACTTTGCATCTGCTCCTTCCTCGACTGGTCTCTACCCTATCAAATCCACCCTCAGCAGCCTAGCCACCTCACTCCTTGGTGGTGGCCTCCAGGACTCCCTGTTCCTGGCAGAGTACCATCCAGGTGTGACGCAAAAGGTTCTCCGAGATTGGGCCCTGCCTCCCTACCAGCCTGCCTCCTGCTGCTGCCTGGTTCACCCTTGGTCTTTCAACAAGACCACCACTTTTAGTTCCACATTCACATCAAGTTGTTTCTCCCCTCTGTGCCATTTTTCAGGTTGCCCCACTCCCCACTGTCGCTTCTCCCACAACCTAAGTAAATCAAACCCATACTATTTCAGGTGTCAGCTCCTCCAAGAAGCCTTCCCAGATAACCCTCCCCTCTCATTTACTACCATAGGATCGTCCCTCATTAACTCTAACATCGCATGTTCTAAATACCTATGGGGTGTCTATTTCCCTGATTAGAATAAAGATCCTTGATGCCAGGGACCATGTCTCCTTTGGTTTGGTATGCCTACTGCCTGGCATGGAGTTGATGTTCAAAGACTACACAAATGGGACAGCTGGGTGGCTCAGTGGTTGGGCATCTGCTTTTGGCTCAGGGTGTGATCCTTCCACGTCAGGTTCCCCTCAGGGAGCCTGCTTCTCCTTCTGCCCGTGTCTCTGCCTCTCTCTGTGTGTCTCTCATGAACAAATAAATAAAATCTTTAAAAAAAAAAAAAAGACTACACAGACTACACAGATGAAGGAGTGAACAACAAAACAAATGGGTGTTGACCGTGTCGCTTCTGTGCTGGAGCCCTCAAAATGAACAGAATCCTCCCCACCCATTACTCCATATTACCTGGGCCCAGCCCAGCAGTCCCTCGGCCACAACATGCTTCCAACGTGTAGAAGCTGCTTTACTGGTGCCATGTTTTTATCTCAGCCCCTGCTAGGTAGGCTATGGGAGTACTCACCACTTCATAGTTGTGTGACCCTAGCTCTTTATCTTTTCTAGATTTCTATTTGTCATATGTAAAATGGGTTCTATTTTAATAATAGTCTCCACTGAACAGAATTGCTATAAAAGCTGAATGAAATAAAATGTGTGATCAGAATTCAGTAAATGGTCAGGGTAACTAAGCTGTAAAGCATCTGGTGCTGACAAGAGGTACACAGGTTACATGCACCGGGAGTTCAGAGGCAAGAATGTCCTTGAAAACTGTTACCTTAAGTAGCACATCCTCCCCAACCCCTAAGTGTTCTTTACATAAGCAGTAACTCCGTGAAGCTCCATTGTTGTGGGTTTACTGTATTGTCACATAAGGCAATGTTTCCATTTGCTTGCCAGTCCTACCTGGCATGTGCAGAATTGCAGCATGAACAAGAAAAATCAGGAGAGCGGGGGAGGGGGGGAATCAGTGCATTAGGCCAGGGTTTTCCTGGCCAGGCTTCAATGAGGCTCCCAAAGAAATGAAGCATTTCCCTCCTGCTGCCAAGTTGTAGCAGTGGGAGAGAAGGCCTAGTTCATCATCGTATGAACTGAAATTAGTTACAAATACATTCATTCCCAACCCAAATCCAAAAGCCAATCCTCAATCCAGTTTAGGAATTAGTAGGTAACAGTTTGGTGATTTGAGCCTACAAATGAAAAAGTCTAGGACCAGAAGCCAAGAGTATCATTTCTGGCCCTGGTTTCCATGTGGCCAGGCAGTCATGTCCATCTTCCCTCCCCAGTACTGTCTCACTCGTGGAAGTGTTGGCAAGAGAACAGGGGGAGCTGGAGCTTTCTCTGTTTCCTCATCAGTCAACAAATATTCCATGGGAAGCTAGAGTGCCCAGTCCCGTGCTAGGTCCTTTGGGCTATCTTTGTAGATTTAAAAAGGAAGTACATTGAATAGCAAAGGAAACCAAAGCAAAATTAAAAGACAACCTACAGAATGGGAGAAATTACTTGCCAATCATATATCTGATAAGGGATTAGTATCCAATACATATAAAGAACTCATACCCCCCAAAAAAAGAACTCATACAACCCAACAGCAAAAAAACAAACAATCTGATTTAAAAAACAGGCAGAGGAACTGAACATTTTTCTGAAGAAGACATACCAACACGTATACGAAAAGGCCCTCAACTACACTCATTACTTTCTCTGAAATTATAGATTTCAGAGAAGGTGAAGAAGTGATACGAGACAAAAACCACGGTGTCTGTCTATGGCAGTACTTTAAAAATGATCAAGGACATCCAGTGTTCTCGTCACAAGAAAGAAACGACAATCATGTGACATGATAGAGGTGTTAGCTAACGCTACAGTGGTCATCATATTGCAGTATGTAAGTGCGCCAAATCGAATCACCACATTGTACACAATGTTACATGTCACCACCAAATCAAAACCACAATAAGACATCACCTCACCTGTTAGGCTGGCTATCAGCAAAATGACGAGCAGTTACAAGTGCGGGTGAGGATGTGGGGAAAAGGGAACCCTTGAGCGCTGTGGGTGAGAATGTAAACTGGTGCAGCCACTGTAGGAAATAGTATAGGGGGTTCTCAAAAAATTTATAATAGAATTATCATATGACCCAATGATGCCATTTCTGGGTGTATATAGGAAATGAAATCCCTATCTAAAGCTGACATCTGCATCCCATGTGCATTGCAGCATTATTTACAATAGTCAAGACATGGAAACAACCTAGTGTCCACCGCAGATGAATGGAAAAGAAGATGTGGTTTGTGTATACACAAACACAAACACACACACACACACACACACCGGAATATTTTCAGCCATAGGAAAGAAGGAAATCACACCATTTGCAACAATATGGATGGAACTTGAGGGCACTATGCCAAATGAAATAAGCCAGATAGAGAAAGACAAATACCATATGGTCTCATTTATATGTGGAATCTAAAAAAAAAACAAACTTAAAGAAACGGAGAGCAGACTGGTGGTTGCCAGAGGTAGAAGAAATGGGTGGAGGTGAGTCAAAGGTACAAACTTCCAGTTATAAGATAAATGTGTCCTGGGGATGTGATGTACATCACGGTTAGTACGACTAATAGAACTTGATTGTACATGTGACAGTTCTAAGACAATAAATCTTTTATGAGGTAATAAATGCTAATTAAATTTATTGTGTTGATCTGGCTCCAGAACCTGCCCTCTTGCCTTCTAGCTTTGCTCTGACCAGTAGCCGCTGGTCACATGTGGCTGTTGACTACTTAAAATGTGGCTGGTCTGAACCAACATGTGCTGTGGGGAATACACATTGGATTTCAAAGACTTGGTTTGAAAGAAAATATCCTGTTGATATTTATATTGATGACATATATGAGCTTATATTTTAGATATATTGGGTCAAATAAAATGTATTGTTATGATGGTTGCAATACTGTTTCTTTTTCCTTTTTTTAACCGGCCTACCAGAAAATGTTAAATTACATTTGGGACTCACATTATATGTCTACAGGACAGGAGTGCAGTCCTGTATTGTCCTCATAGCTTGCTGCCAGCATTAAATCAATCAAGATAAGGAGAGGACCTAGCACAGTGCCTGAAACAAATTAAGCACCAAAGGCTATTGTTAATATTAGTAAGATCAGGGGTTTTCACATCTTATAGCCAAGTTTGTTTTTCAGGCAACTTTTTATAACAAATTTTAAAAAGGAGCTCTGCGGGTGCCTGGGTGGTTCAGTTGGTTGAGAGTCTGCCTTTGGCTCAGTCATGATCCTAGGGTCCTGGGATCAAGCCCCATATGGGGTTCCCTGCTCGGAGGGGAGTTTGCTTCTTCCTCCACACTGCTCGTGCTCTTTCTCTGTTTCTCAAATAAATAAAATCTTAAAACATAAATGATGTTCTGATCAAAGCAGAGAGACCTTGAGGTCTCCCCCAAGGACCCATTCACACCGGACACCTCCTCCCCAGGTTGGAAACCCACATGGCCAAGTCATCCAGAAATGTCCTTGAAGCTCTAGCATTACACATCTAGAATTTCAGAGAAGGTGAAGAAGTGGCATGAGACAAAAAACCACGATGTCTGTCTGTCTATGGCAGTACTTTAAAAATGACCATGGAGCTCCAATATTCTCGCCACAAAAAAGAAATAATAATCAGGTGACACGAGAGAGGCGTTAGCTAACACTACAGTGGTCATCATATTGCAATATGTAAGTGCGCCAAATTGAACACCGTACACAGTGTTACATGTCAATTATACCTCAATAAAAGTTAATTAATTAAGTACCCCCCCCAAAAAAAAAAGATCATGGAAAAACTCTACCATTTTGCTTGGGGGAATCAAAGGGGTTGGTCCTGGACCCAGCTAGACACAGTCCAAAAATCGGGCTGTCATGGATGTGTCATGGATCACTGTAGGTCCCTGGGTCATTGGCTGCATACACCATACCTGGGCGCCACAGCCCTGCTCTGCTTCTACTCCTCACCACTGCTGACTCCCCATCCAGCCACCAGCTGGGTGGGGAAGGCTCCCGGAGCTGACCCGAGGCACCAACTCCACGGAAGAGCCACAAGTGACGCTCAGCCCAGACACCACAATGACTCTGCTGTCCTGAAGGCAACTCTGGCCCGGCAGCCCCAGTGTCTGCCAACCAAGCCTCCCAGCTCTTCCTGCAGCCCTCGCCCCTGGCTCTGCTGTGTGTGTGTGTGTGTGTGTGTGTGTGTGTGTGTGTGGACGGGGACAGCAGCCAGCTCTCTGCCGGGCTCTCTAACAAGTTCCACGAGTCTGTTTGTTAAAGAAAAATTCCAGTGGGTCCATCCAACACATGGAACTCAAGTACAGAAATTATATTTATCCACCCCACTGCCAAGGAGATCACATGCCCCGTGAGTCACTCCAGATGTGCTCAAAAACAGCGTCTCTCTGTGGAAGCCCAGTCCCCAATCCCGGAGAGAGTCGAATTAGCAGAGGTCCCAATTCCTGTCCCAACCCCCCGACCCCCCCTTGTTTGATGTTCATTATTCTCCCACCCTTCTGGGGCAGGAGAGGGTATCTGTGCACCTCTGCAGAGGGAAGGGGGTAAGAACTGTATCCTCACACTGGGAGGACCAGTAGGGGCATACCTGTAGCTCCGGAAGTCCCATTGGGTTTGCGGACAGTTTTTCACCTTTTTGGACGAAAAGATGTGTTGGAAGACGTTGCTGCTTCTGCTGTTGTGTTACGATGCCCAGGCCACTGTGTCCCACAGGTGGAGCAGGGGTAAGTGGCTTTGTGTTTGTTTGTTTGTTTGATGTTCATTATTCTTTTCTTAAATACAATTGGGAATTTGAGGGGGAAAGAGTAAGTTGGCAAAAGGAAATTAGAAGCCCTGCACTCCTCCTCCCTTTTATCCCCCCTCTGCCAATTGCTTTATGCTTCCTGATGTGTTAGAAGGTGCTAGAAGCTGATGAGGATGGATGGGACACTGCAAAATATCAAAGCCACTGAGGGCACCTGGTCGAGGTGAAGAAAGCAGAGGGCATCCCCTACTGACCTCTTTGCCTCAAAGAAGATTGAGCAGACTCCCTCGAGCCCCCCCGCGCCCCTCACCCAGCAGCTGCAGCCAGGCAGGGCATGTCAAGGGCAGGTACCTGATGCTGGCATCGAGGGACTCTGGGTGCTGCAGTGCAAAAGGCCTGCTACCCGGGGGACCCCAACAAGGGATGCTGGGCATTGGCTGTCCACATGGAGGTCTCCATGCTGCTTCCGAGCTGGGGTGGACGACCCCCTTCCAGCTGGGGAGAGCTGGCCCAGGGGCAGGAGAGGAAGAGTAACCCTTTGGCGTTGACGTGCATACCGGACTGCTACTGCCACCCACCGGCCCCTGGGTCCACCTGGAAAGGAGGGAGCCCGGCGAGGCTGTTCCCTCATGGACAACTTCCTTTCCCTTGGGACCATGTGGCATCTTTTTCCTATGCCCCGGACTGGCTCCAGTTGGAATACAGGCTCCAGTTAGCACGTCCAGCCAATTAGACTTGATCACTGCTGGGGACTGAGGGAGCAGGAGTGTGGACCTCTCTGTGCAGAGCTCACCAACCCTCCCCACTGCCTAAAGTCAACTGAGGTCTCTCTCCTCAAAAGCACCCGAAAAAGAAGTCAGGCTCCTAGGTGTTTCTAGAAATCCAAAACAGGATGAGGGCTGGCCTGGCGGGAGGGGTGGGGGTGGGGGGCTGAGGCTCCACGTTCTCCAGAAGAGTGTTGGGGAAGGAAGGAGCAGCCAGTGCGGAACTGGAACCGAGCAGCACAGAGCAAACGGATCTGACACGGGTGGGGAGCAAACGGCGCTGCATTGATTCGGATTCTATTCCCTCATTTTTAGGCTTGAGATCAGGGACTTGCCAATTCTCTTAGCTGAGCTGTGAAATGATTGCTACTTAGAGGCAAATCATTAATGGAGCATTTTCCTTTTTTTCTGGTCATGTCACCCACACATCCCTTCTCTGCTCGTGATGTGCACAGACTTTAGAGGCAACACTTGGGAAAGCAACGAGACCTTGGCATTACCTTAGGCCACTTACCCTGTGTGCTACTGGGGCCCTTCCCTATTCTGTCTATTAGAAAAAGAGGATAATATCCCCCCCGCCCCCCAATGCAGAGGCCGTTAGAAAGCCAAATGAGATAATTCGCTTTATAACAAGGCTTGCAAATACCAAAGCCACGTCATGGGCAATCCTGCAAGGAACTCAGATTTAAGCCCTGCCTCTAATTAGCTGTGTGATGTCTGGCAAGTCTCTTAACCTCTCTGAGCTTTGATTCACTAACAGGTCACATATTAACCTATCAAAGCTTATCTTCGCTGCGCATGGTGAAGGTCATATCCAAAATGTGAATAACACGCTTTGCAAGTGGTGAAGCAGCTGATAAATGTGAGTGATCACCTACCACATAAACCAATGGCAAGTTTTCCTTGAAGAAAGTTTGAGGCTCTCCTTCAACAGAAGGTTCTATCAGCAACGTCCTGGGAGCCAGTGCTGTACCCGCCCCCCTCCCCGGGGAAGGTCTGCTCCTAAATAATAATATCAAATCTATCTAGAGACAGGAAGCCTGCACAGCTGGACCAGAGGCCATGAGGGGGCAGCTTTGTTAAGCGCTGGATTAGCGGTTCCCGCAGGGCTTGGAGTCAACAAGTGATAGAGTCCCTCCAACCATCATCAGAAGTCTTCCACGTAGTTGACTTTTTTTTTCATTTTTGACATTTTTTCCTAATTATAAAAGGAATACCCAACTGCCGTTTTTGAAAGATGGAATGGGAGTCACACCCAAGTAAAAAAACAACTTTTCCAAATGTACTTAACTGTTCCTTTCGCCTTCATCCTTACCCCCACCCCCACCCCAGCGCCAGGCCTAATTTAGCGGAATTCCCTGTCCATACAGCCTGAGGACGACCTCTCCCTGCGAGGTCCTCCTCCTCTTCCTACAACACCTCCCCCTCTCCCCCCGCCCTGGACCCCTCTCCGGCACCACCACCACCACCCACCCCATCCCTGCACCAGCAATCAGGCCTCCACCCTCTCCCACCCCCTGCCCCAAGTGGAAATGTAGAAATAACCCCAAAAGGAACACACCCTGCTGTCAGGACAGCCTCTCCCTACAAGTGCTCTCTAGGATTCCGCCCTGGGAGGCAGCTTTCCATGCCAGCCCCACCAGCTGGACCGAGACCCAGATGACTCACCTGTGGTTAGTGAGGCCAGCCCGGAAGCTGGACACATCTGGCCCAAGCCCCCAGGTCCTGCCAGCGTGCCCTTTGGGGGGCTGATGGGAACTAACCAGTCTGAAAGAAAGAAAGAATGAAAGAAAGAAAGAAAGAAAGAAAGAAAGAAAGAAAGAAAGAAAGAAAGAAAGAAGGAAAGAGAAAGAAAAAAGAAAGATATGTATTAAATACTATAAATAAGCGTTTTTATTAAACACATGTAAATTGTTCTTTTTAAAAGCAGGTTCATAGGGAAGAATGGCCCTTCAGTTAGCAGGTGGATTGTCTTTGTCAGGAGTCCCTTTTAGTGCTGTGTGTGTTTCCAGTCATGAACACTCCACGAAGGGCAGGGCCTGTGATTGGTGGATCTGTGTTCAACAGGTATTGACTGACTAACAGGACGTAGCTGAGCGCACCCCCGCCCCCCTCCACGGCCGCGGTGCCTCCATGGGGCAGGCGCTCCTCTGAGCATCCGCAGGTAGGAAGGTAGAGGATGGGCAAGCAATCCACGAGCCCAGATCACTCAACTCGAAGGCGACAGATGGATTTTTGGCAGCCAACCCATGTCTGGGGCATCAGGGTCTGGCTGCCCTCCCTCACCACCCTGGAGAGGGTGGGCATCCCCACCCAAGATCTTTCATAAAGGAAGTTTTTCCTTTCCACGCCCATTGCCATTTCCATTGAGTCGCTTCAAGGGATTCGTTGAAAATATCATTGGGTTTGGGCTGATACGGTGTGCAGCCTGAATCCCTTCCAGCAAGCTCTTTGGTACAAATGCTGTGTACAGTTACGTGGGAGCCATGGTTAGGCTTAATGCCATTCTGTTCTATTAGACATATTTGGAGGATTTGGGGGAGGAAGATTTTTATCCCCAGATTACAGAAAGTCGACAAGAAGGTCAGGCTGCAAAGCAAAGATAGGCCCTTCCACTTAGGGAGACTTTTGTCCATATGTCTGGGCAAGAAGACTTGGATGGCTAAAGTGTAGGGGAGACAGCTGCCGGCCTTTGATTGAGATCATTAAAAGTAGCTTCTCGGGGTACCTGGGTGGCTCAGCAGTTGAGCGTCTGCCTTTGGCCCAGGGGTGTGGGATCGAGTCCCACATCGGGCTCCCTGCATGGAGCCTGCCTCTCCCTCTGCCTGTGTCTCTGCCTCTTTCCCTGTGTCTCTCATGAATAAATAGATAAATAAAATCTTCTAAAAAAAAAAAAAAAGTAGTTTCTCCTAGGGAGGAATACAGGCTCCTGGGAGATAAAGGGAGGGGATGGCAGAGACAGACCTTATCTATATTTTGATAATTAGCCAGCACTTGGAACTGCAAATAAGTTCTAGAATCAACTTGTTAGATAGAGAAGAATTGAGGGGCGTCTGGGTGGCCCAGTCAGTTAAGCCCCCAACTCTTGATCTCAGCTCAGGTCTTGATCTCAGGGTTGCGAATTCAAGCCCCATATAGGGCTCCACAGCCAGCTTTTAAAAAAAGGGAGGGAGCCCCCCCCCCACCCCGGAGAGAAGGATTTAGTAAAGCACTCTGTTTGAAAAGGGTGGAGTTTAGTGACAAGGGTAGTTAATGTGTTTCTATGGGATCATCTAATCCTTCAATAGTCATGGGCAGGATGCTATGTGCCGGGAATACAGTATCGAGCAAAACAGACAGGATCCTGGGATCCCTGGGTGGCTCAGCGGTTTGGCTCCTGCCTTCGGCCCGGGGTTTGATCCTGGGTCCCAGGGTCGAGTCCTGCGTCAGGCTCCATGCGTGGAGCCTGCTTCTTCCTCTGCCTGTGTCTCTGTGTGTCTCTCATGAATAAATAAATAAAATCTTTAAGAAAAAAACAAAAAAACAGACAGGATCCCATGACCTCAGGGAGCTGACATCCTAGTAAGGGAAACTGACATAAACACGTATATAAGTAAGACCTCTGGTGTGCTGGATGACACTATATGAGAGACAGAGTATGCAGGATTATATTTTCAAATAGAGAAGTCAGGGAGGGTGTCCCTGAGGGCGTGACTGATGGCCTGGAGGAGACATGGAGTAAGCGACTGCTGGAGAAAGTAGTCCAGGCAGGAGAAACAGAGGTGCAAAGGCCCTGCAGCAGAAGCATGCCTGGTAATGCTCAAGGAAGCGGCCTGTGGCTAGGGTGGCAGGAGCCGGTGGGGAATAACAGGCTCGGAGAGGTAGTAAGAAGTCAAGTCACATAGCACCTGGTAGCCATTTGAAGATCTTTGGCTTTCACACTGAGTGAGATGGAAAGCCATTGAAGGTTCTGGACAATGAGTGACAGCATCTGACCTATGTTTTCACAGAATCACTTTAGTTGTATTAAGAATAGGATGATTGGGGATCCCCAGGTGGCCCTGTGGTTAAGTGTCTGCCTTCGGTCCAGGGCATGATTCCGGAGTCCCATGTCGGGCTCCCTGCATGGAGCCTGCTTCTCCCTCTGCCTGTGTCTCTGCCTCTGTGTTTGTGTGTGTGTGTGTGTGTGTGTGTGTGTGTGTCTCATGAATACATAAATAAAATATTTAAAAAAAAAGAATAGAATGATGGGGCGCCTGGGTGGCTCAGTTGGTTAAGCATTCGACTCTTGATTGCAGCTCAGGTCGAGATCTCAGGGTCGTGAGGTCGAGCCCTGCATTGGGCTCCATGCTCAGCAGGGAGTCTGCTTGAGGACTGCCCCTGCCCCTGCCCTGCCCCTCCCTGCGCTCACACACACTCTTTCACTCAAAAAAAAAAAAAATCACATGTGATTCATTTCAGAATATGTTTTATACCAAATGCCTTCATCCATAATGAACTACATTATCTTCCCTGAGCCCAGTCTTCAGGCGCCACACCTGCGGGAAGATAGCATTGTCCTCCGTCCCTATCAGGGAGATAGGCTTTGGGAGCCTACAGGTCTCGATTTAATCTCAGAGCTACAGCAAACAAATCGGGTGGCCTAGGGCCAGTTTCTTAACCTCCACGTTTCTTCATCTATGAAAAGGCACGTTAGTACCCACCTGACAGCACGCTGTGCAGCTAGGAGTGGGCTCACGAGCTGCCATGGCAGCTGAGCTTCCCATTGTGACCACTTCGGCCTGCGGTCCGAATGCATGTCCCAGCAGAAGAGCTGGACATGACCTGCCATAGCAGAGGACCCTGCAATCTCTGGATCCGGTTCCCGGACTATCTCAGTGCATGTGCATGACTTTTAGCAAGTGGGTCCCTCTCCAGCCTCTGGCCTCGCACACTGCGCCCCACTACCCCCCTTCTCTCAGAGAAGCTGCGTGGCTAATGGCCATCCGTGGGGAGCACTCAAGACTCCCTGCCATCAGCCTGCTGAAGATCATGCTGCCCGGAGCAGGTCACTGATTGCCCACAGTGCACAGGCAGCAGGACTTGCAGGGACCCCCGCAGAGAGCAGGCCAGGGGAAAGCTCAGCAAAGCCTGAAGGGTCTCCGTGGCTGGTTTGGCTTTCTTTAGGCTTTTTAGAAGTCCCTGGCTTTGAAATCCTTTAAAACCACCCCCACCCATACACTGAGCCTTCCCTTGGAGCCCAGCCTCGTGCAGACTTCGAGGTCAAGGAGGGGAAGCATAGACGTCCCCCCTTGCTCCCAGGAGCGGGCCACCCCAAGGAACGTTTTCGGGGGGCCAGATGGCAAGATGTGAAATGGGGGGCCTGGCCGCAGAGGGCAGAGGGGGCCGCAGCGGCGGCGGGGTTGCAGGGAAGGGCCCCCCGGGGGAGCGGGGCTGGTTCCAGTCTGCACGGCTCTGCTCCCGGGAGCTGCTCAGCTCCCGCCTGGGCCGTTCGCATGTCTGGGAGTCCAGCCTCCGCTGTCGGAGACGAGAACATCTGGAGGGACTGTGTATTTAACCTCTCACCCACATGTTTCGCTGTGGCCCGGACATGCCTTGTGTCCACCCCTGCCTCCAGCATCTCCGCAAAGGGGAACTTACACTCTCCGGGCCTCCCCCTGTTCACAGAAAGTCAGACCCGGGCCTCTCCGACGTTGGGCCCAGGGCCGGCTGCACTTGCACACCCAGCGCCGTCCGAAAGCATCTGCCTGCCCCACTGTCCCAGCAGCCCCAGCATGGGGACGAGTTCCGGCAGAAGGTGGTGGAAGCAGGTGGAGCCGGAGAACCAGGAGGGAGGGATCCATCCGTCAGCTTTCTGTGCTTCCCTGCACACACTTTCTGGGGCAACGATCTGCCTCCTGGTCTAGAGGCTGACACCTACGATCGTCCCCAAACTGTGTTACCAGTTTTCAAAGAATCAGAATAAGGGCGCTTGGGAACAACAGCATTTTCATTATCCAGCTGAGCTTTGAATCCACATCCATTTTCCTCCCCATTCTTTGAGGAGTCAGGGTCCACTTGGTGGCGGGGAGGCGGGGTGTTAAAGGAGTGTTGGTGTTCACAGGGAGACAATTTCACCATGAAGAACTTCCCAGAAGGCGGCCATCCCAGAAAGGGCTCCATGCACAGGCCATTCATCCCCTCCTAGCCTCTTCACCTGCTGGGGTGTGGATTTTTTTTTTTTTTAAAGGAACAATACTTGTAATTTCACAGTAAGAATGGAATCCCAGGAGAAGAATTAAAGAAGTAAAGTTGCTCTCAGATCCTATCCCGAGAATGAGATTTCATCCACCCTCTCATGGTAAGAAGAAAAGAAGGGCATGCAGAAAGAAGCAGGCCACGTGTTGGTCTAGGACCAGGTCTGGTCCTGGTGTCCTCTCCCACCAAGGAGAAAGTGGAGTCAAAGTACCTACCTTATTTGTGCCTCTATTCATTTGTCTCCAAGAACATGATGGCCCTGGTCTCCTTAGATGACCCCTGCAGATGGGTGTGGGGTGTGCCTCGTGGCATGACCCTGGATCTGGATAACCCAGTGGCTGCCCACTGCAAGGACCTGGGAGCTGTAAAAAGTCCTGCTGCCTACACCCACCCCAGAGATGCCCATGCATTGGTCTGGGAGCTGGCCTTCGGCCTTCAGGATTCTCCAAGCTCCCGGGTCAATATTGAGAACCGCTGGGTTAACTTCCAAGCGGCATCCGGCCAGGGCAGCTCCTTCTGCACGACGTCAGGTCAAGCACCCTCCGATTCTCAACCCTGGCTGCCCCTAGAAGCCACCGTTAGAAGTCTAGGAAACTTCAAAAAAAAAAATCTTCCAGTCGCATTTGCACTCTGGTTCCATTAAACCCAAACCTCTGCGGCTGGGACCCAGGCTTCATCCCTTTGGGTGATTCTAATGTGCGATCTAGGTTGCAAATCAGGGAGCAGGAGAGGCCTCCTTCCTCCACCTGCCACCATAGGGAGAGGCAATGAGCGAACAGAAACGAAGGCCTTCTCAAGCCCTAAAATCGATGGTTCTATGGGAAGTTGGCACTTTTCTGGCAAAGAAAACAAATTTTGCTAAACTGCTGGGCTAGGAAATATTGCTCTGCGATTCATTGGCTCCTTGCCCCGAAGGGCTCTGGGGGAGCAGAGCTGGTTACCCCACCGCTCCCTGGCTGTTGGTCGCCAACACCTGCACACTACCCCGGAAGCCTGCGGGGCTCTGCTGGGGGTGCAGAAACACGAAACCATCTGTATCCTCGCCCATGAGGAGCCCGCGGTGTAGATAATAAATGACTTACACAGTAAACAGTATTACAGCAGTACGACGCCTTGCTGACCAGTTTTTTCCAGGAGGTGGGAGATGCCTACCAGTGAGCTTTTCAGGAAATGCCCTTTACATCGAAGATGTTGCATTTTTATCACTTGCAATAGAAAACCCCAAATACTTGAGCAGTGCCCTGCCTTCTTTAACTGCAGTATGCTGGACCACACTGGACTCTTTCTAGATGGTTCCAAGGGCACCATCATCGAGAAGGAGAACTGTCACATAGGATTGCACAGCTTGTGCTTCACACACCTTTGGGGGGCGCTACTTACCTCCAGGTCTCTCGTGGATTTTTACAGCTAGCTGTCCAGGCTTCTGGTAGATCCCAATCAAGTGTCTTGAAGAAGATCCACGTTTTTTTGTTTTGTTTTTGTTTTTTTTTAAATCAGCTGGCAGCAAGATCACCAGTCACTTCTGCGCAGTGCCCTGGTACGAGGTGGGGCCATGGGGTACATGGGGTTGTAGGCTCCCACCCAACACGATCCTAGAGGACTGCCATTTCTCATGATCATTCCCATACTCTGTAACAGTTTGTCTTCTCCTTCACCTGTCCCGCGTCACCTGCACCCCCCGGCCCCGGCCTCCAGGGGCTCATCCATCTTCCTCCAGCTACAACTTCTAAATGCAGTCACCAAGGAATAACACTGGCAAGTCCTTGACTTCATAGCAAGTGCATCTCTAAGTCCGCCGGCCCTTGGGGGAAGCCCTGAGTTTAGCTCCACACACCCCGAGGGCCAAGTGTCAGGGTCTGGTGGCCGCTCTCTTCCTGAACGTTGTCACCTGTATTCAGATTCCTGGCAGCTCTTGCAGATGCCTGGGGAATAGCCGCAAGTCTGCTCCTCTGATTAAAAGGGTTGTCCATAAACACGAACCGGCCCTTCACACTGATCAGCGGGACCGTATTAGAGAACTCCTTTGTTAAATTAGGGAGGGCAAGGGGTTGTCGGTTTGCTCACTTCTGTTTTAGTTTGCTTTACATAAATGCCTTAGGGGATACATATCCTATTTTTCAAGGCTTTCTGGGACGCTTCTGATGAGGAGCCAGGTTTGAAGTCACTGGTCTGAGCTAGTAACATCTGACACGCCTGGGAGCCCTCGGGGACACACCAGAGCTGTCACCTCTCCCCGCTTCACAGCCGCCACCACCTGGAGTCAGTCGCTCCCCAGGCCGGCTGGGAGCAAGGAAGCCATGTGCACGCAGTGGCCCCCCCGAGCTGACTCTTGTTTCTTGCAGCCGTGCTCTTCCCTGCCGCCCACCGGCCAAAGAGATCCTCATCGATGCCATTGAACCCCGTCCTGCAGAGCTCCCTGGACGACGTAGAACTGCTCTACGAGGTAGGCAGATGGGACAGTGGTCAAGTCCCGCCAAAGGCATTGCACCCTCTCTGTGGTCTCTTGGAGAAGGAGCCTAAGTGTGGGAGGATGAGCAGCCTCTTGCCATAGGGCCTGGTCTAAATGAATTGGTAAAAAAATTAAAAAATTAAAAAAAAATAAACGATTTGGTGGGCTCATCCCATCCTGTCCATCCCAGAATGACGTCGTCCTCACACCTCCTTCCCATGACAGGGTCACTCATGGTGGCATCAGGAGTTCAGTGGAGGCAAAATTAGAGATTTCCATGTGGCCCAGAGGTGCCACTACAGGCACCCAAGGAACAGAGCAGGGCAACATTCCCAAGCACAGGCCTTGAGGCAGGACCCGTCGGGGGGGCGGGGGTCAGGAGATGCCACACCACCATCTGAGGAGAGCCGTGTCCCTGTCCCCAATAACTGCATGCAAAGACCCCACCCCGCCTGCAGACCACGGGGGAGCTCCCCAGAGCTGCTCGGACTGGTTCACGATAAGGCTTCAGATTCAGGATCCGAGCTGTAGCCCTGGCCCCCATCAGCTGTGTGACCTTGCGTAAGCTACCATCGCTCTCTGGGCCTGAATCTCCTCAACTGTTAACTGGGGAGCTATGGCCATCTCCGAAATTCCCCTCTGGCCTCTCACATCCCCCACGGACCAGGACTGTCTGGCTCAGAAAGAGACAGCCTACTGCGGCCGAGCGGTGAGCTAGGGGGAGGAGGGGAGATTTCAGATCCTGCCACGGGGAACCAACTTTGTCAAGTCTTGAACTTGGGAGTCACATGAACAGAGCTGTTCTAGAAAGATAACAGACAGTAGCATGGAGGATGGATTAGTGCCAGGAGGAGTCAGAGACAGGGAGGAAAGTTAGAACTCGGAATCCAAGAGGCATTTATTAAGTTCCTGGTATGAGTCTGGTACGGAGTGGGGGACCCATGTGGCAGGCTCTGTGCTGCTCTTCAAGAACAGGTGAAAAATGTGGCCAGATCTCTGAATCCCACTTCATTCCTAGCACCATTCTCTGCATCCTTCGAATTCAACTTCTGATCTTGGATTACCCAAAATAGTCAGTTCATGCTTTAGGAGATCTTTGGTGGATGTGAGGGAGGGAGGCAGGGAAGCAGGGGCTGGCGCGGTGGTCCAGACCACTGGTGACAATGAGCAGTCACTGAAACAGTGGCTTTGTGCCTGGCACGGTACTAGACGTCGTCCGTACTTGTCTTCTCTCAATATCCCAGGGAAGTATGGTCACTAATCATTTCACAGAGGAGGAAAATGAGGCTCAGAGAAGTTGAGTAACTCGTCCGGGGGGTGACACAGCCAGTGGAAAGGTCAGAACTGGAACCTTTTAGGCAGCAGCCGCCCTAAATGAACATCTGTGATAACGATCGCAGTGATGCCCTCGACGATGCCCGAATGCTTCATGTCTTTCTCCGTCCCGTGTCTCTCTCTCCAGTTCCTGCTAGCTGAACTTGACATCAGCCCTGACCTGAAGATCGCCATCAAGGACGAGGAGCTGGCCTCCTTGAGGAAGGCCGCTGACTTCCATATCATCTGCAATGACGTGATCCCCAAGCACATCCCGGATATCCGCCGGCTGAGCGCCAGCCTCTCCAGCCACCCTGGCATCCTCAAGAAGGAGGACTTTGAAAGGACAGCGCTGACCCTGGCCTACGCGGCCTACCGCACAGCCCTGTCCCAAGGGCATCAGAAGGACATCTGGGCCCAGTCCCTCCTTAGCCTCTTCCAGGCCTTGCGGCATGACTTGATGCGGTCCTCGGGCCCCAGAGGGTCTCCCTGAGAGACCGGCCCACACCCGACCACGGGACAGGGACCAGCACACACAGTAATCCAAATACTCTTCCTTCTCTACTCCGTTTAC
Source organism: Canis lupus baileyi (assembly GCF_048164855.1). Taxonomy (NCBI): domain Eukaryota; kingdom Metazoa; phylum Chordata; class Mammalia; order Carnivora; family Canidae; genus Canis; species Canis lupus. Next base: position 49,937,534 of record NC_132852.1, on the reverse strand, counting down.
AGAGCCCAGCAACAAAGCACATGCCACCAACTCAGAGTAGCGGAGGTAAAACAAGTGGCGCCACGTTCTTTGCCCTTTGTAGATCCCTGACAAGCACGTTTACCCATGTCACCATGTGACCTGCACTGGAAGAAAGGGCAAGGGTGGGAATTCGAGATTCCTCCAAAGGCCAAATGATTTGCTGAGTGTCATGTGGAAGTCTAGGATATGCCTCAACACTGACTGCCGCAAATACCCTAGGGCAAGGCCAGAGCTAGAGGATCCAGCACAGAGGTTTGGGCACAGCGGGAAGATGGAGGACAGACCTCTGGGGTGTGAGTTGATTAAACATCTTTCCAAAGATTCTATGGTAAAATATTAAAAAAAAAAAAAAAAAAGCCAACCTAGAACTATAGCCAGATAAATACGTTGTTGGTCAAAGATAGGCTTCTCAACTTTTCCAAAAGTCACCAAGAAGAATCAGTTAGAAAAGCAGTAATTTAATGACCTATATGTCTTGATTCTTCTTCTCTGAAAGCTGAGCTAACACAGAGGAGAAACAGGAAGGGGGCTGCCTTCCTGGGGAGAAGCAGAAAGCCAACAGTCATGCCCTGGCTCTTGTCTTCTCAACAGAGAAAGCAAGCTAGTGCACAGAGGGTCCCCCTAATGAGGAGGTGGCACCAACGGCCATGCCTAGCCAAACGCTTGAAATTATTTAGCACCATCAGAAAATGAGATGCTCCAAATAAAGATATTTCGGATGATGGAATTTCCCCTCTCAAATGCCAAAACTTTCCTTCTAGCAATATTGACCTGGTACCTTTTTAAACTACACATACGAAACACCTTAAGCTTTTATTTAGTTATCTTGAAGAATCCTGATGGAGTTGGATAAAACACCTCTAAGAGGGCTCTGCTTCTGAAATGTCCATGATCACTGAGGGAACCGTGAGCTATTACAGAGAGGAAAGCAGGACCGAGGGGTCTGTTGGACTGTCCCAACCAGCCCTGGAAGGCCCCAGGCTTTGCTAACTCTGCGTGTATGGGAGCTCCTCTGTCGCCTTCTTCACTGTGAGACTGTAAGAGTGCACTTTTTCTTTCTTGCCTACATAGCCTGCCCTTTGCAATTTGTTCTTTTGTAGAAGAACAGGATGGCTAGGCTTGTTACAACCCGATGTCAAATAAGTGTTAGTAGATGAAGGTCTCTGCTCGCAGTGAAGCACTGGGCTCTCATACAGATTCCTCACCAGCTCAGAGATCTTTCTGGCTCCCCTAGGTTGATGGCTGGGTTTGGGAGGCTAACACCGAAAGAGGTCTAACCTTTGAATGAATGAGACCTTATCAGGCTAAATTTGATTCCGAAATGGGTATTTAACAACTGTCACTTGGTGATGCCTAAAGCTGCTCTGGACTTCTTAAAAACTTCGACTACATGATTGCCAAGCAGCCCAAGCTGCATGATCGCTTTGGAGAAATAACATCCTGATGTTCTTGGGCTCAGTATATTAATAACTTCAAATTTAGTCTCTGATACATGCTTTCTGTTCAATTTCTCTCTAATAGTATGTGTTCTCTTTGACACACGGTCACTAAGCTGGTCTCTTTTTGTTTTACTTGATGTCTCTTCTGCTCTTTCTTGGGGCCCATTGCTGATTATCTTTGGATCCACCTCTTCGAGGCATCTCCCAGTCTCTGTTGGTTGACTTTTGCTCACTCGAACTCTGCCTGCCTGCACTCTGACACCCATTGTCTTTCCACCCCCTTTAGGTATCACTGTGTAACTCAAACAAAGGTCAATGTACAGGGTCAGGATTTCCCAAGAGGCAGATTAGCCTCATGGCCTGCCTTCACTATTTGCACTTTCCCTAGATGTGGGATGGGGAGGAGGTAGGTGAGCAGAGGCCACAACCTTCGACATTGTGCAATAACCTGACATCAGAGACTTGTATCCCACCCCAGGGCCCCACCCCCATCAGGATAGATCTGAGCGCTTTCTTCCAGTCACTGGGTGGGAAGACCACCCTGTAGTCCCTGGCTACCATGTTATGATATACATGGCTGCTTTGACAGGTAGGAGATCCATGAATGGGAGGATGGTCCCTAGGACCAGTGATCAGATGGTAGTTCATTCACCCAGCAGCAAAAAATTAAAGGCACTTGTGTAGTCATAAATTGGGGCCCATATTTACGTGGCAGTCAATGATTGAAAAAAAAAAAAGAAACAAGAAGGGCATGACCTTTTGAAAGGCAAATGAAAATTTCATTTTCAGTAACTGGATGACACTATTAATTACTATTTTAGGCTGATCACAAAGTGATCGTTTACCCACAAGAAATTTTATAACAATAACTTTATTTGAGTGCAAAATCAAATATATCGCTCGCCACGACCACCCCACGACCCGACCTTTTGCTCAAGGAACAGTGAAGTAATAGACCAGACAGAAACGGACTGTCCCATTTTTGCCTCATTAATACCACACTGTAAACACCATGATCACAACCAGGTCACGTTTTGCCCTATGTACTCATAGACCGAATAATTGGGGGTGTGGTGTCTGTGGCGGGCATTGCCATTTCTATACCACCGGGGACTTTTAGGATCTAAAAATTCTGAAACTTCTTCCAGGGTTGGAATCCTCATGGCCACCTCTGGTGTCACTCAAGAGACATTGAAAAACATCAATGTTTTTCTGAAACTTCCATTGCTCTGTCATCTATCATCTTGAGTCTAAAAGAGAATCACCTCAGTGATAAATCAGCCAGAATATGTTTCTACAGGTGAACTGGTCTCAAATGAAATGCTTGTCAAATGTCTACATGGCGTCCCTTAGTCTCCTAACCCCTTTTTAATGTCTTACGTGTTTTTAGTTGTGGTCACCAACACAACGCGCGATTTTCCATCCGAATGTCTACGTGTGAGGTATGGAAACACTCGGACAGATCTCTAGAACTTTTCATCTTGCAAAAAAAAAAAAGAAAAATAATACTTCTGGAACCATCCCCCCCTTCCCCTCTGCCCCGCAGTGCCTGGCAACTGCCTTTCTCCTTTCTGTTTCTAAGAGTTTGACTACTTTAGATACCTCATCTAAGTGGAACCTGCCTTGTATTTCTCAAGCACAGTATTCTGGAAAATGTTTTCTTCATCTGAAAAATGGATAAAGTCCTGAGGGAGAACTACTGGTCTTAACTGTGTTGCTCACCTTACCTAATTTTATTTAACAATTAATCACTTTTGGTGTAATAAAAATGTCATGATTGACTTTACTAGGCTCAGTGGAATCTTTGTCATGTCAGATTATCTCACCAAGGAATTTGAAGTGGTCTGGGGGTTTAGTGGTGGATGTTGATTTCCTCCGCTGTTTATTATTTTTCAACCTCTTTACTATTTGCCACCCAGACATCACACAGTGTGGTCTGGTTCATTCTGAGTTTCAAAATCATCACGAGAATGAGGCCCGAATGGAGCGGGTCTCCACTGGGGCGGGTCTTTAAGACGTGTTTAGAGAGATGGGTCGCTGTCGCCCATCCTACAATGGCAAGATAACCTCAAGGGAACCTGGACTGTCCATAATTGCACCTGCCTTGGGAGTCAAGAAGAACTGGTTTTCTGGAGTCACTTCTCCAGTCACTTTGCTTTTAGCCTGGGGATCATTTCTGACTGGTATAGCTGCACACCTGGGGGTGCCATTCTTGCATTTTGCGAATTCAAGAAAACAAAGGTAACCTCAGCCATGTGTCCCTTCTGGGGAAAAAAAAAAAAAAAAAAAAGAGGCTAACAGCTTCTCCTGATCTCGAAGCAGCAGAAATTCCAGAGTGCAACAGCTGCTAGGGCCCTGACCCTGAACTCTTCAGCTTCTTCTCTGCCCTCCCACGTCCTTCCTCCTTGCATACCAGCAAAAGGAAGCTTTCTGCTTCTTTTTTTGTAAAGAGCCTCAGAGGGGAGCACTTGAGCCCCTACCCCAGTCAAGAAAGACCACTGATGTCTGGGCTCCAGGGGTCTTGAGTTGAGACTGGCATCTAGACTTTTCGAGAGAGGTAGCTATCCTTCCCAATGTCCCTAAAAAAGGTCTGTGGTCTTTTCTTACAGGCTAACACTCTCTGCTGACCCAGATGCTTTGTATTTACTCAGACACTGAAGCAAACGGTCTTTGTCATCAGCGAAGTCTGAAGGGCTTAATACTGTACACACCGGGGGGGCAAATTTCTCCAGAATTATGATTTCATTTTCTCCCTGCCACCAAACACATGGTCCTAAGGACTGCATTAGGAAGTGGCTCTCCCAGGGAAAGCTCTGCGTGAGTGGGATTATGCTTACGGTGATGATCATCACTCCAGCCCCTAGGATGTTTGAGAAACAAAAATAAGCTCTGCAAGTTGCCTGGGTTCTGCAGACTCAGCAAGCCCCTGCTGGGACCAACCAAGGAGTGCAGTTGGAAGAGATACGGCCCGGATCTTTCCAACCTACCGATTGGCTCTGAGGCCTGGGCGGGGCTGCTGCTCCCTCCGGCTTCCCATAGGTGAAGGAAAGTTAAGGTGGACCTCCCGCAAGATTTTGTCCCTTTGTCCCGTGACAGCAAGGAAAGTCTTGGGGATTTTTTTTTTTTTTTCTGCTTTGGAGGCCCAGGCTCCAGGCAAATTATAAGTGGGAAACCAGTTTGAAGGAAAGAAATTGGAACCGAGTGCAGGTGCCAGATCCTGGGGAGAGAAGACCAGCCCTGTTTGAGGCTGCACCTGCCGCCGCCAAACTTAGGGGCCCGTGTTAAGGGAAGGGGGTGCAGCAAGCAGAGGTAGAGGAGAAATCGGTACTGCCCCAAACGGGCCATCAGACAGAGGAAAACTGATGGAGGGTACTTATCACATGTGCTCGGTAGTCTTCAGTTTCTAAAGCCTGTCGGTGATTTCTTCAAGGCTCAACAGCAGCAGCAGAGGTGCGACTTTGATTGGTTAGGGGGGCTTTTGCCTGAGCCCTAGGATGAAGTTTCTGTACTGCTAACCGAGCCAAGGGGGACCCCACTATGCCTCCATCCATCACCCTCCCCCGGTGCCTTTCTGCTGGGCCGAGAACGATGCTCAGCAACCCCACCTAAACCCGAGGCCCGGCGTCCAGGCTTCCGTGCACAAGAGAGGAGCTGTCACTGTCCTCCCCTTCTGCCCCCAAGACAGGAGAGGACGCTTGGAAGCCCAGAGGGGTTGAAGAAGTCTTTCTGGACTGAGCCGAGGTGGTGAGTGGCGGAGGGAGGGCGCGCAGGGTCACCATGGGCCTGCTCAGGGGCCTCCTCGGCGCCAGGAACCTGTTGCTCGTCATCTTCGTGCCGCTGTTGCTGCTGCCACTGCCCGTGCTCCACCCCAGCAGCGTGAGTACTGCCGGGCCGCGCAGGGAGGGCAGGTGCAGGTGCAGGTGCAGGGCCGGGGGGAGCCCTGGATGGGGTCTTTCGCGGGGGAGGCCTGGGTGCTTCCCTCCCCCCATTCCCAGGGCCCGGACCGCTTGTCCCAGCCAGGGGTGAGGGGTGGCGGGTGGCTGAACCGGCTCATGGGTGCTATGCCGTCATGGGGCCACCTGCACAGTGTGGGGGGGCCACACACTGTGCCCCAGGACTGGCCCGTGGCCAGGTCACTCTGTGACCGTGGCTCTGTGAGGGAGCAAGGAGGCCTCCCAGTAAGGGGGGGGTACCGGGGAAGGGGTCACCCTGCAGGACTGGAGGGTCGTGGGGGCGTTGCCCGGAGGCCCCTCTGCACCCAGCGGGCTCCGGGGGCAGGCCATGCTGGGTGCTGAGAGCTACACTTTAAAATGCAATGGCCTAGGACGCTTGGGTGGCTCAGCAGTTGAACATCTGACTTTGGTTAAAGGAGTGATCCTTGAGTCCCAGGATCAAGTCCTGTGTCGGGCTCCCTGCATGGAGCCTGCTTCTCCCTCTGCCTGTGTCTGTGCCTCTCTCCCTCTCTCTCTCTCTCTCTCTCTCTGTGTGTGTGTGTGCGCGCGCGTGTGCATGTGTCTCTCATGAATAAATAAATAAAATCTTAAAAAAATAAAATAAAATGCAATGGCCCAAGTCACCCTGAACCTTACATTGGGAGCAGAGCCTGGCATCGTGCCCCAGTCCCATGCACATGGCCCTCTGATCCTTTGTAACCTCTGTGGTTTCTCCTCTGTGCTCTTGAAGGAGAGACATGCAATGACACAATAAAAAAAGAAATAAGAGCCCCCAACTCTAGACCACGGCCTAATTTTTGACTGGGTCCTTGTGAGCAGAGATGCCAAAGCTTTGGCTCTGCCTTGCGCTTGCTTCTCAGACCACCCTTCTCCTCCCCCTTCCCTTCCTGTCTCCCTCCTCCTCCTCCCCCTCCTCCCCCTTCCTCCCCCTCCTCCTCCTCATCCCTCTCCTCTCCTCTTCCCCCTCCTCCTCCTCTTCCCTTCTCCCCCTCTCCTCCCCCTCCTCCCCCCTCTCCTCCCCCTCCTCCTCCCTTCTTCAGGGGCTTTACCCCTAGTCCCGCTGGCACTACCCTTGAGACTTCAGGAAAAACAAGCTGAGAGAAGTTAATCATGTTTGTGAGCGGAGAAGAGATTTTCCAGGCAGCTCCCTGAGTAACTTGGTAACCAGCACTGAGTTATAAAGTTAAATAGAGGGGATTAGAATGGCTCGTCTTGAAAACAAACTGGCTTAAATCTTTACTAGAATAAATACCCCGGAGTGCCAGGGAGATGCTGATTAACAGCAGGCTGGGATTAGCAGACAGTGTTTGCTGCTGACAGTTTTCCTGGCCTCACGCTAGTCAATTCTCTGCTTTAGCCGAATGGGCTGATTTCCTCTTTTTCTTTCTTCCTTGTTTCATGGTGTGTTGTTGTTGTTGTTACTCAGTGCCTGACGCATTTAAGAGAATGTTCTCCAGACACGTGGGCCTCTTCTGCACAGTGGGATCAGGAACCTCTGTGTCCCCCGAAGCCAGCCCCATCTCTGGGGACCATGACTCTAGGCTGTGGTGTTGTCTACCTTTCACCCTGGGGCCCTGGCTTTGAGCTTCTTGGGTCACCAGTGACCGAAGTATCCACAAGAAGAAAAAAAGTAAAGTCACAAGTTATTGAAGTAGGCAAAATAATCTATAAATTCGATGGAAGACAGGTGTTATAAAAAAAAAAAAGAGGAGAAAAAAAATCTTAAAACAAGAGGAGAGAAAAGTGGTGAGTCTCTGCTCTGTTTGGATCTATCAATGACCCTTGAACAGATTTTGTCGGCTGGGCTTACTGAGACCAAGAGCCTACGTCCTCTCTTGGCCTAACTTTCTCTGTCAGGCTCAGCTTCAACCTTCAAACGTGGTGTTTCAACAGCCACAGCAGTGGCATTCGGGGCCACATAACTCTTTGTTGTGGGGAGGGCTGTCCTTTGCCTTGAAGGATGTTTGCAGCATCCCTGGTCTTCACCCATTAGATGCCAGTAGCACACAGTGTCCCCCCGCCCCCAACTAGGACCGTCAAAATGCTTCCAGAGATTACCAAATGTCCCCTGGGCTGGCAAAGGGACGGCAAAGGGGGGTGCAGAATCACCCCTGCTAAGAACAAGTGCCCTTTTAGGAAAATCGACATAACACTATGCCAGAGCTTCCCAGCTGGTGCGCATGGGTGGGTATCTGGACGCCCATAGCCCTGGGGGCAGCTAGATGGAGCCTGGGGTGGCCAGTGCCTTCAGAGCTGGATGCAGCTAGCTTGCCACTTACCTGGTGTGCCCTGCAAAGATGATTCCTCTGCGTGCCACAGTGCCAGCAAGAGTTCTGCTCACCCTGTACGGTGCCATACAATCACCTTGCGGTCACCAGCACCCACAGTAAGCGCAAACCAACACGTAGAACATCTCTTGCCCATTCTTACTCCCGGGCCTGGGACTTTTCGAGTCTGATATTTAATCCCCAAGATTCCTAAATGGACCTGTTTGCTCTGGGCTGGCACTGAGAGATGTGACCTGGACAGACGTGACTCCCAGGCTGCTGTTCCGATGGGTTCTTCAATAAGATAGTCCATAGCGACATTTTAGGAAGGATTAGAATGACCTTTCCCCTTTACCTGCCCAACTCTCTAAAACCAGGGGCCCAGACTTGGTTTAGCATGTTAAAGAAGAGGAGGGTACAAGAGGGCGGCCTCCATAATTGAGCCCTGCTTTGGTATCTCTGGTGGGATAAAAGTTCTACCCACAGCCCCAAGCTAAATTTCGGAAAGGCCTCACATTCACTTATGACAGCAAATAAACAGACCCTCAAGCCCTTTCCAGTGAACTTTGAATGGAACATAATGGAGGTGACCAGACAGCACGGGAAAGAACAGACACAAACATCAGTAGGTAGCGGGGTCAGGAAACATCCCATATGGAGGGAGGCCCCCTTTGAGCTCCCTCTTTTATTTGTAAACAGAAGCAAAAAGAGAAGTGACAAGAAGTGACAATCCTTTAAAGGCACTGCCTGAACCCTCATCAACCACTAGGCACCTGCTGACTAGTGGCGGTGGTAAAGGGTCTAGGGCTCCCAGAATATTCTCTCCAATAGATGCATAAGGGAAACCTGATAGCCAGCCGAGGAACCCAGTCCAGTTCCATCATCATTCACCCACCAGACACTGGCCAGACATGGGGCCGCAGGACGCCTGCACTCAAACCTCACCAAGGTTTTGGGGGGTTATCTAGATATAAGCTTACCTATTGAATTTTGAGAAGGTTCAGAAGGAACAAAAAGATGTGTACATAAATTCCATGGGTGGACTGGGGGGGAACTATGCAAAGGCCCTTGGAGGGGGTCTCTTGGCCATTCTTCTGCTCTAAGGAAAGTCCAGATAAACACGATGGTGGTAGTTTGTCCTATTCTTAATGATGCTGGATGAAGGTGGCTTGCTGACTTCTTCCAAGCCAACCTATTCTAATTCATAACAATAATTACAGTCAGAAGGTGTGCCTTGGCTTACCCAGATCCTCCTCGTTCCCACTAAGATGGTACCTGGTAGAAAGTTGGTTCTCTCTCTCTCTCTCTCTCTCAGTCTGTCTCCCCTTCCATTCTCTCTTAATTCGTGGCCCTGTAATGACAAGAAAGGCTAAAGGTTCTCAGGAAGGAATAAAGGCTCCCAGTGAGGGCCAGATATCCTGGCCCCTTTGTCTCCAGCTGGAGTTAAGACCCGCATTCTGTTTCCCAGGGAAGAGATAGGAATAAGTGGGCTGAAGGTGGCCAAGGCCTTTGAACTTCTTTAAGTAGTTTTATTTCTGCAACAAAGGGGGCATGTCTCTAAATTGCATTATTTTCCAATGGAGCCTTTGTTCCCCCCACCCCCATCCCCCACCCCTGACTGACTCTGTTATCTTATCAGCAACCTCCAAAAGTTTTAACTTCTTTCTCATCTTTGGGCCCCAGAGGAAATCTCAGTGGGAGCTACAGTCAACAACTGTTGGGCCCCGTTCCCATTTCTCAAACCCCAAGGCGGTGATCCATGCATATCAGGAGGGAGCAAGGGCCCATCCAGCCAAGCTGGGTTAATCACTCCTGACGCCCCTCACTGGTCCTGGCGACCTTTTGTAACTTTCCTGCAAGAGTTTGAGGACGCTTGTTCTGAACCCAAGGGAGAGATAAACAGAACAAGATTGGTCAGGTTCCTTGATCACCAGCCAGCCTCGGGGCAGGTCAGACCTGAGCCCAGATGGCTTAGAACGATGTATAAATTGAGGGACCCATAGCCAGCTCGGGCCTTCTATACAGTGGCTCTCCAAGTCCACTGTGAAGGCCCTTGGACAGTGACCCCCACTGACAGCAAGCCAGTGACCTTTCTCAGCACCGTTAATCAGCATGACTCCCAGCAATCAGCATTGCTAGGGACTGAGGTTAGGGAGGACTGGCTGTTGATAACAGGGTTGTGCTCTTTCACTGTGTACACACCAAGGTTGCACAGCCAGCACAGTGAGGGTGTTGGGGGGAACTCTGGTAAATCTCCAGGCCTTTCCTTGCAGGTGGATAGCACTCTTTACTTCCTTCATCAGAAGGGCGCGTCTAGGTGCCTGGGTGGCTGGCTCAGGGGTCGAGTGTATGCCTTTGGCTCAGTTCCTGATCCCGGGACCTGCTTCTTCCTCTGCCTGTGTCTCTGCCTCTCTCTCTCTCTCTCTCTTTCATGATTAAATAAATAAAATCTTAAATAATAAAAAAAAAAGATGTTTTCATGTGCATCAGGCCAGTGAAATGGAGTCCCAGAGCAGTGAGAACCAGATGCTGATAAGGGCATGGGTTCTCAACCAGGGACAAATTCTCCCCCACACAGGGACATTTAGCAATGCCTAAAGACATTCGTGATGGTCACAATTGGGAGGTGCTACTGACATCTAGTGGGTAGAGGCCGGGGATGCTGCTAAACATCTTGCACAGGACAGCCTCCCACAGGTGGAATGACCCAGCCCCCAAATGGGCCAACCTCACCCGTGAATGAGTTGCATGAACTAATCCCAGCTTCCAACCACCCCAAGAACAACTAGTGGCCAATCAACTCGACACCAAAACATTCTGCTGCACGCTGAAGCTGGGAATTCCATCTTTGGAGACCATGATCTGGAGTCTGGACCCTGAGCTGATTTCAGTCCCCATCCTGCGCAGTTTCAAGCGCCAGCAGAGCGGCGCTATCCTAAGTCTGGTGGCGAGGCCCGGCTGCAGACCACATGCCAGGCACGGCCCACGAGAGGAGCAGCCATCACTTCGCACACCCAAGTATAGGCCCCTCCAAGTAGCCACCACATTCCCCTGCCAAGGCCAGCCTTGCACCTCCCGGGGCCGGCCGTGCCTTGGTGCCCACATTCGAGTGTGGGTGCCTGCTGCCTCCACCCTGGGTCTCGCGCGGGTTCTCAGTGGCAGTGGCTGCCCTGTAGCTAACGGCCCCCCTTCCCCCCCTTCCAGGAGGCTGCATGCGCTTACGTGCTGATCGTGACCGCCGTGTACTGGGTGTCCGAGGCCGTGCCTCTCGGAGCGGCAGCCCTGGTGCCCGCCTTCCTCTACCCGTTCTTCGGAGTCCTCCGATCCAGCGAGGTGAGACCACGTGTGGCCCAGGCCCCCGCTCGGGTCACTGCTGGGCCAGTGAAAGAGGGCTTGAGCTGAAGGGAGAGTCACCAAGCACTTGAGGAGGGGGCTCTCTTCACCCTCTGGAACAGCCTCTTAGCACTAAGCCTTTGCACCTGCTGTTCCAGACCCTGAGTTCCTCTCCCATGACCCTCATCTCCCTCAAACTGCCTCTTTCAGGAAGCTTATTTGACTGGTCACAGCCAGTCTCTCCTTCAGTCTGAAACCCTCTAGGAACGGTGTGATTGGCACATACAGGCAATGGCTGTTGACCTTTCTTAGCCATTTATATGTCCACTTAAACTACAAGGCAGGAATCTGAGGCAGGAATCGGGTTTCCCAGGTCTTTGGAATCTCATTATAAACCTGAGCCCGTATACAGTAAGTAGGTGCTGTGTGTAGGATCAGTGTGACTCTGGGACCATGGCTTTTGTCCCTCACGTTAACGCATTGGGCATTCGGAAAAGCATCTTCTGAGTTCTGTCTCTACCATGTGCCATGTGGGATGTTCCAGGTACCCTGAGGGTGACAAAAATGAAACACACAATCTCTGCCCTCTGGAGTCTCACAGCTGATGCTCTGGAGTCGCCCACTGCCAGCTTGGACGTATGCGTACAAATGGTTAATGTTTGTGGTGTGGCGATGACGCGACGGTCAGCAGGTGTTAAGAGTTTGTTGCATGCAGAGCTTAGACTTCCTTCTCTGTGTCTTGCTGCAAAGAGATACAAAATGATAGAAATGCCTCCTGACCTTGAGAAGCTTCTATTCCAAAAGAGAGAAGGCACAAACCAAATGGGAAAACACAGAAGACCCATGTGGTAATGCCTCATTTTCTGCCACTGCAGAGGATTCACACAATTCCCCTAGAGGGAATGTTCTAGATAAATGAAACTTACCCCACCAAGCATCCAAACTTTGCGTTGATTGCGTTTTGATCGACGCCTTTCTAGAAGGCTTTATAATTTCCCTAGCCTTTTTAAACAGAAGTTGTTGAATACAAATTAACTTTTTCTTTGGAGCCTTCAAAATTTCCAGAGGGGAAAAAAATTCTCAATCAAAGGAGCCAGTGTGGGCTGGATGATAGTGCAGCTGAGCAACTTGAGTGCTGGCTGAGCAGCTGAACCTAAAGAATCTTGAGTAACATATTGACAGTAGACTAGAGAGAGAGCCCAAATGAAAATATAAAATGGCACGTTATCAGATCTGCAGATGACTCCAAGCTGGATGGACCAACTAATGTCTGATGACGGAATCAATGCTGACAGGATGAGACAATGGCCTGGAACTGACAAAATGAAGTTTAATAGGGATGAATGTTAACAGTTTGTGTGACCAAGACCCTTGGCTTTTAATTGAGTACGGATTCTAGTATGAATCATCCATCAGCCCAATGTGGCTGCCAAAATCTGGAGCATTTACCATATGCCAGGCACCCTGGGAGGTCCTCTACATGCTCTTCATCACTTAATCCTCTGGAAAGTAGTTATTCTATCTTTACAGAGGAGTTCAGAAATTCAAGTCCAGAGAGGTTAAGGAACTTACTAAGGGGTGGAGCTTGGACTTGAACCCAGGAGTGTGTGATTCCAGAACTTGTGCCCTTAACCACTGGCCAATATGTACCGAAGTCTACTGAGTTAATAAATGTATGTGTCCAGAGCCTCAAACTCTAGGTAAGGAGCTCATGCAGTGGTGGGTGGCCAAGATGTCAAAAATCAAGAATGTGAGTCACATGGGGAATGAAGGGAAAACTCAGAGGGACGTGATTTCTGGCTTCTGCAGCTCAACACATGAGGCTCAGAGGGTCAAACCAGAACCAGAGTCCAAGCGCCATAAGAGACACCCTCTCTATGTGAGGGAAGATGCTGGAATGGGCTGCCGTGCTAGAAGGGGCTGCCATGGGGGGTCTGGGTATTCCTCTCCCTGGGAATGCAAGCCAGGTGACCATGTCAGGGACATTAGAGGTAGATTTTGTGCCTTGAGAGAGGGGATGGATTCAAGGGGCCCTTTGACTTTGATATTCTATGATCTCCTTGTTAGCATCCTGCCACTACTTTCCCTCCACTGGTATCCAGAGCTCAGGCCTGGATGTTAGGTTTGTTCTTTATTTGGTCTCCAGAATGACGCTCATTGCTATCATTATATCTGCCTCAGAAGCCCTCTATGCCCTTCTAAGGTGCTGCCGAGCCAGGGACAGTACCGGTGTCCATGAAGTTAGCTCAGATTTACTGTTTCTAGGAGGGCCGGAGCGAGAGTGCTGTCCGGGGCAATAAAAGGCATGGTTTGAAGGATAGGGCTTGGGAATAGTCTCTGGGGTGTCCAAAGTCAGGAACCACTTCCAGCAGAGATGACACCTGCTTCTATGTCTCCCCTTCCCAACACACACTCACACGCACACACTCCCCCTCTGCTGTCTCCATGACCCTGCACTGCAGGCCCCTGGCAAGTCTCCTTCACATTCTAGCCCCTGCCAGGGCAGGAAAGACAGCAAGACAGCTCCAGCTGGGGTAACAAAACGGCCTCTGCAGCCGCAGGACACATGAATCTGCCTCCCTGTTGGTACCGATCTTTCTGACCTGCCAGATTCCTGACCATCACCTAGACCCTGACTTTCTCTGTTTCTTTAAACCTGGGAGCATTTTGTATACCACTCACTGCTCTGCCTTTCTGGCCTCTGCTCCCCACAGAGGCTGACCCCCCTGCGTACAGGCCTGTGGGGAGGTAGGCTGAGCAGCAGGACACGGCCACCTGCCTGAACCCACCCAGATGCAGCCCAGAGCCGAGCTTCACAGCCTTTTGAGGGAGGAACCTACAAATGTTGTAGCCTTTTGAGGCCAAGTTAACATTTCTGGGGTAAGAGCTTCTCCCTGCATAGGAGCCAGCCCCTTTGCCTCTGGACTCAGAGCCCAGCCCCCTGCTTTAGTTTCCTCCACTGGGGGCAGTCGTAAGGTCCCAGAGAAGAAACGGGGGTTGCTTTATGGGTCAGCATCCCCAGGAGCTAAGTCGACTTCTGGGCCAGGTCAGCACTCATCTGAGTCTCTCTGCTTTAGACCTCTCTAGGGTACGGTTGGCAAAGAATGCTGTTGCAGCAACAAAACCTTTTCTTTAAACCACATCGATACATAAAAAAGATGGAAGAGGAAGTCCTACTCAAACTGGGCATGGAAGCACAGTGCCCCCACTGCCTGGGCCCTCCCCACAGGCCTCCTGAAATTTCTGAGGCAGTGAGGGTGGTTCACAAACCTCTGGCCTTGGGGAGTGCAGTTAGGTGATTAGGAGGGTGTTGGAGCCTGCACAGATTTATCTAGCAGGAACAGCATTCCTCTCCCCAGGGAAAGGCCTAGAGTCAGCCACACTGGATTTGGCTGCCTTGCTGGGGCACCGGCTGGAATGAAGTAGTGTGAGCTCCAGTTCTGGCTGGGGGCTTAGCTTCAGGCTGAGGGGGATCCAATCCAGGTGTCCCCTCCTGGGGTCTAGAGGACCTCACTGCAAAATTGTTCAGATGTCCAAAACCGCCTCAAAATGTCCAAAATGGCCAGAGGCGCCCACTGGTATCCTGAGGGGCCACCACATTCCCACCACTTGTAGGGGCTCCCACAGCTGACCTGCAGAGTGCTGACTGCCTACCTTTCTGGGGCACCCACCCAGGGCCGCCAGATGTCCGCAGCAGGACACCGCCCGACCCACCACACATCATGGGGTCTCTGGCTGCTGCCACCATGAGCCAGTAAACTGGCAGCGTGGAAAGGGTCAGGACCCAAGCTGGGAGTAGGGTAGAACTGAGTTTGGATCCAGTTTTGTCACTAACTAGTTTTGAGCAAGTTGTATAATCTCTGCAAACTGCCATTTACTCATCTGAAAAATGAGGACGTAGAAATAGCAACCTCCCAGGGGGCTGTGAAGCTTTTCCGTTCTGGTGAGCATGTGGCGGCAGGCAGGACCGGTCGGTCCAGGAGCCTCCTCCACCGGGATGCCCCCAGGGAGGCTGACTTACACTCCTCCTGAGAAGAGCACCGAGCTGAGCCTGCTTCCAGCGCCTAGAAAGAGAGCCACAACCTTAATAAAAGCTGTTTTAAATATTTAAAACCTAACGAATCTTGAGATCAATAAATAATTCCACCTTCAGAGAAAGTAATGTCTTAAAAGCTCATCAACTAATGGAGGTCGCCTGCAGTTCACTAACTGCGAACCCTCTGTCCTCAGGCCTCTCTATCCAGCCTGGAGCACTACGCTCTTCCCGTGTGCTCACACTTGGCCAAGAAACCTTGGAGGAACCTCTGGTTTTTAGGTCCGCCTTGCTCCTCCTTATTTCATTTCTTTCTCTTATTCCCTCCTTGGGTCATGCTGATCTACCTGGCATCACTCTCAATCTCATCGTGAAGCTTTTTATTTTTTTTTAAACTTCTTTAATAACATGGACACTTATTGAGCACTTCCTGTATGCCAGGCACCATTGTAAGACCCCGCCTGCCTAGCTTGCCAAGAGCCTCCAGCCCACCTACAGGGAAGCAACGACCCTTCACTCCCAGCTAGTTCTAGGCCCAGGACCCATGCGATTGCCCTTCTGGGCCCCCCCTTTCCAAGCAGCCTCCTTGAATGCATCTCTTCTAGAACACAGTCCAGGAACCCCTCCGCTCTCTAGGCTCAGGGGTCTGGCAATGGAGAAAAGCTGCAGAGCAGAAAAGCCACCACCCCAAAACCACCACCACCAACAGGGCAGAAAGTGAGGACTCTCCCCAGGGGAGGAGCCCTTCTGTGGGGACCCTACTTCTCCTTGCCAGTAATTCCAACAAGTGTCGTTGCCTGGGTTCCTAACTCAGAGAATATTAGTCTGAGAAATGAGGGAGTGGGGAAAGGAGGGCCCCCAACAAGCAGGAGCAAGCAACGCATTTTAGAAAACAATGAATGAAAATAAACCTCAAGAATCCTGGAAGCCTGGTGTTCCCTGGGAGGTTCTGAATAATCGAGGTTTTCTTGTAAAACAACAACAACAACAGTGGGCTGGATAACTAACAAGCACCGCCATTGGATAGAATTTTAATGTATAAATGTGGCAGGGCGGCTTTGTGCCGGGACGGCTCTGGGTACGAAAGGCCTCAGCAGGTCAGCCTTCGTGCGGAGCGCAGAGTGACAGGGGGAGCTGCCCACAGTCCCGGCTGCCGAGCTGGCGGGCCCTGCTAGCTGATTTGCCTCCGTCGCTTGCTCTCTGACAACAGCTTTACAAAAGGTGGGAACTCACATAATCTTTTTTTTTTCTTCTTCTTCCTTAAATTTTAGATGTATAAATGAAGCCCAGAGAGGTTGAATAGCTTGCCTGGGATCACACAGCTGAGTCCTGGCTGACTCTGGAGGCCTTGCTCTGCCCCGCTTGGCTGTGCTGCCTCCCAATCACAACCTCCACCCAGGCTGGCTGGCCCAAGCCCCTGGCACGGCTTCCCAGGGGGCAGGGAGGACACCCCAATAGACCTAGGCCCACCAGACACCAAGTATGAAAACAGCCCAGAGCCAGTACCCCTGGAAAGCTGGGCCTCGGGCTTACAGTGGCCCAGGCCCGCCTCTGCAGGACCAGTGTCAGGACTGTGACCATGAATGGAGACAGATGTGTGTCAGGGAGACCTAGAAGACCCCTCCCCACCCCGCCAGAGCTGCATTAGCTGCATGGTTTCCCAGGGGCCCACCCTGAGGATGTGTGGTGCAGCAGCTTCGGATTCAGATGCTCCACCCCGCACCCTCAGACCTTGAGGACTTCCTGAACCCCTCTGGGTCCTTCCTCACCTGCAAGGTGAGGTGCTAACATTCCCTGACTCCTAGACTGTTGGGGCGCTCCAACGAGAAAGTGAATGTGAGATGCAAAACTCCTGGCACAGAGAAGGCACCCTGCAGGTGGGTTCCTTTCTCCTTCCCCTTGAGAGGAATCCCGAGAATGTGGCCCCACTGTCCTGTAGGCTCTGGGCTCCTCAAATGCCACCACCACCCGGCATTCTATTCTGCTACATGCTAAAGAGGCAGAAAATGAAAATGTTGCCAGCCAGTCCCCTGGGAAAGTAACCCCGAGACTTTGTAAAGGCTTTTTGCAGTTGGGGTGGGGGGCCCTTGGGTGGCTCAGCAGTTGAGCATCTGCCTTTGGCTCAGGTCATGATCTCAGGGTCCTGCGACCAAGTCCCGCATCGGGCTCCCCAAAGGGAGCCTATTTCTCCCTCTGCCTGTGTCTCTGCTTCTCTCTGTGTCTCTCTCTTCTTTCATATGTGTATTTTTTTACTGGAGTTCGATTTGCCAACATATAGTATAATACCCAGTGTATCTCTCATTTTAAAAAAAAAAAAAGGCTTTGCAGGGGTCTGGAGTCATGGGAGTCATGGGGCCAGTAAAGGGACCACTCCCTCTACTCATGTCTCCCATAGGTTTCCTTCCTCAGTAGATAGAGGAAAAGAAAACACCGAGTCCGCCCCAGAGCTGCCCACCCCAGACTTCCAGGAAAGTTCGGGTGCAGTAAGACAGGTCTCGGATGCCCTGAGGCATCCCCGCAGTGCCCCCCCTCCCACCAGGGCACCGTCTTCCCTGATGCTCCCGCAGCCCAGAGGCCTCCCGGCTGCTCCCAGAGGGGACTGTGCCCTAGAGTCACCAGCCCTCAGAGCCAGGGAGTCTTCCCTGCCCGGCAGGAAGCACCAGTGACAGTGCCAGCTGACGACTGGGTTGGGGGACAAGAACTAGATTAAGCAGAAGCAGAGGGCTCTTCCAGGAAATGGTCACGGGGAGGGCAGGTGACCCTTCTTGTCCTACATAGAGCTCATCCAGGAAACACAAGGACCTCTCCATGGGACATGAAGGGGACGGGAGGGAGAAACGGAGCGTGCTGCTTTGTCGTGGCTTCTAGGCTGTCAAAGGGTCAGCCGTGTTTAAAAAATCAAATAATACTGAACCACAACGCAAAACCAGCAGCTGCCTTCCCCACCCCTCGCCCTCTGCACCCCCACCGAGCCCCCCACCCCCACCCAGGGCCACTAATTTTCTTCTTCGTTAACTGATTCTTCTGGAATTAAACACCATATAGATTTTCTTTCTTTTTTTTTTTTAAGATTTTATTTTTAATAATCTCTATACCCATGTGGGGCTGGGACTCACCACCCAGAGATCAAGAGTGGCGTGCTCTACCTACTGAGCCAGCCGGGCTCCCCTCTTACTTGATATTCTTATATTAATTCTTGGGTTATCACTTGTAGACACTCTCAGTTGACTTGTGAGGACAGCAGACGAGGATTTTGTCCTCTTACATCCCCCGCTTCTCCTCCTGGTAAAGGTACACCATGGTTTCTGTGAATTCAATAATCAAAGTTTACCAGTAGGATTATGTCGCTTTTGCTTATTTCCAACACCACATAGTTTACTATATTTACGTTTCCTCCAATTTTCAGCTTTCCTGCAATGAGAAATGTTCTTGTTTTCCCCCTTTACAGAGGGTCTCTACATTAGAAGTTCAACGCCTCTGTATCTTTTCCTGTCCGTTTCTGTCATGGTTCCCTCGTTGGGAACAACTCTGGGTGTGAGAAATATTTATTGAGCATCTACTTTTGCATCTTGGACTCCTAGAGGTTAAGAGATACTCAAAGAAGCATGGCCCTTGGCCTGTTGGCAGCCTAAAATTAAGTTGAGAGAGACGAGAGAGGTACACATAAAAAAAAAACAAAAACAGTGTAAGCATGAAGCAACATAGTCAAGCATCGCCCTGGCTGCTCTGTGAGGGGTGGAATTATGGTGCCCACAGGAAATGTTCTAGAGTCAGAGGCCAGAGTCATAGGAGTTTTCTTCTTTCACGAGGAAGGTCTCAACTGGGATTTGAAATCTGATTATGAGAAAAGGGCAGCCCTGGTGGCTCAGTGGTTTAGCGCCGCCTCTGGCCCAGGGTGTGATCCTGGAGCCCCAGGATTGAGTCCCACATCCGGTTCCTTGCATGGAGCCTGCTTCTCCCTCTGCCTGTGTCTCTGCCTCTCTCTCTCTCTGTGTCTCTCATGAAGAAATAAATAAAATCTTTTAAAAAAAATAAAAATAAAACAGAGAAGAGAATGTTCCAAGTGGAGAAATCAATGCAGGGTTGATCTGCAGACCTCAAACACAGAAGCATCTAAACAGCCCCAGCTTTAACTTCCTTGTCGTTAAGGGGCAGGAAGGAGTTAATTACTGGTGCTTGGTTGTGGAAGAGAAAATTATTGTTCGTAGAAAACAGTCACTGAAGTGTTTTCGGGAAAAAAATTATTGTTCGTAGAAAACAGTCACTGAAGTGTTTTCGGGAAAAAGCTAAAACATACATAACTTACCCTCAAACAGTTCAGGGGAAAAAAAATATAGACAGTGTATGGGCATTCCTTATACTGTTATCACTTTGGAACTCTGCAACTTGGGAATTATTTGGAGTTATTTATTTATTTTTAAGATTTTATTTATTGGAGAGAGAGAGCACGTGGGCATAAGCAGGGGCAGGGAGCATCAGAGGCAGAGGGAGAAGCTGACTCCCCACTGAGCAGGGAGCCTGATGTGCGGGACTCGATCCCAGGACCCTGAGATCATGACCTGAGCCGAAGGCAGACACCTAACTGACTGAGCCACCCAGGTGCCCTTATTTGCAGTTATTTAAATTTTTAAGAGTTTTTAAGGATTTAAAGCAAGCTACAAAGATACCCTCAAGGAAATAATCACATTTATATAAAGTTGATGATTTAAACAGATTCTTTGTTCCATTTGTAGTCTTAAAAAAAGGAATCAGCCTAAACATTCAATGAAAGGAAAATGAGCCAAATTCTGTGGTATGTTATGCCTCTATTAACATGAATTTTTCCAAAACAGTGAAGTCAAATAAGAAAATGATCAGGGTCTGATGTTAAGGTGGGAGGAGCAGAATATAAAACTACATACTGTATAAATCTGATTATGTGCCCATGTAGACATAAAGTAGAAATATACCAAAGTAAGGACAGTGGTAGGATTAAGGGTAGTTTCACCTTTAAACTTTTCTATGAAGTTTTCCATAATGAGCATGTATTAATTTTCTAATAAAAAAAAAATGAACATAACTTTCTAAAAAGCTAAAGGAAACGATGAGATTTGGGGATGAACCCAGAGTTATTTTACGCTTTAAATTTTTAGTGGGGGGACGCCTGGGTGGCTCAGTGGTTGGGCATCTGCCTTCGGCCCAGGGCGTGATCCAGGATCCAGGATCCAGGATGGAGTCCCCCATCGGGCTCTCTGCGTGTGTCTCAGGAATAAGTAGGTGAGATCTTGAGAGAGAGAGAGGATGGGCTGTGTTGGGCTGGGCTGCGCCCCGGCCGGCGGGAGGGCTGAGCCGCCGTGTCCCCGCAGGTGGCCGCTGAGTACTTCAAGAACACCACGCTGCTGCTGGTGGGCGTCATCTGCGTGGCGGCTGCCGTGGAGAAGTGGAACCTGCACAAGCGCATCGCTCTGCGCATGGTCCTGATGGCCGGAGCCAAGCCGGGCATGTGAGTAGCCCCCGGGGTGCCCAGCGCAGCGCCTCCGCAGCTCCCCGGGGCCACCTGGCCAGGCTCCCAGGCCACAGGGTGACATCCCGGTTGTTTCCCTACTAACGGGGATGGAATGACATCAGGGCTGCTGGGCTCCTGCCTGTCCCCTCCACCAGAGGCCCCCGATCTGAGACTTGAGTGTGTGACTCTGGTGTCATTTATGATCATACTCTAAATACCTTATCTGAGCAACCTAGACTTCACGGGCAGCAAGTCACAAAACCCGGGGTAGGTCACAACCTACCTCGTTGGGTAAAACGAGGCAGATGACCACAAACTGTTTCTCAACCTTTGCGGGTGTAACAGGGACCCGGCCAGACAAGGAAGTGGGTGTCTTCTCCTCTGTCGCTTAAGGAGCCGTGGAGGAGTCCTCCCCTCCACCCTGAGCTCTCGCTGTCCCCGCCCAGACATGTGGCCACTGATCGGGCGTCGGAGATGCGCTGCAGCGCGCGCTGGGCCCTGGCCTCTTGTCTGTCGGCGGCCAGGAGCGCCAGTGGAGACATTCCCAACCTCGGGGAACGTGTGGGCAAGTCGGGATTGAGGCTTCTGTGTTAACCTCACCTCTACTGCAATCGAACAACACTGCTCCTCTCTTCCCTTTGGAACACAGGTCTTACCTCCTGCTGTTTACGGCTTCCCTGCGACACTTTATATAAGCTGCCCTGACTCCTTTGGGAGTCCAATAGAGTATAAATAAATGATACGGTACCAGTTTTCAACAGTAGTCACTTTGATGGACACAGGTCCATGCCTCAAAGGAGATTCCTATCTCCCATTTAACTACAGCTTAATTTGGTGTTAACTTGTCCCCTTGCTCAGTAATAAACGTGCACCCCACACTCCACCTACTAGGCACACAGTGGCATCTACACATGGCGTTGGGACTCCACAGCTCTTTGAAACCTCTGTGTACTCAAGCTCAGAGTCCAACTCAAGAATGCTTACCCCATTGCATCCCCACTCTTTCTCATTTAACCATCCCCCAGCATGTTTCCACCACACACACCCCACACACCGCGGTGCTCTCTGTCTGCTGTTGGGGGGCCAGGCCAGGCAAGCTCAGGTCACCGTCAACCTAAACAGAAACATCACCAGGACGTGGGCCTGCCTAACATAATCCACACGATAGATGCGCTGTCCCCACATTGCGTGAAGCCAGCGACCCCATCCCAAGTCATAAATGTGGATAAGTCTTTACGTTGGCTTGTCTTATAGATGTGAGAATCATGTCTGCTCCGACACATTGTATGTCCTTAAAGGCAAAGCAAAATAACCTGAAAGTTATTTTTGTTAGTGTTTTCCTCCAAGTGTTGACTCCTCAAGATCTGCTGGAAAAGTGCACACAGTGATATGGGACACTTGTGTGGCTTGGTGGGGGCTGTGCTTTCAGCAAGCTGGCAGTGGGGCAGGGGGTGGGCGAAACTGTGAACTCCATACGTTAGTCTCTATTTGGTCACTAGTAACTCCGGCCACGTGGCTGCGAAGCAAGGACTGTAATTGTGCCTGAAGAATGGCTGGCTGCAGGGCAAAAGAAGAATTCCATTATACATAAAACACACATCTTTACCAAGTTAAAGTCTGCAGAGTCGAGCAATCAGTAGGTCTCTGCCCTGTGCACCCACGAGCAAAGCTAGTCTTCGCTTAAGGAAGGGCTTTCTCTAGCTGAGGCCATGAGCCCGTGAAGTGTGATTTATCCATTCAACAAACATTAATTTAATGTTTACTCTGTGCCAAGTCCTGGGAGTACAAAGCTGAACGCACCACATAAGACCCCGATCTTCTGGATACACACCAGCACCCCACCCTTCTCTAGGCCGGCTCCATCGGGTTTGTTAGGAGGCCCCAAAGTAGCCCTGTGAAGTGAGCGGGGTGGCCCCTGGGAGATGGCCATGCCGTGGAACCATGCCCCAGCGCCGCTGCCTTGCAGGCTGCTGCTCTGCTTCATGTGCTGCACCACAATGCTCTCCATGTGGCTCTCCAACACGTCCACCACCGCCATGGTGATGCCCATCGTGGAGGCCGTGCTGCAGGAGCTGGTCAGTGCCGAGGAGGAGCAGCTCGTGGCTGGCAACTCCAGCGCCGAAGAGGCCGAGCCCATCAGTACAGTTTGCTGGAGTTCACCTCCCCTTTGCCCCTGGCCCCTCCTCTTGTGACACTGCCCAGCTCAGACCCCTCACCTATGCCCCTCTCCTCCCCTCCGTTCCAGACCAGCCCTTGAACCTCAAGCTCCCTTGTAACCCTGCATTCCTGGCCTTTCCTTCCTCCCCTCTCACAGCAGCCACCACTGCTCCTTTCCATGCACCCCTCACCCCAACACTCAAGGGTTCTGACAACACCCTGGGCTGCCTGTGTGTCTGCAAGCCCTGCCATGCTTTCAGAGCAGAGGGAAGGGGAGTTGCCATGCATGCCTCCAGCAAGATATGCCCTCCCCATTCAGCCCCAGCCCTGAGCCCAGGCCTTACACAGTTTGCTCCGCCTCCACGTCTCACGTCTGCTTTCCTTTGCTACTGCAGGTCTTGATGTAAACAACAGCCAACCCTCTCTGGAACTCATCTTTGTCAATGAAGAGTGAGTATGACTGCCCTCCTCTCAGAGTCTCGCCAGGCCTATCCCAGAGGTCAGGAAAGCCGGTACCTGAGTTCCTAGAGAGCTCTTTCATTTTTTTTTTTTTAAGATTTCATTTATTTATTCATGAGAGACACACAGAGAGAGGCAGAGACACGCTGCGGGACTCAATCCCGGGACTCCAGGATCATGCCCTGGGCCGAAGGCAGACGCCCCACCATTGAGCCCCCCAGGCGTCCTTAGAGAGCTCTTTTAGGTGTAAGAGCCAAGCTCACATCTTGCAACACCATCACTTTCCTCTGCCTCAATTTCCTCTCTGTACCTGGGAACCACCTGCCAAGATCCAGAGGGCAACTCCTCAACCACAGGGTGTTGCAGTCATGCGGGAAGAGACAGGCGGGCTCAATCTGATTGTCCGCACATCTGCCAAGTAGAATTTCATCAGAACTGCATCCTTAGGAAAATCATACATTTAATTAATGGAAAAAGCATAATAAATGTCACCGGAGACGCTCGGAGAATCACAAAGTATCTTCTAGATACTAGATGTGGTCTTATTAGATTGGGCCTTGCCAGATACGACAGGGAAAGATGAGGTGACAGGCAGTGGAGCTGAGGACAGTTGATGAAAGAGCTGTGTGGGGGCCGAGAGAAGCTAAAACAGGAGAAACACACCCCCAAACATTCGTGGGAACCAGATCCATTAACAGCTCACTTCTTCCAGAAATTGTATATCAACATGTGGCCTTCAAGGGGTACTGTGAGGAATAGTGCCTGGAAAAGCTGGGTGTGCAGCAGAGCTGAGTTCTGCAGTCTGGTGTCTTCATGGGCAACGAGAGCTGCCCCGAGCAGAACTGGGAGAGCCCCAAGGGTGGGGACGAGCTCGGCTCCTCCCCCGCACCGCTGCCTTCCGTCACGGCCACCCCGTCCCAGTCCACGGCCCTGATGAAATCTCAGGCAAACCTCGCTTCTCTCTGGTTCCTTTCGGTGTTGGAACACATTGAGCTCCTTCACAGATAGTCCACAGTCTGGTCCCCACTCATCAAAACTTTGGCCTCTCGGCTGCAGCACCTGCTGCCTATCCCCCAGGCCTGCAGGGTCAGAGGTCAGAGTGCATGGGGACAGACTCCTCTCTCAGCTTCCCTCCTCCCAACCTCTGGGCCCTGCTCTCCCTCTGCTGCTTCTGACCTCTGCGGGCATCCTCCCCTCTCTGAGACCCCCTGGCCCTCTCACTTGCAGGGGCCCCCCTTCAGCGTCCCTGGAGCATCCTCCGGGTGAGCTTCTGCATGGCGCCGGGCTGATGGCGGTGGCGAGGCCCTCCCGGATCTGCCACCACACCCCCCCCCCGAGCCTCTTCTTTCTGGGGTTGCCTCTGCCTCTGGGGTAGGGACTCTTCATGCAGCTCTGGCTCTGCCACCGTCCTTGTGCGCCACCTGAGATGACACCCAGCGTCATGCCCTGCTTTCGTTCTTCTGCGGACCTAAACATGTGTCCCCAGACTCCAAAGCTAAAGCTCAAGTAGCCCCTCGAAATCCCTAGCGGGGTGCTGGTGGGAGCCAGGCTGTGAGCCGGGTGAGGACACCAGGGTCCCCGGGGGGCCAGCCCCCAGGTTGTCTGAGGGGCTCCGGGCTGGCCTTCTCCCCCGCTTCGGGAAGGAGGGACAGGAAACATTGGCCCACTCTAAGCCTTCCAGGCTACCAACCCTCTTCAAAGAACGCCTCCCCCCAAACCCCATCAGCTCCTGACCCTCCCCAAAGGTAGCCCTGACGCTGACAGCCCTGCACACCCGGCCACCGCCTGTCCTCACGGCACCACTGTCCCCGAGCCAAGACAAACTGAAGCGTGCACCTAGCACCAAGCAGCGTTGCAGTCCAGGGCCACCCCCCTGTCTGGGGTGGGGGGACCCGTGGGGCGGGCGCAGGAGCGGAGGCCACCAGTCGTGCGGTGCAGCAGCGATCGGACGCTATCCCAGCCCCTTGCTCTCATCTGTCCCTCTCCACACACAGCCCAGGCCCCCCCGCCCCTCCAGCCTCAGATAAGCCTTCTGGGGATCCCTGGGTGGCGCAGCGGTTTGGCGCCTGCCTTTGGCCCAGGGCGCGATCCTGGAGACCCGGGATCGAATCCCACGTCGGGCTCCCGGTGCATGGAGCCTGCTTCTCCCTCTGCCTGTGTCTCTGCCTCTCTCTCTCTCACTGTGTGCCTATCATAAATAAATAAAAATTAAAAAAAAAAAAAAGATAAGCATTCTGCAGGTGTCCCTTAGAGTCAGTGACCTTTGCCGAGTCAGCTGTGAGAACGTGCTCAGGGGCCCCGGGGCTCCAGGCAGACAGACAGACAGACAGCAGCTCCTCTCTGGGCCCACCGTCTACGTGGGAAACACATGTAGTTATGGGGGCGCCTGGGTGATTCAGATGGTTAAGCACCTGCCTTCAGCTCAAATCCTGATCCCAGGGTCCTGAGATTGAGGCCCATGTCGGGGAGTCTGCTTCTTCCTCTCCTTCTGTCTCCCCCACCTCTTCATGCTCTCCTCTCTCTGAAATGAATAAAATCTTTTTTTAATAAATATTTTATTTATTTATTCATGAGAGAGACACAGAGAGAGAGGTAGAGACCCAGGCAGAGGGAAAAACAGGCTTCCTGTAGGAGCCCGATGTGAGGTCATGCCCCAGGCCGAAGGTGGTGCTAAACCACTCAGCCACCTGGCTGCACTGAAATGAATAAAATCTTAAAAAAAAAAAAAATGCAGGCAATGGTACCTGTGCCATCCGTCTGTTATGAGGATAGCACTGTCGTGAGAACTAAAGTCCATATGTAAGTGGACTTGGCCCCTAAAAAGCACTCCATCTTAGTTACTAGGAGGGTCAGCGCTGCTTCCGAGGAAATGCTGACAGCATCTCTGTAAGGCCAGGAAGACCCATGTGAGATTAGTCTTCTGGGTAGCCAAGGAAACCAGACCCTACAGAGGTCACTTACACCAAACACCACTGTTGGCTGAGGGACAGCATTCCTATCTCGTGAACTCTGGTCCTATGTCGTTGTCCCATTTTCTTTGCTTTCTTCCAGCCCGTCGACTGCAGACTTCGCCTCTCTGATGCAGAACAAGGTAAGGCTTTGGGTTTCTTCGGTGCTTTAAGATCACTTGGAGGCCCCTCAAGATAACTCAGGGACAGAGGTGGCCGGCAGCTGGTCCTGGGGCTCAGCGGCAGCCACTGGTGTGGGAGCAGAGAGGTGCTCCCAAGAGCCTGGACAGGAGAAGGGCTGGATGGGCTCTGGGTGAGGGGTTGCCTGCCTCCGAATCCCGGCCCTGAGAGGGCTTAGGTTATAAGCCCTCTCATAAAGTGCAGGTTAGACATTTGCATGGAAACCCAATACTCAATTCTATATGTTGGCAAATTGAACACCAATAAAAAATAAATTTATTTTAAAAAAAGAAAAAGAAAAGAAACCCAATACTCAGCCATCCAGATTTCCAAGAGTCACAGGTTCACCCTTGGGATTCCTTGTGGTGGGGATGCCATACAAAAACTGTAGTATAAAAAGGGCCATATTTAAAGATGTATTTATTTTAGAGAAAGAGAACACACATGTGCTGGGCTCCTGCTGAGCATGGAGCCTGATGCAAGGATCATGGATCATGAGATCATGACCTGAGCTGAACCCTACAGTCGGATGCTTAACCGATTGAGCCACTCAGCTGCCCCCCAAAGGGTTGTATTTATAGAGGAAAACTCAGTCTATGGCCTCGCCCCTTCCCCCAGAACTGGTTCTACCTCTTCTGACATCAGCCCAAATTCTGATCACCAAACTCTGGACTTTGTTATGGTGAGATTTTTTTTCTTCATTTTCTTCGTGTTAAAGAAAAATGAAGGATTCTTCATTAGCTAATGAAGTTCCAGAAAGTCAAGCTCTTCTACAAGGACAGAGCCATGTTCTACCAAGTTTTGAAAGCCTCTGCAAGTGGGCAGCTTGGCACCACCTGGATGGGAATCTGTGTCTCGGAGGCACAGTGGGGTGGCTCCCCACTGCATGCTCTCCCTGGCTTCTGGTCTCCAATGGCCACAGTGCTGAGGCATGGGATGCCGTGGGGTGATTATGTGGCACCTCTGGAGGCCCAGCACATCCCCTTCCTGACAGAGGGATGGTCTTTGTCCTCACAGAACCTGAATGGTGTGCCCACAGTCACCAACCCAGTCAAAACAGCAAATCCCCAGGGCAAGAAGCAGCACCGATCCCAGGTAATGGAACTCACCCCCTGACCCTGTTTCCTACATGGAATTCCTCTCGAGCTTCCCAAGGGGCACTGACCTTGAGGTTATGAGGGTGGCAGGCTAGTGTGCTGTCACCAGGCACTCCATCCGCATACATGTCTGGCCTGCGTGCGCCATGGAGATAAAACACCTAACTCACCGTTGATTTTGGCAAGTCATTGTACCATCTAAGGCCCTATTTTTTCCTTCAACTATAAAAGCTGGGGGTTGGACTAGATCATAGGTATTCACATTTTTTTCCCAAGGGTGCTTCGGGGACAATGCAAATTATATTTGAGTATTCTAAGATTGCAAGAAAACTACCTTTTTTGTGTGAATGAGTATTTTCCTGCTACTTACTATCCCACTGAAACAACATACAGAAACAAAATGGATATTGAAGCTGGCATGAACTTGCGGTTATCACTGACAATCCTTGATTTCAAATTTTTGTGTCCATCCAAATAATCTCAATTCTTTTTTTTTTAAATCTCAATTCTTTAACATCCACCATCAACATCAGTAACTGCCACCATTTATGAAACACCGATTATGTACCAAGTGCAGTGTGCTGAGCGTTTTCTCCCTAGTTTTGGCTCGGGGAGGTAGCAAGTCTTGAACTCCATTTCTGCAGATGAAATGGAAGGAGGTGACATCGCGTGTCCAAGGCCTCAGAGTCAGTAATTTGAGGAATATCTCGATTCAAATCCACGTCTCCCTCACCACACGTGTCTACTTTCAGTTATAAAACAGATGTATGCTTAGTAAATGCTACATTATGCTTTATATATTGGAGGTCCATGAAAATTTTCATGGAAAATTTAGAAAACCACCAGACCAGAGAATCTGAATTCTCTTACAGCTCGAATAATGAATCTCTCGGGAAGGCTTGCAAGGGTCCAGACCAACTCAGGCCCTCCTGGGAGGTGGGGCACTGGTTAAAGGCTTTGAGAAAGGAGGCAAGGCGGCCTCTTTCCCAGGGCTTTCCCAGGATTTGGCCTCCTGATGTTTGCATCAGGCGGCTCTGGGTCTTACGAAGACTCAGTTGGCAGGACACCAGGCCTGGAGGGGCAGAGGGTACTTGCTGCTGCTTCTTTTCTTTTTCTTTCTTTTTTTAAGATTTATTTATTTATTATTTGAGAGAAAGAGAGTGCACTGAGGAGAAGCAAAGGGAGAGGGAGAGAGAGTCATAAGCTGGCTCCATGCCAAGCATGGAGTCCAATGCGCGGCTCCATCCATCCCAGGATGCTGAGACCACGACCTAATCTGAAACAAGAGTTAGACACTTAACTGACTGAGCCAGCCAAGTGCCCCACTTGCTTCTTTATCTACACTTAAGGCCAGAGGTCAGCAACCTCTGACCCTGAAAGGCCACACCATCAGGCTAAGCAGGGCCTTGTAGGAGCACAGAAGGCCAGCCTCATATGCAAGGGAAGGGAGAGAGTGGGGATTCAAAACCAAGAGGCTAGAAGGAGAAAAGGGTGAGGAGAGAATCACACATTGGACTCCCTCTGCCTCCCAAGGCGTATTTCTCAGTCCTCTCCCAGGCAGGACTTTTACTCCAAATCCAGAGAGAGAACCACCAGCTCCCATGTGTCACTGACACACAAAGCGGAGAGCGACCAGGTCTGCTGGAGTTCAGGTGAAAATAGAACATGCTGTTACTAACAACAAAAGTAATTATCGCTTACCATTTGTTAAATGCCAGGAAGTATTCTCAGTGCTTTCCATATATTACCTCAATTACTCTTCACAACAATCTGGTGGAGAAAATAGGCTTTTCTTCATTTTGCAGAAGAATAGGTGACTCAGAGGAGCTGCCCAAATTGGTAAATGATAGAGCTAGGATGGGGATTTATCCTTCTGACCCCCAAGCATCAAACCTTCCAGGGCACCGTGGTGCCCCTGCTTTCATGCTTTGTGTGCTGGACAGCCCACACTGGGTTGGAAAGATTCACTAATTTTTCTCTGATAGGAAAAGCCACTAGTCCTGATCCCCGGCCCCAGGAACCAGGAGCTCAACAGAAAGTACAAGTCCCAGCATGACCAGATGATCTGCAAGTGCCTGTCTCTGAGCATATCTTATGCTGCTACCATTGGGGGCCTGACCACCATCATTGGCACGTCTACCAGCCTCATTTTCTTGGAACACTTCAACAAGTAAGGAACTCACCAGATCCACAAATATCTACCAACCACCCAGTACATGTCGGGAGCAGAATGAGATGATAAGGATAGGGCAGAAAATGGAACTGGAACCGTTTCCATACCCAGAGGGAAAAGAGACTATGGAGCATGATAGCTCGGTGTGACTGGAGGGGGGGTGGTTCTTCTGGGAGAGCCCACGGGGGCCGCCCAGTCTACAGGGAGGACACGGCTCCCCAAGGACACAGCTACAGAAACAATACTGGAAGCACAGTGGGCATACCCTGGAGAAAAGGAGGTTTTCCAGACCAACACAACAGTGAGTGGAAGGACTCAGTGGCCAGTGAGCAGAGCACATAGGAGAGAACGGTAGAGGGTAAAGGGAGGCCAGAGGTAGACACAGAGATCGCAAAGGGCCTCCTGTGGCCCACTCAGGAACTTGGACTTCATCTGGAAGGCTGTGAGTAGCCTTTGAGGAATTATAGGCAGGGAGCAAGGTGATCAGATTTATAGTTTTGAAAACTGATTCAGGATTGAAAACATGGAAGAGAGAAAGTAGGCAGCAGGTGGACAACTTTGGACACCACTGCAGATGCCCAGGAGAGAGCTGGTGGTGGCCTGCAAACCCAGGCAGCAGTGAGGAGAAGTGGTCAGATTTGAGAGAAAGGCAGAGGTAGGCTTGACCAGCCTCAATAGGATTAGAAAGAGCCTGAGGGAGGGAAGGGCCAAGTCTGATTGTCAGACTCATGGTCTCCGCAGCTGGGAGAACAGAGTTGCCCTTGACCTAAAGGAGCAGAAAAATAAGGAGATGTTGATGTAGAGGTTGAGATGGCCAGAGGGATACACAGCTCTGAATCTCCTAAACATTTTTAAGTGAAAGGCATAGATTTAAAGTCAGCGGCCTGCAGAGCTGTCTTCCTGAGCACATGACCTGTATGGTCCCACTGGACCACGATGCTGAGAAGGACCCCACACTTAGCTTGATGGTCCACTGTCACCATCTGGGAATTCTTAATCATTTTTGAACAAGCAGCCCCACATTTGCATTTTGTACTGGGGCCCACTAATTAGATAGTAGTGGGTCCTGGTGGGAGGCATGTGGCAAGTGAAGCCAAGAGAGTGAAGGAGATCCATCACTCTGGGAGAATATATGGAGTAAGTAGAGCAGGGGCCATAAATATTAAGCTCAAATTTTTAAAGTAGACTATAAATGAGAGGACAATAGGGTATCACACAGGGAAGAGGAAAATCTGGTGTCATTCTATCCAAGGGAAGAAAGCGTTCAAGGAGGAAGGCATGAGCCATACTGTCTAAAGTGGCTGAATGACTAAGCAAAAGGACAAAAAGATTCAATTCCATGACATGAAGGTCACTGGTGACCTAGGCAAGAGCAATTCGGTCAAGTGACTGAAAAGTGAAGCCAAATTTCCATGAGTTGAGGAGTAAGCTGGGGGTGAGTGGACAAAGTTGTCTGTGATGAGAAGGAGAGGTATGGGATAATGACAACGGAAGAGTCAAGTGGGGTCAAGAGGGACTTTTAAGATGGAGGACATTTGAATGTAGATAGGGACATCCAGGTGAGAGGAAGATGAAAGATTTGGGAGAGAGGGGACGACTGATAGCCTGATGTCCCTGAGAACGCAGGAAGGGTTCTAGAGCAGACAGGAGAGAAAGAGATCAGACAAGAGCAGAAGCACTCCTTTCACTTTGGCAGGAAAAGGAAGGAAGGAAGCAAGGAAGGAGAGGGAGGGGGGAAGAGACGGGAGGAGGAAGGGCCAATGAAATGTTAAGACCCAAGTCCCCAGGATCTGAGCTGTGAGAATCCTCACATCATATTACTCTGTCCAGACTCTGAGTCTCTGCTCTTTAATTCCTGATTCACCCTGTGGTCGGGCCAATTCATATTCTCTTAGCCTCCTTCCTGGGCTGTCATGGTACCTTTAGTCACAACCATGGCTTACGTGGACGATAGGGATCCTGTGAAAGGACGGTGGGCTCTCTGGATCTCCACTGTCTGAAAGTGCCGCCACACTGTTTCTCTTGGCGTTGGTGAACAGACCACCCCCCGGGTTCAGCCTGGCCGTGTTGCAAAAATCTACAAGTTAGTTGCTACACTTTCTAAAGTGCCATAAATGGTAGTAGGCCCTCATATTCACCCACAAAAGTTTATTTAATCTATTCTAAAAGCCCATTCCTTTTTCCTGAGTCCAGGAGCAGGGCCTAGATTTCTATGTACAGAGAAGATGACGCAACAGACCTTAGGCCGGTTAGCCTGCGCAGGCCAGAGTGAGTCACCCAGTGATTTACGCCCTCTGGTATCCTTCTAGCTCCAAAAGTCCTTCTTCCCGCCACCCGCTATCAGTGAGCCACTCTGGCCCTTAGGGGAGGCACAAGCTGTCACAATTTCCCAAGAAGCAGGTGGATGGTAAAGGTAAGTCCCTGACCAGACCACGGTGCAAAAAAGTGGATGTCCCTGGGATGACGTTGCATTCTCCATTGCATTCTCTCTTGGGGGGAGAGGAGAATCTGCTCTTGGTCTCTTTTTCCACGCAGTGCCTAGTGTGAAAAGAGGGGCAATCTCCTCCCACCTTAGAGGTAGCAATCCCAGAGGAAAGGAACACAGACGTTGTTTTGGCTAAAGTCATGGCTCACCTGTGGCCCATCCCAGCTCCCCAGGAAAACAACATCAGGGCTGGAGGCCACAGCCCTTCCTGAGGAATGAAGAGTCCTCTGGGTAACCTCCCTGAGCCCCTAGGATAGCAGTGGATGTTGATCAAATATTTGGGGATTCCAAGCCACGGTTCCCTATGGGCACAGTTAATACCTGGAACCTTCGTGATGCTCTAGAGTCCAACTTCTCCAGAATCAGTGCCTTGCATCCCCTAATCAAAGCTCACATTCCTTTGGTTTCCTTATAAACAAAGTATACCAGACTGCTCTTTCCATTCTCTGTTGACCTAAAAACCAGATGAGTAACTTTCCAGGATCTTTCCATAAATGAAGAGCAAACAGATCCTGAGTGGTTCTCCTGAGTGCAAAATATATACACTTCAGTGATTTATCAAGTTTGGTTGCTTAGGTGTCCTTTTTGGCTTACTTCATCATTCTTGGCTGGGTCCTGTACAGTTACAACTGTCAAATACGTGAGTTCTAGATAATGTTTCACTGTATCATTACCGTCCTCTCTACCATTAGCTGTGATGTATGTGTTCTTAAGGAGCGTTTAGCTTATCACCCCCCAGAAACCACGTGAGAATCCATTTCCAGTCGCTGACTTGGTTCTTTCCCCTCCAGCCAGTATCCAGCTGCAGAGGTGGTCAACTTTGGCACCTGGTTCCTCTTCAGCTTTCCCATCTCCCTCATCATGCTGGTGGTCAGCTGGTTCTGGATGCACTGGCTGTTCCTGGGCTGCAAGTGAGTCCCAGGGCCCTGCCAGTGAGGTAGCGAGGCTCTCCCATCCCTCCAGAGTCATGGCGGGAGCCCTGGGGAGCACTATCCAAGGGGGAGCTGCCAAGTGACCACGGAGGATGTGCGAGGAGAAGGCGCTGGACTAGACGGGGAGTCAGGCATCACCGGTTCTAGGAACTAAATATACATGGCCTTGGCACTTCACTATAAGCTCTACAATGGAATGTTCTTAACACCAGCTAACTGGTAACCCCCACTCCAAACCCCCCCCCCCCCCACCAACTACCTGGTTAAAGGAAGTATCAGATTTATAAAAAGTCTGAATGGGACTGTGGTCAATGTAGTTTCATCTCTTTCAAAGCAGACAGAGTAATTTGAACTAACTTCTAAAGAAATGTGACTCCAAGTAGAAGAATTCCTTAGGCTTCGATAGATTCCTATCGAATCTTCTAGACATGAGTGATTCATGCATAGTAGTTACATGAAATATTCACATATCTCTCCAAATCACAAGTTAGATATTCCTCTTGCAATATTATTTCTGATATTAATCTGCTTAGCAAGCTTTTCTTCATAACCATATTTTGATGATCCTCAAACACATAAAGGGAAGATAAATAGGATGTCTTGGTTCACGGGATCCAAGACTCCCATTGGATTTTTTTTTTTTTTTCAAGAACTCAGAGGCAACTATCAAATATCAGTGACAGCTGTATACTTCTGTATGTAAAAACTACCCCCCATCCATACACTCACACAAGTCTGTCAAACATGATCCTTCACATCGATACACCAGAGATACACCCAGATGGATAGTCCTGGAAGCCAAGGGGAGAGTTTGAGGGGGGGCTGAGTCGTAGGACAGCCGGGGTTGGAGGGGCAGAGTGTGGAAGAGGGGGTGAGTGATTACAGCCAGCCAGCAGTTTAGTATTTGCTTACTCCTTGACTCCTCTAGGCCTCAGAAGCACGCTTTCTTTATCCTTCTGCTCTTCTTCTTTCTCAGCTTTAGAGAGACCTGCTCTCTAAGCAAGAAGAAGAAGACCAAAAGGGAAGAGCTGTCAGAGAAGAGAATCCAAGAGGAATATGAAAAGCTGGGAGCCATTAGGTAAAAATCAGCCCTTCATCCTCTCTCCTCCTCCAGGAGAGAAAGCATGGCAGGTAAAGTGAGCACACAAGCAGCCTTGTTCTCGGCAGTCCCTTGCGCTGGGGGGCTTTCCACAGCTACGAATCCTGGCACTTAGAGATGCTGCTGAATGCCCAAGGCCAGCTGGCCCAGATTGCAGGAGGCCGCCCTCCCCCTTTGTCGTGTTCCAAGTCCAAGGTATAGCCATGGTGTGGGGTGGATGGCGCAGATGGGGGGCCGGGGAAGGAAGTGTGAGACAACACAGCACCCTCTTGGGACAGACCCAATGTCCTGTGAAGTCAGCGCCCCACACTGCTCTGAACGGACCACTGCCAGTCCCAGGGCCACTCCTAGGAAGCTGGGGGGCATCGAGCATCATCAAATGCAGACTTAAAGCCAGAGGGCCCAAGGAATCACCACCCCCTCAGCCATCATCGGCTTTCTCCAGTGACCACAGATCCTACTTGGTGGGGTTTTTCTCCTTTCATGGTGTAGGCAGATGGCTTTAGGCAAAAGGATCCTGGTATAAGCAGTATTTTTAAATGGTTTGATTTATAAAAGGAGTGCATGTTCATTGTAGAGCATTCAGAAAATACGGAAAATAGAAAGAGAGAACTAAAACGGACTTTCCTTTTATTCAGTGTTAACTGTTCCCAACTGTTACCGTAATTACTCTTCCTTCTGTTTTTTTGTGCAAAATTATATGCATTTTTGCTAAAACTCAGTCCAAACTGAACATGGTCTTTTTTCACTCAGCGCTAGACTGTCCTCTTATTCCCAGGCCATTAGCTCTGCAGTGCAAACATAATGATCAGATGCATCACATTTGAACCTACAGTTAGACCAAAATGTATCTGATGTCACGGGATATCACTGAATATGTAGGTTGTTTCCACTTTCAGTGTTTAATCTTTAAGTAGGTAACATATCACTGTGCATCTCTGGTTATTCCCTTACACGAAAGGAAGGACCAAATTTAAGGCTCCTGGTAGCATCGTCAAATTCCCTCCGAAGGGTTGTGGCCGCTCCAGGCCCACTAGCCGAGTGTGGGGGCCTGTGTCACTGTGTCCTCGTAGGAGGCCCTGCTCTCTATTGTTGCCTCAATGTCTGCGGCTGTGCCCCCTCCTCCCTTCCTACCTCAGCTGCTCCCGGAGACACGGGCGACATCCTGTTTTCTGGCATCTTCTTGGCCCTCTTCCCACTTCAGTCGGGCTGCTCAGAGCAGCGGGGCAGTGGCTGTTCTGTCTCCAGGATGGGGGCTCTGGACACAGCAGCAGCCCCCCCTCCCCCCCCCCCCCCCCCCCCCCCGCCGGGAGGAGTGAAGAAGCCAGCAGAGACCTCCCAGATCCCGGAGCAGCTCTTCCTGTTGTATTTCATAGCTACCCTGAAATGGTAACTGGATTTTTCTTCATCCTGATGACCGTGCTGTGGTTTACCCGGGAGCCTGGCTTTGTTCCTGGCTGGGATTCTTTCTTTGAGAAGTAAGTGGTCTTGTCTCCTCCTTTAAGAATCACCCCCTGATGCAGATCCTTCAGGCAGGGTGTCCCTCCTTGGCTCGCAGGGGCAGCCATGAGCCCAGGAAGCACAACATCCCCTTGCAAGTGGCCTCTCTTGAGGGAAGCCAAAGTGTGGAGGCAGGAAGAAAACAGAGCATGTGGCATCTGAGTCTGGGGTTGGGATTTCATGCTGCCCCCTGACCAGCCATGTGACCTTGGTTTTGTTTCCTAAGCTCTTGAAACCTCAGTTGTCTTGCAGGTGGCTCTGAGGCTTAAGGTCAAAGGCCAGCTGTGAGAGAGTGTGGCCGGAGGTGGCCGAGGCCTTGGCAGGCTGAGGCAGGCAGTGGCAGGCAGAGGCCCCAGGGCCACCCCCACAGGACCCCCGAGGACCAGGGCCACAGCTCTCTCTGTTCAGCTTCTCAACTGAGCAAAGACACACACAGAAGTGTGACCCTTGTAGGAAAGAGAAGTTATCCTTCCATAGTCTCCTCTATCGAAATAACCCCTGATCTCTCCTTCTAATGGGCCCATGATCCACACCGAGACGTCTACACTAGTGGGGCCCGGCCTCCGGCCTCCAACCCTTGCCCATTAAATCAGTATGGCAGCTGATGCAGGAAGGCAGGCGGAGGACCCTCTAGATTGGGCCCTAAAGAGAGGCACTGTGTTCCCACAGACCGTCCTGAGACCTGGTGTTCCCCTCCCTCCTGGCCCTCTGCCCCCAGCCCTGCTCATTTCTTTGCTAGGAAGGGCTACCGCACCGATGCCACGGTCTCTGTTTTCCTCGGCTTCCTCCTCTTCCTGATTCCAGCAAAGAAGCCTTGCTTTGGGAAGAAGAGTGATGGTGAGAGAGGTTCAAGGGAAGAAGTCAGGGCTGGCTCTGGTCAACCATACCCAAGTCAGAATTTTCAGAAGAGCCTCACCAAGGCTGTTCTGAGGCTCCCCTTCTGCCCCCCAATAGCAGAGCAGCCTCCCCAGCCATCAGTTCACCAATTAGGTCCTTGTCTCCACAAACCCTCATCCTGCTCTTCCTCTACCTGTGATCCAGGGCAGAGCCAGGAGCCCTCCCTGGGGACAGAGCCCATCATTACATGGAAGGACTTCCAGAAGACCATGCCCTGGGAGATTGTCATTCTGGTGGGAGGAGGCTATGCTCTGGCCTCTGGCAGCAAGGTAACTCTTGATTTCTATTCTTATTGGGCCAACAGTTTGTTTTAAGCAGCTTTACCTAATGAGTCATTTCTATTCTGGGAGGAAGACTCCAAGGTGCTGAGGGAGACATGAACATTCACCCAGGGGAAGAGTATGGCCAGGCGTGGGTATCCTGTCCTGCCCTGAACCTCTAGGCTAGCACTACTGAGGATGGGGAGTTAGAGACCAGCCGTGCTGGGGAGTCAGGGCATGTGGGCACTCCCACCTCACTCACCAGCCCACAATGCCACTGGCAAAAGGTTGGTTTCTATAGCCATCTCCTTCTGGGCATTTGACAGTGGTAGTAAGAGGCTGTAGGGGTCCAGAGACACCCCAAATTGACACACAGCAAACTCCTTCAATCCTCCCACATGCATACATTGAGCCCCTTTGGAGAATGCATGCTAACGCTGATGTAAATGCTACACAGGTGCCTCGCTTTCCTGATTGGGAGGAATTGGGATAAGATCTTATAGAAGGGGCTGGTGGGAAATAGTTGAATTTCCTAAAATGTTAGCCCTTCCTGAAATAGAAAAGGACTCCCCCAAATTAATCAGGTTCACACAGTTTTTCCCTCGACCTTTGCTATATTAACCTGGCTTGCTTTTTGGCTGCCCATTCACTGACGGCCGATGCTATCTGCATCTAAGATCACAGAATCCCCCAGGTGGAAGGAACCCTGAAGGACACTGCGTCCCGTCTCCTACCCAGTGAGAGAATTCCCTGCAGGACACCCCTGGGCTCGAACACCACCAGTGGCAGGGCACTCCCTGAGCAGGGAACAGAGAGGTGGTCTTTACTTTTAGCTCTGGTCTTCCGTATGTCTTCCACTGTTTGGCTCTGTTCTCTCGAACCCTAACCTAGGTAATAATGATTAAAGTAATAAAGTTATTAGATCCCCTTAGATCACCCCCCCCAAACTAAAACTCCCTAGTTCCTCCACCATTCTTCAAGAAGTAGTGACCCCTTACTGTGCTGGTTGCTCCTTAGGACTCACTACACTCTGCCCTTGGCCTTATTCCAACATGGTCCAGAGGTGGCCAGTCTCCTACAGAGTAAAAGTCGTATTACTGGAGCCCCATCTCTCACCTCCGATCCAAGCACCAATCTGTATTTTTATGAAAGCTTTTATAAGGCTTCCTTGACATTCATATCAACATCTTTATTGAAACTAAAATCCTCATTCTTTTCATTGCTAGCCACTACTACGTGTCCCATCTTTCAAGCAATCCTGTATATGTGCTATTGGTATTTCCAAGTTCAGAATATCATACTTTTCTTTATTGATAGTTTGGGCCACTGCATCTAGCCCGGAAAGATTTTAACTACAAATGTGTCTGTGCTACAGATAGCATAGTTGATATTTCTGTAAAATCTACTGAGTCTACTAATTTTAATATGTCAAGTATGACATAGGTGATTCCTATCAAGTTTGAGATAATTTCAGTCTTGACACGAGGTTAAATCCAATGTAAAATTTTTTTGTACCAAGGTTTAAAAGAGTAAATAAATAAGACGTCCTTTGTTGTGCTTTTCTCTAAATTGGCAATCTAATTTGTGGATTTCTTTCAAATTACAGTATAAAAAAGCTTCTGGAAAAAAATTGCTATTTTTACTTTAGCTCTGAGTACTATCTGTATAATGTGATAAATGGAGCTCTGTTTCTTTATAAGAAGTACTATTCCCACTCAGCTAAATGTTCTTCCTCCTGTTTATCCAGTGGGTAAGGCTTAATATGCTAGAAGAGGTACCAGTCATGAATTGCTGTAGTCCCATGTTGGATTTGCAGCCCATAGGCAGTAGAGCAAAAAGAAAAATGTGCTCCCAGGTAAAATGGCCACAGCAGAGAGAATTCTGAAGGCCTTTTACCACCAGCTATCTACGAGCTTGCCTTGAGGTGGTCAGGGTGCTGTAGAGATCAAATAGCCTTTGAGGAATTTGGAAAGGGGAGATAAAGCAGCCTGCTGACAATGCGGTGAGGCTGTCTTTAATATGAGTAGGAGTCATAGCTTGAGGAATCATAAAATCTCACCTTGCTTTGGGCTCTACTCTCCTTTCTTCAGTGCATTTGCAGTCTCTAGGGTAGGTACAAAAAGTTAGAGCACACCAACCATAGAAGAGAGAGGAGGAAGGAGCGAGGGCAGGAGAATGCATATGGTAACCTAGGGTTTTAGTATAAACCTCAACAGCGTCCTTTATTTTTTAAGGGAGGGAGGGAATCTTCACCACTGGCAAATGAACAACTTCTAACCAAATATGTTATTCCAAGTGGGAGATACTCATTTATTGGAGTAGATCTATATAAATTTTGCTAATGGAAAAGGGTTTGAGAGTGGCAACATGCCTTCGTATCTTGTGTCGTGAAAAAGCACTGGTGGATTGTAGATCCTGATGTCAGCCATGATGAGATTGAACCTGAAACAGGCCGGGGCTGCATGACAAGATTTGTGGCCTAGGGGGGTGGCATCTTCCCACTAAGCTCAGATAGACAGGTAATCCCTCTATGTAAAGCTTCCAGGGTTTAGGCCTGCCCCCCGACTCTGCACAAACCGCAAGGAAGGGGACTATCCAAAGATATTGATAATCTTCCCCCTTCCACAGGTGATAAGAGAGCTAGATTTCTTAAGATTTTATTTGAGAAAGTGCATGTGATAGAGAGAGAGAGAGAGAGAGAGAGAGAGAGAGAGAACTCGAGCATGCGCGCACATGAGCAAGGGGGAGCAGCAGAGGGAGAGGGAGAAGCAGACTCGCCGCTGAGCAGGGAACTCCATGGGTGACTTGATCCCAGAGCCCTGAAGGACTCGATCCCAGGAGCCTGGGATCATGACCTGAGCTGAAGGCAGATGCTTAACTGACTGAGCCACCCAGGCACCTGAGAGAGCCACACTTCAAAAACAGAATTAAGGATTACACTGGCGGGGGTGGTCTGTGTAAAAAGCACCATTGGCTGGATGACAGAGTGAAAATGTCACAGGCTGGAGAGAGTAAGGAGATTGAAGTTGAGGGGCCCATTGCCCCGAAGATCTTCAGCCCCTGCCAAACCATCAGCAAAATCGTAAGAAGAATCACAGCAATTAGGATGGGTTGCTCTCTATACCCTGTGATGAATGCCTAGGAAATCCCAAAATTGAATGTGATAGAACCATAAAGAATTTTCCGGGCTGTAAAAATGATCCCATCATCAAATCAGTAATGCCTCTGGGTCCAGTCTGCTTGAAAATAGGAAGGCAAATTAGATGACTCCTAGTGGTTCCTTCCAGCCCCCCAACATCCCTGACCTTCTGGAGTCCAAAACTTCCATGGGGAATGTGCTTTTTCTCCTTTCTTCTTACTCTATCACCCATCTTCCTGCAGAGCTCTGGCCTCTCCACATGGATTGGACACCAGATGTTGTCTCTGAGTGGCCTCCCACCGTGGGCTGTCACCCTGTTGGCATGCATCCTGGTGTCCATTGTCACAGAGTTTGTGAGCAACCCAGCCACCATCACCATCTTCCTGCCCATCCTATGCAGCCTGGTGAGTAGGGAAGGGCTCCCACGTGTCAGGACGGGCTGCCTTGGGCCCGAGGAGCAGGTCCACGGCTGTACTCTCTCGTCTGGTTATTGCCACAGCCTCCACTGATTGGTGCTCCAGCCATAGTTTGGAAATGAAGTGTTTCAAATATGATAAGTGAATAAATAACCCTAGGATTCCAATTCCTCACAATCATCATTTCTATCTCTCCTAAGACCTAATAGTAGGGCCAGAGGAAGAACTATGGAAAATGGGGACAAAATGCTCCCAGAAGTACACTCAGCTGTCAAGCCCAAGACCACAACTCTGTCATCACCACCTCCCCCGAGTTTCACTGTCGGGGGTGGGGGTAGGGGTAGGGGAGGTCCTGAGAATTGAGGCAATCAATGCCACCCTCATCCCATGGTCTCAGAACAATCTTTTATTCATGAATGAGGGGAGGGGAGCCACCACCGGATCTCAGCCTGGCTAAGCAGCCCCCAAGGTACTGCGCTACACACAATGCTGCGTCTGTCCCATTAGCAAGGTGGAACCTATAAAATGAAGCCACCTCCTCCTCATCCCCAACAAAATGATATACTTCTGCTCTTTTTAACCCCAAACTACCCCCAGCCACTGTCTTTGCTCTTTGCTCAGATGTCTCCTTCCAACTGCTCCCTCCATCGTCTGTGTGAGCACCGGGATACACTTGGTTAAGACTCTGCAACACTGAGGGCAAGACCATGGGTTCAAATCCCATACAATGCAAGCATCTTACCTAGAGGGACCCCTCACCTCAACCAAAGTAACTTATCCAAGAGACTTGAGTTTGAAGAATGAATCTCCTGACTAAAGAATAAAATTAGACCAGCACCAGGAAATGACACATCCCTTCTAGGAAGGAATCCCAAACCCATGTTTCCACAGGGAGTGAGTGAGCAGTAGGAGCCCACCTGGGTTGCCCAGCACCGTGTGCCCTTAAGGGTAGTGATTTAACTACTTGTAGCACATGGCATCCAGCAGAAATTAGCCAACGCCGAGCTGCCATTTTGAGCATGTTTGCGATGTTAAGCCCAAGAAATGCAAGCCTAATGTCAATGCTCATGTTTCTGTGAATTCTCTCTTCTCCTAGTCTGAAACGCTGCACATTAATCCACTCTACACTCTGATCCCAGTCACCATGTGCATCTCCTTTGCAGTGATGCTGCCTGTGGGCAATCCCCCCAACGCCATCGTCTTCAGCTATGGGCATTGCCAGATCAAAGATATGGTAAGTCGTGGATGCCCTCTTCCTGCCATGAGGACAGGGACCAGTGGTCCCCAGCCTCCTCCTGAAGTTTATTATTTTATAGCAGGCTCTATAGTCTGTCAGCACTCAGTCTAGTGTGGTAGAAAGAATGGTGCTGGCAAAAAGGCTGTTGGGGGGAAAGGAGAAAAAAAAGTGAGAAATATCAGAAAGGGAGACAGAACATGGAAGACTCCTAACTCTGGGAAACAAACTAGGGGAGGTGGAAGGGGAGGTGGGTGGGGGGGTGGGGGTGACTGGGTGGCAGGCACTGAGGTGGGCACTTGACGGGATGAGCACTGGGTGTTATTCTGTATGTTGGCAAATTGAACACCAATAAAAAATAATTATTAAAAAAAATAATAAAAAGGCTGTTGGTTGGTCCATGAGGCCCAATAACGTGCTCTCCCAGCCTTATCTGGGAGAAAGGGGGTACACAGAGAAAGCTGGAATAGTCACGAGATGCAGCCCAGGGTGAGAGGCACGAGGGTTTCCCTCAGTTTCTTCACTGGACCAGTGGGGATGTTCATTGCAAAAGGTGCTGTTTACTTAGAGACGTGAAGCAGGAGAAACTGTAGGAACCTAGGGTGGAAGGTATGATGGGACAGGCCCCTCCCATTGAGCTCTCCCCAACACAGGCAGCCCTTGAAGCAGCAATGGCCAAGCGAAGCACCCACAGCTCATTGCTCGGTTCTCAGCTGGACTCCCACAAGATGGAGGCAGATGGTCAGACTGTAGTGTTGGGCATATTTACCCTCGACCCCTCAGCCTATACCCCCTGCTGTGCTCCTGGGTATCCAGGCTCCTGGGGGGGCTGGGGAAAAGATAAAAACAACTCATAATTACTGGGGCTGGGTGGTCTGAAATAGGGACCAGTCCCCCTTGCTGAGGGTCTCACACGTTCTTGTTCACGGACGTCCAGACGCATTCTCAGCAGCCCTGTAAATGCCAAATGGAGGAAAGGGAGAGCTTCGGGCTGGTAGCAGATATTCAGGCCCTTTCTACCATTCGAACTGCTCATCTAAGTCACCTGTAATACTTCAGGGAAGGGAGGTCACAGCCATCCCCCTCGCCCTCATCTCTTACTGCACAACCCTGTCTGCTCAAGAGAGTTGGGCTCGGTTCCAACTCTCCTGTCCCCCCTAGTTCCTCTTCTGGGTGCCCCCACCACTCATCCCCCACCCCCACAGTCTTTTCTGGACCCAAAAAAGTGATCAGAGACAGTGCCTTTCAGAGATACCGGGTGACAAGAAGTGAGCCAATCGCGGGTCTATTCTCAGCCCAGGCACTGACCTGAGACCTGCATTTCCTCATCTGCTAAAGATGGAGGGTCCGACCAGATGCTCCGTGCGGTTCCTTTCAGCCCCTTTAGAACCTGCCTCCTCTGCTAGGCGACATGGGCAGTTCTCCGCACCCAAAGCCCAGGGAGCAAGAATGACTAATAAGCCCAGGGCTCTGGCCAGAAAGCAGAGAACAACACATCTAGTCACTTGCTTGGGAACGATTTCCTAGCATTCATCTTCCCTCACAGCTTTCCCAACTCAATGGCAGCTAGTGGCGGCCACACACGGTGTGCTTGGTCCCTCCCTGGTGGGGTGCCAGCTATCCTTACTGTACATTTTTCCATCTGGCCCTGGC
The DNA here is from genome assembly GCF_048164855.1 of Canis lupus baileyi. Taxonomy (NCBI): domain Eukaryota; kingdom Metazoa; phylum Chordata; class Mammalia; order Carnivora; family Canidae; genus Canis; species Canis lupus. Next base: position 49,894,374 of record NC_132852.1, on the reverse strand, counting down.
CCTGCCATCCATCAACCCTCACACCCCTCTCAGCCTGTGTCAATTCCATGGCAGACGTGGGAGGGCTTAGAGCTGTTGACGGGACATTCCCTCGGCAGAAGGCAGCAAAGCTAGCACATCTGTCACCCGTCACCCGCCCCCAAGAAGGGCTGAGCAGAGGCAGCTGACCTGGACCAGTGGGGATGTTCATTGCAAAAGGTGCTCATTGCTTGGGTTCTCCAGGGGAACCCAAGGTACACCACCTTCTTCCATAAGCTGTTCCTTTGGGAAGGAACAAATACTGAACAGTGGCAAAGTCTTTGTGGAATATGGCCTCTCCTATCGGTCCCCACATGGGTCAGGACATTAAAGGCTCCAAGAAGCGCCTGCCTTAAAGCAGTCCCCTATCATGTAGCTACAGAATCCTTGCGTAGTCTAACCCTGGACATTCTAAGACCTGTGCTTCAAGCACCCACCTTCCAGGCTTCCACTCGGGAGTGAGAACACAAGTGGAGATGGTTCTCATAGCCTCTCTCCTCCTGCCGCAGTCCTGAGTCACCCCTAGAGGCCCCACTACAGATCCCATACAGTGGCTGGAGCAGACCAGGACCAGGGCTTGGGTGGGGAGGCACAGAGGAGGGATCTGTGCTGTTAACTGTTAGTGACTAGGGTGCACTGGTTTGTGTCCTACAGGTGAAAGCTGGCCTAGGGGTCAATGTCATTGGCCTAGTAATCGTGATGGTGGCCATCAACACATGGGGAGTTAGCCTCTTCCACTTGGACACTTTTCCAGCCTGGGTGAGGGTCAGTAATATCACTGACCAGGCCTAACACAAGTGGGCAAACGGCCCGAGCGAAGGAGCTGCCAAGCACCTAACAGAGGCTGACCAACAGGCCGAGAGCCGCCAGGACGAGCGACCAACTGACACCAGAAGATCCTGGAAGATCCTGCTGTCCGTCGCCTCAAGTGCAGCAAGCCTCCGACAACCTGAACACATGCTTGGATGTTAGTGCCCTCTTCCCTGCCCTCCGTCCTTAGCACCACCCACGTTAGTACCTGTTTTTGCCAACGGAAAGAAATCTCAGGAGGATCTCCAGGTTTCTGAGAAAAGTCTGCATAGCATTCAGCGCTGATTTTGCAGCGAGCTGGTAGAAGAGCAGTGCACAGCCTGAGTGCCAGCGTGGTGCCACCACGCCCCCTCCTGGGAAGCCACACCCAGCATCCCAGAGGCAACCTACCAGAGCCATCAACTCTGCCTGGGAGCGGTGCTTTGTTGATTTTGTGCAGGGTTAGCGAGATGTGCCCCAAGGTATTAGAGAAGCCAGAGAGAGGTTCCTCTTTGGGTCTGGGAATGCTCTTTGCTCAATGCCATTTCAGCTTACGGAAGGTTTCATAGGAATGCTCTACCTTTGCGTAGCTGGGGCAGGGGGGGGCGGGGGGACACCTGTCTCTCTCATCACCTACCACTCATCATCGATACCACTGCATTGGTTCTGTCCGGAGGGAGACAAGAACTCTCGTACCTGTCTTACTCATGAGGCCAAAGCTAGGATTCGGACCACAGTACTATTCATGGTGTCCGACTAGCTTTCTTCCGGATGTAATGAGGAGTTCATGCCTGAGAAGACAAGTACAGAAGGTTCCAAACACATCAGTCGCTTTCTACAAGTCAGTAACCCCTTGAGGGGAGAGAAGATGTCTTCTGTTCCTTAAAGTTTCCAGCAACTTATACAATAAACTAACTAAATGTTGCCCGTGAGAAAAATCACTCTGGAAATTAAGGCCTCCTGAAAACCCTGCATTTTCTCCACAGCAGGTGTCCTCGCTATATGACTGGATGTAGCTCCCAACAACCCTGGCTTGTAAGCAATACATATTTCTGATTTCCACCACCAGTTCCTTGCTAAATAGGTCTCATTGGAAAAGGAATACCCCACAGTTACTACATTCTTGTAATTGATTTTAAGTTACTATTGATAGCATGGGCAGTCTTCCCACAACTTATCAATAAAGTCATTCCCTTAGTTTATCAAGTACCTGTGAATTATAAAATTTCTTTTGTGCCACCCAACATCTGCATGCTCTGATCACAGCACAATGACCAGATTTAACCATAGATAGTACTGCTGCCGCCCTATCAGTTGGGTTAAGCCGCATTATTTGACTACTTATAAAAATAAAGAACGACTGAGCCCAAATAAAATACTAGTGTTATATACACTATAGCTCATTGGATCGAGTCAGCATCTCTATAGTTATTTTACTATAAAATGTTCAGATCATGATCATCTTGTCACAGCTGCCGAGCTGTCAAATGTCTGACCCATTATGGAACTAGACACCAAGCCTCTAGTCACATGAAGACAAAGATGCACATAATAAGGCTCTGGGGGATCCCTGGGTGGCGCAGCGGTTTGGCGCCTGCCTTTGGCCCAGGGCGCGATCCTGGAGACCCGGCATCGAATCCCATTTCGGGCTCCCGGTGCATGGAGCCTGCTTCTCCTTCTACCTGTGTCTCTGCCCCCCTCTCTCTCTCTCTCTCTGTGACTATCATAAATTAAAAAAAAAAAAAAAAAAGGAAAGAAACTGGGACATAGAAGTCTATAAAAAAAATAATAATAAGTCTCTGGGAGTATAAATAAGTAAAAAAAGAAAAGGTGATATAACTTAGAATTATGGGCCATTGTTCAGCATTTGAGAACCTCATTCACTGCTAAAGGGAAAGCCTAAAACTCCCCTCAGCAGTTGCTTGCCAGATGCTCCAAGGAGCTAGTGTATTCAACCGGCCAATTTAGAAGGAGCATTTATTTCAGTATGGTCTACTGGCTGCCCTAAAGAGCAGCTGTATTCTTTCCCAAAGCCAGAGTTTAAGCTAACCAAGACTGCTCATTCCGGGGACAGGAAATGTCAGATATGACTAACAATTCCTTGTCATCTAAAATACTCCACTCCATGGGTGGACAAGAACTAATGGCTCTTCTTAGTAGTCTCAGATTCCTGGCAAATATTATTTGATTTTTATCTTCTAATAGCACAACACTATATGGATGGAAAGCAGTAAGGATCATCTTATACCACCTCATTTTATAGATGACTGAGAAACGACATTAAGTATAGTTGCACCTTATTTTCAAGTCAATTATGCACCAAAGTTGCTTAATTGCCTTTGAAATTCCTTTAAGTCACCCATGAAGTACATGGTATATAATCTTTTATATTAGCATTTACATGGCAAAGATTCATGAACCATCTTTTGTTAAATAAACTATAGCTAGTGTTCCCTCCAATGTCAGAATAAATCTGTTTCTTCAGCTGAATACCAAATAACTTAGTTGGCTTCACGCTTAGAGAGGTCTGAAAAAGCCCATCTAAACCTAAGCGTCATCCTCAGTATAGCAACATGTTCAAACTATCAGCACCCAAGTACACAGGTAACCCACTCTGCGGCTGCCCTCACTAACTGAATTCTGAGCATAACTGCCTGGCTACTTACCTGGTGACTCTTTCTTGTCCTGATCCTGTACAACTGTACATACAGAAATAATGCAGCCACACTGCACCTTTCATAAGACCTTGCCACAGGGGCAATGATCCAAACACACCCACGAATCAGGTTTTGCAATGCCCCACCCTGCTCACTTTCCATAAAACTCCACTGTTCTGTGGTTTCCCAGTGCCTTGCAAAAAAATGTATTTTACTAAATATGCTGCATGGAGATTTAGGAAAGGTAAAAACTAAACATGAAAATCTGTGTCACAAGCTCCCCGATTAAGACCAGGCAAGATCTCAAAGTATGTTCCCTTCACCACCCTGTTGCCTTCCACAGAGCCTTAAGAGTCACTAGGGAAAAAAGAACTCATTCATGAGTAAGAAATGGAAATACTATGTGCAAAGTCCAAGATGGGAAGTTTAAGAAAAGTCTCATTTGTTCCAGTACAGTCCATGGTGTTCCTTCCGGGGGAATAACAGAAAAAGCATTAAAAAGGCAAGAGACCTCAGCAGAAAAACAAACACCAGCATAGTATCTAGGGAGTGAACTGCTTAGTGGAAATGAAATATGCATGTGTACATATGTTCTATGAACCCATATGCACAATTACAAAAAAATATACACTGTCACTTTCTCTAAACTCATACAAATGAAAATTGAGTAAATGGGTTAGAAAAAATGAAATTGCTCCTCTAAATCAGAAAAGGTCATTGCCTAATAGCATTAAACACCAAATCAGGGCAGCCCGGGTGGCTCAGTGGTTTAGCGCCGCCTTCGGCCTGGGGCATGATCCTGGAGACTCAGGATCAAGTTCCATGTCGGGCTCCCTGCATGGAGCCTGCTTCTCCCTCTGCCTGTGTCTCTGCCTCTCTCTCTCTCTCTCTATGTGTGTCTCTCATGAATAAATAAATAAAATCTTAAACAGAAAGCAAAAAAACACCAAATCAGAAGAAATGTCTAATGGCATCACCTGGTAACTTCAAGTCCTAAAATATAGCCCCTTCTGATGATTTTAAATAAGGTTGTTTGGGTTTTTCTCTTTTTTTGGGTGGATTACAGGTTAAGGACAAACTTTTCAAGTTCATAGTGTTTATGAAGTTCCTAGCTAGCATCAATCCTAAAGTCTTTTGCACCTGTGGGTAATCTTCCTTTTATGATCAGGTTTGGAAAAAAGTTTCCTTAAATTACATTGACAGGGGTTTTCAAACAATTTTAAAAGAAGAGGAGTATGTGCTGTGGTGATTCTTGCCATCCCCCCGATGGTTTGTGAGACAAAAGTCCCAACAAAACACCAGGGGGATGTAATTCTAGTGCCACAACCACAATCGCTGCAACCCTCACCCACATTACAAAGTTTCAACTAACCCTAAAATTTGTGATGGTGCTGAGCTCCTCCTACATCTTAGTGAGGATAATCTCGCCTGAGAACTGAGCCCCCTTTCACTGCTGCAAGAACTTAACATTAGAAGAGGGTATCTGAACAGTGACCATTAAAGCAGCCTGTGTTCACTGTGTCATAGGTCACATGAAGGTGAATGCAAGAACAGGATTTGCTGGATGGCTCCTACTGGTAGAAAGGAGCCCATTAGCAAGGGCAAGAGTCACTCCTGAGGGAAGCCCTACATCCAAATGAGCTTTGTTTATGAAGTATAATATAGAGATTCCTAATCGAACATCTAAGTTGTCTTCATCCCTAAAAAGGCCACTCTGGGAGACGACACACAAACAATCCTGCTACCCTGTGACAAGGAATCCCTCTAAGCTTGTAGCATTTTTAAATATATCCTCAAAGGTAGTAAAACTTTATCCTTCAAGGCTGTATGTAGTTCGTTCTGCTAACAATTCAGTCATTCAAGATCAAATCTTGTGAGCCAGGAGGTATAATCAAGGTAGATACTCTAGATTTTCATCAGCAACCAAGACAGTGACCACCAAGTGACACATTTTGTATGGTTCATAAACTGGTTCCAAAAGCGACTGCAGAAAAATAAAGTATTCTGACCAAAAGCAGCATGTTCGGACCAATATCTATTATTTATTGGCAATTTGCAAAGCACTGTGCAACACATCACATGGATTACCTCAACCGTTTCTCAGGGGAGCTGTATGAGGTAGATACTGCATCCACACCTTAGAAAATACAACAGCATCAGAAAAAGAAGACCCTTGCCAGTGATCTCACTTCTAGGGTGAAGGCAAACCACAATATGCTGCTAATCTGTATCACACACCAGCATAAGCTGCCAGGGATAAAACCTATACCCATGTAGGAGAGATCCTTGTTTCCAAAGAGAAACAGAACCCCTTTGTTTTAGAATCACATAGTACCAATGTCATCACTGTCTGAAAAAAGCATCTCTAAATTACTCTTCCAGTTCACCGATTCTAAAATGTTTTCAGAAATGGCATTATCAAAGACCTGCCTAAGTCCCCTAACACAAAATACACAAATGGGATTTTATCTAGTTAGTGCAAATTTCACTTTTAGGATTTAGCTTATAGCTATACCCTGCACAGATATGTATAACTTTAGGCTCAAGCTATCACTGTAACAGCAAAAGACAGGAAACCTAACATTCATCAGTAACAGATTAAATAAGTTATGGTATATCCATTCAATAGAATCTCATGTAGCCAAGAAAGAGAAAGAGGTTTCTTGTTCCTTACATACTGATATGGAATGACCTCCATTAAAAAAAAAAAAAAAAGGGCCAGGCATAAACTGAGTAGTTTATGATCTGTGTAAACACCCCCTTTACACACATGTATTTGGTCAGGCACAGAATCCTTCTCAATGTATACAGGGGACTGTTGTTGACAGTGCATGCGTCCAGGAAGAAGAACTAGCTGCTCAGGGACAGAGTATGAGGGGCCCTTTATTCTGATCACTTTTATATCCTGACCCATGGAAAAAGTGATGTATACAAACATTTTTTTAACTTAAAAAAATGGACTAATTATACACTTGACAAATTACAATGGTGATTCTTGCTTTTTTTTTTTTTTTTTTTTTTAAAGCTTTAGTAGAAGTTTACTGAATACACTGAAAGGAAGCAGTGGGCACCACAACAAAGGAAGGACTGTCTGCCAAGAGGCAATGGTGAGGGGCTATATTTACAGGACGAAATAAGGGACTATGGGGCCGGATGGAATTCTCCCTTTTTTGGCAATCTTAGGAACAGTAACTGGTTTTAAGTGGCCCATTGGTCAGTTAGGGCCTATGGCTTAATGACACTGCATCAGCTCAGTGGTCACTGTGGGCCCTTTTGCCTTGCTCAGGTCTCTATTGCTCAAGCCTGTTGCCTAAAAGTGGCCTCTATGTTCCATCCTGATTTATCGACAATGACAAATCTTTGGCATTTGAGTGGAGGTCTCATCTTCAGTAGCTTCTTCCTAAATGAGGGATGTAGAGATATCCCTATGTATGGGTCAACATACATAGGGTCAACATACATGGTGATTTCTGAATACAGGAAACAAAACAAAACCCCTCAAAGTTTCTTATGAGAATTGCTATAAAGTTACAATGTAAATACATTTTTTAATGTGAAGAGGCATAAAATTTCCTTTACAACGTATCGTTTATCCATCATGTAATGTCAAATGCACCTGTAATCCCTTAAGGTGAGTATGATTCTTTGGAGGGAGAAGAGCCAAATCAAAGACATGATTCAGGGAAAGATATGCATACTAGACTGAATTCTTCAGAGGATAAAGGCCATTATTTTACATATTTTTAAACTCCCTAGTTCCTGACAGGTCCCTCAGAATATAGTTCCCCAGTTAATGAATAGTAAATCAATTTACTGATTAAATTAGCAACTATGGAGCTGCCTGATAACAGCATAAAATAAATGGGATAATTCCAGAGTAACTGGTTTCTGGGCTTTTAATTTTAAGGACTTTACAATTGGAGAAGGACAAACATTATGTGGTCTCATTCATTTGGGGAATATAAAAAATAGTGAAAGGGAATAAAGGGAAAAGGAGAAAAAATGAGTGGGAAGTATCAGAAAGGGAGACAGAACATGAAAGACTCCTAACTCTGGGACACGAACTAGGGGTGGTGGAAGGGGAGGTGGGCGGGGGTTGGGGTGACTGGGTGACGGGCATTGAGGTGGACACTTGACGGGATGAGCACTGGGTGTTGTTCTATATTTTGGCAAATTGAACACCAATCAAAAATAAATTTAAATAAAAAAAAATTTTAAGGACTTTAAAACAATCTAATTTCTGGGTGTTATACTGTATGTTGGCAAACTGAATTCAAATACAATTTTAAAGTTAACTCCCTCCCCCCCCCAAAAAAAACAACAAATTTAGTACCAAATGTTTAAACAGCCATTATAATTGCTAAACTGTGAAATTAGCATTATTTATGTCTGATCGGCTATACAAAACTCATCAATTTTTCTTTAGAAAAGAGTAGAAATTCCAAAGAATAAAGAAGAGACTACTAATTAAAGGTCACGTTTACTAATCTAGCACCATAATTCCAGTCAGGCCTTCTCAAGTGGCTGGGAGGAAGAAGGGATGAGGTGAGGAAGATGGAAAGGGTGGTTCTTAACTTCTGGCCTCATCTGTGCTCTCAGGCAAGGCAGGATCTAGCAGAGAGGAAAATGGTTGAGGCTGGAATTTAAAACAAAAGCTTCTGGTTCAGATGATAAGGAAGCCCTCAAGAACAGCAGAATCAATGTATCCAAAAGGCAGTGCTGGAATTCGCCTCATGAACTAGGGGGTTTCTTCTTGGCATCCAAGTCCTTTTTAATTTCTTCTAGTTTTTTAGCCACGTTTGGTATCTTTAAAGAGAAAAAAAATTATTGTAATTTTACATCTACCTCATCAATAGTCTTTCACTTATAAAGGGTTGTGGTACAAGTCTTTATTTTCCTCTGAAAGGGACCTACTAAATAGAATTTCTTAGGCTCCTAACCACAGAAGAAGGATCTCAGCAGTTGTAAATTGACATACGCTCCCTTCCTAGAAGCCAAGGAAGCCCGATTCTGACTTCTACTTTTACCTACTCACTCAGCACCTCAATCTAGTGCTAAGTAGAAGCTGTACTTATAAATCATAAAGGTGATATAAATTAATAAAGCTCCTGCCTAGAAAACCACATAACTCAAGTGAAGGTTGGTAAAGAATTTCTTTTGTCACACTAAAACCTTCACCACAAACAAATCAAAAGTTAGTATCTTGTTTCCCTTCTTTCCCTCTTTCCTCCCTTCCTTCCTTTCCCTCTCTTTACAACAACCTTCAGGAATCCCCATTCATGGGTGGTTTTGTCATGGGGTTTTCAACTCCCCATCTATAAAATGAGGCTACTATAACTCAACACTTGCAAAACTCTGTCCTTAACTGAGCTGCGTGATAAAGATCCATCACTAAAATTCTCAGTCATTACTACTGGGTAGCGGGGGCTGAAAATCAGATTATCTAATTAGTCTTTACATTCCCACTTACACATAATTTTCCATAGAACTGTAAGAAGACTCTAACTTAGTAATTCCTTTAGGCTAACAAGCACCAGCTCAGGATCACAAGACCATCTAAACTGATGGGATTTTGCCCTCTTGTGGTGACAGGGAGGACAGATGCTTCTATGAGGTGTATTTTTGAACAATGGAAAATCTTTCTACAACATTCAGGACATTTTCCTCAGATCTATGGACGTCATTTATGCTGGACACATAACTGACTTTAACAAAGACAAGTCACTACAAATTAGTGACACGGAATCAGGGAGGACATGGATATGGTCACTTACGTCATAGTTCTGAGCCAGATACATTCCAACCACGTTGCCAAAAGTAAATCCAAGCTGAAAGAGTAGAACAGAAGAGTTATACTAGATACCAAGTTCTGTGCCATCCGATACCAAACTATACAGACAACAGTCTAAGGCGCTCAGGACAGTTCAAGACCCCAGGGTCCAGTCTAGGGCTAGGCAGCATGAGATTCAGTTTTCTTCTGTAAAATAAACAGAAATACTCTCCCAAAAGGTTGAAGAGCATACAAAAGTGAGAATACATGAACGGCAGCACTCAACAAATCTACCCTAGATTCTCCTTGTCCCCACAACCTCCATAAATACTTAACTGTCAGTTCTAGAAACCCAAGCCAGAGTGATGATTTTGTTGTTAAAAGCAACTTGGTTTTGGTCTTTCTTTCTTTTTTAGTTTTTAAGTATTGTTTACTTCTTGCTACATCAAGTAAAAGACATCCGACTAAAAAATGTACTTCTCTATACTGTATTATCTTGGAAAATGAAGAGATTTTTCACAGTTTAATCTCTTCAGACCTGAGGCCCACAGTAATGAGGTGACTTTTTCAGGGTCATTCACAACAAAGGAACACAGAACAACCTCAATTAGATTCACACTCAAAAACGAAGATGTGTCACGACGGAAAAGCATAGGAACCTCTGACACATCTGAGATGGCATACGGTTCAGCGCTCAGGCAGGGGTGGAACCTAAGGAGCAGAACACTTGAGACCCGTGGGTCTCACAGATTCCCCAACCAGCACTTACTCAGTGAGGACAGACAGGCATAAATTTTTCTTGAAAGATTTTTATTTATCTGAGAGAGCAAGCAGGCACACAGGCAAGAGGAGCGACAGGCAGAGGCAGAGGGAGAAGCAGGCTCCCCGCTGAGCAGGGAGCCTGATGTGGGGCTGGATCCCAGGACCCCGGGGTCACGACCTGAGCCGAAGGCAGACCCTTAACACACCGAGCCACTCAGGGATGATTTTTAGAGAACTATAAATGCTTATCCCATTGGGTGACTATTTTCCTGAACAAAAATGGTTTCATGGAAATTTAAAGCTCTCCACTCAAAATAAAAGAACCAAAGCTCATTAAACTTTGAGTTCTAATGATGACCTGTGATTCCCTGGAGTTTTTTCCTCCAATAATTAAGAATCTCCAATGGGATGCCTAATTTCTAATTTCATAAATTCAAACTTGCATCTGTTCCTTTTTTAAAAAAATCAGAAGAGTTATAGTAGGTGTATAGAGTATACTGCGTGTAAGTTTTTTTCTCTAATCAGCACTGTTCTTATTGAATACACAGCAGATGTTACCAAAAAAGGGTGGCACTTAACACCATCAATTCTACGTGATGTGGTCTGTCTCTTCAGGTCAGAGATACATGGAGAAACAAAACGCAGCCTTCCTGAGCCTTAAACACCGGGGATCCCTGGGTGGCGCAGCGGTTTGGCGCCTGCCTTTGGCCCAGGGCGCGATCCTGGAGACCCGGGATCGAATCCCACATCGGGCTCCCGGTGCATGGAGCCTGCTTCTCCCTCTGCCTGTGTCTCTGCCTCTCTCTCTCTCTCTCTGTAACTATCATAAATAAATTTTAAAAAAAAATTAAAAAAAAAAAAAAAACACCAAAAGCACAATTTAAATTGGTTGTTAGGGGCAGCGGGTGGCTCAGCGGTTTGGCGCCGCCTTCAGCCTGGGGTGGGATCCTGGAGACCAGGGATCAGAGTCCCAAAAGTCAGGCTCCCTGCATGGAGCCTGCTTCTCCCTCTGCCTGTGTCCCTACCTCTCTCTGTGTCTCTCATGAATGAATAAATAAATGAAACAATTAAAAAAAATAAATTGGTTGTTAAAGAGCATAAAAGAGTCTCTACTCAGAGTCCATTTTCTAATCATTTGATTAATCAGGCACATTTTGTGAAATAACAGTTTTACCAATGTGGCACCAAGAAGCAAAAGGATTTTTTTTCACTCCAGTCAGTTGAAACTAGGTAGACAGAGGTTTTCCAAATCCAGAAAGAGTATTAAATTTACTTGTAAGAAGAGGGGGGAAAAAAACCCTGAGAATTTGAGCTCTAACACTAAGCACAGAAAACATAAGGGTGAAAATTTTCAAGAAAAAGAGATTTCGGATTCTACCGCTCACCATCTAGCTATGTAGCGGTAGCTGATTTGAGTTTCCTGATCTATAAAACATACAATGTTCCTTCCTGCTCCAACAATCTAAGATTCCTTGTTCTTACCACGTGTGTCTCAACATAAATATGGAGTATCTCATGTGGCTTCACTTTGGCAATTTCACCAGCACATGAAAAAAACAGTCGTTATTTTAAAATACAAAACAGTTATTTTAAAAAACAAACAAACAAACAAAAAAACAAAGGCACCTGGGTGGCTCAGGGGTTGAGCATCTGCCTTCCACTCAGGTCATTATCCTGGAGTCCCAGGATCGAGTCCCACATCGGGCTCCCTGCACGGCCTGCTTCTCCCTCTGCCTGTGTCTCTGCCTCTCTCTCTCTGTGTGTGTCTCTCATGAATAAATAAAATCTTTTTTAAAAACTCCCCACAGGGGATCCCTGGGTGGCTCAGCAGTTTAGCACCTGCCTTCAGCCCAGGATGTGATCCTGGAGTTCTGGGATCGAGTCCCACATCAGGCTCCCTGCATGGAGCCGCTTCTCCCTCTGCCTGTGTCTCTGCCTCTCTCTCTCATGAATAAACAAATAAAATCTTTAAAAAAAAAAAAACCACAAAACCCACAAAACTACAGGCCTCTAGACAAGTCATATCCAATTCTAGTTTCAGAACACTTCCAGGTCTACCACTGGGATTTTGTAAAATTAAATATACAACATAAGAGAAATGTCACATATTAAGTGAAATATTGAGGAGAATGCATGAGGCCAGAAAAGCATTTATGGGTTATTCATGGGATGCTCACTAGGCAAGTTTACACAGAAAAAAACCTATAAAATCTAAATCTGAGGAATGGTGACTCATTAGTCTGACAAGTTAGACTGGAGCCAGATTATAGGTCTTGAATGACTCTGCACCTCTCTGCAGGCCAAGACTGTTTCATTTTTTTTTTCAGGCCAAGACCTGACGAGGAGTCCATCCAGATGGCTGTATGCCACCTTCACAGTGCCCCGTCGACATCACTGATTCCCCCATAGGATTCCCTGCAGAGGAGGTAGTGCAGAAAAAAGAAAAATGACTGCTTCGCAAGCTCAACACTAAATAAATTACTATCACATTCTTTCTGCAGTCATTTTGAGACTTTAGGAATATGCAGCTGCTTCTCACAAGCAAAGGGGGGACAATCAACAGTAAAACACCAGGAATGTGGGGACTGAGGAGTGATATGAGCAAAGTGGTTAGAGGACAAATGGGTGGGAGGAGGAGGCTGCAGCTACAAGCCATGGGAGGAAAGTCTGAACTGGCCCAGGGCAGCGCGCAGAAGAGATAGCATTTTCCAGCTCTACAGTCACACCATACACTTAGAATCAGTGAAGCTCCTCCATCCATTATCTACAATTCTGAAACCCAAAACTCTATTCAAACTGTTTCGCTATAATTTAATTGGCAGCACAATCACACCTGACTTGAACTATGCTATTTATATTCTATCACATTTCAGCATGAATACTCACTTTTTGTTATAGAAAAAGCAATCTTTATTTTTTAAAAACAATCTTTATTTTTTTAAAAGATTTGATTTATTGGGCAGCCCGGGTGGCTCAGTGGTTTAGCGCCTGCCTTCAGCCCAGGGCATGATCCTGGAGACTCAGGATTGAGTCCCGCATCAGGCTCCCTGCATGGAGCCTGCTTCTCCCTCTGCCTGTGTCTCTGCCTCTCTTTCTCTCTCTCTCTCTCTCTCTCTCTCTCTCTGTGTCTCTCATGAATACATAAATAAATAATCTTAAAAAAAAAAGATTTAAGATTTGATTTAGTTATTCATGAGAGACACACACAGAGAGAGAGAAGCAGAGACACAGGCAGAGGGAAAAGCAGGCCCCACGCAGGGAGCCTGATATGGGACTCGATCCCAGGTCTCCAGGACCACGCCCTGGGCCAAAGGCAGGCACTAAACTGCTGAGCCATCCAGGGATCCCCAGAAAAAGCAATCTTTAAAAATAGGATCCTACCCTATTGGAGAATACATGCAACAAATATTTTAATGTATGTCATTACAGAGTGCTATCCCAGAGTGCTACTGGGTTAAATAACAGGTATATGCAGCTGAGATCTTTCTAAAATCTTAAAAAAAAAAAAAAAAAAAAAAACTAACAAAAAAACAAACAAACAAAAAAAAAACCTCAAATACCTCTGGGCCCCAAAGGCTTTGATTAAAAGACTGAAGACCCTTCCTTATATACTAAAAATAAATTCATATTCAGCCCTGTGAAAGGATTATAGAACAGCGTCTACACATCTTAAGTTTATACAATGTATAGGAAGAAAGCTACATATAAATAAAATAGTTATTTAACAAATGAAGGCAGCAGCCAGTACAGGACCCTGAATGTAACAGATGTGGGAAAAATCAGAAAAGGGTCATGCATTGTTTCCAAATGGACGAAACAGAAGTGATTTCTTCTAAGAAACCATATCTGAAAGAGAGCAGTGTACCTCAGTATGTTATTAAAGCCTCTATGCCAAGGAAGAGTTTAAATTTAAACTGAGAAGGGAACTGAACGTGGAGAAGAATCAAGGCATAAGGTATGAAAGCAGAGGGGATGAGTTGACTAAAACTGGACTGATCAGAAGAGGATGTGAATTTTGAAATGGAGAGAATGAAGTCTGGCGCCCTGGGCAGGGCTGGCTGAGGGACCTCAGGAAGCAGGCAAAGGAGTTTAGTTCACATGCAATCTTGGTAGGGAGCCAATGGCTACTCTTTACCACCACCAACAGGATGAAAGCACTGCTCTGGAAGTATTCACCTAGCAGCTCTACTCAAAAAAAGGCTGAATAATGAGTAAGTACCCATCAGGCAACACCCAGAATCAAGCAAACATGACTGACTCACTTTTCTTCCTTTTTTTTTTTTTTATTTATTTATGATAGTCACAGAGAGAGAGAGAGGCAGAGACACAGGCAGAGGGAGAAGCAGGCTCCATGCACCGGGAGCCCGATGTGGGATTCGATCCCCGGTCTCCAGGACCACGCCCTGAGCCAAAGGCAGGCGCCAAACCGCTGCGCCACCCAGGGATCCCTCATTTCTCTTCTTAAAAGTCAATGATGATTCCTAAATAGGCTCTAATCTATAGAGAACTGATGGTTATCAGAGAGGAGGTGGGTAGGGGAATGGGGAAAATTGGTGAAGGAGAGGAAGAGTATACTGATCTCTGGTGGGCACTGAGTAATATACAGAAGTGCTGAATCATTATACTGTACACCTGAAACTAATGTAACACTGTATGTTAACTACATTAGAATTAAAAACTTTAAAAATAAAATAAAAATCAATGATGATCAATGAAATACAGATGAAATGAAATGAAGGAGGACTAAGCGAGGGAGAATCCGAAGCAGACTCTCCACCACCAAGCTCAGAGCCCGATATGGGGCTCGATCTCATGAACTGGAGATTCATGACCTGAGCCTAAACCAAGAGTCTGTCAATTAACCAACTGAGCCACCCAGGTGCCCCTGGTCAAGTGATTTTTAACAAGGGTGCTAATACAGTCAACGGAAAAAGAATAGTCTTTTCAAGAAACGATGCTAGGACAACTGGATATCCTCATGCCAAAGAGTGAATATGGACCCTTATCTCACATCATAAACAAGTAATTCAAAATGGATCAAGACCTAAATGCAAAAGCTAGAACTAGAAAACTTGAATGACTCTTGTAAGGGCGCAGCGGTTTGGCACCTGCCTTTGGCCCAGGGCGAGATCCTGGAAATCCGGGATCGAATCCCACGTCGGGCTCCCGGTGCACGGAGCCTGCTTCTGTCTCTGCCTGTGTCTCTGCCTCTCTCTCTCTCTGTGTGACTATTATAAATAAATAAATAAATAAATAAATAAATAAATAAATAAATAAATAAATAAATAAATAAAATGAAAGTGTTTAAAAAAAAAAAAAAGGAAAATTCTTGTAAGAACACAAAGGAGTAGGGATGCCTGGGTGGCTCAGTAGCTGAGTGGCTGCCTTTGGCTCAGGCTAGATCCTGGGGTCCATGGATAAGTCCTGCACTGGGCTCCCCACAGGGAGCCTGCTCATGTCTCTGCCTCTCTGTCTCTCTCATGAATAAATAATTTTTTTTTTTTTTTTAAAAAAAGAACACAAAGGAATGAATCTTCACAACTTTGCATTAGGCAACAGTTTTCTTAAATATGACATCAAAAGCACAAATGATCTCCCCCCATAAAAGAAAAACTGGTGTTCATCAAAATTAAAAATGTTTGTGTTTCAAAGAATACCATTAAGAATACCACCCTGCACTGAGTTCCCTGCTTGGTGGGGAACCTGCTTCTCCTTCTTCCACTCCTGCCCAACACCACCCGCCCCCGCTGTGCTCTTACACTGTCAAATAAATAATAAATCTTTTTTAAAAATTAAATAAATAAAAATGAGCAAAGGATTTGATAGACATTTCTCCAAATAAGTTATACATGGCCTATGAGCACATGAAAAGATGCTCAATATCACTAGTGAAAGGAAATGCAAAAAAAAAAAAAACCACAATAAGGTGCCATATCACACCTACTAGGAAGGACTTTAAAAAGATAAAAGATAGACAAGAAAAAAAAAAAAAAAAAAAGATAGACAAGTGTTGAAAAGGATGTGGAGAAAGTAAAACCCATTGCTGATGGGATGTAAAATGATACTGCCACTCTGAAAAATGGTCTGGCAATCCCTCAAAAAGTTGAGCACAGAAATGTGATGCAGCATATGATGCAGCAATTTTACTTTAGGGCATACACTGAAGAGAACTGAAACATACATCCACACAAAAACTTGTTCACATATGTTCACAGCAAGATTATTCATAATAGCCAAAAAGTGCAAACAACCCAAATGCCTATAAACTGGTGAATGGATTAACAAAATGTGGAATATCCATACAATGTAATATTATTCAGCCATAAAAGTACTGATTCATGCTATAGCATGAATGAACCTTGAGAATATTGTTCTGAGTGAAAAGCAGTCAGAAAAGACCAATATTATAGGATTCCACTTAAAGGAAATGTCCAGATCAATCCATAAAGACACAAAATAAATTAGTGGTTGTCCAGAATTTGGGAAGAGAGGAATGAGAAATGAATGCTAGTGGATATGGATTTTCTTTTGGGGACAATGAAATATTGGATATAAAATTATAGTGGTGATGGTTGCATAACTCTGTGAACATACAAAAAAACCATGGAATTCTACACTGCAAATGGTTGAATTGTATGATATAAATTATCTTAAAATATTTTAAAAAATCAGTCAGATTTGGGAAAATATTAGTAGCTATATGGGCTAAAACTAGAAATCAAAGACAACTTCATGATTTCCAGATTGGACAGATGTTTAAAAAGAATGGAAATGTTAGAGTGAAAAACAAAATGATGACCACTGAGATAAATAGCTGGCTTTATGTATAAACACCACAGAAAATCAACTCTATGTAAGGATACATGAGCAGGTTAATTACAACACTGTATCAACATACACAAGCACCAAGTCTTAAGAAAGTCAACTCCAAAACAATCTGACTCTTCTCATTTGCTGTTTAACCCCTTCCTCGTTCAAAAAGTTATGTCTGTCAATAAAGCTACAATTTTTACCTGGGGATGGCTCCTGGCAATAACCCCGACTAAATGCTACTTAACTAGTCTGAAATAGGACTCATCAAATTACATTTTCAAAGAGTACACACTCAAACCCAAGTTCTGACACAGAATCTGAACCATCTCATATTTACTGACAAGGGATTTTAGAAATCTAAAAATAATCTCCTTAAAAATAAATAATAAAAATAATCTCATTGGGGATCCCTGAGTGGCGCAGCGGTTTAGCGCCTGCCTTTGGCCCAGGGCGTGATCCTGGAGACCCGGGATCGAATCCCACGTCGGGCTCTCAGTGCATGGAGCCTGCTTCTCCCTCTGCCTGTGTCTCTGCCTTTCTCTCTCTCTCTGTGTGACTGTAATAAATAAATTTAAAAAAAAAAAAAAAAAAAAAAAAATAATCTCATTTTACTTAGCCAATATTGCTATGACTAGCATTCAGAAGGATACCTAAAAATGTTTTGTGGTCTTAGGTGAGAAAACTACACACTGACAAGAAAATCAGAAGTATACATTATCTAACATTAATAAAAGATAAACTGCTGATTTTGTCTGTCTCCACTTAAATCTAGAGACCTATAGAAGCTGGCTGAAGACTGCTCCATTCCAAGGAGGTAAGAAAAAAATTCACTTTTAGTCTTTAAACATTTAAGACTTGTTGTGAAGGCACCTGGGTGGCTCAGTCGGTTAGGTGTCTGCCTCCGGGCTCAGGTCATCATCGTGGGGTCCTGGGACCGACCCCCCCCATCAGGCTCCTCACTCAGCAGGGAGTCTGCTTCTCCCTCTCTTTCTGCCCCTTCCCTGCTCGGGCTCTTTCTCTCTCTCAAATAAATTAAAAAAAAAAAAAAAAAAGACTTGTGGAGAAATCATCAACTGTGTTACACGTCTGCTTTGAGGGGCACCTGGGTGGCTCAGGGGTTGAGCATCTGCCTTTGGCTCAGGTCGTGATCCTGGGGTCCTGGGATTGAGTCCATGCAGGGAGCCTGCTTCTCCCTCTCTGCCTCTCATGAATAAATAAAAATTTTAAACAAAAACATCTGTTTCGAGTAATAACAAAACCCACATCTTATTCAATAAAACAAAAATCTGCTGAGAATATAGCCTAAATCTGTTCTACTACCACCAAAGAGATGTGCATTTTTTAAATATAAGCTAGGTTTTGTATTCTATCATTTTCCTTAGACAATGAAGTGGGGAGAGGGGGAGCTGTTAATTCTTCAACTGAGCCAGTCAATTAAATAGGGACATTCATGAAAGATAGCTGTCACACTTCGGAAAGAGGTCCATCAGGTAGAACCAGTCTGGTCTCAAAGAACCTGATTCAAATATTCTATCTTAGGAGTATCGGAGAGTAGTAATCAGGCAAAAGAGTAGTATCTAATTAAATACATGAAATAAATCACATAGTATTGACTAAATGTCATGTGCTTAGGGAAGTTATGTTGCTTCTTCTGGAATTTATGATCTATTCTAGAAAGACAAGACTATTAGAATAAGTGAAGGTGCAGTGAATACAACAGTGAGAGTGCATCTCCAAATGATGGTGTGAGTGGGCCACACAGTTCAAGTGCTTCGTGTTAGAAATCTAATGGAATCTGTATGAACATATTAAAGGAGAAAAAGGGGATCCCTGGGTGGCTCAGTGGTTTAGTGCCTGCCTTTGGCCGAGGGCGTGATCCTGGAGTCCCGGGATCGAGTCCCACGTCGGGCTCACTGCATGGAATCTGCTTCTCCCTCTGCCTCTCTCTCTCTGCCTCTCATGAATAAATAAAATCTTAAAAAAAAATTTTTTTTTAAAGGAGAAAAAGCACTTCTTCACCAGATGGGGAAATAGTATAATAAAATCCAATTGCCAATCTCAATGAAAACTCTTAAACTAGCAATAGAATTTCTTAATCTGTTTAGAAAATCAGAAACACAAACATTATACTAAAATCTGAGAAGCATTTCCACTAAAGCAGAAGAAAAAACTAGGATATCCACTCTCACTATCATTGGAAGTCCGAACTCAAGACACAGAGACAGAACTTGGAAAAGAACACAAAACTGTCACTTTTGCCTTCACTGGAGATTATGACCGCTTTCACAGTATTGCATTCATTTATTTACTACCTTTTTAAATTTTTTTAAAAAGTTTTTTACTTAAGTAATCTCTATACTCCATGTGGGACTCAAACTCATGACCCCAAGATCAAGAGCCACACAATGTCTCTGACTGAGCCAGGCAGATGCCCCACTTTTATTAAAAAAAAAAAAAAAAAAAAAAAAGCTCTACACCCAACATAGGGCTCAAATTCACAACCCCGAGATTAAGAGTCACATGCTCTACCAACTGAGCCAGCCAGGTGCCCTATCATTGATTCACTTCCAAGTGAATCTACAAACTATGGGAGCTAAAAGATAGCCAAGACGTTAGATTAAAAAAAAAAAAAAATCAATAGACCAAAATCAGCATTTCTATACATCAGCAATGAATTTGAAAATGTAATTTTAAAAAGGATGCCACTCACAACAACTAAAAAGTACCTGGAAATATAAATATGAAAAACAAGGTGAAAGACTATTACTGAGAAAATAATAAAACATTGATGAAAGACACTTAAGACATAAATTAACAGAAAGATGGATCCTAACAGTACGAAGATTTTAGGAGTGTAGGGTCACAAAGAAACCTCATAGGGAAAGACAGTAGTTGAGCCATTAAGAGTAGTTGGGAAGGCAAAAAAGAGGAAAACCACATGGGAAGGTCTGCAGGCAGGAAGGTCCACAGGTGGTCCAGGTCGGTAAGCTAGCTTAATCATTCTAAAACAGAGATACGTTGAAGGGCAGCAGGAAGGGAAAGTGGAGTCAGATGAGCAAATCTTCAAAAACCAAGTTGCAAGTGGTTACTAGGTGATGTGCAGGGTCATAAACACCACTGACAGTTTCTGAGCACAGGAGTGAAATAATGCCTCTGGTAGTTCAAGAGAGGACAGACCACCAAGGGCTCAAGGGAAACAGAGAACTGGAGACAACAGCCTTACTGATCAGACTGGATCGGGAGTGCCATGTTTCAAAAAGGGGGGGAAAAAGAATAGAAAAACTAGAATATTCAGAGACGGCTAACCAGCATGAACTTGAAGCCATAAACAATGGATGGAAGAATGAGAGATGCTTAGTCTAAAGAAAAGACTGGTGGGGTCAAGGGGATAGAGAGAGGTACAAAGGTAATGCTTCTCAAAAATGTAAAGGGTTGTCATGTGGATTAGAACTGCTCTTTAACACCAAGAATTTGTCAGGGAGACACTGATCAAAAATGATAGACATCATCCATGATGGAGATGAGCCTATTTTTAAGGGAAGGGACAAAAAATAAACCAGATGCCCCCCTCCCCAAGTAGTGGAAACTGATGTGTCAGCATGTTAGCTGGACTGCAGAACCTCATACAACTCTTCCAACTCAAAACCCACATTCCTACACCAGCTAGGTTGGTGTAGCAAGGGCAAGGATGGAGTAAAAGAGACTATGAACCTGGCAGTGGGAACATAAAGATGGAACTTTCCTAAAGTAATGAAGACCCGATGGCTTAAAACGATAGCTAACATTTACGGAGTACTGTGTGCAAAGTCGCGTTCTAACTCTTTTTCAAGAATTAACTCAGGGTCTTCACAGTCTCATAAGCAGGTATTGTTATTGCCCAGTTTATGCTGGGGAAACTGAGGCACGGAGCAGTTAAGTAAGTTGCCCAAGAGTACAGAGGGAAATCTATGTGTTGGGCATAGCAGCTAAATGCTATGGAGAACGAAAGGGAGAAATAAATCAGAGATCATGTCAGTATTTCAAATTTGAGAAAGCCGGGGCTAGAGAAGACAGAAAGAAGTTAATTGTGAGGCGTGTGCTACAGGGTGGGGAATAGGGGAGGTAATGGGTCCAGATGTGTTGGATCTGGAACAGAGGGGGTGACAAGAGATGTTCAGCAAACAGCTGATGACAGCAAACTGGAACTCAGAGACAGGGATGCAAGGTGGTCTTGGCAGCAGCAAAGAGAAGGTGATAGCATGACAAGGAACACACTCCCTGAGGGCAGTTTTGAAGAGAAGATCATAGTCAAGGACTAGGCCTTGAGAAACATCTAGAAACCCAATGAAGGAAAAAGGCAGCCAGCACGGGCAGGCGAGATTAGATAGGGCCATCTCCCAGCTGCTGCACCAAGATACTGACCCACTCAGCTCCTGAGGGGCCAGCATTCCTAGCCCGTCACCTTCACTCCGCAGGTTCTTCCATGAAAGTAAAGCCGTGCGTATCATAATGTTAAAGAATGTCAGAAGATACTGAGACGAGAAGGATCCAAAAGCTGAGGGAGGGGGGAACTGAGGCAGAGGTGATTAGGAGTACCAAGCGCTGCCACTTCAGGTCACAAGAGCAATACTTAGCCCTCGCGACACTACAACAGGCAGTGGACACGCAGCTCCCAGCGGCGCCGGTCCTCCCTGTCAGGTTTCCCTCAAAAACTTCCCAAATTTCCTTACGACAACTGTAGCCAAACTTTAAGGAAGTTACTGCAGCAAAAGGAAAGGGCAACAGGACCACGGGAACAAGGTTTTGAGACTGGAATGATGGGCGAGTATTTGAATCCACGGAGGAAGGAAGGATGGAAGGCAGAGAGAAGTCCCCTACTCGGGTGCAGTGGTTTTCCAACAGTGTTCCAGGAAGTGACAAGTGTAGGAAGCGTCCTGGAGGGTTCCAAAATGTGGGTGGAGAGGGCACAGGTTTACCTCGTAACCATTTTCGTCACTTTCCAAACTTGTCCCACCACCTACCTTTCTGAGGATAAATGAATCCCCATTTTAGAGAAAAAACCATATCAGAGTTCAGCTGCTGTCTCGTAAGAGAGACACTGAGCAACGTCTGAGTCCTTACTAGGTGTCACTGTTCTCTAAGTACCTTCACGTAATAACTCATTTTCAATCCTCCCAACTCCGAGGCCTGTAGGTTCCCATTTTCCTATGTGGAAACTGAAGCACACAGAATTTAAGTGGCCTACTCAAGTTCCCAGTGCTTAAAAACAAGGGAGCTGGGGTTGGAACCCAGACACCTGACCTCTTCAGCACTAGGACAGGATGGCTGGTCCCAGGTCAAAAGCTCGAGGGCAACATAGGGACCACCTTCAACTCATTGTTTTATTAATCAAAAGGCTAAAACGAAGAGAAAGGGTTAGCCCAACATCCGACAGAGGGGGAATCGAGGTGGAAAAGAATACCATTCACATCTTTTCAACAGATGCAGTGAGGAGATGGGGGCGACAAGAGAACACTCATGTTCCATTGATTAATTAATTAATTAAAACATTAATTTTTCCCTGTCTCTCATGAATAAATAAAATCTTTAAAAAAAAAAAAAAAAAGGAGAAAGAGGATTGTTAAGAGTGCCCCCTCTGTCTTTTTTTTTTTTTCTAAGGTGGTAATTGATTTTTTTTTTTTAAGATTTTATTTATTCATGAAAGACACGGGGGAGAGAGAGAGAGAGAGAGAGAGAGAGAGGCAGAGACACAGGCAGAGGCAGAAGCAGGCTCCCTGCAGGGAGCCCGATGTGGGACTCCAGGATCACATCCTGGGCTGAAGGCAGGTGCTCCACCGCTGAGCCCCGCCCGGGCGACCCCACAATCCTGTTTGATAAAGAATCTAACATTTGGGAAGGCATTTCGTCCCCGAGCGCTCCGTGTGGCCACCTGGAAGCGAAGCGGCACGCCTGCGTCCTGGCCGGAATCAGAGGTAGGAAGGGAAGGCAGCGTCGCGTTCCGAAGGCACAGCAACGTGCAAGACAAGACTGACTTGGGGATGGACGTCCGGCGAGCCCTCCGCAAACCGCCAGCGGGCAATCCCTGAAACACACTCAGCCGTGCCAGAAAGCCGGGTTTCGACCGAAATAAAGAGCCATGCGATCGAATTTGTTTCCTCACGGTTAACACCCGCCCCCCTCGCCCCCCACCCACCCCCAGCACCCTGGAGGAGTCAGGTGCACGCCCAAGTCCGGGAGCCGCTCCCCCAGGCCCCCAGGCCTGACCGAGCCACCCGCCGGCCCCGCCCGCCCGCGCACCTCAGGAAACCCGCCGCCGGGCTCTAAGGCCGGCACGGGGAGTGGGGGCGGGGCCGAGCCCCCCCAAGGCTGCGACGCGAGGGCGGGGCGGCACACGAGGGGCCCCGCAAAGGCCGGCACGGCCCCCGGGCGACCCGACGACTGCACACGGCGGCACCACCGGCCCGGGCGCAGCCCCCGCCCCCCCCACGGGCCACGGCGGACGCGGGCCCCACGCACGCCCGCCCCCGGAGCCCCGAGTCCCCGCTCACCAGGAACTGGAGCATGGCGTCGGCGCGGAGGGCGGCGCAGCTCGGCGGGCGGGTCGGACCCTGCCGCTCCGAGCGAGGGGCGGAACCCGCCGTGCGCTTCCGGGTCACGCCCCGCCCCGCGCCCCGCCACGCCCCGCCCCACCCCGCGCCACGTCACGCCACGCGCCCCGCCCCGCCCCACCCCGCGCTGCGTCACGCCCCTCGCGGTGCGCCCCGCCCCGCCCCGCGCCGCTCGCGGCGACCTGGCGCCCCCTGCAGGAGCGCCCCGGGATTACCGCCCGAGCTGGGCGCCTCGAGGAGAAGCGCGAAAAGCAAGCCTGACCTGCACATTCCAGGCCCGCGGTCCCCAAGCCCAGCTTCTGCAGACCTGCGTCGGCCTCCGGGATCCAGAGGACCACCAGCACCCCCAGCGATTCCGATGCACAGACGGGGTTAGGGCTCCTTGGCCTGGAAGGGCTGCAAAGCGGACTCCTCCGGGGCGCTTCTGCAACATCAACTACCCCGGGCCCCCATGCAGAATCTACGGGGAGGAGGGCTGTAGGGCTCAAAAGTGCCCCAGGTGTGCTGTGTAAACTGCAGTGAACACTTTTGATAGGGGACAGGTGCCTAAGTAGGTAGGCTAGAGGCCTTAGGAGTCAGGCGCAGTCTCCTCCAGTTCCTGGCTGCCTTTGCTTCCTGGTGACTTAACCTCTCTCAAGTTTGTTCTCCTTGTCTGTAAATGAGACTGATTCCAGCTCCCTGTTGAACTGTTGTGGGAATCAAAGGAGACAACGTGAGGGGTCAGGGGTGGACAGTGAGCTCTAGAAGACCTCTCTCCATCCCGTCTCCACACAGAGGGACCACCACCTGCTCCTGGTCTTCACCCTCAACAGCCTCCACTGACACCCTTAGAAAGCAAGAACACCTTTTCTCCTTGCTCTCAGACTTCGGAATTCACCCTTACTCGTTACACTAAGTAGAAACTCTGGTTCCAGGCTGCAACAGCCAAATCATATTAACCTAAGCCATATGGGAGTCTATTATAAAGGTACAACGGGCAACGATGGGGAATAAGGAGGCTACCTGGAATTAAGCAGCATTTTCTCCCCCCCCCCCCCAGATCTGCTTCATTGTTCTCATTTTGCCTAATTCCCCCCCCCCCCCCCCCCCCCCCGCTTCCAGAATATGATCATTGTAACTTTCTGGAGTTTACTCATTAAATGATCCAACAATAGAAAAACCAGATCACTCTTTCCCTACCACTTTCAAATACCTGGGAAAGCAATGCTGATTGGCCAAGTTAGTGTCAGGTGCTCTCTGATCATTGTAACTAGAGGAGTAGGATCTCTTTGAATTAAAGTGACTGCCAAGATGTAAGAGGTACTGGTAGGAGGCTCTAACACACTTCATTTTCCAACATCTCTAGATTAAAATGTGACTTGGTTAAATCTTGCCCAGTGCTTCTCAAACTTTTTTTTTTTTTAAGATTTTATTTATTCATTAGAATATACAGAGAGGAGAGAGAGAGGCAGAGACACAGGCAGAGGGAGAAGCAGGCTTCAGCAGGGAGCCTGAGGATCACGCCCGGGACTGAAGGCAGCGCTAAACTGCTAAGCCATCCAGGCCGCCCCTTCTCAAACTTTTTTTTTTTTTTTAAAGATTTTATTTATTTATTCATGATAGACATGGGGGGGGGGGGCAGAGACAGAAGCAGGCTCCATGCCAGGAGCCTGATGCGGGACTCAATCCTGAGACTCCAGGATCGTGCCCTGGGCCAAAGGCAGGCACCAAACCGCTGAGCCACCCAGGGATCCCCCCCTTCTCAAACATTAATGTGCATTCAAGTCACCTGGAAATCTTGTTAAACTGTAGATTCTGACTCAGTTGCCTGAGTTGGGGCCTGACATTATGCATTTCTACATTGCTCCCAGGTGATGCTAGCAGCGGCCTGTGAAACATTTTGTGTTGCAAGACACCATACTGTGAGCTACGTAAGGATGAGGACTTCATTCCACTCATGACTCCATCCTCAGTGTCCAGCAAGGACTTGGTGCAGCCTCTGAACCTAATATTTATTGAAGTTCTTGCATAAAACCTTAACCCCTTCTCACAGATAAAGCCTGAAAGGAAGCCTTTTCTTCTAAGGTCTTTCCTAAGGTTCTTTCTCTTATACCCCCAAATAACTACAAGGAGAAGGGGGGCAAAGGGCAGAATTCTTTTTGCTACTTTTGAGATTATTACTTAAATGTCCTCAGATGAAAACACTTCAAGATTCATGCCTTCCCCTTATCCCTTCATACCTTCATCTATTGACTTCCCAAATGGTCCCCTCATTTACTAAAGGCTTTGGCATCTAACAGCCTTCCTTTCAGCCTTGCCAAGCTATCACAATCATGGGTGACTCCCAAGGCCACATAACACTTGTATTTTCCAGAATCCTTACCTCCAGTGACCTTCATCCTCACACCACTTCAGCAATCCACCATGTTCATACTCACACTTCGTCATTTACTGGACCTGCTCCACCTCTGAAGTATCATATTCCCAAATCTTATCCCCGGTTTTACCAATTCTTTTTTTTTTTTTTCCACGTTTTAAAACTTTATTTGCATATTAAAAAATTTGTGCATTCCAATAATTAAAATCATTTGAACAAAAAAATGGCACTCTGATTAAACTGCATTTTAACAGCCTGCAAGATACCTTGGGCCAGCGTGGTTTTTTACTCTAGATCTCACTGTCCTCCCACCCAGCTTCTTCCTTCACCAACATGCAAGTTCTTTTCCTTCCCTGCCAGCCAGCCAGACAGGCAGATGGGAAAGGCAGGAGCCTTCGTTGTCAGTAGTTCTCCATTCTTTGATGTGAAAAGGGGCAGCACAGTCATTTAAACTTGATCCAACCGCTTTGCATCTTACAAAGTTAAACAGCTAAAAGAAGTAAAATAAGAAGGCAATGCTTGTGGAATGTACAGTGCATATTGGCGGCGCACGCCTCATTACGATTCGCCTGCTTGCTTCTCCTGTTCAATCGTTTCTTTCGAAGGCAGTGGATTTTTCTCTTGCATTTCTGTTTTCTTCAATTCCGACTTATCGAATTTCTCAATCTCAGCCATATCGGGTTTGTCAGACATGGTTGCAGAGGAAGCGGAGCGCGGTGCACGAGCGAGCTGGAGAGAGGAGAGGGATCCGGTCTGCGCTGCGGTCGCTGCCGAATCCAATTCTTTAACCTTAGCCAGATCTCCAGTCTCTCAGCTATTGCATATTCTTACAAGCTGTGAGCTCCCCTCTGGCTTCACTCCCTTTCTAGCTAGCTGGTCTAAACTCCACGAGATCTGAACTTCAATCAGTGGAAACAACCAGATGCCCTTCAGTAGGTAAGTGGATTAAACAAACCGTGGTACATCCAGATAATGGAATATAATTCGGTGCTTAAAAAAAAAGGGCTATCAAGCCATGAAAACTTGGAAGCTTAAATGCATATTACTAAGTGAAAGAACCTTATCTGAAAAGCCTGCATACCATATGATCCCAAGTCCATGAAATTCTGGAAAAGGCAAACATAAGGGGACAATAAAAAAGATAATTGCTTATGAGGGTGGGGATTAAGCGGGAATGGAGAAATGAGCAGCAGAGTGCAGAACGTAAGATTTTTTTTAGGGCAGTGAAAATACTCTATATTATGGTGATGGATATATGTCATACATTTGTCCAAACCCAAAGAATCTGCACCAAGAGTGAACCCTAGGGCAATTATGATGTGTTAATGTAGGATCATCCCTGGTAAAAACGTACCCCTATGTAATCCAGAGACCTTCTTACCCATCATATGTCTCATCCAAGAAGACATGTGTGATAATCATTGCAGCGATGTTTGTAATAGCAAAATACTGGGAATTTAAATGTATGCCAACCCACCAACAACAGAATGCATAAATTAGTGTCTTTGTAAAATACAATAACTACCACTATTTATAATAGAGTACGAGGAATTATTTTTAAAAAACTATGTTGAACCAAAAAAAGCAAACTGCAAACTGTTCCATAGTATGCTATCATACATATAAATATTAACAACCTATAAAACAAGGGATGGGTTAAATAGGTGATGGGGATTAAGGAGTGCAGTTGTGATGAGCATCAAGTGATGTATGAAAGTGCTGAATTACTATATTGTACACCTGAAATTACTATAACATGCTGTTAACTGGAATTACTTGAAAAAACCCTGTAAAACAATTATTTTTTTTAAAGATTTATTTATTTATTCATTCAGAGAGAGCGAAGAGAGAGGCAGAGACACAGGCAGAGGGAGAAGCAGGCTCCATGCAGGGAGCCCGATGTGGGACTTGATCCCGGGTCTCCAGGATTACACCCCGGGCTGCAGGCGGCGCTGAACCACTGTGCTACCGGGGCTGCCCAAAACAATTATTTTTAATGCCTATGAACACACATGTAGTGGAAGCATAAAACATAAATGGTAAATTCAACAATGAATTATTGACAAAGGTTATCTATGGGAGGGCAGTAGGGACATTGGGATTAGGGAGTCACAGGAGCCCAAATGTATCTACTAATAGATTTCCTTTAAAAAATAATTCTGAGCAAATATGGCTAATTTTAAGATTTGATTAATTTATATGGTATGAGGGTAGAGTTGGTATCAGCATGTTTATTATATTGATTATATTATTTGTATGATTGAAGCCATACACAATTTAAAAAATTTGAATACATAGTAAAATCAATGGCTGAAAAGGTTTATGGAAACAAATTCAGTCTCAAAGTATCAATCCACAAATTATTCATTACAAGAGGAAAAAAAGACAGCTTTTGCAATGGAGAGGTGTGTCAAGCACTACCTTAATTGAGCAAACTTAAAATAATGGGACAAACTCATATGTACCTCCTAATATGATATACTGAAGGCATATCACCCACAGAATTGTATTCTTGCCAAAAATGTTTAACCTGAATTAGAAAAAACAAAAACCGGGGGACCTTCTCCAAAACAGCTAACATGTCACGTTAAACACCTCTCCCCTGAAAAGGTAGGGGAACCATTTCTGAATCAAGGAAACAAGAGAGAACTAAATGTAATGTGATTCTTGATTTAATTTTGGGTAAAAAAAAAAAAAAAAGTTCTAGAAGCACATTTTGGGGGCAACTGAAATTTGAATACGGACTGAATATTAGAAAATTTTATGGCACTTTATTAGCAAACATCTTACGTGTGATAATGGTATTATGATTTGGAAGGAAATACTTGCTGAAATATTATGGATAAAGTGTCATGATGTCTACAATCTACTTTCAAACAGTTAAGGGGAAAAAGCCAGTATATATACACATACAAAAAAAATAAAGCAAATGAGCAAAATGTTAACGGTTGGTGAAGCTACAGGTTCACTGTACTTTTCTTTCAACTCTTGTGAAGAGACATTTTTCAAAATAACTTGGGAAAACAAATATTTAGAAAAGGCTCAATTGTGTATGAATAGCTTTTATAGCTCAAGATAAAATTCAGACATTTTTATACAACACTATTTTATGAAAAATACAATAATAAACTCACCTTTTTTTCTTATCCCACCAAACACAGTAACTCAGCGAAGAGGCTGTATTACGATCCCTTGCTTATTTAGTATTTTTTAGGAATAGATGAACCTACGCTTTAAATGCTAAAACTTAAAAACCAAAGTTCTACAGTGTTTTGACCCCCTCTGCTTTGCTGCAGAGCACAAGCTGCACCTAACAGCCCCTTTCTACATCCCAGGTAACCATGCCAGTCAGGCCCTGAGAGCTTCTCCCTCCGGATTTGTTATACAAATAGCATCTCTGGCCAGTCTTCTAGGCAACACACCTGCAGCTGCAATCCTTCAATGCCCTCCCTCCCCACACATTTTCCAGTGTCCAATTTCCGTTCCACTCTGCTGTAGTTTTGAAGAAATGATGGGAAAACAAGAAAACAGTTTAGTGAATTTAAAAATCTTAACCTTCCATTTACCTTCACATTCCCAAGGCTTAAAAAATGCTTTGATTCTGTGCTCCAGGCTCCTTTCTGATTCTTTCTGGGCTCCTGTCTGTGTTCAGATGGTACAGGTCACCATATGCCCAAACAGGGTTATAGTTACTACTCCATGGTGGGCCCACTTATTCATGCATTCACACTCCTCTATGATTTCTGTTTATTAGCAGGATGCTTTCCAGCTAAAGACTAATGTTTATAAATGGTGGGCAGTTAATTCACTTCAAAATATAACAATGGCAGAGCCCTTTTAAAAGTTGTTAAAAGGTCATGGAAATGATAAAAGTTTGTTTTAAAAAACCAACACTGTATAACTACATATAAATTTTCTGCTACTGCCTGAATCAAGACTCTCCCTTTCTGCAACCTCTCCTACATATTGGGCTGAAATACTTATTGGCTAGAAAGGGAGAAAATGGACTTTGAGATGATGTAGTCACTTGAACATAAATACAACTGGGCAAGAGGTAGAGTGATCATTGTATACATTCTTTTGCCCTAACTGTAGCCATCATATTAATTACATGAGAAATATTAGTAGGTGATTAGTTTGGGAAATTTAACAATCATTTCTAAGGAACGAATGCAAATTATTATAGTCATTTACATGCAGAAAAGAAAAAAATTAGGAAAGAGATGGCTTCATTTCTTGGGACATTTCTATAACACATTCACAGTACTGAGTACACTATTCTTTTATTTATTTATTTACTTATTTATTTAAAAATAGTTTATTTATTTGACAGAGAAAGAGAAGCAGGGGGAGTGGCAGGCAGAAAGAGAAGGAGAAGCAGACTCCCCACCGAGCAGGGAGCCCGAAGAAGGGCTTGATCCCAGGACCCGGGGGATCATGACCTATAGCTGAAGCATGCTATAGCAGCATGATAGGATCATGACCTATATGCTTAATGGACTGAGCCACCCAGATGCTCCTTACATACACTCTTCTGTGAAAGAGCACAGCCATAGTTTATTGTCCACTCTACCCCAGGGAGTAACCCTGATTATCACAGAAGTGGAATATAGATAACAAAAAGATAAAAAATTGGAATTTTCAGATTATGCCTTTAATAGAACATTCAGAATTATATCCCTAATGAGAAAACACCACTGTGAAAAGTTTGTTAGGTTCCCGTTAATGTTGATCATTTTCTAGGTCAAATTTCAAAAGACTAACCAGATATTTTGTTTTTTAAAAAGTATTTATTTTTTTACTAGTGAGCTTGGAACCAGGCAAAGAAATTTACAGAAAAGATGTCCATATATAAAGAAAGAAATAGCAAAATATTTTTTGGTCATAATTTAGAAACAAATCTATAAAAAGGGGACAGTTTCCCCCAATTCATCTCTTCCCTAGAAGAGTATAAGCACAGGCCCTCAGTTCCTTGATATCCTCAGCAGGCCTCGGATACGTCTGACTAGAGCTTGTATGAAACTATAGCGAGATCGAACTTTTGAGTACAATCCTTCAATGTCCAGAAGTTTCTTTTGTAGTGATTCTCCAAAAGCGTTGATGGCATCAGCCTGAAGCTAGAGGTAATACAGATGATGTTATTATTAAAATTACAGTCTCAATTATTTCTTTTATTCTATGTCTTCCTATTTAAAATACCTTGGAATTTTTGTAATGTGGTCCTTTCTCCCTCATGTAGCTAATTAAACATTTACATTTCCATGTTAGAATTTATTGGTATGAAATTGTTTCTCCCCCCTTTCCTGTCTTATATAAATGTGTAAAATTTTAAATAGGAACAAATGTGGATGCTGTTGATATATAGTCATATACACAAAAACACTTCCTGAAGGGTGATACAAGAAGCTGTTAGGAGTGGATGCCTTTAGGGAAAGAAACAGGTAAGGTGGAAAGAAGCTCTTACTTTTACTTGATTTTTCAACTAGAAAGAAAAATTGCTTGTGTATATTTTCAAAGAATATAAAGAGAGAAGAGCCTGGTATACACTTTAGAATTCATGTATTTTAGAATGCATAAGTAGTTTCAGATGGATTCTTTTGGCATTATCCTGAAACACTAAAATTGAGTAAAAAATTAGATGAATCTACCTGCCTTCAGTTTTGCAGTAAAATCAAAGCACAGAGGGAGAAAGTTATTTATTAACCCTATAGTTTAACTTTATAATAGAACAGTCTAATGAAACAGAATTAGTCTAGTCATTAATTCAACACATATTTATTAAACATCTTCTGAAAGATCTATTTGGCTAATTCTGCCCATGGCCTCATTGAACATTGACTTCCCTAAACAAACCTAGCCAAAATATGAATTACATTATGAAGTCAACTAAGGGGCAGATAGTAGTCAGGGCTGGGATGAGAGCACGCTATGTATGACGTCTGGGTAGGTATGGTCTGGAGAATACTCTTTCCTGGATAAACTCAACCTTCAGCTTTAAGAAAGGCAGTGACCAAGAGGGACTAGGGAAAAGCACAGGCTTTATCTCATTAGGGCTACGGACACTCAGATGCCTAGCAGCAAATCTAGTTGCAATTCAGTTTATCTAACATGCCTACCCTGCTAACTGCTTTGTTCCTAACATTCCTATTAGATTCATATGAGGTTTTCACTTTGTTTTTGGAATGCTCTTCATCATTCCAACATTATTGGTCAAGAGGTTACTAAGTACATAATATATAGTATTATAGTCTCCTGCAATGGAACTTTTAATGGCTATTCATAATCTCTCCATTAAAATTATTTTCTGAAAAATTAAGTGCTAAGTGACACGTTGTGCCTAAGAAGTCTGCAAAGTCTAGAAACTGGGAGTTTCCAGAACACAATACCTACTAACGACTGAACTCTCATAATGGTCCTTCCAGGCACTACAGCCCTAGGAGCCTCACATATGAAACTTCATTTCATTCTGACAAAAACACTTTGAGGCTGAACTATCCTTCCCTTCAGTGAGGAAATGGAGGCTCAAAAGTAACTTGTTTGAAGTCCCGTAGCTGTTAGGTGGCCAGGCTAGAAATAAAATCAGGTCTTTGTACACAACTCTTGAAAATCATCATCTTACTAACATACTAGGCTTTTCCTTTTTCCTTTCAAAAAAGAAAAAGAGTATGAGAACAGAACCTCACCTGGTCTAAGTCATGTTGGCTCACTCCTGTCAGTCCACTTCTAAAATCTAGGTTGGTTTCTGAAGTGAAGGAATCTGGAGATAAAAGACACAGTCAAACCAGCTTTACAACTATGTATCTACCATACAGTAGAAGAACCTGAAGATAATGAACCAATATCATGAAACACATGGGTCAAGGCTGAGAAATCTATCTCAACTTCCAGTAAGTATAAGCCCTTGGGGAGCATTTCACTGGTCTAGGCCAGGATTCATAAGCTTTTCTTCCATTTCTTTCCCACTAAGGGATCCAATATGTGCTCATGGCTCAAAGAGGCTCAATGTAGCAATAAGAATCACAGCTTAGGCTGACCCACTTCCATTCTTTAGGAAAATTATTTGTGACCAGGGAATTCTGGAGCTGGCCAGCCCTTAACTGCAAGAAGCTGAAGAGCGGTATCTCAGATGTTCTTATGCTCCACCCAATCTTCCATGAATAGACGTAAAATACAAGAAACAGCTCTATCTAATAAGTAAGTAGCTCTCCATTGCCCAACCACTCTCAGTAACTTGGAAACAGAAGAAGTAAATAAAAATGTAACTAGTTCTTCAAGGCACTGAAATCTGTAGGTGTGTATGGTTCACTAATTTTCATAATAAAATTTACCTTGTAGTCTTCTGCTTTTAAATAAGGTTCTGGAGGCAAACAAGGAATCTTGAGAATCTGTGGGCGTGCAGTGTAACAAGTAGTACTCCAGATGGCGCCAAAGAATAAATAGGCAGGTCTCTATGATAACTACAGAGAGCTCTGACTAAAGGAAAACAATCTCATCAAACCAGTTTCTGAGGAGGAAAACAGAGGAGAGCTGGATCTACCTCGTGACATACCCACCACCTTCCACTGAAGGTGTCTCCCCAGAAGGCAGCAAACTGTGGTCAGAGGAAGGAGTCAGGGACCATGGGGTGCTGCACCAGCACAGTCAACAATTGTCCCTGCCTCCCGTCCAGAGTGACTGTAGACATTATCAGGATTATTAGCTACTCTGAACAAAAATTTCAATTTGGAAATAGATCAGGCACTGGCACTTACTGGGGAAAAAAAAATCATGTCCCAATATGTCCCTTTTATACAGTTTTGCTGTGTGAGAATCAGTAAACAGTTCCCGCATTTAAAGATTTTCTTAAAGGTCACCACCACTCAAGTTCCCACTGTGACTTCATTAAGGATACAAGAACAGAGGGAAAGCAGTTTGGCTCGATTATTGATCAACTTCACCAAACGCCGTCTTGCTAGAACATATTTCTGGGCAGTAGAGATTTTCTCAACACCAACAGGCATCACAGACTGACACAACTGAGAATCAGAAACAAACGCAGGATTAGCGATTACATAAACTAACAGAAACTTCATGAAGAGAGGGTCACTTATGACAGGCCCTGCAAAAAAACAAAGAAGTTTAAACATTCCTGCAGATGAGAGTTATCATCTGGTTAGGAAGCTGGTAACTTTATAAAACCGAGAGCCAAAGTAGTGGAATTCACAAATGAAGACTCCTCTGCCGATTTCTGCAAAAGGTCTTATCTCTGTAACAGATGTTTCCAATCTGCTGAGGGGCCGACCAACCCTGAATCTCTTGTCAAACTAAAACAAAATTCAACAGTAGGTTTTTCAGGCCGTGGGTCTAACAACGCCATGGAGATTTTCTGTAACAGCTGTCATGTATCTTCTGAAGAAAATGTAAAAGCCGATTTCTACAGCATTAACTAAAATAGGCTCATCAACCAGAACCTCCTTTCATCACACCTCTGTTTGGCATAAGCACTGCGGTCCGATTCAAAATTCAGCTGCTGGGTTGGACAGAAGGCAAACTGAAGTGGGGCTGGGAGGGCACCGCACACTTGCCAGGAAGGCTGCCGTTTCTCTGGCGAGTGCTGGTGTCACCTGTAAGCTACGCGTGTTGGGGAAGGGCTGCCAGATGTAAAGCCCCCCACTTCAGGGATTACTAGAACCTCATCAGTAACTCCCGCCTCAGGACCTGCTAGCTGTGTGGCTTTGGGTAAATTATTCAAACTTCCAGGGCCTCCACTTCCTCATCTGAGAAAATAGGAGTGGCTACACTATCTGCCTCATGTATTGCAACAGAACTTGTCTGGCACATCAGAAACACCCACCAACTGCTCCCTATGATTGCTGGAAGCAGGCAAGAGGGAGGAGGTTTTGACTACTCTGAAGAGTAATGTGGAGCTTTTCAGGACAGTTGGTGCAAAGGAGGAATGGCAAAATGGCTCCACATCTAGGCTGCCACGGGCCACCAGGGAGCTTCAGCACCGGCCAGGGTATGCCTTGTGTCATTCAGCTGTGCCGGATGGGAGAGAAAGTGGCTACTTAGGATGTAAGCCTAGCGACTCAGTATCTTTAGCTACAATATCGGTGAATGATTCTGGGTCACTGAGGGCAGGCAGTCAAGTCTTATATGCTATCCCATTTGTCTAAAAAATTCTCTAAACAGATACTGAAGATGCTGAAGACACAGAGACCTCTTACTTAAGGGATCACTTCTACTGAATAAGCATCTGCAACAGAAACCCAGGTTTCTCAGCACAGATTTCAGAGTATGAATTACCAAAACTCTACTTCAAAAGCCAGCTGCCGTTCTACTGAAGGGTAGCAGGTGGTGTTCCTGAACAGATGCACTTCACCATCTTCCATTCAAGTGTTGCCCTGATTACCAGGTGTGGTGCTACGGGGAGGACTCTTCTTCAAACCACACAGAGGCATCATTTCAAGCCCTTTTATCACTGCATACATCATCTTTACACACAAGTCGGACACCAATATTTTGGTCATTAGGAAAAGCAAGGATTCTCCAAAATCTCCATGGCTCATTATAAGATTCATACCTCTTTTATCTCATCTGGTGGAAGCTGCTCTACATTCTGTAGCTTGTTGACACTCCGTCGGTGACTGTCATAATAGCTGAAGAAATCATTAGCGCTCTGTTTCAGCAGGTAGACAATAATGCCCAAACCTGGCAGGCGCCAATATGGAATCACTGGAGCTTGGGTATCTAATAGAGTTGATAATAAAAACAGAATGTTCCACTTACAAGAATATTAAATGAATTTCAAATGACCTGTTTTAAAACAAGGGATGCCCAGAACTGAAGGGCATGTAAACTATTATTAAAACCAACCCACAACTACTTTTAAATACTTCTGACAGTTCAGAGGAGTGGTGAAGTGCCATGGTGATCTGGGACTCAAATCTAGGCAGTTCATCATCAGTCTCTGTTCTTAACTGCTAGCTTAAACTGCTTCTCTACAAATGAATATTCCTGAATCTACCACAAACCCACCCCCTCCTGTGTCTACGACTGGCAAAGGTTAAGTTTGCTGATTAAATCTTTAAAGAGTCTAAGGAAGAATAAAGACCAATATATATTAGGCTTCATAAAGTTCATCAAGTATTAAAGATCGGAGAATGGCCTAGTATGTGAAAGACAGGCTCAAAGTGAAAAGAAAGCAAGTGAAATTTTAATTGTTAGTGATGATTATTAATGTTTTTGAAGAATAAATGACAAAACTATAATTTCATTTGAAAATGTTATGATCAGGCTCAACTTAACTTGTTTTAAAATGTTAGATTCGGGGCAGCCCCAGTGGCTCAGCGCTTTAGCGCTGCCTTCAGCCCAGGGCATGATCCTGGAGACCCGGGATCAACTCCCATATCAGGCTCCTGGCATGGAGCCTGCTTCTCCCTCTGCCTGTGTCTCTGCCTCTCTCTCTCTGTCTCTCATGAATAAATAAATAAAATCTTAAAAAAAAAAAAAAAAAAAGATTCAAGGGGGAAGAACGGAGCCCCTTGGACACTTTATAATGGAGTTGCACAGAGTTGTTAGTTCCTGGCACCATTTACATGAAACAGTGGTTAGATACTGTTAAACTAATATACTTTAATAACACCATCCTACTAAATCTTTTATGTGATTAAGCAATTTTCAGGGAAAATAAGATCTTGAAGATGAAAATGTGACAAAATGATTTGCAGAAAAATCACAGAGCAAGCACCACTAACATCCGAATAGACTGTCTTCTGAGGGTCCCATGGGATAACAGCTTTCATCAACCCACAACCCTCACATTCCAGATCTCACCTACTGGGTCCTTAGGAAATCACAGACTATGTCAGTTTACTTAGCATCCACACTTTACTTTGCTGTGATACAGAAATTTGGAGCCATACTACGAGACCCAATTCAGACACTACCTTCAGCTTAACATGATCTTACGCATAAACCGTCTGTTATGTTTGTACATTTTTCACCCAGCTAGTTTACTTGCCCATCTTAGATACTTTCTTTGGGGTCTCAAATACTATTCAAACCCAAAGCTCTTTGAAATTTATCCTTAGAAAATCTTGAATTTCTCTGTCCTCTTGAGCTCTCTAACCTATCCACAGGACTGACACCAGTACCTCCTTACTGATCTTTCTTAAAGTCATTGACAAATTTTCCCACTAATTACACATAAAGAAAAGAGCTGCATTTCACTGGAGCCATCTAGAGCTTATTTTAATCACAGCAACTTAATCCTCAATTACAGCAAGAAAGAAGTCCACTCACCTTGCCGAGGTCCGTCTCTGTTAATGGTTTCTGACAGGCTCGGGGTGAAGAGACACATGGCATGCTGGAATGTGGGGGAGCTCTGTAACATGAGTGACTGGCAATATTCCATGACATTGGCACAGATCTACAAGGAAAAACAGTAACAAAAATATTAATTCCCCAAATGCCCAAATATCATGGAACTCCAGATTTGAAGGAGAACCAAGTTACTAAATCAATTTCTAAAATTACAACATTATAAATCAATGTGTAAAATCATTCACATCTGGTATCTTTATCATATGCTTCCAAAAATATAAAACCACATGTTCAAGAACGTATATACAATGCCCACCCCTCTCACCTGCTGCATGGCCAGTTCGAGTTCATCTTTCTTGCTCACTCTATCTCCCTCCACGTTTTCATCTTGAAATTTAAACTGGCGCAGTCTGTCAGAGCCTCCAAAGCGGCTTAGTAGTCCTAAACACTGGCGCTAAGAAAGAGAAAGATATTTTGTTCATATTTAATTGGCTAGGTCTAAAATCAGTGACCTCTCTTGGCGAGACATAAAGAAAACCTCATTCGGGAGTGGAATCACCTTTTAAAGGGTCTAATTTCTTACTTCCAACTGAGGCAAATAAAGTTAGCCCTATTAAAATTCACCTATTTGCAAATATTATTTGCTTGACAGTCAACTCATTAAAAGAACATCACTCTTTTTTTCTTTTAAGCAGTTAATCCCCATTACATTGTAAGCATTAGCCAAGAACATTCTGTTTCACACCAAATAATTCCTGGGTAGATACCCATTAAATAAACACAAGTTGATAAACACTGAGAAGCAAAATGAGATGGCAAACAGAAGACACTTTGTAACAAGCACATCCATAATTTTGTCTATGAAGGCTCAACTTTAAAGGCTGTTTCACTGAGGGCCGCTTCTGGGACTTCAGAAAGGGGGTGGGAACACACAGGGAGCCTTGGCAGATAAAATGAAAATGTCATCTGCTTGAAATGTTGGTACTTTTCCCCTGACAATACAGTTCTTCCTAAGGTTCTTGGAGGGAAAGAATAAGCTTTGCACAATATATCTAAATGGTTGAAATCAGAGACATGGGTTCCAACAGGAGGTACCTGACCTCTTGTTATGAGACCTGAAACAGGTTACTTAACCTCCACAAGTCTCAACGCTCACATTCCTAGGATACAAATAGTGATTACTACCTTATCAGATTGTGGTCAAGATTATCTGAGACAATGAATGAATCATATTTATATTAGTAATACAGTGCTCTGCACATAGAAAGTGGACCATAAAAACGTACTTTAAAACTAGCATGGCACACACACACACACCTACATACACATACAGACACAAACAGATATAATATAAAACAGCTTATGTAAACTGATGTTAGTTTACATAATAAGATTGGTAAGCCAAAACATATTAAGAAGACAATATATGGGACGCCTGGGTGGCTCAGCAGTTGAGCGTCTGCCTTTGGCCCAGGGCATGATCCCAGAGTCCCAGGATCGAGTCCTACATCGGGCTTCCTACATGGAGCCTGTTTCTCCCTCTGCCTGTCTCTGCTTCTCTCTCTGTGTCTCTCATGAATAAATAAAATCTTAAAAAAAAAATAAGACAATATAAATGTATTTTGCCAAAATAGTTGTATCTATTTTTAAAATATTACCTGCTGTTTGCTACCCTTACAGATAATACAAGATGCACTAACACATTTCTAGAGGTCACCTTGTGAAATAGCCTCAAAAATATCTTTTTCTCCCTACCAAACAAGAAAAATTAGAAGAAAAAAAAAAGAAGAAAAAAATAAAAGAGTATCTGAGTTCGGCTGGTAACAGTGCAACTCTTTCTGGAGTGCTGTTTGATAATGACTCACCATGTACTCTGTATGTATATTTGGGCCTAGTGAGACCAGTTATGTTTTCTAACCTATAGCTCAAAAATGTGTACACAAAATTGATGACAGCAGTTTTATTTTGGAAACTTGAAAAAACAGTTCACGAAGAGAACTGGTTAAGAAAACTACTGTATTGGGGCCTCTGGGTGGCTCAGTCAGTTAAGCATCTGCCTTCAGCTCAGGGTCCTGGGGTGGAGCCACACTTTGGGCTCCCTGCTCAGTGGGGAACCTGTTTCTCCCTCTCCCTTTGTTACTCCCCCACTTGTGCTCTCTCTCTCTCAAATAAATAAAATCTTTTAAAAAAGAGAAAACTACTATATCAAAAACAATAAAATATAAATTCTAATATATAAATTAATATTGTGCAGCTAAACAAAAGTGAAGCTGCTCAGATCAAAGCAGGCCACGAGGCTCCCAGAAAGAATGTGATAAATACCTAGTTGACAAGTTATCTAGTATGTCTGAATATATTAAAAGGAGATTACACAACTGCGAGAGAGCTTGGGAATAAATTAGAAATAAGCACATAAAAACCAAGCAAATAAAGAAACAATTACTCACTCTAGGGAAAATACAAGGTTGCATATAAAAGTAACGTATCACATGGAATGACATAATGGAGCTGCACAAACTTAATCATAAATAACAATACTGATCTAATCAAAACTATGATATAATTATATTGAGTTTAGGGGAGGCATGAGAAATGTCCATATAATATGGCAGAAGAAAAGGAGAAAAAAAGATCTAAGTTCTCATCCTCCTTGATGGAAAATCAACAGATGATTCCTAAAATTCAAAAACAAGCGTATTTTTTCGAAATACCAAAAAAATCAATTAAAAACCATCAAGAGGGTTTTGTCCAAATCTAGGAAGCAGAACAAGAGCATGGGTGAGTGGACTGTTGTATTTTGCTGTTAAGTCTTAGAACAGCTACTCTGTAAAGAAATAAGAATCAATTACCTGGAATCTTCCAATATGTCCCTGTAGTTCCATTAGAGATCCTTCATTTACATCAACATCAAGTTCACTTAATATACCTATAAAATTTGGAATGCTTTTAAATATAGTTTTATAATCAACAAAATAAAAACATTAAAAAAATTAGAAGAGTAATGCTAGCATTTTATACTCTACTAAAACTGGACACAGA
This sequence comes from Canis lupus baileyi, assembly GCF_048164855.1. Lineage (NCBI taxonomy): Eukaryota > Metazoa > Chordata > Mammalia > Carnivora > Canidae > Canis > Canis lupus. The sequence goes on along the minus strand of NC_132852.1, from coordinate 49,854,279 downwards.
CTTAGGAGTCTGTGGGAAAGAGTTTTGGGAAATACAACTTTGCAAAGATTATAAACGTACCATTACATGTTCATTTATAAGCAATCTAAATCTAGATTGAATTAATAACTTTAAAAGGTATTTCTTAAAGTTTTTGAGATGGGGGCAACTGGGTAGCTCAGTGGTTGAGCATCTGCCTTTGGCTCAGGTTGTCATCCCTGGGTCCTGGGATTGAGCCCCACACTGGGCTCCCCGCAGGGAGCCTGCTTCTCCCCCTGCCTACATCTCTCTGCCTCTGTGTCTCTCATGAATAAATACATTTAAAAATTTTTTAATTTTTTAAATGAAGTTTTTGAGATAAATCCTTTTATTTATAAGCATAAAAGTTAAAATTTTCTAAACTCGACAATAAATAACTTTCTCATGAAAGAGTTCAGGATATTAAACCCTTATAACGAAATACATTTCTTTTCTCATTTAACTCTCTATACTATACCATTTGATTTTTTTTTCTTTTCCCTTAAGCAAAGTACAGTTTGCACATACACAGAAAAGCTCCCATTCAACTTCTGTTTAGATTTATTACAAAATTCTGAAACTGATCAATTTCTTATAATACCAGAAAAAAACCCCACCCTTTATTTCTATGGAGCCCTCCAAGCAAATCCACAGGGCATCCTTCCTTTGTTCTGAGGTTATAGTCATGCTGAGGATCCACCTGCACCTGTCTTAGTACCCTAACTTTGTTTTTGCAATCCATTTAATTCCTTATTTCTAAGCATACGCTCCAGAGCATGTACTGGAACCTTACTTATCCTTTGCTCCTCATAATGACAAGACCTCCTCTTTGTAGGTTTCTCAGCCCATGACCTCACACAAACCTACAGAAGATACTCCTACCATTTGGCACATACTGGCTTGCTATAACTCACCTGTGCCTCATTACTCCATCCCTTCCCACCTCCACCTCCTTTGGGAGTCTGTACCCAGAATCACCTTCTATTCCATTTTACCAAAATCTACCTTGCCAGAGAGGATTTTTCCTCATCATTTGAAAATATGTTCAGTTCTCCCTTATACTCCCAAAACCAAACAAACAAAAACCTAGTTAATATCAAATTCTTGAAATATTTTTTTCTACACTTGCTGCTTGTAATTTTAAGCCCTTCTTTCCCAACCTACCCCTTGAAAGCTGGATCATGTACCTAACACTATCATGGAATTCAGACCTTTTCCTCTTTGTCCTCAAACTTCCTGATCTCTGCAACATGCGTTGCTATTCCCCAGTTCTTTTTTATCCCCACCTGCTGCCTCTTCTTAAAAAGACTAGTTGGAGCACCTGGCTGGCTCAGTCAGTGGAGCACGCAAACTCTTGATTTTGAGGTTGTGAGACGGAGCCCCACACTGGGTATAGAGATTACTTAAAAATAAAATCTTAAAAAAAATATATACCAATTCTCAGTTTCTGTAAGACCCTTCTGTTAAGTGTCAACTGAGTCCTCTGTGTACCACTCAGATCGCTCTCAACTCCAAAACACTTTCCAGAATATTTGTGGGTCACAGAAAAAAATTAACCTGCTGTTTCAGTATTTGAAGAGGTAAAACATAACCAGTATAAGGCTAGGCAATATGGGGGACACAGTTAAAAACGGGCTTGTAGTTTAATGGGAGCATTTAAGATAAAAAATATACAGTAAAATTATGGGAGAATACAAAACAATATGTCATCAAGGGCTGAACTGCACAGAGTAGGGTTGACAGGAGTTAAAACTGTTAAAAGTTTAAAAAATTTGGGAGGGTACTTGGCATTATCTTTTAAAAAAATTTAAGTATATGTTTTCTGACCAAAAACTGTCAGGAATTTACCAAGCCTACCAGCTCAAACCTATAAAAACACATATGTATATAAACACACACACTGTTACTAAATGCCATACTATTGGAAATTTTAAAAAAGACTGGAAACAGTCAACATGTTACAGGGGTCTGGGTAAACAACAAAGATCTGGTTAACTCTTCACAAGTGGAAAATTATGTAGCCAATTTAAAAGAATGAGGTAGGAGCTCTATGTGATAATGAGAAAAGATCTGGAAAAAAGTCACAAAGCAGTGTGTATGGTATGATTTCATTTGTGTAGGGAGGGGACAACTTTACACCACATGCATAGAGATTTCTAGAAAAATAAACTGATAACTGATTCCTTTTAGAGAGCAGGAACTGCTGGTCATGGTACTTTTACTCTGTTCCTTTGTTTGAATTTATCATGATCATGTAAAAATAAACTGCTTTTCTAAATACAATCTTAATATGCGGATTACTCTGTTTATTTTGTTTGAATTTATCATGAGCATGTTCAACTGTGCTCTTCTACAAACAATCTTAATATGCTGAATACAATCTTAATATGCTGGTCAAATGATGCTATTAGCAAAATACAAAAATTTTAGGCACTTAAAAAAATTAATGACAGGAGACTTCATGAATAAAACCACCTTACCAGAGGTTTTGATAAAAGGCAAATTCTCTTTATACCTATTCTCAGCACTTTTGGGTGAAGATGGCAGAATGAAGTAGCATCATACAATGTCCCTCCTGTCATCAACCTACAAAATGAATGACATTCACCAAAAGAGGTGGGAGGATTTATGCCATAAATACTAAAAAATGGTGATGGCAAAGGAAAAAAAAAAACAAAGAAAATCCTGGTGAAGTAAACAGCATGTTTCAGCTCATGGCCCTTATTCCACTCTTAGACGCAGTGTGAAGGAAAGAAGATAAACCAAAACTCTTGCAAATATACGAGATAAACCAAAGACTCTTCAATTTGCAGAGAAGCCTTTTAGAGTAACTGGGTAAGGCCTCAAGAAATCAAGGGAAAACTGAGAAAAGGAGAGCCACTACAAAGCATCATGGGACCTTAAGGAGAGGTAAGAAGGAGGGCCTGACTGGTATCATCTAAAAACACTGGAATGAGTTGAGGAAATGAGCAGAGCTAAGCCTACAGGACTGAGATACACCACGACTGGATGGAGTAGAGGCTGTGCTCTCCTCCGTAGCAGCATGGGATCCAAGTGTTTCAAGAGGCACTGCACTCAGCCCTGCCAAACACTCCCAATATGAAGGACTCAAGCACTGACAGCCCTGGAGAGGAAAACATATTGGGGTTGGTGGGGTGGAATCATGGGCTGGCCTTAGATTTCTCTGTAGCAACATAAAAATGGAGGTAGTATAGCCTACAAGTTAACTGCACAGGCTCAGAAGCCATACTGGCTGGGAAACTACACTACCAGTATTATCTATGTGACTTTGGACAAGGCAACCTCTCTGTGCTTCAGTTCCCTCATCTGTAGGAGGAAAATTATAGTTCTACCTCATAAGACTGTTGTGAGAATTAAATAAATATGTTAAGTGTTTAAAATAAGTACTTGGTACACTATGCTTAATAAATATGAGCTATTATCATGAGCTACAAGTTCTGAGGGAAATCGTAATCAGCTATGCCATTGTTTAAGACTAGAAGCAACCTTTAAACGTTCATAAACATCAGGGAACTCAGGGACTACAATATACTTTTTCTTAGGGGACAGGACCACAGTATAAATCAAAAATAGCAAGAAATGGGGACACCTGTGGCTCGGTTGGTTAAGTGTTCAACTCAGGGTCCTAAGGCCTAGCCTGGCACCGGGCTCTGTGCTCAGCACAGAGTCTACTTGTACCTTCTCTCCCTCCCTCTGCCCCTCCCGCTGCTCACAAGGGTGCATGCGTGCTCTCTCTCCTTTCAAATAAATTTAAAAATCTTAAAAAATAAAATAAAATAATAAAACCAAGAGATAAATCAAAAGGAAGAACTAGGACTGGTGAAGCCATGGGAGAAAAAAGGTACTGCTGTTTTTCAATGAATGCATGTAAAAATATACAAGTAGGGATCCCTAGGTGGCGCAGCGGTTTGGCGCCTGCCTTCGGCCTAGGGCGCGATCCTGGGGACCCGGGATCGAATCCCACATCGGGCTCCCAGTGCATGGAGCCTGCTTCTCCCTCTGCCTGTGTCTCTGCCTCTCTCTCTCTCTCTGTGACTATCATAAATAAATGAAAATAAAAAAAAAAAATAAAAAAAAAAAATAAAAGCAATCTACTTTAAAAAAAATATATATATACAAGTAAAACTAAATAACTGAGGGTTTCATGGATGCAGGACTGAATGCAAATAAAACTTGACAAAGTAAAAATAACATAAGCAAAATTAATCTAAAAGTGGAAGAAAAAGTATAAAAGAACACGACTTCACCTCTCACATCAGGAGTTGATTCTGTCTAAAATATACATGTACTAAAGAAATCAAAATGCAAAAAAGTAACCAAAATATGTTAATAATGATTCATGATCTTTTTTTCCCTTCTTAATCACAGCGATCATTTAAGAACTAATAATTCTTATGCTCTGGCAGCGAAGAAACATATGTCTGGAATTCAGCAAGCTCTCTGATTTCTCTTCCATTAATTTTTTAATCTGTTAAGTTCATGTAAAATTAAGTAGTTTTCTAAAACTGCACGTAAAAGGTAATCTCGTTCTCATAATTCACCTCAGTATGTCTCCAACTCTCCTGTGTGTGCATATACAGAAAACAACATCTGAAAAGCTACTCACCAAATGTTAACTTGTGGTGATTTCATGCTTGCTTTGGCAGCACAAACACTAAAAAAAGCACTGGGTAATTTCTAGGTAGTGAGGTTTTGAGTATTATTTTCTTGAACTCATTGAATTTTTTTGTATGTCATACGTATATATACTTACTAATTAAAAAAAAAAGCAGTTAAACTTGTTAATTTCAAGTAAGTCATATGTACTGCAAAGCTGTAAAAGCCTCATTCTATTAAGTGTACGTCAATCTGTAAAGAATTATTCAAAGTCCATTCAACATAATCAACTCACCAGGAAGTGCTGCTTTACTTATAATTCCCGTCAGCAGAGCCAGTTCCTGCAAAGACCCAGCACTCACATCCTGACAGCGCAGGATTGCTTGTATGGTATCAGAATGTGAAATGAGAAACTGCAACACCTGAGCCGATGAAAAGGAGGGAAAACGGAAAAAAAAAGAGGTCAAGAGTAGCAAATTGTATTCTACATCTGAAACTTACCTTGTCAATAATAATGAAGCACAAAATTTGATGTAATGAATCACACTGAACGTAGTATAAGCAACTGTCTTTTGCATTTATATAGTTTATTTCTTCAAGAAGCAAACATTTACCTAAAATTCCTAAGAAAGCTAAAGATGATTTCAAATTTTAGAAATTACTATATTTAGAGGCTAGGGTAGAAAGGTATAATATACCTTAAAACTACTGTATGAAAACCATTATGAAAACCATTGACCCTCCTTTTATTTTATTTTTGTCCAAATGAAACTAGAACAGGAGTTTAAAATGAGTGGGCATAAAAATGACTTACTGAATTTAAGTTGTTCTAGGAAAATCTGGCTAGCCTAACATGGGGACAATCACATAAAAGCTTTTGCTAAATTCTCCTTTTGATATGATAAATACCAACGAGATAAAAATCCTGACCTCCAAACTCTGCCCTTCCACCCTGACATTTTCTAGCGTACTTTCATGGAGAAATACAATTATTACACATGTGATGTCTCCTCACCAAATCACAAATGCCTTGAAGGTTGAGACTTTGCCAAAACAAGCCGAACATTGGAATTACTCAGAAACTGTGTCCCCTTTTATTTTTAATTCAGATTCCTGGCCTTCAGCCCATAATTGTCAGATGTGGAACTCTGAGCATGGAGCCCAATGCAGGGACTGAACTCATGACTCTGAGATCCAAACCTGAGCTGAGATCAGGAGTCAGATGCTTAACCAACTGAGCCACCCAGACGCCCCTAAGTAATCTATATTTTTAAAACAAGCTCCTTGGAGGAATTCTGCTATAGGCAGTACAAGAGTGGCATTAGAACTGACTCAAAGTCCACATATGAAAGTGTTAGGATGTACTAACGCAGTATAAAACAAGGTGCCATGTTAGAAACAACAGCATTCTATCTTGGTGTCATATGCCTGAAGACTGATGGCAGGAAGAGCACCTAAAATCACTGTAACGTATTAGGACACAGTTCCTGAAGCTGTCACAATAACAGAGTAATACAATAAAAAACTGTGGAGTCATAGTGATATCTAAAGAGTGAAGGTTTTTTGAAGGTTTCATTGAAAGGGGATGAAAATAAAATTTCTGGTGCTCAATGAAAACACTTATTTCCTTCTTTTAGAAAATTCACTTATTTCAATTACTTCATGCTCTAAACATCACAACCCAATGGGCCATTATCACCTTTCATAGGTTCTGCAGGGCCTAACATAGTGTATGGCCTCTCAATAAAGCCCTGGTTAAATTACATCTTGGAAGCCAGTTTATTCCTATCATGATAACTGCTTCCTTTTGCAGAAGAACAGATTTAGAGATCTTGCTTTCCATCTCACTATTCTATCTGTTCTTTGCTATAGGGTTTCATTCAAGTAAAAGTAAAGAATGGGCCAATGAAGCTCACAGCAAAGTACAAGGGGCTGGCTTTTGATGCCCAGGTTTGCCACAAACAGTACAGCTAAGGTAAAATCACAGATGTGGTCTAAGCCTTGGGTTTCTACAAGGGAAAATGAGGACTCTGCACTAGGACTCTTCCACACTATGGACTCTTCCACACTATGGACTCTTCTTACCTGCCCTGCTGCCTGTAAGTGCTGGGCAGTGCTGGATGTGAGGATGACCTGGCACAAGCGGAGAGCCGGGAGCAGAATCTGCCGGTAGCGGTCCACAGGGGCAGGGATGAACACTGGCGGGTCTCTCATGCCGAACATGCTTCATTCATTCCCACCCAACAAAGAGAGAGCGACAGTCCAAGAGTTAATGGACACCAACCATCCCCATGGCAAATAGTCACAGGTGCCTGATTAAGATATGAAGCTACTAAGGAGGGACGCCTGGGTGGCTCAGCAGTTGAGCATCTGCCTTTGGCTTAGGGCCTGATCCCAGGATCAGGGATTGGGTCCCACATTGGGCTCCTTGAATGGAGCCTGCTTCTCCTTCTGCCTATGTCTCTGCCTCTCTCTGTGTCTCTCATGAATAAATAAAATCTTAAAAAAAAAAAAAAAAAAAAGCTACTAAGGAAAATTCTGTGTCCCAAATCAACAAAAACAGTTATTTCAATTCTGAAAAATCTTAGTAAAGAAAATCTGCATAATTTGAAGACAATGCTTAGAATTTATTCAATATATTTATTCTACTCTAAATGCTTCTGTGGGCCATAAAAACTATAAAAAAGAAACAGGTAAAAACAAAAGTTATTTTCTCTAAATTTCCCTCTCCTATATGCAAAGCCAGAAAGGAGTCAACATTGCCTGTTATATTAAAGAAAAAAATTAAGATTTAAAAAAATTAAAGATAAGGTATTAATAAACTATCATTTACTGTAAATGTTTATATTTAAATTTTTAGACAAAAGAAAATGATTGCCTGTCAAGAAGGGAATGGATACAAAATATGGAGATACATAAGAGAAAGGCTTTGCACAAAGTGATTATACACCAAGGGCTGAGGAATGTAATTAACTCAATCCTCTCTTTACCTAAGGGAAAATAATAACTCTCATGTTTAAAATTTTAGAGAGTAATATTTAAAAAAATATTTTTCTGAAGGTAAAATTAATCCTGTTAATCAGTTAATCCTGAAACACTCAAATATTCACTTTGGCAATGGATCTTTTGAAGAAACTTAGTGAAACTGACCTAAGTGTTATTTACTGCTAAGAAGGTAGGTTAACAATGTTGCAACCAGGTAGACAAGAAAAAAAAAAAAAAAACAACCACCCAAATTTGAACCCAACCAAGGAATCTGTTAAAAAGCTTGAAACTTAAAATAATTTGACTAAAAGATTTCAAATATGCAAGTATTTGGTAAGACTCCACACTGAGCTCAGAGCCCAACAAGGGGTTTGATTTTATGACCCTGAGATCATGACCCCAACCAAAATCAAAAGCCGGACACTCAACCGACTAAGCCACTCAGGCGCCCCTAAAAATATATATTCTCTTGAACAGAACACTAAAGTTGGGAAGAAAAACATTTACTAACAAAATGTTCTATTTCCTTCTTACATTACTGCTCTAAAATGGAAAGCATTAGGTCTTTCCTACTTTTACCCTGACTAGCAACTTCCATTCATTAGTAAATGGCAGGAATGTAGGACCCAAAAAGAGTCATCAAGAGGAAAGAGAGTATTGCTCAAACAGCATGATAAACCAATGGCAAAATTATGTTTGGAACTTCTTTTTTTCCTCACTGATCCTTTACAGTGAGGAACTAGTAAGGAAGCAACACCAGTGTATATGGACACTTACCCCTGTGGGTCCATCTCTGGGCGCATGTCATAGACCTGACATTGTGCCAGTCTCACTATCACCCCAGACCTCAGCAGCTCTAGTGCACCCTGCTGTATCTTAGCCACTCTTGTAAGAAATGCCTAAGAAATTACAAAAGGAAAATCGTCAGTACAGAAATCATATCCCAGGGCCTCAGATAAAAATGAGACTCTCTCACAGTACATTTCTGATCTTTAATCATACTGAAGAGAGGGGATCCCTGGGTGGCTCAGCGGTTGAGTGCCTGCCTTCAGCCCAGGGCATAATCCTGGAGTCCTGGGATCGAGTCCCACATTGGGCTCCCTGCGTGGGACCTGCTTCTCCCTCGGCCTGTGTCTCTGCCTCTCTCTCTCTCTCTCTCTCTCTCTCACTCTGTGTGTGTGTGTCTCTCATGAATAAATTTTAAAAAAAAAATCTTAAAAAAAAAATCATACTGAAGAGAAATTCTGAGCTAGCTATGCAGGGGCACATTATACTCTGTTTCTCATATACACTGAAGATTGGCACCGCATATCTGAAGTGCTGCACACAATGCCTTCCATGAAATAAGTATTCAACTCAACTGTAGTTTCTCTTATCATCATGTGGGCATATGGAGGGCAGGGAAGATTGTTTTGCCTACACCTTGCCTCTAGTACCTAGCGCCATGCCTGGCATATAATAGGTATTTAATAAATACTTACTGAATAAACAAAGGAGGGAAAAGAAGTTAGTAAGAAATCTAAGATTTCAAGGTTCCAATTATTGTGACAATGTAGTATTTTCAACCAAGGGGTAACAGAGAAAACACATTTGGAGGAAAGGAAATGATAGATTATATATTATATTGAAAAATTCTGTGTTAACAAGCAACTAATACAGTCTGAATTTCTTGTGAAGAGACAATTTTGTCCACTGCTGTCCTCAGAAGACTGAATGTCCTATCATTTGCATTTGCCACCATTAGCAACCTGAGTAAGTAGCAGTTCCGTTAACTTACCAACCCTCTCAGGATCACTTCAACTCAACTTTGGTATGCTTAGAAGACACGTTTCTAACACATGTTCCAAATTTAAAATTCCCAAAGATGATTACAGCTTACACGATAGAAATATCCAAAATGCTGGCCACATTAATATTCTTTAACATATCTATAGCTCTAAGAGGAACTGAGCTGCTGCTCTAACTTGTAATGAATGCAAAGCCTTACCATTTTGGATTCGTACGTATAAAGAGCTTTTAAAAGGGGAGGTTGTGGAGTTAGTAAGCTCTGCAAAGTATGGTCATCTTCTACCAAGCTGTCCACAAGCACCTTCAAATAGCCACTGTTAGAAAGATACAAAAGCCACTGCTGCTGCTTATCTACGGAGACAATCCGATCAAGTAGAGCCAGTGCCAGCATCTGAAGGAAGAACAAAACCAAAGTTCAAAACATAGAGACAGCTACCAAAATCATTGACAGAAACTGCCTTTATATGAAAATACTTAGGATTTTTCTGACAAGGGGAATGGTGGCTTGCAATAACATTTTCTTATTTTGTTTTTCTGAGAAACTAAGAACTATGTATACAGAATCTCGATTTATTAGTAAAAGGAGGAAAGGGACTTCTTTAAAATAGTTTTTCCTTTTCTTTTCCTAACTGTGAAGTTTTACATGCTCATTACAGGAAACCTAGAAAAGCATACAGAAAATATGTGGTCTGACAACACTGTTAATCCATTTTGGTCTCTCTCCTCCCAGTATTTTTTCAATGCATAAAAACACTTAAACTTTTTTTAACATAACTGAGAACTTACTACACAGTTTATATTTTATCCTATTTCTTAAACTCCTGTTTCCCATGGTCTTCAAATACAGCTGACCTTTGAACAACATGGGGGTAAGGAAAATCCACATATAACTTTACAGTCCCCACAATCTTAATTATTAACAGCGTACTGTTGACCAGAAAAGGCTTCTGGTAACAAAGAGTAGAGTAATACAGATTTTCTGTTATACGTACTATATACTGTATTCTTCCAATAAAGTAATCTAGAGAAAAGAAAATGTTACTAAGAAAATCATAAGAAGAGAAAATACATTTACAGTGCTGTACTCTGTCAAAACAAATCTGCATATAAGTGGACCCACACAGTTCAAACCCATGTTGTTCAAGGATCAGCTGTGTATGATTCAAATGCTATGAAATATTCCAGTAGCAGGAAGTTATCTTCTCACTGCATTATCACCAGTCTGACACAGTATTTTAAAGATATATAAATGTAAATTCCCCTCCAGAAAACAGAGAAAGACATATTCAGTATAAAAGCTATGTATCCAGCATTCTCTTAACCAAAGATCTTCATTAAGCAGCATTTCTACCACTGTAAGGCCAACCTCACCATCAGCAGAAAAATTATTCTGAGGGAAATTCTGAACTGAGATTCTAAATAGAATTAAACAAAACATGAATAAATATAATAGAAGTTCCAAATCATAGCAAATAAGGAACTACACTTATATTACAGAAAGTAATTCTCAATACGCAACATGAATTTGAAAAGCTAATTCAGTTTATACCTTAAAAGCCAAAATTTTAATTCAATTATTATACTAATTGGAGTTACTATACCCTTCCAATCTCGTGACCATCACAAGCATCTCGACAGACCACTTCCATGAGGGCAGCGCCATAGCTCTCAATGATGGCTATGTTTTCTCGCTGTAATTTACTAAATACATCTTCAGGGGCTGTCAGCCTTTCCCACATGGTTTTCTTGGCTAAAAGGATTATAAAAGAAAATATTTAAAACACTCCAATAAAAAAGTTTGGTAACTGAGTAATTACACCTCATACATACAAGAAAAAAAATCCCTCCATTCCCGTTTATACCCAAAGGCCCACCAACCAATGGGGTCCAGGCCAGTGAACTTAAGGACCCAATGCACACATTCTATGTATGTATACTAAGATAACAATGGTAATAGAAAAAGGACAAATTAGCTATTCTTAAAGAAATCAAGATGAATTATAAGACTATAAGAGAACCAATATCCTATATTTATTCTGCTAATAAATCGTTTTCATCCTTTATTGAGATATAAGAGAAATCTGGCTTAAAAAAAAAATCAGGGGCAGCCTGGGTGGCTCAGCAGTTTAGCGCTACCTTCGGTCCAGGGCATAATCCTGGACACCCAGGATGGAGTCCCAAGTTGGGCTCCCTGTATGGAGCCTACTTCTCCTTCTGCCTTGTCTCTGCCTCTCATGAGTAAATAAATAAAATCTTAAAAAAAAAAAAAAAATCAGGTACAAAGTCGATAAATATCCGCTTACAAAAAAAAATCAATCTTATTTATATTTTTAATTGAATTACTTATTAAAAGAAAAAGTATATCCTGTATGATGATAATTAAATATACAAAGATAATTAAAGTGGAAGGGGAGTGGGTGGGGGAATGGGGTGACTGGGTGATGGGCACTTAGGGGAGCACTTGATGGGCTGAGCACTGGGTGTTATATGTTGACAAATCGAACTCCAATAAAAAAAAAAAAAAAGACATTCCACAGCTCTAAGTCATCACCAAAAAAACAAAAAAGAAAAAAAGAAAAAACTAATCCTCTCCTTGCATGGAAAGATAAATTTTTCTTGTTTTTTTTTTAAGAGTATGACTAATAAATCTTCCCTAGAGGAAAAAAAAACAAAACAAACAAAAAAAACAAAGATAATTAAAGATATAATCATGTAAATCTTCTAGGAAAGTTTAAAAAATGTATTACATAAAGCTATAACCTGTATTGAAACCAATCTCATGACTTTTTTTTCCCCAACTACTACATAGCAGCTGTTTTAAAATCAGGGAAAAGTTCTCGAGATGAAGTGATCAGAATGGAAAGTAAATACGATACAGGCTTAATTATGAAAAACAAAAGTTAATCCACATTGTGACCGACATTCCATTATAAAGTTTGCAGCAGGCAAACTTCCAGAGTTTTAATATTTTTCCCCTAAAATATTTTTATTACTATAATTTTATTTCAGTTATACTTATTTTTAATTTCAAATAGTGTCAAAGGAAGGTCTGGTTTTCCTTTTCTCAATATGTCACTCCCTTAGGCCATCTGGTCCCATCTACTTCTCAGCCTCATCTTCCACTCTTCACCTCTCCCACTAGCTGCCACCACATGAGCCTTTCCCTGAAACTTACCACTTTGGTCTCAGGATCTTTGTTTGCACTTTGATTTTTTCATGGTTTTCCTCAGGTCTTAGCATGGCTGCCTCCTCTTCATCATTCCAGCTTCTAATATCATTTTTCTCAACACATCCAACACTCCCTATACATCACATCCCAGTACTATCATATTTTCTGCATAGTAGTTACCAGTACCTCAGGTTATGTTACAGTCAGATTATCTTTTGTCTACCACTAGTCTCCAAGAATCTAGCAAAGTAGCACCAATATTATTGACAGACTGACAACTTCAAGAAAGCTCAGAAACTTGCCCCAGGGATGCCATCACATGTCCTCTGGATGGGTTTTCAAAAAAAAGTGTGAGGAGCTATGGCATCTTTTCTATTTTACACCTAGGATTGCCACAAAATTCTGTTCAAATAAAGGTTCTGAGTGAAAGTCTGAAAGCCATCACTTCATAGTTTGCATTAGCCACAAATTCCCTATTTCAAACATGGTTGAAATGAGGGCAGAGGGCAGCTAGAAAAATCACTCCAGACTCAATACCCCTGAGATACCCCTCAAGAATCCCTAAGGTCTCACAGTGAAAAATGAAAGCAGTGGTTTGCAGACAACCAGGCTAGGTATCAAAGAAATAGCTGGATTTTTGTTTTCAAACTGTGAACAGATCAAGTCCACACACTATTTATTAACAGTACCACCTAGAAATAAGAAAATTCTAAGTCTGAAATTTAATTAGAACTTTAAATCTTCATTTTTGAAGGGTAAATTGGTTCATTAGAAACCACCTAGTTTCTTAAAAACACCAAACTGTCCCTTCTTCCAACATACCTTATAAATCACTGCCATACAAACTTTTCTAAATATCAACATCTTCAGATCACTTTTCTCAGTAACTTAAAATGGTTACTGATTGCTTAATCCAACCACCTCTAACACTGCAATTTCATTTTCAAGGTCATTAACAATATGGTCTACTCTCTCTACTTGACTATATTTGCCATCAGCCTCCTCCCTTGCTTATATCCAGGACATTGTCCTTATTCTTTACCCCCTCCTAGTGTGGGCCTTGCCTGAAAAGCCCTCCTCTACTTATTTCTACCTAAATACATCTTTATCTGCAAAGTCCAGTGAAAGTCTTGATCCCCCTTTTTCTCTTACCTCTTATGATTTATACTTGGGATGTGAAAACGGAGGCAAAATCTGACCTGTTTTTATAAAGCTTTAATGCGACATACCAATGGCCATTCACTTGGAGTCTCTGGCTGCTTTTGTACTATAATGGCAGGAATGAATAGTTGCATCAGAGAGGATCTGGCTTGCAAAGCCTGAAATACTTACTATCTGACCCTTTACAGAAAAAGTGAGTTGACATCTGGTCTGTATCATCCAATTTAACATTTCCTGTTTTATAAATACATATGTTGTCATTTCTATTAGAATATAACCCTTATGAAAACAAGAATCCAATTAATACTTTCTGCTTTTTAGAATAAGTGAAAATAATCAACCACCAAAGGATTACTGATTTTTATTTGTATTATGAAAAACTGGAATCTAAATTTCCAAAAACGGGTAGGCTAACTAAATTATGGTGTTCCAAAAGTGACAAAATGTATAGAGCTATTAAAAATATTATTTAATGAAGAAAAAAAGCTCATAAAATACTGAGTGGAGGGAAAAAGGAGATTATAAATCAATATAAAATGATGGCTGGCTATAACCAAAATGTTGTGATAGTTCTTAGTAGGGTAAAATGTCTAAATTCCTCCCTTTGTTTATTAGTATGTTCTAAATCTCCTACAATCAGTATGTATTTTGAAATAAAAAAAAATAAAAGCTAAATATATTTTTTAAATAACTCATTATTAACTTTACTCAGGTTCTCAGGGGTTTTTTTTTTTTTTGAGAGAGAAAGAGAGAGAGAGAGAGAGACAGAAAGTGCATATGTATGTGTGTGAGTTGTCGGGGGAGGCAGAGGGAAGAGAGAATCTTAAGATTCCATGCCCAGCTTGGGGCACAATACAGGGCCTTCATTTCATGACCCTCAGATCATGACCTGAACCAAATTGAGTGAGTTGCTTAACCAGTTGAGTCACCCAGGAGCCCCAGGTTCTCAGGTGATAAGAAGTGATAAGAAATGTACATCTAAATTCATATCGAGCAAAAAGCCTACACTTAATTACATACACACACACATAACTATAACTAGTGTTTTTAAGTCACTTATTGGAATCAGACTCAAAAGAAGAGTAAACAACAGGCAAGATGCTCTGTGAAGTCCTTTTAGTCCCACTACTTTATGCCTTATAAGTGTATTTATAATGCCAGATCACACTAATGCCTAGACCTCACACTAATGCCTAGACCATAAAAACTGAAAATCTCATAACAGGATTCTCAAAATTTAATAATGGCAATAGATTGTCTTTTCTAACCTCCTTCTTAAAAAAGATGAATGGATATTATGGTTTCACAAAGAACAAGAATATTTTTGCTCAAAGGTCACAAGAACCCAAAAGAACTATGAGCAGAGAAAAACATTCCTTGTTAGGACAATTTTTAATGTTTACTTATAAATAAAGTATAAAACTATCATTAACTTGCCAAATTTAAGAGAAAAGAAAAGCCAATTTAAAAGAATTAGAACATGGAGCACCTGAGTGGTTCGGTTGGTTGAGCATCAGACTCTTGCTTTCAGATCAGGTTATGATCTCATGGGTCCTGAGATCAAACCCTGTGTTGGGCTCTGCACTCAGCAGGGAGTCTGCTTAAAGATTCCCTCCCTCTGCCCTTCCTCCAACTTATGCATGGGCACACACATGTGAGCTTTTTTTTTTTTTAAGATTTTATTTATTTATGAGAGGCAGAGAGAGACAGAGAGAGACAGAGAGAGACAGACAGGCAGAGGGAGAAGCAGGCTCCACGCAGGGAGCCTGACATGGGACTCGATCCCGGGTCTCCAGGATCAGGCCCTGGGCTGAAGGCGGCACTAAACCGCTGAGCCCCCGGGCTGCCCTCTCTCAAATCCTAATAAAGATTTAGAACATATGAGAAAACTTTGTATAATAGTGCTTAAAATCCCAAGAATTTAAACAATTTTAAAATTAAGTATTTTAACAATACCTTCTATATAGCTATATCAGGTATAAATTAAATAAGCTTCTAGAAAATGAAAAGATATTAATGAAACTTTTAAAAGCAATATAATCCATTTAACTGAGATTATAATAGAACATTCAAACAAAGCTAATCTCATAGAAATAAAAGGAAAAGGAACTACACCCCTCTGCTCCAAAGTGTTAGAGTAACTTTATAAATTAGCTTTATAAATAAACTTCTAGGGATCCCTGGGTGGCGCAGTGGTTTGGCGCCTGCCTTTGGCCCAGGGCGCAATCCTGGAGACCTGGGATCGAGTCCCACGTCGGGCTCCCGGTGCATGGAGCCTGCTTCTCCCTCTGCCTATGTCTCTGCCTCTCTCTGTGTGTGACTATCATAAATAAATAAAAAATTTAAAAAAATAAAAAATAAAAAATAAATAAAATAAAATAAACTTCTATTGAAAACACTTACCTGATAAAAAATATGCTGAAAATGTATATATTTGTAAGTATCAATTTGTCTTTAAATGTGAAGCATTTTTATAATACTAGAGTTTAAGAAGCCAAAAAAGAAATTAAGAATATATGGATGCCTAGGTGGCTCAATGGTTTAGTGCCTGCCTTCAGCCCAGGACATGATCCTGGAGTCCAGGAATCGAGTCCCACATTGGGCTCCCTGCATGGAGCCTGCTTCTCCCTCTGCTATCTCTGTATCTCTCTCTGTGTTTCATGAATAAATAAATAAAGTCTTTAAAAAAAAAAAAAAGAATACTGGTGCTTCATATTAAACATTTATAGGTTCTGGTCAAATTATCCATATTTTCTCTTAGTGATCACTGGTAGAAAAGGTGAAAAGAATATAGACAAAGAGATATTCACAGTGTCAACGCTTGTCAACTAACCCCTAGGGATTACATATGCAAAAGCAATGTCAGATTTTAACTATACTGGTCTTAACTGGAAAGACATTTAAGAATCTTCGAAGAATTTTACTCAAAGAACATATGCTTTTGTTCCTCCCCAGATCTGCATTGCCACTTGGAAGCAATGGAATCTACCTATAGCGATTTCCAGAAAGCTAACTATATGCTTAAGAGTCATTTGAATTTCCCTAAACTGTTTGCTCATATCCTTTGCCCATTTTTTTTACTGGGTTATTGATTTGTAGGTGCTCTTTACATACTAGAAAATAGTCCTTTATCACATGAGCTACAAATATATTGCTGGTAGGTATTATCTATCAAATTAAAAGGAAAAAACTACAAATTGCAAAAGAAAACAACAAAATAGATGAAGATGTGAGGTGCTCTGGTCAGGAAAAGCAACATTCTATTACAAATTGAAAAAACTGAATTCTTTTTTTAAATTTTATTTATTTATTCATGAGAGACACAGAGACAGGCAGACATAGGCAGAGGGAGAAACGGGCTCCCTGCAGAGAGCCCGATGCAAGACTTGATCCCAGGACCCCAGGATCATGCCCTGAGCCAAAGGCAGATGCTCAACCACTGAGCCACCCAGGTGTCCTGAGAAAACTGAATTCTAAATTCTGATCTGTCACAGACAAGCAAGTCATTTCATCTCTGTAAGTCAGATTCTTTTTATACAAAACAAGGAAAATGGCTGCCCACTATCCAGTATATATAGTTATGTTAAAAATAAAGTAAGGGTGTGTGAGTGGCTCAGTTGGTTAGGCATCCAACTTTTGGTTTTCTGCTCAGGTCATGATCCCAGGGTCCTGGGATTGAGCCCCACATCAGACTCTGTGGTCAGTGGGGAATCTGCTTGATATTCTCTCTCTCCCTGTGCCCCTCCCGCTTATGTGTACTCTCTCTCTCTCTCCCCCAAATAAACTCTTTTTTAAAAGATTTGAGAGAGAGAGAGAGAGAGAGAGAGAGAGAGCATGAACTGGGGGGAGAGGCAGAGGAAGAAGCAGACTCCTCACTGAGTAGGGAGCTTGATGTGGGGCTCAATCCCAGGACCCTGGGATCATGATCTGAGCTAAAGGCAGATGCTTAACCAACTGAGCCACCCAGGCACCCCCAAATAAACTCTTTAAAAAATAAAGGAAAAATGGTATGGAAAAATAAGCACATAAACATTAAAAATTCAGTTTCTGTTTTAAAACAAAATAGTAGGTACAGTGTCAAAATATACACATACACATATAAAAGTAGGTCCTCGATAAGTATCTATTGAATTTAATATTTTTTTCTTTCTTTTTTTTTTTTAAATTTTTATTTATTTATTTATGATAGTCACAGAGAGAGAGAGAGAGAGGCAGAGACACAGGCAGAGGGAGAAGCAGGCTCCATGCACTGGGAGCCTGATGTGGGATTCGATCCCAGGTCTCCAGGATCGCGCCCTGGGCCAAAGGCAGGCGCCAAACCGCTGCGCCACCCAGGGATCCCTTTTTCTTTCTTTTTTAAAGTAGGTCCTCGATAAGTATCTATTGAATTTAATATTTCTTTTTCTTTTTTTTTTTTTTTAATGTATTTCTTTTTAAAGTATGCTCCATGCTCAGCGTGGAGCTTGAAATGAAGATAGAGAGTCAATGCTGAACCAATGGAGCCATTCAGGCCCCCTGGAATTTAATACTTCTAATTTGAAACTTAAAAACACTAGCATCTAGGGAATAAAGTACTTTGCTATTTAAAATGAGTCAAAACAACCAGCAATTGGGGCACCTGGGTGGCTCAGTGGTTGAGTAGCTGCCTTTGGCTCAGGTCCTGCTCCCGGGGTCCTGGGATTGAGTCCCACATCAGGCTCCCACAGGGAGCCTGCTTCTCCCTCTGCATGTATCTCTGCCTCTCTCTGTGTCCCTCGTGAATAAATAAATAAAATCTTAAAGGGCAGCCCCAGTGACCCAGCGGTTTAGCACAGCCTTCAGCCTGGGGTGTGATTCTGGGGGCCGGGATCAAGTCCCACGTCGGGCTCCCTGCATGGAGCCTGCTTCTCCCTCTGCCTGTGTCTCTGCCTCTCTCTCTGTGTGTCTCTCATGAATAAATAAATAAAATCTTTAAAAAAAATTTTTTTTAAATAAAATCTTTAAAAAAAGGCAATTAAGTGATTAAAAAAACTAATTAAGGGAGGAAATAACTCTAAAAACAGATCACTTGAAAATTTTAAAAAAAGGATAATTTTCATTTGTGGTCACGCTACACTAATCACATCTTGATAATGCCTTATAAAAAGCATGTTGTAGAGTGTCACCTAGTGGCTGAGTGGTGATTGTGCCATAGTTCTAGCAAATAGAATGTTACCAAATTTTAGCCAAGAGAAAAATAAGGGGGGAGGGGAATGGAATCTCCCATTACCATTAGCCTTATAAAGACTCCTATTTGTTTAAAAAACTTTTCTTAACTATTATTTAATAACTCTAAAAAATATTTTTGTGCATTTAAGTAGGTAGGACATTTCTAAAATTTCTCTGATCATTTGGCTATTACTATCTTCTAAAAAAGATATGTAAAAATATATAGCCAGTAAAGAGTAGTATGAGATAATCTGGGTCTTACACACAGAGTGGTTTTTAAGAATCTGTACAAAATAGCAAATACTTTAAAGGTTCTCAGAAATGTACTAGGAGTCCATTACCAAAAGGGGCTTATGACAAGTTCTTAAATAACAGAGTAACTCTACTGTAGAGTATTATAGACTCATCCACTAAATGGCTAAAAACATTTTTCATATCCAGAGACCAAAGAGTCCAGGTTATTACTCTTAATTAAAAATGCTAATTATATTTTAGTGGAATTTGCCAGTATTTTAAATAGGTATTACCTTGACTGAGAAATTCTACTTGGGATTTATCCAAGAAAAATCTCACATTACTCCAAAAAGACACATGTACACTATTGATGAAACTTTAAACTGGGAGAAAGCCATTTGGTAGAACCTACCAAAATAAAAATGTGCATACTCTTTCAGATGGAAATTTCACCATGAAAGATTTTTCTTGAAAAATACACAGGCATATAAAAGAATATTTGATACAGCACCTTTGTGACAATAAAAAACTGTAAACAATGGAAGTGCCTATGAATAATGCAAGTAGGGAAATAAACACTTCCGTATTATGGAATAAGAGTCATTTGAAAAGATTCAATTAGATACGCTCTGTGCTGTACTCAAAGCGAAGAAAGACATGGACACACTAAGTACAGCATATTGTTCAGTGGGACCAGAGATAATAGAGGCAATTAAAAAATATATATAAGCTAAAGTGGTATCTGAGGGTTTGTTTTTATAGTACTCATGTACTATCTTCTTAATTTTAGAAAATTAAACATTCTTCTTTGACTTGTGAGTAGGTGCTTTTAATGATTCCATAAAGACTCATTTATTACAGCTTTGCTTAGCCAAAAGATGGGAAAAGGGATTTTTTAAAAATTGAAAGTAACCAATCTCTAAAACAGAAAGACTAGAAATCTATCTAGTTCTACCTGCTTCTAGTGTATCTGGTTCATCTGGTCTCTGGGCAATCTGTAAGTAATACAACAGAGAGCCGTACAGGTGTGTCCTCACTCGTTGGAATCCGCCACCTAGGGAGATATATAGCAAAAAGCTTTTTTCAAATTAAAGTTAAAACAAATACAAAATGTGTAATTTGTAAGACACTTAGATGAAAAACCTGTCTTCAAAATGAAGTCCAAGAGCTTCTTCAATATGATGTGAAGTGAAGAATCTCCAATAGAAGCAAAACCCACCATTGGGTTCTCTGCTGGAGGAGGGGAGGTGAAAGAACTATCAAGCATAAAAGCATAATGGGTCTCTCCGGGTCCCAAAACTAATGGTTGCTTCTGTTCTGTGCGAACGGCTTGGCTTAGGTGAGCAGTCAGGGTGAACACAGCACCTGCCACCACCGGCATTAACTCTTGTGCTGCTTCATCATCCAGTATCTTAAAGCAGAAAGACAAATCAGAATGAGGACTCCACTTTCAGCTACAGTCATTAACAGGTTTTATATGCATTTAGCTTTTCAACTACCATAAGAGTGTAAGAATGGAATGGCACTGTTCACTGAAAATAAAAGCTAATATGTAGAAAGAAATTTAAACATGACACTGGTAACACGTGTTCTTAACCAGAAGGAATTCCTATCACAAAATTCCTTAGAGATTTTTAATGTAAATTCACATAAATGGCTCACCACCAGAGTGTCCCATCCAGTATGTCTGGAGTAGGATCTATCCCTATGTATTTTAAAAAAGCTCCTTAGATAATTCTGATACACACTCTGATTGAGAGCCACTACTGTACAGAAGCCCTTCTCAAGAAAAGTCTTAGTAACACTGACAGTGCACAACTCTATTTATTCCTAAAATAAAAGGGAAAAGAAAGGATGGTGGCAAACTGTTTAAATGGTATATAAATATTTGTACAGCAATATAGGAGTAATTAGGAAGTAAGGAAGTTTAGGAAGCAATTTAAGAAGTATGTCACCTTATCATGCACATCTTGTAAAATATCACGAATAATCAGTTGTCGATCCTCTGCCTGAATGAGGTCCTGAGGACAAGCTGTCAGTATAATTTCCACCAGCTGCCTCCATGACTCTAGCACATGCCGTTTTGCATGAAGACACTGCAGCAATTTGTTTCTTCCTACCACATACTGAAGTATGGTGCTAATTTCCTAAAGCCACAGAAATTAAATCACAAGGTTAAGACATGGGCAAATAATATTTTTTTATCAACAGAGTCCTATTTTTTTTAAGTTTATTGGGGTACCTGGATGGCTCAGTTGGCTAAACGTCTTGACTTTGGCTCAGGTCATGATCTTGGGGTCCTGGGATCAGGCCCTACATCAGTCTCCCTGCTCAGAGGGGAGGTCTGCTTCTTCCCTCTCCCTCTGCCACTACCAACTCGTGCGTGAGAGTGATCTTTCTCAAATAAATAAACAAAAGCTTCAAAAAATAAATAAAAGTTTATTTTTTTTTTTCAGTAATCTCTATACCCAACATAGGGCTCAAACTCACAACCCTGAGATCAAGAATAGCACGCTCCTCCAGCTAAGCCAGCCAGGCACCCCAACAGAGTCATATTTTTAACACTCTCTGTTAATCTGAATACATTTATAGTATACTTTGGAAACCTTCCACATGCATGCCAAGAAGCAGAGGTGGTAAGGGTATAAATGAGCTCTTTAACTCCATCTTTTCTTGGTACTGTCTACTTACACTTACTCTAGAGCACTACAGTTACCTAAACCTCAAGGTCAAGGGGATGTCTCCCTGACACATCCTTTATTTCTTTGCCTCTTGCTGTGGCCTAGCCAGCTGTTTCCATGTATGTGGTTCTTCCCACCTGACTTCTTACCCATTACTCCCCACCTGTGATGACAAATGACTGTCTTCTCTCGCTGACAGAGAATGAGAGAATACACAACATGAAGAGGTTGCAAATCCTTAACCAGCCAAGCAGAAAAAGAAGTTACTTCTGGCATCTAGACGTTAACTTCAGTTTAGTTTATAAAAGTTTTAAAGTCAAAATGAAAAGATTCCATTAAAGTTTAATTTTAAGTAGTTTACTAATCAATGAACTAACTATAAGTCAATTTTTTGTTTTTGTCTCCTAACTGGCAGTTAAATAGTTAAAAGGTTAAAACTAACATATGCTCAATAGGGCTTACCTCCATTAATAGCGGTCTCTGTCCTATGGCTGCCATACCCTGAAGAGCATTTACTTCAGCTACAAGAACCCTATGAAGAAGCTAAATAATTGAGAAAAGAGAGGAAAAAAATCAGACCATTGCAGACACTGACAGAATAATAAACTCTAGCAATTACTATAAACTGGGAAAAGTTTTGGATGCCTTTATGTATAATCTTCAAGTGGCACTGTCCAGTTTCTAGTCAAAAACTTAAGGTATCCTTCACATCACTAAAGTGGTACCAAAAAGCCTCTGGTACAAGTGGCCTTGGATATCTTCTTCCTATTAGTGAGGCCATTACCATTTACCTGGTAGAGAGTTAAATACCTAAAACCATTCCATAGCTGGGCAGCACGACTGCTCTCAGGAAGGTGATAGGGAAACTTCATAAGAGGTAAAGTTAGTGTGGCCTATTCGGTTTCATTTCCCAGCTATTTGAAAATGAAAACTACAGCTCAATAAAACAGTATCCTTAGCAGAAAACAACTGTATGGTTCTAATTTTTGTTCGATGACTCAAAGTTAGAAGTACCTGATAAAGCACACACTTCAAAACAATCCTTACCTTGACATTGCAGACTGTCTGTCCCCGTAAATTCTTGTGTTCACAGTTAGCAATAACTTGCTCGATCTGGGTCCGATCAAAGAAATCCAACTGCAAAGGCTCAGGGATCTCCTGACTGAAGTCAATCGAGTCCAGAATACTTAGAATTTTTCGGCGTACTAAAAAAAAAAAAAAGTAGTTCAATCTAACTTGGTACAGTGAAAAGAGCAAATCACTGTACTCAGCCCCCTCCCAAAGGTAATGCTATGTTCAAAAGAGTCCAGCAACAGAAGACTGTATTGAAATATAAATTTGACTTTATTTCTAATATATCCATTTGCAATAACATTTTTTTCCCATTCATTCATCCTAGTTACAAAAAAAAAATTTATGAATGACAAATAATCCTTTCTATAGCTTTTCCATACCAGTTGAGAATTTGCAGATACAGGTATAATAATTACCTCTTGAAATTTTAAACAATTTAATATATACCTATAAAGTCATTATAGGTTCAAAGGGCTTTACCTTTTGTAGTAGTATCAAAGTGAAGGAATCCTGAGACAGACCTGTTTTCATCTTCTATTCCTCCTTCACCATCTGTTAGAGCATCAATAATAACAGATCAGGAAAAGAACACACTTGTCAAAATTATTTGGAAATTACAAACATAAAGTATTTCTTTTTCTAGGTCAACAAACTCTCTGCAAATGGATAACTGAAATGCAAAGATGGTGAGGACTTACCAACAACATTCATCTAATTCTTTCTGTCCTTAGGAGATCCACTTCACAATTGTAAAGAGGATAATCAGAACTCCCAAAGAGGCAGGACCCAATCATACCCATGAGATGATTAGGAAAGCTTATGTATAATACACATTAAAATATCTTGGAAAAATAAATAAATAAATAAATAAATAAATAAAATATCTTGGGTCAGGCAGCCCCAGTGGCCTGGTGGTTTAGCGCTGCCTTCGGCCCAGGGCATGATAATCCTGGAGACCTGGGATCAAGTCCCACGTCTGGCTCCCTCCATGGAGCCTGCTTCTCCCCCTGCCTGTGTCTCTGCCTCTCTCTGTGCGTTTCTCTGAATAAATAAAATCTTTAAAAAATAAAAAATAAAATAAAATATCTTGGGTCATGCTGGCTCAGTGTGACAAACTCCACTGAATTTTTGTGTATATGACTATAGCAGAATGTGGATGCTTCAAACAATAATAAAATGGCAATTATGGGGTGATTTAGACATTTTGTGTTTTAAGGAAAAAATTCTAAAGAGAGAAAGAACCTATTTGGTCTATAATCACATACTAAGCACAAGATTGTTGTGCATGCATTCACACAGACCAGTCAGCAGCACAATAAAACAAACGCCAGCATGCTGACCTGAATATGGTTTCACAGGCATGTCATCCAGTAGGAGGTGTAGGAGCCTCTGGGTATGTGAGCGTTGACGATTCAGAGAAGTTACCCTTAGTTCTATTGAGGCAGTCTTCATTAGCCATGACATCTGGTTCAGCATAGACATTTCATATTCTGCAAGTTAAATACATAAGCTTAGTTTCACAGAGTAATAATACAGAATCATAACAGATGTAAATTCCATAACTCATCAGATATTTTCCCATGTAACACACTCAATAATTTATGAAACTTGTCATCAAAATAATTTATCACTCTGTAAGAAAACTTAAAAATCAAAAACAGATGCTAAGAGAGAAAAAATAAGCAAACATATGTCTATAAAAGATGAGCCAAAGTAAACGAAGAACAAAAGAGAATCAAGTTTCCATTACCAGGATAATTTCATACATATCTACAGAATTCTAAATCTGTCCTATTTTGATATTAACATAGAATTTCATACTTAATAAATTCTCAAATATGTAACTTGTAAAAAAAAAAAAAAAAGAACCTAACATACAGTTTAACTTTTATTTCCTGAAACAAATATACAATGCATAATTTTATATTTTAAGATATCTCTTAAGATAACCAAGGACACTTGACTTAACATATAACTAGGGTTAGTCTTTATACCCCAGAAGCCACTGAAGAGCTACAGCCATGGCCCTCGGCTACCCTACAGCTGTGGATCTCAACAAGGGCCACAGTGACCAAGAACTTGAGAAAGCTGAAGCAGAGCCACCACGGGCTCCTCACGAAGCACACCAGATTCATGTGGGATAAGATCCAAGAGGTATGGCTTCACACCATGTAAACAGTGTGCTGTGCTCAGAGTCTCCAAGGGCAAGGCACTCTCAAGTTCATCAAGAAAAGGGTGGGGAAACACATCAGCACCAAGAAGATAAGAGGAATTTAGCAAAGTCCTGGCAGCCATGAGGAAGGTGGCTGCAGAGAAGGACTGAGCCCCTCCCCACTCTGTGCAGACTAAAACCTTTCCAGAAACAAAACCAAAGCCAAAAATGAAACCTATAATTAGGATTGGGAATCACTTATGTTTTTGAATCCAATATTTTCAGCATGCCTCATCTGAAGTCCAAATTCTAATAGCATAAAACATAAAATACACCAAATACTACCCCCACCACCACCACTGCTAAAAGGCAAAACGAGAGTGACTTTTAAAAGACAGATACAGTAATGGACGAGACGTTAACTTTTCTTTCCAATTAGGTATAAAGGAGGGTTTCTTAAAAACCTTGTTTGATCAACAGAATCTTAGGCCAAAAGTAAGACATGCTTATTATGAAAATGAAGTGAAAAATTTTTTGCCATTAAATAATTCCCAAGGATCTCTCACACCACCACTCTAAAAAGTAGTTTAGAAGCTGATAATTACTAGTAATAAAAACGTATTATGAAATCTGTGTTCTTATATTTCCCAAAACGTAAAAGATGATACTACATAAACTCCAATAAAAAAACTTCATAGACTACAGCTGTCCAGATATAGTATGAATTAAAAAAATTGTCCAAATTGATCAAAAAGAAACTTATATAAAGCAGAATCCTGTAAAACACAGGTAGCCTGGGATTGTATTGATCAGGTCAGCAAACTCAGCTATAATTTCCACTGCACTTAGTTTTCCATTTTTTATTTCAAGATCTGAATAGGTTTCATTACATATACAAGAAATAAAAGTAAAACAAGAGATTTTAAACACCTTCACTCAAAAATCTAAATATCTGTAATTTTCTTACATAAATATTTTCTTATCTCTTCAACACAGTTTGAAAATTTTATTTGGTAGTACAAGGATCAAATTCCATCCTTGATAAGCCATTTTTAAATAATTTTATGTCAGCGGCTAGAACATTAGGCTTCTCAAGAACAAATTACATAAGCAACTCAAAATAACAAAGCAAAGTAACAAAATGAATTTGCAGAATTCTACAAATACTATAACTGCAATCCCTGAATGCTGTACAAATAAAATCACTCAACATGAACTTCACAAATTATTTTTAATAGTAAGAGAAAATGACATCCTACCTTTGTTAGAAAAAGGTAAATGTTGTAACTGAGAAAATAAGAAATCCTGGCTGGTTCTCAAGTACCTCATAGTAGGACCAGATGTATCTGCGCATGCACACAACTGATATATCACCTAAAGAGTTAAAATGAAATAAGAAAATCCTCAAATCATTTTCTGTGTTATAAATTTTAAGATAAAAGGTAAACTTAGGTTTACTAAATGGAAACTAAGACCTATCAATAACTCAAGCAAAATGGATAAACACACATATTACACAGATGCTCAATTACAAGCTGTTGTTGGCACCCCAACACAAGAAAATGCAATGGAATTTAATTGAGAGTGCTAATGACATTATTATAGAACTAACCTTTAAGTCAGCCTAAGTATACTTATTAATATATGCAGTTAATAAGTTTTACTATTTTGACTATCAGTAATAGCAAATTACTCAGAAGTAACTTCTAAAACCTGTACTTAATTTATCTGAACCTCAGGAAGATGGTAACTTACAAGGACTGAAGTAATAAAAAAAAAAAAAAAATACAAAGACGATCCAAAGATTCAACTAAACAAATATAAATTCTAAATTAAATAAAAATATAACAGAAAATAACAGAATTGAAGATAAAAGCTTTTATAACAAATATAAGAAAAAGTGAATACCTATAATATACATAAAGCTCTCCATTAGGTACGAGTATCATAAAGATTCAAACAGATAAACTGGCAAAAAACATTTTACATGAGGAAAAAAATATAGATCATCCAAGAAAAATGTCCATCTTTTTCAGTAATAAAAAAAAAAATTAAGGCAACAATAAGGAAGGTCCCTTATTTTAAACAGCAAAATTTTTAACTGTAGAAAGCAAATCCTAGTATTTGGCAAAGTGGTAGCGAAAAATTTTACTTGTGAATATTCTATAAATATTTATTAGATGCTTTGTAACAGGCATTTTAAATTCATCTGTTATTAGCTCTATTTAATACCTATCATAACTCATGCTTACTTACAAATTAAAATCTCAAGTCATAAAACTATTCATAGTCTTTGACCCAATAGTCTATCATCATCTATAGATTCTGAATTTGTAAATTCATCTACATGCTAAACTTATTTGTAATTTCACAATTAATACAAGCATGCTCTTGTAGTTGCTCATGGAAAGGTAAGGAGCAGCAAAACATTTTGAGTTGCCCACCTTGCATGCTCTCAGCTGAGGCTGAAGAAGGCAAGGCTCTTTGTCCTGGTTTCAGCTCTAATGTTGTAACAGCTATCCTTTCCATATTTCGTATGTGATCCGTTTTTCATACTTCGTGCATTTTGTTAGTGATTTTGCTATTTAAAACGGCCAAGTATAATGCTGAAGTAAGTGCACCTAAGTGCAAGGACATGCCTTACAGAGAAAATACAGGTGTTTGGTAAGCTTCACTCAGGGAGACAAGCTATAGTATAATATATAGTATATAGTGCTACTGGCCATGAGTTCAATGCTAATGAATTAACAGTATATATTAAATAAAGTGTCTTTTAACAGAAACACATAGAAGGTTATTTAATTATCAGTTGAGAAAAATACTGGGAGGCTTAAAAGGTCCTAACACTATGTCTTCCCTAGGAGCAATGGTTCAATATTCGCCAATTCAGTATTCACTATGAATTTTTAAAACCAATAATAACAATCAACTGTTAATCCATGTCAGAGAGGTGAGAGCAAAGGTACAGGCTCAGTGTCAGCTTCCTGACCAGAAGGCCTTATACTGCTGGAAGATGAAGGGTCAATAAGGGTCTAAAGACTTTTTTCTGAAGCAGAGTAAAGTATAAACCTACAGGTGAATGAAGTACCTTTCATTAAAAATGGAGCAGTGCTGCTGACTAAATGCAGATTCTGGAGCAGAGCCTGAGATTCCGCACTAACATGCTCCCAGGAGGGCAGCTGATTAGGCTGGACCCCATTTTTTTTTTTTTTGACCCCATTTTGAATCGAGAAAAGTCACAGAGCATATGTAATATTGCTGGTAGTCTGCTGGGACAGACATGTTTTCTTTGGCCAGTATAGTGTATCACAAATCGGAGAATCTGGTAAACCAGAGTCTGCATTCTGACGCGATTAACAATTAGCAGAGCTGAGGAGAAGTGCATGTGATTTCGGGTCTGTCAAATCCTCCTCCTCTGCCCTCTCCCCACCCTTTTCTCTTAAATCTGGCTCCATTTGCTTACTTCACCTAACTCCTTTAGCCTCCGTGATTAAGATTATCAACTACTTCTACTAAGTATGTTGAATTCTAGAACGCTGCTGAAATGTACATCAGGTTTGTTCCCTCATTAAGGAAGAGTTCATTTTCATTCTAAGGAAGACTTAGCTTACAGGCTTTCCTTAGAGTATTTACAATGAAGGGCTGTTTGGACAGCCAGGGGCCAGAAGGAAATAGTAAAGAATTAAAAAAAGAAAAATAGGAGAATAATAAAGAAAAATCTCCAGGGCACTAGAAGTCAATGATGCCTTTTTTATTATGAAAATATAAATCACAGGTACTACTGAAATTGAGAAATTAGTCACATCCTATAAAAGGCTAGATTTTTGGACATTTACACTTACAAATGAGTAAGACAAAAAAGAATCACAAGTGAACACAGGCAAAACAAAAGTTCTCACTACAGTTTAAACTTCACGCTAATGTGACTTTCCGCCACCTGACATGTAGCTCCAGGACCGCAGGATTCACATGGTTCTTAAAAAGTGCTTTCATCCACAGTCTGACATTCAGTTAAGTCTCACAAAAGCCCACTGCTATTTAATTTAAAAACTCAGGGAGGGATCCCTGGGTGGCGCAGCGGTTTGGCGCCTGCCTTTGGCCCAGGGCGCGATCCTGGAGATCCGGGATCGAATCCCACATCGGGCTCCCAGTGCATGGAGCCTGCTTCTCCCTCTGCCTGTGTCTCTGCCTCTCTCTCTCTCACTGTGTGCCTATCATGAATAAAAAAATAAATAAATAAATAAATAAAAATAAAAATAAAAAAAAAATAAAAAAAATAAAAAAAATAAAAAAAATAAAAACTCAGGGAAATTTCATGGCATGCTCAAGCTGATTAAGCTCAAGCTGGTTAAGGGGAGGAGATGAAAATCAGAGGTCTTCTACTGTCTTCACCAAAAAGAAACAAACTGAAATAGAACCACTGGAAACTTTCTACACTACCAAGTCAAAATCCATCTCAGAAATCTAATCTCATTTTTCAAGGGAGCAACATATAGCTCTACAGATTTATAGGATCTTGGGGCTTGTGCTCCATGGATTTTATCTATAAATGAAAAACAAGCCAAACTATCAAATGAACTCATTTCAACTCAAGTCTGTTACACTTCCGTATCTGTGATGTGTTCAAGCACCTAGTTAAATTTCTTCTACTAAGTGCTATTAAGTACAGCCTTCTGTATACCTGGTAACATAGTTCAGCGAGTTGAGGAGACTCTCTCACTGCCACCGGGCCTGTTCTCCCTTCGGTTCCTTTCTCCAAGATGTTTAAAATGGCATGAAGGCACGTCCGAGGGCAACCTAACACTCCTATGTGAAACCAAAAAGAAATTTAACTTTTAAAATTTCTGCATTAAAAACCCTAAGATACCTTGAGAAAAGTTAAATTCCAAAAACATATGCTCCACTGTAAACACACTTGTAAATACTGACATGAAAAATTAGTAAGTGCCAATTTTCCAAGGCTTAATTTGTGGACTGGATCCAAGTTCTAAAGAGTTACCTACCATGTGACCTCTCACTTTCAATGAATTATCCCATGAGCCCAGAATTCAATGAATGACCATTTAGCTACATAAATACGAAAGAAAAACAACATCTATGTGTACAATGGCTGTACCTGGATCTTGTAGGTTTGTGGTACTGACAGGTTTCTTCAGTTCAAATCCCAGCAGGTAGAGAGCAAGATTGGGTGGGTTGCGTTCCAGAGAGGTGATGAGAAGATTCAGGATGTGGATTCTTGTTTCATGACGGATTCCAGCTAACTTCTTCTCAAGCTCTGATCCTTAATGTGGAAATCCACAAAACAAAATTACAAAACTAAAAAAGTCAAGATAAGTCAAGTTTAAATATATAAAGCTTATATTCCAAACCATCACGTTCTCTTTAAGTTCACTTCACCAGCCATTACAGTAAGTTCAGATTTGTTTAAGAGGATTCCACAAAGCCTTACATGTTTGTGCTAGCAAATTCTCAAACTTCTGTTTCATCACCAACAATTAAAGTTCTTGTTATATTATTTATATAAAGTAAAAAATAAACATGTTAGTGGAAGACCTACCCTCTTCTAGGCGTACAAATTCTTCTGTATCTTCACTATCCAAACACTCCACAAATCCAGCCATCAGCTTCTGACTTACACTCTGGGTTCACAGATTTTTTAAAAGACAAATTATAAACTTCTTAAATATTAGAGAAACTATACACTTGTCTATAAAGAAAAAAGGCAAATCTCTAAAGTATTTAGGTTTTAGTTTTGCTTTTAATAGGAAACTCAGTTCCTTAAAATGCCATACGCTCTCTTTAGAAATAACTGAAGACGCAAAAAATTTTAAAGTTTATTGATTTCAAAACTTGCTTCTCCAAATTTTCTTTCTCAAAGAATCAAATCAGTTTAAAAAAAATAACATTAAATTGCCATCTCATGACCTCTTCATCATAAACCCAATGCTATGGGATCTTAACTAAAATATAAAATAAAATTCTTATCTTTTCTCTTTAGAAATATATTGCTTATCACCAGTTTTATGTTTCTGGGCTGAGAGATTAGACACTACTTCAATCTCCTCGAGGAATCTAGCAGGATGTTAAAATTGGTAATAATAATTCATACTCAAATGTTTATGAGTGATCTGAGAACTCTCACTTTCCACATCCCCTATCATGTGGTTTTTTGTGGATTTTTTTGTTGTTGTTGTTACAACTGATTAATGGAACTTTAAGTCAATCTGTGGGCGATATATTGCCAGCCCAACAAAGGAAGATTCTGATGTAAAGGAGTACACAACAAAATCCAACTAGCTAAAGCAGTGATTTCTAACATGAATGAAAGAGGGGAAAAAGTAGCAGATTCCCCAAAAGTAGCTCTTCAGCATAGAATAGAGCTGTTCAAAATAGAAAGAGAGTATAAATTGGATTAACAGAACATCTGAAAACTGTCTATAGGGCAATATCAAACATATTGACACAAATGGAAGTCACCAGAAAGCCAACTCAACAATGAGACACATTCAGAATTGCACAGGCTCGAGATACCTGGGTGACTCAGCAGTTGAGCGCCTGCCTTCAGCTCAGGACATGGTCCTGGAGTCCCAGGATCAAGTCCCGCATCAGGCTCCCTGTGAGGAGCCTGCTTCTCCCTCTGCCTATGTCTCTGCTTCTCTCTCTGTCTCTCATGAATAAATATTTAAAGTTAAAAAAAAAATTAAGACCAGAGTCTGAGTGACTGACAGAGTGAGACAAAGGATGTAGGACACAAGCAGAAGCTGCACTGACAAGCCTCATCACCTTATTGTACTCAGAAGAGCAAGAGTCTCACTCTGCTTGCCAGGCACACGCTACAGTGCCTATGGTATCACTGTGGATGGTATTCTTTTCAAACACAAATCACAGCCCAGTACACAGATAGGTTTTCACCATCATATATAAATACACTTACTCTCATACAACTTTTTCATAAACAAAAATAAGATTCCTCCACAGACACTGTGACTTTCATATGTGCTCAGAACGTACCAAATGAAATAACAACAACAAAATCAGTTACCTGGTCATGTGTGAAATCTCCAACCAATTTTATCTGAATATTAGAGTTGCAAGAGATACAGCAGAGGATCTTGGCACTTTCAAAAGCCAATTCTGAATTAGTGTTGCCATGATACAGGTATCTTTAAAACAAGAAAACATTTGAGGAGCGATGTGATGAAACTTTTGGCTTTTTACTCTTCTCAACATCTTGGGTAAATGACAAAGGCTTCCATCCTAACTAGATACAGTCTGTTATTGGTTAAGAATTGCATTCCTCCAAAATTTGATCGTTTATATCTGAACCCACAGTAACCTTGTTTGGAAATAGGGTCTTTGTAGACACAGGCAATCAAGTTAAGATGAAGTCATTACAGACAGCCCTAGTCCAATGACTGCTATCCTTATTCAAAGGAGGGATTTGGGATGGACACACACACACACACACACACACACACACAGAGAATGCCATGTGAAGCTGAAGTAATCAATCAGGGTGACACCTCTACAAGTTACAAAACACCAAACACTGCTAAGCAAGTTACAGGAAGCTAGGATATATACAATGAAAAGTTTGCTCCTTAGCCCTAACCAACAAACTTCTAGTTTCCTTAATATATATATATTTATACATTTTATTAGTTTCAGAGATAAAATTCAGTGATTCATCTGTTGTATATAATACCCAGTGCCCAATACATCATGTACCCTCCTTAAATGCCCATCACCCAGTTACCCCATCTCCCCACCCACCTCCCCTTCAGCAATCCTCAGTTTATTTCCTAGACTTTGGAATCACTTTTGGTTTTCTTCCCTCTCAATTTTCATTTTATTTTATTTTTCCTTCCCTTCACCTAAGTTTATCTATCTTGTTTCTTAAATTCCACGAGTGAAATCATAAGGTATTTGTCTTTCTCTGACTTCTTTTGCTTAGGATAATACTCTCTAGGTCCAGCCACATCACTGCAAATGGCAAGATTTCATCCTTTTTGATGGCCAAGTAATATTCCTCTCTCTCTCTCTCTCTCTGTGTGTGTGTTTGTGTGTGTCCTTGTCCCAAATCCCTTCTTTATCCATTCAGCTGTAGATGGACATCTGGGTTCCTTCCATATTTTGGCTATTGTGGACATCGCTGCCATAAACATTGGGGTGCAAGGGGCCCTTCTGAATCACTATGTTTGTATCCTTTAGATAAATACCTACTAGGGCAATTGCTGGGTCATAGGGTAATTCTACCTTTAACTTTTATAAGGAACTTCCATACTGTTTTCCAGAGTGGCTGCACCAGTTTGTATTCCCACTAACAGTATAATATTGTCTCCCTTCAGGAGACAAACAATACTAAGACAATGTCGTTTTATACTAAGAAATGCTTAAGATACAAATTCATTAGAAAGAGAAAAAAAATTGTAAAGGTCAGAGTAATTAAAATCAGAAGGACTAAAGAAGGCAAGAACAAAATGAGCCTCCCAACCCCCAAAGTAATGAATGAGGATCTGACCAGATTTAGAAATCAAAGGTGGAAAGCAAGCCCGCATGATTTATTTCGTCATTTTTCTATCTACAAATATAACTTACCTGGCAATATTCACCACATTATCAGCCTTCTTGGTTCTGGGATTGATTCCCTGTAACAACTGTTCTAGAGGAGAAACTATTAGAGCCAGCTGACTCTCTCTTAGAAGGTCCATAAAGAGATTTTCCTTTTGCAGAGTCAGATTGAGAAGTGCAAGGCAATGCTGCACTGCTTTCTCCAAGTGTTTCTTCCCTACAAAAAAACATAAAGTTAGAAAGTTCTACATGAATCTTAAAAATGCACAGTTCTTAGGAAAACAAGCCAAAGGACAAGTTGTGGACTCAAAAAGCCCTCAAATGTCCACTTACAGCAGCAACTTCATAAAACTACTCATCAATGTCAATTCACCATAATTTCTGTAATTTAAGATTACTTGTATGCAATGGCTTCTCATTTTCCCTTATCTCTTCCTTCATTATTTAGAGCAATGGTTTTCAGATTGAGGGTAATTTAGGTCCTGGAGGACACTTGGCAAGGCCTAGAGATACTTTTGGTTGTCACAACTGGGAAAGCACTATAGGCATCTAGTGGGTGGGGGCCTACAATGCACAGAACGGTCTCCACAGCAAAGAATTACATGGCCTGAAATGTCACTGGCTCCAAGACTGAGAAACTGATTTAGAGTAATATATACTCACTGCAGAAAATTTGCAAATAAAGAAATTGAGAATTTGAACAAAGATTATCTATAATCCCACCATTCAAATTTAAAATACATGAACTCTGGAGCCAAATTGTCTACGTTCAAATCACAGAGCCAAAAGTTACCACCAAAAGATATGAAATCTCTTTGTTACATCAATTTCCTTATTTATAAACTGGAAATGATATCTAATAATATAAGGCTTTTATACAGATTAAATGTGTTAAAAGTGCTTTTAAAAGCACCAAATGTATAGTAAGCTCTCAATAAATCATAATTAGCAGTAGTAATGATATTTTTTCTTAAAGATTTTATTTATTTATTAGAGACAGAGAGAGAGAGAGAGAGAGAGAGAGAGAGAGGCAGAGGGAGAAGCAGGCTCCATGTAGGGAGCCCGACGTGGGACTCAATCCCGGGTCTCCAGGATCACGCCGAGCTGAGGGCAGTGCTAAACCGCTAAGCCACTGGGGCTGCCCACAGTAGTAATGATATTAAATAATATCTATTGAACACTATGTAGCAGGCAATATATAGTTAAGTGCCTCTACGAAGACTATAGAGACAAGAAAACAAAAAATACATTAGATTTAAATATAGGCAGGTTAAAGACATTAAAATGAAAGAAAAATAACTATAATTACCCATTAAAAAAACCATGCAATGAGACACAGTTATAGTGAGAGACACTGTACTTTA
Organism: Canis lupus baileyi; assembly: GCF_048164855.1. Lineage (NCBI taxonomy): Eukaryota > Metazoa > Chordata > Mammalia > Carnivora > Canidae > Canis > Canis lupus. Next base: position 49,819,299 of record NC_132852.1, on the reverse strand, counting down.
CTCTTTCACTTTTTTTTTTTTTAAAGATTTTATTTATTTATTCATGAGAGACACAGAGAGAGATAAAGAGAGAGAGGCAGTGACACAGGCAGCGGGAGAAGCAAGCTCCACACAGGGAGCCCAATGTGGGACTCGATCCCAGGACTCCAGGATCACGCCCTGGGCCGAAGGCAGGTGCTAAACCACTGAGCCACCCAGGGATCCCTCTTTCACTTTTAATATACTTTCACTGCTTGACTCAATGAAAACTTTACGTAAATATGGAGAACCTCACATGGAAAAGGACTTCAGAAATCATCTATTTTAACCTTCCAGTTATAAAAAATGAAAATATGAGAACTGTTTTCAAGACAGTAAGACATTCGGGCACATACCAGGGAAAGGGGCATAGGTATCCAGCTGCTTAACGCCTTCTTCCAATAAACTAAGAGCAAGCTCCAACATTGGTGACTCATTCAGAAGATGATACATGAGACTAAATCCTGGTGGCTTGTAGGCTATGATTTCTTCTCCTAAATAGAACACAACATAGTCCAAAAGACAGTTAGTACTTTTGTCACACCCTTGGTTTATATGAAATGTATGAGACTTGAAAATTAAATGGCATCTGAATGGGCAAGTTTCAATTTAGAGACAAGGATACAAATTGTATACAGTGGTAATTCCCAAATGGGCTGTTTTGCTCACAGCAGTTAGTTATCTATAACATGTTAACTTGTCAAATAATCTGTAAGGCAGTGTTGTCTTTCACTCCACAAAATTTTACTTTATTTTCTCTTGTTCAGAACAATTAAAATAAATAATGTAATTAAAAAGATTACACTCTAATTTATAAACTTAGAAATAATTTGTATCATATATATATATATATCTAAATTATAAGTAGCTTTATAAATAGCTGACAGCTTATTTGAAAGTGACAGAATTACCTTGTTTTTTTTTTGTTTTTTTTTTTTTTTTCAGAATTACCTTGTAATTCCACAAACTGGTCTACAAAATCTTCAAGTTGAGGCTCATAATCTCTGAGCAATTTATAAAACACCTCCAAAACAACCTCAGCAACTTCCCACTATGGAAAGACACAAATGTTACAGTAACAATAAAACAGTCCAATGTGATAGCCATGCTAGGCTTTTCATTCCTCCCACTTTACTCCAGAACATGTCAAAAGTGTCAAATATTTCATATTTTCTCTAAAGATCTCAGCTATAAAGGGTCTAAGAAACCATCTAATCACACTTATTTCAAAGAGAAAGCAAGTGAAGCTCAGAGCATGAATAACTTCCCTAAAACTATAAAGCTTGGTAGCAAAGGTGCTGGAAGGCAAGCCCTGGACTTCTATTCCCAGACCAATATTCTATCTTACACCTCGAGCCAAAGAAGTTAAGACTCCATCACTAGTAGGCTTGCCCCTAATGGCCCCATTAATACCCTTCTGATAAAAAATATTTTTAAAAGCTATGCAACAAGGAAAACTACTTATGCCAAAGGAAAAATATATTTTAAAAAAAAATTTTTAAAAAGAAAAATATATATAACAGTATAGATAGGAAAATTAAGACTTTGTTTTAAAATAAATCCATTAAATAGAATTTATTAAGGCTGAGTTTGATAACTTAGATAAGGATTTTTTGTTTTTTCTTTTTAAATTTTAAAATCATTTCCACTGCACGTAATTTTATCAAGACTAGTTTGGGAATTGGGACTATATGGTGATTTTTTTAAATTATTTTAAAATTATCTACTATCTGTACTTCCCAAAAATTTCAAGATCATTGATTTAAATAAAAAAGGCTTATCACCACATAATAATGAATTTTAGGACTGACAAATATATACACTGGCTCTAATAGTCTATGTTATTTATCTCGATCTAAAGCACTGTTTTAGTACTCTAAAATATAACGACAGAAGTTAAACCTGAGGAAGACTTTCAAGTGCAAAAACTTCATGAAATTGAGGGAAAAAAGTCAGAGGGTATATATGTTAGGGTGGAACTCCAATCAATGGTAGCAAGGGAAATAGCAGCACTGCAAGTATCCAGATGCATGAACAAAAAACAATAATCTGGAAAGAATGTGGCTAACTGAAGCTCTAAACACTTAGATCATAATGACCTTTTAACAAAAAGGCAAATAAGCTACCTAAGAGAAGTGCAAAAACATATCAGAGCATTTGTTGAAGAGATCACAATTCTCAGCATCCATTATTCGGCATTCACAAGGACTTTTAACAAGTCATATGGTCGCCATTAATTCTTTTCATCAAGGAGACAGATGTTAATGAGGTAATTTTAGGACTTAAATGTACACCCAGTGTTTATTTTTACTCTGTGAGAAGCAAAAATCATAAGACAAGTGACCAAAAATGAATTTCAGTTACTTGGGATGAAATATTAGAAATAAACTGTGTCCAATGAAAGGGAAATGAGTACATACACCATGCTAAAAACAAGTAAAGATCACACATTAAAGATTAAAGAGACTGTTTTCAAAGGATCTTTGATGGCATAAAAAAGTGCTCATGATAACAAATTTAGTAGTCAAAAAACAGATGCAAACTAATTTAACTAATTATCTCAAAGTATATATATATAGGAAAAAGACTAAATTATCCCTCCTAGGGGATTATGGATAATATCATTTCTTCTTATATTTTTCTATATTTTCCTAACTGTCCCAAATTAGCATAAAAATTATTTTTATAATCACTAATACAACAACGAATAAAACCAATAGGTTCAAAAATAGCAAACTATAAAAATAAAGCAGAAATGTCCCTACAAGACACATCCAAGCGGATCTGGGAGGCAATAAACAGTATTATAGACTAAGTGAATTATGTCAGAACCTGGAAGGGTCTCTTACATAGCTTAGAGGTTATGAGCTTGAATCTGGAATCAGAGTCCTAGGTTCAAATCCTGGTCCTAGACCTTAGGCAAGTTCCTTAACCTTGCTAAGCCTCCGTCTGTAAAATGGGAATATTAATAGTACCTGCCTCACGGTAAGATTGGAATTACATAAGATGATATATGCGATAAGTTGTGTTCAGTTGTGTGTTGTAACCAGAGCAAATACGTATATAAATGTCAGTGCTCCTTCCAATTCCATCCGTGGCAAACATACCTGATGGACCATAATATGTCTTCCCACTAAGCTAAGACTCTACAACTCAAAAGTGCTACTAGATCAATAGAAGTTGGTGTGCAAGTCTAAACTTACTTCAATCCCTAAACAAAATCATCCCCAAAAAGGACAATGTGTTTCCACCTGACAAAGGTGTGATATTTTTGGTTCAATTTTGGTCCAAATTTGTTCAACTAAAGATATGAATGACTATAAATTCATATCAATTAAATTACTGATCACTAAAAAAGCCAGTGCTTTAGTTTTAATGCACAGATTGATTTTAAAGCATATAAACTAATCAGATCATGGGCATCTCAGCATTAAGACTATGAATTGTATTGATTGTCAAAGGCTAAAATGAATTTATAGCATCTTATAACTTTAATAAAAGAAAAAGCATCAATAAATGAATAAGGATAAAAAAGGTTTCTCTGAACATTACCTTTTCAGCTGCTCTCCGGTAAGCTCTCGTGCGGAATCGGAGAAACACAGAATCTCTGAGGAACTGCAAATAAGGGTCAAAGCCAGGGGGCCGCAGGCCAGCACCCAAATTAGAAGGAAATGAACTCTCCACCAAGGTACTAATAAGCTGGCAAAAAGCTCGAGTCAATGGGTATTCTTCACACCGGGATTCTATTTCATTTAGTTCAACCTTTCAAAGAAAAATAAAGACATTTAGCAATATAAAACAATCAGCTATAAAGTACATTTTGCAGACATTGACTCATTAATGTTGAGCTTATCATCATGACACCAAAAAGAAATGTAACAAATATTACCATTGTTCATTTAAAGGAAAAGACACAAAAGTAGTATATAAATCTAGATCAGATGGAAGAATTTCAAATTCCCACATATTATTCCCATCTGTGAATTAAAAATAGAAATCTTATGCTTCTTCATGAAAAAGAAAAGGAGAGCATAGAGTGAGAAAAAAAGAAACTAAAACAAGTAAAATCTCACTTTGGTTGACCCAAGTAACTGAATTAAACTAGATTCAAAGCAAACTTTCAGCTCGGATGGCTGCTTTGTAACATCTTTTCCCAAAACTGAAACCTAAAGCTTTTGGTCCCTCTCATGAAAAGTTTCATCTCCATTTCAACACTGCCCTGACTACACTTCAAATGAAATATACTAAATTTGAAAATTATAAGAAACCAACAGAGTAAGAACAACTTTTGTTAATTTTCATCATGTGAATGTACAAATAGAACATTTAAACTAAAAGGAAAACTTTACCTCGATACCAATAGCTTGCCTCTGGCTTGGAACCCTTACGGTTTGCAGTATCTTAAAATAAGAAATAGATGTTAGGAATAAGAAATAAATGTTAGGAACATTCCCCAATCCTCAATGAAAAATAGTGGCTCTGCAATATAAACTTTTCTTTTTTTTTAATTTTTATTTATTTATGATAGTCACACAGAGAGAGAGAGAGAGAGAGAGAGAGAGAGGCAGAGACACAGGCAGAGGGAGAAGCAGGCTCCATGCACCGGGAGCCCGACGTGGGATTCGATCCCGGGTCTCCAGGATCGCGCCCTGGGCCAAGGCAGGCGCTAAACCGCTGTGCCACCCAGGGATTCCTGGCTCTGCAATATAATAGTCATATTTCTCACCTACCACATATATGTATCTTATGATCCTGATCAGAAATGACAATTGAGAAGTCTCTGGGACGCCTGAGTGGCTCAGAAGTTTAGTGCCTGCCTTCAGCCCAGGGTGTGATCCTGGAGTTCCAGGATCGAGTCCCACATCAGGCTCCCTGCAGGGAGCCTGCTTCTCCCTCTGCCTGTGTGTGTGTCTCTCTGTGTGTCTCATGAATAAATAAATAAAATCTTAAAAAAAAAAAAAAAAAGAAAAAAGTCTCTGATAGGACTTTCATTAGTAATTGTATGTGATTCAGGTAAAACCTTTAATTATCTGGGCTTCAGAAAACTGGTAGTTTCTAAGTGCACATAAGAACAATATTCAACAAATACCCTCTGAAATATTCTAGGAATGAATCTTAAGAGGATTTACAGAATAAAATCTCACCAGGGTTTGAGACCAGCCCCACTGTCTGCACCAGAAAACCAATAATTAAATTTGTTAATAACAGATTTGAACAAATTTCTTATGTGGGCAAAAGTTCAGAGTTAAGATGTTCTGACCTGACCTTGCTAGGTACATAGGCAGTATGCGGCATAATGAATGACACTTCATGTTATATTACTTACCACTCTTACAAGCTGAAAATGTACTATCACGTAGAATCCTTAAAAAAGAAATCCTGCTCTAGAAATGTCTAAGCCCAACCATACTTCATTATTGGTATAAAGGAGCGCTAAGAACTTAGAACACTAAGTAGTGACACATTCATAAATGAAAAAATATGAAGTATTGATACTAAACCCAAAGTGACTCAGCCTCTCAGCACACACCAGCTCCCTTCATTTTGCTCTTATAAAACATCATCACCTCTTCAGGACACACGTTAGAAAATAACTAGAAATTTTACTGCTTCAAAATGGTGTTAGAATCACAGGCTCCTATATGTTTTACTGTTTTTTAGACAAACACATATTCCACTGAACCATTTTTCTAGAGATATGTTTGTAAAGCACATCCTTCTTTTTTATTCTAATATGTATTATATATAATCATATAATATGCATTATATAATATATATTATATAGAATATATCGTATATTATTCTTAATAATTATATAACATTAATGATTAATATGTTAATAATATATAATTATGATAATAATATATTATTTTATATATATTAAGTAAGTATACCTTCATAGAAGAATTCCAAAAAAAAAAAAAGGATTCCAATAAATCTTACATCTTAAGAAAGAAAAATTGAGGGCAGCCCGGGTGGCTCAGCGGTTTAGTGCCTGCCTTCAGCCCAGGGCGTGACCCTGGAGACCCGGGATCCAGTCCCCCATCAGGCTCCCTGCATGGTCTGCTTCTCCCTCTGCCTCTCTCTCTCTCTCTGTGTCTTTCATGAATAAATAAATAAAATCTTAAAAAAAAAAAAAAAAAGAAAAATTGATAGAGGACATGGAAGCAGCAGAAAAGAATAATAGGTAATCCTAACATTTAGTAAGTACAAATAACACCTGCAAGCTCTTGTCAGCCTAGCCTCACAGACGGAGTAAGGAATTCTGTCCATTTATTGTCTGTGCCCACAGAAAAACAAAGTCTTGAGAGCCCATCGCTAGTAACCTAGTAAAGCTGTCAACTGATGCAAGAGAAAAACCTAACCCTGTTAGTTTCTGATGCTGTGTTCAGTACTAAAACCAGGACTGTCTAACTGGGAAGGTCCTGGTATACTGTAAGTTGCAAACTGGATGCTCTTGCTTTTACCATGTTACCAGGCCTCACTTTTCAAACTATAACAAATAAGAGAGCTTGTAATCTACTACCTGAGTGTATTCCAGGGACTGCCAGAGGGAAGCAGCAATTTCAGGAGATTTTCCAAAAGCTGCAAGGGTCTTCAGCAGCTCTGCTTTAAGAACGGGGGGAATACTGCATTGTAGGAGTCCCAGAATCACCACAACCGGGGTCCACTGAGGATGTTCACAGAGTGCCAGGCGAGCATTTTCACTCTGGGAATCAAATACAGAAAGAACAAGACTTTCTCATCTTTAAAAAAGCTAAGGGAAATGACTAGCAATCATCTAGTCATTTGCTAGCACTTACACCGAGTATTCATAGACTTACTACGTACTAAAACAAAGACAAACCTATGGCTTATGCTTTGAGGTCTACCAGTGGATCAAATCAGATTATAGCTCAATGTAAAGAATGGAGGAGAAATAGTCTTTTAGAATTATTTTTATAGCTCTAAGCATGGAAAATAGTCCATATGAGATAAATGGTCTACAGAGTCACATAAATCTTACCTAAACACTTTCAAATCTTTCTGAAACAATGTAGTATGTTTTCTACTACGATACATGAATAACTAACTTCATTTTTTGAGAAAAAAATGAAGATTATAGAAGTGCCTGGGTGGCTCAGTCAGATAGGCATCTGACTTCAGCTCAGGTCATGATCCTGGGATAGAGCCCCATATAGGGCTCCTGGTTCAGCAGGGAGTCTGCTTCTCCCTCTCCCTCTGCCTCTCCCCCAGCTCATGTTCTCTCTCTCATTCTTGCTCTCTCTCAAATAAATATATAAAATCTTAAAAAAAAATGAAGATATATATATGATATCAAATACCACTTATTTTTCTTTTTTAAGTAGGCTCCACACCCAGAGCGGAGCCCAAGACAGGCCTAAATTCACGACCCGGAGATTAAGATGCGAGCTGAGATCCAGAGTTGGAAGCTTAGCTGACTGAGTCACCCAGGCATGCCAATACCATTCCATTTTAATTCAACAAAAAATAACTACTAACTTTATGTTTTAATGTTAAGCATTCCTGGAAAAACTGAAAAGTCAGAAGACAATATTCCTGTCCTCAGGACAGATTGTCTCACTAAGCAATTTTGCTCTAGGAAATAATAGAACTAAAAGAGGTTTCTGAGTAAAGATATTATGTAATGAAACCAATGTTTCTTATAAAGTCTAATTTTGGTAGTGGCAGGTAAGATGGGTCAGTGTAAAGAGAGAATAAAAGAGTAATTCAGTGAGTAACTTTTCTTTTTCCTTTAGTAAATAACTTTTCTCTTTAATCAAAAATAGCTTTAGGTACCTGAATGGCTCAGTCAGTTAAGCATCCAACTCTCGGTTTTGGTTCACATCATGATGTCAGGGTCAAGACATCGAATCCCACTTCAAGCTTTGCACTTACCGTGGAGCCTGCTTAAGATTCTCTCCCTCTCTACCCCACCTTGTACCCTGCTTGCATGTGCTCTCTTCTCTAATAAAAATAATAAATCAATTTAAAAATAAACTTTAAAAATAATTTAAAATATATTCTTTATGCATACATAACACCAATACATACACATCCACAACTATGCTATGAGACCTTCTAGAAGGATGTGCATCCACAACTGATTCTTCTTTGCCTATTTTCCTTCAGGCATATGCTATTATATTCCCACTAGCTGACAGCAATAAACTGGGCTACCATTGCTAAACCCTCTGAAGGTAAAGAAACACAGAGCCTAAAAATAGAATTCCATATATGCAAAATTCATCACTCATAAACCTCAAGCATTTCATGAAAATTTGGGAGTTTCTTAAGATGCCCCTGTGCTAGAAAACAAAATTAAACTCTCATATGATGTGGATGATAATTACCCAAGTAATGATGGTGGAGGTGAGCTGTAAAAAAGCAATCAATCCATCCTGTTCCTTCTGGGTGATTCCACGGGAAGGAAGGTGCCGGTACTGGACACTATCTGCACTTGGAAGATCCTTCCGGAGGTGCTCATGGTAAAGCATTAAGGAGTGAAAGAAATGTTCCCAGGAAACAGGACTGCCACCTGTTCCCTGAATATTTTCAACTGTAGAGAAAGCACAGAATTTTGTTTCAAAAATGCCTAAGCATTTCCTTGGAAATGGAGGGAGAAAATAAATTTAAAGCAATAAATTTTACCTTTGTCCTAGATAAGTAATCTTTGTCTCAATTAAGTAGCGTGTTGAAAAAGGGCTAGAATTCATCTATGAACTAAAACTCTGAATTAATTTTTCCTCAGGGCTGAGAATGGGTGGTGTCCATATAAATGCAAAGGCAAATTACTTTGGAGTCAGCTATCTACTTTATATCCATAAGAGTTCTCTGTGTCGTGCTATACCATATAGGGCTACTTTCCCCATCAGATAATTCCTAAATTCCCAAAGAGAGAGAAGTACAGTCTAGATTTGTAAATTACACTACTCTGCTATATACCAAGTCCTGGGCAAGACAAGTAGGCCTTGACAGGGTGGTCAGAACACTGGCCTTGGAGTGGGGCAAATCTCAGTTCCAATCACGCTCTTCCTTGTGACCCTGGTTAAATTACTTCTCTAAACCTCAGTCTCCTCACATGTAAAAATGAAAGTAATAATATCTACCTAGCAAAGCAGATACTTAATAACTATTTCTTTCTCTTCTCTTTTACAGTGTTGCAATTTAACCAGACTCAAGCCTGAAAATTAAATGAGGAAATTGGGAGAGTGGACAGCGAAACTGTAAGTACAGAAATTTAGAAAAACAAGTACTTATGAAAATGAATTTAAAAAATCAAACTCAGGGCACCTGGGTGTCTCTGGTGTCTCTGGTTAGGCATCTGCGTTCGGCTCCGGTCATGATACGGGGTCCTGGGATCGAGCCCCACATGGGGCTCCCTGCTCAGCAGGGAGCCTGCTTCTCCCTCTCCCTCTGCCACACCCCCTTGCTTATGCTCGCTCGAGCCCTCTATCAAATAAATAAAATTTTTAAATCTTAAAAAAACAAAAAATAAAACTCATGTGGCAAGAGTATATATTTTAAGTACCAGATGTGTTCTTCAAAGTTTTTATGTATCAATTCTGATTTCCTAAATTGAATAACATTTTATAAAGCACACAGTAAAACTGTCCAATCTGTGAGACCATCACTATGCATAAAGCTACCAACGTACTCTTTCCCATTACTATAAAAATAATTTATACAGGTAGAACCTAGTACAAATAACCAATATTCTTTAATAGGCAGGGGGATAGTGAACCCAAGAATGTCACCAACAAACTTAGACAACGTCCAGATTTTTCTTACCATGACTACTACCATTGACTTTAAGCAGGCTGAAACAGTAGTGGGCGCACTGGGGCCCATTAGCCAATCCCTGAAGCATTTTCAAATACGGAATGTATATCGTTGGAGGCAATAGGTCACCCATTTGCCTAACAAACTTTGACAAAACAACCTGAAATAGGGAAAAATCAACAGTTTACGTAAAGCTTATGGACTAGCTAATAAAGACTACAGATGAACTAAAACTAAGCAAGTGCTCTGATTTACTAATCTGGTATTCTACTTATGAAAAATTGTTTTTTCAAGATGTCATTAACAATTTAATGCGGGCAGCCCCGGTGGCACAGCGGTTTAGCGCCGCCTGCAGCCCAGGGCGTGATCCTGGAGACCGGGATCGAGTCCTGTCAGGCTCTTTGCGTGGAGCCTGCTTCTCCCTCTGCCTGTGTCTCTGCCTCTCTCTCTCTCTCTCTGTGTCTCTATGAATAAATAAATAAAATCTTAAAAAAAAAAAAAAAAAAACAATTTAATGCAATTACAGAATACTTCTGTGAATATAAAGTACACGTTTAAAAAAAAAATCTCAATGTCACAGAACATAAGAACTACTCACATTTTAAATAGGTAAGGCAATGTTAAAAAAAATTTACTCCTCTAAAATTAACCAGTCCTCAGATATGCTTGGAACTTGGGGTTCCTGAATCCTAGTTAAATTTAGTATGAAGACCTAGAAACCAGGGCACCTGGGTGGCTCGATAGGTTAGGTGTCTGCCTTTGGCTCAGATCGTGATCACAGGGTCCTGGGATCAAGCCCCACATCAGGCTCCCTGCTCAGTGGGCAGTCTGCTTCTCCTTCTCCCTCTGCAATTCCACCACTGGTGCATGAACACTCTCCCTCAAATAAATCTTAAAAAGAGCAAAGAAACAAACAAAACCTAGGAACCTGAAAGAATTTTGGATGCTAACCTAAACATACTGTTTTGTGTTAAGCCAATACCAAATTCCTATACTCTCATTCTGTAAATCCACTTTAGTTTTTCCTTGTATTTTGCTTATTCCTTAGATCTAATAACAAAAATGCTATTCAGACATCGAGGCTCATTGGTTGGAATTCAGAACTGAAAAGGTTACAGATTACTGGAAATCACTGTTAAATCTGTTAGGTATAACAATGATTTTCTAATTATGTAAAAGAATATCCTTATTTTTGGGGATCCCTGGGTGGCTCAGCGGTTTAGCATCTGCCTTCAGCCCAGGGCATGATCTTGGAGTCCCAGGATGGAGTCCCACCTCGGGCTCCCTGCATGGAGCCTGCTTCTCCCTCTGCCTATGTCTCTGCCTCTCTCTCTCTGTGTGTCTCTCGTGAATAACTAAATAAAATATTTTAAAAAAAGAATATCCTTATTTTTAAGATATATTTATCTAGTAAGAGGTGGAATGTCATGCTGTTTATAATTTCAACATACTTCAGCAAAATAAAGGTAGTAAAAATAACAGTAGTACACAAAGCAAACAAGGCAAGTGTTAACAGCTATTAAGATGTTGGGTGTTCATTAAAATTATTCTCTTATCCATATGTTTGAAATAATATAAAGATTTTTTTAATCTTCAAAACATTTTAATAAACCCTTCTCCAAAATATTTTTGTAAATGGGGAGAAAAAATGAAACAATAAATATAAGAAATGCAGTAAAAAGGTGTCTGATCACAGATTCTAGCATAACTGAAAATTACTTGACATGAAAGTGTCTAATATAGTAAATCCCCAAAACATGTAGATACTGTCATCCATCTTTTTGCTACTGTGTATCATACTTAATATAGAATAGAAAATGGACTTTTTCCAGTATCATCTACTGACTCATAGGTATTTTGTCATCACTTCTAACTTCTAAGCCTTTCCTTCTAGTTTTTATACCTCTCCTATCTTCCCCAATTTGTTAAGAATGGTGTATACTGGGGGCCCCCTGGTTGGCTCAGTCTGTGGAGTATGTGATTCTTGATCTCGGAATTGTGAGTTTGAGCCACATGCCAGGTGCAGCGTTTACTTAAAAATAAAATCTTAGGGGCATCTGGGTGGCTCAGTGGTTAAGCACCTACCTTTGGCTCAGGTCGTGATCTTGGGAGTCCTGGGATCGAGTCCCACATTGGGCTCCCTGCAGGGAGCCTGCTTCTACCTCTGCCTGTGTCTCTGCCTCTGTGTGTATATGTGTTTCTCGTGAATGAATGAATAAAATCTTTAAAAAGAAATCTTAAAAAATGATGTATATTGGTTATTGTCATTCCTATTGAGGACAGACTAATACTAATACCAATAAAATTCAAATAAGCGACACAAAGACTAGACACCTTTCTGTCTACAATTTGACACATAACCAATATACTCCAAAATGATGAAAACTTAAAGAGTTTCAAATTTCCTTAAGGAAGAAAAAAGTGTAAATTTCTAAGTTACACAAATGGTCATTTGTGTTAACAGCAATAACATCAAGAAATGACTTTTTTTTTCATGGTTCAAGACTCCCAATTGCCATACCAGAGTAGAAAAGTAAAAAACTAAGAGCTCACCTGGCGTTGAGGGGGTCGCTGATGAGCCACCCCAAGGTAAGAACCCATGATAGTGGAAGTCTGAAGAGGCTCTGAGGGACACCAATATTCGAGAGCAAGCTCCAAATTAAAAGGATTCTTTTTATATAGCTCACCAATCTGCAAAGTGTAAGCAAAGACTAGGTGAAAATGCCTACAATTCAACAATTACTTTTATTTTTTTTCAACAATTACTTTTAAATGAAAATTTACATTTTTATGGAATTCACTTGTATATTTAGATATTAAACATGAAACTTTCCACAGTTAGGGAATAAATAATGGAAGGAGGGAGAGATAACCATCCATTCACTGTAATGGCTTACCAAGAGCATTAAGTGTTCCAGATCTCTTCTAAGTGAAATGGGAGGTTCATTACCCATCTGCATACTCATGTGAATTATTCGAGCATCTTCATCTGCCCGATTCCTCAACTGTTTCACCTGCATAATATGTTATATAGAGTTTAATATGGAAATTTATTATACAGGTTAATAATACTGAAATCAGAAAACTCAGACAACTGTATAAAAGTGAGTATATAGGGATCCCTGGGTGGCGCAGCGGTTTGGCGCCTGCCTTTGGCCCAGGGCGCGATCCTGGAGACCCGGGATCGAATCCCACGTCGGGCTCCCGGTGCATGGAGCCTGCTTCTCCCTCTGCCTGTGTCTCTGCCTCTCTCTCTATCTGTGTGTGACTATCATAAATAAATAAAAAATTTTTAAAAAATAAAAATAAAAATAAAAGTGAGTATAGAAAAGAAAAACTGTTTAAAAATCTATTCCGGGATCCCTGGGTGGCGCAGCGGTTTGGCGCCTGCCTTTGGCCCAGGGCGCGATCCTGGAGACCCCGGATCGAGTCCCACGTCGGGCTCCCGGTGCATGGAGCCTGCTTCTCCCTCTGCCTATGTCTCTGCCTCTCTCTCTCTCTCTCTCTCTCTCTCTATGTGACTATCATAAATAAATAAAATTAAAAAAAAAATAAAATAAATAAAATAAAAATCTATTCCACTTTAATGACATGAAAAAATACACTAGGAATTTTGTGATACTATTATCCATAATTTATAATATGTTAACACTTCAATGCATTTTCCAAGTTGAGTTTAACTAGTGTTTCTCAATGGAACATTACTGGCATTTGGGCAGGACATTTCTTCTCTGGCTTGATCATCCTAAACATTGCAAGACAGTTTAGCAACTCTGGACTACCTACGAGCCACCAATAACTCCACCAAAGACATTATAGCAAAGAAAAATGGTGCCACTAATTTACCAAACACTCTCTGGAGGACATTATTATTCTGCTGAGAACCATTACCTTATAAACATTTGTGTGAACTAAATGGCAACTGATATAAGAAACTACTCTTTCAAAATGAAACAAAACAAAAAGCTAGACAAATCCACAATTATAGCTAAAGATTTCAATACTCTTCTCTCAATATTCATCAGAACAAGTATACAAAATCTGTAAGGATAGAGAAGACTTAACATTAATTGACATTTACAGAATACTCCACAGAATAGCAGCAGAATATACATTCCTTTCCTGTGTGCATAGAACATTTTCCAAGATAGGGCATATTCTAAATCATAAAACAAATCTCAGCCCATTTAACATAAATTGAAATCCTATAAAGCATGTTCTCTGACCACAACAAAAATAAAACTAAAAATCAATTATAGATACCTGGAAGTCCTCAAATATTTAGAAATTAAACAACCCTTCTAAATAATCCACTAATCAAACAAGTTCCAAGGAAAATTACAAAACATTAAATTGAACAAAAAAGAAAACATATCAAAATTTATGTAACACATTAGAGATAAATGTGTAACATTAAGTGTTTGTATTAGAAAAAAAGAAAGGTTTCAAATCAATACTCTAAGCTTCTACCTTAAACTGAAATGAGAGGTGCAAATTAAGCCCAAAGCAAAAGGAAGAAAACAATATAGAGCAGAAATCAGAAACAGTAAACAAAGTACAAGAAAAATCAATAAGGCCAAAAGCTGGTTCTTCAGAAAATTTAATAAAAATGATAAACCTCTAGCCAGGTTAATTAAGAAGCAAAAAGAGAAAAACGCAAATTACCAAATTCAAGAATGACAGAAGAAACATCACAGATCCTATTGACACAACAGTACAATAAAAGAATATTAAGAATAACTTTATGTCCATCAATCTGAATGTAAAGGACAAATTCACTGATAGGCACAAACCAAAGCTCCTTCAAGAAGAGACAAATAACCTAAATCCTCTTACAGCAAAGAAATGCCAGTATCCTCGATCGTGTGAATTCACTGTTTACGCTAGTCAAACTATTTATGATTATCTTCCCATAATCAAAGTCCCATCTGGATTACTACTGATTAGGACATGCTTAAGCCTTAATCTTTCTACGGCTTCATTTCTGCAAATGTAAAATGAAAGGATTAACACACTTCTTCCTACTCCAAAATCTTGTGATGTTCTTCTATCAAGCCCTTCAAGGTTCCTGAGGCTTCAAGTTATGTTAAAGTATTCCTTGACTACTCTAACCCTGACGGGGCTATTCTTAGCTTAAATAAACCCATAGCAGTTTACTCTCTATACCTCTCATTTATTTACTGTTACTACCTAACCTAACTAAATTATAAATTCTTTGCTGATAAGGAATGAGTCTCTTACTTACTTTTACTTTTCTTTTCCACAACTCCTAGTATAGTACTGGCACACAGGAGAAACTCAACAAATAATTCATTAAATAATAAATAAGCACTTCACTCCTTGAATGTTTGTTGCCATCTGAGGTAGCCTTTCCATTTGTCTTATGTATTTCAGTAGGTATGGTAGCAGACCTACACAACAGTATTATAAGTGTAGGTTCTTTAGGGTGTTTTTTAAAATACACATAAAAAGTGAGTTCATAGGGCTTATTCCCTCATTTATTTCCTGCTCCATTTTGATGGCTTTCTTGGCAAAAAAATTGCACAAAATCATATGCTCTGAAGAAACGGTATGAAATGGCTCTAAAAATCCTTTTTTGGATCAAACTTATAGCTTGAACTCTTTATTTTAAAGTTGTCTTTGCATTAGTTTCCATTACATTACCTGTATCCATGCAGAAGCCCATTTCTTCACTACAGTAAAAGAATTTAAACAATTACCTATAAAACTGGAGATTTTTCACTATGCCTCTTCCAAATCATGTATAATTGATCCCTGGGGTATCATGGCATTAATAGTGTTCTGCACGTAGTGATTTATCTATTATTCTCTCTCCCTATAAGCTATTCTCAGTATCAAATATTTTGTTCTTTTAACTTATTCTCAATTAACAGGTCTTATTTCATTTCCATGAATTACAAATTCCAAAGCTGTAATACAACTATTGTCATATTATGGTCTACAATAAAAGATTTTCTTAGTTTCCAAAACATAAAGTTCATTATCAGTTTTACTACTTCATAAAATTTTTCTACTACTCTTTACTTATCTTACATTATTATACCTACCTTCATTGGCATAAGCGCCAGGAAATCTGTGATGAGATTATGGATTCTACGAATATAAAACTCCTCCTGATAGAAGTTTTCTGACACCACTACGGATTCAGTGAGGAACAGGAAGACATTGTCAGCAATTGCGAGCTCTGCCATTGCTTCATCCGCTTCTGTAAATTCAGCCAGAGCTAGAAATAGATTTAGAAAATCAGCACATGGAGGAAAAGTTATTGAACGAAATTGTAATATCTCCCAATACTCTGTGATGGTTCAAAACTCAGGTATTTGTGCTATGCACAAAATAAGACCGTGTAATACTGTGACTAACTCAAAAGAGCTACTGAAAATGTACACTAGAAAACCCCGAAAACCTCATGCTCTTCACAATAACATCATGAGTAGTAAGAAATTACTTGAGACATACGTGTATAACACTGATATAGTCAGGGAGTTAGTATCAAAACATTAACAGAAGAAAACAATGCTAAGGCTTTAATCTCAATGAAATGAACTTAATCATTCAGAAAGTCTTCAGAGCTAGTAAGCGAGTCCAAGACCTGAACATGACCACCTATGTAACTCTTCTAATTTGATAATGAAGTAGCAAAAATTGAAAAACTAAACCTTAACCTAAAGACAAACTGGTCTATTTGTACATGTTTTTAGCTTTTTATTTGAAACATTTCATTTTTTAAAAAAGATTTTATTTATTTATTCATGAGGGACACAGAGAGAGAGAGGCAGAGACACAAGCGGAGGGAGAAGCAGGCTCCCTGCAGGGAGCCCCATGTGAGACTCGATCCCGGGTCTCCAGGATCATGCCCTGGGCTGAAGGCGGACGCTCAACTGCTGAGCCCCAGGGCTGCCCCTATTTGAAACATTTTAAACAGTTATCTAAAAATAGACCAGTTTAATGAACCACCACAAACTCCATTACCTAACTTCAATGCTACACCTTTATAGTCAATCATATTTCATCTACATTTCCATGCATTCCCAAATGAGATTAAAGCAAATGCCAGACAATTTAACATTTCACTCATAAGTATTTCAGTATAGAACTCAAAAGGATACTTAAAAACAAAAGAAAAATAAACCACACAAACATTACACTTTAATACACTTATATCTTAAAAAAATCAACAGTATCAAATATCCACGAAGTAATCAAATTTACAACTGTCCCGTAAATGTTATAAAAGATTCCAGTTTGGTTTTTTGCTAATTTTGTCTTTTGTGCAATTTGTTTGGTTGAATCAGGATCCAAATAAGATCTACAGATTATATTTGATATATCTGTAGGCACTTCCTGTACCTTAATTTTTCCCTTCCCCTTTATTTGCTGCAGACACTGGACTTTCAGCCTGTAGAGTTTCCACAATGTGGTCTGGTATTCATCCCAGTGATAAAGTTAACATATTCCACTGTCCTCTGATTATACTAAAAATTTGTAGTTTGATCTAGAGAGACCTGATCTGACTTACATTCAATTTTTGTGGTAAAAGTATGTCATAGGTGCTGTTGAATCCTTATATAAAGAAATACATTGCTGCTTCTTTTAAATTTACACATAAAACTGCTAGGTAACTTTGTGGTAATCTGGCTTTGGAAAAGAATGCTATGTAGTTTATTCTGCTTGAGCGTCATACAGACCAAATTCAAAGTGTGCTACTCAAACTACATTTTCATAGCCTTGAAAAGGGTCATATGGAATAGATATAAGCCAAGAGTCTCAACTGAGGAAAATAGATGGGTTTTTATGTTTTATTTTGCATTCTGAAACAAAGCCTGCCTATCTACCCATACCATACAAACTCTTTGAGAATGAAATAGTTTCGTTCTTTATGACAACTAATACTTATTATTAAAATTACTAATTAAGTATTAATAATAGTGACTAATTACAAGCCTTCCCTTGAATTCAGAAATACTAGAATTTAAATCACATGATGATCAACTTAAGAACTATTTCTTGAAGATTCAGGTAACAAAGCAGCATTAATATCTTAATGTAAATTGAGTATTACTGTCTAAAAAGTTTATTCAAATTTTGGAGTTTAGTAAAGTTCCAAACACATTATAAGTTAGTGTAGTAAATATGTTTGATAAGTTTTTCATAAGTCTATAAAGAGAGTAGGAACTAATTTTGCAAAATTCCTATTTTATTAAAATTTGTATTATTTCAAGAAATGACTATTTTTTTTTGAGACCGAGAGAGAAAGAGTACATGCATGTGTGTACACAAGAGGGAGGAAGGGCAGACATAGAGGATCTTCAAGCAGACTCCCCACTGAGTGAGGAGCTTTATGGGCTCCATTCCATGAACCATGAGATCTTGAGCCAAAATCAAAAGTCAAATACTTAACCAACTGAGCCACCCAGGTAGCCCTAATGTATTTTATTTTAAAATAATACTAGATTTAAAAAAAATTGTTTTAAGATTGTATTTATTTGACAGAGAGAAGAGAATGCACTAGCAGGGAGAGTGGCAGGCAGTGGGAGAGGGAGAAGAGGCTTATGGAGCACAGAGCCCTATGTGGGGCTCAAGCCCATAACCCTGGGATCATGACCTGACCCAAAGGCAGATGCTTAATCTAAAACTGAGCTACCCCGGCACCCCAGATAATACTAATCTTAAAATCATGAAAAATTATTTTCTGAAAACCAAGGAGGAAAACATTAAAAAAAAAAAAAAAAAAAAGAAAGAAATCGTAAATTTTAATTTAAAAATTATTGTGATACTATCATTTCAAATTGTATACTCTTAAGTAAAAAAAGAAGCTAAAAGAGCACTGTCATTGGCTCTAAGAAAAGGAAATAGTTCATAAAATTTCTTTTAGGATACAATGGGAAAAAAATGTTATTTCACCACATTCCAAAGCTTCATTTAACATAATTCTAGGTATCTTCCTGTGCTCATGCTTATATATGTCAAAGATAACCCCTCTTTCAAAACACCTTTAAAGCAAACAAACAAAACACACACACCTTTAAAGCTGGTAAGTTCTTTCCCATAACTAAATTACCTACAATCAATTTACCTGTCACATCAGGTAGCTGAGATATTCCTCTCAATGCCAGTGCCCAGGCAAGTCTAACAGTGGCCTGCAGGCCAGGCAGTTTCCAAAGCTGTGAGTCTTGTAGGCGAGAGTGAATTGTTGCAATGTATTGTCTTTCTGTCAACAGTGGAAGTTGATGAATCATATCTGGAAACACAAAAATGTACCAAAAAGTAGGGAAGTTCGGACTTTTGATATATAGGAATAATGTCTACAAATCAGAAAACCAGAGTGCTCTTATCAAATAACTATGGCTAATTAACAATGTTTGACAAACCAAAACAAATACATTACCAGAAAACTTCTATACAAATTAAAACTGAAAGAGGCAACCCACAATAATTCTAAATTTTAATTCTATCTTTTGCAATGTCTTTTTAAATAAGTGTACTATAAAAAAATTTTAAAAACAGTTAAAGAGTCATTCATTTTTCTGTATACAAATTCTAAAATATGTCAGGGCGCTGGCTGGCTTAGTCGGCTGAGCGTGTGACTCTTGATCTCAGGGTTCAAGCTTCCACATTGGGTGTTACAGATTACTTAACAATAAAATCTTTAGGGGCACCTGCATGGCTGAGTTGGTTAAGCATCTAACTCTTCATTTTGGCTCAGATCATCATTTTGGAGTCATGAGATTGAGCCCTGTGTTAGGCTCTGAGCTGAGCATGGAGTTTGTTTAAGATTCCCTCTCTCGGGCAGCCCCGGTGGCTCAGTGGTTTAGCGCTGCCTATAGCCCGGGGTGTGATCCTGGAGACCCGGGCTCAAGTCCCACGTCGGGCTCCCTGCATGGAGCCTGCTTCTCCCTCTGCCTGTGTCTCTGCTTCTCTCTCTCTCTCCTGTGTATTCTCATGAATAAATAAATACAATCTTTAAAAAAAAAAAGATTCCCTCTCTCTTCTTATCCCTTTCCCCCTACCCTGCTGCTCATGTGTTCTCTCTCTCTAAAACAATAAAATATTTTTTAAAGATAAATAAATAAATAATAAATCAATGCCACTTAAAGATCAAAAGAGGGATGCCTGGGTGGCTCAGTGGTTGAGCGTGTACCTTTGGCTCAGGTTGTGATCCTAGGGTCCTGGGATTGAGTCCTGCATTGGGCTCCCCGCAGGGAGCCTGCTTCTTCCTCTGCCTATGTCTCTGCCTCTCTCTCTGTGACTCTCATGAATAAATAAGCAAAATCTTAAAAAAAAAAAAAAAATCAAAAAAGATATAATTTGGGGTGCCTGGCTGGCTCAGTTGGTGAAGTGTGTGACTCTTGATCTCAGGGTTATGAGTTTGAGTCCCATGTCAGGTGTAGAGGTACTTAAAAGTAAAACTTAAAAAAAAAAAAAGAATTTTACTAGATAAATGCCTGATTAACAGATCAGACAAAAACTGGCTAAAACAAAGGATCCAAATCACAGACAATTATCTACTCTGATTATAACAAAGGAAACTGCTAAAAAATAAATAATTTTCGATTTACTGTTCAATTATACTGTGGTACTTCAAACAAGCATAGGATTCTGAATAAATACTAACATGGGAAACACCACTGACACCTAAAATTTCATTTATTTTATTATTTTCTTGTACTTCTTTTTGACGTCAGTGGTTCCCAACCTTTAACCAAGAACACATTCTTTAATTTCCTGTATTTTAAGTTTCTGTCTACTACTATACATGCACTAATAAGTCACTTCTCCCATTTTTAACCAAACATATACAGAACCAACAAGAAATTACAATTAAAATGAGTTAATTAATATAAGCATCCTAAATTGATAAAATTACAACCTAATACAAAACCTTACATGTTAGCCTACAAAATCTTCCAGGCATTTCATTTTGCTTTTGAAAGTCCCACTTACAAGCTTCCCTTAACACATCCTACTCCTACTTAATTCTATGCTTCATTTCATTCAAGACAGGAAATATGACCAATGCATTAATTGGCAGCATTCCTACATGAGCACAGTTACCACTTGTTCTGTGACACACAAAGCACCGCGTGACAATTTGACTAGAAGGAAGGGGTACTTATGCTTTCCATAAGCCTTTCCTAATGCCGAAGGATAATCATTAAATGTGAGTGGAAAATGTCTATACTCCTTACATACCTACTGAGAGAAGATGCTGATGATACAATCAAAAGTGGACAGGGGAAAACTGTTCAAATAAGTATAAATATCTAGGATGTTAAAAGTCAATAGTCTTCAAATCATCTTTGGGAATCATTTCTGAGATCCTCATTTCTGAGCAGTAATCGTTTATAAGGTTACCAAGTAAAAATATTATCTTCTTCAGAGACAATATAAATCAAACATCATATATTACTAATATGGATCATTATCCTCGCTTAGAATATTTTGGTGAAAGTTTGCAATGTGAATAAAATGTAAAGAAATAAACAATTAGGCATACAAAACTCATGAACATGTATTACATAACCTTTACCACTTTCCTATTCCAAAATTGAAAAGAATAGAGATATCTAACAGGTGCATATTTTTAAAATGTGATCTTATATCTAAATATTCAAGTATGGATGAATTACACAGAATATAGGAATAAAATATACAATTTCTCCTTTTAGTAGTTAAAATATTGCCCTTCTTAAATGTAATCTCCACAATTTAAGCTGATTTTTTAAAATAAAGGCATTAATAAGTATAAGATCCAATACCATCTCGTTCCTCTGTGCTTTGTTCTAGAAAACTGATATCAAAGCAGTATAGAAGCGCCATAAGAAGAGCCAGATTCACTGCATCCAAGGAGCCATTAGCCTCAACTGTCACTTTTTCCAAATGTCCAATAAGAAGCAGAGTGTCATCTTTGCCTAAAGGTGACTGACAAGCCCAGGCAAAAAGGCTTTCTGCCAGAGACTGCCTGCACTCCTTGATGAGATCAGAAACCTAGAGATAAAAACGTACGACTATCAGTATACATAAATCACAGTGAAGCCTGGTCTTAATCCAGAAAGTAAACTACCTTTTACAAAGCTAATTACATAAATCTGAATCCACAAGTAACGCTAAAATCTCCCCTCTAGAATTCTAAACAAATCCTATTGTAAATTCCTCATTTAAGTTCCAAGCACCTTTATTCAATGACCAATTTTTTGAAGCATTCATTCCAGAAAAAGAGCTACAATAGCATAAATGACCAGAAAGAAACAGCTATGTCAATTTTGGATACAGGTGCTACACTTCAATGATAGAACATTCTAAACGTCATGACTTTTCACCTGAGATCTGACACAGACAACCCACGAAATGATCTCACTAAACCCTTGCCTCTTTTCGATGTTTTTCACTGCCCAAACCTCTCTCCCGCTGTAGTTTTTCAAACTCATTGTTCACATCAATCTGTGACACCAGAGTAAGGACTTTATAAGTCAATCCTTGCTCCATCAGCTCCTCTGTAAACCGTGTTGTCATGGAAACCAGCTCTGGACTGTAATGAAAAAAAATCAATGGAGAAAGTTATAATGACTAGTCACGTCTACACTTCATGATACAGATATAGTAAATGCTCTTGACAATAATGTTTCGTTACTGAAAAAAAAAAGAGGATGAATTATAACTCGGCTCTTTTCATCCTTGTTAGATAATTAGGCATCAATAAACTTCTAACCATAAGTAATTATTTTTTATTTGCAAACAAAATAAATCAGCTTTAATCTATCATTCTTTGCAGAATACTCAGTTATGTTACACATTTTACTTAAATTACATATATTAAAAGGAGAAATTTTTGTTATTTCTAATAATTAAAATAATAATTCTTCAAGTAATTTCTAATAAAGCCCAAAGAAGAAATCCTAAGAAGAAAACAGACCTGAGTTCAAGGGTCCACGTCTTTCCTCGTCTAGACTGTATTAAGGCTTTCAGGGAATTTGCAATGCACCGTTTTCCATCCCAATATAAAAGAACAGCTACTAATCCTCTGGTGAGACCAGGAAAATGTGGCTGTTGGTGCTCTCCTAGAAAAAGGAGTTGAAAAAAGAAAAAAAAAAAAAAAAAAAAAAAAGAAAAAGGAGTTGAGGAATAATTTGGTTAATATGTATTTAGGATGAGACAAAAATGACTATACCAATGTTCAGTTCCCAGAATCCCAGAATCTCAGGGTTTAAGGGATCCTACAGTCCTCTAGTCCAAACACTCATTATCATTTTCCTCCTTCCACAACTTCAAGAGGCCATCCAACTTGTGCTGGAACACCAGCAGTAACACAGAACTCACCATTTCCTAAACTCAATCTTACATTCATCTAGGATTTCCATACTGGCTAACGATCTTCTGGTCTCATGGGGGTCCACTGAATCTCATGATATTAATGCCCATTTTCCTCTCTTACACATGAAATCTTTCAAATGTTTGGAAGTTTCTTCCCCTAGAGTTTTCTATGAAAGTAAATAACCTTTTCCTATGTTTCCAGTTTACTTGCCTTTTCAGCTGCTCCCCTTTGAATAAGTTCCTCTTTTGTTCTTTTTAGTTTGGGTTTCATTTCCTAAGGCTGTCTTCTCCTCCAAGCCCAATCACTCCACTCTCTCCTGTTCGCAAATTCATCTCACACCTCTGTACCAGCCATTTCTCGTGCCTAGATACCCTCTTGTCCTCCTGAGTGCACATCTATTCCACACATGTGCCTACTCATTATTTCAGCACCTAGTTTAGGCCTGGTGAGCTTTGTGAAGACTTCTCTCTACAACCTAAAGTCAACTTAATCCCTTTGCCTCTGGACCATCACTAAATCTTCCATAAACTAGCATTAATGCACTTAACTGTATCATTATTTGTCTCCATGTTTTCTCAATTACGAGACTATGGGCTCCTTTACACTAATTGAAGTTTCTTTTTTTTCTTTTTTTTCTAAGTTTCATCCATGTTTCTATCCCTGGAGTCTTAACACAGTGCCTGGCCCATGGTAAACACAAGATAAATAAATGTTTGTTAAATGATGTTGTGAGTTAAACTCAAAACTCAAGCCTATCCAGTTAATATTTCCATTGTAGAGTGGGAAAATTACCCTCCTGCTTCTCATGATCATACTTCTTTTAATGCAGCCTTAGGTCAAAAAGGATTTTGGAAGCCATATGATATCTTTAAACATAAGACTTTCTTGGGGAGCATGGATGGCTCAGTCATTAAGTGCCCAACTCTTGGGTTTAGCTCAGGTCATGATCTTATGGGTCAAGGGATTGAGCCCT
Source organism: Canis lupus baileyi (assembly GCF_048164855.1). Lineage (NCBI taxonomy): Eukaryota > Metazoa > Chordata > Mammalia > Carnivora > Canidae > Canis > Canis lupus. The sequence goes on along the minus strand of NC_132852.1, from coordinate 49,795,192 downwards.
CTGTGGGGCCCTGTGCTCAGTGGGGAATCTATTTGAGATTCTGGCCCTCGGCCCCTTCCCCCACTTGTGCACTCAGGTACATGCTCTCTCTCTCTCTCTCTCTCAAATAATCTCTAAACACATGAGACTTCCTTTCAATTAAGATGCTCACATGTATATGTATACAATGGAATATTACTCAGCCATCAGAAACAACAAATACGCACAATTTGCTTCAACGTGGATGGAACTGAAGGGTATTATGCTGAGTGAAGTAAGTCAAACGGAGAAGGACAAACAATATATGGTCTCATTCATTTGAGGAATATAAAAAATAGTGAAAGGGAATAAAGGGGAAAGGAGAGAAAATGAGTGGGAAATATCAGAGAGGGAGACAGAACATGAGAGACTCCTAACTCTGGGAAACGAACAAGGGGTAGTGAAAGGGAGGTGGGTGGGGGGATGTGGTGACTGGGTGACGGGCACGGAGGGAGGCACTTGATGGGATGAGCACTGGGTGTTATACTATATGCTGGCAAATTGAACTCCAATAAAAAAAATAATAATAAAATAAAATAAACTGCCCACATGGCTACTTCCTAAGGCTCCCTGTTATAACGAAAAGGAATTGCTCACTTTAGGGAAATTTCACATTTTTTCTCTATATAGTAGCCACAGAAATAATTTCAAAATTTTTCTGGATTATGTAACTCATCTGCTTAAAGCCCCTGCCAGCAACTTCCCAGTGCAATTAGAATAAAATCCAAATAGTTTTCCTTGCCTGCAGGACTGATATAATCTGATTCCTGCTCTCTCCTTACCTTCCCTTGCCCTCCCCTTTCTTTGTGAGGTGCCTGTATCTTTTTTACCCATGGTCTCTTTATTCTTTAGTGTGCCTTTGGCCTAACTTCAAGCACTTGCTGTTTGCTCTGCCTGGGTCACCCTTCCCCAAAAACTCTGATACCCTATCATCATATAGGTCTCAGGTCAAATATCCCAGATAAGCCTTCTCTAAGTAATCTAGAGTTGTCCCCTAGCAGACCCCATCTCTCTATATCACATCGTCTTTTATTTTCGTCCTGGTACTCAGTATTACTAAAATTACCTTATTTCTAACCTATTCATTATCTGAATCACCCCCTTAAAAAGGAACTCCAAAAAAGCAGTGAACTTACTTTCTTATTCATCACATGACAATAAATTCTTTGTGCTATAAAATTTGTGAGATGCGGCCAATGATTCTTTGCTAGTAAATTACCATGTAAAATCCTATCTTAAAAGTTAAATTACCTTTAACAAATCCAATCACTAAAGCTCTCCCATTAGTCACAGATAAACAAAAGGAAATACTTTGAATATGGTTTTTCAAATAAACTACTTTGGAATCTAAATGATACAACACTTTAAACCCTGAGTGAATGACTTTATAATTCTGTACTACCTTACCACAGGTTCAATTAAATGTCAACCTACCAGCGAGGAGAAGCTCAACAGCTGCCAATTCTCCAATATCAAAAAGGTCACTAAGGATAAAGGCCTCTTTAATGAGCTGTTCAGGAAGAAGTCGGGTTCCCTGTTGACCCTGGATAGCGACTCCCTCTGTACTGGCTTTCTGAACCTTCTCATGTTGTTGGACATTTTTGGGCTGCAATGGTAAAAGTAAATAGAATCATGGAATGAAAATTGTATACTGGAGAAAAGGTTTTAAAATGTTACCTAGAGAAGTTAATTCATGATAAGGTAGTCAAGTAACATGATGGAAGTACTGCTTATCAGAAAACCTTCAATAGACCTTTATGATGTACCACTACCTATTTACCTGCAGCACTTATGCTATGACTGCCTTCTCAATAAATGCTTTTGCTAAACTTTGAAATACAAAATTTTGAAAAAAACACACACAATAAAAGCACACTATTTTTCAAATCTGTAAGGAATGTTTCCAATTACATATTTAGTAAATAAAAACAATATGGTCTGCAAGTGGGAAATAACAAATGGATATATGAATTATTGAATGAATTAGTAAGACTAAAGATACTTTATTAATATGTTACGTAAAATGTAGTCTTAGTCCCAAAAGTCTTACTTGGTTCAAATATTTAACAAATGACATACAGTATAGAATTACTTGATGGATCATAAAATTTTAGAAATTTTCATCTTAAAAAAGGCCACATAGGTCAATTAATCCAACTCTTCTACTAAAAGTAGAAAAGTGAGGCACCTGTGTGGCTCAGTCAATTAAGTGTCCAACTCTTAAGTTTCGGCTCAGATCATGATCTCAGGGTCATGAGATCGAGCCGTACATTGGGCTCCATGCTCAGCATGGAATCTACCTCAGATTCTCTCTCCCTCTCCTTCTGCCCCTCCTGCTCATGCGCATGCATGAGTACTCTTTCTCTCTCAGATAAATAAATAAATAAGTCTTATTAAAAAAAAAAAAAAAAAAAAAAAAGATGGGGAAGCTGATGCCCAGATAAGTCAGATGATGTCCCTGTGCATATACAACTCTAGTGGTAGAGCTGAGACTGGAACTCAGCTCAACTGGCTCCCAGGCTGGGGATTCTTTCTATTAAAGACAGCCAAAAAAAAAAAAAAAAATACACAAGAGCTAAAAAGCAAAAGGCCATTTCTGGTAAGACAAACAGTTCTCAGATAGTCTTGTTAGTGTATAAAAGAAAATTATCAAACAGCAAGGAAAGGAATTTCCAAATATGAATTACCTCTACTGAAGTATTCTATTCCTGGTTGAAAAAGATTTCAAGATGCAGTGATTAATGACACACAAGAATTAATTGGTTAAGCTAACACAACTTACATAACATTATGAAGAGTTAAAATGTTGAGAGTGTACCTAGAAATAAACAAAATAATCAATCTTACTGAGCTCAGATGTATTAACTATAGGTCAGAAACTCCAAAGAGGGAATATAAAAAACAGTAAAAGGGAATAAAGGGGAAAGGAGAAAAAATGAGTGGAAAATATCAGAAAGAGAGACAGAACATGAGAGACTCCTAACTGGAAATGAACAAAGGGTGGTAGAAAGGGAGGTGGGCAGGGAGTGGGGGTGACTGGGTGACAGGCACTGAGGGGGGCACTTGATGGGATGAGCACTGGGTGTTATTCTATATGTTGGCAAATTGAACACCAATAAAAAATAAATTAAAAAAAAAAAAAAAAGAAATTCCAAAGAGGCTCATATTTCTGGAATATACTAAACCTTCTAACTAGCATTCAAATATTACTAAGATATCTCCTGGCTAGAGATAAATACAATATTAACTTCTGTGGAGAACAAAAAGAAGGTAATAGCTGCTTCTAGGAAAAATTACATTTGTAGAAAACCTTGAATCAAAGACTAGAACAAGTAATATATTTCATTCACATGTATTAAGTTCATTTTCCCTTTAATCTTTTTTTTTTTAAAGCATATCCAAGAAACAGAAAATAAAATTTCCTACTGGGTTTCTGAAGAGTGAGATGAAATCAGGTTTGTGTTTCTTCAAAATCATGTCAAGAAGGTGGACAGCTTCAGGTTGTCTTCTCCAAAGAGCATTTCCCACTGTTTGCCAAATGTCTTTATAAGGACCCCACAGACTGGCAGCTTCAAGAAAAAATAAATAAAACCAGCATCAAATAAAACATACATGTGGGAAAATAACATCAGGTTAATGTCTACACATTTCAGTCATGCTCAGCATGGCTACTTTTAAATATGCAGAGTTATACATACAAACCAAACATTAATATAAAAGCATACATATCAGTATCTCTTTTTTTTTTTTAATTTTTTTTTTTTTTAATTTTTATTTATTTACTTATGATAGTCACAGAGAGAGAGAGAGAGAGGCAGAGACACAGGCAGAGGGAGAAGCAGGCTCCATGCATCGGGAGCCTGATATGGGATTCGATCCCGGGTCTCCAGGATCACGCCCTGGGCCAAAGGCAGGCGCCAAACCGCTGCGCCACCCAGGGATCCCACATATCAGTATCTCAAGAGAGAATACAATTTTATTTAATTTAATATAACATAAAGTAAATCCTGACTTTAAACTGGAATATCTGCTATGGTTTTGCCACTTTATCAGCTGTGTGACATGGAGCAAGGAAATAACCCCTTTAAACTTCAATTGCTGAATATAAATAATAGATATATCATCTACATCATAGGGTTGAATAGATTCAATGATATAAACTAGGTAAAACAAACAGTGCCCGGCATATCTTAGACACTCAATAAACACAAGTGCCTTTCAATCTTCCCTATCATCCAAATAAAAGCAGGAGTAGGGACAAAAGAGCAGGTTCTGTCAAACTCAGCAGCTGAAAAAGAGCACTTTATTTTGGCTGGGACGGTAGCTTTTTAAAAACAGAAATATGGACTTTTGTAAATATATATCAAAAGGATCACATTTTGATTCATAAAGGTAATAAGAATAGTAATATTTTCCTTTTGTTATGTCTACTGAGCATGCTACTGAGCTCTCTACACATAATATTTTATTTCAGAACACTATGGAGTCAGTACTATCTCTTCTTCCATTTTATACATATGAAAATGAGGCAGAGGTGCCAAGAAACTCCCCAAAGGCCAAGGTGCATCATGAACCCAAGCAGTTTGTCCAAAGAGTGTGCCTTAACTGTTAAACTATATTGCCTCCATGCATAATACTTGGAAAATGAGGATGTTTGGGATAAAAAAAAAAAAAGAAATAGGTACTTCTGACACATCTGGTAAGTGAAGAACTTAAGGTCACATCTAGACATATGTAGGCAAATTCAACTAAACTCAGCCAAATTCACTTACCTAAAAATGTTTTAAGCCCATAAATAAGCAATAGAATATTACAGAGGTTAAGAGGAAACAATCTGATCTTTAGAAACTCACAATCAAGTTTTGGAGACAAAGCATACATAAGTGAAAAATTTCAATAACAACACAAAAAAAGGGAATATGATTGTTGCCACAAAAAATAATGATTTCAAAAGATCAAAATGATCGTCAAGAATTTCTATGGGATGGCTACACTTGTGCAGCAATTTTGGGAAAATCTGGGTGACAAAGAGCAGCCATGGGAAAGTGGGAGCTAAGGCTCAAAGACAGGTGTGAGGGTAGAAGAATTCAAAGAGCCAGAATGAGATTAAAGAGAGGTGACCCATGGTACGAAATACCTCAATCCAGTATCCACTGATGTGCAAAACTGAAAAGCTGTATATAAAATACTAATATGCATTCATTATATCAATGCACTCTGAGACTTTGTAACCCGCCCATTATTTTATCCACTATATTTTAGACCCACTGTTTGAATAACACACCCTGAAGACCTAAGTTTCTGTTTGCAAACAGATACGGTACCCATATGTGTTTGTAAAGGCTCTGAAAGGGAAACTAGTCAAAACCAGTCACTCCAGAAACTTGGAACTTATCTAGAGCCTAAACTGTTAAGGGTGATCTGTAAACATGCTTAACTGCTATCTGAGAAAACACAAACCCAAATAAACCTACCAGAGCAGGCAGGACAGTCTCTGCTGAGCAAAGAGTCTACTTGAGATTCTCTCTCTTAAAAAAAAAAAAAAGAGAGAGATTCTCTTTCTCCTGCTGCCCCTCCCCCCTTCTCACGTGCTCTTGTGCATGCACTCTCCCTCTTAAAAAATTTTTTTGAATAAATAAAAAATAAACCTACCAGGGCAGTAAGATGACATGTAATGTAACCTAACTGAATGTGTTAAGTGTTCACTGTCTTATGAACAATGTTGTCAGAAAAAGGCAATACACTGGCAAAAAAAAATTTTTAAGGGGGAATGTGCTGGGAGAAAACAGACTAAACTAGACAAACCAGATCATTCACTCGAGCATTTACTGAGAGCTTTCTAGGACTATAGACCAAGCAAGACAAACAGGATCCCAGTCCTCAAGGAACTTAGAGATTGACACAGAGAAACACATTAAACATAGAATCCAGAAAACAATTACCAATATAATACGAGATGATGGAGAAGTACAGAGTGCTAGGAGAACATATAGAAGGGAGAATCTAGCCTACTCTAATCTGAAGATCAAGGCAGGAAGCCAAAAGTCTTTGGTGTGGGGATGTGAGGAATGGGAATGAGCAGGTCAAGACCTCATTTCAACAGCAGTCTACTCCCTGCTTTGCTCCCATTCTTGCCAATCTTCTGATTTAAAAAATATAGCTTGTCATAGAAATTTCTAGAGTAAAAATTGTGCTGACAAATCAGCATGAGTACGAGTGCAGATATATTCCCATTAAAGATCGATAAATTAAATACTAGTTTACACAGCTGTCTTTTCTGAGTTACTAGGATCCAAACAACTCTGGATATACAAGAGCTCAGGTCTGCAAAAATGAGAACCTAACCCCTAGATCCTATTAACTGCCAGTGACAGGTGCTAGTTGGATGGTAACTAGCTGACTTTCCTAGAGATCATTTTGTTCGTCCTCTCAAACTGCAAAGAATAGTCGGTTTGAGTCTGGATTCTAGGCCACGATGGAATTTTTCCTATTAGTAAATAGGAAAGTTTCTTTTTTTTTTTTTAATTTTTTTATTTGTGATAGAGAGAGAGAGAGAGGCAGAGACACAGAGAGAGGGAGAAGCAGGCTCCATGCACCGGGAGCCCGACGTGGGATTCGATCCCGGGTCTCCAGGATTGCGCCCTGGGCCAAAGGCAGGCGCTAAACCGCTGCGTCACCCAGGGATCCCCAATAGGAAAGTTTCAAGTAGTAGATGACAAAACGAAATTGGTACTAGAGAGCAATGGTGTGGTTGCTGAACTACACAGAACACATGCAAGTCCAGAACCAAGGATGACAGGGTAGGTAAACTGCTAATCAGGTGATGGAGCCTAAAGTAGATGAGGGCAGTAAAACCAAAAGAAAAGGCCTGTTAGTAGAAAAAAGCCAGGACTGGTAACTGATTGGCACAGGGTACAAAAGAAAGGTATCAAGGGGTGCCTGGCTGGCTCAGTCGGTAGAAAATGTGACTCTTTATCTCAGGGTTGTGAGTCTGAGCCACACGTTGGGTGTAGAGATTATTTAAAAATAAAATCTTTTAAAAAGAAAAAAAGAAAGGTATCAAAAACTTGAAGGCAAATTTGAAACTTGCCTTACCACGGGTATTTTAAAATTCTGACAAAGAACTGACAAAGTAAATTCTCTTCTTTAACAGTAACGATATATTGGGGCGCCTGGGGGGCTCAGTTGGTTAATCGTCTGACTCTTGATTTCAGCTCAGGTCATGATCCCGGGCATGAGGGACTGAGCCCCAAGTCGTGCTCGGTTGGGATTCTCTCTCTGCCTCTGCCCCTCCCCACCCCCTTACAGGCACACATTCTCTCTCTCAAAAAGAAATCTCTAAAAAAAATAAAAGTAACAATATGCAACAGAATCTCTGAAAAATCAATAAATGTCTTTGTACTGAACATGCTTAGCATTATAAGCTGAGTTCTAGAGAAAAAATTCTATTTTCTCCCCTTTTATGAAGCAGAGAGGCATCAGCAACCAGTCAAAACTCTACCACAACCCCCATGTATCCTGGTATCCTTAGTCTATCAATAACATCAACACATCACAGAAGGTAACTGCAACACAGAGTTTTTTGCTGGTTTGCCTTTGGTTGGCTAATTTTCATAAGTATCATTCTGTGATTATAAATGAAAAAAAGAGGCTATAAATTCTTCAAAATTACTAAATATGTATTTTTAACATAAATGATTCGTTATTTGAGAAATATACTTTCTTTAATGTTTAGGAATACCTCCAGCAAAACGCAGTCATTCACTCATTTATCATGTGCTAGTTAGTACTGGTGAGCTTAGAGTGTAAGGACAAAACACAGTCATCATATAGCCAGATGTAAGGATAATATCCAACTTGACAAGTGCTTATGAAGGAGAGGTACCCAAGGCAAGAGATTACAGAATCAGGGAGTATGACCTAGTCGAGGAGGTCAGGGAAGGGAAGGATTTCTCAAGGAAGTGATTAGGCTGAAATGTGAAGGATCAAGAATGGAGTTAACTGAGGGCTAAGAATTGAAAACGTACAACCAGAAGAGAGGACAGCATGTGGGTTCACATGGTAAGAGGTAACACTGCCCTCTCAAGGGACTGAAAAAGCCAAGAGTGACAGAGTACAAAAACCAAGGGTTTGGTAAGGGAGGCAACTGGCATAGCACGCAGGGCTCCCAAGCCTATATTACGGATTTTGGTCTTTGCCCTAAAAGATTAAAGAAGATAGAGATTTTTAAATATCTAAGGTACTTAATAGAAAAACAGGGCAGCCTGGGTGGCTCAGCAGTTTAATGCCACCTTCAGCCCAGGGTGTGATCCTGGAGACCCGGGATCAAGTCCCACATCGGGCTCCCTGCATGGAGCCTGCTTCTCCCTCTGCCTGTGTCTCTGCCTCTCTGTGTGTGTCTCTCATGAATAAATAAATAAATAAATAATCTTAAAAAAGAAATAGAAAAACACATTTACTTTATTGAAAGCTAATGTTTAAGGGGACGGGAAGAAACTAGAGTGAGTAGGGGAAGAAGAGGTATGGAAATATATCAGTAAAAACTGATGAATCTTTTGAAAGGTCTGACTGTGAAGAGGAGCAAGAGGATAGTAACTGGAACAAGGCATGAGATCAAGATCCAAAGAAGAGGCTAGTGGAAAGAAAGGGAGCAAGAAGAGATGTGAATAGGGAGAAGGGCATAAGGGGTGGGATTTAACTCAGACAAAGGGAAACCGGTGAAAACGAGTATAGATATAGATCCAGGTTTGTAGGTTTGAGGGTGGAAAAAAAAAAAGAGAGTGCATGCCTACAGGCTTCTATTTTCTCTGTGACTAGGAGGCTGAGGGATCAGCTGGAAGACAAGATTTGAGGAATGTGGAAAAGTCTGAGATAGTCACTGCCGTGAACAGGACAGGGGTGACCAGATGGCCACAGAAGGCCTGTGTCAATCAATGGCTGCTTATCAACAAGTCTGTATGTCTGCTCATCTGGGATGACAACAGGTCACAACACCAATAAATCATGCCGCTGAATCTCAAGCATAGGTCTTAGACCCTACAACCTCTATTTTTTCCCTGTCTACGATAAGATATTTGGCTTTTTTTTTTGGGGGGGGGGGGAAGTAGGAAAAAAGAACTAACAGAATTTGCTATCTTAAACATCTTCAAGGGTTGAGTTCAGTAGCCAAGGGCATCACACTGTTGTACTACAAACGTTCAGAATTTTTTATCTTGCACAAAAGAAACTCTGTAACCCATTAAACAACTCCCCATTTCTCCCTTCCCTCTGGCAGCCAACATTCTGTTTCTAGGAATCTGACTACCTTAGGTATCAAACATAAGTGGAACCACACAGTATTTATCCTTTTTTGGTTTTTTGGCCGGCTTACTTCACTTAATACAATGTTCTTAAGGTTTATCTATGTTGTAGCATGTGACAGGATTCCCTTTTTAAGGACAAACAACATCTCGTAGTCCGTATACACTACATTTTGTTTATACACTCATCCACTTATGGACATTCAGGCTGCTACCCTAGGATGTTTAATTAAATATACATATATTCTCCTGACTCCTGGCTGTGAAAAATGATTCCTTTCCGTGTTGTCGATTACACACTCCTGTCACAAGGCATTATACAATGTATACACTCTTTGCAATTGTTGGTAACTCCTTTTCCTCTTTCCTCCAATGATTTATGTTTAATGACAGTAACTTGGTATGTACTAAAGAATAGTATTTAACCACACGTGTAACATGCAAGCCTTGTTTTTAAGATTATATCTGGGTAGGGAGATTGGGACAGCAGTAGTAAGAGTATAACTTCATGGGCAGCCCGGGTGGCTCAGCGGTTGAGCACCTGCCTTCAGCCCGGGGCCTGATCCTGGAGACCCGGGATCGAGTTCCGCATCGGGCTCCCTGCATGGAGCCTGCTTCTCCCTCTGCCTGTGTCTCTGCCTCTCTCCCTCTCTCTGTTTCTCATGAATAAATAAATAAAAATCTTAAAAAAAAAAAAAGAACATAACTTCATGACCCGCATTCATATATATATGAAAATCTGATGTAATAAAATGAATTAGCTTGTGCTTTAAGTAGTTTAAACACCTGAGTCTGGCTTACGACCATTATTACCCTATAACCCTCAGTGATGTTACTTAACTACCCCCAAGTCTTTTTTCACCAGTCTGTAGACTGGGGTACTTAATAGCAGCTTCTCCGTAGGTGTGCAAAGGGGATTAGATGAAATCATGCAAGTGCAACAGTCCAATGCCTGGGGACATATCAGAGGCTCGATAAACATAATCTTTTATCATTTTTTTTTTTTTTAAAGGTAGGACAGAGTCACTGAAATGGCTAGATTTGCAGAATTCAGATTTCGACTTTACAGTAATACCAGTCCTATGGCAAGTAGAACCAAGCACTCGCACCCCTCCCCCAACCCCACCCTCGCCCCAAAAAACCCCAAAACACTGCGGGGGGGGGGCGGGGGACAGGAAATATTACTCTTGAATGACATTCTCTACCAGTATGTCATAGACACGCTGCTAAAACTGAATCCAAAAAGCTAACTGTATGTCACTGAGCTGGAAACTGCGTTTTGTTTTGTTTGGGGGAGGGAGGGGGGATTGTGTTTTTAAGCCCAGCTCCGCCGCGTGCAGGGCTGAAGGCATCCTCGCCCCGCCCATGAGGCGCCGAGAGTCTGGACGCCGCAAACGCACCCACTCCTCCCAAAGCCTCAGGGGCGGCACCGCCCAAGGCTGAGACACCCCCCTCCCGGCAGGATGCACCCCGACTTCCAGGCCCCCTCTCACTACCGTGTCGGATCCGCCTACTCGGAAGTGCGCGTTCTCAGGTCCTCCGGCCTCACTGCGGGGAGATGGGGGGGGGGGGGCCGCTGGACCAAACCCCCCTGCCTCCCTCCTGAAACCCCACCGTGAGGGCTGGGGCGGCAGCACCGAGGCGCGCCATTCAAACCGGGGAGGGCTGGGACTCTAGGCCCAGAGCTAGGCCAAAGCAAGCACCATACCCACAAGCGAGGGCCTGCATTGCGAGGAACCTCACGGCACCTCGCACTAAAGGACCAACCTTCGTCCTGCCCAGCAAGTTCCCCCTTCTGCCGCGGCCGCCCTTACCCGAATTTACCGCCAACAGCGTCGCCATCTTGGAGGCGCCCTAACGGAGCCCTCCTGCCGCACGGAAGCCCCAGGAAAGGGCGAGGCTGCCCGACGCGATGCCTGAGCAGAAAGGTAACACCCTGTCTCGGAGTGGCACTCTCCACACACTCAGAGGCGGAAGAAGCCTTGAAAGGCGGCTGTAGAAGAAGAAGACGAAGAAAAAAAAAAAAAGCTGCTGTACGTCACAGGCGCCAATTTTCGCCGCGATCGGCTCATTCAAATTAGGCGAGGGCAACCGGTTCGGAGACCGGAGGGCCTCGATGTGACGTCAGTCGTGTAGTGGATTCTGGTCCTTGTAGTTTTTTTCCCCAATGATGAGTGACGACATCAACAGAAAGATGAGACTGATTATTGAAAATTACGCCTATTAAAAAAAAAAGAAAATTACGCCTATTTACGATATAAAAGCCGTAAACTCAGGTCATTATCTCCATATCAAGTTACACCTTCCTTGCATTTCTCTCTGAGGAGTGGAGTGAGGTGTAAGGTATACAAATCTCAAAAAGCTATTTAATCAGTTACAAACTAAGTTTTCATTACATTTCAATATGGCAAGTGTATTGCATCAACATTGTTGCATAGGTTGAAACAAATCTAAGTGAAACAAATCATGACTTTTGTTACATTTGTCAAATGTATACAAAAGTAGAATAATGAACACCCAAAGTTCAATTCGCGGCCTTTACTCCACCCCTAACAGGGAAGATTATTTTGAAGACCTTTCCAGACAGATCTCATAAATACCAAATATTTTTCTACCTAAGCACCCTCAAGTAGCTGGATCTTTTTCTTTTTTAACATTATTTATTTGAAAGAGTGAAAGAAAATGAGCAGATGGTGGGAGCAGAGGGAGAAGGGGAAGCAGACTCCCCACTGAACAAGGACCAGACCTGGGGCTGGATCTCAGGACCCCAAGATCATGATCCCAGCCAAAGGCATACATACACTTCACTGACTGAGCCACCCTGGGACCCCAAATAACTGGATCTTCTTTTTTTTTAGTTACTGAATTTTAGTTTGCAAATTTTCCAACTAAAATATAGTCATTACCATTTATTATTCTATGCCAGATGTTTATTACCAATTTCACATTATAGGATAATGTACTGATTATTATTATATCTCATTTAATCCTCAAAACAACCCTATTAGGAAAATGATGTTAATTATAGCTGATTATCTTAGAGATGTTCCCTCTGCCTTACAATCCCAATTTATCAACTCCTCCAACATTCCACTGAGGTTGGGAGGAGGTAAGGGTTTATATATTTTCTACTTCAGAGTTGGAAATCAGAATTACATAATTTAGGCACAATCAGAGCAGGCATGTTCATTCTTTTGAACAAATTGTACTGAGGGATACAATGTACATTAGGTGGGAGACAAAGGTCACTGACAATTCTTTTTTGAAAGTCATTGTTACATAGATACAAATGCCAGACTACCATCAAAGTTGTTTTAAGGAGTGGAGGGGAAGAGAAAATGAAAAGGCGAAGCGATATTTCCTGAAGTTTAGCACGAAAGAGAGAAAAGTACTGAGCAGAAATTTGGCAGACAGTGGCATTTAAAGATTTTCTTTCTCAGGACGACTATTACAAGCCCCCTTCCCCCCCACCTCCGTAGGCCCACACACTTCCCTCTCAGAACACTGCTTTACTTTCTATGAAGGAACACTTCAACCTCCTGCAACTTCCCCTTACCCACCACCATACTTACAAGGATTCTTTCACAGGTTCCTCAATCCATAGCAACTGAGATATTGACATCATAATTCCCCTAAAACTGTTCTCAATATGGTCACAGATAATCAATTGTCCACCCCATCGGCACTTTTCTGAATTTCTTAGAAAATTCTTTTCCCCCTTGACTTGGGGTGCATCACCCCTGCTGGTTTTCCTTCTACCTTTCTAGTTTTTCTTTTGAAGTTTCCTATATGGACTTCTCTTCCTCTCGCCCATTAAATGTAGCTCTTTCCATTGTGTCTCTACTTCATCCTACCTGCTTTCTCTGGGAAATCCTACTGCTTTGTACTACCATCTGTTTGAAGACGAATCCTGTATCTGAATCTCTAGGCCAGTCCTCTCTCCTGGCAGATTTGCATATCCAGCATGTCTATTCCACATGTCTATTGATTGCTACACAGCCAACTCAGAATCAATTAATGAATCAATCCCAAACTTAAATGAACAACAAATTAGGGTCAACAGATTAGGGAAGAGAGGGTAATCCTAAAATTACTACTTTCCTCCTAAAATTCTGTCACCTGTATCCACTTGACTGCCAAAGTCAGAAATGTCAGAGTCAGGGATCCCTGGGCGGCTCAGCGGTTTAGCACCACCTTCGGCCCAGGGCGTGATCCTGGAGACCCAGGATCGAGTCCCACATCGGGCTCCCTGCATCGAGCCTGCTTCTCCCTCTGCCTGTGTCTCTCATGAATAAATAAAATATTAAAAAAAAAAAAGAAATGTCAGAGTCCTTTCATATGCTTCCTTCAACGGCGACATCTGACTCATTCTATCTCAAAGATATTTCTAGAACCCTTACCCTTTTTCTTTGCTCTGTTCCCTATGCCCTTGTTCTTTTCGGGTCAAGCTTCTTATAACTTATATTTTGCCATAGCCTCTCACAGATCTTCCTGATTTCCACCTCATCCTCTCCTCATGGACCCCAAAGTGATTTTCTTCTTTCTTTAAGATTTATTTATTTGAGAGACAGAGAGAGACACACACATGCACAAGTAGGGGTAGGAGCAAAGGGAGCAAATCAGAAGCAGACTCCCCACTGAGCAGAGTCCTATGCAGAGCTCAATCCCACAACCCATGAGATCATAACCTGAGCCGAAATCATGAGCAGAATGCTTAACAACTATGCCACCCAGGCACACCCCCCCCCCCAATGATTTTCAAATACACAAATTAGAACACGTACTTACCCTGAGCAAAATTCAGCAATGCGCCCTTATCCAAAGATATTTGAAAACTTCTTAGCAAGGACCTCATGCCACTTCCTAATCTGGTTGAGCCTCTGTCTTCAATCTCCTCACCCTCACTCTTCCTCAAGTTCTCTTTTTGTTTTGATCTTTCTGAACTATTTTCTATTCCTTCTATCCCCCGTACAACATGCTTCCTTGTACCATGTATGAATGAATGTCTTTGCACCTCTTGTTCCATATGCCTGGAATGCCCTACCCTCCCTTCCCTAGTCTGTTGACCACTCACTAAACCTCCCAAATATAACCCATTTCCAAGTCTGATGGCCTGTGTTAATGCTGCCTCTCTGATGATATCTGTGATTACTCAAACCAATTCAGGGGACCAATTCAAGGGTTTCTTTTCCTACATTACACTATTAGCCACTCCTATTACAGTCCTATGCGCTGTGATGACTATGTCTCCACTAAAACTGTTAGCTTCTTGTGATAAACTTTTTTTTAAAGATTTTATTTATTCATGAGAGACATAGAGAGAGATGCAGAGACATAAGGCAGAGAGAGAAGCATGCTCCCTGAGGAGAGCCCAATGTGGGACTCGATCCCAGGACTCCAGGATCATGCCCTGGGCTGAAGGCAGGTGCTCAACCACTGAGTCACCCAGGCATCCCTTGTGATAAACTTTTAAAGGCCCCCAATGAATCACACATCCCTGGATTCAAGCTAGTATGTAAGCATCTGCCACACTGAATTTGGGTGGGCCTTATGACTTTCTTGGGCCAAAAAAAATGCAGCGGAAGTGATGTTGGGCAAGCTCCAAAGATTTAAGAGGCATTGCTGCTTCCACTTTTCCTCTTTTGGTGCCCTGAACATAACATAAGGAGACCTGAGCTTGCCTCCTTGAGGATGAAAGATCATGAATAGAGAAGCTTAGCCAGTCTCCAGCTGTTCCTATTACCCCAGCGATATGCCAGATATGAATAAGGCCATCTTAGATCCTCCAGGCCTAGCTGAGCCACCAGTTGACTATAATTGGGTAAGTGAGCCCAGCCAGATTTCAAAATTGTGAGCAAGTAAACAGGTATTGTTTTAAGCTACAGTTTTGTGGTTTGTGGTTTGTTATATTCAAAAAACAACTGATTTGGGACACCTGGATGGCTGAGTTGGTTAAGCGTCTAACTCTTGATTTTGGCTCAGGTCATGATCTCAGGGGTTGTGAAATCAAGACCCACGTTGGGCTCCACCCTGGGCATGGAGCTTAAGATTCTCTCTTTCCCTCCCCTCCGCCTCTCCCCCCCAAAACAAACAAACAACAAACTGATTTAGAGAGAGCAACTATCTCTTCTCATATTTATGCTTCCTGCTCCTGGCTTGCAGGTACATCTCTGGCTAGCAGGTACAATTCAGAAAAAACAGTTTGCAGAACTTGGTGTTTCCATGATCTACTGGAAGAAAGAGAGCACATATAATAGTGGTTAAGAGCACAGACCTTAGAGCCTGGCTTCCTGGGCTCAAATTCTTCTTCCTGCATTTAGTGAAGCCCTCCATAGAGAATCAGTTTCCACATCATTAAATGGGGATGATAATATTAGTACCCTCATGGAAGAATTTTTAAGAAGTTTTTTGTAAAGTACTTAGAATGAGCCTGGCACAGTGCTATGTGCGTGTTTGTTGAATAAAAATCAATTATTTCTAAGGCAAAATAAGTTCTAAATGGAGGTATAGTAAATTACTTAAAGCTAGTTTAGCCAGAAGGACACTGCCAGTGTGCCTGGCTGGCTCAATCAGTAGAACATGTGACTCTTGATCTTGGAGTTGTGAGTTTGACCCCCCACATTGGGTGTAGAGATTACTTTAAGAAATCTTTAAAAAAAAAAAGTAATACAGGGTGCCTGGTGGCTCAATTGGTTAAGCATCTGCCTTCAGCTCAGGTCCTGGGATCCGGCCCTGCATCAGGTTCCCTGCATAGCAGGAAGTCTGCTTCTCTCTATCTACTCCTCCTTCCTCATCCCCTCTCCTCTCTTGTGCTCACTTTCACTCAAATTAATAAATAAAATCTTCCATAAAAAAGTGTACTGTGAATGTGGAAGCATATAGCAGTTAAACAATGTATAGGGTTCTCTGGGGTTAGGGGTAGGACTGTGCCCCAATCAAATAAATCCATTATTTGTAACCTCTCTCACGGCTCCAACTATTTGAGCTTGAAATGTATATACAAAGTGCTTAGAGAACTTAAAATAAGGACAGTTATTTTTTATTTGGAGTCTGAGAAATGAAAATTAGGTAAAATTACACAACGGAGGTAGCACCTTTTTTAAAAAAATTTTTATTTATTTATTCATGAGAGACATAGAGAGGGACTGAGACAGACAGGCAGAGGGAGAAGCAGGCTTCATGCAGGAAGCCTGATGTGGGACTTGATCCTGGGACCCCGGGATCACGCCCTGAGCCAAAGGCAGATGCTCAACCGCTGAGCCACCCAGGCTTCCCCGGAAGTAGCACTTGAATGGAGAGATGATAGGATTTTACTGAGTCATGAAAGTGTATGGGGACAGGAAATGGGGAATAGAACAGTGAAAAAGTAACAAAGTCCAAAGTTTAGTGTTTAAAGAGCTGCAACAACTTCTCTGGACAAGGCTTAGAAATTCAGATGAGTTTCCAGTTCTATGATTTTCCACATCCTGCCCAGTGGAGGACCCCAGACATGAGAGATTCATTGCCATGTGTATGTGTTGACCCTAGCCAGTGGCTGGTTCCTAATTGGCAGGTGCAGAACCACTGGCCCTGAAGTACAAGTGGTCTCTGGTGGAATAGGAAACAAATTTGCCCTAGATTTCCCCCTAGAGATGCACAATTGCAATGCATCAAGTAGGTTCTGTAGAAGAGCTTCCCCTTTATAGGCTGCATCATCCCAATAGCCTCGTAATTGGTCTTCCTGCCTCTGATCTCTTATTTCCAACTCAAATTCCACACCATAAGCAGAGGGATCACTTCATCCTGTTCCCAACACCATTCACATCCATGTCACTGGCCAGAGCGGAAGTCCAATTCTTAGAATGGCCTACAAGGCTGTTCATGATCTGGCTCCTACAGGCCTCTTCAATTTAATCTTACATCTACTCACTTATGCTCTTCTTCAGTAACTAGTAAGTAACTACTAAGATATACATTCTTGGGCAGCCCAGGTGGCTCAGAGGTTTAGCACCGCCTTCAGCCTAGGGCTTGATCCTGGAGACCTGGGATCGAGTCCCACGTCGGGCTCCCTGCATGGAGCCTGCTTCTCCCTCTGCCTGTGTTCTCTGCCTCTCTCTCTGTGTCTCTCATGAATAAATAAAATAAATAAAATCTTTTAAAAAAATGATATACAGTCTCAGCTCCTCCAGCTCCCCAATACCCTTTATCAGTGCAGCCCCCTCCAGCTACTATATCACATCTTCCTTCCCTCTGAATCTTTGTTGGCACTCCCTTCTTAAGCCCCTTCATCTGGTTGGTCCTCTCAGGAAAACATCTTCCCCCACCCCACTCTCACCTGAGGCTAGATTAAATGCCCTCCTGTAGGGGTACCCAGGTGGCTCAGCTGGTTAAGCTTAAAGCATAACCTGACTTCGGCTTGGGTCATGATTTCAGGGTCCAGGGATCAAGCCCTGTGCAGGCTCCCCACTCAGTAGGGAGTCTACTTGTCTCTCTCCCTCTGCCCCTCGCCCCACTTGTGTACACATGCTCATGCACTTTCTCTCTCAAAATAAAATCTTTAAGAAAAAAATCAAATAAATGCCCTCCTGTATTCTTCTATAATGTATTAGAATTTTCCACAACTTTGTCCCTCTGGACTGAACGCTCCACCCAGAAGAGTAGAGGTACCAACAGGTACCCAATAAAGGTTTGCTGAATGACTAAGGGTGAGGAAAGATCATGTCACTTCTACCCATTGCCAAACTATTGTGGACTCCTTGAAGACAGCCTCATAAACCACTAACTCTCTTGCAAGCCCCTGAATACTCTACGATAAGAAAGCCAGGTCTCTCTTTCCCTGATGTATGGACTACCAGCACAGACCTGAGAGGATAGGGTACTCCATATTTCCTTTTATGAAGAACACCAGGGCTCCAGCTAAAGAACTAATTAGCTCTGGTTTTCATATCAGTATGTGTTGGAACTTGGTCCCAACAGAAGGTGCATGACACAGAACTGGAACATGAGTAGTAGTGTAAAAGCACTGAGTGAATTTTTTTAAAAAAAGATTTTATTTATTTATTCATGAGAGACACAGAGAGAGGCAGAGGGAGAAGCAGGCTCCCTTGCAGGGACCCTGGGATCATGACCCAAGTCCAAGGCAGATGCTCAACCACTGAGCCACCCAGGTGTCCCTGGGTGAATTTTTTTAACCTGCTCAGGAGTCTGGATTGTACCCTGGGAATTAGCAGGGCGAGTGTGAAGTGACTGAGGAAAGCAGAAATCTGACACGGCATTCATCCCATCAGAAGAAACTCCAAGAGAAACTATGTACAAGGAACAAGAAACCATTAATTGAAATAAACTGCACTATTCAGGATGTGATGTAAACGCAGAAACAAAGGACAATAGGAAATATTCTCTAGTGCAGACAAACTAAATACATTAGAGAAAAGAGACTTTGAGAAAGATTCCAGATTGACACAAAGATGTTGTGTGGGTCATTTCTCTGCTTCAATTCGGCTTAGGGACTTTCTTCAGTGGTGGGTATTTTGTGCCTTCTCCTCCCACTTCTGGAACAGTTGAGATTCAGGAAGAGAGTGATAAACAATGGAGGGTGAAGCATGCTGGTGAAGTGGAGGAGAGACTTTTAAGACAGGTTGCCCAGAAATCTAGATTCCTATTTTGCCAGGGACTTATTGTGGGATAGTGAGCAAGTTATTCAACCTCTCTCAGCCTGAGATTCCTCATCTATTAAAATAGATTGGAATGCTGTGAAGATTCAGTGAAATAAAGTATGAATTTAACATAAAACACTTAACAGACATTCTGCTGTAGTAATAAAGATGATCAGACTAAAAGAGTAATGAGAGTAAAATATGGAGATTAAAGGAAAAAAAGAGCCATGGAATAAGAGCGTCTGATAATGATGTATGAATGCGGTACTAATAATAGTTTAGCATCAATGAATTCTATAAATGAGACTCCCACAGTGGTATTAACTCAACCATGTTGCACAACCCTATACATATTAAATTGCACATTTAATAAGCACATAAGTAGTAAAAGACTAACCACTTTTAAAATTATGTAGAAAATTGATATGGCTGCAGGAAATCAGAGTTGAATTTACTGTGATTTTTAAGATTTCAATCTCCAGCCAAAAGTGTGACAACCACAAAACAAGGAAATCGTTTTAAAAATATAACTTAGGGGGGAAAAAGGTACTCACCGGCATTGAAATACTGTTGCTTCTTGGTTTCTAAAATTATCTCTTTATAGTACCTTGAGCCAGGCTGGGTACTCATTATCTTTTATTGTGATAAAACATAAATAACCTAAAATTAACCATTTTAAGTATACAGTTCTATGTCATTAAGTACCTAGAACAGTATGTAATATCCCATGGTAGGTGATCAATAAATATTTGTTTAATCACTGACCATACAGGAGAAAAAAGTGGCTTAGTATAAAAGGCAGTTAGATTGAGAGAGAAAGAAGATCAAGAAGGGTCCAAGAAAAAAATCACAAGCAATATTAGAAAATATTTCAAATTAGGGGCACCTGGGTGTCAATTAAGCGTCTGCCTTCAGCTCAGGTCATGATCCTGGAGTCCTGGGATCCAGTCTCAAGTCAGGCTCCCTGTTAGTGGGGAGTTTGCTTCTCTGCCCCTCCCATGGCTCATGCTCACTCGTGCGCGCTCTCTCTCTCTAATAAATAAATAAAACCTTAAATAAAAATAAAAAATCAATTTTAGCAGTTTCTTTTCCATCATAAAAGGACTCTTACTAATTCTTTCTTTTAAAAAAAGATTATTGGGCAGCCCCGGTGGGGTGGCGAGGCGGTTTAGGTTTAGCGCCGCCTGCAGCCCAGGGTGTGATCCTGGAGACCCTGGATCATGTACCACGTCAGGCTCTCTGCATGGAGCCTGCTTCTCCCTCTGCCTGTGTCTCTGCCTCTCTCTCTCTCTCTTTCTCTCTCTCTCCCTCTCTCTATCTCTATGAATAAATAAAATCTTTTTAAAAAATAAATAAAAATTTAAAAAGATTATTTATTAGAGAGAGAAAGGGAGTATGAGTGGGGGAAGGAGTAGAGGGAGAAGGAGAAGCAGACTTGGGAGCAGGGGGATGGACTCGGGGGTCTTGATCCTGGAACTCTGGAATTGTGACCCAAGCCAAAGATAGACACTAACCAACTGAGCCACCCAGGTGCCCCTCTTACTAATTCTATGTTACAAGGAGTAAATGGCAAAGAGAATTCTTTTTATTTTTAAAAGATTTATTTGTTTATTTATTTGAACAGAGAAAGAGAGAGAAAGAGAGAGAGAGAGAGGCAGAGACACAGGCAGAGGGGGAAGCAGGCACCATGCAGGGAGCCCAACATGGGACCCAATCCCGGGTCTCCAGGATCACACCCTGGGCTGAAGGCAGGCGCTAAACTGCTGAGCCCCCAGGGCTGCCCGGGAGAGAATTCTAGTGTGCTTACCTTACAGATACTAATAATCCAGCAAAAATCTTTGGATAGGCAGCCAAGGTCTTCTCTCCACACGACACTGGCAGTCACAAATCTAGGTCTTTTGCTTTTCTTTTCCCAGGAAGACAGACCACTCTGTTTCTGTTAAATTTTTGCTTTGTTCTGTTTTTCTTTTTTTCCAGGATTAATTCAATCAGCAACCTCTTGATGAGATTAGGATACATTCGTGTCTCTGGATTGGACTTGGTTTTCTAATTTCTTTTTTTTTATCTTTTTTTTTTTTTGGTTTTCTAATTTCTATAACATATTTGTATTCTGTTTCTTAGTATTTCCTAGTCTTTTTTTTTTAAATATTTTATTTATTTATTCATGAGAGAGGCAGAGACATAGGCAGAGACAGAAGCAGGCTCCCTCTGGGGAGCCTGATGAGAGACTCAATCCCAGGACCCCAGTACCATGCCCTGAGCTGAAGGCAGACAGACGCTCAACCACTGAGTCACTCAGGCATCCCGATTTCCTGTGGTCTTAATGTTTGCCTCCCCCAAATTCATATACTGAAATCCCCATCCCCAATGTGATGTTATTAGGAGGTGAATTAGATTAATGCCCTTAGAAGAAGCTCCAGAGAGCTAGCACACACACCCCTTCCAAGAGACAAGGATGCAATGAAAAGTGTGCAGCCTGGAAGATGGTCCTCACCTACCTGCCCTGGCACCCTGATCTTGGACTTCCAGCCCCCAGAACCGTGAGAAATAAATTTTGGCTGTTTGTAAGTCACTTGGTCTATTATATTTTGCTATAACAGCCTGAATGAATTAAGACGGGATTTCTTGCAAGAGTGTAATCATGCAACAGTGTAATCACTATTTTAGTTTATAATCATTATTAATTTCCCTCTCAAATTAATTATTCGGCAAATTGTTTAATGGCTAATTCACTAAGGAGTATGAGAGTAGAGACCAACTTTCTCTCCAGCTAACTTTCAGCAACTAGCTGAACTACCTGGCTCAACAGATAGCTGAATAAATGAACTGTGGATTTGCAAGGTAAACTTTTTTTTAAAGCTGTTTTCACATTAAATCTATGTTACATTGCTCAAGAGTTCAAATAAGCTCCAAAGAAAGGCTGATACCAGTGACAGCCCACGTAATACAGACTCATACACCAGACTGAGTACCAAAAAGAACGAGACTGTAAAACATTTAGACACGCACATTCCTTTCACATGTTTGATTTAGCATCGCGAATGAATGTAGAATCCAAAAAGTCCAATGCAAGCTAGATTATTTTATATCAAACATTAAAAAAACAATTGCCAGACACTTCATCCTCTGAGAAAGCTTATTTAGGGGGAACAAACTACTTTGGAAAGATAAGTGTTCTTAAATATATTTGACTATCAAAGGCAAGGCATCTTCCTATATAAAACATTATCATTTTCACACTCCTCCAAAGAAATCCAATAAATAACTTTATTTATTGGGCTCGATGAATCTTCAATGATAGACATTCCCTAGACTGCCAACACCTCCACAAGCTCGCTTGTTATTTGTTCTTGAACATGACCTGTTGCCGTTTCCGGCTGCTTTTACAGAACAGTTCCACGCAGTAAAGCCCAGCAGAGCATGCGGTCAAAGAATACAACACAAGAACTGGCCAAAGCCAAGGCTTGCGTGTAGTATCTCTCTTCTTCCAAGTGGACCAGAGAATCCTGGAGCGTGGATTCAGGCCACAGATTCTTTCCTGGCTCCCTTGCCATGCCCATGATGCAGGGAAGAAAGAGCTCAGGAGGGTTCTCTCCAGAGCAACACTTGGCTATGGGGTTCCTACAGGTGTTCTCGTGTTGCACACTCTGGGATGAGGTCCTGCGTTTGGTGAAACACAATTCAAAGTGATCTTCAGTGCCATGCAGCAGGTCTGGAATGCCGTGGCTGCTCGGAGCAGGGAAGTGCTCCAAGAGAAGTGGCTTGCTGGGCTGCAGGCAGCAGGATAGCGCAGTCCTCCCAAGCATAAGTGCTGTGAGGAGTCGGGGGTAGCTATGGGGCAAGCAGCCATCATAGTGGAGCTTCTTTGTGCCAGGGACGTTGTTACAGCAGCCATTTACCAGCAAACCCTTCCTTTCACCGATGTGTCCTAGTTAGTGATGAGGTACTTCCCTTAAATGGTGCTCCAGCACTGGGGGCCAAGCCCACCACTGCTGCCCCAGTTACACTGTGCTTTCCATAGAATGGGCTGGGGGCATCTTGGACCAGGAGATTCCAATTCCTCGCTGCCCTTTCCTCCTGCTCATCCTCCTGCTTGAAGGCGCAGCTGGGGAAGCAAATGAGCAAGAGCCCCAAGACCAGGGCACGCACCCACCTCTTCTGGAGGAGCTGGGGCCACACTGCAGCCTCCAGGTTGCTGCACTCAGTGGCGATCAAACCCTACTCCTCCCGCAGGCACAGGCCCTGCCAGCCCCCCCAAGGAGAACCGTGTTTTAACCTCATTCTTGGATTCTGGGGCATTCTGTTATCTTGTTACTATTTTATTAGGCACCATGTCACAAAATGTTTGCTTCTCTTTTTGTAGTGTTTTGAGTACTCTGAATAGGAATAATTCCATTTCAGAGATGTGAGGCTGGAGAATAAATACAAGAATCCTTTCAACAAGCAGGACCAGTCCAGGACTCGAAAGTAGAGATGGGAAGCAGTACTACTTTCAGTTATGCAGGACATTCCCACTTAGGGCTAACCAAAAGAGATTAGGATGACACCTGAATCTGGGCTTCCCTAGAGGGTAACTCCCCACAATGGGCCATCTTGGCTTTCTTGACCTCTGACTCATCTCAACAACGCCCCCACCTCAACCTGTTCATGGATGGGTGACTTTATGGAGCTCTGAGAAGCAGCTATTTGCTGTTCATTCAAGCAGGAAGCTTGAATCAGCACCAAGTACAGACCAACCAGGGGGAAATCTCGCTTGCAGGGGCCACTGCTGGGCTACTAGCTCCTGGGGACTTTGAATCATGACTCTAATTGCAGAGTCATCAGCTGATCCAATCAGTCCTGGACTTCTGTTGGAGGTGGAACTGTATTCTTATATCTAACCTCAATTTGCTGACTCTGAAATATGGAACTGAGTAGCCTAGTTAAATTTTGGGACACTGGCCGGTTAGCTGGGCAGGTGATTCACTCTGCTACTGTCCCAGCCTGAGAAGGGTAAAGACAAGTTGAGAACGGGGCTAGTTCAAGCAGGTGCTGCTCATTACCCAGGAGATGGAAACCAACTTTGAGCTGACAAATGTCCTGCACTGGAAGGCCCCCAGGAAGGCTGGAGGACACTGGGGAACAGAGCCTTGGGAGATGGCCTAAGGCTGTGAGACATGAAAGGAAAGCCAGGAGGCTGTTGCAGAGGGCAGCCTGCAGGCTCTCCCTGAGTCTAGGGGTACTACTGTTGGGCACCATCCCAACCTAGATGATCACAGTGTGATGTCAACTAGCGTTAAGATGAACCGACTCAGTGATTTTCAAATTGTACCTTATGACCCATTCATTAGTAGATCCTAAAATAAATTAATCTGGCCCATTCCTCAACTTTTTTAACTAAAAAAAAAAAAAAAAAAAAAAAAAAAAACAGAAAACAAAAAAATAAAAAACAAAATAGGTTATAACAGAAAGTATCAGTGTCTTCTAAGTAATAAGGGCATGTTCTGATTTGTAAAAATTTTGTTTCAGCTATATTTTGTGTAGTGTAAACTAGGTCTTCAGGCAAAATGTATTTCCAACTAGAGGTCATGTAAACCAATTTTGTTAGCAGTGGCTCTCATTAATTCCCCTTGCTCTGATTTCTTGCAATCCTATCTAGCAATCTATTGATTTGAATTTAGCTGCCCACATAAAGGAGATGGCACTAAGCAGTGATTCTAAGTATTTAGTTGCTTGATAGTTTCATTTCTCACTGTGGGTTAATAAATTGGCATTTCTGACTTTACCATAATCAATCTCTTATGAATTATTTTTTTAAAAAGATTTATTTATTTGAGAGAGAAAAAGAGGGAGCACATAAGCAGGGGAGCAGGGGGAGGGGCAGAAGGAGAGAAAATCTTAAGTAAATTCCGCACTAAACTTGAAGCCTGATGCCAGGCTATGGGGCTTGATCTCACAACCCTGAGATCATGCCTGGAGCTGAAAACCAAGAGTCAGAACTGACTGAGCCACCCAGGAACCCCTTTATGATTTTTTTTTTTAAGCACGAGTCAATTTCCTACTGCCCACACTCCAATGGGTATTTAACAAAACAGATTTCCAAGCCAGCCAGTCTGAAGACCAGGGTTGTTTCAAAGCAAGGACATCCTTAATGACCTTTCCTTGCCCTCCTCACCTGCTTCCCATATACCCTCTACCCAGCAGGTGGGGTGGTCTTTTTATAATGTAAATCCAGTTTTCGCACTCCTCTGCCTAAAACCTTTACAATGTGTCACTGTATTAGGTTGAACCAAGTGAAATCATTGGTCAAAATGAAAATAAATGATTTTACATTGATCAACCTAACACTTAAAATGGCAACTCCTTATGTATAAGGCCTTGTATGAGCTAGCCTAATCTCTTGTCACTCTTCTATCCATGTTTTTTTTTATATCTTCATCATGCAATGGCTTTTGATTTTTTTTTATGGCCACCCACAATAAGTAATACATTTTAGGGGTGGTCTGGGTGGTTCAGTAGGTTAAGCATCTGATTCTTGACTTCAGTTCAGGTCTTGATCTCAGGATCCTAAGTTCAAGCCCCATATCGGGCTCCACACTGGGTGTGGTGCCCACTTAAAAAAAATAGAAATACAGTTTACACTGTGATCCATGATCCATATACACATAAGCACACATAACATGCTTCAGGTCTTGACTGGTATATTAACTTCCTAAGAGAAGCTTTCTTCAATGAACCTGTATAAATGGATCCTTTACCACCCTCCCTTGATTCTCTACCATTGAATCCTATTCATTTTTTATAATATTAAACATAATCTGAAGTTCTACATTTACTTATTTATTTGTGGGAAAGAGAAAAGAAGTACCCTGATATCCAGGAACTGACTTGATGTTATCACTTAGGGCTTGGTGTTGCTATGAGCTGGCTGGCGCAGCACTCACAGCCAGGTCTTGGTATATTCCCAAAGAACATAAACAATATCACAGTATTACACAACATCAACATGGGACAAAGGCACTTTGTCACCATGATGAATCAAGACCAAAACAAGACCCCTCATAATCATACCTGAGCAGAGAAAACATTAACATTCTCCAACCTACAAAATACCAAATATTTTCTCTTCAGCTAATATGAGTACCTGCCACTTCTTTCCTAATTACAGCTACAGCCTCCATATACGTGAAATAAATTGATATGCCCAATCATAGACTTGCCCTCACTTCCTGAAAGCACTCGATACAGACTAACCCTCTGTTTCCTGGGACCTTTCCCAAAATTACCTAACCTAACCTGAAATCCTTTAAGTCCTTTCTAACACCCTCTTAACTAAATGCCCCATGGTTCCCCATGGTATGTATTCTCTGGCAAAGCAACGGGTTAATAAACCCAACCTGTTCAGCCTCTAGTATGGTTCCGGTATATTATTCACCAATATATCCCCTGGGACTTGCACAGTGCCCACCACTTAAGAGGTATTTAATATCTTGGATAAACAAATAAATGAATGAGCATATGAATAATTAATTACTTAATTTCCACCTTCCTGCACAGAGGAGGAGGACCTGTCTGGGTGGCTGATCCTTCTAGGAGACAGTGCTCTGTCCCACTGTATGACTTCAGAGCTATTGGCTGTTAATACCCTTCTCAATGCGGGGTGATCTCTTCTATGACCATCTCCCTTGCTCGTCAGAGAAGTTCTTAATTTTTTTAAGCATGTTCAAACCTGATTCTTCTGTGAGCTTGGCTTACTGAGTTCTCAGCACTTAAATATTTTCTGGATTACAACGGGCAAAGGTGAACTCTGATCCCTGGATCCTCTGCGATGCTCTTTCGAAGCAAGAATTTCTTAGACAAACTTCTGACTCCCTCACTCACCCCATCTAGCTTTGTGTAATATTTCATCTCTATGCTGAGGTTCACTATGACTCCATAATTTTTTTTTTGAAGATTTTTATTTATTTGAGAAAGAGAGAGCACAAGTAAAGGGGGAAGGGGCAGAGGGAGAGGGAGAAGCAGACTCCCTGCTGAGCAGGAAGCCCCATGCAGGGCTGGATCCCAGAACCTTGGGATCATGATCTGAGCCAAAGGCATATGCTTCACCAACTGAGTAATCCAGGCACCCCAAGCCCCCATAATTTTTAATAATATTTTTTCTGATTATAATAACCCATGCTCATTACAGAGCATTTAGAAAGCACAGAATGGTGCAAAGAATAAAAACTGAAATTAGCCACAATCCTATAGGCAACACCTTGATTTAATTTTAGTTGGGCATATAGATATTAATGTAAGCAAATTATATATATATGTTTCTTATATTTTTTATAGGAATATTATGAGCATTGCCTTCATCATTAAATTGTCCTCAAAATCAACCATTTTCAACTTTGTTATTTTATTCAGAGACGTTACGTGCTAAGAACTCAAAAGTCAGCATATTCAGTGTATGTTCCTAAATGAATGTAGCTGAACTCTTAAGAGTGATTTAGATTTCTTCTAATTTTTCATTGTTATAAATGTTTCAGTAAATACCTTTATGTATGAATCATTGTCCACATTCTTAGAAAGTTTTTTTTTTATTTTTATTTTTATTTTTTAATGATAGTCAGAGAGAGAGAGAGGCAAAGACACAGGCAGAGGGAGAAGCAGGCTCCCTGCGGGGAGCCTGATGTGGGACTTGATCCCGGGACCCCAGGATCATGCCCTGGGCTGAAGGCGGCGCCAAACCGCTGAGCCACCCGGGCTGCCCACATAATTAGTTTAATATACATGAATTTTTAAAAAAATACTCTCAATTAGAATTGCAAAACTGTTTTAAGGTCTTTACATTTCTGCCAGAGAATGTACCTGATTGTCCAACCTTTACCAACACTAAATATTACTATTTAAAAATATGTTGTTAGTAAGATTTTCTTTAGAAATGGTATCTAACTTTTATTTACCTGTTTTTTGTTTGTTTTCATTGCTGGTGAAGTACAGGAATTTGTTCAAAAAATTTAAGAATTCAAATATCCGGGGCAGCCCAGGTGGCCCAGTGGTTGAGTGGCGCCTTTGGCCCAGGGCCTGATCCTGCAGACCTGGGATCGAGTCCCATGTCGGGCACCCTGCATGGAGCCTGCTTCTTCCTCTGCCTGTGTCTCTGCTTCTCTCTCTGGGTCTCTCATAAATAAATAAAATCTTAAAAAAAAAAGAAAAGAATTCAAATATCCTCCGTACCCTATTTTAAAAACAAATCAAATAAAGTATAATGTCTTGAAAATAATGTCATATAGCAGTTTTCTCACACAAATTATTTATTATAGGACCTCCATGAATATGAACCAAAAATGAGTCAAGTCTGATGCTGAGAGACAATATTTTCAATCAAAACTGTGGTGGAAAAGCCAGGACATGCAGTTTACGTATTGATATACTATGTTAGCTCCAAAATTATTGGTGGGGGAAGAAATGTGCTAGGTCATAATTTTAAGGGAACAAGGCTTCGAAAAATATTTCTATAAATTTTGCTTATTTATTACGTGCTCCTGGGTTAAAACGTGACTAAGATTAGAGACACAAGGGAAGGGAAGAAAGTGTATTCCAGACCGAAATTCATCTCTGCCAAAGGTTCAAAAACACCCAGACATTTCCCTGGTGGTGTTTTGCAATTCTTCCTATTTACATTTTTCTCATAACAAAGACCCTAGCCTGCAGCCAGAGCTGTTTTACCCCCTCCAACATTCTCTGAACAAAACTGCCTGGATTCGGCTTTCTATTTTTAACCCCCTTGAAACTCTTTTTGAATTAATCACTTGATCTATGTGTGTGTGAAATATGCTCTGAGCTCTGAATAGCTTCAATTGTATTACATTTCATTCAGGTAATTTCAACCCAACAAACATATGGAGAACCCACCATGAAAAACAATTTTTTAAAAAAAAGGTCTGCAGGAGTAACAGAGAGATCAACACAGAACCACAATACTCCGTGACTGTCCATGTGATACAGATGGATATAAAGGACTGTAAAAATACAGATAAGGGACAGGAAGAAGAACTCCTCTTACCTCTGCTCCTTCTGTTAAATGGGTGGATCAACGGTTTTTCAGGAAATAGAGGAGAAAAAGAAGAAAGCAATTTTAGTTTCTTTCCCATACTTACAAACCTACCCCTCTTGCAATGTAAGCCCTAATCAGATTCCTTGATTAATCTGGAATTGATGTTAGTAGCCAAAGCTTTGGGACACATGGCTGTAGATTTATTGGGCAACAGGAATGGGACACAAGAGTTGCCAGATGTGTTGAAAACTAGATCGGATATTACAAGAGGCAAATGCATGTGTTGTATGTCTAATGTTTTTTTTTTTTTACCACTTTTTTGAGGTATGATTGACCCGTAAAAGGCTGTACACATTTAATGTATACGCCTTGATGAGGTTGATCATAGGTATGTTCCTGTGAAACCATCACTACCATCAAGACCATAAATACGTTCAACTCCTCCCAAAGTTTCCTCCCTCCTCCATTATCACTGTTATTCGTATGTGTACGTGTGTGAACGTGTGTGACGACACTTAAGAACTACCCTCTTAACAAATTGTTAGCTTAAGGCACTATGCTGTATAGCAAATCTCCAGAACTTCTTCATCTTGCATAATTGAAACTTTGTACCTTTTGATTTCACCTCACCCCCTAGCAACCACTCCTACTCTCTGCTTTTATAAATTTGACCATTTTACATTCCGCATGTGAGATCAACTGCATATCTAATTGCATGGGCTTTTGCAGGTTATGAAGTCCACCTTCCTTCATATGTTACCTCATCTGTCTTTATACCAACTAGGTAAATGAGGAATTATTATTCTCCAATTTTAACAGATAAGAAAACTGAAGCTCAGACAAGTTAAGTGACTTGTTCAAGACCATCCAAAGAGTCACACAGCTTGGCATAAAATCTAAGTCTTCTAACTACAAGTTCAGTGCTCTTTCCAGAAGAGAAATGCCCAAATAACATTATAAGGCATGCTGGTATTATCTATAAATGCAATGGCTCCAGATTCTAGAATTTTAAGTAAACTCTATATCCAATGTCGGGCTTGAACTCATGACCCCAAGGTCAGGATTCACATGTTCTATGGACTGAGCCAGCCAAACACTTCTCCGGCTCTTACAATTTTAAAGGTCCCCTTTCAACCTGTTCTAAAAGCTAGACCTAAAAGGAGAAGAAATAGGGAGGAAGCTTTTAGTTTACATTGATTTAGGCAAAAGATGCAGGCAAAACATAATGCTCTAAAATTTTCATGTATCTCATAAAAAGGGAAGTGAAATTAAAGAGAGCTAGACAAGATGCACTCTAGTAGTATCATATTATTATCCTATTTTCACGATGTGATAAGAATTATCAGGTAATAAAAACTAACACTCAAGTACTACTTATTATTAAGACACTTATGTAATGCTTACCATATTCTAGGTACTGTTTAAGTACTTTAGATATGTAAACTCATTTAATCTTGCCTCAAAAAGGCAGGTACAATTATGATTTCCATTTTATAGATGAGAAATCAGAGGTACAGAGAGGTTAAGTAAGTTGCTCAAAATCACACAAGCAGTAAAAGTGAGGGGCCATGCTACAAAGCCAGAGAGCTTGACTTCCCAGGGCCACTTAACCACTATACTGTACTGCCTCTTCAATGCAAAACTCCTTCCAAGAACAGCCAGTTTTTGCTTTGACCTCAGGGACGTCCCTCCTCACTGTGCTTCTTAACCCTTTACACATTCCTTGTCCAAACACTCCTTACATTTTCTGTAATCACTTATTTAATTCTTTCCCCATAGTCTCCAAGGTATGGAGGCAGATGCTGTGACTTGCTCATTTATCACTGTAACCTAAGCACCTGGCTCAATGCCTGGACCATCATAGTTGCTCAATGCAGACTTGTTCAAATAATTATTAATCTCACAAGCTCTTCTATAATGTTTACCATGTGCCAGGTATTGTGCAAAGAACAAATATTTAAAAATCTTATGAGGTATGTACGATTTTACAGCTAAGTAAAACTGAGGCACAGAGAAATTGAGTAATTTGGACAAGGTCATAGACCAGCAATAAGTAACAAAGTCAAGATTATAACTGAGGCTGACTTCAGAGTCCACGTTCTTTGCTAATAGGCTGAATGAATACATGAATGAGTGAATGAAATATCTGTATGTAATACAGAATCTGGGGCTGCTGTTCCTTAGGCTTTTGTTTTCTTAGGGGCTTCTTCATGGATTCAGTTTTCTCACTTTTCATTGGCTTCCCCCAGTGGAAAGACGATGGACATTAATTACAATTGTAACTTGGCTGAGTGAAATACCAGATATTTCTGTCTCAGTTACTCTGCTTTTTATTTAGTCTCTACAAATGTCTCAAGGTGGAAATAGCTGTCAAAATCTTTGGACAAGAATTAAAGAACTGAATTCTCATAGTATTGCGACATGTCAGTAGAGTGCCAAATGGGAAAAAAAGGCTAAAGATTTTTAAAATTTCCAAACATGCATTAGTTTGTTGATATCTTCAGATTCTAAGTAAACTGTGAAAAATATTGAAATACAATGAAACATACATATTTAAATATTCAAACAGAAACTTCTGCTATGACATTTTCATAGCTTATTAATTACTTGGTTTGTCTATAAAAGCTTATGCCATGAAAATAGGATGCTCATTTCTTAAATAATATTTGATATCTACTGGAATACCAGGAGAAAACAAAATGCATAGTTGGGAAGTAAATGCACCTGGATATATAAGGATTTTTCTTTTTTACTCTTATGTCTCTTTATTGGTATTTCAAGGACTTGGAATGAGAAAAATCACACAGAACTGTGCCCTGAACAATGGAACAAGAATTAATCGTGATCAAGTGCATATTTTCTCCCACTTTATTCTCATCAGGGTATGAAACATACAGGCCACTTTAATGTGTGGCACTGGGCCTTGAGGAACCTGCTGGTGCTCAGTAAATACTTGCTGAAGAGACAGAAACATAGAAGGCAAGATACAGTTCAACATCCAACCTCTATGTTCTAGAATGGCTCTTCAAAAAAGCAGATCAGCCTCTCCGAAGCAGTAAAATGAAACCAAAATGCTGTTTTCCTAAAGTTTTTGTGGCAATCTAACCCAGAGGAGAAATCAGAAAATATTTAAACCACAAACCAAAAGTCTTTGAATAGTTTTTCAAGGTCCTCCAGAAGAACTATAAATTATTATAGTCTTTGTCTCTGTCTCTGGATTTACCCCCAGTAAAAAGAATTTATTTTATTTTGGTACCACATTGAGCGTACAGTGCAAAGAATCTCTCCCTCCCATCCGAATTCCTGAGCCAACAGATTCCTTCCCTAGAGGGAATCACTACTACTGGTTTCTTGTACATCCATCTGGAGATACTCTTTGCATACACATTTTTTTTCACAAATGATAATATGCTATACATAAACTTCTGTTCCCTGCTTTTTTCCACATACTAGGAGATGATGGACAGGGCTCCATACTAGTATATGTACAAATCCATATTATTCATTTACGTGACTGTAGAGATTTCCATTATTAATATTCCATAATACCTTTAGCCTGTCTACTATAACTGGACAGTTAGCACTTACATTTTGCTATTACAAACAATACTGAAAAGAATATACTTAAACATATACCACGAGTATTTTATTTTATTTTTTAAAAGATTTTATTTATGTATTCATGAGAGACACAGAGAGAGGCAGAGACACAGGGAGAGAAGCACGCTCCCCGCAGGGAGCTCTATGTGGGACTCGATCCCCTGACTGGGATCACACCCTGAGCTGACAGCAGATGCTCAACCACTGAGCCACCCAGGCGTCCCGACCACAGGTATTTTAGAAGGAAAATAACATCAGACAAACACTGAAAAAGAAAGCTCCTTGAAACTTTTTTTAAGGTAGTTATTTCCAAAAATTTTTAGACTTTTTTTTTTTAAGATTTTATTTATTTGACACAGAGAGAGAGAGCACACAAGCAAGAGGAGCAGCAGGAAGAAGGAGAGGGAGATGTTGGCTCCCCATGGAGCAGGGAGCGCAACAAGGGACTGGATCCCAGAATCCTGGATTTATGACCCAAGTGGAAGAAGGCAGATGCTTACCCGAGTGAGCCACTCAGGCACCCCTCGAAAAATTTTTTTTAAAAGGAAAAAAATTAAATCTCTAGTAGTTGAGGAGAATAATGAACTACAACAGAAATTAGAGGTTTGTAACATCCAAAGGAAAACTGGATTTTTTGGAATGAGTTACCCTCTTTATGAGTAGGATGGTTTACAAATTAAAGTGTTTAGATAGCAGAACAGGATGGCTGCAGGACGATAACCTTAGTTCCAAGTGCACAGATTTTTTTCAGTGTACAAAGGCCTGAATGCTGGAAAACATACAGAACACAGGATTACAAGTTAGAAATTATGAAGGCTGTGGGAAGGGTCTTAGTCATGAAAAGAGCAGAATAAACAGGTTCAAATAAAGTTGTAATGAAACGAGGCAAAACAAGGGATGGGAAAAGTACAAGGGAGTTGTGGGGAACTAAGGACAAGTATTGAATTAAAAAGAAATAACAATTTCCAAAAAATGGCTAGACATTGATGAGCCCAAACAGGGCCAGCACGAAGCCCATGGTAGCCTCTTTGCAAATATGATTTTGCATCTTGACCCATGACCAACCCTTCTACTTCCCATATGGGGGAGGGAGTACCAGCCAGAGGAAGCTGGAGGCAATAAAGAGGGCAACCAATTAATATGCCACTGGTTTTGCCTGAGTTTCTGGGCTGCAAAAGCCCAGGCATGTGACATAGGATCTGCAATGAGATGCTCTTTCGAGGACTCAATAAATGATGCAAGGAGGAATCATTAGTCAGATTTTACCTGTGGCAGTATGCAACAGATGCAACCATGCCATTTGAACCATGCAGAATAATGGTGATGGATGTGATGCCTGCAGTGTTTGTCCATTTAACCAGACTGCTCCAGCTGCCTGCCCCCAGGTTCCTGCCTATTTTCTAAGCCTGGTTCTCCATTCCCCAGCCAATTCTGTGAGTCATCTAATATCCTTCTAATAAATGTATTTTTCACATATGTTAGCCAGGGTCCGTGGCTATTCTTTGCATTCAGGAACCCTGATACAGTGAATATGACAAAAAAACACCTCAGCTGGAACCAGCCTCTCACAGAAACAAGAACAGGAGCAGAGAGCCCTGGAACTGGGGTCCCACGTGGGATAACCTCTAACACTGAACCACAGCCTTGGTCTCTTCACGTAAGATCAGAAAAGACAAATGCAGAACAAAGGTACTTAGGGCTACACTGGTCTCTCTGGGGATGCTCTCTCCCTCCTCCCTCCTGATGAAGTTATCAGGGCTGTAGGTGGATAAATGTATGAATGCTCCTCTCTCAGCAAAGGGGAGCAGGAGAAGGGAAGGGCAGAGAGTCGAGAGGAAATTGATGAACCTATCCAGGTCAGAGCTGCAGATTCTAAACTCAGTTGTTCAGAGAGAGCTTGGTGGCAGGTGGCAAAGAGTTTATAACTTGGAAATAGTAAGGCACCACGTGCAGGTTGAATAATTCCCTGTGATACTAGTACAGAGGGGCTTGAGCCCTGGCATTTCATCCATTAGTGATTTGCTTTGCTATCTGCCACATTCTCACTGATGCCTGGTATACTGCAGGTCCTCAATAAGAATTTCTCGAGGGAATAAACGAATTGTTAAAGATCAAACATCCACCAATAGTTGGCATATCAGGGCACCCCG
The DNA here is from genome assembly GCF_048164855.1 of Canis lupus baileyi. NCBI lineage: Eukaryota > Metazoa > Chordata > Mammalia > Carnivora > Canidae > Canis > Canis lupus. Next base: position 49,760,469 of record NC_132852.1, on the reverse strand, counting down.
TGTTGGTAGGATAGAATGACACTGGGATTTCAATCCAGACCTGTCTGACTCTGAAGTCCAAATTCTTTCTTTTTTAATTAAGTAGGCTCCATACTCAACAAGGAGCCCAACTCAGGGCTTGAACTCACAACCCTGAGGTCAAAACCTGAGCTGAGATCAAGAGTCAGATGCTTAATTGACTGAGCCACTCAGGCACCTCAGAGGTCCAAATTCTTATCATTGGGCTCTATTGTCTACTTCCTGGACCCTGGCAGCAGTAACAGCTGAGGATCTGCTGCCTACCAAACCATGTGGAGGCGCCCATATCACACTGCTAGGGCTCACCAAGCTGTCACTTGCTCTGGTTGCCATCTCTTCCCTCAATAAGGATCATCATGGCAGGGTTGCTGGATTTGTCAAGGTGCCAAAGGGTCTCTGAATTCTGGGCAAGTGTGCTTTGGATATCACACTTTACACACTTTATGAATGAATATTAAACATGATGCTTGTATACCAATGTCACACAAAGATTTCAGGGAAATTGCTCTTTCACACGCTTATGATTGGGTGCCCACATTACTCAGATATCACTGGGACGCAGATTTGAGTAACAAATATGACTGACTCAGTGTATCTCCTGGTCCTCCAAGGACTAAGGTTTCATTAAAATCTTGTATGCCAGGTCCTTCCCTGGAGATTCATTTCTCAAAAATTCTTGAGATCATCTGCAGATAGACTTCTAGTGGCTATCCCTGTCTCCTAGAGGTGTCCAGACTTGTGTTAATTCCAGCATTAGGGATCCCTGGGTGGCTCAGCAGTTTAGTGCCTGCCTTCGGCCCAGGACGAGATCCTGGAGATCTAGGATCAGGTCCCATGTTGGGCTCCCTGCATGGAGCCTGCTTCTCCCTCTGCCTGTGTCTCTGCCTCTGTCTTTCTTTCTCTGTCTCTCATGAATAAATAAAATCTTAAAAAAAAAAATCCCATCAGTAGACACAAATGGAAGTCTCCCTAGGATATTTCTTGGGTGAAGTTAGCAGATATAATAAATTCCCTTTAACTTCATGCAACAAAGTCAAGAAGATGAAAAAAATCAGTTTTCCATTTTATATGAAAATATGTAAAAAGCAAAATGATAGTAATAGAAGCGGGTCAGTGGCTGCTTGAAGTTAAGGGTAGAGAGAACTGACTGCAAAAAGGCACAAAGAAACTTATTAGGGTGAGGACAGTTTTATATCTTGATTGTGGTGGGGGTTATGTGATTGTGTACTTGTACTAGGGTTTTTTTTTTTTTTAAGATTTATTTACTTATTTCAGAGAGAGAGAGAAAGAGCGAGCACACACATGCAGTATGGGGGAACAGAGGGAGAGAATCTTATGCCTAATGGGGGGCTCCATCTCACAACCCTGAGATCATGACCTGAGCCAAAATCAAGAGTTGGACACTTAACCGACAGAGCCACCCAGGGGCCTCTTTGTTGTACTAGTTTGCAGTCCTTCAGAGGCAGATTTGGGTGAAAGTAGTTATATGGGAGATTCAAAGAAGTAACAGGAAATAAGGGAGGATGAGAACTAAGACAAGAGAGAAAAAGGGTGCATTAATGATCATTTCATTGGGGTGAGCATCTGCTGTTCAATCCTGCATTGCCTTGACTTGAAATGTATTCCATAATTTATCGTTTCTTAGACATTTTATTTACATTTAATTTACTTTTTTATAATTTAGGATCCACACCCAACATGGGGCTCTAACAACCCTGAGATCAAGAGTTACATGCTCCGCCAATTAAGACAGGCAGGTACTCCTCTTAAACATTTTATTTTAAACATTACTTTTAAGAATAATTTAAAAGCTTGGATAATGTAAACTTCCTCCAGAGAATTTTCGTTTCCTTCTACTAAGTACTTGATGGTGCTAGCAGTCAGGAGGAGGACTGGGTGACCTACATGCCCTACAAGTAGGGCATTCCAGGGTCCCAGTCAAAGGCAGAAAGTCTCCACCTTCAGATGCGTTGAATTCTGACTCCTATTCCTTTAGCCCCAGGTCCCATGAAGCCACCCCATTTTCTTTTTTTTTTTTTTAATTTATTTATTCATGAGAGACACACACACACAGAGGCAGAGACACAGGCAGAGGGAGAAGCAGGATCCATGCAGGGAGCCTGACGTGGGACTCAATCCTGGGTCTCCAGGATCACGCCCTGGGCTGAAGGCGGCATTAAACCGCTGAGCTACCTGGGCTGCCCGAAGCCAGCCCATTTTCAGCTGTTACCCTTAAATAAGCTAATGACACCAGGGTAAAAGCAGCAGTCTTTCAACATATTCCCCCAAGGAGGGGGATCTTTATCTTTGACCACTGGCCAAAGGCAGGCTTGTCTCTTAGATGTTTTTTGGTGGTGGTGGTGGTGGTTTTTTTTTTTTTGTTTGTTTGTTTTGTTTTTTTGCATGAGCAAATGCCACTTGGACAGAATGGCCTCAATTTATCTGTTCAAGCTCCAATTCCTTCCCAGATCAAGGCCTACTCTATTAGTACGACTTTGATGCTTTTTAGTAAATACTTCCAGTATTTATCCAAATTCTTTTTTTTTAATAGATTTTATTTATTTGACAGAGAGAGCGAGCATTAACAGGGGGCAGGCAGAGGGAGAAGCAGGCTCCCTGATAAGCAGAGAGCCCAAAGCTGGGGTTGATCCCAGGACTCTGGGATCATGACTTGACCAGAAGGCAGATGCTTAACTGACCAAGCCACTCAGGTGCTCCTACACAAATTTTTAATGGTCTTTAGTGAAAGGAAAAAAATATATGTTTAAAGAGCCCCCAAGAACCAGAAAGTAGAGAGTGAAGAGACAGAGATCTGGATGGTCCCTCTTTCAGTATCATGGTAAATTATTGTTCGGCAAATATGCACTCCTCCCAACCTCCATGAGAGGTGTCTACCTCCCAGTTCTTTCCATTTGAATTCGGTCATGTGATTTGCTTTGACTACAAAGATGCTGACAAAGTAGCACAAGGAGAGGCTTCAAATGTGCTTGTGTATTTGGACTTGCTCTCCCACATTTCTGCACTATCACAAAAAGAGCTCTGCTCAGGAAGCTGCTGTCCTTCAGCCTGGGCCCCAGAATGAATACAAATGAAAGCAATCCTGAGCTGAACCCACAGAGGAGACAACCCCAGCTGGATTTGCAGCTTTAAGCAGAGTCACTCAGATGAGCCCAGTTTAGATACATTGACCAACCTCCCTGCCTCTCCCCCGCCACCCCCCCCCCCCCAGCTGACCTGCAGCTACCTGAGAGAAAACAAATGATAGTTCTTTTAAGACATTGCATTTTGGGGGTAGTTTGTTACACTGAACTTTTGTGGCAATAGCTAATCATACAAGTAGCCTAGCAAGAATCGGGCTCAACAGATCGGCATTATTGCAACACCAAAAAAAAGGCCATTATTAGAACCCAAGCTCCAGAAGCTTTTCCTCACTGACAGGTCACTTCCCAACCAGGAGGTTCTCTTTATTGCCTTGATGTTCCCCGATCCCATTCTCTATACATACTTAAAATATCACAGGAGTGTGGTCCTGGGAGCACTCCTACCTCCCACCTCCACATTTTTTTGTAAGGGTATACCAGTCTATTTATGACAGGCTTAAATTAAGCATATGTCTGTGTGGGATAATGAGGAATGATGCCTTACTGCATCTCCAGTGTGTTCTCCCCACCAAATCTTATTTTGCATTTACAGTATGCAGGACTTAGTGGTGTTTGTGTGCTTCTGCCCCCTTTTGCACAATAAAGGGAAAGGTTGGTCAGAATCATCTTGCAGACTTACCAAAAGCCAGAAAAATCCCACAAGGTTAAAAACCCAGTCCCCAAAGATAACAAATTTTACTATTTTCTGTCATATGCATTTTTAAATTGTTTCCTATTATGATTGCTGATATCTATGAATGCTACTGATTTTTGTGTGTTGATGATGAATCCAACATCCTTGCTGAAATCTCTTTAGTTTTCATTGTTTGTTCATATATTCTCTGGAATTTCTATACCGACAATCATAATATCTATGCATAATGAAGTTCTTCTATCTCGTTTCCTTTTAATGTCTTTTCACATTAGCTAGACTCTCCACTATGACACTAAATAGTAACTATGGTAATAGTGAACCTTCTTGTCATGTTTTAAAGAAAATGCTTTTGAAATTCCCTCATTAAGTGCAATTTTTGCTGTGGGTTTCTAGTGGATTAAGGAAGTTCCCTTTTATTCCTAGTTTGCAAAAATGTAAATTTTAATCATTGAGCATTGACTTTTACTGAAAGCTTTTTTTTGCATCTATTAGACCGATTATATGTTTTTTCTATTTTAATCTGTGGATTTGGTAAATTATACTGTATTTATCTCCATAAGTGGAAAAGTTGAGTAAGAAAAGTTGAGTAAGAGAGATATTATCTATTTCTTGAATGACTGCAAAAGATTAATGTCTGCAAAAATTTTAGTATCTAAAAAAAAAAAAAATTTAGTATCTTTCAGGAAGGGAAAACCTGACGACTAATTCAATTCTTTGATGAATATGTCCTTGAATAATTGTTTTCATTGTGAAACATATCATACAGAGAAATACAAAATGTATCTGTATCTCTTAAAAATAATAGTAACATGAACACCTATGTGTCTACAGGATTCATTAAGAAACAAGTTCTCTGCATACCTGTCCCAGATCATGGCCCTTTTTCTCCCCATAGAGATAACTGAGTGCTGAATTTTGTATAAAACATGTCCTTGTTTTTCTTTGTGATTTTAACTCTATCTCTGGCCAATGTTATTTAGTTGTGCCTATTTTTGAACTTTGTGTAAAATGTATCAGATTATTTTTATATATTCATCTGTGACTTTCCTCCTTTGCCCTATGTTTTGTTTTTGAAAATCATTCTTTGAGGGGCATCTGGCTGGATCAGTCAGTAAAGCATGTGAGCTTTGATCTCAGGGTTATGAGTTCAAGCCCCACAGTGGGCATGGAAATTAAGAGAAAATCATTTGAAATTGAAAATTTGGGGGTTTTTCTGTATAGATTACACCATATTAAACTACTTTCATCCATTGTACTTTGACATTTGGGTTGTTTCCAGTGCTTTTGCTATTGCAACTAATGTACATTGAGTCTCTAGGTGTCAGATTTATACACACTTGTTTGTACATACACCCTTCTGCCCAGGAGTGGAACTGTTTGGTTGTAGGGTATATATCGATGGGCCATTTGTATTTCCCCCATAAATGAATAATTTTTTTAAAAAAAAGTTAGCAAACTACAGCCTGTAGGCCAGCTACCTATTTTCATAAATAAAGTTTTATTGGAACCAGGGCCAGGATTAGGGGGAAGGAAGCGAGGCAGGGTTTTCTAAATTTAGGGTTGGATCTTCTATTTTGTATTTTAATATTTTGCTCATTGTGGAATTTTTTGCATTAATTTTTATTTTTAAAAATGTTATGTCAAAATATTACTTACCTTGATTACTACATCTTTTGATGCTTGCTTAAATTTTGTGCCCAAGGTAAAGGCTTCCCTTACCTAACCCTAATTTCAGCACCACCCTAGTCTAAGCCACTGATTATCTCCAGGCTGTACTTCTGCAATAGCATCCTAACTGGTCTCCCTACTTGCACATTTGCCACTTATCTTTGATCCACTTTCTACAAGGACCCAATGTGATCTTTTGAAAAGATATATTGATTTATGGGCAGTGGTGGAGATGTTCAGTGGTTGAGCATCTGCCTTTGGCCCAGGCTGTGATCCCAGGGGCTTAGGATCAAGTCTGCATCAGGCTCCCTGCTCATGCCTCTCTCCATCTCTCATGAATAAATAAATAAAATCTTTAAAAAAAAAAAAAACAAAGAAAAAAAAAACAATAAATTGATCTACGTTACTCCTCTCCTCCAAACCTTTCAATCGTCTCTTACTCTACTTAAAGTCCAAATTCCACATAGAACCCCATATAATCTGGATTTTGCTTTCTTCCATAAACTCATCTTCTACTACTCTGCCTTTGTATGCCCTGGACTCACTGGCTAACTTTCCATTTCTGGAATATGCTAGACTCATTCCTGCCTTCTGGTTTGGCACAGGACATTCTTTAAATGGGTAATCCCTTCTAAACCTTTAAATTTTAGACTAAGTTATCTCTTTAGAGAGGTTTTCCAATCTAAAGTAAATCCCCTCCTGATAGTTCTTTATTTCAGTTCTTTTTCCTTCCTAATACTTTGACAACATAGAAGTAGAGTTTTATTTGCTTATTACTTTGTTTACTTGTTCTCTGTCTTCCCTTTTAAAGCCTAAGATGTTTGAGGGGCTTAGTGCTTTCCTCACCACCAAAACTCAATATTTAGCACTCCACTACTCACTAAATAATTGAAATAAAGAAGATAAAACTCAAAGTAAATGGGTTTTTGGAAAAAGATCCCCCACACAAAGTGGTATTGATATTTATTAATATTAAAGAAATCTGGCCATGACAAGGGTCATAAAACTGATCATTTCCTTTGGCCCAGTAGGTCTACATTTGAGACTATAAGAGAAACTTGAAAATTTTATTTACTTAAAATATCCATATATTAATAATTTATGAAAGTTGACAAAATCAGAAACAACCCATGGTGCTGGTTGCCCATTAACCCTTCCCTGTTTTCATTCTCCTTCAGCCTACATAAGCCCAACTATACCCTGCTGCCACGGTAGGACTTAAGTACATAAGCACTGCTGGAGAAAAATCACAGAATTGGACAAAATACAATTGCCATAATTGTCAAGTTCACCAATTTCAAATGTGCAATTGTTACTGCTCTGCAATCCTGTAGTTTCTCCAATGAAGCTGTTTTCATTCTCTCTAGATGCTGTTTGAATGTTCATCGTTCTTCTTTTATCAAAGAAGTCAACATCTGCAAGGCCATTTAGGTCAGAAAATCCAAGAGCCATTTACGAGCACACTTCCCTAACCCAGTTCATCACCAAGGCCAAAGATCTCTTTTATTTCCCCCAAAGATTTATTTATTTCAGTGAGAGAGAGCGCGCAGACTACATGAGCAGGGGGGAGGAGCAAAGGAAAAGGGAGAGAGAAACCCAAGGAGACTCCCACCTGAGTGAGAGCACAGGACCCAATGGGGCTCAATCACACAACCCCAAGATCAGAAACCAAGAGTCAGACTGTACCCCCCGGTGACTCCAAGCTTATCTGGAATTCATCACCTCTTTTGTATCTTCATTGTTACCCTAATCAGAATTGCCATCTGGATACCTGAGATGTTCTTTAAATTACTTGCTCTATTTTCTTTTTTTAAGATTTTATTTATTTGAGAGAGAGCACGAGAGAGAAAGAGAGAGAAAGCGCACATAAGCTGGGAGAGGGGAAGAGGCAGAGGGAGAAGCAGACTTCCTACTGAGCAGGGAGCCCAAAGCAACACAGGGCTCTGGGATCATGATCTGAGCCAAAGGTAGACATTTAATCAACTGAGCCACCCAGGCACCCTCCTCTTTCTCTTCTTTTAGATAGCTTTAATAACATTCCAGAGACTTAGTACAAAATTCAAATTAATAAGTTTCCCAGTGATGGACATTCAGTAGCATGGTCTCTCTTTTTTTGTAGCATGGTCTTTTAAAAATGTAAATCATACCATGCCTCTTTCCTTCAAGGGCTTTATTTTTCTCACGGAAATAAGAACTACATATCCGGGGATCCCTGGGTGGCTCAGCTGTTTAGCGCCTGCCTTCAGCCCAAGGCGTGATCCTGGAGTCCTGGGATGGAGTCGCGCGTCGGGCTCCCTGCATGGAGCCTGCTTCTCTCTCTGCCTGTGTCTCTGCCTCTCTTTCTCTCTGTGTCTCTCATGCATAAATAAATAAACTCCTTAAAAAAAAAAAAAAACTACATATCTTACCATGGCCTAAAAGGCCCTGGATGATCTGGTCCTTGCCCCTCTGTTAAATCCACCTTATGCCATTCCTCTCCTTGCTCACCACACCCTATACTAGCAAGCCTTCTGGAAAGGTTTTTTCCACCTCAATGTCCCTGCATTTTTTCCTCTTTTCTTCTATAAATATCTTCCTTGACTATCCTCTTCCTCACTAATTAAAATTGGGTCCCCTTCTTAGACTTTCTCATAACATCTTAAAAATATCTTTACGGGGCACCTGGGTGGATCAAGTAGTTGGGTATCTGCCTTTGGCTCAGGGCTGATCCCGAGGTCCTGGGATGCAGTCCCGCATCCGGCTCCTCACAGGGAGCTGCTTCTCCCTCTGCCTGGGTCTCCGCCTCTCTCTCTGGGTCTCTCATGAATAAATAAATAAAATCTTTAAAAAATGTATCTTCACAGTATTCATCACCAGTTATAATCATATAAATTTATATACCTGAATATTTCATCTCTGCCTCCTACGTTCTATGAGGACAGATACAGTGCTTTTGCTGAGCTCTGATTTACTGTGCTACCAGCACCTAACACAATGCTTGAAGGTAGAAAACATTTATTGCATGAATAGATGATATATCCCCTCACTGAGGAATCATTAAGCAAGTTGGGTAATAGAATTCAATGTTAATTAACTTTAAAAATGGTAGGAGAGGTCAGCCCGGGTAGCTCAGTGGTTTAGCGCCACCTTCAGTCCAGCGCGTGATCCCAGAGACGGGGATTGAGACCCACGTCGAGCTCCTGCGTGGGGTCTGCTTCTCCCTCTGCCTGTGTCTCTGCCTCTCTCTCTCTGTCTCTACGAATAAATAAATAAAATCTTTAAAAAACATGGTATGATAATTACATGTTATATGGATAAATCTAAATGAAATTATATATATATAAAATATGTATATGTGTATATATACATACACATATATGAAAACTTGCAAATATAGAGCAGTAAAAGAAGCGCTGGCATGAGAGGGCACTAATTAGTTACCGATCCAGGAAATGTCACTTCTTCACTGTTAGTCTCCATCAATGCATGACCCTCAGCAGGGGTGGTATTGCCTTCTAGTGTTATATACTCTAGGAGGTATCACTGGCCTTTAAGAGAAAAGGCCAGGAACCTAGAATTGTAAAACGCGGGACTGTTCCTCAATGAAAAGTTGTGTGTCCCTCTGGCTTTTAAATGTCCCGGTGTAGGTGAAAAACCTGTGTATAACTAGCTGCACCTGAAAGCTGACCTATTTTACATATGAACACAAAGCTGTTTTTTATTTTTACATAATTTCAACAGCGAACATTTTAGGAATGTTTCTACAGCGAGAACAGATTAGTGTCGTCCACCAGAGGTGGCCAAAGCACCAAACCTGTGTCAGTTGTGGCTTTCACATTCGTGGGGATTTTACTTATAAGTGCAGACACTTGATTTATAACTTGATTAGATTTCCTAGAACGGTCATGCCTGAACATTTATATACTGAAACAGGAGTCACTGTATTATAAATTACTTTCTTTATACTTTTTATATTTTAGATTAGATTTAAACCAAATCCGGCATGTATGCAGGCTGTATTATCTACGAATTTCATTTTAGGCTAATAGAGGAGACATTGTGAAAGTATGTGTCATTTGAAAAAAAGGTGTGTTGGGTCAAAACAAGATTGAGAAACACTGGATTAGACAGACGAGGAGGGCTAAGATTACCCTTTTCGTTCTTCACGCAACGGTTCTCATCTTCAATAACGGAAAGGGTTCTTTTTATGAAATTAGGTCCACATATGTAAAATTGCAACGTCCTCCCTTATTTCCCTTTTCTGCTTTAAAATTTTTCATCCGTGACGATACGCTACGCATTTCAATACTATATTTTAAAAATTGATCGCCTCCTCCCCCTTTACCTTCACCCCTACACAGCTAGAATAGATACAGGCGTTCTTAGAACAGACACAGGGAATTTTGCGTTTTACTCACCACCGTCTTCCCTGGTATTGAACAGCGCCAGGCACCCAGGAGGAGCTCATGGGTTGCATGAATGGGCGAGGAATACGCGCAACAAGCAAACCGGAGGGCTTCGAGCGCCACTTTCTGCAGAGTTCTAGGAGACAAGCGAGGGCCACCTGGGGCTTGATTTTCGTGATTGAGGAGCATTCCTCAATCGCAGGGATTCGCAGGGGCTGCGGGGATTGCAGGTGCCTTCTCACGTTCTTTGCGATGTACCGATGTGCGCAGTGGTCCGGGAACCTCACGCGCGGAGCCCCCCAGGTGAAACACCGAACTAACTTGCAGCGAAGTCCGCATACCGTTGTCACATTTGCGTCTCATCGGAAAACACGTTTTTCGTGCAAGTGCGTGGGTCCGCCGTTCCCTCGCTCATCTCCGTACAGGACGGTCCGGGGGGGATGTTTCTTCGCTGGAGATGCACGAAGAGGCGGGGACCACGGGTGCTGCTGGCTCGGCCCCGCGCAGACACGGGAAACGAGTCAACGCTCCCTCTCCGCGGACAGACACCGCCCCAGACGCAAATTCTCACCCTAGATCAAACCCCGCGCTCCTCCCACCCGCCCCCTGCCTCGACCCCGCCCCCTTAGGTACCTGCGGTGGGGGCGGGGCACAGAGGAGCCCGAGCCGGCTCCCCTCCAAAGTGCTGAAGCTCGCTTGGAGTTCTGGTATCCCATTCCTGAGCAAACCCCGAGGACTCCGAGCGGCTGGCGGAGCCCGCCGGCCACAGGACAGCGGGGCTTCACACGCGGGCGCAGAACGAAGCAAAACACGGAGAAAGGCGGTGGTGGTGAATCGAACAGCCACGTGAGGCGGGCATCAAGTCCGCCCCCGGGGGCGCCAGAACTGCAACTCCCGGCTTGCAGCTGGGCGGGCATCCTCCGCGGACTACAACTCCCAGGGTGCTGCGGGTGCGGCCGCCCGCCTCTCCTCCCGCCCCTCCCCCCGCCCCTCCCGGCCGGATCGGCGTGCGCCTGCGCACCGCAGGCCGGAGGAGTCTTACCCTAATGTAAGATGGTGGCCCGTCTGGCTGTGGAACCCACCGAAAGCTGAGAGTCCGTCTCTCAGCCGTAAAGGTCGGACTCGCGGAAGCAATCAGGCCCGGTTCTGAAGAGTTTTTGTGTCCCCGAAGCTCGTTCAGTGGTCTCCCGTGAGGACGCGGCAGCGCGTGGAGTCGGCTGAGGGGAAAGCGAGGCAAGGCAGGCGGGTGAGTCTGTGCGGGGCTGGGCTTAGGGGAAACCCGGGGCTGACCGGCTACGAGAGCGCGGAGGCTTCGCTGGGACTGTGCAGGCCGCACCCCCCTTCCTCCCCACCCCCCGCTTCGCCTTCACCCTCCTCCTCCTCGGCCTTCCTCCTCCCCGCCGCCCCCCCCCCCCCCCCCCCCGCTCTCCCCTCTACGCCACAGCAGTTAGCACCGGGGAGAGGGAGCGGGGCTGGAGGCGGCGCAGCGGCGACTCCTGCGAGACGTCCCCAGCCGGGGAGCCGAGGCGCACTCCCGTCCGGGGCTCTCCGCCCTGCGCTTCCGTAGGGCACAAATCCCGGGGCTCGGGACTCCCCTCTGCCTGGCGTCCTTGCCCCGGAGCCCCCGCCTCCCCGGCCCGGAGCCATCACTTGCACTCCGACCCGAGTCGCTGCCGCTCACCGGTCCCCACTCCCCGTGCCGCCCCCCCTCGTCCTGCTGTGTGTGTTTTTTTTTTTTTCCTGCTGCCCCCGCTCCCACCCCAGAGTTAGCCTTTGCCCCCCCTCCCCTCTGCAGTCCGCCCCTACTCTGCCTGCTACACTGGCGCGCCTTCTGAGGTGCAGCCTCTGCTTTAAGCACATCTGTCATTTTAAAGCTGCCCCTTAAGTATCTGGATGCTGCTGTTGCTGCTGCTGCTGCTCGGTCTGACCCACCTGTTTCACAGCTTTCTTGGCAATTGTCCGTTCCTTCCCTCTTTTCTGTACAGATTCTTTCAGCATACACTTCCAGAAAGGGGAAAGGAAAAAAAAAAAAAAGGGATGCCCCGTCTTGGCCCCCTGAAAAGTCAAGTTGGGGAAGTGAATTAAGTGAGGTAGGATACTGTTAAACGTCAGGAGTCCAGATCATTTTTATTAAGGCTGCTCGGGAGAGGAGCGTTTTCTTTTCTTTTCTTCTTCTTCTTTTTTTTTTTTCCCCCTTTCAGTGATCTATTTGTGGATTATTCGCTCTGTTGGGACTTGTGGCTTTTTGTTGTTTGTTTGTTTGTTTGTCCCCTCCCAACCCCCGCCGCCGCCTTCTATTTTTTGACCGGCTTCTCTCTGCTGCTAAGCATCCTACTGAATTACCTCCTCCCCCCCCCCCCCCCTTCATGTGAACTCTGATTATACCAGCAAATATTAGCCCAGGCATTTCAAAATAAGATAAATCTGGCCTGCAACCAAATGAATCTGTGAGCTCCACACGAAAATAGGAGATTCTGATTATCTGGTGCTTCTGTGTGGGTTACAGATCCTTTCCATATTAAAAATTGGTCATTGACTCCATGGGTTCTATTGCCGGTCGGCTTAATTGATGACATATTTATGGTTCAGGTGGAAATTTCCTTTCCAGCCAGTATTAGGCTTACTTAGGGGTTGTTGGATTTGGGAAGTTGTCTCTTGTGACATTTCTGGAATGGTAGGCATCTGAATGAATGGTCTTCTCTTGAAGACTCATTAGATATAATTGCAAAAGAAAAATGGAATTTTTTTTTCCTCAAAAACTGAATTCCCATTTTTTTGTTCCACAGAAAAGAAGGGGGCTGGGAGAAGAAATGACAAAGCTGTACTCTTACATGCATCTGTTGGCACTCACTGTTATTAGTATCTACATTAAAAAGCGGAAAACTAGGAACAAGGGATGGCTAATAATGTGTGTTTTTTGATGAAAGCAGAAATTGAAATGCCCTGACTAATGGTATAAGGAGCCTGTAATCACAGCTCTGTGAAATAAAGAATTATTGGGAAGGCAAATGGGATTACATAGATCAGATACATACATTTCAAGTTTAGACATAAATAAGACGCTGTGTTAAGACACGTGTAAAAATGTTGAAGTCATAGTAGCAATCTCATGCAGCAGTATACCTCTTGTTTGCAAAAGTAATAGTACCTCAAGAAGAAAGACATACCTAGTTACCCTTTTAATCACTTTTGCACGTTGCTTTATTCTTGTGATTTTTGTAAATTTTTCCTGTAATACTTGAGGAATATTCCTTTGGCACTATATTTACTGGATTGTGATGAATGGTCTGCTTTTTCAGATATAAACCAAGGTTAAAAAAGCTGTTTAGAAAAACAACTTTTAGGCACCGAAGCCCCAATTTGGGGAGACTAAATAAATCCCTACTCTCTGAGAATTGTAAGCAGTTTATATAGCTAGCCTTGTCCTGAGTTATAATTCAAGATTTTTCTTTTAAAAATTACTGATATTTATTCTGTTAGTAGGAACATGCTTAATACAATTGATCTTCAACTCTAAGTAAAAATATATATCCTTTTCTTTTGTCATGTGCTGCTGAAGAAGCTTTCCACTTCATACCTGCAAATAATACTAACACAAGGTTTAGGAAACCTTGGCAGTCATACTTGGCTGATTTGTAAGCAGTGTGTTCTAGGAGAAGACTGTTTTTCTGGCAGAAAAGTGTAAATGATTTCAATACATCTTTTGTAAAGATCCTTTAGCTCACTAATAAATACATTCTCAAGTAATTTTCTTCACTCCATACTTCTCTCCAGCAGTCATCAGATTCTTAATTTCAGCACTTGGAAGTCAAAACGAATTCACTTTGAGATCTTTAGTACATTTGAAGGAGGTATTTAAATTTTTTTTTTTTTTTTGCATTTTGATAGGAAATTGGGATCTGTAATTTCAAAATACTTTTGTATGGTTTAAGTTTTTACATGTAATCTGCATTGCAACTTCATACTTTGGTGGATTTTGTTTGTTTTTTTTCTTTCCTTTTTTTTTTTTTTATTTTTTATTTTTTTTGATTGGAATAATTTTTGCCAGGTTCAGTAGTTGAATTCTTCAGACAAATAGGTGATTTTTGTAGGAAGGTTTTTGAACATGAATTACTTTAAATTAACTTATATAAAATTTGTTTTCATAAAATTGCATAGACAAGCCTTTTATTAGGTTGAGGCAGTTATAATCAAATGACAAAATGCAGGAAAAGAAAATTTTATACTGCCCTTCAACTTCATTAGCAGTAACTTTCAACTCATTGTTTTGTAAAAGAAAGTGTTGCTTAAGGATGAATTCTTTCATTAGGGGAATTTTATTTTTTAAAATGATTTTAAAACACTTAAGGGAATGACAAAAATATTTTCTGTTTAAGCACTATGATTTTAGAAGGCTTCCCTTTCCTTCCCTACTCCTGGTTTTAAGGTGAAGCTACATTCTTCATTTTAGTGTGTATGTGCAAGTATTTTGTACCTGCAGTAATACTCAATTGAATCTATTTCAACTCATGTTATTATTTTTATAGATCATTCAAGTGAAATAGAAAGTCTTAATTTGTGAAAACTTCAGCCTCTGCTGAAAATTCAGTTAGTTTTTCTGTCATTAAGTGTGGTGCTGTCTTGACTTTTTGTAAAGGAAGATACATTTAGCTCAGTTGGTTCCAAAGGAAAACAGTGGGGAAATAGGTTATAGAGATTTTTACTGTTCTAGAAATAGTATAACTGGAATGTACTACATACTTTTCTCAAAGGATTTCTTAATCTAAGTGGAACTTGTAAATGGTTTTTATCCCACTGGAGTAGCATGTATTGGATAAAACTTAACACATTTTGAGATATAAAAAATTTTATGTTACTTCAAAGATACTAAGAAAAATCTGCAAATGCCCATTCTTATATAAAATGTGTCAATACCCCTGGTATCTTAAAGATAGTAATAAATATTTTTTCTCAGTAGTTGAGATTTTGCAAATTATAATGATGGCATAATTTACTCAGTCATGTAGTGATGCAAGAAAAGACGGTAAGTGGGACTTTTTAATCACATATATAGTGGTTTTCTGAAAGAATTTTTTCCAAATTGTTTTTAATCTTATTATGTGGCCTTCTTTATTAGAAAAGAGTGTGTGGTAAATGTTAATTAACTTTTTTAAGTGTAGTAATATAATCCAGTGGGTTTGGTCACATTTCTTTTTCATAGTATAATTCTTTTACTTTTTAATCAGAAATTGGTTTATGGAAGAGAAAATTTCAACACTGTTTTGCTCCTTTAGATTAGTGTTCCCATAGAACTTTTTTTTCCAGGGCAAGGGAGACCTTAGATGCTATCAAAAAAATGATTACTTTTACTTACTATAAAGAGTTAATTTTCAGGATAGTACAAGGGAATTTGAGGATGAGTTTATTTTATTCCCAATATCTGTATTTGTGAGGAAGATTTCATTCTTACTATGTTTATACAAGAGTATTGTCCTGTTTTAAACTTTAATTGCATTGGGTGATGAGATGATAGATTGCTATGAAGATAAATCTTGCTGTTTGTATGTCTGTCTGTCTCATGTCATTTCAAAACTAATTTTTTTTTTTTTAGTTATGGCAACTAAAGTCTTACCTCTTGAGTGTTTAGAGACAGTATGGAGAGGGAAAATCAAAATAATCATACTATTTTATTCCCAAAATCGGTCCTGAAAAAAAATAAGTCAAGGCAAAACAAACAAACAAACAGTGCAATTAGAAGAATAAAATGCCAACATTTAAAGGTAGCTGGTGTTGCATTCCTGCTTTTGGAAGAAGTTAATGAATGATGTTGTAGGGGAAAATACTGATTGAAATTTGAAAAATAGCTATAGGCTGAAATATCAAAAGGGTGGAGCATTCCATAACAGCAACAAACAGATACATTGTCATTAAGCCAAATATCTGAAATTTCTTAAGTGTGTTTTTCAGTCTTTGGAATAAAGAAGAAATGCTAATTTTTCTGATTACTGAAGAACCTGTTAAGTCATTCCTTGTTGAGGGCAGTAGATGTCTTCAGATTATGAATTTCCTAAAATAATACCGGCCGATTTGTGTTCTTGAACATTGATTGTAGCAATTTTTTTTAACCTTTTGTATGCTTATGTTTTTTTCCTGATATTTTTTATTTTCTGAGGTTTGGATGGACCTATTTGTGAATGCTGTAATTGAATGAAAATTTGAAATACACACAGTCTTGCTTTTAGTAAGATTAATTATTTCTTTGATACAGAGCCCTTTCCATTTTGATCACATTTTTTACCTTATTTTTATTAATTCTTAGAATTAGGATGCTGTAAATTCTCTGTCAAATTAGATCTTTCCAGAAATTTTTTTCTTAATCTGAAATGGGACCTAAATATTTGTTGAGTAAAGAAAATGTTATAACGTATCTTGGTTTTGTCATTTAAAATGAAGTAAAGAGATTATTAGTATTTAGAAAAAAAATAAACTTACTAAAGTGAAAAATCTTAAGTATGAAAGTTGATACCAACTTCTGTGTAGTTGTCGTTCAGCTTCAAGGATTATCACCTCATAACCAATCTGGTTTCACATATACCTCTACTTACTTTATCTCCCATCCCCCTGCTCTTTGACCTAGATTATTTTGAAGCAAATCCTAATCATCACATTATTTCATTTGTACTGGAACTCTCTTGACATAATAAAATATCTTGATTTTTTTATCAAGATTAATAATCAGCTTATCAAATAGTCTTTGAGTACTTATAGATCCACTTTTTGGGCTATGACTCAACCTCTTAAGAGTTTATCATCTTATTGGGTAAACTTTCATAATAGTATAACTAGCACTGTCCAAAGCAGTATCCAAATAATGTGCTGTATACGTAGTCGAGTTTAGTACTTCAGTGTAGGGATGTCTTCAGTCTGAAGTTCTAGGAGTGAGGCTTCCTAGGGAAAGTGGAACTTGATTAAATAATATATACCATCTGCAAAGGGAGAGAGCATCTCCGGAAGAACATTCCATATGTGAGCAAACATTCGTTGTGACTAGCGTGATGTTGGAGGGATGTAAGTAGTCTGACCACTTGAAACAAGGTCTTACTTTCTGGGAATGGTGTTAAATAAGTTAGTATACTACAGTAGAGCTGGGTTATGAAAAGTATATTCAGTGTCAAGTTGAATTTGATCTAACTATTAAATAGTAAGGAACCATTAGAGTTGGTCAGGAGGCATGAGATAACATATTAACGGTGCTTTTTTAATTTTTTTTATTTTTTTATTTCTATTTTTTTATTTTTATTTTTTTAATTTTTTTTTTTTTGCTTTTTTTTTTAAAGAAAGATTTCTTTTCAGTAGGATACATCATATTTTGGGGCTGACAATTGAGTTGGAATTTCTTTTTTTAAAGATTTTATTTATTTATTCAGAGAGACACAGGGAGAGAGGCAGAGACACAGGCAGAGAGAGAAGCAGGGTCCATGCATGGAGCACGATGTGGGACTCGATCCCAGGGCTCCAGGATCACACCTTGGGCTGAAGGCAGACACTCAACCGCTGAGCCACCCAGGCGTCCCGAGTTGAATTTGAAAAATTAATGACTAGGCCACTGAGGTAAGGGGCCACCGAGAGAAGTTAGTGTTGAAGTACTACAGGATTTGGCAGCTAATTGATTCCATCTTCTCTTTCAATCCCTTACATTCAGAAATGACACCAAGGTTTTCGAGAATGAAGAACTGAAGAAATGTGGTTGATTTATCTTTGATAGCAAACTTCAATTTATTATCCAGGCCTAGCTTTTAGAAGGGAAGTGATGATGTATGATACTCAGTGTAACAATCTTAAATCTTAAAAATTTCTGTAGAGAATAGCTACCAGTGTTTTAAAATAATTTTAGATATTCTTTCACTGGGGAATGAGAGTTTGGAAAATAAAAGACAGACTTAATTATATGATTGTAAGAGGGGCATCTGGGTTGCTCAGTTAAGTGTCTGATCTCAGGGTTCTGGGATTAAGCCCTCTGTTGAGTTCTGCGCTCAGCATGAAGTCTGCTTCATGAGATTCTCTCTCTTTCTACCTCTGTACTCTCTGTGTTTGAGCTCTCACTCTCAAAAAAAAAAAAAAGAAAAAAGGGAAGAGAAATTACATGATACTAAGAGATGGAACATATCTCACTTATAAAAGAGAAGTTTATGCCTCATCTGCATCTTATGGTGAATGAGTTCAGAAGGAGTATTAGGAAACTTTTATCTGAATATAACCAATATATATTATTAAATATTTGTAAAATTTAATAATGACCCAATGAGAGCAGAAAAAGTGGCAGAAAATTCTGATGAAGTAGGGCACTAACTATTGTCAGCTCCAAGCTCCCTTAAGGATGGGTAAGTTTAGGTCAGCAGGCTAGAAAAGAATGTAGGGACATTATAAAATGAAAATGTGTTCTTTGTTTTATTTTGTCATACTCTGCAAAGGTATTATTAGAAATAGATCTGTTTAAACAGTCATATGTGATTTATTTGGAATTTTTCTTAAATTATGAGACCCTTGAAGTGCTTTTTTGTTTTGTTGAATCTTCATTAAACCAGCTTTCTTCATCTGTTTTGTATTTCTCAAAAATTTTGCATTTGTTTTGTGAAGGAAAATTTTACATTTTGTCTTAAAGCAGGGGGGAGAAGTAGATTTCTTGCTTCTGGCTTTTTAAGTAGTTGATGAATAATACTGTATTGCTATTTATTCTCTTACTGTTTCCTTCAATATCATGTATTCATTCTCTATAGTATATAGAATGTGGATCTTAAGGATTCTCAGAGTCTGAAAACGTCTCAAGCTGAGGGTGCTTGCAACAACTTCAAAACTAAATTTATTTTTATTTACCATTCATTTTTGGTCCTGGTATTATGAAAGGTATGACCTACAATAATGCCATAGACCTTTTAGGTACTTAGGAAATATTGATAAGGATAGGAAATACTGACAGGGATACAGATGATGATGCAACATAGTACATATTGGGACATGTCTGTTTTTCTTCAACATTCTCTCCATCTGACGACCTCCTTACTCCTGGTAATGTGACAGAGCTATTTTTGACATTTTTTTACTTATTACTTTATTTAGCTGGCCATGTGTGCTTTCTAATGTGGTCACTAGAATGGAAAGCTATTGCCTTCTTGGGGGTTTACGGTGGGGGGGGGGGTATTTTTTTTTATTCCTAATTTTTTTTTAAAGAGTTTATTTATTGATGAGAGACACAGAGAGAGGCAGAGATACAAGCAGAGGGAGAAGCAAGCTCCCTTCTGGAAGCGTGATGCTGGACTTAATCCCAGGACTCCGGGATCACGGGATCACAACCTGAGCCAAAGGCAGACACTTAACCACTGAGCCACCCAGGTGTCCCACTATCAAGGGGTTTAATGTGTTAATTTTGGATTTAAGATTGAATTGAGGTCCCTTCATGGAGGAGAATCTTGAGGATTATATATCTTTCTCATTGCCACCAGTGTATGTGGGAGGGAAGTATCAAATACATAGCATAGCATTGAGAATATCTTCAGTGTAGCTGCCAATCTAGTCTTTTCCCAAGAAATTTTAATTTAGTCCTTTGGAGTGTGGAGCCATTTATAATAGTGGTAGTGGGGAGAAAATGGTTCCTTGCTCCAAAAAATCTCTCTTAGATTTTAAAAACTTAAATAAATCTCTTATTATTAGAGGTTTGCTGCTTTTTCATTCAGTTCTTAAGAAGGAGCTGATTTTGTGAGTGGCTTTGGGGTTGCCTTGGGTGGCCAGGAGGGTAGGTGCATTGTAAACCCAGGAAAGGGGAGGGGAGGCAGAAAATAAAGTGAGAAGACTTCAGATTCTAACAATGGCAACTGTGCATTTTTGCCTAAAGCATTGATGGCAGTAGCTCCTTTGCTGCCTTTGGTTACACACTTCAGCTTTATTGTTTATTTATTTTTAAAGATTTCATTTCTTTATTCATGAGAGACACACAGAGGGAGAGACTTAGATGGAGAAGCAGGCTCCTCGCAGGGAGCCGAAAGTGGGACTCCATCCCAGGACCCCGGGATTACGCCCTGAGCCGAAGGCAGACATTCAACCACTCAGCCACCCAGGCGTCCCTTTTTGTTTAAAGATTTATTTGAGAGAGGAGAGAGAGGGAGAATGAGCATGGTGAGGAAGGGGCAGAGGGAGAGGGAGAGCCAAGCAGGCTTCACTCCCAGCATGGAGCCTGACATGGGGCTTAATATCACAACCCTGAGATCACGACCTGAGCTGAAACCAAGAGTTGGACACTTAACCAGCCATACCACCTAGGCACACTGGGATTGTTTTTTTTTTTTTTTTTTTTTCTAAGTTAGACTATAATTACAAGTTGGGAAGGCTACAGACTTTAGCCTTTTCCAAGTCAAACTAGCATCCTTGTCCAGCCTTGTTCATTTTAACCTTTATAAGTTGAAACCTAATGAATTAGTCTTTTCTCTGCCATGAGGAAAGGGGAAACAGGAAAGAGAAGGATAGGTATGATACTCCTCATCTGCTTATATGTTAGTGATGTAATATTCTAAGATTATTTTATGAAAAGTTCTCTGCCTTTTATTTTTAATTTTATGAATTCAGTTATAAAATAGCTTCATGAATTTACCAAATGAGTCCTTAGGAACGTTTTAAAAGGTCCTTTGGTAGCCATGGAGTTAATGATAGGCTAAAGAGTACCTCCTTAAGTTGATGGTTGGTGGTACTTTTTGAGATTTCTTACTTCTATTAAACTCTTTTCTGTCATACTGGACAGTCCTAGAAGTGACTTTTGCTTCCAAATAATAAAGCTAGTAGTCTCTTTTTAAGGTAGAGACCTCTCTTCCCTGCATTGTATTCAAATCTATTTTGATCCTGATGGAAGCAAGCATGACAGTAAAATACTTTAATACAGTCATTCTAACAAAAGAACATTAGTCATGTGTCACCATATATTCTTTTGTCATGCCTGGTGAATATTTTCAGCAGCTTTGGTGAACTCTGAATAATACATGATGTGTCTGTTTACAGATTGTATTTTTTATTATGTACTATTCTACAATTTTTAAAACTTGACATGATATTAAAGAAATATTTTCTTCAGTATTTGAAGCACAGGACTAACTTAAATGATTTTCCGTAGTTGAACATAGTTTTTAATAGCCTCTCATTTTCTGTGCAAGCCCTTTGAATTCTCCCTATTTTTATTTATTGCTGCTACTGGGAGTATGCAGTATACTATGAAGCAAGACTGCCTAAATGTAAATCTTGGCTCTACCATCTACTACTTGTCAGACTGAAAGTAAGTTACCTGTTGGGCCTCAACTTCCTCATTTGTAGGATGAAGATGTGGATTATCAGTAGAATAAATGACATAATATATGTAGAGTCCTTGGAATAATGTTCAGTATGTAGCAAATGCTGTATAAGTGTCTGCTATTATTATACATTTTGAAAGATTCAGAAAACATTCATTTTTGAAGACTTATTTTTTTTATTAAAGACATCTTTTAATTTTTTTAAATTTTTTTTATTTATTTATGATAGTCACAGAGAGAGAGAGAGGCAGAGACATAGGCAGAGGGAGAAGCAGGCTCCATGCACCGGGAGCCCGACGTGGGATTCGATCCTGGGTCTCCAGGATCGCGCCCTGGGCCAAAGGCAGGTGCCAAACCGTTGCGCCACCCAGGGATCCCTAAAGACATCTTTTAATGTTTAGGTACTAGACATTTGTTTTTAGTAGTTATTTGATAAGCTGGAAATAAAAGTAATGTGTTTGAGGGGATAATCAAAGGACTGGCCTGCCTAGAATTCTTTGAATCAGGGAGTATTAGAAAATGACACTGGATAGATGTGATAAAAATGATTATGGAGTGTTTTGAACTGAGGCAGAGAAATTTAGATGTGGTTGTTAAGAGGGCAATCATGGCAAGGTTCTCTCTCTCTCTCTCTCTTTTTTTTTTTTTTTTTACATTAGGAGAGTGAGGTGCTTAAAATTGTATTTAGGGGAAGATGGTTTTTGGGTGTCCTTGGTAGCACAGAATTATTTGATTTTATGTGGACAGAGTGTTTGTTGTTGTTGCTGTTGTTGTTTTGGTCTGTTCTGTTCACTGATCTACTTTAATAGCCCAGACAGTGCCTCATAGATAGTAAGTGCTCAATAAATGTTTATCAGATGAATGAATCTTAAGGGAGTCTGTGAGGTAATGAGAGAAACACAAAAGACCCAAATTAAACTTTTGAGACCTCTGTATTTAAGGAGTCAAAGTGAAAAGTGTTATTAAAGCAATAATTGGAGAAGTAGAAGGTAGATAGAAAAGTTTAAGTTTTGGAAAACAAAGAGATTTTCCAGTAGAGAGAAATCACAAAGATGAGGACTAGGAAGATCCAATACAGTATCATTTGTATTGTAAGAAGAAAAGAAAGTGGCATAGTCCAATACAACATTTAAGGAGAATGAAAATAGAGAAAGCCCTTTGGCTTATGATGATCAAGAACCATATTAAAGCAATTTCACTAGTCTACGAATGTAAACCAGATTTGGGGAAAAGGATAAGGAAGATGTAAGTGCAGACTTTAGGTGACGATTTAATCTAGAAAATGACTGTAAAAATGACAGGCAGACAAATTATAAAAGCTTTCATAGTAATTGAATGTGTACTATGAGGGATTCTATTTATTAGAAGAAAACTTGAGGCAGTTTGTACTGAGTGTTGTTTTATAGTAGAGAAGAGTAACTACACATGCTGCTTCAGGACTCTTGACACTTGCTAATTGTGTACCTCTCCCTTGTAACATGGAGGCAGTGTTATATTTCATAGATCTGTGCTAAGGATTAAGTTATTTTATCTTTTTTTTAAAGATTTTATTTATTTATTTACAAGAGACACACGCACACAGAGGCAGAGACCTAGGCAGAGGGAGAAGAAGGCTCCATGAATGGAGCTCAATGTGGGACTTGATCCTGGGACTCCAGGATCACGCCCTGAGGCGAAGGCAGACACTCAACCACTGAGCCCCCCAGGTGTAACTTGTCCCTTTTTTATCTGTTTAAAAACACTTGGAACAATGCTCCGTAGCTGGTAAATGTTTTATAAATGTTAGCTGTTATCACTCACTATTGAGGTGGAGAGTGGGATTGGAGGTTCACATGGAAAAGAAAATAAAGAAATTAATGAAATTATTGCCAAGTAATGGCAAGAACTAAATGGAAAGGCCTTAGAACCTTTGCTCTGGCTCTTCTCTTTGCCCGAAGAACACTTTTCCAGATACCCCCATAGCTACCTCAACTCCTTCAGACCTTTGCTCAAATGATCTCCTTTTCAGTAAGGCCTACCCTATTTATTTACAGTTAGAACTCAGGCTCTTCTCCCTTAATATTTGCATTATTTTGTTTTTTTCTATAATATTTTCATACATATCCTATAATTCATTTATTCTATACCTACACTATTTGTTGCTGATCTCCATCTACTCGGGTAGGGATGTTTGTTCCCTGATATATCCCAGGTTCTGGGAATAGTATTTGGTACATAGTAGTAGGTGCTCAGTGTATGCTTGCTGAACTGAATTCTGCCATTGAGGTGGGCTTTCTGAAAATTGTGAACACTACGTAGAAGTTAATGTCGAATATTTCCTCTCCTTTCTGAAAAGAGTCCTTTTTGGTAGTAGTTTTCTTGGCATTTACTGGGGAAATCCATTTAGCTGAGGAGAGAAAAATGTGAGATGATATCCTTTTTTGCTACGATAATTATATTTTACACTTGATTAGCTAATAAATGGTTACCTTCAAGTGCTTATTAGATACTAGGTACTGTTCTAACCTCTTTATTAGTTTTTAAGAATTCTGCATCCTTACAAGTATATTATAGTTTCCTTGGAAGCCATCGTTAGGGATGAAGGGGAAGCCCTTTTTGCACAGAGACTAAGCCTGCCTGTTGTCTTCTTTTGACAAAGACCTTCTTACATAGCATTTCTCCCTCCAGCATTCACAGCCTTGACACTATACTTGCCTGAAGTAGTCAGGACTAATCTCATTATATCCGTTATCCCTTTTTATGTCAGTCTCTGCTAGTCTCACACTTTAATCCCCCCAGGATTCTCAACATTTCCTGTCTTTTCATTCTTCTCCATATCAGCAAAATTTCTTGTATCGTTTTTTTACCTGAACATTTTCTCTACTTTTCTGAAAACAGTGCTTCCCTTGCATTCCTCTTACATGTTGCCTATTAAAGTTTTCATTTTTTTCTTGTATGCCATCATCAAAGGTCTGTGGGGAGTCCCATGCACTAATTATGACCTCCATTGAATAGGAGTTGAAGAGGGGACCTGGTTCCACTGAGCCTGAAAATGGGGCAGATGCGTTCCATTTTCCTCCCCTCCCTGAAACTTGTCTGTTAACGGGTTATGTTGTCCATAAACCGTTGTTTACTGTCATCTACTGCACCCTGGATTATGCCTTCTATTTTCTTGACTATTATTGCTCCTGGCTCATTATTATCCTTGCTGATATTATGTCTCTTTTAATTCTTCATAATTTCGACATATACCATCTCTGATCCTTCTACTGTGGCTTTCTCTAAACTCTTTAAAGATTTTGCTCACCACCTCATCTCAGTCACTCACTCCATGGTTGTACCTTAACACCTATTACCAATAACTTGAACCCTTTTATGATTTTCAATTCATGCAACCCCCCTCTGCCATCTGTCTTTTCAGCTCATTCTACCTAGGACCTTAACACAACAACCTTTGACTGTCATTAGGACCTCCAGTCCACGGACTGTCTTTGCCCTCTGGATTTTCTGTCTTTTTACCTATTATACATTCATTACCTAGTGATTGATCATTGTATTCATTTTCTTTCATATGCCCTCTTTTCTTTTGCCTTTATTTTTTTTTATTTTTTTACTTCTTCATACTTACTTGGCCCAATATAAACTCTCGTTAAGTCAGATTCTCTTGAGTAGTTCATGTCTGCACCTGTGTGGCTAAAAGTGACTGAAGAAAATACCTACGATGAGCACTCTCACTTTAAATTCATAGTAAGAAACCTCAGGTGGCCCTTAATATTGTCTGGCAGTCATAGTCTATTTCTTTAGTCCATTCATTTTTCCCTCTCCCAGATGACTTTGTTATACCCTTGCCTTCTCAGACTCCCAGCTTTCCTCTTTGTATTCACTGTCAGTTAATGGACTTGCTTCCTATTCTGTTGAAAAAATAGAAGCCGTCAGAACATTTACAGACTCCACCACTGCATCTGTGTACCTGGTGGTCTGACTCACAGACTTTGCCTTCTTTCTGAACATTGCTCTAAGCAATTCTCCCCCCTCTATTCAGATCATTAATTTTTCCTTCTTTTCTGGATCATTCCTATCAATGTGAAAACATGCTATAATTTTTATCCTCATAAAAATATCTTCCTTTGTTCTTCTCTCTTTCCATTGCTGCAGAACCCCTTAAAGCATTGTCTAAATGTACTTGTTCTGGTTATTTTATCATGTTTTCTCTGAAGCCCGTTCTAGTCAGGCTTTGGCTCCTACCATCACTGTACCGAGATTGTTTTTGTTTAGGTCTCGTCTCCTAAGAATGACAGTGGTAAATCTAGGAGTCCTTTTTTTTTGTATTATGTAATCAATCTACGTTTGACAAGTTTTTTTCTCCTTCCTCTTTGATACACTTGTTTCATTTACCTTTTAGGATACCGTATTCCCTTGGTTTTCCTTAAAACTTACTGGATGCTTCTCCTTTGCCTTTCTTGTTAGATTCTCCTCTTTGCCTACCTCTAAACAGTGGAATATCCCAGGGCTCAGTACTTGATTATCTTGCCTATTTACCCTTACTCCCTTGGTGATCTCTGCTAGTTTCATGGCTTTGAATTTCTCCTTCTTCCTTCTTCCTTCCTCTCCTCCTCCTCCTCCTCCTCCTCCTCCTCCTCCTCCTCCTCCTTCTTTCGGCGTGGGCCTTTGAATAGCTTCTAAATGTTGATAAGTCTTAAGTTTATTTCTCTAGCTCAGACTACTCTCCTTAACTCCAGATTTGTATATGTAGTTCCCTATCTTCACTGGAATGACTGTTAAATATCTCAAACTCACCATGTCCAAAATAGAATTCATTCCCTTCCTTCCCAATTCTGCTCTCCCTTACCTGCTTCACCCACATAGCCTTCTTCCAAATGTTGGCAGCTTTCAGTTGCTCAGGCCAGAAACCTTGGTGTCATTCTTGACTCTCTTGCTCTCACACATTTATTCCATCAGGAAATTCTTGGCTCTACCTTTTTTTTTTTTTTTTTTAAAGATTTTATTTATTCATGAGAGACACACAAAGAGACAGAGAGGCAAAGACATAGGGAGAGGGAGAAGCAGACTTCCCTGGGGAGCCCGATGAGGGACTCCATCCCAGGACCTGCGATCATGCCCTGAGCCAAAGGCAGATGCTCAACCACTGAGCCACCCAGGCATCACCCCTCTTTTTATTTTTAAGATTTTATTTATTTGAGAGAGAGAGTACGCCTGCACAAGTTGGGGGAGGAGCAGAGGGAGAGGGGGAGGGACTAGCAGACTCCTTGCTGAGTGCTGGGCATGATCCCAGGACCCCAAGATCACAGCCTGAGTCAAAGTCAGACACTTAGCTGACTGAGCTACCCAGGTGCCCCACTAACCATCCTTTTTTCAACCCTACACAGAGAACTACTTGACATCTATATCCCTGAAGAACTTGGAAAGAGAAGGTCTGAGTTGGTTACTATTTCAGAAAGTTGCTTTGAATGGAAGAGTGGCCCACCCACCCTCTTTTAAAAAATTATTTATTTATTTATTCAAGAGAGGCACAGAGAGATAGGCAGAGGGAGAAATAGGCTCCCTGCAGGGAGCCTGATTCAGGACTCGATCCCAGGACCACAGGATCATGACCTGAGCCAAAGGTAGATGCTCAAACATTGAGCTACCCGATTGTCCCTGGACCACCCTTTCTTAATAGAGGTCTGCTGTTACTTCACTACTACCACTAATGTTCTTTAGCAGCATTTGCTTTCCCTCATCCTCTGCCAAATTCAATGGCCTGTCTACCCCTGCCCTTTTTGTCTTTTCTTACTTTCAGGTGGAAGTGTTATATTTCTTAACTTTTGGCTCTATTTGAATTAGCATTTTATACTCAAAACTTTCTTTTTACATATCCTGAAACCCGTTCTTAATTCTGGGATATGAGTTGGTTTTACTTTTGTAAATAGAGTTTCCAATAGAATAATACTGAATATGATAGTAAAAGGGGAAATGATACAAATAGGTGAAAAAGAAATGATGTGTACAGTTGTGGGGAAAATTATGGTAATTTCTGGAGCAGTTGTGTATAAAGAAGCTTAGATAAATTAAAAAGCTTAGAGATTGGTGGACAAGAAAGAACTTAATAGTTTATTTTTTAAATTTCTTTGCACTCTTTTCTCTGAAGGCACATATCCTCTAATCAGTTTTCTTTTGATTCCCTTTCAGAAAGTTCTCTTGTACTGGGATCAAAAATCTTATCAAAATTATGATATTGTGTATATATATTGCTTTTGATTATGGATCCTTTCAGATTATTGTACTTAATTTCTTGGTTTAAGGTAGCTATATGCCTGTTCTTTTCAAGGCATTTCTTAGACCTGTGTTGTCCAATATGATACCCATGAGCCTACCAGTGGCTGTTGAGCACTTGAAATGTGGCCAGTCTGGGGCACATAGGTGGCTCAGTCAGTTAAATATATGACTCTTGATTTTGGCTTAGGTCATGATCTTAGGCTTGTGAGATCGAGCCCCACGTTGGGCTCTGTGCTCAGCACAGAGTCTGCTGAGGTTCTCTCTCTACCCCTCCCTCTGCTTGTGCTCCCTCTAAAAAAATAAATTAATTAAATACATAAATGAATAAAATCTTTAAAAAAAAAAAAAGAAATGTGGCTAGTCTGAATTGAGATATGTGCTATATGTGAATACTTAGTACAAAAAAGATTACAAAGTATCTCATTAGTAGCTTAAAAAATAATTACATGTTAAATTGATAATATTTTGGATGTATTGGGTTAAATAAAACTAATTCCCTTTTGTTACTTTTTCTTAATGTGGCTAGTAGAAAATTTAAAATTATATTAGTGGTGTGCAATAATTTCTCTTGGACACTGCTTACCTTTTTTTTAAGTTTATTATTATTATTTTTTAAAGATTCTATTATTCATGAGAGACACAGAGAGAGAGGCAGAGAAACAGGCAGAGGGAGAAGCAGGCTCCATGCAAGGAACGTGATGCAGGACTCATCCCAGGACTCCAGGATCCCGCCCTGAGCTGAAGGCAGGTGCTTAACTGCTGAGCCACCAGGCATCCCTAAAGATTTTATTTTTAAGTAATCTCTACCCCTAGTGTGGGGTTTAAAACTCACAACCCTGAGATCAAGAGTTGCATTGCACACTGTTCTGACCCTGAAGGCTGGGCACCCCTAAACTTCCCTTTTTCATTGCCCTAATAACGTTGAATTGTTTTTAACTCAGTTAATGATCTGTTATATGTTCACTAAAAATGAATTTGGTATTATGATTTTATTTTTTAATTTTTATTCTTTAAAAAAATTATATATTTGACATAAAGATAGAGCACAAGCAGGGGGTAGTGGGAGAGGCAGAGGGAGAGGCAGGTTCCCTGTTGAGCAGGGAGCCAATGGGGGGCTGGATCCCAGGACCCCAAGATCATGACCTGAGCCTAAGGCAGACACTTTGTCAACTGAGCTACCACCCAGGTGCCCCTCAAGTCCTGAGTTTTCTTTTAAGCATTTGACATTTGCCATACCCTGCTCATGGCACTACATGAGCATAAGTTATTCTTTCTGTCCATTGCCTGGAAGAATTTTGAAGGAGGAATTTAAACAGTATAAGTGTCAGTCTTTTATTTACTTTTTAATAATAATAGACTATTTAATAGTACATTTTACAATTCTTCCATTATTAACATATAACTTTAAAGGCAGTTTGTGTCTGGTTAAAAAAAAGGGATTGAAAATTTTACATATGAGTAAAAAGATTTTGTTTGCTTAAACACAAAACACTGCAAATGAATAAACAACCCAAACCCCTGCTGACTCAGTCTGCTGTCTGGGTTTTATAAACTTTGATAAACTTGGGCCTTAGCAGCCATTACTGCTGTTCCCCCCCCCCCCCCATGTTATGTTATATTTTTTCTTTTTTTAAATTTTTATTTATTTATTCATGAGAGACAGAGGCAGAGACCTAGGCAGAGGGAGAAGCAGGCTCCCTGTAGGGAGTCAGGACTCCAGGATCCTGCCTTGAGCCGAAGGCAGAAGCTCAACCTCTGAGCCACCCACACGTCCCTCCATTTTATAATGCTTTATAAAGATTTAAGTTCATGGTTTTATTTATATTTTTATATCTGTTGAAAAACATTTATCTTGGGTTCAGTGAATGCTTTTTAGAGAAGTCAAGGTTTGAACTGTGTTTAAATCCAAGAGGCATATAGCTCAGATCTGGGTAAATTTTTTTTTTTTTTTAAGATTTTATTTATTCTTGAGAGACACAGAGAGAGAGGCAGAGATACAGGCAGAGGGAGAAACAGGCTCCATGCAGGGAGCCCATTGTGGGACTCGATCCCAGGACTCCAGGACCACACCCTGCCAAGGGCAGCCCAGGTGTCCCAGATCTGGGTAATTTTTAAAGGAACAACAAATAATTTAGTAACTATGGATTATTTAAAGGGAGATGTTGACTGCTGAGCTCCAAAATATATTTCATTGTAATCCACAGTATGTTGTTATCATAAATATATTTAACAAAATGGCTGTTAAACATTTGAAAATTTACAGAAGAATTATTATTTTTATTCTTATCCAAGGAGTCCACAGTATATCCTTAGGTATTAAGAATTATATGAAAGCATTCTCTCAAGAAGAGAGTGCAAAGTAAAAAAGTTTGGACCAACAAGCTTGAATCTTTTAAGTTTATTTATTTTCAGTAATCTCTGCATCCAATGTGGGGCTCAAACTCAAGATCCCTAGATCGAGTCGTAGACTCTTCCAACTGAGCCAGCCCAAATATATGTTTTGACTTTTTAAAATGGAATCCTTAATTTTTACATGTTTTTCAAAAGTAAGCTCTACACCCAACATGGAGCTCAAAATTACAACCCGGAGATTAAAAGTCATATGTTCCACCGACTGAGCCAGCCAAGCACTCCGCTTAAATCTTTTTTAAAAATGATTGGAGTTGATAAAAACAAAATAGGCTTTATAAACAAGGACAGTTGGGGAAAAGAAGATGAATGGCAAAAAAAAAAAGAATAGAGATAATAGGGATTGTGGAAAGGAAGAAGTTCTCATTCTTAGATGCCTAATGGAAGGATAACTTTGATAGGCTTGAAACAAAGATTTTGCTACTTGTCAATTTTCTGGATCTTAGAATACCCTGTTTACCTTTTTATTTCCTCCTGTTTACCTAATGCTAAGCTTTGAGCATAGGCCCAATTTCTGTTGGCTATGCAGACTTAGATTTGAATTGATCCATAAGAATAGTTTGAGGAGTGCCTGGGAGGTTTAAGTGGTTAAATATCTGCTTTTGGCTCAGGTCATGATCTTATGGTCCTGGAAGCCCCCATTGGGCTCCCTGGTCAGCGGGGTGCCGGCTTCTCCTTTTGCCCATCCCCTCACTCCTGTGTTCTTGTTTTCTTTTTCTTCCTCAGAAAAATCTTTTTTTTTTTTTTTTAAAGATTTTATTTATTCATGAGAATACACAGAGAGGAGAGAGAGAGAGAGAGAGAAAGGCAGAGACACAGGCAGAGGGAGAAGCAGGCTCCACGCCAGGAGCCTGACGTGGGACTCGATCCCAGGTCTCCAGGTCACACCCCGATCTGTAGGCAACGCTAAAACCACTGAGCCACCGGGGCTGCCCAGAAAAATCTTTTTAAAAAATTTCTGAACCCATCTGTGTTTGCTTATCAACTGTTCTTTTTAATTGCTGAGTAGTATTTCATAGTGTGGATATACTACAGTTTGTTTAAACATGCATCTGTTGATGGATATATGGTTCTTCACTTTTTGTCTATTGCTAATAGAGCTGTTAACATTTGTGTACAGATTTTTGCATGAACTTAAGCACCCAAGAGCATAAATATTGGGTCATTGGTAAGTTCATATTAGTTGTAAAACAAACCACAAGACTATTTTCTAGAATTGCTTTATGATTTTGCATTCCCACAAGCATTATATGACCTGATTCAGTTTTTTTCTACATTCTAATGAGTTTGGAAATTATCCCTTTTTTTGTTCTCTAGTTCATTCTGATAGGTGTGAATGATATCTCAGTTTTAATTTGCATTCTTTAATAGATAAAGATGTAAAATGTTTTTTCATTCGTTTATTGGCCATTCATATGTTATCTTTGGTGAAATGTCCGTTTATGTCTTTTGCCCATTTTCTGATTGGATATTTTTTGCTGTTTTGAGGGTTCTTTATATGTTCTAGATACAAATTCTTTGTCCAAAATGTGCTTTGCAAATATCTTCTCTGTAGCTTGTTTTTTTACTGTCTGTAGGGCACCTCAGAGAGCAAAAGTTTTTAATTTTGATGAGGTCAGTATGTCAATTCTTTCTTTTATGTATTGTGCTTTTCATGTCAAGTCCAAGAACTCTTTGCCTAGTCCTAAGTCTCAAAGATTTTCCCTGAAAGTTTTAATAACTTTACATTTTACATTGAAATGTATGATGCATTTTGAACTAATTTTTGTGTAAGACATGAAGTTTAGGTTGAGGTTCTTTTTTCCTTTTTCTTTTAAGTATAGCTGCTCCAGCACCATCTGTTGGAAAGGCTATCTTTCCTCCAGTGAATTTCTTGCACACTTGTCAAAAATCAGTCGGGCATATTTGTGAGGACCTATTTATGGGTTTTCTATTCTCTTCCACCCATCTGTATGTCTTTCTCCACAAGTACCACACTGTTTTGATTACTGTAGCTATATAGTAAGCTTTAACATCGGAAAGAGTGAATCCTCCCACTTGACTATTTTTTCAAAATTGCTTTAGGTCTTGCAGGACTTTTCCCTTTTCATATAATTTTAAAATCTATATCTCAAAATCTTTCTGAGACTTTGCTGGGAAATGCATTACACCTATAGATCAGAGTGTTGATCTTTACTGGGTTCTATCTTCCTATCAGCATTAAGTCTCTCCAGTTATTTAGGTCTTCCTTTATTTCATTCATCATCATTTTGTAATTTTCAATATTTAGATCCTGCAAGTTTTGTTAGACTTACACCTAAGTATTTCAGGGTTTTTTGGTACTATTGCAAATGGCATTGTGTTTGTAATTTAGATTTTCACGTTTGTTGTTGATGTACAGGAACGTGATTGATCATTGCATGTTAATTTTGTATCCTGTGACCTTGCAGAACTCAATCTTAGTTCTAGGGGAATTTTTGGTAAAGTCCTTGGGGTTTTCTACATAAAATATCATGTCATCTGCAAACAGGAGTAGATCTTTTTTTTCCTGTGCTCCAGTTTGCTCTTTGTTTTCTTTTCTTACTTTATTGTCTGGTTAGAGCTTCCATAATTGTGTTGAATAAGATTGGTTAGAGCAGCCAGCCATCCTTGCTTTACTTCATAAGCTTAGAGGGAAACATATGGTTTGCACCATTAAGTGTGATATTATTTGTGGGCTTTTTGTAGATGTACTTTTTTTTTTTTTTTTTGTAGATGTTCTTTACCATGTTGAGGAAGTTCCCCTCCATTCCTAGTTTACTGAGAATTTTTATTATGAATTGTCCATATGATCATGTTGTGTTTTTTTGTTTTGTTTTGTTTTGTTTTGTTTTTCTCTAGCCTTCTGGTATGGTGGATTACACTGATTTCCAAATGTTAAACAAGCTTCCCATACCTAGAATAAATCCTAATAATCTTATTTCATCGCTGAACTTTATTTTCTAATGTTGTGCAGAGTTGCATCTAAGTTGATGAGAAGTAGTGGTCTGAAGTCTGGCTTTTGGGACTGTGTCTTATTTTGGTCTCAGAGTAATACTGACTTTATAAAATGAGTTGGGAAATATTCCTTCCCCTTTAAAGGAAAAACAGTGTAAAATTAGAATTAATTCCTTACTTTTTGGGTAAAATTCTTCAGTGAAGCCAACTTATTCAGAGGATTTCTTTTTACTGAGCCTTTAAACTATGAGTTTGATTTCTTTAATGTTTATAGGACTTTTCAGATTATCAGTTTCATCTTGATTGAGTTTTAATAATGTATAGTTTCTGAAGAATTGGTTTATTTTTTCTAAGTTGTTGGATCTGTGAGTATAAAGTTTTTAGTATTACCTTATTATGGCTACTGGATCTTAGTAATAATCTCCTATTTCATTCTGATATTTATGATCTAGACTTTTCTTTTTATATTTGTAAGTCTTGCTAGAGGTTTGTCAGTTTCCTTTCCCCCCCTCCCCCACCAAGAACCAGCTTTTGGTTTCATTAATTTTTCTCTCTTGTTTTTATTTTCAATTTTTTTGATCTCTGACCTTTATTATTTCCTTTCTGTTTACTTTGAGTTTACTTTCCCCTTCATTTTGTAGTTTCTTGAGGTAGGAGCTAACATTATTGATGTGAGGCTTTTCTTTTTTTTTTACAGCATAAGCTTTTCTATAAATTTTCCTCTGGGTACTTCTTTAGCGGCATTCCACAAATTTTCATATGCTGTGTTTTCCTTTTTACTTAGTTCTTTGTATTTTTTCCTCAACTTTTTTCTGTTTACTTATTTAATTGAAATAGAGTTGACACACAATAGCTCTATTTTATTTCCTTTGAGACTTCTTCTTTGGCTCACGGATTATTTAGCGGTATGTTGGTATATTTTCAAGTGTGGAGAGATTTATTAAATTCCAGTTGGATTTCATTATGTCAGAGAACATACTATGTATGATTTCAGTTCTTTGAAATTTGTTATGTTTTATGGCCCAGGATGTTGTTTATCTGGATGAATGTTCCATGGGCACTTGAAAAGAATGTATGTTCTCCTACTTATTTTATTTATTTATTTATTTGTTTATTTATTTATGTTGTTGTTGTTGTTCTACTTACTTTTGACTCTACCCAGTTTTCCTGGAATATCACCTACCTCTCCCTATGCGTAGGGATGTTCTTACTGTCTGCCTGCTCCATTCTGTTTAGTTCATGTCCCTTATTATTGGTTTGTATAGCATCATTGACAGTTGCTTTTCTTTTTATTACCTTCCCCCTTAGATTTCTTTATTTCCCATAAGTCTTTTATTTCCATGTCTCATGTCTCATTTAACATTTTCTGTAGTTTTTTTTTCTTTTAATCTTTTTGTTTTTTTTTAATTTATTTATTCATGATAGTCACACATAGAGAGAGAGAGAGAGGCAGAGACACAGGCAGAGGGAGAAGCAGGCTCCATGCCCCAGGAGCCCGATGTGGGATTCGATCCTGGGTCTCCAGGATCGCGCCCTGGGCCAAAGGCAGGCGCCAAACCCGCTGCGCCACCCAGGGATCCCCATTTTCTGTAGTTTTAAACAATATGTAATACTCTTTGTTCTAAATTGTCACTAGTTTTTATGTAGGCAGTAAAATTTATATTTATACTAGAGGCAACTTAGTCTTAAAATATTACCGCTCCAAGGTGAAATATTTCTGTGTGTTTTTGTTATTTTTTCAAAAGCCCACCCACAAAGTGATTCTCTGGATAAATTTAGAGTGAATTAGGAATTACATGCTAAGCATATTGGTAGGCATTAAATGAGAAGAAAATTTGTATCCTCATGATACTTCATGGGACCTAAGATGAATACCTCCGCAGTGGTTCTAATATATAAGACATTAGACACCAGATGCTTAATGGAGAACAACTATAGGAACTCAGAAAAGGAATAATTAAAGAATGTGGACAGGACTAATCTGTGTGGTCTTGTGAAAAGATAATACTTGACTGAATGGTAGGTGGAATGGGAAAGGAAGTTGAAATGAACATTATCTATCTCGCGACTGTTCACCCAAAATAAGCATGGCCTGTGGGAAGGAGAGTAAGGAGGACATTCTTTGAGGCAGCAGGGTTATGCAGTAGTACAAGGGTAGAGAGGTTCCCTAGCACCAGGAAATAATTTAAATTTGAACAGGAATCCGTAAACCAAATTAAAGGCTATTAATCTGAAGAGTGACTTGATGAATGTTCTACATATAAAGCATTGGTATAACCTGGGAGCTTGTTAGAAATGCAAAGTTTAATACCCCACCCCAGACTTATAGAGTCATAATCTGCATTTTTAACAAGATAACCCACTGATTTGTATGTATTGTGAAGTTTTGTAAACACTGGTCTGAAGGGAAGTTAATCAGACAGAACTGTGTACAAATTGGATTCTAGAGGAGAGAGATTTCATTTAGATCCTGTATTAGTTATCCTGTTGAAATTTAGACCAAAGGGCATGTAAGAGAGACCTATTAAAGTTAATGACCAGGATTTAGAGAATGGAGGAGGTGCTAAATTAAAGATTATGATCCAGTTTTGGCACCAGGCAGTTAAACTGGGTGGGCTATTGACAGGAAATAAAAAAAGCCTGAGTGGCATAAAAAGCTGTGATTATTTACTCCTAAGCCACTAGAACTTTTGTTAACAGAAAATCAGCATAATAATAACACTGGAGAAAATTTTGGAAAAGGAATGACAAAAATGTATAATTCCAGAATCGTAAAATAAACAGCATTTTCATTTTTTTGTATGTTATCTTGATTTCTTATTAATATATGAACTTGTTTCTACATTGTGTTTAGTGTAAAGCCATTTTGTATGCCTTAAACATTTATTATGTAAATATTTTTCATGCTTTTTTATAATTTAATTACTTTGAAAGGATTTTTTTCCATTATAAAGTATATACACTCTCACATAATTTTTTAGAAATGCAAATTAAAAGTAACAGTGATTGCAGTATTTACATTTTAGATTGGTAAGGATTAAAATGTTTGGTTCTAATAGGTTTTAGTGAGAATGCAGATTTGTGCAACATTTTAAACGGTAACTTGGCAATGTTTGTAAAGCTAAAAATTGCAGATACCATGTTTGATCCAGCAATTTTATTTCTAGGAATTTGTTCTACAGATATACTGGCTCTAGGTCACTTAATCTGCAGGTTAATTTTGTCATATTTACCAATTCTTTGTATCAGTGTTTTCAAGAAAATATTTTCCTAGTGAATATGGACAAAAGTAGATTATTTCATGGAAAAATTTTTCAGTTCACTCTGATTTTTTTGCAGTCCTTTGAAAAATTATTTTATGTTTTTTCCCCAGCATTTTCTGATTTCCATACAGTCTTCTAAAAAGGTATTTATTTTAGCATTTTAGCTTTTTATAGGGTTTTTTTTTGTCACTTTCAAAGTACATATATCAGCCTTGCTTTTTTATGTTTTTTACTAAAATTTACAGCTATTTATATTGGATGGAATGATTTAAACAGCTTTTGGAGATTTTTCATGAGATGGTTGATAATTTTCCTTGTATCCTCATAACATTATTTTAAGGAATGTTCAACTTATAAGCTAGGGGTCATAGATTGGTTGATTTTTTTTATGAATGTATTTTATTTTCAGAAAGACATTTCACAGTCAGTAATCTTTACTTCACTATAAATCTAACGTGTTTACTGTAAATATGTATTGAAAAATATCTTGAGCAACCATACCAGTAAGAAATGCTAATATTTTGGTTAATTGCTACAAAAATTAGGAATGCTATTAAGGCATTGGGAATAATAAAATTAACTAAAAACTAGAATAATGAAATATTTCATTCAAGCAAGAATGAGAACAGACTAAAAGAGTTGCCAAAATCTCATCACAAAAAACGGACTAAAGTGCTCACTGTGGCAGCGAATATACAAAAGGTTAAAAATTTTAATGACTAGAAACACAAAATTAACAAATCTTTTTATTAACATGTTAGTAAACATAAAGTATTTGTAGAGATAATACTTACAGGAGTGCCTGGGTGGCATAGTTGGCTAAGCGTCCAACTCTTGGTTTTAGCTCAGGTTGAGATCTCAGGATTATGAGATTGAGCCCTGCATCAAGTTCTGTTCATGGCACAGAATCTCTTGCCCTTTCCCTTAGTCCCTCCCCTAGCACACACACTCACACTCTCTCTCTCTCTCAAATAAATATTAAAAAAAAGAAATATTTATAAATATAGTATAACCACATTTATTACCATATTAATATGTAAATGTATAAACATCAATACATATTAATAAGTTATACAACATTTATATGCATATATTATGTTATAAATACATGTAAAAGTATGTTAGTATATCACCATAATATATATTAGTAATATAAAATATAATTGGGTTTCTATGTCTGATTTGTTTAGATCCTTGAGATGAATTTGTAAATTTGTTAATTTCAGTGAGCTTATTATTCAGCATACTAAAGTTGGGAGAATTGATTTCGTTTTGATACACTAACGCACAGGAGTATATGTTTAAGTGTGTGTATTGCATTACTGTAATACCAAAAGACTGGAACTACTGAAATTAATCTCAGTAGGGTTTGTTAAATTATGTGTGGATTTCTGTGATGGAATATGTTGTAGCTATAAAAAAGAGTAGTATATGTGTTAAGACAGAAACATTCTTAGTGTATGTTAAATGATAAGGGCAGGGCTCAAAGTAGTGCACTTTGATAGTTCAGAAGTGTACTTTTTCATTTTCAGTTAAAAATCTATATTTAGGTGAGTAGGGAGATGGGGTAACTGGGTAATGGGCATTAAGGAGGTCACATGATATAGTGAGCACTGAGTGTTATATGCATATGATGAATAACTGAAATCTACTTCTGAAACTAATGACATACTATACGTTAATTAATTGAATCTAAATAAAATACAATTTAAAAAAGAAAAGAGGGGATCCCTGGGTGGCGCAGAGGTTTGGCGCCTGCCTTTGGCCCAGGGCGCGATTCTGGAGACCCGGGATCGAATCCCACATCGGGCTCCCAGTGCATGGAGCCTGCTTCTCCCTCTGCCTATGTCTCTGCCTCTCTCTCTCTCTCTGTGACTATCATAAATAAATAAAAATTCAAAAAAAATTAAAATTAAAAAATTAAAATAAATAAAGAAGATATATTTATAAGTGTATGCTTATATATTCACATTGAAGAATACACAAGAATTATTTACAGTGGGTGCCACTGGGGCTCTAAAAGATAAAAAGTTAATATAGGTACACTTGTAATAATTTGATTTTTATCATTTTTACTAACTAGTAAAATTTTGAGAGCATACATTCATTGCAGAACCCTTGAATTGACATATAGAAGAAAAGTCTCCCAAAGCTAAACTATTATTTGCAAGTTTGTTGTACTGTGTTTCCTTTTAATCTTTTTATTTTGTTTTACTTTTTTGTGTTCATTTATTTTACTTACCATAATAATAGTGTTTTCTTGTTGTCGTATATTCTTTACCATACTTTCTGAAATAAGATGAGGATATAAAACAAACTCACAATTATCATTTTTATCAGTCACTTACTATGCCATTAATACTCCAATGGGAAGGTAATAGGTTGTGTGTATTACTCTACTGATTGCCTGAGTTGATGACTGATCTCATGGGTTGGGTGGATGGCCTCTTCCTCATGGCAGCATATCTGTGAATTTTAATCAGATTATCTTCTGTGGAAAATTGTGTGGATTATTTAAATATATTGGTCAGTTTTCTACGTAATGGCATTACACTTTCCAGACTTTTTAACTGAAATTATTTTTACTAGATCAGTTCTTTTTCTTTTACATTTTACAGCAAACATTTATTGATTAGATTGTGTTCCTTACATAATTTTGCAGATTGTAGTTGGTATTTGTTAGTTTCCTTTTGAAATACTCAGTTTTCGGGATCCCTGGGTGGCTCAGCGGTTTAGCATCTGCCTTCAGCCCAGGGCATGATCCTGGAGTCCTCGGATCGAGTCCCGCATCAGGCTCCCTGCATGGAGCCTGCTTCTCCCTTTGCCTGTGTCTCTGCCTCTCTCTCTCTCTCTCTCTCTCTCTCTCTGTGTGTGTGTGTGTCTCTCATGAATAAATAAATAAAATCTTTAAAAAAAAAAAAAAAGAAAAAAGAAAAGAAATATTCCGTTTTCTTACATACTGTACACTGAAATTTTGTCAAGAAGAGTTAACTCAGCAGCATATTTAACATGTATAGTTTTAGTTTGGTCTGCTTAATTTTGTTGATTAACTCTGCCATTAGTATTTTTTGCCAGCTCGATAAAAGACTGGTGCTTTATTTCTTGGCTAATCTGTGAGAAAATCCTAAACAGTTTCTCTTTGATATTGTAGGACTGCTAACTCTATCGTCATACTCTGTGGGTCTCAGAATTCTTTTAATTCTTTTGTATTTCAGTTGCTCTTCACCTTAAAGGTACCTTAAAGTCATACTATTGGTCTGCTATTTTGGAGGCTTCCTCCTCCAGTGATGAGATTTTAAAATGTAGAATTTTGTTTTCATATGATTTAACTGTATCTTTGATAAATTTTTATTGTGTAGTTGTTGTTGGTTGCTCTGTTACATAGGCGACACCTATGGAATACACGAAAGGCAGATCTTTATAACAGACTTAGACCAGACTGTGTAGCTCCTTTTAATTGACTGCAAGATATATTAACTTCAATCTCAAGTACTAGGCAAGGTTGAAACAGCTTATGTTTCTTGTAGTTAAATTCTTCACTGGAATATGGCTGGAGCAGAGGATAGTGTCATCATTATAGATTTTGCATTATATTGATTTTCATAGAGATTGAACCAATAATTGTAATGCTGTCAGCAGTGTATAAGCATCTCAATTTCAATATACTTAGAATTTGGTATCACTATTTTAAAATATTTACTTAACTAGGAATAAAATGGTCTTGCAGTGTTGCTCTTATTTACATTTTCATTTGCTTTGTGTAGGAATTGAATAAGCACAACAATCAGAAGCAGGTTGAAAAAAAAAATGGGGATCCCTGGGTGGCTCAGCGGTTTAGCGCCTGCCTTGGGCCCGGGGTGCAATCCTGGAGTCCAGGATCGAGTCCCACGTCAGGCTCCCTGCATGGAGTCTGCTTCTCCCTCTGCCTGTGTTTCTGCTCTCTCTCTCTCTCTCTCTCTCTCTCTCTGTCTATCATGAATAAATAAATAATAAAAAAATCTTTTAAAAAAGAAAGAAAAAATATTAACTCTTAACCAGAACATTTGGTTATGCGGCCTTCTATGCACTACATTAATGTTTTGAATCAAAACCAGTTTTAAAATTAAGATTGGTTATTAGCGTAAGGAAATAGAGTGTCTTGGAAGGAAAGTCATGAAGAGTACTGTTGTACTCTTGAAACAGAGCTCTTCTTCTTTTGTCTGATGTCCCTCTAGTTTCTGAATAGAATAATACACTACTTTTATCCTGCAGTTTGACAGTTAATACTGTGCTTAATCTCTCTGTGTATCTACTCCATTCAGTCCATTTAAAAAAACTTACTTTTTAATTATTTGCCAAGTTAGCAGTAATGATATATTTTTCAGGGATGTGAATAAAAAACTACTTTTGTTATGTTTTAGTTGTTCTTGTTTATTCTTTTTTATTTAGCCAGAAAGTATTAGTGAAGCCCCACTTTTGTAGTGAAGCCCTTGTTTTTGAATATAGTTTTTAAACCACAAGTAATTTGAGAAGTTTAGAAATAATCTTTTAAAATAATCTTTAAAATTATACATGTCATAGTTCATTTGTCAGAAAACAGGGAACTCTTAAATATATTGAGTGAATACTTTTATTTACTTTTCCATAACACTTTTTAGAACTTTATTTTGTTTAAAATTTTTTGTAATTTCTGAGATGTATGCTTGTGTTTTTTTTTTTCTTTAATTTCTTTTGAAGCCAGTCATTGTAGGGCTGGTTTAAGAATACTGCTTAAGTGA
Organism: Canis lupus baileyi; assembly: GCF_048164855.1. NCBI lineage: Eukaryota > Metazoa > Chordata > Mammalia > Carnivora > Canidae > Canis > Canis lupus. Next base: position 49,719,655 of record NC_132852.1, on the reverse strand, counting down.
TGTGAGATGCTTTCTGCCATGACCTACTTGTAGTGAGGAACAATTAATATAATACATAGGAATACCTCGTTTGGCTAGTAAGTGTGCTTTATAACTCTGCTGGGTTAGGAACACTGCCTTCAGGGCACTAGCATATAGGCTGGTTGAGTGACAAGATTATCACATATAACATAAGATAGTTACAAGTTATGCAAGTCATTTTGTGCATTTGAGAGCTGAGTAAATGGTGTTCACAGAAGGAAAAGAACAGTCAATAATTTATTTTCAAGGCTGTTTTGTATCTCTTGATGATTTGTTTCCCAAAACAATTGTATTATCAGATTCCTTTAAAATTAGTTTTTAATTTGTCTTTTCATAGGTACTTATTTACAATTTTAGTACTAGTTGGAAGGTGGTGCTTGTAGGCTTGTGTCACAACTCTCATAATAATTATTGCAGAATATTCTATAGCTTAAATCGTGGTGGGGTTTTTGGGGAGGAATCTCATATGTTTTATAAGATATCAAATTTTTTCAGTAATTTGGTATCTGATTGGATTCATATGCATAGTGATTTTTATTAACCAGAATCCCCTCTCTCTATTCCCAGTTGACTCACTGAAGGCTTACTGGTAAACTCCTCCCCCCACTTTCCTCTCCTCATCTTTTTATTATGTCCTTTGCTTTCCTCCAAGTCTTTTCCTACCAGCTGAATAGTGGAACCAAATTGTGATAAAGTAGGCTTACCTTAGAGATTTTATGGGTTGTTGGTATTTTTTTTTTAAGATACTTAAGCAATTTGAGGTATCCGTTTACAGACAATGAAAGATATATGTGAGTGATGTATGTGAGTAATAAGTGGTAAGTAATGGATATATAGTGAATGATAAAATATGTGAGTAATAAATATATTGAGTGTTCAGTTATGTTGTGAGAAATGCTTGCAGTTGTGTAACTCACACCTCTGTCAAGATGTATAACATCCTAGCCACCCCAGAAAATTCCATCCTACCCCTTTCTACTTAATACCTGTTGCCCACAGTCAGTCTTTGTTCTGCTTGTTATCAGAGCTTAGTTTTGGCTGTTAATGGAATTTTATTTAAATAGGATAATTTTCTGACTGGCTTTTTGTACTTAGCACAATGCTTCTGAGATTTGTCCATGCTATATAGATAGCAGCAGTTACTTTTTATTGTGAGTACTATTTACTGTTCCACTGAATGACTATACCTTAGTTTATCCATTCACATATTGGTGGACATTTGGTTTATTTTTATCTTGACTACTATGAATAAAGTTGCTTATGAGCATTCAATAATTCATTTATTTTAGAGAGAGGGAGCACACTTATTTGAGCAGGGTGGAAGAGTTGGGGAAGGGACAGAGGGGGAGAGAGAAACTTAAACAGGCACCACACCCAGCACAGAGCCCAGAGCGAGGCTCGAACTCACAATCCTGAGACCATGACCTGAGCCAAAATCAAGAGTCCAAAAAAAAAGAAAAGAAAAATCAAGAGTCAGACACTTAACCAGCTGAGCCACCCAGGTGCCCCTGACCATATATGTGGACATATGTTTTCATTTCTCTTGGCTAAGTATCTAAAAATGGAATTGCTAGGTTATATGGTAAGTGTATACTTAAATTATTTTCCCAGAAGAGGATGAGAGGTGGAGACAGCAAAAAACAATTTCCCAAGACAAGTGTTTGACGTATATATAGAGGGAAATAGAAGTGAGATGACTCTAAGACTATACCATAAATGACTTTATAGTTCATATATTTTTATCCCAGTACAATATAAAGCCATGGAATGGTTTAAAATAAGAGTAATACAACCCAATACGTAATTTTATTCTGACTTCTTTTTATGGAAGCTAAAGAAGGAAGATCCAGTGAAAAGGACTCTCTTGTCCCAAAGGACATAAAACTTGACCCAGCATGGCTAAACAAAAGGAGAAGTTTTTGGGTCACATAAATCAGAAAGTCCAGGCACTATCATTCTGTCTCAAAGCTTTATTAAATATGAGTTAAAAATGTATACTTTATCAGCCCTCATAAGTTTGACTTAGATGTTTATTCAAGTGATCCCCATGCCTGGAAAAGTGCCTTGTATATAGTAGAGACTCAATATTTTGAAGAATGAATGAATATTCTTGACCATCCATGGGAGTTATAGTGAGGGTCATTCTTGGAACTTCCTCCTTTTCCTTACTCTAACAACTAGGCTATTCCTTATTAGAATATTTCTCAAACTTGACCACTTTTCTCATTCTCCACTGTTTTTTTTTTTTTCTTAAGATTTTATTTATTTATTCATGAGAGACCCAGAGAAAGAGGCAGAGACACAGGTAGAAGGAGAAGCAGGCTCTGTGCAGTCCCACGAGCCTGACGTGGGACTCGATCCTGGGTCTCCAAGATCACGCTCTGGGCCGAAAGCAGCACTAAACCACTGAGCCACCTGGGCTGCCCATTCTTCACTGTCTTTTTGGTTTTTTTTTTTTCCCTCCTACTTCTCTTGGATGATTTTTGTGGTCTTCATGTGCATACTTTTTCTCCACTGCAATCTTTCCAAGGTTGGAATTAGGTCTTGGTCCTGTGTCTGTTTCTTTCTCTGTGCCCTTCCCTGGTTTGAAGGGAGATTTTTTAGGTTTTTTTTTTTTTTTTTTTTTTTTTTTAGGATTTATTTATTTATTTGTGAGAGCGAGAGCACGAGGGGAGGGGCAGAGGGAGAAAGAAAGAGAATCTCAAGCCACCTTCATAGTGAGCACAGAAGCCAATGCTGTACTAGATTGCAGGACCCTGAGATCATAACCTGAACCGAAACCTAGAGTCAGATGCTTAGCCAACTGAGCCACCCAAGCACCCCTAGAAGGAAAATTTTTTTAAAAAGGCAGTTTAAAGGTGTGATACTAGGAGTAGTAAGGCATCGAGTTCACATTTTGATTTTGATATACACACTATTTGCTGTAAGGAGAAAGTAGAAAATATACCAATAATTATTATAAACTGAAGTTTGGGGAAGGAATACATATGTAAAATTTAAGGTGGAATTTCCAGTAGAATTCTTTCTGGTTTGTTTGAGAATAGAGAAAATTATTATTTCTTTGCTTTGGAGTCTACAAATTAAGTGCCCAGAATCTTACTATATACACATCAGGTAATCTGTAACAATCTTAGTTTCTAAGCTAGCAAATGGCTTTAAAATCTGCAGTGGGGACTCCTGGGTGGCTCAATGGTTGAGTGTCTGCCTTCGGCTCAGGGCGTGATCCTGGAGTCCCGGGATCGAGTCCTACATCAGGATCCCTGCATGGAGCCTGCTTCTCCTTCTGTCTGTGTCTCTGCCTCTCTCTCTCTGTGTCTCTCACGAATAAATAAATAAAATCTTAAAAAATAAAATTTGCAAAGTCAATTTTAAAAGAAAGGGTGATGTATAATTGAGTTAAAACACCAGCATTTATGTTTTCTTTCCGCTCATAACTTTATCTTTACTGTTCCACCTTGTATTTTCCTCGGACATTCAGATTTTCTGGAAATTTTATATCTTTACATCACAGATTGTTGATTAAAAATGGTTGACTCACAGTGATGATGGGGGAATGTTAGGGGCAGCATAGAGTAGTCTGAGTTGCAGTGTTTGCACAGCTATGTTTAGAACTTGGCTGGTTTATTTTTAAATCTGGAAGAACCTGAAGTTTGCCTGTGTAAGTATAGTAAAGGTCATTGACTGTATAGTAAACTTATTAGTCACTAATTTTTCCCCCAAACAACATCACCATCATCACCATCTAGTACTGTATCTGACACATTAGGTGACCTAACAGGATTTGCTGTTTTAGTGTGATAAATTTTACTTCTCTGGGAAATTCACATGGTGAGAGATAAACGTTATTAAAAATTACTGAATCCAGTCCTACATATAGAAATGTGTTTAAGGAAGAGTAAGAGTTTGACTTAAATATCTAGTCCATCGGGTCCTTTATTTGTTTGTTTTTTTATAAATTTATTTTTTATTGGTGTTCAATTTGCCAACATATAGAATAACACCTAATGCTCATCCCATCAAGTGCCCCCCTCAGTGCCCGTCATCCAGTCACCCCCACCCCCCGCCCACCTCCCTTTCCCTCACCCCTAGTTCGTTTCCCAGAGTTAGGAGCCTCTCATGTTCTGTCTCCCTTTCTGATATTTCCCACTCATTTTTCTCTCCTTTCCCCTTTTTTTTCTCCTTTCCCCTTTATTCCCTGTCACTATTTTTTATATTCCCCAAATGAATGAGACCATATAATGTTTGCCCTTCTCTGATTGACTTATTTCACTCAGCATAATATCCTCCAGTTACATCCACGTCGAAGTAAATGGTGGTGTTTGTCGTTTCTAATGGCTGAGTAATATTCCATTGTATACATATACCACATCTTCTTTATCCATTCATCTTTTTTTTTTTTAAAGATTTTATTTATTCATAGGGACACAAAGAGAGAGAGAGGCAGAGGCACAGGCAGAGGGAGAAGCAGGCTCCATGCAGGGAGCCTGAGGTGGGACTCGATCCAGGGTCCCCAGGATCAAACCCCGGGCTGCAGGTGGCGCTAAACCGCTGCGCCACTGGGGCTGCCCTCCATTCATCTTTTGATGGACACTGAGGCTCCTTCCACAGTTTGGCTATTGTGGACATTGCTGCTATAAACATTGGGGTGCAGGTGTCCCGGCGTTTCACTGCATCTGTATCTTTGGGGTAAATCCCCAGCAGTGCAATTGCTGGGTCGTAGGGTCCGTTTTTTTTAAACTTTGAATTTATTTCTTGTCATTTTTCTCTTTTCCTGGACATTTCAGTTTACATATAACCCTGCCCCACTGTTCTTTGTATTATAGTATTAATGTGATTTATTTTTGAGTATACTTTTCTTTAATATTTTGTTTCTAAAAATTTTTTAATTTACCTTTTATCACATAAGTGATACATTTTTAGAAAAAATTCAAATTATAAAGTAAAAGTCCCTCTTAATAAAGCCCCACTGTCCATTTATTTATATATTTTAGTTTTTAATTCTGGTTAGTTAACATATAGCATTATATTAGTTTTGGGTCTACAATATAATGATCAACACTACCATACGTCACCATTTGCTCATCATGACAAGTGTACTCCTTAATCCCCATCACCTATTTACTTATCCACCCACTCTCTCACCTCTGATAACCTCAGTTTGTTCTCTGTAATTAAGGGTCTGTTTCTTGATTTTCTCTCTCTCTCTCTCTAATTTTTTCTCTTTGCTTATTTGTTTTGTATTTTAAATTCCCAGATATGAATGAAATATGACAGCATTTATTTTTCTCTTACTTATTTGCTTAGCATTATACTCTCTGGCTACCTCCATATCTTTCCATATGGAAAGATTTCATTCTTTTTTATGGCCAAATAATATTCCTGTGTGTGTGTGTGTGTGTGTGTGTGTGTGTGTGTATACACACCACAGCTTCTTTATCTGCTCATCAGCCGATGGACACTTGGGCTGCTTCCATATCTTGGCCGTTGTAAATAGTGCTACTGTAAACATCCTTTTGAAATGGTATTTTATATTCTTTGGGTAAATACCCAGTAGTACAGTCTCTGGATCATATGGTAATTCTATTTTTAACTTCTTGATTAACTTCCATACTGTTTGTCACAATGGTTACACCAGTTTGTATTCCCACCAATAGTGCAAGAGGGTTCCTTTTTTCTCCAGCTCCTTGCGAATACCTCGTTTCTTATGTTTTTTATTCTAGCAATTCTGACAGGTGTGAGGTGGTAATTCATTGTGGTTTTGATTTGCATTTCCCTGATAGTGAATGATGTTGCCACTCTTTTCAGATGTCTGTTGGCCCTCTGTATATCTTCTTGGAAGAGAAGTCTGTTCATGTCTTCTGCCCATGTTTTAATTGGATTGTTTGTTTTTTGGGTGTTTAATTTTATAAGTTCTTGATATATTTTGGATACTAATCCTTTATTAGATATGTTATTTGCATGTTTCTTCTCCCATTCCATAGGTTACCTTTTAGTTTTGTTGATGGTTTCCTCTGTTGTGCAGAAACTTTATTTTGATGTAGTCCCAACAGTTTGTTTCTACTTTTGTTTCGCTTGTCTCAGGGGACATATCTGGAAAGAAGTTGCTACAGTCGATGTCAAAGGAGGTTGCTGCCTGTATTCTCTTCTAGGATTTTTATGGTTTCCGGTGTCTTAGGTCTTTAGTCTATTTTGAATTTATTTTTATGTTAGGTGTAGGAAAGTGGTCTAGTTTCACTCTTTACATGTTCTTGCCCCGTTTTCCCAATACCATTTGTTGAAGAGACATTTTTCCATTGAGTATTCTTTCCTGCTTTGTCAAAGATTAATTGACCGCATAATTGTGGGCTTACTCTGGATTTTCTGTTCTGTTCCATTGAATTATGTGTCTATTTTTGTGCCAGTAACAAACTGTTTTGATAACTGCAACTTTGTAATATAACTTGAAGTCAGGATTGCTATGCCTCCAAGCTTTTTTTCTCTTTTTAAGATTGCTTTAGCTATTCAGTCTTTCCTGGTTCCATACAAATTTTAGGATTGTTTGTTCTAGCTCTGTGAAAAATGCTGGTGGTGTTTTGATAGGGATTGCATTGAATGTGTGGATAGACATTTCAACAATATAATATTTATTCTTCCAGTCCATGAGTATGTAATGTCTTTCCATTTCTTTGTTATCTTCAGTTTCTTTTATGAGTGTTTTATAGTTTTCAGAGTATAGGACTTTTGCAAACTCTTTGGTTTGGTTTATTCCTAGATATCTTATTATTTTTGGTACAGTCATAAATGGGATTGTTTTCTTAATTTCTCTTCCACTTCATTATTGGTATATAGAAATGCAACAGATTTCTGTACATTGATTTTATATCCTGCAACATTACCAAATTTATTAGTTTAGCAGGTGTTTGTTTTTTAAGATTTTTATTTATTTGAGAGAGAGGGAGAGAGCATGAGTGAGGGTAGGGAGGAGAGTGAGAGAGAGAAGTAGACTGCCTGCTTGCTGAGTAGGGAGCTGACAAGGATCTCTATCCCAGGACCCCTGTGATCATGACTTAAACTGAAGGCAGACAGTTAACTGAGCCATCTAGGTGCGCCAGTTCTAGCCATTTTTTGATGGAGTCTTTTAGGGTTTTCTAAATAGAATATCTTGTCATCTGCAAATAGTGGAAGTTTTACTTCTCCTTGCTATTGGTGTATATTTCTTTTTGTTGTCTGATTGCTGTGGGTAGGACTTCCAGTACAATGTTGAATAGAAGTGGTGAAAGTGGACATCCTTGTCTTGTTCCTGATCCTAGGGGAAAAGCTCATGGTTTTTCACCATTAAGGGTGATGTTAGCTGTGGATTTTTCATATATGGGCTTTATTACGTTTAAATATGTTCCCTAAACCTACCTTGTTGAAGGTTTTTATCATGAATGATATACTTTGTCAAATGCTTTTTCTTCATCTATTGAAATGATTATATAGTTCTTTTCCTTTCTCTTATTGATTTGATGTATCACATTGATTGATTTGGGAATATTGAACCAGCCTTGCAGCCCAGGAATAAATTTCACTTGATCATGGTGAATGATTTTTTTTAAATCTATTTTTGAATTTGGTTTGCTAGTATTTTGTTGAGAATTTTTGCATCTTGGATCATCTGGCATATTGGCCTGTAGTTCTCTTTGTTAGTGGTGTCTTTGGTTTTGTTATCAGGGTAATGCTGGCCTCATAGAATGAATTTATAAGTTTTCCTTCCTTTTCTTTTCTTTCTTTTCTTTTCTTTTCTTTTCTTTTCTTTTCTTTTCTTTTCTTTTTTTCTTTTCTTTTCTCCACTGCCCATTTAGATCACTTACATAACTAACTCCACTGGGCAGTTTGGCATACATATTTCTGAGATCTTATACAAATACACAAATATATACTCTTAAAAATAATGTTTAAAGTTATAGTTTTTTGTCAGGTACATTTTAGGAAACATTCTGCATCTTCTCACCTGGTTTTATTACTTACAGGATTCACCATTCTTGGTACTCCTAGTAAAGTCCTGTCCTTTTATTTAAAATTATATTAATTTATTAAAACCAGAGAGTATCAACTTAGAAAATAAATCAGATTTATGATTTAGTAGTTCTTCCAAATCATCATCTTCAGTGATTTAGTGCACCAATAACAATTTGATGTAAAAGATACACTATATATACAAAGAAGTACTCTGCTAATTTAGACTCTGAATCCAAATTAGTAAAGCTTCAATTTATATTTGTTATGCCTTGGGAAAAGCTTTTTTATGTATTCTATTTAGAGTTTTTAGCCATCAGTTTATAACACCACTAAAATTTAGAGCCATTTATTAACATTAAACATCAAAACAGGGGCTCCCTGGGTGGCTCAGTGGTTTAGCGCCTGCCTTTGGCCCACGGCGCGATCCTGGAGTCCTGCGATCGAGTCCCACGTCGGGCTTCCGGCATGGAGCCTGCTTCTGCCTCCTCCTGTGTCTCTGCCTCTCTCTCTCTCTATGTCTATCATAAATTTAAAAAAAATAAATCTTTAATATAAATAAACAAACATGAAAATATTAGACTTTATTAAATAAAACTTAGAGTTTCTTAAGAATGGTGACAATTTTAAATATTTAAATCATAAAATATTGATTATCATTAAATGTTTCCTAACTAGCATTTTATTTTATTTATTTATTTATTTTAATTTTTATTTATTTATTTATTTATGATAGGCACACAGTGAGAGAGAGAGAGGCAGAGACACAGGCAGAGGGAGAAGCAGGCTCCATGCACCGGGAACCTGACGTGGGATTCGATCCCGGATCTCCAGGATCGCGCCCTAGGCCAAAGGCAGGCGCTAAACCGCTGCGCCACCCAGGGATCCCAATAACTAGCATTTTATTCCTATTGTTGGTTATCATATTATTTGATTCTTCTTATAAGACATTATTTTTAAGTAGTCTCTATACCCAGTGTGGGGCTCAAATTCATGACCCCAGGATTAAAGGTCACACGCTCCAGTGACTGAGACAGCCAGGTGCTCCTATTTGATCCTTTAAAAATATATTTTTTTGAAGATTTATTTATTTATTTATTCATTCATTCATCATTCATTCATGAGAAACACACAGAGAGAAAGAGAGAGGCAGAGACACAGGCAGGGGGAGAAGCAGGCTCCATGCAAGGAGCTTGATGTGGGACTTGATCCGGGTCTCCAGGATCACACCCTGGGCTGCAGGCGGCGCTAAACCGCTGTGCCACCAGGGCTGCCCCCTTTAAAAGTATTTTGTGCTTAACTGTAGGAGATTTAATGTAATCATTTTGCTATTTTAGAATCAGGAGAGAACTTGGAGCTTTATCTCTTACAGACAAAGAAGCCACAGGTCCATAGAAAGTCAATAACTTGATCAACTTCTCAAAACTAGTTATAAGAATTGGAGCTGTAGGGACACCTGCATGGCTCAGCGATTGAGGGCCTGCCTTCAGCCCAGGGCATGTCGCTCCCTGCATGGAGCCTGCTTTTCTCTCTGCCTATGTCTCTGCCTCTCTCTGTGTGTCTCTCATGAATAAATAAAATCTTTAAAAAAAAAAAAAAAAGAATTGGAGCTATAACCTAGATATCCTGCTCTGCATACCTAATTTTCTGACCCTCTCTAATCTTGAGTCTAATTGAAATAGAGAATATATTCAATATTTGCATGTTTAATGATTTTCATTAGTAAGAAATCTTCTAGAACCTATAAGGACAAAAGTATTTGTGGAATGAGTCTGTTTTCTTGTGAGAGAGTCTTAGGTCTTTGTCTGAGGGACATGTGGTTGATAATTACCCAATCCTTTATTATCCTGTCTCTTTTTTTCCTTCTTGCCCTCTTCCTTCTCTTTGAGTGCAGATAGGAAGACTGTAGAATAGAACTGTATCTAATCCTAGACAAATTAGGGAGATTGGATCTAGGGACCTAGGGTCAGAGTGGAGTAGGTTAATAATTTGTTGTAATTTTCTGTGCTGGCTCTGATGTTCCAACCCAGTAACTAGCACCGCCTTCAGCCCATGGTGTGATCCTGGAGACTGGGGATCGGATCCCACATTGGGCTCCCTGCATGGAACTTGATTTTCCCTTTGCCTGTATCTCTGCACCCCCCCCCCCATGAATAAATAAATAAAATCTTAAAAAAAGATTTAAGTGGATGATATTTATTCCTGTAGCTATGAATCATTATGTTAGCCACAGTTGCAAGTACAGTGTTTATTAGCAGTAGCCTTTCAAAGCCTAGCTTCTGAATATTTGATAAAAGTAGTTAAAGAGTTACAGACATTAGTGAAATCACTTACTCTGATAAACATCTTAGAATTTTTCATGTCCTTCTGCATACTGGCCTTTATAATTTACAAATTTAAATTAAAATTTTATATCTAGTCAGGATAGGAGTTGGGTAGTCTTATGGGAGTTAAGAGTTCATGTGAAAATAAATTTCTTCCTTAAAAATCACTAAGAATCAAACTTACTTCATTGAACTATCCAGTAAAATATGGTGATTGGCACACACCACCCAGAATTCTAAGGTAACTTCCTGTCTTCCTGTCTTTGTAGAACATCTGATGTCAGGGGTCAACAGACTGTAGCCTGTAGACCACCACATCTTGCCCATGGACTGTTTTTGTACAGTCTGTGAGCTAAGAATAGCTCTTACATTTTTTAAAAGTTGTAAAAATTTTAAAAAGAATATGCAGCATAGATTGATTATGCCCTCAAAGCCTAAAATATTTATTATCTGGCCTTTGAAGAAAAAATTTGTCCATTTCGATCAGAATCAGATCAATTGGTGAAGGTTGTAAATAGCCACAGAGAACCAAGTCAGCACATTCAGAGTTGAGCAGAGTTTTAAGTCACAAAAAGAATGGGTAATATATTTATATGTAAAATAGTGTTAGAAGTATGGATACCCTACTGAAATTTAGAAGTCTTTGGATAAATTAAAGAAAACAGAACTTTTAAAATCTCTTACAGTTTTTTGTTTTGGGGTTTTTTATTTCTATAAATTTATTTTTTATTGGTGTTCAATTTGCCAACATATAGAATAACACCCAGTGCTCATCCCGTCAAGTGCCCATCTCAGTGCCCGTCACCCAGTCACCCCCACCCCCCACCGACCTCCCCTTCCACCACTGTTTTGGGGCTTTTTAAAAAAAGATTTTTTATTTATTAGAGAGAGAGAGAATGAGCAGGGAGGAGGGGCAGAGGGAGAGCAAAAGAGAAGTTGACCCTGCTGATTAGGGAGCCTGACGCAGGTCTCGATCCCAGGACCCAGAGATCATGACATGAGCCAAACAAAGGCAGACACTTAACTGACTGAGCCACCCAGGTGCTGCTGTTTTTGTTTTTTAAGTAGGCTCCACACTCAACATGGAGCCCAGTGCAGGTCTTGAACTCACTTGACCCTGAGCTGAGATCAAGAGTTGGGCCATGCTTTTTTAATATTCCCCTGGTTATTCGGGGTCTTTTCTGATTCCACACAAGTCTTAAAATACTTTCTTCCAACTCTCTAAAGAAAGTCCATGGTATTTTGATAGGGATTGCATTAAACGTGTAAATTGCCCTGGGTAACATCGTCAAACCATAGCTGGGGGCCTCACAATGCCAGATTTCAGGTTGTACTACAAAGCTGTGGCCATCAAGACATTGTGGTACTGGCACAAAAACAGACACATAGATCAATGGAACAGAAGAGAGAACCCAGAAATGGACCCTCAACTTTGTGGTCAACTAATATTCGACAAAGGAGGAAAGACTATCCACTGGAAAAAAGACAGTCTTTTCAATAAATGGTGCTGGGAAAATTGGACATCCACATGCAGAAGAATGAAACTAGACCACCCTCTTGCACCATACACAAAGAGAAACTCAAAATGGATGAAAGATCTAAATGTGAAACAAGATTCCATCAAAATCCTAGAGGAGAACACAGGCAACACCCTTTTTGAACTTGGCCACAGTAACTTCTTGCAAGATACATCCTTGAAGGCAAGAGAAACAAAAGCAAAAATGAACTATTGGGACTTCATCAAGATAAGAAGCTTTTGCACAGCAAAAGAAACAGTCAACAAAACTCAAAGACAACCTACAGAATGGGAGAAGATATTTGCAAATGACCTATCAGAAAAAGGACTAGTATCCAAGATCTAGAAAGAACTTATTAAACTCAACAGCAAAGAAACAAACAATCCAATCATGAAATGGGCAAAAGACATGAACAGAAATGTCACAGAGGAAGACATAGACACAGCCAACAAGCACATGAGAAAATGCTCCGCATCACTGGCCATCAGGGAAATACAAATCAAAACCACAATGAGATACCACCTCACACCAGTGAGAATGGGGAAAATTAACAAGGCAGAAAACCATAAATGTTGGAGAGGATGTGGAGAAAGGGGAACCCTCTTGCACTGTTGGTGGGAATGTGAACTGGTGCAGCCACTCTGGAAAACTGTGTTGAGGTTCCTCAAAGACTTAAAAATAGATCTGCCCTACGACCCAGCAATTGCACTGCTGGGGATGTACCCCAAAGATACAGATGCAATGAAATGCCGGGACACCTGCACCCCGATGTTTCTAGCAGCAATGTCCACAATAGCCACACTGTGGAAGGAGCCTTGGTGTCCATCGAAAGATGAATGGATAAAGATGTGGTTATGTATACAATGGAATATTATTACTCAGCCATTAAAACGGCAAATACCCACCATTTGCTTTAACGTGGATGGAACTGGAGGGTATTATGCTGAGTGAAATAAGTCAGTCGGAGAAGGACAAACGTTATATGGTCTCATTCATTTGGGGAATTTAAAAAATAGTGAAAGGAAATAAAGGGGAAAGGAGATAAAATGAGTGGGAAATATCAGAAAGGGAGACAGAACATGAAAGACTCCTAACTCTGGGAAACGAACTAGGGGTGGTGGAAGGGGAGGTGGGCGAGGGGGTTGGGGTGACTAGGTGTCGGGCACTGAGGGGGGCATTTGATGGAATGAGCACTGGGTGTTGTTATTCTATATGTTGGCAAATTGAACACCAATAAAAAATAAATTTATTAAAACAGAAAGAGTTGGGCCGTGCAGGCACCCCTACAATCTTAATATATTAGCCTAGACATCCAGTAGGCTGAGCATGTAATAATCCATTATAGTACTTAATGCTAAATACAATAATAGCATCTGTTGGGCTCTTCAAAGAAAATGATACAATTTTAGGGTAAATTCCTCACAATTTGAGGTACCATGTATTAGAACATTTATTTCTTTCCAAAAAGCATTTATTGGTGTCACTTTCAAAGATGGAATTTTCACTTAGACCGTGAAGTTTAAATTGAAATGGCATTTCTTCCTTTCTTTTTCCCTTCATCTCCATTTTTTCAACTTTCCACAGTATGTTATTGGAGTACAGTTGATATAAAGTAAAATATTGACCTTTTCCATATGTAAACATACTTGTCTCCAACACCTAGATCAAGATATGGAATATTTTCATTACTCCAGAGAGTTTACTTGTGCCCCTTTCCAGTTAGTACCACAGCCTGCCCTAGGAGATAACTGGCCATTCTGGAATTTTAGTTAGCTTGGCTTCTTTAAAACTTTATATAATGGACTCATATATACTTTGTTGTGTTTGACTCTTTGCTCTTAACATCATAATATTTTTCAGATTTACAAAATAGTTATTTGTATCAGTTTATTCTCCCATTTTGAAGTAGTATTCCATTGTATGAACATAGCATAATTTATCTACTCTGCTGTTGATAGATATTTGAATAATTAATTTTTTTTTCCTGGGGGGTAAGAGAGGCTATTATGAATAATGCTGCTGTTAACCTTTTCTGTGCAAATCTTTTTGTAGGCATATATGCTCATTTCACTTGGGTGTGTGTCTTGGAGAGGAATTTCTGAGGTGTGTGAATTTCTGAGGTAGGGTGTGTGAATAACTTTATTAGAAACTGCTAGTTTCCAAAAGTAGTTGTCTCATTTTACACTCTAATCAAAATATGGCAGTTCTTGTTGCTTCCTACCCCCACTAACATTTGGAATTATTAAGTTTATTGATTGTGGCTATTCTGGTGACTGTGTAGTGATGTCTCTGTGTAGTTTTAGTATGCTTTTCCCTGACAACCAGTGGTTGGTGTTAGACACATCAAGTGTCTTACTGACCATTTGTATGAATTGTATTATCTTTTATTACTTGTAGGATTTCTTAATGTATTTTAGATATGAATTTTTTTGTCAGGTATGTTATATACATGTTTTCTTGCAGTATATAGCTTTTAGCTTCATTGGTGTTGTCTTTTAATGTTCAGAAGGCTTTAATCTGATGAAGTCCATTTTATAAATTTTCAGTTTTGTACTTATTTTCTTTTTTATGCTGAGAAATCTTTTCCCTTGCCTGAAGTGATGAAGATATTCTCCCAAGTATTCTTCTGAAAGCTTTATATATTTTCTCACTTATTTTTTGAATTGAATTATTTGTCCCTTTATTTTTTCAGGCATTCTTCTTGTATTTGAGATATAAGTCTTTGTCAGCAGTATATAATTTGGCACTCACATTTAACTCTGTGATTGATCTGAATTAATTATGTATGTTAGGTAGAGATTCACTTTTCTTCCAAATAGATACTCTGTCCTCACCTCTTTCTCCATTGAATTTTATTGATGTCTGTCCAAAAATTAAGTACCACAAGTGCCAGCACTGTTTTAATTACTGTAATTTTATAGTAAGCTTTGAAATTTGGTTAAGTTCTCCAGCTTGTTATTCATCATTGCTTGAGTATCCTAAGTCCTTTACATTTTTATATAAATTTTATAATCACCTTGCATATTTCAAGTTAAAAAAACCCATTTGGATTTGGATTTGAATTGCATTGAATGCATACATTAATTTGAGGGCAACGGATATTTTAAAAATACCAAGGTTTCCAATTCATAAATACTGTGTATCTCCATTTATCTCTTTAGTTTCTTTTTTTGTTTTTTTTTTTTAAGATTTTATTTATTTATTTGAGAGAGACCGTGAGAGCAGGAGCAAAAGGAAGAGGGAAAAGCAGGCTTCCTGCCAAGCAGGGAGCCCAACATGGGGCATCCCCTGACCCGGGGATGATTATCTGAGCTGAAGGCAGACACTTAACCAATCAGGCCACCCAGGCGCTCCTATCTCTTTCATTTTCTCTGAAAAATTGTGTGATTTAATGTAGATGTACTTCACATATCTTGTTAATTTATTTATAGCTATTTGATGTTTTATTTGATGCTGTTATAAATGGTATTGTGGCTTTACTTTCTGTCTCCATTGCATAATAGTAATATTTAGAAATACGGTGGGGTTTTTTTTGTATATTGTGTGCATTGATCTTGATAAATTCACTTAGTTCTAGTAGTTTTTTCCTCCTTTGGATTTTCTGTGAATGAAGTCATGTCATTTGCAATTAAGGAATGGTTTTAGTTCTTTTCCAATTTTTATGTCTTTGTTTTTCTTCGGGTACTGCACTGACTAGGATATCTAATAAAGTTGTTGAATAGGTAAGTTGAGAGCAGATTGTCTTGTCTTGTTCTTGATTTCAGGGAAAGTATTTAGTATTTTACCATTAGGTATGGTACTAGCTGTAGACTTTTTATAGATGCTCTGTATCAGATTGAGGAAGATTCCTTTTGTTTCTAATTTGCTGGGAGTTTTTATCGTAAGTAGATGTTAAATTTTGTCCAATGCTGGATATTTTGCAGTGATCATGATTCTTTTTTATTGTTAATATAGTGAATTCTGCTGATTTGTTTTTAATGTTGTTAAATCAACTTTGTATTCCTGATAGGATCACAGTCATGATATAATTTCTTTTAATATATTTGCTGTAGTTTGTTAGTTTTTAAAGTATTTTTTTGTCTTTTAGAGTTCAGTTCAGTAATTTTCTTAAAGTATTTTTGTCAGCTAACAGAGTATACTGCTTTATAAAATGCCTTGAAAAGTGTTACCTTTTCCAGTCTTCTCTGAAAGAGTTTGTCTTAAGTTCTGTTTTGTTTTGTTTTAAATATTTGGAGAATTCACCGATGAAGCCCTCTGGAAAGATTTTTAAAAATAAATGACATTGACATATAGAGGACAATCAAGAGTTTCTATTTTGGAGTTAGTTTTAAAAGCTTATGTTTTTACAGAACCTGGGAATTTCCTTTTAGTTAAATGTATTGGCATAAAATTGCTTCTAAGCTTCTCATTTGTGCTTTTTGCTATTTATGATATCTATAATAATGTGCCCTTTTTATATGACACTGTTAATTTGTGTTTGTTTTATACGTTGTCTATTTTGAATTGCTCCTTACATACAATATTGCCTGACTTAAAATTTTTACTTAACATTTTGGAATAATGTTAATAGTAATGATAGCATTCTGTATTCTTGATTTTAATGAAAATTCCTTTAATGTCTCATCATTAGGATGTATTGGGGTAGGTATCCATTATTATAAAATAATAATCTTCTCTTTCTAGCTTATTAAGAGATTTTTCTTATAAGGACAAGATAATTGGATTTTATGAAATGAATTTTTAGCATTTCTTGAGATGGACAATTTTTTCTTTGGATCTTTTGAGGTGATACATAATTTCCTATTATGATATCCTTGTGTGTCTGGGAAAACTCTACTTAGTTTAATATTGTTGATGTGGTTTTGCTAATATTATATTTAGGATTTTTGTATTTATGGGAATACATGTGAATGATCTATAGGTTTCCTAACTCAAATTTTGGTATTAAGCGTATGATCTTTTGTCTCTTCTCCCCCTCTGCCTATTTTTTCTCCCCCATCCTTCTCCACAATTGCTAAGCACCTGCTAAGCACAAAGTACTTTATACTTATCCTTATTCCTTACTATAAGCCTAATTTATTTATTAAATAGTCTTTGGGAGACAATCTTATAAATCTAATTTTGCTATTTAAGCAAATCTTTTCACCTAATTTAGTCTGAGTTGTTACTCAGAAACACTTTAGGCTAGTTCTTCTGTGGTTCTTTGGTGTGGATTGCTGTTTGGTTAATGTATTCTTTTACATGCCTATTGCTTTAACACAGGATTATCTCATTTTAAAAATTCCTGTTTTGTGCATTAAAGCTTCTAGGAGCATTGCAGATGTTACAAACAGTTTACCATCATTTGCCTATCCCTGAAAATTGGTGTAGTGGTAACTGCTGAAGTTATTGCCACTATCAAAGTTTAGACATTTTTACATGTGTGAGTATAGTAACATAGCTTACAGTTATCTAGCACATGCTGTTATACATGTATACTGTTAGTATCACCAGTTTGATTCTTACACTTTCCTCAGTTGATAATAGATACACTGTAGCTTTTACAGCCACTACAAATACTCTCTCTCTGTATCTCTCATGAATAAATGAGAAGCAAGCAGAGAGCCTGATGGGGGACTCGATCCCAGGACCCCAGGATCATGTCCTGAGCCAAAGGCAGGCACTAAACCACTGAGCCACCCAGGGATCCCCTAAATGTTTATTTTCTAAGAACTGGAAAATAGGGGGATGAAAAGAAACTACACCCTGCATACATTTGCCTATGGCACTTTGTTGAACACTATAGACCTGATCTTTACATTCAAAAGATTCCAAGTTTAATAACTTTGAAGTTATTTTTAAAAATTAATGTACTATTATAGAAGAAATGTATTATTCTATTTACAAGACTCATACACAAGATAAAGGGAGGTAGGATTAGTAGATCATAGAGAGTAAGTTTGTGGTTACACTTGAAATTTTACTGTTCATATTCCTTGTAAAGTTGACCATATAGGAACTTATCTTCTATCACTCTTCTCCTGACATGTTATTATTGTTTAATATTTTATTTTATCCTTGTTAAATCCAACAAATTATATTGTTCTTTGTAGAAGTACATAATTTAATTTCCATATATTTTTATCATCATCTTTTCTCATCATCTCTTCCTTAATCTCTGACTGTCCTTGTGAGTGAGATCCCTTCTTCCTGAAGAACATCTTTACAAGCTCCTTTAGTGGAGGTCTCTTATTGGTAAATTGTCTCTGTTTTTATTTGCTTTAATTTTTAATTTATCCTCATTCTTTTATCAATTTTTTTTGGTCTTTATCATGGAAACTTAAAAGCAGGGGGGATCCCTGGGTGGTGCAGCGGTTTAGTGCCTGCCTTTGGCCCAGGGCGCGATCCTGGAGACCTGGGATCCAATTCCACATCGGGCTCCCGGTGCATGGAGCCTGCTTCTCTCTCTGCCTATGTCTCCACCTCTCTCTTTCTCTCTCTCTCAATGTGTGACTATCATAAATAAATTTTTAAAAAAAATTTAAAAAAAAGAAACTTAAAAGCATACATGAAAGTAGTCTATAATAGTGTAATGAAACCCAAATTATTTCTGTCCCACAGTTTCTGTATTTATAGACATTTTACTATTCTACTTTCCATCTCTTCCCCATTCTGTGTCTCCTTTCCTGCTGAAATATATCATGATGTCTATAAATACTTCAGTGCATCTCCTGTAGAAGAGTTTTATTTATTTTATTTTTTAAAAGATTTTATTTATTTATTTATTTATCTATCTATTTATTTATTTATTTGAGAGAGAGACAGATAATGAGAGAGAGCACAAGTGGAAAGGAGAGGGAGAAGCAGGCTCCCTGCAGATACCAGGATCATGACCTGAGCCTAGAGTAGATGCTCAACTGAGCCAACCCAGGTGCCATTAGAAGAGGTTAAAAAAAAAAAAAATACTACTAGTATGCTTAATTTGCAGTAATTCCTTAATATCACTTTATCCAATCCATGTGAAAATGTTGACTACCTCAAATGTTTTATGCTTTTACTCTCATTCTTGAGCGTTATTCTTTTCTAGGAGCACAGTTGTAGGTTGACAATAATTTTCTCTCAATATCTTGAATATATGTCTTTCTAACTTCAATTGTTGCTGTTGGGAGGTCAGCTGTAATTTTAATTATTATTCCATTGGGTGAAAGATCCTTTTTTTAAAGTCTACTTTTAAGATTGTTACTTTTAGTGTTTTGCAGTTTTGATGTCTTATAGCTAAGTTGATCCCACTTAGATATATTGTGCTCTCTGCAGGGTCTGCAGATTATTTTAACCATCGTGGGAAACGTGTAGCTATTATTTTTTTCTTTTAAGACTGAAGAAGTTTAGTTATAAAGCAAACATCTCTAACCCAGGTCAAAAATAGAATATTTTAAGTACTCTCAGAATTACCTACCTTTTCCCCCGACCCAAATACACCTCTTCCCAGTCATAACCCTCTCCCTTTCATTCAGAGGCACTCAGTATTCTTTTATTACTTTATGTGCATCCCTCAAGTATATGTTATTTGTTGAAATTTATATGAACACAATTATATTCTTCTTGCTTCCTTTGCTCAACATTATGTTGAATCTCACAAACAATGAAATTCTGTTAATACACTTCATGGTGTTTTACTTTTCACTGAGGCTCTATTTAGTTTTCTTCTATTTTTCTGTCTGTTTCTTAGATTGCATAATCTTTATTAATCTGTCTTGGATTTTGTCACTTCACTCTTCTGCCAATTGAAAAGCACAATTGAGCCCCTCTAATGACTTTTTCTTTTTTTAAGATTGTATTTATTCATTCATGAGACACAGAGAGAGAGGCAGAGACAAAGGCAGAGGGAGAAGCAGGTTCCCCACAGGGAGCTCCATGTGACTCAATCCTTGGACCTGGGATCTTGAAAGGCAGACACTCAACTGCTGAGCCACCCAGGCATCCCCCTCTGATGACATTTTTTATGTCAGTTATTGTACTTTCCAACTCCAGAATTTCATTGCTTATTTTTTAAATAATATCTTTTTACTGACACTCTATTTGATGTACATTGTCATCATACATTGCTTTTACTTCTTTACGGTTTTCTTTTGTTCTTTGAATATATGTAAAGGGCTCTTTGAAGTCCATCTGGTGACACACAGGCAATTTCTGTTGCCTGCTTTTTTCCTTCTACATGGATTATACTTTCCTATTTCTTTGTATGGTTTGTAATTCTTGGTTGGAAACTGGGCATCTTCATAATATTGTAGTAACACTGGATCCTGGTCTCCCCTGCCTCTCTCAGGACTTATTAGTGTTATTTGCTTTTTTTTAGTTACTGGGTAGATTATTTTAGTGAAGTCTATTTCCCTCTTGCAGTGTTAAGCATCTGGTGTTGTTCTTAGGGGGTGCAGATTTGAATATGCCCACATTCACCCCGGGATTTTTGGCAGGGCTCTTTGGCGGGCTCGGCTAGCTTCCAAGGCCACTTTCCTTGACCACACCCAGATGTTAAGCTCCCCTAATTGCCACCTGCCTGCTCCATTGTTTTCAACAATGCCTCAGGACAGAAATTGTTGCTGAGCTTGATCCAAAAAATTTGAGCTTCCTTGAAGAGGGTTAGTTCTTGAGTCAGAGCTTGAAATTTGTTCTGACCCAGGAGGACTCATCCCAGCTGTCTCATTTTCTGATTCTCTATATTCTTTCCTGCAAACTAGCTGATTTACAGGTTAGCCTGTATCTGAAATTTTTCCCCCATTTTCCCTTTACCACAATGTCCGAGGTTTTGAGATTGCCCTTAGGCTTGAACTTCACATTCTGTTGTAGACAAAATCAGCATTGGAACAACGTTGGATTGGAATAATCTCTTTGAAAGAGATTCAGAGCAATTGATTTTATTAAGGCCTGCTTCACCTTTCTGGCAAAATCTCTGGCTTTGACTCTGGAATTGGGTAGTGGAGACAATAATGTGCTTTTCTCTGTTTCATCCCCAATTTAGGAACTGAACACTTTTTGGAGGGATGTATGGTAGTCCAGGTCACCTTGTCTTGCCTTTCCTGGTGTGGGACTTCTGCTTTCCAAAGTAGCTGAGTGGAAGACAATCCTGGTCCTAGTATTTTCAACATGCAGCAGCAATACAGAACTTCTTTCCTATGAGTGGCAGTTGAGTGGAAGAGAGATGCCCTTACCTGCACTTACCTGGAATTTAGCTTTAGCAGCAGGTAGCTTTGGGCAGAATGAGAAATGCTGACATCCTCCCTTTCCTGGGAAGATTGTTCTTAGATTGGTAGCTGTAGTGAGAGAGCACTCTTGGTTCCTAATTGCATCAATCTGAAGTCATTGAGTCAATGAGGGGGAAGGAAAGAGAAAGAGTAGGTTTTGGTTCAAGTACTTCACAGTCTTGCTGTTTTTTTCTGAGTTTTAGATTTTCTTGAGAAAATGTTTCTTCATTTGCCTCATACGTTAGGATCATTTTTGCCTGTTGGGGTCCTAAAGACATAGACTAGAGTTTGAAACACAAGAAGAACTTAATAACTATTTATTGAATCATTCAATAAATGAAGATAAAAAACTGTTAGAATGGCAGAAACTTCATTGGTCAGCTCACTAACTTTTCTAATAAAGTGAGAACCTTTTTAAGTAGAAGGAATAAGGGTTATGAGGTACTGGGTAAAATTAGAATAACCAGTTAGCTTTCTTGATAAGAGAGCCTAAATGTGCTTTTACCTTATATTTTTTAAACTTCCCTCTTTAAAAGACTAGTCATTGTTAACTTCTGCCTACTATGCTATACTTTTTAAAAAAAGATTTTATTTATTTAAGAGAGAGTAAGCACAAGCAGAGGAAGAGGGAGAAGCAGACTCCCAGCTGAGCAGGGAGCCTGATTGCGGGGCTCCATCCCAGAACCCCAGGATCATGACCTGAGCCGAAGGCAGGTGCTTAACCCACTGAGCCACCCAGGCACCCTTGCCTACTATACTTCAAGTAAGGGTAGAAATTTTTATCAAAGTAATTTAAGTTAGTACTTTTTTACTTGAATCATTTTAAATGTGTATGGAAGCTTTTTTTTTTTTTCTGTAAGGAAATTTGTAGCAATTTTTTCCTTTAAATTGATATTGCACATAAATAATCATCTTCAGTTTTTTAATACATTTTAATTTTTATATCGTTAGGTTTTTAAAAATATATTTTTATGCAAAGGCTGCATTTCTTTATTCCTTTGATTTGAATGATTTGTCATCTTGGCTGTCTTTGATTTGTTCAGCTGATAAATTGATGGTAATTTTAATAACAGCTCTCCCAAAATCAATGATCATATTCCTCTAACTGCAAACAAATGAATGCAAATTAGCAAATTCCTTTTTTTTTTTAGTATTTAGTATTGCATTGTAAGAAATAGAAAAACCTGTGCCATTTCAGTGAGATGTTCAGAGAAGTCTGTTATTATGTTTAATATGTATTTGCTACATTTATAGACTTGTGAAGATTGGCAGTTTTGTTCAACGAGCCTTATAATAGATACCTACACATTTATGGATGAATAAATAGGTACTTCCCCTTCCTTTACCCCTTTCCTTCCTTCCATTTCTTGCTCTTCTTCCACTTGACAAATATTTACATGCCACCAGCTGTTCTGAAATTTTGGGATATGCTAATAAGTAAGACAGTCTCTTTCCTCCTGGGGTTACTTTCTACTGGAAAAAGATTCTGTTCATCTCCCCTTCCACTCTTATCTACCTCTTCTGCAAAAAGTATTTAGGGGACATGTTATACTATGTGAGTTGACTTGGATGCTGATTTTGATTTACATCCTCTGAAAGTAAAATAATTTACTAAATGAACACATCGGTGGAGAGGTCAGAAGCAGTCCTACATGATTGACCTTTTTTTTTTTTTTTTTTTTTTGTACATTGATATCTTAACCTTTATGAAGGAGACTTTAATTCTTAGGTAGGTATTTTTCTATAACATAAGTAAGCTTTCCTCCTGTTCCTAAAGGTAATACAGACAGTCCTGAGTTCCACAGTATATGTATATTCATGGTATATGTATACTGGTACTTTGGCCCTTAATTTAAGATGGGGAAGAAGTATTGCTGTTGATACTTAGGCAGTCAGTTTACCTTGCTTTTTTACTGAGTAAACGGTCCATAGCTAGTATTCAGTCTTTTTGCCTTTTTGTAGTTTATTATATAAGTAACATGCTTTGTGAAATAGCTACCTAATATAGAAACAGTGGACAACGTAGAGTATTTCCTACTTTTGAAGAGGGATGTCAGTCATAAAAGACATACAACAATTTATTCCTTTTTTGTTCATTATTCATTCATCAAATGAGTGAGTACTTACTGCTTACCACCATCCGTATTGTAGCTGTTTTATATACCATCATAAATATGATGTACCAGGTAATTTCTCTGTTCTCCTGAAATTTTCATTCTAGTGAGATTGGACTGGTTGTTAAATAAGAATTTTACAGTTATAAAACAGTAATTAAGTAAACTATAAATGGTGTAGTATTGTACTTATAGGTTTTTTATTTATTTATTTTATTATTTTTTTTTTTTGTACTTATAGGTTTTTTAAAATGTTAGTTTATAGTTCTATGTATATATCCAGTATTTGGTTTTTATGGACATTTAAGATGCTGTTCTGATACTCTTCAAAGTGTGTATGTGTATTTCATATCTGTAACTTTCCATTTTGTGTTACAGTGTATTTTGGTGTACAATATATTCAGAAGTAGAATTTGCAATACAGTGGAGCTGTATCATATACACATTTGCCTTATGGCAAAATGAACTACGAGATTGGCAAAAAATTAAAGGACTAATGACTTTAAGTAAGGAACCAATACTTTAAAATTTTTCTCAAAAGGGCTGTTTATTCTATACTCCATTTAAGTGTGTGTAGTGTATATTTTATTGATTTTTTATTATAACATTAATCTAAAATTTGTCATTTTAAGTATTTTTAAGTATATACTTTAGTGGCATTAATAAGTACATTCACAGTATCACACTTACTATTTCTAAAACCTATTTTTACCATCCCAACCAGAATCTATATCCATTAAGCAGTAACTTCCTATTCTCTTCCCCCACCCCCACACCCCCCCAGTAACCTCTACTCTTCTTTCTGTGTCTGTGAACTTGCCTATTCTGATACTTCATATCAGTGGACTCATATGCTACTTGTCTTTTTGTGACTGGCTTATTTCACTTACTACAATGTCTTCAAGGTTTCATCTACATTGTAGCATGTATCAGAATTTTATTCTTCTTATGGCTGAAAATACTCTCTGTGTACACTATATTTTCCATTCATCTGTTGATGGACACTTGAGTTGTGTCCATCTTTGGCTGTTGTGAATAATGCTGCTATGAACATTGCTATGCAAGTAATGTTTTAGTCTCTCCTTTACAGTTTTTTGGGTATATATCCAGAAGTGGATCATATGCTAATTCTCTGATTAATTTTTTTAGGAACCACCAAACTGTTTTCCACAGCGGCTTCAGTACTTTACATTTTACAGTATATTTTTATATATTTTTTGAATAGGGTCCTAAGCACAAAACTATGTATGCATCACTTTATGAGAGATTTTTGAGCATGGTTTTGAGTACATGATTTTTATTTGTACTTCACTACATGGGATGTGAGCTCTTTGGCATTTCAGGAGCATTATTATTTATGTCAATTTATACTGTGTTGTGGCATTAGTTGCAGTTGATAAAAAGAATAAGAACTTGGGTAATGAGGTGGAGATTTTCTGTAGTATTGACATTTTTATTTTTATTTTATTTTTTTTTAAGATTTTATTTTTTTAATTTTTATTTATTTATAATAGTCACACACAGAGAGAGAGAGAGAGGCAGAGACACAGGCAGAGAGAGAAGCAGGCTCCATGCAGCGGGAGCCTGACGTGGGATTCGATCCCGGGTCTCCAGGATCGCCGCCCTGGGCCAAAGGCAGGCGCCAAACCGCTGCGCCACCCAGGGATCCCGTATTGACATTTTTAAAAAGTTCATTTTCACTTTTGGAAATGTGCATTTCATACACACAAAGATATGTAGCTGTGACTTAAGTGATCATAATTTCTGTCTTACCATGTTGGAAAGGGTATGGGTAGTGAAGCTGGTGGTCTTAGTTTTTAATATTGTGTTTTAACACTTAGAGCCAGAGTTGGTACGTAGCTTTAGTTTCACCTTTAAAAAAGGGGGTAATGTGTTCTTACTGAGTATCATTGTGAGGATTAGATAGTATATGTGAAAGAAAAAAAATTTTTTAATTAAAAAAATAACATCTTTCTCTGTCTTATACCTTTATAAGTCTTACTGTTTTAACTGATGTTGTTTTATTTTAATATATAGATATTTATATAACTTCTATATAATTTAATATGAATATTAATATTTGTGAAATAAAATTATTCTTCCCTAAACGAAAATTTGAACTAAGGTATTTAGAGATGAGAGAGTTTATTTCAAAGCTTATTTTATTTATTTATTTAGTTATCTATTTATTTTTAGAAGGTTTTATTTATTCATGAGAGACAGAGAGTCAAAGACATAGGCAGAGGGAGAATCATGCTCCCTGTGGGAAGCCCAACATGAGACTGGATCATTGACCCCTACGTGGGTCATGCCCTGAGTAGAAAGCAGACGCTCAACTACTAAGCCACTCAAGTGTCCCTTAAAGCTTATTTTAAAACTTAGTTCAGTGGTGTTACATAAAGGAAATTTTTCTCTACTTGAATTTTCATTTAATTTTGCATGTCTTAGCATTTTTCAGATGAATAAATTGAGTCCCAGAGTGTTTGAGTGTCTTACCCAAGGTCATATAGCTATTTAGTGGAACAGATAAGGCAGAAATCAGCTTTTACCTTGTATTCCATCCAGTGTTCTAGCACATTAGACTTCCCTCTTATGTTTTACCAGTTATGTGATTACTTTGGCAACAGGTTTGCATGGCATCTCTCTCTCCGTGGTACTAAAAGTGTATAAAATACACTTGGACTTGTATTAACCATCTCAAGGGACTTCTTGATGTTTCCTTCTCTTTCCTCCCTCTACACTGGAAAATACATACCCTTGAAGACCTTTTAAAAAATTTTAGGGGTACCTGGGTAACGCTCATTCCATTCAGTTAAGCATCTGCGTTCGGCTCAGGTCATGATTTCAGGGTTCTGGGGTTGAGCCCCATATTGGGTTCCCTGCTCAACGGGGAGTCCACCTCTCCTCCCTCTCCCCCACTCCCCTTCCCCTTCCCCTGTTCATGCTCTGTCTCTCTCAAATTAATAAATAAAATCTTAAAAATTTTTTTAAAAACAGAACAATCAAAAGCAAAATTTCAATATGTCATCTTTTATTTATGGTAATTTACTAGAAAGCATTTCGATTCAGAAATCCCAGCTGTTTACTTCCTAGCATCCCATAAATTACCTTACTAAAACTCAAGCTATTGTTCCAGAAGTAATGTCATGTAATCAAAAGCACCTTTAGAGGTATAGATAGCACCCCTTGATTAGTTTCCTGTTGGTAGAAACTATGTTTGAGTCTGTGTTTTCTACAGGTATAGTTTGGGATATTCAAGTTGGAAGAGCTATTAGAAGTCAGCTCTAAACCCCATTTTATATATGAAGAAACTGATAGTAGCAAAATTGAGTCTGCAAACCAGGACTCCTCAATTGTTTATAGATACATATGCCATGTCTTTTAAAAAAATCTATTTTGGAATAGAGTTATAGGAACGTAACTTATTTTTCTTCTGATTATTAAAAGTCAAATTTAACTTAATTTTCCAAAAGGAGATGAAAATAATTCATACGGATTGGCATTTGAAATATAAAAAGAATATTTTGTAACAAATCAGATAATACAAATTTTTCTAAAATAAAATTTTGAAAATAAAATTAATTTTGGAAATCTTTCCTTCATTTTGTCTTTTTTGATAAAGCAACATTTTGATGTGTAACCCTTCATGTGCTTTATTTTCTTAAACATATATACATACAGGGTTTATATATTTATGTGGAAGTAATTATTCATGTTAGTCTCCAGCTTGAGTAATTTTTTATTTTATATATTTTAAAGATTTTATTTATTTATTTGAAAGAGACTGTGAATGGTGAGGAGGTGGCAGGGAGGAGCAGAGGGGGAGGGCCAAGCTGACTCTGCACTGAGCCAGGAGCCTGTGGCAGGGCTCAGCCCTACTGTCCCAAGATCATGACCTGAGCTGAAATCAAGAACCAGGTTCTTAACCTGGCAAGAACCAGTGCTTAACCCACTGAGTCACTCAGGCAGCTCTCCAGCTTGCTTTAAAAAACAAAAACAAAAACAAAAAAACCCACAACTGTGTAATAGGCATCTTTAAACTCAACACATCCAGTTTATGGCTTTCATTACTTAATGATTTTCCGACTGATGGACAGTTACTTTGCAGTGTTTTACTGTAGGAACAGTGCTGCAAAACACAGAGTAAAGTACCTGGTGCACAGGTATGAGTATTTATGTAGGGTAGCTCCAAAGGTGGTGTGAAGGAAGGCATGGTTAGCCGGACCAGTTCTGGGGCTAAGATTTCTGGGAATGAATCCAGGCTTGTACCACTTAAGAGCTGTGCAGCTTACGGCAAGGTACTTTCTGTGGTCTTCTTTCCTACAAAAAAGGACCTTAGATCAGTGATAATCTTACTTTCTGAGGAGACTAACTTCTTTGATAGGCTGATGGGGGGGGGGAATGCTATCTCACTATTTACTAATTAAAGAGGTTGATCATTTTGTCATATGTTGTAATTATTTGTAATTATTCTGTGAATTACTCATCGCTTTCTATTCTCATTATGTTGTTTGACTTCATTGCCGTTTTAAAATTGCTTTGTGACATTTGTTTATAAACTCTGGACACTGACTCTTCATTATATATAGTGAATATATCCTTCACTCTTTTGCTTGCCTTTAATTTTGTGTTTTCTTCATTACTAAGTTGATCGTATCTTTCTATGTAGACCTGTCTTTAAGGTAGGTAGACCAGAATTTTATTATTATTTATAAACTGGTCTATCCTTACCATATTGATATGTAAATGTCACTGTTACCAAATACTAAAATCTCATAAATTCCTGGTTCTGTTTCTAGAGTATTTAGTTTCTTTAATCTTTTGTCTATTTTTGTACCCATGTCAAATTTTTAAAATTACTTTAGCTTTGTAGTTCAGTATCTGCTAGTACAAAATCCCACATTCCCCCCCTCCACCGCAGAAGTTTCAAAGCAGTTTGCCCGCATTTACTCTTTAATGTAAACTTTAGAATCAGTTTGAATATGTTAAAAAACAAACACCTCTGTTATTTTGATAGGGATTGCATTGACATATTTTGGAGGCTAAAATAGTGATTTCAGTGTAACATTTTAATTTACCATTGACTTTAGCCTAAATTGTTACATAAAGATTGTCAACTCCTCATAATCTAAAACGATAAGTTATTTAACTTTTCAAAACAGTCTGGAGTCTGGAATCTTTTTGGTTTCTTCGCCCTTCCTGTTTTTTTGTAGGGTTTTGTAGGATTACCATAGAAAAATACCTTTTTTTTTTTTTTGCATTTATTTTTTTAAAGACTTATTTATTTATTCATGATAGACATAGAGAGAAAGAGAGAGAGAGGTTTTTTTTTTTTTTTTGCATTTAATATGTGCTTATTTTACCAGAAGTTTCCATTGGCATAATAATACAAATTTGGTTGTAAACTATTGGGTTCTATGGCGTATTTTTTTTTTTCAGCTCTAGTCTTTTCTGTGATAAAGGTTTGATACTAACATGTTATTATAGGTGACTGAAGCCTTTGTGTTTCTTTTTAGGTTTATTTTGTAAGCACATTTATTTTCTGACACATTTTAGAATACTGTGATACTCCTTTAGTTATGTGGCAGCATTACTAGCTTTTAGGTCAGAGATAAGGCAGTTTAGAGTATATTTTAAGGCTGTATATTATTTATTCCCCCAAAATGTGCTATGATTAGATACTAGGTTAGTATTAAATGTTTTATGTAAGAAAGGAAGTTCTTTTGTATTTCTATTGAGTCTCAAAGATTAATAATGCTAGACTTTCTATTTTGACATTCATTCTGAATTCATTCGGATTCTCAGATGTTTTGAGAATCATCTGAGATGATAGCAAAATTGGTTTGATTAATATCTATACGATTTTTTTGATAATATGATTTCCTGATGGTTGAAATGCCAGTAAACAGTATATTTTGTTTCTCCTCATGCAGGTCTTTGAAGTTCTACAGTTTAGTTCTCAGTGCTGAACTTCCTTCTCCCTTAAGTTATTATAAACTTTTGCTGCTGTTTAATAAAAGTGAAGATGTCTCGCAGTCCTGATGCGAAGGAAGACCCTGTGGAATGTCCTCTTTGCATGGAGCCCTTGGAGATAGATGATATCAACTTTTTTCCTTGCACCTGTGGCTATCAGATTTGCCGATTTTGTTGGCATCGAATTCGCACTGATGAAAATGGGCTTTGTCCTGCATGTAGAAAGGTAAATAACTCCAAAGTAACTTTGTGTACAGTTTTTTGTTTTGTTTTGTTTTTGTTTTTTTGCCCCTTGCAAATGAGTAAGTAGGTTAAAAAGAATCTACAAACCTCAGATGATTTTATGTTTAGCATTATACTTTTAAGGTAATAATGAAGTAGAAAAACACTATATGACCTTGGTAAAGTCATATAATCTCTCTGGTTGACCTTTAGAGAAAAAAGTAGAAAAACTTTAAAGGTAAAACAAAATAATTTTAGTAAAATATTTATCAATAAAAGTGTGCCTTTCTGGAAGGCCAGGGAAGTGTGAAGAATCTGAAAGACAGTTGGTCATTAGGGTCAATTTTGAGAAAGAAGCATGAGCTCAAACATATTCAGGTAAGGCTGCTGAGAAAGATAAGAGACGTGGTGCTTTTAATATCCTAAGGAAAATATCAGTGCGGTTGCTTGAGTGTTACATTGGAGCAGCGTATGCATCCAGCCTAGCTTTTATGCCATGTAGTGGAGATAGCTGCTCTCTCGCTGGAACACTGGTTATAAATTTGGGTCAGAGCCTTAAGGTGGATGGAGATACCCTGGAGGAACCAAGAGGTTCCTATCCTATCCTATCCTCAGAAGATGAATTATTGATACATGGTATCTACCAGTTTGTCCTTTTTGCAGTTACAAAAGAGCATCCTGCAGTAAACAAATAGCATTTATAGACTGGCTAGCAGAGTTATTACAGGTACAGATGTGCAAGAACCAAGAATTAACAGATATTTCAGGAATGCCAACGTTATAAGAAGAAGAAGCACAAAAAAAAAAAAAAAAAAAAAGAAGAAGAAGCACAAAAATCATTAAATAGAAGAACCAACATAAGTAAGCAAACAAACATTTAAAAGTATCATTGGAAAAAAAATAAAAGTATCATTGGTGCTTCTCAAACAAAAGAGAATTTCCTATCTATGTAAAAGGAACATTTTTTAAAGTTCAAGAACAAATTTGTATATTGGAAAATTTTGCTGAACGTTTTTTTTTTTTTTTTTTGCAACGTATAGTACAAAAAGATAAAAAATAGTATGAAAGAGAAGTTAAGCAGCATAAAAGATCTGCTGGTTCTTATTGGCCAAGAGAAGCTACAGAAGCAGTGAAATAGGATGAATAGAAGACGGGTGGCTCAGTGATTGAGTGTCTGCCTTCAGCTCAGGGCGTGATCCTGGGGTCCAGAGATTGAGTCCCGCATTGGGCTCCCCACAGGGACCCTGCTTCTCCCTCTGTCTGTGTCTCTGCCTCTCTGTGTCTCTTGTGAATAAATAAATAAAATCTTAAAAAAAAAATAAAGAATGGAAGGAAGAAACAAGGAACCACTAGAAGAAAATTTCTCCTGAAAAGCAGTTGTCCTTAGAAGGGCTGTATGAGTAAAAGACAAGATGACTGAAAAAAATCAACCTCTGTTAATATAATTGTAAAATTTTAGAATTAAAGACAAAGTTCTAAATTTAAGCTTATGGGGGAAAAAATCCTTAGATGACAAAGGAACAAGAAGAAAACTGAGATTACTGTTTTTGTCTTATAACAGTAGAAAAGAGAAAATCATTGAGAGATTTGTTTTTCCAAATTTTAAGGATAAATAACTTTGAAGAATTCTCCATTTCATTTAGATGTAAAAGCATAATAGAACGTTTTCCAGACAAGGATTCATAAGGTTTAATATTCATTATACAGGGCAAGTAGAAGAGCTGGTGACCATAAGGTTTTGGACTGAGCAACTGGAAGTAAAAAGGGCCATGGACTGAGATGGAGAAGACCTCAGTAGGAATAGGTTTTTGAGAAGATTAGGAACTCAGTTTTAGTCATGTTAAGTTTGAGATTCCTATTAGAAATCTAAATGGAGAAATTAATTAGACAGGAGAATGTTCCAATTTGGTTCTGGTATGGAAATATAATTTTTTTTAAAGATTTTATTTATTTATTCATGAGAGACACAGAGAGAGGCAGAGACACAGACAGAGAGAGAAGCAGGCTTCATGCAGGAAGCCTGATGTGGAACTCGACCCCAGGATCATGCCCTGAGCCAAAGGCAGATGCTCATCCTCTGAGCCACCCAGGTGTCCCTGGAAATATAAATTTGATAGTTAGCATATAGTATGTTACTTATAAAGTAATACTGAATGAGGTCATGAGAGAGGGTCAGTAGAAAAGATGAGAGATTGGCTAAGGAGGAGCATCAGAGTTCTCCAACATTTATAGAAAGAAAAAATCCACATTGAAGAATTACAAGGCAACCTCCTTTAGGGTTTCCAAGTTAAAATCTTTAGCTGAGGTGGTTATTGTTAAGTCAGACCAGGAGGAATTTTTTTGGTTTCTTGCTGACTTAATTTAACTAGAACTGCTAGAATTTCTGCTTGGTCTCTGACTACTAGACCTACTGGCTGGAGGGGGTCATAGACGGCAGACATTGAGGCCATACAGAGTTTTGGCTTAGCCTCCCCACAGAGTGTGCTGAGCGCACTGAGCATGTGTAGTTACGAAACTGCCTATCCCAGTCAGGGACCAGCAAGTCTTTACGCCTCAGTGGTTTTATTAACACAGAGGGAAACTACAAGTGTTGCCCGATGCCTGGAAGAAGACTGTGAAGCTGCCATTTACACATAGCCCTACCCTGCTGGGAGATGGCCTGCAGAGGCCACTCTGTGAAATGGCAAATCAAGATGACTTAAGTCAACTTGGAAATGCAGGTGGGGTGTTGGTTGAAGCAAGCTCTGGTTTGAGCTCATAAATGAAACCTGCTTGTTTACTTAAAGGGGCCTCTTTGCTTTAATAGTTTTGAGAAGCAGAGAGGTGGGCAGGTTTTAAAAACCAAGACAGTTTAATGTTTCTGTTTGGTCCTAGTTGCTGAGCCTAAATGGATAGAAGGACCCTCAGTGTTTCCCTAAACAGAGGCACAGGCTGTCTAGCCATCCCTTAGACTGTGTTTATATGTTCTTTCAGTGCAGCATTTCTGAGAGAACTACCTGGTGGAAACAGTAGATGTGGGAACACAGGTGGTGTACTGAGGTAGCATCATACAGCTTTGACTCGCATGGAAACTGGACTGGCCAAAGAGTTGAAAACTTTGACAAAATTACATTATTTTCATCTCTGAAATAATGGGGGATATCACATCCATGAAACAAGAACAGGATAGTCTAAAAAAGTTCAAAGAAGGATAAATATGTTCTGATAATTATAATAGCAGAAATAACAAAGAAACAGTTTGGAGATGAATTTGAGAAAATTTCTTTAAAAGTAGTGCAAAAAGACAAAGGAAGTAGAATATTTAAGAGATAATTTTATTTGAAGATCAATCCAGGAGGTCAAGCACTAAATAAGTTAGTATTTTAGAAATAGACCACAGTAACATAGAAAGAAAGTTATTTTCAGAAATATTATTGAAGAATACTCCCAAGACCAAAGGATATATTTCTAGATTAAAAAGGCCTCTTCAAGTGCCAGGCACAAATTCTTCATTTTTAAGTAACAGAAAACTGAAAACAAAAGAAGTTCTACAAGCTTTCAAAGGGGGAAAAAAGTAGACCCTACATAAAGATCAGGCATCAGAATCATTTCAAAAGCAAGACTCGAAGGTAGAAGATACTTCTGATGGAAATTTATTTTTGTTCTGGAACTGCATATCTGCCTGTGAATTAAGTGTGAAGGTACATGAAAAACATTTTCAGACCTGAAAGGAAAGAGCTCAAAAAAATTTTTTTTTTACCTTCCATGCATTCTCTCTCAGGAATCTATCACAGAGTATTTATTCCCCAGCAACATGAAGGAATGAAGAAAAGAGAATGCATGGAATAAAGGAAAGAGGTGATCAAACATAGGAGCAGTGCAGTGGGATTCCTGAGATGATGGGAAAGAGGACAACCAATACAAAGTCTGGCAGATCAGAAAGTTGCAAGGGAGGAGTTTCTACAAAACTATACAATTGAGAGAATACTTGGTGTTTTAAAAGAGGCTTGTGTCTGAAGCTCTTTCAACATTTGGAGATTATGGTTGAATTAGTAATAAGCATATAAAGATCTAATCAGACAACTCTAGGGGAAGCGAAGAGCTGTACAGGATAAGAAAAATAACCCTGTTATGCTGCAGTGGCTTGGATATGTTGAAGGGCTTGAGATTTTTTTTTTCCCCCACACACATATATTTTTACTACAGAATCATTTGTAGAAAAGACTATCTGTTAACTATTGAATGGTTTTGAACTCTTTCTTAAAAATCAGTTGCTCATAAATGTGTAAGTTTATTTCTAGAATCCATCCACATCCATCTGCAGAGAATTGTTTCTAATGCCAATACCATTCTGTCTTAATTGCTCTAAGTCTTCAAACCTGGTATAATCTTTCAAATTTGTTATTCTTTATAGAATTTATTTTGGGCATCTGATACCTTAGCATTTCCACATAAGCTTTTTAATTAGTTTGTAATTTTGTGCAAAAAAGCCTAGGAGGCTGTTGATTGCACTTGAATAAACAGGTCAATTTGAGGAAAAGTGACATCTTGAAAATGTTGACTCATCTAGTTCCTAAATAAAATATATTTTTCCAGTTTTGTAGGTTTTACAAATTTATAAAAACTTGTTCTGTAGTTTTCAGCATATGGAGTAGTATAGCATGTTTTCTTGCATTTTTCTGTAACATGTTTTCAGAGCTTTGGCATGTGATATTTTTAAAATTCCATTTTCCAGTTCATATGTAGAATAATTGATTTTGTTAAATAGATTCCTTAGGCTTTTCTACGTAGATGATCATGTCTTCTGTAAATGAAGACAATTTTGCTTCTTCTTTTTCAGCCATTTTAAATTATTTCTCTTGGCTTACTGCACAGGATAAGCCCTCCAGTAGAACATTGGAATAAAGTGCAAAGAACAGATATTTTTGTTCTCAGTTTTATTTTATTTTATTTTTTATTTTTATTTTTTTTAGAGATTTTATTTATTTATTCATGAGAGACACAGAGAGAGAGAGAGGCAGAGACACACAGGCAGAGGGAGAAGCAGGCTCCATGCAGGGAGCCCCCCTTGGGACTCGATCCCGGGTCTCCAGGATCGCACCCTGGGCTGCAGGCGGCGCTAACCGCTGCGCTACTGGAGCTGCCCTTGTTCTCAGTTTTAGTGGGAAGGCATTGAGTATTTCACAATTAATGTATTACTGACTATGAGTTTTTTGTAGATGGTTTTTTTATCAGGTTGAGGACATTTTCCTTTCTTACTGAGAGGTTTTATCATGAGTGGGTGTTATAATTTCTTTTGAAATGACCGTGTGTTTTCTTTTTCATTCTGTTGAAATGGTGATTTAAATTGTTTAATTTTTGAATCAACCTTCCTTTCCAAGGATAAACCTCATTTGATCATGATATATTACACTTTTTATTTTCAATTTGCTAATGTTTTCAGAAAGATTTTTATGTCTGTGTCATGAGAGGTATTTATCTCTGGCTTTATTTATATTGTTTTTAGATTTGGTATCAAAGTAATACTGGTTTCGTAAAATGGGTTAGGAAATGTTTCCTTGTCCTCTATATTCTGAAAAAGTTTACATATGATTGGTATTACTTCTTTTTGAGTTCCTCCTCAAATTCATTATTTACCTGGACTCTATCAGAGTGTCTTTATTGGAGAGCTGTCTAGGGGAACTTGGTATCAAGGATTCCTCTATGTAAATTTCTGGAATTCTTTTGACTAGTTCCCTCTTTTTGTTATTTTGCCCAATAAATTTTATTTGCCTCAGCCTCTTCAGGTTTTGATCACTGTCCCCTCTGCTCAATATGATTGTTAGACCCTGCCAGGGTCCAGTTAGGGCCTGGAGAATAGAAAACTGGGACAGACACTCATGGTTTTCACCTGTCTCATTTCTTTTCTCTCAGCAGTCACAGATTTGCTGTTCATTACTTATTGTGTGATGTCTGAAAACAGTTGTTTCATATATCTTGTCTCGTTTTCTAGTTGTTTATGCTGGTAGGCCTGGTTTGTTACTCTTTCTGTCATGGCTGAAGGTAGAAATGTATAAATAACCTTTGAACTTTATAATAATGTAATTGTGAATGTTGATCTAACCAAAATTAGGGTGGAAGATTAGAAAGTAGACTTGCAACGTATGGTTAGTCTGCTTGAAAGAAAACTAAATTGTCAATTTGCATAATGTGATAATATGTAGAACTGAAAAATGGAGAAGTAGCCATACAAGCATCATATTTAATGATTTGTCAGTAAATGACAAAATAATCATCTAAATGAGTCTAACAGGATTATTCTAGAGAGAGGCAGCTGGTTCAGGGAAAGAAGAAAATGAAAGATTATTCTTTTCCCCAATAAACCCTGTAGAACTGTTTGACTAGGAACATATACAGAAAATTATCAGAGAAGCTAGGGAAATCATAAAAGAGAAGATATAGTAGTACTGGTATTAGTTATAATCAAATTCAAGATCAAACACACTTAAAAAGGAAAAGAGGAATTTTTTAAATTATTAAATGTCCATAAGGTCATCGAATTTTATTTACTTAACAGTAGAGCTTTGAGGTAGAATGAGCTGATATAAAAATACCATAAGAAATTATATATCCACATCTATAATGGAGAGACTTTTCACTTTTATATTTTAGAATTTGATACATGAAATAGACCAATAAAAAAAAGGAAATGGAAAATTTGAATAACACAGCAAGCGTATGTGTTTGTACATGAACACAATTTTGTGTAAATTAATAAAAACTTTTATTTTTTAACTTTATTTATTTATAAGTAAGTAATCTCTATACCCAATGTGGAGCTCAAACTTATGACCCCAAGATCAAGAGTCATGTGTTTTTCCAACTGAGGGAGCCAGGCAGCTCAGATTAGTACAAAACTTTAGAATACAAGTGCAGTGAGCACAAAAATGGACTGTTAGGGTACAGTGGAAATATTAACCAGTTCCAAAAAGAACTCAGTTATGTTCTTTTTATTTATCTGCTTAGGGTTTATAGAGCTTTTAAAATCTGTGTGTTGGTGAGTTTCATTAGTTCTGGGGCAGGGAATCAGCTATCATCTATTCAAATATTGTCTTTATTCTCTTTGCTCTCCTTTTGGGACTCTGTTACATATTTTTCAGATTTGTTTTCACTGCTTTTCATGTCTCCTAATCTCTTTTGTGTTTTTTTTTCCCTTAATGCATTAATGGATGATTTCTTCTGATCTTTCTTTTTGTGTTTGAATTTTTTTTTTAGGTCTAGTCTTTTGCTAAATATAAATATGTCGGGCAGCCCAGGTGGCTCAGCGGTTTAGTGCCGCCTTCAGCCAGGGTGTGATCCTGGAGACCCGGGATCGAGTTCCGCATCAGGCTTCCTGCATGGAGCCTGCTTCTCCCTCTGCTTGTGTCTCTGCCTCTCTCTCTCTCTCTCTCTTTCTCTCTGCGTGTGTGTCTCTCTCATGAATAAATAAATAAAATATTTTTAAAAAAAAATAAATAAATATGAATGTCTATTGAGTATTAACATTTTGCCTTTCTAGATGTAATGTTTGTTCTGTTTGTTCTCTTTTCTTACTTGATATATTTTAAATAAATTTTTGTACCCTGTACATACTTTCAAGTTTATCATATATTTGTTTAAATAAGCATTACTGTTTTAAAATCTATGTCTAATAATTCCAGTTGCTGATGTCTGTGAGGAATGTTTCTACTGGTTGATGTTCATGTTGTTTTATTTCTTTATGTGCTTGGTTATATCTATGCCTGCTTCCTGGTTGTTGTCACTGAATTATTTGTAGGGTTGTCCAGGGCCCGAGGTAGATTTGCCCTTCTCTAGAGAAACTTTGATTTGGCTTCTGCTGGATCCATGAAATGCCATTAGGGATGCCTCAAGCATATGGTCGCTGTTGGGGCCAAGTATAAAGGCCTTAGGTCTCTAGGAGGTGAATCTTCCCTAAGGTTGGTTTCAGCAGCTTCTTCAGAATGTTTTTCTACTATCCTCATTTTTTGTATCTTGTTCTGACCTCTCTGTAGTTTGTTCTTATCCTGAGACTGAAAGAGTCTTTGGGGGGCAGGCTGGGTCTCAGTTTACCATGGGTTTGAGCTCCCCAAAGACTCTTCCCTTGGGCTGGCCTTGAGCTTTGAATGCTGACCCTCTCCTCATATGTTGTTATTCAGACTTTACACTTATCTCTCTGGATTTTGACTTTTATACAGAAATTGTCTTGGGACTTCCCCACTGTGGATCACTATTGTTTCTAAGGTCCTGGTTAAAAAATAAAACTTTATATTGTATTTTTTATTGTTTCTAGGAGGAGGAAAAGTTAAAGCTGTGAATATATTTATTGGAAAATGAAAAACAAAAAATTAATGACCTAATTTCCACATTAAGAAACAAGAAAGAGTAGTAAACATTGTGACAATGGAAGCAGGGATTAAGCAGAATTTGATGAAATTGTTATACTTCAGTAAAAGCTGGTTTCTCTGAAAGACTAATAAAATAATCAAACTCTTGGCAAGTCTGATCAGAAAGTAAAGAGAAAAGACATAGACATATATTGAAAATAAAAGCGGGACCATAATTACACATGTGAAAGAAACTGACTACACTAGAGAATATAAAACATTGTAATTAATAGTTCGGCAGTTTATCATCAAATTAACACTATTAAAAATATTTTACACATTAAAACTGGTTCTCTACAGGTGCCATAATTTCCATTAGTTTGACAGCACATTAGTAATATATTTACAGAAAATTTTCCTGCTTATACTTTTTCATTTGATGTTACATTCCTAGAAAATTAAGTTTAGTATACATGTTTTAGTCAAAAAGTAAACCACATGCATTTTTCATCTTCCAGTTTTAGTCTTCCTCCCTTACTCATCTCTT
This sequence comes from Canis lupus baileyi, assembly GCF_048164855.1. Lineage (NCBI taxonomy): Eukaryota > Metazoa > Chordata > Mammalia > Carnivora > Canidae > Canis > Canis lupus. The sequence goes on along the minus strand of NC_132852.1, from coordinate 49,681,418 downwards.
TGTATCAGCTTATTAATTTTATGTCATTAGGTTTGTGGAGTAGGTATTTATGGTGGTATGTGTGTGGTGGAGCACTGTCATGGAATGTGTGTTTTTCCAACTTTTTCTGGAACCTTTAGAAAAGTTAAGATTTTTTTTAAAGAAAAATTAACCATGTTAAATTCTCAGTTCTAGAGAGTAGCTTGGTGTTCATTTGGGAAATATTTATGGAGTGCCTAAAATGTGCACTACTAGCTTTATATTTCATCCTGGAGAAAGACTTCAGGTCATGCAAAAGTCACATGAGTTACCAAGTCAGCTGTTTTATATGCCTCCTACTCACAAGTAAGTTGGAGTATGCCAGATAGGACCAATTAGCTGGCAGATTCAGATTCTTATTTTATTTTATTTTCAGATTTTTAATTGTGGAAATCAAATGATATGGGTGCTTGTGTCCTCCAGGACCACTAAGAATTACGTCTGATTATTTAAAAACAGGATTTTTGGAGACCTTATGATATTACCAATAGAAGCTGAGGAACATAAAGAGAAGTCTCACTTTCTTAATTGCCTTCGACACTAATCTGAGTGTGTTCACAAATTTGAGGGGTTTTATATTTTGTGTTTTATTTACGTATGAAAAGTTGAAAGTACCTTTATGTTAAAAACATAGCAAGGTTTCAGGCTTTTGAATACTCTTTCCACTCTACTTCCTTTCTACTTTTTTTCTTGATGACATCATTTCTCTTATTCCCTTTTCCTATGTTCTGATAGGCACAGTTTCCTACTTCTGGGATCTCTTCATGTCCACTTAGATACGTGTATTTAATATGTCCCATCTTTCATCTGCTATTAACTATTTATTTATATTTTCAGGGGCGGGGAGGGGCAAAGGGAAAGAGAGAATGTTAAGCAGGCTCTATGCCTAGCACAAAGCCCAATGCAGAGCTCGATTTCACAACCCTGAAATCATGACCTGAGCTAAAATCAAGAGTCAGACATTTAGCAGACTGAGTCAATCCAGGCACCCCTATTTTTTATTAGTAGTAATAAGGACACGGTTTTAATCACTTTATAAATGTATATCTTTTCTAACTCTTAGAGAAACCTTCCTTAATAAAGTACTGTGATTCCTATTTTGCAGAAGAGATGAATGAGGCAGGCAGGTCACATAACTTATAGCCAGTGTCTCTCAGATAGTAAAGAGGAGCCAAGATTCAAAGCCAGGCAATGTGATTCCACAGCTCTTATTCAGGCCACCAGGGTAGCCTTGGCATTAGCGTAGGAATGAAAACAATATTGTAATGACAAGAAAGGGGAAAAAATTATAACAGTGTAATTGCTAGTATTTATTGAAGGATTACTGTGTGCTAGACATGACAGTAATGGCTTTATAAGAGTTATTTTACTTTTACACCAGCCTTTAAGATTATTTTCATCTTACTCTTGAGGATACTGAGGTATAGAGTTTCATTAACTTGCTTAATATCCACATGGTTAGTTAGTAAGTGTTGGAAACCAAAGTTAAGCTCCTGACCCAGAATGTCTATGGATTGTTGTTTATATGCCCATTTATGTTCTGTTTAGATTGGCAATGAATTAAAGAATAAATACTTCATTAATTTTCTGGCACATAGTAAGTTTTCATTAAGTATTTGTGAATTGTAATATATAAACCTATGTTTAGATGAGATAACTTACACTCCTTGCCTCTTACACAGCATCCTAGAAGCTTATTTTTCCTGTCAACTCTGCTAGGCACTATAGGGAATACCATAATTGTATTTTTTAAAATTATAGAACCTTTGGTGGTGTTTTATGTTTTATAAGTGCTAAAAGTAGTCTGTGCTAAAGCTCAAAAAAATAAGTGTTTTAAAAACTTTATTTTGAATGTATTAAATAAAAATATCTTAAGCAATTAAAAGATTTAGAAAAAGGAGTGTAACAACCACATACCCATCATCCAGAATAGTTGTTTATCCATGTAGTTTATTTCTTTCCTTATTTAATGCTAATTTCTGTGTTTGTTTTATGCTTAAAGCCATATCCAGAAGACCCAGCAGTTTATAAACCACTCTCCCAGGAAGAATTGCAAAGGATAAAGAATGAGAAAAAACAGAAGCAGAATGAGAGAAAACAGAAAATATCAGAAAACCGCAAACATTTGGCTAGTGTACGTGTTGTACAAAAAAACCTTGTCTTTGTTGTAGGACTGTCTCAGCGCCTAGCAGATCCAGAGGTAAGTCCTCTTCTGTTTTCGTTCTCAACTTGACATTTTTTTATTTTTGCTTGTCTTATTTGGAAATAACAGCTGACCTTGCCTATTAGCTGGATTCCCCTGAAATTATTAAGACTTAGGAGAGAATGGGAAATGATTTTTTAATTATCTCTAGGAAACCAATGACCACTTGTGATCTTAGGCAGGTTCTTAATCTTTCTTGGCCTCATTTTCTTCAGTTGTGAAACGAGGAAGTTGAACTAGATCTCTGAAATCTCCTTTAGTGCTAATAATCTGAAAATTGGTTAATGGTTCTTTTTTTGCTATTCTGGCTAATGTGTGACATGACTACTGTGTTTCTTTTTTCTGTATAAAGAATCACAGTGGACATGCAGTTACATGAACCCACTAGAGATCTGCATTTTTTAAAAATCCTGTCTACATAGTGATTCTTGGTTATTGAACAATAATAGAACTGCTGCTATGCTGTACCATCATTCTTTATTCTTTTATTTTAAGCCAATTTTGGGGAAATAATTTGATGAAGGAAAATAATGGACCAGGTTCTTTGTCATTTGGAGGCAGGGGAGACCCTTTGTTCATTACTTCTTTTTTCTTTTTTCACCACCTGTGTTATCAGAGTATGTTGACTTCATAACTTTGCCTGATGCCCTTGGTTGTACATCTGCTAATTTTTAGTTTCTGATGTATTAGGAGGTACTGACTAGATTGATGGCAGAGCATGTAGAAGCTGCTTCAAGCCAGATAGTTTACTTCAGTAGGAAAGAGTTGGATTTGGGGGATCTGCCAAAAGTGCTCCTTGAGAAGGGTTTTGAGTCATGCTCATCGTGGTACCCCTAAGAGGGAGGATTATAGTGAAAATGCCGAGGGAGGTGGAAATCTTCACACTTGGCTAAGTGGGCAAAAGGCCCCAGAGGAAAGAAATTTAAGGAATGTAAAAATTGATTTTGTAAAGGCAATTTAGAGAGAGTAATACATATTTATTAAAGATGAGTTTACTATGTATTTGAGTCTGTGAAGGGCTTCAGTGGAAAAGAACTTAAGGGAGACCATACTAAGAAGACTAAGAAGCCTTTATCATTGGCAATAAACACAGAGGCAGCTCTAGAATTACTTGGACCTAAGTCAGGGGATACTGGCTTTAGTGGGCGGCAGGAGTCCCTCTGGAGACCAGGTTCTTTCCAGAGCCAAAGGGAGCTGATCTACAGTTCTACAGGAAAAGACTTCAGGAAGACTTGTTAAGGATGAGAGCTCATTTTAGGCTATGACTCAACCTCAGCAGCCAGTTCTTTTTTGTTGTTTTGTTTCTGATTCCTCCGGTGGACAGAATCCCACTTCCCTGTGACTATTTTCCTGAACACTACTACAGCTTTACACTGGTCCTTCTGTCTTCCCCTTTCAGCTCTGCCTTTTTCTCTAACCAGACAGCGTTTCCCTCTGCAAGCTTTTTTTTTTTAATTTTATCCGTCTCTTTTTATTCTTACTAATCTTATTGATTAGAATCTCCTGAACCTGCTGTTCCGGTAAACTAATGGAACTTTTATTTTGATTTGACAACTCTTGGATATGCATGTACCTGATTTTGCTACTACATCCTGGGTCCTATCACCTATAATACTGGAGGCATATGGGGAGCAGCGCCCAAAAATTAAGCCATAGTCTCAGTCTGATGTTTGAATTATAGATTTCCTACCTCCTCTTTAGATTCTGTGATTTGTTTTTATTTACTTAACAATGGTTTCTTATTTCCACTTCAAAAGACAAGACTCCAGTAACATTAATCTGGAGAACTGCTACACAGAAAAAAAATTAATCTAGGTGGTAACTAGTGAGAGAGGTTTATCTTGAATCTCAATGTGCTTTGAAAAAGCACTCTACTTGTTTTATCCTTTTGAAATCCTCTCTTGGTGAGAGGACAGCGAACATTTTTAAACATTGATTTCTCTCATTTATTTCTCTTGAAACCCTAGGAAGACCAAAGACCAGTGTTTTATTTGTTCAGTCCTACCACTTCTAAATAATAATATCTTAACAAATTCTCTTATTTTATTGTATAATCTTTTCAGTTTGGAAGACTTAAAGTCAGCTCTATTAGAAAATTTGAAGTTTCAAGTTGTTGTGTAACTTTCAGGTCAGAGAAGATCCTATTTACTTATTTTTGGATGATGAATAATTTGATATTTGACTAAATTCTGATTAGCAAAACAGAAGAGTTAAGGCAAAATTCAAGCTCATTTTGAAAATAATATTTGTGCATCAGAAAACTTAATACCAAGATTGATTGTCAAATCAGTATTCATTTGTTGATCCATTAAAAAAAACTATTTTATTTTTTTTTAATTTTTATTTATTTATGATAGTCAGAGAGAGAGAGAGGCAGAGACATAGGCAGAGGGAGAAGCAGGCTCCATGCACCGGGAGCCCGACGTGGGATTCGATCCTGGATCTCCAGGATCACGCCCCGGGCCAAAGGCAGGCGCTAAACCGCTGCGCCACCCAGGGATCCCCAAAAAAACTATTTTAGAAGACGGGGTAGATAGCTAGAGGTAGTGATTAGAGGTAATCATCTTCTAAGTCCTGAAATTTCAGATTTGCTGGAACCTAATTCATTCATTTTGTAAAGTAACTCTTGAATACTTTCCATATTTTAGGTACTTTGATGTTGGAGGTAAAGTAATTTAGCAAGCCAGACACAGTCTCTACCCTTAACTAATTTATAGACTATTAAGACAGAGTTTAATTACTTTTAAGTGTGCTGAACATTTAAAACAGGGAAGTGTATTATATGTTCTGGGGAACATATAATAGTGGGGAACTTGGCTAATATAGAGATCCACAAAAAGCCTCCCTAAGGAAAGGATACTTAAGAATTACTAGAGACTGGCTAGGAAGCATATAAGGACAAGAGTGTCCCAGGTATATGGTGGTCTGAGAGAGCAGCTTGTTTGAGGAACTAAAAGACTTTAAAGACAGAACCAGGTTGTTTTACAAGTGAGAAATTGAGGCATAGGGAAGTTAAATGACTTCTCTGGAATCACGCAGCTGTTTCATGGCGGAGGCAGGACTAGGAACCACCCCCCTTCCCTTTAGTTTTAAAGGTCCTATTCCAGTATATTTTATGCTGATGATTGGTCTGTTGTTCATCCATTCCCCTAATTTATCCATTCATCCTTCTGTCTGCTTATCAAGTTTTTTATTTTGTCTCTAATATCCATGAACACTTGACTGTGTTCCCACAGAATATATAGGAAGACATTTTATTTTATTTAAAAAAAATTTTTTTAGGAAGACATTTTAAACATTACACATGCCACTGGGCATTTAGAATTCTGTCATGTGGCCTTTTATAGTCTATATTAGTATTCAGGCTGGCTCACTGTAAAGCAAATACATGATATTTAATATATGAATAATGTGGGGGTATGCAGGGTGCTTTACCAACTCCCCATACTTCTTAATCACTAGAATGCTGATTTGCTAGTTGTATGTTTACATAGGATCTGCAGTATTTAACTTAACTTAGAAACTTTAAATATTTGAATTTCCCTTGCCTGGGCAAGCCATTTCTTATCAGCCATAGGCCATTTGCTAATATTTTGAGGCCCACCAGTGTTCCTTATCCAAATAATTCTTGTTGTTCAATGCTAAAAGAGTTATTTTTCTGTAAACATTTATTGAGTACCTACAATGTGCTGGGTAGTATTTAAGACACTGAGTGTACACCAACATAAAGGTAGTCCCTGCTTATTTTCAAACGAACAGTATAATATATGGGAAGTGCTCTGTGCTATGGAGGCACAAGAGAGAGCACTCGATCTTATTGGGGAGGTATGTGCCCTTCCACATACCACATTTTTGAGGTAAAGTGTTTCTGGTACAAGCACTCTACAGATTCTTCAGGATGAGAAAGATCTCAGTCTGCGAGCGATTTGTTTGGCTGGAGGGTTAGAGTGCAGTGGTGACAGATGAGACTGGTGAGGTTATGATTTTCAATCTTATCAGAGCCAGTACCCATTTTTAAAAATGTTTTGTAACACTCTTTGATTTTTATGAAGTGACTCCATGAAATAAAGAAATAAAAGGCACTAAAAGGGAAATAAGTATAAAAAGACTATCTCTGCATGTTAATTTTGGATACCACTACTCTAGAACATTGCTACTCAAAATGTGCTTTCTGAGCTGGTAGCCCTAGTATCACCTAGGTGCTTATTAGGTAAACTCAGGCCTTGCTTCAGAGCCACTAGATCTGAATATGCAATTTCACTAGATCCTCAAATGATTTGTATGCAATTCAAGTTTGGGAAGTACTGTTTTTAAGTACATAATAAAATAATAAGATGCTCACATCTGTGTGTAGAATCAATGTGAGTGTGACACCTACAAAGGCAGATTGTTACAGTTATATATGTATTGGTAACCCAGGTATATGAAAAGCCAAAGATGTGATTTTTTTTGAAGTAACTTTTCGTGTAATCCTGAAAAAAGCACTTGGAGTCTTTCCTTAATTACATATTATTTTCTTTCCTATAAATTCAACACATGTCAGAACTGTAGGGAACTACTTTGAGTTTATATGTAATGTGGAATTTGTTTCTAAGTTCACTTAATTATAAATAGGCTTCTCAGCTACACGAATGTCTTATAAGACATTCAAAAGTTGTGCAGGACAGTTCTTTATTGTGCAGGAGGCAGAGCATTGTAAGCCATTCCTGGCTCCCATCCACTGAACATAAGTATTACCTCCCGGTCACTTTGACAACCTCCTCCTGTAAAAGCTCCCACAGATTTTTAAAATGCTCCCTTGAATGCTGCCTTCATTGAGAGCTGCTACCATAAACTCAGATGTGATTTGAGATGCTGATACAGAACAATGTATGACCAGCCTGAACTCTTTGAAGCAGGTATTTCAACTGTGAAGCCCTTTGCTGAGTTGGTATGCATCAAGTTAGATATTGAATGCAGTTTTAAACTCTACCAGCCAGGGAGCTTTTCAAAATAAACTCCTCCCTACTCCTCAACCCTGAGACTTTGCAGTATACAACCTGAGAGTTATTGCCTTTGCCACTTAATAGTCTCATTTGTTTCGGGGGATTTGGTGGAAAAAAGATTGAAAACCAATATGGTCACCTCATTTTATAATCCATTAAAATTGGCTGTAGAAAACAGAACAGCCCTATACTTATAAGAACCAAAGTAGGGGATCCCTGGGTGGCTCAGCGGTTTAGCGCCTGCCTTCAGCCCAGGGCCTGGTCCTGGAGTCCCAGAATTAAGTCCCACATCAGGCTCCCTGCATGGAGCCTGCTTCTCCCTCTGCCTGTGTCTCTGCTTCGCTCTTTCTCAGTGTCTCTCATGAACAAATAAATACAATCTTAAAAAAAAAAAAAAGAATCAAAGTAAAATGTGGTAAAAATAATGATATTGGGGCACCTGGATGGCTCATTCGGTTAAGGTCTGCCTTCTGCTCAGGTCATGATCCCAGGGTCCTGGAATTGAACCATCACATGGTGCTCCTCCCTGTGCAGCAGGGAGTCTGCTTCTCTCTCTCCCTCTGCCTGCTGCTCTCCCTGCTGGTGGTCTCTCTCTCCTTCTCTGTCAAATAAAGTCTTTAAAAAGATTATTAATTGAGGGACGCCTGGGTTGCTCTGCAGTTGCCTTCAGCTCAGGACATGGTCCTGGAGTCCTGGGATCTGCTTCTCTCTCTCTCTCTCTCTCTCTCTCTCTCTCTGTGTCTCTCATTGTGTGTCTCAATAAGTAAATAAATTTTTTTTAAATTATTAATTGAAAACTGTTAAGGATTAATGATACCTCAACCATAGACTCACAAAGCTTTGATTCTGTTATGCAGACCATATTAGCTAAGCTGTAAGTATGTGAGAATGTTATCAAATTAGAGTGGAACGAATACTTTGCACACACATGGACAAGTACACTCAAAGTTTTCCTTGAGAGAGACCTTGCTATTTGGGAAGACTGTAGGAACAGTAGGTCTGTAGATAAATTCTAGGAAAAGAACAAAATTTAATTTTTTTTCAAAATTTAATTTTGAAGTAGTTGTAAATTACAGGAAAGATTTATGTATCAAGTTACATATTGGTCAAATTAGCCAAAGTGTGAAGTCTGTAAGAGAAGATAAGTGAATGCTTGTAGTGATCACAAAGTAGAGGAGGTGACACGGGTATGAGGGGGAATAACCACTGAGAAGTAATCACATAATAGATTGAAAGAAATATATAAATTTGTTTTCCTCATTTTTTTCCATCCATCATTACATATATGTTATTTACCAGGAGAAGGGAGGAAAAAACAGATGATCAAGAAGTGGTAAAATTGACACAAAGAAGCTAAGTACACACGTACACAAGTGATAAAGCATGAATCCTAAAGTTGAGGAACGTTGTTACCATATTTGCTATTTGTAGCTTTAATGTAATATATCAAATGTTATATAGAATAGATTAATGAGTAAAGACTGTCCTGTATGTCTGTTCTTGAGTTTCTGTCTCTGCTTAATACATAATTATTTTGGTCATTGTTTTGAGAATTACTTTTTCATAAGGATCATCTGTTAATGAAAATGTGGTTAAGATATTTGATCTGTTTGGTGTTAAGAACACTGTGAAGATAAGATCCCACGTATTATTGGTGCAGATATTAGAACATAGTGGATAATACCAAACTTAGAGAATCTTAGTTTCCATGTAATGGGCCAATAAAAAGTAACTTTTAAACTCTGTTGATGATTTCCTGTAGGTTAACCATACAGATTGTAATTAGGAAGTTTTTATTAATAAACTTTAAAGGGATGCCTGGGTGGCTCAGCAGTTAAGCATGTGTCTTTGACACAGGGCTTGATCCTGGAGTTCCAGGATGGAGTCCCACATCGGGCTTCCTGCAGGGAGCCTGCTTCTCCCTCTGCCTATGTCTCTCTGCCTCTGTGTGTGTGTGTGTGTGTCTCTCATGAATAAATAAATAAAATCTTAACCAAAAAAAAAAAAAAAAAGAAAAGGAAAGAAAGAAAAAGAAAACTTTAAAAATTATTTTCCTTTCTCTGAAGGGGGATGCTGTATGCCCCCATTATAAAGAGAACATTGATGAATATTGGGATACATTATACCTTATTTCTTCTTTTATAGGTTTTGAAACGACCAGAATATTTTGGGAAGTTTGGTAAAATACATAAAGTTGTCATCAATAATAGCACATCATATGCAGGCTCACAGGTAACTAATTGTAGAGACTTTTGCTCTTCCTCCCTATGGTCTAGGCTTGACCTGGGCAGTTCAGAAAGAAAATTTGCTTTCTGTGATGAGAAAGCCTAAAGGTCAAGGATTTAAGCAGTGTAGTGACCTCTGCTGGTGGGATGGGGGAATTTCTGGTGCTCATTTGACTTCTGGACTTAACAGTGAATTAATAGTAGTAAGAAATAGTAATACAAAGTTTAGGTGATGGTTTGAGGGGGAGAGGGAATTGAGTCCATTATCACACAGTGTAATAATTAAGTGATGATTTCCAATTATTTTCAAATATTGAAAACTTAGTAGAGCATCTTTGTTATGCTGGTATCAGCAGTTAGAATACTCTTGCAAACTGCATTTATTTTGGGGAGACCATAATTTGACAAAATGTCTTAAAGCTTTATTTTTTAAATCTGACTTTCAAAGTTTGTTGTAACCTTGACAAGCCTGTCAAATGACTTTCAAAAGATAAATACAAATCCACAGGTGATACTTTATCTGCATGTATTTTAGTCTACTTAAAATCAGATAAAATTCAATAATTATGATTGTTTTAAGAAGAGCTAGTATATGGTTTAATCAAAACTACTAGTATTTCTAATTATTATCATTGATGGTAGTAGTAGTAGTAAAGGCCTTTAGAATTCCCTAGGCAGGGTGCAAAGGAATGGTTTTTAATTTTTTTTTTTTAATTTGAAACTAGTAACCGTGTGTTTTCACTTTAGGGTCCAAGTGCCAGTGCTTACGTAACCTACATCCGGTCAGAAGATGCTCTCAGAGCCATACAGTGTGTCAACAACGTGGTAGTAGATGGCAGAACACTTAAGGTAATATGGTCCTCTTGATTTTCTTTAAGGGGGACGAGAGAAAAGGTGGTAAATAGGGGAGAGCCTACCATTTACATATCACATTTAGAGGGAGTATATTTGAAGATTTGCTTCTTAAGCATCTGTACTAACTAACTTATCAGAGCTGATTTGTTTATTGACAGCTTATGTAGGTAGGAATAAACACATTCATTATTAGGTGATCATCTTTAAAAATATCCTGTATTTACACACAATCTTATTTTGTGAAAATAGGACCTGGTATTCTTATCAAAAATAGATAATGATTCTGCTTTGTCATTCTTCAAGATTTGGCCATTGATCAATTCAGGTTTAAGTAAAGGGTTACATTAAGCCATCCTTTATACAGATGGAAAAAGGATGGCATAAATAGAAAAAAGAATTTGTTTTCTTGGGTGCCTAAGTTTTGTAACATGGAATGGATTTTGTACATGTCTTCTGATCTCTAGGGATGATGATTTGGGTACTCAAGTTCTGGAAACCCTAACTGAAGTGTTTTCTTTAGTTCTTCGAAAAGGAGCATCATATTAGTAATTCCTGCTAGTAATAGTTTAGTTCTCTAGTATTGAGAAGCATACTTCTTTGATCATGTCTGTGCCTCATTTGAGGTGAAGTGAAAACACCAAACAAGGAAATTCTTACTGTCAATTCACATTTTGGGTCCTTTTTTCCCCTTCCCTACTCTTTCTGCAGGCATCTCTAGGTACAACAAAATACTGCAGTTACTTCTTAAAGAATATGCAGTGCCCAAAGCCTGACTGCATGTATCTACATGAATTGGGGGATGAGGCGGCCAGCTTCACAAAAGAGGAAATGCAGGTAGTAAATTAATGTGAATTACAAACTTCGCAGGAAAGGGAGTATCTTTCTCTATAAGTTAAAATTGTAAAAGCAAAAACTAGGGATTTAATTTTTTAAAATTATTATTAAAGTAGCATCTTCCATACAGTGTTCCATGGAATGTCTGTTCTACAGAATCTTGTTATAATGAAACTGGGTCTGTAGTCCATCAAGTTTGGAATGCTAGATTAATGAAGATAAATAGATTTCTTTCCTGCAGGACTTCTCAGAGTCTTTAATATACTGATACCTATCCAAGAAAGGAATTTACAATCAGAACCAAGGAAAGCATTTTAGTAAATGCTACTTTAGGGGGAATATAAACAAAATGAAAGCAAAGTGGGTTACTGTAATTATAAAGTTTTTTCCTTCCTAATTTCCACTCTTTACAGAACATGCTAGAAAAGAACAACCTATCAAATGTTGCTGATAACCTAACATTTTTATAAAATGATTCTCCCCATGAAAGTGTATACTGAGTCAGTGTCCTGTGAAGGGAGAATTGAAGGTTTATTATCCTATGTTGTTTTTTAGATTTCCTGTTCTCTGGTCTCCTTTCAATTTATAGTATTATAAACATATCTTTATAAGTAAAAATGTTGACCTTATGTATATTAAATAAGGATTATACCAAAGCACAATGCTGCACTTCTCTCTTATAGATGAGGATGTCAGATTGTTGCTATGGACTTTTGCAGGAATACTTCTCATTTAGAAGTGGGGGGAGCATTGAATGCCATCTTGGGCTCTGTAGGTCAACCTAGAGAAAGTCTAATAGGGTCTCTGTGAAGAGCACATTGTTAAAATGAAATATTACCCTTTTTTGACTTGGAGCTACTACAGATTTAAGTCTCATTATAATCAATTCATTGGAATTTCTTGATCGTATTTCTTTATGATCCAAAAACTGTGTTAAAATAAGGTCTCTATGACATTTAATGGGGACAAATGCCTTACTTTTTATCTAATAAGTGCTTCTTGAATTTTTTTCATTTTTTGGGTGAAACATTCTTGGATAGAATCTAAGGTGGAACCATTCCAATATAAATTTTGACAAGTAGAGAATATGTACCACTCATGCTATATTATATTGAAAATTTCTCTCAAAGAATGTCTAAACCCTAGTTTATCTCATTTTTGAGTGTTATTGAATTGTAAACAAAAATGGACAGACAGTCCTATGGAACTAACTTGTAATGGGATTTAACCTTTGTGGACTGCCCCTGTAAAATGATTTGAGTATTAGTTTTAGCTCTTAGTTACTAATGAAAGCCACAATGTCTCCTGAAGTATTGATTGTAGAAAAAAATTTCAAGGCTTTTCGTATTTTAAAGGTGTAAATCCACATCTAACTGTATTTTTCTTAATAATTCAGAATTCATATTGTTATGATAAATTCATCTGCTCTTCTTTATGTGAGTTTAAGATTATTTTGAAAGGAAGTTTCTTTATTAAGATAGTTCCTCTACATAGAAAGGAAATTTAAACAGATTATATCACGGCAAAAGTCAGAAGATCTTTCTTTATTGTTGCATGATTCAGAATTTAGTACCGTATGAAATATTTATAGATCCATTTGAAACAGCAGGAGCCCTCTCAGAACAGGGCATGATGCATTCATTGTTGAGTGTAAGGATGCAGTCATCTTTGCTTAAATGATGTTGCCCTTGCTTGTTTTTATTGTTTTGTTTTTGTTTTGATCTGTCCTGTTCTTGGTTTGGTTTTCCCATAACATCTAGTTAGAACACACTTCTAAAAACAGAACACACTTCTATTAAACAGTCCTGAAGGTAAGTAAAAATGTCATTTCAGTTATGATATACATGCAGATAGTAAAATGTTATTCAAAGGAATTTCACTGTAATTTATTTTTGTGTGTGACTAATTTCCAGAGGCAGTTTTTGCCTCATTTCTTCCATAATGTTTGTAACATTGCCTTCTGATACACACCTACCAGCTACAGTAAATACAGATATCTTTTTGTTGTGTATAGAGCAGTGATGTGCAGATTTTTTTCTGTAAAGGGTCAGTTAGTAAATATTTTAGGCTTTCTGGCCTCTAGTAAATACTCAATTTTTCTGTTGGACCAGAGACCAGCCATAGGCAGCTAGTAAATGAATGAGCATGACTGTTTCAACAAAACTTTATTTATAAAAACAAAGGGGTCGGGGATGGGGCAGGGCGCCTGGGTGGCTCAGTCAGTTATGCGTCTGCCTTCAGCTTGGGTCATGATTCCTGGGTCCTGAGATCAAGCCTCACATTGGACTCCCTGCTCAGTGGGGAGCCTGCTTCTCCCTCTCCTGCTCCCCCTTCTTGTGTTCTCTCTCTCTGTGAAATAAATAAATGAAATCTTAAAAACAAAGGAGCTAGCTATAAACTGCCAGCCCCTTGTCTAGAGTTTAAAATACATTAATTTTTATCTGAAAACAAAATAATGGGATTTTTACTTATTGTCAAGATAATGAAAAATGTAGTAAAACTCATAATCTGTGTACTATTTACAATGTGTTCATCTCTTTTAAAAAAAGAAATTAGTTATTTTCGGTGATCTTCAGAATTCTGTAATGGCCGATTAGAAGACTTCATTCTTACATGAAAGATGGGGAAATAGGTTTAAAAGGGCCTCTAGTGTTTTGAGCTGGCAAAAAAGTTGTCTGTTAAAAAAAAGTCTGTTAATTTGGTTTTCTGCACAATAAATGGTTGATGAAATCCTTAATTAATGGTGTATATATCATAGATTTGTTGGAAGGACTTTAATTGGTCTAGCAATTCTGTGACATCATCCTCACAGGGTTCTCAAATGCCATGAAAAACCCATATATGCTTTATTTAGGGTATCTTATAATTCGGAAAGTAAGTCATTTTATACCAGCCACTCTGTGAACCCCACTGCAGTTTTAATTTCTTCTTCCATTAGGCGGGTAAGCACCAAGAATATGAACAGAAACTACTTCAAGAATTATATAAATTAAACCCTAATTTTCTTCAACTATCTACGGGTTCAGTTGATAAGAATAAGAACAAAGTGACACCACTGCAGAGGTATGATACGTAAGTACCGATACTAGTATAATCAGACACCTTACTTACCTTTATGTCTGTTGATCCTCTCTTTCCATTCTACATCTTCTTCAGGCAGAATTCTTCTTGACAATATCTATCATGTGTGCAGAACTATTGCATTATATAGGAAATATTGAGTCACAGTTTCTGGGTTTGAATGTTTGCTGCCTGCCGCTCCCTGGTAATACTTCAGATGAGCCTCTTGATGGCTCCCCCTTTGCATTGATTTGCAGACTGCCCTGGACCCTGGGAACACCCTCCTTGAGAAAAAGGAAATTAAGGGATGTTGGTTATTGAAAGGTTCTTATTACCTAATTAAGGATTTGAATCCCCCTTTTTATAATGAGAGGGAAAAAACTGTGAAAGGGGGAGTGGGAATTACCTGAAGCATTGTATGTTGAGGACGCAAATATTTGTGGTTTTCTAGTTGCAGGAGTCATTAACATCTTATATCCTCTGCATGAGGAGGATTCAGAATCTTACAAAACAACTTATTTTTGTGTAGATCTGTATTATGTCAATGTTTAAATAAATTTATAGTCTTAGGTACTGAGTCTTATTCTGATATGGTGATCATCACATTTCGGGTTATATTTGGTTATGGCCTGTTGGAAAATGGTATGATTAATAAAAACAATAATGGGGGTGGGTGTATTCTATCCTGAATGTTCCTTAAGTTTGTTGTGTTAGGATCTTGTACATTTTTTTAATTTGGTAAGTTTAATTTTTATAAAATGAATTCATTTAAAGTAAATAGCTGTAATTCATTTAGATATGTTGATTTTCTTTTTTAAAAAATTTACTCCAAAGTTAAATTTGTTTAAGTGATATTCTAAATGTCTGGTTGTTACTTGTGAAAGTCTAGCGTCTATGGCACTAAAGTAATATAAGGGCCATTTTTCAAATATAGTTAAGAATAACTACATGTGTTATTGTCAGGTCAGTTTCTTCAACTACCTATTCCTTAAATCTTGAAGTCTTTGTTAAGTTTATTCATTTTGATGGTAAAGATGATTTAAAAGGCTATTCAAATTTGTTTATATATACACACACATATATGCATGTGTACAAATATGTGTATTATAAATATATATATATATAAAAGGCCACAGAGCAAAACAAAATTACTGTATAGTAAACTATGTAAAATTTGTTGATAAATCAAAGCTAAGAATTAAAGATAAGTCCAGAAGAAATCTTTTTGGGATGAGAAGCTTTGACCCTTTCCATTGATCTTTCTGTACCTACTCCTTTCTACTCCTGTATGTTTGTCTTATTAAGAACCATATTCTATTACTTACCTCATTGGTTGCTAAATCAGTAGTGCTTCACATAAAAATGGGGTTCTTGTAGTAAAAATTTATTTCAGATGCTTTTAACATTTATATACATCTCTGTTTTCATTAAAAATTTCATTCTAATTATAATCAATTCTGGGGTCATAGCCCCTAGAGAATTCAGATCAGATATTTAAAATTTAGATGATTTCTTTGAGATAATGTTTTTTATTTCTCATATGTTAAAGTAATATGTTTCTACCTAAGGAAATTTGAAAATACAAAAACATACAGAAGAAAGACCAGATATTTAAAATTTAGATGATTTCTTTGAGATAATATTTTTTATTTCTCATATATTAAAGTAATATGTTTCTACCTAAGGAAATTTGAAAATACAAAAACATACAGAAGAAAGTAAATATTGTATGTGATCTCAATAACCAAGACCTTTTTACTGACAATGATTTGATATATTTTCTGCAGTGTGTATTTCTTTGTAGTCCTTTTCCTTCTTGTTAATGTGTATATAGACAAAATACATTGGTTTGTTATATTTTAAAACTTAATACTCATTATTATGAATATATTTTCCTTTGTCATGAAATCATATAATTTTTTATGGCTGCATGGTATTTCGTGATACATGAGCATTTGAAATTTATTAAACCAACATCCTGCCAGTGTATATTATTTTTATTTTGGTGCTCTTATGTATGACACTGTGATGAACGTTTTTTCATATAAACATTTTGGCTATAGCTTTGATGCTCTTTGAAGTAGGACTGCTCAGTCAAATATTATGGGTACCTAGTTCCTTGAATACTTTTTTCTGCACATTTGCCAATTTGATTTCAAAAGCTGTCTTATTTTATTTTGTATTTAATAGAGTGAATGAACTTCTTAGAGATTGTGAATTCATGTTTGTTTGTTTTATTGATGTATTTAAGTGTTATATGTGCATTATACAGAACTGACTTTCCCCAATTAGTTGACTGGTCTATTTCTGTTTCAAAATACTTGAATTTATCAATCAGTTTTGGAAGAATTTCTCTTCTGCAATATAGCATTGTGTGTTCTCAGCCATTAGCATGTTATAGCTCTCTAAGTCTTTTGTGTCTCTCAGGAAGAATTTTTTGGTGTTTTTCCTGTTTTATTGTATTGCACCTCCCACCACCACCTACCTCTTCCTACTTGAGAATTCTGAGGGTTAAAATTAAAAGACCAGTGTTAGAAAGTGGTGCTCTTAGGCATCCTTGTCTCATTCTTTATAGGGCTATCTCCCTATTTTATAAGGCTATCTCTAGTGTTTTATTCATTTGTAAGTGTGATTTTGATGATTTATTTGAGATAAGTATTTTTAATCACAATATGAAAGTACCATGTTATTGTTAATATGTAGTTTTATTCCTTAGGTGAAAAGTGAAAATTGAAATTTACCAAGTGTCCTTTTGGCATTTATAACAAGTATTTAGTTTATCCTTATTTTTTTGTGATGAGTTACTATTAGATTTACTAATATATTATTGACTTTGCCTTCATATAAAGTACAGTTAGAACACCTTTATAACTGTTGCTGTAGCAGGAGGGGACTGTCCTGGATGCCATGGAGTAAAAGGAAGAGAAACTGTACTCGTTTAATGACTGCCCAACACCAGTGTTACTGAACCTCAGCCAAGACCAGAATAAATTTTGACACGGTTACCTGTGCTTTGCATAACTACATGATAGAGGAAGGTTTCTTTGGGGATGGAGAAGGGTTATTTTTGTTTAATGCAGGTCCCCCAAATTTAAGGATAAGTGATGGCTCAAGGTGGAGAGAATTCTTATTTTGGCCAACTCCTATAGCTTGTTTTCTTTCCATGCCAGCCCCTGCAAAAGATTGAATTTACCTGATTGTCAATATTACTCAAGGTCTGCTTTGGTCTCCATTTCCACTTTGTCATTATACAGAGTATAGTGGTTGGGATGAATTTGTAGGTAAATTTTCTTCTCACAGGGAAGACTTTTCAAGTTAGAAAGATGAACAGTATAGTATGGCTCTTTTTTCATGGTCCTACCCAAGAGAGACGTTTTTCTTATTCAAGATAAGCTTTCTAGGGGAGAAAGAAAAAGAACAGTTTCTTTCTGTCTCGTTTTGATATTTATATGTAGTGAATAGTAGCTTTAACAAAAATTGCAGGAAAACAAAACCTGGAACCTTATCAACTGACACTAAACCTAAAATGTAGCTTCCTCTTTTTCTAATTAAGCCAGAATACAAATATTAAGAATATCATACATAGCTATTGAATCTTCACTGAACATGGTCCTGAAACACATATATAGTTGAAGTTTCTGTTGTATGTCTTACTCCTGTTTCATTTAAATGAACAGTAAATTATAAAAGGGTATGTGTCAGCGCTCCAATTATGATGCATTCCAGAGTATATTAGTCAGATGGAGTATAGACGTGCTACTTTTCTATATTAATCAGTTACTTTGAGATGATGAATACAAATGATGAGAATGGGGAATAAGGAAGCCATGCAGTAGTGATGCTTAAAGACTTGGTCTTTTAAGTATGGGGCTTTGAAATACCTTCATTTAGATTGTGACATTGTGTCCCAACTGAAAACTGCGAAAGGAATAGTAACTACATAGACTGCCGTGCCCAGGGACAGTAAGTAGGCCTACATAAAGAATTTGGAGAGCAGATTATTGGGTATATAGATCACTCAAGGTAAGTAGTTATGATTTAATATTGTGGCTTAGACAAGCCACCATTGAAGGAGTGGGGATGTTCACCTTCAGACTTAGGTAAGAAGAGGGTTGGTGTCTTTGTGTCCTTTCAGTTTCAGTTGTCCTGTGTGGTAGATACCATTGTTACCTTACTACTGGCAGGGAAAACTGGGACTGGCAAATCTGAGTTTAAATAATTCACAGATAAGTGATAGACTAGATCCTGACCAAAGTTGCTGCCACTTTTAAGCCCAGGCTCATTCTCCCACTCTGCCACTGCTCAGTCTAGAAGAGGTAAAACTCTTAAAGGAGACTGACATGAATCAAAAACTCTAACGTGAGTCAAACTAATTGACTTAAAGGAGATTATGTCACAATTAATGCATAATTTGACCGTGAAGATCTCACATTTGTAAGACTTATTATCTCAGGATAAATTGGATATACTGTACATTCAAGGAATTAATGGTGTTTAAAGCAAAAGGTTTCGTAAACCACAGTTTGGTGGCAGTAGAGGATAAGCTCTAAAGAAATGGTGAAAGGAAAATGACTATAGGACTTTGTCAGTTTTTATTACATCAAAAGAAAATGCATGTCGTTTTCAAAACATGACTATCTTTATTAAAAATCAAATCAGACTGCAGGCATAATCAGAGTCCTTATTTGTTCAGTTTAATGGGAGCGGTCACTGCGTGAATTTTGTTCTCCTACCCTGACATCATAGGTACAATTTAGAAAAGGTGTGGTCCAGAGACTCTTGAAAATAATCTAAGGTAGAGCTTGTTAAATCACGAATAGGCTTCAGTACATCTGTGAACTCTTCTGAAATTTTATTAAATTTTGTGTGCATGTATACATTTTTCTGGATAGAGGACCCACTGGTGTGTGCTGATACTTAGGTGATTTCAGCAGTTATTCTCAAACTATGGACAAGGGCCATGAGAGGTCGCCTACATTTTTTTTTTTTTTTTTTTTGTAAAATGGATCCTCAGAAAGGCATTCCTTCTTTTATAATAGTTAATGATTTGCAATTCTCTACCTTTTGTTTTTGTTTTTGTTTTGCATGAAACTCAGGGCTACTTACTCGTAAACTAAGTAGATGAATTAGTTAGATTTGCTAAAATTGAATATATTAAAATTAGGGAGCTATAAGATTTTTCTGACCTTTGTTCTCATGGTCTTTTTTCTTATTTCTTTTAAGAATTTTTATTCCCAGTGTGTATTTGGAAATATAAAGTTACTGCACTTGTAGACATACATACTGGAAAACTAGTAAGTGAATTCTGGTGTCTTGTTCCACCTGAGTAGAATATTTTCAAAAAAGAAAGCCACTGGTATTTTTTTCCAGAGGATGGCGTGTAATGAGTGTGGGGGGATGGATAAAGTGCCCTTATTTCTTAGAAGACACCTCAAATAAGCAATGATATGTTTAAATTCAACTTAAGGATACAGTATCTTTTAAAACATCAACCTTTATTACTGTGATACAAAATTAAAATGAATAGATGGAGACAGATTTACTTGCTGTTTTTGAAAGCTGGCCACAGCCTATATATTTAGGATGGTGGATGTTTATCTTTCAACTTTAATATTAAGAATAACTGAATTTTTTTATTACTAGTAATCACAACATTTATTTTCACTCATGAGCAGTAGATCCTAGAGTTACTGAGAAAATTTGAATTAAAAGCATATTTGTCAAACTATAGTCAGTCCAGATTATTGACCCATTTTTTTCTTAGCATGTTAATAGCACATTGTGCCATATATTTTAGTACTAAAGTAATACTTGAAATGTTCATCTATATTTGAGGCCTATATCAAATAAACTCTGTAAAGGTAAGCTATCTGTCTGTAACGTAAATTTGTCCTTTGCAGTAGCAAATGTTTATCTCAGTTATTTAAGACAGGCAAGCATGAAAAACTAAAATGAGGTCTTCTAAATGAATATGGAATATTTAATTTAGGAGCAATGTGCATATGTCTTTGTATATATAGTAGCATGACAGTGAAATTTGGAAATGTCCATTATGTTATACCTTCTTTCCGAAATGCAACCATAATTAGCACAATCGGAGACTTTGTCTTTTCAATGTGATGAACATGAGAAGTAGACCTTCCCAGTATTTTTTCTGTCGCACTCCCAATCTGGAAAATGGTCTTTTCTTTGATCCTTCTTCTATGTAACTACTTATCTTATGTTGCAAATTTTAAAAAGTCACCAAGAGACTATTTTCAGGAATTTGATTGGCATCACTACCAAGTAGAAAGGAAGTCAAATTCCAGCAATGTCTTTGGGGCAAGTTAGAAGTGTAACTGTGTCAAACTGCCTACTTGCAAATAGTTGTGAATTGTGGTTTCTTTATCTGTAAAACTATTTGAATTTGATATTAATGATTCTTTCTAGCTCTAAAATCTAGTAACAGTACTCTTCTTTGATTCCTCTAGTGTAGTTATCATCAGATACCAAATGTTGCAGTTTAGATGAAATGAATCAGCATCTCCAGAAACAGATTCTGGATATATACTCTATATTTCAAAATAATAAATATACACATACATATTTTTTTAAGCACCCATAGCACTGGATTCCAACCTTTGAGTTAGTTAAAAATCTTTACTCCTGAGAAATCTATAATCTCACCATACATTTCTGAACTATTAAGGACTGGAACTTAAAAAAAAAAAAACCTCAGATTATTTATATGAAGATGTTACATGTTTACAAATTTTCATTTGCCAACATTTACACACACAGCATTGCCTTCTGGAAAGATCTTCATTGTGTTAGGAGACTCACTTTATAGAACTGCTTAGTTCCTCTTGAATCCAGTGCTTCTCAGTCAGTTGTGTGGTATTTATAGATTTGCGGTGTTTTGATCTCTCTTTCTCTCCAGCATTATTACTGGGCAATGGTGATTCCAAGGCTTACATGCCATTCCTTCAGTTCTTGGACCAAATGAATTCAGTATGCCTGCTGCTGCAGCCAGGACGCTAAGCACTTGTTGCTACAGCAGAACTTGTGAGAATTCTATTGGGACAGTCAGGCCTTTCCTCAAGGCCCTACCCAGTTGGCTGAAATGATGTTTAATCTCTTTAATTCTGATTCAGGCTTAGAGGGCTCAGTCGGAGCAAGGAAAGGCAGACCTCAAAGCACCTGTGGAGAGCCAGCAGCAGGAGACTGAATCCTGGAACCTGGAATTAAGGGCTAAGTTGGACAAGCTGATGAAATCCATCAGCCAAATGAAAGACCACAAAAGTGTCTTCTGTTTCTGATAGAATATCAGCCCCAGTGAGGATGTCCTCTTTAGATCCCATCAGACCAGACATTAGCAGCTTCTGGAGGGAACTCCGTGAATTGGACAAAAGGAAAAAGGAGGTGTTGGATACCTTTAAAGCACCGTCAAGCCAATTACCTGCCCTACTCAAGCTACAGCCAGAGTTAGAGGAAAGTCCAGCAGTGAAATGCCTGCATTGGAGCCCATTTGGACCACAGATGGAACAGCTGGAGAAGTGTTCATGGCTGGAGCAAAGCTGTTGTTTCACCTGTATTAGCTGCTGGAAGAGCTGAAGGGACTGGGTCACCTGGTTAACTATCAGGATGACTCTGAACAGAGGTGAACCGGCGGAAGGTCCTGTTCACAGAGTTGCTATAGTGTCTGTTTCACAAAGCCTTTGTGGTAGAAACCCAGCTTTGTGTGCCCCAACTCCCCATCAGCCCTTCATCTTCAGGAGTGGGAGGAAGTTTAGTATCCTCCACGGCTGCTGATGGGATTCCAGGAAGGTAGTGGGTCACTGACTACAGGAGTTCCCATTGATGGGAATCCTCCTCATTACAAGGTCTCCAGGAGTTCAACATTTTTACTTCAAACCAGAAAACTTTGGCCCCTGAGAAGGGGAAGAGTAAGAGTTTAATGTGTTATTTTGGCTACTCGACTCTTGTGGAGCAACATTCAGTTGGTTCCAGAAAGGGCAGCAGTAGGGGCTGCTGAGGGAGACAGAGGAACTGCATACTACCAGCTTTACGGTTGGATATACCTACCAGGGCCTGAAGCAGGAGCTAAAAACAGATACATTTGTGTGATTATTTGTAACAGAAACCTACTCATATGCTTGGGCCATGGTTCTCTGGTTCAGTCTGCTCAGCTCAAATCCTCAAAATCAGCAGTTCTTTTCCAGCCCCTTGCCCAAAGCCCTCCTGGCGCTTGCTGGGCCCTGCTCTCATTTGGCAGTTCCCTTGTACTGCCCGAGACCATCTCCTGGAGCAGCTGAGCATGCTGAGGGACAAGCTGTTTGGGCAGAACTAGAGGATTGAGGGTACGTTGTTGTCCTGGGCTGACTTTATTAAGCAGGAGAGCCCCCCTGCGCCCCCCATGCAAGTTACTGTTCTGGACATGGTTGTACAAAACCCTGAACTGGTACATGACCTCCTGAAGAATCTGGAATGATGGCCACATCGTGGGCTCTCTGAGCTAGAGCCAGGACCACTAGCTGCCGAAGAAGACGACCCATGTCTGGTACCTTTCTACTACATTTCAGTGAAACATTGGAAAGGGACATTACCTGCTCCAGGGTGGAATATCAGGAGAGTGATAAGGTCATCTACTCTGGCCACCCAAGAGCAGAGAGGTACTGTAGTCACTCCCGCTGACCCAACTCATCCAGCACTACCAACTGCTTAATGAGGGAGAGCGTACTGAGAATATGCTATACTTCCTTTACCCCTAAATCCCCTGGAATGAGACTTTTGAGTCCTACCACCAGGATAAAGTAGACAGGTGGATGAGCTGCAAAACCACTGGAGCTTAACCTGAAGCTAGAATTGGATTCATCTAAAGCTAGAGCCCAGGATAGCATGAGGACCAGAGCTAGGCCTGGAGTTAGAGGTAGGACTGGATCTGGGGCCAGCACTGGACCCCACACTAGGCATGGTGGCACAAAGAATGCCACAGCCAAACCTGGGCCCAGAACTGAAGCTGGAGCCTATTCCAGAGCCATTCCCAGGGAACCCCAGGAGACAACTACCATTGCTCTAGGATATACTTCTAGTATAAAGACGCAAACGAAAGTGGGGCCCCTGTGCATTTTGGTGTTTCCTGTCTGGTTATGTTAGAGGAGTAGATCTGTTCAGAAAGGCATCTTTCTGAACAGAAGTGGCTAATAAACTTTGTGCTGACCTAGGGGAAAAAAAAAACTAAGGAAAACCTGTAGACTTTTTGTTTGCTTGTTTTTAAATTAAAAAAGCCCTGTGCAGTTTATCTTACTGTACCTAGTCTTTCATCTGATATTATGAGGACTTTGCAGTTCTTGACCAGAGAATAGTACATTTCATGGAACAGATGTCTGTCTTCCCTATTAAATGTGGTATTTATTAAAAGTTTATTTTCTTTCCTAACCTTCTTGGCGTGATAATGGGTTGGTGGATTTTGAATGTAAAACAAGTATTTAATACGACTATAGCTTAAGGAAACACAGCTTGATGAGGAAGGAAGTTCAATACCCAGTGCTAGGGAAGTTGTGAGAACTCTTAACTTCCTAGTGGTAGCCTTGGGATAACTGTTACCTGTCCAGTTAGTAGAGATCCAAGGAATTCACATTTATTGCAATTGGAGTTTGTAAATATATTTTTTCTTTCTCTTGAGCTTGCACATACATTTGCAGGGATTCTCCCCTCTGTATTTTCTTCTTTTGCACTGATCAGGCTACACTTACAATGGCAGGTTTAACTATAATTGACTTTTTGCAGCCCACATAGGAAATAAAAACAAATTTTAGTTGTATCTTTATTCTTAAAGTTTTTCCTTTATTTCGTGAATAGTTAATTTTAAGATAAGTTGAAAAATACGTTAAAAACTGAGTGGAACATAAAACAATAAAAAAAAATTAAAAAAAAAAAAACGTAGTGGAACATAACCTTGCCCCAATCCTGGTTTTCTTTTTTAGTAGCTCTTTGGTTTCATGACACTGATCTAGAAATTTTTAAGCATCTTTGGTAAATCTTTCTGAGGTAACGCATCAAGTGCTATGTATCATTAGTTATGAAACTGCGTTTGGCAAGATGGACTAGATGATATGTTCTAATTAGTTGTAATCCAGAAACATTACCAAGATTTATTCTGAATGCAGTATTTTCATATATTGCCCTTGATGTTAGCAAGACTAACCTCACCTATATTGAAAATTATTCTTTAGTGCTCTTTAATGGTGGTGGCTGAGAACCTGAACTGAGATAAAGATACTGCAGTTCTCCTCTTATAATGTCTTGCTTTCATCCTTTTGTTTCCATTATTTCTGTTTCCTCCACTTCTAGGTCTTTATTGTCATAAGAGTAGTGTGAGTTTGGGGCCGATGGTGGAGTAGGAGTAGGTAGCACCAGGAATCCGTCTCCCCACCTGGACAGCTACTGAACTGGCAGCCTCTGTCTGATGTAACTAATTTGGAACTCTGAAATCTGTTGAAGGCTTATAAATTCTCTGGAAAGACTTGGGTGGATTTTGGTCAATTTCAGCTTTTAGGTGGTAGCAGCTTATCTATCCTCTGCCCCCAAGCCACGTGGCAGGCAGCTGTGCACATACTCCTGGAGCAGCTTGCACATAGCTGACAGGAGCCACGGTAGGCGAAAAGACCCTATCTTTCATATATTGAGGATATTTGCTCTAATTGCTGATTACTGCTTTTGATCACAGAGGTGCACACAAAAGAGCAGGCAGCCGTTGTTGCCAGGATTCTTTCCCCTCTTTTCCCCATTCAGCTTTTCTTTTTTCTCCTTTTGGGTGCTGGATATTAAAGACGAGGACATTCAAAAACAGCTGCATATATGAGGAAACTTAGTGTCTGTGCATAGCCGAAGAAAAGCTCAGAAGACACCTGAGAAGATGTTAAATTTATACCTAGGGCTGATCTTTGGCACAGAGACAGCTTGCAAAATAAAATAACAACAACAAAAAAGCAAACAGTGAAGAAGGGGGCAAATCCAGTTTCTAGAGGTACTACATTACTAGACTCAAATGGCCAGTGTTCAGGAAAAAAATCATAGTGTAGGGGCACCTGGGTGGCTTAGTGGTTCAGTGTCTGCCTTTGGCTCAGGTCGTGACCCCGGGGTCCTGGGATTAAGTCCCACTACAGGATCCCCACAAGAGCCTGCTGCTCCCTCTGCCTATGACTCTGCCTCTCTCTCTTTGTGTCTCTCATGAATAAAATCTTCAAAAAAACAAAACAAAACAAAACAAAACCATAGTGCATATAAAAGAAACAATATGGCCCATTCAAAAGAAAAGAATGATCAACAGAAACTGTCCCTGAAAAAGACCCAATGGCAGGTATATTAGACAAAGACTTTTAAAACAACTCTCTTAAAGATTGCTAAAGAACTAAAGGAAGATGTGGAGAAAGTAAGAAAAAAAATGTATGAACAAAAGGAATCATTGATAAAGTAGGAAGCCAAAAAGAAATTCTGGATCTGAAAAGTACAGTAACTTAAAAATTCACTGGAGGATTCAAAGGCAGATTTGATTAGATGGAAGAAAATCTGTGTACTTGAGGAAAAGACCATGGAAATTAATGAGTTTGAGGAACACAAAGAGAAGAGATGGAAGAAAAATGAACAGAGCCTAAAGGTGCAGTGGAACACCATCAAGCAGACCAGCAATATGCATGCATTGTCAGATTTCTAGAAGGAGAAGAGAAAGATGCAAAGAGAATATTTGAAAAAAATAATGGCAGAAAGCTTCCCACATTTGATGAGAGAAATGAATATAAACATCCGAGAACCTTGAGG
Source organism: Canis lupus baileyi (assembly GCF_048164855.1). NCBI lineage: Eukaryota > Metazoa > Chordata > Mammalia > Carnivora > Canidae > Canis > Canis lupus. The sequence goes on along the minus strand of NC_132852.1, from coordinate 49,655,439 downwards.
AACTCTAATTTAACTCAAAGAGACAAACATTGAGACACACTATAATCAAATCAAAACTTCATAATAAGAAATAAAGTCAAATCAAAATTTTATTGAACAAACCAAGGACACTGGGATCCCTGGGTGGCTCAGCGGTTTAGCACCTGCCTTGGCCCAGGGCATGATCCTGGAGTTCCAGGGTCAAGTCCTGCATCAGGCTCTTCTGCATGGAACCTGCTTCTCCCTCTGCCTGTGTCTCTGCCTTTCTCTCTGTCTCTCTCTGTCTCTGTCTCTCATGAATAAATAAATAAAATCTTTTAAAAAAAGACACAGAATCTTGAAAACAGCAGATGTGAATCATCATATACAAGGAATCCTCAGTAAAGATTATGGGTATATTTCTCATGAGAAATTTTGGAGGCCAATAGACAGTGGTCTGATATGTTCTGAGTGCTAAGAGACAAAACTGTCAACCAAGAATTCTCTATCCAGCAAAACTGTCATTAAGTAGTGAGAGAGAAAATAAGACATTCCCAGATTAACAAAAGCTGAGGGAGTTCCTGATCTCTAGACCTGCCATGCAGGAAATGCTCAAGGGAGTCCTGCAAGGTGAAATGAAAGAACACTAGTAAAGGTAGATAAATGGGCAAATATAAAAGCTAGTGTGATTGTAACTATGGCTTGTGACTGTACTTTCTGTTTCCTACGTGATTAAAGAGACCATATTTAAGGTTCGGTATATTAGTGTAAAAGCTAAAAGGAGTTGGGTGTAAAGGAGCAGAGGTTTTGTATGTTATTGAAATTAAGTTGATATAAATTTAGAGTATTATAACAAGGATGTTAAATATAATTTAATATCTGATAATGAGGAAAATAGTTCTAAGGTACACACAAAGGAAATGAGAAAGGAATTTAAGCATTTCACTAGAAAAATATCAGCTAAACACAAAAGAGGACAGGAAGGCAGGAAATTAGGGGAGGGGGGTTTAAGGCATGTAGATAAATGGCATAAAGGGCATAATCACTACTTCCTTATCAGTAACTAAATATAAATGGATTCAACTCTAATCAAAAGACAGTTCGGTAGAATGGATAAATACATAATCTAACTGTAAGAGACCCAAACAGGTTGAAAATGAAAGAATGGGAAAAGAAAATCCCTGAAAATAGTACACAAAAGAGATCATGGGTGGCTGGCTATTCTAATGTCAGAGAAAATAGACTTTACATCAAGAGAGACATTGTATATTAATACACCAAGAAGATAGAACAGTTTAAACATTTATGTACCTAATGACAGACCATCAAAATATATGAAGGAAAAAAATGACAGAATTGAAAGGAGAAATAGTTCTACAATAAAAGTTGAAGACTTCAGTACCCCCACTCACAGTAATGGATATAATAACCACATAGAAGATCAGTAAAGAGAATTTTTTCCCACTACAGCACGTTACCTCTTTATTTTGTGTCATTTCTCACCTCGCATATTTACCTTTTTTTGGGGGGGGGGTGAAAATATTTAAGTTCCACACTCTTAGCAAATTTTAATTATACAACAGAGTATTTAATTATACAACAGAGATCCTCAAGTCCTATGCATTTTATAACTGAAAGTTTATACCCTTTTACCAACCTTTAGCTATTTCTAACCCACCCCACCCCAGCCCCTGGCCACCACTTATCTACTGTGTTTTTTTTTTTAATTTAAATTCAATTAATATAATGCATTATTAGTTTCAGAGGTAGGGGTCAGTGATTGATCAGTCTTATAAAATTCCGTGCTGACTACATCACATGTCTTCCTTAATGCCCATCATCCAGTTACTCCATTCCCCCACCCCCCCACCCCCAGCAACCCTGTTTGTTAACTATGATTAAGAGTCCCTTATGGTTTGTCCCCCTCTCTGATGTCATCAAGTTTTATTTTTTGCTCTTCCCCTGTAATCCTCTTTTGTTTCTTAAATTTCACATATGAATGATATAATTGTCTTTCTCTGATTGACTTATTTCATGTAGCATAATATCCTCTAGTTCTATTCATGTCATTGCAAATGGCAATAGTTCATTTTTTGATGGCAGAGTAGTATTTCAGAGAAATTTTTTTAAAAGATTTTTAAATTAATATATTTTAGAGGGAGCATGTGCATGAGCATACGAGTGGTGGGGAGGGGCAGAGGGAGAGGGAGAAGCTGATTCCATGCTGAGCAGGGAGCCTGATGCAGGGCTCAATCCAGGAACCCTGAGATCATGACCTGAGCTGAAGGCAGATGCCTAACTGACTGAGCCACTCAGGTGCCCTAATAAGGAGAGAATTTGAACAACATAATAACCCAGTTGGATTTGACAGACACATACATAACACTCTCTCCAACAACAGAATACACATCATTCTCAAATGCACCTGGATGTTTTCCAGGATGAGATAATATGTTAGGCCACAAATTAAGTCTCAGATTTAAAAAGATAGATACCATACCAAATACTGTTTCTGACCAAGGTGGTATAACGTTAGAAATCATTAACAAAAGGAAATCAGGAAAATTCAAAAAATTGTGGAGATTAACACTTTTAAACAACTAATGGATTGAAGAAAAATCACAAGGGAAGTTGGAAAATACTTAGAAATGAATGAAAAAGCATCAGAACTTACGTGAAATAACAAAGGTGGTGTGAAGGGGGACCTTTATAGCTATAAATGTCTACATTTAAAACCAAGAACGACCCAAAGTCAACAATGTTACTTTACAACTTAAGGAAATAGAAAGATTTTTTTTGTAAATAACACAAAAAAAAGACCTAAAGCTTGCAGAAGGAAGTAAAGATTAAAGCAGAGAAAGATGAAACAGAATAGAAAAACAGTAGAGAAAACCAGTGAAACTAAAAAAAAAAGTTGGTTCTTTGAGAAGATCAACAAAATTGACAAACCTTTAGTTAGGTGTAGACTATGGAAAAACAGAAAAGGCTCAAATTACTAAAATCAGAAATGAAAGTGGAGATATTACTGCAGATTCTAGAGAAAAAGAATTATAAGAAAGTACCATGAGCAATTGTATGCCAACACCTGGGCTAACCTAGATGACATGGACAAGGCCCTAGAAACATAGAACCTACCAAAAGTGTATTGTGAAGAAATAGGAAATATGAACAGACCTATAATTACTAAAGTGATCAAATCACGAATCAAAAATTTTCCAACAAAGAAAAAAGCCCTGGGCCTAATGGTTTCACTGGTGAGTTCTGCCAGACATTTAAAGAGGAACTAATACTGGTCATTCTTAAACTTTTCCCAAAAATTGGAAGTCATTCTAAAAGGCCAGCATTCCATGAGGCCAGCATTAGGCTGGTTCCAATGCCAAAGACAGTATAAGAACACTACAGACCAATACCTCTCATTTATTCTGATGCAAAAGTCCTCAACAAAATACAATCAAACAAAATCTAGCACAATTAAGAGGGTTATAAACCATGATAAGGTGGGGATATATTCCTGGATTGCAAAGATGGTTTAACATAAAAATATTAGCAATTTAATGTGTCCTATCAACAGAATGTAGGATAGAAATCACATGATACCTCAACTGATGCAGAAAAAGCATTTGACAAAATTCAGCACCTTTTCATGACAAAAACAATTAACCTAGGAAGGAGACTACCTCAACGTGATAAAGACTGTATGTGAAAAATTCACAGTGAACGTCATACTTAGTGGTCAAAGTGAAAGTTTTTCCTGTATGATGAGCAACAAGGCAAATGCCCACTTTTATCACTTCAACACATTATTGGATGTTCCAGCGATAGCAGTCAGCCAAGAAAAAGAAGAGACAGCTAAATAGAAATAGAAAAAGTAAAATTATCTTTTTTTTGTAGATAGTATGTCTTATATGTAGAAAGTTCTAGGAATCCCACTCACAAAATAAAGTTAGAACTAATAAATGAATTCAGTACAGGGTACAAAGTCAACACACAGAAATGAGTTCTAGTTCTGTATGTGAGCATGAACAGTTGAAAAGGAAATTACAAAAACAATTCTATTTACTACATCATCCAGAAAAATAAAATACTTAGGAATTCCTAAGCAAGGAAGCTTAAGATTTATACAAAACTGCAAGGAAACTGCAAAACATTGCTGAGAGAAATTAAAGACCCATAAATGAATGAAAACGCATCCCATATACATGGATTGGAAGACAATATTATTAAAAGGTCACTTTTACCCAAAACTGGAACACATTCAATGCATTACATATCAACATCCCAGTGATTTTTTTTTTTTAAGATTTTTATTTATTCATGAGAGAGACAGAAGCAGAGACTTGGAGAAGCAGGCTCCATTCCAGGAGCTCGGGATCCTGACCTGAGCCAAAGGCAAACACTCAACCACTGAGCCACCCAGGTGTCCCCCCCCCCTTTTTTTTTAAGATCTATTTTCTTACTTTAGAGAGAGAATAAGCAGAAAGGGCAGAGGTTGAGAGAGGGAGAGAATCTCAAGCAGACTCCATGCTGAGCATAGAGCCCAACTTGGGGCTTGATCTGACCACACTGAGGTCATGACCTGAGCTGAAACCAAGAGTTGGCCATTTAACCAACTGCGCCACCCAGGTGCCCCAGTGATGTGATGTATTGTCTGTTTGTTTGTTTCTTGCAGATAGAAAAACCCATCCTAATATTCACATGGAATCTCAGAGGGCCCCAGATGGCCAAAATAATCTTGAAAAAAGAATAGAACTGGAGGACCCACAGTTAGTAATTTTAAAACATAACTGTAAATCTGCAATAATGTAAACAGTGTGGGATTGGCATGAAGACAGATATATATATATAGTCCAGTAGAATAGAAAAGAGAACCCAAAAATAAACTGTCAAATACAAGGTCAAATGATTTTTAACAAGGGTACCAAGACCATTCTGAGGGGGAAAGAACAGTCTTCAACAAATGGTGCTGGGAAAACGGTATCTACATGCAAAAGAATGAAGTTGGACCCTTACCTAACGCCATACTCAAAAATTTAAAATGGAGCAATGACCTAAATATAAGACCTAAAACAATTATTGACCATAAATAAAATGAGAAACTTAGGCAAGCTCAAGAAGATAAGTTTATTCAGGAATAATAGAGGAACTACAGTTTGGAAGAAGCAAACTATAGCATGCTACAGGCAAGTCCATTAAAGGTTTTTGGTAGATTGTATTTATGGGTTGTTCCATTATGGGAATGGAAAGGGGGGAAAGTTCAGTTAGAGTCTGCAGAAGTCAAAAACAGAGGAAACCAGCCTTGAAAATGTTCCATTGCAAACAAAATCATCCCAGTCACCTGAGCAAAGCTCAAGTCATCCCATTTGTGAGATCAATCCAATTTGCATTCGTTACTCTGGCAAAACTTGCCAAGGTCGATATAGTACAACCTCTGATCATCCCCCAATGCAAGAAAGCTTGAACACTATCCACTTTCTGTAAATCAGACATTCACAGGACTCAGTCTTTTAGTCCTTAGGTTTATCATCCCGGGGTACATGTGTGAGATTCTCCATCTTATATTCTCCGGTTCTATTTTAGATTGAAATTCTTTGACACAACAAAACCATTTAAAGAAAATACATGACTAAAGCTTTACAACATTGAATTTGGCAGTGATTTCTTGGATAGGACACCAGAAGCACAGGTAACAAAAGAAAAAATAGACCCTTTGGACTTAATGAAAATTTTAAAATTTTGTGACTCTGAAGACTCTGTCCAGAGTAAAAAGGCAACCCACAGAATGGGAGAAAACATTTGCAAATCATGTATCTGAGAAAGGGTTAATAACCATAATGTATAGAAAACTCCTAAAGCTCAACAACAAAATCAAATATCCCAACTCAAAAATAGGAAAAGGACTGTAATAGACATTTTTGCAAGGAAGATAGATGAATGGTCATTGAACACATGAAAAGATGCTGAACATCACTAATCATTAGGAAAATGCAAATCAAAATTATAATGAGATACTTCCTTGCACCCATTAGTATGGCTACTATCAAAAAAGCAGAAAACAGTATCACAAATTCTACTGAAACTAACACTATACTATATTTTAACTAACTAGACTGTAAATAAAAACTTGAAACATCTAAAGAAGAGAGGGAAAGAAACAGAACCATAAGAAAGAAGCAGAACGCAATAAAGCGTAGGAAGGCATGTGGAAAAATTAGAACCCTTGTGCTCTATAGGTGGGCATAAAAAATGGCATAGCCACTGGGAAAACAGCATGGAGGCTCCTCAAAAATTAAAAACAATTACCATATGATCTATCAGTCCCACTCCTGGGTATATACAGCAAAAAGAATTGAAAGCATATCTTGAAGAGGTATTTGTGCACTTATGTCTGAGCTCACAGTAGCTTAAACATGGAAGCAGTCCAAGTGTCTATGTCCAGGTGTGCATAGACAAGCAAAATGTGATATAAATGCAAAGTAACGTTATTCAGTATTAAAAAGGAAGGAAAAGAACTCTTAAGATTCCACTTACATGAGGTATTTAGAGCAGCCAAAATTATAATGACAGGGAGGGAGGGAGAAAATGGGGAGGTTAGTGGTATAGAATTTTCAGTTTTATAAAATGAAAAGAGATGGGGATAAATGGTAGTAATGGTTGTTGTACAACAATCTGGAATGTATTTAATAGCACTGAACTGTGCACTTATACAAATGGTTAAGCCAGTAGATTTTATATTAAGCCTACCACAATAAAAAAAATTTAGAAAATATTACAAATTCATCTCATCTGTACTGTTTCAGTCTATTGATGGTGCCACCACCAAATTAATCTTTCCAACACTGCTTTGTTTATATCATTTCTATGCTCAACGATTTCTCTTGGTCTCTGATGTCTACCCTTTATCCTTACCTTCCACTGTTGTCAAAATCCTCTGTTAGCTAAACTAATTACTTAACTAATTAATTAACTTTCTCCCAAACCCGTCTATGACCTTTTGATGCCTGCGTGATGCACTTGCTCTTCCTTTAATGTTCTTTCCTCCTTTTTCCCTTCCCTTTCTTAATATGTAAATCTTTTTAAGGATTTCTTTAAATTTGAACTCTCTTAGGAAATGTTTAATTGCCTCACTTATAGTGACTTTGGTGACTTAACTTTCTTTTAAAGACCTCTGATATTTATGGTTTAAACAATTCGTTTAGTAATTGACACTGGTTGGTATTTGTGGGTGTGTACCTATCTCATTTTCCCAAGTGTCTCCAAACTTAGTGGGTTCAAAGCTGTAATCTTAAAAGGATTTCTAATACCCATTTCACTTAAAATGAATTGATTTATTGCTGCTACGTAAAAATAATAACTAAAGATGCTATTTAGAAAATTCCAGACCTATCTGTCAAGAGTCAAGAGCATCTGGTAATGTTTATGCAGAAGATATACTTGGTATTCTGATTGGGTACTAGCTCTTGTTAAATTTTTCTAGAGCAATTAAACGTGGTACCAGTCAGTAAGTTGTCTGTCTGTCAGGGTAACTTAGTAACTTAGTATGTATGTCTAGCCAGTAAAATAATTTTGCAAAATTTGGAATCTTATTTTGTTTTTTCTATACTACTATATCAGAATCAGTATTAGTATTTGGGTACTAATACTTAACCTTTTATCCATGTGCTAGGTTAAATAAAGTTAGTTATGGAAATGCCTCACTAGGTCACTGTTAGAATGCTTGTGAACATTTTGTTTTGTTTTTAAGTCAGCAATTCTGTGACTGTAAATAGTATAGTCTTTACTGTACTTTACTATCGTACTGCATTTTCTCTATGGAAGTCAGGTTTTTGTCTTTGTTTAAGGGTAGATTGCACAACAGTTTCTGTTTTGTGTGTGTGCATTTATACACATATGCCTTCTCTAGAGTTGTAAGTAGAATATTGAAGTAGTAAAGGAAATTTATTGCTCTTAAGAAAATGTGGAGAACATTTGAGTGACTTTTATGCTTTCTGTTAAACACCTGGAAAAATAAGGGAGTATTATTTCAAGAATTTAAATGGGGAATGTGTTTAACATGTGCACAAAACGAAATAATGAATTAAATTTTTGACCTACTATAGTAGTACTCATTTTAAGCAGTACCTTTTTTGTTTTATAAGTTATTGTTTCACCCATTGTTTTTGGAGAATCTAATTAGAATTGTAAGTTGTTCATGGGTAGGGATTTGATCTTATATTTCTTTGTATACTCAACATCTCAGCCAGTATCTTTACATCACAGTGCATCAACAAATATTAGGATGATAAAATGTCTATTTATTCTGGCTTTTGGGTTTGTGTGTGTGTGTGTGTAAGAATTATTTTACTCTGATTTTATTGGATGTGTTTTTTGTTTTTTGTTTTTTTACAGCCCCATTGACAAACCTTCAGATTCTCTCAGTATAGGGAATGGTGATAATTCCCAGCAGGTAAGATTTTGATTCTATATCATTTCATTTATCTTCCATTCCCTGAAACAAGGCATTCTATGCAAGTAAATTTTCTGGATAGTGGAAAATACTTTAAATACTGAATGCCTTCTTCAGTCTTGATTTTAAGAGTTGTTTCTCTGCTGTATGCTCCCCATGTTGCCTTTTGTCAACCTTAATTTTGTTTCTCACAATGTTCTTGCCCCAACAGTTTTCCCTTTCCCCAAATGACTATGGGCTTTGAGATAATAAACCAAATAGTTCAGTGCAGAGTTGTATCCACATTGATACTGAGTAAAGTCCTGATCTTGTATCCTGCTTTGTAACATCTTGTCCAGTTGCTAGTTTTTCACTGCATAAGTTTCTGTACACCTTCTTATATTGGTACAAAAAATATGTAGTTCTAATCTGTTCCATAAAGAATGGCCAGTTCCCCACAATGTTTATGAGAAATTTCGAGATCTAAAATGCACTGCTTTTCCAGAATTTCTGCTCATAGGTTCCATAAAAGAATTTGAAAATCTGTACATCCCTTGTATATTTTAGGCTAGTATTAAAGATTCTTTTTATAGTAAGTTAAAAATAGTTGTAAAGGATGTAATTTTTAGGATATTGGTAAATATTGATTTTTTAAATAAAAGCACTATATTGCTTTTTAATAAGTAAGAGATTTAGGTATCAGAAATCATTCATTTAAAAAAAAACTGCATGCTTTCTTTTAACATTCAAATTTTACATCATTCCATGTTCTTCTTGAACTCATTCTTCTATTTCTACTGCCATCACAGGATTTTATCTTAATACAATATAGTTAATTCTTGACAGGCATGTACTTCTCTCAAAAATAGACATGTATTTTGAATTGGAAACAATATTTTTTTTCCTGACACAAGGCTTTAAATGCCAATTTTCTTTCTTCTTTTTAAAATTTTTTAGAAGGATTTATTTATTTGAGAGAAAGAGTAAAGGCACAGTGGAGAGGAGAAGAGGGGAGGGAGAAACTTAAACAGACTCCTCGGTGAGCACAGAGCCTGCTACAGGGCTCAATCTAAGTACCCTGAGATCATAACCTGAGCCAAAACCAAGAGTCAGATGCTTAAGTGACTGCACCATCCTGGCGACCCCCCCTCCCGCCCCCGATCTTTCTTTCTTCTGAATTTTTATTCATTGTTTTGATATGGTCAGAATCTAGTCATGAGTCATTCTCATCACCTGTCTGAATATTTCTAATATTATTTCTGTTGCTCCCAGAAAGTTTTTGCTCTTGGTCAAAACACTATAGTTAGATCCCAAAGAGTGAGTGATATTCTTTTTGTAAAGTGAGAGAAGATAGCTTCTGAAAGGAGAGGAGGCTGGCTTAGTCTTTTCAAGGAGGGTCAGTTTTAGAAAAGAGTACATATGTACTTGATGGATTTTTTGAAAATTCATGTTCTTGTAAAAAAGTCTTTAAGCACCCCACTTTGAAACCACTGTTCTAATACCTTTCATTGCAGGCCTTTTTAATGGTGACTTATTAAAGTGTATAAACTTGTATTGATTATTCTTTTCTTTTCCTATTTTATTTAGATATCTAACAGTGATACGCCTTCACCACCACCTGGTTTATCAAAATCCAATCCAGTCATCCCCATCAGTTCATCCAATCACAGTGCACGGTCTCCTTTTGAAGGGGCAGTAACTGAGTCACAGTCGTTATTCTCAGATAATTTTCGCCATCCCAACCCGATCCCAAGTGGGCTTCCTCCTTTCCCCAGCTCCCCACAGACATCTAGTGACTGGCCTACAGCACCAGAGCCACAGAGTCTCTTCACATCAGGTATACAACGATACTAACTGCATGTTAATAATTTCACTCAGGTTGAAATGAGACCTTGCAGGATGTGTTTTTACTCCTTTAAGCCACCTCTACTCCCTTTTTCATAAAGTTGTAAACATTTAAACTACATTGGAATAGGATAATAAGTAAATTGTGTGACCTAGGACTTACTGTGTTGACAGATTTCTCTAGAAATCACGGGTTAGATCATTTTTCTGATAATAAAATGCTTATTCCTCTAGGAATTATTAAGGGCTTACATTTTTAACCTTATTTGTGTTTATATAGTTAAATTTAAGATTTTTTTTCTCCAGCCGACAAAGAGGTATGTTACTTAATATTGAAAGTTACATTTTGACATTTTTGAGCCATTTTCATTTTTATTCATTATAAGTTTTCTTATTGATGTGAAGGATGGCATAGAATTAACATTGAAAATATAACACCTATTATCAGTGGAGCAGACAATTTTAAAAAATACATAAAGTTTAAGTAGATATTTTTTTCATTAAGTTACTTTATTTTTTTCCTGGTAGTATATAAAGCAAATATTCAAAATCACTTAGACTTTGCCTTTGATAAATACATTTTGATAAAGTCTAAAAATAGACTTTACTAATTGAATTCTCTTACAATCATGTAATACCTTATTTCATTGAAATGACTTCTTCCATGTTTTGGTTGTGAATAGCTGAAGGTATAATTTGGGTTTCAAGTATTTTGTTTTCTTCAATTACCAAAATCTGTATCATTCATTTTTTATTGGTAACTTAAGAATGCAATCATTGGTAGAAGTATATGAGACCTTTTATAATATGATAATGTGCTAAGAAGGCATACAGCCTTTGGATATATTTGCCTTTATCTTGTAATACGATGTGTTTAACTTTCACTAGTATAACTTTCCTGAAGTGTACAAGTGAACTGCGTATTTTCAATTTATTACCAATTGTGTTCCCAACAGAAACAATCCCAGTATCATCCTCTACAGACTGGCAAGCAGCATTTGGCTTTGGTTCTTCTAAACAACCAGAGGATGACTTGGGTTTTGACCCCTTTGATGTCACTCGAAAAGCCTTAGCAGACCTGATTGAAAAGGAACTGTCAGTCCAAGACCAGCCTTCCCTCTCGCCCACATCTCTTCAGAACTCCTCTTCACACACTACAACCGCCAAAGGTCCGGGCTCTGGATTCCTGCATCCTGCTGCACCGACAAATGCCAACTCTCTCAATAGTACCTTTTCAGTCTTGCCACAGAGGTTCCCTCAATTTCAGCAGCACCGAGCAGTTTATAATTCATTCAGTTTTCCAGGCCAGGCAGCCCGCTATCCTTGGATGGCCTTTCCACGCAATAGCATCATGCACTTGAACCACACAGCAAACCCCACCTCAAATAGTAATTTCTTGGACTTGAATCTCCCGCCACAGCACAACACAGGTCTGGGAGGGATCCCTATAGCAGGTAGGTTCATTTATAGCCTTTGAGAATTTGTGAATAACTCATGCCTTCAGGTTGTTGGGTGGGAAGGAAGGGAATTTTTGAATAACAGAGAGTACTTATTATTCTTGGAAATTTCTATGGGGAAAAAAAAGTCCTTATCATCATCTAAAAAATTTTTAATTGGATGGATGCCTTGTAATATTGAGCTTTATAAGGATGGTGGAGTATTATACCTAATTATAACCTGGAAGCATTTTATTTAACAGGGTAGTTACCATACTTTCATATGGAATATAAATGCACAAAGAAAAAGAAAAAAATGGGCTCTGAAATCATGGTGCTGGAAAGTCCAACACCATGGTACAAATTCTGATTATACATTCTAAAAGTAAACTGATTCAAAAAAATTTTTTTGAGATGGTACTTAGTGAGAGCATGAGGGACAAAGCCACTCTTTGACTACTTTTGGCAATTACTTATACAAAAGTATAAGTGTATCTGACTGATACACATGCGCAAACACACACACACACACGTAAACTGGGCTATATGTTAATAAAGTACTTAATATTTGAGAACTCTGTTTATTAATGTTTCACAGATAACGTGTATACTTTCTGTGAAAAAGCAGTTGTTTAAGGAAAGATACTTTCCCTTTTGGTCTGTCATGTTTTTATTTCTATGGAAAATGTTAGGTTCTTTAAGAGTGATACCAGAATACTTCTGGTTTTGTACTGCTACCCTTGAAGGTTTCAGAACTTTTGGGTTTTAAGGTCCCATATAACATTTATTAGATCAAGTGACTTCTGTATCTAAAGAAATCCTTCTTGTTAATTTTATTTTTTTTTCAAATTTATTTAATTTGGGCTTTAGAAATAGATGACTAGTAAAAGAGAATTTCTCTCTCTTCTGATTCTCAAGTAGAATAGAATAGTCCCTCACAATGTTACATAACTCATAAAATTATTTGTTATCCCTTGTCATGGCCTTTAAGATATGGCATGGCACAGTCTTACTGTAATAATGTGCTGTTACCAGCAGGTTGTTTGTTCTCTTGTTTTTAGTAAGATTGATAGGTGAATTTGGAGAGATCCATCAGAGTTCTTTGACTCTGTTCTTTTTGTGATCAACCACATTTCATTTTCAAGACAAGTAGATGGGTTAAGGGAATATGGTTTGTGGCTTTTGATACAGTGAAGTTTACAGTTGATAAAGTGAAGTTACTTTATATAAATATGATAGCACCAATCTATTGGTTCATCTTTCAGTGGGATTCATGATATTTGTTCATTTGATTATGGTAGTTAGTAGGTAATTCAGAGTGACATTTTTCAGTCTTCTCCTTCTAATGTGATACTCACTTGTGAAACACTTAAGTATTGAGTTCCTGATACTGCTTTTTTAATCTTCCATTCACGACAGCATGTTAGAGTGTAATTTTGTTTTGTTTTGCTTTAATCATTTAGAAATGTGGCATTTTAATGACTAGTAGTGTATTTCATGACCAGTAACAACATTAAGAGTTAAAGTTCCCCTAAATATCCTAAACATTCAAAAATAAAATATTAAACCAATTACAGTGAATATTTGGGTTCTTGTTTGCCCAACAATGAACTAGGCCATGTGGTTAATATAAAAGAACTATAAAATATGGATACTATTTCCAGGAATTTTGCAGTGTAGTTGAAGAAATAATATTATGTATGAGAGTGGTAACTGTATGATAACTGGAATCTGAGAGATTATCAGATGAGGCTATAATTGTTGGGAAGGCTTCATTGAAGTAGGAATTGATCTGTACTGTGGTATCTTGGATTTGGGTTAGTGGGGAAAAGAGAGACCTTTTATACTGATGGGAACTCCTGAATAAAGATGTGAAGACAGGAATTAGTATGTCATTTCATTAAGAAGCAATAAAACTGCCTTCAGTAATGGGAGGTGCTTCATGTATAAATAGAATGGATGAGAACTTGGGGAACTCTGACAGCAAGGCAACATAGTATGGACTTGATATGTTAGGAAGAAGGGTGCCTTTGGGGGATGATAGTTCTTAGCTATCTTCATTGTATACTTTTATTTGACTTACTACATGACTATCTTCAGTAAGTTATCCGTTCTTCTGATTTCACAGTTACCATATTGTCCATTAGCACAAAAAGAATAATTTTAACCCAAATATTTCAAACCAGTATATATTGTGAAAACGCCACAGTGGTCATGAATAATTACTGATTTGTGAGTATAGTTGTCCTCATGTTAGTCATTTGAAATCTTCATCTAAACTAGATACTTTATGAAAAAAATGTGGCATTAAATTATGGTCTTATTCTGTGGGTTTTCCTTTTAAAATATACTCAACTATAGAACATAAAATACTTTTTTTCCCCAGAAATTCTAAGAATGAAGTTACCAACTTGTAGGTCCTGAATCATTGTCATATTTTCTGGGAGGTTGGGAGAGTTTGTTATTTCAGATTTTCTGTTTTTGTCTGTGCATACTTGTTTGATATTTAAATGGTGACTTATGAATAAGCTTATTATTAGGTTACTTTTAAGTCTCTGATGAGAAATTTTAGTTTTAATGCACCAAAAGATTTAAAATTGTTAAGAGTTAGAATACTCTCATGTCCTATAAATATTAGGGAGATATCTCAGGAAGCTGAATGTGCTAAGTCTCAAAACAGAATAGTTATATAATTATAGCCAGATCATTTGGGACTTTCAGTAATAATTAGAAATGACAGAAAGTGAAATTCTGGAAAACTATGTATATTTTAACTGTGTCTAATATGAAGCAATTTAATACCTAGGCAATATCTGCCTCCCCCACCCCTAATTATAAATCATTTGTACTTGGGTTGAACTATTGAAGTAGGTTCAACTTTGTACCCTGCAATGAATATCATGGTATCTTACCAGGGGAGCTGTTGGTGAAGTGCTTCATTAACGGAGAGTACCTACTGTTTCTATGATACCTGCCACTTTAAGATATGCTTAGACTGGAAAAGGCATGTATATTTATTTATTCTTTAGATACGTAGAGCAAAACAGGGTCCCTGACCTTTAAGAACAAATAACTCAGGTGTCACTCACCTATATATCTTACAGATACCATGTCTATATTTATTATATATTTGTATTTAAACTTTTAGTGTTGGTTTGTTTCAGTTAGATTATTAAAAATTGTTATATCTGAAACCTATCATGGGAAGGACAGTTGCCAGAAGTTTGACAGAAATGCGGCTTCCATTTCTTATGCCTACATGAAAACTTTTTTTTTTTTTTTTTTTTTGCTTAAGATTAGTTATTTCCTTAATTTGGCAAAATCTTTTTACTATCATTTTCTTGGCTGCACATCCAGTTTGCTAACCGTAGAAGGATTTTTGAAATAAATATTCTTGAGGGAAACCTTTGATTAGTGGAAAATTATAGTAGGTCCCTTCAGATATTTTTTATTATTGGAACCATGTGTTTGTTTTTGTTTAAGAAGTGACTTTTCCTAAAAAGTGACTTATCTTGTTCAGCTCCTTCTTTTAGAAATAGCAAATCTATGTTCCAGGTTAAATAATTTATTAAAAATCAAACATTCAATTAGTAGTAGTAGTAGTAGTACCACCCAGATCCCACATTCAAAATGAAATGTTTTTCCACTCCAACATTGATGTTCACCTTCACAAATGAAGATCACTGGCTTGTACTTTAACTTGGCTTTCTTCCTATAGTAATTGATTGTTGCTCTCACACCCTTGCAGATTCCTTTTCATCATTAGTATATATTCCTGAGACAATTGGCCCAGCTCAGGGGTATGGCCTATAGCTTACAAAATAGAATGAAGTTTATCAACTTGAAAAAAAATGAATGTCTTGCGTAGTCCTTATTAGTATCATGTTCTCACCAGAAACCCTATGTAAAGTTTTTTCTACACAGCCTCCTTGCTGTGTACTTGGAGTTTATAGAATCTTGGCCAATTTACTGAAAATTATGAAATAACCTGTTCTAAAGGCTGAGAGTCTTTCTTCATATTGTCAGTTAAATATTTCCAAATGTAATTTTGCAAATTTATTTTTCAAAGGACTCTGCCAAGATGTTTTTATTCCATAACACTAAAAATTATTTGGAAAACAAATAATAGTCTCAGTCTGTAAGCATTGTTGTTTTAAGATATGCTTAGAAAAATATTTGAAACTGTTTAGGATTGGATTTTTTTCGTGTTTTCATGAAAGGACATTTTTCTTTAAATTTTATTACTGAATTAGCTATTCTAACAGTGACTTGAATGGATTTTGAGTCATGTGTGAAACAAGTCACTTATAGTCCAGTAATTATTGATTATAATTAGACCTGACCTCCTTTCATGTATAGTTCTCTGACCTAGAAGTAGTCATCTCGCTTTCAGTCAATTGGATCATTTTACTCCTTTGATCCCTTCAGAAGTACACAGTGAATTTCCAGATGCTATATGGTAAATTAATATTTATATTGTTATTTTTTATAAATATAATTTCTGATTTTAAAACACGGATTTGTCATTTTTCCTTTTAAAAGCATGTTTTCACACCTGTGAACTTATTTTTAATTTTTTTCCCAAAATACTGTTAGAGAAGTATCTGAAGTGAAAAGGGGTCCAATTGACTTGGAAAAGAATGGCTTTCCTGGTCTCTCTTTTTTTTTTTTTCTTTTCTTTTATTTATAAAATAAAAATCTAAAATCTATTATATTTGTTCTTATATCTGACATAGTATTAAATTGAAGGGTGTGTTTATAGTGTAACTACTTTGTAGGTACTTGATAAGTTTATATTTTAAAATTCATGTCTTGTTTCACACCCGGATTCCAGCCATTAAGCATGTATTTTATATATGTATCAGTATTCCAAATATTGAAATCATTTTTAAAGGGACTGTTAACAAATCTAGTCACCCATAACTAGACCATGACTGACTTTTCCACAGGGGAAGAAGAGGTGAAGGTTTCGACCATGCCACTGTCAGCCTCTTCCCATTCATTACAACAAGGACAGCAGCCTACAAGTCTCCACACTACTGTGGCCTGACAACAGAACTGAGAGGAGAGGATTAGACTCTGGGGTGCTTGCATGGGCAACCGGATTTTTTGCATGATTCCTTTCTGATTTTGCATTTAATGTATACACCCAAAAGAGCCAATATAAACGTTCCTCATGCCTACAACTAGTGTGTTACCTCGTAGTTGCTAAAGTATTTCTTCATTAGGCCTTTAACACTATTTATTAGCATAATAATTTTGGCATTGTTTCTCATGAGTGATACTATTTTTAACTCACACAAATAAACTTGTAGTACTAATTAAGATCCCAGATGAGATTAGCTAGAATTGTTCTTATTTTGGCTCTATTATTGAAATTATGCAAAGATAATGGTAGTTCCTTGTTTTCTGATTTGTGAAAAAAAATGGTAATATCCTAATATACTCATGAAAAATTTGAAAATTAAGATAATGTCTATTGCATTTCTTTGAGTACTTGAGAAGAAAGAAAACATATAAAACAAAATTGGTGGTGTTGTTTAATGCTCAGAAGGATGTTGTCAGCAATTATTTTTAGTTGTATGGATTTATATCCTATATTAATGCATTACATGTTTAGAAACTGTTTTTGTTGTCTCTCATTTGCACATTTGCACTTTCTTTTGAATGGTTGTTAATTATATATAGAAGGTTAATTATTATAGCCTAAATGCAATATCTCTTTTCTAATGCACTGCCTAGTATACCAGGAAATGCCTCAGAAACAGAATTTCAACTTACAGTTGATTTATCAGAAACTTGAATATGGGGTAAACATTGTATGTGAGAAGCAACCGTAGTAGTGTAACATTTTTATTGAACAAACAGTAGTTCTGTGAGATATCTGTTTGGAAGCTTCGTTGTTTAATAATTGAAATGTGATAATAAATCTATATTACAAGTACCTGGCCAGAATGAGACTAAAGTGGAGGAAAAAGAGATTGAGGATCCTCTAAAATTAGGCCATGTAAGTTGTAGGTAATTTTGCTCACTGAGGATAGTGAAGTACTTTATTAGGACATAATATGAATTAATGTTTTTGAATAATACACAATTTTTTGAAATAATTTTAAAGCTGATAATGAAAGAAAATAAGACTGAAATCAATTCTGAGCAGCAGATAAAAGCTGATTCAGAAAACATGACCATATTCTGCTAAATTAAGTATCTGGGAAGACAGATCTCCTCTTGATGTTTTCAAAAAACAATTGTGATAAAAGATATGCCTTTATTTGTTAAAATATTAAAAGAGTAATGTGAATACCAAAAAAGGAAGCCTAAGTATTTAAAATAATAATTATTATTTAAAACTACATTATTACAAAATGATACTTAATATCATGTTGGAGTTTTCAAGGTTACCTCTCTATATATAAAGTCTGATTATTTTCTGTTAGATATAACACAACAAATGGAATGGCTTTGTCCATAGGTATAGTGGGGAAACTAAAATCTATTCTTAGATATCCTTTGATCTGCTTAACTGAAGTGTAGGAACAACTAATTATGTAGCCACTTAAATTATTTTTGTTAGATTCTACATAAGTGACAATTTCTAATTTCTATTAAAAAGTGACTTTAGGGCAGCATTACAAGAAATTTAGAAACTGCAAATAGAATATTATAGACTTATTAGACAGAAGCCTTTTATCATGGGTTAATTATGGTTTCATTTTTGTTGTAAGAGGCCAAGACATCCATGTAATGTCTCTTCTGTGGTGCTAAGGTTCCTAGGCTTTGGGCTCCCAATAAGGAAGCTTATTAGTACATAGCTTTCTCCAGCCAGCAATGCAAGCCTTTCATCGCCTGGATCTTCTTACAAAGACAGATGGTTTGCTCCCATTTACTTTATTTCTCTGTGTTGAGAAAGAGATACATCTGTTGAACAATGCTTTTTTCCTGTGGTACACTTTATCTCTCCTTTCTCTTTCCTAGCCAGGGTTGAAAAACTGTCAGGTAGTTTGTCTAGACTTGCTAGAACCCAAAACTCTCTTCCTGCCTACTTCTCCATCCTTCATAATTTTGACACACACCATACATGAGGAAAATGCTTCTTGGGCACTTAGGCTTCAGCTTATTTTCACACAGAATAGCTAAAGATTATCCTTTAACTTTGTAATTTCAAGCCCTTGTAAACCTAGAATAATAAGCCTCACTGTTTACTTAATATTTCATATAGTGTGTTTTTTTAAGTAATGGTAATTAATTATATTAAAAGCACAGAAGAAATTACACAACACATAAAAGAAAGTATCACTTCACATAGCAAGTAAGTTGATGAAGCCAAATGATGGTAAAGAATGAAAAGATTATAAAAAACCAGATTAGTTTTTGTTACATTCCTACATGATTGATATATCATGCACAAGGGAAGCTTTTTATGCTTTTACATCCTTTTAAAAAGTAACTAGTCTGTTTCTTAAATCAGTGATTTTAGAAGCTAGAGTTCAGAACCCTTTGGATGTACTAGCAAAGTTCTGATTTTGTACGTATGTACAGTTGTCCCCTTTTTTCTGGGGAGAAAATCCATAGTTATCAGACTTATAAAGGGCTTGGTAACACCCCAGCCTCCCACCCCTGGAAGAGAAGTTAAGAGCTGCTACCTTAAATGGCTTTAGTGCCACTGTAGGAAATAGAGATCTGGAGTGAATAATTTAAGTCATGATGAGTGTCAAGTGCCTCTTTTTATTTTCTTAAAAATTCCATTAGAAAATGTTTTCTGATTAATAATATTTTCCTTTTCATTCCACTGTCACATTTTTTTTCCAGGTGGTGCTTTTATGTACTCTGTCCCTATTACAACAAAATATTAGTCAAATATTTGAGTGCCTGTTCTGTATAGTGACCTTTTTAGTTAGGTCTTAAGAGTTGAATAAAGCATAGATCCTATCATCAGGGGTAACAGAATGTGACAGTTGTTTTTTTTTTTAATATTTTATTTATTCATTCATGAGAGAGAGAGAGAGAGAGAGGCAGAACACAGGCAGAAGGAGAAGCAGGCTCCGTGCAGGGAGCCCGACGTGGGACTCGATCCTGGGACTCCAGGATCACGCCCTGGGCCAAAGGCAGGCACTAAACCACTGAGCCACCCAGGGATCCCAGAATTTTATCTCAAATTGTTTTATCTCAAATTGTTTCTGTAGAGTCAGCTCTTAATATATTTTAACAAGAACAGCTGTAGTGGTCGAGATTCATCATTCATCGCTCAGACAGTGGCAACCTAGGATATTAAGTAGTGATACCTGAAATTTTAAAATACATGATAATTTGAAGGGAGTGAAAAAAATAATAGTAGGGAAGACATACATCCATGATTCTGATTTAAGTATCTTAGTCGTGTGTGTATGCGCATGTTTCCTAGTGTTCTGGGTGTTAAGTAGAGCTTTCTATATATATGTTCTTTTAAAGAAAACATTTGGATGCATTCTGTCTGTGCACATTTTTACTCACATTGTTCCTATTTGTACGGTGTTCCAAGCACCTTCAAGATTGCCAGAGTTCTCTTCTGCTGTGATACAGGTCCATAAGGGAGCTACTCCGGCAGAGGCATTGCCTCAGAAAGCCAAGAAAAAGGAATGAATTGCAGGTGCATAGAAATCTTACAAAATGAAGACCACCGTGTTATTTGTGCATACATTAAAAACTGGGGATGTTTTATCTTGTTGAGTCATAAGGTTTTAGATTTTTCTGTTTATTTGATCTTGAAGTTTTCCCAAATCTGCTTAATTGGCTTTAAGAGATGGATATCATACAATTGAAAACACAATAACGTTTTTAAAAGATCATCTTATAAAGAAGTGATAACCCAAAAGAACGACGTCTTTTTTTTTTTTTTTTTTTTTTTATAAAATATGGACCAAAGTCAGTTATCCAGCATCAAGCTAGTCCTTCTGCCCTTAGTGCTCTTCCTCCTCTCGAATGAGTACCTACTGCATTGTCTCCTTGTGCTAAGTAAATGGCAGGAATATATGCAGGTATTTACACATGAAATGTTTAGTAAACTAATCAAATGCTATGCTGATAGAAAAGTAAAAATGGGAATTAAAAAAGTTAATGTAAGCTGGTTCAGGGGAAGGCTTCATAACAAAAGTATGGGGCTTTTTGATTTTGAAGGATGGCTGAAATTTAGAGGATATAGGGAAGAAATTTAATAAAGAGAACAGACTAAACAAAAAACCAGAGACAGAGATTGGAGTGGTCTCTAGTGATTAGGAGAGAAGGACAGTAAGGAGATGGACTTGTTTGAGGTATACAGGTGGAATAAGTGTACAATAGTTTACTGGAAACTAGGAAGGATAGTTTAGTCTTGATATGGATGTGGTCAATGGTAGAGAAATCTAGGTTCTTTGCTAAATATGTAACTTGATTGTAGCATTTTAAAAAGATTAATTTGGTGTTGTGTTTGCTTAAAATTAGGGCCACTTAGAAAACATTTCCCAGTATGTATATTGCTGGGCATTGCAAATAAGATAGCCTGGATTAGAACAGTGGTAGTAGGAATGGAGAAGAAATTGTGAACTACAAGCCAGAAAACATAAGATCTAAGAAAAGGCCTACGTGTCTGGAGACCTTTAAAAATGTGACTTTCGTAAAGGTAAAGATGGAAGCCAGATTCCTAGGATTCGTGAGGAAATGTCAAGGTTATGGATGCAGCAATCATTGATAACTTACTTAGAACATTTGGAAGCTAAGGGAAAGAGAAAAACAAGATGCTTACTAGATGGGTGGTAGATCTTAGAATTAATCGCTTTAAGGTATGATGGATAAATATTTAAAAGCAGAACATATAGAGCCATTTGAGAGGAAGAGATGGACAGTGCTAAAGAGAAGGCAGGCTATTCCAGTAGGGTAACAGATTTCTGTAGTGCCTGGAAGAGATAAGCTCCTGGGATGAGGTTAGGTTATGGGCTTAGCTATAGAGAAGAGGGCATTGTTCTTTGTAAGAACAACCAGAAAATCTAGGAAAGAGAAGGTGAGATTAGAGAAAATGAGAACATGGGAAGGGACTCATATCAGTAATTATCAAATGCATATTGTGTGAGAATAGGGGTAAAGAGTGGAGTTGGGACTCTGTAAAGAAAGGCAATTAAATTCACTTCTGAGAATGAGCCTGGTAGAAATGCCTCCGAAATTCAAGAATTGCTGAGTAAAGATAAGGATCAAATTAAAAACTTTTAGAATCCAAATATGTATGGTTTCGTATGTTTCTCTGGTTCTGCACAAAGCATCAAAGGCAAAGCAAATATTGAGAGTTTAGTTAGAAGGTGAAGAAGACAACATTGAAATACATAATCTTGTGGTCAAGAAGAGTCCACTAAGGCAAGAAAGAACCAATGACGTGAGTGTGTTGAAGGGAGTTCAATGACTTTAGGTTTTGGTGAGGTCAAAGAACAGATACAGTGTTTTTAAGGGAATGAAAGATTAGGGACTGTGGTCACTGTGATCACCATTCAGTGCTGAATGACGATTGAGACCAGAGAAAGGATGGTAGATAAACGTCTAACATCAAGGCTGGAGTTGGAAAGGAGGCTAGCTTTCCTAGCCCCTGTGGTCTCTCATTCTACCCCCTTTCCCTCCAGCCGTTTCTTGAGATTAAGAAAGCACACTGTATTAGAGAGAATTGTAGAAAGCTTGATGCCGCTTGGGGAATCCTGGGTGAGGTGTAAATTAATAAATTACATTAAATGTAATTTGATGACCCAAAGGAAAACTTCCCCTGTGGGATAAAGAGTCCTTTCTCAGCACAGTAGGGGATTATGGAAGCAGAATTCAGGGAAAGCTTGGGAAGAGCCAGGGATGAGACTGGACAGGTAAAGGTAAGCTGAGTGAGTGTGAGGGATGGTAGACATGTTACTTCTTATGTGGAAGATTGAGAGTCAGTGGGTCTGGTAGTTGAAGAGCTCATGTTGCAAGTATGAGCTAGTTTCTCCCAAGCATACATATAAACTGAAAAGAACTAGCTCTTCTTATTTGGTTGTACCAGGTCCTTCTGCTTTATTTATATAGCAAATTGGAATTAAAAGCAGTAGATTAGTGAAGAGTGGAAGAGAGAGAAATTCAGAATTTTATTATAACAGGATATAAAAATATTTTGACAGTTTGCCCCTAAAGAGAATGTGGCATGTGAATAGATATAAACCTACAAGTTATTGAACTAATCTGTTCTTTCATTTTATATATTTAGATGTGACCTTTAGGAAAAATTTCTGAAGATAGAGTGAAACAGGGATAGGGATTAATAGCAAATATGCCTAGTTTGGAAGCACTTTTAATTTACTGACACTAGAATATTTTTAAATTTACTGGACTTGATCCATATATGTCAGCTGACATTTCAATTATGTCATTTAAAAGTGATAATATTTCAAAGTACAAGTCATGCTCAAGACTACTAGGTGTGAAACCATGCTGCTGGATCAAGAAGCCACTGCTCCTTCGATCTCCTATTTGCTCCGTGATTTGCAACCATGAGTCTTATTCTTAGCAACCGTATGTTGCTGGACATACCAGCCTTTTAATACCAGCTTCCTTAGTTACGAGCTTTTTCCCAAAGAATCACTCTTGAGAATTCTAGATTCCCTGAGAGAATCTATTCTGGTCCATAGTGTTTTAGAGAGTCTGGGTTTGAGTTCCACAGAAATCTAGTTTTTACCTGTTAGGTACCTAAGCCATCTAAGCTACTTGAGAATTGAACTGAAGTACCTAGAGCTTTTGTGAAACAGCTGGATGGAAGTTGTAGTTAAAGAACCAGTCCATTCTCTCCAGGTTCCCTCAGACCTGTACATCCTAAGGCAGTGATTGACTTTGTTCTTGGTCCACTTCACACGTACAATGATGCTAAGGGTTCCTGGAAGCTCCTAACTGATGCAGGAACGTACCATGCTTAGAACAGTTTTGTTGTTCCAGCTCCTGTTTGGTATTCAGACCCACTGTTGTGCTCTGTTACAAAGCTACACTACAAAAGCTTTCCCCTCCCCGCTCCATAAAATTTACAAAGCCTTTTAAAAGCACCGAGTACCTTTTTTTGTTGTTGTTAAATTGAGGTAAAATTCACAGAATATACAATTTACTACTTTAAAGTGTACAAGTCAGTGATCTAGTACTGTACTTTAATTATCTCACTATTAATAGCAAAATAAATAACCCACTCCAGCTGTGAGTTTTTTTTTTTTTTTTAATATACCACCCTCTGAAAAAGGGAAGAAGGCAAGGAGCTATAGCTAAAAAAGCTTTAGGTTACATGTTTTCAATAAAAAAAAGATACATGTTTTCCTGAGTAGGTAAAAATGTTTGAAGCAACCATTTAAATAGTTTTGAAATAGCAATAATAGGCTTTCTGTCTTCATGACATTTGATTCGCATCATGTAAGAAATGATTTGCTTAGCAGAGCTATATTATTAAGCTAGTCTCTCTATGGGTATGAGGTTGAATGTGTGTGTGTGCACACATTGGTTTATATTTAGTAATTTTCATTTAAATCCTCCGCTTAGTGTAGCAGAGGGGAAAAAGCCTCTGGCTATTTTTCTGCGACGTTTCATGTATTTATCCCTGCTATATTCTGCTTAATTTATATGTTCAGGATAAATGATGCATTTATAGTCTCTTTCTTTTCTTTTTTTCTTTTTTTTCTTTTCTTTTCTTTCTTTTCTTTTCTTCTTTTCTTCTTTTCTTCTTTTCTTTTCTTTCTTTTCTTTTCTTTTCTTTTCTTTTCTTTTCTTTTCTTTTCTTTTCTTTTCTTTTCTTTTCTTTTCTTTTCTTTCTTTCTTGTTTCCTTTCTTTCTTAAGACCCTATTTAAAATACACAGCAAGGTTACAATACTGGTGCCTATCTCATCCCGGCCATATTTTATCTGAACAAATATTTTCATAGCTTTGTCTCACCAGATTTCACTCTCACTAGTAAGCATACTCATTCTGTGTCATACTCTTTGAGAAAACCTAAGGAAAGGATAATAAAACTTCTATTAGAATAAGTTTCAGAGCTTTGAAATCTGTCATACTCTTTGTCTGCCTTTTAAAGACCAAGTAATAGTAATAATAATAATAAACAGGGCTCAGAAGGATTGTGATTTGCCCATAATCACATTCTAACAACAATTTAAAATTCTCTTAGCCCTCATCATCTGAATTTGCCTTCATACATAACTCAAGGAGAAGAAAACTTCAAGATTCAGAATATGTCTCTTCTCTAAACTTTGTTGTGTCTTACAGTTTGATTATTATAATAGTTCTTACAAGTCAAGGTATTTCAACTGAATCAGTGCACATAAGGAATTGAAGGCTTTCAAAGTGTCTATCTACTGATGACTGTTATCACAGATCCTGTAAGTTGTAGAAACTGGTATTAAATGTGACCTGGTGATCTTGGAGTACTATAGTGAAGGATCGGGGTGTGTGTGTCAACCTAGCAGGTACTCGTATTATGGACTTTAATTACCAGCCTCAGAACTGAAAGAGTAAAACAGAGGTGGAATTAAATTTACCCAGGATTTTTCTACAGTGCCAAAGAGCATTTAAGGACCACCATGCATGATCACTAGACCGGTGACATCTCTAATATTACAGAATGAAAAAAATATCTTATAGTAATGGCACCAAGATGTACTACACTCACACTAAAGCTGTCATCTCAGACTTATCTTGAAGAAGTCTTGTATATGCTACACCATGTAAAATGATAGTGTATCTGCTGATAATGTTTCAATCAAGGAGGTGGTTGTTTTCAGCATAATGAAACAGAGGGAAAGCTCCACAAGGATTTAAAGATGATAATACCATCACCATCTCCAAGAAGAAATGCAGGAAAACTGACTGCAATCAACTTTTGTAGCCTTGTGCTGTTTCCTTATATGGTGAGATCTTATCCCAAGGACTGTGCTAACATTTACACTGTGTTATCAAGTCTTGCATACTGAAATTGTGTGTCTTTGGAGCAGAATATAGTGATCTGGAACATTACTGGGATGTTTTTAAGCGTTGTCATTTTATATGTTGACATTTTTAAGAAGACTGATACCCTGAAGCTGTTTATTTTTTCCTTTATTACATCTATAAATCGAGTATCCAGCTAATGGTAAAGGATGTCCAGAGTTTTGACATCATCAACCAAAGTAGGAAGCTCTTTATTGGCTTTAAGCAGAATGTTGGGCTACATACCGTTGCTCCACTTATGTTAAAATATAAGATTTAATTAAAAGTTATAAATATGGACGACTGCCATATATGCCCTAACAGGCACCCTCCCCAACCCCTCGTTTAGGGTAAGATTTGCTATCAGGTATGTTTCTTTTTACTTCTACACCCTTCGTATTCCTTAATTAATACATTAATAATAATAACCATTGTTACCCAGATATGTATAACAACATATCTTGAGTTTTAACATAGTCCGTGCTGTTATGTGTAAACTCTCAAGACATCACCTATATTTTAACTGATAGCTGATTGGGATGAAGCCTATTAGTAAAATAAGCAGAGATCTCATAATCTCCAAATACATATGTACATCCCTGCAACCTTTGTTTTATAACACACTTTGAAGTTTTAATTCTTGACCATCATGAGTCTTATTCTTATACCTTGTACTCACTTCTCTGTTTTTTTTTTCTTTCTTTGGACAAAGAAGAAAATCATCTTTTCCCCCTGTAAATTTTACAATTAGAGAGGGAGTTCTCAACTAGAACTTAACATGCACCCCCCTGTATGATTCTCCCTACAAGTTACCCAACAGGTCTGATTTTCCCTTTTCAAACGAGAAAGCTCTCCCTCTCTGGCTGCTGAGTGTTTATTCAAGTCTCTGTGATCAGTCACCTCCGAGTTACCTCCCCAATAACCAGTCTACCATCTTCAGCTTATTTCCAAACTGGCATTTAGTTTTAAGTGATCATACTTCTTCTTTTTTTTTATTTTTCTTTCTCTCTTAAAACAGGGCATTTAAACAGAAAGCATAGTCTGAGTTTTGAAGTAAAGTAACAACCACTGCAACTGCGAAACGTTGAATTGGTAAAGATTTTTTGACCCTGTAAGACTGGTATTATCCACTTTCCCCAACTTCTGAGTTATTCTAGCTCTTTTAAAAATCATTTAATATTTCTAAACAATATGACTAAAATTCAGTGTTTTGCAAATATGTGTGACTTTTAATAGAATTTAAATTTTTTTTCACTGAAATGTTCTAGTTGAGTATAAAGCTTCAGGATATGGTGAAATAAGAATTGTTTCTAGTTTGAATTTGAGAATGTATTCACCTGATCCTTCCTTCCTTCCTTCCTTCCTTCCCTCCCTCCCTCCCAGTAGGGCTCCACATTGGTTGAGAATTGATTCTGTCAAGACTATCTTTGGCATTCTTTTTCAGATCCAACTCTAATAAATTGTAGATAAGGATGAACACTTAAATAAATGTATATTTTAAATGATTTTAAGCTAAGACCCCTTAGTGGACTGGTGGTGAGCATTTAAGTCTTTGAATTCATCAGGGTTTTTTGAAATGCTCATCTCCACAGGAGTATTCTCTTTTGTAGGTCTGGAAAGAATGTACTCTTATTAGGACTGCTGCTTTTTAAATTGAGACATTTGAGAATTGGAAGCACAAAAGTTTTTAATTTTCCCTAGCGTGAATAATAAAGAAGAAGAAACAGTAAAATAGTCTTATTTTTATAAATCACACATTTCATATAGCTAAAATAGCTAAATTACACAATATACATGCTTGTTTTGAAAATCAAAACTTGTTAAAGAATCCCAAACTTTAACAAAAATCTCTTGGTTTGTAAGTAGTCCAATGAGAAAGAACTCTTAAAGATGTGTGCTTGCTTGCTCTGTTGGGTTGGAAATGTTTGCCGCCACGAACATCGCCACAACTATGCCCATATCTGTTTGATTTAGTATAAGGTAATGAGAAAGCTATTTCATTTCCTGAAATTTTTTCTGATGTTAAGAAATAAAGCAAATTACTGTTTTAATAACTGAAATGATACTCTAAAAATAGAGCTCATACCTGGGTTATGAAGAATTTGTCAGTATCATGTTTCAGAACGTAAATAATTTTAGTCTTTTGGGGGGAATTTTTCTTTGCTTTAAATCCGTAAGATAGGAGCCATCTTTCAGAAAAGATGAGACTGAACTTCACTGATAAAATAAGAGCTGTGTGATTAAATGGAGTAATAAAAACTGGGTTTGATGTTTCTTAATAACTTTTAGAAAATTTGGAAATCTTTTAATTTAGAAAACTATGAACATCAGAAATCTTTGGAATTCTGGTAGATACATAACCATATGGGGATTTGCTGCATAGGTAGCAAAATACTTTGGTTATGAATACAAGCCTGAAGAGGAACTAATACACCCTATAAAAGCGTTTTATTGGCGCTGAACAATCAAAAACTGTCACTAACTGTTCACAATGGCCAGCCTCTAGTGAACCACTAAAGAAAAAACAACAGGCAGAGTGGCATCACATTTAGGAAAGAAGATAGAGATTGAGAAAATGTGTATTGAATGAAAGCTCCTGGTTGAGAGAGTGATATTGGTGTCTGATTACTTCTGGAGTCCTAGGTGTGCTTTGTGTTACATCTGTGGAAGCTTTTACTCAGATTCATCTGCACATGAGTTCTAACTTACCTCTTGGTTGTATTGTGGCTTTCTGCATTGATTCCCCTCTCCACTCCATGATCAGACCTTTTCCTTCTGTCTTCTTTATCTCTGAATTCTGGAGAGGTCAGCTCTTGACATTCACGTTTCTTCAATACCGTCCCCCCAAAACACATTCTCACAATTTTTTAAATGTCCCCTAATTACACTTTTCTTAACTCAAATTTCTCTTTTGTGATACTCATAAGTAAATAAATATGTAAATACATAAATACATAAATACGTAAATGAATATACATATGTGTTTGTATTGACATCTTACCCCTCAAACAGGCACCTACACACAATTCAGTCTTTTAAGGGCAACTTATAATTGTTAAAGAATTCTTTCTGTTGATAAAACCAAAATATATTTCCATAGGCAGTTATCATTTGTCTAGTAATTTCTAGAGGTAATAAAGCATCCTTAGGTCTTCCAACCATTTTACATTTACCATGGATTCTAGTTCTGTCTGTAGTCTAGTTCTCCTTTATACAATATTTTAGTTGGACAGTGAATGTTTTTCTTAAAATATAAAGCTCATGCTTTAATAATCCAGATGTGATCAGATAATCTATTTTTTCATTAAAACTATTCATACATATATTTGTATATCCCTTTGCAGTTCACAGAGTCCTTTTATAAAAATATCCTATGGGGTAGGATCATCTCTATTTTGCAAATGAAGAAACTGAGGCTCAAAGTGGTTATCACTTGCAGTTTGCCCATTGTCCTGCAATTGCTAATTTAGACATTGCACATCTATTTACAGGGTCCTTTTTTTTTTTTTTTTTTAATTTATTTATGATAGTCACACAGAGAGAGAGAGAGGCAGAGACACAGGCAGAGGGAGAAGCAGGCTCCATGCACCGGGAGCCCGACGTGGGATTCGATCCTGGGTCTCCAGGATCGCGCCCTGGGCCAAAGGCAGGCGCTAAACCACTGCGCCACCCAGGGATCTCTATTTATAGGGTCTTAATGTTATCATTTTAGGAACTTTGTTACCCACTTGTCAGATATAAGCCTATTGAGTAAAACTGCTAGGCCCTTTTGTCATATGTATAGCTGGCTGGTTAGGTCTCTCATCCTGTACTTTCCTAATACATTTTTAAAAATCTGAATGTATATATCTATTAAATTTTGTGTTTGGATTTGATGTGGTTAGAGTATCACCATCTTCCAAGATTGTCTTATAAAAGAACTATGTGATTATAAAGAGATAGATAAATGTTATTAGTAACATTAATAGCATTTGTGTGAAGAATTTAGAGATTTTTAGTTGAATAATTGTAATTTTAATTACTGATTCTGTCATCTTTAGAATTGGTTCCATTTGCATATTTAAATTAACTTTGTAGGTTTTGCTGAGCTTGCTAAAAAGTATGGAGTCAAGGGAAGCAATATCACAGAAACTTATTTTTTAATTTTATTTGAATTCCAGTTAACATGCAGCGTAATATTAGTTTCAGGTGTACAGTATAGTAATTCAGTACTTCATACATGACCCTGTGCTCATTACAGGTGCACTCCTTAATCCCCATCACCTGTTTCACCCATCCCCACACCACCTCCTTTTTGGTAACCATCAGTTTGTTCTCTGTAGCTACAAATCTGTTTCTTGGTTTGTCTCCCCCTTTTTCCTTTTTGCTCATTTGTTTTGTTACTTAAATTCCACCTATGAGTAAAAGTGAAATCGTATGTATTTGTCTTTGACTTATTTCACTTAGCATAATACTATCTCCATCCATGTAGTTGCAAATGGCAAGCTTTCATTCTTTTTTATGACTGGGTAACATTCTATTGTATGTATATATGTATGTATATATCTTCTTTATTCATTCATTAATTGATGGGCACTTGGGCTAATTCCATATCATGGCCATGGCTATTGTAGATAATGCTGCCAAAAACATTGGGGTGCATGTATCCCTTTGAATTAGTATTTTTGTATCCTTTGGGTAAATACCCAGCAGTGCAATTGTTGGATCATAAAATAGTTCTGTATTTGTTTTTGAAGAACCTCAACACTGTTTGCCACAGTGGTGTACCAGTTTGTGTTCCCACCAACAGTGCAAGAGGGTTCCTTTTTTCTCTCCTTGCCAACACCTGTTATTTCTTGTGTTTTTGATTGTAGCCATTCTGACAGGTGTGAGGTGATACTTCATTGTGGTTTTGATTTGCATTTTCCTGACGATGAGTGATGTTGAGCATCTTTTCATGTGTCTGTTGGCCTTCTATATGCCTTCTTTAGAAAAATGTCTATTCGTGTCCTCTGCCCATTTTTCAATTGAATTATTTTTTTGGTTGAGTTTTATAAATTCCTTCTGTATTTTGGATACTAGCCCTTTATCAGATATGTAATTCGCAAAAATCTTCTCCCATTCTGTAAGTTGCCTTTTTGTTTTGTTGATTATTTGCTTTGATGTGCAAATGATTTTTATTTTGATGTAGTCCTAATAGTTTGTGTCTTTGTTTCCCTTCCCTTGGGAGACATATCTAGAAGGAAGTTGCTTGGCTGATGTGAAAGAAGTTACTGCCTGTGCTTTTTTTTAGAATTTTTGTGGGTTCAGGTCTCACGGGTCTTTAATCCATTTTGAATTTATTTTTGTGTTTGTTGTAAAAAGATGGTCCATTTCATTCTTTTGCATGTTGCTGTCCAGTTTTCCCAACACCATTGTTGAAGAGATTGTCTTCTTTCCATTGGATATTCTTTCTAGCTTTGTCAAAGATTATTTGGCCATATAATTATGAGTTCATTTCTGGATTTTCTGTTCTGTTCCTTTGGTCTATGTGCCCATTTTTGTGCCAACATCATACTGTTTTGATTACTACAGCTTTGTCATATAGCCTGATGTTGGAATTGTGGTGCCTCTCCAATCTTGAAAAAGAGATTGCTTTGGCCACTTCTTTTGTGGTTCCATGCAAATTTTAGGATTGTTTGGTCTAGCTCTGTGAAAAATGTTGTTGGTATTTTGATAGGATTGTTTTGGGTACTATAGACATTTTAACAATATTTGTTCTTCCAGTCAATGACTGGAGGCCTATCAAGGCCTCTTTCCTGGAGTCTGTGAGCATGGATTGTCTTTCCATTCCTTTAACTTGTCTTCAGTTTCTTTCACTGATATTTCATAGTTCTCAGAGTATAGATCTTTCACTCTTTGATTAGGTTTATTCCTAGATACCTTATTGGTTTTGGTGCAATTGTAAATAGAATAGTATCACAGAAACTTTTAGGCTCACACACAGTAGCTTAAGTTCTATAAAAATTCATCTAAATATTGCTGTTATCCAGTGCTACACTTTACATCTTATCCCACAAGCTTACCATCAGAAGACTTATCAGAAACTGCTGTTTTCAAGATACATTATGGTTAGGAGGATATTCTAGAAAGCCCATCCAAATAATAAATAATTTTGATATTATGGATATGCATTTTGGCTCTCATCAGTCTGTTCCATTTGTTTTATGGAGTTGATGTGTCAGTGGGATGGGAAAGTAGCTGGTTTCAAAGTCTTTGAGTTTGGGCAGGCAGCAGAAGAAAGGGACCATGGGATAAAGAAGGAGGACATTTCCAATGGGAAACAATTGTCAATAGAAGCTGCCTCCATGACTACCTGTCCCACTTCAAAATTAAAGTTTACCTTCCTGTGTACTTCAGTTGGAAGGGAGCTAAGGTTCTAGCCAAAATGCTGCATATTATTATCCATTAAAAAATGTCCCCAAATGCAAACAATAGAGCAGTGGTGCTTGCTAAACCTGCCACTCATTTCTAAATCTGTTTTCATATTTTCCCAAGAACTAATTATAAGCATGTAGCTTCTAGAGTTTGACATTTTCTCCTTTTCTGGCACTCATCTTAGCAGTGGTTTTGTGATCACATCTGTGAGTATCAATTTCCTGGAATAGAATTCAATTTTCACCTAGATTTTAAAATCATTTAAATTGAGTGGATGTTCTTTTACGGTCTTTGCATCTTTACTGACTTAAAGTTCTCTTCTCCACATTGCTTAATCTGTCCTTTCTGGTTTGAGGATTGTGCTCTTTTTATGAAGAATATGGAAAGAAACAAAATGAAGATGGAACTGCATAGCCTTGCCTTCTTTTAGGGCTTAGCATTAAACAGGGTAAACAGTGGATTTTCTTAATTTTCTCCTATTTCAAACTTAGCTTTTTTTCACCTTCAACATTTTCCACAAGCTTCAGATCATTATATATTCTGATTTTAGTCTTCAAGGATTACTCTTATTATATACAGGTAGGTTTTTTACTCCATCCATCTTTTCTAAGCGTTCTTTTCAGCTCTAGTTCTATGTGATTCTCTTTGTTACAACTGATTTCTTTAGATTTCTCCCTAATCTCTTTATTACAATAATTTATTATTGCATAATCAGAAAGTCATATTTTAGCATCTTCTGTGGCTTATGAATCACTGACCCCTATAACTATGGGACCACTCTGAGGCATCGTTTTTTTTTTTTTTTTTTTTTTTTTCCTTAGCCTTTTTTTTGGAAAAGGTGTTTTCTCCCAAACCTGGAAGCAAATGTTCAGGGCTGGTCATTTAGGAAACATTAAATATTTGTTGAAACCAGGTTTGGTAAGTGTTCACTGTATATAAAGCAGATTAAATCAAGGCCTCTTTCCTGGAGGAGCTCATAGTCAGTAGAAAAAAAGCTAACATATAAGGATTTGCAATGCACTGTGGTAATTGCAGAAATAGCCAGGATGCCTGTCATCCAAGAGCCCAAGTTATTCTCGTTTCTTGCCTCTGTAAATCCTAAATTTATGCCACAAATTCTTAGAGTTTCTAGTATGTTCACAACAGCCAACCAGTTCTCTGTAGGTCAGAAGTCCAGAGTATATGTTTCCCTTCTTTTTTCAACCTTGGGAAAGAGAGATTGTCAGAATGTCAGTTTGATCAGGTTTATCTTCTAGCAAATTCAGACCTCCGGTTAGAACCCCCCATTTCTGTGCTCCCCTGGATGATGAGTTCCCTCGATTGTCCTTAGATTGCCTCAGTGTTTTGTTCATAGTGCTTAGTTTTGTGTTCACTGGAATGCTTCCTTTGCACTTCCAATTTCAGATTTTATAGATTTCTTATATTTGATTTTTGCTCCTCCTATCCTTTAGCTCTTTTTCTCTTACATTCTGGTTCAGGTTCCACCTAACCCAGTCTGTAATGCTTCTGAGATGATTTTATCTTTTGCATTAACTTTTAAGTGTACTTTTTCCTCATTCTCTATATAGCTTTATATATATAGACATCTTTCCGTAAGTATTTTTCCTTTCTTTTTTTAATCCTTCTAAGACAACATCTGGATGTTTTCCTGGTTCTCAGTAGATAATCTGATTATCCCCTAGGACAGACTTATAGGAACATTCTAGAAGAAGAAGGCATACATTGTGCAAAACCCTATCCACTTATATTTTGAAATACTTCTGCTATATTTTAGATTGGCTGCTTCTGCTCTTCTCTGTTCTGCATGGAATGCCTGTGTCCTTTTCAAGATCAGCTTCTCAAGTCACCATTTACTCTGTATGCAGGATGGCAGACTAGTTCATTTTCTTCTTTATGCCCACAGGACTTTGTTCATACTGGAAGAGCATTTAGTACCACCCAAGCATTCCTTATTTAATTTTGGTGCAGTGGATTTTTAAAAAGTGCACATACACTTCAAAGATGATTGAAAACGTCATTATAGTGGCTCCTTTCCCTCAGTTTACATGCAGAAAAGCCTTTTGGCCCCCAAACCTAGCTGATTCCTGCTTTCAGAAAGATTTGCATCTCTTTGGAAAGAATGATGTGGTTCATAGCATTATACAGATATGAATTAAACAGGCTTCTTAGGGGAAAGTGATTTTTCAGCTCTTCTCAAGTTGGATCTTTGATTCAGCAGTTATCTTAAGGCCCATCAAGTTTCTAAGAAGGAAACTGAAGGATATAGAAAATATGCCCTTGGCCCCTGCAGTGGAGTTGAGAGGTGTGAGGAGGGGTGAACAGCAGCCATAGTGGGGTCACAGCAGTTTGCTATCCAGTGAGTGTGGTTCAAGCCACAGGTGCAGTTCTAAAATGATCTAAGTGGCAGAGAAAAGACTTAAACTTTTGGAAGATTGAATAAAAACTAAGTAGAAGAGATCAGGAAAGCATTCTAGATAGGGAGAAAAGCACAAAGTAAAGGCAGAGTCCAGGAAACCCAGACCATATTTAGCTGACTCTCATGGCCTCTCTTTTCCTGTTCGTGTCATTTCTGTTTCCTTCTATTAATAACAATAAATTTGGTTGTTTTTTTAATTAATACTTTTTCAAGTTCTTCTGTTCTCAGAATTTCTTTTCACTTGTGTTCTTAGGATTTTTCATTTAGTTTCATCTCTACTTTCAAGTCTATTAAATCCAAGATTTTGTGCCCCAGTAAATGGGGCAGTTAATAAGCATAATAATAAGCATAATCCTAGAAATTTGAATGTCATTTTTTAAAAGTAGAATAACATTTTATCACAAACCTGAAAGAATTTGTTCACAAAATAGTCATTTTCCCTGCAAATTTTAGCTTATAAATTGAAATTATTTCTGTGGCTCACCTAAAAAGTATAGCATGCTGTTAAGATAAATCTGTCTGTCAAGTTCTGGTAGGAGAAATTTTGTATGCTCTTTAAAGTTTGGTTTAACACGTAAAGATAAGCATAGTTCATTTGTGTTTGAGTTGCTTCGAGATATGTTGTTGAAGTTGGAGAAAGTTGAGGATTTCTTAAAATCCTCAACTGATGGAGATGCACGCCATCCAAAACTGATAGGAAATCATATGTAACAGGATGATGTAGGGTGGGAAGGTGCTGCAGAGAGGGGCAGCAGAGCCTGAGATAAGATGACGGTGTGTCCTTCTAAAAATACACGAGTGTTTGAGAATTTCACTGGCAAGGAGTAACCATAATGGGAACTAAATTTCAAATGTACAGTTCCAAGAAAGATTTGTTTCACTAAGTAACCTAGCCACTGGAGGGAGCCTTTGAACTGTAAGGAACAGCAGTAAAGGAAAGGAAGATCAAAGCTTTGATTGAAGCTTTTTGAGAAATAAGATCAGGTTGCCAATTGGGCTTTGAGGAGTAACCATGAGATGAGGCTTAAAAACTGAAGAGCAGAATAAACTTCTCTGGCATACTTGGGCTTCTCGGTGACTGCTGCCCAGTTGGGGCGGGTTTGACCACTAAGAGAAATTTAACTGGAAATTCGAGAGATCTCTGGCCATAGGGACTACAGTTAAGAATGGAGTAGCCTCAGGTGAGTATGTGGGCCAGTTGTCCCTAGCAAACATGAAAGTGGAGAAATTGGTGGATTTGTGAATGTAGCTGTATTTAGCCTGCTGAATTCATAAGGCCCATGTGTTGATAGAGAAAACACCTTGCAGACGTAGTGCCAAAAAGAAGGTAAGAGGCCCCATTTCCAAGAGGAAACAGAAAATCCTGACCTGGTAATTAGAGAAAACGAATATTTGGGATGGCCTTTTGTTTTCAGGTTCCCATTATGTGTGTTTTATCTCACCGTATTGTTACTACAGATCTTCTGTCTTCATGCTTAGCAGCAGGTATTGTTGTCTGAATGCAGTCTTTACATGGCACCCTAGTATATGACGCAGATGAAAGCAGGGTGGGAGGAAGATGTGTTGTCCTAGGGCCCTATCCCCTCAGCTTCCTCCCCAGGGGCTCCTGAGATGGTTTTGCAGCCTGAAACGAATTTAAAAATCAGTCTTTTCAGGTGAAGATTTTATGCAAACTGGAAACCAATGACAACTTATAAAGATCAGGTTTTCCCAGTTTTGCTTTCTGTAGCAGGGTTTTGCATTTCATAATGATTAACACATTGCAGTTAATCTGAGGAACAGAAAGGAGAGAAACCCACTCAGCCGCTGTAGTGCTATGTGTTCTTGCCTAAGCCCTTCATCTTTTCCTGCTTTGATTTTCTGTGAAAGATCTGATGTCAGGATACAGCTTAATTTTATCTTATAATACAGTTGGCCCTTGAACAATGTAGGAGTTAGAGGCACCGAAAAGGGAAAATATGTTTAATATAAATATTAAAATATATTTTAAATGTTATATCTAATAGAATTGTTAAAACATACTTACCATAAATGTTAAAATATATTTAATAAAGCTGTACTGAAAAAAAATCCACATGTAAATAGACCCGTGCAGTTCAAACCCACATTGCGTCAAGGTCAACTATGGAGCCATTACGAATAAAAATGTCTTTCTCTATACATCCTGCTTTGTAGTTGGACTAGTCTAGTGTTATGTAAAAATACCAAAAATCGTTTCAACCTGTTATGGATATTTGAAGCTCAGGGTGTCTATGCAGTAAGTAAAACTACTTCATGAATGAATAATTGCTCCTGTTTACCCCGTAGACATTTCTGCACGTGTGCCTCCATGACCTCTCTCTTTACTAAACTTTATAGCATTTTATTAATCACATACAACCAGGTGACATTTATTCTGTTGCTCTTCCAGATTGTAGTTGTTGAACTTTTCTTGTCTGTACATTGTCTCAATGTCTCAACTTTAAACGCCTTGCAACAAGAGGCAAAATTGAAGTTTTTTGTTCTCCTTGCATACTGTCCACCTTCAGCAAATAGCTGCCTTGATTTTTATCTTGGCGGTCTTAACACATACGTTTTATAAGTTGTCAACTTGCTTAGTGTGTGGTGACCAGTGTGTTACGGACTGGGTGTTAGGTAATCAGCAAGCTGGCCGAATTTTAAACAGAATGTCTTCTTTGTGGTATTCTGACCCAGGAAAACTGATAGTATACTGAGACTTCTTACACAATGGCATATGAGAATGTGATATCTGGCACCTTGAAGGTGTTTTAAATTTTATGTCTTTGAGTTCTATACTGAAAAATAAACCCACGACAAACAACTTGACCTGCTTTCCTGCCCTCAAATTATTTAGACCCAAAAATAGTGTTTTGTTGTACATACTTGAAAATCATAAATTAAAATTAGTTTTTTAACCTTATAAAACATTTAAATGTTATTAGCAATCCTTTAAAAATATACAGTTCTGAGTATGTTATACTACAATTAATACATTAAAAATCAAACAGTATCATTTCTAATATAAAATATGTTCAGAAACTTGATTTTCATTGTGCTCTGCTTGTAGAAAGTGTAAGATGCTTTCCCATATCCTATTTGTCTTTACAATATTTTGGTGGTGAGAAGGCTTATTATTATTTATGTCGACTCGCTAGTCCCTTTGTGAAGATGCTGGATGTTATCCCTTCATGCCCCAGGAGAGTGTTTGTACAGAGCCAGTTTCTGGCAAGTGAGGAGTCCCCTGCCTCAGCTTTTTGGAAAGTTTACTGTCTGTTCAGTATTGAGTACTGATAAACAACTATTGTTAGGCATTTATCAAGTAATAAATGGGCTTCAGATTGCTTTCTCTTCTCTCATTTTGTTCCTACAAGAGAGTAAGGCAGATGTTACTCCTGCTTATGAAATAAGAGCCTGGGATATTAAGAGACTTACTTATATGCCTTTGGCTGTATTACTTACCAGTGTAGAGCTGACTTACACAGTCCATCTGCAATTTTCAGCCCAGTATTTTTTCCATTAGACCTACTGACTCATACATTCTGAGTTGCACCCCACTGTGAAGTCCTGTATCAAGAAAGGGAAATGAAGTTGCATCAAGTTGAGTTCAGTGGTCAAAGTTCTGGTACTATTTTAAAGAAACTGAGTGGAGACTGCAGAGTTCCTATATATCCCCTACCCATGCACAAATGTCTTTTGATTTTGTTGCAATATTAACTTTCAAATAAACTTTATATAAATGCAAATATTATGTTAATGCAAAATTAGGGATTCCTTAGTTCCAGTTCTCACTAAATGTAAAGCAAAAGTGAGGAGAACATTGGTATTACTGAGTTATGGGGTATTTTCTTTTTCTCAATTCAGTGGAAAAGAGGGACTCAAATCATCTGCATAGGCTTCTTATTTTGGCTACCTAGTTCAAGAGTATTAATCTTCTTCAGAATTTTCCCATGTAGTTATACATCATCTTTTTATGTCAGGGATTTATTTCCTTCCTGGGAAGCTTTCCTTGTTTAGAGTTCAGTTTCTGGCTAATTGAAAACCATTTTAAGTTATTCTTTCTGTCTGACAGTTGGACTACTTTAAAGGTTAGAATGTGGCACAGCCACCAAAACTTCCTGGAGTAGAGGGTATTTCAGAACTTTGTTGGTGTGATCTTGTTAGTGCCTCGTGCACTTAGAGCCAGAGTGAAAATGATGATTGCGTTGTTGATTTAGAAATCCCCCTCTCCAACCCCTGACTTGGCTTCAGAGCCCAGTTTGTTTCTTCAGCCCAACCATTTCTCTGTCCTGCTAATCATGGGCAGTGGACATACCATAATGTTGCTGTGTTTCTTTTTTGCCTCTTTTTAGTCATGGGTCTTATCTGACACATTAAAAAAAAAAATCAGTTAATAGTCTGTACGGTGTAGATCAAGAGAGAGAGCTAGGTGTTTAAAAAAAAAACAAAAAAAAAACAGGGTCTGGGTTGAAGTCCTTACTATACCAGTTCTGGAATCTTGAGCAAGTTATTCAGGAGTGTATTTCCCTTACCTGTCAAATGAAGATGATTCTCCCCTCCTCTGCCTACCCCACAACGTGAGGTCAGATGAGATAATAATTGACTACGAGTGAGCCTCAAGAACTGTACAGCTCAGTGCAGATGTAAGTAGGATGCAGACAAAAGGAGGAGCCTTAGGAAACTGCATTGATCATGCAAGGAAAGTAGGTTCGAAGAATTCATTCTCCCTTATCTTGACTTGTCTGTATGGTGTAGATGGCCTCTTCTTCATCTTAGTAATTCAGGGATGACTTTTTTGGATTGGGTTGCAGCGGGGTTTTTTGTAGGTTTTTTTGTTTTTTTGTGGGTTTTTTTGTCTTTTTATAAATAAGGTCAGTTGGGTAAGTGCTGCACTTGCTGAAATGTGATACCATTTGGCATAGAACAGTAACTGGTGCAGAGCGAAATGATAAAAAGAAAATTCTGAATTCACCAAATAGCATAGACTGCCTGATAAAATACCACCACCTTCTTCATCATCATCATCATCATCATCATCATCATCATCATCATCATGTGGTGATTGCTAATCAGTTCTCTATGGTCTTCTCAAAAACCCCAGTTAATAGTTTGACCTACATTCCTATTTCCAATAAAAGTTACCCTAGTAGCTATGCTTCACGATTTCGCCTCCAATCACTTATTTACAATATGTGGATTCTGGATGTTAGTAGGTCAAGTTAGTTTAGCCACAATTTATAAAAAGCCTTTTTTACATTGATAGTGCCTTACCATGTAAGATACACTATTCATAAAAGGAACCAGAGAACTAACTGTAGGACTCCAGGACTTGAGTTTTAAAGGATCGGTAGCACTGCTGGAAGAGAATAGGCCGACTGTGCTGGAAATAATCCCATCTGAAAGGTAGCTTAGCCCCTGCCTCCTCGGCTTTCATGACTAATGGAAAAACTCCTTTCAAATTCGAAAGTCTATTCATTCCTGCCTTCTCCTCTGAAATGCATTACCAGTTTTATCATCAGGAAGAACTTGATTATTTTTCCTTTCCTATTGGCTTATGTTTATTCTTCCTAAAATGACTTTTCTTGAATTTAACGGGCTCAGAAATGAGTTCCTGTATTGAGCTTTGCAGGCTTGATAGCGTAAATCAGCTCAACTGGCTAAATGCCTCGCTAACTGAAACTTCCTAATGTAGCTGGAACTCACTTGTGCTCTTGAGCGTGGAGTCTTTAAAGTGGATTATTGATTTACCAGCGCAAGATGGTGAAGTGTCTCTAAGGAAGGACAAGACGCTCCCTCTCCTGATCCTTGAGCAAGTCTTTCCTTGCTGATTTCAGGGGCTCTGAGCTATGAGCAAAATCCTAACCATGTTTATCTCGCTAGGACAACCCATCCTAAATGCTCAGTAAAGAAAGAATAATTCTTCTCCCACTTAACCACTAAAGAACAACATATGTTTCTAACGTCAGCTTTTTATTTTTTTTTTTATCTTTCATTTTTTTGTTGGTAAATCTCCCAGACAACAGCAGTTCTGTAGAGAGTTTAAATATGAAGGAATGGCAGGACGGGCTAAGGGCACTTCTACCCAACATTAACATCAACTTTGGTGGACTGCCCAATTCTTCCTCCCCCTCCAACGCCAACCACAGTGCACCA
Source organism: Canis lupus baileyi (assembly GCF_048164855.1). Lineage (NCBI taxonomy): Eukaryota > Metazoa > Chordata > Mammalia > Carnivora > Canidae > Canis > Canis lupus. Next base: position 49,614,865 of record NC_132852.1, on the reverse strand, counting down.
ACGTCCAACCCTGCCACCACCGACAGCCTGAGTTGGGACAGCCCTGGCAGCTGGACAGACCCAGCCATCATCACAGGTAACTTTCTCCCTCCTTCAGCTCCACTGACTGCCATCCGTTTGGTTTTTAGCACCAATTAAATAAAAACAGAGGTCTCTTCAGCATAAGCTTCTCTTCACAAAGCCGCAAGCGTGGGGTGGCCGGCTTCGCTCTCTGGGGTCGTGCAGTCTCTGCTAACTGTCGGCCTAGTTGTAGAACAAGGCACTTGGCGCCTAGGTTGGTTCTTGGGTGTGAGTAGGTGCTCATGTCTGGCAGCATGTGTGTATTTTTCAGGTCTCAAAGTACAAAAGGATCTGACTTACCTTTTAAAGGAACATACTCCACTTTTTAAAATAAAGCTCTCTATTATAAGGCTCTCTTGTTTACGTATCCCTGTCAGAGAAGGAGAAGCGCAGCTGGGGAATGACGGTGTCCAACTCTGGGGACTCGGTTTTGCCGCTCTGCCTCTGTGACAGTGGGGGACGGTGTCTATATAGTTGAAGAGGAGGCATGGGTTTCTGGCACAATGAATCATCCGTGGAAGGGGGGAGGATCAAAAAGAACATAACATTCAAAAGGTCTTGTTTGGAAGGAATCTAAGACTCTAATTTTTCTCTTTTTGGATAAATGAATCACCTTAAAAATTCTGTTTGTTGGATTTCTGGTTCTTTCTGCACAAACTCACCATTTTCCCTTTTGTTTTCTTTTCTCTCCACAGGTATTCCAGCAACTTCAGGAAACAGTTTAGACTCTCTTCAAGATGACAATCCTCCACACTGGCTAAAATCCCTTCAGGCCCTCACAGAGATGGACGGCCCCAGTGCTGCTCCATCACAGACCCACCACAGCGCCCCCTTCAGCACACAGATCCCTCTGCACAGAGCCAGTTGGAATCCCTACCCTCCTCCTTCAAATCCTTCCAGCTTTCACTCCCCACCCCCAGGCTTTCAGACAGCCTTCAGACCCCCCAGCAAAACCCCCACAGATTTACTACAGAGTTCCACACTGGACCGCCATTAGGGAAAGAGGAGAAACCATTAGAAAATGCAGGATTTGTCCCACCCTGTTTTCTCCCTCTTGGCCCATCCACAGCTCCCTTCTCATCTCTTATGTTCTGAAGAATCCAGTTCCTGATCAATTTTTTTTCTCCCCACCCCCAGATGCAATGCGATCACAGGGTCATTACCATCTTTTTTTGTTTTTATTGTAAAAGTTTCTGTTGATCCAGCATTTGAGTGACACTGTTGAATGTTTCCTAAAAATGCCTTTTTTTAAGGAGGGGAAAAAAAAAATCAAAGGGCAGTCTCAATATTTAGAAAATTACCGTCTGTCTGTTGCGCATAATAATGACATAATCTGCTTAGCAGAAAATGACGATTAATCTTTAGGAAAGGTCAAGTAAGTGCATTATCAACTGCAGAAATTTGAAAACCAGGTTAATTGAAATGCGATTGCTAAGTGCACGGGGGGAAAGCAGTGGTCCTGGCATCCATCTTGTATTCAACTTATCACTATTGCAGGGAAAAATGCTTTTCATTTAATTTAATTTCTAAATCTTTTGGCAAGTTGATGGAGAGGACTCGATTGTGTCGTTAAGCAAGAGAAGTTATTGGAAGTTGACAGAAAGACAAATTGATATGTAGTAGTAACTGGCCTATTGCTAAAGAGTTTATAAGGAGGGGAGAAGTGATTTTTTTTTTTTTAAAGGAGAAAAAAAATTTTTGGCTTTAGATTCAAAGTAAATCCAGACGTTTTAAAGAAAAAAAGTATTCACAGATTTAATACCTATGCATAACATAAGAGCTGAAATAGAAATGATTTCTTCAGTCTTTCTCCTCTGTCAGAATCTTTTTTTCTTTTACCTTAAATTCACCTGACTGTGCACTCTGAGATAGCACTGCTCTGGGGCCATCTGATCACCATCAGGAGCAAATCTCTGACCTCCTTGCCTGCAGCTTTTACTTAACCCTGTAGTTTCTGGACGTTTGTGCAGTATTGAAAAGACAGGAGAAAAGAAAACAGAAACCTGGTTATAACCTGACGCTAAAACTAAAAACAAGGAAATGTACCTCTTTCTTCAGAATTAAAACTAAAATCTTAAATAAAACAGAAAACTTGATGATGACCCTTGGGTTGTTCTTGTTTTTGTTTTTCCATTTTGTGGTATGTGAGTTTGAAACATTTTGGACAGCTGTCATCAGATATTTCCATCGATTTTACATGTTCAACACCAGGAAAAATGGTACAGAAGAAGAAATGAGGAAAAGAACTCGTCTTATTGTCAGTCTTTGCCATCTTTGAAGATCAACCCATCTTGTCCTCAAGAGTTCTCTTCCTGCAACTTTTGATAGAAGATACCTCCTCCCTTCCCAGCTGAAAAGCCTCACGGGCCAGAAAGGAGCAGATGAGCTATTGGTGTGCTGAGATGTTGGTTGGCTTGGGAGGCCTGGTGGGAATAGCCGGTGTGCCATGCAAGTAGCAGTGCCTTGTGTGAGTGCCATGCTGGGAAAGAGATCAGGAGACCATAATGTCTCTTGATGTAGACCTCCGGCAGACAAATCTATGGCCAGCCCATTCTAGGGAATACCTAACAATGGAAAGATGGTCATACCACTGACCAGAAGAGGGTGGGGACAGAATGAAGTGTTCCCTACCAGATTCCCAAGATCTGTATGGTTTGCATTTCCTGGCTTGGATTATATTCACAAATCCAAACCTGGAGTTTGCACATTTTCAGCCACATCCAGTAATGGAATCTTTGTCGAATGAATTAAGTAGAGCTTCTAAATAATGTATTATGTGCTTTCAGATTGATTTTTTTTACCTGTTATTTTGTACGTCAGTTTACTACAAAAATGCACAAAAAAAAAACAATTCACAGTTTTTGAAAAACAGGATAGTCTCAAATGTCACCACAAATAGATGACCACATGAATAGTAAATGCTACTGTGATAGAGGACTAGAAACTGCAGACTCTCTTTGTCCTATGAAACTTGGCTTTGGTCTCCTCAATTTTCACATTGCACTAGAAAGTGATGGGTCCACACACAGATAATATTTAGGCAGCAGTGATTTGTAATCAAAGCCTTTGGGGGAGGGGGACTTGGATATATCAATAAAAATGTTGCTTTTTCTGTAAAAGAAGGGAAATTCAACCTTGCTATCTGTGCCATGATTGTATGTAAGCACAATGAATCATACATAAGAGTATAAAACATAAATATCATTTAAATAATAATATAACAAACACCTGTGTGCCTACCCAAGTTGAATGTAGAACCTGCACTGTCCTAAGGACTCCCTCTTCACCCCTCTCCACTTACACTTCCTTTTCTCTTTTCATCATCCGCAATTAACCATTGTCTTGATTTCCTCATTAACCTTCCTTTAGAGTCTTGCCACTTAACATATTTCTCCCAGAATAATGTGCTGTTTGGATTTTAAAAGCTGAGCTGTAAACCAAAACCTAGCTGGGTAAGGAAAAGGGCAGTACCGTCACTATTAGATCAAGGCTTTTGGGAGAAGATACAACCTTCTGTGGGTCATAGTTGGGCTCTAGCTTCCCTGATAATTTCTAAAAACCAATCCTGGGGCAGTGTGCAAGGTCACAAGTGAATCTTAGAAAACAGAGTCCACCGCAGTCGGGGCATGCGGCAGGGCTGTTGTGAGCCCAGCCCTGGGTGTCTGGCAGAGACATGGTCTGAAGAGGCAGACTGTCTGTTTTCTGGGTCTCACCTCCACCAAGGCTTCCCCTCTGTCCTCCTCAGTGCCAAAGCATAACATGTGGAATTGGGGTGTTTAACTGATCGATTTATCCTCCAGGGCATGGAGAGAACAGAAATTCCACTAGGTTTGCTCAAAGTCAGATAAGTACCAAAAAGAACCTGGTCCAAACTGATGCGCAGTCTTGGTATAAAAGCAGTGGGCATCTTGGTATCAACAGCCCTCGGTATGTCTCTCCCGGGTCACAGGACTCAAATCCGACACACAGCCTCCATTCCTGCTACTTCTTTCACCTTGCTTCTTTGTTGGGTCTCCAACCCTGCCCTTCCTCCCTCATCTTCCTTTATGTTACATCTTACTCTTTTTTTTTTTTTTTATAAAGTCTCCAATTTTGTGGGAGTGACATCTTCCACCAACTTCTTAAGAAAGATATGTGGGAGATAGTAATTTCATATCTGGAAATTTTAGTAATATCATACCTGGATATATTCTCAGTTAATAGTTTCATGGATACAGGATTCTAAATTACAGATATTTTTCCCTTTAGAACTTTACAGGCATTAGTCTGCTGTCTTCTTGCTTCTGGCATTGCTGTTAAAAAGCCCAAAGCCATTCTGATCCTTTATATGTAATAAAAGGATTTTTATTTTTTTTTCTCCCTCTCTGGAAGATTATAAAAATTATCTTCTGTGTTCTGGAATTTCACAATGCTGTTCCTTAATATGGCTCAATTTTAATTCATTGTGCTGCACACAATGGGTACACAGATGTTTAAGATCTCGTGACTCGTGTCCTTCAGTTTTGGGAAATTTCCTTTTCATTAATGAATTTCTTGCTATTATTTCCCCTGTTCTCCCTGTCTAGAAATCCCATTACTCAAATAGTGGACTTTTTGGACTTTCCTTTGCTTTTCTTTTTTCCAATTTTTTTTTTAAGATTTATTTATGAGAGACATAGAGAGAGAGAGAGAGAGAGGCAGAGACACAGGAGGAGGGAGAAGCAGGCCCATGCCGGGAGCCTGATGTGGGACTCGATCCCGGGACTCCAGGCAGAATCCAAACCGCTGAGCCACCCAGGGATCCCCTCTTTTTTCCAATTTTCTATCTGTCTTTTGCTCTTCATTCTAAGGAAGTTTTATTTCAGTGTTACTGTTTATATTCGTACTTTTATTCTCCTTGTGTCATTTCTATTTATTCACATTGGTTTTATCTATTGGCTTTGATCCCCGTCTTCCATCTTAGAGATTTCTCAGATCCCTTGTAATCCTTGTTACTTGCTCATGAATAAGACTATAAAAAGCTAATAGGAGGGGCACCTGGGTGGCTCAGTGGTTGAGAGTCTGCTTTTGGCTCAGGTCGTATTCCCAGGGTCGCAGGATCGAGTTTCGCATCAGGCTCCCTGCAAGGAGCCTGCTTCTCCCTCTGTCTTGCCTCTCTCTTTGTGTCTCTCATGAATAAATAAATAAAATCTTTAAAAAAAAACAAAAGCCGGTAGGAAGTTTTGGAAGCCTGAAGGCTTGCCAACTTTGAACTTCACTGTTAGAAGATCTGGATGGGCTCTATACTGGAGAACTCCTATTGTCATTATCTTGAGGCCTTTTCCCCTGAGCTGGTCAATTCCATGAAGAGTTCTTTGATGGCTGGCCTATAGGGTAAGGGACTGACTACCAAGCTGTATTGGTAGTCTCTGTATTCATTATGCATCTATTCCCTTAATCTCTGTTTTGAGTTCTTTCCTTTCCAGGGATTAAGTCTCTAGATATCTGCCCACGTGGGAGACATGTGGTTGCACCATGGTGTGGAGTAGGGAAACGAATCTAGGGAGCTAACTTTTTTTTTTTTAATTTTTTTTTAAGTTTTTTATTTATTTATGATAGGCACACAGTGAGAGAGAGAGAGGCAGAGACACAGGCAGAGGGAGAAGCAGGCTCCATGCACCGGGAGCCCGACGTGGGATTCGATCCCGGGTCTCCAGGATCGCGCCCTGGGCCAAAGGCAGGCGCCAAACCGCTGCGCCACCCAGGGATCCCAGGGAGCTAACTTCTTATAACAGCTTTCTCTGTCATCTTTATTTTAGCCCCACCCTATACATTTTATCCTTGGTTCTAGGGGTGCCTGGCACTGTCCGTTTCTGTGCTCTTGAAAATTCCACTGTGTAAATTGCATTGGATCTCAGTTTCCCCACTCTTAGCTTGAGGCCTCTCAGAACAACTGAGTTCACTCAGCCATCTACTTTCTGGGTTGCTGGTTTTGTTCTGTTGTCTCTTCTTGCGTTCTCCCTGTTTTTCTGTTTGTTCTAATTTCAGTAGATCTTTAGGAAGAAATGAAATTAAATATGAAGGTTTAATCTACTATCTTAGTCCAGATTTATACTCTATTTTTTTGTTTTAGATTTTATTTATTTATTCATGAGAGACACAGACTGAGAGAGAGAGGCAGAGAGGCAGGCAGAGGGAGAAGCAGGCTCCACGCAGGGAGCCCGATGCGGGACTCGATCCTGGGTCTCCAGGATCACACCCTGGGCAGAAGGCAGGTGCCAAACCGCTGAGCCACCCAGGGATCCCCTATGCCCTGATTTTATAAGTTAAGAGGCATAATTCGTTGGGCAATAAGGTAGGGGAACTTCTTGCCAATATTGGCCAATGAGCACTAGCCACCATGTTGTATATTCCTTCGTTTGAAAGGCACCTGACCATGTTTGTTTTGTTTATCTTGAAGCCGTTTCTCTCATTTTAACATCCTGTTTTCCAGTGAGGCTCTTGTGATTTACAGTCAATAGTTTGCTTTCCAAAAGCTCATCATACAGGGGATTACTTAAATGGTTAATATTTTAGTCTGGATGTTAAAGGCAAGTTTTACTATAGTTTTTGAGGGGAGGGTATTGCAAGGCAGATGGATGTGGGTCATTTTCTAGGCTACATTGAATTAGAACGATTCTGGAAATTGCAGAGGAGGCAAGAATACCCTATCCTTAACTGTATATGAATTATAATATGTGAATAGATCATAAGTGTCAACAACGCCTCTCCACAAGGATTATGCCAATATAGAGCAGAAGCAGTTAGTGCTCTCCCACACAATTGCCTGAACTCAAAGACATGGCATGCACTACATGGCATGCACTACACTCAATTGATTTGAGTTTTCTAGCTAATTTTTACCAACATCTTTGGATTTAAGGTACTTAATATATTTAGGGTATGTAAACTTTAAAAAATTTAGCTTATATACCTTTATATACCTTAAACATATTAATGAAATGTATCCTGTCAGATGTAGCTATTTCTGCCCTAGTGGTCTATCCAAGTGAGAGATGACTCAGGTCATTGGTGTGAATTTTTTAAAAAACCAAGTACTCATTTCATTGCAAAAAGCAGTACTCCTTTGTGCTTAACACATTGTTAATTTAGTCCAAATATAGCTTTCAGACACTCAGGCAGTTCCTACCAGGAAAAGCTGCCTTCAAATACACATTTCTAAAATTGTTTTTGAACAAATCAATTTAAAGAAATGAGTGTAGGATTTAAAGATCCCTTTAAAGGATAAAAGCATTATGTTATTGGGGGTAACCCAGGTGAGTTGGGAAAGAACATTAACATTGGCCCAAATATTTGGGGTACATCTCATATGAAAGAATTGGCCGTTGTAAAGAATGTATTCCACATTTGGTCCATCTCTGGGGGAAACTGAGTGTATTAGGCAGATATTTGTAAGTGTAGTCATGGCACCTCCTTCCACAGCATCTCTTCATAGTTCAAGGAAGTAGGTGTACAAGAGCAATAGAAATTAATAGGCCAAATAGAAATTTTGTGTGTGTGGGCTGGGTGATTTAAAAACTCAAGGGCTCATAAATAAGAGCATTTAAAGAGAAATAATGATCAGCAGCTTTATTTTCACCTTTGCTATTCACAAAACTAAAATGCTATTATTAAAATACCATGCATATTACATATCCTCCAGAAGATTTTTAAACATTTCATTCCAGTAGAATGAATCCCTCAGCTTTTATTAGCCTCCATGATATTGCAAAAAGTAGATAAGTCCAAAGAAGTTGGCTTTTTGTCCTAAGTCACTGACTTAATAGAGCTAGAACTAATTGTCACCCATTCTCAACCACATTTACCCATGATGTTGGTCATAATCCCTTTCTGTCCCAAAGCTGCAAGTGCTTTGTGAAATTTCTTGTTGATACTTACAGAATGACTATGATAAGAGTGGAATTATCTGGTCCTTTATTGTAGCTAAGTGGTGGTGGAAGAAAAAGTTTTGAAGAGACACTCTTTTTTCCCAAATTATAGAGTGTGAGTCAAAGATTGGTTGGGAAATAAGACCCTCAGGGACTTCTGGACTATTTTGTGCTTATATTGCATTTTGTTCACGTTAGACTACCAAGTTAGCCAGTGTCTTCTGGGTTTTGTACAGATAAGGAACAAAGACAAGATAATTGTCTTTAAACATTTGAAGGACAGTTATGTAGGAGAGGACATAGGAGGAAGACACAACTGAAACTAAAATATTAAAGAGATTAGATTTAATTTAGTCTAACATTTTTTTCCCAAACATCTACTATGGGCCAGGCATAAAGCCAAGTTCTTTAGGTGGTACAAAGACATGATCCCCACTCTCATAATCTGAAAAAGTGTAACTAGTCAACTCTAAAACAAGACTGAGTGTGAGTGTCAGAAGTACAAAATGTCAAAGTAGCTCAAAGAATTGAGAGCTTTAAAAAAGCTGAGATCTGGGGTGGGGGGTACAGTCTGAGCGGAAAGACTTTGGGATGAGATTGCCTAGGATATGTTTGGGGATTGCATCTCAGTTCAGAAAAACGTGGGGCTTGTGCAGGGGAAAACCTGAGGGTGGATTGGGCACTGTTTTTGTTGAAAATAAGCCACTTACAATTTCTATTTCAGGGGAGAGTCATGATAGGATTGTGCTTCATGATTATACAGCCCTAGGTGGAAATGGTGAAGATGGGAGAGACACTGGAGAGAGTTTTTTGGGTTAATGAAAGAACCCAAAGGACCTAGTCTTGGCCTCAGGGGGGCTATTGATGATTCCCTGAAATTGTCTGCAAAATATAGTATGCGCATATATGTTTTATCAAAATAAAAAAAGGAGTGCCTGGATGGCTCAGTCCATTGAGCATCCAACTCTGATTTTGGCTCAGATCATGATCTCAGGGCCATGAGATGGAGCCCCTTAGCTCCTCGCTCAGCAGGGAGTCTGCTTCTCTCCCACTCTGCCCCTTCCCCTACTTGCTTGTGCACATTCACTCTCACACTCTCTCTCAAATAACTGAATAAATCTTAAAAAAAAAAAAAACTCAAAAAGTCCATGATACAATAAAAAGTCTGGCTAGTAAACTAGAGAAATAGTCCAAGTAAAGGTTATTGGTTGATAAGGGGGTTGTCTATGGAAAGAATGGGAAAGAATTCAAGAAGGATTTCAGAATCTTGAATTTTTTTTAATTTGTATTTATTCATGAGAGACACAGAGAGAGAGAGACAGGCAGAGACACAGGTGAAGGGAGAAGCAGGCTCTATGCAGGGAGCCGGATGTGGGACTCGATCCCGGGTCTCCAGGATCACGCCCTGGGCTGAATGCAACGCTAAACCGCTGAACCACCTGGGCTGCCCCAGAATCTTGAATTTTTGCAAGTTATTGGATGCAGTTAAAGGAGAAAAAAATCTCAGAACTTTCTTAGGTTTCTCCTAGATCCTCCACTAGACTGTAAGCCCTTTGAGAGCAGAAACACACCTACTTGTTAGCCCTTCTAGTCCCAGCTCTTAACCAAGGGTCCAGCACATAGTAAAATTATATGTGTATTTAATATATTTACCTGGATGAAGGTGAAAAAGAATATGGCCATGGTTTTGAGCCAGATAACTGTAATAAACCATTGTATCGCACTTAAAGGAGATGTGGACTCACAAAAAGGGACTAGTTTAGAAAGAAAATGATTCTAATTTGGAAGTTTGTTGAGTTTGAGGTTTTGGCAGGTCATCTAGGTGGAGGTGTCCAGGAAATAGTTGGAAATTTGAGTTGGACTTAGGTGAGAGGCCAGAGATAGAAACTCAGTTTTGGAGTCATCTTTATAAGAGAGAGAGTGAGATGGATAGATCAGGAAAAAGAGAGACGAGTAGGGAGACACAAAGGGAAACTGAGTGTGCATTGTCAGTGTACCATTTCTAGGCAAGAATTAGGCAAAATGGCATTCTGTATCAGGGTTCCATCAGGAAGCCAAGGCTTCCACACCCACGGGAAAGGCTGGGAGAAGAAGTCAGGAGGAGCTCTGCTGGCTTTCAGGAGACTTGGAGGTACAGTGCTCTCAACTGCTTGCAGCACCAACTTGTGTGATTCTCAGGAGGTCTCTGAGATGGAGCTACCCACACCCTGCATTTGCCAGTGGCCACCTACCTGCTGCCACCTCTCAAAGGGTAGCTACTTCACTCTGACCTTTCACATTCTACCTCCATGCCTCTCATTGGCAGGATCTAGCCTGGGATCCTGATGGAGGGAAGAACTGTGAGACACGGAGCAGACAGAAGTAGGCTGATGATAAGCTGTCGACAGACAAACTGGCTCCTGTGGGTTAGAGCATCTAGAATGGGATCCCTGGGTGGCGCAGCGGTTTAGTGCCTGCCTTTGGCCTGGGGTACGATCCTGGAGACCCGGGATCGAATCCCACGTCGGGCTCCCGGTGCATGGAGCCTGCTTCTCCCTCTGCCTGTGTCTCTGCCTCTCTCTCTCTCTCTGTGTGACTATCAAAAAAAAAAAAAAAAAAAAAATAGAATGGGTCATCACCTCCCTGTCAAAAGTCTCTAAGAGCTCCCCCACCTCCACTTCTTTCATAATGAAATTTAAGTTTTGCTGGTGTGGCACCCAGTGCCCTCTCCCCTAACAGACAGAATGATATTCTCTATTTTATGAGACTGTGTGTCTTCCTTACATATCCTTACATATCTGTTCTCTCCACCAGGAATGCACACACCATTCATATCCTCATTGTGACAATCTGCTCCTTGTAGCTTTCTCACACTCTTAGGCAAACTTTGGTGGTCCTACCTTCCTTAGCACCTTATATATGCCTTTACTGTTGAAGAGATAATTCTTTTTGTGTACATATACCCAGGGCTTAGCATGCTACCTGACATTTGGTTTGAGTTAATGAGGGAAGGAAGGAAGGAAGGAAGGAAGGAAGGAAGGAAGGAAGGAAGGAAGGAAGGAAGGAAGGAAGGAAGGAAGGAAGGAAGGAAGGAAGGAAGGAAATTTTGGAGTGCTATTTGGAGTGCTGTTTGGGGTGTTATTACATTTTATTGGCAGGAGATCGTAATAATCTTCAAGAGATTGGTTTCAATCCAGTGGAGGTACTAAAAGCCAACTGCAATAGATTTAAGAATGAAGAATGACTAGGAATTAAAGAATTGAGGAAAAAAAAACTGCAAGGAGGTTTGATAAAGGGATAATGACAACACAGTTTGAGAGACAAACACAGAGGAAAGGATGTTCCCCTCCACCCTGAAGGAAGTCACGAGCTGGTTAGAAGTGAGAGAAGACAAAATATTTAAAGAAAAAAATTTTGAAAAAGTGAATTTGTTTAAAAGGTTTATTTATTTGAGAGAGAGCATGCATGAGTTGGGGGAAGGGCAGAGGGAGAAAATCTTCAAGTAGACTCCCCACAGTGTGGAGCCTGATGTAGGTCTTGATCTCACAACTTTGAGATCATGACCTGAGCTGAAACCAAAAGTCTGGTGCTTAACCAACTGAGCCACCGAGACATCCCCAAAAAGTAAATCTGAACAAGAAAGCAACCAAAAAAAAAATCAAGAGTACAGGTGGAGGTTTATTCTTAGTAAGAGAGATACTTTTCTCTCCAAGATAGTAGCAAATAGGAGAGAGGGTTTTGAGGTAAAGACATGAAATGTTAAGGGAATCCATCAGCTCCGTATAATGAGGAAGCCACATGTAGAATGGGAACAACTACCACTTCGGGGCATGGAGCTGGAAGAGAAAAGTATGAATAAAAAGAATGGTAAACGAGCAACAAGGGCCTAACTGAGATTGGCTTATATCTGAAATGAGCCCAATCGAAATAATTTAATGTTGTCTAGAAATGCTTATCAGTCCTGGAGTGAAAGAAAGGAAAGAAGGCGGTGCACATCACAATTAATAGACAATGGCAGAAAGTCAGAGGTTGGAACTTTGGGAGAGGTGAGGGAATTGGAGTGCTCACCATGAGGTGTGGGCCCATACAAGGCCAGCAGTAGGGGATGTTCTTAAACCACACTTCAGTCTCCCGGGTCACAACCTCACCAGCCTGTAACTGGGGACAGAGCCATGTGAAGGAATGGCTCGCCAACTAAGAAGCTGGAACCCTCCACGATCCCTAAACTTTCTTCCAAAATTCAGGATTTTATGATTCTTTTGGGCTTACTGCGGAAATTGTCAATAGACAGAAATCAAAATAAAGGGTAAAACTTCACAGAATGTATGCAGAATTCTTTTATAAAATTCACAATACCTCAATTTTATATATTGACTTCCTTCCAGGGATATTCTCTTGTTAATAATACACACATCATCCTTTTTTTATTAAGATTTTATTTTTTTATTAGAGAGATCACGAGCAGGGGGAGGGGCAGAGACAGAGAATCCTAAATTAAGTGTGCAGCTCAACATGGGGCTCGACCCCACGACCCTGAGATCATGACCTGAGCTGAAACTAAGAGCTGGATTCTCAACTGACTGAACCACCTAGGTGCCCCTGCCCCCTCCCCTTTTTTACTCTAAACCTGTATTGAACACAGGGACTAGGCTGTGACACGCTGTAGGGATACAGTCAACAATAAAAGGGACATGACTGTCTTAGGGCTCATATTAGGGTGATAGAACCATTAGGCAAACAGTCCAGCGGCGAATATACAGTCATATCAAAAATGCAGAAGAATAGGTTTATAACTTTGGGATAAGGAAAACGTGTAAGCAAAACTCAAAACACAAGACCCCAAAGGCAAAATATTGATCAGTTTACTAAACCAAAATTTTATAGACTTTTTAAAACAAAACACTATAAACAAAATCAGATCAATGGCAGACTGGGAGAAAATACTTGTGAGCTATGTATTAAAAGCCTTAAATAACTTCAGGATGCCCAGGCTCTCACTGAGAGGTCCCCAGTATGGAGCAGCAGAAATGTTACTATTTCCGCTCTGGCCTTGCACCCATGCTGCCCTGCTTCTTCGTCTATACATCAAGATCACTGTACACAGGTGACTGTGAGGCTCAAACAGCATACTGTAAATCAGCTTTGATGAAGTGCCGTTCAAATGCAAAGAATGCCTAATTGCTGCAAAAGCTCTCTTCTCATGAAATAACTGCTGTCAAGCTTCAGGCTGGTGGCTGAAAATAGGGGTATAAGCTTTTAGCTGTCTAGATGTTTTTCGTATTGCTCAAGGAGCCTCTGGGCAGCCCCCACAGGTCACCCTGCACTCTGGATGTCACCTGCCCTAGAAATGGCACCCACAATTTCCCTTTGAGAAGACCTGCAGTTCAAGTGGCTTCCAGGTTTGAATTCTGCTACCAACTCTCCTGGGGGAAGCTTTGGGTCTGATTGCTTCAGGCTATCAAGATGACAACTTTGAGTAATTACCCTGATTATGTTTGACATTTAAAAAAATACTAATCATAACCAGATGTTGATAACAACTGTTATCCCACCCTTTCCTTTCTGGGAAGATGCTCCTCTATGGTGGGTGGCAGGGTATCTTAAGTGTGTTTTGGAATCCTATATCTCAGAAGCCTTGTAGGAACCACCTAAGATGTCCTTATAGATCATTTTAACACAGTATAGCTGGGTGAATATTTGGTCTATCTATTCCTCGAATGAACATTTATTGAGTACTCTCAGTGAAAATACCAAGGATGAAAAGACATGTTCCTGACCACCAAGGAAATCACATGCTCCAAGGGGAGACTGACATCAATATTTCTTAAAGCTTTTTGATTTTGAAAAATATAAGACAAAATGAAAAGTACATAAATCCTAGATGTGCTAGGTGATATAGTAACATGGTAGAGGGAAGGTTTAGCTCAATAATGAAGGATCACAGCCAACATCCCAGGGGAAGGAAAATGGAAGCTAGATTCAAACGATGAGAAGAGTTTTCTAAGTGAAGCCTAGGGATTTGGGAGTGGGCACAGAGGATGGAGAGAACATGGCATTACAAGCAGAGAGGCAGCAGGTTGCAGGACAATGGGAAGGCACGAAAAGGCTCTCAGGTAGTGTGATGTGACTGGGGGATTGTTGGAAGAGGATCCAGATTCCAAAAGGCCTTGACCACCAAGTTAAAGTAGACTTTTCCTTGTAGTCAACATGGAAGAGCAAGTCTTTTCATATCTTACAGAGATACGTAGATTTTACTCCACAAGCGGGTGGAGGAGAAGAAAAACTAGAGGTAAGGAAACCAGTTAAAAAGCTACTGAGAATAAACCAGACACAAAAGGACAACTGCTCTAAGATTCCAATTATATGAGGTACCTAAAATAGTCAAATCCACAGAGAAAGAAAGAACAATGGGGAGAAGAACCAATTAGGAGTACATTTAATGAGTACAGAGTTTCAGTTTAGAGTTGAGCATGATGAAAAAGCTCTGAGATGATAGCACAACAATGAATGCATTTTATCCCACTGAACTGTACACTCAAAGAGGGTTAAAACAGTAAATTTGTGTTACATGGGTTTTGCCACAGTAAAAAACAAAGCCGTTGCGGTCATCTTGGTAGGAAAGTGTGCGTGAGCCTGAATGGAGATATTGAGGATAAAGAGGAAAAAAGTAATTCTTTTCTCCTTGTTCCCTTTTAAGAAGAGTACTTTTGGGACGGCTGGGTGGCTCAGTAGTTGGGCATCTGCCTTCAGGTCAGGGTGTGATCCTGGAGTCCTGGGATCGAGGCCCACGTCGGGCTCCCCCCATGGAGCCTGCTTCTCCCTCTGCCATGTCTCTGCCTCTCTGTCTCTCATGAATAAATAAATAAAATCTTTTTAAAAAAGAAGAAGAGTATTTTTAATTTAAGAGACATTTCTGACAGATAATTGGCAGGACTTCTGTCTGAGGGAAGAGGTCAAGTAAGAGGAGACAGAGATGACTGAGGTCTTTGATTGGGATGGATGACTGTGTACATAGTAGTGGTTCGGGGGAAGAGAATGATGAGCTTGATTCTGTCTGCTATGTGTTGAAAAAGTATATATATATATATCTGCACACATACATACACACTAAAGTGGAGCTCAAGTCAGGGGACAGAGATAGAGATAACCATATAGAGGCAGTCAGTATGGGGGTAGTATGGAACCAAAATCATCTGGGAAGCATGAGAAAAAAAAAGAGCCATAAATGGAATCTTGGAGAACATCAGCTAGTGAGACCTCAAGGAAATAGAAAAGAACCAGAAAAACAAAAGCTGGTTTCATGGAAACCAAGAGAGAAAAGATAGTGTCATGATCAATTATGTCAGATGCTATGGGGGCCCGTTGGGATGAAGATAATGCAATTGGTGGATTTGGACACTGGAAGGCAGAGAGATCTTCTCCAGAGGGAAGGGAGCAGTGTCATCCTGGTGGGTGAAGAAGTGCATGGGGAGTGAGAAAATGGAAGTAGTCAGAGGAGACTAGTTGTTGTTGTTTCTAGGCATATTTATTTATTTTTAGAGAAAGAGAGGGCTGGGGGAGGCACAGAGGGAGAGAATCTCAAGCAGGCTCCATGCTGGGTGTGGAGCCCAACATGGGGCTTGATCTCACAAACTGAGATCATGGCCTGAGCCAAAACCAAGTGTCAGACACGTAACCAACCACGCACCACTAATATTTTTTTTAAAATATATTCTTCACCTCCTTATAATATGATTATTAATCCTCATTTTTAATCTCTTTATGTGTTTACTCTTAAATTCATTTAAAGCCCAATCTTACCTGTTTACCAGGGGTTGTCTCTCTCTTCAGGAACCACCTCCTGTCTCTGGGACACCCTCAGCATCTCTTCTCCATCTAAATGTGCGGGTCTTAAACTAAAGATAGAAAAACATCAAATCAAAACCTCTTTTGTAATTACAAAGGATACTGCGAAGATGGGTCATATTGCAGTGGGAAATTGGGCAAATCTGGCAAATCTCTAGAGAATCTTTGTGTCTTTGGAGAACCCCTTCAGCAACGTACTGATCCACTCTGCTTGTAGACTTGTAGACTAGGACAATTTTCTTGAGTCTCAAACAGGACTTAAACTTACGAATCTGGCGGCCATGATATATATTGTTGACATGTGATATGCCGGGAGTTAGAAAAGCTGGACTCTCGTTCTGTTTGCCTGGAACCACCTGTGTGACACTATCCTGGATTAGTTCGCTGCTCTATAAAATGAGGTCTTTGGATTCAGTGGTTTTGAAAGTTCTTCTCTGTTCTAATACATTCCCACTCAGGTACCTCTGTGACTGTGGCACCCGTATTTCATATGATTGGCCAGGGCCAGGGTGCTGTGTATGACTGGGGAGTAACGCAGAACTACTGGGCCTTACTGGGCCTTGGATTTTATGACTCACTGTCCCTAGGTATCACTTAATCCCCTTGCCTGCTGGGCTCCAAGGCCTCCTGGCTTATCTGGTTTCTGGCTTCCTTGGCCCAATCTACTCAGTCCTTCTCCTAGGCTAGCTTCTTAGGGCCATGGTATTGGTTGATTGTTTCATTTAGGCCAAGAGCTGATCTAAAAACTCTGGGGTGGAGGAGGTGGGAAGAGGACATGGGGCCAAAGAGTTCTAAGGAAGTGACTTGAGATTCTCTTGATCCCCCACATGGACAAGGGTGCCCACGTTCAAGTCACGCAGGAGGATAGATTGGCTGAGGTGCAAGTGGATTCCTAGTACAAGTCCCTAAAAACAGTGAAAGGGGGGCTGTGCTCTGAAGCAGCGACGGTATCCGTAAGTTAATTAAGAGACCTGCCAGTAACGGTGAGGAAGCTGGCACATTTCCCATTCAGATCAACACTGTTCCAGATGAGCCCAGCACATTCGTTGTGTTCGTTGGTGGGGCTGAGCAGTCTCAGACTGGGAGAAGGCTCCTTGGAGTAGGCTTCATGTCAGACCTTCAGAAAAATTCACTTGTTGCTGATGCATATGCTCTCCGGGGAGAGGACACTTCAGTGGGGAGCCGTGTGGGACATCCATGTCGCTACCCACTGTCACAGCTGGTTTGCGTCATGCCTCTCACCTTGAATTTAGCCGGTTGAAGTTGCATGATGTTTTATTTTTTTGAATCTGGTCCTTGTAGGTGTATATGGATCGGTGTGCAGTTTTAGATGAACCGCAGGAAGGGCCAGAGCCTTCTCAGTGCTCTGATGGTAGGAAGAAACCAAAACGTGGGGACAAGGTTCTAGCAAAAAATGTGAGGGCAAGAGACTGGTTCTGAATACCAGTGCTGCAGGAAACCTATTTCTGAGCAGACCCCCCCGCCATCACCCCCAGTGGTGATTCCATCACAGAGCATCCCACATGATCTCTGTCATGTCACCTGATAGTCCACACTGTCCCTGCATTGGAATACAGATTTGTTTCATCTTCTGCTGGCCAGGCCTGCAGTTGCGTGAAGCAGCCCTCTTACCTCTGTGCCAGAAAATGGTGGTGGAAAGAAGGTGTATCATCAAATGTGAAGTCAACAGAAGTGCCATCCACTGGGACCATGACATAGTCTCATCCCACAGAACTATCCCTGGAGTTGTAACATGGGCCACTCTCATGGGGGACCCAGCGAGGTGCTCTAATGGAGAGAGTGGACCTTTAACCTCCTGAGCCCTCTGTACCACCTCCCAGCCTCCCTCTTCTCCTTCCCTGCCCACCTCCTTCAGGAAGCCCTCCCTGGCTGCAAGAGCCCCAAGCATTTATAAGTGCAGCCCTTCCCACAGGAATGCACTTTCTTTGTCCCCTTTGGGAATCATTTTTGTCAGATTCTTGTCACCTCTTTTAGTCTCTAATGTGTTAAGTGCCCTGTCTGGGACCCCAGAGTGGTCACTGGTCTGGGAGCACGTTTTAACTTAGTTATTGGAGGCTTAGTGAGAGTTCTCAGTGCCAGGCTAGTCATATTTCAATGTGCAGGAGTGGGTGGCTGTGTTGCATTAAAACAGTTGACCCTGGGGGCACCCAGGAGGCTCAGTGGGTAGAGCATGTGACTCTTGATCTCTGGGTTGTGGGTTTGAGCCCTGTGTTGGGTGTAGAGATTACATAAAAATAAAATTTTCAGGAAAAGACCAAAAAACAACTGACTTTGGGTCAAGAGATGATAGGGCCAAGACTTCACCTGGAGAGAGAGAATTTGTGAAGGATGGTGGGTACATCTCTGAGACAGGAGGGGAGATGAGGCCTGAGCTAAAGCTCAGTCGGGAGGCTCGTATTACAGAGGGTTGTCCCAGCCTACGTCCTGCCTTATTTCCACACTTCTGCCTCTGACTTGCTCATTTCATGCCAAGATAATTGCTTCTAATTCCTAAGCCTTGTGAGCCCACATTTCCACCTTGACAGTATATGATTTCCACCTAAAATTTAACATGATTGCAAAAAACACTACAGCTGAACTTGATAGGATGCTTTTTGAGTTCTACTTGCCCTGCCCCACCATTTCATGTTTATCCTCCTGCCCCGACCCCCATCCTCCGAACAGACACCCACAGCACCAACGGAAGACCCTCTGATCAGTGACGCTGTCCAGCAGTGAAGTCACTTTTACCAGACTCTCTTGGAAGACGTGTGCTTGGCCTGGTGGCCCGAAGCTCTTGGAACCCCCCGTAGGAGTTCTGAGCATACCCCAGAATTCTTTAGCGTGTGGGCTGGTGAGAACAGTTGCGCAGGAAACTTATTTACTGGTTCTCATGCAGCAACTAGAGTGACTCTCACACTTCTCCAAACATCAGACACAAGGCACATAAACATCCAGCCCCTTGCACTTTCCTGCTCTGGGAAAGAAAACAAAACCAAGGCAGCGTGAGGAGGAGGCGTGTAAACATGCAGGCATGTGCAAGTTTTCTGCAGAGAAACTTCCAAGAGATATTGGACCAGCTAGAGCTCTGAGTTCATCATGAAAAGATCCTATTCACCTCATTTCCAAATGCCCTGACCTGCTCTCCTCCCTCCCACTCCTCCCTCTCCTATCTGTAGTTTTCAGAACTAGTTACACAATCCCTTGATAGCTTTCCTTTCCATAAACCCAAGTGACTAAGCCTGATCCATGCTGCTACTTTGATATCGGCAGTGTATCCCACCCCAATTCCCCGCCCTCTGTACACCTTCATTCAACCCAGAGCAGATCTGGGGGAGGGTGGGAGACCCCAGTGAGGACTGACCTTCGTGACTGTCCAGTTGGCTGCAAATGACTGAGAGGCAGATGACCCAAGCCATATGACCACTGAGCTCTAAGCTATTTTGCACCCACTTTTCTGAGAAAAGGAAAAATCTCAGATCTCTCCTGAGATCTCTGGCACCAACTCTCCCTTCTTTAGCTCTGACGTTGGTTGATTTTTTTTTTTTTTCATCATGCTACAAAGCCTATTCAGAAAGAATGGCAAGGGAAGGTTTTATTTAACCCTCCCACCTCTCTCTCCCAGAAGTCTTCCTTTGCCCTTTTATGGGCCCCTTGTATGGAAGAAGAGGCTCTTCGGGTTATTACAACAGAGATGATGGCAAGGGTAAGACCACTAGGGAGCTGCTCTGGTGAGCAGTGTGCTCATGGGAAGCTCTCCATCTAGCACTGTAGTAACTATAGTTTCTGCATTCTTGGGATTCTGGCCTTTGGGGCTCACTGACCAAGGAAAGACTGCCCCTCTCAGGGCTAGCTAGTTCTTCGGGATAGCAAACAACCCCCATGCGAGTGTGCCTTTCATCTGCCAACCAACCAACCAACCCAGAGCCTGAACCCTCAACCACTACCTTTACTGCCTTTATCTGGCCAAACCACTACCTCCTGCCCTAACCATTCCAGGGTGGGATACCAGCCAATGAGAGACAGCCCCTAAGTCCCCAACAGCATCAGAATTAGTCACAGTAGCCAGTCCTAAGCCTGTTCAGCTATTTATTCTGCTCACTCACTCTTCCTTGCAAAAAAGAAACCACAATACAGATTTTTGCCCATGCCTCGGCCTCCTTCCTTCTGTTTCTTGACAGCCCATGCCTTGCCCTCCTTCCTTGTTTCTTGACAGCGGTGCTTCCTCATGTGGCTCTGCAAGGTGTGCCATGCCCCTCCTCTTGAGACCCTGGCCCTGTGAGGAGGCAATCATCTCCTGATCTATTGGCCTCACCGTACCTGAAGGAAAGCAAAATCCCAGGTATGTTTTTTTCTTTTTTTTTTTTTTAAGATTTTATTTATTTATTCATGAGAGACACAGAGAGGGGCAGAGACACAGGCAGAGGGGGAGAAGTAGGCTCCCCGCAGGGAGCCCAGTGTGGGACTGGAATTCGGGGAGTCTGGGATCACGCCCTGAGCTAAAGGCTGAGCCACCTGGGCATCCCTGTTTTTTCATCTTTTTTGAGGATCTAATTGGCTTTATTAAGGGATTCAGGAATCAAGCAGCAGTTGAACAAAATGGAAGTTTTCTACAGGATGGAGGTGGGGCAAGGAAGTTATTAGCAAAAGAAAAGACAGGATTATCTGAAGGCAGGTCATCTCTGGGAGGGGCAGGAAACAGCAGAGTTTTTATCTTACAGTTTCCCTCACTAGTGCTGAGCAAGGAATTTCATGTTGACCCTTCCCCTCTTCCCAGGTATATTTTAAAACCAGCAGAGAGGGACGCCTGGGTGGCTCAGCGGTAGTCATCCTCATGTTGTCCAGCCTGGACTTAGGCAGAGGAGACCGGAACCTGGTCTTTCAGACATCCCCAGTTGTTTTGTAGCCAGAACCCTGGGCAGTGAAAGGGGAGGCATTGAGGTCTACCTCTTTGTGGACAAAGACCAGGCCCAAGAGTTCAGAGTCACAAGTTAACGACTAAAACAGACTGAATAAGCTGGATAATTTGATTTAACCCAACTGATGTTGGTGGAGGACCTACTGTGTGTGCCAGACACCGTGTGATGGGAAATGGTGAACAATGGGGTTCAAAGGAGCCAAGGCATGAAAGACATCATAGGCCATGCTAAAGATTAGTTTTACTGTATCCTCAGGGCACAGGGCTCAGGAAGCATTGTAAGGAGGGGAATGACATGACTAGATTTATGTTAGCTTTAATTAATTAATCCAAATAGACTAATTCTTTTTAAAAAAAATTTTTTTATTTATTTATGATAGTCACACACAGAGAGAGATAGAGAGGCAGAGACACAGGCAGAGGGAGAAGCAGGCTCCATGCACCAGGAGCCCGATGTGGGACTCAATCTCAGGTCTCCAGGATCACACCCTGGGCCAAAGGCAGGCGCTAAACCGCTGCACCACCCAGGGATCCCCAAATAGACTAATTCTTAAGTTTATCCAGATTGCTGTGCATAAAATCATAGGGATGCTGATGTAGAATTGAAAGAACAATGAAGTTGGCTTAGATGAAGTTCATAGATTTGCTACCGTTAGAGAGAATTGGACACACATAAGATGTATTTAAGAGGTGGATTTGTCAGAACATGGGAAGAATTGCATATGGCAGACCAAGCTCTGGTTTGGGTATTTGGTGGATGGTGATGTTGCTCACTGAGATGAGGAACGAGGACCAAGCAGTTTCCCTCCTTCTCTGGGCCTTAGTTTTTTTCTATAATTCTTTCCAGCTTTCATAATCTGGCGTTCCACTTCCCAGAAAGAAAATTTCTCTGTGAGAAGATGGGGACAAAAAAGGGGGAAGTGATGTTTACACTACCAGTGGGCTCTGAAGTCAGCCTTTGAACAGCCTTTGCCAGGTTGACATTTAGCAGAGGACTTGGGACGTGTAGTTATTTGGCCAGAAACTCATGATGGCCACCTGTGTGCTTCTCAGGAGAGGCTTCTCTCCTGTGTAGCCCAAGCTCCATTGCTACTGAGCCCCCTTGGAAGTGATCGAAGGGAAGATGAATACTCTGTGCATGAAGTATTTAGGTCAAACCCCTCTTTGGAGGGATTAATTGAGCAAAGAAAGGCCAGAGTCCAGAACCACTATTCTCTTCTCATAAAGCCAATCACAGGGGAATTCCACACACGCCAAGTTGTCTTAAGCTGCTTGAGCTATTATAATAAAAACACCATAGGCCAGTGGCTTTAACAACAAACATTTATTTTCCAAGTTTCTGGGGACCAGGACGTCTAAGATCAAGGTGCCAACAGACTCAGTGTCTGGGAGAGTCTGCTTCCTGGTTTGTAGACAGCTATCTTCTGTGTCCTCACATGGCAAATGGGTCAAGAGTGATCTCTGGAGACTCTTCTATGAGGGCATTAATTCCACAAATGAGGGCTCCACACTTATGGCCTAATCACCTCCCAAAGTCCTCTTCTCCAAATACTGTTACACTGGGTAGGCTTTAATATGAATTTTGAGGAAACCAGTCTATAGCATAGATGATAGAAGGTGTCCAGTCCTAGGCTCCCACACTTCCAAGCAGCAACGGGTTCATAGAGAGGAGCTGGTGCTCACATCAGAATGGGGAGGACAGGTAGGAGCTGGGAGTGTCCTCAGACCTGGGCACCTCCTCAGCTCCACTGCAAATGAAGCCCTGGAGAGCAGAGGAGCTGTGAAGGAGCCCAGTGCCACACGCACCTGTATGAGTACAACATCGGGAATGGTACAGTGGAGGGCCAACCATGGCTGGGCACCCTCCTCCATGACTGGACCCCAATTTGAGTGTCTAATGGAGGTGGTGTATGGGAAGGACAGATGCTGTCTCTGCTTCATCCGTGGCCTGACAATCACAGCTGCTACCCCTGGGGATGATTTCTGGTGATATAGATGCTCAGCTCTCCTTCTACCTTAAGATGCTCATAACAAGTGTGAATTTCAATCCAACAATGCAGGTGGGACAAAAGTAAACATGTTTTTATTATGAACCCCCATTCTACTGGGCTGGTGGACATTCAACCTTCTGGTTGGGACTCTCCTCCTTTTCTTGTGTTTGTGGCTAAATTTTGGAGCATGTGGGTGGTACACAGGCTTAAGAAGGCCCCATCTGGCCCTGAGTCACCTGTGCTCACAGGTGTCCCCTGAGATGTCCATTAGGTCTAGCCCCATGTTCATCAATGCATGTGTGTCCCACTGAGAAGGCCTTGTCTTTCTGACCCATGGGCTGGCTTGACCACCTCTGATTCTCTGCTCCAGTGTCCATGGAGTGCCCTCTGTGGACCAATGGTCCTTCTCTGGGGTCTTGCTGGCCTCTTGCTAGTCTCCCCCAGGAAGTTGGGCACAGCCACCTCTTGGAGACCCCCCAGTGCTCTTGCTTTTTCATTTCCCTTCACCAGTGACTCCCTCAGCTATTTGCATGTGAAATCCCTCCCTCTATAAATTGTGATTATTTTAGCCAGAAGAACTTAGACTAGTATTATTTCCAACATTATTCTTCCCTGGTGTCTTCCTAATGACTTTCTGTGTCCCCGCAAAGAAGGGGGACACAGGCTCTGCCCCTACACAGACTGTGCCTAGCAGAGTCACTCCCCAGGGTCACCAGGGAGAGCTAGCCTAGACTGGACAGTGGGCAAAGATCTCTCCTCCCTCCTCTTGGTACTGTGCTTACCCCTAATTAGAGAACTGAGTTCTCCCCAACTACAGGCCCAACAGAACTTGTCTTGAATTTGGATTAGCCTCTGAGTGTCTCACCCAAATGCGGATGCTTTCCCTGTAGACTTTGCAGCAGTAAACATACCTGCATCCTGCCCCTGATCTCCAGCCATATCTGCTTCTTCCTCAGTCATCACTCCATCCCAGAGCCTTAGCTGCCTGGCATGGTGGGGTGTATGTGGGATCACCTGGGTCTAGTATCTTGTTGGACCTTCGTGGCTCCTGCCCTCCTCCTTCTGATCTCCTGAGGCCTTCCCAAGCACACCTCACCTGCACACTTTGAGCTGAGAGTTCTGGGTTTATGGGTCAAGTCTCCCATGAAATGTCAGTAGATCCTTGAAGACAGCCAAAAAGGACACTTACAGGCTTTACATTCTAAAGGGTGGTCTTAGAGCTACACCTTGTTCACTCCAGCTTTGCTGTGGGTCCAGAAACCTGCCCTGAACTCAGTTTCTGCATTGAGCCCCCCTGACTGTTGGACTGGGGTCCCCCAGTCTTTCCTGCCTCAGGTAGAGATGCCCCTGCCTGATGGACATGACACCTGCCAAGTGCCAGCCGGGGCTGCTGTTCTTGTAAAAAAAATCCCTCTGCTCTAGAGGCAGACCCCTGGCAGATGCTTTCGGAACTGCCCATTCCCTCTCCAGGAAGAGGATCAGTTCTTTAAGATATTCCAAGTCTGGTAGAGGGAACCTCAAATCCACCCTCTATGCCCCTCTTTCTAGTATTCTCCTGTGAATCAGAAATGAATCCATGCCACCTGCTTTCTTCATCCTGCTGACGGCCCTGGATCTGCCCAAGCCATTTAGTATTCTGTGGGACCCCCCTCATGCAGCCCAGGAGGCCCCCCTGAACACCTACTCTGAGAGGCTCTAGGTCTCCAGGATGCTGCCCAGCAACCCACAGCCTCATGAGTATGGCTCTCCCTCCTGGGTCTGTGATCAGTCCCCTCTGCCTGAAGAGTCGACAAACTGGTGAGTCCCTTCTAGAGTGGCTTGCGACTATGAATGCTAACTCAGTTTCTGGTTTACACCAATCAGGGACCCTGTGATTTCCCGGAACCTCAAATGGCTAGGCAGTAACAGGGTAAATCATGGGTTGCTCAGAAGGCCTCTAGAATATTGTCCTCTGGGTACATGGGTTGGTAGTCCCCAGGTCGGGTCCATCCCATGGAGGTGTCCAGTCTAGGCTCCTGGGACCCGCACTGCATATTCTTCCCTTGGCCCTGTTTGTCCAAGAAGGGCTTGGACACCGAAAGACAAAGATAAGCCGAAGGGTTAGCAGAAGCATTTAGTTACAGAGGCATGTAGAGAAAAGGCTTTTTTGATGACTTCTGGTAACTAGCCCTGAAATCCTGCCTGTGGTCTATAGGAGTCAACTCAAAGAAAAGTTAGGAGTCTGTTGAGCTCTGAGAGGTAAAGGCAGGATCCAACTGAAGAGGAGGAAATAGGAGTTTTTAAAAAGTACTTTAAATGATTTATTTAAATCATACTTATGTTTTATAATTAAAGATGAAAATTCATATGCTGAAGACTTTCAAAGTTGAATGACTAAAAGTCAAGTGTTTGGGCCGGTGTTCTAGAGCAGGAGTGAGAAAACTTGTTTTGCTTAGGGCCAGGTAGCAAATTGTTTTAGGCTTTGTGGGGCTGTCATAACTACTCAGCTCTGCTGCTGTGATACAAAAGCAGCTTTAGAGAGTATCTACGTGAATGGGCATGGATATGTTCCAATAAAACTCTACACAAATAGGCAGTGGGCCAGACTTGGTCTGAGTCAGTTTGGCAACCCCCTCTTTCATAAACTGAGATTCAATTAAGCATGAGTATGGGAATTATTTAGACCATGAAGTCATCAATCAAGAGCTGTGATCCACTTGTGGTGGCTTTCCCATGCTGCACATAACAAAATTTGAAGTAAATAGTCTTGCATATCCAAGCCTAAAAGTCTAGAACTCCAATTTCTGGTGAAAAAAAATCAGGGCTCAATAAAGATGTAGAAAACCCACCCTCCACAGTGAAGGTTGGTTCTTGACCTTTCAGATCAGGAGTGTATGAAATGAGATATTCACTTGAGTAAAGCATCTCATCCACAGGTAACCTTGAAAATGCTTCCCCAGTGCTCTCTTGGGTTAATTTTGCCACATTTTAGGCAATCAATTCTATTGTATAAAAATATGTTGAGGTTGTTAGCATTAGGGTAGATGTTTAAGTTATTTTTAATGCTCTTGAAATTTGATAATTGTTGTTAGTTGAAGATTTAGAAATTAGCAAACACTGTGCAAGTATTTTTAGAAAAAGAACTGGTCTATGGCTGGGGATTAAAATATTAAGTTTGTGGATTGATGTTTTGGTTGCAAACGACAGAAAGCCCAAATCGGATCGGCTGAAACCAAAAGAGAATTTGCCAGCAGAGGTGTGTAGCTTAGTATATAGATTCAATATCATTGGGGCCCAATCTCTCCCCATCTTAGCTCTGTTCTCCATGTTGGCTTCCTTTGCAGGCTCTATGACGTCATGCAGAGCAGCATCCTCCAGGTTCAAGTCCAGTGAA
Organism: Canis lupus baileyi; assembly: GCF_048164855.1. Taxonomy (NCBI): domain Eukaryota; kingdom Metazoa; phylum Chordata; class Mammalia; order Carnivora; family Canidae; genus Canis; species Canis lupus. Next base: position 49,588,813 of record NC_132852.1, on the reverse strand, counting down.
AAAGAGAACACGTCTCTTCCCAAAGTCCCAGCAAATCTCATTGTCTATCATTGGCACTAGCTGGGTCCCATGCCCCTGGCTAGTCCAAGGCTGTGGCCAGGGGTTAGCAGGGCTTCCTCCTGGCCTTCACCCTCATCCAGGCAGCCTGGAAGCAGAGGAAACTCTGCTTGAAGGTTTGTGGACTGCTTGCTGTGGATCACAATGGTTCTCTGAGGAAAATGAGGAAAGACTAGATGGGTTCTGAATGGCTAAACCAAGAGCTACACTTTTGGTTTTGTTTGACCTTCTCTTGAGGAAGTTTTGGCCTCCTTCATTCTTGGTGTCGGATGTGATTAGCCTCACAGCCGTCTCTTGGCATATTCCCTCCTAAAATAACTGACTTCCAGTTTATCTGCAGTGGTGCAAATGTCCAGGTCAAGCCTTCCCGCATGGCCTACTCCACATACGAAGATGGTGCATCCAGGGGGCCACGTGCATTATATACGAAGAGGTCCAATGCCTTTCTCCTCCCAAAGTACCTGGAGCCTGAGGAACTGCTTCAACTTTGGGATTAGATGTGTAGGTGTGAAAATATAATGTTAGAACTTTTATTCTTTCAGGTGCCTGAGGAAAGATCAGTGGGTTCCCAGAGAGGCCCCATATTCTTAAATTTCTCTCATTGTTTGGGGCTAATTATGAGAGCTTGAAACACAGGGGTTATAAATAATCCCGTGTAAAGGTGTTGTGGGTGGAAAACCCCAAGCCGGTGTGTGTATGGGATGGCAGCATGATTGCAGTGGTGAGGGGGGGCAAGGCCACCCGCTGGGGCAGCTGCGACTCTGGAAGGGTCGTGCAATACCACACTAGCTTTAGAGTAATTCATGGCAGCAGAAGCCAGGCCCAGGCAATGATGAGCGGAGGGACCATAGTCTGTAGAAGTGACTTCTGAGGGGTGGAAGGTAGAGGAGAAGAAGTGATGGCTTGGCTCGTCATCTGAGCTGCTGAGGGAGGTAGGGGCTACAGGGACAGCAGCAGTGGCCCGCAAGCCGAAGGACTTATACAAGGAACCATGTGAGACAAAGAGTGTCAGGCCCAGAGGAGGGGACTTAAAGAGTGAGGAAGGTTCTGGCACATAATGATTAGGCAGCCAAACAAGGTGGGTAACCGTAGACCATCTTTCTGCTTTACCTCAATTGTGGAGCTAAGCATCTTACCTCACACCATAAGGGATATTCTTGTTTACACCTTAACAATCAGCAGGGGAGGCATAGCCAAGAAAAGCAGGACTTTCCATGTGGAGGAAGACAGAGACTTTGAGAAGTCACCTTCTTCCGTGTTATCCCAGAAGGTGACAGGGACAAGAGATGTCCAACACGAGCCCAACTTTGCCCATGTCTCCAGATCTGTGAGGGTAGGGGTTGTGGCGGGCAGCCCCCCACTCTGCCCCCCACTCGCCAGGCCTGCCTTCCTAGAGCAACGAGCCTGCACTGCTCGCTGCAGAGAGCCACATGAGTGGTGGCCCTTGATCTCTGTCTCCACCTCATGACTCGCCCAGCTGGGAACTGCACATCTAGTGTGTTCAACAGAGGTGGGAGCCCATGCCATCCCAAAGCTAAGCGGTCTCACCTTCACTCCTGAGGTGAACTCGAGGCCCCTGGGTGCCATTTGCAGAGGACCCACGTTTCTGCCTTCAGGGGTAGTGTGGGGAAGCCCCAATCTGTGGATGTGCTCTCTGGGCCATCTCCCCACAGGCCTCGTCAGACACCTTCAGACCCAGAGGTCAAGTCTCCGTGAGGATCTCCTTGGCCCCTGCAGGCTGTGGGACCAGACTGTCTGGGCTCGACTCTCAGCTCTACGTGGGTTATGAACCTAAGTGGAAAGCTTACCAGGCCCATCAACATCTCAATTTCTTAATCAGTGAAAGAAGAATGTGAGTGCTAATTTGTTGTGAATGTTACACAAGGAAATACAAAAAAGGTGTAGCACAGTGTACATGGCTAATTATTCACTAAGGTCGGCTACTCATGGCTGGCTCTTCTGTCCTAGCCCAACTCAGTGCTGTCCCCTGCACCCACCCACCCGCCACCCCACTGGCTTGTCAAACATCTCGTTGTTGTGTTTTTCCTTGGATCATCATCCACTGATGTCTATGTGCATCCCACCATGTGTTTCCTGAAACTTGGGACCCAGTTCCACCCATTCCAGAACATTCTGCGACCAGGAGTAGCTGGTACTTGGCTTTCTTTGGACTTCACGGAGGGGAGTTTATTCAGAGTATCTGAGGAGGGTCCTGTGCAGAGTAAGAGCAAGAGTACACCTTCCTGGATCTCTCTTTCTGAAGAGTGGGCTATTAGATATTTCTGGGTGTTAGGAAGATAGACACGTAAGGTTTAGAGGCATTCTTTTCTCAGATTCTCCCCTGAGAGCTGTGCTCTATCAATGTACCTTGGCAGTATCTCCCAGATTAACAGGAATGCCCTTTGTCTTATGATGACTACATTATTGCATCTCAGAGGCCAGGCTGGTTGGACTATTTCTTCAGCTCAACTAGTCATTAAGAATCAACTTTAAGAAACTGCTAAGCCTGTGCTTTCAGCCCAGAGCCTCACCCTCATCACCACCCCTCCTCTCCTGCCTCCCGGAATCAGGCTTTCAGAAAGTACTCCCATGCCACTCCCAAAAGGCTGTACCTGATTTGTTCCCCTAGTGTCATAGAGGATCATTAACCTCTCCACACTCCTTCACACTTATTAAATTATGAAACATTTGCTGCACCTGAGTGCACCTTGGTCTCCGTGATGATTGGAGGGGGCAAGAGAAGTCTGGAAGCCCCACCCCTCCCAGAGCCAGCCCAGGATCCTTGTCTTTCTCTCCATTTTGGCAGGCGGTGAAACGTCAATCTCTTTCAACCGGAGCGGGTTCCCTTCGTTTTTACCTTGAGACGAGGCCAAAACGGGCAGACCCTGGGTTGCCATGAGCTTTACCATCACCAGCTGTGAGCACCCCGACCCTCTGGTGAGTGCCGCTAAAAGAGAGGGAAAAAACGAGTGGGGACGGGAGCAGAATGGAAGAAAGGCCTGGAGGGGGCCCCAGCCTGGAGTTCCAGAGCCCTAATTGATTCATGCTCAGGATGGTGGCTCACGTTCTAGAGACTTAAAGTGGTTAGATAGGTGTGCAGCTGCCCCCACAACCTCCATCATAAGGGCAAAAACTCCTCCAGGGGCACTAACCTTGATGGGCAAATCCTAAAGCAATGGGGAAGAGTTGGAAGATCCTCTTTGGTTTAACCTTTATTCACAGGTCGGTCGCTGCTGAATCCAAATCTCTGAGTATCTGTTTTCCAAGTTTCTCAGTGTTAACATTTCTTTGATCAGAAGGACTTTCTGAAACAAAGCAAAAGGAAAGAGAGAGGGCATCTGAGAAAGAGAGCGAGCTAATATTTACCAACCAGCCAATTCACCCCAGGCATTTCATGTGCTTTATTTCCTTCTTTCCAAGCCAATGACACAAGTGCTTCTGTTCTCAGATGGGGAAGCTGAGGCCCAGAGAAGTAAAGTGACAGTCACCCCTCTGGGGGCATCTCGGGGCTGGTCCGTGAGCCCTGGCCCCACCACCTTCGCAACCTATTTCTGAGCGCTGTAACGCAGCACAGTGGACTGACTGGGGCCCTTCTGGTGCTTGCCGATGGCCACCGTAGGGGGGAAAGAGCTCCTCAGCACCAGGCCGGGGCTGCAGCCCTGGCCGGTGTGTGTGTGTGTGGGGGGGAGGGGGTGGCACCCTCCTCCCTGGGGCTCTCAGATTTCCCTCCGGCCCAGGCGGCCAGCCCCTGCCCACCGTTGCCCTGCCTTCTGGGGAAGAAATGGAGGCTGGCCCTCTTTTCCAGGAAATTGTGGGAGGCCCTGCAGAGATGTCTCTTCTTCCTTCCCCAGAATTCTTTCCGCCCTACTGTCATGAAATGAAACAAAACAGAAGAAAGCAAAAGTCTTGGGAAATCCTTGGGGGACTCCCACATTTTGGTTTACCTGCAGCCTCCTGGAGAGTGTTGGGTCTGGGCCTGGACCCACCCTCCTTCAGTGGTCGGTCTTCTCTTCATTTCCAGGGCCCACTTCCCTGAGATGTTTTTGGCTTTGCATGAATTTTGCTCTGCCAGGAACTTGGAGAAGTATTAGCAAGGGGAAGATAGCTTCCTGGCCCTTATGGCCTAGCTGGGGGAGAGCAGGGCATGCAGGAATGTTCTGGTACAAGAGAGAAAACATGAATTCCATAACAGAGGGACACAGAGTGCTGGGAGTTACTGGGGAAGAAAAGCATATGGGTGTGGGAGGTCAGGGGAGATGGTGGGGAGGAGGCTCTGAGCTTGGGGAGCCGCAAGAGGGTAGGGGAAGCAGGGGGCTCGAGTGGGGGCCGCAGGGGGAGCTGAGGCACCGACCCAGGATAATGAAGGCCGCATTTGGAGAAACCTGGACCACCCCATTGGCTAGAGCCAGGTCGGTGGGAGTGTTAGGAAACAAACACAGAGGGCCAGGTGGGGGGCTGGAGGCTGGGTGGGGTGCGAGTGCAGTCAGAAGGGCAGGGGTCCTCTTCCCCCCAGGACCCACCCTCCCGAGGTTGCCGTCACTGCACCAGAGCCACCTCCTGTCAGCCCCAGGCAGGTGGGCACTGTAGCCGTTGACATTTGCCTGCCGCATCCATCCATTCGGTCGGTCTACACCCAACATAAGTGTCGGCTGCTCTAGCAGCTGGGACTACACAGGCGGGTAAGGCATGATGAACGCATTCACGGAACTCCCAGCCCAACCCAAGAGGTGGATAAGGGAACTGTCCGTTATAACAAAAAGGCTGTGTGGAGAGCTTTGGCAGACGTAAACACAGGGCCAGTGGGAGCTGTACCATTCTGGGCCCAGGAGCCCCATTTACCGGTCTGGGAGGGAAATCTGCCCATCTTCTGACCTTGGAGTTGGCCCCCACCCCTCCTGCCCAAGGTTGCTTGTCTGCAAAGGGCTTCAGGCCAAGCAGCCACTCCCCTTGCAGGGCTCCAGACTTCACATGTAGGCCCACCTAGATGTACAGTGCAGAAAATCACTGGTGTTTTGAGTCTGGATCTAAGAATCCCAAACTGGCCAGCTGTTAACCCTGTCCTGTTGCCTCTTCCCCCTGGCAGGCCATCTATCTATCCAGGTGAAATCAGGAAGTCCATTGATTCCTCTTAAAATGCCTAAGTGTGTCTTCTCTTGTTCTCAGCAGAGAGGTGACGATGTGCTCAACTGTGACAACGAAGGCCAAGGCAGGAAGAAGGATGGGCAGTCCAGGAGCCCTAGCAGCAGCCAGCTGATCTATAGCATCCTGGATATCCCACCATGGTATCTCTGCATCCTCATGGGGATCCAGGTAATGCCACCCAGCGAGCACTGGGTCCGAAGACACTAGACTGCCTCAAAAGTAACACTGATCACACCCAGGCCAAACTAGTCAAGGTTCCCCAACTTTGGTTACTCATATTCTTGTCTTCCATGTAGTTGACCTACAGGGGAACTCAAAACTCCATGTGTCTCTTTTTCTCAGGGGTGTGGAGGTGAGGGTGGTAGGACTTAGCAGAAGATTCTCTCTCATGCTAAGCTGATGGGTCATATCAAGGAACCTGACTGCATCATTTTCATGATACCAATTTCAATTTATTTGATTTGCAACAACTAAAAAAATGTGATAACCAGTGCTTGGGGAGAATTTGGGGAAACAAGGACTGTCAAACACTTTGGTTGGAACATTTTTTGATGCAACCTTTCTGGATGGCCTTTGGTAGTTTCCATCAACATATAAATCACAGGCCCTTTAGCCCAGTTCCCAGTGCTTAAGAATTTCTCTGTGGATACACTGGCAAGGACTGAAGATGCACAACATCTCAACAAAATACCAAGATGTTCTTGTAAGATCATTGGCGATAGTAACGTCAAACCACACAACAAATTAGCAAAACGGTAAATACAATCCAAATATCCTTCAAAGTGAACTGGTTAAACAAGTTGTAACACAACCCAACAGATGACTTTTGTGTGCAGCTGTTCAAAAGAGAAAAAGACACATTTATCTTGCTGTTGGGGAATATTCCCCAATGGATAGTAAGCGAAAGAAGCAAAGTAAATAACTGTGTATATACTGTTCTCTTTTGTGTGTGTGTTAAAAAACAGAGAGAGGGAGAGATAGAAGTAATTTGTGGTTTTGAAGGATTCATAAGAAACTAATCGAGGTATTTAGCTTTGGAAAGAAGAACCAGGAAAGGGAAGGTGGCTTTCCACTTTCACTTTCAATTTTGTAACTTTTTGTGACATGAATTTTCCAGACTCATAGATGTGCTTCTTTTCATTTTACAAACTCAACATGGGTTATCAGAGATGGGACACACTTTTTATTTACTTCTTAGCGCTTTCCTATGAAGTAAGAAAAGCCAATGTCATACTACTTAAAAATATTATTATGAACCAATAAAATGGATAATATGAATAACATAGATCTATCTTCACTGACTCAGAAAACCGTAAGGTCCTATTTTTGAATTTAAGAAAGCCAAATGCTGCTGTCAAGTTTTCCCAACACCATTTGTTGAAGAGACTATTTTTCTCCCAGTGGATATCCTTTCCAGCTTGCCAAAGATTAAGTGATATATAGTTGTGGGTTTATTTCTGGGTTTTCTATTCTGTTCCATTGATCCATATGTCTATTTTTGTGCCAGTACCACACTGTTTTGATTACTACATTTTGTCATATAAGTTGAAGTCTGGAAGCAAAGCTTAGAGCTTTGCTTTTCTTTCTTCTTTCTTCTTGTTTTTTGTTTGTTTGTTTGTGGTTTGTTTTTGTTTTTGTTGTTGTTGTTTGGAGTGGGAGGAGGAAGGGGCAGAGAGAGAAAGAGAGAGAATCTTACCAGACTCCACACGCTGTGCAGAGCCTGAACCCAGGGCTCGATTTCATGTCCCTGAGATCATGAGCTGAACCAAAATCCAGAAGCAGACATTTAACTGACTGAGCCACCCAGGCGCGCCCCTCCAGAATTGCTTTGCATTTTCAAGATTGCTTTGGCTATTCGGGGTCTTTTGTAGGTCCATACAAATGTTAGGATTGGTTGTTCTAGTTCTGTGACAAACACTGTTGGCATTTTGATGGAGATTGCGTTAAGTGTGCAAATTGCTTTGGGTAGTATAGACATTTCACTGATACCTGTTCTTCTGATTCATGAGCATGGGACATAGAATGTCCTTCCATTTCTTTGTGTCCTCTTCAATTTCTTTCATCATTGTTTTATAGTTTTCAGAGTATAAATCTTTCACCTCTTTGGTTAGATTTATTCCTAGGCATCTTATTACTTTTAGTGCATCTGTAAATGAGATTGTTTTTCTTAGTTTCTCTTGCTGCTTCTTCACTATTGGTGTATAGACATGCAACAGATTTCTGTACATTGATTTTGTATCCTGCGACTTTACTGAATTTGTTTATCAGTTCTAGCAGTTTTTTGGTGGAGTCTTTCAGCTTTTCTATATATGATGTCATATCATCTGCAAATAGTGAAAGTTTACTACTTCCTTACCAATTAGGATGCCATTTATTTCTTGTCTGATTGCTGTCGCTAGGACTTCCAGTACTATGGTGAATGAAATGGTGAGATTAGACATCCTTGTCTTGGTCCTGACCTTATGGGAAAAGCTCTCTATTTTTCCCTACTGAGGATGATATTAAGTGTGGGTTTTTCATCTATGGCCTTTATTATGTTGAGGTATGTTCCCTCCAACTCTACTTCATTGAGGGCTTTTATCACAGATGGAAGCTATACTTTGTTAAATGCTTTTTCTGCATCTATTGAAATGATCAGATAGTTCTTATCCTCTCTCTTACTGATGTAATATATCACCCTGATGGATTTGGGAATACTGAACCACCCTTGCAACCCAGGAATAAGTCCCACTTGATCACAGTGAATGATTTTTAGACTATATTGTTGAATTCAGTGTCCTAGTATGTTATTGAGGGTTTTTGCATCCATGTTCATCAGGGATGTTGGCCTGTAGTTCTTTTTAATGAAGTTTTTATCTGGTTTTGGTATCCGGATAATTTTGGCCTCATAGAAAGAATTTAGAAGTTTTCCTTCCTTTTCTGATTTTTGGAATAGTTATAGAATAACAGGTATTAACTCTTCTTTACATGTTTGTTCAAATTCACCTGGGAAGCCACCTGGTCCTGGACTTTTTTGCTTACTGATTCAATTTCTTTGCTGGTTATCAGTCTGCTCAAATTTTCTATTTCTTCCAGTTTCAGTTGTGGTATTTTGTGTTTCTAGGAATTTATCCATTTCTTTCAGGTTGTTCAATTTGTTGGCATATAGTTTTTCATAATATTCTGTTGCAATTGTTTATATTTCTATAGTGTTGGTAGCTATTTGTCCTCCCTCATTTATGATTTTATTTATTGGGGACCTTTCTCTTTTCTTTTTGATCAGTATGGCCTGAGGTTTATCAGTTTCATTGATCTTTCTTTCTTTCTTTCTTTCTTTCTTTCTTTTTTTTTTTTTTTCAAAGAATCAGTTCCTGGTTTCATTGACCTATTCTATTGTGTGTGTGTGTGTGTGTGTGTGTGTGTGTTTTAAAGTTTTTCGTTTATTTCTGCTCTAATCTTTATTCTTTAATTTTTTTCCCTGCTGGTTTGAGGTTTTGCTTGCTGTTCTTTTTCTAGCTCCATTAGGGGTACGGTTAGATTATTTATTTGAGACTTTTCCTGCTTCTTGAAATAGGCATGTATTTGGTATAAACTTCCCTCTTAGAATTACTTTTGCTGAATCTCAGAGGTTTGGACTGTGGTGTTTTCATTTTCATTTGTTTCCATGTACTTCTTTTTTCTTCTTTTACTTCCTGGTTGACCCATTCACTGTTTAGTATTAATGTTATTTAATCTCCATGTATTTATGATCATTCCAGTTTGTTTGTTTTTTTTTTTTATTATGGTTGACTTCTAGTTTCATAGTACTGTGATCAGAAAAGATGCATGGTAGGACTTTGGTCTTCTTGAATTTGTTGAGGCTTGTTTTGTGGGCCTATTCTGTTATGTGATCTAATTCTGGAGAATTTTCCGTGTGCACTTGAAAAGAATGTATATTCTGCTGTTTTAAGATGGAATGTTCTGAATATATCCGTTAAATCCATCTGGTCCCTTGTCATTGAAAGCCATTGTTTCCTTGTTGATTTTCTTTTTAGATGATCTGTCTGTGAATGTAATTGGGGTGTTAAAGTCCCCTACTATTATTGTATTACTATTGATTAGGTTCCTCTATTGTTATTAACTGTTTATATATATTTGGGTGCATAAATATTTACAATCGTTATATCTTCTTGTTAGGCTGTTCTTTTTATTATTATATAGTGTCCTTCTTTGTCTCTTGTTACAGTCTTTGTTTTGAAGTCCATTTCATCTGAAATAAGTACTACTACTTAGCTTCTTTTTTAAAAAAAAGATTTATTTATTTTAGAGAGAGCGCAAGCAGAGAGAAGGGCAAAGGGAGAGAATCCTCAAGCAGACTCCTCACTGAGTGTGGAGCCTGATGAGAGACTTGATCTCACAACTCTGAGATCATGACCTAAGCCAAAGCCAAGAGTCACATGCTTAACTGACTGAGCCACCCAGGTGCCCCCCACCTCAGCTTTCTTTTGACATCCATTTGCATGATAGATATTTCTCTAGTCCCTTACTTTCAATCTGCAGGTGTCTTTAGATCTAAAATGAGTCACTTTTTAAGCAATATTTAGGTGAGTCTTTTTTTTTTAATTCATTCTGACACCCTATGTCTTTTAAGTGTTTATTCCATTTACAAAATAAGTATTGATAGATATGCATTTATTGCCATTTTATTACTTGTTTTGTCATTGTTTCTGAAGACTTTCCTCTGATCCTTTCTGTCTTTCTCTCTGCCATAATTTGCTGATTTTCTTTAGTGATATATTACAATTTATTTCTCTTTATTCTTTGCATGCTTGTTAGTGGTTTTGATATATAGTTACCATTAAGTTTGTATATAACCTGTTCTGCAAATAGCAGTCTATATTAAGTTGATGGTCATTTAAGTTTTGAACCCGTCTTTTCTCCACGTTTTAGGCATACGTTATTATATTTTATATATATTTTGTGTGTGTGAGTTCCCTGACTGATTTTTTATGGAAATACTCATTATTACTGCTTTTGGTTTCCTGCCTTTATACTTTCACTTTTGATCTCTCCTTTCCACTCAAAGCATCCCCTTTAATATTTCTTACAGAGCTGTCTCGTCATCACAAACTCCTTTCATTTTTGCTTTATCTCTCCTTGTATTCTGAATGATCGGCTTGCTGGATAGAGTATTCTTGGCTGCAGATTTTTCCTGTTCGGCACTTTGAAGATATCATGCCACTCCCTTCTGGCTTCCAAGATTTTGTTGAGAAATCTCCTGCTAGCTTTATGGATTTTCCCCTGTAAATTAAAGACTTCTTTTGTCTGGTTGCTTTTAAGATTTTTTTCTTTATCCCTATATTTTGCAAGTTTAATTATACTATGCCTTGGTGTGGGTCTGCTTTTGTTGACATTGTTAGGAGTTCTTTGAGCCTCTTGGATTTGGATGCCTGTTTCCTTTCTCAGATTAGGAATATTTTCAACTATTATTTCTTCAAATATATTTTCTGCCCCCTTTTCTCCTTCTTCTGGAACATCTATAATATGAATATTATTATGTTTGATGGAGTTACTGAGTTCCCTAAGTCCATTCTTGTTTTGTGTAATTATTTTTTTCTCTTTTGTTCAGCTTGATTGCTTTCCATGACTCTGTCTTCAAGGTCACTCATTTTTTCCTTTCCTTCTTCTATTCTGTTATTCATCCCATCAAATGTGCTCCTCATTGTTTACTGAGCCCTTTATCTTAGCTGTGTTCTTCCTTAGCTCTGTGTTAAGGATCTCACTCATCTCTTCCACCCCTTTCTAAAGTTTAGTGAGTATCCTTATGATCATTGCTTTAAATTCTCTATCAGGCATGTTACTTATATCTGTTTTACGTCGGTCTCTGGCTGTGGCCTTGTCCTATTCCTTCACTTGGGATAAATTTCTCTGTCTCCTCATTTTGTCTGCCTCTCTGTGTCTGTCTCTCTGTGGTAAGAAAGTCAGCTATGACTTTTGCTCTTGACAGTAGTGCCTTTATGAAGTGGAGGTCCTTAGTGCCCTGCCATGCAGTGTGCCCTGTTCGCCAGGACCTGGCACTTCAAGAGAGTCTTCTGTGTTGCTAATGCCCTGCTGTTGTGTCTGAGTCACTGTTCCTTTCAGTGCAGTCATCTACACTGCCCTCTGCCTGTTGTAAGCTGTGCTTGCTCTCCATGGTGTTAGTGGGACCCAGGCAGGCCAGTTCTAAAGGGGTGTGAGAGCAGGGCAGCAGTGTTAGCAACATAGGCATTGAACCACTAGTCCTAGGCCAGACCCCCCAAAGTGTCTAGGTGGCTACAGCTGGAGGCTGTGAGCTAGGCAACTGGAGCTGTGAGGCTGGGCTCCGTGCAGTGGCTGGGTGGGCAGCACTCTGTTTATTCTGAAGCCCACCTCTTTGCTTCCTGTCATGTCCCCCTGTTTTGTGTTCCTGCCTGGGTTTCTTACCTAAGATATCAGTTTCTAGTGTTAGGATTCTGCACTTGAACCCCAGACCCTCAGTCTGGGTCTGTCTTTTGCTCCCTGGTCTCTTTGTTTCCATGGCTGATCTGGATGCCTGCCTCTTACTTCTGTTTAGGCTCCTCTGAGACCAGAGGTAGCGTTTTTCCCTCTGGCAGGGCAACGCCAATGGAAATGAGGGTGGAACAGGCAGTCACAGCATGTACTTGCCACCTGTCCACTCTCTCTGCTCTGCCCACAGCACTTCCTCACAGCCCTGGGGGGCCTCGTAGCCATACCGCTCATCTTGGCCAAGGACCTGTGTCTGCAGCATGACCCACTGACTCAGAGCTACCTCATCAGCACGATTTTCTTCGTCTCTGGCATCTGCACTCTCCTGCAAGTGTTTTTTGGAGTCAGGTAGGTAAAACTCTTTTCCTTGGATTCAGACTTTTCCATGCAGGAGTACCAGCCAGATTTGCTTGGCTTGCAGCTGGACAGGTGGTTAGGCAGCTGGTGTAAACTATGTGGAAACGTGAGACTCCGAATCAGAGCCTAGTTTACTGTCAATATTAGCTAGGATTCACAATCAAAGTTACATAAATCCAGATTAGCTCAGGCAATAATGTGTTCTTTATTAATGTGCAAGATCAGGGCAAGAGATAGGCAAGGTGAATCATGCATCAGGAACGTGTTGAGCCAGGGACTCAGATGCCACTGGGACTTTTTCTTCTCTTGCTTCTACAAAGGCCTTCTCCTGATGTTTGTGAAATGCAAGGCAAGAATACAAATGGATCCCCACACACTGGATGTCTAAATATTGGAGATTTATAAACCAAACTTACAGACTCTTAAATATGTTCTGATCATTCTACCTGGAAGGTTAGGTTTGAATTTAGAATTCTCTCACTGTTCAAGGTTCTGCTTTGGAACCCACTCAAGGAGGGCTGACCCACAGCCTGTGGCCTTCTGCTTCTCTTCCCACCTCAAACTTTGCTCCAGATCATAAATGGTCTTACATGCATGAATGTGGATATCCCAGCCTGCATATCCAAGCTCCGCACCCACCTGCCACACACACACACACACACACACACACACACACACACACCCCAGATTCCCCACATAGTTGATGCTTGGCCATCTTCAGGCCTATGTGTGTGCACCTGCATCATGGTCTGTCTTTAGCAGGGCACACCTGGGGAAGAGACCCAAGCAGCCTCTGGAAAAGGCCCAGGGCCATTTGGGCAGAGAATTCATGGCCCTCAAAGGGAAGAGGCACACAGACTTGAGGTGGACATACCATACCCTCTTTGGCCTCACAGACTCCTTCCCCAGAGAAAGCAGAGAGGAGCCCCCTGGAGCCACAGCCTAGGGGTGGGGGGCTCTCCTCGCCTCGTCTGAAGATGGCGCAGTTTCTTCATCACACTGCTGGTGCCTGTGCTTCATTGTCACAGATGGACTTCCACGCAGGAGTGCAGACAGGCTGCTGGCAGTCCGCACACTTCTCTCCCAAAGCAGGTGCATACCGCTCTGGCTGCTCTTGCATTTTAAAATTCCAGGAAAGAGCTCTAATTGGTACAACATGTGCCAAATGCCCAGCTCCCACCCATCAGGGCAGCAAGCACGGCAACTCCCATTCAGGAAAGTTTCCCAAAGAAGCAGGTGTCCTCTTTAAGGAAAAAGAACATAAAAGTAGGAAGACAAAATCATGTATGAAAGAGAATATTATTAACTTGGTAAAAAACCTCAATAAATTACAAATTTAAAAAAAAAGAAATAAACACCACAAGATGCCACAAATTCCAAAGTATAGCATGCCATTTTTATTATTTCACTTTCTCACAGCCCCCTGTCATACTTCTCCCCCCACATTTTATGCTTGCAGACTCTTTTCTTCTTTAAGTGAAGGTTGGGTACTCTTTGATCACCTCTTCATTTTATAAAGAGAAGGAAAGATAATTCAGTCACTTTTCTAGCATTGGTTAGTCCAAATTTATTTGTTAATTACTGCTAGTTGAGCTACATCATCATGCCGTCACACACAGACTGTAACACTGCTATCGATTCGTGCCCTGCAAACACAGGAATTCTCTTGTACTTGATTTCTATCAAAAAATTTTTGAATGCATGCTGTATTTATAAGTGTATCATGTGCATTATTAATTATATTCTTGATAGGAGACAACTTCCATCTTGCCTGCATATCCTAAGAACCAAATCTTCTCTGGCAATTTTGTGTATCTGATGATTGTCAGATCATCCACAGACTTGCTTCTGGCCCCATACATTTCAAAACTTGTTTCTCATCCACCCACCCACATATGTCAATGCCAGGTGCTATAGGACACATTGATAACATAATGTGACCTTGGGTTCTGCACCTTCACGTCACCAAGTAGAGTGAGCTGGCACAGGGGCGGGGGCGGGTGGAAGGAGAACACACAGTAATGACCCCAAGGTGGCTAGCAGTAAATTAATTATGTGGTTTAGTGCCTCAAACCACATAAGTACATACTACCACTTTCAACTAAGTTTCTCCTGACTCAGCTTCTCCTTAGCCAGATCCTGAGAGTGCTAATGGCCTTTCTAATGCCACTGATGCAAGATTTAGAGCCTGTAAGGTGGCAGTGCAAAGAGACCAGAGTGGTAGCCAAATGTGGCTGAAACTATTTACTTTTGCAAAGTTGACAAAAGCATATGGCTAGTGAACACATTGCAGGGACCTCTTCCTGGGCTTTAGAAGGAGCCAGGCAGGTGAGGGTCCCTTCACCATCAATCTCCTTTTGACCTAACCTGTGCCAGGCCTATGCTCAGCCCTGTGGTTGTGAAGGGAAATGGAAAACATTTCCTACAGTGTGCTTCCACCTGACCTGTCTTGACAGAAAATGACTTGACAGGAAAAATTAATATCCATTTATTCTCTGTCAATTATCTGAATAAAACCACACAGGTATAGACTAATATGCAGCTGGACACTTTTTTTCCAGATAGGCTGACAGTAGACAGCATTTGGAGGAGTACATTCACTCCTGGCGTGGCCTTTTTGCCTGAATCAAATCAAAGGCAAATCAAAGTGCTTCCTTTGCAAGTCATTTCCAGGTGATATGCCAAGGCTTAAGTTCTTGCCATCTCTGCTGAGGAGTGGGAGACTCATGCCCACAGTTTTGGTGGGTTGGTTCCCTGCCCTCTCTTTCTTCTGTCACCATCTCTGTGAGCCAATATCTCTTCCAAATTCCCCACCAAGGATTCAAAGAGTACAGGGTTTGCTCTGGTCTGTCAGAACCTTAAAATCCAGAGCCCCCATTTTCCTGGATTGGCCCTAGAAATGCAAGATGCTGCACTGGCGTTAGGGAGGCCTTGCCATAACCTGCCTGGGTACCCAGAGATCCCTCATCTGTCCCAGCCCCACGGGGAGTTACAAACACAAAGCCCCTAAACCTGCTTTGCTTTGCTTCTGCCCTCTTGACATCCAGATATACCACTGGAGCTCTGGCTGGAGCAGGAACAGTGGTGGCTTTTGAGGTAGAAGTGTGACCTGACAACCTTCACATCAGAGGAGTCCCAAAGATGGGGCTGGTGCTTCTGCTTCCTCTGGGTTTAAGTTGAATAGCTATCCATAGGGAAGGGACAGGATGGCATTTCCTACAATGTGGCAGGTCCTTACCTGCTTGATGTAGGGAGTTCAGTAAAAAGATGAGCAAAATGTTCTTTGTCCAGTAGTGAAGTAGTTGGGACTCAGAGAGCTCAGGATTTCTTACAACACAGTGACCCTTTTAAACTCCAGAAGAAATCATTAGTCCCATCTTACATTCCTGAGGTTCTGCTCCCCATTTTGATCTATTGCAAAGAAAAGTCTCTGTGACATCATCCTTTGCCCACTCATTGGGTTGACTCAGGAAGGGAGCATCAAAATGATGACGTGGGAAAGATTGGATGCCAGCAGCTGACCTTCCAGATGCATCTGTCCCCAACTGTTGACCATTTACCCATTCTCTCCCCCTCTTACTCACAGGCTTCTCGAATTGCACATGTCCCAACCCCAGACCTTCTCAGGGGAATCGTCCTTTCCAAGTTCCTGAGCTCATAAGGCATATTGCATACCTAGTGGAGAAGTAATACTCCCTCTCCTTTCTACCTTGGACAATATTTGCATTATTTTCTCCTGGAGTCCTCATGTTTCTATGAAGTGGAACAGTTTTTTAATTTTTCCAAAGCCTTGAAAATTAAATTAGATAATGCACAAATGTACCTCAGTGCCAGGTACAGAAAATTTATTTTTCACATCAAGAAATGGATTGTACTATACAGAAAATTTTGCACCCTCCCTCCCTTTTTTTTAATAATTAAAGAAATTTAGTTGTAAATAAAAATAGTCCTCCTCTCTCTTTTTAAACGTATACGATGCACCATAATATTTTTCCATTTCAACAAACGCACTTCTGCAATAGTACTTTTTAAAAAATGATCACTTAGTATTTCATATTCTAGATTATATAATTATATTCTGATTTATTTATTTCCTATTAAAAGACATTTAAGTTGTTTCAAGTTTTTCATTCTCATAATAGCAGCCGATATAATTTATAATTATGAGAGGTATAAATTATATATATCCTGAGAATCATTTATCTAGTTAAAGACAGTAAAAAAGATTATTAGAAATTTTTAAGGTTATTTGTGGGTGGCTTACATTATATATGAAAGGTGTATATTTTATGTAAGTTAATAAAGTTTATAA
The DNA here is from genome assembly GCF_048164855.1 of Canis lupus baileyi. Lineage (NCBI taxonomy): Eukaryota > Metazoa > Chordata > Mammalia > Carnivora > Canidae > Canis > Canis lupus. Next base: position 49,572,462 of record NC_132852.1, on the reverse strand, counting down.
GGTTAAAGATAAAAAAGACTGGAACAAAATGTTAATAATTATAAAATTATAATTATATTATAATTATAATTATATAATTAAAAAGTTATAATTATATAATTAAAAAGTTATAAAATTAGGGTGATCTAAATGTATTCTTTATATTTTTCTTTATTTTCCATTTATTTTCCTTCAATGTCCATGTATTACTTTATAACAGAGAAAAGTAACCATTTAAAATGATTTTTAGAACAATATCAGGGCATATTTCATGAACCATACCTTTTGAATCTGTGCCTGAGAGCAGAAGTCCAGTAGGCTGCCTATTACCATCTTGGAGGAAGGACTGGATGAAGGTTCCAGCCTTGGACAAATTCTAAGATCATGCAACTTTTGTCACTTCACCTGCTTTAATCTTTGTTTCCCCAATCCATTTCTCTGTGATCAGCATTAAAGCCCTAAAAACAAAAAAGGACCAGCGTGTCTTGGGGGCAGAACAAGGGAGAACTGGCTCCCATTCCACCACTGGTTTCTGGCAGGGGCCTGGTTTGTGGTCAAAGGTATACTCAGGGTAGTGACCACTGGTGAGTTTAAAGAATATAGACAAACAGGCTTCTACTTCCCACCAGAAATCTTCCTCCCTTTTTTTTTTCTAGACAGAGGCAAATATTTCATCCATGTAAGCTGATTATGTACGTACTACCTTCCAAATCTCTAGTTAACACACTTCAATTTTAGTATTACTAATCAATATGAGTACAAATGACTGAGATCTCCTTTTCTTCCACAGCCTTTTACCACTTACAAGCTCACTCTAACTCTCATCACATACATGCAGACTTCCCATCCTCTTGTTCTCCTATACTCCCAGCATAGATCAATATTTTGTGTTATAATTAACGACTGTGATGTTATTTGGAGCTGAATCACAGTTATTTTCCTGCCCAGATTTTTGTTTTCCCTGGAGTTTACATCTTTCTTATTTCTAATATACATAATTTTCTATGTACTTATTTCTAATTCAATTCGATGCTCTTTGTTTATTGTCTAATTTATTCTTAATAATTTCATTCATGGGGCATCTGGGTGGCTCATTCAGTTAAGCATCCAACACTTGATTTCAGCTCAGGTTCATGATCTCAGAGTCATGAGATCAAGCCCCACTCCACATTCATGACTGCTTAAGATTATCTCTCTCCCTCTCCCTCTGCTGCTCCCTTCCTCCCCTCTTCATGTTCTCTCTCCCTTAAAAAAATTAATTAATTGATTAATCAATTAATTAATTTTGTTCACATCAGCTTCAGCTTGATGAACTGTCTACTGGAGCTCTCTGCCTTGCTGCAATTTGGAATGGTTGCTGTGTATGCCATGCCTGGTTTCCATTATATTTATCATCCTGAGATGCTTCTTCATTCCTATCCTGGGAATTCCCTTCATGTCAGTTCTCAAGTCTAGGTCTCTTGTTCTCATATCTTTCTCTTTTCTGGAGGAACACAATAATCCAGTACTTCGAGAGAGAGAGAGAGAGAGAGAGAGAGAGAGAGAGAGAACAAAAGAGATAAATTTTGTAAGACTTTGTATATGTGAAAGTGTGTGGATTCTACCCTCATACCTGATGGATAGCTTAGCTGGGTATAGGAATATAGATTGGAAATAATTTTCTTTCAGAATTTTGAAAGCACTGTTCCATTGTTTTGTAACTTTCAATGTGATTTTAAGAAGGCCAAAACTTTATGTAATCTCCTTCCCTTTCCCCACCCCAGAAGCTGGCAAGGACTGCTTTATAATCGCAGTGTTGTAAATTTTTAGTTATGTGTTGTGGCCTGAGTTTATTTTCGTCCATCATACTGTGTACTGAATATGTCTTTTTAGTAGGCAAATGGTCATCCTTCAGTTTCTTTGAGTTTCTTTTTCAAACTCCTTTTATTCACATGCTCGATTTCCTGGAGTGGTTCTCTAATTATCTTACCTTTTCTTTCCTATTTACAATGCTTTGTATTTTTGCTCTTTTGCAGGGAGGAAAACACATCACCTTTATGTTCCAAAACTTCAACTGAATTTATTTCTACTATAATACTTTAAGAGCTTTTTTGTTCTCTGAATATTCTTGTTTTATGCATCCTATTCGTGCTTTATGAATGCAAGACTTACTTGCCAAAGATATAAATGAGAGTATGTTTTAAAATTATCATCTCCCAGGATGCAAATGGCTCAGTCAGTTAATTGTCTGCATTCGGCTCAGGTCATGATCTCAGGGTCCTGGGATTGAATCCCACATCAGGCTCTCTGCTCATGGGAGGCTGCTTCTCCCTCTCCGCTCTGCTTGTGCTCTTTCTTGCTCTCTCTTAAATAAATAAATAAAATCTTTTTAAAAAATGATAATCTCCCTACAGTATAAGCTACTTTCATCTGTTTCTTTATTTGGGTCTCTGTCATCTATAGTCCTGTGGTTGTCTGGTGATCCTTGTATATGTAAGGTAGGATCTCAAATGCTTGACTGGTAGTCTGGCTGGTCCTAAGGCTGCATCTCGTTCACTTTGGACTTCATTGCAGCATGATATGCAGGAGTGCCATATAACCCAACTGCAAGGGTCACAATTCACATTGTAGTCTTAATATGGTGTCATGAATTTCAGATATCTTTATGCTTTCCCTAGCATACCTGGGGAAGCCTGAATTTCAGCATCTTTATGCTTTTCCTATCAGGTTGTCATATCCTCCAGAAAAAGACCTTCCAATCTCTTGCCTGAAGAGTAAAGACCTGGCTGGAAGTGTGCTAGAAGCTCAGTTGGAAAGTGAGCTGGATGTTTTAGTGTTCAGTGTGCATATATTAAATGACTCACCCCAGTGTTCAGTATGATATCTTCACGTCAACTGTGCCAATTTCCCTGCAGTATGCAGACCCCGTGTTTTGTCTTTTCTACAGGATAAACTCTGTCTTTGGCCAAGGTGAGGGAAGGACAGTCCCTTGACTGTTTCTAAAAAAGACATTAAGCCTGTTTCAGCTCCACATTTAGTCCTACTTCAAGAACCAATTCCTGATATGTTGTGAGTTTTTCAGTGTAATGCCATTTACCTATTGCTAGCATAGAATACTGATTCCCCAGGCTGGTCAGATCAGTTACCACTGTCCATCTCTGCTCTTTAGCTTTCAAAGTTTTGTTGCAATTGTCTCCTGCTAAGATCTTTTTATCTTGTGATTTATTCTTCTAAAATATATTTTAGTGTCATTTTAGTGGAGTTTCAAGAGGGAGCAAGTATATAATTTGGCATTTTTAACCAGAAGTCAATTTTTTTCTTACTTTGCACAAAAACTCAATACATATTAAAAATATCAAATCTTTGTATTTATTAATTGCCATAAACATTTTTAGTGTGTTTTTAGTTTTGAGCATTTTTGCAGTATCAAAGGTTTTATATTTCTATGGTAAAATTTGTTAAATTTTTTCCCTTGCTATTTCTTTTTTTTCCCCCTTGCTATTTCTTGATCTACTTTTAGACTTATAGAAATCCTTTCTATATCCAATAGATAAGATAAATGACCATCTTTTTAAAAAAATACTTGTATGGTGTTGTTTAGATTTTTAAATTTAACTCTTGAATTAATTTTGGGATTTATTTAGTGTATTGTATGAAGTGAGGCCTCAAATTTATTTTTTTCTCCCTGAAAGCCAATTATCTCAATATCATTTATTGAATAAATAGGAATCAAGACTTTATTCATCATATATTAAGTTCATATATATTATTTACTCATGGGAGACAGAGAGAGAGGCAGAGACATAGGCAGAGGGAGAAGCAGGCTCCCTGCGGGGATCCTGATTCGGGACTTGATCCTAGGACCCTAGGATCACAGCCTGTGCCAAAGGCAGATGCTCAACCACTGAACAACCCAGGTGCCCCTGTAAATGCTAAAGTTAATACATAGTGTGTTGGAACATGTGGGATGTTGTCAGAGAAACTCTTTCAAATCAAATGTAGCAAAAACAAAAATTACCAGGGAGGAGACATCTGAAATAGATTCAACAGCAATACAAGAGCAGTAAGCTTCAAAGTGATCAGTAGATCCAATAGAAGCAAATCCATCCCAGTGGACACGTGTTGTGACATCACATGAAGAGTGCTATGTCTTAGACATTAACCTTTAAATGTTAATGCAAGCCCCTAAAGTAGAGAGAGAGTGTCTACCTTAAGAATTGGAATAGAAGAAATAATGAAGAGAAGTGGAGTGAAAGCTTTGGAGCTCTGTGCAGGTGGCTGTGTACTACCTGCAGGGCTGATTACGTGCCATGGGGCAAGGGGTAACTAAGGCAAAGATGGAGCCTTGGACCAGCCCAAGCACATGGATTCCAACAACACAAAAGAAAACAAGGGATGTAGAAAACAAATCTTAGAGAACCCACCTGCAAGAGATGGGAATGCCAAACAACAGTTTTTGTGTTTTTTTTTTTTAAAGCCCAATATAACAGCTGTAAGAGAAAACACAAAAGAAAATGTTATAATGTACACCACCTGCTCAGGAAGTACCCACACTTTTCAGAGGGAATAATAAAGTAATGACCATTACTGCTATTTGGTGAGTGCCAAATATGCCCCAGGCATTGGGCTACACATTTATACACATTTAATCTTCATGGCTACTCTCTGGGGAAAGTGCTATTATTTGGTATATCAAAGAGGACACTGAGGCTTGCAAAAGTTGGGTGACGTGCTTAGGTCACATAACTGATAGGAGGTAGAGCCAGATTTAAATTTGCCATGCTCTTAATCAGTGTCATAGGGCAGTGAGGAACCTGGATGATGAGGGAGGAGACCCTAGCCCTCCTCCTGGTTAACTCTATGACCTTGGGCCCAGATCCCCCATCTATAAAAATAACAGGGGAAGCTGGATATGTATCAAGAAGCTCTTCTCTAAAATGTTGAGTTGGTTTCAAATCAACAGTCCATAATTTATAAGAGAGACATTTAAGTCAGAAGGCACATGTAGAACAGTAGTGAATCATACTCATGTGCAGATTTAAAAAATCCAGGCTTGCCATCATGGTAGCAGATAAATTAATTATGAAATTTAAAAGAATGCTGAAATATACATCAAGGTCACCATAGAAAGTAAGACATACATAGAACAACGAAAGCCTAGAATAGTACTGAGTGCACATACCCTATACACATACTGAGAATGTTCATAAAGGAAGAATTAGTAGAAATGGAAGGAGTGTATGTAGATCAGTCTCAATCCCTCTCTCTCTCTCTCTCTCTCTCTCATCTGTCTACCAAAAGGATACTAATAAGTAGTTATACCTGGGGCCTTTGGGTGGCTTGGTTGATGAAGCGTGGGACTCTCCGTTTTGGCTTGGGTCGTGGTCTCAGGGTAGTGGGATCCAGGCCTGCAATACTCTGCGCTCAGCTTGGAGTCTGCTGGAGATCTCTCCCACCCCCTCCCCTTCTGTTCCTCTTCCTGCTCATGCTCATACACTCTTTCTTTAAAATAATAAAATCTCGAAGAAAAAAAAAAGAAGCTATACCTAACAAAATGGGGGTGGGGTGGGACAGGAAGGAATAGAAAATGGGATTTGAAGGTGTAAGTATAAAATAATAAGGGAATAATTTATAGATACGTTGTGTGAACCTGAAGGTAGAACATGATCATACCCTGAAGCAAATAAATGAAAAAGAAAATTCATCTTGCTCTTGAACATAAAAGATATGTTGCAATTACAAACAAAGGCAGAAATTCCATGTATCATATTATCCCAATGACATGTCATCATCTCGAAAGACAATAACACGAGCAGAATTAGAAAGGAACGCAGCTATTTAAAATTTTGAAATATTCTCTTAAATAATTTCTCACTTAAGGGATGAATTCCTGCATGCAGCAGCAGAAGGCATTTTTTTTAATAAAAAGGAAGCTCACTACCGTAAGAATTGTTACAAATATATTTTGACAGTATCCAAATTCCATGTAATGAGTAGACGGTTTGTAGATAAGGAGAAAACAGACATTAAATCACACGAATGAGTGCACATCTCTAATAGCTTAATGAAATGCAAATTAACATTTGTTAGGACTTCATTACATGCCTATTAAACTTAAGAAAACCAAATGATAAACCCAATGTTGGCAGGTTTTTGTGTGGTTCCCGGCTCAGCACTGGAGGGATGAGAATGAAAAATAATGAATGCCAGCCCTGCCCTTCTGGAACCCAGTAAAATGGACATGGCTGACATGGTGGACTTTGTAGGCACCACCAGAAGGTGTTTAAAGTGATCCTTGAGAGTAAGTTACTGGCAGCGGTTAGTTTGTTAGTACGAGGGCTGAGACATATGTCGCTAGAAGATAAGTGGGAGTTTTGTCTCACTCATCATGGTGTCCTCAATACCATGGCAGCCAGTGCCTACCACATGGCAGATCCTTAATAAATATTTGGTGAATGAGTGAAATGTGCATATGGAATTGTAGCAAAAAATTAAGACACAAGTTCTGTATTAGGTAACTCTGGTTGTACCCATACACAAAGGTTTATATGTTACTTTTTAAAGCTCAAGGGGGTTTTGTAAAGATGTAAGTAGAGCATGTCTCCCTTCTGTGTTTCAAGATATTTAGATTTCATAGTTTTTAAATTAAAAAAGTATTCACGCATACCCCTACCACCACCTGTGTATTCCCACCTTGCGTGGGCAATGGATTCTGTTCTACTTTGAAGCCTTATGGGTCTAGATTTATGGTCTAGATCAGTTGTTCTCAACCGTGGCTGCACAGTAGAATCACCTGGAGCTCTAAGTGCACCCCATACCTGGGCGCACTCTTAGAGAAGCCCACTGATTTGTCTGAAGGTGATGCCCAGGCATCATCCATTCTCATGTCCAGCCAGGGTGCAAAGGCCAATTAGGCAGCAAACTCTTGCATCAACTTCATATTTTCATTATATAGAATGTACTCAGTCTCCCGAGAATAATCCTTTAAGCAATTTTTATGAAATTCTGAGTACAAAAATACCCTTCTAGAATTGTTAGGAAAATGCATTGGAACTAGGTGGATCATGGTGACAAGTGTAATCAGGATGCTGAGGTACCTCTGGGCCACCCTTCCCCAAATGTTAGTGTCATAGGTGGGCAGACAAGGCCAAGCCTTGATAGCCTGTGATCTGATAAGAGAGGGTCATTGGAGGTTGACTTATCAGGCTGCATTTACCTCAAAGGGAAGAGAGTTCTCAAAGTTCTCACAGATGCCAGAGTGAGAAGCCAGGCAGGAGTAAGAAGGATCTGGATGGAAGGCACTTGGCCTGATAATTGACCTAAAAACTGTTCTCTCCATGTGATAAAAAGGAGGCTTGAAGGTACAGGTCTGGGGGTGCTGATCATTTTTGAAGACCCAAAGGAATCTGGCAGCCCAGATTTTAGGCTGTGCATCTCTTGGGGGGAGACCTCCACACAGGAACTGTGCTTTTATCCTGGGCTCTGGGGAAGATTCTCTGGGACCAGGGTAGATGATGCTTGCTGAGCTCTGTGCTGTCTCCAAGTCATTTCCCAGGGCTTCCCAGGTTTATATCTCCTAGACTGGCGGTAGCCCTGCTTGTCTCCCCCCAACCACCCCTCCTACCTGTCCAAAGTCTGGCAGGGCTCCTGCGTCTGATGGGAGCATGGCAGGAACTCCCTGTAGGGTGAGACCAGCTGGGTCATGTATTGCCTCTAAATCAAGCTAGGGCTTGGAATGAAAGAAACTCCCCTGGGCCCAGTTTCAGACCCCTGCTAATGAATCTCCTGGGTAACTGCATCCTCTTCTCCCTCCTCCAGGCTGCCCATTCTCCAGGGAGGGACATTTGCTTTTGTGGCACCCTCCCTGTCCATGCTGTCCCTTCCTGCTTGGAAGTGCCCTGAATGGACATTCAATGCCAGTCTGGTGAACACCAGCTCTCCCGAGTTCACTGAAGAATGGCAGAAGAGGATTCGAGAGGTGAGGGGGCCCAAGGGGTGGAGGGGGTAGTGTACACTACTACTACTATGACTACTATTACTACAACTACTACTACTACCACTACTACTTTACATATGTTTGATAATCCTGTCCCTACTCTATTTTTTTCTCCCCTCCTTCCAAAGTCTGCAATTGTAGCTTTGTAAATTAATTTTTTCACTTAAGTTCAACACGTATAGAAAATAACTCTCAAAGCTGAACTTGCTCATGTTACCAGCACCTGGATCAAGAAACAGAACATTAGCAACACCCCAGAAGCCTTGTCATGCCTCCTCCCAGTCCCCTCTCCTCTGAGGATAACCGCTGACCTGATTCCTAACACCATAGATGCGCTTCGCCTGGTTTTGAACTTTATATAGAGAACCACACAGCACGTACTAGTTTGTATCTGCCTTCTTCGTTCAACATGATTTTTCTAAGTCTTCCACATTGTCATATGTAGGGGTAGATACTTCATTCTCTTTTCACTGCATAGTGTTCCATTATATAATTACACGGTAATTTACTTCTCTGCTTACTTATTCTGCTGTTACCCAAACTCTGTTTAAGAGTAACTTCAGTTATGGGCTGTTATAGATAGTGTTGCTAGGGATGTTTGTGTACTTGGTTTTAGGCAAACATATATATTTTTTTTTTCATTGAAAATACATGTAGGAGTGGGACTACTGAGTCACAGGGCATGTGTACCAGTCAGGGATCTCCAAAGAAATAGAAGCAATGGGATATATAGAGACACAGACAAGAGGGGGTGTATTGTAGGAATTGGCTCATGTGGCATTGGAAGCCAAGAAGTTCTTGAGCTGTTTGCTAAATACTGGTGGGAAGTCTGGGTTGCCAGTCTTTTTTATAGTAGTCTGGGCCCGGACTTCAGATTAGGCAAAGCTCAAACCAGAAACACTGTCCATTCTAGTTTTTAAAAATATTAAATCCTTGCAGACTCTGGGAAATGTCCAGCATAGGTGGCCTGCCACCCTTGTGATGGGCCGTATACCCTTGTATCTCCCACCAAAAGCACATGTGCGCATCGCGCAATCTGGACCGTCCAGGGCAAAAAAGTGACCAGATGAGGATGGGGATTATGTTGTCTGTGAGCCTGCATGCGCCTGGTATCAACTCATGGACCCTAGTGACTACATTCAGGTCATACTTCCTCCCTCTCTTTAAGACTTAGGGGCATCGCCACAAATCACAACTATTTGAGATTTAACTAAAAACTCCTGTCCCACAGAAGAAAAATTTCATTAGAGCCCTATTATCCTCTTCCTAGACCAAACTGCTGATCATTGGCCACCGCCCAAGGACCCGTGGAATTATACGGGGGTAACCCCGGGCATTTATGTGTGCATAGTCAGCCATCTCACGCATGACTCGGCCCATTGGCTGGATTTAGATCTGCTTTACTTCTTCCATCAAGGTTTCTCTGGGGAAGCATCATATGCTCTTCCAGCATCAACCTCCCTCAGTTGCGCAAGCAGCACCTTTAGCCAAGCTCCAACTACTGCTTTCTGAATCCAGGGACTCACATGGTGAAACTCAAATCTTTGTTGCCAGCGTTAGGTCATCTTGTGAGGTAGTGTCTGGCCCAGGGGAGGTGGGGACTGTCATTTGCCCATGAATCCTATGAACCCCTCCTGTGTCCCTTCCTTTTCTCTGCCTGACTACAATTCTTTCCTTTAATCAGCAGATTTTGTTGATCTGTCCTTCTTTACTTGAATGTCTTTCTGGTCTCACGCAAGAACATGATTGGGGTCTCTGATCCTGGAGTTACTGGGTGCTACTCACTAGTGGTCTAATTCAGTGCAGACTAGTTAGTGATGGTCTGTCAAGGGGAAAGGGGTGGAGTAGCTGCTCCGGAGCACAGCCTCAGCAGAGCCGGAGCACTGGCTTCCACCAGGGTGGGTCCTCATTCAGCACAGACTCTACCACCTTCGCTTCCCATAAATCAGGTAGCGGGGCTGTGAAGGCCATGACCTGTGAGTTTCAGCCCAACCCTCTGCTGTTCTTCCTTTTCTAAAGCAGCCTTTTTACACATACCTATGCTGGGACAGGCCAAAAGTGCGTGTACTTCTGAAATCTGATCCATCTGCTTCCTTTTTGTCTCAGAGTGGACCCCGTGTTAACCAGGCTCTTTAATCATTAAAGAACAATACCATATAGCTCTAGACTAAGACATTCCTAAGAATGTCACTTGTCAAGCTGGCGGGCCCTGGATTTTTGCCAGGTAGAGTGGCCGATCTCGGGATGCTGTGTGTTGTACCACCTTCTCCAAATGAGGCTGTACTTCTTCAGGGAAGCCTAGTTTCACGATACCATCAACAGAATGAATCACAGAACACATGTGGCTTGTGGGTGTTTGTTTATTTGTTTGTTTCTGCTGTCCCCCAGGGAGCCTATATTTGGCTTCATTAAATCCAAATTTTCTCAGACATCAGAAAAGACAAATATCCACCATTTGCTTCGACGTGGATGGAACTGGAGGGTATTATGCTGAGTGAAGTAAGTCAATCGGAGAAGGACAATCATCATATGGTTTCACTCATGTGGAATATAAGAAATAGTGAACAGGATTATAAGGGAAGGGAGGGGAACTGGGTGGGGAAAAATTAGAGAGGGAGACCAACCATGAGAGACTTGTAACTCTGGGAAACATACAAAGGGTTGCAGAAGGGGAGGTGGTTGGGGGGATGGCATAACTGGGTGACAGGCACTAAGGAGGGCACTTGATGGGATGAGCACTGGGTACTCAACATATATGTTGGCAAATTGAATTTAAATTAAAAAATGTAAAAATAAAAAAAAATCCAAATTAAAATCAAGCAAAACACAAGAAGTGGGGTTTCTTTACCTGGCTCTGCTAGATGCCAGGGCAGGATTTCCCTTCCACGCAGACCTGCTGAGCACTGGAATTTCTTCTGCAAGAATCTCTTGCTTTCCTACTATCCAAGAAGAAAGATCTGATAAGTTAGTTTGTCTCTTCTCCTACCGAAGCATTTTGGCTCAAATCTTTCCTGTGTCCTAATGAAGCACCTGCCTCCAGCAATACCATGGCACAACTCACCAACCTTCACCATGTTCAGAACCAGTTACCTTGTGTTTTGAGGACACTGGGCGAGAGTTCGGAAAATAATTTCCCTAGGGCTTGAACAAGTATTAATAGTGAGGGAGGTGTTTAGGGATATGGGTCATGCTGTACCTGCATTAAACATGGGATCCCAAATGTCAGAGACACCGTATTTTCTTTGATATCTTTATTGTTTATTTTTGTGTTTATGATATATGGAGTCCTTTTAAAGCAGGAGTATGAAAACTACGGATCAAATCCAGCCTGAGGTCTGTTTTTTTTTTTTTTTGTTTGTTTGTTTGTTTTTTAACTGCTCACAAACTAAGAATGTTTGTTTCAAAGGCTGTTCTTAAAAAGAATATGCGATAGAAACCACACATAGCTCACAAAACCTAAAGTAGTTACCATCTAGCTTTTTACAGAAAAAGTTTGCCAACTCCTGCTCTGAGACCCAGGGCCCAGGGTAGGGATTCCTTTGTCCCTAAGACAATAGTCTCCACTATTTTTCCCCACATAGCCTCCAAGAGTCCAACACAGTGAGCCAAATCCAGAGCCTTATCTATGATAGTTGAGCTCCACCTGCTGGCCCAATGTTCTTCACCAGTGCTGTAAGCCAGAGAAAGTTCTTTCAAATTGCAACTTCATTTCATTAATTAGATTGATTGGTTGATTTCTCCAAGCCAGCCTATGGGAATTTAAGGTAGATACCCCGTGTTTATCTGAGTTATATTTGTCCACATACATGTCAGGGATTGAAATCACTGGTGGCCAGCACACCAACTGTATGTCCCTATACTAGCCACCAGTGAAAGTGACACAAATATAGGACCAATAGGAAGGTTTTTACTTGCTAGGCTATAAGTAATGGAGAAGTGAAAGTGAACGGTGGTTCTATTTTAAGGACATGGTGGTAGCAGAAAAAATAAAAAACCAGGAAGGGAAGGCAAGTTCAGTTTTCAACACCTTGGACCAATTATGTCCTTAGATATAAGTGAAATGATATAAAGGATCATATAAAGCAATGATATAAAGGATGAGAAGGATGGATTAAGATTATTTTATTACTACAAGGTACTCACCCTACTCATGAACTGGCACAGTGTTCTTTGAAAGTGGACTTGGTATGTTGTAAACTCTAGGGCAACTCAAAAAAGTGAAAGAAAAGAAAGAAGAAAGAAAGAATAAGAAAGAAAGAAAGAAAGAAAGAAAGAAAGAAAGAAAGAAAGAAAGAAAGAAAGAAAGAAAGAAAGAGAAAGAAAGAAATAAGAAAGAAAGAAAGAAAGAAAGAAAGAAAGAAAGAAAGAAAGAAAGAAAGACAAACATGTCAAGAATGGAAAACAATGGAACCAGATGAAACGGTCAATTAAAACCACAAAAAGAGAGACACCTGGGTGGCTCAGGACGTGATCCCGGGGTCCTGGGATTAAGTCCCACGTCGGACTCCCTGCATGGAGTCTGCTTCTCCCTCTGCCTGTGTCTCTGCCTCTCTCTCTCTGTCTCTCATGAATAAATAAAATAAAACCACAACGAGAGTGGAAGACAAAAATAGGGACAAAGAACAAGGTCAACAAATAGAAAACAGTAATAGGCATAGTTGGTATCAACCCAATTATCACTAAGTGGTATCAATAATCACTTTGAGGGCAGCCCCAGTGGCGCAGCGGTTTGGCGCCGCCTACAGCCTGAGGTGTGATCCTGGAGACTTAGGATCGAGTCCCACGTCGGTCTCTGTGCATGGAGCCTGCTTCTCCCTCTGCCTGTGTCTCTGCCTCTCTCTCTCTCTCTCTTTCTCTCTGTGTCTCTATGAATAAATAAATAAAATCCTTAAAAAAATAATCACTTTGAATGTCAGTGGATTAAATGTACCAATTAAATGACAGAGAATGCAGTCTAACTATATGTCATCTATAAGAAACCTTCCTTAAATATATAGACATGTAGAGATCGAAAGTAAATGGATGGCAAAAAAATATATCATGCTAACACTAATCAAAGCAAAGTAGAAGTTGCCCTATTACTTTCAGAAAGACCAGATCTTATTTATTTATTTTTAAGATTTTATTTATTTTTTCATGAGAGACACAGAGAGAGGCAGAGACACAGGCAGAGGGGGAAGCAGGCTCCCTGCAGGAAGCCCGATGGGGGACTGGATCCCGGGACTCCAGGATCATGCCCTGAGCCGAAGGCAGGCACTCAACCACTGAGCCACCCAGGCATCCCAAGAACAGACTTTAAAACAAGGAAAGTTAGGAAGGATAAAGCGGAATGTATAACATCCAAACCAAAAGAGGAAAAGTTAGACTTTAAGCAAATTGCATCGGTCCAGTGGATCAGGGGTTGGCAAACTATAGTCCATGGACCAGATCTGGCCTGCTGCTCATTTTGATATAGCTCACAGGGTAAGAATGATTTTCCATTTTAAATGGTTGAAAAAGAAGAAGAGTACTACTCACGATGTGTCAGAATTATGTGAAATTCTAATTTCAGTATCTACACATGAAATTTCGGTGGAGCACAGCTAGGCTCATTTGTTCACATCTCGTCTGGAAAAGTTTCGACAGAGCCCATATGGCCCATCAAGCCTGAAATAGTCACTCTCCGGTCCTTTACAGAAAAAAAAAAAAATGCCAACCCTTGCAAGAGAAAGTGGGAGCACGCCAATATGAAGTAGCAAGAGATTTAACCCGCTTTGGAGTGATGGTAGTCGTCCTCATCCTCTCCATGACCAATACACACTTCTGGAGGCAATTTCGTGAAACCCTTCAAATGAAGTGCAAATGTCCACCAGGGAATTGGAAATCCAGAGCTGGGGAGAGGACCCAGAGCAGGCCTCTCCTTGCCTCGGTTCCCCTGGAGTTTAGCTTTGACTGCACTGGGGAATTGTGGGTCGGGCAGGCGGAGAGGCGGCCGCCTCAGCTAGGTCTGCCGTGCTGGCCGGCTGGGCTGAGGCCCACGGTCTCTGCCGGCCTCGAGGCGCCTGAGCTGTCCCTTCTGTCCCCAGCTGCAGGGCGCCATCATGGTCGCTTCCTGTGTCCAGATGCTGGTGGGATTCTCTGGCCTCATTGGGTTTCTCATGCGCTTCATCGGCCCCCTGACCATCACTCCGACCATCACCTTGGTGGCCCTGCCTCTCTTTGATTCTGCGGGCGACAGTGCTGGGGTCCACTGGGGGGTCGCTGCCACGTAAGTACTTTCTGAGGACGGAGTAGCATCTCGGTTCCTTCTGGAGGGAGATTACTCAGCAAGAAGAGCGTGCTCAGGGTTCTAGCTAACTGTGTGGTTTACAGATGCTTTCATGAGCATTGTGATGCCTTGACAAGCAATGGAAGGGCTGCCATTCATTATCACCCCTACTGAGCACATTATGAGTCCTCAAAGCCCAGGAGTTAACCACAGGCAGAGCGTGAGAAAACTTAGCGCAGAGCTCACCGAGTATTGCTAGCGCTGGTCGTCCGCCTGCTAGGTTTCCGTGGAGCTAATGGTTGTTACCTCCGGCACCCGGGAAGGGATGCAAAGCCATGGCCCCAGCTCTCAGTGATCTCACAGTGTAGGAGGGGGCTGAGCCTCGGTCCCAGGAGCTATGACACCAGGAGACGGTGATGAGAATCAGAGGATGCTCAAGTGTATGTTTGGGGCAGGGGGCTGATTACAGCCAACTGGGAGGCTCTGGAATTCTTTATGGGAAAAAGAGGCCTTGGGCATTTCCACAGAGCTTTGAAGGGACTTGGGGATGGCCCTGGGCACGCTCATCCGTGCTGCTGCGAGGGGCTGACCACAGGGACGTGCAGAATGACCTGGGACGGAAGACAGTCTCCGACTCTGGCTTCACCGACTCCACCTGCAGGACCATTGCCATGTTGCCCACTTTTATTTTATTTTTAAAGATTTTACTTATTTATTCATGACACACACACACACACACACACACACACACACACAGAGGCAGAGACACAGGCAGAGGGAGAAGCGGGCTCCACGCAAGGAGCCTGATGTGGGACTCGATCCTGGGTCTTCAGGATCACACCCTGGGCTGCAGGCAGTGCTAAACCGGTGCGCCATGGGGCAGCTTCTCTTCCATCCTGGCCAACCTCTTGGATGGTGGTCCCTCCCAAAAGGGACTGTCTGAGGCGGCCGCTAGACGGGAGACCTGCCCTTTGACCGACCCTGATGCCCGTGGAGGTTCTCTTCCCTTTAGTGTACTAAATTTACACTTACAAATCTAGTCAGCTCTGATTGCATCTCCACCATTGAGATGGCATCTCTTTTCGGGGTACCTTCCTCTTACCTTTTAAAAAATGAACGTATTCAGTTTTTGTATATTGGATAGTTTTTTCCCTAAAAACTGTTATTGGATTAAGAACATTAAATATTTATGGAACTAGTAATACTGCATTTAAAATCTAAGAGAATTACTTTAGTAAGAGTTACCTTCATTCTAGAAAGGTTTTTGTTTTGGCCTCAGAGCATTTTTGATGAGTATGGGTCTAATATATTGTTGTTTTTTGTTTTTTTGTTTTTTTTTTAATGAAATAAAGTGTTTTAATTTCAGTGGTGGGAGATGTCCTGACCACAACAGCCGAGCGCAGGGCATTTAAGTTTCCTTAAGATGTTTAAGTCATCTTGAAACATATATGGAGAAAAGTTCTTTAAACGGAGACAAAAATCACATAGTTGAGCAAAACACCTGTGTGCTTTTGCATCTATTTAGAAGTCTATTTCTTACCAATAAACAATGCATTTTGAAAATTAAAAAATAAAAAATCATCCCCCAACCCCACCCCAGGGAATGATGGCCCCCTTCCCCGTATTTCTCTCCAGCCCCCAGCAGCTCTGAAAGGGAACAGCCCACCTTTTCAGGGATGGGGCCTGCCTCATGGGAACTCTGCTGGTGCGGCCCCTGCAGCCTGCCCCCCGAGATGTGTGGGGGCTCGGCTTCCTGGACACTTGCTCAGGACAAGCGCCAGCTTGCCAGGCAGGGTGTGGCTTGTTTCTGTTTCAGGACCATCTTCCTCATCGTGCTGTTTTCTCAGTACCTAAAAAACGTCGGCATACCTGTGCCCGTTTATGGAGGGAAGAAGTGTCATACATCTAAATTCCACCTGTTTCAGGTCTTCCCGGTAAGAAGCACTCCCTGCCCTCTTCCATTCTTAGTGGACTCGCCTGGAGGGTAAGGGGCAGCCTCTGGCACTCCCAGAAGGTTCTCCAGAGCCAATGCTTCCCCGTGGGCAGGGGCCTCTCCTCCCTGGCCTCCATTCATGCGCTGTAGAAGGAGGCTGGGAGGAGGCCTCGTGGGAAGGCTCCCTGGCTGCTGGTGGCATGCCATCCCCCTCATTCCACAGATCTTCTCTCCCCGGAGCAGGTCGCTGCCCTAGGTCGCTGCTCTGGGCACCAGTGTGGGACAGCCTTGTCACACAATTGGGGCTGTTCCCATAGCAAGGCTCACAGCTAGTTATACAAAGCTAAGGACCAAGTTGCGCAGATCTGGATCTCGGGGGCTCGTGGGCAATCCAGATCCCTCACGATGAGGCTGGTACTTCACTTTCAGACGCTCCTCTGCTGGATTTGCATCATGGTGTTAAGTCCGTGTGGCTACCAGTCACACAATGTGTTTTCAGGTGGGATTTAACTGTGGACTACATTTCACGTTGTAAAAAGATACTTCCACATTTCACTGACCTCTCCCCGCGCTGCGGGCCGGTGGCTCAACCATTCTGGGTGCATAAGCATCACTTGGGGACATTGAGAAAAATATACCTTTCTGGGGCTCTGCTGCCAGAGGTTAAATATCAGAGCAGTGATTGTGATTCCACTGTACAGACGAGGAAACTGAGGCTGGGGGAGTTTGACCCAAAGTCACATGACCAGCACGGTGGAAAGGGAGACAGACAGTAGTCCTTCTGACCCAGGCTGTGCCTATTGTGCTAGACCTTTCTGCCTCTATTTAACACAAGGTTTTTCCATAGTTTATTGTCTGCATTTCTTCAATGTGCTAATTGGGCCACCGATTGTTGTCCTTGGAAGGGCCAGTGGCCCAGCATTTCCTCATTTCTGGGAGCTTCCCTGACCTCCTTCTCTGGCCCAGCACCTCTGGGAAGTGTTGGCAGGAGCTGGGGCTCTAGGCCGGGTAGTGAAGGGGTTCCCTCTGCAGGTGCTGCTGGCGCTCTGCCTCTCGTGGCTTCTCTGCTTCGTGCTCACAATCACCAACGCCCTTCCCACTGCCCCCACGGCCTATGGGCATCTGAGCCGCACGGACACCAAAGGCAATGTCCTGAGCCAGGCTCCCTGGTTTCGCTTCCCTTACCCAGGTAATGAGAAGACAGGGCCCTTTTTGGCCTGGGACATGTATTCCCCAGGACTGTCTGTGGGGTCCAGGGCACTGAATGAACAGGGCCAGGGGATGGATCTCCTCCCAAAGACCTGACAAGGAGAAACAGGCCCTAGGGGGTCCACATGCGCCCCCCCCCCACCCCGGGAGAAGGAGGAGACCCTTGGGTTGTCCTAAGAATCCTCTGGGGGCGTTGACCCGCAGGCTCCCAGTCCTGGACCTTCCTCTCATCCCTCTCATCCCCGATGGCCTGAGAGTGGGCAGATGAGAGAGGTCTCAGCCTCCTAGCCAGACCCCCAGACCCAAGGGTCTCCTGGGGACCCTTCCTGGGTTAGCCGATTCTACCCAGGGGAGCTTCGGGCTGAATTAGAACACCTCTGGGCAGATGAGATCAAGGCCATTCCTTGGCTCTTGGCTCACTGCTGTTTGCCCTACCCAGCGCTTCTCACCTCGGGTGGATTAATAACCAGGGTCCAGGCAGGGCTGGCCCGGCCCCCAGCCCGGGAGCTCGTGCCGCCCTGGGTAAGAATCTCTGCTTCCACGGGGCGTCTGTCCTTGCGAACGGTGCCCCCGCACGCTTGTGTGTTTGGGAGACACAGTGCCTGGTCTTTGAAGCCTTCCCAGGACCCCTCCGGCAAAGGAATTATTTGGGGTTCAGCAACCCAGTGGCTTCCGGATAAACATTCCCTCTGCACTGCTCTTTCAGGACAGTGGGGTGTCCCCACCATCAGCCTGGCTGGGGTCTTTGGGATCATCGCAGGGGTGATTTCCTCCATGGTGGAGTCAGTAGGCGACTACTACGCCTGTGCCCGGCTGGTGGGGGCCCCCCCGCCTCCAAGGCATGCTGTCAACCGTGGCATTGGCATCGAGGGCCTTGGCTGTCTGCTGGCAGGGGCCTGGGGGACCGGGAATGGCACCACCTCCTACAGCGAGAACATCGGGGCACTGGGCATCACCAGGGTAAGGCCGCGGACACCAACCTCGGGCCGGGCACCCGCATCTGTCACCAAACCCTTGGCCCCTTACTATTGCTGCAACAGACCAACACGCACTACTGGCCTCACACGGCTCAGATGTGTTGTTCCCTTGATCTGGACCCGGGTCTCGGGAGCTAAAATAAACATGTTGCCTGGGCTGTGTTTCCCTTTAGCTCGGATCGGGGCCTTTGTTTCTTGTTCCTTATGAGGATTATAAACAAACCCCAAGACCTTATTTTGATGTGATAAGTTCTTACCATGTGTCTTGTCATGGAGACGTTTAAATAAATCAGCTCCTAGGCTGGAAAGGGAAATAAGCAAGGGTGGACTCTGCTACTTTGCCGCAGTATTAATGGACTTCAGTTGTTGACACTAGAGTATTTTTTTTAAGATTTATTTATTTATTTATGAGAGAGAGAGAGAGAGAGAGAGAGAGAGGCAGAGACACAGGAGGAGGGAGAAGCAGGCTCCATGCAGGGAGCCTGACGTGGGACTCGATCCCGGGACTCCAGGATCGCGCCCTGGGCCAAAGGCAGGTGCCAAACCGCTGAACCACCCAGGGATCCCCTAGAGTATCTTTTTAAAAATACTTTATTTTTTATTTTTTAAAAGATTTTATTTATTTATTCATGATAGATATATATAGAGAGAGAGAGAGGCAAAGACACAGGCAGAAGGAGAAGCAGGCTCCATGCAGGGAGCACTCCAGGGTCACACCCCAGGCCAAAGGCAGGTGTTAAACCACTGAGGCCCCCAGGGATCCCCTAAAAATACCTTAAAAAGTACTTCTGGGCACTTGGGGGGCTCAGTCGGTGAAGCGTCTGCCTTGGGCTCAGGTCATGATCTCAGGGTCCTGGGATCGAGCCCCGCATAGGGTTCCCTGCCCAGCGGGGCGTCTGCTTCTCCCTCTCCCTTTGCCTCTCCCCATGCTCGTGCTCTCTCTCTCTCTCTCTCCTCCCCCCCCCCATAAATAAATAAATTAGGACACCCGGGTGGCTCAGCAGTTTGACACCCACCTTCAGCCCAGGGTGTGATCCTGGAGACCTGGGATCGAGTCCCACGTCGGGCTCCCTGCGTGGAGCCTACTTCTCTCTCTGCCTCTCTCTCTCTATCTCTCATTAATAAATAAATAAAATCTTAAAAAATAAATAAAATCTTTTAAAAATCTTTAAAAATACTTTTAATTGTGGTTAAAGACACACAACATAAAAACTGAAACCTAATACCAATTAAGCAATTCCTTACTCCCCTCCCTCCCCAGCACTTGCCAGTCAGCATCCTAGTGTCTGTTCCCTCTCATTTGACTACACTGGGTACTTCACACAAGTGCAGTCATACAGTATTTGTCTTTTTGCAACTGGTTTATCCCACTTAGCACAATGTCCAGGACCATCCCCAGACAGTCCAATAATATTCCATTCCATATATTTGTTGTATATAAACAAAATACCACATTTTTTTTATGCCTTGTCTTTGGATTTTATCCCAGCTCCTCTCTGTGGCCCCTGAAGCCCTTTATGATGGGGCCCTTGGCTTGCTCTTCATCTACCTTCCATGTGTCTTTCCATCTGCCTACACTCCAGACACACGGATTTTCCTTCCCATCTCCTCCCGCACAGCTTTACCAAGGTATACTTGACACACAGCATTGTGTAGGCCTAAGCTGTACGGTGTGTTTATTTGATTCACTTCCATTTGGCAGTGTGATGATCACCATGAGCTAACACTCCCATCACGCCACATAATTACCATTTCTGGTTTTTTTGTGGCGAGAACATTTAAGATCTTACTCTGCTGGTTTCAAATGTGTAATTCGACATGGTTAACTATAATCACAATATCGTACAGTAGATCCCCAGAACTTACTCATCTTCCAACTGAAGTTTGTACTCTTTGAGGAACATCTCCCGTTTTTTTCACCCTGAGGACTCTGGTAACCACCACTCTAATTCTGTGAATTTAGCTTTTTAACTTTTTTTAAAAATCTCTTTTATTTTATTTCTGTAAGAGAGAGCACACATGCGTGAGCAGGGCTGGGGAGGGCAGAAGGAGTGAGAGAATCTTTTTTTTTTTTTTAATTTATTTATGATAGTCACACAGAGAGAGAGAGAGAGGCAGAGACACAGGCAGAGAGAGAAGCAGGCTCCATGCACCGGGAGCCCGACATGGGATTCGATCCGGGGTTCTCCAGGATCGCGCCCTGGGCCAAAGGGCAGGCGCTAAACCGCTGCGCCACCCAGGGATCCCGGAGTGAGAGAATCTTAAGCAGACTCCATGCCCAGTGTGGAGCCTGATGTGGGACTCGATTTCAGGACCCTGAGATCATGACCTGAGCCAAAATCAAGAGTTGGACACTTAACCAACTGAGCCACCCAGGTGCCCTGATTTTAGCTTTTTTAGACTCCACACATGAAGGTACCATATGATATTTGTCTTTCTCTGACATACTTCACTTAGCATAATGTCTTCAAGTTCTATCCATGTTGTTGCAAATGGAAAGATTTCATTTTTTATGGCTGAGTAACATTCCATTGTTTGTGTGTGTGTGTGTGTGTGTGTGTGTGTGTGTGTGTGTATCTCAGATTTCTTTATCCACTCATCCATCATTTAGGTTGTTTCCATGTCTTGGCTATTGTAAATAATGCTGCAATGAACATGGGTTACAGATACCTTTCCAAGTTAGTGTTTTGGTTTCTTTGCATAAATACAAGAGCAACTGCTGGATCATATGGTAATTCTATTTTTAATTTTTTTAGAAAAAGCTATGCTGTTTTCCACGGTGGCTGTGCCAATTGACGTTCCTATCACCAGCACACAAAGATTCTCTTTTCTGCACATCTCTACTAACACTTGTTTTTTTTTTTTTATGATGACTGAATCTGACAGGATGTGATATCTCACTGTAGTTTTGATTTGCATTTTGCTGCTGCTGAATGATGTTGAATATCTTTTCATGTGTCTGTTGGACATCTGGATGTCTTCTTTGGAGAAATATCTATTCAGTTCCTCTGCCCATTTTTTGATCATTATTGTTGTTGTTGCTGTTATCTGAGTTGCATAAATTCTTTATACATTTTGGATATCAACCTCTTGTCAGAGTGATGGTTTGAAAATATTTTATCCTTTGTATCCTTTGTATTTTGTCAGTTGTCTCCCTTTACTCCATAGAAGCTTTCTAGTTTGATGTAGTCTCATTTGTTTACTTTGGCTTTTATTGTTTATACTTTTGGTGTCATATCCAAAAAAAACTGCGAAGACCAATGTCAAGGGTTTTCCCCCTATGTTTTCTTTCTTTCTTTCTTTTTTTTTTTTTAAGAATTTTAAAATCTTTTTTAAATCACTCCAATGCGGGACTCGATCCCAGGACCCCAGGGTCATGCCCTGAGCCAAAGGCAGACACACTCAGCCACTGAGCCACCCCAGCATTCCCCCTCAACCACCATGTGTTCTTCTAGGACTTTCATGGTTTCAGGTCTTACATTTAAGTCTTTAATCCATATTGAGTTAAATTTTTGAGTGGTGAAAGGTAGAGGTTCAATTTCGTTCTTCTGTATGTGGTTCTCTGGGCTTCCCAACCCCATTTACTGAGGAGACTATTCTTTGCCCTGTCGAATATGCTTGGCTTCCCTGTCAAATGTTAATTGACATGGGTTCATTTTTGGGCTCTCAATTCTGTTCTATTGGTCTGTGTGTCTATTTTTATGACAGAACCATACCTTTTTAATTACCAGAGCTTTGTAGTATCATTTGAAATCAAGAAGTGTGATGGCTTCAGTTTTACTCTTCTTTCTCGGGATTGCTTTGGCTATTTGGGGTCTTTTGTATTTACACACAAATTTTAGGGTTTTTTTTTTCTATTTCTGTGGAAAATGCCATTGGAATTTTGTTAGGGACTGCACTGAATCTATGGGTGGCTTTAGGTAGTATGGACATTTCAACAACATTAAATCTTATCCATGAACACATGATATCTTTTATTTTCTTTTTCTTTTTCTTTTTACTTTTATTTATTCATGAGAGACACACAGAGAGAGGCAGAGACACAGGCAGAGGGAGAAGCAGGCTCCATGCAGGGAGCCCGATGTGGGACTCGATCCCGGGACTCCAGGATCACGCCCTGGACTGAAGGCAGATGCTCAACCCCTGAGCCACCCAGGCTTCCCACATGATATCTTTTCATTTGTTTGTGTCCTCTTCAATTTCTTTGAATGAATTTAAATTCATTCTTAAGTTTTTCATTGTTTTTGATGATATTGTGAATGGATTGTTTTCTTTTTGTATTTTTTAGATATTTTGTTATTAGTTTATAGAAATGCAACTGAATTCAATGTGTTGATTTTTCTATTCTGTGACTTTACTGGTCCACTGATTGAGTCCAATAGCTTCTTGGGTGAGTCTTTAGGGTTTTCTATATAAGATCATGTCATCTCTGCTGTCATATATGGCCTTCACTGTGTTGAAGTATGCTCCTTCTATGCCTGATTTGTTGAGAGCTTTTATTATGAAAAGATGTTGTATTTTGTCTAATGCTTTTTCATCATCTATTGAGATGATTGTGTGGTTTTTAATCTTTCATTTTATCTATGTGATATACCACACTTATTTGTATATGTTGAAGCTTCCTTGTCCCAGGGATAAATCCCACCTGGTCACGGTGTATGATCTTTCTGATGTGCTGTTGAATTTGGTTTCCTAATATTTTACTTTTAACTTCTGTATTCATTAGGAACATTGGTCTGTAGTTTCATTTCTTATAATGTCCTTGTCTGGCTTTGGTATCAAGGTAATGCTGGCCTTGTAAAATGAGTTTGTGAAGTATTATTAATTCCATTTGGCAAATTTGGAGGCTGATATTTGGTGAGGTTAAGTAACGTGCCCAAAGTCACACAGCTAGTTAGAGGCAGAGCTGGGGTCGGCCCTCAAATTCCTATTCTTAAGCATTGGGCCACTGCCTCCTAAGAAAGACTTCTTGCCACCCTGGAAGGGCTTCTTAGAGAAGGAACATTTGAGTCTGGAGTCTAAGTTAGGGATAGAGCTGTGAGTGAAGAGATGGGACCGAGGCCAGGACACAAGGTTACACCCTCATCCTTTCCCAAGCCCCATGTGGGAGCAGAGGGGGTGCATTTTGGGGTCACTTTTACTGCTCTTACAAGTCCCCTTGGAGTGTTGTTTGTGGAACAAGGCAGAGGCCTGGCTGGTGCTAAGCTCCTCATCCCTCATCCCCCTGAGCACTGCAGGTGGGGAGCAGGATGGTGATGGTCGCTGCTGGCTGCTTGCTGCTCCTGATGGGCGTATTTGGGAAGATCGGGGCTGCCTTTGCCACCATCCCCACCCCTGTGATCGGAGGCATGTTCCTGGTGATGTTTGGGGTCATCACTGCTGTGGGGATTTCCAACCTGCAGGTGAGGCGAGGCACCCTTAGGAGAACAGCCAGAGCCAGTGCATCTCTTGAAAGAAGCCCCCAGGGATTGAGATGGAGGGAATAGGGCTGGAGGAGGGGAGGAGGAGAAGGAATCCTTGGTCCCAGAAACCACAATGGCTTCCAAGCATCCTGACTTCTGAAAAACAGAAACTGCATCCGCTTGAGTTGGCTTGTCCAAACCATTGAGCTCCCAGGGGCAAGTGGGAATGCAGCCCTGGCATGCCCACTGAGTGTGGTGCTCTGAAGCCAGCCTCCCTCCCCATCTCTGGTGGCAGTGGGAGGGGAGGAGGCATTTGGAGGGGAGTTAGATTGCTATGTGGTAAAGATGCTGATGTCTCGGGCTGCCCTGGGGGGCCTCTCTCCTGCAGTACGTGGACATGAACTCATCCAGGAACCTCTTTATCTTTGGCTTCTCCATCTACTGTGGGCTTGCCATTCCCAACTGGGTGAACAAGAACCCCGAGAGGCTCCATACAGGTGATTCTCTGTCTTCTAAACTGTGACCACCCCAGGGGCAGAGCCAGTGGGGGCCTTGGTCCCTGGGACTTCCTGTTGCATTTGTCTTCCTTCTAGGGATTCTCCAACTGGACCAGGTCATCCAGGTGCTGCTGACCACAGGCATGTTTGTTGGTGGATTTCTGGGCTTTTTCCTGGACAACACCATCCCTGGTAGGGCTCACCTGCTCTCTGTAAGCTTGCAGTTTGGGTAGATGGTCAGCATTTGGACCACCCACATTGCTCCTCTAACCCTTAGTACCATGTCGGGCTGACCACAGCATATCCTGAGCAGGCCCTGGGTCTGGGTGGGATGTACAGGCCCGGGTTAGCTTTCTAGGGCTGCAATAACAAAATATTACCAATGGGTTTAAACAATTAAAGGGTATTTTCTCATAGTCTGGAGGCTAGAAGACTGGGATCAGGGTGTTGGCAGGGTTGGTTTCTCCAGAAGCCTCTCTCCTTGGCTTGCAGATGGCCGTCTACTTGCTATGACCTCACGTGCCCTTTCTTCTGTGTGGGCACATCCCTGGGGTCTCTCTGTGTGTCCTAATCCTTTCATAGAAGGACAGCAGTCAGATTAGATTTGGGACCACCCTAAAGACCTCATCTTGGACAGAATCACCTCTTTCAAGGTCCTATCTCTAAATATATTCATGTTCTGAGGTAGGAGGGTTAGGGCTTCAAAATACAGTTCAGCTGTAACAGGGCCCGAAGGTGAGAAACACACCAGAAGCAAAAAGAAAAACAGCTAAGAGCCCAAAGTCTAGTTGGAGAGAACACGTTTTCCTTTCCTTTTCCTTTTCCTTTTCCTTTCCCTTTCCCTTTCCCTTTCTTTCTCTGTCTCTTCCTTCCTTCCTTCTCTCTCTTTCTATAAAGACCTATCAAACACTTGCACACTTACTGTGTCCCAGGTGCTATGTCCTGAGAATGCAAAAAGCAGAAAGACATGCCTACCACCTTTCAGAAGCTCACAGGCTAATGGCGGTGGGGTGGGGTGGGGTGGGGTGGGGGAGAACAATGAGAACAGAGGGTAACACGTGTCCCAAGGTCCAAGACTGAGTCTCTGGGTGCTGAGGATGTCCGGCGAGGCGTGCAGGGCTGCCGTCACGGATGGCTTTCTTTCTTTTTTCTTTTTTTTTGGAGATTTTATTTATTCATGAGAGACACACACAGAGAGAGGGGGGAGGGCAGAGACACAGGCAGAGGGAGAAGCAGGCTCCATGCAGGGAGCCTGACGCGGGACTCGATCCCGGGACTCCAGGATCACGCCCTGGGCTGAAGGTGGCGCTAAACCGCTGCGCCCCCCGGGCTGCCCACGGATGGCTTCCAATGCTCCCTTCTTGAACCCTCCACGGCCTCTCGAGAGGACCTTTAGGATAGCACCTCCTCGTGGCCCTCTATTTGCCACATTTGTTCTCTGGGCCAAGTGTCAAGTGCACCCGCATTCTAGAAACTAAGCGTGGAAAGACCGGCTGGTTGAAGGGGAGGAGGGAGGGTGTGCCCCGCGGCGCCGGGAGCTCGGGGCGTCCAGCGCCCCCAGATGTGGCAGCTGGGCGCGGGGCGGGCGGGGCCCTGGCAGGTGGGCGGGGGGTGCCGAGAGGGCGCCAGTGCCCGCCCCGACCGGCCGCCTCCCCGCAGGGAGCCCGGAGGAGAGAGGCCTGCGGGCGTGGCACCAGGTCCAGGAGCCCCAGGAGACTGCGGCGACCCTGCAGGTGTACGGCCTCCCCTGCCTCCCCTGTGGCCCGGCCGCCCGCACCCGGCACCTCCCGTTCTGGCCGCGGCTGGAGGCTGGGGAAGCGCCGCCGGCGGGGAGCCAGCTGGCCGGCCTGTGCCCCGATTCCCGCGGAGACACCCCGAAGGCTGCCGGGGCCACCAAGCTGTGAGGAGCGCGGCGCCCTTGCCCCCCGGTCCCCCACGCGGCCGCCAGCTGGGTGCTGCGCGGGGACGGGCGGGGGCGCCTTCCGCGGCCGCCGGCGGGCTCCAGTCTCTCCAGCAAAACCCAGTCCCAGCATCGCAGCGCCAGGAGGCGGGAGCCGCTGTGGGCGCCCAAGCCCCGCAGAGCCCACGGCTGGGTGGTCCTGGGGCGCCGGGAGCAGCAGGAGGCCTGCGGGGCGGGGGCTTGGCCGCAGGAGCAGCTCCCCTCCGCCCCCTCCTGCCGGCTCGGCCCGGGGGTTTGGAGCACGCCCTCGTTGCCCCCGCACCCTCTCTGAGCTCCTGCTGCTCCAGCCCCGCATCCTGGCTCGGGCGCCCTAATGGACCTTCCTGCATCGCCCCCTGCTGGACCCTTCCTGCGTCGCCCCCTGCTGGACCCTTCCTGCGTCGCCCCCTGCTGGACCCTTCCTGCCTCGCCCCCTGCTGGACCCTTCCTGCATCGCCCCCTGCTGGACCCTTCCTGCATCGCCCCCTGCTGGACCTTCCTGCGTCGCCCCCTGCTGGACCCTTCCTGCATCGCCCCCTGCTGGACCCTTCCTGCGTCGCCCCCTGCTGGACCTTCCTGCATCGCCCCCTGCTGGACCCTTCCTGCATCGCCCCGGGCTGGACCCTTCCTGCGTCGCCCCCTGCTGGACCTTCCTGCATCGCCCCCTGCTGGACCCTTCCTGCGTCGCCCCCTGCTGGACCTTCCTGCATCGCCCCCTGCTGGACCCTTCCTGCATCGCCCCCTGCTGGACCCTTCCTGCATCGCCCCCTGCTGGACCTTCCTGCATCGCCCCCTGCTGGACCCTTCCTGCATCGCCCCCTGCTGGACCCTTCCTGCGTCGCCCCCTGCTGGACCTTCCTGCATCGCCCCCTGCTGGACCCTTCCTGCATCGCCCCCTGCTGGACCCTTCCTGCATCGCCCCCTGCTGGACCTTCCTGCATCGCGCTCCGATGGACCGTTCCTGTGTCGCGGTCGCATGGACTGTTCCTGAATTGCACTTTCTCAGAAGTGGGTGCGCCGGCTCTGCCGTAGGCTCTGGCTTGCTCAGGTCGGCTCCCCAGAGGATCAGAACTCACTCAACCTACTGGCCTCCTTGGGCCCTTATTTTAATCGGCCCCCCACCTGCAGCATTAACACCCGCCTGAGGGTCCAGCTGGCTGGGCCGCAGGCTTCAGGGTTGCAGCCTCGGCGATGAATGCCTACACCGCCGCCCCCTTGTACCCATCCTGGGGGGGCTGTTGCGCTGACAGGTGCAGTTCTGGCCGATGCGGGAGGATGTCGTCAGTCAGGACGCAGGAGGACCAGCAGAGGCCCAGGTGGGGGCGGACAGCCAGCAGCTGGGGGGACTTTAATACATCCACCCAGTGAGCCCTGCGGGGTGGGCCGCAGGGGCTGTCAGGGGGGCGGAGTGCAGGTGGGGACACTCCTAGCACGTGGCTGTGGGCGAGAGGACACGGCATTGGTTCCACGGAGGCCCCTCTGACCAGGCCCCCCCGCGCCGACGCTCCAGGACTGCCTGGGCCTGGGTGCAGCCAGAGCCAGGTTCCTCGAGGGCCTGCCTGCTAGCGCGGGCACGTCTGTAAAGTCTGACTCGTGCTTTCCCACACGCTGGCTTGTTTCTGACTGTGGCCTGGCCGGGGCTGGTGGTGAGCACCGGGCGTCTGGGCGCTGAGGCCACCAGGGCGCCTCTTTCCCTTCCTTCCTTCCCAGCACAGGTGTGGGCACCCCCGAGGAGAAAGCCCTTACCCCCTACGCCCACCCCGCCCCCCACCCTGGTTTGGTTGTTTATAAACAGTCAAGCTGTGGCTACAGTCCTTGCTTAGCAGCCGTGGGGGGTCCTGGGGTGGGCCCGTGGGGGGTGCAGGGACAGGGTGGGCGCTGGGGCAGAGAGCAGGTGGGTGCCTGCGCCTGGGTCCTAACACTTAGCCTGCCTCGGCTTCTTCCGGGGAGGCTTTCGGGGGAGGGGGCGGCCGTCATTGTGATGAGGGACTGGAAGGCCAGGGAGCCCGGCCTCCGCACACTCGTGGGTGCGTCAGAGTCCCCTAGAGAAACAGAGCCCCTAGGATGCGGGACGTGCCTGTGCGCGTGTGCATGTCCACATGACAGACGCGCCTGCACACTACATACATGTGCGGACACACACGAGATTTTAAGGGCGCGTGTGATTGTAGAAGCTGGAGTGTCTCAATTCTGCAGGGTCAGCTGACAGACCGGGATGGTGAAGGCGGTCACAGGTGACCTCGCGGGAGGTCAGTTTTCTGTTCTATTCAATCCTTCACCTGGTTGGATGAAGCTGGCCCCTATTCTGGAGGGTAATTCCTCCATATTTACTCAACGTCTACTGGTTTAAATGTTCATCTCATCTAAAGATACCTTTACAGAAGCATGGAGAATAGTGTTTGACCAAATAAATACCTGGGTCAAGTGGACACATAGCATCTACTGTCACACCCAGTGTGCCTGCCTAGGAACCTCGCCAGAAAGCACTCAGAGCACCGTGCAGCCTGGCTTGAGCTCCGCGTAGGGGCCTTAATCAGCAGTGGAAGCAGATGAAGCTGGTTCTACCCTGACGTCCTGTGGCTCCGAGGTGGGCAGCACCATTCCTGGGCTCCCAGAGCCTGCAGGTTCAGTGCGTGGCCTCCAGAACTCTCCAGAGCCCACCAGAACTATGCCCTGAGCCCAAAGTGTGCTGCAAGTACCTAATGTCATGGTGCCTCTGGGACAGCTCCTGCCTGTCCTTTCTGGAAAGGCCCGTGGCCTGGGCTTCAGCCAGGCTGCATCCAGGGACCCCCTGAATAGGAGGAGAGGAGGAGCGGTGTGTGCCTTGCAGCAGCCAAGCTAACTACTTGCACCAGACAACCCTGAAACATGCACGCAGGGCCACACTGCTTTCAAAGACTTTATAATAATCAGAAACTAGAACCTTCCAAATGCTCTGGGACAGCCACTCTGAAACGTCCGGGGAGGCGGCAGCAGGAACAGCCTCGGCTGCCGGCATGAATGCCCACCTCGTTGTTCATGCCCTGCCGTATTACAGATCTTCATCGTCAAAGGTCTCCATGCACCTCAGCATTATCATCTCATCGTCAATGGGGAGGTCTGGTTCCTGCAAAACACAGGGGGGAAGAGGGTCGATGCCGGGCCCCAGGCAGATGGAAGGAAGGCCCCAGCATCTCCCTCAGGGTCTACCCCCATCTCTTGCTACACCTTCTCCAGCTCCCAGCCAGGAAGTAAGGGCTACAGAGGGGAGGTCCCACTTCCATCTCACTCAACTCTACACTCAATGATCTTCAGAAAGGGTTTTCCTGCACACAACAGAACTGGCTTTTGGGGTGTTTCCAGGATCCCATAAGAGAGAGAGGAGGCCTCTCAAAGCTTTATCCAAATGCCCATCCATGGAGGACAGTGAATTACACCACCATGCGCCCACCCAGTGGTTACCATGCAGCTGTTGGAAATAAGAGGAATAAAAGGTTGTCTTCTGTGGGATATACTATTTAAAAAGAAAAGAGGGGGAGCCTGGGTGGTTCAGTCTGGTTGGCATCCAGCTCGTAGTTTCCACTCAGGTCATGATCTCAGCATCTGGAGATGGAGCCTGCGCTCAGTGGGGAGTCTGCTGGAGATTCTCTTTGTCCCTCCCCTCCTCCCACTCATGTGCTCTCTCTTTCTAGCTCTCTCAAATTAAAAAAAAAATATATATATATATATATATATTTTACAACACAATGGATAGCATAGTTCCTCACTTGTGTTTGAAAGAATATATAAATATATGTAGGATATCTCTAGAGAGCGGCATTTTATTTTATTTTATTTTGGCATTTTATTTATTTATTCATGAGAGAGAGAGAGAGAGGCAGAGACACAGGCAGAGGGAGAGTCAGGCTTCATGCAGGGAGCCCCATGTGGGACTTGATCCCGGGACTCCAGGATCACACCCGGGGCCAAAGGCAGGTGCTAAACCACTGAGCCACCCAGGGATCCCCAACTGCTTACCTTTTTTTTTTTAAAGAAATAGCTGTATCTTTGCTGAATTAGTGGAGAAAATCCTTGGCTATGAATCTGAAAGGGCCTGTCCCCTTGGTGGCTCAGGCATAACTTCCCTTTCCTCCAGAAGTTTCTGGAATGTACCTTCTATTTTTTTTTTTAAACAAATTCTTTTTTTTTTTTTTAATTTATGATAGTCACACAGAGAGAGAGAGAGAGAGAGAGGCAGAGACACAGGCAGAAGGAGAAGCAGGCTCCATGCACCAGGAGCCTGACGTGGGATTCGATCCCAGGTCTCCAGGACCGCGCCCTGGGCCAAAGGCAGGCGCTAAACCGCTGCGCTACCCAGGGATCCCTGGAATGTACCTTCTAATCAAGACACAGTCAGCTCTTGGGAAGCAGAAATGACTACCCTTCAAACGCCGACAGCAAACATTAGCCCAGAGTCTCAGAAGACAACAGAATGGCTGGGCCTCTTGGAAAGGGGCCGAGCGGTCACACAACATTGACAGATGCAGGCCAAGGGTCAGGCCCCTGGGACCTGCTGGCCACTCGGGGGGCTCCTCGTCTCAGGCTGCCCTCCATTTCCCTGGATGTCTTCCATCCCCCAGAGTGTATCAGGCTGATGCCCACTGGCCTCAGAGCAGGCCAAGAGAATGAGGCGCTGGGGCCTCCAGTGGGGGGATTCAACACTCCTTCCTGCCAGCCTAAGGGAGGAGAGCCGAGGTCTCCTCCACTCTGCTCTGTCCTACCTGTTTTAACTGAGTATTAACACAGCAAAGGCCTTTAAAAAACTCGATGATCTGCATGTAGAGCTGAAACTTCTCCTCTGGATATTCTGGGTTGCAGTTGGCAAACACCGAGCTGACAACAGAAAGGAGAAGAAACAGTATTTAGACTCCTCATCTGTGGCCTCTGCTGGCACCTGCTAAGATACCTGGATCACGGTGTGAATCAAGCACCAGTAAGTACCCAGGTGAATTCCGGGAGGCCTGTGTTGCTCCGGCGTCATGTGTGGAGCCCATGGGAAAAGTGTGGTCACCCTCGGGAGACTGGCTTCTGTGCCCTAATTTAGCATTCTGAGCGGTGGCCTCTGGAAGAAGGAGCACAGGTGCCTCTCTCCCTCGGGGCCACCCTCGTATAGCTGCACCTGGTCCCCCACAGCTGCCCAGGAGCTCGGGGGGCACACGCCACACCTGAGGTTCGGCTCTGGGATGCCTTCCCTCCACAGGAGGGGAGCACGGAGCACAAGGTGTCCTGAAGGGAGGCAGCCTATTTTGCAAACTCCTTCCCATTGCCTTCCTGAGATGGGGGCAGGGGTGGGGGGTGCAGCCCAACGACTTCAGAAGCCTTGAGAGGTGGGACGCCTGAGGGGCTCAGTGGTGAAGTGTCTGCCTTCAGCTCAGGGCATGACCCCGGGGTCCTGAGATCGAGTCCCACATCGGGCTCCCTGCATGGAGCCTGCTTCTCCCTCTGCCTGAGTCTCTGCCTCTCTCTCTCTTTGTGTGTCTCATGAACAAATAATAAAATCTTTAAAATAAAAGCCGGGACAGCCTATGTGTTGACCTCACACCCTCTCAGGGCGAGGCCCCACACTAGTTGTGAAGGAACCCTCTGGAAGTGATCCCTGCCTTTTCCAGGGATAGCAGAAAACATTTTTTAATAGACTGTTTTCCGGTTCTCCCAGTAAAGAGTTCCAGATACTGCTTGGCAAGAACATTCTGGCACAAACTGGTCCTCACAGCCTGAGCCTGGCTCAGAAATAGAAAAAGTCTGCCTCCAGCCTGTTTCAGCAAAACCAAACTCTACTCACAGCTGAGAAGAGCTTGTGTCACCCCTGAAAAGCACTTCGGCGAGTTTGGACAAGTGTATGGAGGCCGGGTGAGCAGGGACGGGCTGGCCGCGCCGCCTCTGGAGGGAGGGAGGGAGGATACTCGCTGGCACACGAGGCAGCAATGTCGCCCTCCACCCGAAGCAGGAAAACAGAATGTTCCGGGCTTCTTTTCGCCTTTGGAAGGGCCTGGGCCCTGTTAAGACCACAGCTTTTCAAACTTAGCATGAAATCTCGATGCTAAACTAGCTCTCTTTGTGAAGGTGCCCCCCGTGCTGCAGGTTGAATCAAGCTGCTCCTTCTGGAATCTCCCCAGATCCTGCTTTGTGTTTTCTCACTTCATGGGCCACCGGCTGTCCCCTCCTCCCTTCTCTCCGCCGCAGCAGCCCAGAAAGCCGCTGCTCCCCCCGATGCTCAGACACCTCCTGCGCAGGGCACAGGCCGGTTCCACGTGGCCACAGGTTCTCGATGCCCCGGAGCCGCCCGCCTCTCAGGCCGACACCGCTGCAAGCCGCCCCCAGCCCCCTCCCTCGGGGAAGACAGCGCGGTGGGGACACCCCGCTGCCACTCAGTGCTGGGCCAGGGCGGCAGAGGCAGCTAGCGCAGGGCCGCCAGCGGCGCCATCCGATCCCAGGCCAGCCCCAGGAGCCACAGACCAGAGTGGGTCTTTAAGGACTGCCCGGAATTGGCTCCCTCGGCAGGGCCGCAAGGGGAGCGGCTCCTAAACACGCTGCACACACGGGGCCCTGCCCCCTCCTCACCTAGAGCTAGAAGTACTTGGAGCCTCGCTTTTGTCCAGGAAGCTTGCCACATCGAAGGCATCTTCAAAGAGTATCTGAAGGAAGGCACAGAGCACGGTGTGTCAGAAAGAACTACAGCTGGGCGCTTGCTCGGGGCGGCTGGCGGCGGCGGGGAGGCTCCCTCTTCACCCCTCAGTCCCAAAGGGTGGGTGTGGGAAGGCTGGGGCCCAAATGCAGGGTCTCGGCCTGGTGAGCTTCCTTGGAGGTGCCTGTAAGCGCTTGCCACCCAGAGCGGGGCGGCGGGGGGGGGGGGGGGGGGGGGGGGCGGCAGTAAGCATCAAAGACTGTGGTTGTCTGTCTTTCTCTTTTTTTCTTTCTTTCTTTAGAGAGAGAGGGGGCGATGAGCAGGGCAGGGGTGGGGAGGGACAGAGGGAGAGGAGAGAGCATCCCACGCAGCCTCCGTGCCCAGCACACAGCCCGACACAGCGCTCAGTCTCACCACCCTGAGATCACTACCCCAGCCGCAACCAAGTCAAACACCTAACCGACTGAAGCGCCCAGGCACCCCTGGGTCTTCTTCTAGAAGGTGAGAGCTCAGGCACGAGATGCAGCAGCCAGAGCCAGGCTTCCGTTTACGCTGGAAGAGGACTCATCTACACCTCCCCAGACGCGGAGGCTCTTGGCACCCAGGGTTCGTGTCAGGACAGCGGGGTAGGAGGTTGGCGGTTCTGAGGCTGAGGCTGCAGGGGAGCCAGCTCCCGGTTGTGCTGCTCACGAAGCCGTGTGACCTCAGACAAGCGGCCTCATTTCTCCAGGCCTCCTCTTACACAAAGGGAATCACGACCGGGCCTACCCATAGGGATGTTGCAGGAATTAAATGAGATGAGGTACGTGAAGTACCCAGCACATAGTAATGCCTCCAGTATGTTAGCTCTTATTGAATATTATCTGCTTTATAGAAGAAACACATGTTCATTGCGGAAATTTTGGAAAACAGAAACAGATAAAATAATAAAAATCACTGAGAAACGGTTCTACCCAGAGAGATCCAGTGTTGACATATTGACCTAGTTCCCTCCGGTCATTTCCTGTATTTCCAATCTTGCCATCATTTAGATAGTTTTTCAGTCCTGTTTTGACTTTTGAAGACTATTATACACTCTGCAAGACCGTTATCTACACCGAGTAATGTAAGACTTAGCAAGTACGGGTGCGGGATGCTTTGTTACATTTGAATTTTTAGATAAAGAATGAATAATTTTGTAGTGCAAGAAGGGCCCAAATATTGCATGGGGTGTTCTCATCTTAAAATTTTCACTGGGCATGCATCACTGTGTCTGACAGCTGAGAAGAGGAGAGGGAGCTCTCGGGCCCTGGGTTGGCAGGCTCTGGCAGGGTCCACAGGGTCCCTCTTGTCCCCTCACCTGGGACACACTGCTCTTTCTCTGGAGGTCTGCTGTCCTTCCTGTCTTCTAACAATTTGCTTCCCCTGAACTGTATGGGACTCTGGCCATGTGGATGGCCGTTCTCGCGATCTTCTGGATCTTTTTTTTTTTTTTTTTTTTAAAGAAGTAGAGTCACCAGCAGAGAGAAGCAGGCTCCCTGCATGGAGCCCGATATGGGACTCAATCCCAGGACCCCGGAATCACAACCTGAGCCAAAGGCAGATGCTCAACCACTGTGCCACCCAGATGCCCCGATCTTCTGGATCTTCTAGACATTTTATGGTGTCCTTCTTTGTAATATTCCTTTGCTCATCTCAAGGAGGATCTGGAAAGAGGTCACTGAAAGGACCAGCCCAGAAGCCCATCCATCCACTCTGCGTTCTTTCCCAGCAGGCCCGCAGCCAGGTCCTAGGCCTTACCCAGTGAGATTCTGGGCCACACAGTATCCTCATCTATGCACAGCGCCCTCGCAGCTAGCCTGGGCAGGGGGGTGGGGGCACTGCCAGGCTCTGTGGTGGTCTGGAGCACCCAGCACACTTACCAGCCTCCCAGGCACACCTGACCCTACTACACCCCCGCCCCCCACCAGCTGGCCCCACACACAGTCGTTCTGCCGAAGAACCTCTCCAGGTGGACCAGGAGCAATAGGATAGGTCTCACTGTAACTGACTTAGGAGCCAAAGTGGGGTAATGGTGGCTCTGTCCCTGCCCTGGGCAGAACTGTTCTCCGTTCCGCTCACCGTGACACCAACCCCGGGCTGGCCCAGGCCTGGGGACCAGGTGTGGTAAAGCCCTGAGCTGGGCACCACTGAGGGATCTGCTGCCAGCCGCCCCCCTCTCCAACTCTAGAAGAATACGAGCCCTCAGCCCTTCCCGAGAAAGGTAAGAGAAGTTGCATGCACAATCTGGGGTCATTATTGGATTCTGGCTTGGGTCTGCTCTTTCTTGAGGAAAGGTTCATGCTGCAAACATGCACACACACACGCACACACACAGTTTACAGTTTGACAGGCTTGTCCACATGTTTGGCATGTATTTTCCTTTTGCCTGCTCTGTGTGAGACCCCAGGGCCAGGCACTTCTGGACACCTAGGCTGGCTGACGCATGGTCTCTTCCGCGGCTGGTGTCCTGGCCCTGCTCCGGCCACGATGGAGGAGAACATGTCCTCTCATTGTGGGCCCAACATTAGTGGACAAACAGATGAGAAGTCAAAGGCTGGTGGAGTGACAGGTGACCGTTGCGTTTCTGCACTGGGCGTTCCCTCCAATAATGCCCTCGTGCATCAGTTACCCCAGGGCGTGTGTTAAAAATGCAGGGGCTGTAGATCCCCAGATGGGTGGGCGTCCAGTGCTTTAGTGCCTCCTTCAGCCCAGGGCGTGATCCTGGAGACCTGGGATCGAGCCCCACGTCGGGCTCCCTGCATGGAACCTGCTTCTCCCTCTGCCTGTGTCTCTGCCTCTCTCTCTCTCTCTCTCTCTCTGCCTCTCTCTTTCTCTTTCTCTCTCTGTGTCTCTCATGAGTAAATAAATAAAATCTTTAAAAAAATGCAGGGACTCTGATTCAGTGGGTCCAAGGTGTTTGCAGGTACCTGCCTCCTTAGGAAACTGCATTTGCGAAGGACCAGGGCAGCTCCCCGGTCATGTGGGGAGAGGAGGTGAGATGCCAGCTTGAGGATGAGGCACCGCAGGGAGAGGGGAAGAACCAAGTCTGTGGTGACGTCACCGAGACAGTGGGAAGCCCTCCTGACCCTGGGACCTCCCTGGCTGTCTGCAGTACATGTCCCCATGGTTTCATGAGCAAGCAACTTGCATTAAAAAAAAGAAAAAATCCCAACTGATACAACCTTCTGAGCCTTCTCTTCTCTAATCCCCACGGAAAGGTCAGGATGCAGGAGGAAAGAAACACCATCCCGTGGTTGTGGAGCTTATGTGGGATAAATCAGAAACCCACTGTGTGAGTCAGAATCGAACCCCTCCCTCAAACCTGGTGAGTGACCGCAGGCAGATGTCGGGTTCTGCAGAGTGGACACCAGCTCCCCGGCGAAGCCCTCCACCCGCCACAGGAGGGTGCGCTCACCTCCTCCGGGGTAGAGACGAGTGAGCAGCTGGCTCCTTGGCTGTCAACCCCACTGTCCTTCGTGCTGCCCTCGGTGCAGGCCGGCTCCGGACAGGCACCCGCAAGGCTCGAGGGGGTGCTGTGCCTCTGTGCCCAGGCCTGCAGGAGGCTGGCCTTCATCTCCTCAGAAAGGCTCTGCCACAGGTGGGAGATGGCCGCAGAGACGATGGGGAGCATCACCTCCTGGGAGGAGACAACCCCGTTCCCAATCAGGAGGTCCATCGTCTGCTTGTAGAAGTTGAGGTACCTGGAACAGAAACGGTAGCCCTGAGGCCGGAAGCTGGTGGACCACGGCCCCTCCGGGAACTGGTTCCTCAGGACGCCGCAGCTCTGTGGTGTCCAGGGGCTTGGCCTTCCCAGTCTGAGTGGCCCGGACGCTCGGAGAGCAGAAGCCAGCGCGGAGGACGTGGATCTCCGCCCCGGGGTCCTTCCCCACGTCTCCCTGGCGTCCCCATGAGCTCTCTCCCCGAAGGCCAGACGGCGAGGAGCATCGCCTGCTCAGCGCCACTCCCCGCGAGTGTGCGGACAGGCCAGGAGGCTTGCTGACTCGGGGCCTGAGAGTCAGGCTCAGCGGTGGAGCGAGCCTCCTATTGGGCCGACACCTCCAGCGGCCACCCTGGCTGCCATGGGCTTGAGTCCGTGGAGGGGCAGGGAGTGGCGGTGGGGGGTTTGAGCCAGGTGTTCACTGTATTTCTTACTATAAGACCAGTAACACAGCTGCTGCTGGTGGTGGTGGTGGTGGGTGTATGGTGTTTGGTCCTTGTAATCCCATCAACAGCCCCCACAGTCACCCCAAATATATACCCAGTCTGAGTCAGCTCAGTGTATGTGCTGTGCAATGCAGCTCTAAGGCTCTCTCTCTAGCCCACCCTGAACCCCTCCCGTATGGAAATTCTGGAGCTTCCCAGATTTGGGGCCCGGTCTGAGTGTGCACAAACAATGCTGCATGCCGCAGACAGAGCCTCTGTTCCTTTCCCCACAGCCTGTGCCCGAAGCCACCCCTCTCAGCTGTTCACACCGTTCAAATTCCATGAGGTCTGGCAACAAGGTGATTGGGGAGTGCAAGAGCTCCACTTTTTTCTCTTCCTCCTCCTCCTCCTCCTCCTCTTCCTCCTCCTCCTCCTCTTCTTCCTCCTCTTCCTCCTCGTCTTGGTCCTCCTCCTCCTCTTCCTCCTCTTCCTCCCCCTCAGCATCCTTCCCGACTGCCTCAGTTGGGCACCAGGTGGCAGAGCTTTTCTGATGAACCTTATTTGAGACCAGGCTGGTGAGAAAACAGAAACAAGAGAACGACAAACTAATGTCCCTCATCAACAGTGACACTGAGACTCTGAACACAATTTTAGTCTGTGTGTGTGGTCACATCATGACCTAGGAATGCAGGATGGCTGGTTCAAACATGGAAAGTCAATCAATGGAACTCACTGTATCAACAGACTAAAGAAGAAAAGCCATATGATCCCCTCAACAGATGCAGAAAAGCAGTTGGCAAAATTCAACATCCATTCATGACAAAAACTCTTAGCGAACCAGGAATAGAAGGGAACTTAACCTGATAAAGGGCATCTACAGGGGAATCCCTGGGTGGCTCAGCGGTTTAGCACCTGCGTTCGGCTCATGGCGTGATCCTGGAGTCCCAGGATTGAGTCCCGCTTCGGGATCCCTGCATGGAGCCTGCTTCTCCCTCTGCCTGTGTCGCTACCTCTCTCTCTCTGTCTGTGTCTCTCATGAATAAATAAATAAAATCTTCCATAAAGGGGGGGCACCTACAAAAATCTACAGCTAACGTCAAACTTAAGAGTAAAAGATTAGCTATTTCTCTGCTAAGATCAGAGATAAGACAAGGATGTTCCCTCTTACCATTTCTATCTAAAATCATACTGAAGATTCTAGGCATCCAATAAGGTGAACAAAAGCAGTAAAAGATATAGAGGTTGGAAAGGAAGAAGTAAAACTGATTCTGTTTGCAGACAGCACTGTAATCTATGTAAAAAATCCTGAAGAATCTACGAATATGACTAGAACTGGGAAAGGTGTTTAGCAAGGTGGCCAGATACAAGGTCAACATACGAAAACCAACAGTATTTCTATATACTAGCAAAGAACAATTGGAAATGGAAATTTTATGAAGTACCATGTACAATAGCACCCCAAAACACAAAATACTTAGGTTTAACCCAAAAGCTCCACCTAAAAAAGAAAAAAATGGAAAAGTTAGACTGTATCAAGATTTTAAAATTCTGCTCTTTGAAAGGCGGTTTTAAGGGAGTGGAACAAGGATGCCTGGTGGCGCTGTTGGTTAACCGTCCTACTCTCGGTTTTGGCTCAGGTCGTGATCTGGGGTAGTGAGGTCCAGCCCTGCCTCACTCTGCGAGATGTCCACTTCAGAATCTCTCTCCAGATTTCTCTGTCCCACCCCCGTGCCTTCTCTCTCTCTCAAATAAATAATCTTTTTTTTTTTTTTTAAGAGTAGAACAACATGACACAAGTTGGAAAACTGGGATTTGTACCCCAGAACCTCTTCATCCTGATAGTAGTAATCCCTAGGAGGTATCATGTTGAGTTTAAAAACAAGTGCACCAGAAGAAAACATAGGAGGATTCTTTTTTTTTCTTTTTTCTTTTTTTTAAATTAAAAAAAATTTTTAAGAGCAGAGGAAGCCTTGTATTCTTGCAAACCTAAGTAACAATAGCAGATTGACAGATTAGACTTCATTTTTGTGTGGCTAAGACAACAACAACAAAACACAAAAACATCAAAATAAAAATAATAAAGCAAATGACCAAGGATAATTATTTGCAAGTCATATCCTGAAAGAGAGATAATTTCTCAGTATAGAGAGCTTCTACAACTATGTAAGGAAAACACCACCAACCCAAGAGGAAAATGGGCAAAGAATAGTCACAAAAAATTCCCGGGAAGGGAAATACAAATGATCTTGAACAAAGGCACTGAATTTCACTCGTAATTAATCATAATAGAACAATTATAAAATATAATTAATCTATTCCTGAGCTCAGAACCACACTTTAATTGCTGCAGGTTTATAATGTGTCTAATGAAAAGTCCCAATTATTATCATTTTAAAAGAAATTTAGCCATTCTCATGCGGGCACACGATAGAGGTATTGACAAGATTTTAGTATGGGACTAAGTGTGAATCTCAAATTGGTAAGAAAAGGAAGGCTTATGTGATGAATGGGGTTGGGGTCAGAGGCTAATCATATAGGAAACACCAACGTGATTGTCTATCTCGCTGAGACCATCCCTCCTTGCTGATTGTGAGGTGGTTCTTGGGTCTTACCTGGGATTTCCAGAGTACATGCTGGCATACTCCGCCTTGACTTCCTCTAAGCTGTTTGCGTTCCCATCCTCCAGGTTGAAGGATTCTGTTGGGGAGGTGAAGGCCGGAGTCTCAAAGGAGGAAGTCTGGCCTTTGTCGAGTGTCCGTGGCCCTTCTGATCTAGGTGGACCATGAGTGGGTCCCTGACCCCGTCCAGGTTTGGTGTTAGGGAGTCAAGGGCCCAGTTTCACCTCTCCTTCTAGAGGTGAGGGGACAAGCTCCTTGCATTGGCCCCGTCTCAGGACGCCTGGGTGGAGCAGCCATTGAGCGTTAGCCTTTGGCTCAGGGCAGGATCCCGGGATCTGGGATCTGGGATCAAGTCCCACATGGGATTCTTAATAAAATCTTTTTTATAAAATCTAAATAAAACTAAAAAAAAAAAAAAAAAAAGACTGGCCCTTCTTAATCAAGACACCAAAATATCCCTTTTAAGGTTTAGTTTCCGCCACATGCCCAGGCAACCACCTCTCCCAAACTGAGTGCCAAGAAAGGGAGCCATGCCTGCCTTTGCTTTTGAGTGTGACAAACCCCAGTCTGCTTCCTCTCTGGTCTCTCAAGATGGGATCAGGTGCCTGATGACGTCTGTCTATCTGTCCAGATGTAAAGTCCCTGAGTGCAGGGGCATGAACCTTACTGGACCCCTGGCCCAGATGTAGGGCCTGGCACACACTGGGCATGCAGTATTTGTTCACTTGGCTGAACCCAATCCCTCTGTTTTCTTTTTCTTTTTTTTTTTAAGATTTTATTTATTTATTCATGAGAGACAGAGAGAGAGAGGCAGAGACACAGGCAGAGGGAGAAACAGGCTCCCTATAAGGAGCCTGATGCAGGACTCAATCCCAGGACCCCAGGGTCACACCCTGAGCCAAAGGCAGACACTCAACCACTGAGCTACCTAAGCACCCCTAATCCCTGTTTATCAATGGAAAAACGAACCAGTCTTTCCCTGGGAAGGAGATGGGGGTGGCAGATGGGGATCTATTACCTTTCAGCTTCAGCAGATTATCCAAGGTTTGTTCCAACTCCTGAATGTGATTCTTCGCCTTATTCAAAACCTGCCACTGGGGACAGAGATGGGCAATGCTGAAAAGCCAGCCTTCCACCGCAGAGACCAGGGTTTTTCGGCCACGGGAGTCCATTCCCTGGTCTGAGGCCATGCTCCCTCAGATGCAAAGTCACCTTCCTTGACATTTGTCGATCAAAATGGTGGGAAGTTTGTTCTGATATGCAGGCGGCATGAAGTTTCATTTGTATTCTGGAAATGGTTCTCACAGAAATTTTCAAATATTTTGGAACAAGCCGTGTTGGGCAAACTACTAGGGCTTCAGAAGGGAACAGCTACATATACTCTTTGAAAGTGGAATCAACGTGAGAGAAGAGCAGCCCCAGGCTGGCCCCAAGACCCCAGGATTAACTTCTGCTCAGTTGTCACAATGAGCAACCGGCTGCTTATGTGCTGTGCTAGGTGCTATGCTGACCACGGTGGTTATCTGCGAAATGCGTCTGCTCTGGGTGACCCGAAAGCTCCTCAAATGCTCCATCCACTCGGACTCTGAATGTCCTGTTGCTGCAGGACTAAGTCACGAGCACTGCCCTCCCCCTCTCCTTCTTTCCTTCCTTCTCCCCCGTATTCCATACGGAGTCAAACGGTAACTGCAGGATTGTTCAAAAACAAGAAATGCTAAATGTCGTTTATTACGCCGGCACCTGATACCTGTCCGGAGTTACAGCCGCTCATTGGGCACAGGTAACAGGCAGAGACAGGTGTTAAGCCCCCGGGGCTGGGGGTCTCACAGTAGGTAGGATGGCCCAGCTTTCCAGCAGGAAAGACAAGACAA
Source organism: Canis lupus baileyi (assembly GCF_048164855.1). Taxonomy (NCBI): domain Eukaryota; kingdom Metazoa; phylum Chordata; class Mammalia; order Carnivora; family Canidae; genus Canis; species Canis lupus. The sequence goes on along the minus strand of NC_132852.1, from coordinate 49,531,008 downwards.
GCGTGGAAACCAACTACACATAATACAAGCTGGAATCCAGTAAGCGCTGAAGGGCCTGGGAGCAAAGGGCCATGGGAACACACGGGAGGGGGGGCTGATTCCAGTGGGAGGTGCCAAGAAGATGCGGAGCTCAATCGGGATGAGGTGAGGTCATTCCAGCCATCTGGTCCCGAGTGAGCCACTGTGTTGGCTCAGTGGGGACAGAGCCAGGGAAACCAGGTGCGGTTCAAGGAAATTTTCTGGAATTTTTTTTTTTTTTTTTTTTGGTATGCTGATTAGGGCCTTCGTTCTGGGCCAAATTATATCTCCCTGAAAAAGATATGTTGAAGTTCTAAGCCCCAGAACCTGTGAAGGTGACCCTGTTTGGAAATAGGCCCTTTGTAAAGAAAGGCAATCAAGCTAAAATGGGGTCCTTAGAGTAGGCCCTAATCCAACAGGACTGGTGCCCTTATGAGGTGGGGACATTTGGATGCAGAGACAAACACACACAGAGGCAGGACAAGGTGGAGACACGGGGAGAAGGCGGCCACGTGACCACCGTGAGGCTTCTCTAAGGCGAGGAACACCGAGGAATTGTCGGCCGAGGCTTCTACCCCGGAGCTTTCCGAGGGAGCGTGGCCCTGTGGATATCGTGATTTTGGACTTGGAGCCTCCAGACGTCCAGCACGGTAATTTTCTGTTGTTTCGAGCCACCCAGTGCCTGGGGTTTTGCTGTGACCGCCCTCGGACACTGAAAGGACTCTGGTCCACCGTGACTCCCGCAGAACAGAGCGTGGCCTCAGAGATGCCACGAACACAAAATTCCGAGTTTTGCCCGCATCAGGACAGAGACAGGAGGTGGCTGGAGAGAAGGCCTGCTCCACCCGCTGTCTCCTGGCTGTGCCATTGCAGGCACATGGGCTTAGCTTCCTGGCCCCTCGGCTTCCTCCTCTGTAAAGGGAGGCGCTCTGAATGGAACCGTGGGGACTCGGGGAGCGAATACAACGGAAGCAATAGCAACGCTTGAGCCACTGTGACAGCACCCCATCTTTCCACGCAGTGACCTTGTTGGAACGCCACCAAGGCTTCTGAGGGCGCTGTTACTATTGTCCCTGTTTAACAGACATGGTGACCGAAGCCCGGCCGGTAGCATGTCTCACGTGACAGAGGCCAACCCACCAGGCTCTCAGGCACCACGTCGTGAGGTGCAGACTTTGGGGGAGGCAAGACAGTTTTCCTCTACATTTACTTCCTTTCCTTCCTTCTCGCTCTGGTTCGCCGCCAGTCCGCGCGCACTTCCCCAATGACAGGGACTTTGAGGTTGTCAGTGTACCCCTGGAACAGCAGCAGAGGCCTGCGCACCCAGGGGACAGGATGCAGGGCTCTGCTGGGCAGACTCTTTGCCCTGAGCCCCTGAGGCTGGCTCAGTGGATGCTGGAGGAAGAGCCCTCCCACCCCTCTCGCCTTCCACACCCTTCTACAGGAGCAAGTGGGGTCTCCGCTCTGATTCTTTCAGCTAAGAACACTCGCAGCCCTACGTGGCACCTTGCACAAAGGTGCTCGGAGACACAGCTCAATTGAGGCACATTCACACATTCCACACGAGTGAGAGCGTATGATAATTGTCTTGTTCTGATGGGCTTATTTTGCTTAGCACAATACCCTCCAGTTCCATCGACGCTGTTGCAAATGGCAAGATTTCTTTCTTTTCTTTTCTTTTTTTTTTTTTTTTTGATGATGACTGAATAGTAGCAAAACAGAGGAGCATAGGGAAAAGGGGAAAAAAATTAAGACAAAATCGGAGAGGAAGACAAACCACAGGAGACTCTTAAGCATGAGAAACAAACTGAGGGCTGCTGGAGGGAAGCGGAGCGGGGTGGAGGGGGTAACCGGGTGATGGGCATTAAGGCGGGCATGTGATGCCATGAGCCCTTGGGTGATATACAAGACTGATGAGTCACTGACCTCTGTCTCCGAAACCAGTAATACGGTAAGTGTTAATTAGTTGAATTTAAATTAAAAATAATAATAAAACAGAATAAATAAAATACAATGACAGCTTGACAGAGGCTCTGGCTCTGTGCCCGCTGAGGAGCAGCTCTGCGTGCTCAGTGAGTCAGAGGGAGTCCTGTGTTAGCTCTGTCGGCAGGAGGCTGGGGGCTCATGGTCCCTGTCCTCCTTAAGTGTCGCTTCGCTGAAAGCACCAGCCCAGGGGAGAAAACCCACTGGCTGAAAACAGTCACAGGGCAACGGGCTGGACTCTGGAAAGAGCGCCAAGTCTGGAGCCGGGAACGGAGGCCCTCCTCCCGGTCCTGCCACCACCACCCAGGCTGACAGGTCCTTTCTGGCCCGTCCTCTGTTTCAAGAAGCTGGGGAGGGGGAAGGGGAAGGTGTCAGGGCCCCACCCCTACTGGAGGCCTCCTATAATGCTCCTGCAGCGACAGGAGCTCTGCTCTTTCCAGCACCACCCCAAGCGCCCTGACCCTTCCTCCACGCTCTGCTAGGGGCATGAATAGGCAATAAGGAGGCCACAGAAGGAGAGAGGTGAAATCAAGGGCAGGAAAAGGTGAATGCTTACCTGGAGAGCTCTGTTGCCTTGGGAGAGGACCAAGTTGCACACATGTGCATGTGTATGTGCGTACGAGTGTGCGTGTGCGTGTGTGTGTTGGGATGGAGATGCAGGGTCCGGGAACAGCTGCTGGAGGCTCACCCCCATCCGCTCGTGGGACCCCTACAGGAGCCGTGGGCTAACCAGGTCCTAGTACTTCCCTCCGGGCCAGGTTGGTCTGCCACAGGTCGGCAACGGCCAGCTCATGCTTTCCCCCCCGGGTGGCCACAAACAGTGCACCCTGGATGCCCACATCGGATCCCTGACCTCACCCAGGCTGTAGGCCTCTGCGTGGGAGCAGTAGGAGTGGGAGCCCCTGGCCAGTCCCCCACCCACCTCACAGTCCCTAGACATGTAGAGACACTCCCTCCCACCCCCAGGTCCCCATACCTTTGAGGCTGTGAGATCAGAGTGGGAGTAAACGGTCTTCCTGAGGTCACTGAACAGCCCTGCCAGGGTGGCTCGGTGGCGGGCTTGGGAAAGGCGTCGACGGGCCACCCGCGGCTCCAGCTCCCGCAGCTGTGTCAGCAGCCGGGGTGTCACTCTGCCACTGGGGTTACTGCCTTCTGCGGGGGTCGCCATTCTCAGCTGCAGCGTAATATTATGCCTTTTGGGGGGCCCTAAGTAATAAAGATACAATATTTTAGAAAGAGGAAGGCAGAGTGAAGTGGAAAGGAAGAGGGTACCACTCCCAAGCAACGGGTCCCAAACCAATGAACATGATCAATAACAGACATGCAATAATTAAGAGATGACGCAAAATCCGTTCTATAAACCAGACGCCTAAAAACAGTAACCACTCCTATTTGACTTACCAGCGGAAGGGTGCTGCTGCTTTGCACCAGAAAGTTTCTAGAACACTGCAGGTAGTCACTAGACACTTGTTAACTGACGGGCTGCGGCCAAAGAGAGCAAGCGAGAGCCCAAGATCTCATTCCTCACCGCCTGTTAGAAGCTGGACAGCCACATGTCCCACTCTTTGCAGGCTTTCCCACCAGGACAACGCACCCCTCTTTGATCTGGACGCTGGTTACACAGGTATATATGCAAAAAGAGGTCGGGCAAGTTGTGTTCCTTAGATTCATGGACCTCTTCACATAGAATATCATATATATGGACATATATGGATATGCATAGTATCTCAAAAAGAAGAAATGCACCCTTCTACCTGTGAAAGCAAAAAGTCACATAATGACAGAGAAGTGGAAGCATGTTTGCCTTGTCCTGCTTCTAGTGGGTTCCATGGACGATCATTGTGTTGTCTCTTGTCACATGTGAGTTTACAGACTGGAAGTCCTTCCCCAGGAGAGGCGATTCTGGGACTGATAAGTAACAGTTGTTTTTTTTTAAGATTTTATTTATTTATTCATGAGAGGCACAGAGAGAGAGGCAGAGACACAGGCAGAGGGAGAAGCAGGCTCCGTGCAGGGAGCCCGACGTGGGACTCGATCCCAGGTCTCCAGGATCACGCCCTGGGCTGAAGGGCCACCCGGGCTGCCCAATACGTAACAGTTTTAATAGAAGACTAGGGACTAAGGTCTCTTGCCTGAGCCATGGACCCCTCCTTCAGGTGCTCACCCTGGCACGCAGAGGACAGCCAGCTCTTCAGACAGAGGAGCTGCATCTTCATCATCTCTGCGGCCCCAGTAGGGGCTCAGTGCTGGGGTTTTGAGTGAATTAGAATGGGAGCCCTCTGCTGGGGTCGAGGGCTGCACAGGGACAGGGTGTGGCCTCGGCACCCCCTGGGGGCACCATAGAACATCTACATGCCCAGGCCCCACCGCAACAACACTGGATCCGAATCTACAGGTGGGAGGCTGGGCCCTGGCATCCGAGGGGCAGCCTGCGCCCCCGGCGACACTGACACGGTCACGGTTTGAGCCACCACTAGGGCACATGCAGCGACGCCTTCCTCAAGGAGGCTTGGGGAAGCTTTCCTGCTACCTTCTGGCCGGACAGTCAGCCACAGGGATAGTAAAGCCAGCCAGCCAGTGTGGACTCGCCCACCAACAACGTAATTTCCATCAGCGGGTGTATTTTCCCTCGCTTTGCTTCTCAGAACAACAGTGGGAAGATGGTAAGTGGGTGCCTGCTCTGACCCCCGAAGACCAGGTATGACCAGGAATGCCACCAGCAGCACGCGGAGGACGGCCACCGAATCGGCCCAGGCCCCTCCAGCCCGACGGCTGGGCGAAAAACTAAGTGTAGCTGGACCCTGGCAAGTCTTCAGCAGGAGGCAAAGTGAAACAAGGAAGGTTTCAAACTGCCTGGAGTAAAATGAGACCTTTTTGACTCTAGGAATATAGGTTTTCTTTATTTGCTTAAATTCAGGAGAAATGAACGTCCCTGGACACTGGGAAATTTAAGTCAATGAATGGAGGTCAAAACCCCAGGGTTCTTTCAGGATCTAGAATTCTGTAAGAGCCTCAGAATACTGATACCAAAGGCCCCTCGGCCTGTGGGGAAGCTGGAGCTCCCGTGGTGCCAATGTTGGTATTTTGGGTTTTGTCCCAGGGCTCCACCTAAACACGCTCCCCACAATACCCGGATGGCTGTGTGGCTTCAGTCATGGGGTAAGGGTGCAGCCCGCTGCCTCTCCCACTGGGGACAGGCCCTCCCGTGGCTTCTCTCCCCGGGGACAGCCTTCCCTGTCTGCCACTGGGGGTGAAGGTGGTCCCAGAGCACCCAGGCCACCTGTGGGCCTCATCCCACATGCTGCAGGTGCCCCGGGTTCAGGGCTCTGAGATACCTTCCGTCTTGAGGCAGGAGGGGGGCATGCATAGGGATGATGGCAAAGAGCCTTCTCTCAAGCCCAGCAGATATTAAACCTGGTAAGACCTCGTGCAATTGCAAATGTCCTCCTCCTAAGTGCCGCATCCTGCTCTCGCTAGGAAAGATTTGCTATGGTCTCCAGGTACGCTTGGTGACTTGCGCTGTGGACCTGACGGGAACTGAGGTGGGTAATTTTTCAGACAGAGCTTTTTGTTGCCTCGTACAGGTGGGTCTGTCCGGACCTTTTTTTTTTTTTTAAGATTTTATTTATTTATTAGAGACAGAGAGAGACAGAGAGAGAGAGGCAGAGACACAGGCAGAGGGAGAAGCAGGCTCCATGCAGGGAGCCCGACGCGGGACTCGATCCAGGGTCTCCAGTATCGCGCCCTGGGCCAAAGGCAGGCACCAAACTGCTGCGCCACCCAGGCTGCTCAAGTCTGTCCTGACTGCACCTGTGACCTGGGTCAAGGGCTGGTGCGCCCAGGATGAGTGGCACAGAAGTCACAGTCCTGGTGAGGAGGGGAGGCAGGAGCCTCCTCCCGCCTTTTCCCTGGGCTCTTCTGCTAGGAAAGGGAGAACTGACTAAAAATGAGATTGAGAAGGGATCTTTTATTTAAAACTGAACAGGGGCAGCCCGAGTGGCTCAGCGGTTTAGCGCCACCTTCGGCCCAGGGCGCGATCCTGGAGACCCAGGATCAAGTCCCACATCGGGCTCCCTGCGTGGAGCCTGCTTCTCCCTCTGCCTGTGTCTCTGCCCCTCTCTCTCTCTGTGTTTCTCATGAAAAAATAAATAAAATCTTTAAAAATAAATAAATAAATAATGAAACAGAACAAAACCAAACCTCGCCTCCTACGTGTCCTGTGCAGATACCAAGCGTATTGAGGACACCGCACCAGCGGTGTAGGGAATTAGAGCAGTGTAGACAGTAGAGTCTGAGACTTGGTCCCCCAGGCCTGGAAATCTACATTTTAAGAGCAGTCCCTTCCCTCACTAACAACAACAGAAACATTTGCCCTCCTGCCACCACCTTCTCTTCTGTTGCCCGCTGCCTGTCCCCCCAACCTGGGACACTGGCCCTCTCTGTTCCCTGCCCCAGTCTTTACCTATGGAGAGTCAGCTTGTCCTTCAATTCCTAGCGTAGATGCCACTTCCTCTAAGAAGCCACCCAGCCCTGTCCACACCGGTTTCTAACTTAATCTTGTCTTGCCAACAAATCAGTAAGATCCTTGGTCAGTATTCATGTACTCAGCGTCTAAAGTGTCCGTCCCCGGGGGAGTCAGAACAGGGTAACAGCGGGGATGGGATTAAGGTACCAGGGATGGTACCCGGGCAGCAGATGAACTGGTGGAGGGAAAGGCAGGCTGGAGTTAGGACTGGCTCAAGACCTGGGTTGTAACTCCAGCACCGTGTTCACCAGCCAGGTGACCTTGCACGAGCCAAGAAGCCCGAGGCCTTAGTTCCTTCATCTGTAGAAAGGAGGGGAGAAGGTCCCTCACTAGGTTATAGTCTACACTCTTCCGCCTCTCTAAGGTCATGGTCACGATGCTGTGACTATCGGGAGCAGAGGCGCGCAGCACCAGCCACTCACATCCCAGCAGAAGCAGAGCACACAGTGGTGTGGGGAGCTGCATCTGAAGGAATTCTGGCCACTGCAGCCCCAGGGATAAATGTTTACCGGCACTTTTTCTTTTTCTTTTCTTTCTTTCTTTTTTTTTTTTTTTTTTTTTACCGGCACTTTTTCTGTGCAAACTCCATTCATTCTGCAGGAAACTGGGGCCAAAGACACTAGGCATTTCAGAATGGCCACAGCTCCGATACACATTCTCTTTTAAACGCTTGCCAGTGTGTTCAGACCCATTCATCAGGTCAACGTGCTAAGCACACTCTTCAGTCTGACAACTTCGGAGGACAGCTTCATGGACATATTTTTCTAGAAAGGCATGGTGAGGAGTCATACTGTCAGGCCTTATTTTTATTATTTCTCACCTATAAAGCAAAGTCTCCTTCCATTACCAAATATTTTCCTATTAAAATACCACTTAATACCTACTGGGAGCTGACATTTTTACAAACTCCACACACGAAATTAAAAGAAAAGAAAATAGGGACGCCTGGGTGGCTCAGTGGTTGAGGGTCAGCCTTCCCTCAGGGTGTGATCCCAGGATCCGGGATCCAGTCCCGCCTCCCGCTCCCGGCATGGAGCCTGCTTCTCCCTCTGCCTGTGTCTCTGCCTCTCTCTCCGTGTCTCTCATGAATAAACACATAAAATCTTAGGAAAAAAATATGACCTCCCCCTGTCTGAGATTCAGAAATTTTCACCATTTTTAAGCATCACTCCACAAAACATTTGAGTGAGGTTCTCATCAGCAAACCCTAGACAAACATACACAGCACTCCGGATGAGGACAGCCGGGGGCTCAGTGGATTAGCCCCACCTTCGGCCCCAGGGCATGATCCTGGGGTCCTGGGATCGAGTCCCACCTCGGGCTCCCTGCGTGGAGCCTGCTTCTCCCTCTGCCTGTGTCTCTGCCTCTCTCTCTCTCTTTGTGTCTATCATGAATAAATTTAAAAAAAATTTTTAAAAGGGGGATCGCCCGGGCGGCTCAGCGGTTAGCGCCTGCCTTTGGCGGAGGGCGTGATCCTGGAGTCCCCGGATCGAGTCCCGCATCGGGCTCCCTGCACGGAGCCTGCTTCTCCCTCTGCCTGTGTCTCTGCCTCTCTCTCTGTGTGTCTCTCATGAATAAATAAATAAAATCTTAAAAAAAAAAACCTCTTAAAAACATCTTAAAAAAAAAAAAAACACCAAACACCCCTGATGAGGTTCTGCAACCCCAGGCAGCTTCCTTTGATGCCCTGCCCGGATCAGATCATGTCAAGGAAGACCCAGAACCATCCTCAGACCGAGGGGGTCCATGGGGTGACACAGACCCCGGCGCCCGGCCGGGACCCCCGCCGGGATGGATGGCGGGGCGGGGGCGCCCTTCCCGTGGTGCACGGCAGCCCTGACCTGGTCACTGGCCTTGAGCCGCCACACGGCCGGGCGGGGCTCCGGCTCCTGCCCCCGCCCCCTGGAGACGGAGCGGCGCGGCTGCAGGGACCAATCACGGCGTGTCCCCCGCCGCCCCGGCCAATCAGGATGCTCGCCGGCGGGCCAATGAGGGGGCGGGCGGGGGAGGAAACAATGTAACCAGTGGCCCGAGGACACACGGGGACACACGAGGGGCGGCTGAACTTCTCACCTCGCCAGGTGGCTCCTTCTCACGCGGGGACAGGGAGGGTGGGGGGGGCACCGCCTCTGCCCCCCGCCCCGGGTGCCCCACGCGGCCTGTGTGCGCCCACGGAGGACTAAATGGGGGTCGGTCCCCTGGCTGGTTCCACTCACGCTCACATGGGTTTATGACACCCACCTTCCAGAGTCATCTTGAGGCTTACAGGAAACACCGTGAATGAAGGGTGAGGACCAGGGGCTCCCCTCCTCATGGGAAAGGACGCAGACTCGTGAGTGGGAAGGGACCAGCCGTGCACAGCGGGAAGGGGGCCAGGGGAAGGATGTTTCAAAGAAGGGAAGAAGGGGGGCGCCTGGGTGGTGCAGCGGGTTAAGCTGCTGCCTTTGGCTCAGGCCATGCCCCAGGGTCCTGGGATCGAGTCCCCAACTGGGCTCCCTGCTCAGCGGGGAGCCTGCTTCTCCCTCCCCCTCTGCCCTTGCTTGCGCTTGCTTTTCTGCTCTTTCACAAATAAAAATCTTTAAAGAAAGAGAAAGAAAGAAAGAAAAGAAAGAAAAAATGAGAAAGAAAATGAAAGAGAAAAAAGAAGAAGAAAAGAGAAAGAAAGAAAGAAAGAGAAAGAAAGAAAGAAAGAAAGAAAGAAAAAGAAAGAAAGAAAGAAAGAAAGAAAGAAAGAAAGAAAGAAAGAAAGAAAGAAAGAAAGAAAGAAAGAAAGGAGAAATTGGGGACAGGGCATGAGAGGGGTTGCACAGAAGAACCCTTTAAAAGCTCAGATTAAAATAGCAAGAGGGAAAAAAGGACTCACTCTTGGGGACAGGAGGAAGCAGCTCCTTTTCCAGTTTAGGGGAAAATTTTTCCCCCAAACAGAGATGTACTCTGGTCTTTGGGCCTCTTTTTGCCTGATCCTCTGCACCCAGGAATGTTTCCTGATGGCCCCGATGGCACAGTGAGGCCCCACCCGGTGCCCCCTTGCTGCTCCCGGAGGGCGGGTGAACTGCTTGCCCTGGGGCAGGGGTTGCCCAGGGGTCACGCACCCAGCAAAAGCATCGCGGGCTTGGGGGCCCCTGGATTTGGATTCTAACCCAGGAGCACCCTGGCGGTGACTGTGAGGACGGGAAGTAGGCCCTACCTAAGCCACCCCCAGGGCCCCGGCATGCGACCGCCGCTCCTGAAATTCAGCTGTGGTGGGTGGCACACCGTCTTTGAAAGGATTTTGGTGGAGCATTAAGTTATGTGTTATGTCTAAAGAACCTAACACACAGAAAGCACCTGGTGAGGATCCATTATCCTCCTCTTCAGGGTAAATGTAAAATGTTCATTTCCACCGGAATTCCGCTCAGGCTGAGGCCCTGTCCCTTCGGGCTCTCGGGCAGCCTTTGACGCAGGGTCTGCGAGGGCCCCTGAGGAGCTGCTGGCCCCCGTGTCGCCCACTACCTGGTGGTCTCTCCCCTGGCCCTGCCCTGGCCTCCCACTGCAGCCACCCGCAAGTGCTGCCGGGCCCGGGAGCAGACGGGAGGCCTGCGGCCTCGCCTTGGCACCGAGACCACGCAGAGAGGTTCAGAAGCCCACCTGCCCCGGGGTTTCATCCAGTCACCCCCCACCTCACCCCTCAGCCACCACCACACAGACCTGCCTCCCTGGATGTGCCTCACTGGGGCACGGATCTGCCCCCAGAGGAAGCAGTCTGGGGGCCAGGGGGCATTCCTGGGAGAACTGCTTACCTGCAGCCGCCTGACTTCTTTATTGCAAATGGAGATCTCTGTGTCAGTCAGCCTCCTCCATAGCTGTGAGGAGGGAGGCTCTGCTCCTGAACCCTGGTACCTCCGGGTGGCTCCCTTGGGCTTCTGGTACAGAGTTCTCCCTGGCAACATCCAGACTCTCTCACCTTTTGACCCTGACCCCTCCCTCCCAGTAGCACAGATCCTGCCCTGAAAGATCCCCTCTTACACAGTAGCATAGATCCTGCCCTGGAATATCCCCCCACCCCCGCATAGATCCTGCCCGGAGTTGGGGAGGGGCACTCCCTCCTCCTGGATTCAGCTCAGCACAGGTCCACCAGCAAGCCTCTAAGGTCCCTGCAGTCGTGCCAACCCAGTGTGGCCACCTCTGTTCTGTGCCCCTGGGCCCTGACTTTCTAGTTGGAAGAACAACCTTTTGTGCTTGTTCCCCATTGTCGGTTTTTATCCCCTTGGTGTGATAAAGGGCGGGGCCTTGGACCCTAGCCTCTTATCCTTCAAATGACATGAGAGTGATGGACTGTGTGTTGCGTGTCCACTGTGTTCCTAATCCTGATGGGCGAGCCTGTGAAGAGTCTTATCTCCATTTTAGAGATGGCGAAGTCAGACTCCAGGAAGGGCAGTGATTTGCCTAAGGTCTAAACATCTAAGGTTCTTTTGGGTTCTTTGTTCTGTATGCCTTTTAGGGTGATGTTTAGTGAGATGAATATCAACTACCGTACGCAAGAGATAAATTGACGTGATTTTATAAGTTTCAGAACAAAACCTGGCAGCTTTGCACTCAGGTCTGTGGACAGTGGCTCTTAGGGAGGGAGGAGAATGCAGAGGTCAACAGAGGGGCAAACTTTCTGACTCCAGGTACGGGCTCTCCTTTTTGCTAGAAGAAGCCTGGAAGGCGAGGCAATCCCAGATGGGCTCTTAGCTACTATCTCCTTTGCGTATTGCCAGACTTTGGTTTCCAAAAGAGCCTGTGGATACAGTAAGCTCCTTCATGGGAGCAGGTATTGCTGGGTCAGCGTGCCTCAGCACCTTCTCTGGTAAGAGGGTAGATAAAGGATTCTCAAGACATGTCCTAGAATGAGAATTCTCCTGACTTCCAGAGTAAAACTCCCAAAGGCTCAGAGTCTGTCATCATGACTCAACATCCACTTTCAAGGGACCTCCGTCTGGGGTTTCTGTTTTAAGGGTTTAATATACATGAAAATGTTTTGACATGTAGAAAGACCCACACAAATACTGATAAAGAAAGTTGAGGTTTGAAACTATAAAATTCCTCAGAGAAGATGTATGGGGGAAAACCTTCATAACATTGGTTTTGGCAATAAAAATAAGATAAAAACAGAGATGGAGGCAAACCATAAGATGCTTTTTTTTTTTTTTAAGATTTTATTTATTTATTTATTCATGAGACACACACACAGAGCAGAGACACAGGCAGAGTGAGAAGCAGTCTCCGCGGGAAGCCCAATGTAGGACTCGATCCCGGGACCCAGGGATCACGACCTGAGCGGAGGGCAGATGCTCAACCACTGAGCCATCCAGATGCTCCAAACCATCATATTCTTCAGATTCATAGGAAACAAACTGAGGGGTTCATAGGAAACAAACTGAGGGTTGCTGGAGGGAAGGGGTGGGGGGGATGGGGTAACTGGTTGATGGGCATTAAGGAGGGCACATGATGGATCGAGCACTGGGTGTTGTATGCAAATGATGAATCACTGAAATAGAACAGGGCAGGGGGAGGGGCAGAGGGAGAGAGAGAGAGGGAGAGAACCCCAACCTGACTCCATGCAGAGCACAGAGCCCAACACAGGGGGCTTGACCTCACCACCCGGAAAGCATGACTTGGGCCGAAATCAAGAGTTGGACCTTAACTAACTGGGCCATTCTGTCACCCCGAAACTAAACTTTTTATTTTGAGGTCATTTGTAGATACATAAACAGTTGTAAGAAATAATACAGAGATACAGAGAGATCCACATACCAAGTTTTCCCCAATGGTCGCATTTTGCAAAACTATAGAACAGTATCGCAGCCAGGATATTGAAATTTATAATCTAGCAATAATATTCAGCGATCCCTCACTTACTTGTACACATTTGTGCGTGCGTGCATGTGTGTGTGTCGTTCTCTATGGTTTTATCACACATGTAGGTTCACACCCCAATGAGCATGGTGAAGATGCAGAACAGAACACACCATCACCACAATGAGTCCTTATTTTACTCTCCTATAATCATACCCGCTACCTCACCGATGTGCCAATTCATCCCTGACCCCTGGCAGCCATTAGTCTGGTCTCCAAATTCTCTAAATTTTGTCTTTCCTGAAGCATTATACGAATGGAATCATATCTTTGGTATGTATGTTACCCTGGAGATTGGCTTTTTTCGCCAGCATCATTTCTTTGAGATCCATCCGGGTTGTGTGTGTCATACTAATTCATTTCTCTTTAGTGTATATGTGGCTGAAGCAAGCTCCTGATGCATTTCTCTTTATTCCTGAATAGGATTCCCTGGTATGAATGGACCACAATTTGTTTAACCAGAGCAGGTGAGGTAGGATGGCTCTGTTTTGGGTCCCAGGATCGCCTGTGGGCCTTATTTATTTTGGCTTCTTCTTTTTTTTTTATTTTTTATTTATGATAGGCACACAGTGAGAGAGAGAGAGCGCGAGGCAGACACAGGCAGAGGGAGAAGCAGGCTCCATGCACTGGGAGCCCGAACGTGGGATTCGATCCCGGGTCTCCAGGATCGCGCCCTGGGCCAAAGGCAGACGCCAAACCGCTGCGCCACCCAGGGATCCCTTATTTTGGCTTTTATCAAAAAGAGTCGAAGGACATTTGAATGGTTTCCAGTTTTTGATTATTATGAATAAAGCTGCTATGATTTTTCATGTACAAGTTTTCATGTGAAGGCAGGTTTTCATTTCTCTGGGATAAATGCTCAACAGTACAATTACTGAATCCTATAGTAATTGCAGGCTTAATTTATAAGAAATTTCCAGAGGGTTTTTTTTTTTTCTGCAGTGTGAATCTTACATCTTTAACATGCAGTGTGACAGTATCTCTACTTAGTCTTCGAAAAAAACATGATTCTTAACAATTATATAATATGGCATGGGATAGATGTAGTATAACTTATTTAAGCTTTTCCCAAATGTTGAAGATTTTGATTGTTTCACATTGTTTTTTTTCCCTGTGGAAATTATTAAGACTCCTGCACACGGAGTTGGTGTGAAAAACAGGCCAGCTGGACCTGGTTCTCGTGGTGGCCAGGGGTGAGCAGGTTCTGAAAGATGGATTCATGGTAACTTGGCTGCACAGGGCCTGAGGGAGACATTTCAGTGCCACATTTTTCATTGTTCAATGAGAAACACAACTGTCACATGGACAGGGAGGGTTCATGGCAGCATTGACATAAATGACATCCTCTTCCAGCTGCGTTGGAAGGCTGTTGTAATCGGGAATTCCCTTTTAGCTTGCCAGGAGAAAGACACTAGAATGCCATAAATATTCATGTAGCCAAGTGCCAGGAGAATCAGATAGTCCCTTGGTGATCTTAGAACCAGGAAAAGGGGAGTGGGGTGCTTTTAATGGCCCAGTTGGGGCTGGTCTATGGCTTCCTTGTCTTGGGAAGGACAGAGGACAGATCACAGGGCATTATCTGTTGGCTGAGCTGGATATAAGGGCTTTGATTGGCTCTGCCCACAGTCAGTCTCTCGATTTCTGTGTTTAAAACCTCTTCTGACTGGGGACGCCTGGATGGCTCAGTCAGTTGAGCATCTGCCTTCAGTTTGGGTCATGGGCCCGGGGTCCTGGAATTGAGCCCTGCATCAGGGAGCCTGCTTCTCCCCCTGCTCGTGTGCATTCTCTCTGTGTCAAATAGATAAAAATAAATAAAAACTCTTTAAAAATGATAAATAAAACCTCTTCTGACTGACACCATATTTATTTTGTGAGTTGATGACCTTCAACCAAATCCTGTGAGCCTAGGAGCTTTTCCCCGTCCACGGATTTTGCGTTTTTGGTATCTGATCCTTTTTTTTTTTTTTTTTTAAAGGCTTAAAACGTATTTTAATAAGTTGATGCTGCATTGCTGCTCCATTTCTCAGAAAAACTCCAAAGGTTATCAGGGACAAATCAAACATGGTACACCAATAAAAAAAAATGCACAGCATAACTACATAAGATAGGCAAGGCTAAGAGCTACTGTCTGACCTTCAGCATACAGCAACCCTGTTCCCAAGATTGTACTAAGCCTATCAAAAGCTGTGAACAGCATCATAGACATAAAAGGGCCATTCCTGGGTTGTTCTTACCCAGAAAAAAGATGGAGGCAACTTAACACAAGATTTTTTAAAGATACACTAAAATGAAAATCTCTAAGAGAAAGGTCTTCCTTAGGGCATGAAGGGGTAATATACTGGATATAACAGAATCATATGTATGTTGTCTGTGACCTCTGTGGACATTTGCCTGAATTCCCACCTGTGAGTGAATGGAATGGGGCTAAGGTCATGGGGGATGTTTGTTTTCGTGGTGTATGTGGCAGTGTCTATGGGGTTGGAGGATATAAGAATGAGAAAGCAAAAAGAACAGGATGGACAAGAATGGAATGATCAAGATTAATGGGGGCTCTAACTGGATCCATTTTGCCATGGTTCCACCCCACCAAAGACCCTCAACAATCACATGAGACTTCAGGAATGCACCACACAGAATCAATTAAACCATATACCACACAGAACTGATTTGTTAAATATCGCCCCTCCCTTGCCTTCAGCCTCCAGTAAACTCCCTCAAAGTAGTACAGGCAAGGAAGACCTAACTATTGGGAGGAATCCCTAACACTTTTCCAGGGCAGAATTCTGGCTAGTCCAAAAAGGGTCCTGCTTTTAAGGGTTTTTGGGAAACTAGACATTGAAATTTTTATTAGTATCGGCAACGTTTGTTTGGAGCAAATTCAGCTCCAGGAGCTGCACGGTTGAATGCAGGAGGGGTTCCACCAATTGCCCCAATTCCTTCCATTGTAGCAGCCTGGCCAAAGCATTCAGTTGTTGGTGGGGTCAATCCCAAGGTTCCATCTGGCATCATAGTGGCAGGTTCTGGAGGAGCTGGGGTACCAGCTGGCACTGGAGCAGGGGGCATGGCACCTCTATTGTTTATGCCCATAGCACCTCCCATAGCCATCTGCCCCATCCGTATCTCCTGTTCTCTCGCATCAGGGAATGTTCCCTTGAATCCTTCCTGCTGTCGCCGCATCATTTCTTCCTGTTGCCGCCGCATCTCTTCCTCTCGGCGCCTGCGCTCCTCCTCTTGCCTGAGCTCCAGTTGCTTTCGTTTTTGCACTTCTTGGTTATGCAGCTCTTCCATCCTCCTAAGTTCTTCTTGACGCCTCATCAAATCCTGTCTCATTAGCATGACCTGGTGCTCATGGCGAGCAGCCTCCATCTCCATCTCCAGCTTCTCACGAGCTTCCTTGATGTTGCGGTCCACTTGGTCCTGCTGCTGCTTCTCCATCTCAATCAGTGCCTTCCAGCGCATGGCATACTCATACTCAGAGGAGCCAGGCTGTGCAAATCTGGGTGGCTGCTCTCGCTCCTTGTGAAATTGCTGATTCTTTATAACCAGTTTCTCTGGAAGTCCCTCTTCATCATCCAACTGGTCCATGGGCTCCACAGTCACAGGCCTAGGAAATGTGGTTAGCAGGAAAGAGCCTTCACTGCACCTGTCCAGAGCTTTCCGAGCAGCTGGCTTCCCTGAGAATTCAACAATGCCTTTTCCTGAGGGCCTTCCTCGATCATCCACGATGACTACAGCCCTCTCCACCTGGCCAAACACGGAAAAGGCTTCCTCCAGCAGTTCATTGGAAACATACTGAGGAAGGTTTCGGACTGTAAGGGATGCACTATGGCAGGCAAAACGCACACGCAGCTGCTTTCCACGAAGTGGCATGTTGTCCAATTCTACTTTGGCAATCTCCGCTAAGGTTCGTGTTTCCAAGCGGATAAAGCCAAAGCCCTTATCCTTATGAATGAAGACTTCACCTGCTTTCCCGTATTTCTCAAATAGTTTCCTCATCTCCTCTTCAGTGATATCAGGAGGAAGATTGCCCACAAAGAGCCGGCTACGTTGGGTGAAGGTCTTCTCTCCTGGTTTCCTAAAATTCTTCAGGTCAATAGTCAAGTCTTCATTTTGGCTGCTGGCTTGTTGCCCATTTGCAGGTATTGGTGGCGGTGGTGGTTGCTGCTGTTGCTGCTGGTGGTGCTGCTGGTGGTGATGCTGATGATGCTTCCTTGGAGTATGGTTTTGCTTCTCCAAGTTAAAGGTTTTATTGCTCTGCATTTTTGCACCCCGCTACCGACTGTTCTCTCCTCAGAGTCGGTATCTGATCCTTTGAGTGGGTTTTGCAGTTTGCCACTCAGTGAGAGATGCAATTTCCTCATTTAGGTGTTGGGTGATAGAGCCTCTGAGTACTTACAACTTCCACTAGTGTAAATAACTGTTGTTACAAATAGTTCACACTCTTGCAGATAATCTCTATTGGACACGAATCTTGCCATTTTTAAATTATTTCTTGAAGGGGAATTTTAGAAGTAGAATCATTGGGTTCCAGAGTAAGGACTTTCTGGGGGGCTTGATCATTTTTAAATTAATTCCTGGAAAAGTAGCTCATTCTGAAGCTTTCTGAGAATGCCCCTTTCATTTTATTTTTATCAATATTGGACAATACTTTTTTAAAAATGCAATTTTGAGGGGACGCCTGGGTGGCTCAGTGGTTGAGCATCTGCCTTTGGCTCAGGGCGTGATTCCAGGGTTCCAGAATCAAGCCCCACATGGGGCTCCATGCATGGAGCCTGCTTCTCCCTCTTCCTCTGTCTCTGCCTCTCTCTGTGTGTGTCTCTTGTGAATAAACAAATAAAATCTTTAAAAAAAATTTTAAAAATGCAATTTTGATAGGTGGAAAGGGCATTTATTTTAATGTGTATGTCATTAATTTTCTAGGAGTTAAACACTAACAGGTAAATAGGCTTCCTTCTAAGGCAAGGTTGAGGGGCATCAGTAGGGAACGTGTGAATCACTACATGGGTCATGGCAGGCCTCTTTCAGTTTTCAGAAGTGCTCATGAATTTTATAGCACTGGCCACAGGTAGAAAAGATTTCTCTGCCTTTGGCACTGGCGATGGATGCTTTGTATTGTACATGGAACCTAAAGTTCCAGGTAGTACAGTAAACTGGCCTTTATTTCCTCACTAATTCAACAAACAGATACTGAGCAACTACTTTCAAAGGACTGTGCTCATCACTGGAGACACTGGGATGAGCAAGACACACTCTCTGCTCTCAGGAGTTTACAACCAAGTTGATAAGACAGGCAGATGGCCACCAAGCAATGTGATAACCACATGCAGGGTACTATGCTGTGGGGACAGTGCTACCAGATGGGGAAGGACCAAGGATAACTGGGCTAAGTCTAAAAGGATGATAGGAGTTCAAGTGAACAATCATGGGCAGAGTCAGGATTGGGTGAAAAGGAATCTCAGAAAGTGTGTGGTACACAAAGGGCACCCCAGAGCCTCAGGATTAGAGAGGCAGATGGTAAAATTCTAGGGTAACCCCAGAACTTAGGATAGCTCTAGGAACTCTTGCTCTCTGACCTGCTATCTTTGGCTACCTGGGGTTAAACTGATTGATCTGTGCCCCAGGAGAATGCTCCAACTATCAAAGAGAGCTTGTGTGGTTAGTTGGAATTCTAAGACTCTTCAGGAGGAGGGATAAATCATCTTCATTCACCCAAGTGACTGTCTCACAAGTTGACTGATTGAACGATGCTGCTGTGAAGCTCTTGGCAGAGCGCTGGTGGACTTGGAATTAGAAACGTAAACTTGAGACGTTGAATAAAATTCTTTAGTCTTCCTGAACTTCATTTTCGATTTCTAAAATAAGGAAAAGAAAATTTTAAAAACAAGAAAAAGATTTATTTAGGGAGCAATGGAGACGGGGGAGGATGCACATGCGCATACACATGTAAAAGTGGGTTGGGGGAGGGGGGGATTGAATTCTCAAGCGGACTCCCCATGGCAGTGGGAGCCCACTGTAGGGCTCCATCCCAGGACCTGAGATCATGATCTGAGCAGAAATCAAGAGTCAACCACTTACCCCGACTGAACCACCCAGGTGCCCCTAAAATGAGGCAAAGAAAACTTTATAGGGCTGCAAGTTCATATGAAATAAGGTATGTCAAAGTGTTTTGCAGGTACAGACGTTGTTGATATTACTCTGAAGCTTCAACTAGTCACTGACATGTGGAATCTCTGTTGATTGATAGCTGACCCCTCTGCCCTCTGTTACCACGAACTAAGTGATTCTCAAACATGTGTCCCCAGGAGTCACCTAGAGTTTGCTCCGAATGCACATTCCCAGGTACCGCCCCAGACAGTTCTGACTGAGTAGGTCTGAGTTGGTCCCGAGACTTTGTAATTTAACAAGGCCCTGAGGTCATTCTGAGGTGGGTGGTAACAGAATCACACTTTGGAGAAGCAGAGGCTGACACCTACCGTCTGATATCAGTCCTAGAGCCTTATCTACCATTTTGACCTCCATAAATGCTTCTGAACGGAACGAGTACAGTGAAGACGCCTGCAGGTATTTGCACAGGAGCTCAGGGGAAAGGGCTGGGCTGGACGTAAGCTTTAGGAGCCCTCAGTGTACAGATAATAGTTGAAGTTTCCACGGGTGGAAGGGGCAGCTGTGCTCTGGGGATTTAGTATTATTTCCTGTTTCTGAGTCTCTGTTTTAGCTTCCACCGAAAGCAGCGTGTTGGGAAGTCCCACAGTCTCCTCTCCCTGAGTCTCTGTGCTCACGAATGGCATTATCATCCACCCAGATGCCCAAGCTGGAAACCTGCCGATCACCGGTCACGCAAGGTCCTTACTCACCTTCACCGGTCACCAAGCCCTGGTGCTGGTTGCACTTCTCTGGAATTCTCAAATCCTCCCCCTGCTCTTTATCCCCACTGCTACAGGTCTGGTCTCATCCCTTGCTGGGAATGCCACAGCCTCCTCTCCGGCCTCCATCCTCCGTCCAGCCCTGCCCCCATCCAATCCAGCCTCTACTCTGCAACCAGAGGGTGTGTGCTTCAGTTGTCTGGCTTCTTCTTCAGCCCCCTAGGAGCTAGTCCTGAGGGCAGAGCCCCTGGTCTTGCTTATTTTCATGTTCCTGACACCTGCCTGGCATCGAGTAGAGCTCATGAAATGTTTCCTGTCCCCCCAGCGCTATGTTCATTGTCCTCCCTTCTTGTCCAACTCAAAGGCAAAGAAGGATGATTGGACTGGAAGAAAAGATAATTTGTGGTTGACCTTGTGGGTACCCACATAATTTTCTTTGTATAATGGAACTGTTGTAGACCTCTGACAGCACCTCCTTAAAGGAACCCCAGGCTACTTTTGTAGCAGCCGTAAGCAGTAAAAGATTAATCGGATCAACTAACTGGAGCTAATGAGTGAGCTGGAGAATCTAGTGCCCTCTCCAGTTACATAAAGACAACTCAGTTGAACATCTCCAAAAATCTTTAAAGAGTGAGCAAAAGGGTATGGAGAGAAGATGGGAAGGAGGGATGCTTTGGATGGGGAACCGGTTGGTCAGAAGCCCACAGAGCCTACACATAGGACTGATCCAAGAGTTTATATTCCCTCTAGCAGGGCTATCCTGCTTGAAGGTAGTTGGGCCCTCACTGAAATTGGCCTCATTCATACATTCAACAAATATTTACTGGGCATCTACTATAAGGCAGACACTGTTCTTGGTCCTGAGGACATAGTAGCAAACAATTCAAACATCTCTACTTTCATTTAGCTTGTATCTTAGCCTAGAGGGGAGATAGACAATAAATAAGTAAAATATCTAGTTTGTCAGACGGTGATAAATTATGCTAAGGAGAAAGATACAGCAGGACAGGGAGGGTAAGAATTCTGGAGGTGAGAGTACTGCTTTTTTTGTACACGATGGTCAAAGACTACCTTTCTGGGGTGGCATTAGCACAAACACGTGATGCCTCCTTCATGAGCTGTCCATGTGGGCACCTGGGAGAAGACATTCCTGAGAGAGGAAAGAGCTTGTGCTAAGGCCCAGAGGAGCTGTCTTTCACTGACCAGGAAACCAATCTTAGCTGATTTGATAGATGATGGAGGTGGGAGCTGTGGCTGTGCACTTCAGGTGCCTTAGGAAAATCTAATTAGCAACATTCCTGTTGGCAAAGGTCTTGGCCGTTGCTCCGTTTTGGGATTTCGAAGCTCTCTTTTGACGATCTGAGATCCCAAAGCAGGATTTTGGTCTGGTCATTCCAGGAGTCACAGAGGTAACTCTCTTTCTCTGCCCTGTGGGGCAAGGCTGTTTGCCTGGAGGATACTGACACCTGTGAAGACAGTTAAAGCAGGCAGAGGGTGAAACTTGTCTTCCTGCGGCTTGCTCCCTGTTATCTTTGCGGGCTCTCTAGTGCAGATCAGAGCCTCTGTGGCATTAAATTCCTATTTACTTGGTTTGGGGGGTCTGGACAAAGTGGCAGTAATGATTCCGAGTTATACTTTGATAAACAAAAAGTCATACCATTAGAGGAAAGAAGGGAACAAATACTGCATTTTAATGACGGGCTATTCATTGTGCAAAGCTTTTTACATATGTCATCTTACTAAATTTTCATTACTCTGCAAGGTAGGTGTCATTGCCCCTATTGTATGGAGGAGAAACGGAAGGCTCAAAGAGCCTGGTTATTTCCCTGCTTAGAAACATGTTCATAAATATATAAAATTAGTTTGTAAATAGTTCAAACAAAAGTAAAAAAAAAAAAACAAAGCGAAAGTACCTCATAGCCTCAACTCTTGGAGAAAACAACCCTAAGCAGTGAGTATATAATATTAAGTTTTAAAACGTACAAACATATGCATGTGTTATCCTCGTCCCCCCCTCTTTTTTTTTAAAAGCAAGAAATTTGGGGCGTCTGGGTGGCTCAGTGGTTGAGCATCTGCCTTCAGCTCAGGTCGTGATCCTGGGGGCCTGGGATGATTTAAGCATCAGCCTCCCTGCAGGGAGCCTGCTTCTCCTTCTGCCTGTGTCTCTGCCTCTGTCTCTCAGGGATAAGTAAATAAAATCCTAAAAAAAAAAACCAAAAAACAAAAAAACCCACAAGACATTGGGGCCATAGTAGGAAGACTGTTCTGAAATTTGCTTTCTCTTTTATCTCGGCTCTCTTGCCGAAGTAGTTGATTAGTTTTATTCCTGAAAGCAAGGCTTTTCTCGGGAACTCTGATGACACCTGCTTGTGCGACTGCATGCAAGGCCCTTTACCTCTGGGGCTCCAGTTTCCCTTATTTGTAAACACGAGGCCAGGGCATAGAGCAACCGGCGACGGAATGCCACCGAGCAGGGCACCGCAGCCCCCGCCCGCCTCGTGACTATCTGGGATGTTCTCCAAGGCCCAGCCCTACTAGACGGGGCCGGCAGCCGCCACTTGCAATAACTCAGATCACAAGGCGGGCGCCGGCGACGCGAAAAGACCGGGCTTTTGCGAAAAAGGTTTCGCAGCCGCTCCTCCCGCAGGGTGGTGCGGACGGAAGCTACTGGCCCAGGGCCAGGGCCAGGGCGGGGCGGGGCCAGGGCTGGAGGGGGCGGGGCCAGGGCTGGCGAGGGGGCCGGGGCTAGGGCCGGGGCTAGGGCTGGGGCTAGGGCCAGGGCCAGGGCGGGGCGGGGCCAGGGCTGGAGGGGGCGGGGCCAGGGCTGGCGAGGGGGCCAGGGCTGGGGCTAGGGCTAGGGCCAGGGCCAGGGCGGGGCGGGGCCAGGGCTGGAGGGGGCGGGGCCAGGGCTGGCGAGGGGGCCGGGGCTAGGGCTGGGGCTAGGGCTAGGGCCAGGGCCAGGGCGGGGCGGGGCCAGGGCTGGAGGGGGCGGGGCCAGGGCTGGCGAGGGGGCCGGGGCTAGGCCTGGGGCTGGGGCTAGGGCTGGGGCTAGGGCCAGGGCGGGGCGGGGCCAGGGCTGGAAGGGGGGGGCCAGGGCTAGGGCTGGGGCTAGGGCTAGGGCTGGGGTAGGGCGGGGCGGGGCCAGGGCTGGAGGGGGCGGGGCCAGGGCTGGAGCGGGGAGGCCAGGGCTGGAGCGGGGAGGCCAGGGCTGGCGAGGGGGCCAGGGCTGGGGCTGGGCGGGGCCAGGGCTGGCGAGGGGGCCAGGGCTCGGACGGTCGGGGCCAGGCGGGGCGGGGCCAGGGCTAGGGCTGGAGGCGGGGCCGCAGGCGTGCGGCGCGCGAAGCGTGCGCGCTGGTAGGCGGGCGGCGGCGTGACGTGCTTGGCGCCGGCGCCCGGGCCCGCCCCTCGCGGCCCAGGCCCCGCCCCTCCCGTCCCCGCCCGCCGCGGCCGCTCAGGGCGCCGGCGCAGCGATGGCGGAGGCGGTGGAGCGCACCGACGAGCTGGTCCGGGAGTACCTGCTCTTCCGCGGCTTCACGCACACGCTGCGGCAGCTGGACGCCGAGATCAAGGCGGACAAGGAGAAAGGGTTCCGGGTGAGGGCGGCGCGGGCAGAGGCGGCCCCGAGGGAGCCGGGCGCGGGCCCCCCTCCCCCAGCACTGCCCTCCGGGGCGGGAGCGGCGCTGTCGCGGCGCCGGGGGGACCGTCGGCAGCCGCGTGTCCGGGGCCCTCGCTGGACGCAGGACGGACCGAGGTCCTGCGAGGGGCCGTGACTTGCCAGAGGGTGCCCGGCGAGCCCGCAGCCTCGCGAGGCTGGAGCCCGGCTGCCCTGACTCCTGGCCCAGCTCTCGGTCCTGCACGCTGCCGCCTCCAGGCAGGTGCTGGCCAATTGGCCTGGATGGAGATGGAGGTTTTAGGAGCTACGGTTGGGTCGACCGTTGAGTTTGGGCAACAGAAATATTCAAATAAGTTGGCTTCCGATGGCCCCGGGGGCAAAGGGCTGTGCAGCCCAAAATGTTAGCTGGGTTCAGATGTCTTTTTGTGTTTGTTTTAAAATGGCTTTGCAGGTGACTTACTGGCCTCAGTTGGGGAAGCCGGTGAACATTTTAAAACCTTGTATTTCCCCTGTTCAAACATGATTTTCTGTTGAGAAGTTCTTGGAATTAAAAAAATTTTTGTTTATTTATTCATGAGAGACAGAGAGAGAGAGAGGGAGAAGCAGGCTCCATGCAGGGAGCCCGACGTGGGACTCGATCCTGGGACCCCGGGGTCACCGCCTGGGCGGAAGGCAGGCACTAAACCGCTGAACCCCGCGGGCTGCCCTAGAAGTTCTTGGAATTTACATGTGTGTGACTTGTGTGTTTTTGCTGACTCTTGGTTGGTGTTGGCGGGTGAAGTGAGAGAGGCAGTGAGCTAGTGGCAGCAAGAGCCCTGGGCAAGGGGACCTGGGTCCTTGTCTTGCCAAAGTTAGTGGAACTTAGAGGCAAAAGCAAGTATTTTCAGCTGTCCAGGCCTCCGTGCCCCCCCCCCCTCCGATGGGGGTGTTGGATTGGTATCTTCTCCTCCAGACTGTGTAACTCTGGTGTGATTTTTTCACATGGAGGTGACTTCTTTGGCTGACATCTGAGCAGCTGCCAGGACCGGGGTGGTGCTTCCATGACTTGAATCAGTCAGTGCATTTGTCCGCGAGTCTAGGACTCCTGGAATGGTGGAGTCGTGTGTGTGTGGGGTGACTATAGAGATTGTCTCTCTCTTTTTTTGTTTTTTGAAATCGTAGGCACCTGAGAGCAGAGAATCAAAGTGACATTGTCGAGTTGGTTGAGTAAACCAGACACAGGTCTGAGACCTAGACTCAGGTCTCCTGCTTTGTGCTTTTACATGAGAAATTTCCATGCTTGCTAGAGGGTCGAACCACAGATCTAACATCAGAAAATAGCTCTACCACATGCCTGTGTTTTGAACGCTTTAGATTGCTAACTTAAATAATAACAGAAGCCACAGCAAGAGGAAAAAGCTGTATGAGCTTTGCGAAATGATGGGAACATTGCCTTTTGTCCATCACCAGCTCCTCCATCCCATCTTTCTCCACCAGGTGGATAAGATTGTGGACCAGCTGCAGCAGTTAATGCAGGTGTATGACTTGGCCGCGCTTCGGGATTATTGGAGCTACCTGGAGCGGCGGCTCTTCAGCCGCTTGGAGGATATATATAGACCCACCATCAACAAGCTGAAAACCAGTCTGTTCCGCTTTTATCTCGTCTACACCATCCAGGTGCTTGTTAGCTCACAGACTCCTTGGAGAGAGTTCTTTGACCCCAAAATAGATTTTCTTTTTAATTTCTTGGGAGGACTCTCTATGTTCCTCTGGGAAAGGGTGGAACAGTCACAGCGCAAATTATTTTTGACTGTTTTCCTACTTTTCCCCCTCCTCACCTCTAGATCATCTGACTTGTCTTCCTCATTCCTATTTCCTCTCGTTTTAAGCACATAAGCCTGGGTGGTGTTTCAACAAATAGAAGTAGCTGGGTTAGTTTGAGTAATAAAGCTTATAGCTGACCTGGGCAAATAAGCCACTTAGATTATTTGAAAATCAACTAGGAATTTTTAGGATGGCATTTATCTTCAGGACTTTAGTTTAAACCAGCTTCTTGGAAATTACAAGGAATTTGAGAAAAGAATGATGTCCTTTATGGCATTTGTAGATTATATTTGGCCTCTTCCCTGGCAGGCTGGCATCCAGAGGCTCTCTGTTGTGCAGTAATGAAGAATCTTACTTCTGGACTTCTGTGTCTGTCCCCCCCCACCCCCCACCTTGCTACCTCTTCTTTATCTTGGCAGACAAACAGAAATGACAAAGCTCAAGAGTTCTTTGCAAAGCAGGCCACAGAGCTCCAGAACCAGGCTGAGTGGAAGGATTGGTTTGTCCTGCCCTTCCTCCCATCCCCAGACACCAACCCCACCTTTGCTACCTACTTCTCTCGACAGTGGGCCGATACGTTCATTGTGTCCCTGCACAACTTCCTGAGCGTACTGTTTCAGTGCATGCATATCCTCTCCACTGCCCGGGGCTATGGGCCGAGTCTGCCGCTTGCTCTTGAGGCGATTGTTTCTTCTCCAAAATGCCCATGGACCGTTGTCATGTGTTCTGTGAGGGGGCTGGACAGATTGTGGTTATTTTTGCCAGCTGGCCAGGAAATCCTACATCTTCATTGTGACGCTGCCAAAGTAATAGCTGACATCCATGAGCCGGGACAGTAGTAGCAGTGGGGTACAAGCTCCTGGCTCTGCCGGGAGCCCTCAAGTAGTGCTGGGCAGGTACAGGGGGTCGAGAGGTGGCTGCTGCTCATTGCAGCTGGCCAGCCTTGAGAATACCCTCTCTGTGCATGCCCGGTGCCCTCCTCCCCGGTCCCCCACCCCAGGTTATTCCTTGGCTTTCTTGAGATTAGATAGCAGGTCAGAATATTTCTTGGGCCACAGCTTCCTTCCTGTGTTACCGTTTGGGTCACTCTGACAGTGACCTCAGTGTTCCTCAACTTGCCAGAAAATGGAGCAGCTTTAAGAATATGTGTATGGCTATTTAAGAGAAGGAGAATGTATGTAATTTGTAGCCTACCATGTTGACCATTTTGTCATGGAAATTCAGCATTCATGAGGCCCAGGACATCCCCCAAGGCTTATGCTCTTTAGGCTGGAATTCTAGAGGAGGAGAAGGGAATTGGGTTTGAATGGATCTGCCTGGTGAGTCACTGATAAATTGGGTGTTGTAGAGGCCCCTCCACCACGGGCGGCCATTTTGGCCTCTGGGAGGGACATCTGTGGAGGTAGGAAGGGTGCCCTTTCCTTTTGTGTTGTGGGTCTGAGTGGGAATTCCACTCTGGCCAGGTATAAAAGCCCCTCCTCCCCACCCCTCCACTGCTTTTTATCCTGAGGGCTTTCAGGCTAAACTAGCAGTGGGCTTAGGCCAGTGGTGGTTATGACTGACCATATGGACCCTCTAAGGAAATTGGAAACGTCAGTGAAGGTCTTTTCAGTGCAAGATAGTGCCCTGCAAACACACACATTGGAGCCCCAGTTCCCTTCCCTAGGACTGGAGCCCTACCTGATTTGTGCCTGACTGAAGCTGTTTAAGGTGGAAAGGCTGACTCCCTGACCCAGAATGTGGGTATTCATAGCATGTATGAGATTGTCCAGTCTGCCGGAAGCTCTCTGCTCAGTCTACACCTTTGCTAGGGAGAAGTGCAGTCTGGAGAGGGGAGACTGAGCCTTCTGCCCAGATAGTAGACCGGCAGGCCCTTGGTGTCACTCCTGAGTGTCTGCACTGACCTGGCTACAGTTTGTGTTGGCTGCAAAGCCCACTGAGTGCTAACTCTTTGCTGCTGGTGTTGGGGAGAAAATGCTCAGGTCTAGATTTACATTCTCTCTCTGGGCTGACCAGCCAGGTTGTCATGTGTGTCCATGAGTCTGTCCGGAGAAAGGCCAGATCCAGTGCCAAGGGAGAGACTCTTCCATACAGGTGTGGAGAGCCCGCAGGATGAAGTCTGTCCTCTGCGCCCTATGACTTAGGCTCAAGGGTTTTGCTGCTGGGTCAAGAGTGTGGGAAGGGCTTTTAAATCATTTCCTAGGCAGGCTTTTTCTTTAACTTTGTGCACCAGTTCCCGTGATCCTGAACTTTGATGCAGAATGCCAGAGGACCAACCAGGTTCAAGAAGAAAACGAAGTTCTTCGCCAGAAGGTTTGTTCTGAACACTCTTGCTTCTTGGGTGGGAAGAACTTCCGCTTTTCACATGTGAAATTAGGTAGTGGTGGTGGAGGGCTGGTTAAAAATAGGAAAGCACTAATCTCAGATGCAAGTGAGTCACCAGCAAGTCAGTACTGGTGATTTGGGGGCTGTCACAGTCTCTGAAAACCAGACGCCAGCTTCATGTTTAGCAGGAACAGCACAGTATTGGCAGTGAAGTTTGAGAGGAGGAAGACTGTGTGCTTTTCTGGGTCTCTTTCATACCCCAGTCCCTTTCCAAATATATCCACATCTGTGTTGCTTACAACCCAGATATAATTTTGTTATTCTGCTCAGCTCCATGACCCTCTAGTCGGGGAAAATGATAGAGCCAGGGGACCCACATTTGCTTTTACATGTCTCTGTCATTGACATCGAGGCCGCTGCAGGTCATATATTTGGAAAAAGGGAGATCAAAAGCTGTTTGCATTTTGGGTGCGGATATATTTTTATTTCAGGCATGAGGTCAAAAATGCTGAACTTTATTTAAAAATAATTTTCCATGAGAGTCCCAGGGCCTGATTTTGTCGATTCCATAGGGTGGAGGACCGAGTAGAGCTGTTTTTCTCAATGAATTCAGGAAGAAGCAAGTCAAATGAGGAAAAGAAAAAAAGTGGGATTTGTGTTGGTCTCTCTCCTCACTGTAGTCCAGAGACAGCTGCCACTGGACTGTTTACCCACTCCATGGGGAGCAGAGGCTGAGGCCGGCTCCCCAAGGCGCAGACCCAGGGGCCTCTAGAGCTGGCGAGGTTGGGTATTGGAGGTGATGTGTCTCCTCCTTAGCAGAGGGAAGGTGAGAAGATGAGGTGAGGCCACCATCTCATTCGCAAACCCCCGCCCCCCCCCCCCCCAGCTCTTTGCCTTGCAAGCTGAAATCCACCGCCTGAAGAAAGAGGAGCTGCAGCCAGAGGAGGAGGAGGCCTTGGTCCAGCACAAATTGCCTCCTTACGTCTCCAACATGGACCGTCTGGGGGACTCGGAACTGTGAGTGTGTGCGGGCTTTGGGGCATGTGAGGGCAGCACCTCCTCTCATCTGTTCCGCGTCGTCTCCCCCTGACCCTGCTGACATGGAATTGCCAGGGAGCCTCCTTGGCCCTTGCTGTTCCCATCTAAGCTTTCTGAGCAAGGTGCCGGGCCTCTGAACCTGCCCCGAGGGAGGAGGGGCCCTGCACGACCAGATGTGTGCATCTGAGTAAATAATAAACACAGATGCCCTCGTAAAGCCCCGGGCAGTCTGTGTTGAGAGCGGTGCCTCATGGATGAAAAGGTTGGCACCCAGCAGGTTGGATGCAGTCTGGTGGAAGTGTGCTCCTACCCGAGGGTTCAAAGAGGTAGGCAATTGGGGAGAGAGGCCACCTTAAAACACAGCCGGTTAAAGCGGAGGCCCCGGCCGACGGTAGTGATGGTAGCAGTTGAAGAGACCGAGGCACAGAGTGGCCCCGCAGCTAGTGGCAGGTGAGGCAGGATGCCAAGGCAGGCCGGCAGAGTCCGGACCTAGGTGGGGTCGCGTGCGCTACCAAGTGAAACACCTCTGGTTTCCGAGCTAGCATGGTGGGGGCGGGGGCGGGGATCAAAAGCAAGCCAGACCCATAACTTAAAAAAATCTTGGCTTAAATTAAGTAAAAACAAACAGGTGCAGTTAATTTTATGATGAATTTGCTAGAGCACAGTGTATCCAAAATACCATTTCTGCCCGTGACAACTATAAACCAAATATTTCTGAGATCTTGTGACCATTTTTGTGCTGAGGCTTGGCTTCCGGTGTGGGTCTTACGCCGCTGGCGCGCCTGGCTTCGGACCAGCCCGTTTCAGGTGCTCAGCGGCATGTGTGGCCAGTGGCTCTTGGACGGCAGAGAGCTGCAGGCCTTACCGTGGTGCAGAGATACTCCCTGTGGTAGAAGAAACAGTGCCAGGGGTAGTGCTTGCCCCAACGTGGGGGCCTGGACCCGGAGCCCAGGGGGCCCGTGCTCTGGGTTTCCTCACGTCCCCCTCCGGCCCCGTGATCTTGTGTGTCTGCTTGTCCAGGGCCATGGTGTGCAGCCAGCGGAACACGTCCCTGTCCCAGTCGCCTCGAGTGGGTTTCCTGTCCTCGCTGCTGCCTCAGAGTAAGAAGAGCCCCTCAAGGTTATCGCCTGCGCAGGGCGTGTCCCAAGCTCTAAGCTCAGCCAAGAAGGAGCCCTTCAGCGGTCAGGTGAGCGCAAGGCCTGCCTTTCAACTCCTGCCAAGAGGCCCCTGACATCTGACTGTACTTTCAACGTACGTGGAGTCAAGCGAGGTCTCATTTATTCTCTCCTTAGGACTGCTCTCTCTGGTGTCCTGATGAGATCCTAAGTTCACATCTCACTCCCTTTCTTCCTTCCTCCCTGCCTTTCCCTCACACATAAGTGATGGTGCTGCAGGGGGAGGGCAAAGCTAAGAGTAGAGTGGAGGCAGTGAGGAGGAAATCCACTTCCCACAGCCTTCGCCCACCCTGCTGGCCAGCACTGCAGGTGTCGTGGGCACCCTGAGATGGTAGGCGGGTGGGTGCTGCTGGCCAGGGGTGGAGCCGGGTCTCAGACTGCGTCTAGCTTGGAGGGACCTCTCACCTGGCCCCTTGCCACTACATTGCCTGCACTCCTGGGTCCTGCCTTTAAGCCTGTGACCCCCTGCAGGGGAGCGGGTGCCTGGCAGGGAGAAGTGAGCTTTGAATCTCTTCCCTTTTTCTCATTAAATTCCTGTGAACTCGTGAGAGCTTGTGATGGGGAGTTGGTGGCTGGAGGGTGAATTCAGGCCACCGTGGAAGTTTGAATGTCTGGTGATCTAAAGCAGTGTGTAGAGGAGGAGTAAATTAGAGTGGCTTCTAAATCAATGTGTTGCTTGTACAAGTTGGTATTCACTGATTCCTCAAAGGACTTTGGCTGTTCTTCACTTTTATGGAAGCTCGTAAGAGAATTTCTTTATGCCAGGTCATGTCCAAAATGGCCGTGGATCCCACTGAGTGGTTTTCCTGGCAGAGATGGTCAGAACTCACTGCTGTGGGCAACGCTTTCCAGAGTGAAAGTTTAACAGGCCCACAGTTACACTTTGCTGCTTGGTCAGGGATCCTTTCTCTTTTAATGTGTTTTTACGAGCTACAGATAAAGTAAGTCATCATAATCGCTGCCCTCCTCTCTTACCACCCTTGGCCTGAGAAGAGCTGCAAGTGATGCAGAAGTTTGGGGCTGCTCCCTGCCGCAGGGAAGCGGGGGGCTGCCCAAGGGGTGGCAGGGCTTTTTAGCACAGCCCGTGCTATTTTGCTGTTGAAGTGCAGGTGCTGAGCAGGACGCTGGGGAGTGAAGAGCGCAGGCTTCGGAGTCAGGCCGTGTACTTTCAGTCCCGGGTCCTTGTTTATCATCCTTGCTCAGATTGCTTTAAAGTCACCCCGATTTACTTGGGATGATACTAACATTTATTGCCCAGGAGAAGTTCCTGAACTGCTGTAAGAGCCCTTGGTATACGCATGCCTGACAGACTGTACACACCCAGTACGTGGTAGCAGTGCTGGTCGCATTTGGGAAGGTACTGGCCTACCGGAGTCCTCGACTCAGCCCTGAAACCCGAGGTGCCAGCAACGCAGTACGACTGTCCCCTGGCATTCATGAGGTCCCAGGGCAGTCCCAAACCAAACCTGGTGATTGCCATGGCAGTTTTTCTGAATCCCGAACCTGAAAATTCGAATTCCAGTTCTGTGGAATGTGGCTGAGTAAGTTATATTGTTTGCATTGCAGATCTCTGTCACAGTTGAATATTTTATAAGTGTAATAGTTGATGTTTGGGGTGCTAAGTCTCTTGAAAAAAAAATGCAGGAAATTCTGAAATTCAATTTCATTGACTTAAAGAAAACACGAGATGGGTTCTTTGGGGTTAAGCCTGTAGCTTTGTTCTTTATGTGTCCAGGAACTAAGTGTTACGTATTGAGATTCGCATGGGATTGGAAATTTTCTGTGCAGTTCATGTTCATGGGATGAGGGTTAGAATGTAATTCGCAGCAAGCAATTGCCTCTAAAATCTGTTCCAACAGAACTTGGGTCACCGTGAGGTATGTTAACAGAGCAAAGGTAGCTCTCTTTCCATTTCATGAATGGGGGTGATAGATATCTGCCATCTGAAAAATCCAATGTTTAGGTCACTTGTGGTTTTATTAATTTGTTAATTAGACTCAGCCTTGATACTTCAATTCTGAAAATAACTAGTATATTTGAGGTTGAGGAAAATCAGAGCATTTCAGAGTTACAGGAAGCTTAAAGGTTATCTGCCCCCCCCCTCCTGTTGGGTAGAGGAGCATGTCCTCTGATTGATTGCTTCCTGTGATGTGAAGCTCACTACTTGTTAATATGGGGATAGTTGCCTCTTAGATATTTGTAGAAACCTCTAAAAGTTTTACTTGCTGATCGTAGCTTTGCCCTTTGAGCTACTTGGACACTTCCTATCTTGCCATGCTGAGCACTCTCTGTTCATTCTTCCCTCTCCTCTCCAGTGTTTTCCTGTATGACATGACCTTCTAGACCTCTCACCATCCTGCCTCCCTCCTCTAGGGGACATTCTAAGTTTTTAATTTTTCTGTTATAATTAATACACCAAATTTGAGTGTATTAAAATTTGAGTGCTCTCTTACCAATATCAAATGCAGTTAGTTGTATGATCGCTTCTTATGACTTTAATGATACATTGCTTTTATTTTTTAATTTATTTTTTATTTTTTTGATACATTGCTTTTAACTTAGTAGAAAATGACATTTGTTTTTTTAATGAGCCACCTTGCTTTGTTAGCGCGTATGAAGCACAAAGTCTTTTTTTCACTTTTGACTCAATGGAGCTCTCTTTCTCATTTTATTTTAAGATTTTATTTATTTATTCATGAGAGACACACACAGAGAGAGGCAGACATAGGCTGAGGGATAAGCAGGCTGCCTGCGGGGAGCCTGATATAGGACTCAATCCCAGGACCCTGGGGTCACACCCTGAGCCAAAAGCAGATGCTTGACCACTGAGCCACCCAGGTGCTCCTCTCTTTACTTACTTACTTACTTACTTATTTATTTATTTATTTATTTATTATTATTATTTTTTTAATTTTTATTTATTTGTGATAGTCACAGAGAGAGAGAGAGAGAGAGAGGCACAGGCACAGGCAGAGGGAGAAGCAGGCTCCATGCACCGGGAGCCCGACGTGGGATTCGATCCCAGGTCTCCAGGATCGCGCCCTGGGCCAAAGGCAGGCGCCAAACCACTGCGCCACCCAGGGATCCTGTACTTATTTATTTTTTAAAGAGTTTATTTATTGGGCAGTCCAGGTGGCTCAGAGAGAGAGAGAGAGGCAGAGACACAGACTGAGGGAGCCCAACGCGGAACTCGATCCCGGGTCTCCAGGACCAGGCCCTGGGCTGAAGGTGGCGCTAAACCGTTGAGCCACCGGGGCTGCCTCTCTCTTTATTTTTAATGAGTAAGCAAACAAAAAAAACATAAGGTTTATTACATTACATTATTGCTATTACATTAGCAATAAATAAAATAATCAGGCCTTCCTGTTTTAAATCTGATTTATGTATAGCATTGGACATTTTAATCACATGAGCATCTTGCCCACTTGTGATGGATCATTGTAACCTGGTCATTACTACTGAAACGTTCATGGCATTGTACATGGCACAATATATGGTGATGTACACTCTGGGCTTTATAGACATCTGGAGGCAAAATTTAAGAAACAAATGGAAGTAACTCGAAGACCACAGCTCCTGAGATCTTCTAGGATCTCTGTTACAGTAGTGCCTGAGGGCACCTGCACTGCTGGCTCACCCAGCCTCCACTTTTTCTCGGTCTTTCCCTCCAGCCTTATAATGCCACTCCTTCCACTCCCACTCAGGAAGCTATGGGGCTGCCAGGTATTATAGAGATAACCTCTAATTGGCTGTAAAGAAAGCAAACTTCTGCATTTGTAACTCTTATTAGTATCAAATTACTTCATAGCTACTGAGACATCAGTGGTAAGAACAGCTGCCCTTGGGGCTGTTTCCATGGATTTTAATGGGACAGAGGAAATGGGAGCCCTCTTCCATGCCTTTTGTTCTATAATTTTACGTGTGATGAGGGCCTGTCCTCTGGGTAGCTTTGTATTACTTCAGGTGAGACCAGATTACTGGGACTTGTTTCCTGCCTCTTTTGGATGACCGCCTGGTAAAGAATATAATTTGGACCACTTGGAATGTTTTATGAATCTGGTAGTTAAGACTTTTATGAGGTTTGCTTTCAAAACTGTAAATTACCATATTATCACAGTAAACATTTATTTAGGTTATGTACAGTTGTAGCTAGACACACGTTTACCTTAACCTATTTATTAAAGTGTTCTGTGAAGTGCTGCATTCACCAGTTTTTAGCACATTATTGTTTTGTTGTTCACCATTCTTTAGTAAATAATGAGATGCAGTTGAAGGAGAAGCTCTCTGAAAGTGGATCTGATAGGTCATGTCTAGGTCCCTAGCTCTCTTGGCATAAACTACCCTGTCATTATAAAGACAGTTTTTCAGTTCATTGTGGTGCCTTCTTTTAACACTGTTTGAATTTTCCTTTTGGAGGATGGTCCAGCCCTTACCTGACCACCTACTGGACAACTTCCTTCTCATCTTGACTTGGAGGGAACCACCTGCCTTTGTACTTTTTTGTGTTGTATTTCCTGTCCTGGCCAGGAAAGTGTTACAGGGGACTTTTGTGTCAGAGGAATTGGAAGTCCATCCCAAGCCTCTCTCTTCCATAGGTATAGAAGACACACCATGTCTTAAGTGTAGCGGTGAGCAGGAGAATTAGAATGCCACAGAGCACCTGTCTGCCCTCTGTAGCATTCCCCGCCTTAGGGCTCCAGGCTGGATCCCCTGTGGTCTACGTACTTCCAGGGTGTGAATGCAATATCACGTGGGTTCTTTTCCCTTTTCTTCTCAAGGGTCCAGTGTAAAAATTTCTGGGTCACGCTGATAAATCTGTCACAACTGCATAATAGTTGGTCCAGGCTTTTTGAGACTTTCTCACTTGTCTGGATTATTATTTTGGAAAATAACTGTCAACCCAGGAAGTGATCTTTCTTTCTTTCCACAACTGTGTATGTAGCTGGTTGTAGAGTTGCCTTGGCCATGTTTAATCAGAAAACATGGCCTCTACCACCGTTTTGTTAGTTTGTTTTCTGTTTTTGTTTTGTTTTTTGTCTTTTTTTTATTAGAATGTGAGGGCTTTTAAAGATATTTTTTGGAATTCTTTCCTTTCCTTTCCTTTTTTTTTTTTTGAGTCCTCTGCTGGTTAAGGTTTGTCTGTTTCATTTTTTTAAAAACTGGCTGTTAATCCTAGTGGTCATTTATATTGTCTCTTTAGTCTCTATTTCATTAATTTTCATTCTGATCCTTGTTATTTCCATTTTTTCTAACTTTGGGCTTCATTTGTTTTTCTAGTTCCTTGAGGAGGTTGTTCATGTGAGCTCTTTTTTATTTCTTGATGCAGGCATTTATTGCTATGAATATTCCTCTTAGAACTGCACCTGCTGCATCTCATGAGTTTTGGTGTGTTGTGTTTACATTTTCATTTGTCTCAAGGTATTTTTTGGTACTCTTTTTTGATTTCTGTTTTGATCCATTGGTTGTTCAGAAACATGTTATTTAACCTCCACATATTTGTGAATGTTTAAATTTTCTTCTTTTAATTGATTTGTAGTTTGGTATAATTGTGATGCTTGATATGATTTCAGTCTTACCAAATTTATTAAGACTTGTTTTGTGGCCTAACATATGATCTATCCTGGAAATGTTCCATGTGCTTGAGCAGAATGTGTATGCTGCTGCTTTTGGATGGAGTGTTTTGTATTTGTCCTTTAGGTCCATCTAGTCTAAAGTGTAGTTCAAGTGCAGTAGTTCCTTGATTTTCTGTCTGGATGGTCTCTTTATTGTTGAAAGTGGGGTATTGCAGTCCCTAACTATTATGACATTGCTGCCTATTTCTCCTTGGTATTTGCTGTGTGTATTTGGGTGCTCCTATGTCTGTGCATAAATACTTACAAGTGTCATATCCTCTTATTGGATGGACCCCTTCATCATCACCTAATGACTTTGTTTCTTATTGCAGTCTTTGGCTTAAAGTCTATTTTGTCTGATATGAGTATAGCTACCCTTGTGGAAGTCTTTAGTCTGATTTGCCCCCGTGATCAGAGATATGGGGAGGAATCCATAGATTCATATAATCAGGGCTGGCACTCTGGGATTGCAACCCAGGGAGTGAGCACTACCTGGGGATCATGTGAGGTATGCCATGGTTTTAGGACTTCCTTGTATATCTTGACCACCTCTTCTGGGTAAGTAAGAGAAGTCTTTTTCCACTTTCTAAAACTGTGGAACCTCTTCAGTGTTCCATGAACCATGGGTTACTTACTTCTCAAAAATGGCCAGAAGTGCTGTGAGAAGGGCCTTGTCCTTGTTATGATTTAGCTCTGGGAACCTGAGTGGGAACCTCAGTGGTCCCTATGGGAGCAGTAACTTGACCTAAGCCTCAGTTCTTCCTATTAAAATAATGTCCTCATCTTTATTTTAAGGGCACATTTGTAAAGTTCCTAGCGTGGTGCCTTGCATGTGGTCAGCATTCAATGAGTAATATATTTTGGTGCTGTTATTGTTGTTGGTTTTATTTCTAAGGTTATCTTGGCCAGGAATCCTACTTATCTGGCTTCAAGATAAGCCAGAATGTGGAGCATCAAATACTTTGCCTAGAAGAAACCTCTGTTACAAGCATAAGTCGATACCCCGGAGAGCACCTCAGTCAGAAAAACAAATAACCCTGAAGGTCAGCTAGTTAGGCTCTATGTGAACTCAAGAGTCCTTTAAAATTTCCTTTTGAACTTGTCCCATGGTTTCAGGGTCCAGAGGAATCTGTTAATCATTTTAAGTTGTTTTGTGTTAACGTAAAAAATAATGAGTAGAAGTAGAAAGCGAGCAGACTTTGGTTGAGTTTATTCTCTTGATTTACGTCTTATATGCTGATGACTTGCCAAGAGATTGGCCTCAGACCTGAGTGGCTGTTGGCATATGTATTCCTTTGCTAAGAGTGTAAAATAAGGTGGGGAGAGGGGAGCAGTGTTGGCCATCACAGTCTGTGGGAATAAGGTTGGAAAGCCCAGTGAGATAATCTGGAAAGGATGAGGTGACCTTTCCTTTTCAAA
Source organism: Canis lupus baileyi (assembly GCF_048164855.1). Taxonomy (NCBI): domain Eukaryota; kingdom Metazoa; phylum Chordata; class Mammalia; order Carnivora; family Canidae; genus Canis; species Canis lupus. Next base: position 49,494,754 of record NC_132852.1, on the reverse strand, counting down.
AGGTTCTGGGGGTGCCAGGGTGGCTCAGTCAGTTGAGTGTCCGACTCTTGGTTTTGGCTCAGGTCATGATCTTGGGATCACGGGATTGAGCCCTGAGTTGGGCTCTGTGCCCAGTAGGGAGTCTGCTTGGGGTTCTCACTCTCTCTCTCTCTCTCTGCCCTACCTCTTGCTCGCTCGCTCTCTCATGAATAAATAAATCTTTAAAATTTTTAAAAAATGGCTCTAGATTAAGAATCTTTTCTCCATGGAAATGGGGTGGGGATTTTATTAATTTATCTGCTGTAACCTTGGCCTACTTTATCACTCTTGTCGTGAAAAGGGGCCAGAAGATGCCAATTTCTTTCCTGCCCATTGTATCTTGCTCAAAGGTCCTTGAGTTTCCGGCAGTTTCTGTTAATTTCTGGTTGCCTAGTAACCATTTCCAAATACTTCAGTTTTGGGGCGCCTGGGTGGCTCTGACAGTTAAGCATCTGCTTTTGGCCCAAGTCATGATCACAGGGTCTTGGGATCGAGCCCCACATTGGGTCCCTGCTCCCCGGGGAGCCTGTTTCTCCCTCTGCCCTCTACTCATGTTTGCTTGCTTGCTTGCTCTCTCTCTCTGTCTCAAATACATAAAATCTTGAAAAAAAAAAAAAAAAGACAAATACCTCAGTACTTGTTAACCTTAGCTGGCTTAGTCATACACTTGGCCCAAAATAGGAGAGGGTATTGTGTTCCTTTTGCCTCCAGAGAGGTGATTGTATGTTGCATAAACTTTTTTTTGTATTGCCCAAATATATAGTTGGTCGTAGATGTTTCTGACACCTAGCCTAGGGCCTGACCCTCCCCCCCCCCCCCCCGCCCCGCCCCAGTCATGCTTGGTAAGTGCTGGTCTCCTCCTCCTTACCTGGAGTTAATTGTCCTAGCTAGATAAAGGAGGTACATGTGTCTGCCTGTAGGTGAAGGATAGGGCCGGCTGAGGAGTGCTGGTGACCTGCTTCTTAAAACAGGGGAGTGGACAACAGAAAGGAGGGGGTCCAGACTGCTTAGGTCCCTTCTTGACTTTGCCCCTAGGCTGAGATGGTAATGTTCTGACTACCTCTCTGCACAGCTGGGCATGAACCTTACCCAGGGAGCTGTAGGGTAAGGAAGCTGCCCCCCGGCTTCCGCTTCCTCCACCCCCCCATTCCCCCCCACCCCCAGCAGAGGTGTCATGATGTGGGCTCAGGCAGGAAGTGACTTTTTACAACCCCGTATCTCACCCTCTAGCCTGCCAAGGGAAAGGATGCAGCATGTGGGCCCAAGGACGGGAAGACCCTCTTCAGTGGGTTGGCCTCTGGGGAGTCCAGCTGGTCACAGCACCGGCAGCGGCGTCTGCAGGATCACGGCAAAGAGAGAAAGGAGCTTTTCTCTATGACTTTGCAGGTATGGCTCAGTCTTGGCATTGTGCGGGTGCCTGCAAGGACAGCTGTGTGGCTGCTGTGGAAATAGGTGGGGTTGGTACAGCACCTGCTCTTACCTCCTTATTTCTGCATGATAATACTAGCGTGTCAGATTCTGGGAGGCTTGGCAGGAGAGCCCCGTTTCCCCTGCTTTAACCCAGATCACCCAGCCTTGCTCTTTCCCAGGACCCCTTTGTCCTGCATCCCCTGCTGGAGATGCTGCCCTGACATGCAAGGCTGGGCTGTGGCCCTAGCCCTTGCCTCGCTGAGCCCTGGGACTCACATCACCACTGAAAATGGGTCAGGGTCTACTCTTCCTGGCAGTAAAACTGCTTCTCTTTCTGTCACGTACTCAGGATTGAAGGGAAGCACCCAAGGGATTTACTGGCTTTGCCATCTTGTTGGTCATTTATCCCCTACTTGGGGCTACGTCGCCTCTTTCAGAAGCACTGCTGCCAGTTACCAGCCCTGTGCTGGTTGCAGTTTGATGGCATAGGCCTTAAGGTTCTGATCTTGAATTGTCCTCTTCTGACAGTAGGATTAGGGACACGCCTGCCCCCAGCCACTCCCAGAGAGCACCTGTCTGAGCTTGGAGGTCTCTCCCTCTGTTACATTTCTTTTGCTGTAGAACTGTGCTTTCTGTGACCCTGAGAGCACTTAGAAGAGCCTTGGGAGCCATACGGGGTGGTGGAGGTCGCCCTGGCTGATGCCCCCTGGCCTGGGCTATATCTGGGTGAATGGGTAGTAGCCATGGTGGTCAACATTCAGTGCACCAGGGAGGCAGAGACCAGGGCGGCTGTGTTCTCACCAAGCGGCAGGGTGTGGGGGGTACCCTCTGGTGCCCGGCCTTGTTCTGGCTCTGCTCTCCTGGGGTCTCTATCGTTCTGTCTGGCTGGTCGCCCCAGTCTCTTGGCAACCCCTTCCCAGGTGGAGGTGCTGGTTGGTATGGTGAGATGCTGGCCGGGGGCTAGGCTTACCTCTGACTGACCTGGCTTCCCATCCAAATCTACCCCTTGCCAGCTCTTGACCTTGGGCAAGTTATTTAACTTTCTGCTTTCAGACTTAGTTTCCACAGTTATAAAATTGGGTTAATAGTAGGACCTCAGAAGGTTTGGGGCAGGATTAAATGAGGGAAACAAACGTAGTCGCAAATACCTATTCACCCAGGTACAACCTGGCACTTACTAGGTGCTCACTGATTTTTATTGTTGGCCTGTCCTGAGTCATGTCAACTGTGATAGGCAGAGGATGCCCATGGCCCACTACTCCCTTAGCAGGGCCTGTGAGAAGGGGAAGGTCTCTAGAGACAGGCCACTGGCAGAGCAGGAACCTGCCTCTCCGACAAACCGGGTGCTTCCTTCTAGACCCTGTACCCCCCGAGGGCCTCCCGTAGCATGCTGTGGCCTGGCATCCTAGCTGTCCTGTAGCGGGTCCCCGGATGTGAAAGGCTGGACCCAAGCCAACTGACTTGTCCCTGCTTGGCTTGTCACAGAGTGCAGAGAAGAAGCCCGAGGCTAGTGTCCCAGAGGCCGAGCCCTTCCCAGAGCTCCACGTGGAGGCGCTGGAGACGCTGACGCGGACTTCTGCAGCAGGTCCCGAGGGCGGAGGGGTCCGCCCTGAGCAGCCATTCATTGTGCTGGGGCAGGAGGAGTACGGGGAACACCACTCCTCCATCATGCACTGCAGGTGGGCTCGGGTCTGTGGGGGTAGGCCTGGGCAGGGAACATGCTCCCCAGGAAGCCTGGCTTATCAGGCTGTGCATGTGAAGGTGTGGCGGGCAGGACGCACACCTGGTGGGATGGTCCCTGCTGGACCACAGCCATCCCTCTAGCATCAGAGGAGGGCTGGATAGCTGCTCTTGGCCCAGGTAACTTCTCTGTCCTTTACAACTGTGGGTTTCTGAGTTTTAGGAACAAGTTACCTTTTATTTGAACTCCCTAAGACTTAATTTTAATTTACTTTATGTTGCTTTACTTGTAGCTAAATATTTATCGTGTACAAGCTTCTAGTCACATGTGGGAAAAGCATGACCTTTATGAGGAACCCTCATGGAGTGTGGTTTTCAGAGAGTGGTTGGGCTCCCTCTCCTGGCGCAGATCGTCTGGAGCTGTGGCACAGGAGGCACCAGGGGCCCAGGAATGGGGCTGGTGCACCTTACTTGCTGCTTTGTCCCTGTTGCTTATTACCATAGGGCTCGGTACACAATAGGTCCCCTGTAAGTAGTTCTCGGACAAGTGAATGGATGAATGCTTCTAGAAATAGTTTTCACCCATCCTTGGAGTGTAGGCAGTTTGAGAAATCGTTGAGGAGTCAGCAAAGCAATTCTCTGGGTGCTAGCTGGAGAGGATGGTGGGCTCAGGCAAGGATGGTAAGAGCCCCCTCCTCTCTTCTGTCTTAGAGTGGACTGCTCGGGGAGGAGGGTCGCCAGCTTAGACGTGGACGGGGTCATCAAAGTGTGGTCTTTCAACCCCATCATGCAGACCAAAGCGTCCTCCATTTCCAAGTCGCCGCTCCTGTCTCTAGAGTGGGCCACCAAGCGAGACAGGCTGGTGAGTGACACCCATCTTGCTGCCGTCTGAGTGGGGAGCTCCCAAGGCCATTCCCCAGCATCTGGCAGCACAGGCCGACCCGAGGCAGCCAAACCAAACCCTCCCTTTTCTCTAACTGGGGGTGGGGGGCACATGCACCCAGACTGTCTCTGCAGGATTGTGTTTGGGGGGCAGGGGTGGTGGTTATTGGGTTAACAATGTTCTCTGTCAGCTCCTGTCATCTCTCCAGTTTCTAACAGCCCACCACCCGTGTTCTCAGCTGCCCCTGCTCCTGCCCAGACCCATTCCTGTGTGACAGGCTCCCGGAGAAGCTGGTGGGGCTGGTGGCCTATGGGGGCCCCTCGGGTCCTCTAAGTGCCATTAATACATTGTTCTCTTTCCTCCTGGACTTTACTACTTGAGAAAGAATTTGTAGTTAATGAGGTAAACTTGATTTATAGAGTTGTTTTTTTTTTTTTTTTTTTTTTTTTTTAAGATTTTATTTATTTACTCATGAGAGACAGAGAGAGAGGCAAAGACACAGGCAGAGAGAGAAGGAGGTCCCATGCAGGGAGCCCGGCATGGGACTCGATCCCAGGTCTCCAGGATCACACCCTAGGCTGAAGGTGGCGCTAAACCGCCGAGCCACCAGGGCTGCCCGAGTTTTCTTTCATTATATTCTATTTCGAGGACATCATACCAGACAGCCCAAGAGGCAAACCTTGTTGGTTTTTTAAAAGTTTTTGATGGGATCCCTGGGTGGCGCAGCGGTTTAGCGCCTGCCTTTGGCCCAGGGCGCGATCCTGGAGACCCGGGATCGAATCCCACGTCGGGCTCCCGGTGCATGGAGCCTGCTTCTCCCTCTGCCTATGTCTCTGCCTCTCTCTCTCTCTCTCTCTGTGACTATCATAAATAAATAAAAATATTTAAAAAAAAAAAAAAAAAAAGTTTTTGATAACCTGCAGGAATTACCCTATGGTACTAGGATCTCCGAGCTTACTCTGTACAAGTATTAGCCTGTACTGATTAACTGCCAGGGTTAATTTGAGGTTAGAATGTAGGCGGCTAGATGGTGAGCGAGAAGGGAGGATGGGAACAGCCAGGATTTAAAACTGGCAGAAATGGAGGGAAGGTCGAGGACCTCATTTAATCAGCCGGCACATTTCCAGGTGTATCTCCGGCGATACCTCTCTCCTAGTCCATAGATTCCTTTTGAAGTTTCGCTTCTGTGCAAGGTCACCTGTGATGTCTTCACTGTAACTTTTAAATGAGGTCCATTTTAGCCAGATTTCCCGAGTGTGTTGGAGGCCTGCAGAGGCCGCAGGCTGCGGTGCTGTCCTCACCTCACAGGAGTGGGCCTGCCCCGCCCCCACGGTCCTTCCTGATGGGCCTGAGCCCCATGCTCTTCCTTGCATCTCCCGCCCCTTCTCGTTCCAGCTCTTGTTGGGCAGCGGTGTGGGGACAGTGCGTCTCTACGACACGGAAGCCAAGAAGAATCTCTGCGAGATCAACATCAACGATGACATGCCTAGGTGAGCAGTCGCCACTGCCCACACTCGCCATGCTCCGCGGGGCTTGGGTCTTGCTGGGCCTTCGGCCCCGGCCCCTGGGGGCTGGGGGCGGCCCCCCTTAGAGCCGAAGCCTGAGGGTCAGGCAGAGTGCTGACCCAGCCCCACGTGTATTGCAGAATCCTGTCGCTTGCGTGCAGCCCCAGCGGCGCCTCTTTCGTCTGTTCGGCCGCAGCCCCGAGCCTCGCTTCCCAGATGGACTTCTCGGCTCTGGATATCGGCAGCAAGGGTACTAATCAGGTTCCTGGCAAGCTGCTACTGTGGGACACGAAAACCATGAAGCAGCAGGTGCAGGCTCTGCCCCTGTGGGTCTCCCCATGGGTCCGTGCGGGGTCACACTCCTGGGGTAGCTGTGCGTTCGCATCCCTGACTTCTCCCGAGCCTCATCCTCTCCTTGCTCTGGGCTCCTCAGATTCCAACTGGTGAGGCAAGTTCAAAGTTGAAGTGTTGGGAAAGTAGTAACACGCCAGTTGGGCAGATTGAGACCTGTGCCCCGAGCTTAGATGTCACACACAGCCCTTCAGAGGGCCCTTGTGGTGTCTTTAGCATTTTTAAATTTCATTTCGTTTATATTGAAAGTCTCTAAAAAAAAATTATTGGAGGAGTTCTGGTTCACATCAAAATTGGGAGGAGGGTACAGAGATCTCCCATTTACCTCCTTAGGCCTTGGCCACTGCCAGGCTTTATACCATCTCCATAGCTTTGCTTTTTCCATCATCTCACATAGTTGGAATCTCATAGCATGGTCAGATTCAGATTGGCTTCTTTCACTTGGTATTATGTAATCCAGTGGCTCATTTTTTTTTTTGGAGACAAGTGGAGTCTCTTTCTGACTCCCCATTAACCTAGTATTGTGTGGAAATGCCAGCAACAGCTGGAACTGATGCAGACACGTGCATGTTCTGAGAATTGACAGCCACATAGAAGCCACATAGAAGCTGGCTTGTGAGCCATGTGGCCCGCCTTCTTCAGGGGCCAAGGACTACCCACCTGCCGTAGCAGGAGCTTGCTGCTGGGACCCTAAGTCCTGAGAAAGAGGGATGATGTGTGAGCTTACACATGTAAAAGGCAGCAATGTTTCTTATTAAAATCAGTCTGGGCATGCAAACATGGCGTGGCTCTTGCCTTGAACAACAGCTTCCCGAGGTCACTGGATGGCACAAAGGGTGCCCATCCTACAGCTGGGCTGTGGCACAAGCGTTCAGTTGGCACCTCCCCACATCCGCCTCTAGAGATGGTGTGCATTCCCACCTCGGGGTGTCCCCGGGGCATAAGGATCGGTGCCACACCGGAATTCTCAACCACCGTGCCCTGCCGCGTCTCTTCTCCTCCTGAGGGTTCCTCGTCTTGGCAAACGTGCCCCACCGAGAAACTGGGTGTCTTTCTGGAACCAGCCTTCTCCCTCACCCCGCAGAGTCCCTGAGCAGACCTCGTCAGCTCCACCTGCAAGATGTTTCCATTCCGCCCACTGCTCTGCACTTGCAGGAACCCACCCTCGACTGGCTCTCTAGTGCCCCTCTCTGGACACCGCACGACCTCCTGCCGGGGGGACCTCCTGCCATGGCTCCCCCGACCCGCTGGAGGGAGTGGCCGGCTCTTGGCATGTCACACTGCTCCCTGTCCTTCTGGATTTCCCATCCACACCACTGTGGGCCCTGCAAGATCTGCCCCCCCACTACCCCAGCCTCGCGGTGTGTCCCGCGGCTGCAGGTCTTCCCTGAGTGCTGTCCTCTCCCTGGAGACTTCTCATCCCCACCCCATCTGGCACACCTTTGTCCTCCATCTCTCAGGTGTTTTCCCTTGTACAGCCCAGGTTAGTTAGATCCTTCTTAATCTTTCTCTTTTCCTCAAAGGCACTTATATAATAGTTTCATGTTTACTTGTGATCTTTAAAGTTTTGATGAGATACGAGTACATACAAAGGAGTGTTGCAGTCAAAGGTTTGCAATTATAATGAGAAGCTGTAACACAAGCAACTTTGTACCGTTGCAGTTTGAAAGTAGAACCTTCCAGTGCTTTTCATGGTCTTGTACGCGCTCCTCAATCTTAGTCCTTCCCTTTGCAGACAGAACTTGTCTTGAATATTGGGTGGTGGTTCTCTTACAGTTTGAGATTTAGTCGGTTTTTATTTTTTTATTTTTTCGCTAGCTCCAGTTCTCCCTGGACCCAGAGCCCATTGCCATCAACTGCACGGCCTTCAATCACAACGGAAACCTGCTGGTCACAGGGGCGGCTGATGGCGCCATCCGGCTGTTTGGTATGCAGCAGGCGTGCTTGTGGAGGTCTGGCCCCCTCCTTCAGTGTCCCACAGAAGGAGTCTTGCACAAAAATGCAAGACTAGACTAGAAGCTACTGCAGAAGTCCCAATTTGGGATGCTCGAAGTAGAGCTTAACTTTGGTCCAAGCCTGCTTCTTTCAAGACCTCTGTGATCGTTCACCTTGCACGTGGTCAGTGTGGTGGGGCTTAGCAGTCCTTGAGTCTGGAGCTGTTGATCCAAGTCCTGCGTGAGATCCAGGAGGACACATAAGTAATGCCGTGCTGTCTGCCTGGTGTGGCTAGTTCGTTCTCCTGGTAAAAGCATCAGAACAGTGTGCTTCTGAGTTATCCGGCACACTGTCTCAGGAGCCCTATGCAGGTCTGCCCCCAGGAGAAGCAGAGTCTGGGAGGGAACTAGGGACCGTGTCTAGCAGACCCCCCAGGTGCCCTGGGGGGACCTTACAGAGGCTGCCTGGGAAGGATTTGTTTGTCTCCCTAGACTTGCTGGCTGCCCAGATGAGCTCAGGCTCCCCTGGGGATTCCTGAACCTCATTTTCAACCCAGGGAAGAAAGCTTCATTTTAGATATGTTAAATCGATGATGAATACACTGGAGGAGAGAATGAGCAAACTGAAAGACCTTTTGGGCAAGGGTCAGCTCTGTGATAGCTGTAGGTCCCAGGAGGCCCTTGGCCCCACAACCGTTCCTGCCTTTGGGCATAGGGCAAGGGGCGCTTCCTGTTGTGGGTGGATGCCTCCCCAGGGTCTGGATGGGGTTCTTTTTTTTTTTTTTTTGGATGGGGTTCTTAGTGTTCTCTCCTTGCCTCAGATATGCAGCAGCATGAGTGTGCCATGAGCTGGAAGGCCCACTGCGGGGAGGTCTACTCTGTGGAGTTCAGTTACGATGAGAATACCGTGTACAGCATCGGTGAGGATGGGAAGGTAGGTGGGAGCCGGATTTTGATGGGAAACTCCTCTTCCTCTGGCTCAGGCATCTGAGATTCCAGAGAGCACCAGAATGGCATGAGGAGCTGAAATTAATCCTGGCCATGCCCTTTACTAGCTCCGTGACCTCGGGCCCCTCTCTGCCTTAGCGCGTCATCAGTATGTTAGGGGTAGTGATAGTAACCAATCTCTGGTGAGGTTTGAATAAGTGTGGTGGGAGTTGGCTATCAGAAAAGGGGAGAACCCAGCCTTCCTCCTTGTTGTAGCAGAAGTGACTCTTCCCACTCTAGGTGGATCAGTGGGGTCCAGATTAGGGCCCAGGTTGTGAGGGTGGTCACAGTGTGACGTGTAGACATGCTTCCTCGAGACAGTGTGTATAGGCCAGGGAGGAGTCAAGAAATGTAAAAAGGAAGTCAGGAGATAAAAAGTGAAGGTAAGTGCCCCCTTATGTGTTCTTTCTGGAAGGACACGTTAGGATTTCTGGAAAGGAAGCTGCGGTTGGGAGGCAGGCAGGCCGAGGTGGGAGGAAGACTTGTTTTTCCCGTATACCCCCCTGTACTTTGGATTTTACACCATGTACCTGTATTATTCATTGAAAACTGTAATTACAAAGTGAATTCTTCATTTGAAAACTATGGGAAAGAATTTTTAAATTAAAGCTTGACTTCCTATTTGAGTAGGATTCTCAGTTAAGAGGTTGTCACGCAGGCAGCCAGTCCATGGTGTAGACGAAAGGATTATGTACACTACAGTACATGAAGCCAGTTTGTAACCATACTGCTCGTGTTCAGTGGATTACACTGCTGAGACAGGGGGAGGATATTGGGAATTTATCCTCTCTTTGCTTCTAAGTCAGAAAAATCCACTTGGGTTCTAACCCTAGAAACAACAACAACAACAGTAACAATCCCTTGGAGCATTCCCCCTGCTTGAGTGATGGGAATCCAAAAATGGGTAGTTACCTGCCCGCTTCTTCTCTGGGAGTCAGGCCAGAGAGAAAGTTCAGGCTCTGCTGTGAAGTTGCGGACTCTTTCTAAGATGTTCTTCTCTAGAAAATTGTTTAACTTGTGTTAGGGAAAGACAGACTGGGGAGTCGTCCCACTAGCTTTCCTTGTGGCCTGTAGACCCACCCCCTCTCCCCTGGGATCCGTCCCCCCCGTCCCCCCCCCCCCCCCCCCCCCCCCCGCCCTGCCCCGGCCTGGCCCTGGAGAGCCGTGGCCAGCCCCCACTGAAAGAGCGTTCAGGTTGTGTTTTGTGGTTGCAGTTCATCCAGTGGAACATCCACAAGAGTGGCCTGAAGGTGTCTGAGTACAGCCTCCCCGCGGACGCCACGGGCCCCTTTGTGCTGTCTGGCTACAGTGGCTACAAGCAGGTTCAAGTGCCCCGGGGCCGACTCTTCGCCTTTGACTCGGAGGGAAATTACATGCTGACGTGTTCGGCCACAGGGGGCGTCATCTACAAGGTATGGGGGTGAGTGGGGCTGTCATGGTGGGCAGGGGGCTTCCTGGAGGTCTGGGCCCAGCTGAGTGCAGGGAAGCCCCTGACCCAGGATGGATAGCGCCTGGGGCCCCCTGGCTACAGGCCTGGCAGGGGGCTGGCCCCCTGCTCGGGATGGGGACGTGGCATGGCATGCTCGTCCTTTTCTTTGCTTGTCCCATCTGCTGTCCTTTGACAAGATTCTGGCCCTTGTCTGCTTTTGTTCCTTGGGAATAATACCTGTTAGAGAAAGTGTGAAAAAGTAGGGAGAGGCATTGGGAAGTGTGTTGGGTTGGGGCGGGGAGCACCCCGCACATGGAGAGGTGGACCGCTTTGTGACTCATCTGGTATAGATATATTAGTTTATTGGAGGTGCCGTGGGTTACGGACATTCCAGTCCATGGCCAAGGTGAAATTCGGGGCTGTGGTTTATCACACCATGATGTCAGTTGTCCAGTTTGGTTTTGTCCCTCAGTTGATGTGCTTGCTTTAATTCTCACATCCGAGCTTCTCTGATTCGTGTACTTTTCTGGTACAGTTGTCTGAAATTATAAACCTCTTCTGTTTTATTGGTATTGTCAAACCAGTGAGGAGGATTTGAGTTGTAGTCTAAGCATATGTTTGTTGTTTTTTTTTTAAGATTTTATTTGAGAGCAAGAGAGGGTGATGAGCAGTGGGGGAGGGAGAAGCAGATTCATGCTGAGCAGGAAGTCCAGCTTGGGGCTCCATCCCAGGACCCTGGGATCATGACCTGAGCTGAAGGCAGATGCTTCACCGGCTGAGCTGCACAGGCGCCCTTCGGCATATGTGTTTGGTAACCATGCCAACCTGTTCTTAGCCTCAGTGGTAACTCTGCCTACTGGTAGTGTTCAGTGTGTAGGTACAGAGCCACAGGTATAGTGTTCTCTGGTTGGGGGCTCTCCACGCCCCCATTGCCATGGGTCATCTGTCTGTGGACAGCACATGCTGTGGATGGCAGTTGTGTGCAGGCATCGGCCTAAGCCCTGTGGGTGGACGCAGGGGAGACCGTGTGATCCTGCTCTTGTGGAGCTCACGCTTAAAACACCCACATCCTAGACAGGGCAGGGTACTGAGCCCAGGAAGCTGGGCAGGGGCTGAGTGCTGAGGGGAGACCCCTGCAGGGCGGTGGGGGGTGGGCGGTGGTCTGTGAATGTGAGGCCTTCCGAGGAGGTGGAGGAGGAGTTGTTGGGAGGACAGGGAGTGAGGCAGGCCTTGGGGCCCCACAGGGACAGAGGCAAGTGAGAGCACTGGAGCTGGGGGAGGCGGAGGGGAGTGCAGAGGAGGTGGCATCAGGAGCCATCTAGACCATTGATCCGGAGCACGGCCCCAGGTAATCTGGGTTTACCATCAGTGAGGCTCTTTTCCACAGATGATGCGTTGAGTGGCTCTTGCCTTCTTAAAATTAGCTCTGTAATTTCTTGTAATTGCTGTTAGAAGATGCTGTACAAAGCTTTTGGTTTGCAAGCCTAACTGGATTTTATTGGCTAAAAACTGAGTTTCAGTTATGCTATACTTTGTGTATGGTTTTATGTGTGTTGTATGGATTTTTGTGTATTTTTAATCATGAGCCTTTGTCACTTGTGTTTTGTCCCAGTCAGCCTTTGTCATTTGTTCCCATTAGCCTTTGTCATTTGTCTGGAATGCCTCCTCCTTTCCTGTTCTCTTGCTGCTGGGTAGGGATGAGAAGGTTCTGGAATTCTGCTTGAGCCAGGGTGGCTACTGTGGGCTGATGGTTTGCAGTCAGACTTGCTCTGTGACCAGTTGATGGGTTGCAGGATTTCCCTCTGTATAATTTTTGAAATGCTAGATACGGGGTCTCCTTACTTAAGGAATATAATGAATTTTTGATCCTATTTTTACAGACTTTAAACAAGCTATGATTTTTAAATTACAAAGGCCAACGACTTCCGGTTCTTACTCATGGGTGTTGTCTGTAGCTGGATTGGTCATTATGCATGCTCCTGGCTTCCCCTTCCTTGATACCTTCTGACTCCTCATGCTGTGGGCTGAGTCCTGGTGGCTGGTGCTAGTGGGAGAGAGGCCGGGCTCCTCCGGGGTCCTCAGGGCCCTTCCTGGGCGCCACTGTGCTGGGTCCCGCGGTGGATGACCTGCAGCTTGCACTCCTGGGGGAAGCAAATGGGAAACCAACCAGCAGAAACCCGATCTAATGCTGGGGAGCAGGGAGCCATGTAGGGAAAGAACTGGGTGTAGGTTGGGGTGGGCGCAGAAGGCACCGGCCCACAGTGAGTTAAAGGTGGTAGAGGAAATTCTCTAGTCTTTTCAGGTGTGTGATATGGTTTTCCACCTAAGACAAAGGAGTAACTATAGTGGCCGTGTTTGTGACACCTCCTCTCTCCTGTCTTGCAGCTGGGCGGGGATGAGAAGGTTCTGGAGAGCTGCGTGAGCCTGGGCGGCCACCGAGCCCCTGTGGTCACCGTGGCTTGGAGCACGGCCATGGACTGCGGGACGTGCCTCACTGCCTCCATGGATGGCAAGATCAAGCTGACCACCCTCCTGGCTCATAAACTCTGAGGGGACCCACCCTGAGGGACACCACGGAAGCAGTATTATTCCGAGGGGAGTGGAGAAACAGGACAGGAAGACAGGGCACTCTGCTTCCCACCCCTGGCCAGTGTGGGGACTCCTCAGGGAAAGATTGTCCTGGAAATCGGGCACTGCCGGGCTGCAGTGAGCACACGGGATCCACATGGAGTGGTGGCACGTGTGTCCTAGAGACCAGCATGCTGGGTAGTGCAAGAGGCATGCTCCAGGTGGCAGGGAGGAAAGTTCAGGAAGCAGGAGATGCAGTGTGATGGCTATCCTGTTGGGCCAGGAGGGGCTGACAGGGATTGTGTATATATTTGCTCATTTTTCATCTTTTTTTAAAAAAAGAATGGTCTCGCAGTCAGCTGGTATGTCTTTCTGGAACATGTGTGTGCAGCAGAGCATCTCCCTTCACCCTTTGCCCTTGAAGAGGCAGGTGTTGCCAGAGGCAGCCGGTCGGCTTTGAGCCTAGGCCTCCCGTGCCAGCTGTGCCAGCTGTGGGGCTGAGCCATGTGGCAGGGTTGCTTTGCCGTAGAGCTAAGATGGCCCGTCTCACTCCGCTGGCGAGCTGATGGTTGTGCTGTCGCTGTTTCTTTGGGCTCCAGTCAGGCAGGCCATAGCATTCCTTTTCTTCCCTGCATTGCTGGAGCTTCTTTGGGATGAGGTTAGGGTCTGAGGCTCTGGTCCTGCCTGCTCCACGTGGGTGTCCCCTCCCTCCGCCACTGGGGTTCCTCTCTGTCACCTTTACATCCTTGAGGCGGACTGGAGCTGGCCACCAGTGCTGTGTGCTGATGGTTGGCGAGAGGACTGGGGCCAGGGGGCCAAGCTTGCTTGGCCATCTGAGGTGGGGGAGGTGTGGCTCTCCGGCTGCAGATGGGGGACAGATGGCCTTGGTGGCCAGGCACTTGGGCAGTCGTCAGGCCTCTGGGCTCCAGCCCACTTCTGGTGGTGCAGGTCTGTAGTGGGGTTGCTCCCAGTTACCTACTTGTGGAAAATCATGAAGTCGGTCCTCAGGCCTGGGCTCCCGTCCGCTGGGATCTGGGAGGAAAAGTAGGTATTGAGGTGGCCCAGCTATGAGAACACCAGAGGCTGGTAAGTAACTCCTTGCACATTTTTACTTGTTTCTGCCTTGGTAACCCTCTCTTCAAGTGAGGAAAACCAAGACGTCTCCATTTACAGTTTTCCCTGTTTTCCGCAGTGAAACAGCAAAGTATCTCCCCTAGTGATTCAGTAGGACATTTAAGGAGCCGTCGTCACGTGTTTCATTTGTGTGACAGAATTCACTGTTTAGCCTCAAAGCTTTGTTTCAGTTTCTCTTCTTACCCCTTCTCTCTTCTCAATATGGTCTCCGCAGCTACCGAGATGTCTAAGGATCACAGAGAAACAAAGAACACTTGAAAAGCTGTGTCTTCTATCTCTTCCTTTATGGTCTGGGCTGAACACCCACCACCTCCCTTTTGTTTTGACCTTGGCTTGAGATTGAGGGGCTCCACGGCCCTGCCTAAAGACACAAAACCACAACACTACCCCAAAACACACAGAAACCCCCAAACCCCAGGAACCTCTGATCTTTTGAAATTGGCAAAAGGAGGTGGCCAGACCTGCCCCTGTCTGCCTGTCTCTCCTCAGCCTTCACTCCATCCTGAGTGCCGCCTGGTGCTCCCCCCTTTGTCACCTGTCCCCCCTCCAGGAGGAGCTCTTGACCTCCAGGAGAACACGTCAAGACTTAGACTTCCCTGTCCTTCACAAGAGCTGGCCAGGGCACCTGCTCGGGACCCCAGCAAGACTCCTCCCACTTCTTTTGGGCAAGGGCAGCTCTTGGGGAAGCCATCAAGCCAGTGCAGCCTCAGGTGCCAAGCCCACGGGCTGGGTGTGGGTGTGCCTACGGTCCTCTGGCCACAGCTGCCTGAGAGCCCGGCCTGGGGGCCCCCTCACCAGCCCCCCAACCTGTCTGTGCTTTCTGTGCTTGCCGGCTCCGCTGCGCTTGGGAGCACGGCTTTCAAAGCACTTCAGCAGTTGACTCCAGCCTGTGTGCGTCCCACAGCCCGGGGTTCCTACCCCTGTGTGGGCTTCTCTCCCTGCAGCTACTCCGGTACGAAGGCTTCCCGTTCCTCCTCTCTCCTGGGAAGAGGTTTTAGGCAGACACGTAGAGGAGGAGGGATTCCACTAAGAACAAGAGTCTTCTGTTCCTTTATTCACAAAACAAAATGCTGCTTCCTGGGTTAGACTTGGGTTTGTCCAGGCTCAGCTTGGGAGCAGAGGCCCCTGGAGCCAGACGAGCAGGCCCCCCGGTGCTGCCCTCCTGAAAAGATGAAGCGGAGTCCAGGTTCAGCCTGCAGCTATACGACCCCAGGCACCGCGGCTTGGCCCTGTGACTTGAAACCATTGATCTCGTGAAGCCTCGACTGGGCTAAACCTTCCCGGCCCAGTGGGTGAAAGTGCTGCACATACAGTGGGAGGAGAGCATCTGGTCAGGGTCTGCAAGCCCCCCTGTTGTGTGCCTCCAGCCGCTGGAGGGTCATTATCCCTGTGGCTGATGTGTTAGAAATCACATTTCAAGGGGCTGGTCTCACATTTGGGGGCTGGACGGTCGGTTCTGATCATACTTTCACCTCCAAGTGCAGCAGGGGAAGGTTGACCTGTGACGGCTTGTGCTCGCATGTCTTGTCACGGCCTTGCCCTGGGGCTCCTTTGCTGGCCCCTTAGCCTGCTCTAAGCTGAGTGTGCGTCTTAAACTGGATGCGAGCTCCACGCGTCCACTGCAGGTCCCGGCGTCAGGCTAAACTTGACGGCAAAGCACCAAGGACGCCTGGGGAGCTTTGTGGAGCCGCCGAGGGAACACCTGCGCCGATCTGAATGTTCAGTGTTAGTGGCAACTACTTTTAAGATAGCAAGTCTAAGCAGAGGCTTTCGTTTCTTTTACTGCACCCAAGGGGCTTACCCTGGGCCCTCTCCCCCTGGGATGTGTACCCCCAGCAAGGAGAGTCAGACTTGGTCCTTGTGGGAATCCCAAGGTTTTTTTTTTTCCTTTTAAAATGCAGACCCTCCTCCTCTCACCCTAATTTCCGACTCGGTGGGGGCGGCCCAGGAGTTGACACTCCAGTAAAGTCTGGCTGGCAAACCTCAAATGAAGCCATGTTTGGGGACTGTAAAAAATATTCCACTAAATAGAACATTATTCTTGACACTTGTTGAAAACATCAAGGCAGGCTCTTTTCAGGGTCAGATACCCTAGGTTCCTGGTCGGGGAGAGCCATGGGGCTTCACTGTGAACGCAGCAGGGAGAAGGGGGTTGCCTGGTCAAGGGGGGGGGGGGGCGGCCCTGGTTCCACTCTGCTCTGGGAGGCCTGCTGAAGGCCACCTGGGTGACCACGCGCGCCCTGGAAGGCGGGGAGTTAGAGCCGCCCAGGTGTGAGGGCGCTCGGGATTGGGGGCTGGGGTCCGGGTCCGCGGCTGGACGCTCGCTGCTGCGCCGGGGCCCAGAGGGGCGGGGGAGCCCCAGGGCCCGGCCCAGCGGGGAGCTCAGAGGGGCCCCGAGTAGGGTCCGCCCGAGACGCAGGGAGTCCGGGGCAGGGGGGGCGGCTGCCTGCGGGCGGCGAGCGGGTCCCCGCGCGGGCGCAGGGGGGCCGGAAGTGGGGCGCGCGGGGGCGGCGGGGTGGGGGTGGGGGTGGGGCGGGGGCGCGCGCAGGGCCGGCCGGGTCCCCGCCGCCCGGAAGCCCGGAGGCCCCGGAAGCCCGGAGGCGGGGAGGCGGAGCCCGAGGAGCGCGCGGTCCCCCGAGCCTGGCCCTGCACCTCCCGCCCCCCCTCCGCCCGCCCGCCGCCCGGTGGAGGTGGAGGTGGAGGTGGAGGTGCCCGTGCCCGCGCGTCCCCTCCGCTCCCGGCTCCGGCTCGGCGGGCGGCGCGGGTCCGCGGGGATCGGGGCCGGGCTCGCTCCGCCTCTGCCCCTGGAGCCCGGGCGGGGCGGCGGCCGCTGACCGGCGGGGTGAGGCCGGGGCGAGGCCGGGTGAGCGGCTGCGGGGCCCCGCTGGCTGCGCCCAACCTCCTTGCGACCTTGCGCACTTCGCAGCCCCTGACGGGGTACCCCGCCTTCCAGGTGAGCGATAAACGACGACTGGGAGAGGGCTCCCGGCCTGTCTCGGCTGACCTCTGCCCCAGTGAGGTCCTGGGCGGAGCCCTGGGCTGCGGGGGGAGGGCGAGCCTCGGACCTCGGACCTCGAGAGCCCAGGGCGGGGACTGAGTCTGGGCGGGGCGGGGGGGCCGGGCTTGGGGGTGCCCCGAGGCCACGCCAGGCCTCCCCCAGGCCCCACCCCCTTCCCCGGCCCTCCTCCCTCCTCCTCCCCGCCGCCCTGCCCCTGTCCCCGCCCCCTCTGGTCCCTGCCACCCCTCCCCCATCCCTTTTGCCCCTCCCCCATCCCTGCCCCTCTCCCGGATCCCTGTCCTCCTCCCCATCCCTGCTGCCGGCTAGAATCTGGCCTGTCAGATGAATCTTTTGGATTAAGGGAGTGTGGGTGAATTAAAGTGGTCCTGGGGTTCCCTGTAACTGCACCAAGGTCGAGGAAATGACGGGTCTGGAGTTGGGGAGGTGAGGGAGAGAGGATGGAAGATACTTTAAGGGTGGGGCAGGCTGGGCACCCCGGGTACAGCCAGCATCTGGGCCCTGCTCTTTGCCCAGCTAACCTCTGGCCTGTCCTGACCAGTAATTACAGTTGATGGCTGGGAGTACTCTGACTTACTAGAATTCACTAAACTTTGTTCTTTGTAGGAATTAAGGTATGACTCCTATGCAGGACAAACCTGGAATTCCTGGTGTGATGAGAATGGGGTTTGCTGTCCTGATTTAGAAAAGCAAGTCGTTAAGCCTAGGCTCTGACTTCAGGAAAGAAAAGAGAAATGGAAGCTGTAAAATCCGGGGATAAGAAGAGGGTCCTTCCCGCATGGATGACAACCCAGGAGACCCCCAAGCCAAAGAGGGCAGTGCAGGGAGCTGCTGCAGCAAGGTGGGGCAACTTCTGGTTGGGGACCTGGGGAAACAGGAGGAGGGAGGTTTTGTGGGCATCACACTTGCTGGGGCTGAACCTTCCGGTGCTGGGGGAGCAGGAGGTGGTGGGTGTTCCAGGGTCCCAGGCCCCAGCTGCCTCCGCAGGGTGCTGGTGCAGCTCCCCGGCCAGGCCTCAGGTGTCAGCTCCCAGGCAGCGCTCCCCTTCTGGCTAATGCACAGTAGCCAAACTCTCAGACACCAGTTGTCCAAGGTGCCGGTGTCTTCATTTGCAACAAGCATTGTGACCTGACCGTTAAGTGGTCAAGTTCAGTGGACCAGGGGCCAGTCTGCCTGCAGGAAGATCAGGAACAGATGAGCAGCAGTCGCTGGAGCAGCATGAAATCAGCTGAATGATGGTGGTTTGGGGGAGTCCTCAGGCCACCAGGGAGGGAGCGTCCCTGCATCCTCCTAGGCCCGGCACTCAGTGCTCCCCTCCCTGGCTCTTCTTACTGACCCACCTCCCTTCAGACCTTCTGGGTCCTGCTTTATAGTGGCCACGGGTGTAGGTGGGTTTTGGTCATGACTCGGCCTGATAACCTGTCATCTGACCCGCTGGAGTCCGTTGTGTGGGGGCAGGGACTCCAAGGAGTGGCCCTCATGCCCTGTTCCAGTGGCGGCAGGTGGGAGGGCCCCGGGCTGGGACTCTTGCTCTCCTTCTCTTCCCCCTTGTGAGACCTGAGACCCGCCTGTCCCCATCTGAGCACCATGCCTTCCTTTCAGACTGCCTGCAATGAGGACTGCGTACTGCATGAGCGAGGCCGAGATGGTAGACGTTGCTCTGGGGATCCTGATTGAGGTAAAGTCCACTGTGGCTCTTAGTCATGATCAGAAACTGCGCTGGGCCCTCGGTTAATGGCACCAAAAGAGACGCCCTGCGTTCTCAGGTGGCCTCGGGGAACCCCGTCCCCTGTCATCCCATGTCTTCCACCTGTCCCGTGTCTAGCACATCTCTCACAGTCCCACTCCCCTTGACCTCTCCCTGTGTGAGATGTGACTCAGTGTTTGGGCGGGACACCTGGGGCGGGAGTGGCCGTGGGAGGGAGGGCAGCTGTCCCTGGCGTGACTGGGCTGGTAGCTGGAGGCGATGGGGAGCCTTTAGATGCTTATGTTCTTGGCGGGGTCTCAGTTGGGTGAGGTGACTCCTTATCCGAATGCCCCCACCCAGGTCTTCTGGCTCCTGAAGCAAATAGGGGTTGTATCACCGTAGCATTGTGTGTATGTTGACTGGGTACTTCTGTATATATTGGCTCACTGAATCCTTGCTGTCACCTGGCGATGGTTATTTCAGATATTATCCCCATTTTACAGATAAAGGAATTGAGGCCCAGGCCTTTTCCCATAGTGACACAGCCAGCAAGTGACAGAGCCAAGGCCCGCACTCAAGTTTTGTGTCCTGTGCTCCTTCCTGTCACCCCTGCATTTCCAGATATGGTTTTCCTAGTGTTCTTTTCCACCCTGGTATTCCTCAGAGGCGGGGAGGGGAGGGGATGGGGAGGCTCTGATTTAGGAGCGCCGCTTGACCTGGTCACTTGACCTGGTCACACGCTGGCTTCACAGTGGCTTCTGCACACGCTCTGCTTCACCGACGATGGATAAACCCGCACGTTCCTTCGGGAAACAACGCAATGTCTGTTTTCCCTGTTGTCTCTTCTACTCCACAGGCCCGGAAACAGGAAGAGCCCTGGGAGTCAGCGACTCCGGCTGGTGCTGATAAGCCAGAGCTGTTCCCAGCCCGCTTAGCGTGGGCCCCGAGTTCCCCTGGGAGTAGAAGTGAGGATGAGGACAATGGGAAGGAGGCCCCTACTCAGGGCCTCAGCCCCCAGCAGGGACCCGCGGGGCCTGACTCTGCATGCCGCTCGAGCCCTGACCAGGACGAGGATGAGGACATGCTGAAGTACGTCAGGGAAATATTTTTCAGCTAAAGGATACACTTCACAGGACTTTCTGCTGGGGCCTGAGGGAAGCCGGCTGCCTGGCCCTGCCTGCCGGGGCCTCCCTCCCCCGACCTCCTTGGAAGGCAGGCCCCGGATGCTCTGAGCCCTGGGCGCTGTCCTGTTGGGATGCGCTTCCCCTGGACTCTCTGTACTGCGCCTCCTCCACCTGGAGGGTCAGCCCCAGGGAAAAGGCAGACATGGGGTCAAACCCACTGGAACCAAGGGGTTAACTTACTAATTTTGAAAGGAGGGAGAGTATGGTGGTGAAGTTCACTGGAATTCCTACCGCTTAAGGAGGAGGCCTATTTTAGACCTAGTTTCCATGACTCGAGCGGCCCTGGAGGCAGCTGCCCACCCGGTGCCACTATGCTCTGCTCTGCCTGGGGCCCTGACTGGAAGGCCTCCTGCCTCCGGCCCGCATCCCCACCTCCTTCCCTGGCTGGCTCCACCTCGGTCCCTGGGCAGTCGTGAAGCCCGAGTGGGGCTGCAGCCCACGGGAAACTCTTAAGGACGAGACACCCAGAGTCCATATTTCTGTCTTTATTCAGTGTGGCTTTTGACAGGCGTGGGACGAGGCAGTCCTTTGCTGTGCGGGGTCGTCAATGCGCTGCGTGGAGAAATACAAACAGTTCCCCAAGGCCGAGATTGTGTTTCTGTCCTTTCCAGTTCTGGGTGGAGAAGGGAAGGGATGCGGCTTCGGTGTGCACTGGGACTGTTCTGCTTGCCTGGGTCACGTGCTAGGAGGGAGTTGCCCCCCGACCCCCTGATTTGTCTGGTTTCAGGTCCAGGAGACCCTCAAAGCCACCAAGGCCTCAATTTGTGCCCATGGCTTCTGTCTTGAGTGAATCCCTCAAGGGGTCACCCCTGGGCCCATCCCATGACACCCACCATGGAGAGGGGGAGCTTGCTCACCAGGGCCCAAGGGAGACGCCGAGGCGCTCTTGGCCCTCTCTCTTGTTCTCTCTCTCTCTCAGAATGTTCCCCATTTGTAGCCATGAATCCTCACTGGGTTCCACTTTGACATTTGGCAGATTATCCTGGAAATCAGGCCTTGTGACAGGAATCTCCTGTCATTCTGAGGATGACGTAAGAAGGCCTGCTCAGATCAGTGCATTGAAGCAGGAGTTCTTGTGACCGTGAGCTACGCGGGTTTGGGGTGTCCTTGCGAGCCCTAGAAGCCCCGTAGGACGGACAACCCTGCACTCAGGTTGTCCTGCCATTGCTGCCTCCTGGCTTTCTTGACCTGGGGTACCCCACCTTCACCCTGGAGGGGCCCCGTCTGCTAGAGCTTGAGATCGGCATTTGCTATGAAACAGGCTGAGAAGACATACGAGCCCCTCGGTTTTCTGGCACCTTCTCTGAGCGAGGTTCAGACTGAACTCTGGCAATCATGTTTTTGACAGAACTAGCAGCTGTCAAGCTTGCTCTTGTCCTCTGCCCTCCGAGGGAACACAACCGTGGCCATCAGCAGGAGGACGAGCAAGGCCTGGGCAGCACCCAGAGCCAGGAACCCAGGCCCCAGGAGGGAGAGCCTGACCCACTTCCATGTATAGGCGAGGAAGAGGCCCAGGCCACTGGCCAGCAGCGCAGACGC
Source organism: Canis lupus baileyi (assembly GCF_048164855.1). Taxonomy (NCBI): domain Eukaryota; kingdom Metazoa; phylum Chordata; class Mammalia; order Carnivora; family Canidae; genus Canis; species Canis lupus. Next base: position 49,473,429 of record NC_132852.1, on the reverse strand, counting down.
CATGGCCAGGAAGCCCACCGCCAGCTGCCATTCTCCGTCGTTACCGTTGCACCAGGCCAGGAACAGAGGCAGGGGGACAAAGAGAGAGAAGACCAGGGCCCCATATGCACCCAGCCTGGCCAGGGCCAGGCCGGCCCGTGGCACGCCCAGGGCCTCCAGCTCGGGGAACTGGTGACACTGGAGGGAGCCGGTGCCCTCGTTCCACAGGCAGAAGTTGTAGAAGCCGATTCTGAGGTTGGGCAAGTCCGTGAGGTTGCCGGCCTTCCAGAGGAGAGCGTAGAACAGCAGCGAGATGACCACCACCGTGACTAACATGATGCCCAGGAAGAGCAGCTGGTTGCCCCGCCTGGGCCTCGGGAGGGCCATTTTCTCCTGCCCTGTGGTCCGCTGCCTCCTGGGGACCTGCGGGAAGTCACATCAGTGAGTGCCCGGGCTCTCCCCCAGCCTCCTCACAAGCTCAGGTTCTCCCTTCTGGAATTCCAGGAGCATGTGGACCGCCCTCCCAGGCACAGGGAGCAGGGAGTCCAGGAAAGTTAGGCCTCCACTGCCTAGCCCGGGGCAGATGGGGGTGCCTGTGGCTGACCCCTGCCCTCTGAACAAAGGCCTCGCTGCCCTTTCCACCGCAGGCCCCTGCAAACGTCCGTGAGGAAGTCTCTCAGGTCCTTCCGAGGATGGGCTTGTCAGGGGTGAAGGATGGGCTTGTCAGGGGTCCCTGGGGGCCAGGAGCTGGGGGACGGCCGAAGGCACAGGGGTCCCCAGTTCTCAGGGCCACAGCCATGCCACCCGGGGGCTGTGAGAACCACCGTCAATGGGACCCAGGCAGTCAAATCAGACCTTCTAGGGTTGGGGCCAGGCCCTGGTGGTTCTAGAAGCTCAGAAGCTCATGCTCACAGGAGCTGGGGTTGAGGAGCTCTGCAGACTGCTCTCTCAGCTCACCTGCCCTGCTCTGGGAGTCAGGACTCGCTGAAGACAAGACGCCACCTGGTCATGAAATCACACAGTCATACTCACTACTTTCTTAAGTGTCTGTGACATTTTCTCCCCCTGAGGACAACGGTAATTATCGGGATCTCGGAAAATAATTTTTAAAAGAAAAAATACAAAAAAAGAGACTCTTATCCCACCACATACATAAAACCACTATTAATTCCCTACCGGTAGTTTTTTCCTATGTGCTGATGTTTTTGTTAAATAATTATAGGGTTGACCGCAACGATTTTCTCACTGAATATTCTGAAACTTTCTCAAAGCTGTTAAATGGTCTTTAAAAACATTAATGGCCGCATTATAGCTCATGAGCACATGATTGACTTGTTTCCGTTCTTCACCATTATAAACGACAGTCCCGTCCTATGGTTCTGACTTTGCCTTAGGCCAGGTGTCCACGAGTACGGTCACTGAGTCCAAGGTAGAAATATTTTTTTAGTGATTTTACTGCATATTGCCCAATTGGTCTGCAGAAAACTTAACTGTAGCCCCTCTCATATAGCATACACCTTCCTCATCAAACCTGAAAAATCTTTTCACTCCATTTTTACTCCTAGGACTTCCCTAAATTGGCCTCTACAACAGTCGTCTGCATATTTGTAAAATATGGAGTAAAACAGCCACCGACCTGGAGTGCTCAGGAACTCCCGGCTGCCAGCCTCACTAGACACCAGGTGCAGGGGACAAAATCTAGAGTGGTGTCCTGGCGTGGGGTGAGCGGGGGGGAGGCTGCCTCGGAAGGGACCCTGGGAAGGAGCAGCCCCCTCCCTGTCCCTCAGCTGCCTGGAAGGAAGGGGCGTCTGGCCACATCCCTCATTTGTTCTGCACAAACAGAAAATGCCCAGGCGGGGAAGAAGAACACTCGTGAGGGGGCAGGATGTGAGCCGCCGGGGCCACCAAGCCAGAGGCCGCAGACGGCAGGGGACAGCTCCCGAGGCTGGCAAGCCCATGGCGTGGCTGGGAGACCCACCCTTGCTTCATAGCTGGACAGCTTTGGATTGTCCTCCCCTGGTGGCAGGGACAGGGGAGCAGCCTGGGGCCTAACAGGGCCACTGGTTTCATTCACAAGGAACTGTCAACCTGGTCACCGCCCAGAGACCGCACCTCCTAACACCATCACACAGAGGACAATCCTTCACCCTTCAGCAGGTGGCTCTTCAGAGACCTGAGTAAGTGCAAACAATGAGATTTCTCAGTAACTCCTTAGGCAGAGAGCTGGGGACGCTGCCTGGGGGCCAGGCCGGAGCCCCCTTAGGAGGTTTCGGATTCATGAGGATGTGGACACATGGGGACGCAGGCTGCGACGACCAGGGCCCACGGCTTCTTCAGGGGAGCTGGGCAGGGAGGCCCTGCAGTGGAAGTGTGAGGGGCCTGTCCCCCCCGCCCCCTTCACTGCCCCCTTTGGAGGCCTGAATTAATGAAACCCAGGAGGCCTGAGGTTCTTGGAGCGCTGGTGCTGCACCGCAAGGCCTCCCAGGTCCTCAGGGGTCTTCAGTGTTCCCCGGGCCCCGCAGGGAGGGGTTTGTATGGTTCTGCATATTTAACCAACACATGTAAGAACCTGTATCTGTGGTTTTTAGTGGATTTAGGTATCAGGGTGTGGAACAGGTTTCCAGGCTGGAACCCCCTTTTGAACAAGGGTTTGATAGGAAACGAGGTTTGACTAGCCTCCGCTGTAAATAAATAAAAATTAAAAAAAAAAAAATCTTTAAAAAAACGGGATCCCTGGGTGGCGCAGCGGTTTGGTGCCTGCCTTTGGCCCAGGGCGCGATCCTGGAGACCCGGGATCGAGTCCCGCGTCGGGCTCCCGGTGCATGGAACCTGCTTCTCCCTCTGCCTGTGTCTCTGCCTCTCTCTCTCTCTCTCTGTGTGTGTGACTATCGTAAATAAATAAAAATCGTAAAATCGTAAAAAAAAAAAAAAATCTTTGACTAGCCTCCGCTGCTTATGCCCAACCGAGCAGGAGCGGGGCTGGCTTCCTAGGAACGCTCCCTCTCATCGCCCCTGTTCCAAGCCTATTCCACCTGGGTTCCAAAACTTGCTATTATTAAGCACTTTTGACTTGAAGACAGAGCCCCCCCACCCCCACCCCATGCAAAAGGCTTGGGGCCCCAGAGGGGGGATGGTGGCAGCTGCCTCTGGGCCTCTGGCCAAGGCTCCCTCCAAGGCTCCCTCTGCGGGATCCTGGCCTTTGGGGTTTTCTCTCTTTCTCCCAGCTGCCCTTTGGGAGGTCTTCAGTGGAGGCTGCACTAAAGAAAGATGGAGCTGGGAAGCCCGGGAGCGGGGAGCGGCGCAGGGGGAGGAGGAGGTCGCCCCTAGTGTCCCTTTTCCCTGGTCCTTACAGGCATAGAGTTCAGGACCAGCTCCTGGGGTCTGGAGCTTACAGTCAAGGCCACCTGGCGCCACGTGCACCTGCTCCCTGTGCTGCACCCCTGCTCTGTTCAGCCGCGAGGTGCGGGCGGCTCCATCCCTGAGCCTGCTCCCCAGCCCACCCACTGTGGGGTCCCACCTGCTGTCTGCCTCCAATGCTGCTGACCTCCCCCAACCCTCTCTGCCATCTACCTTATCCCCAGGATGGTGCCTGAGACACACTAGGAACTTTTTTTGAATGAGCTTGGGAGGGAGGGAGGGAGGGAGGGAGGGAGGGAGGGAGGGAAGGAAGGAAATGCCCCGTGGCATCCTGTAGTCCCTCCCCGCTCCTTGTCACACACCCACCCTGACAAGCCAGCAAAGCTGTGGCTGCGGACCCCTGGAGAGACTTGGGACCAGCGGACAGGGCTGGAGGCCAGTCATGGCTCCTTTGTCTAAACGTTTGGAAGCAAACGGGTGTTTGGCTGGAAAGCCCCATGGCGCACTTCTCTGCTGCCCTCAGGGCCTGGCCCTGGCTCTTGTGGCTTTGAACAATCCTAGTAATCCCGTTCCACTGGGAGCTTTCCAATCCTTGGGACGGTAACTGGGAAGGCTGTTCAATCGCTGCTGCTATTTTTTAGCTGAACTTTTTTTCCGGTTTATAATAAAGCAGTAGATGCTGATTGTAAAAAAACAACAGCAACAACAACAAAAAACAGAAAAATTTGTGAATGACTAAAAATCATCTATAACTTTGGGTGGCGGTAGGAATCACCACTGCGGACATCACACTTCCTTCCATGGCGTTGTTTGACGCAGCGGGGCTCACAGAAGTCTGTGTTTGCATCCCACTCCGCAGGTGCCCAATGCACGCGGTCCGCTGTCCGACCTTATTCGGCAAGACTAGAAGTAACTGCGCTGGACATTGTGGATCCTCATTTCTTGCTGGATGTTGTGGATCCTCATTTCTTGCCACTGACTTGCTTCTCAGGATGCCTGAGGGGCCCTCACACTGCCCGGTCACGGAATCCCAGGGCACTTTCCACGCTGTCCTAGTACGCTTGTTCCCCTGCTCGCTGCCTCCCTCTGTGACCCTCGCACGCATGCATCCATCACACGCCCATGCACGAGTTCTCGTCCATCACTGTGCAGATCACGGCCTTCCTTCCATGCTACCCTTTCCTCATGTCCCAGTGACTGGGACTCCCACAAAACCCCCTTCTCCTCTACTCCGTTTTCTGTAAGAACAATATAGGAACTGTGACCTAAAGATTTGTTCATAGTTAGAGCTTTTAAGTTTCATATGTGATTGACAAATTGGTTAGAATTATTCTATGAAATCAAGACAAGTACGTTCAGCCAGAAGTATATTCAAAGAAACTCAAAACTAGCACTTATGCTTGAACTTATTAAAATGTTATGTTGGCTGGCAAAAAAAACAAAAAAACAAAAACAAGCCAACCCCCCCCCCCCCCGCCCCGCATCGGTCCATTCTTTTCAGTTTGTTCTTCCTGCCCTGGGTCTGATGACATCCAGCACCCAGAGGGGCTCCAGAGCCTGGGCTTGGGTCTCTTGCCAGGTGCCTCATTCATCCGTGCATGCCCGTCACGTGCCGTGCCCCGCGGTGGCCTCGCAGAGCACCCCTGCACCTCTTTAGGCCAGACGGTGGCTCCTCCACCAGACATGGGGCTTCTAGTCCCCTTGGAACGTGTTGCCGAGCTCCGTGTGCAGCCCTGGTTAGCACCTCAACCTTAACAGGCCCAGCGGCCAGCACCCCTGGGGCCCCCTTCCCGATCTCTCTCCACAGCTCTCCACCTACCGTCCTTAGCCTTTCCTTGTCCCCCCTCACTCGCCCCAGTGAGGTGGAGGCAAGGAATTTGATCCGCTGCCCATTCCTAGGTGTCTGTGGCCAGCTGGCCGTTTATCTACTAGAAATCTATCTTTTACTGCTCTGGCCCCGGCACCAGGCACCCGGTAGGCACTCAAGTTCTCTTCAGTGACACGTGGATGACCGGATGGATGTTGCCAATGGCACACAGACTTGCTCAGACTCCTCCCCGTGTTTTATTTTTTTCCCCACCTACATCTCTGTCCTGGTGGTCGTCCTCCTTCTGGCCCCTCATTCTTCCATGTGATGGGAACCCTCTACAGGATGCTCCTTTCTCGGATGTGTCAGCTGAGCCGCACAGTGAGAGCACACGAGGTACGGGGCCCTTGGAGGCCAAGGGCTCGGCCACGAGCTGTCGCCACCAGGGCCTACAGGGCTGCCTGGTGGAGGCTGGATCGTATCATTTTGGTGTTGGAACAGAAGCTTGGAAGAGAAAACAGGTGGGTCCCTAGGTTGCTGTCAGTTCTAAGTTCACCTCTGGGGGCCTTTTCATTAATGGCTTCGGAAAGCTGGAGGGGGCAGCAGTGGGAGAGCAGGAGGGCGAGCTTCAGGAATTCTCTGGGCAGTGGAAGGCCTTGAGCACCAGCTCTAACCGGATCGCAGGCTCATTCATAGTTGACACCAGGCCATACGTAGCCCTCCTGGGCATTCCCTGAGAGCCGGGCCTGGGCTGGGCCTGTACTAGGTGCCGCCTCATTAGGTTCTTAGGGTTCTCATCTCTGTTTTCCAGAAGAGCACACAGGGAAGGTCCCCAAGCCCCCGTGGCCAGTGGACAGTGACACCCGTCCGGCAGGAGGCCGTAACAATTAGGGACCTGTGTCCATGGAGCCGCCAGCAGGCCTGCCAGGCACTGCCATCCGGAGACATGTGGAATCGGGGCTCTGGGTTCAAGTCCCAGGTCTGCCCTTCACCTGCTGCGGTCCTTCACTTCCCAGGGCCCGGCATTGTCAGCGTAAAGCGAGTCCACTGGAACCGGTTCTGGAGGCGTCCTAGGAACTGAGTGAGATGATGGTGTGTGGTCCGGGGAGCGTTATCTAGGAAGCACTAGCTCCGTCACTGTCATCACCGAGAGGAAACTGGAAGTCAGAGAAGGGAAGGCCAGGGCTGGGGCCGTGGGGTCCGCATGGGCCTCGGAGTCGGCCCCCTACCCCCTCGCCCCTGCATCCCTTCTGGAAGGCGCCGCGGGCCTGTGCCTGGGGTGGGAGCGGGAATCCTGTCCCTACGTGGGATTGGGGTGAAAAGGAAAGTGGGGGCAGGCGGAGGAAGGGGGCTGGGAGTGCAGCAGGAGCAGAGAGAGGGGGAGGACCTGCAGGGGGAATAGAGCCAGAGGACCGGTGGGACAGGGTTGGGCGGGCTGAGCACTGTGTGGTGAGCAGAGGCTGCGGCCGGGTTCCTCTCCCTGGCCGGACACAGGAGCAGTGTGGTCATGGTCTGGGTGTGGCTCTGACACAAATAAAAGGGAAGAAGAAGGGGAAATGTGTCATATTTCCTTTTGCTGAAATATGAGCCCGGGTTCCTACTGTTCAGAGGGGGTGGGGGCAGCGCCCGGGTTCCAGGCCCCAGGCCAGCCTCCCACGCCCGGCTGATTTGACTTACTCAATTCTGCACGTAAACAAAAGCAGCTTCACTGGCAGAAACACTAGGACACCACGAGGCTGCCCCCCGCCCCGTAGGGTCAAAATCATGGGCCCCTAGAGCCCCGTGACACCGAGAGGGCCCATCTCAGTGGCTCTGTTGATGTTCATTTGCTTTCCGCTCATTTGTTTTGCCAGGTACCAGCCCTCACAAGCAGGTGATCCAGCTACAGGCGGGGCTGGAAAATAATTCAGAGGGAGACACGGTTCTTCTCCCTGAGTCCATGCCTGCACCTTGGACCCCTTCCATCTGGTCCTTGTGGTGGGGCTCCCCTGCTAGTCTAGTCGGCGGGAGGCCGAGGTTGGGGTTCACAGGACCCGATGCACAGTCTGGAGGCAAGTAGTCCTGGAGACTAGGGCTGCTCATGGTCCTCCTGCCCAGCCCTCTCCCCGACTCCCCAGGGAGAGTCACACCCCCCTCTTACTGAGGAGGCGGGGGGGGGGGGGGGTTCCACCTTCTGACCCCATTAATGGCACCTTCTGGATGGTTCCCTCTGCTGTAGGCCTTCTGGAATCTGGCAATCGGGGCAAACCAGGGGCCTGGCTTCACGGAGCCTGCCTTCTCGTTGGGGAGACCAACGCCAATGGTATACTTTTAAAAAGATAATTGTGATTTTTAAAAACGATGTGGGAAGGAAATAAACAGGATGAAGTAAAGGAGAGAAGGTGACAGGAGGAAGGCATTCGTCTCCCTCAGTGGATCAGGGAAGGCCTGCACGTGGAGGAGATGTTGGGTTTGAGGCCTGAGGGGTGAGAAAGAGCCACCCTGAATGGGGCCAGGGGCAGAGCCTTCCAGGAAGAGATAGCAGTTGTCATAAACATGCGGTTGGGAGAGGAGCTGATTTCCAGGACCGGGGTGGCTGCAGCCCCATGACTGAGATGAGGCCTGGCGGGTGAGTGGACCCAGGTCACTGAGGGCCTTGTAGGTCAGGGTGAGAGGTGCGGAGTATAATCTTCTGAGTGTCCCGTTAATGCCTGTCCCTGTGCACACAGGGAGCTGGGCTCCCAGGCAGCAGGCTGAGGGCACAGGCTGGGCAGAGGCCCGGGGTGACCTCACTCCCATGCTGCCAACTAGCCCTGCGGGAAGCACCAAGGCCTCCCTGAATGGAGGTAGCTGCACCCAAGAGGAGGAGGAGGTAGAGAGGAACAGTCACTAAGACCTAGATCTTAAATTTTGCAAGAGGTTTGTAGACAGTTGGCTGGAGAGATGGTCCAGGTTCCCAGGAACCTGACCTCTATCCTCACACAGGAGCACACGGTTGCTCTGTGGTGAGTTTGTAATGCATCCAAAAGGGCTCCAAGATGCACCCAAGTAACTCCAAGAAAGCAAATCCTGCCAAATGGAGTCATGATGCTGTGTGGCCTCCCCCTCCAGCCTTCGGGGCCAGTATTTGGGAAGCTCAGGAAACGTCAGTCTCAGGGCTGGCATGGGCTGTTCCTTCCCGCCCTCTGCCCGGTTAGCACCCCCACCCCCCTACTGCTGCCACCCACACGGAAGGTGGCTCTCCTCACAAAAGCGCTGGGCATCTGGGGATCACCTCCCAAAGTCTGTTGAAGTCTAGGTTTGGGCTGACAAACCGAATTCCCTGTGGACTGCCACCACACGTGGGGCTGCATGGGGCCCGGCCCAAGGCCTGGTTCCCTGCCTGCACAGCACCCGTCAAGCTCAGTTGCTAAAGAGAACGTGCTGTCCATGTATTCGACGATTAAATTTGCAGGTATTTGTCACACTTATTAAATCACTTGAAAATATACCATTCTGAGGCCGACAGCAGGCCAGAGTCACTGAACTAAAGTAATACAGATCCCAGGTAGATTCCTAGAAAAGATGGGGGAAACTGGGCCCAAACCTCCAGAATGGTAGTAATCCGCCCCCCGACCCGGGGTACTAGGATGGACAGCTCAAGAGTAGAGGATCTCAGAAAAGCCACACATAGTTCATAACTATGCTAACTTCATAGTTAATATGTGATAAAAGTGGCATTCTAGTCCAGTGGAAGGTTTTCCATTAACCCATGCGAAAGCAATCGATGAGCTAACTGAAAACAAAACTAGTTTAAGTCCTCCTCTCACGCCACATACCAAAGTAAATTTCACGTGAATCCAAGCGTGAAATGTGAACTGAGGATAGAAAGGAAAGATCTGGAAAAAAATCAAGATCTGACTTGCAAACAGGAAAAGAGCACTTTGAACTTAAGAGCAAACTGAAGTCACAAAAAAGTTGTACAGATTTAACTGCTTAGAAAGATACATTTCCATATAGCAAAGGCAATATAATAAAGTTGCAAGTCGGTGAGTGTGGCAAGTATCTGCAATAAACATGAAGTGATCCATATTACTAATACACCTGCTGTTCATACAAATAGATAAGGAAAACATTAACCCCCATAGAAACGGAGAAAGATGTGAAGACGTTTCAGAAGAGGTCCGCCAAAGTAGGTACCTTTTACCAGATGTGTGGGAGCTTCCCTCCACAGAGCGATTCTCTGTGACACTAGCTGGTGTCCTATTTACCTGAATTCTGATACTAACCACTCGAAGAGAGTGCCAGGTCCCAAGGGCAAAGGGCTTAGTCCCAAGAGAGCCACCTCCCCACCTCCAGAGGCCCTTCATGACCTGGCTCGAAGGATGACATCACTGGGCGTGGGTGACTAAATGTCCAGCCGGCCTGCCTCCCCACGGGTTGTGGGGTGAGGCTCTAGGAAGTTCCCCTCTAATCCCAAGGTGGCCTCCCCTGGTGACCAAACCCCATCTGCAGGGACTTGTCAAAATTCAGCTCATCAACCTAAATCCAGATATGGCTGAAAGGAGTTTGTTGCGACTATTATCACTTAGGAAATTCCAAGGGTTTGGGGAGCTCCGTGCCAAGAAGAGAAAGGCCAAATACATAACCTTCTTGCACAAATCACTAGATCTCATGAGCTAACATGAAAAAAGTCTATACCTTTGGTAATATAAGGGAAGATATGCCAAGTCAAATAACCTCTGAGTTTTCCTATCAAACTGCAGGCGAAAGTGGCTGACAGCAGGTGTGGGAAGCCGGCGTGTTCCTATGGTCACGGTCACGGGGGAAGGGGGGGAGAGGAGTGGCACAAATGGTGGTCAAACACTCATGCAAGCTTTCCAGGAGGCCATCTGGCAATACGCACAGAAGCCCCTCAACACCGTCCTATCTTGTTGGCCTACTCATTCCACTTAGGAGTTCACGGAGATGCAATCCATGATGATGTACAGGAATGCGCAGCACAGAATTGGGCAAAAGGTGTGAAGGAACTTGAGTGCCTGCCACCGGGAGGCCACTACGGCAGGTCAAGGCGATGGGAGTCTTGCAGACTCTAGGAAGGCCGGGGCTAGAACCGCCCTAGGTGGCAGGACTGGAGAAAGAGCCGAAGGAAGCATAGTCAAGCCTCGGCGGGAGGCCGTGACACCCATCCCCGGGGGGTGGCACCATGGACAGTTGTTCTCTTTCTGCGTGAGAAATAGTTCCAGAATCACGTGTTTCTGTAAAAGTGAAACGCAGCAAACAGCCTTCACGATGAGGTAAGATAAGGCAGGCGAGGCTGCGGAGGACGCCGGCAGGGAATAGGGGCGGGCGGGATCCGGGGTCGTCCTACCTGCTGCAGCTGGCCCGGCCCGGGGCCTGGGGAGGGATGGAGCGGGGACGAGATACTGCGAGGTGCACAGTAGCTGTGCGCGTGTGTGCGCGTGTGTGCGCGTGCGCGCGCGTTCTTCCCCGAGGGAGCCCCTGGTTTCGCAGGTGAGTCAGTCTAATGGAAGTCCTCGAGGCAACAGAAGCAGCAGCCGAGCTCGAATGGGGGGCGCGTCCAGTACCTGGAGAGGCTCTGGGCCGGGGCGCCGGGCCCCGCCAGCTGCCCCGCCTCGGACGGCCAGTGGGCGCTGCTGCGGGGGCTGCGGGGGCGCCCGGCGCCCGGGGGGGGGGGGGCGAGGGGCGGAGCGGCCGCGGGGCCGGTACTTACGCTCCGAAGAGGCCGGGCGGGGTCGGGTCTCCGCGTCCTCCCGGTCGGGTCGGGGCCGCGCTCCCGGGGGCGGCGGGGGGCCGGTGCCCCGCGGGAGCTCGGGCGGTGGAGCCGGAGCTCGGGTGCCGCCGCTGCCCCCGCCCCCCGCTGATTTCACTTTCATTTCCCCGCTGCCGGGGGCTCGTGACTTCGCAGAGGAGGGGCCGTCCTGAGCCTGCCGCTGAGCCGGACGCCCGCCCCGCGCCCCGCTGCACCTGCTCGGCCCCCGCCGCCCCCGCCGCCCCCCCCGCCCCCGCGGAAACCCGCCCAGACCTGCGGCCACGGGCTTCCCCGGGCCGGCACCCCGACCTCGAGGTGGGCGCGGGGCCGCTGCTGTGGGGCTCCCCTCCCGTCCCCGCGGGCTTCCTGGCGCACGGGAGCGGCTGCGAGGTCCAGGCGGGAGCAGAGCTGGCTCAGGGCGCCGAACCAGAGCCCCCCCACCTCCCCAGGCCATTTCTTCCCGCGTGCAGTTCTTCTGAACCCAGACCCTAGAAAGCCGAGGTCTGCTAGGAGAGAGGCTCTGGGGTCAGGCCTCCCTGCTACAGGCGAGCAAAGTAGCTCACCGAGCATCGGCATTGGAGTCCCACCTGTGAAACGGAAACTGCCTACCCGCCCTGGCTGTTGTGCAAACTGGAGATACTGTGCGGGTGCCGAGTGCTGGGTGCCAGGGCTGGGTGCACAGTGATGGCCCCCGTGAAGATTAAAAGCAGGATTTCTAAATACTTAGTGATACTGCCCTTCAAGGCAGAGACAAAATTAACTTTCTGGCACATCTAGATAAAATAGTTCCTGTGAAAATGGAGTGCCGGTGAGCACAGTGATGTAGTCTACAAGAGACGGAAAAACATTTTTAAAAATGTGTTTGAATATAACGCCCATAGTTTCCAAAGAATCCAACAGTTCTCTGGAGTTCCTTATGAAAAGCCGCAATCGCAAGCTCTCCCTTCTCCTCCAGAGGCAAATAGTTGCACCTGTTTGAGCGGGATCCCTTAGGTCAGTTCTCAAAATTAACCTGCTTGTATCCGGCCCTCCCGGTTTTCCAGTTTCAGGCATAATCTATTGACTCTCAACTGTAACAGATGAAGACTTAATTTCTTCTCCCAGACTCCATGTGCCTCAAACGGGTCTTATCTTCCTCCTCCTTCCAAACTGGGTATATGAAGATTTTGTTTATTCATATTTTTAAAGATTTATTTATTTATTTATGATAGAGAAGCAGAGAGAGAAGCGGGCTGCATGCTGGGAGCCTGACGTGGGACTCGATCCTGGGACTCCAGGGTCGCACACTGGGCCAAAGGCAGGTGCTAAACCGCTGAGCCACCCAGGGATCCCCTGAAGATTTTGTTTAAATCAGTATTCAAGGTCTGCAAATATAACACACAGTAGGGGAACCACGTAAAAAATTGTGACTTTTTTTTTTCCTTCCCCATGTAACTGTTAATCTTCCCTGAAGATGATAATTGCCTTAATTCGTTTGCTTGGACTTCTATGTACTTAACACCAATCCAACCTGCAAATTAACTGAATAAAGTCCAAGGACATTTAAGTGTTGAATACATGAACAAATCAGAAATTACAAATTTCAGAAAATTACAAAATAAGAAACAAATGGTTGTAACTTGCAAGTCCCTTAATCTATGAATTTAGAACTGATAAAAATACTGATAGGTTTAACTCTGATGTCTTTACTGTTCCAGTTTTTCATTGTGTTAAAACTAATATTACCAATAAAGTTTCTTGGGTAAATATTAAGCTACTTTTACAGATTTCTAATGATATATTGAAATAATCTCCACCCCCTCCCTCAAATAGCCTGCCTGGTTTTATAAACTGTCAATGATGGTTTAAATAATAGTAAAGATGCAATATTTACATCCTTTCATTCTAGGGGACTCAATGAAAGAAAAATAATGTATCATAATTAAGTTAAACCCACCTATATTTAAAAAATGCTCTCAGGAGTTATAATTCTATTAAACATCAATTAAGAGCAAACAAAAAATAGCAGCAATTAAAGTGTTCAACACAGGTAAATCTAAATTGCTTTTTTAATGTTTTTTTTTCAGCTGTACTCTGATTGACAAATCTTGCATATATTTAAAGTATATAACATAATTTAATATACATATACATTGTGGAATGATTACTACAATCAAGTTAGTTAATATATCCATCACTTGACTTATTTTTTGCGGGGTGGTAACACTTGAGATCTACTTTTTAAGCAAACTGACAGATTAAGAAAATGTGATTCTATATTATATAGTCTATATCCTTATATATATTGGGATATCACTCAGCCATGAGAAAGAAATCCTGCTTTTGCAATAACATGGATGAAACTGGAGGACATTATACCAAATGAAATAAATCAGACACAGATTAATACTGCAGGATCTCATGTATGAAATCTAAAAAAAAAAAATCAAACTCACAATAACATAGAATATAGCTGAGTTTATCAGAGGCTGGGTTGAGGGGAAAAAGGGGAGATTTGATCAAATGATATAGTCTTTCAGTTTATAAGATGATTCTGGAGACTAATGGACAGCATGGTGATTATAGATAATAGTTATGTATTGTGGACTTGAAATCTAAATTACTTTTGAAGAGAAAAAAAGCAGATGTCCTGCCGTGGGTGTGGATGTTCAGGGGTCAGCTGCATTGATGTCTGAGTTAGACCTGCATGTGACCCGGGGTCCCTGTGAATTCATGGCCTAACTGTCCTCTTTTCCTTTGGGAAAAAGGGGGAGTTGCCATCATCTGAGGGATTTTCTCTAAAGAGTAGGTAAACTTACCACCTGAGCACAGAGATTTTATGGGCTCCTTGGAAGGGTTTCAATCCCTCTTTGAGCATATATGTTCATTTATTTATTTGTTTATTCATTTGAGAGAGTGCGTGTTTGCGCACAGGAGTAAGTGGAGGAGGCGCAGAGGGAGAGGGAGAAAGAGAATCTCGAGCAGATTCCCCACTGAATGTGAAGCCTGCCACAGGGCTCGATCCCACAATCCTGAGATCATGACCTGAACTGAAACCAAGAGTTAGATGCTTAATCAATTCAGCCACCCAGGTGCCAGGATCTTGTCTGTTCTTAAAGAACAGACATTATCAGGGATCCCTGGGTGGCGCAGCGGTTTGGCGCCTGCCTTTGGCCCAGGGCGCGATCCTGGAGACCCAGGATCGAATCCCACGTCAGGCTCCCGGTGCATGGAGCCTGCTTCTCCCTCTGCCTATGTCTCTGCCTCTCTCTCTCTCTCTCTCTCTGTATGACTATCATAAATAAAATAAAATTTAAAAAAAAGTTTAAAAAAAAAAAGAACAGACGTTATCACATAATAACATGGCAGTTTGGGGAGGTCACTCTTTGATTCATTTTTGAGAGGTCTCCTGGGTCCTCAAGTGAAGAGGTCATCCTATTCACATTTCTCTTAAGTGCTGCCAAACAGAGTTTGTACCTTCAGAGGACTGGCCTCTATGAGAGGTGACTCAAGAGATCCACAGCCTTGTATAAACTCATTTAATCTTTTCACTGACATAACAATGTTCTTCAACTAGGACACAAGAGCATTTGGCTAGCTCTTTCATATTCCTTAAAGTATGGTGGCTTCTTATTAAAAATTTTTAAAAAATCAGAGCAGCGTATACTGAAGGGAAACCCCAAAGGGCTTGGTCTCAAGTAGTCAGATACTACCACCGGAGCCCTGCTCTAGGACCAAGCTGGAAAGATATTTTTGTGGTAGTCCAGAGATGCTCATGGCTGCAGGGCCACTGAAGCTTGTTGCTTGTTATTGGTGTCCGGTGGACCACAACTATCTGCTTGGAACCCTGTGGAGTATTCTATTTCTAAAACAGACTAGAGCCTTCCAACCCAAGCCAGACTAGCAGTAAAGCAGAGAAGGGAGGCCCGGTTGATTAAAATGCTACACCCCAACTTTGTTTGCTGCTACACACACACACAGACACACACAGTCCTTTTTGTATTGTGCACTGAGGGAAATATAAAAACGCTAATCGCAGCTAGAGGAGACTAACCCACAAGCTCTGGCCACTGTAGGCCCCACCTGACACTATGCAAAACCTAGAGGATCCAAGTAGCGGCACGCTATAACCTACCTCCTCGGCATGCATGGGGAGACGTGTGTAGTACAGGACTCCTGGGCCCATATTCTGGGGTGAGCCTCCTTCTTCTGAGTTAGTTTCCTTCTGCAGGTTCGAAGCCAGATAATACTTGTCAAGGTCACAAGGATCTCCCTTCCCTGTAGGCTTGTGTGAGCCTGTGTCTGGTCAGTGCAGACAAGCTGGGTCGGAGGGGCGAAGGGACTCACCAGAGGGGTTGCTTCACTGTTAAGAATCCAGGAGAACTGCTCGTATCTTAACATTTCCTGTTTTTTTCAGTGGAGCTTTGCTGCAGTGGAGTCCAAGCACTCTTGGTGAGGTGACTCATCGACCCAGGCTCCTTCTGTCACATGCTGCCATCGTCAGCGCAGAGTCATCTTAAGACCTGTGGTTACCTCTTTGGAGGAAGCATATTGTTCTCTCAGCTGAATTTGCCATCCTCTGTTTCCCTCTACAGAATCTCACTGTCCTAGTATCTCTCCAGCAGACTGAGGCCCAGAGCCGCTCTTGTCCATTACCCAGGACGCTGCCATGAGCAATTTTCTCCACACAGCCTTTAGCTCTAGGAGGAACAATCAGCAGAGACCGGTGGGGGGATCCTGCAGGTGCCAGAGTCTGGCCCACCTGTTATTGTGGAGAATAGAGGTGCTTGCCAGGCTTAAAGATGAGGGGGTGAAGATGGCCAATGTTTAGTCAAGTGATAATTGTTTATAATTTATTTGAAACCAGGAAACAGGCTCTTGACTATAGAGAACAAGCTGAGGTTGCTGATGGGGAGGTAGGGCGTGGGTTAAATAGGTGATGGCCATTAAGGAGGGCACTTGTGATGAGCACTGGGTGTTTTTTTTTTTTAATATAAATTTATTTTTTTATTGGTGTTCAATTTGCCAGCATATAGAATAACACCCAGGGCTCATCCCGCCAAGTGCCCCCCTCAGCGCCCGTCACCCAGTCACCCCATCTCCCCACTCACCTCCCCTTCTGCTACCCCTTGTTCGTTTCCCAGAGTTAGGGGTCTCTCATGGGTTGTTTCATCATAGAAAGCCCTTTGCCTGAGCTAGATTGGTGACAACTTCAGGACCCCAGCTCCTCCAGACGTCACTGCTGCCCTGTATGGGGACTCAAAGATGATATAGAATCTGGGTCATGTTTGCCAAGAGGATGGTGTCACAGTAGATACTCAGCCCTCCTCTTTCATAGTGGCCTCGATTTTTTAAAGGATTTTTTAAAAAGGATTTTATTTATTCATGAGAGACACAGAGAGAGGCAGAGACACAGGCAGAGGGAGACTCAGGCTCCCTGCAGGGAACCCCACGTGGGACTCGATACCTGAACCCCGGGATCACGCCCTGAGCCGAAGGCAGACGCTGAACTGCTGAGGCACCCAGGTGTCCCTAAAGGATTTTTTTTTTTTAACCTAGAATTTCCGGTTGTCCGTTTCCTTTCAGTTTGCAATTCCATTTTCCTCTGGTTTCAATAGTTTCTGTAAAGAAATCAGATCCAATTCTTACAGTTTTTCACTTGTATGAAATGTAGCTTCCCCCCACCCTCTAGCTGCTGTTACAATTTTTCTTTTATCTTTGGTTTTTACCAGCTTGACTATGATGTGTTTAGGTATGGTTTTCTTTGTATTTATCCTGCTTAAACTCTGCTGAGCTTCACTTCAGCAGATTTCTTCAAATATTGCTTATCTCATTCTCTTTACTCTTCTCCTTCTGGAACTGTTACACATTAAGAGTTAGAGACTCCATATCCTGAGTGTCTCTTACCCTCTATTCTGGCCTTTTTTTTTTTTTTTTTTTAAGTTTCTAAGTTTTATTCTAGATAGCTCCTGTTGACCAGTCTTAAAACTTATTTGGTCTTCTGTTCTTTCTAGCCTGTTGTTAAACCTATGTAATGAATGATTAATTTCAGATATAGTATGACAATTTGATTCTTTCTTAAAGCCTAATTCTCATTAGAAGAACAAAATTGTTAAAATGTCTTTGCTACCTACAGCAATCTATATGTTCAATGCGATCCCTATCAAAATATCATCAACTTATTTCACAGAGTTGGAACAAAT
Source organism: Canis lupus baileyi (assembly GCF_048164855.1). NCBI lineage: Eukaryota > Metazoa > Chordata > Mammalia > Carnivora > Canidae > Canis > Canis lupus. The sequence continues at coordinate 49,456,373 of NC_132852.1, read as the reverse complement.
AATCCTAAAATTTGTATGGAACCAGAAAAGACCCTGAATAACCAAAGGAATGTTGAAAAAGAAAACCAAAACCAGTGGCATCACAATTCCAGACTTCGAGCTCTGTAATCATCAAGACAATGTGGTACTGGCACAAAAACAGACACATAGATCAATATAGAACCCAGAAATGGATCCTCAGCTCTATGGTCAAGTAATCTCTGACAAAGCAGGAAAGACTATCCTAAAAAAGTCTCTTCAATAAACAGTGTTGGGAAAATTGGACAGCCACATGCAGAAGAGTGAAACCGTACTATTTCCTCACACCATACACAAAAATAGACTCAACATGGATGTAAGACCTATATGTGAGACAGGAATCCATCAAAATCCTAGAGGAGAACTCAGGCAGCAACCTTTATGACCTGACTACAGCAACTTCTTGCTGTAAGTAAGTAATTTGTATTACTAGCAACTTCTGCTAGACACATCTCCAAAAGCAAGGGAAACAAAGGCAAAAATGAACTATTGGGACTTCAACATAAGCAGCTTTTGCACAGCAATGGAAACAGTTGACGAAACAAAGTCAACTGACAGAATGGGAGAAGATATTTGCAAATGACTTATCAGACTCGATCACCAAAGAATAATCCAATCAAGAAATGGGCAGAAGACATGGGCAATAGCCATTTCTCCAAAGAAGACATACTAACGGACAACAGACACATGAAAAAATGCTCAACATCACTTGGCATCAAGGAAATATAAATCAAAACCATGATGAGATACCACCTCACACCTGTCAGAATGGCTAAATTAACAAGCCAGGAAATGACAGATGTTGGTGAGGATGCAGAGAAAAGGGAACCCTCATACACTATTGGTGGAAATGCATGCTGGTGCAGCCACTCCAAAAAACAAAAAGGAGGTTCCTCAAAAAGTTGAAAATAGAACTACCTTATGCTTCAGCAATTGCACTACTAGGTATTTACCACAAAGATACACATTTAGTCATCCAAAGGGGCACCTGCATCCCAATGTTTATAGCAGCAATGTCCACAATAGCCAACTATGTAAAGAGCCCAAACGTCCATTGACAGATGAATGGATAAAGATTTGGTATAGAAATACAATGGAATACTATTAGCCATCAAAAAAAAAAAAAAAAAAAAAAGAAAAAAGAAATCTTGTCATTTGCAATGATGTGACAGGAACTAGAGGATATTATGCTAAGCAAAATAAATCAATCAGAGAAAGACAATTATCATATGATCTCATTTATATGTGGAACTAGGAAACAGGATCATAGAGGAAGAGAGGAAAAAATAAGACAAAATCAGAGAGGGAGACAAACCATAAGAGACTCTTAATCATAGGAAACAAACTCAGTGTTGCTGGAGGGGAGGGTGGGAGGACAAGGTACTGGGTGAGGGGCATTAAGCCTTAGGGCACATGATGTAATGAGCATTGGGTGTTATATAAGACTGATGAAATATTGACCTCTACCTCTGAAACCAATAATATGTTTAGTTTAAATAAAAATAAAGCCTAATGTTGTGTTGAAATGCTCCATGTTTTCATTGATTTTACCTTTAATGTCATGTAATTTTTAACATAATGGTCATTTGGAAGTCTTTTTCTGTTAACTCCATTTACTGAATTATCTCTGGGTCTGCTTCTGTCTGCTTTCTCTCTTGACTATTGGTCACTTTTTTTTTCCGATCTCCTAATTTTACATGCCAGACAAGGTGTTTTGATACATTGTAGAAGGGCTGGATTATGTTATCTTCAAAGAATGTTTAGTTTTTTTCTGGAAGAATTTGTATTACTAGCAGATTATGTTTATTTTAATCTTTGTTAGAGTGTTCTATTCCAATTTTGTCCTTAGTCCTAGGATATAGCCCTTGCTCCTATGCATGGTCTTTACTCACAGGACATGGTTTTTCTGGGGTTTCAATTCAATGTTGAGGATTTTCACCAAGGTCTCTATATTCTGGGTTGGAACTTCAGTGTCTGCCAGGACTCTTTTCTACTCTGTTTACCATACTCTTGCCTTTACATAAACATCTCAGGATATGGTCAAGAACCTGATGGGAACTTCTACATAGTTTAGGGGCTACTTTTCTGTGGTTCATTCTTTTTCAGTACTCTGCCTCCAAATTTCAGTTATAATAGCAGATTCAAATTCTGATCTTTATTTTTTCTGGCCAGTAAGATTGTTGGGTTCCACTTCTCAGAACAAGGGTTTGGAAAAAATGCCTCTAGAGAGAAAAGTGGGAGTGAATGTGGAGTTTATCCCATATATGCCTTCTCACAAGCATCGCCGTCCTGCGCTATTCACCATCTATTGCCTGAAATCAATTATTTTATGTAGATGATTTGGTTTTATAGAGGGTAGGTTAGTCCATTACCAGGTTTTTGATAACGGATGGAATTGGACACCTTCATTCATTTTTATAAATGGGTAGCAATACAAATGTCTTTTCATGACTTGATAGCTCATTTCTTTCTAGTGCTAAATAATCCATTGTCTGGATGCACCACAGTTTATTTGCCATTCCACTACTAAAGGGTATCTTGGTTTCTTTCAGGTTTTGGCACTTATGAATAGATCTGCTAATGACATCCACGTGCAAGTTTTTCTGTGGACATAGGTTTCAAATCCTTTATTCTGACCAAGGACTGTGACTGCTGGATCCTACATGAAGAGTATGTTTAGTTTTGTAAGAAACTGCCAAACTGTCTTTCAAAGTGGCCACGTCATTTTTAAATTCCATACTCGGAAATCATCCTCTCTGCTTCTATCTTCTGTTAGAATTGTAGAGATTTGGTGTAATGTCTTAAAATTTTTGTAGAATTCAGTCAACCCATTGGGGTCTGGTGATTTCCCTTTTGGCAACTTATTGATTCAATTTCTTTAGTTGACATATGCTTATTCAGCTAGTCTATTTCTTCTTGTATGAATTCTGGCAGGTTGTGTCTTTCAGAGAATTGGTCCGTTTCATATAGGTCAACCAATTTGTGGGTAGAGAGTTATTTGGAATATTCTTTTATTAACCTTTTAATGTCTATGGAATCAACACTGATGGTCTCTCTTTTATTTGATATTAATTTGTCTTCTTTTTTTTTTCCTTAGTTAACACTGCCAGAAGTTTATACATTTTATTGACAATGACATTATAACTTATAATTATTCAACATTATAAACAAATGAACTATTAAGCCATGAAAAGATATGATGGAATTTACATGCATATTACTAGTGAAATATGCCAATCTGAAAAGGCTACACATATTGTGATTCCAACTATGTGATATTTTGGAGAAGGTTAAACTGTAGAGACAGTAACAAAGTGAGTTGCCAGGGCTTAGTAGGGAGAGAAAGATGTATATGCAGAATATTTAGGGCAGTGAATATAAATAAAACTACTCTGTATGATACTTTAATGATGGATATATTTCATTAGACATTTGTCCAAATCCACAGAATGTACATTAAGAGTAAACTCTACTGTAAACTACGGGCTTTGAATGGTAAGGATGTATCAGTGTAAGTTCATTAGTTGTAACAAATGGTGGGCGATGGTGATAATGGGGAGGCTATGGATATGTGAGTGTCAAGGAGTTTATGGGAAATCTCTGTACTTTCTACTCAGTCTTGCTGTGAACCTTCTCTAAAAACTAAACTTTATTAAAACCCAAAATAAAACAAAACCAAAAACATGGCAGTTACTTTTTTAACACCACCCCAGTGAGCTCTCCTTGAATCCTCTTTGGGGCTTCAATTGGAATTGTTGAGAGTAGACCACCCAACCTTAGATTTTCCCAGTTCCATCCTGCTACCATGGCCTAATTAGACTTGTAGCCTGTAACTTTGATGCGCCTCCTCCTCTACCTGATTCTCTCTCTGCTTAGCCTTATCCTATAATGGACACCACTGTTGACCTGTGACTCGTTTTCTCACTTATCACATCCATCTTGATTTGTTTGACTGACATACCAATTTCTCTGCAGTGTCTTTGAGGAATTCCATAATGGTGGAATTCTGGAATTCATTATGAATGACAGACTGTGAGATGCTCCATTTGCTTTCACATGAATAAATGGCTGCAGATGTACATTCAACAGCTCGAAAGCAAACTGCACATCTAATCTTTTACATTGTTGCTACATTTTGAAAAGTAAAATGACCCTTGTAAACCATAATTATGCATTTCAGTGCTATTTTGTGATACTTTTGTTCTGTGCAATGAACAGTATATAGCATTTTAATTGTTGAAGGTGTACAACTTAGCACTTTATGCACCATCTTATTCTGTAATTATTTTAGTCTTGTGTGTTTTATATACAATTAAACAGTAGTCTTCTAGTGGGGAGAAATGTCAAATGTCTTTTATATCATTGATAGTTTCTAGCACACTAAAGATAAAACAAATTCAAGAAAAGATGTTGGTTGACTGATTCATTAAGTTCCTACCAGGGATGTTAAAGTAATTGATAGTACATATCATTCCGTCCTTGAGTTCTTAGTTGTTTGGTGTTCTATGTACAAGTTGTTTTGAGAGAATTCAAAAGTTCATAGATTTTTTCCATCTTGACAAAAATTAAATATAAATAAGTGATTTGAAATTTTCTGTATTTTCTCTGGATTTCTTTTTAAATCTCTGAAAGATGTTGCCACTAAAGAAGATGGGTTATCTAGAATTTGTAGTTTAGTATATGCATATGTAATGTGTAAGGGGAGAAATAGAGGGATGGGGAAGGCGTTTCTTTTTTCTCTTTTCCTCTTCTTTTTACTATGTAAGCATATGGTATTTTTCATCCACAGTTTTCAGAGCAGCATAAAGTTAAATTATTTGTCCGTTTGGAACTTCAAATAGAAGGTGCGTTGTCCATGATTCTTATTTGGTTGTTCATCCCTATTTTTAGTTGGATGTGGAGCTATTTGCATAGAGTTTTGCTTATTGGATTCTTCAGCTTGAAGATTCTTTTCTTTGATAATATCCACATCCTTTTTAAAATTTGAGGGAGTAGTCTCCTGTTTGAAGCTAAGAGGTTTCATGTCTTTAGTCTTTGTGGCCTTGATTTGAGAATGTTTTCTCTTCTTCTTGGGTGCTTTGAGCAGTGAAAGACTTTCAAATGACTTCTGGGACATAGACTGGAACCACTCCGGAGAGCTTACCATTAGATTTCTTTGGTTTATAAAAGGGTGATTTCTGGGTGCTATCCAGGATGTGCTGTATCTCCTTATATTTATGTAAGTAGCTGGCTTTAATCTAGGAAAGAAATGAAATACGTGAGTTTTTGTCATGTACTCTAGGTATTTGTAGTCCTTAGGTATCTGTCATAGTTTAAGTCATATTTTTAAATCCTTTGGTGAATTCATCTTCCTTTAGGACTTTTACCATTATTTCTATGAGAATGATCTAAGCCTTCAATTTCTAGACATGATTTTTCAGAAGTACCCCAATCCTGTACTTCTGAATGCCAAGAGTCTATGTTTATTGAGATACCCCCCAGTTTCCTGATACAATGGCCACTCTGGGGCTCAGTGCCTTATCTATACACCTAGTTAAAGTAAATGTTCTCTAAAGTTCCACCTCTCTCTAAAAACCTACTTGTTTATTCTATAAAAATGTACTCAGTTACATGTTACACATTTTTTCTATAGTTAGTAAAAAAGATCAATATAAATCTAAGAGCTAGAAGTTGCATCTATTTCTTCTTCCTAGAAATGAAAAATCTCTCCAGTCACATTTTGATCTGCATAGTCCTTCTCAAGAATTTTTATCATTAACAGATGGAATGCCAAATATGAGATTTATTCCTTAATATCTGATTCTGACCAATGCTTGACAGAGATAAAGAGATGTAAGTCATCTTGATAATATATTGATTAGTGTTCAGTAGATTCATTCATTTTGGTTAAGAACAGAACAATTTAAGTTCCAGCCCCTAAGAAATCTCTCACGAAAATAATGATTAAAAATCAGGCTAGGTCTTAATTGTCACCTTTGCCTAGGTCCACTGTATTTTGTTTTTAGTTTCCTGAGTTTTGAGTCTACTGATACTGTCATGTGTGATTGATTCCTTGTTTGCCTGGACCTATGCTTATCTGTTTTGTCCATATTAGTTGACCTAGTAGATACTAGGAAGGCACTGCCTTCCCCAGCATGATAGCTATCCCTTCTAACTAGAAACTGTTACCAATTGCCTATTCTTGTAATTTTATTGACTTTGCTGATTATACTATAAAAAATAGGCATTAATAAAAACTTAGGGGAAAAAGCATAAAGAGGAATATTATCCTCTGCCAGTGTTTTATCCAGAGATAATCATTGTTGGGATTATGTGCTACCAGGGATTTTTCTAGGTGTATATGTGTTTGAATGTGTATAATATGCACACATTATATATTTACATAGTCTATAAATACAACCATACCAAAGTTGTTCTATAGCTTTTGTTCACTTATGCATTGTGAACATTATCTCACGTTAATCTGTATTTATAATATTTCATAGCTATGTAATATTTTATTTTATGGACGTACTATAATTTAAGCAATTTTCTATTGTTGAACACTTAGGTTCATTTCTTTTCCTTTCTCTTTGACTTTTTTTCTTTTAAGATTTTATTTATTTATTCATGAGAGACACACAGAGAGAGAGGCAAGGACACAGGCAGGGGGAGAAGCAGGCTCCGTGCAGGGAGCCCAATGTGGGACTGGATCCTGGGACTCTGGGATCACGCCCTGAGCCAGAGGCAGATGCTCAACTGCTGAGCCACCCAGGCGTCCCTCTTTTTGATTCTTATGAATAATACAGAAATGAACATCAGGGCACCTGGATGGTCAATTAGACTCTTGGTTTCAGCTCAGATCATGATCTCATGGTTGTGTGGTGGAGCCCTGCATTAGGCTCTGCACTCAGTGGGGAGTCTGCTTCAGATTCTCGCTCCCTCTCCCCCCCCACCCTCACTCTCTCTCTCTAAAATAAGTAAATAAATCTTATAATAAGTTATAAATCCTAAGCTCCCTAGGATTATAAGGCTTAAACACATCAGAGAAATCTGAAGTCATGATACAGTTATACTTTTATTCATGCCTACTTTACTCATAGATCCAAGTTAATGAGTGATTTCATGCAAATAAACAATCAAATAAGGCCTGATAACCTATTCCCTTCACATATCCAGTATTTTCTGATGGCTTTGGGTTTTTGTTGCTTTGTCAAATGTGGTACAGCTGCCACCATTTTTAAGAGCAAATGTTTTGTTTCTTAGGATAATGAAGTAATAAGCATTGCTTCCTTATAAAAAAGGCATTACATAGCTGAGAATGATAAAATTTTATTGACTTACTGATGTTGAATTTGGAAATTGGTTCTTGGATTGAGTATTTGTTTTATCTGAGGGGTTTGCACATTTTTAGTGCTTTCCATGCTAGGGAGCAAATACTGCAATATTTCTTGAGTTTGAGGTATTCGTTTATCCCTGTAGATTCTTTTTTCATCATCTGTCCAATTTATGCCAGTCTTCTTGCTCTGGAAGGGAGTACTTTCTTTCATTTTGCTTTTAAAGTTGTGACGCAGATCTGGGGAGCAATCACAAAAATATGTGTATATATATATATGAATTGAATTGGCTCAACAATTATTTATTGAACATCATATGTCAAGGATCTATCTAAAAATTCTTATCCATTTGAAGCTTATATTTTAATTATAGGGTCAGAAAATAGCAAATAAAAACATATGTCAGATAATGATAAAGTTTACAGGATAAAATAAAGCTGGGGAGGGGAACAAAGAATTCTTGAGGGGGGGTAGTGGTTTCTATTTTTTTTAAAGGTGTTTAGGCAAGGCCTCCCTGGGAAGCTGACATTTCAAAGGAATTAGGGAGTGAGTCAAGCAGATACCAGAGGAAAAGAGCATTCTAGGCAAGAAAAATAGGTAAGTGCAAAGGCCCTGAGCTAGGAGCCTGATAGTGTATTGAAGGATCATCAAGATGGACTCCTAATTCTGGGAAACGAACAAGGAGTAGTGGAAAGGGAGGTGGGTGGGGGGTTGGAGTGACTGGGTGATGGGCACTGAGGGGGGCACTGGGTGACAGGATGAGCACTGGGTTATATGCTATATGTTGGCAAATTGAACTCCAATAATAATACAAAAAAAGATGGCACAAGTGCCTAAAGCAGATTGAATTAACTGGAAAGAGCTAAGATATCAGCTCAGATAGGTAATCTGGACTCAGTTTACACAGGCCATTGTAAAGACTGATTTTACTGAGTGTGAAATGGGGAGCTACTGAAAGATTTTGAGCAGAGGAGTGTTACGATCCAAGATTTGTTTTAGCAGGAACCTACTGTTATATAATCCCGTATTTTGAGATTGTTCTAATGAATTAGTGTGGGATGAGAGAAGAAAGGAATCAGTGGTGACTCCAAAGCTTCTGATCTTGGGAAACAGAATGATGGAGATACGGGAAAAACCATGGGAAATGCATGTTGGAAATCCCTTCTTTACTACAAGATATGAAAGAATTACTGTTTATTTTGTTAATTGTGATAATTATTATAATAACATCTAAAGAGAGTGTTTATCTCTCCCTTCCATTAGTAAGACTACTATAAAAAAAAAACAGAAGATAACAAATGTTGGTAAGGATGTGGAGAAATTACAACCCTGGTGCACTGTTGGTGAGAATGTGAAATGGTTCAGTGACTATGAAAAACAGTATGGTGGTTCCTCAAAAACTTGAAAACAGAATTTTTGGAATCCTATAGTTATTCTATGTCTAGGTATATGCCCCAAAGAGTTGAAAGCAGAGTTTCAAAGAGTTATTTGTATACATTCATAAAAGCAGCATTATTCAATTCACAGGAGCCAAAAAAGGTGGAAGCCTTAACAAGGAAGGAAATTCTGACTCCACCTCTACCATAGATAAAACTTGAGGACATTATGCTCAGTGAAATAAACAAGTCACGGAAAGACAAATACATTATTTATTTGCCTTATCTATACACCTAGTTAAAGTAAATGTTCTCTAAAATTCTGCTTCTCTCTAAAAACCTAATTGTTTATTCTATAAATATGTACTCAGTTACATGTTATACATTCTTTCTATAGTCAGTAAAAAAGATCAATATAAATCTAAGAGCTAGAAGTTGCATCTATTTCTTTTCCTAGAAATGAAAAATCTCTCCAGTCACATTTTGACAAATACAAATAATGTATTTGTCTTTCAAATATTTAATTCCACTTATATGAGATACCTAGAATAGTTAAAGTCAGAGAGATTCAAAGTAGATATTTGCCAAGAGCTGGGAGGAAGGAGGAATGGGAGTTGTTTAATGGGTATAGAGTTTCAGTTTTGGAGATTGTGTGCACAACAATGTGAGTGTACTTAACAACACTGAACTTTACGCTTAAAATTAGTTAAGATGGTAAATTTTATTTCACGTGTATTTTAACACAATTCTTAAAAATCCAATATACTAAGGAAGAGAGAAGAGGGATAAAAAGAAACCCTGAGTAAAGCCCGAAGGAAGCCTAGTAGACATCTTAAAGGATGTGGTGGGATTACTTGTAATTATAATGCCTGAGGCGGTATGGAGACAACATAAGAAAAATAATATATTTAGAATAAAACCATCAAACAGATTATTATTAGTAAAAAAAAAAGGTTTAGTTATACACTGAACTATTTATGGACAAAATATGATTTGCTGAACTTGCTTTAAATACTTTAGCAAAAAAATAAAAGAGTAGTGGGAATATAGATAGAAGAATAGGAAGATGCTGATAACTATTAAGGGTGGGTCATGGGTCCCAGTGGATCAGCTTATTCTCTCTACTTTTGTTTATATTTGAATTTTCCAAGTAAGGCTTTTTATAAAAGGAATTGTCCATTATTAAAAGTGAATGTTGACTATATTTTGAGAAAGTGAGACAGAGGGTAGTGATCAGAATTATGTCACTGAGGAGATCTAGGGAGAGTTGGGAGAGTACTCATTTGGACTTCATTTTAAAAACTTCAATATCTGCTCCATAAAAAAGAGAGAACAGTATAAGAAACTCCCTCTTAAACCCATCATTCAGCTTCGATAACTGGATTTCTTCTTGCTCAATATTTGGAACCCATCACTGGCTGGGTGAAATGGTTATAATGGTTACCTGTGCCTGTAAAGCCTGTTCCGAGGACATAGTAATGATGCCTGGAATGCCATGACTCACTTCTGGGTGCTGCTGGTCTAGCTAAATAGAAGACTGGGTACTACAAGAGTACAGTGTTTGTGTTTACCAAACCTAAAGAAGAAATGACTTGGATATAAATCTGTCTGCTAGGATTTATGACTCCTCCCCTGCTCTCCCCAGTCAGTTGAGTCTCTGTATCTGTACCATAACTTATCAGTAAATATAAACTCTTCCAGAACTGGAGACGCCTGACTGGACCTTTCATTAATCTCTGATAGAATCCATCTCAGTTCATACTTGGTAAGTTCAGTAATCGGAAAGGACAGAATTTCTTCTCTAATAAACTGAGTGCTAACAGAGCTAGGACATTTTAGAGGAAAATGTAGAGCCCTAAATGCATATACTGTAAATAAAGGGACAACACACAAGACTAGGAAAAGATAACTCCTTTTGAAGTGACTTACTTCAGTAAAAAAAAAAAAAAAAAAAAGAGTTTTTATTAATACATCATTAAGATTCACCGGGGCATATGCCTGTAAGATAATGTAATCAAGAAGCAATGAAAAAGCTCAGAACAGGCTGGAAAAGGTTGAGAAACATAATTTTTAGTAGCTGTGGGGGACACTGAAAAAGAAATCTCCCTTTTCAACAAAATTCCATGAAGACTACCTGTCTCCAATCTCTTTCCTATTTTATTTTTTTTTCAAAGATTTTATTTATTTATTCATGGGAGAGAGAGGGAGAGAGGCAGAGACACAGGCAGAGGGAGAATCAGGCTCCATGCCGGGAGCCTGACGTGGGACTCGATCCTGGGACTCCAGGATCATGCCCTGGGCTGAAGGCAGGAGCTAAACTGCTGAGCCCCCTGGGCTGCCCTCTTTCCTATTTTAAAATACACTTTAATTAGATCTGTACCTCTGTCATTCTACTGAAATTTCTCTGATCAAGATCCTGAATAAAACTTCCATGATGTAAAATCCAATAGTAAATTCATCTCACTTATTCAGAAGCATTAGACTTAGTTGATTATTACCCTCTCCTTGATATATCTTCTTAACTTAGCTTCCAGGACAACACATCCTCTTAGTTTTCCTCCTAACCCACAAGATGCTCCTTCTGCTTCTTTGTTGGTTCTTATTCTTTTCCTGATCCATCAGTACTGGAATTTCCAAGGATTTGCTCCTTAACCCTCTTCTATACCCATCCTCACTTAAGAGTCTCATCCAGGTTCTTGCCCTAAAATTCTATCTTTATCTGAAAAAATATATCCTAAATGTATATCCAGCCCAGACCTCTTCCTGGAACTCCAGACTCATATATCCAACTGCTTATTCAGTTACCTCTGCTTCAGTGTCTGAAAGGCATTTCAAAAACAAGTCTAAACCCAATTGCTGCTCTGCCCTCAGCCTTTACTATCTCAGTAGAGGATAACTCCACCTAGCTAGTTGCTCTGGAAACTAAAACTCTGGCAATTCGACAGTCATAAACAATTGTGAAATTATCACCACATTCAAGATCTAGAAAAGATCATTGTTAAGAGATTCCTTGTGTTCCTTTCTAGTCCATTCTTCCCTTCATCTCCTACTCTATCCCTTCTCCTATTAGGAAAGCTTTATCTGTTTTATTGTTGTCTCTATATATTAGTTTGCATTTTATATATGTGGAATTTCACATAGCATTTACTCTTCTGTGTGTGGCTTCTTGTACTCAGCACAATGATTTTGAGATTCATCCCTGTCATGTGTATCAGTTCATTTCTTTTTTTATTCTACGGTATGGAGAAGGTATCAATGACAAGGTATTGGGAATATATCAATTAAATAGATTTTTTTTCAAAGCTGTATTAAATACTATTTTTAAAACTCATATAGAAATTAAAGGAGGCAAGTATTTTTCAGAATCAGGAATAAAATGGCTATTAATCCTCTCTGTTTATAAAAGGGTTCCCATTAGCCAAATTTCATAGGATTTATTAATGATGATATAGTGAAAGCAACCTCTGTATTTATTAAAATCCTAAGCAATAAAAAAATACCTTCTGTTGGTATCCGTGTCTTCTCAGTCCAGCTGGGAGTTAGTGTGCTTATAGGACACTTGAAGGATGTCACTTTGAAACAGCTTCCATACAAGTTTGTGCTCTTGGGCTGAATTATTTCATGGATTGGCTTCTCACTGGTTTCCAACTGTCTGTGTTGGTTTTTGCTGAGCCTCTGAATCATATTTTGGGAGCTGAAAGAAATTGGGTCCTCTGATTTCAATGTCAATAGTGAACTATCTAATCAAGAGTAATGTAATGTCATGTTATATTTGTATATTACACCTTACAGTATGTAAAGGAGACTTACAGATATTATCTTACTTAGAGATCTCACCAGTCCTATAATAAAGGCAAGATGGCCTATGTTATCCCTATCTTACATCAGAGAGGGAATGTTAAGGAATCAGAATGGTTAAGCTATTTGCTCAAGATCACGCAGGTATAAGAGGGACAGGTCTAGAATTCACATCTTGTGACTTTAATACTTTTTCTATTTTCTCTTATTTTGATATATTGTTTGGTTTATTTCCATAGGTATGATAAATAATATATTTTTAAAAACTGTATTAGTTTGATCAATCCTAGATCCAAGTACAGGCATGCCTAAAGATGGCTTCTTACCTATTCTGTAGGAGAGTCTACATGTTTCCACACAACCCATTATACTGAATAGAAACAAAGCTCTTAGAGCCAAGAGCCAAGAGCCAAGGAAGCTCAAGAGCCAAGGAAGGAAAAAAGTATTTTCTCTTTTGGACAAATTCAGTCTATCCTCAGATACTTAGTATTCCATGGTTCAGATGGTTGTCCATGTCATTATTCCTGAGAACAGGAAAACTTGCCAAGGGTGCTAGTGATATAATGACTGGTTTAGACAAAGTTTACCTATGTTATCCCTGAATTTATTTATTTTCTTCCTCTTTCTTAAGATTTTATTTATTTATTCATGAAAGACACAGAGAAGAGAGGCAGAGACACAGGTAGAGGGAGAAGCAGGCTCCCTGCTGGGGAGCCTGATGTGGGACTCAATGCCAGGACCCGGGATCATGCCCTGAGCCAAAGGCAGATGCTCAACCACTGAGCTACTCAGGCGTCCCCTGAATTCATTTTCTAGTCTTCCAATTTTTAGGTACAAGTATTAGCCCTATGTGACCAATGTTCCAATTGCTATTACAGGTCATAATTTGATAGTCATCCAATTATTGTTATTGGATACTAAATAATTTTCTTATGCCAGAATTTTTTTTTTTAAAAGAGAAACTCAGAGAGTTTCTATCTGCGTAGAAATATCTAATTGTAAATTTTAAGGCATTCATTGGGGATAGTTTGAGAATACTAAAATCTCAAAATCCTTTAACATATATTATATAAGCACTGCTATGTAGAACACTGGCCTAGTCACAGATACTATGGAGACATCAATTAGCAATTGTTATAAAAAAAGCTACTTTTACCTGTTGCTTTAATTCAAAATCAAAATCAAAGAAGTCAGAGGAAAAGGAATAAGGTAGTAGAAGAATTCTAATTCCCTTACCTCAAATATCTTTTTAGAAGCCAAGCAGGAGCTCGTCCAGGTATTTTCACTAAAAAAGAGAATATACCATAAAAGTTCTGAATGCAGATTTTAAAGATGAACAAAACTTAGTATTTTTATTTCTTGACAATTACCTCATTTATACATTAGTGGCCAGCTTAACTGAGCTTATCTCCAATTACTCTGTTTTGGACATGAGAGACACAGAGAGAGACAGAGACACAGGCAGAGGGAGAAGCAGGCTCCATGTGGGGAGCCCAACGTGGGACTCGATCCCCGGTCTCCAGGATCACAACCTGAGCCAAAGGCAGACGCTCCACCACTAAGCCACCCAGGTGTCCTTCTTGTGAATTTTTGTTTTTTAGATTTTATTTTTTTATCCATGAGAGACACACAGAGAGAGGCAGAGACAAAGCAGGAGAAGCAGGCTCCTCATAGGAAGCCCGATGTGGGACTCGATCCCTGAACCCAGGATCGCACCCTGAGCTGAAGGTTAAGCCACTCGGGTGTCCCCCTTGTGCATTCTTAAGATATATAAATATAAAACTTATAAAAGCTGAATGTAAACATAATGAGGTTAACAGATACTTCCTATATTTAATAAAAATTAACAATGGTGGGTTTATGTCCCATGATAAAGTAGGGAATTTTGCACTTTGTGTTTTCTTCTCTGAAGTGCCTCTAGCTTTAGGATGTCCCTCTTTAATGTAATGGTAACACTAAACACATTCCAAGACCCAACTTGCTGGTTTCCTCTTACCAAGCCGATTTTTACACTGGTCCCTGGTGGCAGTCCAGCGCAATGACATTGTTAGATATCCCACCAATAGACAAATCTGAGCATGGAAAAGGATTTTACTTTTTAGCAGCAGTAGGTTTTTGGACTTCTAAGCAAATAGTTTCCCTCTCTAAAAACGTCACCCCCTTGGTATCTACAGGCTTGTTTTTGGTAGACTAGATTTTTGGCATGCAGGCAATATGCATCTTTAAATTTGTCAGGTAGGTTCTGCATGTCTGAAATGTCCATTGTTTTTAGATACTCATTGTTTTGGATACTCTTTATTGTTTTGGATACTCTGGTGACACTGGATGTCACCATACGTTAAACTTCTCTTTATCAAGGAAAATGTTTATAAAGCACAGAGGTAAGCTGAACTTAACCTGAAGGTGGATTTCAAATAAATTACAGTTTTCTTTCTCTCTTTCTTTCTTTTTTTTTTTTTAGGTTTATAAATGAATAGTTTTATTGGAGCTAAAAGTGAACTAACCACTTACTTTAGTTAACTTAGAAAATTTTCAATCTTTTTGTACTTAACACAAGTCTATTCCTCTTGATTTCCATGCAAATAATTTATAGGATTCACATGATCTTACACAACTCTCTCCAAGGTGCAAACAGAAAAATTCTTATTTTCTCAGAATCAATGTGGTATCCTCCTAAATTTTATCTTTTGCATACTTTTTTGGCAGCTATAGTGGGATAATGTGTTTTGATCAGCAAATTAGATACCTGACTTTAAAATGTCAAAGCTTGAGTATTTTCAGTGATAGCAGTTGTTACCGTGGGAATGTTCAGATGAAGAGGTACAGAGGTCACTGGAGGACAACATGTCAAATGAAACATCATTCATGCCCTTAAAGACCTTATCGCCTAGTGAGGATTACAATAAGGAATCAGGTAATTACAGCAGAATACAGTTAACACGGTGAGAGAGTGGATGAGAGTGCATTATTGGTGCGCACAGCAGGTGCAAGCCAGGCAGGTGCCTTTTGATAGTAAAATGTAAAGGTTGTGTAAGGGTTACTTAGGAAAAGATTTGGGAGGGGAGTGTTCCAAGCAGAAGGAGTAGGAGTTGAGAATATATGATGAACAGAGTCCGGTGCACTGTGGAAACAAATCACAGTTTTCACGGCCGTTTTATTTGGCTGCCCCACCTTTGAGTTCTGAGTCAGTCTTTCCCCCAAATGTCTTATCACTGTGTGAGTTTTTGTCACAGGCTACACACAAGACCAGACAGCTTACATGCAATGAATCCTTTTCCATAGTCCTTGGTGCTTCTTCAAAGATCTTCAGTTTTAGAGAAACAGCATATAAATTATTTTACTGTAGTGCTTCCCTGTATTCTCATCTTCAGACTATTTCCAAATTAGAGGACGTTCTTGTGTCACCTGTCAAAAAGGTAATTTCATGGCAGACAAACATTTTGATGGCTTTTCTATGGCTGGCAACAGTGATCTTGCAGGCTCAGGTCTACGGAGTTTATCTTCTTCCTTTCTATAAGGTCAAAAATTTCATTAAGTGTTTCTGCAAATTTTGAGGAAACTAAAAAGCGACCAAAAACTTACATAGTGAACGCCTCAAAATCACAGATAGGAAATCACGCTTTTTTTAGTACATGTGAAGACATGTAGCAGGTAAGATCTTTTCGTTTTCTTTGATGAGAAGTTTATAGACTGAATGAAATTTGCCAAATTTTACTTTTCACTGCCAACCATTCAGATACACGAGCGAAGTATCACTGAGATTTGGACAACACATTAACAATACACATCTTTATGTTTTCTGTGGTTCTGTTCTTTTTTCCTCTTCTCCTGGTGTGTATGTGTATTATGTGTGACATCTTCTAAAACTGTTCCACAGACCTTTGATGTTCTGTTCGTTTTCCTCCTTCTGGTTGGTCTTTGCATCTCAGTTTGGGAAGCGGGTCTTACCTATCCTCAGGCTCACTGATTTCTTTCCTCAGCCACTTCCACGCTGCTACGGATGAGGCCATCAAAGCCATTCTTCATTTCTGTTAAGTGTTTTTGGCTTTTAGCATTTCGTTTGGATCCTTTCTTAAACGCTTCCAGATCTTTGCTTATATTGCCCACCTGTTTTTACATGTTGGTTACCTTTCCCATTAGAGTGCTTAACATACTAATCGTAGTTTTTTTGCTTTTTAAAAAATTTGTTTTCAATTCCAGCACAATTAACATACAATGTTCTTTTAGCTTCAGGTGTATACATTACTAAGTACTCTTCATGATAAGTATACTTTTTTATTTTTTATTTTATTTAATTTATTTTTTATTGGTATTCAATTGGTCAACATACAGAATAACACCCAGTGCTCATCCCATCAAGTGCCCCCCTCAGTGCCCGTCACCCAGTCACCCCCACCCCCTGCCCACCTCCCCTTCCACCACCCCTAGTTCGTTTCCCAGAGTTAGGAGTCTTTCATGTTCTCTCTCCCGATAAGTATACTCTTAATCCCCTTCACCTATTTTGGCCATTTCCCCCACCCACCTCCCCTCTGGTTCTGTATAATTAAGAGTTTGTGTTGCCTCTTTGTTCATTTGTTTCTTTTTTTTTTTTTGTTCATTTGTTTCTTAAATTCCACATGTCAGTAAAATCACATAGTGTTTGTCTTTCTCTGACTTCTTTCTCTTAGCATTATACCATCTACCTCTATCCATGTTGTTGCAAATGCCAAGATTTCATTATTTTTTTGGCTATATTCCATTGTGTGCATATGTATGTATATATGTATATACATATCACATATATATGTATGTATCACATCTTCTTTATCCTTTCATTTGTCGATGGATGCTTGGGTTGCTTCCATATCTTATCTATCATAAATAATGCTGCAATAAACATGGGAGTGCATATATCTTTGAGTTAGTGTTCTTGTATTCTTTGGGTAAATACCCAGTAGTGGAGTTATTAGAACATATGATAATTCTCTTTTTAATTTTTTGAGGCTCTCCATACTCTTTTCCACAGTGGTCACACTGGTTCACATTCCCACCAACAGTGCATGAGGCTTCCCCTTTCTCCACATCCTTGTCAACACATGTTGTTTTTTATGTTGTTGATTTTAGCCATTCTGACAGGTGTGAAGTGATAACTCCATGTGGTTTTAAGTTGTATTTCCCTGATGAGTGATGTTGAGTATCTTTTCATGTGTCAGTTGGCCATCTGCATATTGTCTTTGAAGAAATGTCTGTTCAGATCTTCTGCCCATTTTTATTTGGATTATTTGTTTCTTGGATGTTGAGTTGTATCAGTTCTTTATATATTCGAGATACTGTTTATCAGCTATGTCATTGGCAAATATCTTCTCTCATTTGGTAGGTTGTCTTTTAGTTTTGTGGATTGTTTCCTTTTTTGTGCAAAGCTTTTTATTTTGATGTAGTCTCAAAAGTTTTTTTTTTCTTTGCTTTTGTTTACCTTGCTTTAGGAGACATATCTAGCACAATGTTGCCACAGCCACTATCAAAGAAATTACTGCCTATGCTCTTTTAGTGTAGGCTTTTTATGGTTTCTGGCCTCACATTTAAGTTCTTAATCCATTTTGAGTTTATTTTCTTGCATGGTGTATAAGCAAGTGGTCCAGTTTCATTCTTCTGCATGTAGCTATCCACTTTTCCCAACACCATTTGTTGAAGAGACTGCCTTTTTCTTATTGCCTATTCTTGCCTCCTTTGTCGAAGAATAACTGACCAAATAACTGAGGGTTTATTTCAGGGCTCTCTATTCTGTTCTATTAACCTCTGTGTCTACTTTTGTGCCAGTATCATATTGTTTTGATTACTACAGTTTTGTAGTATATCTTGAAATTGGGATTGTGATGCCTTCACTTTCATTCTTCTTTTTCAAGATACTTTGGCCGTTCGGGATCTTTTGTGGTTCTGCACAGATTTTACGTTATTTCTTCTAGTTCTATAAAAAACACTTGGTATTTTGATAGGGATTGCATCAAATCTGTAGGTTGCTTTGGGTAGTATGTACATTGTAACCATATTTGCTCTCCCAATTCATGAGCATGTAATAACTTTCCATTTGTATTATCTTCAATTTCTTTCATCAGTGATTTATAGTTTTCAGAATACAAGTCTTTCACCTTCTTGGTTAAGTTTATTCCTAGGCATTCTATTATTTTTGTTGAAGTTGTAAGTGGGATTGTTTTCTTTTTCTGTTGCTTTATTATTAGTGTATAGAAATGGAACACATTTCTTTTTTAAAAAATTTATGAGAGAGAGAGAGAGAGAGAGAGAGAGAGAGAGAGAGAGAGCAGGCTCCCTGTGGAGCAGAGAGCCTGATGTGGGGCTTGATCTCAGGACTCAGGGATCATGACCTGAGTTGAAGGCAGATGCTTAACCAACTGAGCCACCCAGGTACCCCAACAAATTTAGTGAAATCCTTGATTGATTTTTTTATAGATTAATTTTATTGCTTCTATGCTTCCTACTTTTTTTTATTCCTGCTTATGGTCTTTCCTTTTCCTCAACAACTCCCCTTTAACATTTCTTGTAAGGCTGGCTTTGGGATAATATATTCCTTAAACTTTTATTTGGGAAATTCTTTATCTTTCCCTCTATTCTGAATGATGGCCTTGCTGAGTAGAGTATTGCTGGCTGCTAGAATATTATATTTTCCTCTCAGCACTTTGAATGTATCATGGCCCCCTTCTCTGGCCTGTGAAGTTTCTGCTGAAAAATCAGCTGATAGTCCTATGGGCTTTCCTTTGTATATAATTGTTTTCTTTTCTCTTGTTGCTTTTAAAATTCTCTTGTTATCACAACTTTTTGTCATTTTAATTACTCTGTCTCTTGGGTTGATTTTGTTGGGGTCTTTCTGTGCCTTGTGGACTTGGATTTCTGTTTCCTTCCCTGGATTTGGGAAGTTTCAGCTATTTCTTCAAATATATTTTCACTCTCATTTCTCACTCTTCTCCTTTATGGGTCCCTATAATGCAAATGTTATTACACCTAATGATGTCTCTGAGTTCTCTTATAGTCTAATTTCAATTTTTATTATGTTTTTCTCCCCTGTTCAGGTTGATTAGTTTTCATTTGTGTTCTCCAGGTTGCTGATCCATTCTTCTGCTTCCTCTAGTCCACGATTTATTCCAACTAGTGTATTTTTAATTTTGAGTTATTGAGTTGTTCATCTCTGATTGGCTTTCTGTCTTTTGTTGAAGGTATCACTGAAGTTCTCCACTCTTTTCACAAGTCCAGTATCTTTGTGACCATTACTTTAAATTTTCTATCAAGCATTTACTTATGTCCATTTTGTTTAGCTCTCTTGCTGTGATTTTTGTCTTTTTCTTTCATTTGGAACATAATTCTCTGTGTCTGTTTCCAGTGTTAGGAAAGCCAGCTATGTCTCCTGCTCTTCAAAGTAGTGTGGCTCATGAAGAAGAGGTTCTGTAGTGCCCTGCAGTGTGTGTCCTTTGTTCACCAGAAGCTGCTGCTTAATTAAGAGGTATCTCATTTTTGTACTTTGTGCACCCTACTATTATGGTTGAGCCACTTTTGCCTCTAGTCCAGTCATCTGCATTGGCTCTCTTTGCCTGTTGTAGGTAGGTTTTTTTTTTTTTTTAAGATTTTATTTATTTATTCATGAGACACACACAGTGAGTGAGAGAGAGAGAGAGAGAGAGGAAGAGAGAGGCAGAGACACAGGCAGAGGGAGAAGCAGGCTCCATGCATGGAGCCCAATGTGGGACTCAATCCCAGGTCTCCAGGATCACAACCTGGGCTGAAGGCAGTGCTAAACCGCTGAGCCACCCAGGCTGCCCTGTACGTAGGGTTTTGATCCTGTGTTGTTAGTGTGCCAGTCTGGACTGCTTTGGCAGCTCTGGAGCTGGAGTAAACTACGCATTTGCCAGAGATACTGTAGTACCAAACTACTGGACGCTTTCCGTGTTGTCCTCTGAGAAGTTTTGATTGGTGGGTGGGGCCTATTTTCAGACTACATGTCTGACCCAGCTCCACTGGTAGGGCTGCAGGTGGACTGGTGGTGTGTGGTTATTTCCAATCTCCCTTGGGTGGGAGTCACTCTAGAGTGGTGCTGGTGCTGGTCTCTGTCGTGGCTGCATGCACCTTTTTGGCCTGTGGAACTGCTTTAGGCGGGTTTCTGCCAATGGCATATTGGAGGGGCAGTTCATGTGGTGTTAGCAAGGTTTATGCAGGTCTGCTGTGGGAGATGACCTGGAACTGAGGCCTGCTTGGAGGGTTGTGTCTGAAGGAAAGTGTGGGGGTGGGGCACACTGTTAGCAAGTTAGGTAGGGAGTGTTGGCACAGTAATGTTTCCCACAGGTGTCTGTGTGTCTAGGCTGGGGGTGGGGTAGGGAAATGGCACCTGCCAGCTTTCTTATTCCTGGAGAAGTCTCCCAGAGATTCCTGCCCCTCAAGAACACGCTTTGAGATGAGTAAACAAATCTCCCTCCTGTATACCCTGTGTGTTTTCAAACTGCTGTTTTCATGCTGTATCCCAGTGAGGCTGCTGTAGTGCTGTCTCTTTAAGTGTGGGGACTGAAGTTCCCCATTGCCTTCCTGACTCTCCCAGAGTTGAGCCATTGATTTTTAAAGTTCCAGGTATTAAGCCCCGCTGATTGGAAGAACTCTCAAAATTATGCCCCTCTTGTTTTCTTGCAGGTTCTCCAGGCCTGGAGTGCTTGGTGTGAGCGTCTGGTACTCTTTCCTCTCCACATTCATGGCATTCCTTCCTATAGCTCCTGACCTTGTCTCTGCCTTGCCTACTTGTGTTGTGGGGTAGGGAAGGATTTTTCCTCCTTTACATTTAGCTATGAAGAGTCCTGTCCTGCCAGTCTTTGGGTGGTTTTCTGGGTTATTTACACTGATGTGGGTGTTATATCTAGTTGTATCCATGGCATGAGGTGATCACGGGAGCCTCCTACTCCACCATCTTCCCTGGAAGTCTACAGTGCTTAATTTTCTCATATGGTAAATCAGTCTTGCATTTCTGGGATGAATTTTATTTGGTCACTGTGCATAATCCTCTTAGTATGTTACAGGATTCAGTTTGCTAGTATTTTGTTTTTGTGTCTTAATTCTTAATAGATTCAGATCTTGGTTAAAAAAATATTTATTTGGCCCCTGGAATCCAAACAGTTGTCTTTCTTGAGATAATTTCTCTGGTACTTCTCTATCCCCAACGACTCCAATGTAATCCCATAACACAGCAGGGAGCATTTATCCCATTATGTTTGTCACTCTTTCTGCTTACTGAGAATAGACTGTATTTCCATCGTATGTTAGTATCCAGCACAATCCTTGACTAGTATAGCTTGAGACTTCTGGGAAACATAACCAACAGATTTTTTTAAAAGAACATGAACAAACATGAAAAAGATATTATATAACAAAGACTGATTATAAGAGAGTGGCTGCGACATAGAAGAATAGTGTCAGGGAGGTTAAAATATCGAGTTAAGATATGAATCAATATTGATAACAAGACGTAACTTTTACTTCGCTATACTCAAAATGAAAATATATCACAGAATGTTTAAATCTGTTCTTCTGGGATTATATTACTAACAATCATCCTGATGGATGACAAAGAGCAGAATCTCTCAGTTCTTAAGTTGCTTCTGTCTTTCTATCAAATAGTTTTCTTCTCTCTAGAAAGGGGAGAATAAATACTGGTAAGAGAAGACAGAAGTCAAAAGGCTCTGAATGAGTTATTTCTAGCTCCAGACATATTACATCTCAAGTAAGGAAAGAATTTACATATAAGATCAGAAAACCACTGGCAAAAAAATTTTTTTTAAGAATTCAAGGAAGTGACTCTCTGCTCTCTCTGCTACTTGCCTAACTTGTCATTTAAGACTGCATCATAATTTAAGGATCAATTCCTTCAAGAAAACATTCCCCGAGACTTCCAGGCTGGATTTGATCCTGTTCTCTGAACAGAGAAGTTTGTGCATATCATTATCACTCAGCCTATCTAACTCTTATTGAAATGCACATCATGTTATAGAACTTGGTTTCTATGTTGTAGAGAAAGCGGTTGCCAAAAGATCTTTTTCATTTGAACTAACAACATTATGGAAAGAAAGAAACCTATTCAATATGAAGAAGGGTTTGATGGGCTAGGTTCTGTTTGGCCTTTTACCATCTCTCATTAGAGCTCCCTAAGTGGTGAGTCACTAAGGGTGGTCTGCAAATGGCCAACATCAGAACTGTCTGAAGTAACTTACAAAAAATGTAGATTCAGAAGCTGACAACAAAGACTAGCTCAGAATCAGAAGCTGGGGTTGCCATAAACTTCCCAGGTAATTCTCCTGTGTATTAAAACTTTAAAATCAAACATTCTACAAGACAATGGGGCCCATGATCTTCAAAAATGCCAAGCCTGTGCATGATGAAGGCTGAGTGGCTATTCCAAATTGAAAGAGAATAAAGAGATATGGTATTTAAATGTGATTTTTGCTTTAAAGGACATTATTGTTACATTATTGTAATACGATATAAAATAGTATTGTATCAAAGTTGAATTTCCTGATTTTAATGTAAGACAGTGTTCTTATTCTTGGAAAATATATGTTGAATTTGCTGAGGAATAAGGACATATGATGTCTGCAAAAAAAAATGGATTGGGGAAATATTAGATAGGCAGATAGAGTTCTTCATACTATTCCTGAAATTATTTCAAAACTAGAAGTTAAACTTTTGTAGGCTTTCTCTTTTTAAGTTTTAGGACCATGCCAACTTCAACCACTGTTAGGAAAATAGGAATTACTGAAAGGTTTTGGGTAGTTGTTTTACCTAATCTGATTGGTGTTTTCGATCACTTTTGTGGTAGTATGAAAGGTGAAATTAGGATGACAATATTGGTGGCAAGGAAGGCAATTAGAAATCTCCCTGTAAATATATAAGAATCTGAAAAGGATGATGACAGTTAAAATGGAGATAAAGAGATTATGAGGTAAAATCCACTGGATTCAGTGGTTGACTGGATCTCAGGGATGGAAATGGAAGGAGAAAAATATGTTAACTCATGTTTATAGCTTGAAATGGATGGTTATGTAGATAGTACTGATACCAAGGTTGTAGAGAGAATACAGGAGGAACAGCATTTAGTGTAGAATTAGGTGAAATTGAATTTGGATATGTGGGACATCTCTGTGGAAATGTTTAGGAGATAATTACATATAAGTCTAAAGCTTTGTCAAAAGG
The DNA here is from genome assembly GCF_048164855.1 of Canis lupus baileyi. Lineage (NCBI taxonomy): Eukaryota > Metazoa > Chordata > Mammalia > Carnivora > Canidae > Canis > Canis lupus. The sequence goes on along the minus strand of NC_132852.1, from coordinate 49,432,654 downwards.
TCAACTGTATAATACAGATATTTCCATCTGAATATGCATACACATAAATATAGAGCACAACAATACTTCATACTTAAGATAAACAGTTCATGAAAGGCTGAATCTAAGATGACTTAACAGGAATAAATTTAAGGCCCAAGACATTGAACCAAAATACCAACTGGAGAAGTAGAAGATGGAGACACCCTGTAGCAGCACAATGAAAACAAAACTTTATGGGTTTGAGTATACATAAACCCAATTTATCAATATTTTAGGAAAGTTTCCAAGAGAACAAATGCAACCGTAGGCTGCATTAATGGAAATCTAGTATCAAGAAAGAAACAAATGAGAGTGATGATTTATTGTACGCTCACTAGCTGACATCCGTAATACTGTGTTTGGTTTCACTCAAGCTTGAACAGTGACAGAAATGAATTGGGTGGTAAAGGACTTGACTCATCCTGTACTGTGGGTGATTGAAAGAAACGGAAGGAAAGTTTCAGGGAATACACGATAGCTTTAAAAAAATACTTCAGATCTATCATGTGGAAGGGGCATTACATTTGTTCTCATTTTTTTCAAGGAGAATCAGGGAAAAGGAGTCTGTCAAAAATGTTTACTTTTCAGGTTATTTCATTTTTTTTGTTTTGTGTAATTAAAGAAGTGGATGAAATTTACAGACACAAATGTTTTTAACTCAACATAAAAAGAACATTTTTAATGCTAAAGCTCTGTCAATGGAATGAACTGTCTGGCAATTAAAGTAAACTACTTAAAAAAAAATAAAGTAAACTACTTGTCACCAAGTGTAGTCAATCTAAGGTTGAATGAGGCTGGATCCTATAATATAGGTGAGGCTAGATGACTCTCATCAAAGTTTCTCTCTTCTTTAGAATTCATGAGATGAAAATGAAGAGATGAGACAATGAGATGGGTACTCTTTTTTTTTTTTAACTAGATAAAATGACAAGAAAGCAATTTGATATATAAATAATTTCTACTGGCTTCCTATATGAATTTCTAGAGCTAGAGAGAAAAATAAAAATTTGAGATTCACAATTTCTGGGAAGGTGAATATGCTCCTTGGCTATCAGTTTGAAGATAATCTAGTTTCTTACATGCAGATCTTGATCAGATACATAAGGTTAAGTAACTCACATTTAGGTGACTTGTGAGCGCTCATTACTGTCTATATTCCTAGTTTACTCACCCAAACCTTGATTAGGGAATGGTCTTCTGAAATAGTCAAATATACAATCATCTGATATATTTGGCTTTATATCTAGAAAAGATGATAAAAGATCATTAGTAGCATGAAAATAATTTGAGGCTTTTATACTTCCTATTTTTTATATTTTGTAAACAAAAATGGCTAGAAGATAGCATGTAAATAGTTTAGCTCAAATGAATTAAAAACAACAGTCCTCAAATATGAATTTGTGTTGCATTTTTGCTATTTATTGCAAAAATCGAAAAAATGTTCATACCCTCTGGAACAGCATTTCCTTTCTAGGAATCTATCATAAATAAGAATATATACAGAGTTATAAGGTCTTCATTATTGTTTCTAACAGAAAAAAATAAGCAAAATCCAAGTTTAACAATGGAGGTAGTTAAATTTAAGGTTCACTAATACAATGGAATACTTTGCCACCATTTATTAACATGTAAAGAAATTTATAATACACTGTAATTTTAAATGAAAACATAGGTTGCAAAATAACATGAATATTCTGTGATTAACAAGGAGTTATATATGCTCAGATGTAGAAAAGGTCTAAAATAAATATTCTAAAATGTGCTTTTCAGTTTTAATAACAGAAGAATATGTTAAAGTTATATATAAAAAGTGATTTTCTTGGATGATCACTATGAGAAAGAGTAGTTAAATTTCAAGTCAATTAACCATATTAGTTATGGTTAGAATTTTCCCCTTTCTTTGGTGTGGTTCTTTTTTTTTCTCTTTTAAAGATTTTATTTATTTATTCATGAGAGACATACAGAGAGGCAGACACATAGCCAGAGGGAGAAGTAGGCTCCCCAAAGGGAGCCCGATGTGGGACTCAATCCCAGGACCCCAGGATCATGACCTGAGCCAAAGGGAGATGCTCAACCACTGAGGTGTGGTTCTTATTACCATTTCTATTTCTAATTAGCCTGATAGATCATAAATTAAATGGATCTATATACACATATATATTTTTAATTAGGTTATCCCAATTCCTTTTTGTAAATAAGTGTGGTATAAATGTATAGTAGTAGAAATAGGCAAATTCATATCCAACCTAGCAGATTCTAGTGGAAGCAAATGAATACTTCATAATTTTCTCTCCTGGGCTCATCCTCTATTAAGTTAAGAAATGAGAGGACCAAGATGGTTTATAAAACATAAAATGCCTAAATTCTGTTTAGAGGAAAACCTCTCAAATCAGAGATATCCATCAAGTACATGGACCATTCACTCCAACCCTCCAGTGTAGCTGACCACTCCTTTCTCTATGCTCTTTGAGAATCCAGTCTAGAATACGGGCATTGCACCTATAATGCTGCACTTAATTTGTTTACTTGTTTCTCTCCCCCTGTTAAAAGTTGAGCTCCTGAGGGCAAGAAATGGTATAGCATACTTCTTAATATCCCTAGCACCAAGCACACTGGCAACCTCAAAGATGTGGCACAAAAAAGTGTGTATTGAATACATTGTTTAGAGAGGGTAGAAGCAGAACATTACCTTTCACATCAGAATTTGGTTCTTTGTGTCTTTGCACTAAGTGTCCTTTATCACATGCCTAATGGAACACAGAACAAAAAGGAAAATAATAGTATATTGTAAACATGAAAATGCCATATATTTCCTGTATCACATTTGGTATAGTTTTCAACATTTCTCATTTTATCATTACAGGCTTAGAGTGGACAAAAAAATCTCTTAAATCAGGGACTCCTAGTATCTTTCATAACACTGTTTTTCTCCAGCAGCAATGAGTGGAAGAAAATATTGATATTGTATTTTGACACTACTAAAGGGAGTTAAAAACATTTTTTCACTTCATATAGAATTTATTTACAATGAGAAAGACAAAAATGTCCCACTTCCCACTTATTAAATGAGAATAAAGATGTAAGAAGATAAGACTATGAAATGAAAAATATATATAAAATTGTGTGAAAAAGTATAATTGATTACAAAACTGTATTTATATAAAAAAGATGAAAAGCATTTTCTCATATCTTGTGAAAGTCCAGAGTAAGTAAGAGCATACACATGATGCTGCTTTTTACTTTGAAAAAGGAGTTGCCAATAATGTCCCAGGTAGACTAAATGAGACATAAAGCACTGCTGAATTATGACAACAAATCCTTACTAGTCTAAAAATCGTGTGACCATTAAAACATTTTAAACTTTTGTTTAAAAAGTTTGTTTCTAAACTTTTGTTTCTGCATCTGTGGTATGTGGATATTATAAAGAGTTTTCCAAAAGGGCAAAAGAAAGGAAAAAAATGAAAACAATATTTTTTTTGCCAACATGTTATGCATAGCAACTCACGATGGAAAGTGGACTATGAATTAAAAACTAAAATCTCTGCAGATAAATTTGGCAGCAAAAATTGATATAACCATTATGAAAATGAAAGTATAAAAATCAAAACTTAATAACTGAAGGCAGAGATTAAGGAAAAATACTCTAGAAAAAATTTTACAAAGTTAAAAGTAGCAATATTATATAACCACTACAATTTAGAAAGGTGAGATTAGGCTGGAGAAATTCACTTGTGATAAGACTTGATTTGATGAACACAGTCATTTTTCACCCTCTTCCCTTGGTTGAAATGATGCTGTAAGCCACAATAAATTATTACATTCATCCTATAGAAAATCACTAGACCAGTGTCCTTCTGAACATGATCTCCTAATTCTAACCATGCCATCTATAATTGTTTGTTTTTGCTGAAAGCCTTTAAAATCAATTATTGCGAATGTCCTGGTAGGAAATAAAGTTAAATAAAATACTTGAAAATAACTTAAAAATATTATTTGGGGGAATGTTTGGATATCTTACAAACAAATAGTTCAGAGCATGAATTTAAGTTGTCATCAGGCATTGAACTCAGTTAAGATGACACTGTTCACTCCTCTTGCCAAAGATTATTCGAAAATAAATTTCAAGATCGAAGGTTAAGAACTCCTACTAGTTTGTAATCGTATTTATAATGTATGCAGCCTTTTCAAATGACCAATTGATGACAGATTTCCAGCTGGAAAATCCAACATTAAATACAGATTATGATTTCCTAAAAATTTTGAAGCTCCAATCAAGGAAGAGGAAAATATATAAACATTTAAATATAAAGGAATTTATTATATTTTACATGAAATATAGCTTGGGTAGAGGAGAAAAACCACTAGGTGGATATGTTTATGAGAAGTAAATAAATATGGGTCTCATAAAATCTACATACAAAACAATAAAAAAACCAATCCCCCCAACAAAATCTACTTTGGTTACTGGGTTCTGCAAATGTCTTCACATACTGAGGTTGATTAGAGAGTTTACTGATTTTTTTTTAAAATAATTTTGGCCCTTTCCCAAGCATATTCATGTTGCTTAGATTGCACAATTTACAAACATGAAATCAGGTATCAATGTAAAAATATGCAATGTTGCTATAACAATGTGCTTTAAAGACCAGACTTAACAATTTATGAGGAATACTGCACCAAATGAATGCATGCATACTGATCAAATCTGAATAAGTTCTGTGGATTGCATCAACATCAGTCTTATGGCGTTGATATGGTATAACAATATGCAAGATGTTAACACTGGAAGGAGAAGAAAATGCAACAGAGTTCCTGTACATGTATTTCTTTACAACTTCCTGTGAATATGTAATTCTTTCAAAAGTTCTTTTAAAAAAGCTATCTTTTTGTCTGGTTCTCCCCAAAGGCAAAGTTTCTGACTTGAGTGTCTCTGGAGTTGGGGGTGGGGACATGGCACTCTTCTTTTAGTGACACCCATTTAAGGAGGGGAGCTGTAGGTGGAAAGAGGGCAGTAGTCCCAGGTCTTCTCTATTATTTTGTAAGCTAGGGTGAGGGCAAATAGGGCCAAAATATGTAATGTAGCACTCGTGGCTACATTACAGACAGAGTATCTGTCTCATGCATGGGGCTTGGGTAGAAGAAGGGAGCCCCTACCCCTTGGCTGCACTCACCTGGAACTTAGCCTCAATAGTAGGTAGCTGGAGGCAGGATATGATATACTGATGCCCTGACCTTCTTAGGCAGATAGCCCGCTGACTGGCATCTGTGGAGCAAGGGGGCCCTGTGTTCCTGGCCACACTAGTCTGGAGTGGAGTTTGTTTCATTGAACTGGGAGGTGTGTGGGGGGGGAATCTTGATTTAATGCCATAGGCTCTTGCTGTTTTCTTTTTACTGAGTTTTAGTAGATTTTCACAAATACATGTTTTGTTTTGTTTTTTGTTTTTTTTTTTCATTTGCTATCTGCCCTTAGGACAATTTCCAGAAATTTTAAATGGTTGTGGGTTTTTTTTTTTTAATATCACCAATTTTTGCTAGGTGAATGGATTTGCAGAGCTCCTCATGCTGTCACGATGGAAGTCAATATCTCAGCACCATCTCTTCTTAGACTCTTGTACTGCCATTGAATTTTTCTTAGTTTCAGTTTATTTCTTCCTGCTATCCTAGATATATCTTTGTAAGATGCCTCAAATACTTTTCAGAGTAAAGTAAGTATAAATGAAATTTAAATATAGCACCTTAATACAACCCACCTCTCATCTGTCAAGGTTCTTTGGTGTTTTTATAAACAGCAAATAATATGTGCAAAGTTTTAATAATTGGCTTTTCCTGGAGGAAAAATTAAGGTATAGGAAGTGTATCAAGAAAGGACTTGACATTCTCTGGCAACCATTGTTTCAAGAACTGTTAATAAACAGATCAATGAATACCTCTTGCTCTTCTCTGTTGTTTTGAGGACTTGCTACAGTAGGATTTCTTTCCTTCTTTGTTTTCAGGTACTTTTTCTTGTTTTTTATCTAAATAAAATAACAATATTTAAAAATCAATATTTAACACATCAAAGATGGTATATATTGCAGACATAAAACTATCTTGAGACTTCTAGTTCTAGGAAGACAAAGTACTTTTTCTATTCTTCTCACTATGTACAACTAAAAACCCTGGGTATTATATACAAAATAAACATAAGAAACTTTAAAAAGTAGAAAGAAGAAGGCAGACTGGTAAGGGACCTCATCAGGAACAGAGGAGCAGCAGGATGGTAAGTAGATACTGTGTTTTGTTTTCACTTCATATATCCCAGCTTTTGAGCTGGAGAATCAGCAACTCAGAAGTGCTAACAAGGGGCACCTGGGTGGCTTAGCAGTTAAGCATCTGCCTTTGGCTTAGGTCGTGATCCCGGAGTTCTGGGATCGGGTCCCACATCAGGCTCTTTGTGTGGAGACTGCTTCTCCCTCTGCTTGTGTCTCTGCCTCTCTCTCTCATGAATAAATAAATAAAATATTAAAAAAAAGAAGTGCTAATGAGTGAGGAAATAATGTCTGAAAACTTCCCAAATTTGATGAAAGACATAAATGTAAATATCCAAGCAGCTCAATGAACTCCAAGTAAGATGAATTCAAAAACCTATGATGAAACACGTTATAACCAAACTTTCAAAGATAGAGAATCTTGAAAGTAGCAAGAGAAAAGCAAATTGTTACATTCAAGAATCCTAATAAAATTATTAATAGGTTTCTCCAGGTGCCTGGATAGCTCAGTTGGTTAAGCCTCAGACTCTTGGTTTCAGCTCAGGTCATGATCTCAGGATCATGAGATTGAGCCCTGCATCAGGCTCTGTGCTCAGTACAGAGTCTGCTTGAAGATTCTCTTCCTTTGTCCCTCCTCCGGCACACATTCTCTTTCTCTCTAAGATAAATCTTAAAACAAAGATTATTAGTAGATTTTTCATCAGAAACTTTGGAGCCCAGAAGATAGGGCACCAACATATTCAAAGTGTTCAACAATGGCATAATTGTCCTTCAAAGGTTAAGAAGAAATTAACACATTCCCAGATGAATTCACTCAGCTTTTGTTTGTGGCCACTAGACACATTCTGCAAGAAATGCTCAAGGGTGTCATGCAAGGTGAAATGAAAAGACAATGGACACTAACTTGAAACTTTAGAGTGAAATAAAGATCTCAAGGTAACAACACAGGGCATTATAAAAGCTAGTATATTTTTGTAACAATGGTTTTAAGAGTAGTTTTTGTTTTCCATATAATTTAAGAGACTAATATATGTAAAAGAAGGGAACCAGTTATTAATGTAGTTTCATCCTGTTGTGATCAGAGAAGGTATTTGTAAGATAGCTATCTTTAAAAATCTATTAAGACTTGCTATTAACAATTATATGCCAACAATTAGATAACCTAGATGAAATGGACAAATTCTTAGAAATACAAAACCTACATCACAAAGACTACATCACAAAGAAAGAAAATTTGAATCAGTAATCAAAAATCTCCCAACAACAACAAACCCTAGACTTGATGACTTCATGGGAGAATTCTACCAAACATTTAAAGAAGAACTAATACCAGTCCTTCTCAAAATTCTCTAAAAAAACTGAAGAGGATGGGGGATCCCGGGGTGGCTCAGTGGTTTAATGCCTGCCTTCAGCCTGGAGCGTGATCCTGGGGTCCTGGGATCGAGTCCCATGTCAGGCTCCCTGCATGGAGCCTGCTTCTCCCTCTGCCTGTGTCTTTGCCACCCCCTCCTCTCGTGAATAAATAAATAAAATCTTAGGAAAAAAAACTGAAGAGGATGGAACACTTCCTATAACTCCTATGAGGTCAGCATTATTCTACTACCAAAGCCAGACAGACACTACAAGAAAAAAAAAATTATAGACAAGTCTCTCTTATGAACATTAATGTAAAAAATCCTCACCAAAATACTAGCAAATTAAATTCAGCAGCGTATTAAAAGGACGTACATACTGACCAAATAGGATTTATTCCTGGAATGCAAGGATGGCTCAGTATAGCAAATTGATCAATGTCAAACACCACATCAACAGAATGAAGGAAAAAAAAACCCATATGACTATCTCAATTGATGGAAAAAGGTATTTGACAAAATCCAACACCCTTTCATGATTAAAAAATCCCAAACACAGGCAGCCCAGGTGGCTCAGTGGTTTAGCGCCACCTCCAACCCAGGGCCTGATCCTGGAGATCTGGGATCGAGTCCCACATCAGGCTCCCTTCATGGAGCCTGATTCTTCCTTTGTCTGTGACTCTGCTTCTCTCTCTCTCTGTGTCTCTTATGAATAAATAAAAAATATCTTAAAAACTCAAACAAACAAGTCATAGAAAGAAACTACCTCAACACAATAAAAGCCATGTATGAAAAACCTACTGCTAACATTATGTTCAATGATGAAGGATGAAAGCATTTCTTTTAAGGTCAGGAACAAGGTAGGGATGTTTGTTTTTATCACTTCTATTCAACACAATGCTGGAAATTCTAGCCAGAGCAATTAAGCATGAAAACTTTATAAAAGGCATTGAAATCAGAAAATAAGAAAATGATCTCTGTAGATGACATGATCTTATATTTTTAAAACCCTAAAGATTCCACAAAAAATCTATCTGAACTAATAAATTAAATCAGCAATGTAGCAGGATACAAAGTCAACACTCAAAAATCAATTGCATTTCTATACACAAAATAATTTGACAAAAAAAATTACAAAAAATCACGTACAACAGCATCAAAAAGAATAAAATACTTAAGAATTAATCAAGGAGGTGAAAGAATTATACAATGAAAACTACAAAATACTACTGAAAGAAAAAAGACATAAATAAATGAAAGTGTACCTCTTGTTCGTGAAGTGGAAGCCTTAATTGTATTAAAATATTAGTACTACCCAAAGAAACCTATGGATTTAATGAAATAAAATCCCAATGACACTTTTTTTGCAGAGAGAAGAATCCATTCTAATATTCTAATATATGAATCCCCAAATAGCCAAAGTAATCTTGAAAAAAAAAAAAGCAACAAAACTGGAAGGTTTGTATTTTCTGATTTCAAAATTTACTACATAGCTATAGTAATCAAATCAGTGTGGTATTGGCATAAAGACAGACATACAGATCAATGAAAAGGAATAAAGAGCCCATAAATAAATCCCTGCAAAAATAGTCAAATGATTTTTTGAAAAGATTTTATTTATTCATGAGAGAGAGAGAGAGAGAGAGAATGGAACAGACACAGGCAGAGGGAGAAGCAGGCTCCATGCAGGGAGCCTGATGTGGGACTTGATCCCGGGGCTCCAGGATCACGCCCTTGGCTGAAGGCGGTGCCAAACCACTGAGCCACCTGGGCTGCCCATGGTCAAATGATTTTTGACAAGGGTGCCAAAACCATTCAATGGGGGAAAGGACAGTCTTCTCAACAGATGGTGCTCAGGAAACTGGATATTCACTTGCAAAAGAATGAAATTGGGACCCTTGCCCAATACTAAATACAAAAATTAACTCATGGGACACCTGGGTGGCTCAGCGGTTGAGTGTCTGCCTTCTGCGCAGGGTGTGATCTCAGGGTCCTGGCATCGAATCCCACACTGGGCTCCTTGCATGGAGCCTGCTTCTCCCTCTGCCTGTGTCTCTGCCTCTCTGCCTCTCATGAATAAATAAATACAATTAAAGAGATTAACTCAAAATTATAAGTAAGACCTAAAAGGATAAAACTCCTAGAAAAAACATAGAACAAAATTTGGCAACACTGAATGTGGCAGTGACTTATTGGATATTCTACTAAAGGCCAACAGCCAATCAGGGACTGAGGTCTTCATCCCAATGGCCTCCAGAGAACTGAATTTTGTCAACAATTATGTATGTGAGATTAAAAGCGGATCCCCTTCTTCACTCAAGCCTTCAGATGAGACCAGAGCCTAACCAACACCTTCACTGCAATCTTTTGAGACACCTTAGACAGAAGCAAGCACCCAGCAAAGCCACTCCTAAACACCTGTATCACAGAAATGGTGTGATAATAAGTATTTGTTGTTTGAAGCTGCTGCTTGGGGGTAATTTGTTACTCAGCAATAGACAACTAATATGTCTGTCTTATTCCATTCAGCTGCTATAACAAAATACCACAGACTGGTTGGCTGGAAATAATGGAAATTTCTTTCTCATAGTTCTACTGGGAAAAGGTTGAGATCAGTGTGTCAGTATGGTCAGGTGAGTGCTCTCTTTTGGGCTGCAGACTTCTCATTGTATCCTCACATGGCAGAAGGGACTGGGGGTCTCTCTGAAGCCTCTTTTATTTATTTTTTTTAAATTTTTATTTATTTATGATAGTAAGACAGAGAGAGAGAGAGAGAGAGAGAGGCAGAGACGCAGGCAGAGGGAGAAGCAGGCTCCATGCACTGGGAGCCCGACATGGGACTCGATCCCGGGTCTCCAGGATCGCGCCCTGGGCCAAAGGCAGGCGCCAAACCGCTGCGCCACCCAGGGATCCCTGAAGCCTCTTTTATAAGGTACTAATCCCAATTAGAGGGCTCTGCCCACATGACCTAATCACCTCCCAAGGGGCCCACCTTCTAGTACCATCATATTGGGCATGATAACTTGAACATATGAATTTAGGGGAGACAGAAATATTCAGGCATAGCATTCTGTTCCGGGGCCCTCAAATTCAAGTTCTTCTCTCATGAAAAATGCATCCATTCCACCCCATTCCATTCCAACAAGTTATGTGCTTCCCAAAATACAGTGGTGGGACAGGTATAGGACAGACATTCCCAAAGGGAGAAAAAGAAAAGTAAGGATGAAGTGATGGGTCCCAAATAAATTAAAATCTGGCAAGACAAACTCGACAAGATCTCAAGGCTCAACAATAATCCTCACTAGCTCAATGCTCTGCCTTCTGGACCTACTGGGGTATCAACGTCACCCTCACAGCTTGACAGGGTGCTGCTCATGCCTGGCTCTCTGCCAGGGGCACTGCCCACAATGTAGCTCATGGCTCCAGGCAGCCTGCCATCATATCCTGTTGGCCTCAATTGCAGGCCATCTATCCTGTTGAAATCTAGGTGGTAGTGGCCCTGATAACCTCTAAGCTACCTCTGAGGCCTTCTTTTTTATTGTCTTGCAGAACATTGCACTTTTGGAAATGGATCTATGATACTGTCCGGTAAAATTCAAGGAGCATGACAGCCTTCCTTCACTCTGTCCTCTCGCCAAGCCCTTCAGTGCAAACTGGCAGTTTCCCTGATGGGGTGGCTGATTGGTTCTGTGGTTCACACACACACTGACTTCCTTAACAAATAGTTGATCCTCTACATTCTTCTCTTCTGAAAACACATTCTTTTATTTATTTATTTTTATTTTTTAATATAAATTTATTTTTTATAGGTGTTTAATTTGCCAACATAGAGCATAAGCATAACTCCCCAGTGCTCATCCCATCAAGTGCCCCCCTCAGTGCCCGTCACCCAGTCACCCCCACCCCCCGCCCACCTCCCCTTCCACCCCCCCCTAGTTCGTTTCCCATAGTTATGAGTCTCTCATGTTCTGAAAACACATTCTTATTTTTTGTAATATGGCAGCATGAGAATTGTTTAAAGCTTCACTTTCTGGTTCCTCTCTGCCCAACAATTCCTTCTTCCTTTATCTCTCCTTGTACTTTTACTATCAGCAGTTGGGAGGAATCAAGTTGCTCTTCAACACTTTACAAAGAAATCTTCTCAGCTAAATATTCACTTTTATCACTCACAAGCTCTACCTTCCATAAGACACTAGAACATAATTCAGCCAAATTCTTTACCATTTTGTGGTGAGGATTGAAATTTTCTCAGCCAATAACATGTTCATTTCCATCTGAGACCTCATGAAAATCACCCTTAATATTCATATTTATGTCAATGTTCTGTACATGATTATTTGTGTATTCTTTAAGATGGAAACTTGCTCCCCCTCTTCTTTGGGAGCTCTTGCCAGAATCACCTTTAGAAGTCCCTTCGTGGCAATATCAGCATTTTCTAACACGCACTTCAAAACTCTGCCAGCCTCTACCCATTATCCAGTTCCACAGTTTTAGGTATTTGTTACAGCAGCACCACACACTTGGTACTGAGAGAGCAGCGTCCTAGTTTGTCTTGGTCACCTCCTAATACCATCATGTTGTAGGTTAGGGTTTCAACATACGTATTTGGTGAGGGCATAAACATTCGGTTACCTAACACTGCCTGCAATCCCTACTCCTCCTAATTTCCTCATTATGCACTTATCATTACCTGACACATCATATATTTTACTTATTTCTCATTATTTTTTATTTCTACCAATTAGAATATAAGCAATGAAAGAGGATTTTTGTCTCATTTTGTTGTTCACTGCTATATCCCCAGCACAGCTGAAGCTCAATATATAGTCATTAAATAAATGAATAAATGAACATTGGATTTGCAGTAAGGTGATGTATGTTATGCTACCACCTCTCATTAACAAGTGGTGTGGCTTTTGAGAAATAATCTTCTGGATCTTTGGAGTAAGGGTGTTAAAAATCCTAAGGTTAGAAAATTCTATGACTTAAAGATATATTCCATAATCAAAAAACTAATAATTCTTGCTATACAATAATTATACAACTGCAAGCATTTCTTTTGTCAGATTGCTAGTCACAATAAGTACCTACTTAGTATATCCATATAATAGGCAGAAATTTTCAATCATACCTGAGAAGTTAACTTGAGAAGATAATTCTGAGACTCATTGGATTCTGAACTGTCAGAGCCTCGGCTACTACAAAAAAATAATAATAAATAACTTTGATGTAATAATTATAAAATTATTTTAATTATTATTTATAATTATATTTTATTTATATTTACAATTTTATTTATCACTTTAATTCTATAAGTATAAAAAATAGATAGCAATATTTTGGTGGCATTTTAAAATTTCAGCTGTAACTTTTATCCTATTATTGGAATGGTTCTAATTATAAAAAGAATGTTTACAAAGGTAAACATTACAGATGAATTTGTAAATATTATAAAGTGTAAATGTCTGATAGTTCTAGGCATCTTAGAGTATTAGAAAAACAACTGAAGTTGGAACACATCAAAATAAACAAATCCATGAGTTCAAAACGATACTTTCCATCTGCAAACACACTTATTAGTCACCTCTGGGGGTTGCAGGGGCACTAATTCAAAGTCTGAAAAATTTATAAGGAGAGGAAAAGAATCAAATATTTGTTTTGTCTTTCCTACAGGAAACTGTATGAAATTAGTACCTTCATTTTTCCAACAACATTCCCTTAGCATTACATTTTGCATTTATTATTCACTAATTTAGAGTATGTAGTGGCATCTCTATAAATGTGTTGATTCTCTGTGAGTAATGTCAGCATTAAAAACAATTTGAGGGTGGCTCTTTTGGTAAATCATCCACCTTTGGCTCAGGTTGTGATCCTGGGGTCCTGGGATCAAGCTGAGCAGGGAGCCTGCTTCTCCCTCTCCCTTTGCCCCTCCCTCAGTTCATGCACTCTCTCTTGCTTACTCACTTTCCCTCTCATATACTTAAAAATCTCTTGGGATGCCTGGGTGGCTCAGCAGTTGAGCATCTGCCTTTGGCCCAGGGCATGATCCTGGAGTCCTTGGATCGAGTCCCACATCGGACTCCCTGCATGGAGCCTGCTTCTTCTTCTGCCTATGTCTCTGCCTCTCTCTCTCTCTATGTCTCTCATGAATAAATAAATAAAATTTTTATTAAAAAATATTTTAAACATAAAAATTTTAAAATTGGAGTATGTCTTTCACATACAGTACATAATAGGTGCTCAATTAATATTACTTGACTAAATAACTGAAGTCTTGATGAAGTCAGGCCAAAGTAAACTGCATGGAAAAAATTTTCCTCCAGCTATAGTTGGGATTTTCATTGAGACTGAGAATTTTATGTCCTACTGTTATAAAGAGCACAGTAAAAGAGCACAAGTTATATTACATTCACCATCTTGACTTACCTAGACTCTATATCCAATGTAATTTCTTTAAGAGAAGTATCTGAATCCTCAAGGATTTTTTCCAAGTTTATGTGTTTTTCCATTTCTTCTAATTCTTTCAGGCACTGATAATACTAGGGGAAAATGATAAATTAATTATAAATTAACTCCATTTCCTAATTAAACTAATTGAATATTTCTAGATATCTAGAATCATAGCTAGGAGTCTATCAAGTACCAGAAACCCCAAATACTGGTCGGATATTAAAAGAAAAAACTGCCATTGGCCCTTAGAGTTAGGTTATGTTATCTGATAAACTGGAGTTTGATGCTTTAGCAAATGGACTTTGCTTACCTTGGTTCGGTCTGGATCACAATAGTCCAAGAGAGAATCACAAAAATGATATCCCATTGACTCCAAGTCTTTTGTGTTGAAATGAGTGCCTCGTTTATTACCTAAAACATCAATAGGTTTATCCACCACTGAGAATGAGTTAATCATTTGTCCTTAACAGGTAGACCTAAGTTGTACAACAGAGAGTGTAAATAAACAAAATATCTAATATGATTCTGTATCCTGTCCTTTGGATTTTCTTCTCTAGGTCAGGTCATTTAACAGCTTATTGCTTTCTCTCATTCCCTCTCCATGCCTGGATCAAAGCTGACTAGTTTATATTGTAAGGCAGAAGAAAATTTAATCAGGAATTATGGAATACTTGGTTACCAGCTATAAACTAACTCATAATCACTTAGTGAAAAACTTGGGTAAATATTTTAATGTTTTCATCATCATAGATAATGTTTTATCAGTTTCAGGTGCTTTATTTTTATTTTTTTTAAAGACTTTATTTATTTATTCATGAGAGACACACAGAGAGAGGCAGAGACACAGGCAGAGGGAGAAGCAGGCTCCAGGCAGGGAGCCGGACGTGGGACTTGATCCCAGGTCTCCAGGATCATGCCCTGGGCTGAAGGCGGCACTAAACTGCTGAGCCACCGGGGCTGCCCAGTTTCAGGTGCTTTAAAAAACAAATTATATATGTGGATTACTAGCACTTGCCTTTGAGTCAATAAATTTTCTAAAAATATAACAATATCTTAATATGGAATATTCTAAGGGTAAACTGGATGTGACTAAAAGATTTCTCAAAGAACTGAGTGCTTCTGTTAAAATATAAACTGGCTCTCTCAAAGAACCACCAACAAATAGCAAATCTGACTTGCAAATAGCAAATCCACTAAAAACATTTCTATACTGAGGCATCTGGGTGGCACAGTCGGTTGAGCTTGATTGTCTGCTTTTGGCTCAGGTCAGGATCCCAGGACTGGAATGAAGTACTGCATTAGGCTCCCTGCTGGGAGAGAAGCCTGCTTCTCCCTCTCCCTTTGCCTGCTCCCCTTATTTGTGCGCTCTCTCTCTCTGTCGAATAAATAAAATAAAATCTTAAAAAAAAAAAGCCCAAACATTTCTGATGTTTTACATATGAGTGAGCATTGCTTTTTCTTGAAATCACAAGTCATCTGTAAGGACTCCTTCTTAGAAACAAGATGAAAACAAGTAACTAAAGATTAGTTCATGGTATAACCAGTTAGGTATTCTCCATATGCTAATGTTTCCTTTTCTAAACCAAGGGAAATGATGAGCTGGAGATACACAGAATGGTAGTTTGTTTATTCATCCTACCTTATATATAAACATGTGATTGGATACCAGCATGCATTTAAGTAGGAGGAAAGTGCTCACTATCACACTGTCCACATTATTAACCTCACATTAAAAATGTTTCTTTGGTTTAAAGCTCTGAGAGCCATGAATGAGAACACTTGGTCTTACCCAGGGTAGATCCACAAAAAGTAGCCTCCATGGTAAAGCTGTTTTTGATTCCCATTTTCCACATTACTACCCTGCCTGTTCCCTCTTTGCGCTTCTGAACGTTAAACTTGCAAGCTGAGAACGAAAACTAAAAAGAAGCGAATAAAAATGAGAAAACGTGTTTTTCTGAGTACAAGGTCTTCCTCAGGAAGTAGGGTTGAAAATGAGAAAGTAATACAAAAGCAGTAATTCTCTCTAAAGCTTCAGGGGCTGCTTTTATTTCTAAACCAGTGGAAATCACTCATTTTGAGGATGATATATTTACATTTCTCAGAAGTACAGATTTGAATGCCAGCAATACGTTTTACTTTTTATATATGACATATGCATTCAAACCCCACCGATTAATTTTTGATACTGTTGGGATAAGCTCTTATACTTTAAAAAACTTATATGAAAGGGCTTAAATGGTTAGGAATAAAGATTAATGTAGATGTTTTGAATAGAATAAGGATGTTTTATTTTCACAAGCTTAAATCATTGGAAAGCTGTCCTGAAAGATTGTTAGAATGTCAGTATCTATAAAATTTTGCGATTTTATTTACAATAAAATTAGCTTGTGTTTCACTCTATGTGTCTGACACATGTGTAGATTTGTGTAACTACTATCACACTCAGGATATAGGACAATTCCATCACCTCTAAAAAAAACTCCCTGTGTTATTCCTTTGCAGTCACAAGTATTTATTTTAAAGCTACAGTAAATTATATTTTTTTCAGTTTTGGTTTCTAGTTGTTCAGTGTGTATATAGAAATGTAGTTCGTTTCTGAGGGTGGACCTTGTTGTGTAGGACATTGCTAAACCTACTTATTAGTTCTAGGAGGTTTTTCTGGTGCATTGCTTTGGGTTTTCTATGAAGAAAATCATGCCATCTTTATTCCAGAGTGTCTGTCTATTATTTCTTTCTGTTGCCTTTCAGCACTTGAACCTCCAGCATAAGGCTAAACTGAAGGGGTTAGGGTGGCTATACTGGCCTTATTTCTGACCTTAGGAGGAAAACAGTCTTCCATCATTAGGAATGGTGGTAGGACAAGGCACGTATTTTTCTTCACATTTTCAAATTATTGGTCATTAAACATTCCACATAGTTGCTTTTTTATGGTCAATTGTATAAGCCAGTCAAAATATATAAAAAAAGCAGTTTACGGAATAAAGTGATCTATCCTGCAGTCTCACATGGGCAACATATAATAAAAGAAAAGTTAATCATCTTAAATGGTACTTACTTTATCTGGACAATTTTTGCTTAGCATAAGTGGAAAGATTCGCTGCTGTAAGTATAATGCTTTACATCTATCACTACCTTCACAGCCGTACATAAAGATGTTCTTTTTTCTACTATGGCCATGAAGGTCACAATATAAAATAACCTCTCGTTTCTCCATCAATCTACCGAGAAAAAAAAGGAGCAAGGTAATAAATTTTACCTCTGCATTTTTCTATGCGTATAACTATGGATTTACAAGTCTAATATCCAAATAAACAGAATTTCTTATATCATTGCTTTCAACTTCTTTCTCTTATCCACACTGCATATTATTAACAATTTTAAGACACCTACAATAATTTCCTATTAGCCATACATAAAATATGAATGCTTACCTTCTATTATAAGGACAAAATTTACCTTACTCCCAAGACTCTCCAACAGGCTCCCTCTGCTTTATTATTCTGGTTTCCACTATACACAGAAAAACAGCTCTCTCCTACTTGGCCCATTAGCTTTCACAGAGATTCTTTCTGACTAGAATATCTTCTTTATTCATCTCTGTGAGTTCAAATACTGCCCCTCAGCCCTCAAGGCTGACTTCATGTCTCACTTTCTAACTAGTTAAGACCACAGATTTTTTTTTCAATAAATTTATTTTTTATTGGTGTTCAATTTGCCAACATATAGAATAACACCCAGTGCTCATCCCACCAAGTGTCCCCCTCAGTGCCCATCACCCAGTCACCCCTACCCCCCGCCCACCTCCCCTTCCACCACCCCTAGTTCATTTCCCAGAGTTAGGAGTCTTTCATGTTCTGTCTCCCTTTCTGATATTTCCCACTCATTTTTTCTCCTTTCCCCTTTATTCCCTTTCACTATTTTCTTTCTTCTTTCTTTCTTTCTTTCTTTCTTTCTTTCTTTCTTTCTTTCTTTCTTCTTTCTTTCTTCTTTCTTTCTTTCTTTCTTTCTTTCTTTCTTTCTTTCTTTCTTTCTTTCTTCTTTCTTTCTTTCTTTCTTTCTTTCTTTCTTTCTTTCTTTCTTTTTTTGTATTCTTGGAGCACATAGTATTGGTGTTATGATTTCCTTGACACTTGCCTTGGAAAGTTTTCATATTTTTGATATTTAATCTTGTTAAGGATAAGTAATGCTTTAAATCACCTAGAATAGTGCTATGCACACAGGTACCCAAATATTTGTTAAAAATTGGCTACCTGACAACTTGGTGCTGAAGCCAATTATTACACAACCCTTAATTAAAGCGGTAAATATCACTCAGAAAAATGGTAACAAAGTTTGGATTTTTTCTGGTAAATTTCTAATAAATAAGGAAATTATTATACATTTCTTAGTCTGCATAGCTTAGGCATTCAATGAAAATTAAAGCAATAAAAATATCCCCCCAAACTGACTGATTAATTGACTCAAAATTAATTAAGTAACTTTGAGAGGCTTTAAAAAGATTTTTAAAAAGTGGTGGTGTTATAAAGAAGATGTGGTTTATGTATACAATGGAATATTACTCAGCCATTAGAAACAACAAATACCCACTATTTGCTCCGAGGTGGATGGACCTGGAGGGTATTATGCTGAGTGAAATAAGTCAGTCTGAGAAGGACAAACATTGTATGGTCTCATTCATTTGGGGAATATAAAAAATAGTGAAAGGGAATAAAGGGGAAAGGAGAAAAAATGAGTGGGAAATATCAGGGAGGCAGACAGAACATGAAAGACTCCTAACTCTGGGAAACGAACTAGGGGTGGTGGAAGGGGAGGTGGGCGGGGGGTGAGGTGGGGGTGACTGGGTGGCGGGCACTGAGGTGGGCACTTGACGGGATGAGCACTGGGTGTTATTCTGTATGTTGACCAATTGAACACCAATAAAAAATAAATTTATTTTTTTAAAAAAGTAGTGGTGTTAAGGTGGTAGGATGATGGGCATTTTTTGCCCCCCTTTTTTCATATTTATAAACTTTATGTATTATATTACTTAAATAATCAATATTACACATACTATTTGTTATGCCTGGAAGGATAAATACCAAAAGGTTAGCAATGGTGTTTGTAGTAATATGAAATGTATTACTTTTAAAACAAAAATATTAAAACCTAAAATCAAAACATTCAAAGCATAGTTTTCGATTAGGAATAATACTCCTTTAAACTACAGTGAAATCCCAGCGTGAGGTCTGTTACATGTATTGATTGATTACCCTTTTCTCATCTGGTGCTCAATAAATTCTAATTGATAACCTAAAACTGCATAAAGCCACTAAATGATCATTACAAGTTTTTAGAAAACTAAGTGGATTATAAAGCAAGATTATCAAGTTAGGGCCTTAAATATGAAATATGCTGAACATTTTAAAACCAGTATTTCCCCAATTTAAATGATCTTTCAGTTTCTTACATTTAAGTCCAAATAAACTTCTGAGTGACTCCCAAAGATATGTCATTACATCCTTCCAAAGGGTCTCTATAATTTTACATGAATTTTAAATCACTTGAGAAATGGTTTGGGTCTTTTTTCTTACCCACAGGTTAAGATATTCTAAGTGTCTTATACTAAGCATCCTATACTAAAACTTACTGAAACTTTCTTATTCTCATATTCTTTAAATATACTAAATCTTAGATATACCTACAGCTGCTTTCCTTCCCACATATATGTGACTTCTTATTCTGCTTACCTACCTATGATTCATTGCATTAAGGTAGTTTTCTTTCTTGGAAGTCTTTCTGAAACTTACTGAATAGATTTCTGCCTTAACCTTACAAGGTAATCTGAGAAGAATGGAGACATTTAAAGTATTTTCCACAGAGACAAGCCAAAGGGCCTTGGCCTATAATCCATCTTCTGTTGGACCAGAAACCCTTAATGTCAAAGAGCACTAAGTAGACATTATAGATATTCTAATCAGCTCCCTTTCTTATAATTTTTTTTATTTTGGAATTTTAGAGTACACAAACTTTGCAAAGGTAGTAGAGCATAAACATATACCCCTTGCCCAGTTTCCCCTACCGTTAACATATCACATAACCATGGTACAGTGTTCAAAAACAAAGAAACCAACATTGGTACACCACTAGTAACTAAACTCCCAATCTTACGGATTTCACTAGTTTGCTACTAATGTCTTATTATCTGTCCCAGAATCCAACTTAGGATATCACATTGCATTTTGCCTTCTTGGTTATTGTTTGCCAACCCCAGGAAAATAAGGAAGTCATGTTTTGTTAGTTTTTGTTTTTGTTTTTGTTTCTTATCACCTAACATTTCTCAGATAACTGCCGGGAATCCTGGAGTCCAAATTTATGAGGCTTATGAAAGCAAGAGTTTTCAGTGTTTCCTGTGGAGATCTGTACTTCACTCCCTCTGTGCCTAAGCAGATAAAAGGATTAACATGGAAGTGAAAGTTGAGGCTGAACTGAGAAGCATGGAGTCATGCTTCTCCATGTTTCTGAAACCTGTCAACTCCTCTGAGGGATGAGGGACTGGAGGTATCCTAGAGGGCCTCAGCCCTGAAACGGAGTTCTTGTACTTGCACTGGGGGCCCTGGTAACAAAATGGGATCAGCTATAAACACTCTCTACAATAGCGCTTATTTTTGTAAATATGTGAATAATCCTAAATAGTTTACAAAGAGTCTTTACATCTGTATCTGATTCATTAACATTGTTTTCTTTTTATATTTGAGCTAACCCTGACCTGAATACATTTAGAACTTTCAATGTTCCATATTTTATTTGGGGTACTTTATTAATAATATTCTGATTTAATCCTCCTGTGTGTTAAGTATCATTATTACCATTTTAGATGAGAAAACTGGGGTTTAGATTGTTTTTAAATTGCTCAAGGTCACAGTTAGCAAATGATATAGAAGGATTCCAATCTGATATTTTAACTCCACTCCACACTCTTAAGCAAAAAAGTTGAGACTTTGGACTTGGAATGGGGTTCTGTGACTCTAATAAATCTTTTTGTTCTAGCACATGCCTGATTGTGATTATCTTAATCTATTAAAGAGTTCAACCATTCAACAAATATTTATATATTATGTGCATTTGCTGTTCTAGATTCTTTGGAAAATTTAAAGCTTCAATTTTTCTGGGGGAATATAAGACTATTATTCATCAAAGTTTTAATAACTATATAACCTAATGGTCAAAAGACTTATCATGTTAAAGAGTAGACTTATCATGATGAGCACTGAATAATATACAGAATTGCTGAATCACTATATTGTATATCTGAAACTAATTTCACATTGTATGTTAACTATACTGGACTTAAAATTAAAAACTTAATAAAAAAAATGCTCATCATAGACCAAGGTATGATCAACATAGTGCCAGCAGACCCAGTGAGACAGAATTAATTTTTACATGTAAGAGACTCAAGCATCCCAAAGTAAACATTAGTGCTACATTTAGCTTTAGCAAGAAATCACATTTCATTTGGGATATGCAAATTTAACTATTAGTTTCACAAAGCATTAAAATGTTTTAGAAATTTATTCATTATTTAAGAAAAGGCTAGTGAATCCAGTGGCATAATGCCAGAAAGAAGAGTGGAACGAATGAGCAAAGAATTAAGTAGCCAGAGTTTAATTATCAGTTAAGCCATCTTAAAAGCTAGAGTAAAATGAATGAGCTGTAGAAGCAAAAATCTAACTACTGAGTTTACTAAATAAACAGAGAGGTAATCTGAGGCTTATTTTACCTACGGATCATGTTCCGGGTATACCAAACAGAAGGAAATGATTCCTTTAGGAGAGATGTATAATTACGATTTAAATCTCGTCCAGCTAAGGAACAACGATAATTTCCCACAATCACACCATCTGGATTCAGCATGGGTACCACCTTGAAGATGAAAGTGTCCCGAAGCAACTGCGCATCGCTTGAGTCTCCTAAAATATAATCTAGGAAGCCTTTCATGATCCAAGAGCTGTTGGTTTCTCCTGGATGTACCCTGGCAGTCAAAATCACAGCCTTTCGCTTTCTTGAGTCAGTGTTCTTCAAGGGAGTAGTGATTGTTAAGACATACACCATGTTCCTAGCAATTGTGTGGCACAAGACACGTATTTTACAAAACTTTGACCGTGCTGAGTCATGATTGATACTGGAAAGATATTCTTGCAAGTTGGTATAAGTATACGGATAGCAGTGAGCAAAGTAGCAGGTATCTTTGTTGTGTGGAAACTGAAATGTCCATGTAAGAGAGAAATAATGGCGCCCATCTTGTCCCTGGTTGTTCCTATAATACTTGATTTGATCTCCTATTCTCTGCCAGCCAATATTATGAGTCTTGGCATCTTTTTCAGAATAAAACAGTGGGCGCATACCCCGATTGTAAAGGCTAGCAGGCTTAGTGAAATTGATTATAGTGAATCTGTAGACTATTCCTGCTTGGGTATTAGTGACTTGGAAATAGTACCACTGGGTATGTTTATTTGTGAAGAGGTCAGGGCGCACAGTCAACTGGTATTCATATTCAGCCCTAATACACAAAAAAGAAGGAAAAAGAACACATAAAAATGTAAAAATGACATTTAAATTAAATAAGGAAGATTATTTTACTTTTACCTATTCGCAGAAAGCCTTATTTCCCCTGAAACTGCTTATTTAGGCAGCATCCAATAGCAAGTAATAAAAGTTTTGAAATTTTCTCTTCTATTGGATGTGAAACTGCTTCTATGCTAATTTTCTAAAGGCCTTTTTATTTTTTTGTAATTCAAGAGAGCACATTAAAATGAGCATTTGATGAAAAATTCTTTATTTCAGCCCAATTATGTTTCCTATAAAATAAATGATTAAAGAGCTCTTGAAACTCAAAGTCCAATGTTTTGTTTTGTTTTTTTTTACTTCAAATATATATTCCTGTTTTCTATTGGATTCATAGTCTCAAGATCTGAAACACTATCACTGAGAAAGGTTTAAAACATATAAATTAATATAACTACATGCATTTAAAAATTTGAAACTCTTCGAGGATTGTATTTGGTAACTATTTGCATTCTCCAAACTTAGTCACTGAGGATACTTAAATAAAGGTAAAAATAGTTTTATTGATACATTTGTTTAATACACGTATACACACACAGTCTTACTGGGTTAGTTGTGACTTTTTCTTTACCAAGTAACCTTCTATTCCATCAGCACTATGTACTTCCTTTGTGTGTACTGTGTATTATCAACAGTGACCTAAGAATAGATGAAATGAATAATGCGAAACCATAGCTGTTGCATCTAGTGAAGGGTATATGACGGTTAATGAAGAACTGTTTTATTTTCTGTACTTAAATATTTTTATAGTAAAAATTTTTTAAAGAATGACCTTGGATAGTACACATGTTCCTAAACATATTTTACGGAACATTCATCCCAAACACCATTCCATTAAAAAGTTTGAGAAGCAGTGCGTGTGTCTGTGTAACAGTTCACACTGGCAAATTAAAAATGTACAGTATAGAAACCGGTTCAGAGTATTTGAGTCCAGAATTCAAACCTGTCTCTAATTTGCATCATACTTCAAGGAACTGCAGTTCATTTGTGAATACTAAAACTTTAATGTACCTAATACAGAAAATAATAAGTAGTTGGTCTAGCTCCTCAAATAAAAATAATTAAAACCTACACTTTGACTACCTTCTGTAGATTTCCACTCTCAAACCTTGCTTCAAACATCAAAGTATTGTCATAGTCATCCACAGGTTGCTTCAGGGGTGTTCGATTGCCCCCTACTCGGGAATACACAAAACAGGGTTCCTTGTAAGCTGATGATAGAAGAAGATACTATAAAGATATCAAACCATGTCTAAAGTATATATTCTATATATAGAGAGCTTGAAGCCACAATATAACTGAAGTATCACTAAAGATTTTAAATTTTAAAGTAATTTGACACTAACATACAGATTTGTTGAAATACAAAAGTCTAAGAGTATTCAGACTAGAAAAGTAATGCCCCAAATAATTTCATGTATTTCTCATATTAAAAATGTTTATTCTGCTTCTGATTATTATGGAGTAATTGGTCCTGAACTTGCCCTTTCACTATAAATATCTATAAAGCTAGACCAAAGAAAATGAATTGTTTTCATATATATGGATAACACACAGACTAGAACTATATAGAATGTTTGAAAAAAATAAATACATGAAATAAGGCCATGTCTAACCCTAGCCTTTCTTCCTGGAAATACCATCTAACTACATCTTTAAAAAGTGGCACTTAAAAATAGCAGAGCAGTCTTACTGAGCTGAGGAGGCAAGATTGTTGCTTAAGGCTGCTGAAACTTACAAGGCAGGACACCAGAGATAAGAAAGCTACATAGGGCCTCAACAGTCTACAGTGGTGGTTCCCTGGTCCTTGGCTAAGGGCTTGGCTATATAAACACAGGATAAGACTCAGCAAGATAAGAGTGTGTTACTGTGGGACTGAGATATTAGATATGCAATTCTAGAAAATATACTGTACTTCTAAACTATCCAGAATGGAAAGGCTTCATTGACTACCTCAGGCATTCAATCACGACTCCAGAAAGGCTGCATATTAGGTATAAGTACCACATCCAAGGGTAAGGACCATGACCTAGAACTAAATGACTAAGACAAAAGGAAAATAGATTTGCCCTTATTAAAAAAAATAAAAATAAAACCAAGATGCCTGGGTGGTTCAGTTGGTTAAGCAACTGCCTTCAGATCAGATACATAAATAAAATAAAATTAAATATAAAATAGTATAATATAAAATAAAATAAAACAAAACCAAGGCTGAAGGAAGTAAAATGATCTGCCAGCAATTCAGCTGCTTACTGGAACAAAATTCAGCATAATTTTTAAAAAGAACAGACTCCAACTAGGTATCTTTCACAATGGCCTACATATGATTGAGAAAAATTATGAAACACAAAGAAAAGCAAGGAAAATATGATCCATGTTCAGACACACACACCCCCCCACACACACACACACTTTCAACACACCCCAAGATAATCCAGATGTTGGGATTAACAAAGGACTTTGAATATATATACATATATTTAAAGACTTAAAGGAAAAGATAAAGATAATGAATAGGCATATAGTCTCAAAAAACCTCCCAAACTACAAAAAAAAGAACCAAATGAAAATTCTAGAAATAAAATATACAATAACTGAAATTAAAGATTAATTAGATGGTTTTAAGAAAAATTGGATATTGCAAAAGAAAGACTCTCTGAACTAAAAGAAAAATTAAATACAATTAATCCAAACTCAAGGACAGAGAAGAAAAAAAAAAGATACACTGACATGTAGAACATAGCTAGAAACCCACATCTGTGTAATTGGAATTCCAAAGGACAGAAGAGAACAAATAATATGGAAAAAAAGAAATAATGACTGAAAAGGTCTCAAATTTGAAAAAAATCTCAACTCTATTAACCTATGGACCTACGAAGTTCAGCAAACATCAAGCAGGATAAACATAAAGGTATCCAAATCTAGGCAGATCATAGTCAAATTGCTGAAAACAGCCAGAGAGAAAAAGACACATCATACATAGAGGGAACAATGATAAAAATTATGGTTATCTTTTTAATAAAGACAGTAAATGTCACAAGACAATGGAACATCTTTAAGGAAAAAAATCTTTAGGGGTACCTGTGTGGCTCAGTTGGTTAAGCATCCGACTCTGGGGTTCGGCTCCGGTCATCATGTCAGGGTCCTGAGATCTAGCCCTGTGTTGGGCTCCCTTCTCAATAGGGAGTCTGCTCCCCCTCCCTTCCTCTGCCCTTCTCCCTACTTGTGCACACACTCACTCTCTCTCAAATAAATAAATAAATAAATCTTTAAAAAAGAAACAATCCTTAGAAAAAATAATAGGAACCGAAAATTCTATACATCCAGTTGTTTGGGGACTTCCCTCTCCTAATGCTACACATCTGGCTCTCTCAGGCCTAGGAAACACAATGATTTTGCTCTATAGACAGTCCTATGCTGCTTTACCAACCCTTGTTAGTCTGCCTTAATTCTGTCCACTTTGGTAAGTTATACTCCCATTAAACTTTCTTAAATTACTCCAAGTATGCCATCCCATTTTTGACAAGACCCTGACTGACTCACCTCAACTATTTTAATATTTTATCAGATCTTATTTAAGTTACATATGGAAGTTCTAAGGCAGGTTAGCCATGTAAATATTTGAAATTAAATACAAAAATCAGGGATGCTTGTCTTTATTCTAGTTGTTAAAAAATATGTGAGTATATAATTTCTAGAATTGCTTACTACATAGGAAACAATCCTGGTAAAATTTTCTGTTTTGCCATCCCTTTAAATTATATATATATATATTCATTCTCTGGAAGTTCTTGCTAAGATATAGAACTCTGATGGTGAAATGGTGCAAGAGTCCCTTACTTCCTTACATGGGTGCTTTAGGAGCAACACTCCTAGAGTGTTTGAGAGTATAAAACACTTTTAGAATATAGGCTGAGACACCTATGTTTGATTATTACATACTATCATAAAACAGATATGAGATTTTGCATTACTAGAGTTCTCAAAGTACAAATATTGATCCTGGCCATTAAGAACACTGTCCTGAAATATAATCTTAGATATTAGTTGCAGGGTGGGGTATTTTTGAAACCCTTTTAAAGGTGCAATCTCAAGAAAGCATCAAACTGGCACAAAACAAAAAGTCATCTGGAAGATTTCATGAATGTGACCTATGAATAGAGAGGCAACGATAGTTGTAGAACACTACCCTGGATTTATCTTTGAAAACTGACATGAAGCATAATTCCTTCTAAATATAATCCTCCATTGTAGTGAGCAATATATTTTATTTTAAAGTAACTTTGCATAAACTGCAGTACACCTTCAAGAATACAATTAGCACTAAATCCACATCTGAATCAATCTGTAACCAAACATCTTGATAGAGATCAGGACTTCCTGGTAATCTGTAGTTTCCATTATAAATAGTAAAGCAAATATAATTAAGGGATGAATCCAGGTACCAAATTATATTTTATAGCAACATGTCTCATTATGTACCCACCATCTTCAGCTAGATAAACCACAGTATCTTCCTTGGAATTTGGATAAAGGGGTTCCATCTCTAGGCCTGTTGGGGTGTACACTGGCTCAGGATAAGAAGGAGTCCAATCTGGGGAGAAAAGAGAAAACTTTGTTTGAATACTACTTCAAAATAAAATGGGAAATTTTTATTGTATATTTTCAAACTATTCATTGGTATATCTAGGCTAAAATTTAGTGTTTCACGCAGGGCTTAACTATCCAGGCTTTCTCTCTTTCAACTATCCAGCAAGCTAGCTATGGATTGTTCCATGGTAGTTGGATAGGGTTTAAGAGAAAGTAGAAGTACACAAAGACTTTTGAGACCTAGGTCAATACTTGCATGCTATTGCTCTAAAATTTACATATTACATATAATGCAATGTACAAATCTTTATTGTATGTTCAATGAGTTTTGACAAATACATAGATGTCCATTCTCTTTTATTAGAAAGGAAACAAATTGCTGAACCTTTTTTCAAAGTGGTTGTACAATTTTACACTCATACCAACTCTAGTTCCAGTTCTACATTCTAATATTTGGAGTTGTCAGCCTTTAAAATTTTTAAAAACTCTGCCATCCTCGTGTAAAGTGGTATCTCACTGTGATTTTCATTTTCATTTCCCATGTTTAATATTTTTTCCACATTTATCAGCCATTATATGTCTTCCCCTTTGAGCAATATCTATTCAACTCTTTTGCTCATTTTTAATTAGTTTTCATTTTATTATTGGTTTGTAGGGATTTTTCGTATAGTTTGCACCCATGTTGTCAGGTATGTGCCAGTAATATTTTCTTAGACTGTGGCTTGCCTTTTCATTTTGTTAAATATGTCTTTTGATGAGAAGTTTTAAATTTTGATGAAGTCTAACTTATTATTATTGTTTCTTTTTCCTTTCTGGGTCCTCTCTAGAACTGTTCATATCCTATGGTTATGAAGATACTGTCCTATGTTTTCTTCAAGGAGCATTATGATGTTAACTTTGACATTTAGGCCTGTGACTTATCTTATTTTTTTCAATTTTAAAAAAAAATTTTATTTATTTATTCATGACACACACACACAGAGGTAGAGACACAGGCAGAGGGAGAAGCAGGCTCCATGCATGGGCCCAACGTGGAACTCAATCCCAGGTCTCCAGGATCACGCCCTGGGCCGAAGGCAACACTAAACCGTTGAGCCACCCGGGCTGCCCAGGCCTATGATCTATCTTGAATTAATTTTTTTTGTGCTGAGAGGGGTACAGGTCAAGGTTTATTGTTTTGCTACATGGACATCAGGTTGTTACAGTATTAATTATTAAAAAGACTTATCTCCACTGGATTGCTTTGGTGACTTTATAAAAAATAATTTGGTCTAAATGTGCTAGTCTATTTTCAGATTCTATTATGAAATACTTTTTTGCCAATTATTTGTGCTCATTTTTAAAATCTACTGAAACATACTTCTACCCATAACTCACATGGCCTGAAATAAACCAAATATTTAAACAAAACCTTTATGAGGAATCATACTTATGAGAAGTACAAAACCAAAGAAATACAGTTCTGTGCTTTATCACAGAGCATATATCACTTAGATCAAGATCTATTACATTGCCAGCCCCTCGGATCTCCACTCATACCCCCTTCTAATCATTTATTTCTTCTTCCCTTTGAAATATAACCATTGACCTTACTATAATGTAATTACTTCTTCATTTGCCTTTATAATTTTATAATCTGAGTATTCATATATATATTCATAAATATATCTACATAATTATTGAAATGAAACTATAGCTTTGTTTTGCCTATTTTTATACTTACATAAGTTGAATTACATAATACATATTCTTCTCTGCTTTTCACATATTTGTAAAATCAGTCCATCTTGTGGTGTGTTGCTGTAATGTGTTCTTTTCTATTGCTATAGAATACATTAAAATGCTACATAAAAGTGCTCCAATTTATCCATTTCTACTTATAATGGGCATCAGGTTGTTTCAGGTTGGGGCTATTTATAACAGTGTTGCTATGAAAAGCTTTATACATGTTCCTTGGAGCCCATGTGCCCACAAATCTCTTAGGTATAGATTCTGAGGTAAGAATTCTAAATTTTAGGACATATATAACTTAACTTTTAGTTGACAACGCAAAGCTGTCAACCAATGTATACACCCACCAGCAGGTTATGCTCCATACAGTCAACAATGCTTAGTTTAAGTTAAGATGTAAAATGTAGTCTCCTCTGACTTCCACGGCATAGTACTCATCCACTGAGGGACATTTGGGTTGTCTCCTTTTGGCTATTGTGAACAATGTTGCCATATTAACAAGTACACATAAGTTTTTTGGAGGGCATATGTTTTATTTCTCATCAACACATGTTATCAGACCTCGATCCCAGTCATCCCAGTGGCTGTAAAGTGTTATTTCAATGTGGTATTAATTAGCATTTCTCTGATGACTAAAGATATTGAATATCTTTTCATGTGTGTTTTTTTTTAATATTTATTTATTTATGATAGACATAGAGAGAGAGAGAGAGAGAGAGAGAGAGAGAGGCAGAGACACAGGCAGAGGGAGAAGCAGGCTCCGCCGGGAGCCTGACGCAGGACTTGACCCAGGACTCCAGGATCGCGCCCTGGGCCAAAGGCAGGCGCCAAACCGCTAAGCCACCCAGGGATCCCCTCTTTTCATGTATTTATTGGCCACATTTATCTTTGGAGAAACGTCTTGGTAGAAGTAGCCTAAAAAATGGAAAATTTTTGAAAAAAATAAAGTAATAGTGTGAACTAAGTTTATTATATAACAAAGTTTGTAGTTTTAAAGCTTTAGCTAAAAGCTTTAAAATTCATGCCATAATATTGATAAGTTAACAGAATAGAATAAAATTCAAAATTAGACCTAAAAGTTTAGCACTAATTGTGGCATTTCCAACCAGCTTACAGAAAATAATAATTTTTAAACAAGGGGCCAGATGGTTAACAGAACTGGATTGAGAGCTTGCTTCTTGTATCAAAATGTCCTGGGGATGGATGAAAACTTTAATCACAAAAAATACAATTTGAATAGAACTAAGAGAAACATGAGAATTTCAAAACCCAGAAGCCACAAAAAGTGATAGACAAAATGATTACATAAAAATTTAAAAATTCTGCATGCTAAAGATAAAAGGCAAATGACAAACTGAAAAAAAGTATGCAATATATATGACACAGTAAGCTGATCTGCCTACATAGAAAACACTGATCAAGAAGATGACAATAAGTACAACAAATCATAAAATGTGCAAAGGATTTTATCAGACAGTTGACATAAAAAGCCAATAAACACACCTGTTGGCCATTTTTATGTCTTCTTTGGAGAAATGTCTATTCAACTCCTCAGTCTGTTTTTAAATTTAGTTATTACTGTTTTTGCTACTGAGTTATAGAAATTCTGCATGTATTTTAGAGATTAGGGATCCCTGGGTGGCGCAGCGGTTTAGCGCCTGCCTTTGGCCCAGGGCGCGATCCTGGAGACCCGGGATCGAGTCCCACGTCGGGCTCCCGGTGCATGGAGCCTGCTTCTCCCTCTGCCTCTGTCTCTGCCTCTCTCTCTCTCACTGTGTGACTATCATAAATAAATAAAAAAAAAAAGAGATTAACCTCTTATCATATATGTGGTTTGCAAATATTTTCCTGTTCCATAGGTTGCTTGATAAGAGTCATCTGTCTACTTGGGGCTTTGGATCCCACGTTCCTATTGGAACGTACTAATCTAAGACCATGAGTTTCCTCATTAAAATTAAGGTTGGCAAAGTAAGTTTGCTAAAATTTGAATTCCAAAAATTAAGAACATACCAATATGCTGGACCTTTTCATCAATGACCTCACAGTGGTATGGCCACCGTGTTGGGCTCAGTGGACCAGAAGAAGAGACACCATATAAATCTCGTGGTTCACAAAGACGTGGCACCCATCTCCCTAGTTGATATTCCAACAGTATCTGGGTAGTTCGGGGGATAAATGGGTCACTAATAGAGTCACCTGAAAAAAGATTCAAACACAATCATGAGTGATAAGCAGCAAAATCTCAATTCCTATAATTTTTTAATATATTCTTTTTTCCCTTCCAATACCATTAATTTGTGAATATTTGTGGATATCATCTTATAATTCATGCCATTTAAAAAATCACTATTGAAATTTTATAACAACTGATCTTCACAATAGCTAAAAAAAGTATTTGTTGAACTCAGATACTATTAATTGATGCTGAATTCTCAGTGTTATTCCGAAAACATTTGTTTCTTGCAGCTTTTCTAGCAAATTGTCTACTTTTGAGTCTTTTTTTTTTTTTTTTTAAGATTTTACTTATTTGACACAAGCAAGGGGAATGGCAGGCAGAGGAATAGGGAGAAGTAGGCTCCCTGTTGAGCAGGAGCCCAAGCTGGGTTCAATCCCAAGACCCTGGGATCATGACCCGAACGGAAAGCAGATGTTTAACTAACTGAGCTACCCAGGCAACCCATCTTTTTTTTTTTTTTTTTAAGATTTTATTTATTTATCTGAGAGACAGAGAGAGCACAAACTGGGGAGAGGGAGAAGGAGATGGACAAACAGACTCCCTGCTCAGCACAGAGCCTGATGTGGGGCTTGATCCCAAGACCCCTGGGATCTTGAGTCGAAGTCAGATGCTTAACCGACTGAGCCACCCAGATGCCCCTACTGTAGACTCTTCTTAAACTTAATCACACTGAGGCAACTATTTGTCCAATGGGTTAAATATACTCCATCAGCATAATTCCTCACCACCCACTGGCATTATATTCTCAAAGGTAGCTAGTAAACTCTCAGTCACAACTTTTTCTCTGTTCTCATTCTAGGATCACTGTGTAACACAACTCGAAGAGCATAATTCACATAGAACACAATGGCATTGCCTCTTGTGTTTTCACTACCTACTTGCAGTGTAGGGGCCCTGTCCTTTTCTATGGGATAGCTTGGGGCATCAATTTGATGTGGATAATCACTCCTCCCTAAGCTCATGTTCCTTGTCTTTTATGATGCAACACTTTCTGGTTTTCTCCCTACCTTTCACATACGTGGTTCTCCATTTGTCTCACTGATTCCCCTTGCTTTCCCACCGCCAAAATGTGGCTTTTTACCCAGATTTAGTTTTGAGCTATTTTTTTAAAAGAGCAGATATAGCAAGTTGGACTAGAAGCAAAGTTCTATCATTTTGTTTCTATATGATTTTGCTTGGCTAATGCAGCCTCTTTGAACGTAAATTTTACCATATGTAAATGAGTAATAATAATACCTTCCCTTGTACTTCTCAGGTTTGGTATTTAGATCCATTTATTCAACAGTTATTAAGCATCTAGTATTTCATTACGTGAACAGATACATTTTGCCTAATTTACAGTATGACTCAAAAATGGCAAGGCAGCTATGAATTAGTAAATAAAACTAGATCCATATCTCATACTATTTGTAAATGTAAATTATGGAGAAATTAAATACCAAAATTCAAAGTCTTTAGAGAAAAGCTAGATGATTATATTGGTGACCTTGGGGGTAGGGAAGGCCATTGTAGCTTAAAACAGATATAAACACAGAGAGCCACAAATAAATAATGATAAATTTAACATCAAAATAATTCTAAATATAAGCAACATTCACAAAGGATTACTATAAACAGGCAATTCATTATAAGAGTGACTATAGACAAACGTAATTCTCAATTTCTTCAGCAATAAAGGAAATGTTAGTTAAAATGGTGAGTTACCTCCTTTCTTCCACAAATTATCAAAATTTTAAAAAGAAAAAGAGTGGCAAGTACAAGTAGTAGTACAAGTCCATAAACCAGTACTACAAATTTTCTATGAGTATAGATATGTGCATAAATGCAAAGGAAAAGGCCTAGAAGGATACATACCAAACTGAGAAGAGTAGGTATCTCAAAAGATTTGTTTTAGGATGATGGTTTAAAAAAAAAGAGAAGAAAAGAAAAAGGAAAAAGAAGAAAAAAGAAAAAATTAAAATCTTATCTTCAATTTCAGATAATCTGTGACGAGAATATTTAGAATATTTTAGTGTGTATTTGAAAACTCTAAATACAATACTAAATGTATAAATTTTAAAAAATCAACTATACATCAAGATCCCACATATATGTCCACTTGCAAATAAATGGTTTTATTAAGGAAACTCTTTACATGGGCATAGTTCATTTTTTTTTTTTTAATTTTTTTTAAAATTTATTTATGATAGTCACAGAGAGAGGGACAGAGACACAGGCAGAGGGAGAAGCAGGCTCCATGCACCGGGAGCCCTACGTGGGATTCGATCCTGGGTCTCCAGGATCGCGCCCAGGGCCAAAGGCAGGCGCCAAACCGCTGCGCCACCCAGGGATCCCGGGCATAGTTCATTTGAATAAAGATGTACTTCAAAAACATTGTCCATTATAACTCGAGTCATACTGTAAATTTTTTTTTGATTTTTTTTTGATTTTTTTATTTATGATAGTCACAGAGAGAAAGAGAGAGAGAGGCAGAGACAGAGGCAGAGGGAGAAGCAGGCTCCATGCACTGGGAGCCCAATGTGGGATTCGATCCCGGGTCTCCAGGATCGCGCCCTGGGCCAAAGGCAGGCGCCAAACCGCTGCGCCACCCAGGGATCCCGAGTCATACTGTAAATTATAGAGCTAGTTATTTAAAGAAATGCCTATGTAATTCCTTATGTTAAGTGTAGCCTTTTATAAATAATGACTACTTTTAGTTTCATTAAATATCAGGTTTACCTAAAACCTTTAAAGTCTGAACTCCAAGAGATGCTTATAAAAGTGGATATGTTTTCTTTCCTTATCCAATACCAGAATGCACTTCTATATTAATCAATCTGACTTTTTTCTAGTTTCTACACTTTCTTACTTTTCATTGACCTTGAGTGAATACTCAAGGTTTTATCCTAAAGAGAAGGGAGATTATATGGACAAGTTCAAACCTGTTAAAAGTGCACACGAGTGGATATCTTCGCTTACAAATTTTATGAAGTTATCCTCATCCTAAAACAAGAGAGTTTTATAATGTTTTTTTTTTAATACCAATAGTTTCCAAATCCAGAAATTTTTTTACATCTATTTGAGTACTTAGAATTGAGTGCATCTAATCTTTAATGAATGAAAAAAACCCAAAGGATTATTATGGGCTACTGGTCTCAAAGTGCCCAACACTTCAAAAATCCTGAAACCTTTAAGTTTTTATCTTTCATTGGTTAAAGTCATATTAATGAATGTACGGAGGGAATAAATTTTAAAGATTCTTGGTAAACTTGGCAGAACAGTTTAAACTATGAATAAAATGAACAAAAAGAAGAAAAAGAAAAAGAAGCACAGAAAGCCATGGACTTAAAGGGTGATACGTTATTTGAAGGGAGCTTGTTCTGGGACCTTCACCTCACTAAAATGTGAAGGAAATCACTCAAAAATATGTACTAGATCCAAACTATTTTGTAATACTGTGTTTTGTTTTTTCCTTTTTTCTTCCTCCGTGTCCTTTCCTTTGTTACATCAGAGCCACATTAAACCTATTATGGGGATACAAAGTAGGTCTAGAACAGATGGGATCCAGTATTATGATACATACTACGATGTAACAGAATTAATACATATAAGTGAACATGATTTATAAAAATAAAACTTTAGTAATGATTTAGTACACACTGTTAAGTAAAACTCAGAAGCATCTTAGCCAAAATATTTTCTCATAAAGACAGTATCGATGTAGGTTCTTCTGAGATGGGGCATACTGCACATGGTAATAGCTTGGCTTTCAAATTATTTTCCAAATTCAGTGACAGGTGATTTAAACATCTAATTGATTTCTGCATCCAGTTGAGTTTATGGTATTTTTTTCCTGGGAATTTATAACACAAGTTTTATTTGAAATTAAGTAGGAATAAAGTCGAGAAAAACATACTGACTCATCTTCATCACTGATTGTTCCATCTGAATAGTCTTCTTTTTCTGAATCTTCTGACATTTCTTCCAATAACTGGCTTGAAATCTCTTTTATTACGTAGGCAGGCTGTAAAACAATTTCTAGGGAACTTACTGGGCAGTTTTCTGCTGAATTTGAAGGTGTTCATTACATTAAATGACTAACCCCCGGATAGAGCCAACTGTATGTAATTAACAGCGACAACAGGCTTCTCTAAAACCTAAATTAATTAGGACACAGCTAATCAAACATTCAACTTCGAACATCTGAAGAAATCTT
Source organism: Canis lupus baileyi (assembly GCF_048164855.1). Taxonomy (NCBI): domain Eukaryota; kingdom Metazoa; phylum Chordata; class Mammalia; order Carnivora; family Canidae; genus Canis; species Canis lupus. Next base: position 49,397,227 of record NC_132852.1, on the reverse strand, counting down.
CCATTGCCATGAAAAAGAGACCAAAACCGCAGTAACAGGCGAATCAAGAGAATAATTTAATTGAGAAGGAAATCCCAGCACGCAGCCCTGTATTTAGTTCAACACTCACATCCTGTATTTAGTTCAACACCCGGCAGAGCAGGTTCAGAATAATCCTGAGGGTATTTAAAAAGATCACGAATCAAAGAAAAAATCATAGTTACTCAATGAAATCTAACAATATGGTCAAAAAAAATTTTTTTTTAATTTTTGCTTAATTTTCCATTGACCAAAAGCTCAAATGGCTGCCCTACACTTTCCTCTTTATGTTGTGGTTACTATTCTATAGATGATGCTCTCTCTGTGCGATGGTCTGGGATACCGCAGATACCCTGGAAATACTCCACTGCTCTCCCCTGAACCGCAGTAGCTCTCAGCAGGTTCTACCCGCCGCGATCGCTACTCCTCCCACGCAACCGCCCCCCCTCACGCCCCGCCCCGGGGTCATGAAGACAACCGAGTAACAGCACCTCCGTCCTAAGATGCTGTCACTTTTGCGAGGACCAAAGCAATTGACCATTAAACAACCACGAACGCCACAGAGAGGACGTCCCCAGCATCCCGAGGCCGGGACGGCCGGGTCTGGGCGCCGCCACGGCTGCAGATCCGGGAACCCGTGCGCCCTGCCGCGCTCCGAGGAGCCCACCTAGGCGCTGACCTGCGGCACCGCGAACCCGGAGCCTCGGGAAAGCCACACGCTCAGGTCCTCGCCCGGGCGCCCGCGGGGGCCGGGGGGCAGGCACCGTCACTTCCCCGGCGCGGAGGGTTTCATCGGCCGCGAGTCGCGTGGGCCAGGCGCTCCTGCCACCCTCGCGGCGGGACGGCGCGGTGCGCGGAGGGGCTCATGCCCCGGGGCGCGCGGGCTCCCCGCAGGGCCGGGGGCGGGTCTCGTCTGCGACGCTGTTTCCCTTTCGGCCGCCCTGGCCCGTCCCCCTCGTCCCCCCCGGCCCCGCCCCGCAGTCCTGGCCAGGCTGCTGGTGCCTTCCTTGCGGGGTGCAGACGTCCTGCCCCGCCGCGCCTAAGCCCTAGCGGCTGGAAGGAGCGCAGCTGTGGTTCAACAGCCCCGCCCCGCCTCGCCCCGCCTCGCCCCGCCCGGCCTCGCCTCGCCTCCCCTCGCCTCACCCCCCGGAGGCGAGGCCACTCGTTTCCAGGGCTACGAGACGCTTTCCCCCCCCCACAACCCGCCACACACACAGCCTCCCCCTCGCGAGACTTCCCACAGTTCTCGGGAACCGCCTAGCGGCCGGCGCACGAGCGATTTGGGCCGAGGAAGCGGAGAGCCCGGGGCGTGATGGGAGCTGGGGGCGGGGCGGGCCGGGCCGGGCCGGGCCGGGGCGGGGCAGAGCGAGGTCGCTGCGGCGCTGGGAGGCGGGTGCGTGGTGCCTCCGCGGCGACTTGTCCCTGCGGCTCTGCACGTGGGTCTTGGCCTCCTTTCTGAGGGGCCCCGCCGAGCGTGCTCCTTAAGACTTGGGCTTCGGGGGATCCCTGGGTGGCTCAGCGGTTTGGCGCCTGCCTTTGGCCCGGGGCGCGATCCTGGAGACCCGGGATCCAGTCCCACGTCAGGCTCCCAGCTTGGAGCCTGCTTCTCTCTCCTCCTTTCTCTCTCTCTCTCTCTCTCTCTCTCTCTCTCTCTCTCTCTCTCTCTCATCTATCTATCGTGAATAAATAAATAAAATCTTTAAAAAAATTTTAAAAAAAGACTTGGGCTTCTTGGGCAGCCCGGGGGCTCTGCGGTGGAACGCCAGCCTTCGGCCCAGGGCGTGACCCCGGGGTCCTGGGTTCGAGTTCCGCGTCGGGCTCCTTGTAGGGAGCCTGCTTCTCTGGCTGCGTCTCTGCCTCTCTCTCTCCCTGTGTTTCTCATGAATAAATACATAAAATGTTTTTTTAAAAAAAGACTCGGACTTCGTGGGCAGCGCGGGGGCTCAGCGTGGAGCATCTGCCTTCAGCTCAGGGCGTGACCCCGGGGTCCTGGGTTCGAGTCCCGCATCGGGCTCCCTGCATGCAGCCTGCTTCTCCCTCTGCTTGTGTCTCTGCCTCTCTCTCTGGGTCTCTCATGAATAAATAAATAAAATCTTAAAGAAAAAAAAGACTTGGGCTTGGGTGGCCTTTACTTGTACCCATGTGAGCTGCATCCGGCACGACCACGTGACTCCTCATCTTCATTCAGAAAACGAGACTTCGCTTTCAATACTTGACAGAGGAGCGATGCATGCACAGAATTCTCATCAGCCCGGAGTCTTCGCAGGATCCCAATCGTTGGCGAATGTGTAGATCGCTTACTACCTTACGAGGCGCTACCGCAAATCGCTTGCCCCGCATTATCTAATGACATAAGGGCCTTCCGGGAACAGACGGACACTCTGGTACCTCGGAGCCCCAAAGACGTCGTTCCTGAAATCATCTTGATGTCCCTCCTGCCCTTAGTTCTGGGGGACCATTTAATATATCTGAAACAGTTTTCCAGGTGCAGCTGAAAAAGCCTTCAAGATGTTTGATGTGTATGGGAGGGAAAATGTTCTAAGTTCTTTGGGCTGCTGTATTAATTGCATTGATAGGAGATTAATAGAAAATTGAGTTTCATGTCTTAGGTATGGGTACCTCGCCCTGACCTGAGAGGCTCCGTGGGGGGCAATGGAGGCCCATATGGCATCCTGAATGAAGGAAAAGGTGGGGTCTGGGGCTTCAGAGGGAAGGTCCACGATTCACAGGAAGATGGGAAGAGCAAATGTGTGCCTTGCTGAGCAGGAACAGCAGGACACAGAGAGGAATCTGAACAAACAGGCCCTGCCAAGCTTCTCAGGCCTACCACAGCTAGCCCAGCCTCTTCCTAGTTACCTCTGGTGAGAGCTGTTTTCCTGCAGCAGGCCCTCTTTCCAAACTCTTAGAGGCAGTTAAGGGGGCGACAAAAAGCTGGGCCCAGATTGTCTTCAGCTTAAAATACTGTGCATGCCCAGTGGCATATGTCATAGATGCTTGTTCTGAACCCCACCAGGTGCCTTTATAGCTGCACTTTTTTTTTTTTTTAAGATTTTATTTATTTACTCATGAGCGACACAGAGAGCAAGAGAGGCAGAGACATAGGCAGAGGGAGAAGCAGGCTCCATTCCTTGCAGGGAGCCTGATGTAGGACTCTATCCTGGTCTCCAGGATCATGCCCTGGGCTGAAGACAGGCGCTAAACCACTGAGCCCCCCAGGGATCCCCACTGTACTTTGTTTATGCCATACACATGCAACTAAAGGTGATGTGCCCAGAGAATATTTAAATATGGAATCTTATTTTTCTGGTGGATTTTAGAGTCATGGTTGCAAACCATAGGATGTCAGATATACAAGGTGAAGAAGCTCCAAGAAATGATCTAATCGGGTTACATAAGCAATTAAAGGCAGAGTTGCGGCTTGAGTCTCGTGGTTTGTAGTCTAAATATTTACATAGACATATTTCAAGTAGTCCTATGGAGAAGATTATTTTAGTGCATAAATACTTAAGAATTCAACAAAACTTTGAAAATCATAATCAGAAAGGGAGACAGAACATGAGAGACTCCTAACTCTGGGAAACAAAATAGGGGTGGTGGAAGGGAGATGGGTGGGGGGTGGGGGTGTCTGGGTGACAGGCACTGAGGGGGGCACTTGGTGGGATGAGCACCGGGTGTTATTCTATATGTTGGCAAATTGAACACCAATAAAAAATAAATTAAAAAATAAAAATAAAAACGTTAAAAAAATAAAATCATAATAATTTATTCTTTCATTAATTCCACTAATTTATATTGAATGCCTACTGCTCATCAGGGATTGTTGTCGTGTAAGGCTATTGGAGGAAACCAAACAGACATTCCTCAGGGAGGTTATGGGGGAAGACAGACAAGCCAATAAAAAACAAATGAACAAAACCATTCAGGTGATGATCATTGCTATGGAGAGAAGTAAAGGAGGGAAAAATTAAGAGCCGCTCTGCAAGTACTGCAGGTGGGTGGGCCTTGGTAGGGATAGTGCTCGTTTTCTCTCTCTTTTTTAAGAGGCAGGGGAGGGGGGGTGGAGAGAGAGAGAGAAACTCAAGCAGACTCTGTGCAGAGTGCAGAATCCTATGGAGGTTTCAATTCCACGACCTTGAGATTGTGGCCTGAGCTGAAACCAAGAGTCAGAAGCTTAACCTGACTGTGCTACTCAGGCACCACCCCCACCACCCCGCACCCCTCCCCATCCCCCCCACCCCCCTGCAATCTCTTTTTAAAGTAAACTCTATACCCAATATTGGCCTTGAACTCATGACCCTGAGATCAAGAGTCACATGCTCTACCCACTGAGCTAGCTGGGGTAGCTCTTTTGATAGTGTGTCCAGGGAAGCCTCTGAGACCAGAAGACCAGAAGTGAAGGGTTGGGCCAAGTTGATGTTCAGGGAAGAAAGCAGTAAGTACAAAGGTTATGAGAGAAGACTGGGCTATGAATTAGTACTAGGCTGTACTCTCTAGGTGAGGCTTAACTGGAGTCAGTATCATTTTTAGGAAAGAGATTTCATTGGGATTTCCTTCTTAAGTAAATTTTATTTATTTATATAAAGAAAATATTTATTTATTTATATAAAGAAAATATTTATTTATTAGAGAGAGAGAGAGAGAGAGAGAGAGAAGCAGGCTCTGTGCAGGAAGGCCTGACGTGGGACTCAATTCCCAGTCTCCAGGATAAGGCCCTGGGCTGAAGGCGGTGCTAAACCGCTGAGCCACCTGGGCTGCCCATCCTTCTTAAGGAAATTTTAAATAGTTTTCTAAGTACTTGTTTCCTTTTAACTTTTTTCTTTTTATTTAAACATACTCCATTTCAGACGTACTGTATAGTGGAAATTCTTTGTAAGTTAGAGTGGAAGTAAGGCCTGGAATAAGCTTCTCCTAGGGACTTTGTCAGTCTGATTTTTTGTTCTCCTTCCCTATGATCTTCTCTCAGAAGCTCACAGGACAGACTCCTTTTATAGTCAGCTTTGGCTTCTTGGCAAGGCAACTTTACTCCTGCAGCAACTTTTCCTCCTCCTATTTTTTGGTGAATTTATCTAGTCTAAGCCTGCAGTATAACAGGCAATATAATAAGAAATGAAAAGAGGAAAAGAAAAACCAAAACAATCCTCCAAAGAGCATAATTACTAGTGTGGAAATCAGGAGGAAAATTCACTTTAGCAAGACATCCAAATGTAAGTTGTGTTAGGGATGTAATTTAGTTTGTGTAAGTAGATCACTTTGAATTTGTTAGGCAGAGACTTAAATGCAGCAACTAGGGCAATTGGAGTTATTTATGACATCACAGAAGTTAGTGGTTATATGGCTGTAGAGGTCTTATCACAGTTTGGGAAGCCATACTAGGTCCTGGAAGCCCTGGGGTCCTCTAGTACCCATCTTGGCCTTCCTCAGACTATCTGGATCTGGAATGTCCTGTTATAGGGCCACGCCTCTCTGACTGCTTCCAAGTTCAAACCTTGAGATTTTTCTTAAAGATTTACTTACTTATTTTGAGAGAGAGAGAGAGAGAGAGAGAGCATGAATGAGCACTGCACAGGGTGGGGGTGGCAGATTGAAAGGGAGAGGAGAATCCCAAGCAGAACTCAAGTGCATGATCCTGAGATCATGACCTGAGCCCAAATCAAGGGTCAGATGTTTAACCAACTGAGCCACCCAGGTGCCCCTTGAGCAAATTGTTTAACTTCTCTTTGCCTCAATTAATTTACATGTAGGGTGTGGATAATATAGTACAGAAAGTCCCCGACTTATGATGGTTCAACTTATGATTTTTCAACTTTACAATGGTATGAAGGCGATATGAATTCCGTAGAAACCATACTTGGAATTCTGAATTTGGATCTTTTCTTGGCTTCGCCATATACAGGTCGGTCCTCTCTCATAATGCTAGGCATTGGCAGGGAGTCACAGCGCCCAGGAAGCCATGGAATCCTGAGGATAAACAACCAGTATACTTACAACCATTCTGTTTTTTCACTTTCAGTGCAATATTCAATAAATTACATGAGATATTCAACACTTTATCAAATAGGCTTTGTGTTAGATAATTTGCCTAACACTGGGCTAACAGCAGGCTAGGCTAAGCTATGATGTTTGGTTGGTTAGGTGTATTAAATGAATTTTTGACCTAGGATCTTTTCAACTGACAGTGGATTTATTGCCTTGTGAGCCTATCATAGGTCGAGAGAGATATGTAGCGCCTGTCTTGTAGGGCTGTTGTGAGGTTTAAATGAGTAACATGCGAAATGCTTGGAAAATGCTGGGAATATGAATATGGTAAGGACCCAATGAAATATTAGCTGTCATTCTCATTTGACCAGCAGATCTCCAATTGGTGACAATGACACCATATCACTCTGATTCCTCGGCATCTACTTGCCTGGTTATGGTGATCCCTACACGACAATAGAGTATCGCCCCTGAACCAGTGTCATCTTCCCAAGCAGCTCTAGGACAGGTGGGCACATATGGGAACTATCCATCTTCTATACATAGGCACAGCGCTGTCCTATTTGGCCTGTTCTTTTCAATTCCCTTTTCTATGAGCTCAGGTAGCAGAGAGACAAAGTAGCCAACTCCTGGCTAGACACACATCCAACAGGACACAGAATGCCAGCCTCCCCTTCAATCAGACACCTCTTGTCCTTAGTGATTCTCTTGGAAGCCCCCTTTCTTGGAAGTAGCACCTGAGTTTGCAGAAAAATCATGCTGCTCACAGAAGCTCAGTGTTCTCATGAGGGCAATTTCTCATTGCAAACTAGTGCACCGCCACTCTGACTTTATAGAGAATGTTGGGTTTCTGAGCTTGGTCAATTTACTGGTACAGCCAGTTAACATAGGCCCTGTGGTCATGAAGGACGTCAGTTTCTAAGGTGCATTCTTAGGCTTGGAACCTGGTCTGGTGAAAGGGGGTGGTTTTCAGGTGATCCAGGGGACCAGCAGCATTAGCATCATGTGAGGGTTTGTTAGAAAATGCAAATTCTTAGGCCTCAGTCAGAAACCCTGGGTTGGAGCAATCGGTGCTCTAACAAGCCCTCCAGATGATCCTGATGCACCCTAAAGTTTGGGAACCACTACAGTAGTGGGTTAAGAGTATAGACTGTGGAACCAGAATACTGAGCTGTATGACCTCGGGTAAGTTACTTAACCTCTCTGGGTCTCAGTTTCCTTAGACAATGGAGATAGTAACAACACCTATCTGCTAAAATTGATGTAAAGATTAAGGCAGTTGATATATCAAGTGTTATATTGTAGCAAGTGATCTTATTCTGTTGTTTTCAGTGAAATCTTTGGAGCACACATTCACACACGGAGCCTAGAGTGAACCCTTGCTCCTTGAAATGTTTTCCCCAAAGAGCAGCAGCCACTGAAGCGTCACCTGGGAACCTAAGAGAAATGTAGAATCTCAGGCCCTCCCTGTCCTTTTGCACCGGAATCTGCATTTTACAAATAGGTATTTGAGGGGCAGCCCGGGTGGCCCAGCAGTTTAGCGCCTGCCTTCAGCCCAGGGCCTGATCCTGGGGACCCGGGATCGAGTCCCACATCGGGCTCCCTGCATGGCGCCTGCTTCTCCCTCTGCCTGTGTCTCTGCCTCTCTCTCTCGCTCTCTCTTTCTCTGTCTTTCGTGAATAAATAAAATCTTAAAAAAAAAAAACCCAAATAGGTATTTGAATAGCAAAGAGGTATTAGATAACTCAGCTTTTGGCCCACTAAAATTCTTTGTAACTAAGAATCTCCTGGGACTGGAACCTACATCTTGCAATGATTTCTACCATTGATTCTGTTGCTCACCAAGGATTTAGAAACCCTAGTGCACTTAGGACAGCTGATTTCCATCCTTTGAAAAAACTCAAAGTACCTGTGTTGCTCAACTTGGCAGGCACTCGACCTACAAAAGACGGCATTTGTTCTAAGAAAAGTAGGTTCGTGTGGAAGAATGCTGAGTGTGATTAACAACTAGCTAAGAAATTAATCCTGTGTTCTGTATGATTTGCGGTTCTTTCACATAGCTCATATTAGTGCATCCTGTAAGAGTTTATTGAATGAGTGTTCTTTATCCAGGCAGAAATGTAGAAGGTTGGGCCTTCTACAACCTATTTTTATGGAGACATTTGTTGGAAATCCTATTTCAAGGGAGCAAAAGCCAACCTCACTAAAACCATGCCTTGGCAAAACTCTGCTGTCAGATCTGCAGTAGAGTAAAGCAAGAGGCCAACCATCCAAGAGGCCCTGGAGTTGAAATGCAGGGCTGAGGTGAGAACAGTAATTATAAATCTGGGAACAAAAATGTTATAAAACAAATTGGCCTCTCAGTGCTCTGAAAGCTTTACCACAAAACTTGACAGCAGTACATTCAGCACAGAGTTTATAAATTGGGTTGTTTGTGAAATCGTATCACTTATCAAGCACCATTCCATGTGGTGCACCAGGTATCCTGCTGGGGGAACAAAGGAATATGAGGCAAATACTTTTATTTTTTTTCTGATTACCCCTAGATGAAGTATTTTCTCCTCCCTCTAAACACTGAGTCCATCATATACCTTGCAATTCTTTGACAGTTATGTACTAGAGGCTTGTGATATTTTCTCTTAAATCCTTGAATTGTTACTCCGTATTTTGTAGCTTTTCCTGTCTGTCATGTACCTACCTCTCCACTAGAATAATGCAGTTGTTCTTCACATTAAGGAAGGTGGCAATCTGTGTAGGGACCAGATTACTTCAAGCTCGCCCTTAACTTTCAGGAGTCAGCTCTTTGTAGACCTGTAAGTCATTTGACAAATCCTCACCTTTGACAGACTAGTCTTTTTCCCTCCAGCCTCATAGGGTTGCCAAAAGTCTAGCTCTGCTACTCAGCTGCCTCCTGAAGATCACTGTATGCTCTGAAGCACAGGTAGCCCTGGTGTAAAAGCAAGTGAGGAAAAGTACATCAAACAGGTGGCACATACCTAGGATGCTAGTTAAATGAGAAAATATCCATGTGTGCATTCTGGAAGTGCCCCCACCATTGTCGCCACAGTGCAGAGCTGGAGAGGAGCCACTGCCCAGAGGATGGAGGAGGTGAAGGAGGTGGAGGAGGAAGAGAAGGTGGAGGAGGAGATGGAGGAGGTAGAGGAGGTGGAGGAGGTAGAGGAGGTAGAGGAGGTAGAGGAGGAGATGGAGCAGGTGGAGGAGGTGCCAGACCAGTGAGTGGGAAGGGAGGTGAGGGAGATTGTCAGTATTTAAACAGACCACATCACACATGAGTACAAGCTACTGGTGGTCCTTAGTTCAGGAGGCGTGGGGAAGTCTGCTCTGACAGTTCGGTTTGTTCAGGGAGGTTTTTTTTTTTTTTTGAAAAATACGACCCAACGATGTAAGAGTCCTACACAAGGCAAGCTGAAGTGCATTGCCAGCAGTGTATGCTTGGAATCCTGGACACAGCAGGAACAGACAACTGACAGTGGTGAGGGACTTGTCTATGAAGAATGGCCAAGGATTTGCTCTGGTATATTCTATTACAGCTCAGTCCACATTTAATGACTTATAGGACCCGAGGGAACACATTTTATGGGTTAGGGACACAGAAGATGTTCCAATGACTTTGGTAGGCAATAAATGTGAGCTAGAAGATGAGCGAGTAGCTGGCAAAGAACAGGGTCAAAATTTAGCAAGAGTCAAAGATCAACGTTAATGAGATATTTTATGACCCGATCAGATGGATAGATAGAAAAATAGCAGTGAAAAGAAGCCTAAAAAGAAATTATGTCTGCTGGAGCAGATCTCAGCCAGATTGCAGGAATGCCTAATTGAGAAGTGCCAGCATTCTGGACTTTAAAAATTAAATCTGGGGGTGCCTGGATGGCTCAGTGGGTTAATGTCTGCCTTTGGCTCAGATCATGATCCTGGGGTCCTGGGATTGAGTCTCCAGTTGGATTCCCTGCTCAGGGAGGGGTCTGCTTCTCCCTCTGCCACAACCCCTACTCATGCTCACTCTCTCTTGCAAAAATAAATAAAATCTTTTAAAAAATTAAACCTGAAGAGGCATCTTCTATTTTATATATTATGTGAGGAAGTTAAGTTTTATATTGGCTTGCACAAATCCCCTGAAAAAAAATTATTCTGTGTATATCTCTTGGAAAATAAGACCATGGTATTTCTCCTTTCCAATAGAAGTTGTAACAGATGTGAAAATAAATATAGTTGACTCTCATATGATTACACAAAAGTATGGATGCATTCCAAATGTTAGATATTGTTGCTATAATCAAATGATTTCATACTGACCTTTTTATCATGATTCCTCCCTGTCAAACACTGTAAGTTGAACCATTATACTTTATGTCTGTAATGATATAGATTGCGAGATTTCCCCTCAAACTCATTGCAGCAGATAACTTTGAGTCATTGACTTCATTTCATATTTAAAAAATTATGAAATATCATTGTCATTATATTCTAATTAAAATTGTGCATAATGCTTTTGGGAAAATGAGTCTTTTATAGGAAAAAAACTGGGATAAGTGATTTGTATGGCTTTCAGAGCTAAAATGTATAAATATACTAAACCAAAAAATAATAATGAGAAATATCAGTAATTACATAAAATGTAAAAGGACTAAAATACTCCAGGTAAAACTCAGAAATGATCAGTCTGCACTAAAACCTAATGATTCTGATTTTATGAGGTCTCCGATTTTCAGAGACACACATCTAAAACCCAAGGTCGAAAGCAAAAGGGTGGAACAAGTTAACTCATGCACTGTTAATCAAAAGAAAGCCACTGTAGCAATATTAAGAATAGAAAAAATAAACTGTAAGGCAAAAAAGTTTGTTATGCAAATAGAGGATTACTTCATAAAGTTAAAATACTTTACTAGGAAGCTTTAATGATTTTAGATTTGCATGTGCACCAAAAATATGATGTTAAAATATGGAAAGCAAAATTAACAGAATTACAAGGAAAATTAGACACATCCATAATGACACAGGGAGATTTTCACATGTGTTTCTTAATAGTAGATGTGGAATAAAAGAAAAATCAGTAAGAGTACAGAATGTTTGGACAACATGATTAATAAGCTTGATACAAACAAACATAACACTCAAATCAAGACATTGTTAGGTCTCTTTGGTCCTGGAGAAGAACACATATTTAGGGTCATGAGATTTTTAGAAATCCGTTCTTCCATTTGGAGTACACATGCAAGCAAGAGTAGGAAAACACCTGTGATACAGACCTGTTGCCACATCATACAAGAGACTATAACGTCTTTACACTTATAACTTGAATATGCATGTTGTAAAATTAAATTTCATCCATCCCTAATCCTATCAGTCTGGTACCAGTACTGTAGATGGTATTCTTTTCATTATTTAATGCTGGGAATGAACCTTGATGACAATTATCATGTTGTCTAAACCGATCACCATTTTGTTAGGACGTAGAACTCAAAAGTACTAATTATTTCTTAAGCTACAGTAACTCATTGAATTCCACCCAATCTTATGGGCAAGATGTAGAGGACTGCTCAGGGGCTCCAGGCTCACAGTTTAAACCATTATGAGAAAAACCTCATATATTTGACCAATGTTACATAAATACACAAAATTACAATAAAAAAATCTCTGGATTTAATTGTAGTTTATACATTTAAATAGTCAGTATTCTGCAAATGAAGGGTAAATATTAAATGGCCATTTCTACTATAAAAGACACTACCTTTGGAAAACAGTACTTCTATCTTAGGAGTGAGGGGGTGGTGTGTAACAAGGTGGGGAATGAAAGGAAGGATGGAGCAAGATGCTTTTTTTGGAAGGAGGATTTTTTAAAAAGATTTTATTTATTTATTCATGATAGACATAGAGAGAGAGAGGCAGAGACACAGGCAGAGGGAGAAGCAGGCTCCATGCCAGGAGCCTGAGGCGGGACTCGATCCCGGGACTCCAGGATTACGCCCTGGGCCAAAGGCAGGTGCCAAACCGCTAAGCCACCCAGGGATCCCATGGAAGGAGAAATTTTTTTTAATACCTCCTTTTAACCTTTTCCATACATGTTTGATCAGTTGTCCCTACTAGAGCAAGTTTCACTATTTCATTAGAAAAGTGCCTGTAATAAGAATTATTTAAAAAATATGAAGTGGCTTTTCTTTTTTAAAGAGGGAAACCGAGACTCGATCTGAAATACATATTTTGCTATGCCACCATCTTTATTAAAACAGATATAACTCTTGTTTGTAATCAATACAGTGCATAAAAATAAGCAAGGCAGACATTGGAGGAATTCCATTTATTGTGGATGCATTTTCACAATATATATTTATTGCAGCGATCAATTATCAGTGAAAAATATCAAGTGTTTATAAAACTTTTAGGAATGGCAGATTCACAGAACATGCTAGTCACCTTGCAGTCTTACCTCTTAAAGATAACAAAGAGAATTGTAATCAAACAAGTAAACAAGGAATTTATTTTTCAAAAGATTAAATCCAAACTGAACAAAATTCTACCCTAAAACTTATTCCATCCAATATTGGAATAAAAGTCAGGACTGATATACTCTCTTCTCAACTTTAGACTTTCTAAAAAAATATATAATAGTGATCAGGAGAAGCTCTTATTCAAAAGTACAACAAAGCAATGTTCCCTCACCATGGGCCTTAATTCAAATTTTGATCCATTTCCCTCCAATTATGGGAGTCAATGCTGAAATCAGGCACTGCATGTGAATTCTAGTTCGTTTTATCATAGACTCACGTCTACTTTGTCATGGGTAGATGACCTGTGCAGTCTTGTTGGCTTTCCCTCCTTTGGCCCAGGTGTGCTAAAGCTAGAGGATTCAGCAACTCTTTACTGATTTATGAGGAAAACAGACTTTGGAAGGCAGTGGTCACTCCTCATGCCAGCCTTGCCCTGGCTAGCTCTTCTAGGGCAATACTGTAGATTATAAGTCATTTGAGAGGCTCCCTCAACGTGGTAGGAATTGAGACTAAGACAATTTTGGTTAAGTCAAATGAGGTATAAGTTTATAGAATTACACTGCATGTATATTTCTATGCTAGAAGGTATTGCCAAGACACTGGAGTTCTCTTTAATCACTTATTGTGGAGAACAGATGAATACTTACACGCTAAAATAGGATGTGATATCTAGACTGTGTGTGTAAAATCTGAAAATGAAAGTCGATAGACTCTAGGGGAAAAGGTAAAACTAATAAAAGTTACACATATTTTTTGAAAATTCAATGTGGTATCAACTTATGATGAGTACCAATGACGAATAAAAATAGAAAAGTTTAATTTAAAAGATAGTTCAGTCTATTAAGAATGGAAACACTGTCATAGCTCCTCCATGTTGCTTTTGCTCACTTTTCTTCTCTGCTTCCAGACATTAGCCAAAGTTGGTCTCAGTATACCCACACGTGTAATTCCAATCTGTACAGTTTTGTGACAAAAATTCTTGTCTTCCAATTTTAGAGAAGGAAGAGACCTCATTTACCATCTAAGCCAACCTACTGTGGACTTGATTTTAAGAAAAGAGTTCTGAGCCAGCTTTGAGTTTGACTCAGATGGTAGATTTAGTACAATACACACTGGACTTCAAGATTGTTTTTAATTATAAACTAAATACTATGCTTTATAGAAAATGTCAACTACTTTTGACACTTCTAATCTCTCTTCTTACAGGTTATTGGACACTGGAAACATATCAATACCTATCCTGCCATGAATCTATTGGCAAATATGAAATATTAATATAATATTGTGATTTTTAATTTTTAAAAAGCTGTGATATTGGCTAGTTACAAGGACATATTGCTAAATATAATAGTCTAGCGCATAAAAAAGCTTTCTACCATTAGTGTGTTTGCATATGTGTATGCACATACATACATGATCAGGTCATCTAAAATGTGGTTTGCTATTGCTACCAAAGAAATCCACAAGCAACCAACCTAAAGAATCAGTACCAATGTCAGCTAACATCATAATCCAATTTAGATATTCATCAGCATGAAAAAAATAATACCTTAACAGTACATCTTTTTTTTTTTTTTTTTTTTTTTTTAAGACAATCATTATTGCAGTATCTCAAATCTGAAATGGTCTACTTTCGGAAAGTGTTAGAATTGCCTTCTAAGATAATTTCTTCCATGCTTTATCCTAAAGTGCAGAAACAACATGACTTCTGTATTTAAAACAAAACAAAGCAAAACAAAACAAAACCACTCGTGGTTTTGTTTTTCTGGGCACTGCACACATTCCTCAGGCAATTTTCAACTTGAAGCTCCTTTTGTTGACTTCTGGTGTGGTTGGTATCACTGTTCAGACACAGAGTTATGATGATCAGTAGGAAAGTCTCTATTTCACAGCATGGGTTTCTTTAGAAACAGGTTCCTGTGCAAAGGCAGTACTTTTACCATGAACATCTCTAGACTGTGATTATTAAATATAGTGACAATATACATGGGTTTACTGGGATAATGAAAAATAAAACAAGAGGAAATGAACTCAATTTAGTAAATCAACATAAATATAAAACAGAACAAACTAGCCCCTCTTCAACTGAGCTGGTCCAGCATCTTGAGCGGCTACTTTGGGTTCTTTCTTCCACTGTCTCAAACCTGCTAAGAGAAGAGAGCTTTAAATTCACAGGCCATGGCATTCCAGCCAGATGTTTTGTGTCAGAGGAAGAAAAAAAATAATTGAAATATGGTAGGAATAAATATTTATGAAAGGGAGGATTACTGTTGGTATTCTATTCAAATATGCTCCTCACCTTCTAGTCTACCCTCTCTTTTGCTGATTTTTTTTACTTCTCTCTCTTTCTTCTTTTTTTTTTAATTTTTTTTTTATTTATTTATGATAGTCACAGAGAGAGAGAGAGAGAGAGAGAGAGGCAGAGACACAGACAGAGGGAGAAGCAGGCTCCATGTACTGGGAGCCTGATGTGGGATTCGATCCTGGGTCTCCAGGATCGCGCCCTGGGCCAAAGGCAGGCGCCAAACCGCTGCGCCACCCAGGGATCCCTCTCTCTTTCTTCTTTATATTCCCCTTCCTCATCTTGATCATTAGCCTTGCTTGTGGCATTCACAGTCAAGGAGTTTTGTGTGTGTGTGTGTGTGTGTGTGTGTGTGTGTGTGTGTTTTCTTTTTAAAACTTGACTCGAAGGGCCAGTAACCTGTAGCATGTTTTCTGGAACGGGCATACATGATGAATGGCTCAGTCTTGGCCACGTCAAGGACAATGGAGAAGTAGAATGTGTTTATCTTTTCTCTTCTCCTGTTTTTTATTTCTTCCCTCCTATTCTTACACCCTGACCCTTGAAACTTATCTGGGCCACGCTCTTATTTGTATACCATTTCTTTTCTTCAGCTAGTTGCTAGAAATCCTTGCTGACATATTCACGAATACCAGTGTGGGGAGTCTGCATTTTCGAATGTGCACTTCCATCTCAAAGGAGTGACTGCATGAGGTGTAGTGAGCCTGACATTTTGGAGTGAAGGAGTCACCTACTCTGCTACTTCATAAAATCAGCTCTGGGTCTCACGGTTATATTATTATTATATTATATATCATTGTACAGAGAGCTTCTTGGTATAGACCGAGGATGAGTGGGCAGTGTAGGTGAAGACTCACCCTGTCACCTTTCCACCTTGTACCACCACACTGCACAGTTCCAAGCAGTACCATTCAGGTGTCGAATGTGAGTGGTGTTCTCTTGAGTGGTTACCATTCCAGATGGTCTCCATACTCCATTTCCCAGAACTCTGGCTCAGTGGTATATTACTCAGAGAGGCTTCATGAAACCCGTGCTGATAGGCTATGAATAGCTGGCGCCCTCTTCTCAGAAAGCAGCCCATATAGACATTTGGACTGCCATTTCCGAGAGGTCGGAGATGGATGCTAGAGGGGCCGTTGATGGCTTAGGCCAATAGAAGTTCATCCTTCGTCTTAAAATAGAAACTAATAAATGATTCCATTCCCCTACCCCCCACCCCCTCCACCAGGAGAAAATTATGCTAGGAACTTTAAGCTTTCTCTTTTCTGCTGACTATGCAACCCTCAAAGGAAAGCAGCATGCATAGTGGTTAAGAACGCAGGCTCAGACCAGACTGCCTGAGTTTTGATGCAGGCTTTGCTAACTTATTCATTGTGTGGTTTTGGGGAAGTTCACCTCTCTGTGCTTTGTTTTCCACAGCTCTAAACGGCGGCGGGGGGGGGGGGGAGGTGGTAATAAAAAGACCCACTCCACAGGGTGGTGGGAGCATCAGATGAGATAACATAGATTGAGAAGGTAGAGCAGCGCCTTGCAGAGTGGACATAGTGGTGAGTAGTGGTGATAATTATTACTAGATACTTTTAATATGTTTAGCAATGACTTAGAAAAGTTATGTAAAAACCGCCTTAAATAGAGAGACTGGGCCAGTGGATTTTGCTGAAATGTAAGAGCAATCAACGAATCGAGAGATGGAACAGCACGTTAGGCAGCTGTGCCAGACATAGGAGCATGTAGAAGGGAGGAGAAGGGAAGTGAGATTCTGTTGCTTCAGGGAACAGTAGGGATCCTCTGGTGGCCTTCGAGGGGTTCCTCAGTCCTGGGTTTGCTTGAAAAGTGCTTCTAAATCGTCCCCTAAGCAGACTGGCCTAACCCTGCTTCTGGTTGCTCTCTGATTTCTCTCCCACTTTCCCTCTATGAAAGGAGGAGACTGGGCTAACTGCTCAAAATGGGGAAGGGCTACAGCCAAAATGAATTAGCTCTTTGGACAAGGAGTCCTACGATCAGTCTGAGCATCATTCAGATATTGTTCAGAGCCTCCTTTATGAAGAATAAGCATAGCCATTGACCAGAGGACACACACACACACACACACACCCACACACGACAAATCCAAGCATTCTTAGCCATGAGTTTCTATAGGGGGGCAAGTTTTGCCTGACTTATATTAATTTTTTGCCATAGCAACCTTGGGTCCTACGCTTCTGACAGTGTAATGGTTCCAGAAAGCAGCTCTGGAGCCACTTAGGGAGATAGAGGTTTCTCCCTAGGTAATCTTCAAATGGCTGTGGCTCCAAGCCTGGACCGTGTAAGGAAGTATATACCCTACAACCTCTGTTGTCAACACTCCTACCACTGTGGTGCTTCTAGAATGTCTTATTGTGAACCACTCTACAGGTCCAGACTTTTTACGTTGTTAGGACTGTCAAGCCTACAATTCTGAAGGCCCTGTGACTTCATTTCTCATTGCACCATATATAAGTTTTTAGAAGCTGATGGTTGCCTAGAAAAGGCTATGTGGATCAGTGATATTTCTCATTTGATCCTGGGATGTCACACTGGAGGATATGGCAGGAGAAGAACCTATGAAAAGTAAATCTTCCCAGTAGATTACCTTAGTGGGAGAAGTGACCTTATCCACAGATTGCTTTTCCCAGAGGTTCCGCTTGCCAGATACGTCTCCTGGCCTCAAATCCTAATGAAGAAAAAGCAGAAAAAGTTGATAGGTGGCCATTCATATTTTCTGGCCAGATACAAATAAATCATCACTTCTGTTGTTTGTTTGAATCAGCTTCTTGTTTGATACACTTGATCCTAGTGATTCAAAATGGGTAGAATCAAAAGGATCATTAGCCACTGTTTGCTTTTTATGGTGTTTGGATCTATGTTATAATATGAGAATGGGCTGGAATTAACCAGCATGTAGTTCCCGTCCTCCACCAAGGACTTACAGTTTGCTGATTAGCAGAACTGGAATGCAAGCATACTTCACATAATGTAGTCATTTTTAACTTTCTATGCTCTTAGAAGTGAATAGAACATACGTTCCTTTTAAATAATTCTTTTGGGGTCGGATAAGCATTTCTTTCACCTCTTGCAGATGAACTTTCTTTCAGCATCCTGCTGTATCCCCTAAACCCTTAGGATTTCAGTGCATACCAGCCTGACTTCCAAACGCCAACACTCCATTTCTTTGCGTGAGGACCTTCTCTGGCTACAGATGTCCACTTTGCTCACCCAGGAGGCAGACTGGAAGTTCAGAGAGTTAACATACCCAGGAGCAGTCCTCAATCACTCACTGATGAGATTTGGTGCAAGATTATTTCTCAGGCTCACTCATGCCCCAGGTAGAACTGTGAAGCATGTGTTTTATGGCGGCTTCCAGGGTCGCCCCGGTGGGGTTAGGTTTTAATAGCCCGTGTGGTGAGTTGCTTAATAGTCTTATTGGCTACCTTCTTTTCCCTGACTCACTTCCTGGAATGTTTTCTTTGCCTCCCAAGTAAATTACTTATACTTGAATTACTATTAGGGTCTGCCTCTGGGCAGCTCAATCTAAGACACTTTTCTAATTGCACTTTCCTCAGATTAAAATCATTTTGGGTTTCCTGAGGAGTAAGTGGGTAATTCAGAAGTGGATCAGTAGAGCCTAGCCCTACAAAAGGGAAGATTTACCACAAGTTGTACCCATAAGAGAGGTTGAGTTGATGACATGTGTGAGAGCATGTGGAAATCTTGGGAAGAAAACCCTAAAATACGATTGGCAACAGTTACATAGCTTTGATTGGTTATTTACTACCTCATAATTAATCTGGTTTGGATAAGGATCCAAATTTCTGTTTCCATTTACTTTTCTTCCAGCATTTGCTTACATTAGTACTTGGCAAAGGTGGTTCGTAGAAAATAAATGTGTTTTACTGAAATAGTAATGTTTATTTTGGCAAAACATTTTCTCATTAGGAAGGCAAAGCTAATAACAATTGCATTTATCCACAGACACTGGTCTAAATGAACATATTTTTGATAGATACTATTGAAATCTTGACACTGAGAACGCACTGGTTAAATGGTACCATGTGAAGCATTTTAGATTTACCTTAATCTTACCGAGTTTCTGGATTTCTGTTGTGGCATGGATTCCTGATATTCTTTTAGAGAGTTACACCTATTTAACTTGGAACCAGTAAGCAACAAATCAGATTGTTTTGAAGAATTCCACTACATTTGCCAATATAGGTAGAAGTTGCCAAATTGTCTGGAAGACTTTTAAAATTGGGGAAACTATAATTAGGAACATACTAATGGAAGCTCTGGAAAGTGGCTATTATGGCTAGTATACTTTATTTATTTGATTCATATAAAACAATTATAATTCTTTCACATGAATGTTCTACTGAAGAAAGTGAATTGTATTTCCCTTAACTCCTGCCCATTAATCTTTTGAGAGCACTCACACAGTCTAAGGAGTCCATCTTAAGAAAATATTCACATCCAAGTGGTAAGTTGGCATTTTTAATCAAAGGGGAAAAAATAAATGGAATTACCTGACCAGACTACATTCTAGAGAAAGACCCACTCCAGAAGAAGAGGGAGAAATGAAGGCAGGAGAAGCAAGTTTCCAATCAACCAGAGATCAGAAAATGAAGAAGAGAATTCAGCTGAGAAAGACATTGTTGGAGGTTTGTTTAAACAAAAAGAAAGACAAATTAGCACTTAAAATGCTGTATATAACATGTAGGTTAGACACAAAAAAAAAACAGTCAAACCAGATAAAGCAGACATACTCAGAACTGAATTCCAGTTACAAAGTTACACCAAAATCCTGTAAATTCTGCCCACAAATCCCAGTAGATGTCCCAGTAAAGAATCAGGTGTAGATCAGGGTTTCACTCTGAATAATTTCCAGGCACCCTAAAAAATATTAATTTGACAAACTACCTTGAACACTTTTAACTTTTAGCACATATTAAAATTATTACATAACTAGTGGTAGAGGGTGGTTTTTCTCTTCAGGGAATTTTAGAACAGAACATGAGTCTCATGGATTATTTCTTTCCTTCTTGAGGTTTCACTGGGTGAGGACTATTTTGGTGAAAGAATTTTCCTCTAATTTTTCCTTAGTGGCCACATGTCATACATTTGCCAAAACAAACTCAGGCTTTCCCTTCTACCCATGTATACCAAGGAATATTAACAAGGAGCTGAGGATAAATCCTCTCTGATCCCAAACCAGAAGGCGCAGTTGGGGGGCCTCCTATTTGCTGTTATCTTTAGGTAATCCTCTGACATCCTGGGCTCAGGCTCAGGCTGCCTATAATCCCAAGGGTGTCAAATTTAGATGCCTGCTGTCAAGGGCCAGGCTGGAAACACAAATGCCTAAAGAGGCCTGGTGTAAGGAGACTTAAAAAAAAAAAGAAAGAAAGAAAGGAATCAGGGAATTCAAGAATGTATGCCTCCACACCTCAAAAACATGTTCAAATTACAAATTTATAAAGGGAAATAAAACACACCAGCCCCCAAACTACACAGATCTTAGCTGCAGGCCACCAACGTGAGACCACCTGAACAAGACCTGCACAAGATCCTTGGGCACACTCAAACGAGCTTTTATTTACAACATCATTACATTTGTTTCCTTCCGATCAGACCTTTATCCAAGGAGCCACACTAGCCTGTCTTTCTAAGCTGCCATTCCAGACTTAACCTTTTCCTAACAAGTTTTATGCATCTGCAGGATCCTTTCAGCCTGTTCTTCATTTTAGAAATCTTGTCTCTTTTCTGCCAGACCCAGAGTGTCTATGGGTTACCCTCTTGCCCTTGCTGGGGTCCAAGTCATGTCCTCCTGCAAAGAAACTGCCATGTTGTTTATTGAGACTTTAACATGGCACTGGGGGTAGTAAGCCTGGAATGTGTAAGTAAATCTGCTTACCAAGCACATTCAAACGAACTTTTATTTACAACATCATTACATTTGTTTCCTTCCGATCAGACCTTCATCCAAGGAGCCACACTAGCCTGCCAAATCCAATGGGACATGGGAAAAAATATGTCACCACAATCTATACTAATTGTTGCTTCCTTCTTTCCTTTCCTCTCCATCCTCTAGGAGATGGTCTAGTGAATTGCTTCCTAAATCACAGGTAAGGCAGGCGATGGTTTTTCTAATTTCCTTATAATAATTTTTCGTCCTACCAGAAAGTGGGCTTTTCTTGAATGGAAACCTGCACAGTTATTATACCTGCTGTGTTAATAACTAAGTTAAATCTCTTAACCTCCCCATTAGGATAACACAGTTGATGACAAACTCATCAGTTAAGGTGCTGCTAAAAGAGTAGAGGTCAAGTCCTGGGCCAAATACAAGAATATAGTATGGTATAAAAATGAATGAGATTGTTAATACTGTAAATGTGAAAAAGTAATCATCTCATTTAGTGATGTGCCCTACTCATCAAATAGGAAAGCATATACCTTTTTCTCGTTAGCCTTTCTATCTTGTGAGATCTTCAGTGGGTCCATGAGCTTGCTAAATTTGTATCAAATTCACGTTTGTAGAGGAAAGGGTCCTTAAATTTTATTAGGTTTCAAGAGGTCCAAGATTCAGAAGGGATAATAATCACTGGTCTGGACACACAAAACCTATATAAGTTACCATTATAAAAGAAATTTCTACTCCTTAGGTCACCCTGGATGCTGGGGGAAATTTGAAGCACTAAAGAGAATGGACCTTTTGGGTATGATCCATCGCCTAAACTCTCTCTAGGTAAAGGCCCCTCTTTCTGTATCTATTTGGATGAGGTAAAGAATTTTTTTTTTCAATATGTAGACTTTCCAATTTTAGCTTAGGTTTACATTAGTTTTATACTTCCTGAAAGCCCTCATGCAAAAAAAATCTCAGGCTGAATGGTAATCAAGTGACTACATGGAGTCATGCCCACAAAATGTATGGAAATACTGCCATTTTTTTTCTTTTTAAATTGGAAAAGTGATAAACTGTACTGATGATTTTGGAGATTAAATATGGAGCCCAACGATGCAATTAAATGGTCAGCAATGCAGCGGTTGATGATTTAGCAAGGCTTTTCTTCTACCTCTAGCTTGGAGTAGTTTATACCAATGGAAGCTGTGCTCCCTTGGGCACTAACAAAGGTATAAAAGCAACTTAATAGAGAAAGTCCACAAATATATAGTAGGGAGATTCATAAGGCTTTTGATTATAATGATAAATGCAAGGCAATTATCACAGACATTCAATGAAAAATTTAAGAGGACATTTTTATAGTAAGATAGCCACACTTAATAAGAAAATGTTAGATTTCCAAAAATAACATTCATAACCATTTTTATAGTTTCCAGTTTTACTGTGTTGTTTGTTCTTTTTCTCCAAATGACTTTCCTTTGGAGGTGTTGACAATAAAGTCAAAGCAATCATTTCAACAACAGCCCAATAACTATATTTTTGTGTTAAGTTACAGAAATTAGGCAAATTAGAAAATATGTGTTCAAAATAGCCAACATATACATTCTTTTGGGAATAAGTCTAGGAGTGCTCTTGACTGAGACGTGGCCAAGATAATTTGACATTTTCACTTTCAAATTCCTAACTGTGATTTATAGAATGGAAGCTTAACAAGTAAACCGGTTAAGAGTGTAAATGTGAGTAGCGTCGAGCTCCAGCGAGCTACTCCACTCAGGGTGTAGAGGTGACTGTGGTTCCATTTTACCCTCTGGGGCAAAGGGTATGGGCTGCTCTAGATGTGCTCTCTAAATCTGAGACCCTCCTCGTTTGTTATTCAGAGTGACAGCAAAGAATAGGAGCATTGTCTTTCCTAGGCAAATAGACGAACAGCTTGTTTTCTTCTGGTGTTGGAAACTGGGAGATCAAAAAACTTCAGAATAACTCGGAGCTACTTACAGAAGGTTTGGGAGCGGGTGACTTATTTCCATCTGGGGTTTTAGTTAGCCATTCGTTGATGCGGCTGGAAACCCCCACCTTCAAGCCAGCAGTCTCCTACAAAGTCAATAATTCATTATTACAGAAAAAAAAACTTTACTTGGAAAAGACTCTAAATAAGTAACCTCAAAATACTATTATTAGGTATTACTTTGCATAACCATCATGTGACACTAATCAATTATTGATCTCTATATTTTATAGTTTGAATAAAATGAGCCTTAAGCTTGATATTTAAAGACTATGTTAGGGGTACCTGGGAGGCTCAGTCACTAAGCATCTACCTTCAGCTCAGGTCATGATCCCAGGGTCCTAGGATGGAGCCCTGCATTGAGCTCCCTGTTCAGTGCGGAGTTAGCTTCTCTCTCTCCCGATGCCCCTCCCCTCATTTGTGCTCTCTCTCCCTCTCCCAAACAAACAAATAAACAAAATCTTAAAAAAAAAAAAAAAAGACCATGTTATCTGGTTTTCTTTCCCCTGTACCTCACCCCCTTCCCAACTCCAGGGGTGGGCGATTAATTTCAGGCACTTCATTTGGAATACTGTGGCCAGAGCATAGTACACAGTCTAGGCTCCTCAACACATTGTCTCTGAAAGAATTAACATCTTCTTCACTGCTTTTATAATTAAGTAGTGTGATTCCTTAAAAAAAAAAAAAAAAAAAGGAAAAAACAAACCCAACCTCTAAAATTAAAAGACCAGAATCCTATACTGACCTTATTTGGTGTGCCTGACACAGTAGGGGACGAAAATACATTCCCTTTCTCCCACATGCTCTTGATATTGCGTACACCTTCAGCAGGAACGGGAAGATCTGAGGCTGCTGGCTTTACAGGTTTTGTGGTTTTTGTTCCCTGAAATGTGTGAATTATTTTTTAGGGTGGGTGCTGATAAGTTTGCTCTCATAAAATTATGGTGAGCTTGTCTTCCTCAACATTATCATTCAAAATTCATTATGATATTTTAAAAAGTTCACCTTCACCAAAAGTTGTTGTAAAGCTACATTCGGACGGTATACAGACCTCACATAAACCATAATACCTACAGCTGAGGATCTTTCAAAAATGAAATGATACCTTTTACTGGAACACCAATGATTGTGGAGGTGATATTTCATGTCATTTCTCCAATAGATAAGTGCTTTATGTGTGCAGGGCATTGTGCTAGGCTCTGGGGCTATAGAGCTACTCAAGACAGTCTGCTCTGTAGTCTCCAGGGGACTTAACATCTTAATAGGAGGGAAAGACAGTAACTAGTTATACAAGTATTTATTTCACATCGTGGTAAGTATTCTGAAAGATAAATGTGCTATAAAGCATGCCCAGAGAACATACATGAGGGGAATAATACTTAGTTTAGGGAAGAAAGAAGGCTACTCTGAAGAAGTGACATTTAAACTGAGAGACAACAGAAGGTTTGGAAGTGGTGAGGCGAAAAGAAGGAGCAATGCCATTCTACATACAAAGGACTGACAACAGGACATGTTGGAAACCTGAGAGACCTGTGTATGGAGAATATACCAGAAGGAGGAAAGAACAGATGTAAAAATGAAAGCTGTGCATTCAAGACCTGTTTCCAGCAGTAGTGATGGGCATAACTAGAATCATTCATTTCTCTGGTGGTCCTGCTCTGTGGCCTGGGGCACGTGCTGCAAGGCCTGCTAGAGCTCTGGTCGACTCAACCACAGAGAATCACTATCTGCAATCTGTCTTACATTTTATTGGACATTCAATCTTGTGAAAAAGCAACTCTTGAGTGCTGGGACTTGAGTATTCATTTGATAAATCATCCAGACCTCTTTCTTCCTTATGCCCTCTTATCATTTGTTTGTGAACTATTGTATAGCTATCTCTGCTCTGCAGTTCAAAGGAGAGGAGAAAAATCAAACCAAGCTGAGCCAATTAATTTACAGCAGGTATTCCGATATACATCTGAAGGCTAAAACCATTGACTAAAACTACAAAAGGAGAAAAAAATACATCTTGATCAATGGCAAGGTACCAAATGCTTTGGTACTTGGAAATATACCTTATATCTAAATAGTGTAGAACCCACCCCCTTTTTTGGGGGAAAGTGGTGGGAAAAAGTTGGAACAGAAAGAAGCATAAAGGGCAGCCCAGGTGGCTCAGCGGTTTAGCGCCGCCTTCAGCCCAGGGTGTGATCCTGGAGATCCTGGATCAAGTCCCACATCGGGCTCCCTGCATGGAGCCTGCTTCTCCTCTGCCTGTGTCTCTGCCTCTCTCTCTCTCTGTGTCTCTCATGAATAAGTCAATAAAATCTTAAAAAAAAACAAAAACCAAAAAACACAACTGTGGCCTTTCAAGCCCAAAGCAATCAGTTTGAAATTGATGATGATTAACCTTGGTCTGGCTATCACCTTTCTATTAATTTATACTACTACTTTTATTTGATACTAAACGGTTTTATAGATTAAAAAAAAGGATTAACTAAGGTTGCAACTGTTAAAACTACATATGGGAACATATTTTAAAAGTCGTTAAGGAAATTTTAGATATGCTTATGAATGTACAAGTAATATAGTTCAATACCAATGAGCCCATTCATTAAAAGAGTAATAGCTTCATTAAAGAATATTCTGGCTGAAAGTAGAATACGAAAATTTATTTAAAACCTTCTATAATTTATCTTTGTTACTGCTCTTCTGTAGAACTAGTTCAAAGTATAATGAAGCATCACTAATATTCTAACACAGTAATGTGGTTCCTGGACCTGATTACTGTCCTAAGCCTCTACGATCCCTCATCCACAGAGTCAATTTCTGTTTGCCCCCGACTCCTAGGCCACCTCACCTCAATTGCACTGGTGTATTGCTCCAATCTGCTGTCAATCTTGGAGACGACTGCTGCTTGATGAGTTGATTTGACACCACTGTTAAGTGAATAAACACACACACACACACACGTAAAAATACAAGAGAGAATCATTCCATATATAACAGCTGATGATTCTCATTTGAACAACCAACCATATTTACCTTTTCTGCACAGATTTATTCAAAAATTCTGCTCGCTCTTCAATCTAGGAATTAAAAAAAAACCCCAGTTAATATTTGCAGCTTATAAACAATGTTTCTCAGCCACACATGCTTGCTGTTTATAAACAATGTTTTGGGATGCCTGGCTGGCTCAGTGGTTGAGCGTCTGCCTTGGGCTC
This sequence comes from Canis lupus baileyi, assembly GCF_048164855.1. Classification (NCBI taxonomy): domain Eukaryota; kingdom Metazoa; phylum Chordata; class Mammalia; order Carnivora; family Canidae; genus Canis; species Canis lupus. The sequence goes on along the minus strand of NC_132852.1, from coordinate 49,371,306 downwards.
AGGTCGTGACCCCAGAATCTCGGGATCGAGTCCCACATCAGGCTCCCTCCCTGCCTGCTTCTCCCTCTGCCTGTGTCTCTGCCTCTCTGTCTCTGTGTCTGTCATGATTAAATAAATACAATCTTAAAAAATATATATATATACATATATATATTTGTATATATACATATATACACAATGTATATATATACACAAACAAATTTGTATATATGTATGTGTGTGTGTATATATATATATATATATATATATATATATATATATACACAATGTTTCTCAGCCTATGTTGCTTAGTGAGTAAAAGCACCAGAGTGTGTGTCAGAGTAATAGGGTGTTGTGCCCAGTAATTCTTCTGGAAGAAAACTACTTAGGAGGTATTTGAGAGTGAGATTTGGAGAGAACAAATGGAAAATGATAAAGAGTGAAGATATACAAAGTTCTGGAGGCAAATTAAAGACCAGACAGAAATGGAATAAAAATACCTCTGAAATAATGCAAATCAGTGGCAAAATAATTACATTTCAAGACAACTCCCCTCCCCTCCCAAAGCACATGCTATTGCCCTTTAGGACATATTTATATGAGTACAGATAGACCATGTTATCTAACAAAATTTCCCCACAGTGTTTTAACTACATATTACATGTGTAATAGGATCAAGTAAGAAAGGTAACTAGGAACTGTGAACTCTTCACCTCCTGCTTGGCCTGTCTTTCTAACAGACAGCTGTCAAGCCTACTGCTGAACTTAATTTGCCTTGAATGTGGAAGATAGGGACACGAGTAGATCGAGACTAGGGCATGGCTCCTCAGGGCTGAGGCTCCCGTGAAACCTTTGTTAGGCCAAGGGGGGAATGACGGAAACAAGGCCAGAAAAACTGATGGATACATATGAAACAGGAAGGTCAGTAGCCTTTAATAAAATCCTTTTTCTCTTCAAAGCTAGGAACTTCCCTTTGCTAAAACTAAAGCTACTAAATCAGACATTATATTTTACTGACACTGTATCACTCAAATCACATGTTCTATGTAAGTCAGCAATTATCTGTTGACTCCTTATGACACCCAGCTCCAGGGGAGAAATTGCCTCTGGCACTTATCACCCACCAAAATCAGCAAATAGTAAAATCTTTGTATATGACTGCCTGTGCCAAAGCACACATGTGCCAAAGGGGTCCATCTTTTGCCCTGGTCAGGGCAGCCAAGGAATCTATGAGACCTCAGCTCCCCGAGGCTGGTGTGCTTGAGTGTTCCCTAGAGTCTTCTGAGGTGTTAGTGGCTCTTTTCTGGCCAGGACTGTCCTGGGACTCGTGCAGTATTAATAAACACCATTAGGCTTTTTGGAAAAAAAATGCTTCATTCTAATAGCAGTTGAATAACATTTTTATAGATGTTAGCGGGGGCATTTCATTTTTTCCAATGATTTCTCACAATGATAAAAGCAACTCATTAAAAATAAAACTTTACGCAAAAAAGTGCTACCAGAAGCCTTGAGTTTATGGGATGCAAAGTGTCTTAAATCTTATTTTTCTGATTTTAATATAATGTAGAAGTACACCGCTGGAGAAAAAGCTCACGGGTGAATAAGGTGAAATACATTGAAACTGTGCAATGCAGTTTTAATATCCATCCATCCATCCATCCGTCACCATCCAACCATCCATCAATCCATCCATCCATCCATCCATCCATCCATCCATCCATCCATCCATCCTACTTTTGATCCTGCCAACCTGTCAGCTAAACAACTAACCAATAAATTATATATTGAGTACTCTATAAAGTTGAACCCTCAACAATGTATAAGACAGTGTCCCATTCTTTAAGAAGGACACGATTAGTAGAGGAGATTAGTAGAACATACGGATAAAATACTTAACATTCAATGATAGGAACCATAGTAAAGATAAGAAGAAAATGCCGTGACCATGGGAGAAGTGACTCTCTGGGTCAGTGGAGAAGTTTTTGAGTAGTTTTAGTTTATAGTTTACAGAATTTCCTCAATGAGTTTATGGAAGTGAGGGTGGGGGGTAGGAGTGCATGAGTTATGAGTTACAGGGGAGCAGGACATTTGTGGCAGAGCAAACCCATGCATGAAGATTTTGGGGGAACACATGCAGGGCAGGGGGTGGGTGCAGGAATAGTGGAAGGAGAGAGGAAGGGCAGCCGAGGGGGGGCTTGTTCCTTATAGCACTTCCAGCATCCTCCTGACTCCAGGATGAGCTTGCTAACCCTGGCTATCCCATTAACTCAAATTATGGAGATTCTCAGAACCTGACATCTCCTTTTGTATCTATAATATCAAATACAGCTTGACTTCACTATCACATTTTGTCAGGTCTCACCATCCATTTACTGATTCATTCCTATTGGAAAATCCTTAACTTAATCTAGATAATGTAACAAAGTGTACTAAATTTTATACACCTAACAATTTCTGCACAAGGAGTTTAACGAGAGCAGTTGGTTCTTCTGAAGACCAAGAGGTGGCACTGTTGTCCCGAAAAAACTCAAGGGAAAAAGCAAAGCACGCTATTAATTTTAGAGAAAATTGGCTCTCTCCTTACTGTACACCCCTTCCACCACCAAAATATGAAAACAACAATAATAAAAACCCAATTTTAAATTTAATTTACTTAAAATTTGTTCTGTGCATGCTTTACATAAGAAAAATCATTCACCACTAACAAAATTTAACTGTGAGAAACCAGGCTCTGCGTTTCCCAGACAGGGAATACAAGGAGTCATGAGAACTTAACAAAATACATGAGTTGATAATATTTTGAGGTCAAATAGCAAATGTTTTCCCTTACACTGGCATTCTACAGTCTTAACTTATGACCACTTAGAAAAGTCACAGGGCCAAGAGTATCAACAACTGTAGGAATTCAGTCATAGAATATGAAATTGAGCTCTAAAACCAGAGCCACAGCAAATTCTTCAAGGCACATACTATGGGGAAAAGTAATAGACTGTCTGCTCCTGAAAGTATGTCTCTGTTATGTAGGAATTAAAAATGTTTTGTTTCTCTTAAACATAAATTGATTGCTCACACATGCCTCTTTAGCAGAGGGAGTGGATGAATGGCTTCCAAAGGAACACTGGATGAAATGAGAAGCCAGGAGTCTGGTGGAGGGAAGGACCAGAGAAGTAAGTTGGAAAATTCAGTAAAAGAGACATTTGAAGAAGAAAAGGAGGATGGGCTATAGTTTCTCCTACAAAGAAGAGCAATTAGAAGCTTAGATGACTACGACTTTCTTCATCTTATTTTGACCAAGACTGTTCAAACAAAGCTTAGCTTGGGTGGGACGTCAAGGAGGGAAGAAAGAGAGAACATGGCTTTCTCTGATTATTGATAAGTCAAAAACAGAGAGGACCCAGACTGGGAACAGAATGGGCTCTGGTTACTGCACAGAGATAGCCTGAACTGACTGGGGTTTTTGTTTCTTTGCTTTTGTGTTTTGCTTTTGTTTGGTTGGGTTTTTTTTTTATTTGTTTGTTTTGTTTTGCCATCCTGCCCTTTCTTCTACAGCAGGGTCTGCAAACTATGGCCCATGTGCACCATGGTTTTCACATAGCCCTCAAGCTAAGATTGAGTTTTATATTGTTAAATGGTTTAAGAATCCAAAATAATATTTTGGGACATAGGATACCTTTATGAGATCCAAATTTCAGTGTATCCCCATAAAACCATCCACTCCACAAAGCCTCTCTCTGCTCATTTTGCTTGGCTCTGAGGTCTTACTGTGCTGGTAGTCTGCATTTGGTTACCTGGCAATTCTTGAATTCCCCTGAGCAGCTGACTAGGGCAATGCCATAGGGGCAGTGACCTTGTTTTGTACTTCTCTCCCTCATGGTACATACCACCCATTAGGTATGTTATAAATATCAAATACTAAACAATAAAATCCTCCTGTGGCTTAGTTCTGATTCTTCCTGCAGCAGATCTTGAGAAGAGAGGGTTCAACATAAGGACCCTTCTGTGGCAGGTGTCAGACTATGCTTGGGACCCAGATGATCATAAAGACTAAGTGAAGCTCCTTAAGGATCAAACATGCTGATTTTCCTGTGAAACAGGTAATAACTGTAAAATGTTAAGTAACTGGCTTTTGGTCATTTCAGTGGGCCACGTGAGATGACCTCACACACACAATTACAGACACACACATGCATATAGTTAAGCAGCTGGAGCCTGGCTATGCTTCTCTACTTGTTTTGCTCATCGTCAATGCTAGCCTAGTTAGGTTGATGGAAAATGAGGGAGAAATTAAAATGTTAAAAGCTCCAATCTCTGAAGATTCATTCATCCATTTATTGATTCAGCAAATATTTATTGACTGTTTGCATCATGCTGGGTGTTCCACAAACGTTCACTCTCAAAACAAAACACATTATTTCAAAATAATTGAAAACTGAGTATAAATAATAGATAGCATTTTCTTCTTCTGTTTTCTTTTGTCTTGCATGTCAACCCTTCCCTCATCTCCTTGCCTGGGCTCCCTCTTGCTTGCTCTCTTTTCTCCTGCTAGCACTTTGGCTTCCATCAGTTAGGAGCTGTGCTCTTTTTTTAAGAAAGATTTTATTTATTCATGAGAGGCACAGAGAGAGAGGCAGAGACATAGGCAGACAGAGAAGCAAGCTCCCTGCGGGAAGCCCGATGTGGGACTCCATCCCAGGACCCTGGATCATGACATGAGCCAAAGGCAGATGCTCAACCGCTGAGCTACCCAAGTGCCCCAGGAGTTGTGCTCCCTGAAGGCAGTGATGGGACCAAACTCATCCTGGCAAAGGACCCTACCCAAGTCCCATTTCATCCCCTCCAGTGATAACAGCTTTCAAATTTGACCAGTACCATTTCCAGCTGCCCTACTTTGAATAATGACAAAGAAAAAGTGAACAGCCAGCATGGAAAGCAGCTCAAACCTTTATAATACAGTTGCCCAGTTCATAAACTTTCTATGTTTCCATTTCCAACTGCTTGAAGCCAGGAGGCATCTGGAGGGCACGGGTCAGTAAAATCTTGAGATAACCGCTGTCACTTTAATGCAGACCAAAGCATCTAACGGACAAGAGATACAAAGCTCTCCACTTTATTTCTCTCCTCCCTACATGTTACAAAGAGAGGCTGTGAAAAGGCTGAGAGAAGGAGTAAAAAGATAAACGAAGCAAAGGCTTTGGACAATGAGTAACTATATAAGGGGTTAAAATTAAGTTTCCATCACATTATAACCCAGGTGTTAATAACCCAGGCACTCTGGGAATAAAAAAATACCTTGAGAGATGAACCTTTAGGAGTGAAACACTTGAATGGCTTCTTGTCATCTGATAAGTTGTCTTCAGGCATCTTCTGACGTTTCTCAGCAGCTTCTGCCCGTCGCCTTTCTATCTCCTCCTTTAGCCTCCTCTTCTCTTCCTGGGAAAGAAAGAACAAGTGACAAAGACATCAGTACAAGCTTCATGCCAGAAGAAAAGAGTGCTGTAGGGGAAAGAGCACTAGTCCCAGAGGGAATGAGCCGGGTTCTGGACTGGATGCCAGCCCTTCCTCAAGGGCGGTGGCTAGAGGTTAGGCCGGAGCCTGCAGCTCCAACTGCCTGATTCACTCTGGAGCTGCTGCTTCCCAACTGTGTGACCTTGGCCACGTCACCTCTCTGCTCTGGGCCTCCGTCTGTCATCTGTAAAATGGGGATACTAATAGCTGTCGTGAGGGCTACAGGAGGAAAGCCTGTGTGAAACGCTGGACCTTGTGCTCAGTATGAAGGTGATCGTTATCATTGTCATCACCATCCTGTCAGGTCATTTAACGCAGACCTTGCGTCTCTGTGTAGGTACAATGAATAATGCCCCTTCTCTCCCTCCTTCCTAGGACAGTTGTGAAGACAGATGGGATAACTGATGTGCAAAGTTACATAAATCTAAGGTATTATACTTGCCAAATTGCACGAGAGATGATTTTATGCTTGTTTCAGCCTCAAATAAACCGAGTAGATTGCTTTAGATGGTGACAAAACTAAAATACATAGACACTGCATCACAGCAGCCACAGAAGTCCACAGTATGTCTCATTAAGCCCTCTGTGCCTTCATCCCTGGTCTGTAATAGCCTCCCCTGTCTTCTCTCGCAGGCAAAACATTTCAGAGCTCTGATCAAGTTGCATGTCCTCTGTGAATGTTGTGCTGAGACAATCGTATAGTTTTCGTAGTTTTCAAACTGTCTATTCTCAGAGATTGGCTGTTCATCCAGCAGAAGGATTCTCTGTGTTATGGGCTGAGCGTTTGGGCCCCTCTCCCATTCATACATGAAAGTGTTAACCCCCAAAGTGATGGTTTTAGGAGCTGGGAGGTGGTTAGAGTGGAGCCTTCACGAATGACCCTTCTAGAGCTCTTCTAAAAGAAAACCCAGAGCTCTCTTCTGTGTCCTCCCGAGTGAGGACACAGTGGGAGGACTGCTGTCTATGAACTGGGAAGTGGAGTTTCACCACTCACAGAATTTGCTAAAGCCTTGATCTTGAACTCCCTAACCTCCAGACCTGTGAGGAATAAATTTCTGTTGTTTACGAGCCACCCAGTCTACGGGGATTTGTTATTGTGGCTCCACTGATTGAAGACTGTTTGGTAGGAGGCTGGACCAGATAATCAACTAGGTTCAATCCAATTCTAAGAGTTAGTGTTTCTTTTCTGCCTTCATTGATACTCTGCTCCTCTAAATAGCATTAACAGCAATGATAAGAATAACTGTAACTACCAGGTATCAGGAGCGCAATGACGTATTTAATCCGGGCATCAATGCTGTAAGTAGACATTATTTCACAGGTAAGGAGAAGTCTTAGCTTATCTGAGTTCAGTAACTCCGCCAAGGTCCCCAGCTTGCAAGCGGCAAAGGATGCCAGCCTAGGTATGTTTAATTCTAAAGCACTAGCATCCCAAACACTTCCCAGCCAAAGGCAACTGGCTCATTGAGAGCCGGTGTTGGAAGATACCTTGGAATAATTTAATCAAACCGCCCTTGCAGGTCGGGGAATTGTTGCAGAGGATCCGTGTCAGAAAGCCATCGGAAGTCTTTTTGCATGGTTCGAATGCTGGAAGGTCACCATCTCTTAAGATCAGAGGGAAAAGCTCTAAGCTGGTTTGGAGAATTGAGGTCCCAATACTGATTCCACCATTTACCAGTCAAGTAGCTCACATAAGCCACTCAAATAATCCAATTCCCTTTTCTTTGCCCATAAAATGAGAATAATAACGCACCTCAGGATGAAAGGAAAGAATGCACCTTGTAAAGTTGCAGTTGGTTAAGTGCTTTTTTCAGTTTTCACGATTTGCCTTCTTGTAACTCTATCTGTTGTTTTTAGTTCTGTCTTAAAAGACGGAGCACATTCATCTGTTCATTATTACTGGGCTCCCGCTACAGGCATGGCACTGTGCTGGGTCCTGGGTTTACAGTAATGAACAAAGCAGATACCGCCCCTGCTTGTGACGGACGCCCTTGTCTCCTTACTCTTCCATGAAAAAAAAAGAAAAACTATTAAAAAAAAATCTCTCTATCAAAACTCTTCGAATATCAGCAAATAATGATCATGTGACTCTTGGTTCTAATCTGTAGACCTTTTCATCCTGGATTTCTACTTTCTGTTCTTTTTTTTTCTTTTAAAAAGATTTTTATTTATTTATTCATGAGACACACACACACACACACACACACACACACACACACACAGAGGCAGAGACACAGGCAGAGGGAGAAGGAGGCTCCATGCAGGGAGCCCGACATGGGGCTTGATCCTGGGACTGCAGGATCACGCCCTGGGCCCAAGGCAGGTGCTAAACTGTTAAGCCACCCAGGGATCCCTTCTGCTTTCTGTTCTTTACTGAGAGACAGTACAGGGGAATGGGTTAAGGCAAATGGGATGTGGGAAAGTTCCAATGCCACTCTGTGCCTCAGTTTCCTCACTTGAAAAATGGGATAATAAGACCATCCACATCAGAAAGTTCCTATAACTGGATATAAATTACTACACATAAAGGTTTTAGAACTGTGCCAAGCACGTTAGCTTTATTATTTTTTTTCCCCTAAGATTTCATTATTCATTACAGACACACAGAGAGAGGCAGAGACACAGGCAGAGGGAGGAGAAGCAGGCCACCTGCGGGGAGCCCCATGCGGGGCTCGATCCCAGGTCTCCAAGATTACGCCCTGAGCCAAAGGCAGATGCGCAACCGCTGAGCCACCCAGGTGCCCCAACTTTAATATTCTTAAAATGTAGTTGTAAGAGTCCATGCTCAAAAGAGCAGCAGCATTCCACCACGGGAAAACAAAACAAAACAAAACAAAACAAAACAAAACAACCCACCTCATTCCCTGGGCTAGGAGGGTCACGGGGTGGAGGGGCTGCGCCCTGCTTACCTCCTCTCTGACTTTTCTCTCTGCTTCCTCCTGCTTCCGCTTCTGCTCTTCCTCCTCCAGCACCTTCCTTCTCTCCTCCCGCTTCTTCTTCAGCTCCTCCAGCTCCTGGGCCGCCTCCTGCTGCTTCTGCTTGAGCTTCTCGAACTCCTTGCTCTCGGTTTCCCCGCGGCGACGGCGAAGCTCCTCCAGGCGCTTGCCCGCTTCCACCTGCGGGGCTCCCTCGGCCTCCTTGGCCTCGCTGGCCCTCGCTCCCGCGCCCGGGCGGCTGTCGGGAGCAAATGCACAGGAGCTGGACACAGGCCATTCGGGCACCCCTCCCCGCCGCCCAGCACGGAAGCTGCTTTGCATCCCAGGCCAAAAGAAATCTCCACTGCCCATCAGGACACAGTGGCTCTTCACACCAGCCCAGGGGGGCTCGGGGTGGGCCTGGAATCTCAAGGCCCCAATCGGGTTCCTCTCTGCCACTTGGCCTTGGCTTCCTAGCTGTACAGCCGGGCGAACAGACACTGTTGGTGGCAACATGGCAAATGGAACATGGGCAAAATAGTGCAACCGCTATGGAAAACAGTAGCGAGGTTCCTCAAGAAAAAAAAAAAAAAAAAAAAAAAGGAACAGTAAAACTATCATATGCTCCAGCAATCCCACTTCTGGGTATATGCCCCAAAGAAGTGCAAGCAGGATCTTGAAAACATATTTGCACACCCTTGTTCACAGCAGCATTCTTCACAAGAGCCAAGAGGTGGAAGCAGCCCAAATATCCCTCAACAAATGAATAAACAAAGTGGTGCATACACACAGCGTGATATTATTCAGCCTTAAAAAGTACAGAAATCGGTCACGAGTTACAACGTGGATGAACCTTGAGATTACGCTACGTGGAATAAATCAGTCCCCAAAAGACAAATCCTGCACAGTTCTGCTTATAGGAGTGATCTAAAGCAGTCAATTCAGCAAAACAGAAAGTAGAATGGTGGTTACCAGTGGCTGTAGGGAGGGGGAGTTATTTAACAGGTACAGAGTTTCGAGTTTGCAAGATGAAAAAGTTCTGGAGATGTTTCACAACAATGTGACTGTACTTCATACAACCGAGTTGTATGCTTAAAAATGGTTAAGATGGTAAATTGTATGGTATGTGTTTTACTACAATTAAAAAAATCCATGATCCATGCATGATGCAATATGGAAAAACTGGGCAGATATTATTTGTTCTATTTGCCTCAGTGGGCTGTTCTTAGGATCCCATGAGATCACATATTAAAAAAATGTTGACTTCTATATCATCATAAATATTAGTCGTTACTGGAAAGAAATGCGTGTTTCACAAAACAATGCTATTAGATGGAGGACTAAAATCTAGGTGTGACCCTAGTAAAGTTCTCTACCATAAGTTACCGGTTAATTTGGATCTGCCTAGAATCATGGATCAGGAGGGAAGACTTAAAGGCCCAGTAACTGGAGATAGGAAAAGATGGCTGAAACTAGGGGACGCACTGAAATAAAAATCTGCTTATCCACATCCTTGTCTTGAACTTGACTCTAGCAGCTGATCTCTGGCAGATGAAATTACCCTTTGCCTCTTGATTAAGAGCTATAAATACAGAAATATATGTCCATTCTCACATAGGTGCTCCAAGACAGTTCGTAATGATGGCATTACCTTACGGCTTCAATTTGTATGGTCCACAGGACACAAATATTCCTAATTGGGACTTAAAATTACTAAATTAGCTCTGATATGGTGTAGTTAGGGTTGTTACTTATGCTTTATAGACCCTTTTCATATTTATTAGCTCATTTAGTAGTCACAATAACTAAGGAGTTTGCAGGTTACCTTAATACCTCCATTTTATGAATAAGGAAGCGATGGGTGAGAGAGAGACAACAGTATGCCCCAAATTTTGGTAGTAAGAAAGTAAGAGCCATGACCAGATTCAAGTGTTTCTCTACCAGATTCTAGGGTTTCTCTACTTTTCTTTCCACTGAACTATAATTATATGGAGAGTTAAATATGGTTTTCATAAAATAAAATAAAAAAATCAATGGAATCCAGCATATTAGCCTCTACCTCTCACCAACTACCCTGAGGACTAGAGAGTCTGGGAGGGATGTTTCCTACATGTAAGTCTCTAGAATTTCTAGTCTAGGCCTAACTACCTTCCATGCTCCAGTGGAAGCAATGCTTCATCAGATGGTACAGCTCATAAAACAGCAAGAAAATGGATGTTTTTTACAAGTTAGAAATAAAATTGAAATTAGGGGCACCTGGATGGCTCAGTTGGTTAAGAGTATCAAGAGCATCTGACTCTTGATTCTGGCTCAGGTCATAATCTCAGAGTTGTTGAGATCGAGCTTTGCCGTTGGGCTCTGCAGTGGGCATGGAGCCAGCTTAAGATTCTCTCTCTCTCTCTCTCCCTCTGCCACATGCCCCTCTAAAAAATGTAAAAAGAAAGAAAATCACTCTTTTTTTAAAAAAAGAAAAGATTGAAATTATGTTGAAGTTTTCTCTGGGGATTAAGGAGAAGCATAGGGATTTTATTGTAGAATTGGGAACATATTAAGACTAGAGACAGATCACTATCCCAGGGGTCCTTATGTTAAGATTTTATTTCAGAACTGGTATTCTTAGTGTTTTTACATAAATCATATAAAAAAAGAAGAGGGAGATCATTACCACCCATTGACCCTGAGCTCCTTTAATAAATTTGCTATCTAGTAGAGTTTTGACATTGATAATTGTCTCCGAACATATTGGTATTGACAACTGCAGCAGAGACTATGTTTTCACTGGAGCTGGATCCTCCTGGCACTCATTTAGGATAATTTAGTGGTATCCTTAAAAGTGTGCCTAGTTACAGATAGTCCTTAACTAAGAGACAAAAATGCAACTTGCCAGCTACTTAAGTAATTATTAACAAGCAGTGAGGTCATGCTTAACTAGCCCTGAACACAGGTAGCCCATCCCTAATGCTGTGTCTAAGGAACAGATGAATTACCACTGTCTGATATCATTTATTCCACATAGAGAAGGGCTCAGTGTTTCTAGAGATGACACAAGAAAAAAAGAATAAAACAGAAAATGAGTTCAAGACTACATATTTATGAATACCGATCTTATGTGTACATCTCATGCTTTTTTAAACATTGAGGTAGTTCTTTTTTTAAAAAAAAGATTTTATTTATTTATTTGAGAGAGAGAGAGAATCAGACTCCCTGCTGAGCAGGGGACAGACTCAGGGCTTGATCCCAGGACCCTGGGATCATGATGGGAGCCAAAGTCAGATACTTAACTGGCTGAGCCACGCAGGGACCCCTAAACATTGAGGTAGTTCTGAGTATATTATGTCCTTTCCAAGCTTTTTAAAGTGAAGGATGAAAAAATCAATATTGTGTATTATAATCAACATTAAAACAAAAAACAAAACAGAAAACATCACAGTGCATTTCAGAGCAAGGGAGAGTACCATTTCTTGACATGTTTGTTTCAGTTTTAAGTATATATGTAGCTGTGTCCTGGGTAATGATGTCAAATTTATTTCTTACTAAGAGTTGAGGTTAGAAGGTTTTAAAATATTGTTCTAAGTTCTTGACAGTTAAATTCTTTCATTTTGAACTCAAACAAATGTCAGAGGGTCCCTTAAAACTTGATGTTGCTGTTTCAGGCTCTTATAAGTTCACAGGTCTGTGACTCCAGAGAGAAGATCTCTCTGTGTTAATTCAAGGTCTTTCCATCTTCAGAAATGAGTTTGCTCACTCCTTGTGTTCATCATGTTAGTGCACAGGAGTTGGCCTGTAACACACGCCTATGGAACTTCTTTGGATTCCACTAGGTGTCACTCAGTCTTTATTTTGGACAATGAAAGTGTCCATCATTAGGGGCCCATTCAATAAATCATGACTTATTTGATATACATCCATCCATCCATTTTATATATACGTACATCCATCTGGTGGAAGACTATCATTATTAACTGTAAGCTTATGGTTCAGAAAGGTAGCTATAGGGGATCCCTGGGTGGCTCAGCGGTTTGGTGCCTGCCTTCCGCCCAGGGCGTGATCCTGGAGTCCCGGGATCGAGTCCCACATCAGGCTTCCTGCATGGAGCCTGCTTCTCCTCTGTCTGTATCTCTGCCTCTCTCTCTCTGTGTCTCTCATGAATAAATAAATAAAATCTTAAAAAAAAAGAAAGGTAGCTATGATATACTGTTATGTACAATGCAAGACTCAAAAATATATTTATAGTTACACTCACACATACATATACTATATATATTTGTCTATTTTGAATATATGCACATAAAAATATCTGGATAAAATGTTACTGGTAGTTATCTTTGGAAGGTGGGTACTTATTTTTGTGCTTCTATTTTCTGAGTGTTTCAAAATGAGTATCATTTTTTTCCTATAATCAGAAAAAACTTTAATTACCTCATTAAAAATAGATGGAAAGTAAAACAAATGCCTATTTTGCACTTTCTATAGAATCCTTGGTATAATCTGCTTTTTCTATGCCTTGCTCATTGAGTTGAGATTTTTTTTTTTTTTTATGTCATGTTTTAGAGAAAACTATCTAATCACAGAAAACAAAACTATCAAAGGGGGCAGTAATTAAATCAAACATGAGCTATGCTCGAAACAGTAGCAATAGTTTTGTCCTTGTCATCTCTACTCAGAGGTACCGGTATACCCTCAGCACTATGGTGCCATGAACATGGAAATTTTTCCAGGTCTCTCCTCTATCCTTGGCTTCCTTAGGTGTGAGTCTAGATGAACAAGCAGACCTTTCACCATGAACACAGTTTGTTTGCAGTTAGGCTAGTAGGCACTTGGCTATTCTAATAGAGGCTCCTACTACAAAGCTGTTTGCTTTATAAGTTCATACAGCAAACCCAGGCATCTCCACTTCCACTGGCATCAACTTCGAATTGAAATTAAAACTAATCTATGTTGGCAGCTAAACAAAAGCTAATGATATGGTGGCTGCTGTCATTTTTTTTCTGCCCAAAGATGGAAAAATTTGGGCGAAGGTCACATTTAAGAATTCTCAGCGCTACACCTGTTGCCATCCTTGTGATTTTTCTCTTTGAATTCCCAGCTCCCTGGATTTCCACACAATGGGCATGTTAATTATTAATGTGAGTTTTGACTAAAGCTGGTTGGCAAGTTTGCTAATTGTTAACTAAATTTCTTTCTACTGACAGATTCTTAAAAAAGACCATTATTTTTCTTAACAAAAAATACACTCAAACCACAAAACATATTTTAAACAATCAAATAATAAGACAGTAATATCGTTAGGCAATATTCATTGGATACTTTTCATGAACCTGACACTGTTCGAGGACTTTGAAATATTAAACTACTCACACTTCGGCAAGCTTTGGACTCAGCTAACCAGCTGGAATCAACTCGATTTCTAGATTTTCTATGAATTCTTAATAAACTCCTGATGTTCTACTTAAAGTCTACTTTCTTGCCAATGCCAAGTAACATCTATAGGTTCTTCACATCCTCTTTCATCAGTTTACTGAGGCATTTTCTGTACACTTTTACTTCCTTAGGCTCTCCCTTGGATAAATGTGACTACCTTTCTGCTCAAGTTTTTGTGTAGAAAAATTGTTTGGGGGCAATTATATTTCCCCACTCTAGCCTGCTTAGAGGAGCAGAGCCCTAGTAGTTCTGCTTGCTTCTGAATGCTACAAAGGCTTTGGTGTAAGGAATATGTTCAGCTTCTACACAATACTTGCTTGTGGACTTTATTTGAACTGTTCAGAAAAACAAGGTCCAGAGGCAAGACTGCTGCCAAAACAACCCATGGGAACCCTCATTTCAGGGACCCAAGACTCTTCCAGGACATCTGGCACAGTACCCAGTGTCATAACAGAGGTAGGAATTTGGCACCAGTGGTTGAAGGGGGTGTATCTTGTAGGAGTGGGGCACAAAGAATCATGTAGCCAGGTGTCCACGGCAGGCTTCTGTAACTTGAGTCCTTCTACAGAACTGGTGGGGAGCTCTCAGTATTCACTGTCTCTAGAAATAAGGATTTATCTGCATGTACCTATCTATCTGTCTGAAAATCACTTGTCCAGATATTCAACATGATGGGGGATGGCGGGGTGAGAAGGGGAAGCTGAAGCTATGCAAGTGTGTTCTCCAAGGGGCACCTGGGTGGCTCAGTACTGAGCCTTTGGTTCAGGGGGTGATCCTGGGCTCCCAGGATCGAGTGCTGCATTGGGCTCCCCACAGGGAGCCTGCTTCTCCCTCTGTCTATGTCTCTGCTTCTCTCTCTGTGTCTCTCATGAATAAATAAATAATTTTTTTAAAAAAAGGAGGAGTCTCCAAAGGGTATTAAATAGAGCACTAGTGCTATGCCCTATGCCTACCTCTTTGAGGTTCCCAATGCAAATTAATATCAAGTGTTCTCAAAGTCCTGTGTTAAAGAGATCTAATTAACTTAGTTTAAACTACATTTCCCAAGTGTTTGGCCACAGGACAATCTCAGTTTTAAGCAACATTTATTTATAATCTTTAAAAATATATATTTTTGAATATGGTACCAACAAGCATCTCTTATGAAATTGGCTGAGCCACATAGAGAATCAATGACATTAACCCCAGTCATAATGTCTTCTAACAAACTGATCTTACAGGAACATATTAAGTCAGGGAACAAAAGCATGGATCCTAAGCATGATCTGCTTTGCTACATGATGGGAAAAGCAGATTAAACCTTGTCTGAGCAATGACTGCTGGTCTTATGTTAGTGATGATAGTCTGACTTGCTGACTGAATATCTCTAAGACAATGGCCAATGACTTCACAACAGAAATATGTTGCCCATTTAGCACATTGCTGTCTGGAGGCACAGGAGAGGGAGGCTAATTATTATTTTTTCTTCACAAGTGGACACAGTCATTGTTAAGTTGTCTCTGCTTCTTACCTGAAAGTATTCTCGGTGTGTTTAAGTTTGTGGGTCATGAATTCTCCATTCTGTGACTTTGCTTCTGGAAATCCCTTCTTTCCATCCAAGAAGCTCTTCACTTCTTTTGGTTCTTTGTCCTTTTTAATTTTCTCATCTTTGATCTGACCAACAGTACACAGCAGGGAGAAACATAACGATAAAAATCCTATTAGGTTTTGGTTGGTATCACCGAAAAAGACCCAGAATTATTAGGAAGTCAGAAAACTCAGAAGTAAAACAAACCGCCGGAGAATGATGTCGTAGAGCTGGGCTCAGAGGAAATTCTTAGAGCTTGAGCTATGGTCCTCTAGTCTCTGTGCAAAGACCTCGACCACAATTTTAGGAAGTCAAGATCATCCCTGATTTCACCGGGGTTTTATTTTTAAGAGCAGTGGAGGTGTTACTGTTTGGAAACTATTATGCACTGGAAATTTCATGGAAGGTCGCTCTTTGTAGTTCCCACTGAAAAGAGTTATTATTAGTGTGGCATTGATGGGAGAATAGCCAGGTTGGTTGGACAGGTATTTTTCTTGGTTGAAGACTGAGTCTTTGAAAAGGACACAGACGTGTTGAGGAAAAAAAGAGGAAACCTACCAGATCTGCAAAGCCAATTTTGACAGGTGGCAGAGGAAGCCCACCCTTGTATTTTAATCAAAGGAGTAACTAGGGTCCTGAGGATAGAAGACATAATAACCCTACCTTTAGGGAGACGACTCAGATTTGTGGGACCATGTTTGTAGTCATCTAAACCACTACAGTTCAAATGGAATAGGAAACCAGAAGTGGTTTTGTGATTGTTGGGGGGACAGAGGGAGATGATATATGGAGAGTGGGTGTTAGCTTTAATTTTTATGAATTTTGTGTTACAAGATCCTCACAGTAAGTGAGACACGTTATTTCCAAGTAAAGCGAACTTACATAGCTTGATAGGGGGTTGAGATTACCTGTATCAGCTCACCCATTCTTAAAGTATGAGTGTGAAAACAGGAGAGTCTCGTTCATTACTGATCATTTCAAGACAACCATGACAAGACACTAACGTTCTAGAGCAAGCAACAGAGGAAGGATAGGCATAAGTGCTTGGGCTTTCAGGGGCTGCCCAGGATGGCCTCCCCTTATCTGATTGCTCACCTCTTTCCAGCTATTCCTCTGATACCCTCTGAACACTTACTGCTAAAGTGCATGCCTTACTAAGCACAGTACTTTTTTTTTTTTTCTCTTTATTGATGAGCCTGGAGTAGTCCTTTGCCTGACTGTCTTCTTTGGATGGTATTTGAGTAAATTATCACAGATGGACTATTCACTACCATGTTGCCTTAATTAGTTAAGACTTTAATCTTTCTTAAAGGCTGTCCCTTGGACATGCTGAAAAAGGCAGCTGTTGTTTTACCATTCTCTCTGAGAGCTTCATCTGAAAAGAAACTTGAGTTTTTGTTCTAGTATTGTCAACAAACTGGCTAAAATGAAGTCACCTAATTTCTCTGGGATGTTGGCTCTACATCTGTAAGAGAGGTTGGACCAGAGGATTCCTTCCTAATCCCTCATCCTGCCATTTCCTTCTTGGCTCCTGATTTGCCATGAAAGGCTAAAGAGAAGAGAGGGACACTTTGGCTTGTCCTACAGCTTGATTGCAGCTCCCCAGTGGCTGTTCTTGCCCAACAGAAAATCAACGTTCATTGGGAAGACAGGAGGAGGCAATGCCTGTTTTCATTCTGACCTATCACTGCTGGATATTGCCCCAGATTCCAGGGACTGGAGTTTATATGTCCTGGTTCAGAAGTATCTGGGGATGCAAATTTGGGGGGAAGGAGTGTCCCATTTCAGGGAACCCACAAAACACATTCTTAGTCAAATTTCATGGATTGGGAAGCACTATGCAGAGACATTCCCTTTAACTCATTTCTCCTATTTTGGAGTCAGAGATATTTCCATTCTCCCTAAATGCCTTATCTGATTTATTGACCAAAAATGTGTATAAAGTAGATGTGTGAAACAATCCATGTCTAAGACAAGAAAAATCTCCTCTCCCCTTTTTTTCAAGCTCTGCTTTACTGGCAAAAGTTGCCGAGGATGGTATGCTTATACGCTCTTTGGAAGACTTTCTTAGAAAGTATTTTTCTGAGGTCTGGAAGTGACTTCTGGAAATGTCTTCTTGAAGAAGTCTCATCCTGATGTTTGTGTTTACTTGCAGTAAACAAACAAACTCATTCCTTAGTGCCTTTAAATTTTAAGGAGCATAGTAATAGATTCAACCTGAACTCATGAGATTCTGAGGGAAAAGTATTTGACCTGCTAGGTCAGAATGTTACCATGAAGAAACTCTATGCCGATGGGTGCATAGATAGCTAAGTATCCTGAAGAGTTCATGTGCTTCACATTCAGAAAATATTAGCCTATGAGGTGCCCTGGTCAAATGTGACATGTGGATAAAACTCTGGATATTTGGGACATCCAGTGGGATAACACGTGGGTGTATGGTGGGGGTGAGGGGATTCAAGTGACATGCCCTTGTGCCAGAGAGACACCTAAAAGATCAAGTGAGCAAGTCAAAAAGACTGAGCTGGCAGTCTGTAGATCAATGCTTTGCATCACCCGATTTCAGGAGAATGACAAGAACTAGTGCAAGTTACAATATTTCAGATTAGATTTGAGTCATTTTTGTTAAGGCTCAGAAACCTCAAATTCCTTTTCTGGGTCCAATGCCTACCACATGGTCTTTGCCCCTGTAAGTTGGCTCTGCAAACAAGAGGGCCTCGTCAGTAAGCCCAGACTCCACCCCCACACCCACCAAGTCAGATTCTGCCTCTCGTAAGATTCCAGGTGATTTATATGCATGCCCATGTTTGGGAAAGTGTGGTACCTGGTATGAATATCAGTTTCAATATCATATGAACAGTTCTCCCGGAAATAGGTTTTCTGTCAGAGGCCAGGAAAAGAATAAAAAGCTAGGGAGAAGAACCTAACAAGAGGCATTTTCTAAGTGGAGAAGAGAAAAAGAAAGCTAAGTGTCAAGGTTGGTGACGTTCTGTGATCCAGCGCCACAAACAGTTAAAACCGCAGGGCTGCAGGGGAGAACTGAGTTTTTTTCTGAGGTCTGGGAGTGACTTCTGGAAATGTCTTCTTGAAGAAGTCTCACTGTGATGCTGGTATTTACTCGCGGTTGACCAATCCAGCATAGCTCCTTGAAAGGAAATTTTCTGTTGTTGTTTTTTAACAAAAAGGTTAAAAAAAAAAAAAGAAAGAGGGAGGAGGGTGTTTGAAATGGAGAAATCATGTAAAATAGGATTCGAAGTTGTTTACATAAAGTAACCACACAACTAGCTGGAGGGGGGAAATCTAGTAATTCAACTAGTAATTTTCAGATGAAATGTCAAAGCGGGAATGCTAGATTTTTTTTTTTTTTTTTTTTTTTTTTTTTTTAAGCTAGGTTAAGTGGCTCATCTGGCCTTGTGTAAAAAAGAGGCCCAAAGTTTTGGGACTCTAGGATGGAGTGTAGAGCAAGCTGGGAAGGGGGCTGGTCTGAGATCATTGTCCCACCCACACTGCTGGACCGGGGCCTTCTCTGAAAAGAGGCAGAAGGATGCTTTAGGGTGACCATTCATGAGAGCCCTTTCCGGCTCATGGGCACTAATATAGACAGGGAATGTTTCTGTCATTAAAAACAAGTCACATCTTAGGGAAGCCAATTAAATTATAAATACAGAACCCAAACAGTGTTCTTTCAGCTTCCCCATCTCCACGTGAACGTCATCCCTATCCCGACCTCACGTCCTCTTCCTTCCATAAAGACCTTCACCACGAAACACCAGCTTCACTCAAGAGCCCAAGTGGGACATTTCTGTTTGAGTTTAGCTCCCAGTAACTTTTCATATTTCATAGATGAATCTGTATGGGTTCTTCTGCTAAGAAACAAGAACAGTGCTTCCCAACATGTTCAACCATTTCCTTGGCTGCTGCTCACTCGAGCCAAATTCAGCTTTCTAGTTCTTAGCACCCACGCTCCCACCTTCCTTTAGATGAGTGGTGTTGGCATTCGGTCTTTACTCCCACACCCCCTCAGGTTCTATGAGAAACAGGAAGGCCCATCCGTCTTAAAGTAAATAGAACATGATCTAGGGTTCTTGCTTTTTTTTTTTCCCTGTGAATCTTAGGAAAAGGCATTTAAGAAACTAATCATCCCCCCTGCTTCCTCTGGTTATCTAATTTTCTAAATATGGATTTTTCTGTGTCTTGATATGTTCCATCATGGGCAGAGAAGGGCAGCAGGATTCTAGCTGGCCCTCAGCAGCTCTGATGCACTCCCGTGGGCAAAGGCATCCGAATCCTCCTTCCTACCTTTGATAATTTATTTAGTTTTGACATGTATACGCACTCTGAACTTATGAGACATTGTCACAACTTTTAGGATTACATGGGGGCTCACATAAGTACAATGGTTAAAGTGAGGCCCGGCCTTCTGATGTGGTGTTTTGACTATGTGGGGCGTAATGACACTCTCTCTTGCAGCTGCCCCGGCTCCACTGACTCGCTTACTTACCTATACTCAAACACCTTGGCACCAGCTCCTGTGTGTGCCTCAGAAATGCAATGCAGAACCCTTGGCCAAACTTTTCTTTTAAAAACCAAATACCATCTTCAGTTCATCGAATTTTCTACTGAGATGTGGGGGAGTGTTTTTCCCTTGGAAAGTTAAATCATTCATCAAAGCCAGTTGGGACAATTTCCACAATTGAAATGAAAGTAGGGTGGCTCAAGGAGAAAAAAAAAAGCAGTTAGAAGAGGAGAAAGCGGGAAAAATTGATCAGAGCAGTGTTTTTCAAGCTTTCTGTGACCCACAGCAAGAAAGACAATTTCCAGCACACTGTAATACAGCTTCCAATGCCCTCTGATATTTTCTATTCGATTTCGTGTTCTGAAATGCCCATTGGCACACTTAACTACCTTCGAGGTGCTCTAAGTTGATCTCACCATTCAATGAATCACGAAATCAAGTCAGGGCTTGAAAAACACTGGATCAGAGGTTATAATTTTGAGATCAGCAGACCTGAAATGTCATGGAACACTACTCTCTGTTGCTTTATGATTAGGTCATTTCTCAATAATATTTACCTCTTTTTTGAAGGCAGGCTTGTCTTCTTGGGACTTTTCTCTCTGAGCTTGTGCTTTGGCCCCTTTTTCTTCTTCCTTTTTATTTTCAAGAGTGGCAAGGTCACTCGTTTAAAAGAAGCCCTTTCTAGCTTACAAGAGTGAGAGGGTGCTCAGGTCACTTTGCATGTGGCTTAGGATGCTGCTGACTTGGTGCTCACATAACTCTGTGTCAGTGATTCTAAACAGCAACGTGGGATAGTTTCTTTCCACCACATTTTTTTTTCTCGTGTGCCTGCCATCATGCTCCCTGAAATCTAGCGTGACGTGGTGGTCCTTGCGCATGTTTGCAAACCTCATGTGTGGTCTGGTGCATTTTGTTTCTGATCATCTCAAATGTAGCTGTGCTCATGAGCCCCTTGTAACAAGCAAGAGTGAAAGACAAATTCGGCACAATGCAGACTTAGGGATAGAGAGTTCTCTCTGCAAAGGTGAATATGCAAGCATCTCTTTCTTTCTTTCTTTCTTTCTTTTTTTTTTTGTGGAGGTAGGGATACAGGTAGTGGTTAGGTAGAGTGTTTTAATGTAGGCTTGCAGACAGAAAAAAAAAATCTTTCACAGCTTGCAAACATCTCCCTCCGCCCCCCTTTCACCTTCTCAGGCTACATGAATTTGTTTGTGTCATCCCGATGGTAAAAAAAAACAGCAAAATGTATGCTATTAATTACCAGTCAGTTATAAATTGTGCCCCCACCCCGCCCCCCGCCATGAATGGCTTTCTGCAAGTCTACATTAAGCTCAGGTCTACATGATGGCAAATCATGGTTTTGACATACTTAATGAAAGCTCCACACCAGCTTCTTCCCCTCCTTTATTACCAGCTGATACTGAGGGGGTTATTTTTGCCTTCTTAAGGTGAAATTTCTGATCATGAGTCTTTATATCTTTTTTCCCTCCCCAGCTTTTATAATTTTTAATTAAGTGCCAAACACATGGATAAGGGGAAGAGCTCTGGTCCTCTTGCCTCATGCAGACCTATGATAGAGGGCAGTTGTTAAAAGGAATGAATGTAGATGCAGGCGCAGAATTCTAGGTCCACACAGCACCTCCAGGTTTATCATCTTTGGGTCAGTTCATTTTTCCGGTATTCATAACAAGCAAGCACAGAGCAAATAATTTCTCTCTGGCTGTCCCGGTAAATTTGGGTGATTGAATACTTAGCCATCGACGGACTGATGGCACTGATTGCTTCCTGCTTGCATATCGCTACGGCCTAGAAAAATGAACAGCTTGCCAGACCAGCAAGCACGGGGGCGGGGGGTGGGGGGGGGGAGGGGGGGGGGAGGCGCTGCAGGAACATGCCTCGCTCCCAAATCTGATGTGCATTACATTTCTCGTAAGTCACAGGCATCACACAGTTGGTGCAAAATGTGTACTGTACCTGTTTCTTTTGCACAGCTGTCTGCGGCTTATCTTCTGGTGCTGTCTTTTCATTTCCCCGTCTCCCTTCTAGTTTCTCGTCTACCTTTTCCCCTTTGCGCTTTTTCTCTTGCATCTCACTTCTGTGCTCTTCCAGCTGCCGAAGTTTCTGCTCTTCTAGCTTAGCGTTCTCCTGGTCCTTGGCCTCGGCCCGCTGCCTCTCCTCGGCCGCCTTTCTCTCTTGCTCCGCAACCCTCTCCCTCTCCCTCTCCCTCTCCCTCTCCCTCTCCCTCTCCCTCTCCCTCTCCCTCTCCCTCTCCTTCTCCCTCTCCCTCTCGGCTGCTTCCCTCCTGGCCCTCTCTTGCTCAGCTGCTCTTTCCTCGGCTTCCCGCCCCGCTTGCTCGGCCGCCTCCCTGCGCTCCTGCTCGGCCTTCGTTGTCTCCCCTTCTTCCTCCTCCAGCCTGGCCGCGGCCTCGGCTGGACCCCGCGCCCCCCGCTCCTCGGGTCCAGGCTCCTCTGCACCGGGCTGCCCGGTTCCCCAGCGCAGGGCCGCTGCCTCGGGGCCTGCACCTGCCGCCGCCGCCTCTACCTGATTCTCCTCCCGGCTCCCTGGCTTTGCCTTCTCTTCCTCCTCCTCTTCCTCCGCCTTCCCTTCTTCCTCTTCCTCCTGCTGCTTCTCCTCCGTGTCCCTGCAGTCGTTCTTCTGCTGAGGCTTGGTGGCCACTTGGGGCCCCGCGATGGCGTACCCCTCCTGGCCAGGCTCGCTCTTCTCCTCCTTCTCGGCGGCCTCGCCGGGGGCCGCGTTGTTCTGCAGCCTTCTGCTGGCCGGCGACGCGCTGGCGTCTGTCACTGTCACCGTGGGGTCCAGCTCCCTCTGCCGCTCCAGGGCCTCCTGCAGCCGCTTCTGGCGCCTCTCCTCCCGCCGGGCCAGGCGCTCCAGCAGCGCGGCCTCGTCGTCGCCCTCCACCGGAGCGGGTGTCGCGCCGCTCTTCCCCTCCTCGTCGGCCACACTGCACAACACAAACGACACCAAGGACAGTGGGCTGATCAGTGCGCCCGCCGGATCGCCTGGCCTGGTGCGCCCAGGGGCGCAGGTTGGGAGGCCAGCACCCCATTACCACCATCGGGGGGCCCGCCTGGCTCTCCGCAGGCCCCCCGCCCCCCACAGGCCTTGGTCCTCCGTCTTTCTCTGGCCACTGGCATCATCCCCACAGGCCAGAAGTGCTTTTGGGGGCTAAGGCCTCTTGGGAGCAACCATCAAACAAAAGGGGGGAGCATTAGTGTATATATTATACCTCGGCCCCTCGGTCTTTGGAGTTGGGTAACTCTGAGGTGCCTGCGCCCACTGGGTCTCTGAGCACCCCTGGGGTAGGAGCAAGCCCCGGAGTCCAGCAGTGGCCACAAGATCTTTCTTGGGTGGCCATCCCTTCCACGTTTCACCCGAGATGCCCCCATGTGCCCCTGGGAACCGTTCACAGATGAACCACTTGTGCTTACATCCTTTTTTTTTCTTAGTCTTTATTTATTTATTCATGAGAGACAGAGGTAGAGAGAGAGGCAGAGACACAGGCAGAGGGAGAAGCAGGCTCCATGCAGGGACCCCGATGTGGGACTCGATCCTGGGACCCCAGGGGTCACGCCCTGGGCCAAAGGCAGGCACTCAACCACTGAGCCACCCAGGCATCCCTGCTTGCATCTTTTTGTTTCAGAATCTGCTTCTTGGGTGACTCAAACTAACATAAGGATCAAACTGAGTAATGAGTGAATGCCTCTATTATCATAGAGTATTTCTACCTGTCACCACATCACCTAGAATTCCTGAGCTGGATCTGTGGGGCGCAAGGCTCTCGGAAAGGAAGCACGTGTACATCCTGGTGTGGGGATGCTGTCCTTAGGTCGGTGACCCTCGTGGCACAGATGTCTAGCCGTCCATCACAATTCATGCTCCTCCTCCCACAGCCCCAGGGAAGTAATTGCCCATCAAGGATTATATTTCCTATCTTCCCTTCTTCCTTGTACCTAGGGAGAGCCATATGTCCAGTAATTTCCAACAGAATGTGAGTGGAAGTGATGCTCTATACCAACACAATTCAGAAACAGAAGTGCAGGGACACCTGGGTGGCTTAGTGGCTAAGCACCTGCTTTCAGCTCAGGGCAATGTCCCATGGTCCTGGGATCGAGTCCTGCATCGGGCTCCCTGCAGGGAGCCTGCTTCTCCCTCTGCCTATGTCTGCCATTTTCCCTGTGTCTCTCATGAATAAATAAATAAAATTGTTAAAAAAAAAAAGGATCAGAAGTGCATTCTCTACCATTACTATTTCTGTCTGCTGACTAGATCAGAAAATTTCAAAGCCCCAGGATTTGACAGAGTCACAAGAAGAAAGTAGGTGACCAGTTTTCTCTACTACTCAGTTCTATCTACTACTCAAAAATACCCACTTTGGGCTCGTTTGTGTTGCTGCATTAAATTACTAAAGTTTGGGGATGCCTGGCTGGCTTAGCAGCTGAGCATCTGCCTTCAGCCCAGGGCATGATCCCAGAGTCCTAGGATCGAGTCCCACATCAGGCTCCCTGCATGGAGCCTGCTTCTCCCTCTGCCTGTGTCTCTGCCTCTCTCTCTGTGTGTCTCTCATGAATAAATAAATAAAATCTTAATAAGAAAATAAGAAAAAATAAATTACTAAAGTTTGGAGCTCCTTGTTGGAGCAGCTGACGTTACCCTAATATGTATACCTTCTGCACTCTTTGTCAAGAGTTCCATGAAGAAAGGGTCTCTTATCCTTCTCTATAGTAGACAAAGAATAGTTAAATTTGATATTTATTAAAGAAGAAAAGAAAATCTCTAAAAACTAAACTGGACCATATCTATCACCTCACTCACTATTCTAGCTCAAAGCCAGGGCTGTTGGTCTCCCACTGGAAGGAAACCACCAGTCATGTGATACCAGAAACTGTGACCAGAGTTGGAAAAATATGTCTTGCAATGTTTAGAAACTCCATCAAATTTCATGGTTCATACTGAACCGGGCCCATTTGAAGTTCGAGTTCACTTAATTTTGGAAAAACATTTCGCATTTAACAATAAGAAATGGTAGAGGAAAGGTTTAGATTTTAAGCTTTCTTGGCTTTAACTTTTGCCGTAGGTGCTGTAGGAACTGCCTCAATGAATTAGACAGAAGTATTAAATTTCCCTAAAAATACAAATAATTTAAAGTTGAAGGAGAAAAGTCTATATGTAAGGATTTGGATCAACTGAATGAAAATAATTTTTAAAAGATTCCACAAATTCCAAAGTGTTAGCCAGACGAAACCAACAGATAGGGACATCTGGGTGACTCAGTAGGTTACACGTCTGACTCTTGATTTCGGCTCAGGTCATGATCTCAGGGTTGTGCCACTGGCCCTGCTTTGGGCTCTATGCTGAGCATGGAACCTGCTTAACATTCTCTCTCTCCCCCTCTGCACTGCCCTCCCAATGCTCTCTCTCTCAAAACAACAACAGCAAACGAGATTCTACTGGATCTTCCTTTGCAACAGTGATTGTCAGTAGAAGTTGAGTACCCCTTGGGGTTGTTCAGCCCCAAGAAGAATGCTAATTCTTCTTGTGGGTAATTAATATGTCAGAGACAAATTATATGTTCTCAGATCTGACTATGCTTTACTGAAGGAGCACCTGGGTGGCTCAGTCAGTTAAGCATCTGCCTTTGGCTCAGGTCATGATCCTGGGGTCCTGCATTGGGCTCCCTGTTCAGCGGAGAGGCTGCTTCTCCCTCTCCCTCTGCCCCTCAACCCAACTCCTGCTCATGCTCTCTCTCAAACAAATAAATAAAATCTTAAAAAAAAAAAAAGAATATGCTTTACTGAAAAAGAAGAACTTGTGAATCAACCAACAGCATGAAATAACTAGAATAAATGGAAAAAAAAGAAGAGAAACCCATGTAGGAGCAGGAATTTTAAAGCAAGAATACTACTAGTGACTTTTAAGCTGCTGTTGATCACTCCCTAATAACCAGATTCAGAAAAGGCCTTAGAATGCCATTTTAAAACTTTTCCTTTCCCTTCCCCTTCAGCTCAAAAACAGAAAAGGCGGTAATGACTATGCAGGCCTCTTCTGTAAGGCTCTGATATGATTTTCCTGATAATAGTTAAAATTAGGTGCTTATTATGTGCAAGGCACTCTGTGTTTCATATATAGTGATCTCATTTAAATTTAACAATATTCCTGAGAGAGAGAGAGAGAGAGAGAGAATTTTCATTTCCATTTAACTGAAGAAACACAGGAAAAAGCCAAGTTGGAATTCAGAGCCAGATAGTGAATGCCAGAGTATATACCTACAAGCCCTTTGCCATACCTCCTCCCTAATTAGGAGCTACTCCCCAAGAAACAAGGTCTTGACTTCTCCATCTAACCAATAGCTTTCCTTATTGAATTCATCCTGCCTGATAGTATCTTCAAGACTTTCAGAAACCTGTGTAGCCACTCACTCATATTGAGGTTAAAGAGGCCAGAACCGTTTTCCTCCAGATTTTCTCGTTAGATTGACTTAAAGGAACTATCAGCAATGCCCTCCCAATCCACACAAAATAAAATAGACTAAAACCAAAACCACACATGAGATCTTGTGTGGTAGTTTCATTAGATTTAACCAATCCATAATTGCAAATAAAGCTTAGTTTTTTTCTCCATCCCCACCCCAAAATATTCTCATCTGTTTTCTACCTTGGGGCATATAAGTGACATATACTACCAAGTGGCATGACGAACTATATGCCCTTGCATGTATGAACTTATAAAAGCCCATTTTGAAGAAGTTGACCCTAGTAAGGGTTTTCAACTGTCCTGCTCACTACCAAGGCCTGTAAGAGGAAAAAATGTGCTACTGAACTCAAAAGCTTGTTTGAATAATTACATTACATTAAGCAGGATTCTGAACCTTGCCGAATATTGTAGTGATCAGAGAATACTGATTGAGGCTATAGATCAGGAGAAATAAGACATTTGTAACTTATGTCTACTTTAATTATTCAAGTCTTGAGCACCTGGGTGGCTCAGTGGTTAAGCGTCTGCCTTCAGCCTGGGGCCTGATCCTGGAGACCCGGGATCGAGTCCCATGTCAGGCTCCCTGCATGGAGCCTGCTTCTCCCTCTGCCTGTGTCTCTGTCTCTCTCTTTCTCTGTCTTTCTTTGTGTCTCATGAATAATTGAGTAAAATCTTTTAAAAATTTTCACGTCTTACTTGCTACTGGTAGGCACAGAGGACTACTAAACTAATAAATCTTCAGTTCAAAACAGATGACAATACCTAAAGAATGAATACAGTTTTCCTTATTTAAAGGTATAACCCATCATATTTAGTAAATAAAAAAGATTACTAGACTATAAAATAAAATAGAACACGTTCAAGTGGGGTGTGTTGAAGGGATGAGAAGGGGAAGAGAAAGGAGTAGTGGTGTCTGAATATCTAAATCAGTTTGGCTGTCCAAAAAATAAATAAAAATCCATCCATCCATCTATCCATCAGTTGGACTGTCCAATCTGATTAGGCACCTACAATGACCACCACATGACTGAACTAATTGGATCGAGAGAGTTGAGCTGGGCTGAGAAGGGAACGCTTCGCCCAACATATTTCCTTCATTAGACAGGCTGAGAAATAACTTAGAAATTGTCCATTCTGAAGAGGATGGTACCTGTTTTGGGCATTCACCTCCACCTGGTCAGTCACCTGCCCCAGGGATTCCTCCTCCTGCTTCTGCCGCAGCCTCTCCTGCCGGGCTCGGCGGCGCCGTTCCCGGGCGGCCTCTTCCTCGTCGTCGTCATTCCTCTGGTAGGCGATCCTGCAATACGACAAGGACAATCTCCTGAGCATGCCAGCTGCTGGCCACTTTCACCAGCTTCTTTGCAGGATAAGCCCGGAGACCCTTCCTGAGCTCAACCATTGACTGAACCAGAGAGTTCTAAATGGATCCTTTTATTCCATAAAGACTTGGTCTGAATAGTTTTCAAACTTTTAAGTATCTGAAAAGCATGAGTCTAATAGCTACAGAGGATAATTCACAGTGATCAAATAGTAGCTGAAGCAAAAAAAAAAAAAAATCTACACACAAGCAGGAGACAGTGGGTTAGCATCTTTAGATTTCTTTAACCAACCTGATTATTGACAAGTTAAGGTTTAGAAGCAGAAATCAAAGCATTGAACCAAAAAATAATCAAAACACATATTTAAAAGATTCAGCATGGTGTATGGATTATTTGTGTAGACTTTGTCACAAAGGACAGAAAAGAATCAAGTCATCAATCCAGGATTTTGGCATTAATGAGCCCAAACTGCTAATTAAAATTGAGAATACGATACCTTGTTGGCTTGGATTTTATTTTTTCCTTTCAGTTCCTTTTCACTGGTGAGAGGGGGTGCTATTGACAACTGAGACAAGGGCTTCCAAGTCAGTGAGTGTGGCTCTCTGTAAGGCCGCCTCCTTTCCTTTACAACATGCACTGGTATCTTACCACCCACACGTTGGGCCCACCATGGTAGCCCCAGGTGTATATCATAGATAGAAACCCAAGAGCTGAGGTACATAGAAGATGCATGGAGGGATTTGCACACATAGGTGTTATTCAGTTTTTGTAGATTCGTTTGAAGCAAGTATCAATCTAGGAAAATTATACTATCCCTATGTTGCATACATTTCCATTAATACTTATTCCCAAATAAGGAAGTGGAGGTGGGGAACTATAAATGTCCAAACTCAAGAGGAAATGACCTGCATGGTTACCCTGGCTCCTTGTGAAGGAGGAGCTCATACTGAGATACAGAGAGCCAAGGACGCATGGCTGGGCTGGTTGGCCCACTGGCCTTGGGCCAGCCAGCCTGGTGCGGCCATGGATTGGGATGATGCTGCATTGTGCAGTGGCCCTGCCTTTTACTTTATGCAGTTAAAGTGCTTTTATCATGATGTTCCTTACACGTCCACAAATAGACATCCAGGTATGTGAACATTTCATGCTTATAATTCTTTAATAATGACAAGCCTAAAATAATTTACTAACAAAAGAAAATAAAACGGCAGAACTGTATAATTGGTACCAACAATAGGTACCTGCTATAACTGATGATGCTTGTGTTAGATTACAAATTAGACATTTTCAGGCCTAGATCCAGACTTTATTTCATCTGTTTCTGCCTTCTGATTTCGATAATAAGAACGCTATGCATGTCTTTCACCTATACAAAACAAGATTAACAATCCCAAAGGCTGGTTGGTTTGCTCTTTGTTACTTGAGAAAATCTGACTTCATCCTTACTAAAATCTGCTGGTGTACAATACTCAAATGCCAATATAAATAAAATGTCACAGTAATTCTGTGAAACTGACTGGTTTATTTCTACCAGATATGGAGAGGAGGGTGGTGTGATGTCGTTAGAGGAGGACTCAATAAACCTGATTTCTAGAAATGCTCTCTTCCTAGCTGGCAGCCCTTTAACCTAAGTTAAAGTCCCTTGCCTATAAGTGCATGACAATCCAATGAAATCTTGGACATGTCACGGTAAGGCATTCTACAGTGCAATACTTTGTTGTTATTAGCAAAGTTCAGTTGAGGAGGGGCTTTGTGAGGAAAGATGAGTTCAATTTTAGATTGGTTGAATTTGAGGGGACAGCACGACATGAATCGAGTGTTCCTTTCAAATTCAATCACATTGTAATTTGCAGTCAAAAGCCCTTCCCAGTGGTTTGGCTTTAGCCTTCAGATTCTTGGCCTAATATTCCTTTGGCTTACTTCTCAG
The DNA here is from genome assembly GCF_048164855.1 of Canis lupus baileyi. Lineage (NCBI taxonomy): Eukaryota > Metazoa > Chordata > Mammalia > Carnivora > Canidae > Canis > Canis lupus. Next base: position 49,341,665 of record NC_132852.1, on the reverse strand, counting down.
TAGACAGCTTTAACCACAGCAGGGAGAATGAGTCCTTAATGATTGCTTCCCAAGCTAATCAAACAGAAAGGCTTAATTCGCTCTTCTACATCTCTGGATCAGCCGTGAGGTCTTGGCTACTACTTGGGGCTTTTCTTTTCCAAAACAAGCAAGAGACCTAAAAGCTCCATCTGGGACATCCTAGGCTAAAAACAACTCCCCCATCCCCCACCTTCCCCTAAATGGAATCTCACGTGGAACCCTCAATTTCCCACTATATTTGAACAATTTGAGAAGTTACTGCCTTCAATCTCCCATCTGCCCAACTAGATTTGCCTCCTATCAATATTTCTTCACCTTGGATTTCTCCTCAGAGGGCTGGCCTGAAGACCAGACCACTCACTCCTCTGTCTCTTCTAACTCTTCTTGTTTTGATTTTCTTCATTGATAGCTCCTTGCCTAGGATACACAGTTATCAGAGCTAGATTTTTAAGGATCTTTTATTACTACTAATAAAGAAACACATTAATGTTTTTTTCAAAGTTAAAAACAAACAGGGAGCCAAAATACTTCCAGGGTATTTTGAATCACAACATGCCCAGTTGCTGGCTCTGCCCACTTGACTTTATAAGTGAAATTCTCTCCATGCCAGATGCTTGCTATGTGTGGAAATTCTTTGACTCTTAAACTCCCTACATGAGCCTCAGTAGTTGCTCAGCTTTTAGGTCTCTCCCATAGCAGCTTACCCTTCACACGATTACCACACGTTTATTTAATCTTTCTTTCAAAATGGAAAACAATGCAATTGTTTCATTTTTCTGATTCTAAAAGTAACATACATTTCTTATTTGCTTACACCATACACTACCAGATGCATGAAAGAGAAAGTGAAAATCAGCTCCCTAATCACACCACTCAGATATGCACACGGCTAATATCTGATATATTTTACCAGACATCTTGTTATGCATGCATACTTTTATTTATTTTTTTAAAAGATTTCATTTATTCATTTAAGAGAGAGAAAGAGCATGAGTGGCAGGGTGGGGAAGAGCAGAGGGAGAAGCAGAATCCCTGGTGAGCAAGGAGCCCGATGTGATGCAGGGCTCGATCTTAGGACCCTGAGACCATGACCTGAGCTGAAGGCAGACACTTAACAGACTCAGCCACCCAAGTGTCCTGATATTTCTATTTTTAACATTAGCAAAACCTAATTTTCAACAGCAACATAGTATTATTCTATGTCTAGATCTACACAGCAATTTTATTATATTATATGGATGTACTATAATGCAACCTATTTTCTATAGATAGTTAAGATTTTTCTAACTTTATGTTCTTATAAACAAGGCTGCAAAGGACATCGTTATAGATATACTTTTATCATTTGTCTAGGAAAAATTCTTAGAAGTTAGCATTTCTGAGTTTAAGAGTATCTTCATCTAAAAGGCATGTTAGCAAATTGCTCTTCAGAAAGGTATATAGCACCAGCAATGTAAGTGAGTGCTAGTTCCACCATAAGCAGAATTTGTCCGAAAGGACAGATGAGTACACAGCATCCTTAATATATCCAAATGTTAGCACACTCTCTGCTTTACACTCAGGTAAAACCAAAATGTTAACATTTCTAATTTTCCACACACCAGATGCTGACTAGTAAAAATCATACCCAACCACCCACTGGATTGTAATAATAAAAGTGTATCGATCCCTTTGTTCCTTCTGTGAAACTTCAGCAGATGCCAGCAGTAACCGGTCCAGTGATATGGGGCTACTGCTCCCAGATGACTCGGGGGATCCCCCTCAGAGGGACTCAAAGTTCCTCTGAATCATCTGAGAATGACTAAACTATGTTTATTAGAGATTTAATCATTTGACTGTGATCTATTCTTTTAAGAAACTGGTAATTCAAAAATGATAGGGAAGGCACTTCTATCAAACAAAATTTTTTGATTGTCCAGAATTGATCATTTTCCCATCCATGCTGGGTGTAAGCAGGTTCACCATGGAGTATTACGCCTTGTTTCTGCTAACTACCTTCGCTCCTCTCTTGGAGAATACCTGGGGAAAGATATGGTCAGCATTACCACCGGAAAGCTAGTGCTGCTAGGAGCAAAATGGCTCATTAAATATTTGTGTGTGTGTGTGTGTGTGTGTGTGTGTGAATACATGTTAAAAAAATCTCTAAAGTCCATAAAAATTACATGATGTTATTTGATTGTGTCAGTGGCATGAAAAAAGCAGAGAGGACTGGTTTTTCTTTCATTCCCAGAACCAGCAGCTTAAAAGCTCTGGTGTTATAAGAAAAAAACACAACTATGCAATGGGAAAACCTTCTTGGAATGCTATGGCTTTCACACCAAAGACGTTTTAAGTTTTTACCACTAGAGCTCTACAGCCTCAGTATATTCAAGCAACAAGATAATCATGTTACATGCTGTGCCATTTAGACAGAAAGTTCAAATAAATAAAAGTACTGCACACACGGCAAATAAGGAAATCACTGAGGAATGAGTGTCTACGTTTGGATGGGCCATGGTCTAAATGGAGACTAGATGAGAGAAAGAGGAAGCAGTGAAGCTTCCACAGTAAGACACCGGAGCAAGGCACCAGTCATCTCGCCTCAGTGTTCCCCTCACCCCATTTTCCCCATCAAATCTTTCTCAAGAATTGTACAACATCAGCAAAATTCTTAGAATTTCACCTATAGTATAGGCTGTTTCGTTTTGTTTTTATCCCGTGCTCCCCACAGTCTGAAGAATATTGCCCTATTTCTTTTTATCTTGTCTTTTTTACATTTTGCTACTTTTGATTTGAGACTACAGTACAAAGTTTCCAAGCAAAAATGCTGGCAATGTATTTTATTAACCAAACAAGACATCTTATCTGGAAATCGTGTTTAAAAATAGAATAAGGGAATGCAATCACCACTTTCATGGAGGGGGAGGAAGCTGATTTTATTGCATGTTTAGGAGCATGAAAGACCTAGAGAGTGAAAAAGGAGTATGACTGAGTCTATAATGAATACAAATTTACCTATTCTATGTTGATAATCACAGTACTAATCTGAGAAATTAACTGGACAACCAAATAGTTAATCATGTTTGGGTTTGCAATCTTGCTAGTCTTTTTTTTTTTTTTTTAAACACACGTGGCATATACGATGCAATTATTTTATAATTTAAAAAAAATCTAATAATGTATTTGATGATTTTCAAAATCAGTTCACCAAGACACAATTTATTCTTATTGTCTCCTGCACAGGATCCCTCAGTGTATTTAACCATTTTCCTACAGACAGACATTTGGGTTTTCCCCGGTTTTTCTCTGTTGCCTACAGTGCTGCAAATGCCTTCTTGTGTACCCCTGTGTTTTTATAGGGTAGATACTGGGAAGTGGAATAGTACATGTTCATTTAAATTGGAAAGATTCTGTAGTTGTTCCAGGTTATTCTAAGTGGCAAATTCCCCCATGCTCTGTCATTTCAAATAACCAAGACACAGCAACGTATATCAAGATGTTACTTAGCCTACTAAGGCTACTGCTGACAGGACCAGAGAACATATTGAATCTTCTATATCTTGCATGGTGATGGTTTCTACTATTTTGAGAATGTGGATCCTTTTAAAATATCAAGACGGGTGCCTGGATGGCTCAGTCGGTTGAGTGTCCGACTCTTGGTTTCTGCTCAGGTCATAATCTCAGCATCATCAGGCTCCGTGCTTGGCAGGAAGTCTGCTTGAGATTCTCTCTCCCTCTGCCCCTCCCACTCGTGCTCTCTCTTTCTCTCTCTAAAATGAGTTGCCCTAAAAAAAAGTTAAAAAATAAAATATCAAGAAACATTAAGATATAATGACAATTGCTTCTATTTTTGATGTTTACTAATAAAATGTTCTATAAAGTGTCTATAAATGCACACTACATAAAAGAGAATCTGTCTTACAAGCCACTGCATTTATATATATTTGAAGCACAGTCTTTCATACCTAAAACAGTTATTTGTCAGACTACAGACCAGACATACTTGGTGTGGATATGAATCTGGAAATCTCTTCCAGTACCTTCACCACTGGAGCACCACAAGTGCACAGCAAGAGATTACAGGAACCACTGAATAGACTTTGAACTGTCACCTTCCAACCCTTTTGCTTTTCCACATTCCCCATGCTTCGTAAGCACACTGATACACAGATACACACGCAGATCCACAGGTTAAGTGAGGAAAGCCACAGAGAAAATAAAAGGCTCAAGGCACTAAAATGAGGCCTATTTATTAAACACTTTGAAAAAAAAACCCACCATGGAACCCTTCACGAATTTGTGTGTTTTGCACACAAATTGCAAGCATAGGGGCCATGCTAATCTCTGTATCACCATTTGAGTGTATGTGCTACTAAAGCCAGCACGATTTTATTAAAGACTTAAAGAGGTCCCCATTCAGATCAGTTTCTAAGTCTACCTGCTTTCCTTAATTGCCTGTGCCACATTCCTATATTTTAAAAAGAGAATATGGCACTTAAAATTCTAACAGATTGAATAAATTTGCCACCTCAAAGAAAGCATCCTACCAATAGGTTACCATTTGCAAATTCACATTCACTTATAGGCCAGTAGGTAGTTGGATGGGCTCTCCCCTCCCTGCATCCCACACCACTTCTACTCTCATATAAGGAGTTGTCCAAGAGAAGGGGGCGCTGGTAGAGGGAAATTCCAGGTTGTAACTGAGACACTGAACCACTAACATGATCCTGTACCCAGCTTTCTGCAGCTCTACACTCCTCACATAGGCCAGATCCAGGAGAAGACCTCAAGAAATAATTACTACTACTACTACTACTACTACTTCTCTTTTTTCTTCTTCTTCTTTTTTTTTTTTTAAGATTTTTTATTTATTTATGAGAGAGAGAGAGAGAGAGAGAGAGAGATGCAGAGACACAGGCAGAGGGAGAAGCAGGCTCCATGCAGGGAGCCCGACGTGGGACTTGATCCCGGGTCTCCAGGATCACGCCCTGGGCTGAAGGCAGTGCTAAACCACAGAGCCACCCAGGGATCCCCTGTTCTTGTTCTTCTTCTTTTTTATTTTTTAAATTTTTATTTATTTATGATAGTCACAGAGAGAGAGAGAGAGAGGCAGAGACACAGGCAGAGGGAGAAGCAGGCTCCATGCACCGGGAGCCTGATGTGGGATTCGATCCCGGGTCTCCAGGATCGCGCCCTGGGCCAAAGGCAGGCGCCAAACCGCTGTGCCACCCAGGGATCCCTTTCTTCTTTTTTAAAGAACAACTTCTTAGTCAATTACTTTTTTCTGATTTCCCACACTCTTGGTTCTACATCATTGTTTTAACCTGGGTCTCAATATAGGACCCAGCTTAGAGTTAAAAACCTCATGTGGGTTGAAGATGTACTCATCAACTGTTAGGAGGCAAGATGACTCATACATACTTTCATTATTCTTTTTCATGTACCAAAAAACCCTGGTGATTTTCTTTCATAGTATGAAATGCAAGCAGAATCTCTAAACATATTCAGTCAGCTCTGTGAATTGCTCAAAAGCTTTTAGCGAAATCTCAAGCAATGCTGTGATCAGGAGGGAAAATCCAAGCTACTGAAATGAGTCATATTTGCCCTGTAGATTTACTGTATGTTTGAAAGTTAAAAGAGGTTTATAGCAACATTCCAAGGCTCTTAAATATGATTTTGTTTATATGTGGTGTCTGCAAGATGTTGTGGTTTCATTTAATGCACATAAAGTCCAATTCTGAATGTCTTCCCCTTGAATTCCTTAAGGAAAGGCATTAAAAATTACAACGGAGGAAAAAAAGATGGAGAAAAAGAGATTTTTCAAGGAAGAACATGTTTAGAAACAGATTAATAGCTAATAGTCTATTGGTGTGTTAGTCATTATAGGATAGAATGAAAGGAAATTCCTTTGATTTAGAGTATTTATATTGAAAAATATTGTTACTGTTTATTATAGATATTGATATATTTTATATACATATTTTTTTGGTAGGAAAAGAAGGTAAAAATAAGCTGAATACCATTGTATAATTCATTGGTATATCAGTGGTGTGCCTTTTCTCAGGGTGAAGGCATATAAGGGGGATAGTACAGTACTCTGAAGAAACTCACCCCGGACAAGAGCTATGTTCTATTTCATCTGTTCCCCCTTGTCCCACCCCATCTCCACTCACCCCCACCCCACTTTTGAGAATTACTAAAGTCTGCACAGCAAACATAAGTTTTGCATCCCAATAGTAAGACACTGTGTGCTTCCATCCTTCAGTGTTCTTATACATGTCATCACTGCCAGTTGTCACCCCCCTTCCACATGCTTCAGATGATGGTGACATTCCATAATCACACAGGTTTTATAACCGCAGACCATGGTGGGGAAGCAGGTAGAAAGCAACAGAAGACAGTGAAAGACCAACCTCTTCATCTTGCCTCTCTCTACACTGCAACTAGCTGGTTCTTAGCATCATGAGGACTGCAACGTCCTGTTCTAAAAACGAGATCAGGTCTGACTGAGCATATGTGGTCGGAAGAGACCTGGGGGCCCTGTGAGTTCTGACTCTGATTCGGGGTTGTATGGGTAACTAAGGGCTTCTGGGCACATGATTCTCAGAATGGTCTTGCCCTCAGGTCGGCAGATGCCTAGTTCAGAGACTCATTTCTGAATCAAGGCAGGTAGCCCAGCAAATTGTTTAAAATATGGATTTGAATTGTTTGGGATTTTATTATACTTGCTTAATTTTAATTTTTCTCTAAGCTAAAAGAAGCATACTATCCTATTTCTTTTTTATTTTACCAGAGAATTTATTTGTTATTTTTAAAAATTTACATTCAATTTGCCAACATATAACACCCAGTGCTCACCCCATCAAGTGCCCTCCTTAATGCCCGTCACCCCATTACCCCATCCCCTCCACCCACTTCCCCTTCTGCAATCCTCAGTTTATTTCCATTTATTTCCCAGCGTTAGGAGTCTCTCGTGTTTGTCTTCCTAATTTTCCCCCTTTCTCTCTCTCTTTTTTTGATTTTATTTATTTATTCATGAGAGACAGAGAGAGAGAGAGAGAGACAGAGACAGAGACACAGGCAGAGGGAGAAGCAGGCTCCTTGTGGGGAGCCAGATGTGGGACTTGATTCTGGGATTCCAGGATCACGCCCTGGGCTGAAGGTAGATGCTCAACTGCTGAGCCACTCAGGCGTTCCTCCCCTCTTCCCTTATGGTCCCTTTCACTATTTCTTATATTCCACATATGAGTGAGGCCATATGATGATTGTCTTTCTCTGACTGACTTATTTCACTCAGCATAATACCCTCCAGTTCCAACCACATCAGTATAATACCCTCCAGTTCCACCACATCCAACCACAACCACCAAAGGTGGGTATTCATCCTTTCTGATGGTTGAGTAATATTCTATTGTATACATAGACCACATCTTCTTTATTCCTTCATCTGTCAAAAGACATCGTGGCTCCTTCCACAGTTTGGCTATTGTGGACATTGCTGCTATAAACATCGTGGTGCAGGTGTCCTGGTGTTTCACTGCATCTGTATCTTTGGGGTAAATCCCCAGCAGTGCAATTGCTGGGTCGCACGGCAGCTCTATTTTTAACTCTTTGAGGAACCTCCACACAGTTTTCCAGAGTGGCTGCACCAGTTCACATTCCCAACAACAGTGCAAGAGGGTTCCCCTTTCTCCACATCCTCTCCAGCATTTGTTGTTTCCTGTCTTGTTAATTTTAGCCATTCTCACTGGTGTGAAGTGATATCTCATTGTGGTTTTGATTTGTATTTGCGATCAATATTTTAATGAAAAAGATATTTAGCATAACATACATTGTATCTGTAAATGAGTGTATAGTGTGTATGACATGTGACCACTTTAAAAGATAATGAAACGGACTACCCAGCTGAAATGGCACCAGCATACTGGAGACTCCTATGTGCCCTCATCACTCTCTTCCCCCTATCTCTGTTTAAGTGCATCCAAATAACCTCTAACCCAAATTTGGGGTTATTTTCATTATTCTCCTACTTTTCTTTGTAGTTTTATTCCCACTATACGCATCCCTCAACAATTTATTTTTTAGTTTTGCCTTCTTACAACTTAATGTAATAACACTATACGCATTCTATGACTAGTGTCTTTCACAAAACTATGTGTTTTCGAGATTCATCTATGCCTATATGAATAGCTGTAGTTTATAATGACAGATGAGGCACAGGGTTTTCCAAACATTTCTTGAGACTGGGATTAATATCTAACTCTTTATTCAGTTGGTACCATTTTCTTTTTGAAAGTACATTGAGGTTAAGTGATATTTGGTAGAACTAAAGGAATAGAATCTGGATTTGCTTTCTTATTGAATTGCTATTTTTTAAAAAGATTTTATTTATTTATTTATTTATTTGCAAGATAGAGAGCATGATGGGGAGGAGCAGAGGGAGAGAATGCAAAGCTGAGCTCTGAGCCCAATAGGGGATTTGATCTCAGGACCCCAAGATCAGGACCTGAGCCGAAATCAATAGTCCAATGCTTACCCGACCAATCCACCCAGGAGTCCCCATTGAATTGTTATTTTTATCACAGTTATTTTTGAAAGGAACAAGGCATCTGTCAAACCTATTTAGTACAGATTTTGGAGGAATAATTCCATGACAGTTTCCTGAGATAAAACTAAATAAAATCTCTTTATTTTGTCACACACAGACAGGACTGCATTTGCACCGCTCCTGCTATCCTGCCCTGTTAAAATAATAAGCTTGGTCAGATCCAAACAGGTCACTGTTTCATTTATAAATGTTTAGGAGGCGTAGGTATGGAAAGAGCAGGTTGATGATGGAGATCTATTTTGCTCCTCACTTGGTTATTCAAGATAAACTTTGGTCAAAATTAATGAAAAGGAGTAAGAGAAAAGTTCAAGTGGCCAGTAAGAGAATTAAAATGAAGTAACCAAACTTTCCTCTCTTTCAACTCTTATTCAACTGGTATGAAGCATGGCTAATAGCGATAAACCTGTTTACTGTATTTTCATAAATATTACCTTTTCTTCATCCTCAACCTAGGATTCTTTGTCTAACAAGATATACTAATAAGAATCTTAAATAAATATGGTCATTAATTAACATAGGCCTTTAAAAATATTGTCAATCAAAAGTAAAATATGACTTGAGGCTATTTCCTGACTGCTGTATCCATTAAAGGACAATCTTGCTTTCATGAACACAGTAGATGTGAACAATCAACCTTGGGCTGAATTTTTTTTCAAGTAAAACATGTTAAAGTAATTCAGACCCAAGTACCTATGACTGGCAACACTACATTTTTGCCAGTTCTATCTTTTCCACAGGGGTCTGGACCTGGATATATAACTCATTCAACATTGCCCCAGAACAGGGTGTAGGGTGACCTCCACATCCCACTGGCCTGTTTGGAACAACCACATCTGACTGCAGATACATATATAAGCAGATTCTTTTCATAGCCAAAGACTCTTAAGAACAGAAATTGCCCTTCTCATCTTTGAATGTAAAATTACAAACTCATTTTAGATGAATCTTACACTCAGTGTGATCTGGAAATTCAGGTCTTACTCCCAAATTTGAAATATTTGTGTGATGTGGTACAAAGGTCCATAATTTCACGTGGTGGAGATTCTAATTATGGTACTATCAATAGAGCAATTGGAAAAAATGAAAACAAGATGTCCTTAAATGGAGATTATGAACCTGTGATTAATTAAAGGGAATCCCTGGTAAGGGGAAAGTGGTATTGCAGACATGCCGACGGATATGGTACATGGCATGTGGATAGTGCTAACTGAAGTCACATGTCCCATGTCAGCTGAGAGGATTCTCCGCATCCTCTCTAGACAGGCAGTGCTTACTGCAGGAAAATTTATGGGTAATAGATTTTCATAACAGGCCTTTTATGATCCTCTCCTCCCCCAAAAGTACCCTCTGGAGCTTTCTGCTTCCACTCTCATTTTTCTTAATTGGAAAAAGATTTACTGTTCATTTCCTCTTTCCCGGTACTCTCTGCTGGCTCCACTTCTTTCCGTTCGGTGGCATAGCCTTCCATCCCCCTGCCCAACCCCCTCTCATCCTTCCTCTCTTCCTCAGGAACAGAAAGCTCCACTATACTGATAAATAGGACACTGGAGCATTGTTTCTAGCACCTTTGCTGAAATACATATCACTCCGACAAGAAAGCATATTTTGGGGTGATTACTACCTTCCTGACCCCAGAGGTATTGCACAAACTTACCTAACGCCAGCTGGCTAGTAGTTCCCCTCCAAGTGCTAGAACTGCAAAGTTCTGTTTATAAGTGGTAGCAAAGAGAAAGACAAGCCTTGAGTGGAGACAGGAAATGGAAAATGATGGGCCAAATCCTGGATGTTTGGCCCTTTGGAAAGAACATTTATTCTTGCAGAGGACTTGGGAGCCAACCCTTGCTAATGGGTCCAATCTCCCTACTGTTGGGAAAAAGTCAAGGAGTTTGCTCTGCATTTGGTGGATCATCTTCCTAAGTCAACAGAAACTTTACCTAATACTGGGCCTGCTCGTTGCAGAGGGGAAAAAGCAAACACCTATTTGTTTGGACTTGGGTAAGAGCCAGCCTGACCAAACTAAAAGACTTCCATGCTGAAAGACTCTCTTTGAGTTAATAGAAGACTCCTATAAAAATGAGAATATTTTAACAGAGTAATATTAAATGATGAAGCACTTCCATTTGTGTGTGTTAATTGAATTAGAATCCCCAACAGCTTAAGAATCAGACAGCCTGGGCTCCGAGAGAGGGAGACACGGGCATCAGAGACATTCTCGAACAGTATTTAAATAACTCAAGGGTATCTGCTATCTCTCAAGGGATAGCAGATTTCTATCCCAACGATAGATTATTAACCAACAAGGCTTATGCTGACTTCCGACTAGATACTAAAGCAATCACGAGTTCCTTAAAACTGTTACCTGGTACAGGAGGCACTGGTTCAGTAGGGGAGATAACTGACTTTACCCTAAAGATATCCTATTTTCTAACCACAAATTACAGAGTTATAGCATTGGCACTGGCTTATCGGTTTCTAATCTTGTGTACATTTTTCTCCCCAGTCAAAGCGGTGGTCCATGTGGGACCTAAACTTTGAGAGGACAGTTAAATTCAGGTCGAACATCAGGTGGGGAGCTGTGTGCAGCAAAAGGGGCTGCCTGAGGAGTCTAGATTCTGAGGATGACATGGTTGGTTTCTGGGCCAGTTATGAAGATAGGGTCTTGACTTGTGGTAGTGGGAAACTGCAAACAGATCCTCAGGTGGCCAGAATCAGAACATCCACTCAACAGATATTTATTGAACATCTCCTCTGTTCAAGACACTGAAAGTGGAAACCAAGATGAATTAAACTCCTGAAAGGAGTTCTTAATCTGGTAGGGAAGCAAAGACATGGGTAAGAAGGTAATAGCAGGGCAGCCCAGGTGGCTCAGTGGTTTAGCGCCGCCTTCGGCCCAGGGCGTGATCCTGGAGACCCGGGATCGAGTCCCACGTCGGGCTCCCTGCATGGGGCCTGCTTCTCCCTCTGCCTGTGTCTCTGCTTCTCTCTCTCTCTCTTTGTTTCTCTCATGAATAAATAAATAAAATCTTAAAAAAAGGAGAGAATGTAATAGCAGATAAAATGTGGTAGATATCATAGGAGACTTACTGATACAGTGATCTAAAGTTTAGAGGAAGAAGAAGGTATTGCCAGCTGAGAGATCAGAGAAGGCTTCATGGAGGAAGCAGTATTTGAGCTGGATCTTTTAGGATTGAGGGGGTGGGGGAACGGAAGAGGCCCTACCCACATACAGAGAGCTCAAATGGTGAGGTTGCAGAGTCAGGAAATATGGATGTGGAAAAGCAAACAATTCAGTCTGGCCAGGGCTTGGAGTTCACGAAGGGCATTAGTGAAGCTCCAGTTGTGCTTGGCAGACGCAGAAAGGCAGCTCCCCATAACTGAAGAGTAAACCAAACATTTTACAAAGCTTAAGGAGAGAGGCTTCTTCCATGGCAGTAGCCCCAGGGAAGTGCACAGAGAGGATTTCCTAGTTTCTGTCTCCACTCCGGGTATTTCATTCACTCTGCAGCTCTCCCAACAGATAAAGGGCCAGCTCCCCAATATCAAGGGCTCCATACATCTTAGCTGCAAGAGGAGGCTGCTTCAGTTCAGCAAATCCAGCCACCACTGACAACAGTAGCACTGCAAAGGATCCTTCAAGAGCCACACACTAGGACTTTCCATTTTCTAGAACAGCATCTCTGTCCTCTCTTATTTTTGCCACCTTCTCCACTGTCTTGTACTCACTTTGCCCAAAGAGTTAAATCAGATTTTTCACTTCTCCTGCTTGTAAATAAGGTCCTAGGTAAAAATCCACAAATGTGGTGAAGGGATGAGATATTAGGACCATGGAATAATAAACTAGAAAGGATTTTGGAGGTTATTTTCAACCCAAGCTCCACATTTTACACATGGTAACCTAGGCCTAAGAGGTGAAGTGATTCATTCAAGTAATTACAAAATCAAGACATCAGATGCAAGTCTATGCAGTTCCCATCACTGTTCTCTTTCTAACCTATGACACTGTATGGGCTTGCTTAGGGCACTCCAGATCAGCAAAGAGCGTCAGTCATCTACGCCAGGGACTAGAAAACTATGGCCCAAGGGCCAGATCAGCCCATATTTTCTTTTTGTAAATAGTTTTACTGGAACATAGCCATGCCCATATTGTCTGTGCTTTCACACTCCCATACCACAGTTGAGTAATTATGACAGAGGGCGTATTTGCCACAAATTCAAAAATACATACAATTTAGCCCTTCACAAAAAAAAGTGTACTGATCCCAGATCTAAGTCAATGGTGTCAAGAAATTTTATAGTGTAAAATTAAGTCAAAAAATTAAGTGTACACACATATATGCTTATTTTATTTATTTACATATATTTATATATATAAACATATATATACACACATATATATGCATATGCATAAATAAATCAGTATTTATTTATAGTGTTGTCCTAAATTTTTATAGATCTCTAAAACACAAACAGAAATTTTAAAAAGATAGAGTGAAACAAACAAACAAAAAAAAACAATATTTAATGTTGTTTAATTTATCAAGAACTCTTGGTTTAATAAGTTGTGATCAGTAATTTGAAGGTCTGGCTGTAAGTTCAATTTATTTTGACACTTGGTTTTAAATGACAGCCAAAATTTAACTTTTTAAAGAGCCTTTAAAAGGTATGTAGATTCAAATGGAAAGAACATATCATTGGCTTGGCATATTGACACACGATATGGATATATCCAACCTCCCCCACCAACCATGCAGTTTTTTGATGAAACCTGCTGAGAAAATTTATATCTACCCTGATGTCAACCAGTTGTTCATCCAAAGTAATCCAAAGGTGTTTTATTTTACGTGTTTAGTAAATAGCTTCAAATCTACTGAAATGCTCCACTTGGGACATTGTTGAAGAGCTTAGAAAATGTTTCCAAGGTGAGATGTGAAGCTCTGATAGTCCTGGTAGGTTACACATTTACCTCTTTTTCAACTATAAAACCACAAAAAATGGGGTCATTTTTCAAAAGACCTCTCTGTGGCATGAGTTTCTTCTGAAATGCAGTTACGTTCCCCCTTTCTGTTGAAAATTTGCCTTCACTGAAAGAAACAAGCATGTGGCTGCGGAAGCAAGCACTCGTATGTGCTCACAGCATTAGTGACAGGTCTGCCACGATCTCATAGTCTTCTTGGGCTCGCAGGATTAGTATTACCTTCAATCTGAAGCTTCTGCAGAAATTCCGCTCCCCACCTCACTCCCCTTCTCTTTTTAAAGTAAAGTCTACCAGGGCGCCTGGGTGGCTCAGTCTGTTAATTCTCTGCCTTTGGCTCAGGTCATGATGTCCAGATCCTGGGACAGAGCCCCGCATTGGGCTCCCTGCTCACTGGGGAGTCTGCTTCTCTCTCTCCCCCCCCCCTTTGGCCCCTCCCCACTGCTCATTCTCTCTCTCTCTCAAATCAATAAATAAAATCTTTTTAAAAAAAAATAAAGTAAAGTAAATTCTACCCCCAATGCAAGGCTCGAACTCATGACCTGGAGTCACACGCTCTACCGACCGAGCCAGCCAGCTGCCCCTGTAGAATTTTTTTTTTGAAGTCCAGAAATGCAAGTCCATTGTGTGAAGGTCAATTTCATTTAAACTAGATAAACTATATTGTCCACAAATTCCCTTATCCAGTTATAAGTAAACTGCAAGGAGTCCCAGTATGTGAAAGGGCAATGGCAGTCCTCCCCTCTGGGGATGGAACTCTTGCTGTTCCCTCAGGACCAGTCACATGTGGCTGGAAAGACAGACTGAGTGAAGGTGCCATTGCAAGAAAGTATAATTACTATTGGTCAGGCTTTCTTTCCTGTTCTCTTAACTCCATTTTATACTCTCCTGCTTTCTTTCCTTTGATCAAGCTTCTACTTAGAATGCTCTTTCCTCCTCTCCATTTTAACCTAGAGCCATCTTCTCCATCCCCAAGACCAGCTCAAGTGCTACATTTTTCTGTGAAGTCTTACCAGCCATAATGGAAGTCAACTGCAAGGAACTCTTGCCCTCCTGTGAAATCTCTGTTGTCATTTCAGACATTTGTCACATATTGCCTTGTTATTTGTATATCATCCTATCTCTCATGTCCTGTTTATTGAAAGCAAGAGTTATGTTTTATAGACACATTTTAGCCTTCCTCCCCAATGGGCTTTGCATAAAGTAGGTATTTAATATGTTTTTTTGTTTTTGTTTGTTTGTTTTTTGTAATTGAATTCAAGAAAGGCATATGGCACAAGTCACTGAGCAATGGCAACTATGGAGGCTAATTAACAACGATGAAGCCTGATTCAATTCCTTGCATGTGAGGTGCATTGCCTAAGTTCACATGGATTTATCTAAGTCAGACATTGAAAGGATAGCTAGGCCAATGTGCAGCCATTTAAAAGTTCTACAGTCAGGGGCGCCTGGGTGGCAACAGTTGGTGAGCATCTGACTCTTGGTTTCAGCTTGGGTCGTGATCTCAGGGTAGTGAAGTGAGCACCATGTCGGGCTCCGTGCTCAGTGTGGAGTCTGCTTAAAATTCTCTCTCCTTCTCCTTCTGTCTCTCCCACTCATGCTCTCTTTCTCTCTCTAAAATAAATAAATCTTTTTTTTTTTTTTAATTCTAGAGTCAAATACAGAACAATGATGCCCCAAAGGGAAGATCAATGAAATGTGACTCAGTTTCATGACCAGGGAAAGATCAACAGTTCTATACCAGGCTCTTGAGTATTTACTGAAACATGATGTTTAAAGTTATCGAAGCTTTACCAATGGGAGAAGTCTACCCAAAGTGTGTTCCAAACATGCATGTGCTTTTTTGACCACAAAAGCACGCAGGGTGGGGTCATTTTCCAAAAGCATATTCAGAAGCTTTGTGGGTTTCCAAGAAGGCAGATGCTCCATCCTGGCTTGTGAATATGAACCAGGAAAACCTGGCTCTGCCCACTGCCATGCTGCATGGGCCATGGGGCTTGTTGTCAGATCATGATTTCTAGAAGCTGAAACCTGATCATTCATCAAGGGAAGAAATAATCTCTCAGGTTTAAGCTTTAATTCTATGAAGCAATGGAACAGAGCTCCATTAAACCAACCTAGGAGGGAGAGTGATAGCTCTATGGCTCTATGGAGACAGAAGAGGACTAGCAAAAAATATGGGAAGTAAAACCCAAACCCTTAACATTTCTCTCAATTCCTCTCCACCCGAAGTTGTAAGCAACCATTCGTTAAAGCCTTCTGGCCAATGTCTGCCTGGGTAGGTACCTAGAGAATTTTGCTCATTGGTCTACAATGCCGAAGTTTTAATGCATTTATTATAAATCTGTTTCTCATTTGTATGCTACTTTCTCTGTAGGTGGCATTATGTTGCAACTATACACAGAAAGTCCCCTTGAGATAGAGCTGAATAATGTGTTTTCCTAGTTAAGAAGAACCAAATGGTTAAGGACAGGAAAGATATTTGACTTTTAAACTGAATCAATAATCAGGGGCTAAAGTCAAATTGAGTCAACTGGTGTTTTCCAGTTTGACTGGGAACCCTGGCCTGCTTTGAGAGCTTGTGTGTGAGTGTGTGTGCCTGTGTACACCTGCCATCAGCCTATCTCTGTTCTTGTCAGATGATTGGCCTTGGCTTGGCTTATGAACAGAGATGTTCTATATTTCCCTGCCCCTCTAGGGTATGTGTTTCCCCCCATAACTCCTCTTGTATCATCTTCCCTTGTAAATTCCTTATATCCCTCTATATTCTCTCTCCTCTCACTACAAAGCCCTAGTGTTGGTTTGGGCCTTCTGCAATGCCTATGGAAAGCACAAATAATTCAGTACAAGTAGGTGAACTAAGCAAGTTTGATTTAGCTATGCCTTTAGAAATGTTTTCAAGTGCTCTAGTCGAAACTGATTCTGTAATTCATTGGCTAAATTGTCAAGATAGCCAAAAATAGCTAATTCCACTGTACCACAGGCTGTCTTGTCGCTTTTACATTTAATATCAGAGTTAGGCTTTTAAAATTTGTTTAATGAAAGAGCCAAAAGAACAGTTCTATTGTGTTATTAAATGTCTCAGAGTAGCATATTATTTTTGATCCAGACATTAGTAGCCCGACCTCAAAATGACATTGTATTACAGGCTTGTGCTCTCTAGAGTTATACTTCGAAACAAAGCGTCCAGTGGCCCTTTACAGACCCCATTGTATTTGACCTCACAGAAGCCTTTGACATTGCTGGCCATAGCTTCCTTTTTGAAATTCTCTACCTACCATTTATTTTGTAGCTTCTTTTGTGTCTTCCATTGGATCTCCTCCTGAGCTCTATTCTTTTCTTACTCAACATCCATGCTCAGGGTAATTTCATCTATACTAATAACTTGCTAGCCAGTTTTAAGGTGATGATTTTCTAATTCATATTCTTTGCTCAGGCTGCTCTCCTGAATTTCTATATGACCTTTCTTCCTTGGTAATGAAATTTCCAGCAAAGAAGTTGAAAGCAATGAATTATTCTGGATGTTAAATTAATCTGTGACTCTTTCAAAGTTCAAAACTCCTCCCCATGCTGGTACTGCACTCCCAGTACCAGAAGATCGATGGTTTAAAAAAAATTTTTTTTATTCCTCAGTTATATCATTCTATCCTTGCCACAGATAACAATTGCACAATTTCCAGGATGTAAAATTGACTCACTATTTTTTTTTTAAATTGACTCACTATTAAAAGAAAAGCCAAATAAAGAAACATTTATTAACTAAATTTAAACATCAAGGGATGAATAATTTCCATAAACACAGAGAAAACATTAAGATTGTAACTTCACTATTTGGCATTGGAAAGGATACGTTGTTTTTTTACCTCTCAGCAGAGAATTTCACTTCTTGTATGCAGGAGAAATGAAGTGGAGACAATACCCAACGTGTCTACAAGTTGATTTTGGTTGAAAGCACAATTCCCTACTGTTAGGCTTAAAACAACTGAACCGAACCTCCCAATCTGAGAGGAAACCTGTCTGACCTGTTTCATATATATATACTGTATTTTCTTTAAAGGTTTCAAAACATCAGAAAGGAAAAGAGCCTGCTCCTGCTGTCTGGAGGCTGGTTGACACAACAGAGGATGAGACTGGTTCTCAGCCTCAGCTGTACATTAGAATCAGCCGAGGGAGCTTTTAAACATCCCTCTGCCCTGGGGCACCTGGGTGGCTCAGTCGGTTAAGCAGCCAACTCTTGATTTTGGCTCAGGTCATGATCTCATGGTCCTGGGCTTGAGCCCTGTGTCGGGCTCCATGCTCAGTGGGGAATCTGCTTGGGATTCTCTCTCTTTCCCTCTGCTGCTCCCTTTGCTCTCTCTCTCTCTCTCTCTCTCTCTCTCCCAAATAAACAAATAAATCTCTAAAAAAATTCCTCTGCCCAGGCTGTGCCCCAGACCAATTAAATCAGATCCACTGGGGGTATAAAGCTCCCCAAGTAAGACTAGTGGAAAACCAAGTTGGGAAACACTGATCCATAATGAGCGCCTTAGGGAGTGTTTGGACCTGTTGCAGTTATGTCAAAAGGCAGTGTAGAATCATTCAGAAAATACGAGCGGAGAGAGAAGCCATGGGCAAGTATTTGAGATCAGAGAAGAAAAACATGGTGCCACTTGTCCTTATGATCCTAATACCATGTTATTTTTGTTTCTTTTATTTTTAAAAGTGAAGTATATCAGTATTTATAAACAGAAAGTAGGTGTTACTTCATATTGTGCAGATAAATTTTTTATACTCATTAAACACTAGCCAAATACCTGAGTGGTATATTCCTTGTTCTCCCAATTGTTTGTTTGTTTTAAAGATTTTATGTATTTATTCATGAGAGACACAGAGAGAGACACAGAGGCAGAGGGAGAAGCAGGCTCCCTATGTGGGACTCCATCCCAGGACCTGCGGATCAAGCCACTCATTCTCCTCGTTGACCAAATTTGACCGAGTCTGATGCCACCTTTGTTGGCTGGTGGCAGTCCCTTGGAGGAGCAGGCCTGGCAGCTTAGAGCATTTCACCTCCTCTCATGATGAAAACATGATATAACCCCCAATTCCTATTTCTTCCCTATCGTGGATGATCTGTGTCAGGATGATGTTCTTAAAAACTCAGCTAAGGATCTGTGAGGCAACAATTCTTACAGTCTGTTACGGAATTCGAACTGTAAAAAGAGAAAAAACTCAGTCGGGAGCCAGCCAAACCAATGGGGTACCTGCCAAACCACACCTTATCCTCCTCAATCAGCAAAAATATCCTCCACCGCCTGACTCCTCTTACCTCAGCAACAGGAGCATGTTCATTCCCTTATTAGGACACTGGCAGTGGCGAGAGAGCCGCTCATGTCTGAGGCCCAAGAGTGGCTTCTATAACATGTGCAGTTCATCAAAAACCAGAAGAGGATAACAGGCACCAAGGGAGGGGACTGGAAAAATTAAATCCTCGCTCTATGGGAGGAGAATCCAACTTGGTAGGCCACAATTATGGTTTTGGATTAAAAAAAATTTTTTTTTTTTAAGGGCCAAACCAAAAAAACACAATCCTAATATTTCTTTAATGCATTTTTTGGAAGGGTGTTTTTGCAACTTAGAAATACAGTCAAGGAAATTTTATGTTGAAAGCTTACAGGGAGCTAAATATGTATAATCAGTACCTGGTCTTAACCTTCGAGAAGGACTGTCCCAGTTCTGGAGCACTCAGTCTGAACCCAGAGGTGTCATTTGTGACCCCCTTTTTTTTAACCTGGAGCAAAATAAAAGCCCTGTTCCTCCTGTCTTTCTGCTTCTCACCTGTCTACAGGGGTGCCCTTTTCCTGCTCTGACCTCATCCTACCTTATTACCTTCTTCCTTTTCTCACAAGGCACCACCATTCAAACTAGGCTTTTTCTATGGTATTAGTGCAAGTGGGAATGGCTTCCTGTCAAAACAAGACATTGCCCTGTTATAATCTGTGTCAGCAGGGCTGTCCTGTTAATCCATCCTGTTTAGTGGCTAAGCTGCTTTCAGAGCCAACTCATGAACTCAGATCTAGCCAAGCAATAACGGATTACAATTCTAACTTTTTGCAATTTACAAAACACTTCCATCATGTACATGTTCTAATGGGATCTTTAGAATACCAGTGAGATAGACACAAAAATCTTTCCTACTTTGCAGTTGAGGAAATGGTCTTAGTGGAGCTAAGCCACTTGTATTCAGAGCTAGGACATCACTATAAATTGGGGCTTTTCTGACTGGTGCTTTTTTTCTGTCTCAAAGATGTCATCATATCGTGGTGTTCTGCTCATCTGAGTTGCTCTGAAGCTTCCCAAAGAGAATTTAAGTCCTTAAGTTTCCCCAGGGACCTCTATACAAAGGGTGTTCAGGCCCCTGGGAGATTGTAGGAGGCCCCATGAATCATGTCACCTACCCTGGGGTTGGTCTGCTGCTAACAACTAACTCTGCTAAATTTGACTCCTTGTCAAGTTGTAGGTAACATTTCTAAGGCTAAAAAGCCAAACACAGCAGCCATTGTCTATTTAAAAATAAACAGTAACACTGGTGATTAAAAAAAAAAAAAGAGGGGGGATGTCTTAGACCAGCCAACCTTGACTTTGAAAGAGTGAAGCCAACAAATTATTTAAAATGACGAAGTTTATTTAATGGTGATAACTCCCTTCTGCATAGACCCCAGTAGGTGCCAGGTGATGGAGAGGATGCATTTCAGCTAATCCTTACGGTAACACGGGGTAAACATGACTACTCCTACCTTACGGTCCAGATGAGCAAAGCCGACACAGAGAAGTCAAGTCACTTGTCCAAGATTAACACACATAGGATTGTAGCCACCTTCTCGCCGAGCCCCAAGTGTGGGCTCTTTGCACCACTACAACCTACCACATTCCACTTCTTTGCAGGCCTCGATTCTCTAACTGTGACAAGACAGGATTTAGAAGTTAAGACAATGGAGAGGTTCAAACTTGTTGGGAGAGTGTATTTGCTCTTCATTGGCATAAGAAAGTCACGTGATACTGATCACAGTGAAATGAGAGGAGTTGCTAGTGTTGTGGAAGTACAGGTCTCCCATTGGGAGAAGACGCATATTCACAACCTCTTTGTGGGACTCTTAAAGTAAAATAAGGAATAAGGAATAAGGGAAAATAAGGAATTTAGTGTCCTGGGCTGGTGATTTAAGGTAAAGAGTCACGGAGGATCCCAGACCCTCTGAGACCACTCCTCCCACCGTCTTCCAGCCCTGCTCTGCCAGAAGGAGAAACTTGCTCATCAAGCAGGATCTGATGTCATGTTACAATTGCTGCCAAATTCTCCCACACAGACCAGAGGTTAGAGCTGTGAGAGCACAGGCAGGGAATAACATCCGTTAAGTGTTAAGCTGGAGAGAGCAAGGGAACCACCAGGAGCCACTCTCAGCCTGGAGCCAGGGGCCAGGGGCCAGTCATTACACACACCCAGGCAGGGAGGAGGTGGCTGGGCCAGTGAATCAACCTCTCTGGTTTCATTTTCATCTGTAAAATGGAAGTAGTGGTACTTAATTCATAGTACTGTTGAAGGATTAAGTGAACCGCCATTTGCAAAGTCCTCAGAGCAGGGCCTGGCACACAGGAAGTACGACATGAGCATGGGCCATTTTTATTAGCTTCGTGTTCTCACTATCCTCCTCATCATGTGGGATATGGCTGCCGTGCTTGTACATTTTCCAAAGGATGCCACTGTTTCCAAGCATGAAGGGGATAATTGGGCAGAATGGTTTTCTATCTCGAGAGCCTTAAACTCCTTTTCACTGCAAACGTGAGCAGTAGAGAAGGCCCAGAAATGCAGAATAGATGCAGGGGAAGATCCTGATCCTCCTTGGGCATTCCCTTCTTCCTCCGTTGACTACCTTTTCTGTGGCTTCTAGTTTGAGGACAGGAGGGTGGAGGAGGAGAGCTGTGGCTAAAAATGTCCAATAAATGGAATGCCTTTTATCTCTCTTTTTCTCTGTCACTCTCATAATCCATGTCACTTCTCATTAAAATGTACGTGGAAATTTATCATCAGACAGCTTTATCTTCCCATGCCAGAAAATGCACGTGTCCTACTGGAAGAGGATAATCCCCCTCTCTATTCATCTTCGGGGCTGGCTTAATACCCAACCTCAGTGAAGAATTGATGGTTCAGAGCTCTCCGTGTGGAGGCTGGGTCTGACTTTCATTGGAATGGCTTTAGACAGACAGCCTGTCAGCGGAGGACCCAGATGTCCCCAAGGCCCCAATATCCTTCAGCCAGCTGACATTTGAATTGTCCTGGAAAATTATCCAATGTATCACTTAGGAATTAAACTAGGAATTGTCATGTTAAACTATTCTAAATCTTCCGGTACTTGTCACGGATTGAACTGCATTCTCCAAAAATGCTATGTGGATGTCCTACCTCCCTCGTACCTCCAAATCTGATCTTATATAGAAATAAGGCCTCTGCAGAGGCAATCAGGTTACGACGAGGTCATTAGGGTGGCCCTCACACAATCTGACTGGTGTCCTTATAAAAGGGAGACATGTGGACACAGGAAAGGACATTCGTGGAGGGTAGACTATGCGCAGAAAGACAGACTATCATGTGAAGGCAGAGATTAGAAGGAGTCAAGACACCAAGGGCTGCCAAAGATTGCCAGCAAACCGCCAGGAGAGAGGCCTGCAACGCATCCTCCCTCTCAGCCCCCGGGAGGAAACCCAGCCTGTTTTGTTAAGCCACCCAATACGTAGCAGCTATAGCAGCCCTCAGAAACTAATACAGTATTCAGTTTAAGATCTGAATGGTTCTATTTTGTTAGTAAAAGTTTTGTTTGTTTGTTTGTTTTCACAATTTTCAGCATTTCCTACTGTTATTTAGATGAGTGGTTCATCACACTGGGCCAGCAGTCCATCTGATTTCTTAAAATACCTTCTATTGTAATGTGTAAACTTATCCCCTCATATGCAAAGTTTCCCCCTTTGCCGTGTTCCTTTGTCCTTCTGGTATCTGGGGATCTGGGTTAGGGATTTCCCTGGAGCTCTGAGGTGGGCTCATGAAACTCTGGCCTTCTCCGGCTCCCACGAGCAGCTGGTGAAGGAGCCTCCACTCCCTGGGGGGAGGGAATATTTTACGTGATCTCTCTCCCAGCCCCTATGTCTTCAGATCCGGGAGAGGCAGACTCATAGTATGTCCCTGGGTCAAATCTGATGTTTCAGTAAGGTCAGAAATTTAAAAAATGGACACAGGGGAGGGAGAGAAAGTGGAAGATAAATCTTTCCCATTATACTAACTCCTTATGGAGCTGGCACAGTTCAATCTATGACTTCAGGGCTGTTTCCGCTGGGATGAGTAGAGGCTGTACAGACTTCCTGGCTGCCCTTCACTTAGTGAGGTTAAAATGAGAGCTCCCACTTGGGCTTGAGTTGGAGGGGCTTTTGCCCCTTTGTGATTAGGAAGTGTTCACTACTCAGCCAATACCCAAACACCCCTGTTACATTAGGCCTCCCTTGGATGCGTCAATTTGCTCAACTTCTGGAAACCTTAGCAAACAGTAAAATGTAGAAGTAATGGCCAGGTTTGTTGCATTTGCTTCTAAGAAGTCTGTATACACTCACACCGTGGGTGGAATTGTGTCCGCTCCAAATATATGTGGAAGTTCTAACCCTCGTGCCTCAGGATGTGACCTTATTTGGAAATAATACTTTTACGGACACATCAAGTTAAGGTGAGGTCGTCGGGGTGAGCCCTAACCTAATCTGTCTGGCATTCTCAGGAAAAGGGGGAAATGCGGACATGGAGACAGACACAGAGGGAAGATGACGTGAAGAGAAACAGGGAGAAGGTCACATGAACTAATGGAAGCATTGGTGCCGTGCTGCCGCAAAACAAGAAATGTCTGGAGTCTACTGGAATCTGGAAGAGGCAAGGAAGGATTCTTCCCCTACGGGGTTCAGAGGGAACATGGCCCTGCAGGCACCTTAACTTCAGACTTCTAGCCTCCAGAACTGTGACCCAATTAGTTTCTGTTGTGCTAAACCACTTAGTTTGTGGTACTTTGTTATGGCAGCCCTAGGACTCTACTACAATCATCACGGTCTCTCGTGATTATCCAGAAGCTACCTAAGATTCATCTCCTTGGCACCAAGTTCACGCCAATAATGATCATTCCCCACCCCCCCACTCCCACACACAACTTTTTGAACACTTATGAAGTGTCAGGCACTGTGCTGACAATTTCACATACAGTTTCCTCTTGTACATTAATAAACTGAAAAACGAATACACTGAAAAACCCAGCAAGATTAAGTCATTTGCTCAGGGGCATATAGTTAATAAGATGATGCAATGAGAATCCAAATCCAAGTTTATCTGGATTGTGAAGTCAATATTCTTCATTTATACTCTCCTTACTTGTGAGGATCACTTAGAGATTGGTGGCATTCAAATCTCTGATCCCTACTTCTTACTACATCCTCCTTTACAATGTGCCTGGTTTAGGCCAAGTAGGAAAAGTAGTAATTCTATATTTGGCCCCCAAAGTCCACTTTTAGCAAGCTTCCTTTAACTTCAGAGTTATCTGAAGTATAGGGTATGGAGTATCATCTTTCAAAAAATATTTATTTATTTATTTGAGAGAGAGTGAGAAAGTGCTCGTGTGTGCGCACAAGGCAGGGGTGGGGGCGCTGGAGTGGGGAGAAGAGGGAGGGATTCTCCGCTCAGACCCCCCCCCCCCCCCCCCCGCTGAGCATGTGGGGGGGGCGGTGCCCTAGGCAGGGCTTGATCTCACCACTCATGAGATGGTGACCTGAGCTGAAACCAAGAGTTGCATGCTTAACCAACTGAGCCACCCAGGCACCCTGGGGTTATCACCTTTAAGTAGTTAGTAAATGGGACAACTAAAATCTGAGGTGAAGAGTTCCTCTGATTTTTCTGGATGGTTTAGTGAATACGTATCAGTCACAAACCAAATTCAGCTGCCTTTTGCCCCAACATCAGTAGTTCTGTTGGAGTCAGATATCAAGCCACCTCTTTTCCGGGGTCTTTAGAAAGAGGCTGCTCAGAGGGAAGGGAAAGGTAGGAAATATGATACAGATTAAGCACGCACAGTGGTTTACACACATTTGCACAGTTAGTTCTTTTATTTTTCACTAAACTTGAAAGGCGGATATTTTGTACTTTTTTGTTTTTAAACAGATGAAGATACTTAGACATGGTGAAATTAAGTGACCGTCTCAAGGTCATACACTTCGTAATGAGTAAAGTCTAAACACAGATGTGGGAGTCAGGATATTTGGCTCTTACTTTCTCATCTGTCAAGAATGTGCTCACTATCTGCGCTGAAAGCTGGGTCTGCCCGATAGAAGGGGTGCTGAGACCCTTTCCCCACCCAGCAGTGGTGTCTCACTCCAGAAAAGTGACCTCTGAGATGGCAGAAATGAGCAACAGGCTCCCCTTTAAAGTCATCCTTCCTTCTCCAAAGGTCCAGGATGGCCTAAGCACCGCCGGGCCTCACCTGTTCATTAAAATGTTGTGTGAACACAGTCTTTTTCAATTCAGTTCTTAGGCATATCACACAAATGTATTAAATAGCTATGGAGATGATCTATAGAGAAGCTATGAATGTCATGAAATCAGCTTAAAGCTAGCTTTAAGAAGTTGCTTAAATTTTATGCACTTCATGTATTTTGTCTCTGGAAAACACAGGGTAGTTATGAGCTGTGGCTTATTGCTGGTCTGTGTAAAGAATGTTCTCACTCTTTGGAGAGGAAAAGTGTCAAATTTATTTCCTTCTCTTTGGAGTGAATACCATCCTTACTATATTGCTATTTTATTTTCTCTCTGTTACATACAAAGTGAAGGAGAGGGTGTGTTGGAGAACTGAATTCTAGAAAAGGTGAGTATAGACATCCCTTGTAAGGATCAGAAAGCAGTCATAGAAAGGTAAAGAACAGACATGGAGAGCTAGTATAGCAGACCGAGCTATCAGGTAAGAGGCAAATATCTAGGTGCTAATAGAAATTCACCAGCATAGAAAATATCAGACTAGAATGCCAGGCTTTAATCAGGAATATCACGACTTAACAGATGCATTCTAATCAATGTCTGTGTGAGATGAGATTTACAATAAAGTTATAAAGAAAAAGAGGAGGATGAATGAAAAAAATGCCATATTTTCTCTAGAAGTTTATTGTTTTAAATCCTCCTTAATAAAATTATCTCCTATGCTGGCTACTTTTGTTTAATGTCTGTTGTTTTTAATAATAAAAAAAAGTAGTCTTAAAAACAGTAGAAATTAGTGTTTATAAATCCAGCAGACTGGAGCCCACCCTATCAGGCAAAGCGTACTCCTGTACACAAACGGGCTCATGAGTTAAAAAGCCCACTGACCACCAGTTGCTTCCTTGGTTTTGCAACCAGAAAAAGTATTTAATGGGAGAGGAGGGAGGATGACCCAACTGAGCCTAAATACAAACTTAGTTACGACATCACAAACAAATCACAACTCTGAGATTTTCATCTATGAAATTGCATAATATTAGGGCCCATGCAAGGATATTTTTCCAAGTCTATAAAGAACAAATGGTCCCTCCAAGTTGCTCCTCTGATATTAAATGTTAATTGGGAGAAATAAGGCTATTCAACAATAACTTGCAGTTGTTCTGTACTTCATATTTTCCATATACTCTTGTGATAGTTTTACAGAGCAAGCATGCCCATCTCCATTTTATAGCCGTGGGAGCAACTTGAAGCAGCTTCCTTGAGATCACGGTGCTGATCACCAAAGGAGCTGTATCAGAATCCAGGGCCTCTGATTCCCATCTCAAAAGCCTCTCTTGAACATCCAGGCTGACTCCTGCCTGGAGTCAGTGTGGTCGCTAGGCTTGCAGAGCTTCCTAAGCTGCTCTGGAGGCAGCCAGCTATACCAAGATCATGTAATAGGGTCAGCGCTTTTCGAAATTCAGTTTGTGACTCATTTGCAGTTTCTGAAATCTGTTTAATGGGTCATGACTGGCACTTTTAAAGGAAATTAAAAAGGACAGAAAATATCAGAGAGCAAGGAAACTAAATCACTATCTTGAAAAAATATGTGCACTCCCATGTACACGAAAGCATTATTCACAATAGCCAAGGTATGGAAACAACCTAAGTGTCTGTTGATGGATGAATGGCTAAAGGAATTTATATATATATATAAATGTCTATACTCACCTTTTCTAGAATTCAATTTATATAATATAATAAAAATAATATATTTATCAATATATATATACCTATATATATTGATATATATATATCGTTGAATATTATTCAGCCTTAAAAAGGAAGGAAATCCTGTCCCGTGCAACAACATGGATGAACCTGGAAGGCATTAAGCTAAGTGAAATAAACCAGACAGAGGAAAACAAATATTGTATGGAATCACTTATATGTGGAATTAGAGAGAAAAAACAGGTCAAACTAGAGTGATGGTTGCCAAGGGTTGGGGGGTGGGGGAAACAGGGAGAGGCTGGTAAAAGTGTACAAACTTTCAGTTCTATTATAAGATGAATAAGGTCTGAGGATCTAACCTCTAACATGGTGACAACAGCAGATAATACTGTATTGCAGAACTGAAATTTCCTGAGAGAGTAGAACTTATTAAGTGTTCTCACCGAAAAAAAGAAAAAAGGGGTGAAAAAAGGTAAATATGGGAGGTGATGCACATGTTAATTCATTTGATGGGGGTAATCTTTCACGATGTATATGCACATCAAATCACCACATTATCTGCTTTAAATATATTACAATTTTATCTGTCATTTATACCACAATAAAGCTGGAAAAAAGAGAAATCTGTAGTACAATTTTAAAAAAAAGAAAAAAAAGAAATTTCCTGAAAAAAAAAAAAAAGAAAGAAATATAGGGTTGCCTGGGTGGCTCAGTTGGTTAAGCATCTGACTCTTGATTCTGGCTCAGATCGTGATCTCAGGGTCGTAATATCGAGCGCCTCCGAGGGCTCCACTGAGTGTGGGGTCTGCTTCAGATTCTCTCTCTCCCTCTCCCCGTGCTCTCTCTCTCAAATAAATAAATAAATCTTAAAAAAAAAATAAAAGAAATACTCAAGGGCATTGTACATAGTTAGAGTGGGCACTGTTTTGTAAAATATTTGTTTTAGATATATGTATGTGTGTGTATATAAATAGGATACTGAGTCACAAAATGAACTTAAGTTTATTGTACTTATTTTAAGTATAAGTTGATTGTACTTATTTTAAGTATACGCTAAAAGAAACTTGTATTTCTTTCAGAGGGTCAGAGGAATAAAGGAAAGAGGAAAACAGCAATGTAGCTAAGGGAGAGATCAGGTGTCCGGACGGCTCTGCCGGCAGCCACCGCCCTGGGAGGACCAGGGAGTGTGCGTGCTGTCGGGGGCAGGAGGGCTGAAAGAAGATTCCTACAGTCCTGCAGTGGGTGGGAGGTTAAAAGACTAGATCTTCCTAAAGCCAGAACCTGTGTTTTGTCCTTCTTAGTGTTCTTAGTGCTTAGTCCAACACCACTAACTGGCATAGGAAACCCTCAATGAATATTTGTTGAATGAATGCATCGAAATGAGTAAGGTTTACAGATTTTTAAAGGCTCCTCTTAAAAATTCAATTAGGCTTGGAAATGAATCCAAGCAGTCCTACATTTATGAAAAGCTTGTTTCCAAGCCTTAATTTGCAAATTGGTTTTTGGAACTTCAAACATCATTATACATGGCAGTTAGGAATGCAGGCCAGCCCACAACCACCTTTTTTAAGCCCGAGATGTATCTAAAGCTAATACTGAGAGGCAAGGCTGCGTTTCCAGGGGAAAAACGCATCCTCATCATTCCAGTTAGGAATGCCAGGAGCAAATGAGCCTCCAGATGGCAGAGGAGCACCTCCCCTGACCCCATTCCTCTAGTTGCAAGCTGGACCTGCCTCTGCAAAGTCATTTGTGATGGGCTGGGAGGATGTGAGAAGCAGCATAAAGTGAGAGCTTATTTCCTATATAATTTCCTACCTTTCTTGGATTCCATGGTTTTAAACTTTATATACCCTTCCACATTTGTTACAAAATGTGACACAAGAACAAAACGTTTTCATTGGCAGGACATATAAAAGCATACTTCTTTATGAGAAGCATTGCTCTTAATGGACGAAAGCATGAAGAGTTACAAGAAATGCGAAATTCTGACTTAAGGAGACTTCACGAAGGCTTATGAGAAAAGTAGCAGTGAAAGACATTAGACTGCAAGTGACAGAGTGTCTCAATAATCTCACCAGGAACAGGTGACACAGCACCTCGAAATCTAAAGAACTAAGAGGCCATTCACACCTGTCTTGAAGATAACACAGCTCTGTGCAGGTCTTGGCATTCAGGAATTTTAATGTGCCTCATAAAAAAAAAATACTGCCAATCTTGCTCTGTAGGGAGTGAAACTCGGCTAAATTATCTGATGCAAATGCAAAGGAATTTAGAATTCATTCTGTCGGGCACCTGTTTGGCATTTAACCTCATACTTCTTCCAAAGCAAAAAGTGCAGAAGCTTCGTGTGTTCAAAGGAATCAAATAAAAAAGTGTGAACTTGGATGAACCTAGTTAGGTTTACCCAGTAAGGAGAAATTTGAAGATTTTTTTTTTCCTTTTAGCAACAGCACCATGCTGGAAACTGAAGATTCAAAGATTCAAAATAGTCCTCGCCCGGCCAGTACACTGCTGCTTATGGTGGGGGGCCCTCTACCTTTACTACAAGCCTAATCACAGAAGGTTGGCCATAACTCACTAGCACAGAGAGAAAATAGAACTGAGGAAGGTTTGAGGAGGAAAGTAACGTTTGATTGGAGCCTTAGAGGACAGGAGGGAAGTAGAAGCAGGTGAGGGAGACCTCACTCTGAACACCATTCCCACACCTTCTCCACCTCACCTCACCCTATCCACCCTTCCCAAGCTTTTCTGGAATCCCATGTATCCATGGTTGGGTTCCAGAACTCCTGGTCTTGTGTAAGGCCTTTATTCCACATGAGAGGACTGAGGCACACGGAGTGTTCCCGGGTAGGGAACAGAGGGAGCCAACGCATGGAGGTAGCCTCCACGTGATGAGTCTGGGGAACAGTGAGTGGTCTGATTCTGCAGCAAGGGTGGGTCAAAATAAGAAGGGATACTGAGGCAGCCTGCAGAGAACTCTGAATTCCCCATTGGGGAGAACTGGTTCCATCCTTAAAGGTGGGCAGAGGAGGGGGGAGGCGACGAGGTCAGAAAGGGGAGGAAGATCGAGGCCAGGGTGAGACGCAAGGCAATTATAATTGTCCAGGTGAGAGGCAATAACTGTCGAAATTCAGGAAATGATGGAGAGAGCGAAGAGTGAGAGAGACATGGAGAAAGTAGACTGATAGAACCATGGGCCTGATGGAGTGGGAGAACTCAGAACCTGGGAGTTGGGAGTGAAACACTGGACAGGCGTGCATGTGCGGGCACACACAGGGCTCTTGCCCAGCATTCCAGGCTCTGCTCTTGACCAGCTGCGTAACACCAGGCAAACTCTTCCCTACTGTGTACATCACTTTCCTCAATAAAATAAAGGAATTCAATGAGACCAGTGGTTTCTGAACTGTGCCATGGAGATCCAGAATTCCAGGGAAGGACGGGTGGAGTGGGTGGAGTGGGGTGGGGTGGAGAAGAGATGCGAAGCAAAGAAGAGGTAAGCAATGGGCATGATTTGGGAGTGCTGTGCGGGTGAGGAGCTCTAGATCCAAAACCACCCATTCAACCAGAACATCTCTTTTATGTAATAGAATTCCTCGCAAGATGAAATTTGCTAAAAGACAAAACAAAAAACAGAAACGACTAGTTTGATAATCACTGGCTTATCCAGATAGCCTCTCAAACCCCCTTGAGCTCTCACAGTTGAGTGATCACACTTAGAGAAAGGGCCGATCCAGGAGATCTGCTAACGTAGCACACATAGGTCTCGTTTTTTTAGGATCCCATTGAGTCCCTCTGTTTATTTGATTAACTGTTACCCAAATGCTGGAACAACTGGAACAACAATTGTCATGCTGAATCGGTGCCAGAAGTCTCAAAAATGGGAAAGATTTACTGAGAAGCCATTTGGTATCTAACTCTTGTGCGGTACCTTTTCCCAAGACCCACTAAGTTTTCCAAACCTCATAAACACCAGCGTGTAAAGGGCTCTTGCCTGCGAATACAAAGACACCGGCTCCGTTTCCGACTGTCGTCTGGCTTTGGGGAAGTTGAGTTAGCCCTCTGGGTTTCATCTCCTCTCATCTATAGGATGAGAACATCGCTGCAAACAATCCTAGAGGCCCCCTTTCTAGCTCGAACATTCCCAGGGTTTCATGATCCTAAACCTTGGAGCCTGTTATCTGAACAATTCCCTGATCGGTGGCATGTGCTCTCAATCTTGTTGGGTCACAGTCAGAGGGTCAGTTTATTAAGGGCTTTGGGCTGTTGACTTTTAAGGATTGGGCAATGTGTGCTTTAGCCAAGAGATCTGGTTCCTGCGAATGGATCATTCTGAGCAAAGGGCTCAGGTCTAAATTAACAGCAGATCTCTAGAAACCCAATACTCTGCGGATCAGTATTCGCAGTAGAGAAGCCCCGCGCCTTGGGTTTAAACCCTCGCAAATGGTCTGGGAACCACCATAAAAATGGCAACGAGGAAAACCAATCAGAACCACCAGAAAGTTGAGACCAGAAAGTTGCATACAGGTCTGAAGTTTCCAGACTGCCTGCCTGCCTGCCTTTACCTCTTGATTTCTCCTCTTCCCTCCCATTCCCACATTAAATCTTTTCTTTCTTTTTTTTCTTTAAAGAAAGAAAAATTTAACCCGAAGGGGCCAAGTGAGCACTCACTGGGAGAGCACCGCCAGGCTGCGTCTTCCCTGCGATCCGGGTCCCCCGAGCATGTCTGCAGCTGGAGGGGGCGGCGGGGGCAGGCGGTGCCCAGGCCCTCGACCCCGGGGCGCTCAGGGCGCGGGCCGGGCCCCCGGAGGTGCCATGTGTCCTGCGGCTGGAAGGCGGTGTGCGGGATGCTCCCTTTGTGTTAACACTTTGGTCTGTCCCTGTGACGAAAGTCTGGGCTAGTCCTGCGCCAAATCTACTCCTCCCCACCCTTCCCCTCCGCATGGGATCACCAGAGAGCTGATTGTTATTTTTTACTGTAATCTCCCTAATAGAGGCCCATCCTGTTTAGACTGTAAAGGGCGCAGATGGCTTAGAGATCTCCCAGGCGGTGATTCCTGGGTCTGAGGGGCCCGGGTTCTCAGTAGCTCTCACGATGAAGACCTTTACATGATTAATTACAAATAATTATTCCAAGGTCGAGACCTGGTCAAAGGAAAAGACACTGATCCCCTGCGCACAGCCCTTTGGAAAAGAGTTGATCCTGGTTATCACTTGCAGGCACAATCCAATGCAGAAGAGATCAACAGACACGGGCCCACCGAATAGTTCACAGGGGTGCAGTTCTCAGGCCCTCATTCTGAGCTCTGTTCTCAATTAGCGTTGGTGTAGGTGCTTTCCAAAGCAAACAGTTCCCACTGAGAAATCAAATCTGGAAAACTCCTCTTATCCCTTTTGTCCAGGGAAAGATGGATGCGTGATATAAAAAATGCGAACCAAAGGCAAAGGGAAGAAGAGAGATGGCTCTGTCAGTGAACTGCTGGATCATAGGGGTGTTTGGTGCTCACGCCCCTCAGTAAAACGAGGGCAACCGCCTGCCTAGAAGCATGTTGCAACAGCCGGCCTGGTCTGTACCCATGGCAGTCTGGTGTGATGATCTCATCAGCCACGCCAGGCAAGGGAGCCTGGTCAGCAACAGTTTGGGAAGCAACCAAATTCCAGTCCCTGAGGAGGGGGTGGTGTTGATTCTATCTAGAGAAGACTCCGTCTGGGCTTGAGTTATGAATACGTTTCTTCATCTCCAACAGGCAATGATCAGATTGGTGCTGGGGAACGCGGATGCTTGTGGGACTGGCTTTCTGTCAAATGAGTAGAACAACTCAGATCTCCACAACCGAAGGTTGAGATGATTCTTTTGGTAAATAGCAGGAGAAGCAATTAGCGTCACACACTGAGAGCCCCTTCACAGAATGAAAGACATCTTTGAGATATTGCTTGTCACCAACAAGGGCTCAGAAGCACAGAGCATTTACGTAGTTCACCAAACATCATGGAGCAGAGCTACAGCAGTGCCTCTTGTGCTCAACTTCAAGGAGTTTAATTCCGTTAGATTCAATGCTCTTGTCATTTCAAGTAACTAGAACATTTTGGTTGTTTTCCTGCTTAAATTTTATGCTGTCATCAAAGTCATGGTTTATAGAGTAAATATAGTTTAGTGAATTTCAAAGTTAATTATCTCCATATATCATGATATGTACACATTTAAATATCTCTGAATATATATATATATATCGTCACTCAACATATGCTGAGTATATAAAGTGCCTGAGACTCTCATAAAAACAGAGCTCTATCTGCCTTCACACAAGAGGCCTTAATGAATACTCACTGAGTTGGCTCGAGTTTATTGCTGCAGAGCTAAGGTAGAAACATGTACTGAGACCTTCTGCTCTTTGCCTTTCTACCAAATTTCGCCCATTTAATTTTTCCCCCCTTCAAAAAATTCAGTGTTTTGCTGTGGCAGACAGAATAAGGCTCCTCCCAAGGACATCCATGTCCTAATCTCCAGAATTTATGAATAGGTCCATGGCAAAAAGGGACTTTGTGGATGGAATTAAGTTACAGGCATTGAGACAGAGATTATCCTGGATTTTCCAGATGTGCTCAATCTAATCACATGGGTCCTTAAAGCCAGAGAATCCACTCTGGCTGTGGTCAGGGACAGATGTGACTACAGATGAATGTTCAGATGGATGCAACGTTGCTGGCGAGGAAGATGGAGAAAGGGGGCCACGAGTCCAAGATTCAGGGCAGCCTCTAGAAGCTGGAAAGGCAAGGAAATGGATTCTCCCCAGAGCCTCCAGAAGGATGCAGCCCTGCCCACGCTTTGATTTTAGCCCAGGGAGACTGGTGTTGGACTTTGAACCTCTAGCACAGTGGAGAATCGGTTTGTGCTGTTTGAAGCACCAAGTTTGTGGTTATTTGTTACAGCAGTGATACTTGAACAGAAACATACTTGATTATAGGGCTCATTTGACCTTGGGAATTCGTTTCAACTCTTGATTTCCCCCTCTTCCCAATACGTTCCAATTTTGAGGTGGCAGGTATAGCTTCGGTATATTTAAGACAAGCTCATAAAATGGAATAGCTTGGAAAAAAATTCTATGATTATTCCAGGCCAGTTCTGTCTCTCTCTATCTCTTTCACCACCCACATATGCACACACACACACACACACACACCTTACCTTCCATGGAAGAGAGCAAGAATTTGGTAACCGTCCACTAATATGCTGACATTCATATACTAAAAGCATGCAAATGGCAAGCTGTATAAAGGCTATCCACCCAACTCTTTTCCTAGCTGTAAAGATAAGAGGGAATCATGCATACTCTTTGTGGGCCCCATTGTTATTAATGGAATGCATCTGGGAAGTAGCTGTCTGTCTTCAGTTTGTGATAGTAAAACTAGCAGGTGTCATAACTCATGCTACTTGGTAGGGTAGT
Organism: Canis lupus baileyi; assembly: GCF_048164855.1. NCBI lineage: Eukaryota > Metazoa > Chordata > Mammalia > Carnivora > Canidae > Canis > Canis lupus. The sequence goes on along the minus strand of NC_132852.1, from coordinate 49,307,418 downwards.
GACGTGCTGATAGTGAAGAGAGAAGTGAGTTTTGGACGTGGGTTAGATACCAGTGGGGAATGGGAAGAACACAAAGGCCCACGAAAGAGAGACTGGATGCATCTGAGAGGTGAGGAGAGAAGTGAATCATGAGCTAAGAGCATGGCTGGGGTAGACAGCAGACAACTTCAGGTAGCCCTCTGGGGTTGGAGAGGCGAGACGAGAGAAATTAGGAAGAACATACCAATGATTAATTTGTAGCCAGTGTTGGGTTCCTGCAGAGACCAGCAGGTACCTGTGCTTTCACCCTGTAGCACAGACAGGGGTACTCAGAATCCAGCTTCCAGAACTGGTGTCTCTGAGAACTGGATTAATTCATTGGCACCATGAACAACTGAGGCAGTCAACCATCCTTCAGCAAGATAATGGGGGTCCCCTGTAGGCCATCTCGGGACTCCCTTACCAGGGAAAATGGAAGTCTGGGCCAGTCTCAAATTACTCATAGCATCCTTAATTTCTAGCTACTTTAATTTTTTATCAAAGAGATTCTGTGCTGAGACGGTTTGAAGGAGGTCAGTGCAAGAGAGGGAGATAGCTCCCACCGCAGGCTGGTCCTTTATTAATAAAATATGATTAAAAAAATAACTTCATGGAGGTAGGAGACTGGCCCCCATGATCTGTTCCAGACTTTACAGTCTGCAATGGTTGTTTGAGAACAGCTTCTACCTTGGAACAATTCCCTGGGGAGAAAAAGAGGCATGTGGGAAGCGCCTGTGCACCGCCCTAATGCACTTTAGTCACACACGTGCGTACACACACACACACACACACACACAGCCACTTACTTCCTACAGAAACTCAAACCCCAAAGTTATCTACTCATTTGAGAGGCAGCATTCAATAAAGGGGGTTTTAAAAAAGCCTCTTGAAAAATATTTTCTCATAAAATCATTTATAAAGAAAGAAAGAAGGGCACCAGGTGGCTCAGTGGTTAAGCAGTGGTTGACCTGAGCCCTTTGGCTCAGGTCGTGATCCCGAGCTCCTGGGATCAAGTCCTGCATCTGGCTCCCCGCAACAAGCCTGCTTCTCCCTCTGCCTCTGTCTCTGGCTCTTTCTGTGTGTCTCTCATGAATAAATGAAATGTAAAAAAAAAAAAAAAAAAAAGTCAATTGTTATAAAAGAAAGAAAGAAATATTTTCTTATAAAGAAAATCATTATAAAGACATGAGGCATTTGCCTCATTCTAAGAGCATAGGCAAGATGCAATAGCATCTTACCTAGAAAGCTGCTAATCAAGGGGTGGACAGCAATGGAACGGAAGGGGCTCACTACATACCTGCAGGCAGACCCTTTTTTCTACTTTCCATGGGCCCCTCTGTAGTCTTCCCTCCACAGCTCGTGGCATCTTACTATTGCCAAGGCATTGAACATGTTCACTTGAATAATACTGCTTTCTGTTGTCCGGTGATAGTGCATATTTATGGGTCCTCCTCAGAAATCTGCCCATGAAATACTCTTTCCTTTACCCAGATCCCAACGCAGAAATTACAGACTCCTCTTCCCCCTTTCCCTCTCGGTAGTGCCCTTTCCTTGCCTCTCCTGCCCCATTGTGTCTTTGCTAATGTCTTCCTAGTTCTGGCTGTGTCTTCCTTGATGGATATGTGGGGGCTGGCTGGGGCTGGAGGAGTGAATGGACTGCTGTGGAAAGTCATCATTTACCCCTCACCCTACCCTTTCCTCATAACAGCCTGTCCTTAACTAGTACCCTTGTGGCCTCTGCTGGCATAATTCTCTGAACTATTCTTTGCGTGATCTGTCCTTAGGCCTGCAACAGGTCTTGGGCGCTATACTCTCTTACTCCCTTACCATGGTGGCCATGTCCTTTGTCCCAACAGAGGGCATGCTTGCCCCTCTGCACTTAACACCATTTACGTACTTACTACAAGCCCAGTCACTTTGGGACATGCTGTAGGGGATCCAAGGATGAGAAGATCAGCCCCCAAGGGAGGTAAGATATGCATACAAAAATTCGAACACGAGCTAGAAAGTGAAGAGTACTCTGAAAGCAGCAGGGCTGCTCTAGCACCGTACTTCAAAGACGACATCCTGTGATCAAGGCCCTGCTGTTTAATCGGTCTTATGCTCAATTTATTCTATTACTGAACTATACTTCCTGTCGGTGAAATAGAAATCCACTGATCTCTATCAGGGCCACAGGTATTAAATCATCCTTCAGCCTCATCTCTGCTAGGCTAGATGCCAGTGCCTATTTTCCATTCTTTTAATATCAGCCTGAAATATAACAACTCTTCAAGCGGGAAACCCAAATTGGACATAATAAAGGCTTGACCAGGGCTGAATGTGCCTGGATGAAGGCCCAGTGCTGCCTGCCACGTTCCTGTTAACACATCTTAACATCGTTTTCGCATTGATAATAGCGTCTCTTACAGAGATTGTTCATTCATTTCTGTGCTAAATCCAGGACTTTTTTTTTTTTCCTTCCTCCCCAGATCTGTCGCCTTGTTGGCCTATTTCCAGCACTTATGGTGAAACTAGTTTTGTTGTTATAATTTATTATTTGACCCTCACATAGAGAACTTCATACTGTTTTCAGAGGCCCATTTTCAGGTCTTTCAGGATATTCTGTACTGTATTTTTCTTGTCCAGGATCTTGGTAACTGAGGAACACAGAATCTGATTTCCAAAAGGGGGAAAAAGATTTTCCAAAGAGCACCTCCCCGAATTTCAATACCTGGGAAGTCTATCTGGTTGAGGCAATGCAGGGTTCAAGGTTCTAGATTGCACTAACAGTGTGCTTATGTATTTCTTGCTCCCCTCGCTAGGCTGTGAGCTCCCCGAGGTGGAGTGTTGTTGAGACAGGGTCCTTCCAACCCTCCTGCTGTTCCAGTTAGCACAGTGCCTGGTGAAGGGTGGGCCTTCTGGAGTATGTGCTGCATAAATGAATTAGTGCATGGGGCTTCATAATGAGCACATCATTACTTTGGCCAAGCAGATTTATTTTTTTCTGTAATTGAGTCAAAATGGAAAGATAAATGATGTGAGTGGCGGCCCGGCCCCAAGTTTCGTTGTGTTCACCACTGGAATTGAGATGCATCTGATTGTGATTGAGTGGTAGAGTGGGCCTGGGGGGCCGGAGGGGGTGGGCAGTGATTTGCAAGGGGTCTGAATAGTTGTTTGCTATCACATGCCTTGGAATTGGTCCCCAGACCCAAACCCCATTGTCACATGTCTGTGCCCTGAGAAGAGGAGGGCTGCAGAGAAGCTAAAACTGTTTCTACAACATATTTGCTGAGTGTAGGCCAAGCTCTGGTGCTTGAGTGACAAAGAGTAACAGAGCAGAGGACAGGGTCACCATCCCTACTTCTGTCCCAGAGCATAGCACTGTTCTAGAATTCCAGAGGACTGAAGGGAATGCAGGGCTGCTTTGGTACCTTGAAAGTTTGGAGCACAAGGACACCAGACAGTGCCTTTGACACAGAGGCCAGGGGTCTCAGGGTGGACCCCAGGGCAGTGGTGATGGGGGATTAAGTCATCTGAAATGACTTAATGGCAGAGTCAGAGCAGGGCCTCACTGGGAAGGGGCCTAGCAGCAAGGAGGTTGTACTTGGTGACTGAGTGTACTATTCATGGGCTTCTGGGAGATAGACTTCCGGAAACAATCAGAGAAGTCTTTTTTTTTTTTTTTTTTTAACTGGCGGTGGGGTGGTATTCCTGCATAAGGAGGTAGCATTAAGAAGCATATTATTAATAAGGTGATTCTGTTGTCACCCACAGGCAGATTCTGATTAAAGATACATGGGTAACAACTATAAGTGTTCTCTACCTTTTTAAAATTGTATTTTCTTCTGAAATGTATTTTTAAAAGATTTTATTTTTTTTTCATGAGAGACACACACAGAGAGAGGCAGAGACATAGGCAGAGGGAGAAGCAGGCTCCATGCAGGGAGCCCGAAGTGGGACTCGATCCCAGAACCCCAGGGTCACGACCTGAGTCACCCAGGTGTCCCTTTCTTCTGAAATCTTTTAGACTAAAGGGAATAAGGAAAATCATAATGAACATCTATGGGCGCACCATCCGGGTTTAGAAATAAAACTTTCAAAGTAACTTAGTGCCTTCTGTGTGCTCTTTTAGAATAGCTTCCCTTTCCACTTGGAGGCAGCTGTTTTCCCAAACCTGTGTTCAGTCCACTTTCTTGTGAGCTACTCCTTTGAACTATGTCTCCCTTTCACGTTTGGTCCCACTCCAGTTGGAACACCATCAAGGCCACCATCGTGTGTATGTGGTTCTAGGATGATTCAGGATTGAGCATAGGAGTGATTCCTTTCGCTCTGTCTTAAGGCTTCTGTGTTTCTCGCAGTGGAATGCTGGTCCCCTTCCTGCGGTGCTCCCATTCTGTTAAAAGGAGGGCATTCTCTCCTTCCCGAGGCCAATCCTGATCCATCTTGAAGCCACTCCTACTCCGCTTCTTCCCCTGAAGCATATCCTGACCTCTAGCTGTATCCTCACTGGCAACCTAGCACACACCTTCAATCAGTGCAATGCACCCTCACATTTATTATAAAGGGAGCTTTTGTTCGGTGAAAAGATTATTAGCATTTGCCACCATTTGCTTGATACTTCCTGAAGCTTTCTGCTTTTACCCTACAAAGCTGTTCCTTCTCCTTTTGCCTAGAATCCCTTTAAAATTCCTCTTGCTTCTCCGAATTCCAGTGATTCTTTAAGAACCAGTGTCTAGCCACACCAGTGTGAAGTCTCCCCACGTGTGACTTTATTTCTTTGTTCTTTGCCATTTCAGGAGGAAGGATGAGAATATTTGAGCCCACTCTTGTTTGCACGCATTTGAGAAATAGTTATGTTGTCATGTATGAGTCAGCCCTTCCAGCTAACTTGCTGTGAAGTTCCCCATTTTATTTAAACTCTTTTGCAATGATTATTTAGGTCTACTTTCTGAGCTCTTTTTAAAATCTGGGTTTTTTTTTAACCATCTAGACTGTTCTTTTCCCCTAGAGAGGAAAGTTTCTATCTAAAGAGGATCATGCCTCCAACAACCCTCTCTGCCCTCCAGCTTGAAACACATCTTTAAAATCAATAAAATTGTGCTTGAAAATAGGGTTCTAGCAATAGTTGCTTGACTGAATGGTTGCTGGTGCACATCTGTAAAACCCTGGTTCTGGTCTCAATGAAAATAATTATATATATCCTATATAATTCTAGGAAAAAGTATGTACAGAACGGATATGATTTCTACTCAAAGGAAGCTGAATCTAGGCCCTAGTGATATGCTTTAGAATGTAGAATTTGTGGAGTGCCTGGGTGGTTCAGTTGGTTAGGCATCCAACTTTTGGCTCAGGTTGTGATCCCAGGGTTGTGAGACCGAGCCCTACGCTAGGCTCTGCACTAGGCATGGAGCCTGCTTAAGATTCCCTCTCTCCCTCCACCTACCCCTAAAAAAAAAAAAAAAAAAAAAGAAAAAAAGAATGCGGAATTTGTCGTCCATAGATACAACTGAACCAGAAGGAAATTAAAAGACAATCATGAGGACTCTAAGGATATAATTCCAGTGTAAGAGACAAGGTCAGATCTTCAAAGGAAGCATGTTAGTTCATAAGCCACAGATTTCTCACTGTGTATCACTCTTATTCAAACTATCTAAATATTTCCACAACTATAAATTTATTTGCTGGTGTCCACTTTCTGCATCTGGATATTAAATTTACACATGGCTTTTATAGCTGGAATCAAATCCAGATTTTTTTGGGGTGGGGAAGGTCAGGCCTGGATTAAAGCATATATTTGTTCTTATTGCTAGAAAAATAGTCCATTATTTTGGATACTTAGGGTGTAGTGTTTACTACTCTTTATATTATAAAAATGACACTTTGTTGGGTACTGTCCTATTTTGTAATTAACAGATCACATGAACCGATACACAATTATGATGCCTATCTATAGACAGAAATAGATGGATATACACACAGAGTCTTATTTATTCCTTATTTATATGTACGTACCTTTTCTCACCAAATAAATTATAACCTTCTTGCCAGCAAGGATTTTTTCTAATACCTCGTTTGCACCTGATAAAGCCGAGAACAGTGTTAGGCATATAGCAGATGCTCAACAAATACTTGTCTTTTGCTCCCTGGGTTGAAGAAGGACAATAATATTTGTTGAAGAAGTCCTCTCAGAGGCTTCCCCCGAAGCCTTTTTTTTTTCTTTTGAGTATTCAGCATAGTACAGGATCTAGAAGCTCTGCTGTACCACCAACTGGATTGTGGAAATTCTTAAAGTTGATAGGTTTCAAGGAGACTGACTGGTTTCCAGACTCACAAGACACTGATGTACACATCAGAATGCTAATTAATGCCAGTTAATTAAGAGAATGAATGACCTCCCTCTTCAGTGCTCAGAGAACACTCATATTCCCACCATTCCCCAAAGCCATAATGTCAGGAAGCCTCACAGTCACCAGAGACTGCTTCATGAGTATGAAGTCAGAGCAAAGGGAGGTAAAATAGTCACAAGGAATATTTTACCCAAGCCAAGGGAAGACATGAGAAAACACCTCCCTCAGTGGAGAAAACACTTCTCATGTCACAGGATTGAACAAACCCTGAGATTCAAAGTCTGTCTCACTTGGAGAGTCCCAGATGCCACTGCCAACCCTGGTCTTGGATTCGGCATTCATGCAAACCTCTTCTACTGGCCCATTCTTTGTTCAGACTTGCTAACACATAGATGATGTGGACTGAATATTCACGTCCTTGGAAAATTTATATGTTGACATCCTAACCCCACAGTGTGATGGTATTAGGAGGTGGGGACTCTGGGAGGTAATTAGGTCATGAAGGTGAAGTCCTCACAAATGGGATTAGTGTCCTTATAAGAAGAGACACAAGACAGCTTGCTTTTTTCTCTCTCTCCACCAAGTGAGGATACAACGAGAAAACAGCCAACTGCAAATTAGGAAGTGGGTTCTTGCTAGATACTGAATCTGCTGGCACCTTGATCTTGGACTTCCCAGCCCCCAGGACTATAAGAAATAAATGTTTGTTGTTTAAACCATCCGGTCTATCATATTCTGTTATAGCAGTCCCAGATGACTAAGACAATAGATTACAGTGAGCTTACACTGGCTTACATCTGGGAGATCTAATGTAATTCAACACTTTTGTGTTGAATTTATTGAGTTTATTAGAAATGGTCTTTTGTAGAATTCTTGGAGGCCTTTATGGTGGCAGCTTGAGAGAGGAGATTAGAAATAGACTAGGGGAAAAGCTTTGCAGCTTGAAGATGCTATTTTACTTTGAAGTTATTGAACAATGAAATCAAGCTATCATTAGCATCAAGGCAGGAAAAGCAAATGGAGCTCTTTTGTTGTTGTTGTTCATTAATTATAGAATAGAACCAGGCAGGTTTCTCAGTGAAAACATTTAATAAAAAAGCATATTCATTTTTCTCATGTAAGAGCCAAAAATCCAGCTGGAAAGCTTTTTAATTTAAGACCTCAAGAAGACAACAAAGAAAAGAAAATAGATAATACATATACAAAAAATAGCAGACAGACATTTTAAATTTGAGAGCCAACGATCTGAAATATGCATCCAGCTTTCTAAAATATGCTGCAGAGTAGAAAGTGCTGATGTAATTTGAGATTCTCCTAGGTATTTCAGAATTCAGTGTCTTTCTAGGATAACTTCAAATTATCTTTCCTTCTGACCTTTTCAATGGATCTAAGGATTAAAAATTAAATTAAAAATTAAAAAAAGACGGTTTCAAGGCTATTCTATAGTACTTCTGGTATAATATGTTCTGGGTGTTTCAATTTACTAATTTTATTCTAACTACAAATTTTATATTAACAAATTAACCAAAGGTCATACGTTTATAATTAAGAAACTCAATGCCTTGTGTAGAAAGTGAGTTAATCTGAATCCTTTTTTTTTTTTTTTTTAGATTTTATTTATTTATTCATGAAGACACCAAGAGAGAGGCAGAGAAATAGGCAGAGGGAGAAGCAGGCTTCCCTACAGGGAGCCTGATGTGGGACTCGATCCCAGGAACTTGGGATCATGACCTGAGCCAAAGGCGGAGGCTCAACCACTGAGCCACCCAGGTGCCCGAATTAATCTGAATCTTACTCTAGAGTTTTGACTGTTATTTATAATTCCTTTCTTCTAAATCAGACTTTTTTGAGGTATGTGTATTTATGAAAACAAAAAATGCCCCACTTCACCAAAAACAAAATTAACCCCCATACATTTCTTCATTCTTTTGTCTCTTGATTCATCACTACATCCCAATACTAGAAAACAATCTGCTATTTAGAGTCTAAACTTGAGATTCAACTTGCATGTTAAACACCCCATTTCAGAAAGAGTATTAATAAATGCTAGCCCTGTTGTTGGCCCTACCCTTCATCTACTTCTGCCCATCCTTCTGGGATTAAGTAAAGGTTACTCTTCAAGACAGCAGACTTGAGTCTTCTGTTAGAGAGATTTTTGATTAAATAGTCTGTTCACTGTTGGATTCCTTTGGGTTTGGTATGAATCCTATAATTTGATAATTATCTGGTCTTACAATGCAAATGTTAATTGCAAGTAATACTAAAGGGTTTGAGGACTAGAGCAACTAGGCCAACAAAGGGAATTGATTCTTACCACATTAATATCATTTGCATCCATAAGCAACTAAATAAGCATAATAGTCAAAATTATATGAGGTAGCAATCCAATTATCCTTAATAATCAGAGAAATACATGAGATGAGTTTCTTCATCTCTCTAGAGAAAAAGGAGTCAAATTTCCAGTGGCTCAGCAAAGGAGTGATGGAACCCCAAGGAAGACATGGATGGTGTCAGTATTTGGAGACCACCACAAAGGTCACTAACATTTCTACCCCTTCTCCAATATCTTAGCAAATTGAGCAAAATTCTGCCTTGGAACACAGATGTGGCTTGAAGTAGTCATTTGCTCATTCGTTTATTCATATTGCTTACTGGTCTTTGGGGAAATAAAAGTAAGATGTAGTTTTTAACCTAGAGTTGCTCTTAATTTGGTGGGGGAAAACAGACAAATGAACAAATAAGCATACAAAACAGCCATTTAAAAAAGTCATAATTAATATAGCTAATTAATGTTAATGATAATATAACAATTAATATACATTTAAAGAGCCATGGGAGACTCAAGGTGGGAAATCAATTTCTTTGACAGGGGACCTCTGGGAAGATGTTTTCCAGAGGATGACTGTTGAGCTACGCCTTCCAGCTGAGTCAGAGTTCACCAGTTATAAGAGGTTCAGAAAGGAAGATAGTGGTGTGGAAAGTCATAGAATTCCACTGAGTCTGAGGACCTTTGCTAACTTAGATGCAAAACCAGACAGGTTACATGGCCAACAGCTGGGTTGAAGTTTGATCGAGATAAAGCCATCATTTTAAATCTTTTGAATTTTCTCCTTAATTCATGACTAAGGGAAAGGGCAGATAAAATGGTTTTGCTTTTTCTAATCTGCAATTGAGGTCCTAAGCTCTCTCCAAGGATGACAGGCTCTAGGGGGAGTGCCAGGTAACATTTTACTGCATTTTGTCTGTGTCTCATTTTTGGAAGTCAAGAATGCCTGAGGGCCAGTTAGATCACATAAGTTAGCCAAGCATGAAGTATGAAAATTCCTTTGGAACACAGTATATGATCAGAATGAAACTTGCAACTCAATGTAGAGTGAAATAGAAGTGAATCTGAATGGCTCTTCAGAAGTGAATCATACTGGCTCTTCTAAATAATAAACATGTCATGTGAACCACCCTATATATTTTTTATGGCATCTGTTCATATCTTAATTTAATTTTCTCAGCCACCCTAAGGAGCATTAGTTCTGTCTGAAAGGTGAGGAAGTCCAGATCTGCTAAAGTTTTACCCAGCATCCTCTTTTATCTTTGATCTAAAAGGAGTTTTGTAGAGGCAGAGGTAGTTGTAAGGGCTGGGCACAGCATAACACAAAGGAAAAAGCACCAGAGTTGGAAGAAATGACACAGTTTCCAGATTTGGCCTGGCCACTGACTGTGTGCTCTTGGACATGTTACCTTGCGAGTGTGGGTCCAGTGATTTGGATTTTCAAACTTTTACCAGAGAATGTAGGAGAGTCTTAATTTCTGACCATATAACCCAATAGGATACCAGAATATGTCTCCTAGCAGTAATTCTGCACTCAGAAGGAGTTCTCCTGGAAAACTAGATCCTTTCTACAGGGTATGCCTCCCCAGTTCAGCTCTACCACAGCTCTGACAAATGCTGCAATGAGATAGAATTTATATTCAAATTCCTGTGATGTGAAGTACTTAGAAATGGAAGCATTAGGAATTTCCAACCTGCCTCAGCCCTGAGTTTTGAAAACTTCATTCTGTTCAGTTTGTAAGCCATGGAGCTTCTGTAGCTATGATATTCTCTGGGTAGCCAGGATATACTCTGAGGATGCTGACTCAGAAAGCAGACACATATTTGGGATATTTGGCTTTCATGGTTGGGTAGGAAGAGTTACAGGCTCTTAATAGGGGAGTAGGAGGGAGGAAGGGCATCAGGTATCAACTCTTTCTATATCACAATTTTGTCCAAGGCCCTCAACAGTAGCTTCTCATCTTCTTCGTCAAGAGAGGAGAAATGGGGGATTTTAGATCCCCTAAATGGGCCCCACTAAAAAAAAAATCAAGATTTACACAACAGTTGATTAGAGAAACAGAAGGACAGTTCAAGGAAGGAGTGGGCAGAGGGATACATCAAGTAGAGTTGCCAGCAGTGCCTTGGGGAAGATGTCATTGTCATTACACCTGCTGAGGTTTCTTGTCTTTGAACTAGTATGATAACCCATCATCTCATCCTGCTTGTCTGTCCACTTCCTGCTCAGTTATTTTCCACATTAGTTTCTTGAGTTCCCCCAAAAGACCTGCCAACAATAAATGGTTTTCTGTGGGAATCAAAAATGCGTTGACTGCTAAGTAGACACAGTATAGCTACAAACTCCAGAAAGAAAGGACCCTTTCATTATCTAGTTGCTGGTGCTGGCTCTGGGAGTTACCTAGCTTTCATTTGGAGAGCCCCTAATTATGCAACATTCTCACTGGACAATAAGACACAGGTTAGTCTTAGGCAAATAAATAGCACATATTGAGCAATCTTCTAGAAGCTTATCAGTTGGATTCCTAAATGGTACAGGAAAATGGAAGCCTGTGAAGATGTGATAGGGGATCGTCCATGTCACCCACAATGGAAAATATGAACATTGGAAGAATTTCCTATTCTAAACATTGTGCAGTTTAAAATACACTCTCTGGAGACTCTCTTGAATGTACAGGCTTATGGCTGCTATTTATAGTGGCTGATGTGTACTTTACCAAGATTTTTATTCCAACAAAGGAACTGTATGTGATGTAGGGAGTTATTAAAATGGAAAATAAACTCTCACATTTTAACTTAGTCAATTGGTACTAACCTCAAATGCAACGTCAGATCTCACTAATCTGTACTAACTAGAAGAAAGGCCGTATAAATTCTGGAATATTTTAAAAGAAATTGAGTTTTGAAACTATGTTTGAACATACTTGCTGACTTCTACGAGGTGAAAAAAACATTAGAAACTTGTTTAAGAACTGCATACATGAAAATGATTTACAGTTAGCAAATTAAACTTTTAAAAATAAGCGAATGTTTCCAAAGTCCTTTAAAAATTACATTCTTACAAAACTGCTGATGAACATTGCTTAGTAGATAGCACACTAGTGAAAAGAACTGATCAGATTCACAAAGTATGCACATTATTCCTTTTTAACCTCATTCACAGATAAATGAAAATCTAGTTATACAGCCACTACGTCATTCCAATATGCTCATGTATCATCTCCAATGGTACTTTCTTGTAATACTGCTAAGGAGCATTGGAATAATAAAGGTCAAGAATTTCCTTAGAAGACTTCAAAGCAATTGAGATAGATTTCCTTTGACTAAGAATTTGGAATAGTCTGTAACATTCCTGTGTGCCATTCCCACTTGACTGACCAAATGAAGGCTACAAACGCAGATCTCTTATATTTGGCTGGTCAGTGAGAAAACCAATGGGCAGAACATAGATTCAATATATGTATTTGATATGCTTTGTTACATTTTCATTTGATTTTGATGAGAATTCTTTGTTTGTAGAGAATTCTTGGTTTGTAATACTTCTCCAAGGTTCCTTACACAGCAGAAAGACCCTTTTGATCCTGTGTTTAGAGAGGCAAACTTCTTGTGCTCTCAGGGAACAGAGGCTTCCCATTCACACCTTCAGTTGACTCTGGAGAGAATCTTTGGAATGCTCTGGATCACAAGGTGCTAGAAAGACTAGTACCTAATTCATATTTTCTTATTTAGAATTTTAGTTAAAAATAAATGAATTATGGGGTGCCTGGGTGGTTCAGTCCATTAAGCACCCCACTCTTGATCTCAGGGTGGTAAGTTCAAGCCTTGCTTTGGGCTCTATGCCCATCATGGAGCCTACATTAAAAGACAAATTATTCAGAATATTAATTATTTCTGTAGATGGAGAAGCAAGGGGGTGGGATTAGAGAGGGATTTCAGTGGTAACAGAAATGTCCTAGATGCTAAGCTCAGTGATAAGTTTATAATATATGCACTATAATGATTTACAACTTCTATATACATTACATAATATAATTTTGCCTGTATCAGCTTTTTCAAAATTAAAATGAATAAAATCACAAATTTAGAAAAAAATGATTAAGAATTATTTTGTGAAAAATGGGTACATACTTTCTTTACATTATTAGTATAGTATTTATATATGTGGTTGAGAGGCCTTTGGTTACTAAAACCACAATTATGTAATATGAAAAAAAAGTGATAATTCCATAAGGCAAAAGAAAATTATTTAAAATAGATGATTAGGGCAGTCTGCGTAGCTCGGTGGTTTAGCGCTGCCTTCAGCCCAGGGCCTGATCCTGGAGCCCCAGGATCGAGTCCCACGTCAGGCTCCTTGCATGGAACCTGCTTTTCCCTCTGCCTGTGTGTCTGCCTCTCTCTCTCTCTCTCTCTGTCATGAATAAATAAATAAACAAAATCTTTAAAAAAATAAATAAAAATAAAATAGATAATTAATTAAATATTAGATATATGACTTTAAAAAAAAAAGACCCCACTATATAAGTTACCAAACTATCCTGTATTTTTATCTTAATTTAAAACCAGTAGGGAAAATGAATGTTAGAAATAAGGAGGTAGATTTTCTTTTCTGTGTGGAGATTTCATATCCATTTCTCCCATAACTTTCAAGGTAGGTGCTAAAACAGATTTGAAACAGAGTGAAGATTCGATCAAAATGTCTGAAGACATGGGAACTATGCACAGTCAGTGATTCTTGGGGACATGACCCAGAGATGGCTTTCCTGACAGCTCCTTCCTTACTCTGTCCTCTAGCCAGCTAAAAAATAGCAACAACAGATTGTGAGTACTGAGCACCAGCCAAATATTCACATATATTCTTGTTTTTTATTTTTTCTACCTACTTACCATTTATCTTTCTGTCATCTATCCATCTAGTGCTTTATAATCTACGTGAAATCTTATGAGCTGCTATGATGGCCATTTTTCTGATGAGAAAATGGGATTAGAGAGGCTAAGGGTTATTCTTGGTAACCTTGCTAGGATTCAAACCCAAGTCGGAGCAATTCTGTTTCCTGGAGGGCATCAGGTCTGTGTCCCCCTCCAATTTGCTCCATCCTCTCCAAAGACCGTAGTAACAAAAATAAAGCACGAAATCTTCCTTAAGGAATCAAATCAGGGGGATCCCTGGGTGGCTCAGTGGTTTCGCACCTGCCTTCAGCCCAGGGCCTGATCCTGGAGTCCTGGGATCGAGTCCCATGTCGGGCTCCCTGCATGGAGCCTGCTTCTCTCTCTCTCTCTCTCTCTCTGTCTCTCTCTCTATCATAAATAAATAAAAGTAAATCTTTAAAAAAAAAAAAGGAATCAAATCAGTTTTTGTCTTTTACATATTTAGTGAGAAAAATCCTTTGAGGAGTTTGAGTTGCTAAATGAAACTGCTAAGGATGAAGAAATCCTACATGATAATTTAGTGTCACAATTAAGCTTTGCTTAAAGAAACCTTGCCAAGATAATATATGCCAAACAGAAGAATTCTAAAATTGACGGCAGATAGGGTTCTATTTGCAAAATCAACAGGTTTTTTTTTTTTTCCTTCTCGACTTGGCAAACTTGGGTTCCCAGTTCTTAACAATTAGTTGTTTTCATTCTGCCTCTCCACTTCTCTTCCTTTGCTTTTCATTTTACTTCCCACGAAGTAATCTGACCTAATCCCCTTTTATTTAGAAATATTATCCACAAATCGTTTTCAAATTAAAAAAACTCCACTCTGCGTGCAATACATTCTAGCATATATATTTTCCCAGAAGTATGCTCAACTGTCCTAATCAGTAGCCAGAGCATTTGTTACAGACAGCTCCATTTATCCAGGGAGATGAATAAGTGCACACTGCAAGAAGGCTCTGCTTCAGCTTTGGCTGGGTGATTCTGAGAAGATTGGCACCCCTAGACTTAAGTTTCTTCATAGTAAAATAAAACTTTTAAAATTCATTAGATCAGGGATTCTTGGCCCACAGTTTCATAGGCCCCCAGGAGGTCTGTGGATGGAGGTCCATTACGCCACTGAAAGTAAGAGCCAAGTTTTATGGGTGCATATGTGCATTTTTCTTGGAGGAGGGTCTACAGCTTTCTTCAAAGACTCAAAGTAGTGTGTGGTCCAAAAATGAAAAAGTAACATTCCATTGCAGAAGATTATCTATAAGGTCAGTGACAGCTGCGAGCTTTTATGAGCGATGATGTGACTATGTCCCTGTCCTAATGGTGACTATAGTCTTATTGAGAAAAATCTAAAGAAAAGCCAAGAGCAGTGATGCCAATGGCTTTCTTTGGCTTTAGGGGGAAAACTTGACCTTTGGTTCTATTTTTCTATGAAATGGGAATAACACAGAAGAGTTTTAGAGGGCCAAGAAAACAATGACCGTGTCTACACACATAAGCAATTTACCCGAATAAGCATAAAGAACAGTTCAATTAGACCCAATAGCCTCATTTACAGTTTGTTTCTTTGAATGATTTCTTCCCCCTGTCTTAAGGAGTTATTTTGGCATCGTAGAGATGATGGACCTTCAGCCAAGACAACCAGCTGAAACATGAAAAATTCCATTGATCATCTGTTACAGTAGAAAGGTTTTGAGGTTTGGGGCACACAGAACTGGACTGCACTCCCTAGCTGTAAGAAGTTGGACATGTTACCTAATGTTTCTGACCTACAGACTCCTCAGCTGTAAAATAGGAACAATAATATCCAGGTCTGCTATAGACTAAATGTTTGTTGCCCTCCCCCCGCATTCACATGTAGACACCTAACACTCAGTGTGATGGTGCTTAGAGCTGGGGATTTAGGTCATTAGGATGGCACCTTCATGAATGAGTTGAGTGCCCTTTATAAAAGAGATCTTAGAGAACACCCCTGCTCCTCCCACCACGTGAGGACAGAGCAAGAGGGCAGCTGTCTATGAACCAGGAAGCAGAACCTCACAGATACCAATTCTGCTGGCACCTTGATTTTAGACTTCCCCACCTCCAGAAATGCTTCTGTTGTTTACAAGCCAGCCCTCCAATCTATACTATTCAGCCTAAGCAAACTATCTAAGGACATGGGGTTGTTTTAACAGTTAAATTATATAAGCTATAGAGAGTGCATCACCTAACTGGCATTTGGTTGATGCTAAACAAATGATGGTTCCTTCTTTACAACACTAGATGAGAAATTTGGTTGACATGATTTTCCATTTGAGAACCATTTTTTGCTGAACTGAACTCTTTCGGAAAAATTCTGAGTTCCGTTTTACATACTTAATGTTTTAAATAAAAGACATATTGTTAATGAATTAAAAAATTAACCACATGGCTACAGTATGTGATTTTATTTATTTTATTTCATTTGTGCAGTAGACTTAGATGTGGCCAAAAGATTAAATTCTTTCCCAGCCTCAACAGAAACATGTAAGCAAGGGTTCAGATTCAGTGCAGGAAAGAAGCTTTGTAGTAAGAATGTGGCAAATCATGAATGAACTGACACAAATAAAGATTCAAATTCAGTAAAATATTATTTTGTGCCAAAGGCTTACTAAAACATTAATATGATTTTTAAAAAAGATTTTATTTATTTGAGAGAGAGAGAGAGAGATAGCAAGAGAGAGCACGAGCAGAGGGGAGAGGGAGAAGCAGACTCCCTACTGAGCCTGGAGCCTGACTCAGGGTTCAATCTCAAGACCCTGGATCATGACCTGAGCTGAAGACAGACACTTAATCGACTGAGCCACCCAGGTGCCCTCACTAATATGGTTTTAATAGTAACATCTAACATTTGTTGAGCATATACTATGCACCAGACTTTGTGTTAATTTCTCTACACAGGTTGACTAGTTTAATCTCCACAACCACAATGAGACAGTATAATTATCCCCATTTTCATACATAAAGAAATAGAAGCAAAAGATAAGTTTCAGCAATTTGTTACAAGGCCACCCAACTAGTAGTTGTCAAGGTCAGGATTTGAACCCAGGTCTATCAGACTTTGTCACCCATATGCTTAAATAACACATCATCCTGCCTTTCCTGAAGTGACTAAAGACTGATAAATTGTGTCACACACACAGACTATAAAGAAAAATTCACTATTTAAACTGTTAAATGTACTGACTTATATATACATATTTCAATTTTTTTCCTAGGAAGGAACCTATGAGTCAGCATTAGAGGTCCTCAAGAATCTAGATTTGCATTGTACACTTGAAACTAATAGAATATTGTATGTTAATTATACTTGAATAAAAACATATTAAAGTGGTGTTTTTAAAAGATTTTTTAAAAAGATTTTTATTTATTTATTCATGAGAGACACACAGAGAGGCATAGACATAGGCAGAGGGAGAAGCAGATTCCCCATGGGAAGCCTGATGCAGAACTCGATCCTGGGACCCCAGGATCATGACCTGAGCCAAAGGCAGATGCTCAACCACTGAGCCACTTAGGCATCCCAATTAAAGCGTTTTTTAAAAGAATCTAGATATTCAAGTTCTGTTGAATGACCATCATGTTGGGTAGATCCTAGACTCTTGATGCCCTTCTGGTCACCTTAAAGTAGGATACTTTTAGCAGCAGAGGAATTATGAGGTTAGTGGAGACTGGTCCAAGTAGGCCATCTTTACCGTTTATAACCTGACCATTTATGAACTGACAGGCAATAAATAATGTCTATTTAGAGTGAGAGAGAACAAGAGAGGGAGGATTGATTCTTCACATGGCTGGACACAAATAAATAAAGAAAGATCTCTTAGGTGAAAATTATCTATCTCATTTTGTCCATGCCCCTACATTCAAGTTGGGCTGACCCTAACCAATATCAAATATATAAAAACCTTACAGAAATAGTTTAAAATCTGTTTCAATTGAACTACTTGAAAAAACCCTTTTAACTTAAAGCAAAAATGAAGAGATAGATCCTAACACTTTTTTTTTTTGCCCCTTGGAGTAACCAATTTTCAGAGAGAACTGCAGCATAGTTTTGAGCCAATTTAGCTGCTCTAATAATTTAGACCATTTCAAAGGAATATTTTACTTAATTTCCTAATGAGAAATGATTTTCTGATTACAGAAAAACAAAAGCTGCGTTTAAAAGATTTCAACTTAAAATGTCAAGGTCATAACTCTAAGGGTTGTAAATAAAAGTGTTTTTGTGTATGGATGTTGTAGAACCATGGATTGACTACACTATTAAATCTTGCAAAACGTTTTAGTGACAGAGTTCTGGGTGGGAACTACTTAGACTCAGTGGATTTTAAAAAACTGTTTTTCTACTACAGTAAAAATATTTACTTTCAAATGTCTAATCATCGGTATATTTCAGAGGCTCGTAAAGATGTATGAATGATGACAACAGCAACAGTGTTTTCATTCCCTTTATTTATGTCTAAGAGCCTCTGAATCTGATAACACCGCTCTACAATAGGGGCCTTTCTTCTGATCAGAAAGAGAAACTCAATGTTGGATGTGGAAAGCCTGAGCTGGGAATGCAATGAGTTCACGTCTTGAGAACTGAGGGAGCTGCTTGTTGTGGGAACAAGCCCAGGAAGGGGAAGAGTGTGACCCATTGGCGATCTCGTGGAGAAAACATCACTGAGGGTTCTCAGCAGATAAACCCAAGCTCATGTAAAAGAGGAGCTCAACCTGAACTGGTGTTGGCTCCTTCTGGCTGGGGCAACACAGTCCTTATTCAGACCTTGTTACCTGTCACCTCCACTCAAAATTCATCACTCAGTAGCAAATTACTGTTCTTCATCTTGCCTAAGGTTCTTATAGCCTCTTAGAAGCACAGAAGGAAAATCTTCATATTTTTTATCTTGTTTTGTTTTGTGGTAAATGTATAAGAGCGTCCTGAATTCTTTGTGTGTTACAGAGAATCAAATTAGATAACTACAGTGATAGTGAAGAGTGATGTTTATTTGAGTAACACTCAATAGACAAAAATGGTCATTCCAAAGGTGATTATGTAATAAACACTAGATGAATAGTACTGTATTAATACTTTGCTGTATTACCTCTTTGTTTCCCCACAAGAACTCTATAAGGGGGATCCCTGGGTGGCGCAGCGGTTTAGCGCCTGCCTTTGGCCCAGGGTGTGATCCTGGAGACCCAGGATCGAATCCCACATCGGGCTCCTGGTGCATGGAGCCTGCTTCTCCCTCTGCCTATGTCTCCGCCTCTCTCTCTCTCTCTCTCTCTGTGTGACTATCATAAATAAATAAAAATTAAAAAAAAAAGAACTCTATAAGGTGAGTATTATCTCCCCTATTTAACAGAGGAGAAAACAAGGTTAGAAATATCAAATATTGTTTAGGCTCGCATAGCTAATAAGTGGCAGACCTGAGAGTTGACAGCCCAGCCCACGCCCTTAACTGCTAAGATCTACTGTCTCCCACTGTTGTGCCTTCCCATGTCTCTTCCTTTGTGTAGAACATATACGTTCTATTCAGATATACCTCATGCTGGTGCTGTGATCAGTCTATCTTTACTAGATACAGGTGAAAAGTTTAGCATTTTTTTTCTACTGCTACTTTCTATTTGAGTAGGAAGAGAGTTGAATTTGACCCCTTTGAAAGTATTTCCTCTTCCCCATTTTTCCCCTTGTAATGTATGTATTCCCTGATGATACAAAAGCACCTGCATAAATAATCCAGGGTAAGATGGATTACGTACACGGATGGGAGGAGAAATAGAAACACATGAATCAAGATGTGTTAATGAAGATGTACATAGACTAGGGTGAAATATATTAAAATGTATTGAAAATATAGAGACAAAGGCAGAGAGGGATTGAAATAAAAGATAGCTATAGAAAGGGAAGCAGAAAATACCCATTAATTTTTTTAAATCTCATGCTATAGGTGAAGAATATTAAAGAACAAAACTATCATTTGTTCTGGGATCCCTGGGTGGCGCAGCGGTTTGGCGCCTGCCTTTGGCCCAGGGCGCGATCCTGGAGACCCGGGATCGAATCCCACATCGGGCTCCTGGTGCATGGAGCCTGCTTCTCCCTCTGCCTGTGTCTCTGCGCCTCTCTCTCTCTCTGTGACTATCATAAATAAATAAAAATTAAAAAAAAAATTAAAAAAAAAAAACTATCATTTGTTCAAATAGGCAACTGATTTAAAAATCCAGTTTAATTTGAGATGTGTACAAATAGTATCTTTTACTTAGAAACAATGCATTTAGAATTTTCATTGATTACTTGCCAAATTTATTTTATCTACTGAATCTTTCTCCCCCCGTTGCTCAGGATTGCTCTGAAGTTACTAATCCACCAAGGATGTGAGCTTCATGACTATTGGGACACTGCCTGGCCTGGTGGCCACTCATACTCCTGATTCAGTGTAGTATCTTGCACTTTATAGATAATCAATACATTTCTTTTTGATGATCAAATGAAGTCCCTGCTTTTACCAAATCTAAAGACATCACCATAAGGACTCAAGAGTGATAGCCAAATGAAGGACAAGGTGAATAACAATATGATGCACAGGCTAATGGTAGGACAGGGAAGGATGTGTTTGATTGACTAGGTTCACAGTCTAGGTTATGGAAAGCCACATGACCTGAAATGCACTAGAGGACAACCTGCAGAATGAGGTAGGTGTATGACAGTCTCAGGGCATGTGTGACGCAGTGAGAACATGCCAGTCGCAAACCCCAGAAAGCCAGCACGGTACAAAGTGTATGGTTAGCTTTTTAAACAGCCTCTTAAATTTATTCTGAGGAATGAAATGTATAAGAATCTGGCTTGTTTTAATTTGTGGTTATAACATCTGGTAAGAGTACGAGTTTTAAATTATTTATCATTGCAAAATAGAACTGCACCTGCTACTCAAGCTCAATAACAACTAATTGAAAAAACAGGGTATTTTTATTTGGAAAGACTTAGGTACAAGAAGTGGAAATCAACTGACTTTCTCTTCTCTGTGTTGTCCCTTTCCTCACACTGTATGCAGGGATATAGCACACAATGGGCATAGTTCATCTTTAATAAGTATCAATGAATAGCAGGGTATAAATTATACTTGAGGATATAAATATGTAGTTTATTTTTTTAAGATTTTATTTATTTATTCACGAGGGACACACACACACACACAGAAAGACAGAGAGAGAGAGAGAAGCAGAGGGAGAAGCAGGCTCCACGCAGGGAGCCTGATATGGGGTTCGATCACGGGACTCCAGGATCACGCCCTGGGCTGAAGGCAGGTGCTAAACCACTGAGCCACCCAGGGATCCCAATATGTAGTTTCTTGATCCACACTTGGTTTTGTACAGGTTGAAAAGCATTAAGCATACTTTTCTCAAGTCTGTCTTTCTGTTGTTCTGTGCTTGATGCCCAAAATAGGGCTTGGAACAGAGTAGATGCCCAACAGAAATTGGCTGAAAGTGTGAATGAATGAATCTGCAGCTCTGAGCCTTGGCACCACTCTATTTTTACTAATTTACTCCACCAGCATTCCTGATCTGGGTTGAGTCCTTTCTTTTTGTTCCCTAAATCCAAAGGAAAGTTAGGTCTTCTCCAGTCTGGCCCCAGGGAATTATGCGTAAGGCCATAGGGTCACATTTTCCAAAATGGAAAATGCTTTATTGTTTTGAATAAAGTAATATAGACCATTATATTTTTAAAAGTTAGACTATATCAAAAGTAAAATGAACTTAAAAATGACCATCAGTCCCCCAGAGAAAAGACCAACTCCTGCTACAGATGAGGAAGCCATGGTCTAAAGATAAAGGAAGAGGGATTTGCCCAGGGTCTTCCAAGTCCTTTATCTTCAGATCAAAACCACAAATTTGGATGTCCTTGATTTCTGGTTCTGACCATCTATTTCCTGTACACACCCTTAACTTTACCATCATAGTTGGCTGGACCATAAAACTTGCCCTTCACTTTCCATAAGTGATCAGATTTTACAAAATCCTAAAGAGGGAGGATGGACTTACTTAACACATCCTGGAATAAAAAAACTATATAGAAAGTTCATCTTAAAACAGGAAAAGATGATCGGTACAAAGGTAGAGAGGTACTTAAGTACTTCTTTCAAAAAAGGAAGAAAGGAAGAAAGGAAGAAAGGAAGAAAGAAAGAAAGAAAGAAAGAAAGAAAGAAAGAAAGAAAAGAAAGAAAAGAAAGAAAAGAAAAGAAAAGAAAAGAAAAGAAAAGAAAAGAAAAGAAAAGAAAAGAAAGAAAAGAAAAGAAAAGAAAAGGGACCAGATGGAACATAATATCCCAAAAGAATTAATACAGACAGAAATGTAAATTTAAAAGGTTAGGATAAATTTGTGTATATTTATTTTAGATGATTAAGGGTACCCAACTAAGTTTCACTTAGTACATTTCTTTAATGATTGACTTTAAAGGAAGACATGTCCTACTACACAAAATAGAAAACTGGAAGGAAGGAACCATATAGGTGTGTAGAAAATTCTTAGGCAAAATTCTGGTTCTAAAGAAACTGAGTTTATTCAGTGTAATTACAGTATGGCTCTAACCACAGCAATGTGGTAGTACCATTCCTTCACATCTACTCCCCATCTCCCTCCTTGCTAGAAGGCAAAGACACTGGAGATACTGATGGTGTCTGATGCCCAATTTTCTGTACTCATTCCTGAGTCCCTCTAGCTCCACGCTCTGGCCTGGTCTGTTTTTTTTTTGGATAAAGATATTTTATTGACTTTCAGTTGGATCTGAGGCCATATAACACATCACAGAGAAGAGTAAGAGGTTTGTCCCACTGGGCCTGGATATTGCTTATAAGGTGGTGATGTCCACTCAACATGGATGCTCTCCTCGGTTCTCCCCATCTCCCTGACACCTTTGTCTCCTCTGATGGTTTCTGTTGTCTTTATGACCTCTCACTCTCTCTACACTTGTTTTCTTGACACTATCATTACCATCCACCTTCAGCTTTTGTATAACCAGCCCCACACTGGATATGCCCTAACTTATCCTCTAATAATAATTTCTTTCCCTTTCTGAACAAAGACAGAGCATTTCTATCTCCAATTGCCTGGAGAGAATCTCCATTTGGATGTGGTTTCTCCCTGAATTAAATACTTCCCCCTGGCCATGTACACTCAAGAATGGAATGAGTTTCTCCATCTAGGACATGAAGTTTCCAGCTCCTCAGACTTACTTTCTTTGGAATTATCTTTGAGTTTCTCCCTTTCCTGAAAGGTTGGCTAATTTTCCCTCTAAAACTCTCATACTTGATCCTCATTTCCATATTTGCTGCCCTGATTCAGGCCCTCATTACCATATACTCACTCTTCCCACACTCTAGTGCACTGTAGATCACTTTCTTCAAGCATCTTATCACCTACGGCTCCCCTGATAAGTCTCTGTCTATTGCCCTGTGTGGGAAATAGGAACACCCAAGATGTGTGAGTCCAACTCATTCCTCATTGAGTGATAGGTTTTCTACACCAGGATTCTTGTTTCCACCTGTGATATTTGCTGGTGTCATTCCCTCCCTGAGATGGCTTTCCTTTTACTCTTCATCACTGTTACAACATCCTCCATGGCCTATCACTTTCAAGGAGCTTTTTCTGACTGGTTTCATCGCTGGAAGATGACTGCCTTTCCTTGGCATCGATGTTTAGTTCTGGCTGTCTATATGGCTCTGTTGTTGTTTCTTATTTGCTTAGTTAATGAAAATGGTTAAAAAACAAAAACAACGACTGCTAGCATTTATGGAAGCATATCTGCCATGTGCCAGGTACTGGCTAGGCCAGTTACAAAGTTCAACAATCTCCACAACCACCACACAGATTCTGTAGCTATTATGCCTGCTTTGCAAATAAGCAAACTGTGGCTTAGGGGGAAGTCACTTGCTCATGGCCACACAACTCATTGAGGCAGAGCAGAGACTTGAGCCCACAGAGCCCAGGTACCAGTCACGGTGTCACATGTATGTACATTGTCATCCCATGAATGGCGGCCTACTCTGACCAGGTTAATCAAAGGCGGTAATTTTACTTTCTTTTGTGTTCCTCATATACATATATCAAGCTCGTGTCCTCACCAACTTTGGTTATAGGTGTAAGTTTCCTGTTCTGTACTGCAGGATCGCTAAGGGATCACCTTACTGCCATCTTTTCATCTGTGCATTAACATTGGTGTGAGGCAAAATCAGTTTGATTGTAAGATCATCGTGCACTACTTTTCTTCCTGTGAATGCCTACTCTATCTGATTTGAGCCACATTACATGCCACTGTCCATTTTACAAGATGTATTTATGCCCCGTGCTTCATTCATATAATTGTTTTACTTCCCCAACCTGCCCTTGAACTCACCACGACAGATGCCTCACACAACAGAACAGCTTCCAACTAGACTCAGAATCTCTATTAACTATTAACCTTTAATATGTGGATTACTGAATTTGGCTACTTTTCTAATATGAATAAAGATTTGTCACAAGATCCATCTGGGACTTATTGCCTTTTTATTTTTAGACCAAAGACTCCCATTTCCTAGTTGGTTTCAATAGTCAGCGTTTGTCATTTTTCCTGTCATTTCAATATTATAACTGCTTTTTAAACTTTCATCCACACATTGCCTTTGTCATTTAAAAATTCTAGTATGAAAGGCTCCTGATTTAATGCAACTCTTTGATTCTTCCAGAATCTCTCTTTTCCTTGATGTTGGTTTTCTTTTATTTTTTTAATGCACAATTTAGAGTCATAACAGGAAAATTTTCCATAACTATTTTTGCAAAAACAGTTTAGTGTGCAATAGACTTGGCCCTTAGAGTGATGATCTTTGAAGCCTGAAACCAGCATTGTTAATAACAGAACACAAACACCATTCAACTTAGATCCTTACCTTTCTGCTTCGAGACGCATTTCTTCCCGCTTTTGCCTCCTAAGTTCTCTGCGACGTTCAAAATCATCCATGGTGTGGCTTCAGGTCTAGAGAGACAGGAGAATCTGGACCTAGCAGGGAGGAGGTAGGTCAATATCATAGATGAATCTAAGTATTGTTTCCCATGAAACACTTTCACCTTTGGCTCCCCACCATCCCCACCATCCCCACCATTGTTTCACCCTCTCTTTTCTTCTTTGCTCTGAAGAAAAACACCTTAGAAGACTGGCAAGGTAGCCAGTGATCAGCTTCTGACTCCTGAGCTGAGTCCTTCGCGTGTTAAATTTAGTCTCATTCATGAAATTATTAGGGACAAATAAGTAAGATCCCAGGATTACAGTTCAAAATAAATAAATAAAAACCTCAGGAGACAGAAAGACTCTGAAGATCTAAAATACTGGTAAGATTGCTGAAGAGCTACTGAATGATTTTGTTCTTTATAACTTGCTTGAGCCACAGACAAAAGTTAAGAAAAAGTGAACAAAGAAAGAGGAAAAGAGAAAAAAAGTGTGAGAAAAAGAAGAGTGGCCAAAAAGGAAATATGTGGGTACTAAGAGAAAAGGAAAAGAGGGAAAATAGTAATAAAATAATAGAAGTATCCAGGCGTAATTTGTATATTCTGAAAGAATATTAACATCAGAATGATTTTTAAAAAAGACCACAGCAATACTACTATGAATAAATATAAGCTAGCAGCATTTTTAAAAGCAGTTGCATATGATCAAGCTGTTTTCAGAGCTCAAAAGTCCCGGCTCGTTTTGTGACCCAACCATTTTATCCTTTCCTACCTCCTCCGTGATGGTTTTAATCCCAGAAAGATCTTCCCTTTCCAGCTCTTCAGCTGAGGAGCTTGCTTCCCTTGCGCTTCTGTGCCATGAAGCCAAGTATTCCAGAATTCCCCTGCAGCCCCCAAACCCAAAATGACTACCAGAAAAGGGGAAGCGGGCTCTTTTTGTCCTTGCTTTGTTTACAGAGCTGTCAGTGGTTAGTTAAACTCGGCCTGGAATCTGGCATTTAAGGCCTGCTTGAAGATTGTTTCCTGTGTGGAGCGGGAGGCCTCCACTTCCTCTGGAATCCTAGACTCTCCGCTGCACTCAGATCACAAAAAATATTTTCCAGCCCTTTCTGTGCACATGAGACGAGCCATTTGCCCTGCATAGGAAAATAAGGAACTGTGCAAAACCTAAAGCCATCACCTAGTGACATCTTTGTTGCAAGGGGCAAAAAACAAAACTGAGATTTTGAAGCCAAGCTCAGAAAGCTTCTTATATAAATTGTCAGATTCTTTTATTCTCAAGCATTTTTCCCCTTAAAAAACTCACAAAAACAAAAATAAAATCTCTGCCAATAAAAACACAACTATACAATGTTTGCATTTTCCCCCCTCTCTTATCCCTTAGGGTATTATTTATACTGCTTATAAATCTTCTAGAAATTCAAATTTTGGTGTTTATTGGGAATTTTAAAATCTGAAGGTGTTTTTCTGTCTTACTCGTACCAAGAGTACTTTTTTAAAAAAATATTTATTTATTTATTTATGATAGACATAGAGAGAGAGAAAAAGAGAGAGGCAGAGACACAGGAGGAGGGAGAAGCAGGCTCCACGCAGGGAGCCCAACGGGGGACTCGATCCCAGGACTCCAGGATCGCGCCCCAGGCCAAAGGCAGGCACTAAACCGCTGAGCCACCCAGGGATCCCCCAAGAGTACTTTCTAAGTACTTTGCTGGTTGGGAAGAAAAGAATCCATTTTCCTTTACCATCTCATCAACCATAAATGTCTCTTTGTCCTCCAGTTTGATCTCCCCTTAGTTATGAGAATGGAAAAAAAAGTGATTTGAGCATCTCTTAAGAGGTTGTGGAGGCTGGGGTGTGTGTGGAGGTGTCTTTCACCCTGGGGTGGGCTCTTGTTCTGAGCACAGTGCAGGGTGAGACCGTCCCTGTGGACAGTGGGGCTGAACTTGGGGATTTGAATGCTAGGTGTGGTGAGAGACTAAACTCTTCTGGTCTCTTTCTTCAGTGCAGTCTTTTGTTGTAGATGAACCACTTTGCAAATAACTATAGCAACGGCAAACAGAAATGGGAGAGAGAGGTCCGTCTGTAAGTAAACAATCTCACTTTTCTGAATTTATCCAAGTAGCTTGAAAAGCATCCTCTAAAGCCTGTGCTCCTCCCTCACGCAAGCTAAGCAGTCGTGCATGCTGCTTTGTTAGTAGAGTTCCTTAGCCTGCACCTCTGGAGGAGGTGCTAATAAGCAGCGACGAACAGGCTGGAGATGCACAGGGTTGGCCAAGCCCAGCAGTGTCCTGGAGCACTCACTCAGTAAGCTGCCCATCCTCACTCATTGGCTCTCTCCCCACCCAAATTCTTTTTCTGCTATCCATTCTCTCCACCTACTCCTCACCTTTTATTACTTACTTGGGCACTATTTTTTTTTTCTTTCCCAACCACAGAAAAAGTCCATCTGTCTATGAATTACTCATTTGGAGGCTGCTGAGTATATACGTGGCGCACTAGAGGTAGGGGGTGGTGGTCAGTGTATGATGCATCTACACAACTTTTCTGGGTTGCAGTTTATGGACATGTAGTGAGTGTATCTGAGGGAGAGAACACACATTTATGTACTGTGTGGTATGACTCTGCTTTGGGTGTATGAGATGGCACAGGGAAGGGAAGGTGTAGATTTATGGAAGAGGTTCTCAGTTGGTCTCCCACCAGGATGGGGCTAGAGGTCTTCCTTAATCATCACACTCCCCTACCACAGAGCTCCTCTGAACTTCTCTGGCACTGTCCTATTAAGGGGAGTCATGTACGGGTAGAACTGTAAGTGGTCTTTTCCCTTTTTTGGGGGGCAGTGGCTTCCATGTCCCCAGCTCCTAATCTCTCCTTTCTTTCCCTAACTTCAGTCAGTGATGAATTCCTTCCAGCAACATTGATTGGGAAACAAACTTCTCAACCAATGAAGTGATGAAGTGTCAAAGCAAAGAGATTTGTATAAACCATGGAGCTCTAGAGGGACACAAATGGACAGGTTAGTCTGAAAGAGAATTGTAGTCTGAGGAAGGTATGTACCCATGGATGTGACAGATGGGTTCTTGAAAGTTTTATGAAAAAAAGTGTAAATTTTTATATTGTAGGAGAGGATTATTGTCATGCTAATAAAAGAACTCTGACATGACTTCTGTGTAAAGGGTAAAAAACTCCTTACAAAGGCAGATGAGTCATTACCTACTGATATATCTTTTCAATATGGGCCCCCAAAACACTAGATTTTCTTAAGACAGAGCACATGCTGCTGTAATTAAATAATAAGTCAGTGTTACAGATTCCAAATCAGTTGACACACAGTGTCTTCTTTTGGTAATGACACCACAAAACCGAGTCAAGGGCAGGAGAACTTTGTGAGCAGATAGGTTTCTAGTCCACCACTCAGTTATTAGGGGGAGAAGCCAGAGGAGCTAAGTCCTGTCTACATTCAAATCATCAAAAACTGAATAGCAAATTGGTTAGGGAAAGTCTTTGGGAACTTTGGGCCATGCTACTACTCATCTTGGAATACACCAAGAATAAAATCTACTGTGTTAGGGACACTGGATAAGTTAATGCAGCTTCTGAAAGTCACTAACGTTTGTTGAATATGTACAATGTGTTGGGTTATTTTTTCTTAATGTTTTTTAAAAAATTAATTGGGTGTTATTTCTTAGTTTCAACTTTAAAGACAAGATGAATAGACTTCACCCCTGCCCACAGTTTCTTCTGTGTTTGCACTGAATTGTATAATCCCTTCCCCCTAAAAAAATATATTGAAGATCTAACCCCTCAGAATGTGATCTTATTTGGAAATAGTGCCTTTGTATATGTAAGTCAAGTTATAATGAGGCTATTAGAATGGGCCCTAATCTGAAATTGCTGGTGTTCTCATGAAAAGGAGGAAATTTGGACACAGAAGCAGACATACATAAAGAGAAGATCATGTGAAGACATAAGGAGAATGCCTGAGGTGGGGGGTTAAGGGATGCCTGAATGACCAGAGCTAGGAGAGAGAGAGATGGACTAGATCCTTCCTTCGGGTCTTCAGAAGGAGCCCTGCTGACACCTTGATTTTGGACATCTAGCTTCTAGAACTGTGAGAAAATGCTTCTGTTGTTCTAAACCCCAAAGTTTGCAGTACTTTGTCATGGCAGCCCTGGAAAACTAATATAGCCTAATTAACATCTTGTAGCAGTGCGGTACATTTGTTGCAATGATGAACCAATACAAATCATCAAATCATCACAAACTGAATAGCAAATGAAAACCAATTCTGATGAACCAATACTGATGCATTATTGTTAACTAAAGTCCATAAATTACATTAGGTTTCACACTTGATGTTGTATATTCTATGAGTTTGGCCAAGTGCATAATATCATGTATCAGCCATTTTAGTATTAGAATAGTTTCCCTACCTTAAACAGCCCCTGTTCTCCATCTAATCATCCTTCCCTCTCTCCTCTGCCTCAACTGTTGGCAACCATTGATCCTTTTACTGTTTCTATAATAACTTTGCCTTTTCCAGAATGTCATATAGTTGAAATCATACAGCAGATAGCCTTTTCAGACTCGCTTCTTGCCCTTAGCAATATGCATTTAAGTTTCCTTCATGTCTTTCTGTGGCTTGATAGCTTTATTGGGCCATTTAAAACTATGCTGAATTATTTTATCTACATAATAAACCTGCAAAGTAGCTATTAAAATCCCCATTTTACTAGAATTTCAAAGTTTATGCTCTTAATCATTATGATATTCTTGAACTAATCCACTATTGCCCTGTACGAATTATTTTCCCTTTCAGGAAACATGTGAGAATGCCCCCAGGAAAGTTCTGAGAAGACCATTGTCAATGATCTCTGGTCTAATTCATTGGATCATATAAACTTAGGTAAGAAGTGATCTTAAAAATTACCC
The DNA here is from genome assembly GCF_048164855.1 of Canis lupus baileyi. Lineage (NCBI taxonomy): Eukaryota > Metazoa > Chordata > Mammalia > Carnivora > Canidae > Canis > Canis lupus. Next base: position 49,277,930 of record NC_132852.1, on the reverse strand, counting down.
ATGCCTCTTCAATTGTATATCCATTTGGTTTAAATAATAGAATTATCATGTCTCAGAGATCTCAATTAAATTAAACTTTGCAAATATTAATTAAGCCTCTATTATTTTATTGTTACTTCTTTGTAAGATTCATAAACCAGGATGCTCAGATTCTGGCCAGCATCACTGAATACTTTTCTTTGTGATGTTGGAGTTTCTTCTCTTGCATTGCATCTTCCTTATTATACACCTTCTTTTCTGACCACTATACCCTCGTCCCCGACATAACTGGTTCTCTTTTAGTGCAAGAAACCCTAGTCTTTCAACACTCATAACCATTTTTAAATCCTTTCTGACTAGTCACCATTATTTACTCATTGTAAATTTCATGGTTCAACTCATTCAGTGAAGTCCCACCAAAAAACATTTATACCATCAACACACAATAAACATTTACTGAGCATTTACTATGGTGCCAAGTTCTGTTCCACACACTGGGGATATGATATGACAGTAAACAAGATTATAATGGTCCCTGTCCTCCTGGAGTTTGTATTTCAGACTTTCTTGCTTCTTCAAACTTCTACAAGGTCTATCATACTCCTCTTCAATTTCAAATCACAACTATCATCTGGTTTCTGGATTTTGTTCTCAAGATTCAGGGCTTTGTGGGAGAAAGTCAGGAACCATGTTTTGTCTATCCCAAAGGTTTGTGTTAATTTCAGCTGGGTGATTACTGTGGTTCAGTGATGCTTCCCTTCATCCTACATGTACTGGGTGATTCCTTGGTGTCACATATTCCAACAGATTCCTCACCTTAGCAGATTCCTCAATCTTCACTCACCTCAGTCCTTCAAATGTCTTTCACCAAAAACCCTTGGTAAACAGTGACCTGACCTCACACTTGGGAATCTGTGAAATGAGGTGGTTGGACTAGCTAATGTTCAGGGTTTTATCCTGCTCTATATGATACTATGATTTCCTACCTGCTTTCTCATCCAGCAAAGATGGATGCATCAAACATGGTATATTCATGTTTCCTCCTTTCCAGGTCTAAATGCTATCTAAGTACATTCTCTTCTAATTCTCTAATTTAGAAAGCATTAGCCTTCCTTTCAAGCACATCATCCCATGGCATCCCAGATAAAAATATTTTATTGCTTCTCAACCTCATCATTCAATTTTCTCTCTCTGAACTTTTATTTGTTTTTTAAATATTTTATTTATCCATTCATGAGAGACACACAGAGAGAGAGACAGAGACATAGGCAGAGGGAGAAGTAAGCTCCCTGTGGGGTGCCCAATATGGGACTCGATCCCAGGACCCTGGGACCACAACCCGAGCCAAAGGCAGACGCTCAAGCACCGAGCCACCCAAGCGCCCCTCTCTCTGCATTTTTAATTCATACATTGCATTCATCTGGAACCGGCTCCCTATCCTTTTCAATGTCCATTTCTCTATTCAGTCCTGAATTCCTGGCTCAAATTTTCCCTTTTCCTGGGGACTCTAGCTTACAAGTAATTATCTCTTTCCTCAAATATGTATCATTCATTTTGGTAACTAATATATGTACTGCTTTGCCACAGCTCAATTGTTCGAACTAGTATTTACTTATTTTATTCATATGATATTTTCTATATATTTTCATTTTTAAGGCCATTTATGAAAAGATAACCACTGCTTTAAAAAAATCTCTTTACCATTGGGATGTAGTAGGCACTCAGGAATCATAGCTGATTTGAACTGCTAGATTTTTATTCTAGATTTTTACCATTCGGAGTATGGAAAATATAACTCAAGCTGATTCATCTCTGTATTTTATTGACTGATCAGTGTTTACAAAGTGAATTAAAGACATTGGTAATAGACTATATATGAATCTCAAAAGTTATATAAACCCACATTTGCAGTAGTTACACAGTAAATCTGGCAGTGTTTTCTTTCTGACTGTAGAAAATGAACTTTTGTCCTTTTTAAAAAAATTCAATTTATCAACCTGCTTTGCTCTTTTCTGAACAGAATGGTTCATTTGGGACTCAAAAACCAAATAAACACATGGATTGTAACATACAGTTTGGACTTAACTTTAGCTCAACCTTCACCATCTTGTTCCAAAAGTCTGTGCTACTTAAGAGAGAAAAATACATGCAATCACCAAGGCACATTTGTCAAGACCAGCAACACAGAAATAAGAATGAATGGGATCAATCGGAGTAGCTGTGCCTTCTCAAGTTGTTTCTTTTCTCCAGTCAGCAGAACCCAGAACACAAAACCATGCTAAGAACAGGCTAACAGGTTGTGGCTTGTTTTTTTCTCTCCATTCCTGCTCAGTCTTTTATCATTACTTTTTCTCTATTTGTATTTCTCCATTTGCAAAACACTGACAGACTTAATGTGACTATGATCTTTGCAGCCTCTCTTCACCTTAGCAATAGTGGGTGGTTTGGGCATTTTAGATTTCTGAAGTGATGGTGTTTATATACACTGACTCCAACACTTGGGAAGACGACACATTTAGGGACTTCAGGTTGCATCTTAGTGTGATCACAAATGCTACTGCTTTATTTTGAACACTTCATATTGCTCAAATTCTATGGCAATCATTGTTTAACCCTCAGGTAAGAGAAGTAGGTTTACCTCTGTTTAAAGAAAGAAGACTGAGATGTATAGATCTTTGGCACCAGCTCCTGAACCACAGCAAATCAGTGGAAAACCACCACTGGTATTTAGAATAAACTCTACACCATTCTGAGAAGAGCAAGGAGAAATGAAAATTTGGACCAATTACTTCTGTGCCCTCTTCCCTCAGAGTTTACAGTACTTTATCTCAGCAAACTCAAGGAAACTACCCTGAAAGACACAGGTTAATACCAAATCAGAACAGGCATGTGGCCACTTCTTCTTTTGGCCCCTAGAGAAAAGTAAAAGGCATAGGCATGAATGCTAAGGCAAAGATGGAAAGTCTCTGCCAGCCTGTGTCTGTGTGAGAACAAAAAGGTGCATGGCTTTGCCAGAAGAAACATATAAATGTGTTTTCTCTAAATGTATGCCTGATAACAGAGGCTAATTCTGATATATAAGGGTGGGGGTCCTTCCCCCAACAGAACTGCCCAACAATAGGTAGGGCTGCTGAGAAAGTGTGAACCCCTATTATTGAAAAGAGTCAGGTAGAGGAGAATTTTCCATTTATTTAAGGCTGTAGTGAAAGATAGTTTTTAAGATTCTATGGCTGTACTGTCCAATATGGTAGCCACTAATCACTTGGGGCAATTTAAGTGAAACATAATTAAAATTAAATAAAATGAAGAATTTTGTTTCTCAGCTTTACTAGCTCCATCAAGTGCTCTGTGGCTACCATATAAGGCAATGCATACAGCATCTTCAGCACCACAGAAAATTCTATTGGAGGGCCCTGCTGGAAGGCCTTCCAACCCCCCACATGAAATGACTGTACTGTGTGAAGTCATGTTATGCAGTTCAGAGGTAAGATGGTGTAAAAGACATGGCAGCTTCTGGAAGCCTACCTGTGCTCTTTTAATTCCCTGATGAGTAACATCTCTGTTCTCGTGTGGAGGGTCATTAGATCAGACAATCTCACTATGAGCACTTGCTACTGAATGAGTAAAATGTTCAGCACAGGCAGGAACGGAGACATTGTCTGAACAGAGGTCACACTTCAAATTGTATAACAGGGACCATGAGCATTTTATCTGGAACGCAAGACCAGAACTCATAGGTCTTTACCAATGATAAACATGGTATGAAGATCATCATATTTTACACAATAGTAGTTTTACTTGCATGACCCTTTGGCCTTTCTGGTCTCCTAAGCTATAAAAATATCCACAACCCAGGAGTATGCTCTTTGTGTTTGGTTTTCCAACTAACATTTCCCATTTAGTGATCAAAACTAGATCCAGGGGCACCTGGGTGGCTCAGTTGGTTAACTGACTCTTGATTTTGGTTCAGGTGATGATCTCAGGGTCATGAGATCAAGTCCCATGTTGGGCTCCACGCTGGGCATGGATCCTGCTTAAGATCTCAATCTCTCTCTCTCTCTCTTTCTCCCTTACTTCCCCTAACCCGTCTCTCTCTAAAAACCACCACCACCACCTATATCCAGAGCCTTAGCCAGCTATCTTGTTGATACAGGGTGTAGCAAGGTGACAGAGTTTAGATGGTAAAATATAAATCCAATTACATTGCTGGAGATAATTAAAAATTACATGCTAGAGGTGCTTTGCTAGTGGTAACAATTTTATACACGAAGGACTTGCTTTATTAATTGGGGACTAATCATTCCCTAGTGAATTTTTCAACTTCTATTCATCATGATCCTCAAGTGCATCTATTGTGTTCTAGAATTATGAAGCAAGTTAGAGACTATCTTCTAGCAGTTTATAATCTTAAATGAAAAGCAACCAAACCAAGGGACATTATCCATGATATCCCTTGGACATAATAAATATACAATTTAAACATATAAAGCTACATAGAAGTTAAATAATAAATTGAGAAGTGCCTAGACTGCTTCCTCTTTCCTTTTGCATGAATCACGTAGATGGTAGTTCCCCTCATTTGCTAGTTTGGAGAGTTCTGGACTTTTCTTCATGTAAGAAACGGCTCACAGTACAGGCTTAAGGCTAGCATAAGACTACAGGGTCCCTGAACCACTCACTCACTGACATGGGTTTGTACGGATACTCATATTATATTTCTATTGGAGTGCTTAGTCTATAGCTTGTATTTAAATTAGCAAGTATACACCTGTCTCTCCTAGAAGATGGTAAGTTCCTTGAGGTTATTACTCATTTTTGTGATCCTTCGACGTTGTACTTGAGGGGTCTGTCAAATAGTCCCTTAACTGACTATTTTTTTCTTATAGTCAGCAAAGTTGAATACTTGTTGAACTGAAATGGATTCCAGGGCATTTCTTTCATTGCACTTAATTGGTAAACAGAGGAACTTGGCTGAGACATTTTCAAAAGGCCATGCCTCTAGGAGAGTTTTTAGTACTACCTTGGGGGTGGTGGTGGTTCACTATGGAGCTCTATTTTATAATGCGATTTGTAGCTGTAGCTGTTTTCCTCTAGTGGAAAAGAACCCTGTCTTAGAAAGACATTCTGGTTTCAGGAAGAGGAGTACTAGGCCTTTGTAACTCAGGGGATAGGCTAGTTCTGGGGTGTTCAAAGAAAAAGAAGGACAAAGAAGACATATGATGAATAAGAAAAGAAGAGAATCAGGGTTGGGCTGAAACTTTCCAAATTGCCAAGGCCTTTGGAGATTCCTTGCCACTCCTCCATCATAATTAGAAAACACTGACATTCAGAGCTGATTTAAATGCTTCCATCAGTCTAAAAAAAAAAAAAAAAGTGTTGCCTGATTTTGCTCTCTAACCATGCTCAGTAATTAGAAACATAAGGCACTGTTCTGGATGTTGGCTTGGGAACCCACCCCTCCCAAGCCTGGTGTCATTACCCATTGGCTATAGGACTTTTATCTTTTCTCACCATCTCTCTCAGGAGCCCTAGTGCGGGTCACAGGAAGAGTGTGAGGTTGCCACGGGCATTCCTGGAAAAACCTGGAGACCTCTGGCGCCACCTCAAACTCTGAAACACACGGAAGAGACTCATTTTGCCTACCCACTTCCCTGCTGGAGCTCTATAAATCTGTACTGCCTTTGGAAGGCAGTAGTTCATATGTGGTAAGATAGGTATCCAAACCAGAAGAGTCAAAGGGAGGACCTTGGTGACGAGCAGCTTGAAAGGACATCCTGGTTGGCTTCGGAGAACAAGAAAGCTTTCCTGACAGCTGATTCAGGCGTTCTTCACCCTCTTGCTGGAAAACCTGTACTTTGCAAAAAAGCAGGAGTAGAACCCAATCTGAGAAGCAGCAGCAGTCGGTTTTTAATCCTGACACAATCCACAAGAAAGAAAAATACTTGTAATCAGGGACTTGAACTCAACAGGCACCTAGCCTGTCCAATCAAAACATGTGGCAACCACCTGGTAAGTAAGCATCTTGCAAAAAATGATACCTTCTTGTTTTGCTACCTTCTTTGAAGTCTCTTTGGAGCACGTGTGCATTTCCCAGGTTTTCACACTCAAACAACGCTGTCCACACTAGGTATAAAGATGACTAAGCAGTTTTGTATTAAGTGACCAAAGCAAATCCTGCCAATTTTAGAATAATTAAGTTTCTGCCGTCTAATATAAACAGTTCCAAGAACTACATGCAGCCTACCAAAAGTATATATTACAAGTAGTCAGCACCGTGGCCAGCTGGCAGACGGCTCAACCCAGTAAAGTAGAATTGTTCAGAATTCAGAGTATTATTTTTCTTTTCTCCCATTATTTTTTCTGCATCCGACTTTGTTTCTTTGGGAATGTTTTCAAGTATACAAAGCAAAAAACTGTTGTGGAATTGCACCTTCTATAAACGAATGAGCATTTCTCTTGAGATCCTCTGGAACACACAAATCATTCCCATGTCAGTCCCGTCAACACAGACAGCCAAAGCAAAATGGAGCCAGTGAATCTACTTTGTTCCTACTCAAGTTAGAGTATTCCTATTTTGCTTGACCATAAGAAAGGTCTACAGTGACCACCAGACAAGCGAATATGCATATTAAACCTCCACGTCCACTGGGCACCAAAAGTATCTTCTTTCTGACCACAGATCTTTAACTGCCTTTACCAAGTGGCTTGGTGGGCCAGAATTTTCTGAAGTCAGAGACTCAAGACCACCAGGAATGAGTTAACTATTTAAGAGGAAAAAAAAATCTTAAACTATTGCCATGTGCTATGACATTAATCCTGGCCAGCTCTAATGGCAGATGTGGCTCAACAACATCAACTCAAGAAAATAGAGATGGTGGGCAGCCCCGGTGGCACAGCGGTTTAGCACTGCCTGCAGCTTGGGTGTGATACTAGAGACCTGGGATCGAGTCCCAGGTCGGGCTCCCTGCATGGAACCTGCTTCTCCCTCTGCCTGTGTCTCTCCCTCTCTATCGCTCATAAATAAATAAATTTAAAAAAAAAGAAAATAGAGATGGTTAGACTAACCCATTCCACCATGACCTTCAAATGAGTGTGGCCGTGTCATCACACAAAAGGTCTCTGCATTTTCAACTGCATTATAAGCCCTATTGTCTTCTTCACTGTGATTAAATTCATACATAAGCAAAAGTGGTTAAGGCTCTACAGCCATTATCACAATGAAAATGTCAGGAGGACTATTCAACAAATATTGTGAAGAAATATTCATGTACTAGCCACCTTGCTTAGTGTGGCATATAGCTGTGAAAACAACGACTCTACCCTTGCTGGGCTTATAGTCTGATGGTGGAGACAGGCCATAAATAAATAAAATACAAATTGGAATAAAGTTAGAAAGGAAAAACACGGTGCTGCAAGAGAGAGCGACAGGAGTGACCTAATGCTTTTCTTTGGGCTAGAACAGGACATAGGCAGTGAAAGCTTTTTCAAACTGGAATGATGATAATACCCATACAGTCATGCATTCAAAAAGAGAACATGAGTCTATAAGACCAGAGTTTATATTCATTAAACAAATACATATATACAGACATCTCTTTTGCATCAGACATTCACTCTTCCAGGTGCTGATAAATCAAGCTTTTCTCTACTCTCTCCTAAAGAAGTGGGTGAGGAGTAAAGTAGCTAGTCAGGTTTGAGGGATGGTGAACTATTCTCACCCCTTCTTTCCCACCTCAGGTCCTGTGTAAGTAATATAAAAATAATGATATATCAGATGCTTTCTGCCACAATTTATATAGAGAATCCACTTAAGATATTAACTTCACATGGCTAATGTAGGAGGCATGAATGAGGGCATCTTTCTGGAAACCATCCAGCTCAGTGACCTCTGACAAGAAAAGCACACTTCCCTACCACCATTAAGCCAAAAATTTGCTGATTGAAACGAAGCTGGTCCACTTTGTTTTGTCAAATTTGTTTCACAATTCCAAGAAATGAACAGGCCATAATAGATTTACCCCAGTGACACAATGTCTCACAACCAGCTTTTCCCCTTTGAATACCACAAACAGATCTTTTATTTGTTGACATACAGCCCCTGGACATCCGTGAAAACAAGATGTTCTCTCGCTGCTTTTTAAGTTAAATGGATTTAAGTCAGGGTCTCAGCCGAATTTCAAAAACAGATGTTACATAGCAGAACAGCCGAGTAGACCCCAGCAATGAGAGGCTATTACACTTGAATTTGAATATTCTTTGTTAGCAGGAGGAGCAATTAAAGCTGCCCTCAGCTGGAAACTGGAGCAACCCAAGTTTACTACTGTCTCCACTCAGTGATTGCCTGTGGGGCTGGGAAGCTGCTGGGCAGGTAGGATTCCTGGTCCAGGGGATAAGCAGGTGAGAGATGATGACTGCGGGGTCTAAATGCCTTGGTTTTTGAGGGGGCTAGGAGGAAGAATGACCTGCCTCCTACATGCCACCATCCTGCCTCTCTGTGAGCCCCAGAGGCCTTCCATGAAGTGGCTTCCCCACACCCTTCACGTGCCTCCACTCCCAACCCCATCCTCAACATGAAAACACAACTCGTAGCTACCTCCTCAACAAAGGTAGGAGCTGTTTCCTGTCCAGAGGATTGGCCTGCTCCGTTTTAGGGTAAGCTCATATTTGACGTTTATTTATGAAGTAAAGATGAATCTCCTATTTATGTTCATTTGTGTTTTGGCAAACTGATTTATTATTTCACTTAAGTGAGGTTTACTTTAGAAAATTAGCTGAATTCATTCTAAAGTCTTAAAAAATAAAATACAGTACTTCACACTTTGACGATTTATTTTTAAAATTTAATTAGCTTTCAACATGAAGATCAATCATCTAAGTTTATCCATTTGTGTCTGTCTCAGGGAAGAGCCACATTTGTGGAATCTGAAGATTATTTGGGAGGCCTTCTTTAAGAAAGAAAATACAGTATTCAATGTAAAAAAGTCGGCAGAAGGGTTGTGATAGAGACGTGTTTAAGGGTTTCAGCTCCATTGGTTCTTTTTAATTTTATTTTTAAAATTTATTTGTCAGAGAGAGAGAGAGAGTGCACACATGCAAGCATTGGAAACAGCAGGCAGAGGGAGAAGCAGGCTTCCTGTCAAGCAAGTAGTCCAATGCAAGACACGATCCCAGAACCCTGGAATCATGACCCAAGCTGAAGGCAGATGCTCAACCGACTAAGCCACCCAATGGTGTCCTAGCTCCACTGGTTTCATGGTAGGTCTGCTATGGATTTCTCACCTTAGGGTCTTTTGAGCATTCCATAAAAATGTTGCAGTACTCTCACTTTGCTTTTAATTTTTTATTACTTTGAAACTACAATTATGTCCTCCTTTAAAAAAATGCTTCCTGAAAACCAGAATTTAGGAAACAAATAATGCTGGGCACAATTATGCATCATTTTTCAAAGCGGTTCACAGAAAAGTAGAATTACAGTTACAACCGCCGCATTGCTATGTTTTGCCTGTAAACCACATAATTAAGTATGACAGGTGGACGAGAGGGCAGAGAAATTTAAAATATTATGACTCTTTGCCAAGATGGGGCCAATGAAAAACAAACAAAAGTACTGGAAATCACATTTTACGTCAATGAACACATTATTAGATTCACTAAATTTCCCATTGCATCGAATAAAAAAAAAATAGTCTGTCTTATAGGAGAGAATAAAGGAACACTAGAATTACTCATGTAGCCCAGATCTGACAGCACCTGAGATGGAGAGGGTCCAATTCAATGTACTACAGAAATAGTGAATTAATGAATGATTGAAAATGCATGTTTGAGGGACAAGAAGGAGGACGGATGGTGCTAACAGGGGTCACAAGCCTCCTCCTATCCTCAGGGCAGGTAACTCAATCCCCAGAAACTCTCATTATAACAAACGTCTTCAATGTTTACGCATTGCATAAGTCTGTGAGGGAATCATACTCACAATCATGAGTATAATAGACTTCTGGAAGGACTTCTTTGAAGAACGTGGAGAAAATGCTTGTAGAAGAGCTCCTTTCTTTACTCCCACCCTGTGTGTGTATCCGCACCCCCTCTGCATCCTCTGGGTGTGACAAACACACTGTCCCTGGACTGACGATGCCCCCTTCTGTGATGTATCCTTTTTGGCCATTAAATAACAGGACTCAATATTAATGTTGGCCTTCTCCATCCCTTTATAAAAAAGTGTTTTCAGCCAAAGATATTAAACTAGTCGACTGCTCTTTTCTCCTGTCAGAGAAACAGCCAGCATCCTGAAAATCACAGCTCATTTGTACCACATTGGCGTGAATATTCGGACTCCATTTGTCTCCAGCTCTTAAATGCTGGTGTTAGAGTGAATGATAGACATTTTGTTTTGAATTAGCAAAAAGGAGGAGGGAAAAAGGGTCCAAGTAATAATTTTGGCCTAAAATATCTGTTTCATGGAATGCAGCTCTGCCTTTTCCTTAGTAAAAGTCGATTTAAAAAAATATATAGATTTAATTTGGCATTAAGTTGGCCCTGGGATGTAGAGAATCGTAGGAAAGAAACTGTTTCAGATGTCCCCTTCAACTGAGTGTTTGTTCTACGTAAATCCTCTTGGAGTATGGCTGCACGTAGTACAAGATGTTCACAAGCTCATTTTGTTAAACATCCCAAAGCAGAGTTCAGAAGCAGCTGAGTCTGTGTCCTTGAACTATAAAAATCCACTCATAGTTAGAGACCCAGGTAAGACTTTTGATCATTTTGGTTGGAAGCTATTCAATAGCACAATCATTCTTTTTCCCTATATTCATGCCCATTGGAACCAAAGTCTAGAAAGGAGTTCTAGAAGAGACTTTCTTCCAGAACAAGCTTCTGGCATCACTGTCTATTTTTTCTCCTCGCCCTCTGTGGTGCTCATCTTGGCTTGTCCACACTGGCACAACTAACCTCTACCAACAGCTGTGCTGGGCAGGAATTCATGCTTCCACAGAGGTACCTCTGAAAGCAAGGTGCAATTCCTTGGCCTAGAAAACTCCATCATTTGGCCAAAGTTACAAAATCTGCATATGATGATGCTGGAATGTCCTCTCACGCTGCTTCATATGAAAGTTTCCAGAATGTTAAGAAGGCCATGGGACTGTGTTCTTCCCGTCCTCTCAATTCTTAACCAAACTTGTGCTTATTGTGTATTTTTCTTCCTTATCTCTCGTGACAAGGACCTAAGCGCCGGCTCCTAAAGGTGAGACTTTTGGGAAGGGAATGGATTCAAGATGTTCTCATATAGGAGGCTGGTTCTAGAGCCTCTACCAGAAATCTATAGAAAAGATTCTTAGTGTAAGAAAGACTCCTTCAGATCCCATTGATAACAAGTTTGGGCACATTGAGCTACATAAGAGACTGAACACTTTATTAAAGGTGTCCAGGGAGACTTGTTCTGCAAAACTCAAGCAAAGAGGAAGAAAAAAAAAAAAAAAAACACTTCTCTTTCCACTCCATCTGGAGCTTCAACTGACTCCAAAAATATTGGCCCACAGTGGTTATAAAATCTTCCATTTATGCTGTTCTAAAGCAAGGGCAAAGCCTTACAACTCAAAGCACTTCTTTTACATGCTCATAGGAAAATCATCTTTCTTTCCAAATGTTGTAGCTGACTGAAATTAATGAAATGCAGTTGGGAGGCACCTATGCTGGCCACTGGCCACCATTCATTTGGAACACCCCATCTAGGCCATTCATAGATTGTAGAGCTATTTTCTCTTGACTCCAAAATATCTCTTTTCTCATGTTATGTAAGCAGCAACTTGAGTAAAAATCACTGAGGTGTCATTGATATTCTGGGTAGCTGCATAAAAATTGGCATATTTTCCTGGCTGCTCAAAGAATACCAAGAGGGAAGTGTGGAAGTGGGTATATGAAGAAAGCTGGCATCTCATAGTTAAAGAAAACAAGTGGGGTTTGCAGAGAAGGAGGAAGTTTCCAGGCTTCAGATAGTCTCTTCCACTACTAATCAGACAATTCAGGGAAAGATTGAGGTTCTGCTAAAAAAGAGAGCAAAGAGAGGAGAGAAAAAGGGAAAAAATTGCAAGAAGAGAATTTAAAAGAAGAAAAGTAATACTTCAAAAATAAAAGAAATGAACAAATATCTTTCCTTCTTTTATTTGTATCAGAGAAAGCAGGAAAAATTAAGGAAACTAGTGCTGGGATAAACATGGCCTTTAGAAATGACATTTGCTTGTGGGGTCTCGAAAGAAGATTGTCATGGCCCATGGCCTCTCCACATTCCACCAGCCCCAATTCTAGCCTGGCTGTGAAACTCTAAAATATTGCCAAAGCCTTCTTAAGAGCACAGGTGGTGGTGGGGCGGGGGGGGTGCGGGGACTGGCAAGAATCAATGGATTAAGGAAGGAGTTCAGTGCAAAAGTGGTCCATTCCCCTCTACTGAGCCCTTTACTGGCTGTCTAGATAAGATGATGTTTCATGGTACCTGACCCTGAGAAGGATCTACTTTCTGTCTCTCTGGGCATTGAGGAATCTAATCCCACTCCCCTACTGTCCAGTCTGATCAGCTCTGATTGGCTGATGAAGAGAATGGCCACAAAGGAAGGAGTTGATATTTGAGATCCCCATGGCAGAAACTTGGGCAAACACATGCTCATGGGTACAGCTAGTTAGCAAGAGGGTGGCAAAGTTGAGGAGGGCAAGTCCCACAGGAATGGTTTGGGGCATAGCCCCATAGGAGAGGACAGAAGAAGAAATAGAGCCAAATAAATGAGGAGAAAGAAATAGATAGACATACATGTTAGTTGATATACATGTTCTCACAAACCCTCATGAGAAGTAGCATGTGGATTTCTCCTTCATGGAAGGGATTCTTCTGTTATTTGCCAGGAAAATCTTCTGCGTACAATTTCTGGTAGCATTTTGGAAACATTGCTCCTCTATCTTCACACAATCTCACTGGATGACATCCATTGTCATGGTTCTAATTCCTAAGTAGAGGCTATGACTGGGAACATCTCTGTCCCTCACTCTCACCTGAGCTTCAGACTAGCATATGCCCTTGAAGTCCCACAAGTCCTCACACTCAGTAAACCCCAATCTAAACTCATCGTCCTTCCCTCCTATATCCTGGAACAGTGTTCTCATGAGTGATGGGATCTGGGGCAGGCTCATGCTATCTACTCTCTCCTACCTTTTTGAGGAGACAGGTAACTCTCCTGGTGTCAACTAATCATATTTTTATTTTAGCCCCTCTCCAGTCTTATTTCCACATGTTGTGGGTAGAGGGCAGCAAAGGAAGAGAAAGTACCACTGATAATCATCATTTGGAGATAGTCTTGAAGCAAATAAATTGTAGGTTCAGAGGCTACGTCTAATCATCTATGTATTCATCATTCAACAGATATTATTATTAAATGTATTACTATATACAAAACTTCCCTAGTGCTGTGAGGGATGTAAAAGGCACACTCTTTACTTTCAAAACTTATACCAGGTCATTGGAAAATGAGAGCTGTTCACAAAGGACTATACCACACCCCAGCAGAACCAAATATTCTGAGAGTAACATCAATGCTAAGGAAGTTCAGGAGAGAAGAATCAGAGGGAAATGCATCTTCAACAAATGAAAGATCCTCATATTAGAAACAAATGATGATAGGGTGTTATGGATTGAATGGTGGTGTCCCGAATTCATATGCTCAAGTCCTAACCTCCAGTACTTTAGAATGTAACCCATATTGAAGATCAAGTTTTTAAAGAGGTGATTCACTTAAAATGAAATGATTAGGGTGAGCCTTAATCTGATATGACTGGTGTCCTTATCAGAAGAGGAAATGTTGGACAGAGAGAGAGAGAGAAAGAGAAAAACCAAACACATGGACATGCTACAGGATGGCTGTGTGAAGATATGGGGAGAAGACAGTCATCTGCAAACCAAGCAGAGAGGCCTCAGGAGAAGCCAACCCTGCTGACACTTCTATCTCAGACTTCTAGCCTCCAGGACTGTGAGGCAATTTTTGTTGCTTAAGCCATTGGGTCTGCCGTATGTTGCTATAGCAACACAAGCAAACTAATACAGGGTACAAGGGATAAAATCCAGAAACAACAAATGTCTGGGAACCATGCTCAGTTCTTGAAAAACTTGCCCTCCTACTGGTGCCAGCCTGGGCAAAATGGTGAACAAGTGAAGTCTCCTTTGCATTCTCCATCCTCTACCTTCTAAAATCCTCTCTTTCTGCTTCCCAGTAGACCCTCTGCCTGTGGAACCTTCTAGCTGAGGTGGGTTCATGGGAAGTGACAGGTACTTACTGCCCCCCAAATCACCAGTGTCTGTGCAAAGATGAGCTTATTCCCTGCGGAAGACTGACTCATCTATTTTCCTCAAGTCATTAGCATTCTTTGCTGGAAGTGAGGACTTCATTATTATTGATCTGGGACTGTTTTTGCTTAAGATATTATACATGCAGGAAAAAATTAAGGAAAAAAATCAAATTATAAAGCAGAAGAAATAATTCCTTCCAAACTTGATAGTTTAACTGGTAAATAAACTATAAGGAGCATAGCAGAAAGCCTGGCTTCTCACAGTGCATGTTTAGGTGCAAGAATGTAAAAAATTATGCAGAGAGGCTGTATAATTGCTAAGAACAGAGCTTCCTCCTCCCCCTCAATCACATAAATGCTACTCACAGGTAAGTGATCAAATGTCCACTTCTGAGCCTTCTGGTTGATCACCAATTTCTGTAGAATTTGATTGAAGGTTCTTAAAATGTTTTAATGATACCTGGTATAAAACGAGGATGGAAACGTGATTAAGTGGAGTGAATTTTAGTTAATGTAGACTATTTGTTTTAAAATATGTCTTCCTCGGGTACTATTATGAGTTGGGCCTTAAAGGGGAAATAAGGCACCAAAGGATGTTGTGCACTTGCCTTTAAAAAAAAAAAAAAAACACGAATACAATGATTCCAGAGTCAACCCTTAATTTACTCGAAATAGGGATCCCTGGGTGGCGCAGCGGTTTAGCGCCTGCCTTTGGCCCAGGGCGCGATCCTGGAGACCCAGGATCGAATCCCACGTCAGGCTCCCGGTGCATGGAGCCTGCTTCTCCCTCTGCCTGTGTCTCTGCCTCTCTCTCTCTCTCTGTATGACTATCATAAATAAATTAAAAAAAAAATTTACTCGAAATAATGGGGGTAGAGAAGGTGGTATAGTTAATACAAAGCAGGGAGTAGTACTAATGCCAATAATCAAAGGCAAAGACTTTAGAACATAGTCAAGGACACTCTCATCTCCAAGCTCAACCCTCAATCCTTCTAAGCTTCAGATTCTCAAAAACCATTTGGACCCTTTGTCCAGAGTCTTCTCTGTTGGTGATGGTCTCAGGAGCTTAACTAATTGGTAGAAGAAGAGAGACTAGAGGATTACAAATATATAGAAATGTACTAGTAGATAATCTAGAATTAACTCTCTTGCACTTAAAACACAGCAATAAATATTAAACATTACAAAGACCAAGAAATAACAACTGTGAAGCAAATTACCATCATAACCCTAAACCTTCCCCCAACACGACGCAACAAGGACTTCTAATGAGTACGCGTATGAAATGCAAATTTGTGCATTTAATGTTCGCCTTTAATTGACTATAATAATGGGTTTCAAGTGGACCTTAAGAATATAGTTTGCTTTCGTCCATTCCCAGCCTCTGCCACCGGGCATTGGAAGAAAACAGAAAATCATGGAGGTGAGGGGACTGGCTTGGAATCTCACTGCTAGAAATTGGGCCTAGATTCTTGGATTCTCATTTCAGGTTTCACAGGTAAAAAAAACAAAATAACACAAAAACATGCTTAGCATGTTACTTATGGTTTGTATCCATCTGAGGAAGACTATTTTGCAAACTCGGATCAAGGAACCTTGAGGGGCTCACAAATTCATCAGCAAATCTAGATGCCTCCCTTTCCTTAATCTTGAGTGGCCACTCAGGCTGTCTATAGCTCCCTTATCTCTACCTCTTCCCACTGGTCTATCACCTCTTCCCACTGGTGTCAAGCACAAACATCTCTTGTCGAACTGCCATACATCCAAAGTTCTTTGTTCAGCATTCCGGGAATGTGGGCCTCATCTTAAGGAGACTAAAATTCAGTTGGAGTGATAAAACCTACAATTACACTTCTGGGTTACAAAGCCAGAGAATGACAAGAGCTCCAGATCCCATTTAAATTCCATTTCTTCTACGGTGGATTCAAGTTTGGAGGTCTTTTCTATAAACTTGAGGGGATAGGAGAAGAGGACAATAAAATTGGGAGGCATTTCCTAGGTGGAAAGCTGGTACAAGGCTGCTTCATCATCCAGTTCCTCAGAGCTCCTAGTCCCTGCCAGCATTGAGGAGGACATCAAGAAATATTTGTTGAATAAATGAATGTAAACGATGGATGAGTTTCCCAAAACTGTAGGCCAAATTTTGTGCATATTAACCTTCATTAGCTTTCAAGGCAGTCTCTGTTCCATTTGTCTTCCCGCCAAAATAAAAACCACATGCTAAACAATTAATTAGCAGAGTGCTTGAGGATGGAGTTTAGATGAGACCTGATAACAAAGAGTGTTCCTACGAGTCAGTTACACATATGGATTGAGTGCCCTCTGTGTGCCAGGAACATATCAGGGATATGCCAATGAACAAACAGCAGTGGTACTTGATCTTACGGTGTTTATGGTGTATTGAACCCCCAGAATATGGGTTCTCAGACTGGCTGCACAAAAGAATCTTTGGGTGGAGGGGGGTTGCTTTTAAAAAATATATGGGGCACTCAAGAGAGGTGCCCAGGAATTTGCACCTTAAAAAAAGCTGCCTGTATCTGGAATGTGATGTAGATTATAGTACCCTCCCCAGAGAAGCCTCCCATCCTTGACCTTTGGGCTTTAACAAAGACATCAGACTAGAAGAAAGCAAGAGTTATGTGCCTAGACTGTAACTAAACATACTGAGAGGCATTTAAATAAGCAGAGAAAATAATCGACAGTACCTTCCTAAACCTTCTGGCAGGATCAGTATTTATTTGCCTAGTTTTCCTTTCCCTGCTTTCAATTCTCCCCATCCTCAATTTTCTTTTTAAATTTAGGAAGGAATAAAGGAAAAGTAGAGGAAGAAAATGCTATCGGTGGGAAAAAATTTGTTTTTGCTCTATAGTATCTAGGTCTATGTTCATGAACTGTCTTGTTGGTGAGACAGAAAAGAAAGGCTTTCGGGAGAAATGGCAAAGTCACTGGAAGTGGAGTTTGTCTTCAGATACGCTTTCCTGTTTTCCAAGTTAGAAAGTTAGAATCCAAGGGCCACAAAACTGATGGAAGCTCTTCCTCCCTGTGTTAAGATCTTTTTCTACCATTAGTTACTTTGCAACTTCAAATAGATTTCTGGGTGAACTATGACTCACTGGGCCCCTTTAAGCTTTTTAATTCAGTGCCCAGCACATGGGTTCTGGTTGACCTGGCTCAGAGGCAGTTACTGAGATTGTCTGCAGGCAAAGCTGAGTCTAGACCAGATGGCAAAGAAGGAAAGAGGTGAGATGGAGGAGGAGAGGAAGGAGAGAGAGCAGGATTATGATAGGCAAGTGAGCTTCCCTTCCTCCCATGACCCCCTTCCCAGCCCGTGGCAAACAGCCAGGTGCTATTCATTGCTCCTTTGACTGAACCATCTGCTCAGGCATGGGGGGACATTTGGGTTTTATATGAAAATTTGCTCTGGGAGAATCAAGGTGTAGTAAAAGGAAAGGAGAAATGTCTCTCCCCTCAATCAGATTTCTAGTCCTCCAAGAGTAGTGATTCTCTTAAAAACCTCAAAAAATCCCTAGCTTAAAGCCAGTCGGTAGCATAAGAAACAGAAACCAGCACCTTCCTAGGTTACCCAAATGAAAAAAAAAAAACAAAAAGAAAACAAAAAAAACAAAAAAAACATTGCCAGTGTGTATTTGCAAGAAGTGATCGCAATTCTACCTGAAAATTCCTGCCACAAATATTCTAGAAAAGATGCCATTTTCTGAATGGATACCAGAGGGTTGGGTGAAGGGGAGGGTCTTAAATGATCTATAATGACAATAACAGGTAGTTATTGCAAAGGTTAAATTAGGGATCTTTCACAAAAATGAATCACTTTGTCTAGCCAACAAGAAGCAAGTTTTAACTTAATTTAAAATTTTATCTTATGTGGTTGAATTAGGACGCTTGATTTTAACATTCATACTGATTAATGTTAATACATTAATATTGACCTTTAAAAATCCCCCCATGACTCTTTTATAATATGCTCTGCTTTCATTTTGGACATAATAAATACTATGTATTAAGGACTCCCAGTGCCAGCCCTTGTGCTAAGCACATGGTGCACATCGATGTCATCTGATCTCTGTGGCAACCTAGTGAGGTATGTATTCTTATCTTAGGGTGAGCATGAAGAAATTCATTGTCTTTAAGTCATTTGCCTCAATTCACCCAGCTCGTAAGTAGTAAAGCAAGTATTCAAACCCAAGGGCTGACCCGGCCTGATGGGTGTATTGAAAGGATACATGCCCACATTCACTCACTCATTGAGTGGGTACTCTGAGCCAGGATGGGGCACACAGAGATGAATGAGCAAGGACTGCTTTCCCAGAGCTTGTGTTCTGGTGGAGTAGAGACAACACACGTGTTTCTGAGCGTGAGTAAATAAAACAGCATGTTATAGTAGAAGGCCACTGGAAGGCCACTGGAGATTGTGTACTGAAAGATGGTCTCTCCGAAGAGAAGACATGGAAGCTGAAAATGCATTTCTAGGGAGGAGTAGCCCATCTGAAGATCTAGGGAAAGAGTGTTCCAGGAAGAGCCCTTGAGAATCCTAGCATGAGGGAGAGGCTTTTATGAGATGACTGTGTGCTCTGTGATCATGATACTCTTTCAAGTTACTTGACCCATATGGGACTCAGGCTTATCTGTCTGTTGGCAGAGTATGCAATGCTGAAAGATGTGCTGAACAAGGGGACTTACCAAAAAACGATCCTCGAAGTGTGGCCTTTGCTGGAAATCATGACAGTGGCAGTGTTGCTGGTGATCTGGCCCTTGCCATAGAGAAGAGTGCCAGGGACCACACATGGCCACCCCTGCATTCAGTGCTCAGAATGGTGGAGGCCCCCTGCACCTCCTCTCACTAGGCAACCTTGAAGAGAGATGTTTTCTGTGGGTTTATGTGAGCTCCTATTAGTCTTGTGCATCAGGGGATAAGATGGAATATTTCTTAATAACAGAAGAATGAGAAGCTACAGGATATGATCCTTGGAATGAGAAAGGAATGGTAAGTAGCTGTGTCAGTCTTAGTTGGCAGGAAGTCATATAATTTGCAAGGATGGAAATTAAAATAAAATATTTTAAAATAGATCTATGGGTTTTAGTCAGAATGAGCCAGTAACAATAAAACATCACTAATTGTCCCTTGTGAATTGTCTCTCTTTTTCATTTATAGTTGAATATGGGAGCTAGGAGTGCTTTTAGGAGGGAAGAAATATGTGCTCTTAGGGAATTTGGTCACTTAAATAAATACTAACGAGTAAACTGACCTTGACCAAGTCATTTAACCACTTTAGGACCCTTGATTGCCTCATCTGTAACATTAATTTTTTTGGAATAGAGATTTAAGATCCTTCCAGTTCAGATGGTTTGCATAGAATTCTATGACATTCTGGAATGAAAAAATGTCTTGTGCATGTCTCAGTATCTGTGAATGACTTTGTAATGGTTGTGAATAAAACAAGCTCATCCCTTTCAGCATCAAATAGGCTGCTCAGAGAAGGGTACTGCTTGCAGGGACCATGACCTCGCCTACCCCTTCCCCATCATTTCTAAGACATGAGTGTATTTGATAACTCTAAGAGAAATGATAATATATTACAAAATAATATCTATCATTTACTGAATGCATACTATGTGCAAGGTACTTGACATCTGTTATCTCATTTAATCTTCAAAAGAAAACTATGAAACTGGTTGTTTTTATTAGCCCCATCTGAAAGCAAGGAAACAGATTCAGATTCACTAACACATAGTTAATAAGTAGCAGAGCTGGAACTGTACCCAGATTTGTTTGACTCCAAAGCTCTTCCCATGACTGAACACTTGGAGTAGTCATAGCTGCCAACAATGACATTTCTTTTACTCTTTTGAGATCTATACAAAAAAAATTTTTTTTGGAGGGGGTTCTTAATGAGTCTGTTTAATGCAGATAGACTGACTTATGCATTCGCCTATAATGGAGTAGCTTGTGGCAGTTTAGTGCTCTTGCTGAGAACAGACAGAAAATCTGGATAAAATTCCAAAAGCAAAAATCTGCTCGAAGGCATCAGAGAGCTGCTGCAGTAACCAAGACTTAAGGGGTCAACATTCTGGAGGGGAGGAAGGCCTGGAAAAGTGGCCTCACATTCAGTTATTTCTCCCTCAAGACATTTGCTGAATCCTTAAGACACAAAAACATGAGAGAGAATAAGAAACCAAGCAGGATACTTCTACACACCACAGTTTTCAGCAGCTGCACAGAGCTGAGTAGGAAAAGCTTCCAGAAGGAGGAACCATTCTGGACTCAACAGAGCTACTCTATGTCTAGTTGGAGTGGTTTTTACACAGCTGTACACGTTTGTCAAAACTTATGTAACCCTATTAAAAGGAGGAAATGTTACTATATGTAAATTATGTTTCGATAAAAATAAAAATGGAAGCAAGGAAAATAAAAATAAGAAGTGTCTGGGGATACAATCTCAATAGGACCCTTGGAAGGCTCACCCACAGAGAGGGTGCAGACCAAAGGTCCATGGAGTGATACAAACTCACCTCAGCCCTAATTCAACTAAAGTGAACTTTCCAAATCTATCAAACTCCCAGAACATAGGACAACCCCATCTGGAGAAAGCAACAGCATGGAGCACTTCAATTGGGTATGCATATGGAAAAAAAGAAAACTAAGTCTTCTGTTTAACACCAAACCCTCTACCCCACTCCCCCTTAAAATTCCAGATTGAGTGTAGATCTAAATGTGAAAGCTTACACATAAAAGATTTCAGAAAAAAAGCAGAAGATATGTCCATGTTCTTGAGACAGGTAAAGATTTTGTAAATCCCTAATCATAAAGCATTAAAATTGGTAAATTTTACTGCACTAAAATTAAGAACCACAAAGAAAATGAAAAGGCAAGCCATGGGTTGAGAAAAAAAATATTAGCAATACATATATCTGACAAAGGACTTACATTCAGAATATATAAAGAATTCCCACAAATCAGTAAGAAAATGATAGATGACCCAATAGGAAAATGGGTAAAGGCTTTGATAGGCACTTCACAAAAGAGGATACTAAAATGGCCAATTGGGACGCCTGAGTGGTTCAGTGGTTCAGTGCCTGCCTTCGGCCCAGGGCGCGATCCTGGAGACCTGGGAATGAGTCCCACATCGGGCTCCCTGCATGGAGTCTGCTTCTCTCTCTGCCTGTGTTTCTCTCTCTCTCTCTCTCTCTGTGTGTGTCTCTCATGAATAAATAAAATCTTTTTTAAAATGACCAATAAGCATATGAAAAAGTGCCCAATCTTTTTAATCATTAAAAAATTTCAAATTAAAACCACACACCATTAGAATATTTAAAAGACTGACAATTCAGTGTTGTTGAGCAATTGGAACTCTCTCATGCACTGCTGTGGCAACGTACTGGTACAATCACTTAGGAAAAATATTTGGCAGTTTCAGCTGCTGAAATGGAATATTTGTGTATCTTGTAACCAAGATATCTTCCTCTTAGGTATACACACAACAAAAATCTAGGGGTGCCTGGGTGGCTCAGTTGGTTGGCCGTCTGACTTGTTTTTGGCTCAGGTCGTTATCTCGGGGTCCGGAGACTGAGCCCTATGTCAGCTCTATGCTCAGTGGAGAATCTGCTTGAGGAGTCTCTCTCCCTCTGCCCTTCCACCTATTCACACACACACACACACACACACACACACACACCCACTCTCTCTCTCTCTCTCTCTCTCAAAAAATAAATCTTTTTTAAAAATCCATGCACATATTCATCAGAAGACGTGAACTAGAATAGAATGCTGATAGCGGCAGTTTTTATAATAGCCACAAACAGGAAATTACCTCATTGTCTACCAATAGTAAAGTGGATAAGTTGTGGCAGGCAAACAATGAAATACTGTATAACAATTAGAATAACCTAAGTATTGCTTAAGCAATGAATCTCAGAAGCATAATGTTAAACAACGGAAGTCACACACACACACATATGTACACACACATACACACAGAAGGATTCCATTAATATAAAATTTAAAAACAAACAAAACTAATACTTGGTGTTAGAAATCAGAATAATGGTTATCTTGAGGCAGTGGAGGTAAGGGGAGGAGGTTGAATGTAAAAGGAGGTACAAGGGGAGCTTTTGGGGTGCTAGTAATGTTCTGTTTCTTTCTTTAAAAAATATTTCATTTATTTATTTGAGAGAGAAAGAGAGCATGCACCTGAGTGGGGGTGGGGGTGGGGGTAGGGGCAGTGGGAGAGAAAGAGAGAAGCAGATTCCCTGCCGCCCATGGACCCAGATTCGGGCTCGATCCCAGGACCCTGAGAACACAATCTGGGACGAAGGCATACGCTTAACCAACTGAGGCACCTTGGTGCCCTGTAATGTTCTGCTTCTTGATCTGGGTGGGGACTGTACCATTATGTTCATCTAGTGGAAATTCATTATGCAGTCCAATTATGATGTGTACACTTTTATGTATGTTATGTGTCAATAAGATTGTTTTTACTATATGTGAAGAGAAAAAGATGAAGCCTCAGTTAGAAAAGATGACAACTAAGAGAATTTATGAGCTCAAAATATATAAAATCATGAAAGTTCAATATTTCTGGTCATATATTATACCAATAGGAAAATAAAATAATAAAAAGAAAGACAAAGAGAGAAAACAAGAAGGTAATACACATCAATGTACTCTGTAGGGGGAAAGCTGTAGTCAGAAAGGCTGGGATCAATTTGGCCAGTTATTTCTAAATTAAAAGTCAACACTGGATTATTTACCAATGACTTAGTGAACTTTCCATAGATATATTTTGGCTTACTATATCTTAGAAGGGAAAGTTTGAATGTTATTGCAAGTGGCCCATACCAAAGCAATTCAAATATAGGGGCTACTTATCATCTTAAGATGTGGTGAAACTGCACGTCCATTCAGCCCCTTGCTCACTAACCACACTGTTTCTCTTCTTCCTTTCAACCACCCACCTTCCCAGATCTACCTCCAGTGGTGCACATGTGCATCAAGCTCTTGCACAAGGTCTCTTCTTTACTTATTTAAATCGTATGTTTCCATTTAAGTTTTTGCCTGTGTATCTTGAGTACTATTCATCCAGAGTACGCTTGCATTTCAGTGTGAATTTTTATGTCTGTGGGAGAGTCTCTTGGTTCTCATGACCAACGTTTTTCGCATTACTATGGAATTTTGCATATGGACATATAAAAATATTCATATTAATTAGTAGATAAGAGAGACAAGGTGCATTTAATAGAATACTATGTTAGGAATTTATTTAGCCAAGCAGGTTAAATAAAGCAAGAAACTAAGGAAATTGTTCATGTAATTCAAGAAAAAGTCAATGGTTCAATGAAAGTAAAAGTTCTCTCTGTTGCAGTTTGCAACAGTTTCACTGCATTGCTGACAAAGCTTTAAACTATTCAGTTGGGTTGGATATTGGTCTTTCCCTTGAAAACAGCACTGAATTGTGAGAGAGTACAGGCTGTGGGGTCATGATAGAGGTATGACCTTAAGGAAATTCTTTGTTGGATATCAGTTATTTATTTTAAAATCAAAATGATTAGAAGTAACAGGTGCTGGCAAGGAAATGGAGAAAAAGGAACCCTTGTGCACTGCTGGTGGCAATGTAAATTGGTACAGCCACTGTGGAAAGCAGTATGGAGGTTCCTCAAAAAGTTAAAAATAGAAATACCATATAATCCAATAATTCCACTATTGAGTATTTACTCAAAGAAAACAAAAACACTTAACTCAAAAAGGTATCTGCACCCCTATGTTTATTACAGCATTATTTACAATAGACAAGACATGGAAGCAATCTAAGTGTCCATTAATAGATGAGAAAATTTGGTTGATACATACATGCATGCATGTACACATAGACATGGGAATATTATGAAGCCATAAAAAGGGTGAGATCATGACATGTGAGACAACACGGATGAATCTAGAGGGTATGATGCTAAGTGAAAGAAGTCAGACTGAGAAAGACAAATACCATTTGGTTCCACTCATAAGTGGAATCTAATAAAACATACACATACAAATGAATAAACAAACAAAAAGCGAATCAGACCCATAAATTCAGAGGACTAGCTGACGGTTGCCAGGAAGAAGGGGGTGGAAGTTTGGGAAAAGCAGGTGAAGGGGAGAGGGAGACATAGCTTCCAGTTACAGGACAAAATATGTCATGGGAATAAAATGCACAGTCTTTATTGATAATTCTATCCCGAGCATTTTGCATATTCCATGGCATATGACATATATCCCATAAAAGTTTGTCAGGGGACTGAGGCAATGAATGGATGAGAATGCACATAATGAACCTAGTATTGGACCTAGAATGCTATTGGCCCCAAATGAACTTATATCCTTTCTTTACCACCCTCCTTGAATTATTCTGTATCCAGAAAGCAGAATGAATCAAATCAACCCTTGGCTTATTTCTATACTATTATAGGTATAGAATGTTGTTGAATTTCCCTTAAAACTTCCAGGAATACAAAGGATATAGCTCAGATATGTGTTCTCAGAGGAGCCAAGTTTACACAGCTATGGAAAGAAAAAAAATTCTGAAAGCAACAGAACAAGATTACATAATAGTATGAAGGGAGGGCCTTGATGCCTTTAAACAGTATCTGTTTGCTGCAAACTTTCCTATTTCTCCTTGAACAATTACAGAATTAAGAATAATCCATGATGCTGTTTGTATTGGCTAAAATCTTTCAATTGTTAATAGAAGAATGAGAGTAGAATTTTAGATGCAAGATAATTTCTGATTGGAGAAGCAGTAAGAATGTATCCAAGGCAGGGTGAAGGTCAGATGTTTATTTTTAAGCTTTGTGAAAAGTCCTCTACTTGTCTGAAGCAAATAGGAAAGAGAAAGTCATTTATGGCATTATGAAATTTCTAGACTTCTCATGGGAAAGCAGCTGACGTCAGCGTGTGATGTTTCCTGTGGCTACAAACATGAGACATTAACTCTTGAGAAAAAAATGTAACTTTCTCTCTATAGAATCCTGGTATACCTGCAGCTGGACGTTGGTATAACTACCATACGTTAAGAAAGACCTGATGAGGGAATCCCTGAGTGGCTCGGTGCTTTAGCACCTGCCTTCGGCCCAGGGTGTGATCCTGGAGTCCCGGGATCAAGTCCCACATCGGGCTCCCTGCGTGGAGCCTGCTTCTCCCTCTGCCTGTGTCTCTGCCTCTCTCTCTCCTCCGTGTCTTTCACGAAAAAGAAAAGAAGAAAAGCAAAGCAAAGCAAAGAAAGAAAAAGACCTGATGACGCAGATATTATATTAAAAAGCCGAAACAGGGATCCCTGGGTGGCGCAGCGGTTTGGCGCCTGCCTTTGGCCCAGGGCGCGATCCTGGAGACCAGGGATCGAATCCCACGTCGGGCTCCCGGTGCATGGAGCCTGCTTCTCCCTCTGCCTGTGTCTCTGCCTCTCTCTCTCTTTCTCACTGTGTGCCTATCATAAAAAAAAAAAAAAAAAAAAAAAAGCCGAAACACTGTGGAGAGGTAGTTGGTTTTGTTGTTGTCAACACCAGCACTGGTATCACCACCACTATCATCACTGTCATCATTATCATTATCAACAAGCTCTGATGCTTGCTGTATTGTTTATAATGCGCTATGTTAAATGTTTGGGCTCCAATGAATGATAAGAAACTGCATCTGATTTTTATGTATATTTAATTTTCCAATAAATGTAGTCTTCCTGTATCTATTCTTTCCATGTGTTTATGTATGGCTTCTTTGCTTTTGAAATTAAGAATCTATTATTTATCAAATGTTACTCTATTTCTAAAATAATAGTGTTGTTAAGATAGAGTTTGCATAATACGAGTCATCCATTTCAAGTGTATGATTCAAAAGATTTTAGCATATTCAGAGTTGAGCAACCAACACCAAAATCAATATAGAATGTTTTCATCACCCCAAAAGAAAGCCTATACCCTGTGGCCATTACTCTCCTTCCAGTCTCCCCTACCTCCCCCAGACTGAAGCAACCATTACTCTATATTCTATCTCTATATAAAGTTCCCTGTTCTGAACATTCCATATGAATGGAATCATATAATATGTGGTCTTTCGTGACAAAATTATTTTACTTAGCACAATGTTTTCAAAGTTCATCCATATGGTAGCAGGTATTAGTACTTCATTAACTTTATGGCCAAATATTATTCTAATGTATGGATAGATCACATTTTGTCTATCCACTCATCCACCAATGGACATTTGGGTTGTTTCTATTTTTTGGCTATTATGAATAATGCTGCTGTAAACATTTGTGTACAACTTTTTGTGTGGACATATTTTTTCATTTCTCTTGGGGGTGGAATTGCAGGGTCATATGGTAATTTTGTGTTTAATAATTTGAGGACATTTTTTCAAAGTGGCTGCACTATTTTTATCTTCTTACCAACAGTGTATGAGGGCTCTGATTTTTTCTACATCCTTGCCATCAAGATGGATAGGTTGTAAAGATCTGCAGCCCAGCACAGTGCCTACAGTTAATAATACCGCGCTGTGCACCTGAAAGTTTGTTAAAAGGGTACAGCTCATGTTAAATGTCCTTACCACATACATACCTACACAAAAGGAAACTGTGCATAGCTTCTTATACAAAGAGAACTTACACATAGAAGCAACTACAAAAATTAGAATGCTCATGATTGAATCCCTTTAATTCCAGTAGACTCTCACTTTATTGATAGTCTTATCCATGAAGCTGGTCTTCAGGAATTTTGGATATTCACAAAGGAGCAGTACTTTCCAGTTGAGATGCTAGGTCATCCACACAATTGGATTATTTATTCAATTTAGTCAACTCATTATACTTTATTGATTCAGTGAATTGATTTTTATGTTTCCACTGTACAATATGTACTTGTTTACTTAAAGTATTGTTAAAACTTTTTCTAGTATTCATTTGATTGCTGCTTGAAATTTAAGTACCTAAGATCAGGGCTACATATTATATTTCTATTACACCCAGTTGTTTCAGATGAGCAAAAACACAAAGCAAAATGATACCCAAAGTGGAATGATCCTGCTCCTCTTCTCCACTTTCTAACCAGCCAGCACGGCTCACCACTCTCCTCCACCCCAGAGCTATATACTGAGACCTCATCCAGAGCCTTGAGCTCAGTTGGTGTGAAGGATAAAATGCTGACCTAGGTAACCTAGACAGGAGGAGGGCTCAGGGCTTACTCCAGAACCTAGAATCATCTTGTCCAACCCATGTAACAAAAGGTGAAACCATCTGTGTGGGTAGCGCTGAGAAAAATCACTGGTTGATGTCATTTCTCAGCATTTTAAAGAAAACCAGCCTCTGCATTGTCTGTCTGCACACCCAGCTGGAAAAGTAGCCAGTGGAGGCTGCAATCCCATGGATGAGATGCCGAGTCCTTTGCACTAGAAAACTGGTGTAACATCACACTTACTCTCTTCATCATCACCCAGCTATCAGTCTGTTATTGTCTTGGAAACTGTGGACATGGGCAAAACAGCAAAATAACAAAGCATGGGGGACCATTTTGTGTACAGGGCCCTGGGAAGGGCCAGTGGAATTCCTCTGATCAGTCTCCTTTTGACTTTTTCCCATAGACCTTGTTCCTGCACTGAAATGTCTGGAATGCTTGGTAGGGACAAAGTGGGTTGGTCACAGGACAATTATGCTTCTATCATCAACAAGTTTGGTTTGTGAACTAATTTTCAAGTGACTAGTGACATCACAAGTGGGTTAAGAATATAAATACATAGCACTTTTATAGTAAACAGAGCTTTCATATCCCTTCCCTCAAATGATTTTCATGGTGACCCCATAGGTCAGTAAGACAAGTATCATTTACAACATTTTATAAATGGGACTTAGAAAGGTCTAGAGAGGTTAAAGGATTTACCCAAACTCTTTCAGCTAGTGTTGGGTAGATCAGGGTCCTCAAATCTATTCTTTTTGCAGAACACATTCTTTTATTTGGTGTTTAACAACAAAGTTCATTTAGCAGGAGCTAGTTATTTTTCATTTTAGGACAAATCAATCACTACATTTGCTTTTAGAAATCAGATCAATCCACTGTTTAATTCCCACCTGGTACCATGGGCTAAAATTTTTAGAAATAAAAATTTTAATTTGGAAATAAAAGTTTTATTTTTATTTAAATTTAAATTTTTATTTAATTTTATTTTTTTATTTAGAAATAAAAATTTTAATTTTTAAAAATCAATCAAGAATTGATTCTTTGTGGGCCTTTCCATTTGACCTGTCTTTGCAGCAATCATTTAGTGGGGAGAGTGTAACAAGTGACAAATCCTTCAAGCAACTGTCCTTACTTCAAAGTACTTGAACATCAAATAGATCTGTCAAGGCATGGTGGCACACCACTGTGGGTTTCCATATGGAGTCTCAACCACAGCATAAGTATTGGTGCTATGTGTCATCAGAAATTTCAGATTCCACATGATTTACTTTTTAAAACATTAGGAAGTACTCAGGGTTATCCCTATAAACTTGACTCTCACTCAATTACATTCTAGGAATCTTTTTTGAGTAGAAGAAAAAGGCCTACCTCTGTGTATTCCTGTGAATATCATTCCTCATGTATGTCCTATGGAGAAAAAAAATTTAAATTGGCTCTTATAGTATTCCTATTTCATGAGACAATAAGTCAGACCCAATTTAGGATTCTATATCCAGTTATTAAATGGAAGTTGTTGGGGGTACTTGGGTGGCTCAGTCAGTTAAGCATTGAGCTCTTGGTTTACACTCACTTCATGAGGGTCATGAGATCAAGTGCCACACTGATCTCTGTGCTCACTGGGGTCCGCTTGAGATTCTCTCTCTCCCTCTCCCACTGCCCCTCCCCCCCCTTGTGCACACACTCTCTCTCTCAAATAAATAAATAAATAAAATCTTTTTAAAAACCCAAAATGGATATAGCAGAGATTAAGAGAGATCTCTGTCCTCACAGAGCTAACTCTTTAGTAGGAAATAAATACTTCCATTTCTGTCTTATTGACTTCTTTCTTTGGGTTGAGTTCTATTTATTAAATTTAATTTTTTATTTATTTGAGAGAGACAGAGAGCATGAGCAAGGGGGAGGGACCAAGGAAAGGGGAGAGAATCTCAAGCAAACTCCTTGCTGAGCTCAAAGCCAGACTCAGGCTTCATCCCATGACCCAGAGATTATGACGTGAGCTGAAACCAAAAATCAGACAGTTAGCTGACCAAGCCACCCAGGAGCCCCTGGGTGAGTCCTTTTTTAAAATTTTTTTATTGTGATAAGAACACTAAATGTGAGATCTACCCTCTTGCTGTCTTACTTCTGCATCCCCGGTGCTTAGCATAGTTCTGAATACATATTATTTTCTCAATAAATATATGTTACATAAATAATAAATGAGGTCCCCCGATGCTCATACTTTTTCATTTTTGAATCTTGATTCATTATCCAGTGTCCTTCTTCCTGGGACCAGACAGAAAGCCAATGCAAGGTGGACAATCAGAGTGTTACTGAAGTCTGGTACTGACATTTTTATTGGCAATTATATTAGATGGTTGATGGTAATGTGGACAATATCCCAACTTCAATCTGTTAGAGACACAAACTTAACACCAGGCTGCTATCTTCTAAAAAATGATGTGTGTTAGGGGCTCCTGGGTGGCTCATTCAGTTAAGCATCTGCCCTAGGCTCGGGTCATGACCCTGGAGTCCTCGGGTGGAGCCCCACATCGGGGTGGGGGGGTCTGCTTCTCCCTCTGCCCCTCTCCTCTGCTCATTCTCTCTCTCTCTCAAATAAATAAGTAAAATCTTTAAAAAAAAATAGAAATAAAAAATGATGTCCTTTATTAACCAAATGGAGGATGGAGTGAAAATACAGATGGGTCAATGAAACCATTTTCACATTAATACATTTCAGATTGAACAGTCCATAATAGTTTTATCTTCAAAAAATAGCACTGTTTAAATATAGCAATGCCTCTACATGCCAACAAAAATACCAATAGAAGACTCATCAGTTTTAACATTAATAGCTGAGTTGACTGAATTAAATGAAAAAGGCAAATTATTCAAGAAAACCTTTTGGGCAATTGTCACCAAATAACTACTGGGTAGCTCTGTATCTCTCTTTTGAAATGGCAATTCTGCCAAATTCAGGCACAATTACAGGATAAACAGAGCTGAAATATATAACTGTAAGACATGCCTTGCAGCTTCAAAAGGAAACAGTTCTAAAATATGTTTTCCAGAGACAACAATTCTTACATGTTTGGAATATAAAAATGTGATTGTGACAAATTATTGTGCAAGAATGAAAAACAAATGACTGCAAGTAACAGAACTGAGGCTACATATGAATGCCATCCCAGAACCTCAAACAGAACTATAAATATATTACATGGAATCTACCAGAAGATTGAGAGAGAAAAACATTACATTTAGCCAGAATTTAAATGCTTTTGAGGCTGCAGAGATACTGTTTAGAGAGTGGTTGCTGTTGTCTTTTTTTTTTTTTTTTTCCCTCTGTGCCCTTTCATTTCCTGATACAGCTCAAGGGAAAAAACTCAGAAATGAAAACCAAAACTGTCCTTATTATATTTTTAGGCTGTTTGAATCCAAAGGAGGGAAATCCAGGAGTGCTGGACTTGATCATAAGCTCCCTGAGTGAGCAATTACATTTTTATACTGCTTCGTGTCCTCATAGTAACTCACACAGTCCTCGACAATTATTTACTGACAGAATGAAATACGAATGGTTTTCAAGACTACTTTTGTTTCCGTTTTACTTCATTATAAAAGGTCCCGAATCATCAAATCTGTAAAGTCAGACATATTTCTGAATGCTGTACAGACAAACGTCTTATTTTGGAGAATATACAAGTATACATTACAGAAAATTTAGAAAATACAGGAATATATGTAAAAAACCATTATAAAGTCTCTTTTAATCCCTTCTGCCTTACGATTAAAGTTTCAAAATATTTCCTTCTTTTTTTTTTTTTAGCCACACAAATGATTCTCTTTTAAAAGTGAATTTAATGTCGTGTATAATTTTTTCACTTATGCATGTTTTCCTACATCATTCTTGTAACATGATTAATAACATCATCGCTTATATAAACATTCCTCAATCACTGGGCATGTAAAGTATTTTAGGTTTCAAATAATGCTGTGATGGACATTCTTGTACATAAATCATTATCCCTAAATCTCCACTGCTTTGTTTCAAATCGCTAAGTAATACAGAGGGCTTAGTGACACTGAGGGATCAGACGGATCGTACTTTCTTTCTGTGAATTCTTCTTGTTTCAGATTACCAGCTGGAAAAGTTGGGACAGTATCTGTAATGCCACCAAAATATCTGGAGCTGAGTTACAGCAAATAACAAATAGCTAGAGAATATCATCCATTTACTGTCAAGATTAGAGAAGACCCCCCCCCAAAATAAAGTTGTACTGAAGAACATGATTTGAAAGATTGATCGAATTGGGGGCACCTCAGTGGCTCAGCGGTTGAGTGTCTGTCTTTGGCCCAGAGCATGATCCTGGGATCCTGGGATCAAGTCCCGCATCAGGCTCCCTACAGGGAGCCTGATGCTCCCTCTGCCTATGTCTCTGCCTCTCTCTCTCTCTCTGTCTCTCATGAATAAATAAAATCTTTAAAAAAATAAACATTGACAGAATTGAGCCTTTAGAAATGAAGTCATTCACAGGTGAGGCAATCTAAGCCATTAAAATCAAGCACATTATATATAGACACACAGAGTGGAAAGCAGGAGAGAAAACACAGGCTGGTAGTGGTAATCCAAACCATCACAGGACAGCCTCTCATGGATTGAGAAGGTCTCTCTCTCTCTCTCTCTCTCTCTCTCTCTCTTTTAAAGATTTTATTTATTCATGAGAGACACCCCACCAGGCACCTGATGCTGGAATGGATCCCAGGAGCCCCTGGGATCATGCCCTGAGCCAAAGGCAGACACTCAACCACTGCACCACCCAGGTGCCCCGAGAAGCTCTCTTAAGGAAGTGGGTCTAATGTTGGAGTGCAAGCACTCTAAAGATGGAGATTGCATGTCATACTTTAGTTTCCTCTCTAGAACTGACAAACATTCCAGCACTTCTTTTTCTTTCAGCCAGAAGAACAAAATTGAACATAGTCCATGTTCCCTGAGATTTTCCCATTTTTGTAAAGGGCACCAGCATTCAACTGGTTGCTTAAGCCCTGGACCTGGGAGTCACTCCAATCACTTCTTTACCATCCAATCTATAGCACTCCCCATGTCATAAATTACTAAATCCAGGTGATTCTCCCTCTGGAATATTGACTTGAAATGGTCCATTTACCTTCATCATTGTTGCTACCACCCTAATCCAAGTTACTATATCTCATCTGGGCCATTCCAGGAACCTCCTTACTCATCTCTCTGTTCAAATATTCTGGCCTTCTGTAAATAAAGGCATTTCTGAAAATACTGATCTGATCATGTCACTACCCTGCTTAAAGCACTTCAATAGCCTGATAGCACGTTCAGAATATAGAGTCAATTCTTGACCATGACCCACAATATTGTATATGACCTGGCTTTGCCTACCTTCCCAGTGTTCTCCTGAGCCCCAGCTGTGATCTGGTCACACTAGCTTTCTTTCAATTTCTTGCATGGATCCAACTCTTGGAGGCCACAGAGTCTTGGGACATGCTATTCTCTAACACTGCAATGATTTCTCCACCCCTTGTCTCCACAATAGCACATTTCTTGTTTAGGTAATTCTTACCTTTCCCTAAACTCACAAACTCAAAGCTGGAATGGTATTTGCAATACCCCCAAAACACTGACTTTTGTGTTAAAACACAAGCATAGGACGTATGTTAAAGACTTCAAGTATCCTAGCCATTTTTTGCTAAGTT
This sequence comes from Canis lupus baileyi, assembly GCF_048164855.1. NCBI lineage: Eukaryota > Metazoa > Chordata > Mammalia > Carnivora > Canidae > Canis > Canis lupus. Next base: position 49,244,714 of record NC_132852.1, on the reverse strand, counting down.
ATGATAAATTAAGAATTGTTACATACATAGATTTTTAAGATTTTTACCTTCATGTTATTTTTTTCCCTTCATGTTATTCTTTTACAGCTCTCTGTCATTTATCTTCATGTACAATCACTGTTTGTAATGACATTTTTTGCTGTTTGTCATCCCTACCAGACTGAAAGCTCCATGAGGGAACGTCTGGGTTTTGTCGTTGTTGTGTAACTGCTGGTTCCTTAGCACGCTGCCGCCACCTACAACACATTACTCACTTAACAAATAGGAGTGGAGCAAATGAGTGGACAACAGTCAAAATATTCAAAAAGAATATCTAATGATGAGGGATCCCTGGGTGGCGCAGCGGTTTAGCGCCTGCCTTTGGCCCAGGGCGCGATCCTGGAGACCTGGGATCGAGTCCCACGTCGGGCTCCCGGTGCATGGAACCTGCTTCTCCCTCTGCCTATGTCTCTGCCTCTCTCTCTCTCTCTCTCTCTGTGTGTGTGACTATCATAAATAAACAAAAATTTAAAAAAAAAGAATATCTAATGATGAGACAGGGAAGCATTATAGGTTCAACACCTATTTGCTGGGAGGATATTGATTGACAGCTTGGCCCTTGCTAAGTGCTTGATACGCAGAACAAATGAATGAATATGTGGATGAGTATCCGTGAGCTATTGAGAAAGAATATAGGTAGTTCTGAATGAAGGGCAGATAACTATACCAAAGCAAACAGGTAAATACCCTAAAAGTTCTTTCCTCTGCTGCTATAACTTTTCATCAAAAGTTGCAGTTTAAGAGAAAAAGTATAGAAAGTACATAAATATGCTTTGCATGGTCATAGTTGGATCATGCATTATCTCATTGGATTCTTATAAGAATCCTGTGAGATAGACAGTATATCATCTCCATTTGACAAAAAATGAAATTAAACCAGTGTCCATGATTACTTCAGAATGTAGTAGATCGAGAACTCGAATGCTGGCTTTATAACCCAAGAGACTTAAGTCATAAGAGCAAGAGTGGAACATCATGGGATGGCTGATGTGACTTCGTTCTGATTTCTTTCCCTGCATCTGTGATAAGGTTGGTTGGGCTTTTAATAAATTGATTCAGCCTTTCAGTAAGAAACAAACAAATACCCAAATCTTTCCAAGTTTTCCAGCTTAAAAACTCTGATTTTGGTCTCAGTTGCTGTTACTAATACTTTGGGGATTGGTGAGATTTTATTCTTTCCAGCCATGTTTCAAAATATATTCTGAGCCACATTTGTCTCTATTCCTTTTAAACCAGTGAGAAAGACTCTCAGGAAATTTCATCGGTGCCGAGGACCTACTCATACACCAGCTGTGATTTGGCTTTTTTCCATATAACCTAATATGGCTAAGAAAATGTTTGACTGGAACAGAGTGAGGATTGCCAAACTCAACTTTTAGTAAGAAAAGTGCCACAGAGTCCTCTGTTTAGACATGGTGCAATTTCAGTTCAGATGCAATGCTTACACGTTCACATCAATGGCACAGTAACTGTACTTCTATGCAGTAACAAAAACCAGATACCTGCCCCTTTTGCCCACTCACAGGCAAGATGAATAAATAAAAGCTGCCCAAAAAGGCTCTTGGTGACAGTTTATTGAACATGTTGCCCTTCTTGGGTTATAAAAGCTGAGTGGGGATACCCAATTCAGATTCTGTATAAGGTCCTCTGAGTTCATGTAAAATCAAATAGCTTTCAACAGAAGGAAGATGAAAGGAAATTCATTTCGTCTGTCTCCCATCTCAGCCCATCATGGATTTACCATCACCTTCCTCAAACAGAATCTCTGAATTATATTCAGATTTCTTCTTACCCTCAGTACACGGATAGAGGTATATTGAAAGTAGAAATATCAGTACCATCTTAAATGTCACCCTTTCTCTCACCAGAAATACAATCAGTAGGCACCAAATCTAGGATTTTACTTGGGCCGCTGTAGTCATGAGGGCTTTCTTGCTTCCTCTCTACCATACTTTCCATCGTTCATACATCGTTTTGTGCCCAGACCATTACGACTGTCCTCTGGCCAGGCACTGCAGTTTCTTTAGTTGTTTTGAAGCATGAGTAAATGCTTTAAAGTCAGACAGACCTGGGTTTGAAGTCCAGATATGCTGGATGACTTTTGCAGAGTGTTTAATTTCTCTGTTAAAGTGGAAAATATCAGGGCATCTAGGTGGCTCAGCTAGGTGGCTCAGCTAGGTGGCTCAGCAGTTGAACGTCTGCCTTCAGCTCAGGTCGTGATCCTGGGGTCCTGGGATCGAGTCCAGCATCAGGCTACCTTCAGGGAGCCTGCTTCTCCCTCTTCCTGTGTCTCTGCCTCTCTCTCTGTGTCTCTCATGAATAAATAAATAAAATCTTGAAAACAAAATAAAGAAAATGGGAAATATCTACCTTGCACTGATGTGACAATTAAATAAGGGGCCATGCAGTAAGTAATATGGTACCAGACATGAAGAAAGTGCTCAGTAAAGGTTAGGAAGCTCCTTCCTCTGTTCTGCTTCTGTCCTCTTTGTAATCCCCATACATCCTGCACAATACTGCTGGATTCTTTTCCCCAACTATGTATGTAGAAATTGAAAGGGAAACATGTACCCATTGACCCCTAGAATGTGCCCTCCCTGTCAGTGAGAAAGGGAGCACTGCTTAAATATTCAACCTGACCCAAGTTAAAGAAAAACTAACATCAAAACTTTTGTTGTTTCCTAGAGTTAATAAGGTCATAAGCCCAGGATGGATGATGGCTTTGTATGTAAACATCCTGACTTCCTTTGTGGTTGTAAAAGGTGAATACCCCCACCCCCAGCAATCACTTGGGGGAGCATTAAGGCGAAGAGTTAAAAAGCTGACTTTCTCTTCAGCCATACCAGTCTCAGGTAACTTACTAAGCCTCTTCCTCTGTAAGCCTCACTGAACACCATGTCGAATATTAATTTTAAACTGTGATCTAGTCTCAGCTGCATTGTACCGTCTATCACCTCAAATCATTCATCAAAGTCCGTTAAACATAGTGACTTTGTGGGAATGTGGCAAGGGGAGAGTTTTTCCATGTTCAGGATGAAAATGAGAGAGACGAAAGGATTTGGAGCAGGAGTTGACAGAAAAACAAGGCCATTCCCACCGCTTTGTCTCTTTATTGGGGATTCCCAGAAATACTGAGATGGAGGCCCCAATAATTTTATTCAGTTATGATAGCAAGGAGCAGCCCAGGAAGGACTTGGTTACTCAGGGTTACACACTTAAGAGCAATTAACCAATAATACAAAAACAATGTCATAAGTAAAATGTCTGCCATCATGATCAGTTTAAGTAACTCATACAACAGTTGCTGTGTGGTGAAAAGTCCTGGCAAGGTGTTAAAAGACCTTGATTTTTAGTTCTGCTAAAACTCCTAGCCAACCACGTGACCTTGGGCAAGTCACAAACTCTACAGGCCTCAGTCTCTATAAAAGGATGAGGAATGGACTGGAAAAGCTCTGCTGTCTGTTGATTAAATGGGCTGCAGTACTCAGGAAGAGTTTTGAAAAAAAGACTGGCTCTTAACAGTTAAGATTCAGGTAAGTAGAAAGGAAGAGTGAGGATATTTCACTAGTGCTCAGGAAGGACAAAAGTCACTTGGGCAGAAACACACAAGTTGTATTCATAGGTGATCATGTTCAAAAGCCTGGCTGGCATTCTGGAAAACAGTATGGAGTTCCTCAAGAAGTTAAAATTAGAGCTACCCTACGACCCAGCAATTGCACTGCTGGGGATTTACCCCAAAGATACAGATGCAGAGAAACGCCGGGACAGCTGCACCCCGAGGTTTATAGCAGCAGTGTCCACAATAGCCAAACTGCGGAAGGAGCCACAATGTCTTTTGACAGATGAAGGGATAAAGAAGATGTGGTCTATGTATCCAATGGAATATTATTCAGCCATCAGAAAGGATGAATACCTATCATTTGTTTCAATGTGGATGGAACTGGAGGGTGTTATGCTGAGTGAAATAAGTCAATTGGAGAAAGACAATCATCACATGGCTTCACTCATATGTGGATTATAAGAAACAGTGAAAGGGACTATAAGCGAAAGGAGAGAAACTAAGTGGGGAAAAATTTGAGAGGAAGACAAACCATAAGAGACTCCTAACTCTGAGAAACAAACAAAGGGTTGCAGAAAGGGAGGGGGGTGGAGGATGCCGTAACCCGGTAACAGGTACTAAGGAGGGCATGTGATGTGATGAGTACTGGGTGTTATACTATATGTTGGCAAATTGAATTTATTTTATTTTTTTTAAGATTTTATTTATTTATTCATGAGAGAGGCAGAGGGAGAAGCAGGCTCCATGCAGGCAGAGGGAGAAGCAGGCTCCATGCAGGGAGCCTGGCGTGGGACTCCATCTTGGGTCTCCAGGATCACGCCCTGGGCTGAAGGTGGCGCTAAACCGCTGGGCCACGGGCTGCCCAGCAAATTGAATTTAAATAAAATGTATTTTTTTTAAGCCTAGCTGAGAGGGGAGTGAGGAAGTGAGTTGTATTGATCATATCTGTAGTCAATTTTGAGCTTTCTTCTCTGGAGTGGACAGCAGGAGCTAGGACTTTTGATATAAATGGTAGTTGGGGAAGATTCAAAATCAGATTCAAAATATAGATTGGGATAGGCCACGGAGGCTGAACAAAAGAAGAGTTAATGGAAATAAGTTTGGGGATTCCTGAAACCTGACTCATGGTTACAATGAAACTGTGAAGGAAAATAAAGTCAGTGAAGAATCTAGAAATGTGCATTTATTTCTCCTAAACACATTCCAGTGTATTCTGGTTTAGTCTGTAGAGAGGAGTCCCTGCCCAGATGCAATACTGAACTCTGACCCCCAGGTCAAAGAATTGTGCTGTCGATAACTAGTAAATCATTTGGGAGATCGATCTACAGGAAAGATCAAGATCATTTTTTATTGTAATCATAAAATGACTTTGAGTTATTTCGTGATTAGAGGCCTTTATATTAACTGCATAGCTAAATATAATTTTATAAGTTGTACAAATCAATAATCAACTATAAATGACTTCAATAAAGCAGAAATCTCCACATTACCCTGAAAGAATATACATATGGCTTCTACAAATCATCAACTTTGTATGATGTTACAAATCAAACACTAACAGTTAATAGTGTTAACAAAGTTATTTGTCAAAGCAAATTTGCTTTGATTAGGTATATAATGCCCTCTCAACAACTTTTTTTTTTTAGGGTTTTATTTATTTATTCATGAGAAGCAGAGAGAGAGAGAGAGAGAGATAGGCAGAGACACGGAGGAGGGAGAAGCAGGCTCCATGCAGGGAGACCAACATGGGATTCAGTCCTGGGTCTCCAGGATCACGCCCTGGGCTGAAGGCGACACTAAACTGCTGAGCCACCCGGGCTGTCCCCCTCTCAACAACTTTAGGCATTAAAATAAGACCGAGCTGGAGTCAGGGTTTAAGTCTACCTGACTCTAAGAGTCCATTCCTTTCCTACTGAGCTTTGCTATCATCTTACAACTGTTAGTTACCTTGGGGCACCTGGGTGGCTCAGTTGGTTAAGCATCTAGCTTTAATTTAGGCTCAGGTCATGATCTTTGGGTCCTGGGATTGAGCCCCATGTTCGGTTCTGCTCTTAGCAAGGAGTTTGCTTGAGATTCTCTTTCTTACTCTCCCTCTTCACCCCCACCCTGCACATGCTCTAAAATAAATAAATAAATCTTAAAGAAAAGAACAACAACAACAAAAAGTTAGTTGCCTTGAGCCTTTCCCATCCCTTATTCCCCACTATATTTCTATCTTAATGTGTTTAAGTGATAGTTTCAGGCCACATAATACAATCTCTTCACATTGTGGCTGAATGCATTACTCAGACAGTAAACACTCAGAATGCATTACTTTAAGTGCTGGTACTAAAAATGCATACTAGATCAAGAGGAGTTTAGAGACATTATTGGTTAATAGATTTAAAAGGGCCTCTGAAGGGTTACTGGAGGGAGGTGGGGGGGCGGAGGGGGATGAATTAAATGGGCAGTAAGGATTAAGGAGTACACCTGTGATGAGCACTAAATTCTATACTTGAAACTAATATTACACTGTATGTTAACTAACACATTTAAATTAAAACTTGAAAAAAGGAAAAAAATATGTAAAAAATAATAAGGCCTCTAAAGGAAAGAAAGGTTGTAAGATAACATTGAATTCTGGAGGTTTTTGGGTTTTTTTTAAGATTTTATTTAATTTATTTGAAAAAGAAAGAGAGAGAGAGAGCAAGAGTACAGTGGGGAGGAGCAGAAGGAGAGGGAGAAGCTCCCTGAGCAGGGAGCCCAATGTGCGGCTTGATCTCAGGACACCAAGATTATGACCTAAGCCAAAGGGAGACACTTGGCCAACTGAGCCACCCAGGCACCCCAGTTGTGGAGGTTTTAAAAATCACAGGGAATAACACAAATTCCAACAATGGTCGCTTCTTGCCATCATCAGAAACATTAGGTTCTAGAACTCGGATTTGACCAATTGAGATATATCTTAGATTCTAATATTTATAGTAATCTAATGGATTTGGTGTCAAATATTCTCTTTCTCTCTCTCTTTTTAAAGGATTTTATTTATTTATTTGACAGAGAAAGAGCACAAGTAGGGGGAGCAACAGGCAGAGGGAGCCTGATGCAGAGCTCTATCCCAGGACTCTGGGATCATGACCTGATCCCAAGGCAGATGCTTACCAGACTAAGCTACCCAGGTGCCCCTCTTCTCTTTTTTTAAAGATTTATCTTTAGGTAATCTCTACACCCAATGTGGTGCTTGAACTACCCCGAGATCAAGAGTCACATGTTCCATTGACTGAACCAACTGGGTGCCACAAATTTCTCTTCTTTTTGTAGAGAAATTACTATCACAAGGAAAATGGAAAAGGCAGAAGGCTCCATGTGTGCAACTGAAGAGGAAAAGGGAATATAGTTACATTCATTGTATTCCAAATGCAGTCAAGCGCCACACAATTCTTATTTACTGTCCCAAACAAATCCATGAGGTGAGCATTTTTTTTCTCCATTTACAGATGAGAACATGGAGGCCTGAGAGGTTAAGAAACTTGTCAAGCATTAGATAAAGGGGGAAGAGTTGGTACTAGAATGCAGATCTTACTCTATGTTCTTTCTGCTGCTCCAAAGGGAAAATCACCGAGAGCTAGAGAGAGAGGAGAAAGAGAAAGAAAGAAAAGATTGTCAGTTACCCAGTTATTTCATTCACTGTTGTTTGAACAGAAGCAACTGATGCCTTAAATCAGTCTGACCAACAGCTCAAAAACTGGTTGTTTGGATTTTTAAAAGATTTGATTGAAAACCAGTTGTTTCAGTGGCCATATGTAGACCTGGAGTTAATAAATGATCACCTTTAAGTTCCCCAGCTGGAAGAGTACAAAAGAACCCCGAGGCAAGTCAATGGCAAATTGCCACTCCAAACAAATTGCAGTATGTAAGCTCTAAAACTTGAATTATCCTTCAAGGATTAAGGTTCAAGACTGTGAAAAATTAAAAATGTTGCCTAGCCTAGGAAATAGCGTATGAATCAAAAATATCATTACTAAGCTTAACTGCACTCCTAATCTTCCACTTTCATGACATCTAAACTGTTTTGTTATTCTTAATGGACCAAATCCCCCTTCTGTTAACGTTCTGGAAATTCTATTTTTGTGGTAATTTAAAAAAATCATACAGCATGTTCTTTATATTTGGTTTATGTAGGAGTTAAGACCACTTCAAACATACTTTTCTTTCTTAGTCTGATGGCTATTTAATATTGTGTCATTCATTGGTTGAAATAAAAGTAGGTTAATCTGCAAAAATACATGAACACCCAAAAAGGATTGGATTGTATCTTTGAGAAATGATTTTTTTTCAAAGTCAGACATCAAAGCTGCATATTGCAGAAAGTTTATTTTGAGAAGCTTCAGTCGAAACAGTTGGGAAACTATGAAATGAGTCATTTTTTTCTTAAAGAAATGTAACTTTGTCTATTCCCACTGCATTTTTGGTTTGGTAGGAGACATCTTTATTCCACAGGATTTTTTTTTAATTTTTTTTTTATTCCACAGGATTTTAAAAGCATGTTTAAGATTCCATAGGTTTAGTATTACATCACTAATGGTTTCTAATGAGATCCAGGCAAATAGCAAGAAGAGAGGAAAAGAACAGCACAAAAGCTGAATTCTATAACACCAAGTACCATGTAAAATGTGGGAAAGCCTCCATGCTTTATCTATATGGCTGAAGCCATCTGGATAAAAAAGGGTGAATTCACATCCTATCAACCAGATGTGAATGACATTATACTCAGTGTTTGACTATTTGGAATCAGTCATCTAAGGGGCTGAGGTCTTTGCTTTTCATGCAGAAGTTTGCTGCCCTGTGATTATTATAGTCAAAAAAAATCAGTGAAACATGCAAATATCTAAACATTGTATTCACTCTACTGAGGGGTTAAGGCCTCAGCTACTTGTTTGATTTTGTTCTCATAAACAACTTTTCAATAACAATTATACAAATTTTACTTTTGAGATGGTGTCTATGTATATATAGGAAGAGAATATGAAAAATAAATATTCCCCAAGCTTTTAGCAACTCTAGCATTTTAAGGAAGGTCAATGAGAGAACAGGTGGGCGGACAGGATGCCCCCAGAGGAGGGATTACTCCAGGGGAAATCAATTTATTTCATGAATGATAATGAATAAATGGGATGAATGGAGACTTTCTAGAATTTTTGCTTATGGGCTCCAACGCTGGTAGTTTTCCAACCTATGCATGGTTGTGATAATAACCACTAACATGGGGTTAGAACTTCACAGTGTCAAAATTTCTTTCACCTTCATGATCACTTTTGAACTTTACTAAACACCCATTACATAGATAAAGTTTTTTATAGACCTACCCACTAATTTCATCTCAAGGCAACTCAACAATTACTGACTTAGGTACAGAGCTACCATATGTAAACTCCTGTATTAAGTTAGTCTACTAGACAGGGAGGTAAATTAAGGCATAATCTTTGCTTTCAAAAGAACATACAATGTAATCAGGGAGACAGACACAACTGCAAACTACACTACATCACAAAATAGCAAGTTGAGTATGAATAATGCAATAAGAACATACCTAATTCTCTTCAAATGAAGTAGAACAATTTGTTTTAGGATTTGGAGAGAAATTTTGCAAAGAAGACAGTAAGAGGAGATGTTTTAGAAATTTGAAATACTTCTACATAAGGAGGTATCAGTGTCATAAAATATTGGGTGTTAGCATTCATTCATATAACAATTATGGAACACCTACAGCATTCCAGGAGTATGTTAGGCAAGTTAGTATCTTCCCTTAAAAATTTTGTAATGTTAAATTTTGTCAAATTTCTTATGAAAATCACTATATTATGACATTCAACTGAAAAATAAAACCTCAGTCAATTAAATGTCTTGCTAATATCATGCTGGACAGTAAGTTTGACAAGCAAACTGATCAAATTTATGTTTTGTTCAGGCATTCTAGATTCTAGAAAATCTAGAGAGTCTCCCTTCATCTTATTTACTTGTTACCACTCAGCAAATAATTAATTGTCAGTACAAAGCTAGGAGATATGACATATTCCCACATCTCTGGCAAACCTCATCTTGGGCCCAGACATTGACATAGTAAAAGATAGCAATTGGCACCTCACCAAACAGAAAATTCTAGAAGTGAACATTTCTAATTTCTATTCAGTATATAACTTCAACAAGCAATACTGTGGTCAAAATAACAGAATTGCCCAAGAATTGGCACCATCTTGAGTAAGAATTTGGTGAAAAGTCACAAAACTATCAGTTGTTTTGTGATTTTAGTCTCAACAGTTTTATTAATGGCCTAGAACTTTCCCTATAATATGTGTCTGGCCAACAGGAGAGCTCAGTGTGCCTCCATCTACTTGTTTTTATAAGAATTAATTGCTAAATCTTTGAAGGAAACAAGGAAATGATAGGTGAATGGGTGGACAGAAAGACAGACAGGGGTTGTAATTTTTGTTGTTTGAACTACAGATGTCATCATTAGAAATCATCCAACTCTCTACCATAAAACAGAGGGAAATCTGTACACTTACATTTTTTTCCTACAGTTCTTCCCTTCCCTATTTTAAAATATTACTATCTTTTTATATTATTGAAGTATATAATATTTATATTTTGTAATCATAATGCTAACAGTTGCTTAGCCTTAGTTTTATATTTAAATTGATTAATCTTAGATGATCTATATCATCTGGTCACTGTGGTTTCATGGTACCATTTAAAATTTTCTAAGGAATATATCCCATTATTCATCTTTTTTTTAAATAGATCTTTTAAAATAACGAAATGCTAATATATACTTTAAAGTCAAAGCTCTTACTTGCTTCCTCCTACCCTATCTCCCAGGAAAAAAATATTTAGCAATATTGCAGAATTACACATGGATTTTTTTTAATTGGGCAACTAGGGCATCTAGTGTCTACAGAGAATCTCATTTTAAATATAGTAATTACTGGGATGCCTCGATGGCTCAGTCAGTTAAGCATCTGCCTTTGGCTCAGGTCATGATCCCAGGTTCCTGGGATCCAGCCCTGCATCAGGCTCCCTGTTCAGCAGGAAGTCTGCTTCTCCCTCCCCCTCTGCCCTTTCCTCTGCTTTTGAGCTCTCTCTCAAATAAATAAATAAAATCTATAAATAAATAAATAAATAAATAAATAAATAAATAAATAAATAAATAATAAATAAAAAATAAAAATAAAAAAATAAAATAAATTATACTAATTACTAAGGGTGCACAGTAGACCTGCAAATCATCTTAACCTTTCTAGAGGATAATGTGTTCAAACAGCTTCTTCCAGTAGCAACATTTTTTCTCACCGTACTATAATCTTTCTTCTAATGTTTTTATATTCCATAATGGTATCTGGATAAGACCAGCATTTATATTTTCAAATATCTTTCAGCAGTCTTTAGGCCCAGAAGCATTTCATCTGGAAAATCAAATGTGCTCTACCCATTTTTACCTGTGCCAGATTTCTCCTAGATTTCACTGCTCCCATTCTCAACAAGATAGAACCTAATATTTTCCCATAGAAACAACAGACTTGGGAGTAATATGGCCCAAAGGGCAGTTGTATTCATCACCTTCAGATCGTTGTCTATCTACACAGCATCAAGGCCATCAGATGAATCAGTTTATCTCATTACAGTGGACAGACCACCCTCAGCAATATGGACTGAAATGACCTTTAGAATATATCTTAGAAGTCCCTGATTGCCATATGCATATACATGAACTAGAAATTCCCTCTTAGATCTAAATTCTCGTGTATATCAAACAGAAGCAAGTAGAAGTAGGGGTGGGGATTGAAAGAAAGCACATTAACAAAATTTCAAAACCATGTCTGATTTTCATTAGATCCATTATTTCAGTTTCTGTTCTCTTTTAGGGTGTGAGTTTTTAGGCCAGTGTGTATTTTCATGGCTTTCTGAATCTCTTCTTTAAAACCATGTTGGTTTAGGCATAGTCATCATAGGGTACTACCATGATTTTTACAATGGTTTTGAGTTAATGATTGAATTTTCCAAAATTGGGTGGAGATTATTTGAACACTACTGGACCTGGTTAAGGCTATGAAGGTATTTAAATGCTTTTATGAAGCAATCTGAAGTATCCCAAACATTAAGGGTATGGATAATCATTTTCGCCTCATAACATCAACACAACACATTTATGAAAATATTTACTATGTGCTCAACACAGTGCTATGCAAAGAGGGTAAAATTATAAACATGAGAGACATTGTTCTAGTCCTATTAAGTTTGCAGTCTGCTGGGAATATAAAAATTAAATAGCCCGATGCAGAGTGATAGTTTTGCTCTAGAGAAAGTATTGGGCATTGTCAGAACAGAGAGAGAAAGGCAATTAGCCAAACTTGGGTCTGCTCAGCTTTCCTGAGGATGGTATCTACACTGAGACTTAAGGTAACTGAGTGGGAAGGGGTAGAATGGGTGCAGAGTCCTTCTAAATTTCCCAGAGAGTGTCATTCAAGTGTGTTCTCCACACTAGGCCTTTGGTTCTTTCTCTTGGGCCTCACCTGGGGTTACTTCTCCATCTGGTCAGATTCCTTGTTCTCAGTCCCTCTTGCTTTGTGCAAAATCAGAAGAGCTCACAGAAGAGAGGAGAAGAAATTGGTTTGGGATTTTGGATCTGGACTTACTGTCTTTCCTTTTAAAGAAAGACCCAGCCAGTTTGGATTTTTCCTCAGTGACTAAAATCTCTACCACGTAACACTGGTACCCAATCTCCTGTTTTTTCCTCCTAAAGCTCTCCATTACAAAAAACCAAAAATGTAGGCATATGGACTTCTGCCACCAGTTGACTGCTTGGTTTCAATCTTGGAGTGTGTCATAGATACCAACTTCACATTGTGTCCAGTTGCCTCTTGGAGCATGGCTACCATCTGACCTGTTTTTGTGGTGCCTCACAGAAGCTTTGGCACAGTGATGGGTCATTGAGTTACATTTTCTAGAGTAGAGTGATAATTGTTCATATTTACTGAGAAGAGAAATATGACCCATTAAATTATATAAAAATAATTTTTGCTCTGAAAAAAGAAAATCTAATTACCTTGCTCTTCTCACTATGAAAAATTGGGTTCGTGTGGGCAAGGAGACATGGAATCTTCCTTTGAAGTAGACCATACATTCCAAAATATCTCTGGCAGTGTCTGGGGTCTGCTTCTGATTAGATAATTGACATAAGCATCCCTCAAATAAACACTAAACCCTTCAAAACCAGAGAAGCATATGAATAAAATGCATCTATGTTTTAAATAGAAGGCTTCTGCAATAGTTATCAGAAAGCAGTTTACTTTTCCATTTTTCAACCAGCATTAAATCCAAAAAGCAAAAAGTACACTGAATGAAATTCTAGTGAAACTTCAAATCAGTCTTCAATCTGTTCTAGACAGTATCACTTTTACTACTGACCTTAGGAGAGTATTTCCACATTTATGGTATTTCATCCTTATCCCTCACTAAATTCATTTCAAATATAATACAAATCTTGAGAAATAAAATAATGTGTTCTTCTCAGAATATTTTGGTCTTTGTTCTCAGAACAGTGTTAAGTATACTGTAAGAGCAAAACAAAATAAGTCAGCTCCACATGTGTTTGTTGCCTCCTCTATAGGGAATGTGATCTATGTGTATACGACTCAAAAATAGTTAACCAAGAAACAAGAGTAAACACCTGTGTCTTCATTGCAGCTGAGGTTATAGCTAAATGGATTGAAGTTTACAGGGAGGAAAACTATTGTTTGAAAATTTCAATCTTGCTGCTACATACCTGTGACTTCTCAGGCAACTCCTATATGGGGAAATAAAAAACAATGTCTTCTATCTTGAAAGGCCCCTTAAATAATGGAATGAGTAAGAGAATTCCTGTTTCACTTAGCTTTCTAACTACTTTGTGCCAAATGATTTCTGCCTTCCCATAGAGATCTACCATTCAGCTTTTGTATACCTCACAAAATGGAACAATAACTTTGTTCTGTCCTTAACAGGTAGAGCTTTATGAAGATAATCTTTTAGAAGAAACGTAATTTTAGAAAAGAGGTCAGCTCTTTTTTAAGGGAGTTTGCTTCTATAAGTTTAAGTGAATTTAAGTGAGTTTGCCTCTGCAAAGTGCCATGCCCAGTAAATAAGAGTGAGGTACTTTTCTGTAAAAGGGACAAGTGCTAGAGGAAGGCTCTGGTTGTTCTAAATTACTTTTTGTCTTAAAAAGTCCTTTCTACCTGAGTAAATTCTGTGGATTGTGCCAATCTCAATTTCCTGGGTTTTGCTACTATATTACAGTTATGTAAGATGTTATCATGAGGAAAACTGGGTGAAGGGTTCTTGGACCTCTCTGTACTATTTTTACAACTTCCTGCTAATCTATAATTATTTAAAAATAGAAAGTTAAAAAATTTTTTAAAAATGAAAGAAACGGCAGTGGTCAAAAAGCGCAAATAAAGAAAAAAGTCCTTTCTAACCATTACAAGAAGGTACATATCTATCTGTAAAGACTGTAACTATTTGTTAAACAGAACCTTTTTTGACAGTCTTCTTTGACATATAAAAGCCCACCAACAAGCTTGTCTACCTTGTACTTCTCCAGAGGCACACTCTTAACAATTTTAACTTTACGTAAGAAGACTACAGACAAAAATAAAAATAAAACTTCAGCAATCATAATTTTTAGCAAATGTAAACGGCACTTTATTGCTTTGGTTATAACACTAACACTCTCTACAACAAATAATCCAATTCAGTGACTCCTGTCCTTATCTATCTAACATACTCCTACAAAACAAAAGGTAAATGACTATAAAGTGAGGAAGAAAACAGAAACCATCAAAGATATTCAAGGAAAGTTAAGTTCATTGTTCTACCTTCTGACTCAATAGAACCTCACCTACTGAAGCCCTGGGACTGTCATTGAAATGTAACTAGCATCAATACCACTGGAGTGGTCTTCTCCAGTACTTGGCTGAAGGCATTGATCATTTGGCTGTATAGTTCACTTCAAAGTGCCCTTACTTTCTAAATTTTACCCATTCATTTAGAGATTCCAAAAATCCTCTGGCCAGTTCAATCAAAGCAGAAACATGAACACAAATCTTCCAAACTAACTGAAATTATACAAAACAGCCAAGTGCTAACTTAAATTGGCTGAACAGAAAGAGGCTATTCAGGAATGGTTTTGTTACAGAGAATATACACGTGATCTAAGAATGACATCATAAGCTCTTTTAAATATTCTGGAGTAGCTTTTAAATTGCAAACTAAAATATAGTTAAATTCCCACTTTGTCCACCATGTGGAGGTTAATAAGGGAAAATGCAGAAATTGCAGTAATTTTCTTCTATAAATGGTTGTTAATTGATAAACTCTAAGACTCTTAGGCTGAAGGTCGTGGCAGGTCCCTGCATTCTTCAACCTTATTTAGTAAGTGCTAAGAATACATCTGTTGATTTGAAATATCACACATATAGCCAGACAGAGACAAACTCCAATTTAATATAGTCTAGGGGTGCCTGGGTGGCTCAGTGGGTTAAGTGTCTGTCTTTGGCTCAGGTAATGACCTTGGGTCTTGGAATTAAGCCCTGCATCGGGCTCCCTGCTGAGCAGGGAGCCTGCTTCTCCCTCTCCTTCTGCTCCACCCCACTGTGCTCTTTTAAATAAAATACAATAAAAATTCTTGCACTTTTCCAGAAAAATCTAATATTAGGGCTGAAGGATGACTGCCGCTGGAAAGAAATTATCTGATTGAAATAAATTAGCAAACCTTTTAGCTAGGCTAAGAGGAAACAACAGCACTGAAAAAACTAATCCTCTTTATCTAGTCAAGAGGAAAATAGATGAATCCACAACTAAATGACCCTGGTTGACATGACTGCCCATTAAAAGGAAGATTCTTAAGAAATTGATATTTCACAAAAGGAATATATGCCAAATAGAGGACAGACTTTAAAAAAATTAATAGACTTTGTTTTTTGGGGGGATAGATTTTTTAAATGTTTTATTTGATAACAAGTACTTTTGAGAATATTATATGTTTATAAATTGTGGGAAGTACTCTGTCTCTACTTTCATTCTTTCTATACATTTTGTTCAAACACCAGATTTTTTCAGTTCAACTAGCTCACCAGATTTACATAATTTAGTCAAAACCCTAGACCCTCCTAGCTTCTAGAAGCTAAAATATAGCTCTGGATGGGGTTACACAGACCTAACCATTTCCTCAGTCTTATAAACCATAAGAAATGGGATGGGGCACCCCTCTAAAACAGTTAGAATATAACGTTGATGATTCAGCAGGAGCCAGTGAAATAGAGTAGCTTATTCAAGGAACACTGATGGTGATCATGAACCTAAGATAATGTCAAATGCCCAAAAGAGAGACTTCAGGTAGGTGAATAATATTATGTTGCATTAGATCTATCTCCCTAAAACCATGATTAGTAAATATTCACAAAGCAAGAGTGATGTGTACCAAAATCTGAAACAGAGCTTTCCTTACCTAGAATCAATGATGGGGAGCTTCTCTGGGAGGCCCCACTGGTACTGGGAGCAAAGAGGCAGTAGTTCTGCATGGTGAGGCTGACCAGCCATAGAGATAACATATAGTGTTATACATTGCTTTCTCACTCCTTGTTCTTTCTCATCACACATGGAAGAAAACTGATAGTTCTCAAACAACATGTACAGTCGAAATTCAACTGTGTCTGTGTGTATCCCACTTAATACATAGAGGTCAGCAAGAGTTGAAACCAAGAGGATGAGGAATTCATGGTATCACTTATTTGGACATGATGTCGATGCAGTCACCTACTGGGCAGCAAAAGTACTGCAGATGGTCCATGCTCCTGACACTTGTCTTGACCCATTCCTAGCAGTGGGAGAAGAAATGAAAAGCTAGACCAAGTGAAGATGAGAATGAAAGCCAGGGTCCATGCACCTAGTGGGTCAAAATCCAGAAAATGAGCACACACAGTTATAGATTCATGAATTCAAGGCTTAAAAGGAACCTAGATGTCATATGATCAACTCCCTATTTTATAGATAAAGAAATCCAAATTCAAATTGGATAAGGCAGTGCACCTGCCTGGCTCAGTTGGAAGACACAGGACCCTTAATCTCAAGGCCATGAGTTTGAGCCCCACATTGGGTATAGAGATTGCTTAAAAATAAAGTCTTAAAAAAGAAATTGGGCAAGGCAGTTATCCAAGGATATGTGGTAGCAGTGCAGGAAAGACCAGTACTCAGGATTTTTTATTCTTTGTCTAGAAGCACTAGACAAAAGAAGAACAAAAGTCACAGAGAGACTGTAAAAAAAAAGAAATTCCAAGATCACAGAACTGCTGCCTTATCTAAAGGGGTATGTTTTTCCCTTGTTCTCTGACCTTCTTCTGAGTACAGCAAACATTTATGGACTAGTAACACTCTCTCATCCACTTGTATGAATATCTGGATAAGACATTCTGTTCGACTCTCCTGGCCTTCAATTCAAGGGTCTTTTGATTTAAGGTACAATGTAAAAAGACAGTGGTGGTTTTTATAAGATACCAAGATTTCACCGAGTGCAGGGACAGGAAATGAGAAAATCAGGAACTGCAGCTATTCTTTCTTCCTGGGCCACACGTTGCTATCATCTGAGAGTCTTTCTTTCTTTTCTTGTGATCAAGTTTTGACTTACGCATCTCACAAATGTCCCTGTACAGTTGTTCATCTCAACTCCATTTCACGAACTCTCAGCTTCAGCACCCACGAGTGCCTACCAACTCCTGCTCTTAGTTCAAATTCTCAAGACACAGAATCTGCTAGGCTCAACTTTTCCATGTTTGGGCAGAGAGTTCTTTACATATGCCATGTCTCAAGCCCCTGGTCCGTCGAATGAGTTGGTCAACTTTGGGCTAAGCATCCACCCACAGTTCCATTAACTTGACCGAAGGATTGAGATTGTGTGATCCACTCCTTGCTCAGAGGCTAGGAGGAATCAGGCAATGAGAGATTAAGTATTTGGCTTGCACGGACTCTTATGATGTTTAACCTCTTGCCTGTCTGACTTTTGGCATGCGCTATAGCCCAACTGCTTAGTGCCTCTTGCTGAGGGATCTGGGCCATGAACCAGATCAGGATGTAGCCATCTCAGGATGGCTGATAATTGACTGTCATGTATTCAGTCTAAGGCCAGAATATTAAACTTCAACTAACAGCTAATCCTGGACAAAGAGCTCTCTTTGTGGAGGTGGAGGAGGTGTCCTTCTTGCTCCTCTTTACCATTTTTCATCCTTCATTTTCTCTCTAAAAATATCACCCACTACCCTTCCTTATTGCAGTCATTTACTGATCCCTGCATCACTCCTCTTCATTTCTAGAAGATTTTAGCTCCTGGTTGTAACTCTTTTCAGTACAATTTCTGCCTGAATTCTCAGTGATTTCAAATATTCATGTATGGGATCCTTCTAATATCCTGGCCTCTTAGCTCCTTGCACTCCTCTCCTGATCTTGTCATTTGACATACTTCAGCCACCCACCTCCTTCCCCAGATGACATCCCATGATTCATCATTCTAAACACTACTTTCCACATAGCAAGCAGGCAGCTGAACCCAGCTGGAGGAAACTCACAGCTAAACTGACTGGTTTTACTTAAAATTCATTATCACTAACGTCAAGTGAGTCCTTGGTGCTACCTGGCAATTCTATCTTTTCCAAGTCCAAACATCGTCTCTTAAAACCTCCCGATCCTCCTCTTTCCCTCCTAGGCTTAGCTGATAAACTTGCTTTCTATTTCACTGAGAAAATGAAGGCAATTAGATGAAAATTTCACAGATTCCCATCACCATATTTTTCAATCTACCTATAGCTGACTCCAGATAGCCTTTCTTCTTGCAATGATGCCTTATTTGTCCATTATCCTACCTAAAGTCAATGCTTCCACTTATGCCCTGGTACCATCCTCTTTCAACTAACTACCCAGGGGCATTATTCTAGCAATTGTCACTCCTCTTCTGCACCATCAATTTATCTCTCTGCTTTGGATTATTCATCATTTTACCAGTGTGCCTAAATATAACATCTTAAATTAGGAAAAGGGAATCTTCACTTATATGCCCCCACATGCTTCTCCAGCAACTATTCCAATCCTCAGCTTCTCTTTCAACAAACATTCTGGAAAGAATTATCTCTCCTTACTATTCCTACCTTTTTTCCTCCCATCCTCTCCTGAACCCAAGCCAATCAGACTTTTTCTCCACCACCCCTTTGACTCTTTTCAAGATCATCAATAGTTCACCATTGTCAAATCCAATGGCCAATTGTCAGTCATTGTCTTATTTAACCTATTAGCATTTGACACTTTGATCACGGTCCCTCTTTTTAGAATTCCTTTCTTTGCTTGGCTTTTAGCACATCACACCCTCCTGGTTCTTTTCCTGCTCCCATTGACCATTCTTCTTGGCCTCCCCTGCTGGTTGTTGGTGTTCACTCTGATCTTTAAACACTGGGGGGATCCCAGATATTGTCCTGGGATTGTGTTCCTCCATCTAACTCACTGTGTGGATCTCATCTTGCCTCTTGGCACTTACTATCATGCAAATACCGATGACTCTTAAATATTTATCTTCACCTACAAACTCTTCCCTCAATCCCAGACTTGTATCAACTACTCATTTAGCAATTCCAATCATATGCATAATTTTCATGTCAAATTTAAAATGTTTAAAAGCAAACTACTGAGTTCCACCCCACAATTCCTCTTTCTATGTTTTTCTTGGTAATGGAAACTACATTCTTCCAGTTTCTAGACCAAAAACTTTGAGCTCATTTTTTATGCCTTTTTCTAGTGGTATGCTAATAAATGTGTAACAGATTCTCAGTTCTGAAGAGTGAGCAGTAGCGGAAGGCCCAACGTCTCTGTGTAAATGCTACCACCATTAACCATTTGTACCTATAAATATCACATCATTGGACATGGAGTTGGGAAGAGATGCATAGTAGTAGTGCACCATTATGTAGTATTTTCACCACACCGATACAAAGGATGTAACTTCAAGAGAATGGGTAATTGTAAAAAATGTAGTAAAATAATTAAGAAGTAATGAATTTTTAGTTTCTATTTATTTATTTTTGTTCGATCATTGGTTTGTTTTTAAGATTCCACACATAAGTGAAATCATGTAGTATTTGTCTTTCTCTGTCTGACTTATTTCACGTAGTAATACCCTTTAGGTTTATCCATGCTGTTGTTGCAAATGGCAAGATCTCATTCTTTTTTATGGCTGAGTGTTATTCCATTTTATATGTGTATATATGTGTGTGTGTATGCGTGTATGTATATACAAAATATAGTATATATCATATATGTATAAGAATATAGAAATATATATAAATATGTGATATACATATTTCTATACCAAGAAAATCTGTTGATGGATGATTGGGTTGCTTTCATATCTTACAATAGTAAATAATGCTGCAATAAACATAAGATGTATGTATCTTTTTATTTTGCATGTATCTTTTTGAATTAGTGTTTTCATTTTCTTTGGATAGATATCCAGTGGTGGAATTACTGGATCATACAGTGTGTCTAGTTCCAATTTTTAGAGGAAACTCTAAAAACTCTATACTGTTTTTCCTCACTGATTGCATCAATTTACAGTCCCACCAACAGTGCACAAGAGTTTCCTTTTCTCCACATCCTCACCAACACTTGTTATTTCTGTCTTCTTGATATTAGCCACTCTGACTTCCATTCTGTGAAGTGATATCTCATTGTGGTTTTGATTTGCATTTCCATGATGATTAGTGGTGATGACCATCTTCTCATGTGTCTGCTGGCCATCTGTATGTCTTCTAAGTTTTAGTATTTTTGCCCTTGTTTTAATATAACTCATTTAACTAGAAGTTTATATAATTATAGATATAATTTCTAGTACAGCTTATATTTAACAACTGGCTCACAAAATTCCTAAAAACTTATAGGTTCTCCAGAGGCTTCTTTCTCTTTACCTCTCCAATTCATTAACAAATCCTGATGCCCTACATTCAAAATACATATCTAAAATTTGCTTGCTTTTCACTGTCTCCATCACTGACACCCTAGTTCAAGCCAACATTATCTTACAAGTTATAGGGTAGCCCAGGTGGCTCAGCAGTTTAGCGCCGCCTTCAGCCCAGGGTGTGATCCTGGAGACCGGGGATTGAGTCCCAAATCAGGATCCCTGCATGGAGGCTGCTTCTCCCACTGCTTTTTGTCTGTTCCACGCTCTCTCTCTCTCTCTCTCTCTGTCTCTCATGAATAAATAAATAAAATCTTTAAAAAAATATTTTTTTTAAAAAACCAAGTTATATCAGCTTCCACACAGCGCCTCTGTCTTGCCCTGCCATTCTGTTCTCAACATCATAGCAAGATGTAAACTCTAAATCAGTTTGTACACTTAAAAAAAAATAAACTGAAGTATAGTTGACACACAATGTTATATCAGTTTCAAGTATACAACATAGGGATTCAACTCATACCACTCTTTCTTTTTTTTTTTTTATACCACTCTTTCGATCCCAACTTTCCAACTGCCTCCTGATTTATACAGAGTAAAATCCAAAGTTCAACACATGGCCTATGAGGCACTACCTAAAGAATGAAACAAAAGGGAGAAGGAGAAAGAAAAAGAGAAATGGAAGAGAAGAAAGGAAGAAAGAAAAAAAAGAAATGCTGTTTAGAGACAAGTGTGGGATACACAATCAATTGAATCCCAATTTTGAATTCCCCTTTTTTGCGGTCATTCTGTATAGTTCTAGCTTTGAAAGAGGTAGTTAGAAGAATGGGGAACTTCGTCTTTCTTCTTTCTTTATAGAAAATAAGGCAACTTTCCACCATACCAAGCTAGATTGCTAAAGAGATAATCATAAGAAGCAGGAGAGTAATGGTGGCATGCTGCATACCAAGAACATTGTCCTATGACATTCCCAGTAACAATTTGGCTTCAAAAAAATGGCTAATTGCAAATATTTGATAAGTGCTTAAAAGTTTTCCCCAAAGCTCCAAACCCTAGGGGAAGATAGAGCGTTCCCAGGCCAGACTAAAACCTTTTAACCTTAAGTCCCTTAAATATAAATATGTTGCCAAGATGCCGAGTGGATATTTAAATCATTCACTTCCTGTTTCAGTGCTATCTCTCTGTTTTGGAGAGGGACCAAAAATGTTTCATTCCTTTTGGCACTGCTTTCTTCATTTAAAAAGGATTTATACTTCAGGGGTTTTGACTCTAGGAAAAAAAAAAAAAAAACCCAAGCGCATATTTTGAATGTCAGAATGTGAATGCTTTGACCCTTTGAAACAAAAATGCACTACTCTGTAGCCAGTGGGGTGAGAGAACTAGTTCAGGGACACAACAGGTCCAAATGAGCTTCTAAAGTGACAAGCAAAGAGGGAAAATTGGCCCACCTGCAATGACTTGTTTAGGTAATTTTGAAAAAAGCCCATTTAAGAAGTTGGTTTTTACTAGATCACTTGTAAACAGTTTTGTTTAAATGTTTCATTTAAGATAATCTAAGTATTTCCATTACGCTCAAGCGATCAATTAAACTTCAAACGTGATGAAAACATCTCTTAGATTTCATTAAAATGAATAGGAGTCAATAGGAGGTTCCAAATGATATCTCTTAAAAGAGTTGTCTTTGAAGGTTGTGAACCAAGATGAGAGGATTGATGAGGACTGAGCAGGGTTGATTTCCTAGTGTCCTGAGTAGCAAAACAATCCATACTATCAGCCTGGGTAGTCTGAAAAAAACTCTCCAGGCAATTCTGATTATACTTGGCAACCTATCTCTGAAGTTAAGATTCCCCAGGGAGGCAGGATAATATTAGACATATTAATACGGTGTCAGCGAACATTCCTGTCTTCAATTAATTGAATTCAATTCAGCATTTGTTAACCCTCTACTTTGTGCTTGGAGCTGTGCCTGGCAATAGAACTGAGGGCAGGATATACAAAAATCAATGAAAATGATTCCTGCCTGATGGTGACAGAGAGAAGAGTAGTAAATCATGCTGGTCAGATATCACAAAAGACGTTTAAGCTATGGGAACCCAGGAGGAAAACAATTAATTGTGACTAGGACAATAAGGAGGTAGCATGACTTGAATTATAGATTGGCTTTCAATCAGTAAAGAATGAATAAAAATCACTCAAGACCAAGGAAACAGTCTTCTTAGCTGACAGCTCATATTAATAGACACGTTCTTGGACAAATTATACAATCTGGGTGGTCAGTCATTCCTGTAAGGCCCAGGAGCTGCCAGGAGGCTTGTCCCCATGCACCTAGCCACTGCGCTCTCAGCTAAAAGGGGATGGTGAAGCATTCTCAGACTAAGAATACAAAGGCTGAGGACAGAATAAAGGCCTGAACAGCTCTCACAGCAAACTTGGTGTTTTGTTGAACTGCTAACCATTTCAAAAATTGGGACACATTTGGGTGCAGGAAAAGAGAAGACCTTCTCCCACCACAAGGGGTGGGGGTGGGGCACTAATGAAGATGTCAATGGCTTGAGACTCTCAATGGCCAGTTCAATGGCTGCAGACTAGCTCTCACCTCATGGAGCCATTTCAGAGGGCACAATTTTGTCCTAGGGCACTGGGCAAGAGTCTAATGACTATTGGAAAAACAACACACATATATTCTACTGATAGTGAATTCAGAATTATATATTCTTGTAAAGAAAGCATGGTATAATTATAACCAACTGGAAAGAAGGAGACTCGATCCCTCAACAGGCATAATCTGGTAGTTCAAAGGGGAGTCAGAAACTGAGAAAATTTAGAAAACACTGATTAAGGCAGCTGAGAGTAACCCATAGAAAGATTTGTCATCTCTAACCATTCGATTTATTTCATATGGGTTAGATTTAAGTCTATTTATTAAAAATGCAGGATTTGGCCAAATTGGGTTGATTAGACAGCAATTGGCAACTAGTCATAATATGTTCACTTTTAGTTAGCATTTATGATTCTTAAGTTTATGCTACTTCTGAGAATAATATTCATCAATTTAAATACTTTTATAAAAATTCAGTATCTACTAAGTGTTTTTGTGACCTTACTATATCTGTAAGCCATCCAAGATTCCTTTTCAAAGTTTATAGTCTTTGGTTTTCTAAATATTGTCAAAAGATGGGGAAAAAAACCCTTAAACTCAAGGGTGTTCTTGTGGAATTTGGCTCCCATATCCCATTTCTGTCTGTATAGCTTAATTTTTTTCTAGCAATGAAAATATGTTCTCATCACCTCTACAATACAAAGCAAAATGTTGGCTCACAGCCTTTTGCGATTGTGAGTAAGCTGTCAAGGCATTAATATTTTAGTGGCTCCAAAGTTGATTTGAGAGAATTTTAATCTTATTTTCTTTGTTTTCTAATGTCACTACTCTAAACCTCTCTTTTCATGTTAGAGAATAAAAAATGACAGACATGGCTAAAACTGACAGTCAAAATATAGACAACTGTACCCTGCTGAATGTACATTTTGTTCTAGATGAAATGGTATTCTGGAAAAGACATGAGCTGAAAGTAACATATATCAGCTTGGCAAAAAAATTTGTGGCTACAAGAGGAGGGAACTGATATTTATTGAACCTCTTCAGGCTCCATGCTAAGTTATTTATATCATTTCATTTAGTTTTTATATCACTCCCACCCATGTCATTTTATAGATGAGGAAATGGAAGTACAGAAGGGTTCAACTTTTACCTAGGTCTTAGAGCTAGTATATACCTCTTTCTGTACTATATCAGGTCCTCTTTTGTCTGTCCATCTAATCTATCAGCCTCAGCTGCCTTGGGTACTGTGTTGAAAAAAATTCTGAAGCCATTAGAAAGAATACTATGTTTAATGAGCAATGCCACTCTATGGCCAGGAGCAAGGTTGGTAGCAGGAATATAATTTGCAGGTATAGTATTTATCCCCTATATTATACATGAAATTTCACTGGTAATTTTAGCTTGAAAGTAGGAAGCTGGGAGGAATATAAAATCCTCCTGGATTCTAGCCTTAATATTATTCTCTGAGTAAATACAGATTTTATATGAGTTAGCCTTTCCCCTGATTATACTATTTTTTTGCCATTATTTTATTTTCATCCTCAAATCTTTTTATCCCGTGGGAATGAGTCCCTCATTTATCTATATTCAAAGAGCTCAAAATTATGATCAATATTAGATTGTTGTAAATTTGTTTTTCAATATTACAGTGTAGACAATGTAATCTATACATGTGTAAATTAATCTATGCCCTAGCAACTGTTATCAGTACATGAAGGACCCCAGGTTAAGAGTACATACTCCAGAAAGCAGAATACTGGTATTCAAACATCATTATCTAAATTCATACCTGAAGTTCTATCAAGTAACATAAAGCATATAGACATAATTTTTTTACTTGGCAAATGATTAGGTGTTCAATATATGTAATTGGGTTGACTAGAATGGTTTGCATAGGCATCTCCAGCCTTGTGCATACAGGGATTAAGAATCTGACAAACCCTGCATCCAGAGGAGTGCCAGAAATCCAGAATTCTGTTCAGGTCTGTGCCCATTTAATAAAGTATTTGAGCCTGGCTAGAAGGGAAGCTGATTTTGCCATCAGAATACCATAACACTTAACCAGGGAGTGAACCTTTTGCATAAGGAGCAACTAAAAGAATATAGAAAAAGTTTCCCTAAGTGTACAGAACAGGTTTTGTAATTGCTTTTGTGCCTGCTAATAAATGTTTGCACATAAGAAAAATTCAGTCTCTGAGACTTGCTTCCACTGTAGCATACCACGTGGTATTAAGGTTATCTGGGAGGAAGCAGTGCCTACATCTAATAACTAAAGGCTATTGACATTCACCATAAAGAGCCAGACAGATCAGCTTAGATCACTTCATTGTGGGAAGTCCAGTAGAGACCCCTTCTTCCACCTATCCCCTTCCCCAGCATTCCAGAGTTATTCATTGGGAAGGAGGGAAGTTGTTTAAGAGCCACAGCCCTCCAAATCTAAGCCACTGGACTTGAGCTTCAGAGCAATGGGGTGGAGGTGGGAGCAGAGCTTTGAATCAGATATGAGATGAAATTTAAACCTTAAAATAAACATTTCCCTTCCTGATGTTTAGGAGCTGGGTAGAGATGTAATTAAGAGACCCCTGTTCTCAGTGATAAAAGGAAGTTTGACAAAGAGGAGTTAGAGTTACTGATAAATAAAAACAAAATCATTTTGTCTTAATACCCCCAACATATTGAGACTCCTCAATAAACTAGCCATGGTATCATGAAGAGAATTTTGTATGGTTGGACTAATGCTGTAAGATATATACAGTCTGAGGTCTCCAGTCTCATATTCCTCATAACCCTCAGAGAGGAGGATTTTCATTTCTCCCATTGTAGAAGAATCATTCCTATTTAAGAGGTTGGGCATGGAAAAACAGATAAGAACCAGTGGTTAGCTCTTCTGACCATCATGAGTGTTCTCTACTTGCACACAAACAGAATACTGACCTTCTGAGTGTCTTCCTCCCACCATAGCTATCATCTCAGAGAAAGACAACAAATTACCTTTCAAATATATTCAAGGCTAAATATCCACAAGAGTAATTTAAGTTTCCTCTAATAATGCAGGCTGAATGAAGAAGTAGGTGAAAATTTGAAAGTTAAAAAAAAAGGTAGCAATGGAATAGCTATCATAATATTCCAAAGCATTCAGTTTCATCTATCAGGTTAGATGCCAAATTGTGGTTTAAAAACAAACAAAACAAAAGCAAAAACAAAAACTACCAGAAAAAAAATTTCCCCTGGCCAACATCCCAAAGTTACCAATCTGTCTAGTGACTTAACCTAATTGACACATATATGCTATAAATAGGAAAGCTTTTTATGGATGAAATTGATGGCTGAGGATTGATAACAAATACACAAGCAGACTTAAGCATTATAATATTATAATGTACTCAGTTCTATAAGAGGCAAGAATTTTTAATCAATTGCTTTAGATTTTTGTTTAACATGGTAGACCAAGCAGAGCCAAGAAGTGTTCTTATTTGCTCCAAACACAAAAATGTTGCAGAAAAAAAGAAGAAAAGTATTTAGAAATACTTAGATGAGCTTGAAAGCAAGAGAGAAACATCTCCAGGTTACAGAATGTCAAGGAAATTCAAAGACAGGGAGATTAGCATGAGTTAAACATGTGGCAACATTCATTGGTAACATGGCACAAAACTATAACTGAGTTCCTACATAAGCCAAGAGCTATGTAGGTGATGTTCCACCTATGAACAGGAATAGAAATACTCTACCCATGGTAAGCTACTAATGGAGAAGCAATCTATCAGCAATGGGTAAACTCCAGGCTAAGGGGGGAAAGCTACTTTCTGTGTCAAAGAATGGGATCCACTCAGCTTTTTATTGCCTCTCTCCCATATATGACTACAAGCCAAGGATCACCAGGATTCTGAGAAAAGAAGGAAAAACAGAGACCAATAAAAACAGAAAATAGGAACACAGAGGCAACAACATATAACAAAATATAAGTGATAT
Organism: Canis lupus baileyi; assembly: GCF_048164855.1. Lineage (NCBI taxonomy): Eukaryota > Metazoa > Chordata > Mammalia > Carnivora > Canidae > Canis > Canis lupus. The sequence continues at coordinate 49,217,546 of NC_132852.1, read as the reverse complement.
TTCCAAGGAAATAAGAGATAAGAGAGATCAGAGAACTATTGTATTTCTTTAAAAAGATCAGGATGTCAGAAAGGGAACATTTAAAATAACAATAACAACAAAACGGGATCCCTGGGTGGCGCAGCAGTTTGGCGCCTGCCTTTGGCCCAGGGCGCGATCCTGGAGACCCAAGATTGAATCCCACGTCGGGCTCCCGGTGCATGGAGCCTACTTCTCCCTCTGCCTGTGTCTCTGCCTCTCTCTCTCTCTCTGTGTGACTATCATAAATAAATTAAAAAAAAAAAAAACACAACAAAAGAACTCTTGGAAATTCAAATTACTGTGGTTTAAAACAATGAATATAAAGCCAAAATTAAGGAAATTTCCCATTACTAGACTAAGATATAGAAAAGTAGAAAATATTTGAGAAATATAAAATCAGAGGATCAGTTTAGGAGACCCAAGAGAGAAAGAAAACATGGGAAATGGTGAGAAGGAATTAACATCAAAATTAGATCCAACAGGCCCACTAAGTGTTCAAGAGAATGAATACAAATCCAAATGATACTAGGACATGAAAATTCAGAATATTGCAAATAAAAAAGAAGATCCTAAATACTTCCAGAGAGAAAAAGAAAAATCAGCCAAGATACAAATATTTAGGAATCAAAATGGCATCAGACTTACTAAGATCAACATTGATAACCTAGAAGATAATGCAGGCATGCTTTGAGAAGTTTTAGAGAAAACGATTTCTCAGCCTAGAATTCTATGCCCAACCAAATAATCAGTCAAGTAGAAGATAAATCAATGAGACTTAAAAAAATTGTGTCTCCTCTGCACCCGTATGCAGGAAAACTCCTAGATGCTCCTCTCCATCAAAACAGAGGAATAAAGAAAGAGGAAGAGTGGGATCTAGGAAGCAGAGGATTCAAATTTCAGCCCACATGGAAAGGAAATTCCTTTCAATCCTAGGAAGGAAATTCCTAGGATGACTGTGAAGTAAAGATTTAGAACAGCTAGCTGTGCAACAACCCTAGAAAATTCCAAGATGTTTCCAGGAAGGATATCTTTCAAGAAAAAAATAAATTGACAAACACCTGATGTGTCTGGCTGTATGGGAAAGGGCTTGATGTTTGCTTAGTGATAGAAAACCAAACTAAGCAAGTAAAAGAAATAGAATAATTATTTAATCATGATTGGGAGGACAGGAAAGGTAGAAAAATAAAATATTATATGTAATCACAGCATACTATGTGGTCAGCTAGGAGCAATATTTACACAGTCATAATAATGTTGGAAGGGTGAGAAACCATCCATTTCTGTAGTTTCTCTTCTGTTTCAAAGATCTATTTGTCTATTCTTATACCAATACTGAACTGTCTTGATTACAGTGGCTTTATTAATGTTAGACATAACTTGTTAACTTTCTACAACTGGAGATAAGGCCTTAGCACTTTTATACTGTAGATTATTTACATTTTCAAATAATATGTTCAATATGTCTTGTATAATAAATACACTACCTATAACCTAAAAATTCTGGAAAGCCAGGGAAAATAGTGTATTTATCATATTTTTAAAAAATTAATAATTGGACCCATTGGTTCATTTTTTAAAAAGATTTTATTTATTTATTCATTCATGAGAGACACACAGAGAGAGGCAGAGATATAGGCAGAGTGAGAAGCAGGCTCCCTGTGGGGAGCCCAATACCGGACTCAATCCCAGGACCCTGGGATCATGACCTGAGCCAAAGGCAGAAGCTCAACCACTGAGCCACCCAGGTGCCCCTGGACCCATTGCTTTAAATTTGCTGTCTGACACTTGAAGAAAAATATATTGAACAAATTATTTGAAAATGTAACTAACATTGTTTAAAGTTAAGTTTATCCTATGTTTTGACTTTTCAGACATCCTATATATCATTAACCATAATAAATATAATGGTTTTATTTCACAAAGCAAATGACAAAAATCTTTCTGCATTATATTTAGAAATTTATACACATAATATTTATGAAAGGCCCACTTTAAAATAATTACAAAAAATATTGAAAATTAAAGGCTTAAAATTTATAAATTTTAATAAGTAGCAATAGAAAGGAAGACATAGCAATATTAATAGAAGGCAAAATAGAATTTAAGGTGATTTGATGAAATGAATACTTCAGGAAGATTAGAAAATCATGAACTTATATGTATCAAACAATATAGTCTTGAAACATATAACTAATTTTAACAGTAATAATGACTAACTTTATAAGGAGAAATGGACAGATTCACAATTTTCCAGGAGATACTGACATACTGGAACATAATGATTAAGAAATTTCTAAAAATGAGTAAGAATATAAGAGATTTGAACAAGACAATTAAACTAAATCAAAAGAGCCTTAAGCAAATGAAAATGGTTGAAGTGTTCATTTTTGTTTTATTGCATGATCTAGCATAAAAGCACCCAGTCTTTTTAAAAAGTCAAAACAGTGTGTTACACTAGTCACACTAAGTTAATTAACCAACAACATTTTGACTCTGTCTAGAATTTTTTAAATTCTCTTTTTGTGTTTGTCAAAATGATCTGCATTTTACCAAATTAATCTCTTTTTATGGCCCTGACTTTCTGCACCATTTTATTTATTTATTTTTTTTAAAGATTTTATTTATTTATTCATGAGAGATACACAGAAAGAGAGGCAGAGACACAGGCAGAGGGAGAAGCAGGCTCCATGCAGGGAGTCTGATGTGGTACTCAGTTCTGGGACCCCGGGATCACGCTCTGAGCCACAGGCTCAACCACTGAGCCACCCAAGGCATCCCTTTACCTTTTCAATAGGGTGTTTGCCTCTTTAGTTTACCTAATTCCACTCATTTTCATAATTTTTCTCATATTCTGCTTTTTCCCCCAATATTGCAGTTATTTGCATCCTACTTGCCCTTTCCTATAAGATATTGAGAGATTTTATAAATATTTATGAACCATTCCTTGTTTTTCTTGATGAAGAAGAACAGGCAAACACCATTTCCATCAAATCACCAGCTATTCCCTCTGTGTGCAAACTGGAACCACTTTGTCTGATCCTTGTGACAGTATTTGCTACCAAGTCTTTTATAAATACTAAATGGTGCATTTTTTCACGTTATTTCCCAAGTGAAGTAGGTTCTCTTTATATACCAGAAGGCCAATCCAAATGACACATGTTTGCTTTATCAACCTCTATAAAAGTCTAGTGGTAATTTATATTGATTACATAATAAGAAACTCCATCCCTGGTACAACATGTTCTTTCAGCTGCAGAGCCACACCTGTAGAAATGCTAACTCACATCTGGTTCCATAAATCTGTTCTTTCTGATCCTCTGGAGAGATATTTTTATGTAAACTATATAGCTACATGTGGAACAGGAGACACCAAAGCAGATGGCTAAATCTAGTAACCATTTCCACCCCAAGCCTTCAGCTCTTACTCTCTTCTGTGACTTTGATATGTTCCAGAGACTTGATCCAATCATTCATTTTATGAAAGGTGTCTGTTACCAGCTTCATTTATACTTAAATAATAAACTCAAAGTGCTGATATTGTTGCTTCTGGGAGGTGTTAAAGACTACCTTTGAGTCAAAAATATTAGTTTCACTCATTGATAAATGGATTCTTCCAGTTATTCTTTATATGGAGATACTAAGAAAGATACCAATAGTTCCTCATCATTATATATTTTAATCTTTATTGATTCCATTGTATGTGTTGTATCTCTATACAAAACAACTTTAAAAACAAACCAACTACAATGAATCAAAAAAATTAGTTACCTTGAAGGCAACTCATCTGTAATTACTATTTGAACTAAATTTAGCTCCTCCCCTCCAAAAAGTGATTTGCCCCTAAAGGAAGCAACCCTGACTGAAAGGACAATGACGACTCCGATGAGGGAAAGTTATAAAGTCACAAATCCAAACAACAATAGAACTAGAAGAGACCATATTTAGTTCAACCCATTCACTATAAGAAGTGATGTCCCAGAGGATTGAGTCACCTGCCTTTGACTTCTGCTCAAAGGCAGAAACTGAATTAAACGGATTATTTCAGCTATTATCTGCTGCTAACTGAAAGAAAGTTTTATATTGGAGGCTATTATATATTGAGATGATTTCTATAAAGCAAGCCCCTCCATAATTTATATTTTAGTAATAGATGTTTTTCATAAGCTGTGTGATTTTTTTTTAAGTTGCCAAGATCTATAGATTTCAAGATTTTGGGGGAACACGGATCAGGTCCTTTTTTCCCTTCATTAGTGTCAAAGCTCTTAGAAGTAACTGGAATGATACAACTTAAGAGCAGAGTTTCAGCTGTTCAACAACTAGGCAAACTCTGTCACACTAATGTGTCAGTCTAAAACTAAAATGGCAGTGGTAGGTGCTGCTAGATACTGCCATATGTTTGGGATGGCCAGCCTCAAAAACAGCAGCAATAGGGTTCCAGTATCTGGCATCAGTGAGGAACAGGTTAAGGAATCGGCTAATGGTCTCAAGGGCGACCAACCAGAGAAGAGAGGTAGCCCCAGGTATTCAGGTGGAAAGTCCTCAGGATATTGCTGGTTAGCATATGTTTGAGAAAAGAGCTTGCTTATGCAGTTCTCACTCAAGGAGTACAAGTTCCATCAATATCTCCATAAAGTACATGTTAAATTTTTACCATGTTAAACATTATTCTGCTTTAAGGGACTTAAAAAATATGAAGGACATTAGGCAAAGCTTAAGACGATCCAAGTAAAGTGTGAAGTTGTATTAATGATGCCATCTATGCCGTTTCATTAGTGTGACAAATGTGCTCAGTAACATTAACACAGGAAACTGTGAGGGCATACCAGACTCTAACATTCATGCAAATCTTTTGCGAATCCAAAAACTATTCCAAAATAAAATTTTATGTTAAAAATAATAAAAATATACAATTTGACCTGCCCATAGGATTGCTTGTGCAAGCTTGGCCCCAAACACATTTGCTAGGATCAAACGTGCTTTTCTTCCACTCTTCTTCTTAGTTTCCTAGAGCATTTTTAAACTTTAATATATAGGGCTATAGATATTATAATCATCGACATTACAAGGCATAGCACTTTCACATAAATGATCTCATGTGTTAGAAATGTAAATGCTGATGAAAGGCAATTTTAGTAAATCTGAGAGTGACAAGATCCTTTGGTTTCAGATAAAGCTTATAAAAAACTTCTCTGACTGCGCTGAAGAAAAAAAAGCTCAATTTGGATGGTAATCTGTCTTAATGATCCCTTTTCACTATTGCCTTGGAGTTTCAGATGGTCTCAAACAAGATAATTGTCAATATTGCTTTCAAAGGCAAGGATGGAAAGGAATATGCTTGCCCCAGGAGCTTAAAAAAAGGGGGTGGGGGGGACGAAAGGCTGAAACTGGTGATTGGGCAGCCCCAGAAAGAGTCACCCGAAGCTGTCATGCTTGGGGTAGTTTTGGAAATCTCAAATTCTAAACTTTGAATCTAGAGAGTTTCCTATATGAATATATGACTTATAGCTTCAAAAAAAATCTAACTAGCAACAGTCTTCATATTTCAAAGGAAAAAGAAAACCATGTCTTGAAGATCTTTTGCCACCTAAAAGAGAAAAGGGGAAAGGCCATTGTCGAGGCCCAAGGAGTCTGATTTGAAGTCACATGGACTATCAGCTGTGGACTTGAGCCAGGAACTGGGGCCACTTTTCTACCAGACCACCACCTGGAATCTGAGGCCCCTGCAAAATGTAAGAGCCAAAATTAAAAAACTTAAACCTCACTGCAAGTACTCTCAGGAAAAAGAACAAGCAAGCTAGAAACTATTCCCAACAGAAAGAGTAATTGTTTTATTTCAACAGCATATCTAAGAACAGAAATATGGAAAAGCATGAAAATTAAAAAAAAAATCTTAACTCCCATACTTCTCATTTCCTCAAACACAGGTAGGTTAGCAGTCCCAGGTTGACAGATATAATCACTCTGTCCAGTTTTACAGCATCAGAGAGCTTCTTGGGTATATATTTCCATTCCACCATTACTGTAAACTGTAGAATGTGGCTGAAATATTCTGATTTTTCCTTTTCTTATCATCAATCTTTTTAAAAAGATACATCTAAGCAACAGAGACATGAGGGCATCATGGCTAAAGCATATGGCTGCCAACAGTATAGAACACTTCCAAATCTGTACAGTTCAATGGGAGCAGAAACAAAAAATAGAAGGAGGAGGAGGAGGAAAAAGGAAAGGAGGAGAAGGAAGGGGAAGAAGAAAAGAGAAGGACGATGGGGAGAGCAAAGGGAAGGTGGTCAGAAGAAAGGAAGGAGAAAACTTTAAAAAACCCTTATTCCCTTCCACAAAGTATCTTCTTGTTTTTTCCTTCATTCATTAATTTGTGAGAGAAAGAAAATTATGGCCAAAACCCTAAAATAAGTAAGCAAATAGATAAAAAGGAAAATAGCTTTATCCAGTTGACATAGTGCTCTAACTGGCAAGTTTTTCAGATAGCTATGGGTTGGTTTGTGAAAGGAGAATGTCTGCCTTTCTCATTTGAGAGTTGAGAAGGAGGTTCAGGCTTTCCTGGCATGGCCTGAATTGATAATGGAAGTGATTTTTCAGAATGAACCCTAAGTTGCACATGACTGAATCATAAAAAGAACTACACTTGAAAGGGACTTAAGCCAATATTTATTCTATCTTGTTGCCCTGAAGTTTATTTCTACTTACATTAAACCGGTAACAGCACTGCCAGGCTTTTTGGTACATCATTGCCTTTGAAGAGAAAACAACCCAGATTACCGAAGCCATAATGAAGGCAATGCACAGTTAGTTTGGATTCTTATTTTCTCTTCATGTTTCAGGCCATATATTTTCAACTCTGCACACAGGTACACACATCAGAAACACATCCTGTAACATCCCAGACATGTACACAGCATGTGTCTACATGACAGTGCTAGACACAGCTGTTTACACAATGTAGAGATTGTTCTAGTCTCTGGGCAAAGGTGCTGAAGTGGTGGACAGTCCCATAAGGGTTCATCTGAGACCCAAGGCAGCTTGCAACATTTGATGGTGGTGGTGGTTTTGTGTATCTGCGTGTTCAGACATGCAAGAAATCTGTCCTGCATGTTTAATGGCAGACAAAGTGGCCTCCCTGAGATGCAGTCAAGATTGTAACAAAACAAAAGGGAGATAAGAGGCCCCGAGGGACAAGAAGTGAGGAGTAGATAAGGGAAAACAACACCAGACATTGAGTTTCTTGGGGTGGAAATTAAAAAAAAAAAAAAAAAACCAACAACAGAATGCAAATTTTTTTGTTTTTAAGGTACAGAAACAGAAGGAGTGGTTGCTAGGTGAAGTGAGGTCTATGGATACAGAAAAATGCACGATGGCTAGGATAACTGTCCAACCCGGCTTGCCTGGGACAGCCACCATTTAAGACTGTTATTTTAGGGAAATTATTAATAGCTCCTCCTTTCCCTCTCCCAAGTGTCCCTGTTTGGATAATAAATGGCCTAGTCACCTTCTTATCCACCACCTCTGGCCTAAGGCAGGACATAGCCATAAATAAGACTAGAACTAGGAAATGGAACCACAGAAAGCTTGAAAGGAGGAGTTATGGGAAACAATGGCTAAATAAGAAAGGGATTGGGAGACAAGGTATGATGTGTGTGGGCATTTTGTTTAAGTTATTTATTTATTTACTTATTCATGGGAGACACAAAGAGAAAGAGGCAGAGACATAGGCAGAGGGAGAAGCAGACTCCTTTCAGGGAGCCCGATGCGGGACCCAATCCCGGAACCCCGGGATCATGACCTGAGCCAAAGGCAGATGCTTAACCACTGAGCCACCCAGGTTTCCCACATGTGGGCAATTTGTAATCAACACAGATAAACCTAGGAAGAGCATTGGGAGGAAGGGTGTATAAAAACTTAAGGATGAATTCAGAAGAAATAGAAGACAAAAGACGAATGATTCAGAGCACAAATATGCACAGGCTTCTAGTATTTTCCCCTGAATGTGGGGATTCGTAGTTATAGTCAGCACATATAAAAATGGCTGAAAACAGCCATCCCTGCTTTCTGCCCTGAAGTGGCCCACACGATGTCCTCTCAGCTGCTGCTTACATCCTCCTAGGGCTCTGCTTCTCAGACTCACAGGCTGCCTCCTCCAAGCCTTCTCATCAAGCCCTCTCCCCAACTTTTGATGGCTGCCTACCAGAGAGTCTGCTACTGTGGTTTCACAGGTGTCCACAGATAGGCCACAGTCTGTGAAGCTGCGTTTCAGTGCATCACGTCTGAGACCTCCTTTGACTTTTTACTGGGTCCGAATTTTGTATTGCAAAAGTCAGAAGGTAAATGTCAAGGGCAAGTTCAAAAGGCCCAGTAATTTCTAGCTAAGCAGTTCCTGAACCCAGAGGGAAGATGGAATACCATCAGCAATAGGGTCTTTGGCATTTAGAGGTTCAGAAAAGAGCTGTATGTATCACCATTTTGAACTGGAGCACCTTATGGATTGAACTGGAGCATGTTATGGGTTATGGGTTGAATTCAAATTTCTCATGTTGAAGTCCTAACCCCTGTACCTGAGAATGTGACCTTTTTGGAGATTGGGTCTTTACAGAGGTGATCAAGCAAAAATGATGTCATTAGAATGAGCCTTGATCCAACAGGACCGGTGTCTTTTAAAAGGAAGAAATTTGGGTAGAGAAACACATACAGGGAGAATGCTAGGTGAACATGAAGATGGCCATTTTCCAGCCAAGGAGAGAAGCCTGGAACAGATCCTTCCCTCAGAGCCCTCAGAAGGACCGACACTGCTGACACCTCGATGTTGGCATTCTAGCCTCCAGAACTGTGAGACAGTACATTTCTATTGTTTAAGCCACCCAGGTTGTGGTGCTTTGTTACAGTAGCCCTAGGGAACTAATACCTCAGATGTAATCTGGTCAAAGGTGAGAGCTAGGAGAAGCTGCCCAGACTATATTTTCTCCATATCCCAAGAAGACAAAGTAATGCTTCTTTGAGTTATCTAAAAGAGTGGGCACTGCCCCCTGGCAAGATTGAACTGGCTGACCCTTAGGAAATAATTTCAATTGCTCATGCCTTGCTTCTCCTTCCATGAAGTTGGTTATAGGGCCTATGTTCTCAAACCCCTACTGTGACTGATTATTAAAGGCCAAGGGTGATCACATGAATATTCTGAGTTTGAGGCAGGAAGGTCAAACTTATATGTGAAGACTTATTAATAAATATATCTCTGAGGGACACCTGGGTGGCTCAGTGGTTGGGCATCTGCCTTAAGCTCAGTGTGTGATCCCGGCGTCCTGGGATCAAGTCCCGCATCAGGCTCCCTACAGGGAGACTGTCTCTCTCTGTGTATCTCTCATGAATTAATAAATAAAATCTTTTTAAAAAAAATACTATCTCTCAGAACAGCTGGCAAGATGAGTGGACTCTAACTTCCTGAGGCAACCCATGCAGAGAGGTACAGCCCCTGACTTCCTACCTGAGCCTCGTAGAACCAGCTCTGTCTCGGCCTTTTGAATTTCTAAATGTGACATAATCAAAAATGAAATAACTCATACTTTTGGCCAAAGAGTTTTCATCTTTCAGTACATAATTCCAGAATATTTCCCTTGAATCAGGGAAAAGTGTATAACCTGCTTGTTAAACTATTTCTGCTACCAGGAAAGGAGAACACAGAAGTATTTCTGCAGGCTTCTTTTAATTTTTTTTTTTTAAGCTGCTATAGTCCTAGATTCTCATCCTGTCTCCCACTCGAATTATCAGTAGTGAAAGAAATGGTGTTTAGCCCTGCTTCCTTATATGGCAGGGAATGACAATGTGCTTGTCTATTTGAACTGCAGTGTGGCTTTCTGACAAATTATAATGATTGGTTATGGAAACCTCCTGCTCTGGTTTCCATCGTATTCCTGAGGAAAGACACAGAACAGACAGCTGTAGGGAAATGGAAAGGGCTGGATTCAGGGGAGTGGCACTGAATCTGGCTCTGCCATTTGCTAGTTGTATGACTCTGGAGGAGTTCCTTAATTTATTTCACTGCCCTGAGAAAGTCATCTTCAACTTGAATGGTGCCTGTCACATAGCAAAACTGCCGGCAAGATACGGGAATGAGCCAGCTTTCTTCTTAATGATCTCTAACCCACAAGGGCTTGGGGTAACTCTCCATCCATTTTGATTCACTGTCTCTCCCAAATTCAGCATTGTTTTTTTTATTCTGATGACTCTCAACTTCTCTTCTCTCTGTATCTCATTCTCTCCTCTCTCCTTTTTTCCTTCCTTCCTGTCTCCCTCTCTCATTCCAGGTCCCAAACACTAAAACCTACAAAACGCCCAGTGTCAGGAATAATAAACCCCTTTAGCCATACCAGATAAAGAAAGGCAGCACACATCCAGTGATAAGGGCAGTGGGTTGAAAGGGGTGGTGGAGGTCATCTGCTTCTGCAGAGCTCCAGAGACAGACAGATCAGGAAAGTGCTTGTGCGGACCTGAGCAGGGTTTCCTTTAACTGTTGGCTACTAGTCCTAGTCCCACCTCAGGGAGAATCTGACATGAACAAAGAAGGGGCACCTGGGTGGCTCAGTGGTTGAGCGTCGGTCTGCCTCTGGCTCAGGTTGTGACCCCGGGGTCCTGAGGTTGAGTCCTGCACTGGGCTCCCCAAAGGGAGCCTGCTTCTCCCTCTGCCTATGTCTCTGCCTCTTTCTGTCTCTCATGAATGAATAAATAAATAAAATCTTTAAAAAAAAAAAAAAGAAAGAAAGAAAAGAAAAGAAGGTGGCTTCTTTTGTTCCATCTACATAACAGCCATGGAGTAGCCATGCTGGGAGAATGTGGCTTGAGACTTGAGGACTAAAGGGAGTCCATGCCTATAGGTAGCCTCACCAAAGTCACAGCTAATAGCTGATGATTTTTAATTTAGTGCCAGCATGGGCAAAGCAGTTTAGAGATATTGTTTCTAATCCTTATAATAACTATAAAACTGGAGGAATAATAATCCCCCTTTTAGAGGTGAAGAAACAGCCTCAAAAATAGTAAATTTGAGATTCAAACTCAAGTCTTCCAGCTTCCAAAGTGTGTTCTCCGATGGGCCACACCCCCAGAGCCACACACAAACCAGGTGTCTCCATCACTGGAGTAATTAGCCATAGGCAGCACAGCACGGTGGCTGAGCACGTGGACTATGGAGCCAGATTATCCAGGTTTGAATCCTGGCTCTGCCACTTACTAGCTTTGTGACCTTAGATATGTTACTAACCTAATCGTAACTCAATTTCCTCATCTGTAAATTTGGCTGTTGTAGGGAGATGACTTGTTTGATTTTTATCTAGTAAACATCTATATGCTACTTAGCATGTGCCAGGCACTGTTCTAAACACTCAGTAATAATATGATTAGAGAGGAATCAATGAGTTCAAACATGAATACTGACTTCAGCTTTCTTACCAAGAAGAAATAAATTATGGACATCTATTTCTTTACTCCTTTAACTCTCTACTCTGTGTGGAGTGAGGCACTTTTTTAGTTTCAAATCACAGCACTGAAAAAACCCAGACATAGTCGCTGACTGATGGCACTTACGTTCCAGAGCATAAGAAATAACCGACAAGTAAACAAGGAAATATGCAATCATAAGCATATGTTATGAATCTGCATGCAATAAAATAACAGAGGTATTCTGATGGGCTCTCCTACATAGAGGCAAATTTTATCAACTTGATACCTTAGGGAAATATTTCACAACAAGCTCTCCGGTGGTGGGGGATCAAGGGGAGGGGAGCCCGATTTGTGGCATTTGCTAACTCCAGTGATGTATTTCATTTCCCTCCTACGGACACAATAAATGCAACTAACCTCCAGAGCACAGATAATAATAAAATGTAAGAAAATAATTGGGAAGGAATGAGTTTTGAGTATTTATTACCTTGGGTTTTAATATGATTGTAAGTTGATATAATTTAATTTCTAATAATGACTATGTTCAACAACTGGTTCGCAAAATCTTAAAAATTTAACAATTGGCTTTTGGGAGCTAGGATGAGCTGGCTTCCCACACTACTGTTTAGAGTGCATGGAGAGGGGGATGGGGTTGGAGGGAAATGAGCCCCAGTCTGTGTGATGTCATTATGCATGTGGATCCTAATTTAATTCCTTTTTAGCTGCTATTCTCCAGTGAGCCCTGCCTTCATGTACCCAGCGCAAGTCCTGCTCTGTAAACCAAATAGCATCTGTACAAATATAGTAGCAATTCTGGCATTCTTATTGGATCAGGTTATTCTTGCAGAGATACTTTTAGCTCTCCAATCCTTAGTGAATATAATTTATGTACTTGCTGCCCTGAATAAGGGTGGTTCTTCTGTGCAAGTTACATCTTCAGGATGTAACTCCTGACTGTTGAGTAAAGGAAGCCCCCAGAGATGGGTTTTCAGTTCTGCAAAAGCATTCACCTGAGGCCTCCTGTTTCTTAGGGCTCACGTGCTGCTGAAAGGGCCATCCCTTGGACCCTCTAAGCCAGCAGCTATGATAGCTCTGGCCCTCAGAAGAGATATAGGGTGAGGGTGGAGGAAGCTTCTCCCTTCTTCTGCTCAGGATTTGTACATTCCTTAGCCCAAGGCTGAGAACAGAGAAAAACATCTTCTGTTTTTCCTGGTAAGTTAAAATACCTAAAGTAACCTAAAAAAACACCCTAAGGACAGAAATACTTAAAAGAGAACATTTTTTGTCAATTCACCCCCTCTCCCAAAGCCTAAATTTCACTTAGTAATGGTGGCTGGAACAGGAAGTGGAAATACCATGAGAAATCTTATTCTTGCCACATTTCCAATGCTTTACAAAAGCATATACTGGAAATCTCATCAGAAAGCTTGACCTTACAGGGTTGATAGCTCTGCACCCAAACCAAAAGAGTATGGGAAGCTGGAGGAATTTTCAGATAAATATTCTAGCTCTTCCAAAGAGACTCTTCAGGAAAACGGATTATTTGGAATATACAGCTATAACTTTCAGAAAGAAATTACTCAGAACTAAACAACTAGGCCTGCGGGGACTAAGTTACTCCATACCTCGACTATAGATTATTTTAAGCAAGGACATTGAGCACTGCTTCTGAGCCAGGGTGTTCTATCAGAAGCACCAAAGAGTTTTTACAATCTACAGATGCTGAACCTTGGTCTAGACTTGCTGAATCACACTCTCCAGGGAATGGGACTCAGGGATGTACGTTTTCTAAAAGCCCTACAATTGCTCCTGGTGAACATGCTGGTTAAGATCTACTGGACTATAGATTATAATCTATCATCGGATTATATAGATATAATTATAATCTATAATCTTACTATAATCGGGCTGTATTGTATAATCCAAATTCCTGAACTGTTAAAATGGGACATTCTCTCTCCCTTCTTTTGGGAGAAACAATCCAGTGGATCGAAATAGTTTACAGCCTGGGACTTAGGAGCTGTGTATTCTGGAACCACTTTTGCCACTAATTAACTGGGAGGACCTTGGTTTGTTCTCTCATTCAACAGATACCAGGCTTCTGCAATGTGCCAGGAACTGGGTATATATTAATAAAAATAAAAAAAAGGTGTTTCCTGCCCTTATAAATCTTACTGACATTAATCAAAGAAATGTACAAATACATGCATAATTTTACCTGCTATGGCTAGGCTTTATTCTCTCATCTGGAAAATGAAAATTCACGAGTTCTTTTTTTAAAAAGAATTTTTCTTAAAATTCTAAATTTCTTGTCCCAACTTCCATGTAAGAGAATTATATGTTTTAAGTCCTCTGACTGAGAAAATACAATACCAAGAGCTACTATGAATTCAGTAACTATTTTAAGTAAATTAATATTTTATCATCATAATGCATCTATATAATTAGTAAAATAGCACATATTGTGTAAGATGTATCAGTTACTCAGTTTGTCACAACCATTTGCTGCATATATGGGTTTGTTTAGCTCTTGCAATAATTTTGTGTTCTCCCAGGGATCCAAGGTGCAGAGGTTAGGAACCTATGGGCCACATCAATGATGTGAAATACATGGTACCCAAGTAGCAACGTCCCTTTTCTTTCACAACAGACATCACTGTCAATGACAGCGTCTGCTGCCCTCAGTGAGCTCAGGACTGGGCCTCAGAATCCTTCTCAACACACCGTTCCAGGTGGTTGCTACTAATTGTTTGGAGCTGGCAAACGGATGATAAATGATTTGCACTCCCTGGGCTAAATGCCTCCTCAGACCCTGCCCAGCATTAACCATATAGGATACACGTACTCAGTTCTGCTGTCTTGAGAAACATGAATGCCCTGTACCCTTTCCGTATATAAGTACTCCAAATATTTTAAGACATCCATGTGGCCCCAATTTTCCTTCCTTTGGGATTAGTCCTTTATCTATTCCTCATCTTGATGCTCATTCCTGGATGCATATTTGTGAACGCTTCTCTAAAGAACAAGCCCAGAATAGAGCATGTTGTTTTGCTTTGTTTTGTTTTTACTTCCCATGACAGGCATCAAGAAAGGTGTTCAGTGAATGAAAGAGTACACTCCAAGCATTGCAGAGAACTGAAACTTCCAGTGACTGAGCACACTAGATTGTATGCATTAAATTATGAAGTACTGTAATTTACATTTGAGGTGCGGTAGTTTTTATTTATTACAATTAAGTCATTATTTATTATTTATTGAATTTTAAAAATTGCCTTAGTTTGGGAGGAGCCATAGCACACCTATGACTCATATGAAGTTTCTTGCCAACAAAAACACTCAACTGTTTTCCTTTAGAATCTTTCTCAAATGGATAATTCTTATCTTTTCAATTATCAGCGGTACAAGCTTCCAAGCTAACCTCCCTTAAGACTGGTTCATTGGGCAATGCCAAAGTGGTCATCAAATACTGTATGACCCTGACATTGTTTGCCTCTCCAGGAATTCAGTCACATAAAAACTGGAATGACATTCACCGATAATTCAGCTAATTTGCCTTCTATGCCTAACCTTCTCTTCTAACTAAAATTGCCCGCGCAGCTTTTTATTTTCCCCAGGGGTGATGGGATTACTGCTCGGCCCCACTGGCCATTCATCCCTAAGTATGCCGGTAACCTCTGATACCCTTCTGCTAAGGGATTTGCCTAAGACAATAGTTATCAGCTGAACACTCAGGTCTCCTCTCTCAGAATTTGACCAGGAAGCACAGAAGGAACTTTCTAGTCTGTAGAATATGAGAAAGGAGCAGTCACATGTGCTGCAGCTCAGTCACATTAATGGAAACACATAGACCTTTGCGGAGATACTTTGACCCACCTTGATTCCAACCCCATTCTCTATGGATCCTATTGTGGCTTCTGCTCTCGGATTTCCTCGCAATTCCATTCCTTTACTATTCTATATGTATCTTTTTTTTGAAATTTGTTTTTCTGAGAGAAAGCATGCATGCACACGTGTGTGTGTGTGTGCACATGCATGTGCAAGGGTGGGCAGAGGAACAGAGGGAGAGAATCTTCAAACAGACTCCCCGCTGAGAATGGTTCCAGGCGGGGCTCGATGTTATGACCCATGAGATCATGGCTGAGCCAAAACCAAGAGTTGGATGCTTAACCAACTGAGCCATCTGGACGCCCCTCCATATGTATATGGTAATCCGGTCCCTTCACTTGAGCTACTGCAGCCTACTAACATAGGGTGTATTTGTTCTAAACACTGTGCCAGGTGTTCTCATCCATGTTACTTTACCTGTCTGCACACTGCCTTGCTAAGCAGGATCTTGGTTTCTAAGCTTCTGCCTGCCTTCTGGTTTTCACTGTTTTTCTTTTATTTAGCTGGCTGAGACTCACACATCAGTCCACTATTGTACTTTATATCCATTCTGGCCTAGCTCTCCTGACCCCAGTGGAACTAATGTCCTTGATGCTTCTGGCCCTTGGACCCCTTTTCCCTGGTGCTGCCCATCTTTAGCACACAAGTGAAATCTGCCTCGTTCTCCAGGTTGAGACAAGTGAGAGGGAATGTCACATGTGGGTGTCAAAGGAACTAATTACATATTCCTACTTCATATGTCCCTCGCCAAGTAAGATGATTTCCTTACAGCCAAGTGCTTTCATCCATATATTCACAAAATAATGCCAGAAGCCTCAGGAAATTATTAAAAAGCAATTTATCTTCAAGTTTTCCATCACTGAAATATATATGTAATATATACATTTAAAGAAAAATCATGTACTAAAATGAGTGCTTCCTAAGAATACTCAATTCATTTGAAATACCTCCCCCCAAATATTTACTTTCCTTCAATTTTTCCTTGACTGTTACCTAGCAATCCTTTTATTAAGCTCATGGTGCTCTCTCAGCACACTCTTGGCAGCAGCCATTCCCAGCTTCTTCAGCCCCTACAAACTCCCCCCAGAAAACCGCTTCTCTAGAGATGGTCTCCTTTTCTCAGGAATGGGGGCCATATGAAGTCATCTCCTTCTCTCTGTGTCTATTTACACCATCCTTTCTTCCTTCAAAAAAATCTGGAGAACAAGAAAGGACACCTCCACTCATGTTCTGGTCCCACCTATCCTTGTCTCCAATGGAAATCAAGACTTTGCCTCACTCCCCACCCCAACCTCCCCCGGCTCAAGGTTTCTCACCTGTCAATCACAAAAGGAGGGTTCACAAGGCACCGCAAGGTTTTAGAGTTTTAATCAGGTTTCAGAGGTATCCACAGCAGCAAGAGGGCAGGGCTGCCCACCACCTCTGCCTCCTGCACACAGCCGTCTTTTCCTTCCTGCCCTCCTCCGACACTCACTAACTGCCCGCCGACTGTGAGTTTGTGGGTGAGAGGCAGGAGGACTCTTTTTCCACAGAAATTGCTCCAACAAGTTTACACTGTCCACTCTAACTCTTTCCCCCTCTGCCTACAAAAAGCAAAGAGGTTTTCCTCTACCTTGAACATAACGGGGCTCTGGGCTTCACCCTAAAGCTAGAAGGCATAGAAGGCAAATTGCAGATTGTCAGTGCTGGATCACGGAAGCCCTTGTTTGGCCTGGGGATGGAGGAGCCAGGGAAGCTGGTAGAGACAGAGGACTGGGGGTAGGGAAGCAAGAGAAGCCACCAAGGGTCAGTCCCAGGAGAGCCAGCTGGGGATACTAAAGATCGAGGGAAGCATAGGGGAGAGAGAGGCTAGATCCATGGAACAGTCTGGTCTCAATACCAACAGGAACCGCAGCCAGGTGCTCCTGATTACCTCACCCTCTCTACAAGGCCCAGGCTTGACATGCTGGGATTAGTTCCATGCATTTGGCTGGAGGCAGAGAAGCTGCCTCATTTACTAAGGCCTTTCTGTTGTCAGCACCTTGTCACTGGTCTTCTACTCAACTGGATCTTCAGATTTCCTGGTTCCGGACATAGCCTGGTACCACCGATAACCCATCTTATTCTGCCTCCCGATATTTGTGTTCTCATCTCTGATCACCAGGGCTAAAATTTAGATAACACTGCGGGGGACCAGTATTCCCAGGACCCGGGGCTTAGGGTTCTAGAAAGAACTAGGATTCAGAAGGTACCACTCAAGGGTCCTCAAATATGTGGAAGGAGCACATAATTCAGAATACTAGGTAAGAAGTGGAAGATAAGTGAAGATGAGCCTAAAGCTCAGAGGCCTCAAATTGTACACAGATTATAGCTCACAGAAAAGAGGGACAAACAGCCTCACCTCATTTGGACATCTTAAGCTCTGTGGGAGGTAGGAGAAGCGTCATAATGCCCATTCCACACATGAGGTCAAAGAGTGGATGGCTTCCCCCAAGGTCTGGGCTATCTGAATAGGGGAACCAGTGCTGAGGCTGAGCTTTTAGAGTGGTGCTCCTGAGTTAAGCCTGAGCTACAAATATCTCTTTAAATTACCCAAGTACCCAGAACCTATGGGCATCTCTCTAATGACAAACTTGGATTAGCTTGATAGATGAAGGACTTTCAGTAAGGATCTAATGGTTCTATTTTCGGGCTCTGAGAGAATTTACCCAGAAAACTCTTTTAAAGCCTGAAAGTTCTTTGGCAACATCTAACCTCCTACTTAGGCCTACCATGCTATTTGCATACCACGTTGTCAGCATTTTCCCCGTCCCCCCACCATGGCCTCACCCCACCACATTTCCAAGACATGTGATAGACTGCAGGCGGATGGGGATCCAACTCATTCCTTTACATACCCTCCTCTATGTCACTTTTCTGCCTTGCTAAAGAATCCCTGATGAGCAGCTATGCTACCATGAAGATACCATGAGCTTGTGTCCATGACAGCTATATGTGGGGGTTTTGGGGTCTGTTTTTTGTTTTTATTGGGTGGGGGGAGGGAGAGAGAGAATTTCACAACCCTGAGATCATGACCTTAGCCAAAATCTAGAGTTGGACGCGTAAGCAACTGAGCCACCCAGGCGTCCCTACTATACGTGTTTTTAAGAAAAGGCCTACCAAGGTGCATTTTTAGGCTTATCAGACCAGAGAACACCCAGGCCACAATCAGGACCAACCTATTCTATCTGCCACAGAGCAGGAAATTCTCAGGTCAGCCACAGGAGCCAATGAAAATTGTCAATAGCCTCAGCATCAGGTATCCTTTTATGGATCTCATTTAAATCCTTTAAGCTGCAGTGTGAACCTGGTTCTCCTTTTAACTTTAATGCAAGAATTGCATACTTATTTAAGGCAGTTTTTCGACCTGAATTATTTAATTTACTCTATTTATTCCATTGGCTCTGAACCGATGGAAAACAACCTTGCCTGTTACCAATGGATCAATCCATTGGATATTCCTTATGTGTACTGAGATTAGTTTTTTATTAGTGACTTTTTTGTTCCAGACCTTTGCCATTGCATTTCTCTTTATGAAATGCTTTTATTAAAAATGGGAGTTGTTGCTCTGTAGTTTCACTGTACCCGTTTATCTCCCCATCTGGGGAGGTGTGTTCTAGCTCATACTCAACTGGAGGAAAGGAGCACAGAGAACTGCCCAAAGTCCAATAGAAAGTGAAATATCAAATCCCCTTGCTCCAGTACATCACTACAGAGGGTACAACACTTACTTTGAAAAATGTGTTTTTTGTGGTTGTTGGCGGATGGGGCATGCACGAGGACAAGAGGGGTGAGTGGTGGCAGCAAAGTTTGAACTTTCGGGGATTTGGAGAGGTTTGTTTCAAAACGGAATTTATCCTCAAATCCCAAGATTATAGATTTCCTTCCAAACTGCATTCCCCCATGGTTTAGAGAACAGTTGAAAAAGAAACTGTTCTCCATATTTTGATTGACATTAAAAATACTGTGAAAATAGTTTGGAACTTGATCTCTTTGAGCGAAGGACGATAATCAAACTATAGCTTTCACTTGCAGCCCTTTCTCCCACACTTACTCAGAACTGTTCCAGGAAAAGAAATTCACAGGGAACTCTGTTCTCATATATCATCTCCTAGGAGGAGAGAAGGGCATTCTCAAGAAAATTACCCCCAAAATTCTAAATACAAAGAAAAAAGATTATTTAATGGATCTCAACACAAAACCACCTCACTTGACAGAATAAAAGCAAATGCAGTCATTTGGAGCTGAAAACCTTCAATACCCAGGCTTATTGAAAAATTATCAGACTTGCTCTTCTTGCCACATACCACCTAGTCTTCTCTGAAGCTCTAGCCATACACGTCTGGTTTTGCCAAACGCATTAGAAAGATTTTACTATTCCAGTTTACAAGTCCATCTGCATAGCCCTGTTAACAGAAGGGATCTATGAATACCAAGTACTTTGTTCTCATACACTTTTTTTTTAACCATGTATTACCATAGCACTAAAATTCTCCCACCCTTTACAATCAGCTCTTTCTAAAAGGAATTCCAGACTACTACCAACTGGCTGCCTTGTACTACTGTTTAAGATGCCCAAATATGTCTGACTATGTTGAAATGAAAGCCTGCTTCCTCCCTTTCTGGAACACACTTGCAAAACTACATCTCTTCAAACTCTCTAATCACAGGCACACACTTTCAAACAGAAAATAAGATTTCTTAAGAAACAGACTGGTAGGATGTTAAAGGCGATTTCTAAAAAACACACCCACTAGCACATGCATTCTCTCTCATTATTAGGTTTTATAGGAAACAGATCATGGTAGGCATCTTCCTGTCTTGGCAAATATCATATCAGTTACGTTAACCCAACTGGTGCTAAACGGTTCTTTCCATCTCTGACCTTATTTCCTTGCAGCTCTAGAAGTCCAGGCTTAAAAACTGGTAGGAGAATAATATGTAAATGGCTTTGGTTAAAAACCATTCCTTTTTGGCTGCCTGTTAACCTAAAAGTTTACTTTAAAGGTAAAACCTCTTTAAGTCTCTGGTAGTAGAAGATGCAGGAAAGACCACTGGTGTGGGCACACGGGCCCAGCACGCCTGCTGCCCCTGGCCTGTGGTGCTCAGGTAAGCTCCCCACTGCACTCCTGAACAAAAGGAGCTCCTTATCAAGGTAGCCCGGTGGTCCCTGAGCCCAGAGCCCACATCTCTATGTGATCTCAACTCTCGTCCCAGCTCCAAGAAGAGAACTTGAAATCTCATCCTGTTTGTCTTCCGGGGACCATCTGCAGGGCAGCAAAGCCCAGCCTGGCTCTGAGAATTTGTGGGCTTTATTATTGGCTTTCACTATCTTGCTTCTGCAGCTACCTGACACAGGCATGTTGACTGAAACACAGAGAAAGCCCCCAGACGCTCTGCAAGAGATGGAAAGAAAGCCCTCTGTGGCTTACCTCGCAGGCTGCAACTTCTTCCTGGGGACTAAATCGGAAAGGAAGAACTGATTTCTCTAGCAGGAGCACAGCAAGAGGGCAGGCAGGCAGGCAGGCAGGCAGCCTAATACACACTGCTCTATTCAATAAAACTCCAGACCGCCCTTCCTTGGCCCCTCCCAGAAGTCCGTGCTAAGTGAACACATAGCCCCTATGTTTACAGTCGGCAGTCGGTGGTATGCATTGTCCTGTAGTTTTTCTAATAGGGCAGCCAATGACGACACCCCGGCTGAGGTGGATGCAGCCTGCCTGTGGAGATGCCTGTCATTCTCTAGGCATGCTCAGGAAATCACTCATCAGAAAAACCAAGACCTAAAAAGCTCTGAAACTGCGTGCAGGCTGCCAAAACCAGCCAGCTACATGCCCTTTTTTGGTTATCCTTAGCAGGGCCTCTGGAAGTGAATCCATTGTCAGGAACAATCATAAGAAATGTTAATCTTGGAGAAAGAGGCTGTCTTGCAGAACGCAAATGCAACTTTAAAGAGAAAGCACAGTTGATGAAACTCAAAGTTTAATAGTCTGTAAGTTTTAGTGGGGTGGGGGTGGGGATGGTTTTTTGATGGAGGGAGCCCTAATAGCATATTTCCTTTAAAAGTAATGGTATATACAAAATGAAATTAAATCGTTGTACAGTTTTAAAGCCTGCGATAGCCAAGACCCAGGTCTGGTGCACAAACTAAATTCTAACCTGAAAGAGGCACAGCCCCCTAGAAATATGTCGACATGTGTTATAAAAACAACTGACAAAAAAAGCTTAGGTCTTTTTTAGTAGGTAATGTTTTCCAGAATAAGTGTAGTGCCAGAAACTCAGCTACGCAGGGTCCTACAAGCTTGGCTATCGTCATTGGTTTTCCACATCACCTCTCTCTCTCCACCTCCCCTTCGTTTCCTTGGATTTGGCAACAGGGAGACATTGCTAGCGACTGTGCACAGCAGAGAGGGTGTCTACACCAGCACCTCCTTTGGGGCTGGTGTAAATGATGCACATGATCACAGAGATGACACTGCTGTTCTAGTGACTTCTTGAAAGTGCTCCAACCAAGTCTTCATTGACAGGATGTGTGCAATGAGAAAGACAGATTTAGCAGATGCTGAGTTAGAATGAAATTAATTGGCCCACATGCGCATACAATCTGTGGTCTTGTACTTTTCGATAAAGAATTCCTGGTTAAATTAGCCCATCAGTATTTAATCCAACAGCAGCAACAACAACAACAAATTATGTGCAGTTACTATTTGTCAGGCCAGGAACTAGGTGCAAGACTTCTGTCTCATTATTGCTATGTGTTTGGAAACTGTTTCATCACTGGCCAAGGAGACTTGAAATATTTTTCCCTGGCTAACTACAAGTCCATAAGCTTGGTCTTCAAAAACCTTAGGTTTTACCGTATAAGCCTTTACCTATTTATGAATATCTGACTTAAAAATGATCTCTACTTAGGAAAAAGTCCCTTTGTGCCTTACACTGACTTGGGAAGTAATTGATCCATGTGGGTGGTTTCCTTTTTCAGCCATCCAGCATTAGTGAGTTACCCAGAAGCATCTGTACCAACCCTATGCTCATCTCTTTCTTGGGAAGGCTGCCTATCCCCTCTTCCCAACTGCTACTGCAGCACAACCCAAAAAAGCTACAGAGAAGGCTGCCAGGGCGAGCGAGAGGTGAGCTTCAGGCATCCCAAGTTAGAAGTCAGAATGCACTTTCCCAGGGAAACAGAATAAATAATGGCTGGTGGGAATAGCACAGTCAATGCAGCATTTCAAGGACACTGTGGCTCAACCAGGCATTGGTGGAGCACCACCATTTATAAAATTGTTCCTATGGGAAAATGTTTTCTGATCCCAAATGAATGATTTGGAAAGAAGCTTTGGGAACACAACCAGTTTTGCCACTGGGGATGTCCCATATCTGGACAGGTTGTAAAGACAGAGTAATAGTTCACAGTCTGGTAACTTGCTGCATTTGGAGATGCTGTAGTGCAGACATCAATGACTTCTGAAAACAACTCAGTTGGTGACATCTGTGTGAAGATATGACCTGTGTCCAGAGATGCTTGAGGCCCATGATCTCTAGGCTGTATGGTCTGTGACTCAGTGAGGCCTGTTTTAATGTACTGTTTTCCATGGCCAATGCTGATTCAATCCTAAGCCACATTCTTCCCGCTTGTGTGAGTAATGCCTTTTGGTTAAACAGCATCAGGGCATAATTTGCAATCTATGAATAAAATAAGTACCAGCTTTCCAGAGGAAAGAAAAGTTGCACTACAAATGGGGAAAATATTATCAGCAGGAAACATAGAAAGGACATGCATTTTGCATGGTTTTTAGAAGATAAATAGCTGAATATTTTTGGGTTCTGTCTTTAGAACAGAGAAGTATGTTTCCCTAGATAAATTCAGAATACCTCGTACTCAGGGTATAGTGGATGAGCAACCATTTAGCCTTTTTTATGTATTTAGAAATGGGCACTGTGGAAGAACCTCGGAAAGATAATTTAACAAATTTCATTAGAAAAAAAGAAAGAAAAAGATATATGTTGCCCATCTCTGCCATGAGAAACTTCACTTTCATAGAATTTACTTTTTCCAGAAGTCATTTGTAAACAACACTAAAAATACACCGGATTTATACAGGACATTTTTTGTGGAATATATTTCCCACTTAGACCATCCCAGATAAAGAACAGCTTGTCTAGCATAGGATATATCTACCTAATCAAACCATAACAACTCTAAAGAGACATTTGGAAACATCTGGATGATTCGTTATATTTTTTCAGTTCCAACTGAGAATTTGCAATCATGTAGATCAGTAGTGAGCAATTAAATTTTGCTTGTGAGTCAGACTGGGAAGAGCAAAAGCAGGCTACACCTTTTTCAATCAAAATTAAAATCACTTCATTTAGTTCCATAAAGAACATACATTTTTTCCAGCTTAAAATATTTGTTTTATTGACTAAAACAGAACTTTTGAATATTTTAAAAGGCAGCAAAATCTACCCCATCCACACACACATCTTCTTTTACTTGAAGTATTTCCAGAAACTCAAGCTTCGAAAACAATAAAATCAGACCAGTAAAATGTTGATACCAAAACTGGACAATGAGGACAGCACAAAAAGCAGAGAATTATACCATGTGTATTTATGAACCTACATACAAACAATTAGCACACGAATCCAACAAGTGTAAAACAAGACAAGGCCAATGCAGAGATGGTCAAAATATGAAAATCTAGTGATATATTATTCAATGTTAGCAGTTTAAAAGTTGAAAGAGAAAAAAAGAGAGAAAGATAGTCTCAATAAATAAAGAATAATACTTGGTGAAATTAGCAATTACATATAGGAAAAAAAGCTCTTGAAAAACCAGCAACAGAATCTTTCTAAACATACAGTAAGAGACCTTTACCAGAAAGCTATCACAAACATCAAGTTTAATGGTGAAATGGTAAAAGTACTCCCATTATAATCAATGAAAAGAAAGGATGCCTACCATCTCTTTTACAATTAAAAAATGGGCTGGAGGGCCTAACCAAGACAAAGAAAAAGAAAAGAAAAAAAAAAAAAAAGAAGAACTGTTGGAATTAGATTTTTTTTTTCGCTTTAATATGATCTTTATTTACTATGATATGGTCATGTGGCAAAAAAGTTCAAGTGAATCCACAAAGATATTAGAATTAATAAAGGAGTTTAGTAAGATTATTGGAATCAAGTTCGTATGCAAAACTCCAGAGTTCCTGTAACCAGCTGTCTCTAATTTTAAAATATAATGGAAAATAGATGATTCATATTAATAACAAAAGTGTGCATTACTTGGGAATAAATGTAACACAATAGTGCAAGAAAATTATAGAGCTGGATTTGAGGACATAAAAGGCCTGCATAAATTGTGAAATATGTCACTTTTACCAATGGCAAACCTCAAAATTATAAAGATATAAATTCTCTTTGAATTAACCTATGCATTTATTATTCCAACTAAAATATCTAATGAAAAAAAAATATCTAATGACATACTTTGTAGAACTTGACAAAAACAATCCTAAAATTCATATGGAAAAGTAAAGATCTAAAAATAAGTACTAAGGTTTTTATAGAGCAATTCTAATTAAAATGAGTGTTATTGCCCTGGGAATAGGCAAATAGACCAGTAGAATAGAGTGGAAAATCTAGAAACAGCCCCAAGCATATATGGAAACTTCTAAAGTAATAATAGAGATGCTGCAGATCAAGGAGAAAAGGATGAGCTCTTCAATTAATGGTAAGATTCCATGGATTATGTAGAAACAGTAAAATTAGATTCAAAATTCCCACTCCACACTAAAAGAAGCCAGATTACCTGAAAAACAAAACTTTAAAATGACTAGGGAAAATTGCAGGTGAATACTTTTATGATGGGGTATGGAAGGATTCTTCAATCATGAAAAACAGAACTTCAGATGAAAAGACTGGAAACTCTGAGGAGATGGTTAGATGGGACAGAGTGCACAACACTCATTTACTTCTGCTGTTTCCCAAACCCCATCAAGATGATAGCACAGAAATAAAAAAATCATCAATAAATCCTACAAGGCAAAGAATACTGGAAGGGAGTCAACACAGGCTCTAGATGTCAGCCAACTTTTGGAATATGGAAAATGGACGAATGGCTGGTAAGTGACTTAGCAGAACTAAGAAACTGATCTCTGGCCCTGTGGAGAGTGGAAGGCCGGTGGATGAGAAGGAAGCCAACTCAAGCCTCAGAACCAGGAAAAACAGGATTTGGAAGCTCCAGGAATCTCTGACAGTGAAGGATGAAGCAGAAAGCAGAATATTGTTGCAAATCTGAGTATGGAACAGTTAAAACCCCAGCTCTAGAAGCCCCCCAGCTCCCTAAGCAACTCAGTGAACACTTCTCTTTCAATCAGACAAAGGCTGGAAGTTTATTCTCTGAAGACAAGTGCTGCTCTCAGAATGTCAGGCAAAGCCATGGGCAAGGGAAAGGCTTCATACTGAAAACAAAATTTATTTATTTATATATTTAAGATTTTATTTATTCATTTAAGAGAGAGAGCAAGAGAGAGCATGCACAAGTGAGGTGAGGGGCAGAATGGAGAAACAAACTCCCTAATGAGCAGGGAGGCCGATGGGAGGGTGGATCCCAGGACCCTGAGATCATGACCTTAGCCAAAGGCAGATGCCTAACCAACTGAGCCACCCAGGCACTCCCTGAAAACAAAATTTAAATGAAAATCTACTTGGTGAATACTGGAATACCCCCAGTCTCCTTGCTCTCCACAAACAGTCAGGTCTGAACTCTGCATAAAGGAAATTGGTGGATTCCACTCCAGGGAGACTGGCATGCCCATGGAAAAAAGAACCAAAGGCACAGAGACTGAGAGACCCCTGAAATACCTGGCTCATTGCCCAAGGCTCTTTAGTGAACTTATGCACAGGAACTCCCACTGGGCTGTTTAGCACCTCACTCTTAAATATGAACATCAAGTTAAGGAGAGGCTCTGAAAGGGAGACTTGAACAACAGAAAAAGGAACTCAGGAAAAAGAGGTAAGGTGAGAAACAGAAGAAAACTTCAAGAAAACTAATGACTATTCTCAGAGAGGTAAGAGAAGATACTGGAGCCAACACAAAAGAGAAAGATGCTTTAAAAAGGCACTTGCAGAGAAGAAACAAAACAAAACAAAACAAAACAAAACAAAAAAGTCTTGTAAATGAGAAGTACTACGGTGGAAAGTTATAAAGATTCAATTTAAGAAATAGAAGAAAAGGTTAAAAAAAAATCTTCCAGGGACACCTGGCTGGCTCAGCTGGTTAAGCATCTGACTTCAGCTTGGGTCATGATCTCAGGGCCCTGGGATGGAGCCCCACATCGTGCTCCCTGCTCAGTGAGGAGTCTGCTTCTCCCTCCTCCCCTCACCCACTTGCACTCTCTCTCCTCTCTCTCAAATAAATAAATAAAATCTTAAAATTCTTCTAGAAAATTAGAAGAAAAAGACAAGACAAAAAAAAGGAGAGAATGTAACATCAGAGAATCAATCAAAAACCCAAGATCTGAGTGTTCCAGAAAAAGAGGAAAGAGAAAACTGTGAGGAGGAAATTATCAAAGAAATAAAACATTTAAATTTCCCAAAACTAAAGGACACAAGTTTCCAAATTCAAAGGGCCCACTGGGCATCTAGTACAATGAATGAAGATATATTTAATTCTGAAGTTATCAAGCTCTTGAGGTTATACCCTCCACCCAAAGGGGGAAAAGTGTTGAAATTAGAAACCAAGGGGGAAAAGGTTGAAATTAGAAACCAAGACAGAAGATCAGAAAATAGAGTACAAACCCATGACAGAAGTGAAGGGTGGTCCCATGATGACGGTGAAAGAAAATTCTAGGACAACAGCTGGTCAAGAAAGCAACCAGTAGAGACTGGAGCAGAGGGCTGTAGGAAGGATGGTTTCAGGAAAGTCAGGTAGACAGATTACCTAATATTTTCTCTGGGAAAACATTTGTGATAGGTATACAGAAAATAAATAAATGTGAAATTGAGGTCATTATAATTTCAGGAAAAACAAGATGTTTGTATGAGAAAGGAAAAGTGATCATTTTACACTACAGTGTTCAACTGTGAGAAAAACTTACACAGTCATATTAATGTAAATACAACATATTGATTTCACCAAAACAATGATGTAATTAGATTCAGAGGATAACGAGCAAGAACATGTTAGTAGGATGATAGTGGATAAGAGCGCTAAGCTTTCATTTTGTTTAGCAGGAAATCAAGAGTTAATGTCTACTATTGCAATTTTAATAAACAGTAGATTTAGCATTATTATTTAGGGGTATAAAAACAAATACCACCTTCCCCCCTCTAAAAAAAAAAGCATTTCATTCATTCAATGAGCAAGTATTTATTGAGTGTCTACCACATGCCAGGGCCTGTTCAAGGCATTGTGAACAAAGCACATTTTGATGGAGGGAGAGAGATAAACACACTAACTAATAAATATATTAATGTCAGGCAGTAGAAAGTGCTATAAAGAAATTATAAAGGAGTAGAAAAAATCAGGGAAGTCCTCTATAAAGAAGTTTTCAATGGGGAGCTGAATAAAATGAAGGAGCAAGCAGTGGAATGATGATATGAGAAAACAGCAAGAATATAGCAGGTGCATCTCTCTCTCTCTCTGTCTCTCATGAATGAATAAATAAAAAATCTTTTTTAAAAAATGGGGGGGGGGGATCCCTGGATGGCTCAGGAGTTTAGTGTCTGCCTTTGGCCCAGGGCGTGATCCTGGAGACCCAGGATCAAGTCCCACATCAGGCTCCCTACATGGAGCCTGCTTCTCCCTCTGCCTGTGTCTGCCTCTCTCTCTCTCTCTGTCTTTCATGAATGAATAAATAAAAAATCTTTAAAAAAAAAGAATATAGCAGGTGCATACTAAAGGATAAGAAAGATCACAGAGGGGATCCCTGGGTGGTGCAGTGGTTTAGCCCCTGCCTTTGGCCCAGGGCGTGATCCTGGAGACTCAGGATCGAATCCCACATCAGGCTCCCGGTGCATGGAGCCTGCTTCTCCCTCTGCCTGTCTCTGCCTCTCCCTCTCTCTGTGACTCATAAATAAATAAAAATTAAAAAAAAAAAAGAAATAAAGATCACAGAGTAATTGGGGAAGAGTGATGGCTACCAGCAGATCTGATCACTTAGAGACTTCAAGCCATGGTAAGGACTTTGGGTTTGGTTCTAAATGACATGGAATGTCACTGGGAGGTGTTGAGCAGAAAAGAAAAAAAAATCACTCTGGCTGTCCTGTGTGGAAAAAGCAGTGAGACTACAAGCGTAGAAGCTGTGGGAAAATGTAGCCTCCTTACAGGCAGGAACTGCTGGCCTGGACCAGGGCAGGTGTGGTCAGGGGACTGCGAGAAAGTACTGAATTTTGGATATGTCCGGACTCAGTGCTGGTTTGGATGAGGGATGAGAGAGAAAGGGAGAAATCAAGGATGTCTCCTTTTATGGGCCGAATCGCTGAGTGAGTAGTGGTGTTATTTAATGAAATGGAGACCACTGCAGGAAGCGTCCATTTGCAAGGAGGTGTGGGAATCACGTTAGACATAATTGAGGCATATTAAGATGACCAAACACAGCTAAGTGGGAGTGCAAGTAGATTGCGTGATACACAAATCTGACGTTCAGGGGAGAGGATGAGGCTTGAAGTATACATTGGAGAGTCATCCATTTATAGGTCATGTTTTAAACTAGAACCAAGTTACCTGGAAGATTGCAAACAGTGAAGAGCAGGTTGTAGAACGTGACACCCAACATTTAAAGCCTAGAAAGGGAGACTGAGAAAAAAATTAAGAGCCACTGCTTGGGGAGGCAGGGGTCAGTTAGAAGAATGGGCAGGATGGATGGTTACTACTTTTTGTTAAAAGCCACATAGTATTATTTGACCCTAAAAGTAAGGTGGGGGCACCTGGTGGCTCAGTCAGTGATGTGTCTGACTTTGGCTCAGGTCATGATCTCAGGGTCCTGGGATGGAGCCCTGCATTTGGAACTGGGATCACTGGGGAGTCTACTTCTCCTTCTCCCTCTGGCCCTACACCCACTTGTGCTTGCTCTCTCTCTCTCTTTCTCTCAAATGAATAAAATCTTTTTAAAAAATAAAAAATAAGTGTAGCTCGTGATAGATTGGATTATTGTAGCCAATTAATCACTTCCTCTTTTAATGGGATTAAACACTCGTCTTCTTTGCAATGCTCCCTGTAGGAGAACTTGGCCTGTGATTTGCTTTGAATGATGGGATGTACCAGAAGTGATGATGAGCCTGTTCAGAGTGGAGGCTTTTCTCCCCCTCAGAGTGGAAGCTTTATGAGGCATCACATGTTGTGTTTTCACCCCTGAGTGTCTGCCCTTTGACAACAAGCCCCACGGAGTGGGTTAAATGGTGCTCCACTCCCCACTCCCCACCATTCATCCAGAACCTGTCAATGAGATCTTGTTTGGAAATGAGGGTCTTTGAAGATGTAATTCAGTTAAGGATCTCAAGATGAGACTATACTGGATTATTTAGGTGGGACCTAAATCCAGTGGTGCATATCCTTGTAAGAAAAAAGTAGAGGGAGATTCGAGACACAGAGGACACAGAGTAGATGGGATGTGAGGACAGAGGCAGAGACTGGAGTAATGCAGCTACAAACCAAGGAATGCTAAGGTTTGCCAGTGACCACCAGAAGCTAGGACAGAGGCACAGAACAGATTCTTCCCCAGAGCCGCCAGAAAAAGCCAGCAACCCTGTCAACACATTGATTTTGGACTCCTGGCCTCCAGAAGAATGGGATAATACATTTCCGTTGTGTTAAGCCACCCTGTTTGTGGTAATTTGTTACAGCAGCACAGGAAAACAATATACCCCAGATCGTGTCTGCTCTTCAGCTTGAGATCCAGAATGAGGAGACACGGGGAAGTGCGCTGGGCCATTGAGCTCAGCCGGGACCAGCAGAGTTGCTACTTACCCAAGCTTTAGACAAAAGGCATAAGAAATAAATGTTTGTTGTAAGTCATTGAGACTTTGTAGCAGTTTTTCCAAGAAAAATATGAATAATATTTGCATATATTGACTGAGAATTAAACTAAAGAAATTAAGGTAACTAAAGAAAGTTTGATTATTATAAGATGTAAAAACTTCTATTCAACAAAAGTCACCATATACAAAGTGAAAAGATGATCGATCCCAGAGAAGATGTGCAGTGTATAAGGATTAGAATCTAGAATATCAGGGCACCTGTGAGGTTCAGTCAGTTAAGCCTCTGCCTTGGCTCAGGTCATGATCTCAGGGTCCTGGGCTCAAGCCCCACTTCGGGCTTCCTGCTCAGTGGGGAGTCTGCTTCTCCCTCTCCCACTAGCTTGTGCCCTTGCTTGCTCTCTCTCACTCAAATAAATAAATAAAATCTTTTAAAAAAAATAAAACAAAGTCTAGAATATCAAAGAATGCCTATAAATCAACTGAGGGGAAGAGAGGGAGAGAGAGAGAGAGAGAGAACACAATAAAAAATGGGAATAGGATCTATCATCCACAGAAGAGAAAACACAAAGGCCAAAATCCTTGAAATGATGATGTTCAACCATTTAAGTAATCAGGAAAATGAAAGTTAAGATATTGACACCAGCTCACAGCCAACAAATTGGTAAAGAAAAGAATATTTAATCTTATAAAACTAAATGATGTTGGTAATGTGCAGAAAGAAATTCCTACGCGTTTGGGATCAGCAAGCAAATTGGCACATTCACTTTGTAGAGTGATTTGGCAGTGATGTTTAGCATATGGCTTCTTTGTCCAACAATCTCACTTTTAGGTGTATCCTCTTGGGAAAATCACATTCTTTAACAAGGAGACGTGTGAAAGGCAGCTCATCAGAGTATTAGCTGCCAGTGCAGTACCACAAAAATGCCACTAGCAATCAGCAGGAGACAGGGTACATGAACTATGGTAGAGGATGGAAAACTAGGAGTAGCTAAAACGAATGAATTAGATGTACTTAGGTCTCAAAAACATATTGTGTGGGGGGAAAAGCAAGTGGCCGCAGAAATGATTGCATTCATACAAATTATTTATGGCTGCAGGTATAACAGTAGGCTAGAACCACTCCAAATTCAACATAGTTGCCCATAAGAACATAGAATGACACTGGTCACAAAATCAAGGAACTTGGAATTTATCTGCAGTGTGTAAAAGAAGACCTCGAGTAATGATGACATAATTATTACATGTGTTGATTCTGCAGATATGTACACAGTTTGTATATTATCTATCCTTAGACTTTTCTTTCTCTTTTTTCTTTTTTTTTAAGAAACTGCTGTATAAATGAGAATTCTCTCCCATGGCACTACCATCTGGTTACCCATGTGACACTGGGGAAGGCTACTGCTCTTTTTGTCCCCAGGGCAGTGGTGTCCCTCAGTCAGGACCAGTCTGACTAGCCCTGAACGTGATGTTCTCAAGTTAATCACAACTTTGTATTAAGGCTTTGACATAGCAGAACCCGTAGTTACTCTTGAAGGGCTAAAACCCTAAGCCATAGCCTAATTTAGCACGTTAATGCCAACTGTCTTATGAATAGGGTTCGGATAAAATGATGGCCAGCTCTGATCCATTTTAATGGGCACAAAGGGAGGGAGGAGGGGCTGGTCTCTTGGGATGCCAGGTGGAAGAAGAAGGGCATTGGTTGTCTGAGATAAGAGTGAAGATCTGACGAAATGGAAAGAGGGTGTGTGATCCAGGAAGACCCAGTGTGGATGAGACAAGCATAACCTTCTCCCACTTCTGCTGAACAGGACTGGCCAATTCCTCCAGTCTCCCTAATGAGATCACTGTCTCCCTATTTCTTGAGCTAGGGAAGATAACTGGATGTCTCTATGGTTTCTGCTCTACCCTCAGAGAAAGTAAGATGGTTCCATCCATGAGAAATCCCTCTTGGTCTCCAGTGGGTATGAGTCACTCAGAGCCATAACTGGATTTTTCTCAGACAGTTACGTTCATTCATTCGCTTGTTAGTTCATTCATTCAATCAACCTCCTAACATGCATTACCTGCAAAGCTTACTGTTAGGCTCTGTGCCTTTTACAATCTTGTAAAAACATCACACGTGACTTTAAAGAACTGCCATTGTAAAGGGGAAGTGCAGGAATGTGCACAAGATGGACTCCCAAATGGCAAGTGCTAGGAGAGACCCCCTTGCTCTGCATGTGTTTACCCAGCTGTGTGTGTTTCCTCTTCCTGTCTCATGCTTAATGAAGGCTGTCTAATCCAACCAAGACCATGTGGTGAGACCTGGTGTCCCCTCCCAACCAGAAAGCATATCCTTCTCTCATTTCAGGGGGAAAAAAAGCCAATCTCATAATTGGCTTTGCATTGCAGACATACTTGCGAGGGGTGCAAATAAGAAAACATTTAAAATATTTGATCTATTTTGGGTGAGGTTTTGTAGCTTTGGCCCAGCGGAATGTCATCTGAGAGGCAGTGATTTCTTCCAGGGGGGTGGGGGGAGCGGATATTTTTAAGATCCAAAAAGAGAGAGAGAAACAAAGAAAACATATTTTCAGAGATAGCTGAGTCTAGTAATACACAGGGAAAGATGGCTGTTTGGAACAAGCAAACTAACTGTGTAACACATGCATCCGAGCACTCATCAAGCTCTGCTAGAGGTTTGCTCTCTTTGTCTCACAGAGAGAGGGCACATGAGACCTGAGCCCCCTCTGCAGCGCCCCCCCCACCAGGCTCCTCTGAGTCTTCAACCTGTGTCACTCAGCTTCATCCCACGTCATGCTCCCTTGTGCCCTCTTCACATCGCTCCCTGCCCTCTGTCTATAAACACGCCCAGTGCTCGGGGGAAATCACCTCTAATGCACTAGTTTCTTCTAGCTTCACTGTGTTTTCTTTCAGTGTCAAATTTCTCCAAATGATGAGTTTACGATGCAGCCCCCACCACTCCAGCTTCTTCCATGACCTCACTTCTTGGACCCCAAACATCTTGACTTCAGCCCCCTCCCTCTTTTGGAGGTTCTGCCTGTGACTTCTCAGCAGCTAGATCCATTTGCAGTCCTCCCTGGCATCCCTTACCTCCTCTGGGTTCTGCCTTTATCTTTGGTAGCTCCTGCCACTGGTGACTGACCTGTTGTCTTAGTTCTCTGGCCTGTTTGGGTCTTCCTCTTGCTCTTTCCCCTCAGTGTGGACATCCACCAGTGCTCAGGCCTGATCTCTCTCTTAGAGAAAAATAGCCCCTAATCCACCAGGTAGATGTAGGAATTAAATTAGATAAGATGTCAGTGGAGTTGCTTTGTGAACTAACTGCTCGTTTAGGGATGGAACAAACTTTTACAAAGCACCTTCGCCATCCTGAAGCTTTTCCCAGTCTTAGGCATACAGTGACATCATATAAGACACTGTAGCTCCCTTCCTGTAAAAGGTCCTTGCCTCTTGCTGGTACTCACATAAATGCAGTGAAGTGGGGCAGGTGTTGTCATAAAATCCTATACAGAGAAGGTTACACTAGGCAACCGAGGAGGGAGAGATCATTTTTGTCTTAATGGGGTTTAAAAAAAAAATCTCATTTGTTCTCATCTCTACAATAGTGACCTCTTCTGATATGAAAAATAAAAAAATAAAAAAATAAAAAAATAAAAAAATCCCTGACCTCTTGCTTTCATCATGAATTCCTTTGCTTGGAAATCTTCAGTATCATCCTATTACCAAAAGGATGAAGTCAAAACTTGGCTTAGTATTTTATCAGTATCTACAATCCCCCCTCTCCTTGCCTCTGTTAGATTCTCAACACAAACTCACTCCCCCTCCCTGTCCCACTGTCATCCAGGGGCATACCTTCTGCCCACCCTGACCTCAGTCATGGGCTTCTATACCTTCACAATGATCTAGGCCTTTCCATTCACTTGGCACCAGCTCCACATACACCTAAATGCCATCCCAAAAATCTCAGCCTTCATTCAATAACCCTTCTTGGACTACATACAGAATCTGCTGT
The DNA here is from genome assembly GCF_048164855.1 of Canis lupus baileyi. Lineage (NCBI taxonomy): Eukaryota > Metazoa > Chordata > Mammalia > Carnivora > Canidae > Canis > Canis lupus. Next base: position 49,183,192 of record NC_132852.1, on the reverse strand, counting down.
CTGACCCATTCATTTCCTTTTTATCAATTACTGACTTGAATTATTTGATTTGATATATATATATATATATATATATATTCCAGATTGGTTAGTGGCTAATTGTTTAATTAATAGTTAATTAATAATTAACAAATATTTCTTGAGTGCCAGCTATGTGTCGTCAATTCTATTTGGTCCAACTGACATAGTGGTAAACAAGACAGACAGAACTTTGAGAAATAGAGGCCATATCTTAAAATTATGGGCCAAATATTATGCCCATTTATCCTGTTCTTTCTCTTAACACTGCCTTCTTGGGCCAGAATTAAAAAATACGAACAAATAAAATATTAAGATGCTTTGACAAAAACTATTTATGTTCAACTGTATACAAACTCAGTACTAAAACTGAGAATTCAAGTCAGTGCTTGGGGACTGGTGAGTGTAGATTTGGGTCTGGTCCAGGAACCCTGGAATCTTGTTGCTGTTACCCTAATTAAGAGGTGCAGGTGGCTGGGGGAGGGGAAGGACTACAGCCCTCCCACGTTCCTATGAATACCAGGCATACCTCAAACAGAACTACCCATGTATGGACTTTTGGGGACACTTGGTTCATATGATTGCTTTGGGAGGCGGGGTAGTAATAGCCATAACAAAAATAATGAACAAATGAGTATGGCCTGAGTTGAGGTAGAAATTAGAGTGCCAACTTATTAACTTGAAGTGGGATATATATCCTCAGGCAAAAAAAACTAAGTCTGCCATTTGAACCAAAACTCCTGTCCAGTAGGCAGCTCCCCTTAAGACACGATAGGAGGTTTTAGAGAGAAGTTCTGACCCAAAACCCAAGAAGCTGACCAATTTGGAGGGATGCCCGTGGTGGCTGATAAACTGACTTTCTTCAGGAATATTTGTGTCTGGAGAATTAGACCCCAGTTCTAGGAGAACTGCTCCTAAATCAGTTCTGGAGGAACCCTGGCATATTCTCCTTCTTAAAACTCTAAAGCATCAGGTTTCTCTTTGCCTGTCAGGACATCTACATTGCCTTCTTTCAGGTTATAGATCTTGTTTATATATTATTTTAACCAGATACCTCCTGGTATTCTATATGAATCCACGTCCTTAGAAATTATCTCCTTAGGAGGATCACCTCTGGGCACCTGAGTGGCTCAGTCAGCTAAGCATATGCCTTTGGCTCAGGTCACGATCTCAGGGGTAGAGCCTCACGTAGGGATCCCGGCTCAGTGGAGAGTCTGCTTCGCCCTCTGCCTCTCCCCCAGGGCTCGTGTGTTCTCTCTCTCTCTCTCTCTGTAATAAATAAATAAAATCTTTTAAAATAAGAAAGATCACCTCTGTATCTCTTAATCACTCTGTTAAATGGATAACTTCTGGGAAGTTTTCATTTAAATTGAGTATTCATGGTATGTCTCTCTCTGTGTGTGTATATCTAAGCAAATACTCAACTCTGTATCCCAGAACCTGGTATAGTGCCTAACACAAAATGTTATGGAATGAGTAAAGGAATTTTTGAGAATTTCGATTTCCTGATAGCATCCCCAAATTTGGGGATTTTTCTTACTTTGGAAACTTAAATTAGCTAGGAGATAAGGAAACCGATGCGATAGATTGGTCAAGTTCAAGGAAACTGATTGGGCTACATCTTCCAGGTGCTAGGGGCTAAATAAAGCCTTAGAGCAGATGTATTTAGGGTCATGTGCTCTACCTCTACCAGGCTAGAGAATTAAGGAGAGAGGAGTATGCCCGGGAGAGCACCTGGTCACTCCTTTCTTCAACTTCCTTTTCCTTTTTCTGGCTGGTGGGCTTTGGACTAGTCTTTCTTCCTCAACGGAGCCATAAGATTCAAGATTCAATTGTAGATCAATTGTAGTGTAGCCAGGCCAAATGAAATGATCCTTTGCCTGACCCTGAATTCTGTACGTATTACTTTCCTGGGGAAACTCACAGAGAAGGGTGTCTGAACTTCCAGTGATTCATTGTGGGTGTTCACAGGCTCTGCAAAATACCATCCATTTAAGTCAGTTCATAAACTGCAGAGACCTGGTTGTGGATATTTCAGAAGTAAGAATAAATAACAAACTAAACATATAAATAATGATATCTATCTATACATATAATTTATGTCTTCATTTCATACAGTATTAATATATTTAATACACCTATTATGTGTTAATACATTTAATGCCTTAATTATAAAGTCATTATTTAAGGCATTAAATAATTTATAAAATAAATCATTTTATTTATTATTATGTATTTGTTTATTTAGCACTCTTTTCCAAGTAACTATGTCACCCCCATTATCACCACTTTCCCCTCACACACCTCCATATGGCTGACAAATTATAATATTCACTTACTGGGAGTGAGACAGGTTAAGAACCTGCCTTCAGAACACAGAAAGAATACAGATTACAGGTAAAGCAACTTTCATACATCACTTAAGTTCTGTGAGTTTTCATTTTCTCATTTGTAAAACAGTGTCCTTGAGGAGCTGATGTGAAGATCAAATAGATTAATAAATGTGAACATGCTTTATAAACTGTTAAGAGGTACTTAGCCTTGAGTGATTATCAATATAGGATGGAGATTAAAACCCCAGTGGCCTCCTGACTACCAGCTTCATTTTTCTTTAACTTTAAATTAATCTGCTGTAAATTATCTTTCTATGAGATCTTGACTCTTGCTGGATTATGAAACAGTGATCTCACCAGCCACAAACTTTGTCTGATACTTGTCATTCCAAAGAAATTGGTAAAATTCCACTGTGTGCAGAGAGGAAAACACTAAAGTTTTTCTTAAATGTTGGCAGAAGATATCTTTTGGAAAACTGGGCTGGGGCAAGCAGTGCAGGTGGGGAGAAGTGAAAACAAAACTTCTTGTTGTTTCCAGAGCATCCTCCTTTTTCATTCCTCCCCAACATAGGCAACCGTTCTGTCCTTTTAATTGTATTGCATGTCTTCTTCCCAAGTGTAGAGGTATCATTCTGTGTGCATGTATTTCCAGCCACATGAGCGTATGCCTTATCCACTGTCCCACAGGGATTTCTACACAACCCTTGATTTGGGGAACTTCCAGTGACATCAGTTTCATGTATGTGAAAGGCCCTAGGACCAGAAGAGAAGGGGGCAGAAGAGGGTACTGAGCTGAGTGGCAGAGCCAACTTGATCGTGGAGGTTATTTTAAGTATATATTTCCAGGAAGAGAATGTTAAGCTCTGTGTGAACTTGGTTTTCTCACATGTCAACATGAGAATAGAAATAAAGGCAGTCTCCTTCCCAGCATCCCTTTGAGGAATAATAAATAAATGTGATAAGAAAGTGTTTCACAAAATAAAACAGACTTTGAAGTGAAAGAAGCAGTCAGCTAGATTTCCATGGGTAGCTAGAAACTGCTCCACATTTTAACTATTCTTATCAGCTGATGGGGTGGTAATCAGTAACCTCTCCACCTTCCATTCTTCTAACTGCACACACATACACACATGCACAATAGGTGCTATGGATTCCTTTTTAAACAGAGCAAACTTATGTGTTTATAGATATATTTGGACTCATCCCAAATGATCACTCCATTTAAAGTTTATGTGTACATTAATTTTTGCTTATTCCCTATGATTATTAATATAGTTATATAGTATAGATAATCAAATCAGCAAGGAAGTCATCCCAATTCCAAATTCAGATGATTAGACCAGAAGATCTCTAAAGCATTTTCAGTTCTAAGAATCTATATGTCAAGGACTTTTGACTTTGACTTTACATTATCTCATGCATGCTTTAAGAAAAAAAGAAAAGAAAAGAGTGGAGCGCCTGGGTGGCAAGTTGCTTAAGCATCCAACTTTGAGTTTTGCTCAGGTCATGCCTCAGGGTTGTGGGGTGGAGCCCCGTATTGGGCTCTATGCTTGCCATGAAGCCCACTTAAGATTCTCTCTCTCCCTCTTTCTCTGGCCCTCCCCACTTCTCTCTCTCTCTCTCTCTCTCTCTCTCTCTCTCCCTCTCTCTAAAGAAAAAAGAAAAAACAGAGCTGCACACCACAGTCTGAATAAGTCAGTATCACTCAAAAACACCAGCATGCACAATATACTCATGGGAAGTTTCTCGGTGGGTAAATGTACCCTATGCTTGTACACTGAACAGAATCTGTGCTGTAAGTTTGACTTCAGATGCAAACCATCTGTTGTCATCAAAATGCTCATGCAGAGTCAGTAGTACTAAGGCTTGTGTGAGTAGGAAGCTACCATTCTATATAGTCATTCTAAAGGAGTTTTTACCAAAGTCGAAAAAATAGTCACAAAGGATACAATTTGAACTCTTAAGAAAAGCTCTGATAACAACTTAGAGCTGGAAACTGCTAAAAGTCTCTGGGCTATTTTCACAAATAATCTTTGCAGTATGTGAAACGGGGTCTTCAAGGGACACAGAGCTACAGTCTATGTGTCCACAAGCCAGCAGATAGCAGGGTTGTCAGAGACAAGTGGCTCTGATTAGAAAAATATAGGCAGAGCCCGGGATGGAAGGAGGATAGCACTTTGTACCACACAACTCCAGAGTCCTTCACATTCTATTCTACATAGATAGTGCTACCTGGAGAGAAAGGAGAATAAAGCAAGTGTAGTTTTCATTCTTTGGTCCATGTGGAAAGCAAATATAGATAATAAGACTTATATATCAGGTTGCTTTTTTTTTTTTAACGAGTAACCAAATAATTAAGTCTTGGGCTTTAATAAATCCCAAAGAAAAGAATTAAATTGACTTGGAGTTTTCTGGTTAAGAAAGCTAATGTCATATGTCATAAAGCAGTAAGAACAAAATAGGCATTCTGAATGAAGCACATCAGTAAAGTGCCTAGAAAAAAGAAAGCATAAAGGATGCTCTTAAAGTGAAGCTAGGTATGAGCTTCATTCCTCCTCCAAATATTTATTCAGTGCCTACTCTTTGTCAGACTGTACTATCAGATGTATCCTGTTTTTAAGGTTCTAATGGCCCATGCAAAAGCTCTTGTATTTATAATATCTCAGCACTTTTGTTGCAATGATCAGTTCATTTAAAGTGAAAAGATCTATGAATTAATTTTTATTAGTTCACTATGTATGTGGTTAAATTAAGTTAAGAGTTTTCAAGTCAAGCATAATATTTAGGAAGAAATAAAACAAGTTGGTCATTTAAGTGGGCACCAGGATCTTGTGTCTAATAACCACATAAGATCCACCAGTTCTAACTATATGAGTTTCTAGATGGAACTCTTCAATGTGGAGCTTTATAAAGATGACAAACAAGCTGCTGTGATTGACTGAACTTCCTTTCAGAAGAACTCCATATAATCTATACCAAATTTACCATAACATCAAGTCTTAATCTATGGATTAAAATCAATATACAGTATATTTTTGTTTCAGTATCAACCCTTTATTTATTGATAGTGATTACACCTGACTAGTGTAGCTAAATAGTTTTTCAAATATCATTTTATTATATTCAGAATTCAGAACCCCAAAATAGATTCATGAATGTAGGGGGAAAAGTATATAATAATGGTAGTATTTTTAGATAGGGGTAAAGGATAGCCATTCAATAATTTGTTGGGACTTTTGATTGTCCATTAGGAAAGAAATTAGAAAAAAATCCCTATTTCACATCACTCACTAATAGTTTTCAGATACATTAAAGACATAAGCATTACAAAACTATGAGAACAATCAGAGGAAATAGAGAAAAATATTTTATTACCTTAGGTAAGAAAGATCATTTTAAACAAAATCAAGAAGGCAAACAACACAAAGTTAAAGACTGATAGATATGATGAAAATTAAATGATTTAGCTACTGTGAAAAATAACACAAGCAAAATTAAAATACAGAGACAGATTACAGATAAAATATTTACACAATTCATCACAAACAAAAGATTAAGAACCGCCAGGAATGGAAGCACAGGTTGTGTACTGCACACCAGCAGGGGGAGCCATTCAAGTAGACTACAATAAGTAGTGTCCCTGAAGTTGCCTTGATCAAAATCCATCATATATAAAGCATTCCCATATCAATAAAAAGAAAAGATCGATAAGTCACCCAATGGAAAAGTGGGCAAACGATATGAGAAGCGGATTCATGGGGGAGGAAGTCCAAGTAACAGGAAGCATATACAAAGATGTTCAATCTCCCTTGTAATCAAGTAAATACATACTGGAACAATAATGAACCATGGTGGTGTGATTATCAGTACCAATTAGAGTATGGTGAAATGATAGTCTCTTGCAGTCCTAGGTGAAGTGTTATTGCAATAATATCTACTTAAATTTAAAATGCATATTTTATTTTATATAGAAATATATGTTATATATTATATAATATAGAAATATTATATATATTTTTTGTATGTAAAAGCACTAGAAGGCCTACATCTCTGTTAATAGATGTGCTTCTGAGAGTCAACTGGGATTGGGCATGGAAGTCAATGGTGGGTCTTAGTTTATTTCTAATGTTGAATTGTTAAAAATACATGTATTAGTTTCTTGACATTAAAAAATTTACACTTCCATTGTGTAAATCTGTGCCTTGAGACAAGGATACTATTAAAAAACCACAAAGAAGACATATTGCAGAATTTTTTAAATGACAGTGGCAGTTGTCCAAGCTACAGTAACTCACACTAACATTTACTATACATACATAGGTTTACCTAAAGAAGACTCTGTTACTCGTCATTCATTTCTTTCCTTGCTTCCTTTTATAATGTTCCTCCTTTCCATGTCCCAGCCTCCTGCTTAGGAACCTGGCTCCTAACCACCTAGGCTTTTTTTTTTCTCTTCCTGTTGTGATTTCCCTGCCCAGGATTCAAACCCAAGCTGTCCTTATCCAGGATCACACTATTGTTGTCTCCTAAAAGAAGAAGACTACTGTCTAGATGGATGGGCCTGGACCTCATCCCATCCCTTGGAAGTCACAAGCTGAACAAATATATTTAGTGGAGAGGTCTCATCCTCCTGCACCGACTGAGAGAGCTGAGTCAGACACCTGCCTCCAGTCAGTGCAGCAAGCGGGGCTTGCAAAGGTGGCTGGGAAATCAGGAGGCCAGAGTTTGCAACAGAGTGGACCAACACTCAGAAAGAAAACACAAATTTCCAGAGGCAGAGCAGGCAGGGGAGGGACTAGTAGGTACCTGGGAATTAGAAGCATGAAATCATAGGCAACAGATAGAAGACAAGCTATAGTCAAAGGCCAGGGCTGCAAGGCAGGAGAATGAGGAGCATGGAGGAGATAGGACAACAATTGGGGAAGAGCTCCCACTGTAGTTCTGTTTCACATCCCTGTCAATGGACTTTGCTATTGTTACCATGAAGCAGAAGCCACTCCCAGGACAGTCAACCTGGGCCAATGTTTCTCTCCTGGTGTGCTTTAGAAAAAAAAAAACCAGCAATGCCTAGGTGACACCCCAGCCCAATTAAATTAAGATTTCTTGGGAAGAGCCAGACAAAGCTCCCCAGACTACTTCTCAGCACTGAGTTGCACTGTCCAGGTTCTACAAATTTAGACTAGGTATTGGTACCTGGCATAGGGGAGAGGCATACAGGGTGCAGAACCTGGGAATTCATTCCCTACAGAATAATTTTATCCCATTACTTTAGTAAATGAGAGGCTACACCCATTTTTTCCTAGAATAATTAAGATGGCTTCTCTCATTATTTTCTCGCACAGAGAAGGTCCAAAGTTCATAAAGTCATCACAACTTCTGGACCCTTAAATTACAAAGTTTCTTTTCAGGCTGAGTCTTTTCAGACAGATTCCCCACCCCACCCCAACCTTCAAAAGAGTTCGCAGCATAGACCCAACATGACATTCCACTGTTTATTTTCTCTTTGAAAATAATTATTCAAGATTGTAAAATGCATTTTTGATAATTGGTGCAAACACTGGATTTATAGTCTGATCTGACATAAATCAGGCTCGAAATTTATTGGCAGAAATATAAGTTGCATAATTACTCAGCAGCAGTTATGCATTCTTGACACTTTTATCTTCCAGAGCCTGCACTCTGTACATGCATGGACACATATGAAATTCCCCACTCCTGATGCCTCTTTTCTGGCTCATGGAAGTAGATTTATGAAGGTATCACTGTATAATATACAGTTTTACTTTTATAATTTGGATGGTGTTCTTCTCCCAAGAGAAGAAACTAAACCTTTACATGCTGAAATAATAATTTATTCCTTTGAGAGTCTTGGGCTGGATGTGCAAACGCAAACACCAAATGAAAAATAAATTAACTTGGAAATTATTTGGTTATTTTGACTAAATAGCATATTTCTTTGGCATTTTGCAGCTAGCTTCATTTCCTGACAGGCCCAAGACATCCTACTTAACCTGTCTGAAATAAGCATTCTATCCAAGTCACATACCCAAGATGGATCACCAAGCTCTTGAAGGCTATTCCCTTAAGCTCTCAGGTCTGCTTCTCTGATTCCTCTGCCACTTGACGATTCCTATTAACTTGCTCCTGGAAATCTCCTCCCAGCACAGCCTAAGCTTAAAATGCTTCATGAATGACATTATCTGAATAGAAACTATGAGGCCTTGGGCAAGGAATCAAAGGAGTCAATAGCAGAGATGACGGACTTATACTTTTCCCTACTGACAGTCAAGACTATGGACAAGAAAGGAAGATCCGTGAGTTGAGTGTCCCAATAACAAGATGATAATGAAACATGAGATTAAAAAGACAGAACCATGGTTTTTGGCACTGGGATGAATGATGGGTTCTTGGTCAAGGAAGGATATTCAATCAGAATCTAAATGACCTCCTTGAAAGACTTTAAATAAAGAAGGAAAAGGAGACAATCACTTTGATAAACCTATGAAAGTGGCACCTTTAGAGGACAGCAAGATGAAATGAATAAAAATATGAAAAGTGCCAGGTGTTTTATACCCCAAAAATACTGGAAGGGAGATGGGAGATGGAAATAATACTTAGAGCCTCAGAATCTTTATGCCAATAATAGCTGTCATCAACTGAGCACTGACTATGTGTGTATGGCTTTTAGACTGAAGAATAATCCTATAAAGTAGGCACTACTGTGAGTTCCATTTTACAGAAGAAGAAAATGAGGCTTACAAAAGCTAAGTAACTTGTGCAAGGACATGCATAGCTGAGAAGTAGGAAAACCCGATTTTAGACAAAAGCAATCTGGTCCTGAGCCCACATGACACCATATTGTCTCCCTAACCTGTCTAGCACATGTTGTAAACAAAGTAAGCTTAGAATTATACCCTCATGTGATCTTTGAGACATGATGGGAAGAGATGTCAGATTAAAATACAACAATAGAAGAGAATATTCTCTTCTTAAACAACAGCCTTATAATAAGGTGAGACTGAGTGGTACTTTTTTTTTTAATAAATTTATTTTTTTATTGGTGTTCAATTTACAAACATACAGAAAAACACCCAGTGCTCATCCCGTCAAGTGCCCCCCTCAGTGCCCGTCACCCCATTCACCCCCACCCCCCGCCCTCCTCCCCTTCCACCACCCCTAGTTCGTTTCCCAGAGTTAGCAGTCTTTATGTTCTGTCTCCCTTTCTGATATTTCCCACACATTTCTTCTCCCTTCCCTTATATTCCCTTTCACTATTATTTATATTCCCCAAATGAATGAGACCATATAATGTTTGTCCTTCTCCTATTGACTTACTTCACTCAGCATAATACCCTCCAGGTACATCCACGTTGAAGCAAATGGTGGGTATTTGTCGTTTCTAATGGCTGAGGAATATTCCATTGTATACATAAACCACATCTTCTTTATCCATTCATCTTTCGATGGACACCGAGGCTCCTTCCACAGTTTGGCTATTGTGGACATTGCTGCTAGAAACATCGGGGTGCAGGTGTCCCAGCGTTTCATTGCATCTGAATCTTTGGGGTAAATCCCCAGCAGTGCAATTGCTGGGTCGAAGGGCAGGTCTATTTTTAACTCTTTGAGGAACCTCCACACAGTTTTCCAGAGTGGCTGCACCACTTCACATTCCCACCAACAGTGTAAGAGGGTTCCCTTTTCTCCACATCCTCTCCAACATTTGTGGTTTCCTGCCTTGTTAATTTTCCCCATTCTCACTGGTGTGAGGTAGTATCTCATTGTGGTTTTGATTTGTATTTCCCTGATGGCAAGGGATGCAGAGCATTTTCTCATGTGCATGTTGGCCATGTCCTTGTCTTCCTCTGTGAGATTTCTGTTCATGTCTTTTGCCCATTTCATGATTGGATTGTTTGTTTCTTTGGTGTTGAGTTTAAGAAGTTCTTTATAGATCTTGGAAACTAGCCCTTTATCTGATACATCATTTGCAAATATCTTCTCCCATTCTGTAGGTTGTCTTTGAGTTTTGTTGACTGTATCCTTTGCTGTGCAAAAGCTTCTTATCTTGATGAAGTCCCAATAGTTCATTTTTGCTTTTGTTTCTTTTGCCTTCATGGATGTATCTTGCAAGAAGTTACTGTGGCCGAGTTCAAACAGGGTGTTGCCTGTGTTCTAGGATTTTGATGGAATCTTGTCTCACATTTAGATCTTTCATCCATTTTGAGTTTATCTTTGTGTATGGTGCAAGAGAGTGGTCTAGTTTCATTCTTCTGCATGTGGATGTCCAATTTTCCCAGCACCATTTATTGAAGAGACTGTCTTTCTTCCAGTGGATAGTCTTTCCTCCTTTATCGAATATTAGTTGACCATAAAGTTCAGAGTCTATTTCTGGGTTCTCTATTCTGTTTAATTGATCTATGTGTCTGTTTTTGTGCCCATACCGTCTTGATGACCACAGCTTTGTAGTACAACCTGAAATCTGGCATTGTGATGCCCCCAGATATGGTTTTCTTTTTAAAAATTCCCCTGGCTGATTCCACACAAATCTTAAAATAATTTGTTCTAACTCTCTGAAGAAAGTCCATGGTATTTTGATAGGGATTGCATTAAACGTGTAAATTGCCCTGGGTAACATTGACATTTTCACAATATTAATTCTGCCAATCCATGAGCATGGAATATTTCTCCATCTTTTTGTGTCTTCCTCAATTTCTTTCAGAAGTGTTCTATAGTTTTTAGGGTATACATCCTTTACCTCTTTGGTTAGATTTATTCCTAGGTAGTGCATGCTTTTGGGTGCAATTGTAAATGGGATTGACTCCTTAATTTCTCTTTCTTCAGTCTCATTGTTAGTGTATAGAAATGCCATTGATTTCTGGGCATTGATTTTGTATCCTGCCACACTACCAAATTGCTGTATGAGTTCTAGCAATCTGGGGATGGAGGCTTTTGGGTTTTCTATGTAGAGTATCATGTCATCGGCGAAGAGGGAGAGTTTGACTTCTTTGCCAATTTGAATGCCTTTAATGTCTTTTTGTTGTCTGATTGCTGAGGCGAGGACTTCCAGTACTATGTTGAATAGCAGTGGTGAGAGTGGACATCCCTGTCTTGTTCCTGATCTTAGGGGAAAGGCTCCCAGTGCTTCCCCATTGAGAATGATATTTGCTGTGGGCTTTTCATAGATGGCATTTAAGATGTTGAGGAATGTTCCCTCTATCCCTACACTCTGAAGAGTTTTGATCAGGAATGGATGCTGTATTTTGTCAAATGCTTTCTCTGCATCTAATGAGAGGATCATATGGTTCTTGGTTTTTCTCTTGTTGATATGATGAATCACATTGATTGTTTTACAAGTGTTGAACCAGCCTTGTATCCAGGCATAAATCTTACTTTGTCATGGTGAATAATTTTCTTAATGTACTGTTGTTGTATCTTATTGGCTAGTATCTTGTTGAGAATTTTTGCATCCATGTTCATCAGGGATATTGGTCTGTAATTCTCCTTTTTGGTGGGGTCTTTGTCTGGTTTTGGAATTAAGGTGATGCTGGCCTCATGGAACGAATTTGGAAGTACTCCTCTCTTTCTATCTTTCTAGGTATGATTTCTTCTTTAAACGTTTGATAGAATTCCCCTGGGAAGCCATCTGGCCCTGGACTTTTGTGTCTTGGGAGGTTTTTGATGATTGCTTCAATTTCCTCCCTGGTTATTGGCCTGTTCAGGTTTTCTATTTCTTCCTGTTCCAGTTTTGGTAGTTTGTGGCTTTCCAGGAACGCATCCATTTCTTCTAGATTGCCTAATTTATTGGCGTATAGCTGTTCATAATATGTTTTTTAAAATCATTTGTATTTCCTTGGTGTTGGTAGTGATCTCTCCTTTCTCATTCATGATTTTATTTTATTTTATTTTATTTTTAATTTTTATTTATTTATGATAGTCACAGAGAGAGAGAGAGGCGCAGAGACACAGGCAGAGGGAGAAGCAGGCTCCATGCACCGGGAGCCCGACGTGGGATTCGATCCCGGGTCTCCAGGATCGCGCCCTGGGCCAAAGGCAGGCGCCAAACCGCTGCGCCACCCAGGGATCCCTCATTCATGATTTTATTAATTTGAGTCTTCTCTCTCTTATTTTTAATAAGGCTGGCTAATGGTTTATCTATCTTATTAATTCTTTCAAAGAACCAACTCCTGGTTTTGTTGATCTGTTCCACAGTTCTTCTGGTCTCGATTTCGTTGAGTTCTGCTCGAATCTTAATTAACTCTCTTCTTCTGCTGGGTGTAGGATCTATCTGCTGTTTTTTCTCTAGCTCCTTTAGGTGTAAGATTAGCTTTTGTATTTTAGTTCTTCTGGTTTTTGAATGGATGCTTGTATTGCAATGTATTTCCCCTTAGGACTGCTTTTGCTGCATCCCAAAGATTTTGAACGGTTGTATCTTCATTCTCATTAGTTTCCATGAATCTTTTTAATTCTTCCTTAATTTCCTGGTTGACCCTTTCATCTTTTTGCAGGCTGGTCCTTAACCTCCACGTGTTTGAGATCCTTCCAAACTTATTGTTGTGATTTAGTTCTAATTTCAAGGCATTATGGTCTGAGAATATGCAGTGGACGATCCCAATCTTTTGGTATTGGTTCAGACCCGATTTGTGACCCAGTATGTGGTCTATTCTGGAGAAAGTTCCATGTGTACTTGAGAAGAATGTGTATTCAATTGAGTTTGGATGTAAGGTTCTGTAGATCTCTGTGAAATCCATCTGGTCCAGTGTATCATTTAAAGCTCTCGTTTCTTTGGAGATGTTGTGCTTAGAAGACCTATATGCTAGATTGAAGTCACCAAGTATAAGTGTATTATTATCTAAGTATTTCTTCACTTTGGTTATTAATTGATTTAAATATTTGGGAGCTCCCACTTTCGGGGCATATATATTGAGGATTGTTAAGTCCTCTTGTTGGATAGATCCTTTAAGTATGAGATAGTGTCCCCCTTCATCTCTCACTACACTCTTCGGGATAAATTGTAGTTTATCTGATATAAGGATGGCTACCCCTGCTTTCTTTTGAGGACCATTTGAATGGTAAATGGTTCTCCATCTTTTATTTTCAGGCTGTAGGTGTCCTTCTGTCTAAAATGAGTCTCTTGTAGACAGCAAATAGATGGGTCCTGCTTTTTTATCCAGTCTGAAACCCTGGGCCTTTGGATGGGGTCATTAAGCCCGTTCACGTTCAGAGTTAGTATTGAGAGATATGAGTTTAGTGGCATCAATGATATCTATTCAGTCCTTGTTTTTGTGGATTGTTCCATTGAACTTCTTCTTAAAGGGGAATTTTAAGAGTCCCCCTTAAAATTTCTTGCAGAGCTGGTTTGGAGGTCACATATTCTTTCAGTTCCTGCCTGTCTTGGAAGCTCTTTATCTCTCCTTCCATTTTGAATGAGAGCCTTGCTGGATAAAGTATTCTTGGTTGCATGTTCTTCTCATTTAGGACCCTGAATATATCCTGCCAGCCCTTTCTGGCCTGCCAGGTCTCTGTGGAGAGGTCTGCTGTTACCCTAATACTCCTCCCCATAAAAGTCAGGGATTTCTTGTCTCTTGCTGCTTTAAGGATCTTCTCTTTATCTTTGGAATTTGCAAGCTTCATTAAATGTCAAGGTGTTGAACGGTTTTCATTGATTTTAGGGGGGATCTCTCTATTTCCTGGATCTGAATGCCTGTTTCCCTTCCCAGATTAGGAAAGTTTTCAGCTATGATTTGTTCAAATACATATTCTGGCCCTCTGGCCCTTTTGGCGCCCTCGGGAACCCCAATTAAACGTAGGTTTTTCTTCCTCAGACTGTCGTTTATTTATTTCCCTTAATCTGTCTTCATGGTCTTTTAATTCTCTGTCTCTTTTTCCTCAGTTTCCCTCTTTGCCATCAACTTGTCTTCTATGTCACTCACTCGTTCTTCCACCTCATTAACCCTCATCGTTAGGACTTCTAGTTTGGATTGCATCTCATTCAATTGATTTTTAATTTCTGCCTGATTGGATCTAAATTCTGCAGTCATGAAATCTCTTGAGTCCTTTATGCTTTTTTCTAGAGCCACCAGTAGCTGTATAATAGTGCTTCTGAGTTGGCTTTCTGACATTGAATTGTAATCCAGATTTTGTAACTCTGTGGGAGAGAGGACTGTTTCTGATTCTTTCTTTTGAGGTGAGGTTTTCCTTCTAGTCATTTTGCTCAGTGCAGAGTGGACAAAAACAAGTTGTATTGGGAAAAGGAGAAAGAGAGAGAAGAGAAGGAAAGAAAAGAGAAAAAGAAAAAAGGAAGAAAAAAGAAAAAAAGAGAAAGAAAAAGAAAGAAAGGAAAAAAAAAGGGTGGGGAAGCAAACAGAAATAAAAAAGCAAAAAAAAAAAAAAAAAAAAAAACAACCCAGGGGGGGAGTATCTTCTGATTCTGTGTACTTTAAGTCCCTTGACTTCCCTGGAACTTGTCCTTTTAGCTGGTCTTCTGGGGGAGGGGCCTGCTGTGCTGATTTTCAGGTGTTAGCAGTTGGGGGAGCTGCTCTGCCCCTGCCTGGTGCAGGGCTCAGTGGGGGTTGTTTACCCCGTGAGGCCGCAGGAGGAACAACCGCAGTGGCGGGGGGGCAGCTCTGGAGCCCTGGATTCAGCCCCCACAGGAACTCCGGAGCTCTCCGTCTGCAGGGCCTGGAGGCTCCGGGCGGGGCCGCTGATCTGCTCAGCTGGGGCAGGAGCGTCCTCGCTGTCCTGGGCCCTCCCGGCCTCTGCCTGTCCCGAGGGGAGGCCGGATCCTGGGCTGTGTCCCGGCGCCCTGTGCCCGGGTCTGCGCTGTTGGATTCGCGCTCCCGCCCTGCAGCCCCCTCCGCGGAGCCGCCCCCGAGCCCCCCCGAGCTGCTCCGGGTCCCGCCGTGCGCGCTGCAGCCCTTAGGGAGCTCGGCGCACTCTCCTGGGGCGCAGGTGTCTGTTACTGTCCCCGGGAGCCCGAGGGCATCCCCGCCCTCCTCGGTCCTGCTCCACCTCCCTGCGGGCCCCTTTCCGCCCGGGAAGGTTGGTGCAGCTCCTGCTCCTCCGGGACGGGGCTCTCCTGTCCTGGGGACACCCGCCCCGGCCTCAGCCCGGCTCCTCGCGGGGCCCCTCCCCCTTGGATGCTTTTTGTTCCTTTATTTCTTTTTCCCCGTCTTCCTACCTTGATAGAAGCGCGAACTCTTCTCACTGTAGCATTCCAGCTGGTCTCTCTTTAAATCTCAGGCCGAATTCGTAGATTTTCAGGATGATTTGAAGGTTATCTAGGTACTTTGGTGGGGACAGGTGACTTGGGGACCCTACTCCTCTGCCATCTCGCCCCTCCCCCCCGAGTGGTACTCTATGTCAAGAAGGCACTCATGTGAGTAACCTGTGAATGGAAACACTGGAAAGAAACGGTGAGTTAGAGAAGAACACAGGTGGTTTGTTTTGGAATTTTGCTATGGGCCACCTGGTCAGAAAGGTAAAATTACCGATCTCTGTCAGATAAAACTAGTACAGGAGCAAGACCTAGAATGTTTGTTGAATATATGTAATGGATGGGGTAGACATGTTCTTGACTTGTCTTCACCTTTCAGAAGAAAGTGGAAGTTGATGTTTTTTTCTTTTAAGAGCTAAGAATGAAAGGATAAGCATCATCAAGCATATACCTGAGACTTTAAGAAGGCAGAATTTTTTAAAGTCCAGGGAAGAAAGGCATGGCTCTCCCCCACAAGAAAAGGTCCCTGGAAAGGCTTCAAACACAATTCTAGCTGTCAGCACTAATACGTGGTTCTAATAGGAAAGAACCAGGTGTTTTCCCAACTATCTAGAAGGAGTGTGCTGGTTATGGTTTTACTCACCTCCAGATCCACCCTTCCCTCTTGAGCTTTGTGATGCTAGGGCTTTGACTCTGCACAGCACATTTCTGCTTGGACCCATGGCTTCCTGCTCCACTGCCAACTAGGGGCACCAGAGGGAGACCACAGGACTGAATGAAGAAAGAGAAGAGGCTTGCTTTTTCATATCCACTAGCTGGTCCTGAGGCCATTCCAGCAACAGCCTTCCTGAAGTGGCAGCTGAATCTAGTTTGCAGTTTTTCCGACAGATGCCCTATCAAGACTCCACCCAAACCTCCAAAACTCCTATCTGAACTCTCTCCTCAAAAATCCAGGTCTCCCATGGCACCTGGGCGGCTCAGTGGGTTAAGCCTCAGACTCTTGATTTTGGCTCAGGTCGTGATCTCAGGGTCCCGGGATGGATTCCTGCTTTGGGCTCCAAGCTCAGCTGGGAGTCTGCTTGGGATTCTCTCTCCCTCTGTCTCCCCAAATCTAAAATAAATAAATAAATCTTTAAAAAAAAAATCTAGGTCTCCTGAGGCTGCTCCTCTAAGCCCAGAGACTCCACCACCAGCCAAGCAGCCCCTTCTCCTCAGAAATCTGAATTTCAGCTCTGCGGGAGCCCTCCCTTAAATTCTCAATTTTAACACTCCCAGCTGCTTCCCTTTGTTCTTTCAATCCTATGGGTCTATGGGTGGTAGCTGCTTCCTGTTGTGGTTTCCTCCATGATATCTTCCAGTTCTTTTACCCTTTCATTGACCTTGTTAACAGCTCTATATTTCATTAACAGTTGTTCATTTTTTAATCTATTAAATTCTCTCTATTCAAGTAACCAGTAGTGGTATTGTCTCCTGAACAGAAGTGAACTCATAGAGAAAATATTGGGAATTAGAAAGTCTTAAATGAGCAGAAAATAGCAAAAAAGTGTCCAGGGCAACCAGTGGGGTCTTAAAAGGAATTTCCTAATCAAGAAAATCAAGGAAAGGCCAGATGTTTGATGAGGACGGTAAAGGGGTAAGTGTCATTTTATTGGGGGTTTAGGACTGAGGCTGAATCATCAATGAGTAGAAACCTGGCAGAGGAAGTCAGAGATTGGAGAGGTGTCCACTCTTGTGACTGTTAGGTCTCAGGACTCTGAGAGGCAGTACCCATCATGACCCCAGGATTCCCAGCACTCAGGCACCACTGAACTTTCCTGCTGTCTTCCAGAACTTTGAAAAGCACCCCTCTAGAGTTGGCCAAACAGAATTCCTTCACAATGTCACAGCGACCACCTGAGTTCCTGACCACAGAGGTATCTTGACCTGCTTCCAGAAATCCTCTGAGGCTAGATTCATTCCACAACTGCCATTTATCTTGCTCTTCTGGACTTGTCCCTTGAAAGTCCCATTCCTTGCTCTGCACCCTTGTGTCATTTCCATTATCAGTCCCAGGGCTGACAGGCATTTCTTTGTATTTGTGAGGAGAAATAAACAAATCTCTTTTCTCTTTACATCTCTCTCACCTCATGAGACCAATCTCCAATTATTCAGTTATTATTTCTCACCAGCTTCCTCCTTCCTAGAGAGTCCAAACTGCAGTAATATTCACATGATGGAATTCAAGCTCTGAGCCCTGAAGGTGCCATTGCTGGAGATTCCAGCCCAATCAGGCTCTTTCCACTGACTGCCCACCAATTCTCTCCAGTTATCTCGAACTAACAGCAGTTGCTTCATCAAGCCCAACAACCATGACAGATGGCACAATATATCACAAACTGAACAATAAATTCCACCATCACCACAACAAAAAGGCTCCAAAGTCTTCCAAACCTCTTGGACATGGAGCAAAAAGGACAAGAATTGTCTTTCCTATTTCCTTTCTTCTTCTAATTCTTCCACCACTTGTTCTCCATCTACCCATTCCACAATATCAAGGCCACCTTACAAAAAAACAAAGCAAAACAAAATTACCTCACTCGAGGGTGACAAAACATGAGAGATGCCTAACTCTGGGAAATGAACAAGGGGTAGTGGAAGGGGAGGTGGGCAGAGGGTTGGGGTGACTGGGTGATGGGCACTGAGGGGGACACTTGGCGGGATGAGCACTGGGTGTTATGCTATATGTTAGCAAATTGAACTCCAATAAAAAATATTTTTAAATAAAATTTAAAAAAATTTTAAAAATCACCTCACTCGAGGTATTATATACAACAATTGGAGATGAAAGGCATAACTTCTAGAACACTACAGGAGACCAAGTATATTTTAAATTGCTACTTCTAAGGGATGACAAAACAATAGCAACAATCCCCCTATGCTCCCTTTGATGTAACTGGGTAAAATTTATCAGAGAAGATAGGTCTAAGGTGTGGGAGCTGAGTGGCAACTACCCTTAGGATTTAGGTTAAGCTCTTCTCACCTTGCATATGTTTTGATTTAAAATAAGTACCTTTTGTTCTGCTTGACTCTCAGCTCCCAAATCTTCCCAACTCCAGTCTTCACGGAAGGCACCCTTGAAGTCCTTCCATTTAATGCAGAGTTCTTGAGCACAGCTTGGTATTTTCAACTAAATCCAGTAACAGAATTCAGGCTTCACTGGCCACACCCTATTTCTCCCACCCAGATATTTTTCGTTTTTGTCCAGCAAAGTGTCATCTGTTCCCAAGAAAGACAAAAAGAAAAAGAAAAATGTTTACTTAAACTAATACACTCTAAAGTGCTCAGTCCATTCTCACCAAATTTAAGATGCCTGAGACCCAGTTTTGATAGAGAATATTTAACTAACTTAACCAGTGAAGCTTTAGTTTTTTGTTTTTTGTTTTTTTAATCCTCACTTGTAAGAACATTAGGTTGCAGGTTACTGCTGTGCAGTAGAGCTGCTCTGGATGTATTTATTTTATTAATAAACCCACATTTACTGTGCCCTGTAAGATACAACATATTGTGCTAAATAATGTGTAGGTGCAAAGTAAAATATATCACAGATCTTCTCTCTCAGAAGTTTATAAATCAGATGAGATAGGTAGAGGGGATAAGATGTGAACATAAAACCCTATAATATGTGGTCCAACTAAGTTAAGTGCTGTAAAAAGCTACAAGAAAGGTTCTGTGAGAGTCCAGAGAAGGGGAGAAGTGTTGCTTCTTTTCTCCAAGAAAGGCTGCCTGGAGAAAGAGGCATTTCAACTGCCCTTTCAAGAGCAAAGAGAAAAGGGCCTTCACAGGCTTCGGAAGGGAAAAGAGAAGCTCCTTTGGGGAAAGGATGTTGTAGTGAATGGAAGACTAACAGGTAATGTTTCCTGAAGAATCTTGTACCTCTGAGCTCATTTGGATTGGCTTACTTTAAAAAAAAAAAAAATTTATTATTTTTTTTCAGAGAAATAGAGTGCCTGAGTGTGGAGGTAGGGAGTACAGGTAGGGCATGCAGAAGGTGAGAGAGAATCTTAAGTAGGTTCCATACCCAGCTTGGAGCTGGGCCCAGGACTTGAACTCATGACCCTGAGATCATGACCTGAGCTCAAATCAATAGTCAGGACACTTACCTGACTGAGCCACCCAGGACCTCGTCTGGACTGGCTTACTTTGATTTTGCCTAGTTTCAGAGTAATGCAGGTGATGTCTGCATACGTAGGTGAACCTTCTGTGCTTTCAATGTATCCAACATTTCTTAGATAAAATTATGCAATTGATCTTGTTCTCTCTCCCTCATCTGCCCTCCCCCCCCCTGCAAATAGTTCCTGGTAGGAGAGAATAATTAAAGCCAAGTCTAAAGATGTAAGGCCTCTAATTTTCTCCATTATATAACTAACATGAACCCTAAGCTACACACTGACTCCCATCAGAAACATCTGGGACAGTCCCTGTACTTGTTTCCTGGAAATTAGGTAAAAGATTTCCAGGTTAAGAGCAAACTTTAGTATCTCCTCAGCCACTTTGCCTAGAGAGTGACAGTTCCGTGTGCTTTAATGAAAGCAGTTCTCATTACTATGAAGTACAATTAACTGCTACTAGAAGAAAAGTTTCCCATTGGCCAAGATCCTTGACCTTCCCTTGTTAAATGATAAACTGAGGCAGGGACACCTGGATGGCTCATTCGGCTGAGTGTCTGACTCTTGATTTTGGCTCAAGTCATGATCTCAGGGTCATGAGATTGAGCCCTACATCAGGCTCTGCACTCAGTGTGGTCTCTTTGAGATTCTCTCCCTCTCCCTCTCCCCCTAAGGCCTGTGCTCTTTCTGTCTCTCTTTCTCTCTCTCTCTTTCAGATAAATAAACAAACAAAAAAATAAATAAAATCTTTAAAAAAAATTAACTGAGGCATATTAGATTTCTAAGACTTCATTTGAGCGAAAATGGATTCATAGTAGGCTGTGTGAACCCAGAAGTAGTTAGGAGCACTCCAGCACCTATAGGAGCCCTGGCGGAGACTTTATAGAGAAAAGGCAGAATCAAAGCATGGAAATTACTAGGGTGTCTACAGCTTACAGAGTTCCTTTATCTGGGAAAGCCTCACTTTTGATGGATTATCCTTAGGTTTTGATTTCTTAACCTTGAAGCACTGCAAGCTTAGGTTTTGGGTTTGCTTATATAGGCTACTAAGGTATTAAAGTCCCCTCTGTCTAATGACCTCCTTCTTTAATTTAATACCCTCAAACACAGATGCTAAAGGAAAAGAGGCTCCCCTGTTTTCTAGACCTTAATATGTTCCACTTGTTTTTTAAGTGACAGCAAACAACTGATCTGATTGGCTGTTTTTCTCAGAATTTGTTAGAGGACTGCATTGAGGAAATTAACCAACTGCTTGAGGATCACGTAAAATACTCAGTTTTATAGACATTAATTCTTCTGCCCAAGAGAACAAAAGATTTCTTCCATGCATAAATAAATTAGATTTGAGAACTGTATTTGTGAGCTCTATGACTGACATCATGCAAATCTTGAAAGGTGAATTCAACACAAAGCAAACAGAAATTAGGTAGCAGTAATAGTACTACCTCAGATCCTAGGATGCAGATATGTTAATAACCATTAGAGCCCTTCTGTTCCATTCCAATCTAATATTTTGCAGCACATGTTGCTTGTTGCTTGCTCACTGATAAAATGGCTGACTTGAGTGACTACCCAGAGAACATCTCCATTTGGAAAGAGATGACCAAAAAACAGCAAAACCATTTTACCATGCATTGAGGAAGAGGAAGAGGAAGAGGAAAAAGAAAAGAAGAAGAAGAAGAAGAAGAAGAAGAAGAAGAAGAAGAAGAAGAAGAAGAAGAAGAAGAAGAAGAAGAAGAAGAAGAAGAAGAAGAAGAAGAAACTAAGTATTTGCTGGGATCTCAGAGAAGGAAATGAACTCCAATCCTCATGCCCCTTAGATTTACACAGGATTGTCAAGAGCTGAAAAACTTCAAAGTAAAACAAAACTGTGGTTCAATTTTAGAAATATGAAGCATTTGGAGTAACTAATTTGGCCAAATATTTATGTTTTGGTGCATAGTTGAACCGCTTATCGGACCTTCAGGAATTCTTTGTTTTTCATTTTTGTTCTTTTATTTCCTCCATCTCCTCCTCCCCCCACTAGAAGCAAAACACCCTCTGGCAACAAAAGTTAAAGATGCTTCTCCATAGAGGCACCAAGCCAGGCCCAAGGGGGTTGATCTCAAGCCTCTGCCAACTGCACTCCAAGCATTAATTTTCCTTCCCCCATGCTCGCTTCTGGGAAGTGCTGGGAAATGTAGAAATCTCTAAGGCCTCCGTGGGAGAGAAACAGAAAGCTTTCCCCTGATAAGTATACCAACCCTCCTCTTTTATTGACTCACTTTAAAAGGCTGCTGTGGAGAGGCTGGCCTTTGTGTCTGTACAAACTGGGGCAGAGAGGTAAGCAGGAGCGTCCCCAGGAACGTCCAGGGACAGAGAACCAAACCCTTTGCCTCTCCTTCCATTACCAGCACTCTTTACCCTTCCTTGCCTGGGTCCCATGATCTCTCTTCAATCCTCACCTTGAAGAAATAGAAAACTGCTTAGAGAGAAGATGCCCATTTCCAAGAAAGAAGGATGGGTGACACTTTGTTTTTTACTCTCAGTACCCACAGGGGTGAGGGAGGCATTTTGGATAGCCTCTGCTGGAAATGATGCTGACACTGTGGATACTTATAAGACAGGACAGAGCAACTGCTATCTTCTTTTAGCTCCAGGTTGACCTCTGCTCTCTGGGAAGCCTGCAGTGACAAGTTCTGTATTTCCTATTACTTTCTTCCCCTCCCAGCCCTGGGGGCTGCTGAACCACACCAGAGATCCCTGGTGGGCCAGATCAGCTCCTGCTAGCAGAGCCCTTCTGCTCCCAGGCTCCACAGCCCACACTGTTTCAAGCACATTCCAGGACATTCCATAGCTGGGAGGCTGGGAGCCTGGAATGTCTGGAACCCACAGAGGAAAGGTGTCCCAGCATGCTCCCCCACCCCAACCAAAGTTCCCCAAAGATCTCAAAGCACTCTCCAAGGATGATTTCATTTTCTGATAGGTGTTTATTTCTATTTTCATTCCTACTATTAGTAATGACTCCCTTTTGTGTGAATGTCACTTTGATTGTTTCACATAACCTACCTATATCATGGTAAGAGTCTCATCATGGGAACCAAGAATTCAACTACCAATTGGATATTGTGGAAACTCCTTTCTAGCACACAGGACTGTGAAATTTAACGATGAGGTAGCAAGTGACTGCTCCAATTCTGTCCTTTGAAAGAAAAATATATAATGTGGGGCCCAGACATATATCATACATCTATCATGTGTGTGCATGTGTGTGAGTGTATGTGTGAGAGGGCACCAATGCTAATGTAGTCTTCAGGACTTCCATTTCCTCACCTATAAGATAAAGATAACATCTGCTTTACAAAGCTCTTGTGCTCTTGCTGCAGTGCCTAGAACATAATGGACACTTTATAAATATTTGTGGAATAAATATGTGGATGGATGGACAGATGTAACATTTCTGGGCTTATTTCCTCATTCTAAGCTTGCTGTTCTTGCTTCACAAGGCATTAAGAAGATTAAAGGATATCAAGCTTTTTAAAAATGCTTTTGACACCTGAAACTAATATAATATTATATGTCAATTATATGTAATGTCAATTTATTATATATTTAAATATGTTATACTTAACATAATATTTATTATACATTTAGATGTCAATTTATTGTAAAATAAATAAAATGCTTTTGGAAACTAAAAACTGACCATAATTATGTAAGATTATTATTCATGTGACTACTACTATAGGCATATTAAAACCTCATGAGTCTATTTCTCTTCTATGCAATGAGCACTAGACAAATCCCCAGTACGAATCAGGGAGGAGCTCTTCCCCTCTTTGGTTGTCGCTGTAACTTGGTTTCTATGTCCCACTCTCGTCTCCCCCATCTGAACTGAGTGCTTGAGGTTGGGGAGTTTCAGAGCTTTATAGGACAGCATATGGTTAAGAGCACCAGTCCTCGAGTCAAATAGCCTGAGTATGGGTCCTAATCCCACCACTTACTAAAGAACTTAACCCCACTATACCTAGTTCAATATACAATGGGGAGACTAGTAGAATCCATTTCATGGGGCTGCCATGAAGGTTGAAAAAGACCATACATGTAAAGCATTCAAAGGAGTGATTGCACATGGGAAGAACTCAATCAATATTACCTGTAACCACTGTTGGTACTATCATTATTGTTGTTGTTGTTATTATCCCATTTTTTAAAAGATTTTATTTATTTATTCATGAGCAACACAGAGAGAGAGAGAGAGAGAGAGAGAGAGGCAGAGACATAGACAGAGGGAGAAGCAGACTTCCCTGCGGGGAGCCTGATGCAGGACTCAATCTCAGGACCCCAGGATCTTGATCTTGACCTGAGCCAAAGGCAGATGCTCAAACGCTGAGCCACCCAGGTGCCCCTATTTATCCCTTTTTTTAATGGGGTATGCAGTCAGTAGATGAGAAAGATTGTAGTAGAAGGCCAGAGGAACAACGCAAACACCAAGAAGGTTGCCAGCAGTATGCTATGGATGCAGAGGGAGGAGACATCTTATTCAGCATCCTCACCACCTCCTCTGTGTAGTCTGCAGTTTGTCCCTGTGCCAACATACACAGATTTTAAAAATAATACCCCAGATTTCATCCGAGGAGTGCAGAGCCTAATGTGTCTCATGATGATCACACAATGCTTCCATTAATACAGCTCAGTTTGCGGAGCCATATCACAGTGTTGGCTCAAATCAAGCTTTTGGTCAAATAAGACCCCCAGGGCCTTTTTACATCAACTGCCGCCAAGTTACATGTTCTCCAGCCTGTATTCCTATAATTCATTTTGGGACCTAAAAAAAAGACTTTGCATTTATTCTTATTACATTTCATGTTGTTAGTTTTGGCTGGGCATTGCAGCATGTCAAGATAATTTTGAATCTTGATTCTGTCAACTATCTTATATCTTATTTCTATCCCCTCCAGACTTGTGTCACCAGCACATTTGATCAGCATACCTGCTACATCCTCATGCAAAACACTGATAAAAATGTGGACCAAAACAAGTGTAAGAGAATAGCTCAATATTTCAATTGCAGAACCCTCTGCTTACTTGAATGCATCCACTAATCATTTGAGATCTGCTTAAGCAGCTTTGAATTCATTGAGTAGTACCCCTATTTCACTTTTATTAAAAAGTGACTACCCAGAGAAGCCTTGCTGACAGCAAGATACACTGCATCTATAACATTGTTGAATATCATTTTTAAATTTTAAAATGTCCTGGAGTGCTGGAATCTCCTTTACACTTGATGAGAATGTCGATATCTACATCCACGTTACGGATAGAGAACCTAGGAGGTCTAGATTAACTTCAAAGTTATGCCATTTGGCTACCACTCTTAGGGTCCCATTTTAGGCTTTAATTTGAAGGGTGTACTTGTTAGGATATGCTATCTGATGTTAAAACAAAACAAAACTACCAAATCCAAGTTGCCTTAAGGCAACAGAAGTTTATTTCTCACATGAACTCACATGAAGTGCTCCTGATTGATAGGCTGCCTACTGTGTCATTCTGGAAACCTAGTTTCTTCTGTCTACGACTTCACTCTTTTCTTGGTCCTTGGAAACCTCTGCATTTAACTGCTAAAGGAAAAAAAAAATAGAGACAATTACAGGTGGAGTGTTTCTGCACTCCATATTCACCTCTGAATATGTCACATGGTCCAGGCATGGAGTATTGTACGTCACCTCTGAGTATGTCACTGGTTAGAACTCAGTCCTTTGACCACCTCCACCTCCATGGTAGGCTGGGAAGTGTAGTCTAATTATGTGCCCAGCAAAAAGAGGAAATCAGTATGAGGAACACTAAACCTAGCTCTAAAAGAGACAGCAAATATAATTTAGGTGAATATACATTCTATTTCAGGTCAAGTATGGGGATAAACCTGCCAGAAGGAGGTTTGATAGATCAGGACCTGTAAGAGTTTGGTTCTAATTTCAAGTCCATCATTTACTGAGTAACAAAACTGTAAGATTTCTTGGTCTATGAAGTACTGTCTTAGCACATTTCATCTAGCCCTAGCCCAGTGCCTGGCACATAGGTGGCACTATAAGTATTTGTTCAATCATTGAGTGAGTATATGAATAACTTTTCTGGACTTTACTTATTTCCAAATTTTCTCTAACTACCATACAGGCTGTTGTAAAGATCAAATGGGCTGTGGCTATAAAAATGCTTTGAAAGCTAAAAGTCATTATACAAAATAGAGAGTATAAATTTTACTCATATTTTTACAAAGTTGTGCCATTTATGTCACATTCTATGCTTTTTTTTTTTAAAGATTTTATTTATTCATGAGAGACACATGGGGGGGCAGAGACATAGGCAGAGGGAGAAGCAGGCTCCCTGCAGGGAGCCTGACGTGGGACTCAATCCCAGGTCTCCAGGATCATGCCCTGGGTGGCCGATCTGCTGAGCCACCCAGGCTGCCTCACATTCTATGTTTGATCTCCTCTGCAGTTTTCCCTTATTGCACACAGTAGAAAAGAGACAATCTCTAAAACCATACAAGGTAAAGTTCTACCCCAGTTGTTTTTTTCTATGGCTTGAAGTCCAATTCACCAATGTCTCCTCTCTAGTTAAATTTCAGAAGCAGGTGTAAGTGCCTATTGAGGTCAGGACACATGGTAAGATTTGGGGTGAAGTACGAATTAATCCAACCCACACTAAAACAGATAAAAATACTTGTCCTGTAGTTGAGAATCCATCTGATAGTTTTATATACCATATAGAACTTACCTAATTTTTTAAAAGTACACTGAACTGTTGAACAGAGAAAAATCAAAAACATTACTAAAGCCAGTAGAAAATATATTTAATTAGAGGCTGGATTATAGATGACCTTAAATGCAAGGACAGCGAATTTAAACTTTATTCCACAGGGAACAGGGAGGCTATGAACAGTCACTAAGCCAGAAAAATCACATGGTCAAAGTCGTATGTTAGAAAGATGTATCTGAGAGATGGTATCCTAGACAACTCAGAGGAAAATGCAAGAAAGGGCTAATACAGGAGTCTTTGCATAAGTCATAGGGGCTGTAGCAGGGGAAAAGATAAAGCATAAATGAAAGGACTTCTAATTCTGATAATATGGCATGCTAACATAACTTGAAAACTGTCCCTTCAAATATGCCTACAATGGCAGGATAAAATGCAACAACAAAAAAATGTTAAGATTTTACTTATTTATTCAAGAGAGAGAGAGAATGGGGACACACACACACACACAAACGAGTGAGGGGAGGGGCAGTGGGAAAGGGAGAGGGAAAGAATCTCAAGCAGTCTCTGCACTGAGTGTGAAGCCCCATGTGGAGCTCAATCTCATGACGCTGAGATCATGACCTCAGCCAAAACCAAGAATCAGACACTTCATTGACTGTACCACCCAGGTGCCCCAACAAAAAAATATTTTAAAAGCAAATTCAAGATCATAGGAAAGAAAGGAAAATCACAGAAGGACAAAGACTGAAACCAAGTAAGTCAACATGTAAAGTGATGTTCCATTTGCCCTCAGAATTGGAGTGAGTCACACATCTTCGTGACCCTTAGGACTTGGATTTTAATGACTACAGGAGATCAGGCCTTGAGCCTTCACAAAATGGGGGTAGGGATGAGACTATTATACGAAGCCAAGACCCTTATAGGCCCGAACCCACTGGGGAAAATACTGACCCCTCCCTGCCACCATCCTTCTAAATTCCCCAACCAGCATAGTAAGAGGACACAGAAATTCATTTGTCTCTCTTTGTGGAAAAAAGTCTTTCCTGAGAATATGAAACCCTGGACCTGGTCTACACATGAATTTGGTTTTTAAAATTTCCCTATTGGAATGGCCCAGAAACTTTCAAGCCAAGAAATTAATGTAAAAACTGATCCCTGGCTAGTAATATTTTGGGAGTGCCTGGCAGAAGCAATTGCAAAAACACTCTAGAGAGACATTCCACGGTTCAGAATACAGTTAGTTTCACAAAAATAAGCAAGCCCCACACGAGATGAGCTCACAATAAAAGAAATGGCATAATACTGAAGGGACAAATCCATCATGGGCAAGAATCAGTAGGAATTCACCACTATCACTCCCACCACCAAGAGAATGGAGCTACTACAACAATCTAAAAGAATATTTAAAAAGGCATGTTTAGAATAAAAACACTTCAAAAAGAAAGAAATCCACAAGGTGCCATGACAAAAAAAGTTTTTTTTTTGAAGATGAAATAGTAATTTTAGAAATAGTTACTGAAATTGAAAACTCAGTGGGCAGACTAAACAGTAGATTAGACATGTCTGAAGAAAAATTTGTGAACGAGGATCCCAGAGAAATAACAAGATAGAAAATTTGGAAGGGAGATTAAGATAGAAAAGCTAGCATGCGAAGGTTCAATTAAGTCTAAAAGGATTTCTAGAAATGAAGGAGAAAGAATGGGGCTGAGGCAGTACTGGAAAAAGTAATGGTGAGAATTTTCTAATTTGATGAAAAAATAAATCCTCACAATGAAGCAACATATATATATATATAAAATATACTTATATACAAATGCATTTATATATTTTAAAACATATATATTATTTAAAATATATATATTATAACATATTTATATTATTTATAATATAGTTTATTTATATTATATATTTGTTATTTATAACATACTTATGTATATAATTGATATTATGTATAATTTATAATTATTTGTAATTACAATTTATAATTTATCAATGTTACACATTTATTTATATTTTGTATATATTTTATACATTTATAATATATACTTAAAATATATTTATGCTTTATTGGAATATATTTATAAACAAAAGATATTTATTTATAGTGTAATTATTATAGTTATTGTAATTTGATGAAAAAATCCTCAAGATGTGGTGTGTGTAGATATATATGTATAAAGATATACAACATAGTTATATATATAAATATTTATATTTATATATTTATAAAAGTGTATCAATATTATGTATGTATAAATGAATCCTGGGTAACATATATAAAAATTTGTCAAGGGCCATCTTTTTTGGTGGTGATGTAGTGTACCATCAAACACCACCAGTGGTAGTTCTCTAAGGAGTTAAGGCCATCTTGACACAGTCGTCATTAGCCGAATCAGTCGCCACAGGCTAGACAATGTATTGTTTAGCTTTGTTCTCTAAGGGATGGTGAGTGGCACTCACTTGGTCTCTGTTTGAGATAGAAATTTCTCTTTGAAGAGTGATGAATGAAACGCAAGGGAGGGATCCTGTTTCTTTGTGTCTCCACCCTGCAAGGTTCCGTCTGGGAGTAGACAGGACGTGGAGTAGCATGAGGGCAGTGGCAGGAGCCGGGGTGTGCACCTAGAGGTGTGCATTCATCTTTAGCTCTACCTCCACATGTACATGCATATCTGTACAAAGAGCTCTAAGTACATAAATGCGCTATCTTCTTTGGCTGGGTCACATTCTAAACCAGAATTTGAGACTCCCTTCATAGGTTTTCACTGATCTTATGCCCTCCATTAAGAGATTTGGGGACCTCATCTATCTGCTCCAGATATAATCCAGTTATTATTCTCTCCATTTAAGGGAGATATTTGGTTTGGGCTTTTGATGTTGGTGGAGATGGTTCTTTTTTATTTTTTTAACCTGAATTTCTTTTTTTTAAATTTTTTTTTATTGGAGTTTGATTTGCCAACATATTGCATAACACCCAGCGTTCATCCCGCCAAGTGCCCCCCTCAGTGCCCATCACCCAGTCACCCCAAGTCCCCGCCCACCTCCCTTTCCACTACCCCTTGTTCATTTCCCTTGTTAGGTGTCTCCCATGTTTTGTCACCCTCACTGATATTTTCACTCATTTTCTCTCCTTTCCCCTTTATTCCTTTTCACTGATTTTTATATCCCCAAATCAATGAGACCATATAATGTTTGTCCTTTGGTGGAGATGGTACTTAGAGCAGAAAGTGTCCTCTGCCTTCACTCCTTTTCTTCCACAAGGCACAGAGAGGACAAAAACTTACATTACATTTCCCGTGGAAAGCACTATATCCAGGAGGCCAAAAACCCCTCAAAAAGGACTGTTTAAAAAAAAAATGACACTGTATCTGGTCATTCCTCTCCTTCCTAGGATTTGAGGTATGAGTAGCTTTTCTAGATTTCTTGTCAGTGTCTTTGTGGATTTTTTTCCTTTTAGTAGCATTCTCACCAGCTTCCCATAGGGCACTCATCAGTGTCCCCGAGATATTTCTCCTAGGTTACTCTCCAGGACTCTATCAGACCCCTTATAACATGGACCTCAGCTGTGATCTCAGGAGCCACCAGGGCACTGAGCTTTTTCAGAAGACTACAGTGAGCTTCCAGGTCTGCAGGCAGCACTCTCCCAGCTAGAAGTTCACTCTCCCCCAGGTACCACACACTGCCAGACTAGGGAAGCAGTACAATGTCCACAAACGCTGCCTTGTCTCAACTGACATCCCTTTTTATTCAGTGGTTTCCTCTGAGGAGCTTGTTATATGTCTCTACCTCCCGTAACTATCTCAGATAGCCACAACATTTTACAAAAAATTTCAAATTCAACTTTCAAGTGCCTTATGGTTATAGGATAACATGTTAAACTAAGTCCCAGGAGCAATCATAGAGACCGCATAGTACTTAGAATAAGTGTATACATTTATTTCCCCTAAGAGCACAAAGCTCCACCTACACACACACACACACACATACACACACACACACAGAAATACCATTCCTTTAGGAGTGTTTGACGGTTATCCAAATAAGTGTCCTGCATGATACACACACACACTCACCAGATAATATTCATATATGGTATTACTATCCAAGTTTAAGTTCTAAGGTTTATGTCAATATTTCACTCACCCAAACTCAGTTATTCAAATATCCTGAATGGAGTTTATTATATATTTTTCTAGCAAGACCCCTCCAAATGAACTAATGTGTATAAATTTTGAATTACGTGCTATGAGGAGGTGATACATCAATACTAAGGCACTTCAAAGAGAAACACTTGTGCTGCATCTACTAGACACCAAATATCTTAATGAAAATTGAAAACAGTGACTCTCAAACACTAATTTTCTATGCGTCCAGATGGCTGGCATCATCTGAAGTGTCTGAGTGGTACAAAATGATTCACTCTTGAAGAACAAAATGAGTAAGTTTTCTCATGAATTTTTAAAAAAGAAATTAAAATCTAGCAGCTTTGATATGGTTTTTAGAAATTATTTATAGGAAACAATGTTTCATTTGATGATTACCCTTGGATATACAAAGGAACTAGAAGTGTGTTCATTTTCTGTATGTGCCTCTCCTCAGGCTTTGCAGGCCCAAGAATTACTTGTTTCCCTGCGTATTAACCGGCTTCCCCTCTATAAGTCTCTGGTAATGTCGCTGTTGCAGATCAGCAGCCTCCTAAATTTTAATACTTATTAATATAAATAACGGCATAATATGTTCTAAATCCATGGTATAACACTGTATCAGATTTATTATATAATAATGTATGGATTCAATGATATATAATAATTACATAGCTTGTATGTCATAATTATGGTATATAATTTAATTACCTGACATATTAAGCATCCAGTATGTCACCTACAACATGTATACAAAATATAGTCATTGATGTCAAGAAATTCACAATTTTATCAGAGAGCATTTTGACTCCCTGCATGGCATAGAAGAGTCCTTGGAAGGGAGCCAGTTCCCCGGATGGAATTTACAAAGCTGACAAGTATGTGTGTGTGCTGCTGTCCCGCCCACTGCAGGAGCCGGGGATCCTCTAACCCTACCCCTGACTGCAGAGGAGTCTGTCAAATTCTTGTGTTTCATGTCTTAGGAAGCCTATTGTTGGAGCACAACAAGGCACCTTTCTTCAGAACCAGTTTTTTCAATAATAAAGTATTGTTTTGATCTTATCTGCCACTTGTCCCTCTCAAGTGGGGAGAAGGGTGTAATTTATTGGGGCCTCGCCAATCCCAGCAGGGATAAGACAGGTAACAGGTAATTATAATACAAAGCACACTGTGATCAGTGCAGTGTGAGTTCCAAAGTAGAGATCCTTAGCAAAGGAGAACTCATGTCCCTCAAGAGAATTACAAAGTAGCAGAATCACAGTGGAGACCTTTGGGGGGGCATCCTACTTCAGAGCTTGTTATAATTTTTTATACACAGTATATAATCCAATCAATGAATTAGTTATCAACTAAATCATAAATAAATAAGGACATTAAATCATTTTTGAGTTAGAGTTTTTGTCTCTTGCTGTTGGGTGTAAAACTACCGCATGTGATTGTATACTGGTGGATAAATTAAAAAAAAAAAAAAAAAACAACTGGTTGAGGGGTAAAAAACTCATGGGAAATAAAAGTGGAGAGGTAGTTTGAAGTTAGAGGTAGAGGATCCTATATTTATTGTGTGCATTTGAGTCTTTATGCTTTAGGCCTTAGGCAACCACTGAGTGGTTGAGCAGAGAAATAACCAGCTTAGATGTGTGCTTCAGGGATCTATATGGTAGTGGTGTGTGGGGGCATAAGGTTCAGCTCAGGAGGGGAAGACAGGAAGCAGGAGGAAGTCAGATTTTGAACTAGAGGGTATTAGCAGGAATAAAAAGGAAAGGATGAACACAAAAGATCTGTGTTTCTAACAAAATTAATAGAACCTGACTACTCATCAGATGTGGGACAAAAGAAAGGGGGAGAATTAAAGATTCTATCAAGGTTTTGAGCTGGTGCAATGAGAAAGATCTTAACAGAAATGGGAGGAATAAATGTTCAGGAAAGAAAATAACGATTGAGATTTGAGTGTTAAAAGCAACACATAGGTAGAACACACGTGTAGAACTTCCAACGAGGAGGTGGCCAGGTTGAAGACGCGGTTTCAGAAATGAGTCACAAACAAGGAAGAATTAAAGCCATGAGACTGAACGGGTTTACCAAGAGGCCTTACAGAAGTGAGGGTGGAGGGGGATGGGGTAACTCGGTGACCGGCACTAAGGAGGGATGAACACTGGGTGTTAGGCAATATGCTGGCAAATCGAATTTAGACAAAATATTTTTTTAAAAATGAAAATAACAGTTAAAAAAAAGAAAAAAAAATAAAGAAAGAAGTGAGAATGAAGTAGAGGGCCAAAGGCAGGTTCTTAGGGGAAACCTACATTTCAAGCTGGAAAAGAAGATGAGACACAGGGATAAAAGGAGACGTGAGAAATTATTCTCCGGGAAGCCTAAGGAGGTGAGACTTTCACAGGCAAGGGAAGGTGAGTAGGATGCGCCATAGGGTCAATCACATAAAACCACTAGGCAAAAACACTGCATTTGGTGTCCAGCTAGTGACCTTTAAAAAAATCATTATGGAGTGGCAGGCCACTGCCCAGGTGGCCATGGCCAAAGCAGACGTGTGACCTCGGCGTGCAGCGACATCAGCTCGCAGTTTGGGTACCCAGCCACCGGGTCAGGGGACTAGTGCACAGGTCCAAGTTTGCCGAGCTGGCGGGCAGCACCGTGGGGCTGGAGGGCACGCGTGGGGCCGGCCGGGATGGGGAGGGGTCTCGGGAACGCCAATGCCCGAGACGGCCCGCAACCCTCAGGCGTGCCTGGGCGCCCCCCGCGCCCCTGGCCTGGGTGTTGAGAGAGCCGCCTGTGGGAAACCGCTGGAAGGCAGCGAGGCGGGGTTCAGCACCGCGGCTTCGGCACTGCGGGTCTGAATCCGCTTCCCAGGCCAGCTTATCTGTGCCCGCCTGGAATGCTCAGGTCTGCAGCCTCCAAAGCCTCGTCCGCTGGCCTGTTCGGAGAAGAAGGAGGAGGCTTCTAAGAAAGCCTCTAAGGAAACCTCCCAGGGAGGGGGAAGTTTTGAAAGACTGTTGGATCCACTTCTGGATGCTCTCTTCTGTCCCATTGATCTGTGTGTCTGTTTCTGTGCCAGCACCACACTGTCTTGATGGTCACAGCTTTGTAGTACAACCTAAAATCTGGCATTGTGCTGCCTCCATCTGAAGAAAGTCCATGGTATTTTGATAGGGATTGCATTAAACGTGTAAATTGCCCTGGGTAGCATTGACATTTTCACAATTTTAATTCTTCCAATCCATGAGCATGGAATATTTTTCCATCTCTTTGTGTCCTCCTCAATTTCTTTCAGAAGTGTTCTATAGTTTTTAGGGTATAGATCATTTACCTCTTTGGTTAGGTTTATGGTCAACTAATATTTGACAAAGGAGGAAAGACTATCCACCAAAAGAAAGACAGTCTCTTCAATAAATGGTGCTGGGAAAATTGGACATCCACATGCAGAAGAATGAAACTAGACCACTCTCTTGCACCATACACAAAGATAAACTCAAAATGGATGAAAGATCTAAATGTGAGACAAGAGTCCATCAAAATCCTAGGGGAGAACACAGGCAACACCCTTTTTGAACTTGGCCACAGAAACTTCTTTCAAGATCCATCCACAAAGGCAAAAGAAACAAAAGCAAAAATAAACTATTGGGGCTTCATCAAGATAAGAAGCTTTTGCACAGCAAAGGATACAGTCAACAAAACTAAAAGACAACCTACAGAATGGGAGAAGATATTTGCAAATGACGTATCAGATAAAGGGCTAGTTTCCAAGATCTATAAAGAACTTCTTAAACTCAACACCAAAGAAACCAACAATCCAATCAAGAAATGGGCAAAAGACATGAACAGAAATCTCACAGAGGAAGACATAGACACGGCCAACATGCACATGAGAAAATGCTCCACATCACTGGCCATCAGGGAAATACAAATCAAAACCACAATGAGATACCACCTCACACCAGTGAGAATGGGGAAAATTAACAAGGCAGGAAACCACAAGTGTTGGAGAGGATGCGGAGAAAAGGGGAACCCTCTTACACTGTTGGTGGGAATGTGAAGTGGTGCAGCCACTCTGGAAAACTGTGTGGAGGTTCCTCAAAGAGTTAAAAATAGATCTGCCCTACGACCCAGCAATTGCACCGCTGGGGATGTACCCCAAAGATACAGATGCAGTGAAACACTGGGAGGCCTGCACCCCGATGTTTCTAGCAGCAATGTCCACAATAGCCGAACTGTGGAAGGAGCCTCGGTGTCCATTGAAAGATGAATGGATAAAGAAGATGTGGTTTATGTACACAATGGAATATTAGCCATTAGAAACGACAAATACTCACCATTTGCTTTGACGTGGATGGATCTGGAGGGTATTATGCTGAGTGAAATAAGTCAATCGGAGAAGGACAAACATTATATGGTCTCATTCATTTGGGGAATATAAATAATAGTGAAAGGGAATAAAAGGGAAAAGAGAAAAAATAAGTGGGAAATAGCAGAAAGGGAGACAGAACATGGAAGACTCCTAACTCTGGGAAATGAACTAGGGGTGGTGGAAGGGGAGGTGGGCGGGGGGTGGGGGTGACTGGGTGACGGGCACTGAAGGGGGGCACTTGATGGGATGAGCGCTGGGTGTTATGCTATATGTTGGCAAATTGAACACCAATAAAAAATAAATTTATTATTAAAAAAATAAAGGTTCATATGATTCTGAAAAAAAAAAGAAAAAGAGACTGTTGGATGAGACAGTAATATTTACTGAGAAAACTGAGAAGTCAAGTATAGAAGGAAGCACTACTTCGAGCCAAAAAAATAAAATTCTGTTGCTTAAAAAAGAAAAAAAGTAATGCTTAGGGTCCCCGGGGTGGCTCAGTTGGTTAAGTGTCTGCCTTTGGCTCAGGTGTGATCCAGGATCCTCTGGATGGAGCCCGCATCCGGCTCTCTCCTCAGCCGGGAGTCTGCTGTTCCCTGTGCTCCTCACCCTGCTCATGCTCTCTCTCTCCTCTTTCTCTCAAATAAATAAATAAATAAAAATAAAAATAAAATTTTAATGTAATGCTTAAAAGGGGATAATGTGCAGCGGCACTGGGCTAGCTCAGTTGGTAGAGCTTGCAACTCTTGATCTCCGGGTTGTGAGTTCAAGCCCTACCTTGGGTGTAGAGACTCCTTAAAAAAATAGTCTTTAAAAGGTGTCTGGGGGTAGCCCGGGGGCTCAGCAGTTTAGCCTTAGGCCTGGGGCCTAATCCTGGAGACCTGGGATCGAGTCCCATGTCAGGCTCCCTGCATGGAGCCCGCTTCTCCCTCTGCCTGTGTCTCTGCCTCTCTCTCTCTCTCTCTCTCTCTCTCTGTGTGTGTCTCTCATGAATAAATAAATAAAAATCTTTTTTAAAAGTTTTAAAAGGTGTCTGTGTGTGTAAGGGGGAGGGGATATGCATTTGACATGTTAAAGAGCTTATTCCTGAACCAAAACACTTACCACCACTGTAAAATGTTTTCAAGGCTTCAGTCTCCTATCTAGCATTGAGTATTTTCTCTACTAAGAAAACCACTTAGGTAGGGAGCAAGCTGTAGTCCTTGAGTAATCACAAAGGAGATATCAAAGAATCCAGCTTCCTCACCTAAAGCTGAAGCTTCACACAGTGGATGATTCAGGTACTGAGGATGTAGAAACTAAAATGCTGACTCTGTGATCATTGTTACTTGCTGTGAATTGACCTGAAAATCTATACCCACTCTCTCTACCCAGCCATTACTCAGCTATATAATCTCACTCTGGGTACCTGAAACATGAGATCACTGCCAAAGATAAACCAGTGATCCATGCCACCACTCTGGCACAGCTGCTACGCAAATGGTAGGTGTTTGTTTTAAGGACACTCTCCTTCCCATCCTGTTCAATTCC
The DNA here is from genome assembly GCF_048164855.1 of Canis lupus baileyi. NCBI lineage: Eukaryota > Metazoa > Chordata > Mammalia > Carnivora > Canidae > Canis > Canis lupus. The sequence continues at coordinate 49,146,725 of NC_132852.1, read as the reverse complement.
TGTATCTTTTTATTTTTTTTTCAATTCGGGGGGCGGGGGGAAGGCTGATGTAGTATTCTTCACTTTAAACTTATTTGATTCTTCTTAAAAGAACTTATCCCCTTTTAGCTGTCTTTGCTTAATGGATGAAATTAGATAAATGTTGATATTTCTATGATTCATGTAATAACTTCTCCCTACCCATTTCAAACCCTACAATTTTGTAAGTTAAAAAACAATGGCAGTAAAAGTTTTAAGAGTTGCTGGCAATAAATAAAATAATGAAAAGAGTCCCGAAATTTTAGGCTTTTGGTTTATTCAAATCCATTTAATTAGGGGGGAAAAAAACTATTAAGAATGTAGCTTTTCACTTTAATTGTGGAAACACTATAATAGTATCCCAAGCTGTGATTAAACTGACCTTAGATTTCACAGTAATAAGCTAGGAAAGGTGAATTTGTGTGTGAATGGAAAAGGCCCAGGTCCCCTTCATCTATGGCAGGTTATTTGTGGTGGTTTAGAATTAGCTCATTTGTACCCTTACCCTTAGACAGAATCCACATATTAACCTTCCTACTAGCCTCGGTCCTAAAGAGACCTTATTTTCACTCTCCAATGCCTTTTAAGAGTGTTGAGTGTAAAGTATGTTATCACGAGGACACAATGCTACTGCCCCAAAGTCAAAGAAGTCACTTCTAATCAATCACCACTGGCAAATATAAAAAAGCAATCTTTCTTTTTTCTAAAAGAGTCTTGCCCAACAGCATCACCATTGCTGCATGGTTTGTAGGGTCTCCCTTCCCTACTAAAGAGGAAGAGACACATACCAGAGAAGGGGCATGCAAGTTCCAACTCATGTGCCAGGAAGTACATTCTGGAGAGTCAATTTTTCATCCGCCCAACTGTGTAGCAGCTGCATGGCACAGTCTTCCACGTGTGCCAAGCATGATGTAGGATTGATTCTCTGTCCACAATCACTTCTGCCAGTCCTAAAGAGCTGCCGGGTCCCTATCACATATCTCTCCTGAGCACTCTGTGGTAATCGGGACATGATGATATTTACTGAACTTTCTTATTCTAGGACATTCTCCAGTAGTTCAAGGAGCTTGAAAGATACATCTCTTCCTTTCCCTTACTCCATCCTTGTCTTTACTTCCCACACTTACTGTAAAATGTTAATAAAATAAATTTAAATCACGTAAATCCCATCAACAGAGAGAGAGAGAGAGAGAATGAGAGAGAGAGAGAGAGAGAGAGAGAGAGGCTTTTCTTTGGGTCTCTGCACTCTAAATCCAGAAATCTCACCACCCCCCCACCCTCACTCCTTCCCCTCCCACCCCCACACAAATGCCAGCCTGTCTGACATACAAAATCTGATGACTCAGGAAAGCCAAAAGTCTATTTTAATCCTAAAATTACCGTCTACATTGCTATTTTGTAACTTGTGTTATTCCTAATTATGGTATTAACCAGTCAATGTTTTAATTTTTTTCTAATGCTAGAAGATGAATAAGGCCAAAAACTTATAAATAGACCAACCCACATTACTAGTTTCTGCGTTTCTTCAAAACACAGGATGCCAGATAGAAGACATCTTTTGAGATATAATCTGTTATCAGTCTAAGTGCCCTAAGTCTGAGTTTTTTAAGAGGCTTAAATCACGGCGCGATGCTTGCATTACTACTCGTAAAGCCTGTTTCTGCTGATAGTACCTGACTGACTCTCTTCTGATGATGAAAAAATTGGGAAGTTAGAGTCATGGCATGATGCATTTGACAGAAGCATTTCTGTCTTTCTCCACCATTGTCTGCTCTGTTGGGAAAACCGAAGGATTACTTGATGCTCTTTCGTTTTACTTCTCCTTATGGATCTTCTAATGTTTCTGGTGTTTGAGTTATATTTAGAATCAGACACTGTGGGTGCTTGAGAAAGAGAGAGAGAGACAAAGAGGGAGAACAGAAAGAGAATCAGGATGAGATTTAAATCCTGGTTTGGATTCTGGCCTTTTCTGGGAAAGGGTGGTCCCCCAGAACTAAAACTCATCCTTTACTTCAGGGCTAGCAAATTCCCCAGCAGAAACAGCCGTGGTAACCTCCTGGCTTCATGTCAGTGACTATTCAGGCTTAGGTGGAGCTTTGTGAATCCCTCTCTCCAGCAAGAAGTCTCTGGGGCTTACAATCTACAGAGCCTGCCTTCCAGAGGCTCCCATCCACCTGTTGGATCCTTCACCCAGACATCTAGATGTAGCAATGGCACCAATAGCTTTCATTTCCTCTCATCTGGAGCTTGCCTCACTGAGGTACATATTGCTGACTTTGCTTCCCATAGGCAGCAAATAATTTTCCATATCTCCTTAAGGATCACTCACATATTCCTTAATACTGTCCCCTCTTCCTCCACTTTATCCTTGGATCTCAAGGTGGCAGACAGAGGCTGCCAGGTTTATTAGGTATGAAGGTATTTGGTAAGTCCTTCAGAGCCCTAAAGTCAGAACCAGTCTGCACACAAGGATTAAGGTCCACCAGCCAAGAAGAAGGAGGCCCTTGGCCAAGGGGTGATTTATGCTGCACCAGCCTTCCGAATCCTTCCTATGTGTCCCTTTAGAAGAGTTCCTACCTGGACTCAGGACTGCCCTCCATGGGCTGTGTGCCATGCACTGGACCTGGGCTTCTTCCTCCCTTGCATCAGCATTTACCTGCCGTGTCCTTTTTCTGTCCCTCCTCCCTAGGTGAGAGGCAGCAAAGGACACAGACTAAACAGGTGGGCATTGGAGACCAATTCTGAGGGTTTGAATCCCAGCTATGCCACTTAGCAGCTGTGCAACCTTGGGCAAGTTACCTGACTTCTCTGTCCCTCACTTTAGTCATCTGTAGAAAAGGAATAATAATAATAATACCCTATGACAGGGCTTTTATGAGGAATGATGAGTTAAACTGTGCATGAAGCATTCTGTAGTACCAAAGAAGTCTGAGTTACTACTTGAAAAACTCACTCCTCAAAGGTGTTAAAAGTGATAACTGTTTTATGCCTTGTCACTTACATGGTTTTTGTATTTTAATGAGATCTTTGTGGAAAAGGTCCAAGGAATTAACTTCAAAGAATAAAACAAGAGAGACAATGCAGAGATCTTCCATTACTCTTAAATCATACTAATGCAGCTGTCCAAAACACTGGCCTTTCCAGCCAGATATTCTCTAATCTAATACTTCCTTTCGGTCAAGGAGAATGAGGGTGCCTGCTTAAAAATCATCACAGATCAAAGACTTAATTAATCCAGGAAGCAAGCTGGTCAGGACTCAAACAGGGTCAAAGTCATTCCCTACACTAGAAGTACATATAACTACCTTTCAATCCCTTTTTAGATTTTATTTTTTCTCATCCTGGACACAAAAATTGGTAGCCAATAGGATGTCCATAAAGGAAAAAGTGTTAGTAAAGAAAATTACCAGAAATAGGAAGTTAATAACACAGACGATTTATTCCCGAATGACCTCATAATTCTCAAATATGTCTGACTACAAGGTATTTCTTAGGAATAAAAGGAAAGAAGAGCTTAGCTGCGTGCCAAAACTAGGTCCTGAAGAGTACATGATGGGTCACTAATGCTAAGATCTCCCCTTCGCCCTGCCCTCATGACTCCCTAACTTTGGTAGATCTGAAGTCATGGAATGGACCCTTGTCAATTACTATCATCATCATCATCATCATCATCATCATGCTGTTCACATTCTGCACTTCCTAGTTTGGAGATTTCTTTCCCTATACATCTTAATGCAAAGCAAAACTTGCTTCCCATCACAAAGCTGAAGCCACTCTCCCAACCTCTCTTGCACTCAGAGCTCAGACCATGACCAAGACTGTCAGTTGGACGCATGCGACATAGCCGTTAGCTAGTGGTACAAAGAGGCAGAGGTGAGGAATATCCTTGCTGGGAGTTGGCAGCAGCAGTGTCAACAAAGCTGACTTCCTAGGGGCAGCAGAGGCTGAGAAGCAACAGTTCCACCTGGGACAGGACTTCAGAGCACAGGCTGTGGCCTCCAACATTATCCTCGCGAGATGGGCTCTGGAGCAAGATGTTGGCTGTGGTCCTGACTGCTGCCAGGCCTCATTTGTTCCTGCTCGATTTCTAAGACAGGTTCTGTAGTCTGTGAAATACACAATATCCTTTTATTAAATGCTTTTTCTGCTTAAATCGACCACATCTGTTTCAGTTGTTTGCAACTATAAAACCCTGACTAATACAACTGGTGAGGCAAGATTTTTACTATGATGGCTGGGACTGCCAGCTGTCTGCCAATGCTCTCCATTTCATCTTTTGGTAATAGAACTTGGAAGTTAGCTGTATCCTCAGCAGCACTAGGCCCTGATCTTAAAAAGAAAGAGTGGATGCTAGTTGTTTCATTTGTGTCTCTTCTGGGTCAGTTGAATTGATGGATTTTTCTTCTCATTATGTGTTGGGTTGGTTTTTTTTTTTTTTCAACTTTTTTGCATGCCTGGTCATTTTTTGATTTGGATGTTAAACATTGTGAAGTTTATCTTGTTGGGTGCTGAATAATTTTGTATTCCTATAAATATTCTTGAGTTTTGTTCTGGGATATGGTTAAGCCACTTGGTATATTAATCTCCTGATGCCACTGTAACAAATTATCTCAAATTTAGTTGCTAAAACCGTAGGAATTTATTCCTTCACAGTTGTGGGGGCCAAAAGTCTGAAACCAAAGTGTCAGCAGGTTATCTCCAGGGGGTCTAGAACAGAATCCTTTTCTTGCCTTTTCAGCTTCTGATGGCGGTGGCGCCTGACATTCCATGGCTGGATCAGTCCAATTGTAGACTCTGCCTTCTTTCCATTGCTCTCTCCTCTTTGTGAATCTAATCTCTCTTTGCCTTCTCCTTCTTCTTTTTTTTTTATTTTTGTTTTTGTTTTCTTTTTTTAAAGATTTTATTTATTTATTCATGAGAGACACACAGAGAGAGAGAGAGAGAGAGAGGCAGAAACATAGGCAGAGGGAGAAGCAGGCTCCATGTAGGGAGCCTGATGTGGGACTCGATCCCGGGGATCCAGGATGGTGCCCTGAGCTAAAGGCAGGCGCTAAACCACTGAGCCATCCCGGGATCTCCTCTTCTTTTTTTTAGATATTTATTTATTTAAGAGAGAGAGAGAGAAAGAGAGAAAGCAAGCACACAAGTGGGGAAAGGGGCAGGGGGAGAGAATCCTCAAGCAGACTCCTCACTAAACGCTGAGCCAGATGCAGGACTTGATCTAATGACCCTGAGATCATGACCTGAGCCAAAACCAAGAGTTGGTGCTTAACCAACTGAGCCACCCAGGCACCACCTTCTTATAAGGACACTTGAGAAGATATTTAGGGCCCACTTGGAGAATCCAGGTTGATCTCTTTATCTCAAGATTCTTAATGTTAACCATATCTGTAAAGATCTTTTTTAGAAATCAGGTAACATTGATAGGCCCCAGGGATCAGGACTTGGTATCCTTAGGCCATCATTCACCCCATTACACTTGGAAACAATGTGATCCTTTTAGGTCTTATTTTAAGCTGTGGTGGCACCTGAGCAGTGTTTAATCCAGGGCTCATTTTGCCTTACTTCTGATGCAAAAGCCCATGAGGAGTCTACCTGTGCCCCATGAATTATAAGGTTTTCTGCTCTGGCTAATGAGTAGAGGAGCTGTTCCTGACTGTGAGCTCTAGAGAATTATCCTTCTAAAATGCTTAGGTGATTCTTTCCCGGCACTTGGCTGGTTTCTCACACGTGTGAAGTAATCAGGGTTCAGATGACACCTGGGCAGGGATGGGGTGAGGTGGGGAGGGGTGGACCCAACCCAGATCTCCAGAGTTGTCCCCATGGCATCCTCCTCTCCCATACTTTACCTTCTGCATCCTAACTTCTGGGGACTCCCAGCCCAATCCTCAACTCTGGATCCTCCCCATCCAGCGCCACTGTAGGGCTTACCTTACTTGTTTCCTGTCTCTCAGGGATCCCTGTACTTTGTCACCTGATGTTCACTATCTTGAAAAGCATCACTTAGAACGTTTTGGTTTTTTGTTGTTTTCTGAGGAGAGATTATAAATCTAGTCTGTTACTCCATCTTGGCTGGAAATCAAAGCATGTTTTTTAAAACTAAAAACTATAACCGAAGGTGCCTTCCCTTCCACTTTCTCCCCTCTGGCTGGCTAGGATGTGGATGTGATTCTGTGAGGTGGAGGGGCCATCGTGGGCTAAGAGGTAAGAGCCAAGGTCAATAGAGAAACAAGGTAGAAGGGACCTGAGTACCAGCCCCTCACTGTCCATACAATGCTTGCAAGGAGAGAGACGCATTTCTCCCTTGTTCAAGCCATCATAGTTTCAGATGTCTTTGGGCCTGTAGTTTGGTACCTATTTAATAGAAGTGATTTATGAAATGTCATAGTGTCCTCTAGTTTTGCCCTTTCTGGCAGAATGATTTGAAAATTGATACAGTTTTCTTTTTTAAAGCTTTTATTTATTTATTCATGAAAGACACAGAGAGCAAGGCAGAGACATAGGCAGAGGGAGAAGCAGGCTCCCTGTGGGGGCTCAACCACTGAGCCACCCAGGTGGCCCTGGTACAGATTTTCACTGAATGATGCCAGTAGACCACAAGAGCAGTATGTAGTCATATCCACAGTCTCCCATGGGAATAAATGTGTGTGGTGCGCGTGTGCACGCATGTGTGTTGCATAAATCAACAAGCACTGTAATTTATTTTTACTTCTAACAAAATTTTTGAGCACAATAAATAACACTTACTTAGTGGCGTTTTACGACTTCTAACTCCTAGTTCGGGACCCTTGAAGCTCTGACCCGTGGGCTAAATGCCGCCGGTCGGTCACCTGGTTTTGTACAGCTCACAGCTAGGAGTGATTTTTACCTTTTTATGTAGTAGAAAAACATCAAGAGTATTTTTTTTGACAAGTGAAAATGATACAAAATTCAAATGTGAGTGTCCATCTGTACAGCTTTATTAGAACACAGCTACTTTCCATCATATGTGTATTGTCTGTGGCTGCTTCCACGCCTTAGTGGCCGAGATGAATGGCTGTGACAGAGATCATGTGACACACAAAGTCCAACACATTTACTGTTACCCTTGCAGAGAATGTATACCAATCCCAAAACTCAAGCTCTAGTACTTCATAGAAATTGTGACGTGACATAAAGAGGATCTTCACTTACAGCCCTCAGGAAACGATAGAAGGGAGACTGAACCCAGAGCCATAGACACCAAGCTCACTCACGGTTCTGGAACTTGTGAACAAGAGTGTTCACACACTACAGTCACAGCTGGTGGGCACGGCTATTCTCCAGGTATTCCAAACCACCATGGAGCACACAGCCCAACCAGGGTTTTGTACTCACTTAGCCCACCAGATTTGGAACTAGAATATTCTTGAGGTTCCCCCTCAAATCTTCAAAATTGACCAACAACACTACCGCACTATAATGATGAATGTGCCCCTCCCTTTTCACATAGAGAATTATCTTCCTTCTGTCTCATGCTTTATTCCACTGGCCAAAACTTTTGGAGACCTGTTAACTAGGGAGAGTGCTGTTCACTTTAGTACCTGTTCCAGTGGGATCCTAAGTTAAAAAAAAAAAACAAACCCTCAATGATACGATCTCTCAGGCTCTGTTCATGACGAAGGGAGGAGTAACATTTGTCAAGCACCAACTTTTAGCAATAGGAGTACCACGGAATTAAGGGACTGATGTTAATGCCATATTTGGTCTAGAAACTGAGGAATAGCTGAATCCTGCCCTAAATCATCCACTTTTGAAAGCCTTCCTGAGAGAGATAAGTGTACAAATCATGGAACCAGACAAAGTAATGCTGTTCCCAGCAGAGTTTCAATCCCACAGGCAACGTAGAATCCAGGGAGCTAGGGTAAACCGGTGGAAGCCTCCATTTGTTCCATAGAAGAGAACCCTGAGGAGGTCTATCTCCATCAATATCTGCAGTGAGGTCCAAAAAGTGTTGGATTAAGGAAAGGCTCCACCCAGGGGAAAGAAAAGAGGCCTTTGCTTTGAGGCCTACAAAGGGAGCTAACCTGGGCTTTCCACACAGGTGCCTGGGCCAGGCTGAGGAATGAGAAAGGGGTCTTCCCAGTTCTGAGGAGCAAGCCCTATGCCACCTAACTCCATCATCCCCAGAAGTGGAAGAGAAAAGGGAAGGAGTTGAAGGTACCCACCTCTGAGACTCCCTAGGCAAAGGGAGTTGACTGTGGTCTTGCAAAGAGATCTGGAAGCAGAAGCCTGTCCCCTGGTTGGGCACAGCACCTTTATCTCAGCATACCGATGTCTCCAACAGGTGCAATGGCCATTTAATGGCTTAAGTGTCCTTGAAGCACCAACCACAGAAGATGAGAGGGAAGTGGACAGGAGGCGAGTTGAGGTCCCCCTTAGGCCAGGGCCAACTACCTGCCAGAGGCATCAAAGATTATTCCATTCCTTTGAGGTTGTCTGACTGCGTCCATTTAACAAGCCAAGAAACCAAGGGTCAAAGAGGCTTTGGATTTGAGGAAACAGTGTGTTATGGTGGAAAAAACATGGGCTTTGCAGTCAAACAAATCTAGGGTGACTCAGCCAGCCACTGACTATGTATGATTTAGCCAAGCTGCTCTAAAGTGTTAAATGTAAAAATACAGTGGAATCATACTGCGCATGTGAGACTAGCATTAAGTCTGGCATATGGTAGGTGGGTGGTAACTTTAATTATTTTCTTTTCTCCTCCAGCAAAAGGAGGTGGAGTTGGGAGCCTGGTCTTCCTGACCAGAATCCAGGTGCTCTCCCCTCCCTGACAGCTTCTTCTCAGCTTCCCCTGAACATAAAACCCAGGTTCCCACTGTAGAGCCTTTTCAGAGTTAAGCTGGTTGATCTTCATATTTTAGGAACAGAGGATGGTTCCCAAACAACCCCTTTTTAGGTCTCTCACCCACAGCCTCAGGGAGGGCTGGAACTAAAAGGCTGGCCAGTCTTGCCCTTTCCCAGTGATTTTTCAGGCTTGCAAGGGAAACCCTTGAAGGGAATCCCTCTGGGCAGCAAAGTCCATCCCTTTTATGGACAGATTCTCCTGCCCTGCATAGCAAACCTGGAGCACATTTTTTTGGCACGTAAAAGGCTACAGATCTTTTTTGTCCAAAAGGCAAACATGCTTCTGTGATTCATAACAGCGGCTCAGTTTAAAGGTTTTCAAATCCCATTGAATGCCTCCTTGATTTAGATGTTTCTCAGGCTTAATAAATAGTAAGATACTAAAGCCAAAAGGATCTCCCTATTTACAAAATGATTTTGTGTAACTGGCTACCTCTACACTAGGGTTTCTCGACTCTGGCACTATGACATTTTGATTAGAGCAATTCTTTGCATTGTGGAATGTTCAGCAGCCTCCTTGGCCTCTACCTGATACATGCCAGTAGCAATGCCCCACACCACCCCCAAGTTGTGACAAATAAAAATATCTCCAGACATTATCAGATGTCTCCTGGGAGGCAAAATCACCCCCACTGGAGAACTACTGCTCTAAACAGATCCGGTATGAGATTTAAAATGAACTTAGAGTCTGCAATTTTTATTTATTTTTAAATTTTTTTTAGAGAGAGAGAGAGAGAGAGAGCAGTTGCCCACGAGAAGGGGGGAGGGGCAGAGGGAGAAGGAGAGAGAGAATCTTAAGCAGGCTCCACACCCAGCACAGAGCCTAATGCAGGGCTCAATCCGAGGACCCTGAGATCATGACCTGAGCTCATATCAAGAGTTGGACACTTAATGGACTGAGCCACCCATGTGCCTTTGAAGAATATTTTTGATCATGCAAGTAAAATTTTACAGTAGTGGGGCCACGTGTTTAGTATGATTTATGGAAAGCAGCCTCAGGACCTTGTGATGGGGATTCCATTTGGCACTAAGTATGTGAATCTATACTGGAGATCCACCATGGGGGTTTTTCTTTTGACTTTTTAACAGCAGCTTTTTACTCTGATTATTTCCATTTTTCTCTGAAAAATGGAGTACAGCTGAACAATTTTGGTTAATGTAGTGCTGTTTTACCACTTTTTATTCCATCTCCACCCTCTTTTTCTTTTTCTTTTCCTCGGCATGGAACCTGCCTGGATTCTCTCTCTCCCTCTCCCTTCCCAACCCCCCTCACACTCTCTCTCTGTCTCACTCTCTCAAATAAACGAATAAATAATACTCTTCAAACAACTGATCCAAAATCCATAAAAATATATAGTTGCCATTTATTGATCATTTATACTTGTTCCTATAGCAATGCTATAAGATGAGACTCATTAACCCCATTAGGGATGGAGACATGGTCAAGAAAGGTTGAGTAACTTACCCAAGCTCACACAGCTAGTCACTGGGATTGGCTCAAGACCTCACCTACCCCTTGCCATACACACACACACACACACACACACACACACACACACACAAACAATCACACAGTCATGCACTGCCATCTGGTTGTATTCAATGCACAGTTTTTGCTACAGTAGCTCAGTAAACCCAGAAATTCTAAGTTTTTATCCACAGAAGCTGAAACAAATCATGCTTTGTGCTCAATTCATAGAATTACAGAATTCCAGGGCTGGCAGGGACATCAGGGTCATAAAGTCCCCCTCTCTCTCGCTCTTTTTTTTTTTTTTTTTTTTTTGCAGATGACCTATACCAGGCTCAGTGAGTCGAAAGGAACAAAATCACAGCGTTAGTTGTTACAGTTAACTAGAATATTAAATTAACTCAGAACCCTCATTCTTGAAAATACCCTGTTCCTGTGGGTTTTGTTGTGCCCCTGAGGGCACATTCTTCTTTCTCAGAGGGCTGCTTTGCCACTTTCACACCAATCATGGGGCCTCCAGAGCCTCTCCAGGGCACCATTTTGCCCCCCTCCAGTGGTGGGTGGGGGCACACGGTGAGCAGCCCCCTGGTGTTGAGGGGCAGGTCCCCTGTTGAGAAGACCCAGGAGGTCTATTTGGCAGACCCCAGCTTTGCTAGGAAGCTATGCGGCAAAAACAAAACCAGCACTTCCCAACTCTTTGCTCCATACTATTACTTTTATAATCTATGGCTCCCTTTAAATACAGTGTAGCATAACAGGCTTATAATTCAAAACACATTTGGACAAAATGTAAAATCCATACTGTACAAGCCCATGAATGTAAGAAGCAATGTTCCCTTCAGCCCTCCTATTGAAAGCAGACAACACTTCTTCAAACAACCTGACATTTTTTGTCTGCTTGTTTTCACGCTCTGTAATATCCACTCACTGTTGCTTTCCTATCGATCAACTGCTAAGTTTCACATGGGTCCTCTTGCTGGTATGTGAGTGCACGTTAAGAACTTGTTTTGTTTTGTTTTGTTTTGTTTTTCAGGACAGACATTCCCTGCTGTGCTTTTCCTGGATTTGGACTATTTTTATTATTTACTTTATGTTGCCATGGAAATGGGGAGATCACAGATGTTAAGAGTTGGAATCTAGGGCCACAGGAGACATTTATCATTGTACTTTGTATGAAGTGGGCTCTTGTTCCTTGTTTCTTCAGAGCCTAGTGTTTATTTTATAAAAGAGTTACTAATGAGGACTCAAGCCTAATGAAAAATATGAAACTCTGCTTCACCTCTAGGGCACACATTTTCCACAACAGTAAATTATCCTATGAGAGAGCAAGTTGCGGCTCATGAAAACACAGAGATTAGCAGCTGTCAATTTATTCCCATTTGGAGACAGAATGATGCATCAGAACAAGGGAGCCATTCATCATTTTCTCCCATCCCCCTGAAGAAGAGAAACTTTCCCAAATTATTTCAACCATGCCCTGCTAGGAAACAAAGAACCGGGGGGCTCACCAGCATGTCGCCATCATCACTGATAAATGTTTGCAGAGTGTCAGTGAGCAAAGTGTAGGTCTGAACAAAACAAAGTATGGATGCAATGTTTACAAGGCTACATGCTAACACCGTATTTTTAGTTACTACCCAAAGTGGAGGTAAAAAGAAGCAGCAACCTTTATTATTTTCAAGGTTCTTTGTGGCTCAAAGCACAACTGAATTGAAACAGATCAATAGAAGGGCACAACAACTCACTGCAGGTACCTTTGAGGATCGACTCTAAACATTGTGACTTTTGAACAAGTGTCTTATAGAGTCCACTCCCCTAAGGGCCAGCCAAGGCAAATGGTGGTTGCTGTTCCTTTGTCCAAATCAGATTGGGGTCCTCCATGGTTTCCTTCTGCACACAAGTAAGGCTGTTGGTGTTCAAACAAAACAAAGCAGATGGACACCCAATAGTGACAAAAGATTGCCCCCATCACAATGATCCAGTGCCTTGAGAAATCTCTCCTATCTGCTCTCTCCAGTGACCAACACCTTGAGCTCCTTCTCTGTCTCTGGTGAATGCCCCATTAGCTTGCTTACTTGACTGTTGGCTCCTTCCAGGCCCTACTCTCAGTGCTAGGTTTGAGATTCTCCACTGGTCAACACCAATTCCTCTGAGTCAGACCCATAATCCTCTCCTAACCGCAACCCTTGTTTTAGGGACCTCACTCCACCATTTGCACTAAAAGGTATCTGAACATAATTTTCATCCTTCTCTCTTCTTTCTATTTTCTTTCATGCTCACTTTTTCTTCTCCTCTCCCTTTCCTTCTAGTTTAAAGCTCAGATTTTTCTCTTTCAACAATCATTTTTCCTTTCCCAGTGGCCTTTATACTTTATTTTGAAAATTAACATTTTTATAGCTAAAATGTTTCAAGAGGCAATAGTGGCAGCAAGAACATTGGACTCATTTCAAGCTTCAGTTCCAACATTTACTAGTTGTAAGATACTGGAGGAAATACTTAATGTTCCTACATGTCAATTTCCTCATTTGAAAAATGAAGATAATAGTCTATACTGTATGGAGCTGTTGTGAGGCTAGCACAAGAGAAAACCTCTGGTAGGTTCTCGCTAAAAAGTGATTCATTTGTTCAGCTTAACTCAAAGATCCAGTTGACAAGTGTTATTGATCTAGGTAATGGTGATGGCATCTTCATAATGTAAAAAATCTAGATATAAAAAAAAATCTAGATATAGGTGTCAATAACTATGAAAGGTCTGAGGTTTTACCCTAGCAAGTTAGCCTAGTGGAGTTGCATGAATGCTGGGTGAAGACACAAGTCTCCTGGATCAGAGACAAGGGACTTCGTTATTCACAGAAATACAAGTAGTCAAATGTTTTGGCATTTTTCTTGTATCAGTTTCCTAAATCACAGTCCCCATAGAGTGACATGGAGAGGGCCAGAGGACACCTACACACAGTCAGGCTACAGGAGGGGAACTCTGAACTTAGGGAACCCAAACTTTTTACAGTGGTCAGTAAAGTGTGCCTTCTGTTGGCTCCAGGAGAAAACACCATCTCTGTCTTCCAAGGCCATATGAACATCCTTGAATAGATAATCTAGAAGAAAGTCAGTGCCTTTTCTTGCAGGACATCCGGAAATGTAGGAGACCTGGAGACCTGGAGAATTGTCTCCCAACAAGACTATATTGTTTGTGAAGCATTAGCATAATCCTAGCAGCAAATGGACAGTATATTTGAAATTCAGATGCAAGTTCAAGTCTGTGAGGTCCATCTGCATTGTAACCAAATCTATATTAAAGGATGGAAGATTAGTCTTTTAATTCCAACATCCTTTTGAATAGTAATTCACTACAATGTAAGATTTGTATATTCCTAAGTACAGAACAGGTATTACAGACTATATTTGGCCACTTATCTTAGCTCCTATCTGAGGTATATTGTTATATGAAATTTTCCTTCCTTGAGATGCGTTATATTAAATTTTCCTTCCTATCCCATAATATATAAATACATAATTTATAGCAGTATAGTAGAGTGGTTAGGAACCCAGGCTCAGGAGACAGCCTACTCAGGTTCAAAATCTCAGCATAACCATACAGAATTATCTTGGGCAAGTTATTTAACTTCTCTGTGCTTTATTTCTGCTTCAGCAAAATGGAGATTATAATAGTGTTTACTTCATAAGATTGAGGAGTGGGTAAAATGTTATGATCCATGTAAGGTGCTTAGAACAATGTCAGGCTTAAGATAAATGTCAGCTATTTTTAATAGTGAATATTCACACCAATCGTTTGGATGGAGTGTTCTTCCCTAAGTGGACGACTTTTTAAAAATGTATTCAGGCTGAGAACCTAGGATTTTACAATAAAGCCACAGGCACTTTATAAGCAAAACTACTCTCCCACTTTTCTGCTTCTTACCACTAACCAACTTTACTATGGTTCTGTGTCAATAAGAAGAAAGACAGATTGGCATCAGATAAAAGGACCACCTTCTCTGAGAATTCATACACTTAGTATTGAGTTTTTTTTGTATTCCAAAAAAAATGCTCTTGTATTGACTTTGTTCATGTGCTGAAGGGGAGATGAGGAGAGTCACACTTCCAGATTCTCATCTAGAAATAAGCAGTTTTTATTATTTTCTCTTTGTTTTAGCTGTAGCCCAAACATGCCATTCAATGACAATATTGGTAAAATTCCAAATAGAAATCTATTTATATTTTCTTAGCCTTTTTTTTCTTTTTAATTCTTAAATTCTCCAAAGGCAATCAGCACAAGAAATCCTGAGGCTCCAAGAAAATGTTTTTCAACCCACTGAACACAAACTAGCCCTGGTCTGTATGTACCCTCTATCACTTGTAGCTGGAAGCACGTTTGCCATCAGGGCATCAAACCACTCGCTTTGAGGACCTTGAGGACCGGGAAACTGAGCCAGCGGTGGCAGGAGAATGCCCCAGGCAGTGAGTGACAGAGTTAGAAGCTGCGTTCCAGGGCTGGCTGATGCTCCATATCATACCTTCCTTCTGCTCCACCAATTTCTCTTCCTTCCTCTTTCTTCATTCTCACGGCCCAAACAGGTAAATGTAGTTGGTACTGCATGAAATGTATTCATTGAGATGAACTGAGTGGAAATTAAATGTGTTTCATCTTAGTTGCTGGTGCTTTATTTGCTCTTGCGAACAAGGTAACAATGTCACTTTATTTTTTTTTTTTATTGGAGTTCAATTTGCCAACATTTAGCATAACACCCAGTGCTCATCCCATCAAGTGCCCCCCTCAGTGCCCATCACCCAGTCACCCCAACCCCCCCACCTCCCTTTCCACTACCCCTTGTTCGTTTCCCAGAGTGAGGCGCCTCATGTTTTGTCACCCTCACTGATATTTTCACTCATTTTCTTTCCTTTCCCTTTATTCCCTGTCACTATTTTTTATATTCCCCAAATGAATGAGACCATATAATGTCTGTCCTCAGATTGACTTATTTCACTCAGCGTAGTACCCTCCAGTTCCATCCACATCGAAGCAAATGGTGGGTATTTGTTGTTTCTAATGGCTGAGGAATATTCCATTGTATACAGAGACCACAGCTTCTTTATCCATTGATCTTCCAACAATGTCACTTTAATTTCTCAGTTGGGCTCTTCCAGCTTCTTAAAAATACAGTGATCCTTACAGCGATGACACTATTCTGTTTGACACTGTAACGATGGGTACGTGACATTATACATTTGTCAAAACCCACAGAACTTGCGCAACACAAAGTGTAAGCCCTGACATAAACTCTGGTCTTTCATTGCTAGTAGTATATCAATATTGATGGTTCATCGGTTCTAACAAGTGCATCACACTAATGCAACATGTTAATCCAAGGGGAAGTTGTTGCCAGGTAGAGGAAAGAGTACGAGGGAACTTTTGTACATTCTGCTCAGTTTTTCTGTAAACCTAAAAACTGCTTTAGAAAATGAAATTTAGGGGCACCTGGGTGGCTCAGTGGTTGAGCGTCTGCCTTTGGCTCAGACAGCAATCCCGGGGTCCCGGGGTCAAGTCCTGCTTTGGGCTCCCTGCATGGAGCCTGCTTCTCCCTCTGCCTATGTCGCTGCCTCTCTCTCTGTGTCTCTCATGAGTAAATAAATAAAATCTTCAAGAAAAAATAAAAATAAATAAAATGTATTATACATATATATATTTTAAAACTATAGGGGATCTCTGGGTGGTGCAGCGGTTTGGCGCCTGCCTTTGGCCCAGGGCACGATCCTGGAGACCAGGGATCGAATCCCACGTCGGGCTCCCGGTGCATGGAGCCTGCTTCTCCCTCTGCCTGTGTCGCTGCCTCTCTCTCTCTCTATGTCTATCATAAATAAATAAATCTTTAAAAAAAATAAAAATAAAAATAAAACTATAGTAGTCCAACCTTGTTATATTTTAGAGATAGTATGGTAACAGAGTTTTTTAACCAACAATGATAATCACAAATAAACACTGGTGATTTTTTTTATCTCATTTTGGATGGATCTTTGGTGTAAAAAAGTAAATTCCAGAATTTATTATTCATAGTGTTCCCATCAAAAAGTAAAGTTTACAATGTAAATAAATATATTTATTAATAAAATTGACAATTTACATGGCACTATTCAATGTAGTATTTTTAAAGATTTTATTTATTTTACTTTAGAGAGAGAGATGGCACCTGCATGAGGAGAGGCAGAGGAGAGGGAGAGAATCTCAAGCAGATGCCGTGCTGAGCATGGAAACCCTTGTGGTGCCCAGTCTCACGACCCTGAGACCATGACCCAAGCCAAAATGAAGAATTGGGTGCTCAACCAACTGAGCCACCCAGGCACGCTGATCTTCAATGCAGTTTTGAAAGAATTTGTCATCTTACCAATGGCTGGTGCAGACCCACTCAGTGTACAGTGAACATGTGAATTAACTCTGGTAATGGTTTTGAAATGAATGATTCCCTCTGACTTTTCTCCCCTGCCATTGTTTTCATACTGTCCATACAACTAGCTTATATTTTTGCCAATTTACTTGATGGTGTGTTAAAAACTGATCTAAACACCTAAAAATTTCTTCTTCTGTTGTGCACATGTCAAAAGTTTTAAAAAGTAATAAATCTTTTTCGTATTTGTGTAAACATCTAACACAAAGGCAAACAAAGCAGATTCTCACTCACTAAATCTGTAAAGATTTTATAAAATCTCTGCCTCTGAATTAATTCATCAAGTACATTGAGTGATAATTCTTGCATTCCACAGTATGCTCTTGTCAGACAATGATAGTGGTTGAACTTTTTTCTTTTTATTTTCTTTCTTTTTTTTTTTTAATGTGGTTGAATTTTTATAGTAGCCAGTTGCATTGTTAGTAACAGAACATTTAACAGTGTTTTCCCTGGTGGAACATTCCATTCTCCCTCATAGAGCACATCTACTTTGAATGATGTTGCATGTGAATTTTCATTGTCAGATTTAATTTTAGTTCATATTCAGTTTTCTAGGAACAGTAATCTCAAGACTGTAAGAGGTAAGATGTCAATAGTCTTATTTTTATTCTTACTATATTTTGTTTCAAGATACCATTGTAACTTGGCAGGAGTCATAGAACTATTTTGCAAATTTTTACTGCATGAAGTACATCCAGTAACTTTTAGAACCATAAAAGGTGAACCCCAGTAACAAATAATTATTACCATTCTTCTTGTCTGCTAGACGTTATGAGAGAGTTTTCCACACATGGCCTTTGTTTTCTGGACAGGTGCTTCATCTGGTCAGCCTTGTCTTTATTATCTTGATTCTTTTCTTGTTATAAGCATAATCATCTCATCCCATGAAGGGAGGATATAAATATAAATATAAGTTATCTCTCATATACATGTGTATAACATTTATTAATGTGAAGGTCAGGAGCACAGAAAACTTAATTCACTAAAACCACCATAATATGATACTATCGTAATGCAATGTGTTACATGTCCACTTGTTATTGCACAACTGATTTCCACCCCATGAGGAGAGCATGTGCTGCACATATGCCCCCAAGCTTTGCCCAGCATTTAATGGAGCATGATCACCACCATGTAAACGGAGGGTACACGCTTGCAATAATTTACCCTAGGAGACACACACAGGTCTGAATTCAGGAACAGATCAGGGCAGAGCTACAAGCTCTGTTCAAAGGCATATCTATAAGATATTAAAATATACACACAGAGACATCAAGAGAAATGCTATTTCCAGGTCTAAAGTAAACCGAGCTCAGCCAGCAGTTCAAATCATCATAGTGGTGGTCTCTAATATGTTAAAATCTGGTGCATGTCAAATTAGAGTATGTGTTTATTATCACAGTTTCTTTTTAAATAGTGGAAGTATATATATTTGAAAACGAAGCTAGAGTTCTATACTTACAGAATCCTTGCAGCAAGGCCTAGCCTTGCTCCATCGATAATATATGACAATGCAGGGATGAACCTGAGCCAAACAATCAGAAAACTGAAGCCCCCTCCCCTCACTAGGCAAACATGAAACCACAGCTGGTACCAGCATGTGGAGGTGCAGCAAAGAGATGGTCTGAGAAAGGAGCAGCTACAATGGAATGAGATCTCCACAGAATCTTCACCGAGTGAGAAGTGGACCGAGACCTGGAAGAGGAGTGACCCGAAAGGACTGGAAAGAACTTGCCAGAAGAGGGAAAATCCATCGAGAGATGAAGGGAGACATTGAATATCCATCTCCGTGGTTGCGCAGATCCATGTAACTGTGCAGCTGGAAATTCCTCCAAACCAGCTTTCTCCAGTTCAAGACACTTCTCTCCACTTATATGGAGTCATCTGAAATCTCTCCATTTCCACCTCATGAGCTTGGGTGTGTGTTTTCTCAACTAGTGTGCTGGGGACCACCATTCCATAGGGAACAATAATTTCCACCTGGGATTATAACTAAGCTAAACTAGATTCAATGAGTGTCTTTACTGCAGGATATTAGGCCTTTACTCTTTTTTTAAAGATTTATTTATTTATTTATTTATTTATTTATTTATTTATTTATTTGACAGAGAAAGAGAGAGAGCACAAGATGGAGGAGCAGCAAAGGGAGAGGGAGAAGCAGGCTCCCCACCAAGCAGGGAGCCCAACGTGGGGCTCGATCTCAGGACCCTGGGATCATGACCTGAGCCAAAGGCAGACCCTTAACAGACTGAGCCACCCAGGCACCCAATGGATAGCAAGCCCTTATTATGCTAATATCTCTCGGAAATTTCCAAGGGAGGATAAAATATGTCATGTTTCCCACACTCATTCGAATAAAAGAAAAATTCTTCATAGAGTACCTGCAAAGATCTCCAGAAGCTCTTGCTCCACAAAACACAGAGAAATACCTCATGCCTGGAGGCCTCTGCTCTCTGTCACACGTACAGTGTATCATTCACAATCCTCTCCACGTCCCAGGGGAACTGGATGTTGGGAGCCAATCCCATCGTCAGCCAAAAGGAAATTGTCTACTGTTGTTTTCCAGGGGAGAATGACTGGGACCTAGGTCAGGTAAGTCTGGATTGGAGAGGACGTGGACAGTTTGGTGTAGGTTCCAGGCAGGCATTAAGTAGAACCACCAAAGAGCACCGTGGTTGCACCAAAACAGATTCCAGACTCAGTACTCTAAAGAGAAGACAATGCTGGCTGGATCCCCAAGCGATAGAGGTGATAGAGGTGTCTGACGTAGCAAAAGATAACTGGAAGAAATGCCGTGAGATTTGTGTTTGTTGACTGATTTTAAAGCCTGTGGAAAAGGAACGCTTCGGACTTTGGGTCAAAGATTAAAGAGAGAGAAGGACAAGAGCAGCCTGGAGCCTTCCTTAGGGCTTCCCTTTTTTCCTCTTTTTTCCCATTCCTGCCTACTCTCCTTTCTTCTTTCTTTCCTTCTTCCTTCTCTCCCTTCCTCCTTCCTGCCACTCTTGCTTCTTCTTTTTAATTTGCTAATACACCAGGGACTGTGAGAATGCTACAAAGATAAATAGCACATGGCTCCTGCTCTGAATATATCTGATAATCCCCTCTCTCTCTCCTCCACTGACCTTACCTGAACATTCTCCTACATTTTATCTTTTTTTGTTTCCTGTACTTTACATAATAGCCTGTATTAGTTAGGGTTCCCCAGAGAATCAATAGGGTATACGCACATACACATGCATGCACGTACATACATACATACACACACGTATACGTATATATACATATATGTGCGTGTGCATGTGCGTATATTATCAATAAACCAAGAAGATGTATATATATATTTTTTCCTTTTGAGAGAGATTTTTAGGTATTGGGTCATGTGATTAGAGGCTGGTTAGTCCAAAATCTGCAGGGTAAGCTGGCACACTACGACCCAGGAATGCAGTTCTAGATTGTCAAGGCCCTCAGGGATCAGAGGCTGGTACTGCCTATTCTTCTGAACCGAATGGGAAAGCACAGGGAGCATGATGGTGGGCATAGCAGAGGATGCCAGCTAGCGTCCCCATGGCATGTCCTCACCAGACACACATTCCTCTAGCACAACAGAGGCAGAGAAGTGCTGGCCTAGTGAAGGGCTCCCTGAATCCTGTGGCTAGACTGTACCCAACCCCACTGCAATGGGCCACTCTCCAACCACTTACAATCATCCAGTACATCATCAATGTTAAATGTTCATGGTAAATGATCAACTAAATTAAAAAGCCAGTTCCTAGCAGTTTGTAAATATGAGTTCCTTAAGAGTGTGTCTTCCATATATGATACATACATAACATATAAATGTAGGTGAGTGTGTGCATGTAGATACATAGAAGAAAGACTAAAAAGATAAGCTCATGATGAAGTCTGATAACTGGTGATTTTTATTTTATTCCTTATGCTTTCTTGCATTTTCTAAATTTTCTACAAATAGACATGTTTTGTAAAAATGTACAAAATATTAGACTTTTGTGATTGAAAAACAGGGCAACTTTGAAGATATTTAGATATTTAACTATTTCTGGGCCATTTAATCCTACACGAATCTGTTTCAAAAATCAAACCCTACAAATACTGGGCTCAGACAAACCCATATTGAGATTATTGGTTACAGATGAAACGTCAGCCTCTAAAGAGATAAGGTGCCTTGGCCAGGAGGGAGCTTCAGCCTCTCCCAAGAGGAACCTAATCCAACAAAGGTGTTTGGCCTAATGACAAGAATTTTCATTGCAAAAATATTTTCCATTCTTTAATCAGAGCCTAATCCAACAGGAACTTCAGATGCCCGTCATGGTACTTTCCATGTAAATCTCTATCTCCCTCCTCATTTCAGTCTCAAGAGCATTCCTGTGCTTTGCAAATGGCCATGGAAAAGCTAGGAATCACAAAAGTCTTTGTCACATTGTTGCCTGTTTTGTTAATCCTTCAAATTATAATAATGTGACTAGGTTTTTAACTAACATTCCAGGACTAATGCATCAAATAAGAACTGTCTACTCTGTGAAGACAAAAAGTTATCCCAATGAACTTCCATGCATCCAAACATTTTCAGAAAGCTTTGTGTGAAATTACTTTCAGAGGTTAGGGATATCCCTTTGCATTATATCATGTATCATGCTATTTGTACATTCTCCCATTCATCCTCAAAATATCCCCAATACTTTATCTTTCTTCCATGGCATGAAGAAACCAAGGCCCTGAGCTTTAAAATAACTTGCCAAGAACATATAGGTGGGAAATAACAAAGCAGAACTTCTGGCTTCAGGTAAAAGTGTTCCTTCCAACTTATATCTACTTCATGATTACATCCCCAATCCATCTCTTGCAACTATTCCTAAAAATCATTCTTTTTTGCTGGTCGCTTGGTTTAAAGAATTGCCAAGTCCACTTTGGATAGGGAGACAATTTGTGACCCTTTAATTCCCAAAGATCATTGATTGGTCTCTATGTTGGGTCATGGAAAATGATGTGCACACTTCAACTAAGTCACTTGTTTTCACTCCCCAAGCACAATAAAAATGATAGCTCTCACATTTTATGAGTTTTCCATGTTCAAGAAAAAATACTGGGTGCTCGACACACACGTTACCTCATTCAGTACTCACGACAACTCTCTGAGTGGGTGTTATCAGCCCAGATTCACAGATAAGAAATCTGATGTCTGGCAAAGCAATCCTCAATAATTAAAAGCATGATATTACTTTCATAAATTCTTGAACGTGTCCCCATGGCACTGGTCATGCACTGCAGTGTGATAAGACTCATTTCTAGAATGGATGCCTGGGGCTCATGTCAAGTGAAATGCATCAGGGAGGAGGTTCTATGGGTCCTTAGTGTTAAATGGCATTAGCACCTCCACCTGCTTATTAGCAAAGGGAAATCTTCGCTGGGTAGTTACCGTGCATTTGGGGTACATCCCAAGGCCTCTGGGTCCCTGGCAACATTCAAAGTGTCCCCAGACAGTATTTACTGAGGTGACGGAGGAAAATTTACCCATTGTTTACAAAAATGCTGCTGAATAAATTTGCAGAAAAAGTCAGCAAAGGGCCCTTTGAAGTCTGTGATGCTCTGTCAAAAAGGTCTCTGCAGAAACATTGCTCTGGTAGGTCATGGGTTGTAAATATTTAAAAGTCCAGGCACACAGAATGCCAAATTTGTCTGTTGGCTCTGCAAATAAAACTACCTATTATTTTTCCATTCAGTTCTACACACTTCCTAATTTATACATGGCCCAAATCAAGCCATTCCTGCCTTATACAGCGGTTTGCCTGGCCCCTGCGGTGACCTTGAATGAGTCAGCTGCAAAGAAAACAGATGTTTTTATCTGCCCTTTGTTCTTTTTTTTTTTTAAGATTTTATTTATTCATTCATGAGAGACACAGAAAGGGGCAGAGATACAGGCAGAGGGAGAAAGCAGGCTCCCTACCTGGAGCCCGACTCGGGGTTCGATCCCAGGACACCGGGATCCCGGGTCAGCTGAAGGCCGACGCTCAGCCACTGAGTCACCCAGGCATCCCTGCAGTTTGTTCTTGGTCCTTGACCTCAGAGAAACTGCTTTGGAGAGAGGTTAGAAGTCTGCTGGGGAGGCAGGGGAGCAGGAGGTAAAGGGGCAGCTCCTTCTGGGACAAGCTGGTCCAAGGCATCTTAACCTTGGCCTGTGAAGAATCAGGGCCTCTCTTCTCGGGAAGGCTTTCTCCTCACCCGGTGACACCGAGGCCATGTGTGTACCAGGGTTACCACATTCCGGGCCATGAGGCCAAAGGGAATCAAATCTACCTTTCCTGAAGCCTGGAGAGCTGTCTGGCTCTTTCCTGCCCACACTCTTCCTCACGCTTCCTTGCCAGCTCCCTGAGCATGGTGACCTAAAACAGGAAGCGATGCTGGCACCCAACTACTTCCCTGCTTTGAATGACTTCTGTCTTTCAGGAAAAATAATAATTGATCCCCCTCATTTGTAGGCAAGGGAGTAGACCGCACCCCACATTAGCGGTTCTAGAACCTGAACTAAAATTGGCCTGAGGTGTTGTTAAGATTCCTGGGCCCCATTCCCAGAGATTCCAGTTCATGGGTTCCAGTTCCCCTGCAGATGGCTTCCAGACTGGTGATCACTCAGTCCACCCCCGCTGGCACTTGCCAGATCTTCCACTTCACCGATGCCCTCTCTTCCCAGTCTGGGGCAGAACATCCAGTCTTCTATTTTTTTTTTAATAATTTTTTCAAAGATTTTATTTATTTATTCATGAGAGACACACAGAGAGAGGCAGAGACACAGGAGGAGGGAGAAGCAGGCTCCATGCAGGGAGCATGATGTGGGACTCGATCCTCAGACCCCAGGATCACACCCTGGGCTGAAGGCAGGTGCTCAACCACTGAGCCACCCGGATGTCCCATCCAGTCTTCTTCAAACCCTTGGCCAGTCACTGCCTCATGGCCCATTCACTATAACCTCGGCCTCCTGGCCAAAGTCCTGACCATTCCGTCTTCCTCTGTGACAATAGCTCAGAGTCCTTGTGTTCTTCCTCTGCGGCAGGGACACCCCAAGAGCAAGGCAAAGAGAAGGACGAGAAGCGTATTTTCAGCTGAGCGAGAAGGATCTTTGAACTTTCTCCCACCACTGCCCACCTCCCCCGCCCCCCATCCCCTCTTCTAATTGGTACACTCACCATTTCTTGAGTTTTTAAATACATAAAAGCACAAGCCAAGCATATCAGGGCTAAGCAGCACCTTCCAGAGAACTCTGGAAGAGAAGGTTGCTCTGTCCTGTCTTTCTAGGTAAGGAAACGAAAGGACAAAGAGCAGAAGGGTCTTGGCCAAGGTCAGAGAGCCAGCAGCGGTAATGGTGGGACTTGAACCCAGGCAGTCTGGCTCCAGCACTTGGGCTTGTAACCAGGTTGTTTGACAGTACAGAGATTTACCAAGAAAGAGGTGCTAGGAGTGGAAGGCAGGCTGGCAGGACTACGTTGGGGAGACACATGCAGAGTCTGGGGGCAAAGCTATCCTCATGCTGCTCCTATAATTTTGTCCTTCTGCCAGTTTGTGGGAAGAAAGAATGGCCATGCTACACGTTATCTGGATACTTTGGAAATACCACTTACATGGGCGAGGGGATTCAAACCCAAATTGTTGGATGACTTGGCTTCTATCAGTTGATTCTTTTCTAGAATGCTCCAGAAGAGGCAGACGGGGAACCCCCTCCGCCCCAGCACCCTGGTTCTGCTTCCAGTTGTGTCTCCTCCTGGCCGCATTGGCCGAGAGCTTCCCTTTGCTGGATACTGTTCCTTCCTCTGCAAACTGGGGAGAGGACTGTTCGAGGTGTTTCTGGGGCTGCTTCCCAGTGCTAACTAAGATCAGGAGTGTGTCCCACTGAGGGACTGGCATGGGCGTTTGTGAGATCTCCGAGCACCTGAAGTTGATGGCCAACGTCTTTGTCACTTGCATTTCTCCTGACTGGTTTTGTGTTGATTCATACTTTCACCTTTAGGAATGGGGAGGCCATGTACAGCCCTCGTAAGTCTCCTCAGGTTTTGGAACAGTGTTCTGTCAATGACAGAAATACTGGCATTTAGGAAATATTGCTGAATGGCTGTGCCTAGGGCCAGAGTCAGCAGGGGCCCCCCAGTGCATGATAAAGCTGCCCCTGTGCAGAACTCCTCCTTCTCTCCTTCTATCCAGGAAGCCACCCTAGGATTTAGGGGGACTCAAGGATTCAACAGCAGGTCTGAGAGGCCCTGTGACCTCATGGTGACGAGACAAGAAGACAGTATCTCCCCGACTCCTGTGAGCCAGCTCCTCCTGACTCACACGGATATCCAGCTGCAAGCAAAGTACTGATCATTTTGCTCCTCACTTGGGTTGTCTGGGGTGCCTCTGGGTTTCCTTGATAAAACAGAAAGTGTTCGATTTCTTGCAGGTATCCCCCTGTCCCTACTGGTGACAATGCCTTCATTACCAATAACTAGCCAATTCTAGCTTGTCTGCAATGTCCATATTTTCTATCATCTCTTCCGTTCCGGTTCCATAAAGTTGCTAACGGGTCTCCATGATGATGTTCGGTGATGACTATGGGAGAGGAGATGTGCGTGGACTGCCACATAGGAGAAATCACTGGTGAGACTTCTCATCTTCCTGGGCCTAACATCTGTCCTTGTGCAAGTGAAACACCCATCCTCTTGGAATGTTCTGGGAGCTATGCCGCCTGAAGCACAGGGTTGTTCTAAGCCAGTCTCAGAACTCTAGACCTCTGATGTCTAATTCAGTGGTGAGAATGTGGGCTAAATGCTTGGACACCTGGATGGGCCAATGAGCTTGGCTTAATTCATGGCCCAGACCCCACCACTGGCTGCAACATGATGCATTTCAGCATAATTATTCAAAAGGAAAAGCAAAAAGAGAGCTTGCGCCTTAAATTTTCTCAAGCTGTTTACTACCCCAATACAATCTGAAATGTTAATATTGATCCTGTAATGAGGTGGGTAAGGAAGGAGTTAGGAAGATCAGCGTCAAATGCTGAGTCTGTCTAGAACCTTTAAAGGCATTTGCTCTAAAGGAAAGAATGGTTCCTACTTTGTGCTTTCATTATGCTCATGTCCAGGTAAAATTCTGCTTTGACATTATATTTAAAAAATGGATAAAATTTGAGTGTTCAATTGGAAAGGGAGGCAGAGTTGGAAGTAGAATGCATTGTAAATATGCCAGCTTTCTGCATAATCCAGCTGTTTTCCTATCTCCTGTGTGGCCATTCTTTGTTGACTTGTTACGACATGCTTTCACAAAGAGTTGTCTTCGTCTGTTCAGGCTACTACAAAAAGTGGCAGAGACTCGGAGGCTAGAAAAAAGAAATTTTATTTCTCACAGTTCTGGAGGCTGGAAAGTCCAAGGTCAAGTTGCCAGCAAATTCAGGCTCTGGTGAGAGCCCACTTCCTGCTCATAGATGGCTGTGTCTTTGCTGTGTCCTCACATGACAGAAGGGGTGAGAAGCTCTCTGGGGTCTCTTTTATTAGGGCATGAAGCCCATTCATGAGGGCTCCACCTTCATGACCTAATCACCTTCCAAAGTCCTACCTCCTATTACCATCACATTGGAGATTAGGATTGAATTTATGAACTTTGTGCGGACGCCAACACTCAGTCTGAACAAGATTCATTTAGTTCAACAAACTAGTTATGTTCCTCTTTTAGCTAGGACAGTTTTATTTCTCACAAAAGTAACCACTCGATGGTATCTATCTTACCAGAAGAGAGATAGATCGGAGTTCAGTGCAGTTGTCTGACCTCAGAGCTCTTGTCTCCAGAAAGCATCCATTCCTTTTCATTATTCCTTTACCTCTCTTCATGCCCCAAATCCCATAACACACATAAAACTCCAAAAAATTCAGCCAGACCCATGTGTATGGGTGTCATGGTGCTTTCCTCTCCTGAGAGGCAGAGCACAAAAATCTCTCTCATCCCCTTTTCCAATCACACCATGCAATGATGACTGGTGGCAAATCGCTTGCATGTTCCACCAAAACAAGCGAATGAAAAATTGAAATTGGTTCATTTCTTGCTGTAGAGATTCCAGAAATTTCCATTATGTTGGTGATTAAGTTTCCAAAATGGATAAACAGTGTCGAAAAATCTAAATGGCAACATTAGGTAGAGGAGCAAGCACTTGTCAGGATAATGTTTTTCCCTTAATTTTACCTGTTAGGTGTGTGACCTTATGACACAAATAGCCTCTCTGAGCCAGGATCCTCATCTGTGGACTCCTGTCCTCCCAGCATTCCAATCCTGTACCTTCCTCTCCCTCTTTATTGATGAAGCTTACCTTTTTGAATAGGGCATCTTTATTCTTCTGCTTTTCTAATATTTCAAGAGAGTAAAAATTATTTTCTGAAAGTTTTTTTCATAATTTGCTATATACATTATTTTTCTTTTAAGATTTTATTTATTTGTTTGAGAGAGAGACAGAGACAGAGACAGAGCATGAGCAGTGGGGAAGAGGCTGAGCGAAAGGGAGAAGCAGACTCCCCGCTAAGCAGAGAGCCCAATCATGACCCCAGGATGATGATCTGAGCCGAAGGCACTTAACTGACTGAGCCACCAAGATGTCCCACCATATGCATTATTTTACTTAAATGGCAATTTCCGTATCTAGGACTGAAAACATTCGTTGTTGTAGCTGACCATTCCTTTGGTGTTATTTCTTTCTATTTCATGTTAATGTGGAGGAGGCAACTTAGGTTCATGGTGAAAGAGCCACTTGGAAAAAGGGAGGAAGGAAAATTTTGTTTGGCTCACTTTTTTTTTTTTTTTTTCATTTTTGCCACATGTGGGTAGGCCTCATCCAATCAGTTGAAGGTCTTAAGAGAAAAGCCTGAAGTCCCTGGAAAAGAAAGGAATTCTGCTTCCAGAATGCCTTCAGATTCAAGCTGCTAACAGTCCTCAGAACTTCCAGCCTGCCAGCCTGTCCTGCAAATGTTGGACTTGTCCACCACCACCTGCCCCAATCATGCAAACTCATATCTTAAAACAGATCTATTTCTAACTCTGTGTATGTGTATATGTACTCACACACACACACACATACACACACACCATTGGTTCTGTTCTCTGGAGAACCCTGACTGATACAGTACGTGTTTACTAAGAGTTTCTTGGACTATAACTCAATAGCAAAGAAATGAATATGGCAAGCTGGCTAGGACAGGGAAAAAGGCTGACAGTATGTGGGTCAGTAGACAGAAATTGATGACCAAGGGGAAAAAAACTATATGCCGCTATTTTAAAATAATTATTTCTATATTTATTTTGCACCTGGGTACCATATGTGCGCAGAAATATTTTAATGCAACTGGATACCCTTAAATTTTAGAGATTCCTGTGTAAATATCAAAATGGGATTAAGGTATCGAAAAAGGGATTGAGGCCAACATACAGCACACATAACAAAGTTTATTTACATTTTATAGGGGATTTTCTGAAATCTTTAGGATCTTTTGGGACTGGATTAAGTCTCTGGGATTCCTAAACCCTTAGGAGTCCTCAGACTATTTTCAATACTCTTAAAAATCACATTGAAGTCCTACCCCTGCCTGCTAAGCCTGTGTAGGCTCATTAAAAGGTCAAATTTTGTTTTCTTCAGGGCAGAATTTTATTAGCCCTGCATGATGACATTGGTTACCCTTTGCTGCTCAGTATCTCAAGTTTGTTAATCACACATATCTTTGATCCATTTTTTAAAGAGGAAAAATAGCCCAGCTCATTAATAAATATCAGATTTTGATGGCAAAATCTTTTGATACAAAGGGAGCGCAAGAGGAGGAGAAAAAGAAGAAGGTAATGAAGGCATTTCTGGTAACGGAAATGTAGGGATCCTTGGATTGGATGATTGCGGAGCTCCTTTGAAGCCCAAGCACTCAGTGAAGTGAGTCCAGTAGCTCATTAACCACTAGGCTTATGATGGCCCAATGATAAGTGCTTGGGATTGCTTCTGTGCCTGGCTTCAAGTTCACATACAGGTGGCACCGGTGACTGGCTCACAGAAGCCAGCGCAGCCAGCCAGAGTCCAGGTGGGCGCCATTGTGCTGGAATTGCAATTGCTCTTTAAGTCTTGACTGTGGGAGGCTGGAAGCATGAAATCTCAGCCGACACTGCCTAATTTTGAGTCCCAGCCCTGTTTGTCACTAGGTCTATGATCTCTTTGTGTCTCATTTCCTCATTTAGAAGATAATCGTGGTGAGATGTTCTAGAGTTGTTATAGGGATCAAATAGTTTAGCATGGAAAGCACTAGAACAGTGCCAGGAACAGAAAAGCCTTCAATGAATGTGGATTCTTATTATATGTCAGGCACTGTCCCAAGCATTTTGCATACAACTTCACCTAGAAAAGTCCCTTAAGTTAGATACTATTATTATTATCTCAGTTGTATGTGTAAGAAAGCTGTTGCTAACAGAATTTAAGGAATTTGTCTGAAGTCACTCAGTTCATAAGTGACAGAGATAAGACTCAAACAGAACCTTGATTTGGCCAACTACACTTTGCCCCCGGGGACTGTGCCAGCTGGGGGACACCAAGTTACTTCACTCACCATGTGCCTTTGGGCAAATCACCCAGGCTTCCCAAGCTTCCATTTTTTTCTCACCCAGTTTCAATAAATATTATGGTTGTGTATGATGTTGTCACTGGGGAAAGCAGGATAAAAGTACCCTCTGAAGTAGTTTTGCAACTCCTTTGAAGCCTCTAAAGTGATTTCAAAGCAGAAAGTTTAAATACTACTATAAGGATTTGCTACATGATGTCTTGTCACCTGTATCTTGCACATAAGTGATGCTCAATAAATGGTTTTTTGATGTGATTTGATTTTTAGAAAATGAAATGTAGTAAGTAGATTATTCTGTGTAACATGAAAACAAACATCTCTCTATAAAGTCTCTCAATCTAGGGATGCCTAGGTGGCTCGGTGGTTGAGTGTCTGCCTTTGGCTCAGGGCGTGATCCCAGGGAGCCTGCTTCTCCCTCTGCCTATGTCTGCCTGTCTCTCTGTGTCTTTCGTGTATAAATAAAATCTTTTTTAAAAAGTCTCTCCATCTGAATAGCAAGAACAAAGAATCAGAGATGATGGAAATATTCTTAAAAGTAATGTTTTTCATAGTATTAAAGTTTTCTATTAAAAATACTTATCACTTCGATGGACTAAAAAAGAAAAGTCATATAATCACATCAACTGATGCAGAAGAAAACTGCCAAAATACATTTGGCACTAGAAAATATATTTGACAAAACGCAACCCCAATCCATGATAAAAACTCTGAATAAACTAGTAACAAAGGATTTTTTTCAACTTGATGAATACCATCTACAAAAATCCTACAGCTAACATCACACGTAATAGTGAAAAACTTAAAGCTCTCCCAATAAGATCAGGTACAAGGCAAGGATGATTACTGATTTTAAAGTTTATATGGTGATGTAAAAGACCCAGAAGAGCCAACACAATATTGGAGAAAAACCAAGTTGGAGGATTGATACTACCTAATGTCAAGACTTTCTATAAAGCTACAGCAGTCAATACCAAAGGGTGGTAATGGGAAAAGAATAGACAAATAGATCTGTGGAATAGAATAGAAAGACCAGAAATAGGCCCCCATAAATATAGTCAACTGATCTTTAATGAAGGAGCAAAGGCAATACAGGGAGCAAAGACAGTTTCTTTGGCAAATTGTCCTGGAACCACCAAACAGCCACATGCAAAAAAATGACTCTAAGACACTGACATTACAGCCTTCATAAAAATTCCTTACACTTAAAATGGATCATAGAACTAAAGGTAAAATTCAAGACTATAAAACTCCTAGAAGATAAAAGAGGAGAAAACCTAGATGACCTTGGGAATGGTAATGCCTTTTTAGACACAACATCAAAGTCATAGCCCATAAAAGAAATCATTGATAAGCCAGACTTCATTAAAATAAAAAAAAAAAAACTTCTGCTCTGTGAAAGACCCTGTCAAGAGCATTGGAAAACAAGCCACAGACAGAGAGAAAATATTTGCAAAAGACATATCTGATAAAAGACTATTATCCAAAATATTATCCAAAGTAGACAAAGGACTCTTTTAAAAATCAAGTATAAGAAAACAAACAACCCAATTTAAAAGTGAGCCAGAGACCTAAAGAGTCACCTCACCAAAGGAGACATACAGATGGCAAATAAGCATATGGATGGAAAGATGCTTATAACATCAGGGAAATGCAAATGAGATGCCACTATACATCTATTTGACCAAAATCCAGAACAACAGACACCACCAGATGCTGGTGAGGATGTGGAGCTACAGAAACTCTCATTCTTCACTGCTGGGAATGCAAAATATGGTACAGCCACTCTGGAAGACAGCTTGGCAGTCAGTGTCTTGTAAAATTAAATACACTCTCACCATGTGCTCCAGTAACCGCTATTCTCCATATTGAACTAAAGGAGTTGAAAACACGCCCCCACAAAAACCTGCACATGGATGTTTATACCAGCTTCATTCATAACCTCCAAGACTTGGAAGCAACCAAGATGTCCTTCAGTGGGTGAATGGGCAAATAAACTGTGGTGCATCCAGCCTGTGGAATATTATTCAGCAATAAAAAAGAGAGAGAGAGAGAGAGAGAGAGAGAGAGAGAAAGGAGCTATCAAGCCATGAGAAGACATGGAGGGAACTTACATGCATATGACTGAGTGAAAGAAGCCAACTTGAATTCCAACCATATGACATTCTGGAAAGAACAAAATTATGGAGATAGTAAAAGGATCAGTGGTTGCCAGGGCTTGGGGGGTATGGAATGAGGGATGTTTACACAGAGCACAGATTTTGTGGACAGTGGAAATACTCCATGTGATATTATACTGATGGATATATGTCATTACACATTGTTCAAATCCATAGAATGCACCACACCAAGAATAAAGCCTAACACTTTGGGTCTTAGACTTTAGGTGATAACGATGTGTCAGGGTATGTCCATTCTTGGTAACAAATATATCTCTTTGGTGAATGATGTAAATAATGGGGGGCATGCGTGGGGACAGGGTGTATAAGAGAAATCTCTGTCCCCACCTCTCAGTTTTGTTATGAACCTAAAACTGTCCTAAAAAAAATAGCCTTTTTTTAAAAAAATATTTTATTTATTTATTCATGAGAGAGAGAGAGAGGCAGAGACACAGGCAGAGGGAGAAGCAGGCTCCATGCAGGGAGCCCAATGCATGACTCGATCCTGGGACCTCAGGGTCACAACCTGGGCCAAAGGCAGGCGCTAAACTGCTGAGTCACCTGGGGATCCCCCCAAAATAGCCTTTTTAAAAAACAACCTAGAGGGCTATATGCCAGGGATGTGTAAGGGCCCCTCCTGGGGTGGAACCACCGTCTGTGATGTCACAAGCCAGCAGAGGCAGCGGTCCTGCGTGGGCCTGGCCTGGTGCCGTGGGGCTGCAGTCACAGCTCCTTGTCCCATTTCGGGGTCGATAGTGCCTCCCTGTTAAACACTAGCTTGTCCAGCCCCCATCCTTGCTGCGAACACTGCTGCC
Organism: Canis lupus baileyi; assembly: GCF_048164855.1. Classification (NCBI taxonomy): domain Eukaryota; kingdom Metazoa; phylum Chordata; class Mammalia; order Carnivora; family Canidae; genus Canis; species Canis lupus. The sequence goes on along the minus strand of NC_132852.1, from coordinate 49,114,343 downwards.
CTTCAGAAGCAGCTGGAAATCCTCTCTGCCAGGGGTCTGTTGTCTGATCGTGCCTAACTAATGCAGAGGTGAACAAGGAACTAAAGGGCTCTCTGTATCTTGGGGAGCAGTGAAGCCCTGGGGCCAGGCAGGTGGGGTCCAAGCAGAAGTCCCAGAAATAGCGGCAGAGGGATTCTTTACAAAGTCTAGTGTTTTCCTTTCGATTTAACACTCTCTTAAAAAACAAAACAAAACAAAACAAAACAAACAAACAAACAAAAAACCATTGCTTAGCTTCCAGAGGTTTAGTTTTGGATGGAGAGATGTCCTTTCCTCTGTTATACAGTAATCAAACAGCAGCTTACTGCTCCGTGCCTTGGTTTACCCATCTGTGTAAACGACCTCTGCTTTGCAGGAAGCACGTCATCAATACTGGGGGGAGGGAGACTTTGGGAGGGAAACAACTGGAGTGAAGGGCTTTTCTTTTCTTTTTTTTTCTTTTTTTCTTTTTTTTTATTGGAGTTCAATTTGCCAACATTTAGCATAATACCCAGTGCTCATCCCGCCAAAGTGTCCCCTTCAGTGCCCATCACCCAGTCACCCCAACCCCCTGCCCACGTCCCCTCCACTACCCCTTGTTCATTTCCCAGAGTTAGGTGTCTCTCATGCTTTGTCACCCTCACTGATATTTTCACTCATTTTTTTCTTTCTTTTTTTTTTTAATTTTTTTGAAGGGCTTTTCTTCCCTCAGTTTACTCCACAGGCAGAATGTAAACAGCAGCCCGATTGGAAGCCTCGGCTGTCAGAAGAAAACCAGCAGGGCCTGGGCCCAGCCTGCACAGGAACAACTGACCAGTTCTCGTGGGGTCACGGGGAACTGCTCCTCGAGGCCAGGCCTCCCGGGCTATCCCAGACATCGGATGGAAATGATTTGGGCACATCCGGTATGGCCTGAATCTGATCCTTTGGGTAAGACCTGAAAAAGAAAAGAAGGAGAGGAGAGAAGTCAAACGTATTCCCCTAAAAACAATGCACACCGCGAGCTTGATCCTGAATGCTCACCCCTTGGAGCTGTACGCCTCATTCGGGGTTTGTAAGATACAACATGCTTTTTCCCCTAATCCTTTCCAAAAATGCGTTCCATAAATTGTTAGCATCCCTGCCAACGGCCCCAGTAAACTCACATACCAGCTTTAAAGTCAACCCCTTTTAAACCAATGCATCAGTCCTTTGAGTTAAGAGCGTATTATTTCCAGATTCCTGTAGCTGCCGAGCTCCTTTTTAAAGCTGCGAACGAGCATGTTTCTTTGTTGCTGTTAATTTGCAGAGAGAAGCAGATACAGGGGCAGCAATGTATGTACACAGTAGCTGTGCCATCCTCCAAAGCCCCAGCACACTCTGAGATGTCCCAACTGCCCCCCACCCCTGCCAGCCCCTGGAGGCATCAGCTCGCTCCTAAGGGCTCAAAACTCTTCTTGTTCAGAATAGTCAAGAAGTTACCATATATGTTATTGTATCACTCCTATTACTGTATGTTTTATAAGGGAGAGGTGGTGAAGGAGGCTTTTTAACCAACCCATGGGCTCCAGAGCCAAACTGCCTAGGTTTTGCAGCTGTGTGACCTTGAGCAACTTACTTAACTGCTCTGCTCCTCAGTTTCCTGACCTGTAACATCAGAATGATAATAGCATGTACTCCCTATGTTAATATGTAAAGCAACGAAGCCAGACTTGCCCAGAACGAGTTGCACACAAGTGCTAGTTACTATTGCATAATTTTTCTAGGTAGGACTTTCAGCCACTGGGGACTGCTCTAATGACTTTCAACCATCAACGTGGGAAGTGTCTAGAAGGATCGGGAAGGGCAAGCTAAAATACATGCAGAGAATGCAGGGAAACATGCCTACCAACTGTGGCCTTCCTGGGTCACAAAGGCCAATAAAGGGGGAACAGCCAGGGACTGTATGGTTCAGGGAGGTCCTCACAGACTATGGGGGCCCACCCCTCGTTTTAAAAGCCTCTCATTGAGAGGTTGAGGGCAGGACAGGGGGCAGCCCCGCTCTTAGGTCTCCCAGGCTCCCCTCCCAGACCAAGTTCTTCCCACTGCCTGGTGCTGCTCTCAGAGGGGAGAACCCTCATTCCTAGCACAGATCTGCACCGCACCCAGGGTCTGGGTTCATGCAACCACCCATCTCCCTGCTTTGAGTTTTCCCTGCCCTGAGCCCGTTACCATCTCTTTGTCAGAGCAAGTTTTCTCAAATACCATCTTCTCTCCCCCCCAATGCCAGGGCGTTAGGATCTGCCGGGATTCCTCTATGCGATGTGGCTTTGGACATGCCTTTCATTTTCATGGAGACGTAAGGAACTGGTTCCATCGCTTATTTTTTTGTGTCATTTCTAATTTCCTCCAGCTTCATAATTTTCAGGACAAGAGCACCGACCTCCGTTTTCTCTGTGTCTGCCGGGAGTGGGGTGCAGATGGATGATAACTTTGTCAGGTAAGACAAGGAGTATGTCATTCTAACCATGTAAGTCACCTATGACACATGGGACATTTATCATCAGGCTCCAGCAGGACGGCAGAGATGAAAAAGGACAAGAGATAGCCTGGGCAAGTAAGGAGGAGCCGAACTGGAAGGCAGATTACATACTCATTAATTGAAGATGCAATGGGTAGAGCTGCGTTGGGTTTTTTGTTTGTTTGCTTTTTGGGGTTTTTTTGGTAGAGCTGTTTTTATTTATTTATTTTTTGTTTGTTTTTGTATAGCTGTTTGAATAAGAGAATTGTTAATAAGAAATTCCTAGACCCTCCATATAGTCAGGCAGCCTGTGCTGCTAAGAGAGACGTGATCTACCTCTTGAGGGAATCTCAAGGCCTCTGACTCCCAGGCACAGCCCTGGGCAGAACAAGGCTCATGGGATCCCATGGGATCTCAGTCTAGAGCGGGATTGCCAGATTCTCCAAGCCGGTCTGTGACACTCCTCCAGCAGAAGCTACTCTTTCACAAGCTCCTGGAAACAGGAGCCACCATCTCAGGCAGTGTGGTTCAAACTATTGGGGATTCTGTTGAGGTGGCTCACAGGCGGGGTTTGGGGGGGCAGGAAGTAGGGAGCCAGGTGGGCAGGGTTCTAGGAGCCCTCCTCTACTTCCACTGCAGCCGCTCTCTGCTTTCAAAGAAAGCCTCCCGATTTGGAAAGAACTGGCCCTCGTTCCCAGGGCACGAACTGGGAAAACGAAGAGGCATCGGAGATGAAGTAACTGGTAACAGGTCATTTAGTTAGTTGGTGGCAAGGGCCTGGGGTAGAAGGCAAATCTTGGGCTTCCAGGCCAGGCCCTTTGCATCTCACTGTGCTGTGCCACCGACTGTCTCATGTACACATATATCTCATTGCTACGGAAGGCTCAAATAATGCTTTTCAAAGAACATGAAGAAGAAAGTGTCCAAATCTCCCTAAAGCACACAAAAGATTATCTATTGTCAACAGCCCCACGAGACAAGGATATCTTCACTCCCAGCTTGAAAGGCCTCTCTCCTCCACCCCATCTGAAGATAAACAAGGCCAGACCTTCGTACAATCAGCTGGTCAGTAACTTAACAACGTCTCTGTCTTTCTTCAACATAAACCCCTCCTCTTCTGTAGGGCCCCTTCTACCAAAACCGGGAAATCTGCTGCCAATAATTTTCACCTGTTGCTCCGTGTTCTACCTTTCCACTGCAAATGAGTGTCTTCGGTAGGCTCTGTTCCTTGGTGGTATTCACTTTTAGAATGTCATCTTTTATGATTTCATAAAGATTTCTTTGTCCCATGTTAGAGGAATTTCAGGCATCTGGGGTTGGAAAAAAAAGGGGAAGACCCCCTTTTCTTAGTGGTTGGGAAGATTTTGTGATCATATTAGGTATTCATTCAAGGTACACTGAAGGTGGCCTGAGGCCAAATTATATTCTGATTTCCCAAAGGAAGAAATCCCTCCCTGGCAGTCTGGTTCCATGAGTAGAACTTAAAGCATCCCTGGCTGATTTTTCAACCACAGGCTATCTCAAAAGCATGCATTTTGCCAGAAATCTGTCCGGTAGGGAGAGATACATAGGTAGTTTCAGTGTCCTCTCACCCTGCCCCCCATTTCACCAAAAATCTTAACTTTCCCCTGCCTCTGCCAACTCCCCTGTGGTCTCAAGTGTTCCAGGAAATGAGGAGTCATTCTTTATTTCTTGCTCCATAAGGGGAGGGCACCATGTGACTCCCTGTGGAAGGGGCAGCAGGGTGGGGAGGCTGAGGGGCTTGGCCAGAGCTGCAGAGACCCAAGCTCAGGACTCCTGGTTGGGGGGGGGGTGGCGGGGAGAGGAGCTGGCTCTGCCCCTGGCCCCTCAGCATCGCCAGCCGCCAGCCGGGAGACTGACTCCACTTGGCCCAGTGCCCCTCACCCCTGGCCCTCCCCACACATCCGCCTTCTCCAGCTAGCTCTTCCCTCCCTCTGCCCCAGGGCTCCTGCTTGCATTCCTTCTATCTCCTGGCATTTTTTTTTTCATGTCGTTTTACTTTGTATTTAATAATAGCTCCATGTTTTCTGTTTTATCTGAAATCAAGAATCATGCCTGTATCATGCGTTCACTTTGGGGATAAAACTTATGGCAAGACTTGCCGTTGGACTAATTGCTTTTCATTAGCTTCATGCTTCTTAATGATTACAAGTTGTTTGCCTGTACAAGAAACAGTTCCATTCTGTTCTCCAAATTTACTAGCCTTCAACTGCAACCAGAAACTGGAAGTCTTGGATTGCTTGTGCTTGGGGAATGAGGTTCCTGGCTTTTTTGCATCAGGGTCTGGCCATACTGAGGGTTGGGGAGAGGGCCGGTAATCCTAGCTCTTTAGACTTCAAAGCCCAGATTATGGTCCATGGTCCAAATAAAAAGCGAATTTAGCTTTTCTAAGCCATCGGCTGTTCTATGTCCCAGTTCTCAAATCCATAAAGTGGAGTGAGAAAGACAGGGGCGAGATATGTATGTTTAATAACAAGCTTACTTTAAAATCAGTTTTGAAAAACCTATACTTCAGATAATGAATTGGGGTTTCAAAGGCATGATGGAAAGAGTATACCCACCAAAAGGGAGCAGCAGAATGAATCCCAATGGAAAATTTGCGCCTCTCTGTGGTTGGAGTCATTTGGTCAAGAAGTGATGACATTACACATTTCTGAAAAGGGTGTGTGTTTTGGACTTCTGAGGTCCAGGTCTCAGCATGATATTCGGGCAAGGCCGGCATTTAACTGCTATGCAGAATAAAGAGAAGGAAGTGGTCGCGACCAGCATTCTTTCCCACCACAGCAGCGCCTCCCCAGTCTGACGTTGCCCATTAGTCTCTTCATCTCATGGACTTGAAATCAAGCTCTTTCAGCAAGTCTGTGCGCCCATCATGCCCTGCGAGATAAGCTGTCCTTCAACTGTCTCTGGGAAGGGGTGGCAGCTGGAGGCATAGGGGATCAGCAACAACCTGTCCTGGGCAGAGGGCCGGGTGTGTGCAGCAGCAAGCAGCTCTTGGAGCCAAGAAGTAGGAGTTTTTCACCGTGGAGTGTCTTCCTGCAGAGAAGCACGGCTGCCCTTGGCCACACCCCAGCTATCCATCTTTAGTCCATTCATTGTCAGAATGAGTCTGGAACTCACATGTAGGAAGAGAGGGGAGTGGATCCAGAAGAACCAAGCAGCCCAGACCAATCTGTGACTTTTTGCCCTGTGAACACAGTGGTTCACTTATTCAGTCATCCAACAAGCAATTGTTATTATTTTGAAAGATTTTATTTGTTTATTTGAGACAGAGCAAGCGAGCGAGAGAGAGCACAAGTGGAGGAGGGGATGTGGGGGTGGGGAGGGCAGAAGCAGACTCCTCACTGAGCAGGGAGCCTGGTGTGGGGCTCAATCCCAGGACCCTGGGATTATGACCTGAGCTGAAGGCAGAAGCTTAACGGACTGAGCCACCCAGGTGCCCCAACAAGCAATTATTGAGTACCAACTGAATTAGGATGGAAGCTAGGCTGGATGACAAAAAGGCATACTCACACTCACACTTAAGGGAGTTGATTTCTGTCTTCCCTGTTACATAAGATCATTTGGTGACTCAAATTCCTTCCTTATTGTTAAACTGTTTTCCCCTAGGGCAGTGCTATTCAAAGTACTGCCAGGCTTGGGCAGCATCAAGCATTGTCTGAAAGCTTGTTAGAAATTTCAAATCTTAGCCCCCATGTCAGAGCTATGGAACCTATACCTCTGGTGGTGAGGCCCAGGATTCTATATTTTACCAAGCTCTCCAGACCATGTGATTTTTTTCAGAAAAAAAAAAAATTATTGTGGTAAAATACATATAAACTTAGTATTTTTAATCATTTTAAATCGCACAGTTCAGTAGAATTAAATACATTCACGTAGTGCTGTGTCGTCACCCACCAACTACCTCCAAAACTGAAACTCTGTACCCATTAAATGTTAACTCCCCATTTCCCCCAGCTCCTGGCAAACACTATTCTATTGTCTGTGTCTACGATTTTGACTATTCTAAATTCTCATATAAGTGGAATCATATAGTATTTGTCTTTTTGTGACTAGCTTATTTCACTTGGCATAAGATCTTCAAAGTTCATCCATATTGTAACATATGTCAGGATTTCCTTCCTTCTTAGGGCTGGATAATACTGCACTGTATGTGCATACCACATTTTGTTTATGCATCCATCTGTCAATTGACATTTGGGTTGTTTCCATGTTTTAGCTATTTTGAATAATCCTGCTAAGAACATGGGTGTACAAATATCTTTTCAGGACCCTACTTTCCATTATTTTGGCCATATGCTCAGAAGTAAGAATTGCAGAATCATATTGTGATCTTATTTTTAATTGTTTAAAAACCACCATACTGTCTTCTCTAGAACAGGGTTCCCAACCCATTCATGATGATGGGTACTTGGCAAAAGTCTTTCAGGTAGTCTTGGCTGATCCTAGGAAACATTCAAAGTCAGGCTTCCCCATCGCCAAGGGAGAAGAAAAATGTGGGTAAGGAAACTGTTTATTCTAGGAGCTGAATGGTAATTTAAACTTTCTTCTGTGGCCAAGCACTCTGCTAGACATGTAGATATATTATCCTATTCCATTCTCACAAAACTCTACAGGGTAGGAATCACAGCTGAGCTGAACCCAATGGCTTCTCTTCTGTGGTCCAGGGCTGTTTTTCACTAGTCACAGACGTGCCCATAAAGATTATCTCTGATACCTCCAGCCCAACATACTCAAAATTCATTAGGTTTCCCTACACCAGCCCCTTTCTTTCTTCTTTAGACTATAAGCTAGTACCTGTTTCATTGAATTCTGATCACTAGCAAATCCTATAATTGGTGTGTTTTGAACCACGTCTCTTTTCTAGTCAGAGAAACAAGGTTAAGGTTATTCTGGTCATTTCTGCTTAAAACTTACCTGAGCCTATTTGGGTTTTCCCACTTTCTCAGACCCCTCTAGCTAGCCAGCCTCCTGCCAGACTTGTTCACCTCCCTACCCTCCCATCCTTCTGCTGCAATCCTCAGAGCCCAGCTTCAGTGCTGTGTCCCTCATGAAAGCTTTTGTGAACCCTGCTAATGAACGACAGTATTTTATTATTCCTACTTCATAACGTTATGCACATTCCTCCTCGAACCATAGCTAATGACAAACTTGAGTTAAGCTCCTTAACAGAACCAAGAGCTTGCCTTCCTATTGGTACTGACCCAAGATTCCATCCTAAGATCTTTGCCTGTAACATGCTCAGTCCTTTTACCTACATTGGTTTCTGTAAGAATTTATCAGCAAGTGGGAGACCTTAGCAGATCCACAGAGATTAAGAAATATTGATTTCAAAAAAAAAAAAAAAAGAAATATGATTTCCTCAAAGTATGCTCTTCACAGGAGGTATTTGCCTGCTTATTCCTGTGATCACCTGAAAACTCCAGCCCAGTCTGCCTACTTGAGAGTTGTCTCTAACTGATGGAACAGATTTTGACAGAGGGATCCCCTCTTGAACTTTAAGAGTTTAGATGATAATCAGTGGACATAAGAATATGTTAACAGAACCATTGGCTAAGCCGAAGCCATGTTGTACTATTGTTTTGCTTCAAACAAAACAATATGGTCGATGTGTATATTTTGAGTAGGGGGTCAAGGAAACCTCCATTCTAAATCCATCTTTTTAATTTACTGGCAGTCTTACATTTGGCAAATCAGTAAGCTTCTGTGGGGCTCAATTTCCTCTCCGTTGGAACATGTGGACAATGTACCTGCTTCTCCCACCTTAGAGAATTGTGAGCAGAGTAGAGTGAGATAAGGTATGTGAAAGAATTTAGTAAACTAATATCAGGTAACTTGCTGCTGATAGCCCAAACGTAATGACTTCTAATAACTGCCATTTATTTAGCTAGTGATTTTGTGGGTTGGCCAGACTGTGTGGTCTGTGCCAGCTTAGTTGGCCATCACTGAGCTTACTCATGCATCCATGGTGAACTGGCAAGTTGCCTAATAGATGGAAGGTCTGAGTTGGCCTCAAACTACACGTCTGGTGGTTGTCAAGCTGTAGGTTCAGGTAGCAGGAGTGGAGTGACTGTGCCTGTATATCCCATCATCCCGGGGGTGAGCTTGGGTTTCTTCACGTGGCGGCTTCAGGGTTCCAAAAGAAGACCAGCTCCAGAGTGCACAGGTTTCTCAAGTCTCTGCTAGGGTCACTTCTCTGCCATCCCATTGGCTGAGCCCAGAATCAGGTGGGAGGTCATTCTAAGTTTGATGGTAAAGGAGCGTGGAAGGATGGATACAGGAGAAAAGAAGGCTTTATGGCCATTTTTGCAATCCTCAGACCATTGCCTATCGAAATAACAGTAGCAGATGTGCTAACATTCAGTGTCCCACGTCATCGCTGGGAGCTACAGCATCTGTGCCCAGTGGCAGGGGCATCGGAGTCCTTGCTGGAGCCATCTCATTCTGTGCTTTGGGTGTCATTCTCAGCTGAGTGACCTTCCAAACAGAGAGAGGCAGAGACATAGGCAGAGAGAGAAGCAGGCTCCCCACAGGGAGCCCGATGTGGGACTCAATCCCAAGACCCCAGAATCACGACCTGAGCCACCCAGGCAGCCAGACACATAGTTTTCTAAGGTTGCAGCACTGTGGCTTTAAATACCCCACACTGAAGAAGACATGATCTCTGTTTTCCTTTTTGGCAAATAAAATGTTTGGTTCACCTATTCCTATGTATGTATTCATATAATCCAGAGAGGCTTTAATACACAAGCTCTGGACTCCCCAAATATCAACACAGATGGTTTAAGGAAAGAAGGAAAGCAAGCTCTATTTCTCTCACTGAGAAAAGCAAACATTTCAATTTTGCATGAATAACCTAAGCTCTCTAGCTCCACTCAGTGTTCTGTTTATGTGGCACCATATTAGTGTGTAAGAGAATGTAAATGGAATTTACTCACTATAGCTTCCTTGGACAATCTTATTCTTTGGCCAATTTAAAATGGACATCTCAAATTAAAAATTGCTTTCAAGGAGAAAAAACGAGTGGGAAGTATCAGAAAGGGAGACAGAACATGAGAGACTCCTAACTCTGGGAAACGAACTAGAGGTTGGGGAAGGGGAGGTGGGCAGGGGGTGAGGGCAACTGGGTGGACTGGCACTGAGGGGGGCACTTGATGGGATGAGCACTGGGTGTTATTCTATATGTTGGCAAATTGAACACCAATAAAAAATAAATTTACAAAAAAAAATTGCTTTCAAACTAAGCAGTATGGAATAGTGGCTAAGAGCATGGGCTGTGGAGTTAGAGAGGCCTGGATTTGAATCCTGCTGCAACTATATACTAGCTTTGTGACTTTGGGCAGGTTACTCAGCTTTTCTGAGGCTCCTCTGTAAGATGAAAATGCGTCCTCATAGCATTGCTATGAGGATTTAACATGATCTAAGACCAGGCTTTCTTTGCATTGGAGAGTCATCTTTGGGAGTAATTCATGATAAGTGTATGATAAAATTTAAAAGCAAGATTTCAAATACAGTATTTTTGCATGACTTTGAGAGTCATAAAGATAGTCATCATTTTCATTTCATTGTGATGCTTCTCATGACATCATTTCCAGAAGTAGTGCATTTAGAAGTGTAGAAGTCTTGGGACACCTGGATGGCTGTTGGTTGAGCGTCCCACTCCTGATTTCAGCTCAGGTCGTGATCTCAGAGTCACGGGATTGAGTCCTGCATTGGACTCCCTGCTTAGTGGGGAATCTGCTTGAGATTCTCTCCATCTCCCTCTACCCCTCCCCCACCTTCATGCTTCTCTATCTAAAATAAATCAATCTTTTAAAAAAATAGAAGCAAAGTCTTTCTCTTAATCTCTTTTTATATCGTGATAAAAACATATGACATTGAACTTACCAATGTAGCCATATTTAAGTGTACAGTTTAGTTAAGTATATTCACACTGTTGTGCAGTAGGATCCCTGGAACTTTTCAGCTTGCAAAACTGAAACTCTATGACTGTTAAATACTAGTTCCCTCCCCACCTAGCCTTTGGCAATCACCTTTCTAACTTCTGCGTGTATGATTTTGACTACTTTGGATACTTGATTTGAATGGAATCATACAGTATTTGTCCTTTTATAACGGGCTTCTTTTTACTTAGCAGAATGTCCTCAAGGTTCATTCATATTGTAGCGTGTAACAGAATGTCCTTCTTTTTAAGTCTGCATAATATTCCATTGTATGTTTATATCACTTTTCTTCATGCATTCGTCAGTGAACATTTGGGTTGCTTCCATCTCTTGATTGTTGTGAATAATGTTGCAATTGACAGGTGTGTAAATATCTCATCAATATCCTGGTTTGAATTCTCTGGGATATATACCTAGAAGTGGGATTTCTGGATCATATGGTAATGCTGTTTTTAATTTGTTGAGGAACTTCTATACTTTTTTCCCCAATGGCTTCATCATTTTACATCCCCACCAACAGTGCCAAAGAGTTCTCTGCATCTTTGCCAATACTTGTTATTTTTTGTTCTTTTGATAGTGGCCATTCCAATGGATATGAGGTGATATCCCAATGTAGTTTTTATTTGCATTTCTCTTTTTTGTTTAAGAGAGGGGGAAAGAGGGACGACTGGGGGGCTCAGTGGTTGAGCATCTGCTTTTGGCTCAGGTCATGATCCTGGGGAGCCTGCTTCTCCCTCTGCCTCTCTCTCTGTATCTCTCATGAATAAAGAAATAAAATATTTTTTAAAAAGAGGGGAGAAGGAGAGTGTGGAGCAGCAGGGTGAAAGGGAGAGAGAGAATCTTAAGCAGGCTCCATACCTAGTAGGGAGCCAGATATGGAGCCAAAATCAAGAGTCAGATGCTTAACTGACTGAGCCACCCAGGCATCCCTGATTTGCACTTTTCTTATAATTAGTGATATAGAGCATCTTTTCATATGTGTGTTGGCCATTTGTGTATTCTCTTTGGAAACTGTCTATTCAAGTTCTTTGCCCATTTTTAAATTGAGTTTTCTGTTGTTGAGTTGTAGAAGTTCCTTACATATTCTGGATATAACCTCTTATATAAATGGTTTGCAAATATTTTCTCCCACTCTATAGGTTGCCTTTTCACTCTGTTGAGTGTTTCCTTTGATGCACAGAAGTTTTTACACTTGATATAGTTCCATTTACCTATTTTTGCTTTCATTCCCTGTGTCTTTAGTGTCATACCAAAGAAATCATTGCTAAATCCAATGTCCTAAACCTTTCTCCCTACATTTTCTCTTAGGAGTTTTATATTTTAGGTCTTATGGATAGGTTTTCAAACCACTTTGATTTAATTTTTAATTTTTATTTAAGGTCCAACTTAATTCTTTTGCATGTGGATATCCAGTTTTCCCAATATCATTTAAGAGACTGTCCTTTCCCCACTGTGTAGTTTTGACATCTTTATCAAAAATCATTTGACTGTATTATGCAAAGCTTTATTTCTGGGCTCTCTATTCTGTTTCATTGGTCTCTAGACCTGTTTTTATAGCAGTCCTACAAAGTCTTGTTCCTCTGTAGTATGTTTTGAAATCAGGCAGTGTGAGACTTCCAACTATGTTCTTTTTCAAGATTGCTTTGGCTATTGTGAGGCCCTTGAGATTTGTTTTTAGGATACTTTATTCTATTCCTGCAAAGAATGACATTGGGATTTTGATAGGGATTGCACTGAATCTGTAGATAACTTTGGATAATATGGATATTTTAACTACATTAAGTTCTTCTAATCCATGAACAGTGTCTTTCATGTCTACAATGTCTTTCCATACATTTATATCTTTAATTTCTTTGAGCAGTGTTTTATAGTATTCAGTGTACAAGATTTTCATCTCCTTGGTTAAGTTTATCCTTAAGTACTTTATTCTTTTCGATGTTATAGTAAATTAGTTTGTTGTCTTAATTTTCTTTCCAGAATGGTCATGGTTAGTGTATAGAAAGAGTTGATTTTTGTGTAATTTTGTATCCTGTAACTGTTAAAATAATTTCTTAGTTTCAAGTTTTTTGTGGAATCCTTATACTTTTCTCATATAAAATTTTGTCACCCATGAAACAGATATAATTCTACTTTTTTCTTTCCAGTTTGGGTGGTATTTATTTATTTATTTATTTATTTATTTGCATCAGAGTAATGCTGGTTTCATAGAATGAGTTTGAAAATGTTCCCTCATTTTCAATTCTTTGGAAAAGTTTTAGAAGGATTGGTATTAATTATTCTTTAAATATTTGATAGAGGGATGCCTGGGGGGCTCAGTGGTTAACCGTCTGCCTTTGGCTCAGGGCATGATCCTGGGATCTGGGATTGAGTCCCACATCAGCCCCCTCCCAGAGACCCTGCTTCTCCCTCTGCCTGTGTCTCTGCCTCTCTCTCTCTCTGTGTCTCTCATTAATAAATAAATAAATAAGATCTTTATAAATAAATAAATATTTGGTAGAATTTTACAGTGAAGCCTCTGGTCCTGGACTTTTCTTTGTTGGGAGGCTTTTGAGTACTGCTTCAAATTTTTTATTAGTTATAAGTCTATTCCAATTTTTAAAATTTCTTACAAGTCATTGTTTGTAGGTTGTATGCTTCCAGGAATTTATCAATTTCTTCTAGGTTATCCAATTTATTGGCATATAATTGTTCATGGTAGTCTGTTTAATCCTTTTTATTTCTATGACATCAGTTGTAATGTCCCTTCTTTCATTTCTAATTTTATTATTTGAGTCTCATTTCTTTTTCTCTGAGTCTAGCTAAGGATTTGTCAATTTTGTTGATATTTTCAAAAAACCAATTCTTGGTTTTGTTAAATATTTTTAATTAAAAAAAATTTTTTAAAGGATTTTACCTATTTATTCATGAGAGACACAGAGAGAGAGAGGCAGAGACACAGGCAGAGGGAGAAGCAGGCTCCATGCAGGGAGCCCGACATGGGACTCGATCCCAGGTCTCCAGGATCAGGCCCTGGGCTGAGCTAAACCACTGAGCCACTGGGGCTGCCCTGTTAATTTTTCTATTGCTTCTATTTTCTATTCCATTTATCTGTCCTCTAATCTTTATTATTTCCTTCTTTCTGCTAGCTTTTGGGTTAGTTTGCTCTTCCTTTTTGTAGTCCTTGAGATGCAAAATTAGGTTGTTGATTTGAGATCTTTCTTCTTTTTTAATATAAGCACTTGTCACTATAAACTTTCTTCTTAGTACTGGTTTTATTGTATTCCATGTGTTTCAGCATGCTGTTTTATCTCCAGATTTCTTCTAAATTCCCTTGTGATTTCTTCTTTGACTCATTGATTGTTTAAAGTGAATTATTTATTTTCATATTCTATGTGATTTTTCTGTTTTCTTTCTGCTGTTGATTCCTAGTTCCATGGTTTGTGGCTTAACATGTGGTCTGTCTTGGTGGATGTTCTATGTGCACTTGAATGTGTATTCTGCTGTTTTGGGGTGCAGTATTTTGTATATGTCTCTTAGGTCCAGTTGGTCCCATTGTTTGGTTCAAGTCCTCTGTTTCCTTACTGATCTTCTCTCTGGTTGTTCTATCATAATGGAAGGGGAGGTATTAGAGTCTCCTACTATTATTGTATTGCTGTCCATTTCTCCCTTCAGTTCTCTCAATGAGTCATACATTTGGGAGCCTTAATCTCTCTTTAAAGATGATAGGATTTACAATTCTCATAAGGATCATATTTCACAACAGTGGAATGTAAAATGTTGCCTTGGAGAGACTATGCTCAAATGGCTGGAGCTCTTTGTGGCCAGAAGGGCTTGGGACACTAGACCACTCTTCTGCTTAGAAGACCTTCCCTATACTTCCATCCCTCTCACCATGCCCCAATGTAGCTTCTGTCTGCTTCTCTAATCCCATTCTATGATGTTTAATTGCTCATTACTGTGCCAAGCCTACCCTGACCTTAGCTTTTCTCTACTTCTTTAATACCCCTTTCTGCCTTAGCACACACACATGCATATGCACATGAGCACACACTGACATACATGTTGTGTTATTCAGGGTTTAGTATACACGAAATCTTTCCAGAGATTTCCAGAACCATTCTTAATGCTTGCTGGCTTTCAATCATATAAAATGTCTTTACATATATTAAAATACTTTTTGTTTTGAAGGTATATTTGTCAAGTTATATAAAACATACAAAACATTTTATCTGTTTGTTAGCTTGATTGGTATTTAAAAATATTTAGACAAGTAGCATGCAGGCTGCCATTGTGCTCTTGTACTGAAACTCACATACATTTAAGATGGGCCTGTAGGGAAGTTATATAAACAGAATTATTTATTATAGCAGGATTGTGAAAACATCTAATTTTATTCCTTGTTGGGACATTTAAGTTCTATCCAAATGATGGAACAATATTTATCCATATATTTAGATTGTTTGAAGCCCATGAACCATGGAAAAATACTTAGGATTTTAAAAATATAATGTAAAGTAAGAATAAATCTATATGAAAAATGCATGTAGAAAGAAATAAATGAAATAGTTCTCAGGATGGTAGGATTAAGGAATCTTCTCTATTTATTTTCAAAATATTTATACTGCTACATTTAACTCTATAATTTGAGTAAAAAGCAATACAAATCACTAGCCTGTTTCCACACCATTATTATGCTCTGAGCTTTCTGTCCACCAGCAGCAGGGTCTCCACGTCTGCTTGTGTGGACTGACATAGTGGGAAGACAGCCACAGAGCACTGTTCAGATTAAGATCATATATCTGCTAGACAAGAAATACTTTAAAGAATCTATAAAAATGAATAGTCCAGGACTCAAGGAGGATATATTTTTGAAATGTGGGGGGAATAAGTTTGCATGATCCTGTCTGGCATCAGCTTCATGAGGCAGAGGACTTTAGATTCATTCAGTTCTCCTGCCAGCAAAGAGAAGGGACAAGGGGACAAGTGAGGTCTGGCATAGGTAAGTCAGGGACTCTAAGGCACCCTAAGAGTCCTGAGGGATGAGCAGATACTAGGCAGGCAATGAGCATATGATGGAGAGACAATGAGGCAAAGGCAGATCCTTACAAATGTGTTGGTGCCCCTGAAACTGTGCATCAAGTTCTGTGTGGCAGAGCTTCTGAAAAGTCACCCAAAAAATTTTTGAAGAGGATTGGAGAATAAAAGTAGAAGGAGGGAAATCAATTTTTGAAATATCTAAAGAGAGAAAAGCTGAGATGTGATCCAGGACCTCAGCACGGAGGCTATAGAAATGAATTTGAAAGGAACCAGGAGAGAGAATCAACAGGACTCTGTAATTCATCAGAAGGAAAGTCAAGGGCAACAGGCAGGACGCTGGCTGAGCATCTGAGTGCATTGGTAGGACCACTGTTACCAGACACCAGCAGGACTCCAGAAACCAGTAAGGACTTGGCATTAGTTTATATTTTTGATTGAAAATCTAAGTTTATATTTATTTATGTCTGCTCTTTCCCAGGTTACAGTCCCATGGGGATCCATGATGTCTATATTTACATTTTATGTTTACATCAGCTGAGCTCAACAGTTACATAATCAAAGAAAGAAAGGCCTCTTTGGCCATGACCTCTTGTAAATTGTCAGAACTAGGTTTGCAGTCTAATCCGGAGGCATTTATGAATAAATACTGACCCCCAGTGTCTCGGTGAAGAAATAAAGATTATGTAAGGATTAAAAAACAAAGATTATGAAGTACCAAGACTCCTGGGAGAGTACCTGGAATCCAGGTACAAATCACATTCCCTACAATCCAGTTGGGAATCCTAGTGCGCTTTAGAAATTAAAATGCTCACTAGTTAACCCATGGCTAGTGACTGCCTGGAGAACTCCAAGGGATAGTCTACAGGACAAGTGTCAGAATGGATTAAGTAACCTTGATTCAAGTGGCCAATGGGCACATTAACTTTGTGATGGACTTTGTCCTCTCTGCTCCAGGGTCCAGCTTCAATTACTCCAAAGAGTCCGATCACTAACAGGGTAGGTTTTATGCGGTTCATTTCACTAATAAACTCCACCTCTCATTCCCAACCTAGGTCAACATTACATAAAATGAAGTTTCCTCTCAAGTGGATGCAAGGCAGTATTGTTGGTGGACATTCCCTTTTCAATAGCTGTGCATCTAGAGTGAATTCATGAAAAATTCTTGAGTGAACTCTGCAGCAAGCTAACTCCTTCAGCTGCAGTTGCTTTATTGAGAAAGTGAGAAAGTGACCACCTGACATCTTGGCCAACGGTTGCTACAATTACTGTCACTGGGCATCTATATTCTGCAGACTGGAAACTAGGCACTGGTTCTTTGGAGATATGTTTATGTCATATGGTGGGCTATGCTGAAATTTTTAAACACTTGGCTTTGCAGAGAAATCCATGAACAGGTTAAGCAATAAAACTGGCTTGATTGGTAGAGCTTCCTTCATGAAAACAATTTCCTTTCTTCCCTTTCATGAATCTTGTGTTGTTGGTTTTTTGTCTTTTGTTGTGTTTTTTTTTTTTGAAAGATTTTATTTATCTGAAGGACAGAGAGAGGCAGAGAGCACGAGTGGGGAGACAGGAGAGGGAAAAGCAACCTCCCCGTTGAGCAGGGAGCATGACTCAGGGCTTGATCCGAGGATCCCAGGATCCCAGGATCATGATCTGAGCTGAAGACAGACATTTAACCGACTGAGCCACCCAAGCACTCCATGAACCTTGCTTTTTAAGTGAGACTGGACTGAAGGCTTATGTGGCCAATCACAAGATGAATAAAAGGCAAATCTTTAGTGCCAACACAATCCATTTGCCTTTTGTTTGGGGCAATGAGAACCGGTCACTGCAGGCCTTTGACCCTCATCAGTCTTAGTAGAAGGACGCTTGGAATAGCAGTAGAAACCAAGGCTGCTTCAGAGTC
The DNA here is from genome assembly GCF_048164855.1 of Canis lupus baileyi. Taxonomy (NCBI): domain Eukaryota; kingdom Metazoa; phylum Chordata; class Mammalia; order Carnivora; family Canidae; genus Canis; species Canis lupus. The sequence goes on along the minus strand of NC_132852.1, from coordinate 49,096,960 downwards.
ACATGGACTCAGGCAGGGACTGGGACACTGAGATGAATGACACAAAGAACACCTGCAAGCTGGCTGCTGCACAGAGTTAACATTCAAGGAAACAGGCCCAGACGATACATACGGCTCAGGAGCCAAATGGTGACAGTAAGAAGGAATGCCACCCCAAGGCAGTAAAAGGAGATTAAAATAGAAGGTTTTGCATCAAGAGAAAGAAATTCCAGTTACTATTTGTCCAGCTACAAAGTAATGGCAACCATAATCCTGCTCCTGATTTGCTCTATCACCAGAAAAGCTAATTGTCGGTGTAATGCCTAACTGCAGTGCCAAACATAATTGAAATGAAATGCGTGTACAACTTGTTTCTTGACAATACAGTCTTGAGAAGTTTCTTCTCTTACCTAACAAGGACTGAGATTTCAAGAAGAGCAAAACAGCACAGAAATCAAGCACCTTTATCCAGTCACTACATGTAGGCTGTTTGTTTTAATTGCTTCTTTGTCAATTTTTTTCCTCCTGTCACTTTATTGTTCCTGGTTTCATTTTGAAAAATTTCAAAACCTATAGAAAAGCTGGAAGAATACAAAATTATACATGCTTTCCTCGGTTTATCAATTATAACATTTACTACATTTGCTTCCTGTCTCTCTCTAAATATATAGGGACCTTGTGTTGGCCAGACCATTCAGAAGTGAATTACAGACATGACACATCACCTTATAATCTCCAGGCCCCAAATGTCCTTTTTAACTTTTAATTAAAATAGCCAATTAAAGTTCAAATATCGAGGCCCTCATCCCAAATGTGATGGTGTCTGGAGGTATTTGGGACATACTCAGATTTACATGAGGTCTTGAGGGTAGATCCACCCCCAACCCCTCCTCTCTCCACCACATGAGAGCAAGATGTCTGTCAAGAAAACATCTGAGGAGGACCCTCATGAGGCACCAAATCTGCTAGTTCCTTGATCTCGGACGTCCCAGTCTCTGGCACTGTGACCAATGTTTGTTGTTTAAGCCACCTTGTCTGTTACAGCAGCTTGAGCAGACTAAAACAAATGTTTCATTATCTGTGATCATCATCACTCTTGTCTTTAATCTCAAATTGTCCCAAGTTTGGCACTTGAAGGCAATTTTTGTGTCCCATTAGTCTCTGGGCATTTTCTTCTTTATATTTTCTGTCCCAAACCTGGAACTGACCATTTTCCCAAACATCCCTGGTTCAATGGAATAGTAATTAGAAAGCAAGCTCAGGACAGTAGGTATCCTCATTATTACTAGGGTTTTGCTTCTAGGTCCTTTCAGCGGATGGGGAGTTGAGGGTGAGAAAAGGTGGTGTTAGGGAGAGAAAACACACACACACACACACACACACACACACACCTTCATATAAATATCTCCAGTTCAAAACCAATAAAAGAGCATTCTTTTTTATCTGTTTCTGTGTTCTATCTCCCTTCTCCCATAGTGAGTAACCTGATTCACAAGAACATCAGCAAATGTGCTCATTTCTTAAATCTATGCAATTGGCTTCAGAATTATTTAAAGTAGTCTCAGGAACATTTTCATCTTTAAAACAGTTGAATTTAACACCAGAGTCACCAAATCATCCCACATTATTCAGCAGAAACCACACATAACAGACTAACAGGTCCCTAGACAGCAACCAGAGGTAATACAGACAATATATACTAGCCAAGATTCAAACTGGACAACTTAGCAAAGGCTGCCATGCGGTTTCTCTAAAGCACCAAAAAAAAAAAAGAAAAAAAAAGACAAAGTTCAGAAGAGACTATTGATGGCTTCCATTTAAACTGTGCAGACTATTTAAATAAGCTATTTTCCTTTCAGAATCTATACTGCTTAATCTTTGGCATTTATTTCAGAAAAATCCAGTGGGGGCCGGTGTAGAGAGAGGGGAGATACACCTAACAGTGGTCACAGGTGACTGAGGTGGCAGTTGGGTGATAGACAGGCATGAGTGTTCTTTGTGCTATTTACACTCTCTGCTTTTGTGGATGTTTAAAGATTTTTATATTTTTAATTTATTTTTAAGGTTTTATTTATTTATTCATTAGAGACACAGAGAGAGGCAAAGACACAGGCAAAGGGAGAAGCAGGCTCCCTGCGGGGAGCCCGATGTGGAACATGATCCCAGGACCCTGCGACCACTATCTGAGCAAAAGACGGATGCTAACCACTGAGCAACCCAGGTGTCCCTAATGATTTTTATAATAAAAAGTTTTTTTAACGTATTCCTGTCAAATCAGAGTAAACGTAAGCTTAAATGGCCAGCTCCGACTTAAATAAAAAGCAAGTAAGAAGTATGTGGCTCTACTGTCTATACGTAGGAAGAGATAGTGACACCCTAGCTTACCTTTAGAAAATTGTCAAGGGAACTTACAATTTTTTGGCAACATAAGGTCCCAGTGTCTTAAAGGCTAGACTATATAGCTGGATTATCCTCCAACAAATAAAACATTACCAATTGTGGAAAAAGAGTGACTTTCATTTCTGCCTATTATTTGGCCAACTAACTTTGTCGTAGGAGGAAGATTGAATGATTAAAATATGCTTATATTTTGGATGTTTTATTTTTCCCCTTGGAATCAGTGTTTTAAATTCCCTTCATAGTCCAATGTGGAAAACTCTCAGGCCACAGCCAGATCTATTGTGAGGCAAGGCATGATTCAATACTACAAACAGCCAAAAACTTGGAAAATCCAATTATGCAAAACACAAAAGCAGGAAACATAATCAGGAACTGCAACATTGAGGCAATCTTGGTATGTTTCTGAGGGAAGAAGAACATAGGAAAGGCTTTCCAGGTAATGGGGAAGCTGAACTTTGAATAGACTGTTGCTTGCAAGAGCAAGAAAATGAATTAAAAATGACACCAGGGAGGATGCAACCTCTGTCTAGTAAAACTGTTTCCCCTAGCCCATTCTGTCAGAAGCAGTGAGGGGCCAGGAAAACGAAGAACTCTAACTACATGAAGGAAGGTGTGGGGAAGTACTTGACCTCGCTCTTCTCTTTTCTTGGGTGGCGACATGACCAGTTGGATTTCTGCATTTGGCCACTGGACTGGCCAAGTGCTGCCCACCGGGGATTGGTTTTAATAGGCTCACACAACACAACCAAAAAGAAATGAATAAATAAATTTGCCCCTGAAAAGCTACAGAGCATGGGGAGGCTTCCCAGATTGGAAGACAAATAACCACCACCATTACTGTGGAAATAAGCAGATCTCATTCAGAAATCTTTCTTGCACATCTTATCAAAGAAAAATACATGACATAACATATCCTTGTCCAAGGATGCTTTCTTGTCCGTGTTCAAATTAGTATTAGATGATGAGAAAACCTTCATTCTCTGAAGCAGAATGTCCGTTCTTTTGGAAAAGTAAATTCTCAGTGTCCTGGGATACAGTATTCATCTGAGATATTTAAAAATTGAAACTCTAGGAGCATCTTGCTATGGCCCTCATCTTAGCACACTGGTTCCACACTGGGACAATCATGTCAGCCTGGGCAGAGGAGACATGTCTAGTTGGCTCCAGTTAGTAGCCTTCAAGATTCCTACATCAAAAATTCTGGCTATCTTGTAAGCCATGTGAAGAAAACAGGTACATTAGGTGGTCTAAAGTTGAAGTATTGGAATTGTTAAAAATAATCTTACATGTCTTTAAAAAAAACTGAGGCACCTGGCTGGCTCAGTCAGTAGAGTATGTGCCTCTTGATCTTGGGGTTCTGAGTTTGAGCCCCATGCTGGATGTAGAGGTTCCTTAAAATAGAATCTTAAAAAAATAATTTTACATGAGGTTTTCATAAGCATCTCATTTATTTCAGCCAAGATCTCAAAAACAATAAGCCAAATTATATCAGAAAGTATCAGCAAAAAATTTAACCCTATCTTAGGAAAATTGCAAGATTCCAAAATGACTGGTTGTGAGTATAGCTTTGTGTGTAGAAGCACATCATTCTGCGGGGAGTACTTTGGGAGTGAACATCTTGATGTAGGACAAGGGAAGACTCCAATCTAAGCTCTTGAGTTGCATTAAGATATGGTCACCAATTGGGTTAGAAAAATCAGAGTTCAATTCCAGAGGTGAAACTGTTAAAGAACAGTCTGAGGTATAGCCTAGTCATAGGCTTGGAATTATAGGAAGATCTGATCTCTGAATTCTAAAGAATATTACTTGGTTAAGCAATTGGACTAAAATGAAGGGTTATGGTAGACACCATGTGTTGGTCAAAATGTAAAGCATCCACATTCCATGTCCTTATGCATCACAGATGTGGCCAGCTGTGAGCACTCCAGCTTCAGCTCTTCTTCCCAGCCATCTCCATTGGCCAGTGTGCAAAAAGAGTCCAAAGTAAGGACCAAATGGAGACCAAGCAGTAGCAAGGGTTTCAGAATTAGTTTTCTTCTATTGCCATTTACTATAAAATGGATATAAATAGATTAATCCACCAATGGAAAACCATGAAAAACTGATGAATTTTTCCCCCATGACTTTATCACTGAAATACATGTCACTTGCCTTGAAATAAGGTAAGAGTTTAAAGAAATGATGACTTACATGACCATGAGATTTAAAAATATAATCTAGAAAATAGTGTTATTGAGATTGATAAGTAATCATGTTGTCCATGGCCTACCCATGCTGCTCTATGTTATATACACTTGCTCTTGGCTGATGAACAATACATGTTTATGACAAGCCCCAATGTACCATATTTTCCCTGCTCATGTGAATAAAATTACATGCACTATATCTTACCTTTCCCCAAACCTTGATGTTCAATTTGTAGAGAATATCCATGTAACTCTTTGAGTGTTACAGGAAGATTTTGAACCAAAGACTAGTTCAGAGGCTTTTACCTAATGTTTATCACTTTGGGGATTTGTTTTCGGTCACAGACCTTTATTTTTAAACCAATTTTAAGTACCTAAAGCTTGAAGTTTAATACAACAGAACAAAAGGAGAATATAAACAGCTAGAGTTGTCTCCATGTTGCTAATTCTAGCAGCCAAAGGGGAATCCTACCGAACGTCAAAGAAAGGATGTCTCTGGACTAGAGACAAGGCAAAGGGCCTTATTGTTTGTTGTTGGCTTTCGTGGAGAAACCCACCTATGATTTATCCCATTTAATGGGCCTCTGGTTTTAACTAGCAAAGCATCCCTTTTCCTAGAGGAGAAGGCTAATTAGTAATAAATACTTAAGTAGAGTTTATTATCTAACATACCTTACTATCATTGCAGAAAGTCTCAGTAATATAAAAGTGAACTACTTATTGGAATAAGTAGTGCCTGTCAATAGTGAGTCAATAATGATTTATTGAATGATGAATACCTTAAACTTCACTTCTACTTGTTACTCTCCTGTCTTAGAAACTTAGGACATTGATTAAGCCCTACTGGTTACTAATTAGCCCCCATGAATAACTAATTCAAACAGGACTAGCAGGAGACTTCATTCATAAGACTTAAAGTCTCAGGCATCCTAAAGCCTTTATCTGGGCAACATAAATTACCTAGTTACCTATAGAAACTCTACCCCATAGCCCCATTTTGGAAAAATCAGGGGAAAATAAAGAGAGAAGAGAGATCAGCACCCATAAAACACTGCATGCCACTTCTTTTACTGCTATTCCTAGCTAGCAAATGGAAAGCCTTCATTTTTCCACTCGTTTTTTCACTTTTCCTTGATCATCTATTTTCTTAATAGCAGCTTGGATGGCCTCTTGGTCGCCCAGGAACTGGTGAGGCCCAACAGCATGCAGGTTCTCATCCAGTTCCAGGAGAATGGGGACTCCAGTGGGAAGAGTGATGTTGATAATGTCTTCATCGGAGATACCTGTAGATCAGGAAAGGAATGGACAAGACATTAAAGGTGATGCAGGAGGAAGTTCTGTTCAGTTTTGTTTTGTTTTAAGGTTTTTATTTATTTATTTATTTTAGAAAGAGTGAACAGAATGAGGGATAGAGGGAGAGGATCTCAGGCAGACTGTACTGAGCGCAGAGCCTGATGTGGGGCTTGATCCCCGAACCCTGAGATCATGACCCAAGTTGAAATTGGGAGTCGGATGCTTAGGTGACTGAGCCACCCAGGTGCCCCGCTGCACATTTATTGAGTCCCATATTTGCTGCATGTCTGAAACCATTCCAGATACTGGAAGGGATTCTAGCTATAGTTCCTGGAAGGAAAAAAACTTCCCAGAAATTAAAAAAAAAAATCTCTGTCTCTTAGAGATTCCCATCACATCAAATTTTAGAACAGTAGATACCCTTCAGGGCAACCTGTTATTCCTTCAGTTTCCCATCTAAATCCTGTACATGAACCTTCTAGTAGCATTTGTCATAGCAGCCAAAAAATGGAAATGTCCCTCAAATGATGAAGGGATAAATTAACTGTGGTAGCTGTGGTATAGCCACAGAGTAAAATATTATTTGGCAATAAAAAAGAATTGTGTGCTGATACATGCTACACATTGATGAACTTTGAAAATATTATGCTAATATAAGCCAGTCACTATGGACGGTATGTTGTATGATTTCATTTATATAGGAAAATCTAGAGTGAGACAAATAGACTAGTGTTGCCTAGGACAAGACCAAATGGGGAAAATGGGAAGTGATAGCTAGGTATAGGGTTACTTTTGAAAACAATGAAAAGAGAGGAGGTGCAAGATGGTGGAAGAGTAGGGTCTCCAAGTCACCTGTCCCCACTAAATTACCTAGATAACCTTCAAATCATCCTGAAAATCTACGAAATCGGCCTGAGATTTAAAGAGAGACCAGCTGGAACGCTACAGTGAGAAGAGTTCGCGCTTCTATCAAGGTAGGAAGACGGGGAAAAAGAAAGAAACAAAAGGCCTCCAAGGGGGAGGGGCCCCGCGAGGAGCCGGGCTGAGGCCGGGGCGGGTGTCCCCAGGACAGGAGAGCCCCGTCCCGGAGGAGTAGGAGCTGCACCAACCTCCCCGGGCGGAAAGGGGCCCGCAGGGAGTTGGAGCAGGACCCAGGAGGGCGGGGATGCCCTCGGGCTCCCGGGGACACTAACAGACACCTGCGCCCCGGGAGAGTGCGCCGAGCTCCCTAAGGGCTGCAGCGCGCACGGCGGGACCCGGAGCAGCTCGGAGGGGCTCGGGCGGTGGCTCCGCGGAGGGGGCTGCGGGGCGGGAACAGCTCGGAGGGGCTCGGGGGCGGCTCCGCGGAGGGGGCTGCAGGGCGGGAGCGCGAATCCAACAGCTCAGGCCCGGGAGCCCAGGGCGCCGGGACACAGCCCAGGATCCGGCCTCCCCCGGGACAGGCAGAGGCCGGGAGGGCCCAGGACAGCAAGGACGCTCCTGCCCCAGCTGAGCAGATCAGCGGCCCCGCCCTGGAGCCTCCAGGCCCTGCAGACGGAGAGCTCTGGAGTTCCTGAGGGGGCTGACTCCAGGGCTCCAGATCTGCGCCCCCCCCCCCCTGCGGTTGTTCCTCCTGGGGCTTCACCGGGTAAACAACCCCCACTGAGCCCTGCACCAGGCAGGGGCAGAGCAGCTCCCCCAAGTGCTAACACCTGAAAATCAGCACAACAGGCCCCTCCCCCAGAAGACCAGCTAGAAGGACAAGTTCCAGGGGAAGTCAAGGGACTTAAAGTATACAGAATCAGAAGATACTCCCCCGTTTTTTGTTTGTTTTTTGTTTTTGTTTTTCTGTTTGCTTCCCCCGTCCTTTTTTTCCCTTTCTTTCTTTCTTTTTCTTTCTCTTTTTCTTCTCTTTTTCTTCCATTTTTCTTTTTTCTTTTTCTCTTTTCTTTCCTTCTTTCTCTCCTCTCTTTTTCTCCTTTTCCCAATACAACTTGTTTTTGTCCACTCTGCACTGAGCAAAATGACTAGAAGGAAAACCTCACCTCAAAAGAAAGAATCAGAAACAGTCCTCTCTCCCACAGAGTTACAAAATCTGGATTACAATTCAATGTCAGAAAGCCAATTCAGAAGCACTATTATACAGCTACTGGTGGCTCTAGAAAAAAGCATAAAGGACTCAGGAGACTTCATGACTGCAGAATTTAGATCCAATCAGGCAGAAATTAAAAATCAATTGAATGAGATGCAATCCAAACTAGAAGTCCTAACGACGAGGGTTAACGAGGTGGAAGAACGAGTGAGTGACATAGAAGACAAGTTGATGGCAAAGAGGGAAACTGAGGAAAAAAGAGACAAACAATTAAAAGACCATGAGGATAGATTAAGGGAAATAAACGACAGCCTGAGGAAGAAAAACCTACGTTTAATTGGGGTTCCCGAGGGCGCCAAAAGGGCCAGAGGGCCAGAATATGTATTTGAACAAATCATAGCTGAAAACTTTCCTAATCTGGGAAGGGAAACAGGCATTCAGATCCAGGAAATAGAGAGACCCCTCCCTAAAATCAATAAAAACCGTTCAACACCTCGACATCTAATAGTTAAGCTTGCAAATTCCAAAGATAAAGAGAAGATCCTTAAAGCAGCAAGAGACAAGAAATCTCTGACTTTTATGGGGAGGAGTATTAGGGTAACAGCAGACCTCTCCACAGAGACCTGGCAGGCCAGAAAGGGCTGGCAGGATATATTCAGGGTCCTGAATGAAAAGAACATGCAACCAAGAATACTTTATCCAGCAAGGCTCTCATTCAAAATGGAAGGAGAGATAAAGAGCTTCCAAGACAGGCAGGAACTGAAAGAATATGTGACCTCCAAACCAGCTCTGCAAGAAATTTTAAGGGGGACTCTTAAAATTCCCCTTTAAGAAGAAGTTCAATGGAACAATCCACAAAAACAAGGACTGAATAGATATCATGATGCCACTAAACTCATATCTCTCAATACTAACTCTGAACGTGAACGGGCTTAATGACCCCATCCAAAGGCCCAGGGTTTCAGACTGGATAAAAAAGCAGGACCCATCTATTTGCTGTCTACAAGAGACTCATTTTAGACAGAAGGACACCTACAGCCTGAAAATAAAAGGTTGGAGAACCATTTACCATTCAAATGGTCCTCAAAAGAAAGCAGGGGTAGCCATCCTCATATCAGACAAACTAAAATTTACCCCGAAGACTGTAGTGAGAGATGAAGAGGGACACTATCTCATTCATACTTAAAGGATCTATCCAACAAGAGGACTTAACAATCCTCAATATATATGCCCCGAATGTGGGAGCTCCCAAATATTTAAATCAATTAATAACCAAAGTGAAGAAATACTTAGATAATAATACACTTATACTTGGTGACTTCAATCTAGCTCTTTCTATACTCAATAGGTCTTCTAAGCACAACATCTCCAAAGAAACGAGCGCTTTAAATGATACACTGGACCAGATGGATTTCACATATATCTACAGAACCTTACATCCAAACTCAACTGAATACACATTCTTCTCAAGTGCACATGGAACTTTCTCCAGAATAGACCACATACTGGATCACAAATCGGGTCTGAACCGATACCAAAAGATTGGGATCATCCCCAGGGGCATATTCTCAGACCATAATGCCTTGAAATTAGAACTAAATCACAACAAGAAGTTTGGAAGGACCTCAAACATGTGGAGGCGAAAAGCCTGCGAAAAGATGAAAGGGTCAACCAGGAAATTAAGGAAGAATTAAAAAGATTCATGGAAACTAATGAGAATGAAGATACAACTGTTCAAAGTCTTTGGGATGCAGCAAAAGCAGTCCTAAGGGGGAAATACACTGCAATACAAACATCCATTCAAAAACTGGAAAGAACTCAAATACAAAAGCTAACCTTACACATAAAGGAGCTAGAAAAAAAACAGCAGATAGATCCTACACCCAGCAGAAGAAGAGAGTTAATTAAGATTCGAGCAGAACTCAACGAAATCGAGACCAGAAGAACTGTGGAACAGATCAACAAAACCAGGAGTTGGTTCTTTGAAAGAATTAATAAGATAGATAAACCATTAGCCAGCCTTATTAAAAAGAAGAGAGAGAAGACTCAAATTAATAAAATGATGAATGAGAAAGGAGAGATCACTACCAACACCAAGGAAATACAAACGATTTTAAAAACATATTATGAACAGCTATACGCCAATAAATTAGGCAATCTAGAAGAAATGGACGCATTCCTGGAAAGCCACAAACTACCAAAACTGGAACAGGAAGAAATAGAAAACCTGAACAGGCCAATAACCAGGGAGGAAATTGAAACAGTCATCAAAAACCTACCAAGACACAAAAGTCCAGGGCCACATGGCTTCCCTGGGGAATTCTATCAAACGTTTAAAGAAGAAACCATACCTATTCTACTAAAGCTGTTTGGAAAGATAGAAAGAGATAGAGTACTTCCAAATTCATTCTATGTGGCCAGCATCACCTTAATTCCAAAACCAGACAAAGGAGAATTACCACCAATTACCACTGTCTTGTCATCAAGACAGTGTGGTACTGGCACAAAAACAGACACATAGATCAATGGAACAGAATAGAGAATCCAGAAGTAGACCCTGAACTTTATGGTCAACTAATATTTGATAAAGGAGGAAAGACTATCCACTGGAAGAAGAAAGTCTCTTCAATAAATGATTCTGGGAAAATTGGACATCCACATGCAGAAGAATGAAACTAGACCACTCTCTTCCACCATACACAAAGATAAACTCAAAATGGATGAAAGATCTAAATGTGAGACAAGATTCCATCAAAATCCTAGAGGAGCTGAGTGAAGTAAGTCAATTGGAGAAGGACAGTGTATGTTCTCATTCATTTGGGGAATATAAATAATAGTGAAAGGGAATATAAGGGAAGGGAGAAGAAATGTGTGGGAAATATCAGAAAGGGAGACAGAACATAAAGACTCCTAACTCTGGGAAACGAACTAGGGGTGGTGGAAGGGGAGGAGGGCGGGGGGTGGGGTGAGTGGGTGACGGGCACTGAGGGGGACACTTGACGGGATGAGCACTGGGTGTTATTCTGTATGTTGGCAAATTGAACACCAATAAAAATTATTTTATTAAAAAAAAGACATTAAAAAAATCCTAGAGGAGAACACAGGCAACACCCTTTTTTAACTCAGCCACAGTAACTTCTTGCAAGATACATCAACGAAGGCAAAAGAAACAAAAGCAAAAATGAACTATTGGGACTTCATCAAGATAAGAAGCTTTTGCACAGCAAAGGATACAGTCAACAAAACTCAAAGACAACCTACAGAATGGGAGAAGATATTTGCAAATGATGTATCAGATAAAGGGCTAGTTTCCAAGATCTATAAAGAACTTCTTAAACTCAACACCAAAGAAACCAACAATCCAATCATGAAATGGGCAAAAGACATGAAGAGAAATCTCACAGAGGAAGACATAGACATGGCCAACATGCACATGAGAAAATGCTCTGCATCACTTGCCATCAGGGAAATACAAATCAAAACCACAATGAGATACCACCTCACACCAGTGAGAATGAGGAACATTAACAAGGTAGGAAACCACAAATGTTGGAGAGGATGCGGAGAAAAGGGAACCCTCTTACACTGTTGGTGGGAATGTGAACTGGTGCAGCCACTCTGGAAAACTGTGTGGAGGTTCCTCAAAGAGTTAAAAATAGACCTGCCCTACGACCCAGCAATTGCACTGTTGGGGATTTACCCCAAAGATTCAGATGCAATGAAACGCCGGGATACCTGCACCCCGATGTTTCTAGTAGCAATGTCCACAATAGCCAAACTGTGGAAGGAGCCTCGGTGTCCATAGAAAGATGAATGGATAAAGAAGATATGGTCTATGTATACAATGGAATATTACTCAGCTATTAGAAATGACAAATACCCACCATTTGCTTCAACGTGGATGGAACTGGAGGGTATTATGCTGAGTGAAGTAAGTCAATCGGAGAAGGACAAAATTGTATGTTCTCATTCATTTGGGGAATATAAAAAATAGTGAAAGGGAATATAAGGGAAGGGAGAAGAAAAGTGTGGGAAATATCAGAAAGGGAGACAGAACATAAAGACTCCTAACTCTGGGAAACGAACTAGGGGTGGTGGAAGGGGAGGAGGGCGGGGGGTGGGGGTGAATGGGTGACGGGCACTGAGGGGGGCACTTGACGGGATGAGCACTAGGTGTTATTCTGTATGTTGGTAAATTGAACACCAATAAAAAATAAATTTATTATTAAAAAAAAAGAAAACAATGAAATTGTTCCAAAATGGACTGTGGTGATGGATGTACACATACTAAAAGCCACCTAACTGTATTCTTTATATGGGTGAACTGTATACTATGTAAATTATATCTCAGTGAAGCTATTAAACAATATGATACAGATCCAGAGAAGTTAATAAAATTTCTCAAATCACAGGACTGTTAGGGCAATAAAATTGGACCCGGGTTTTTTTATTTCCAAATGCCAGGACTTCAACTCTGGTCATCTGTCTGTGGCTACTTCCACAACTGTATAGGGAGAGAGGAGAATGTCTGCATCCATGCTGTGCCCTTGTGAGGGGCTGGGTACTAACTAAGCAGTAGCATCTAGTGTTCTGTTTTCAGGACTGGTAAAGGACATGAAAGATTTGTCTGATGTCTTTGAAACAGCTAAGACACTGGGATCATGATGGGCCAAGTTTAGGGGTTGTAATCTGTGACTTTAGATAAGAGTTCTAGGTCTTTGGCAAGAGGCTAGAGCACACTTGGGACTCTCTTGTTTGACCATGGCCCCAGATCTATCCAGATCCTGACAGGTCCTCTCTTTAGTATCACCACCCTCAAGCTCATGCCTGTGGCTTAGATAATAACTCACTTTTGTGTGGGACCAAATCAAAGAGCCAACTAAACAAAAGCCATGAGAACTATAATATTTCACCTACAAAGGAAGGAGAGTGCAACAAAAATAGAAACACTTCCAATAAATAAATTAAAGTTGACATTCCATTTTAGTGACTACTCAATTAATTCACACAGCAGACTAATTACTTACACATATTTAAAATACTTAGACTGGTTAATAATCAGTCAATGAGACTTAAGAGACTGAAATTTTAAAAATAGCAAATTAGGAAAAAACACAGTAAAGCTATTACTCATTACTCAATTTTGGCATAAGCCATTCTTCATCCTGAGAAAGTTAAGCAAGCAGAAGTCCTAAGGCTAGAATAATGCATCTGCACTGAATTAAGCCAATTGAATCAATACTACATTATGCAATAATGTATTATAAATTCATTAACTGGCACATCATATGAAGGTTAAAATGAGTGGACAAACAGCACATCTCCTGTCTGATAACTGTCTTAGATTTTTTTATACGGCATCCAAGAATGTATTGAAGGGAATCATCAGAGTCCTCACCCAGCAACAACCCCTCTCTATCACTCCCCATCCACAGCAACCTCTTCTTGAACCCCCAACCATTGTCTTTAATCCTTTTTTTTTTTTTTTAAAGTAGTCTCCACAGCCAGCATGGAGTCCAACACAGGCTTGAATTCATGACCCTGAGATCAAGACCTGAGCTGAGGCTGACTGAGCTACCCAGGTGCCTCTGTCTTTAATTTTTGAATCTTCACATAGGAGGATGTAAAAGTTAACTGCAATCAATCTAAATGACTGGGACATTTCAAGTAAGAAATAAGGAAAATTAATGGTAAGTCAAAGGGGTAACTCAATGATAATATGGGGAGACATTCAAACAACTTCATTTTCTGCATACGAGATTAACTTCAGATAGTTAAATCTGCACCTGTGAGCCCCACCACCCCAGGTCATTATAGCAGGAAGAGGAACCACAGCCAGTTATTAATATCACTGTTACATATATATGCTATACAGCACACACACTTGGCCTTCTATTAGAGGTGGCTGCACAAATGCTTGCCTCTCCCACCAGGATTACAAACTCCTTGAAAACAGGGCCATGTTCTCATCCAGCCCTGCAACCTATGCTCTTAGAACAGTTCCTTAGCCACTGTGAGAATTTAGTAAATTTTTGTTCAACTGTAAAGACCTTAGTATATGTTGGCTGCCACGATCCAGAAATCATTTAGCTATATGATCTACTATTACAACTGTATGTATTATATGAATCTACTTTTTACATATAAATACAAGCAATAATGAATAAAATATTAACTAAAAACTAATGCATGAAGCCTATACATGAAAGCACTCTGAAAACTTTGCCAGTGGTACACTATTGGTCAAATTTCAGGAAGAGATAAAAATGGAGACATATGCTCCTCAAAAGTAAAGATTTTGCATGTCCAGTTCTAGAGGCTATATCCTGTATCAAGAACAGTGCCTGAACTGATAGGGCCCTCAGCATGTAGCTGAAATGAATAAATCTGAACCCTTTGAGCTCTCCAATTAAATCTAGTCTTATACTGTTGAAACCTTGATGAAAGATTGTGTTTCCTTTATAACCTTCCAAGAAAAGAGAGTGCAGAAGCCTCTTAGCCTTGAAGAAGAGGTTGTTTACATTTAGTGCTAATAAGCAATCCAATTTGTCTTCCATATATTTTCTTTGATTTCTTCCAAAGGGTTTGCTCAAAATCTTTGAATCTTGGGAAACAGGAGAAAAGATGTCTGGGGAGACAGAGCTGTCTGGGGAGACAGAGCTGTCTGGGGATGAGAGCAAACCCTGAACCTATAGCACATGTTTTTGGAAACTAGGAAAAGAGGGAACCCACTTTGGTCAATTCATTTGACCTTGAGGTGCCACTCATGACCCCCTATACCTTTCCCAAGCAAGGAAGTCACAATTCAAGCCCCACTGATGGGCGATTTGTGATGAGAGGTCTGTATTCTATTGCAAAAATAAGAATTGACACAAGAGACTCAATTTCATAGAAGATATACCTATTTTTAATTAGAATTCCTTAAGGTTTGGATGCTATTACTATAACTTAAAGATAGGCTGGGAAACAATTGGGGTATATGATATATAAAGGGGTATACGATGATAGGATCACAGCCTCTAATTTAGAATAAGGCAGAGAGAAGAATCCACTCCACATTGAATTTTATAGTAAAATAGCCTATAACTTTTAAAAATAAAGGTTTTTATAGATCAATTATACTTCTAATAAGAGAAAGGTTAACCATACCACCAGACAAGCATTCACTTTGCAGGAGAGGCCTGAATTTGCAGCTTCTGAAAATATCACACTAAAATGCCAAAGGTGATACACTCCTCAGTGCCACCCCCAACAGCTGGCCCCAGCTGACCTGCCCTCCCTGCTTCTCTAATTTCGCCTCATGGCTTCTTTGCCTTGCCATGTGTGCAGCTGCACACAATTCTTCAGGGATCAAACCTGTTGTTCGTGAGTCTCCTGCATGCCACTCTGATTCCAAACTAGAGACTGCCTAGTCCTGTGCTTGAACCCAGACTAAACAATCCACTTCCGCTGGCAAGATGCAGACTACATCCAAGGCTTCAGTTCAGTGCCTGGCTTTTCCTTCAGTGTGGGCCAGCAGGAAACAAACAGGAAGTGACTATGCCAACCACAGAGAAAGAAACACACGCCTGTCTGGAACGCTGCAGAACAGGATGCTCTAGATACTAAGCCTGTGTTAGGAGCTTTCATATGGTGGTGCTCTGTGAGAAGTGTGTCTGAGTCTAGCCCTGCTTTTGCCTGGTTTTATTAGCACAGCAGTGATAACCATTTGTGCTGCTAAGAATAGATGAAGCCCTCCCTTAGGTAGGAATTTTCTTACTATATATTATCTCCTGGGTCTGTCTGAAGTCTTGTTTCTTCTGAAAGTATTAAGAGCTGCTTTCAAGTTAAAAGTAATGGAATCCCCCCAATTATCTACAGTTGAAAAGCAGAGATATTAAATTAGCAATTGGCAGGGGAGAGGCTGTCCTGATCAGGAAAGAAGCGTATCCTGGGCCCTGACATGTGGTTCTTGGGTTTGCACTTCTTGTACAAGACTGCTGCCTCGCTCTGAATTCAGAACACTTGCCTCCCTGCACCGTTCCTACTCCTGCATTGACCTACTCCTAGACTGGCTGGTTGGGAGAAGGAAAAAAAGTCAGAAGACCCCATGATGACTAGGGAATTCAGAGGCAAGTGAGCAGAAATCACAGTGGTGCAGAAAAAGCTTTACTGGAAGAGCTCACAACCCCCAAGTACAAAGCTTCATGGTGTGGCAATTTATAGCTAATTTATGAAGACAGGCTTTGGTGATTCCCTACGCGGTCCATGGTTTAAACGCTGAGTAAACACAGCACCAACTGCTCCCAGAAAGCATACCAGTGCCCTCCAGGTTAGTTTTCAAAGGCAAAGGTAGGTGTATATGTAGCAACCTTCCTTTAATTCTACTATTTGACAGTCAACTAATATTGGCCTATTATTTTGTGCAACAAAAGGCATGGTCCCCATTAGGGCAATGGTCATTTCACTGGATAAAAGCAAGACTTTTTAAATTGAGGTATAATATACGTACAGTAAAATTCACCCTTTCGAGTGTACAGAATAATTTTATGAACCCCCCAAATTTCCTTGTACCCCTTTGCAGCCTGCCCTTTCTTCACCGATCTGTTTTCTGATTTGATAATATTGCTTTTTCGTGAATGGTAAATAAATGGAGTCATACAATGCACAATTTGTTGCTTTAAAAAATAATAGAAATTTATTTTCTTATGGTTGTAGAGCTATCAAGGTCTGAGGCCTCTCTCCTTGGTTTGTAGATGGCTGTCATCCCCCTGTGCCTTCACATGTCTGTGTCCTGATCTCTTATGAGGACACCAATTATGTTGTACTAGGGCCACCCTAGTGGCCCCATTTTACTTTAATTACCTCTTTAAAAAATCCTATGTCCAAATATGGTCATATTCTGAACTACTGGGGCCTGAGACTTCAAGAGGATTGCACAATATATAGCTTTTTGAATTCAGTGTCTTTCACTTAGCATAAAGCAGTTGAGATTCACCCATGATGTTGGGTGTGTCAGTAGTCTGCTCCTTTTTATCTAAAGCAGTTTCTTTAGGTAAAACAGCTTAGTGATCAATGATTGGTCAACTGAAATAAAAACTATGACCTAGATACACTAAAAAGCAGAGTAAAACACAGGATTGAAGAACAGCTTTCCAGCCAGCTCAGAGCCTTGCCCTAGTTCCTATGTTAAACAGGATACATATGTAAAATGCCTAGAACTGCACATAGCACACAGCATGCACTCAAAATAGGGCCACCTTGTATAGCTGTGCTAGGGAACACCATACACGAACCACAATGTTAGGGTAACAGCAATAATAAGTGGAGACTCAGTTCCATCAAATTAACTTTTAATGGTTTACCTGCCAAGGATACTCTTGACTCAGCTTCTTAAAACATAGTATTCCAAACAAAAAATAGAACAAGGGAAGGGCTACTTTTCAGAAAAAAAATTAAAACAAAAAAGCCCAGGCAGTAATCATGTGTGGAGACTCAGCGAACTGGGTTTGGGTGGAGTTCACGACTCCAACTAATTATCATGATCATGGCTAAGTCATCTGAAGTCTGTCTGGGTTTCATTTTCCTTCAACAGCACCTGTCTTCTTTTTCACAAATGGAAAAAGTGTCAGCACCTTTGAAAAAGCACCTTGACTGCTTATAGGGTAAAGTCATCATACCACCAAATAGTTGAGAAACAAAATAATGTCATAAGAACCAACACTCTTCATTGCTGAGGTATATACGATATAGGGTAGATGTGTAACACTAGTATACTTTCAAGTAAAAGGATCATAAGGCACTGAGATTTTGGGGTAAACCAAAAATATAAGCAGTTATTTAATGGGGTCATCATCCTTCCTACCCCAAGTTATAGTCTTTAAATAATAAAGTATTTTTGTGATATGACAATATGCTGTCATTGGATTCTATCAGCTATCACCCTCCTCCCCAGCAGGAAGTAGCAGGTTTAGGTCTGTTGAATGGTTTAAGGACAATACAGGGAAACTGCCCCAGTTCCTTGAAAGATCCTGTTTATAGGGGAGAGTTTTATATAAACATACCTAGAAAGCATGCCTATGAATCAGATGAATCTACAATCACAAGCATTCTTACTTTGTAATCAATGCAAAGAATTTAGCAACTTTTGTTTTTACAGGAAGTGTGGAATCTTATCAGAGCCATTTCAAGGATTCATTCTTACTATTAGTGAAGGCTAACATCTTTATAAGGTGACCATATGATTTATCATTCAAGTGGGGCACTTTTGAAAATGAAAGGAGAGGCTATTAATAATTGCACTGGGCCAACAGGTATTAACCAGAAAATGACTAATGGTCATATGTATGTACATACGTAACTATACAGTAAGAATAATGTGGCAATTAAAGATGGTAAATTTTAGGACATGTTTTAAACACAATGAGCACATATAAATTGACAAGTAGTCCTTACTATCAGATAAAAATCTGTATGTTCCCCCTAAAGTAATTTTTTGGAGTCTTAAAAAGTCAGCATCCAAATTCAAAGGAATGTTTTCTTTTAGGTTGGGCCTTTATCAAGTACCACAGAAAGCCCTGTAAAACTTGAGCTCCTGAAAGTCAGACATGCAAGTTAAGAGGATTCATGTTGCTATTCCTATTCTGGTGAACATATACATCCAGAATCAATTTTTAAAAATCTAAAATCTCATTAAGAAATGACATGTTAGAAATAACACATGATTTCTTCTGATCTTGGGAAAGTCACTTATACTTAATTCTTAGAGCTGTGACAGAATACTTGGATCTTATTTTTCAATATACACTATAAGAGAAATCTCTTAGTGGAGATTGGTGTCTAGGGAACTCCTAAAATAAGACATGATAACTAATTTATCAAGTGATCCTAAAATCTAGTTTAGTCCATTTCACGGACATGAAATAATTTCTTCCATGTTAGGCGTGGAAGCCATTATAGGAAATCACAGCGACATCAAAGAGCTCCACGAATCTTAACAGCACCACCAGGGGGTACTACAGGCCAAAAAGGAACAAAGTTGTTCTCTGACCCAGGATGGATGAGCCCTGATTACATACCAGCCTTATGTCTTCTATGGACAGATCCCAATTTTCCAATCCACTCCATTTGTTTCCCTACCTATGGACTTGTGCCTAATGGCATATTATGGATTTTGTCATTTTTTTCCCCCTGAATATCGGCCATCCTTCCTGGTCACCAACCCTCCCATTTCCAGTCCCTGTCTCATCTACACCTCCCCTGTCCTTGGCTTGCAGACATCTGCCAACTCCATACCCTTTCTATTTTCACATACTTCCAACTCGAATCTCCTCATACCATTTACCTCTTCCAGCATGAACACTGCTGTTTTAAATTAATTATCTCCAAATAAAAACATATTGTCTAAGGCCTATATTATAGGGATAGGGATAGGAATTGCAATTTAAGGTTGCTTCAATTTCATTAAGCCCTGAAAGGTGATTCTGTTCTATCATCCAACTTAAAAAAAAAAAAAAAAAAAAAAGACCTTCAGAAGAAAGTTTAAATAAAGCATGAGGACTAATGCCTGCTCATTTTTCATCAATCCCTATAAATCCATTTCTGCCCTAGTGGTCAAAGTTGTATTTTGTTTTATCTTTTCCTTATTCTGTACTCCACATCCATGCATACCTACTTTGATAGCATTTCCATATATTTGCCCTGAAATATTTTTTTCTAGGCCAAAGTCAAATCCTTTCTTCCTTCAATCCCATTGACTAAACTATTTGAGCAGCTTTAATTAGAAATTCACATACCATACCATTTACCCACATAAACTGTACAGTTTGATGGTTTTTAGTATATTCAGATTTGAACAACCATCATTACAATCAATTGTAGCACATTTTCACAACCCTGACATGAAAACCTGTACCCAACCAAAGTCACTCTTCATTCCGCACCCCCTTTACCTCCACCCCGGGCCTAGGAAACAAATAATCTGTTCTCTGTCTCTAAAGATTTGGTCAGGCTGATATTTCATTTAAGTAGAATTGTAAAATATACGCTCCTTTGTGACTGGTTTCTTTCAGGTAACAATAATTTCCAAGTTCATCCATGTTGTAGCACATAAGACAATTCCATTCTTCTTCATTGCTGAATAATTTTATATTGAATAGATATATCAAGCTTAATTTACCCAGTCACAAGATGATGGGCATTTGGGATGCTCCCATGTTTTGGCTCTTATGAATAACATTTCTATGAAGGTTTGTGTATAGGTTTCCGTATGGACATATGTTTTCATTTCTCTTAAGTACTGTTATGGGTTGAACTGTATCCCTCCAAAAAGATATGTCGAAGTCCTATCCTGAGAATGTGACCTTCTTTGGAAACAGGGCTTTTATATAGAGGTAATCAAGATGAGGCCTTTGGCTCTACTCAAATATTATTTGTGTTCCTAAAAAAGGGGGGGGGGGAATTAGGAGAAGGAAGAGAGAGACAGAGGAAAAACACCAAGTAAAGTCTGAGGGCCACACTGATGCATCTACCAACCAGGGAACACCAAAGATTTCCAACAAACACAAGAAACTAGAAGAGGCAACAAAGGATTCTCACCTTGAGCTTTTGAAGAGAATAGGACCCTGCCAACACTTTAATTTAGGACTTCCAGCCCCCTAGAACTGTGAGAAAATTAGTATATATTGTTTTAAGCCATACAGTGACTGGTACTTTGTCACAGTAACACTATGAAATGAATACAGGTAAATATTGGTGGGTCATATGGTAATTGCGTGTTTAATCTATTGAGAAGCTGCCACATTGTTTTCCATACCAGCTATACAAATGATTGTTTTTCAGTAAATTATTAGTGGTTTTAAAACCTCTTTCTTTTTTTTTTTTTTTTTTAAAACCTCTTTCAAATGCATAAAGATTTCTATGGGTAACGTTGCCCTCCACAGGTAGTTCTCCCTCTACCCCCACCATGGTGATAGTCTTCTTCACCACCATTTGTAAACCTTCCTATTCCCTTCAAAAAAAGGAACAGAAACAAATAGTGAACTCATCGATGTACTCAGAGAAGGGGGTATCAAAGATGAGTTGTGGCTGGGGATGCCGAATAATCTTAAAGATCTAAACCTGAAGATAGCTGAAGAATAAATGGTATTAAACAGCAAGAAATTGTTTCTGAAGAGAAGATTTCCTAGCTCAGACAAGGAAGAAAAGAGGATCCTGAAGGAGATGATGACATTTTTTTTAGAGAAGGGAGCTTGGCCACAAAGAGATCTAAGTCTCGTCTCTGGAAAAAAAGCAACTGGCATCGTGGGACAGAATATATCTCTTGGTAGAAACTTCAAAATTCTGCATTTCAGTTCATTATTGTCCTAAGAGAAGGCTCAACTCTTCTGCAAACAATGAAATACTATAGTCCAATAATGAATTTATCATTTAAGCAATACCTAACTTTTCTGAAAGGAGAAGAACAGAGGGACGCCTAGGGGGCTCAGCGGTTGAGCGTCTGCCTTTGGCTCAGGTGGCGACCCAGGGGTCCTGGATTGAGTCCCTCATTGTGCTCCCCTTGGGGAGCCCGCTTCTCCCTCTGCCTGTGTCTCAGCCTCTCTCTCTCTGTGTCTCAGTAATAAATAAATAAAATTTTAAAAAAAGAATAGAACCCTTTATATAGTTGAGTAAATAAGATATATACACACACATACACAAACAGATTGAGTGCTATGTCTAGCCAATAATGTTTTTAATAGCCAATAAAGTCTGTAGAGTTTAGATCTCTGCACAAATAATGGATACAGGTATACAGTAATGATTTGGCTCCTGGCCATGTTATAAAAATCAAGGGTAAAAACACATGCTAGAAAGCTTACAATAAAATCTCACAAAGATCACTTTGTCTTGTTACTAATAACCTGTTTTCACTTATTTCATATACAATGTCAACCTTCCCATTTTTCACAGCCTCTTAGAGAAAAATAAAGCAGAACAGGAAGGGAATGTTGGAGAAATGTGTTCTAATATCATCGGCTAACTATGATAGTGCTAACACACAGGAAAATAGTCGACAGAGCAGATCACTCAGAAAGCACAACTGCCTGGGATTACTTAGTGAAGGGAGAAAGGGAAGGAGAGACCCCCTAGAGGTACCACAGAGCCATCACTGATGCCCAAACTGGTCAGCCTGAGTCCTCAAGAGTTCATTTAGCTCACATTACTTAAGAGGGGGATAACAGTATCGTACATTTCAGAATATGCTTAGAATACAAAATCAAGTAGTTAAAATAAAATTGAGGCAACCAATTATCTCCAGTAAGCCAACTTTTCATTTTCTGTCCCCCTAACTTTCTCCCAATCAATGACTAAGCCTGGTCTGGAAAGAGAGGACTAGAACAAAGGAATTGTTCAAGAAAGCCCGGTCTGGGGCAGCCCTGGTGGCGCAGCGGTTTAGCACCACCTGCAGCCCAGGGCATGATCCTGGTGACCCTGGATCGAGTCCCACATCAAGCTCTCTGCGTGGAGCCTGCTTCTCCCTCCGCCTGTGTCTCTGCCTCTCTCTCTCTCTCTCATGAATAAATAAATAAAATCTTTAAAAAAAAAAAAAAAAAGAAAGAAAGAAAGCCCGGTCTGGAACACAAGAATAACCATTTAAAGTTGGAAGAACATGGGCAAAACCCAAAGTCCAGATAATTTTTTATTTATATGGAAAGACTCAAATAAATTGACTTTGCATACCATTTCTATAGAAGTCTATACCCTTCCTAGCCTCCCTTTATTACAACAAAAAACCACATAATCCTTTAGATCAAGGGTTCTCAAGGTGGACAACCCCAAAGAGCAATATAGGCATTACCAGAAAACACCACAGAAATGCAAATTCTCCAGCCACATCCCAGGCCTGTGAATTCAGAAATTCCAAGAGTGGGGTCAGCAATCTATAATAAACCATATCCCCCCACCCCCCGGGAATTCTGACATTTGCTAAAGTTTTCGAATCACTGCTTTATATAATATGAATGTAAAAGGCAAAGGGTTTTTGATTTATAGAACAAAGTGATTCTTAAAAGACCGAAGCAGCAAAAGGGAATAGGAAAGAAAGTCTATCATGTAAATTATGCATTGTTAGCTCAGAAACCATGTTCTTTCTAGATTAGGCCCAAGTATAACACTTAGTAACCTCTAGAGTAAGTAGCAGCATAAAGATGGTACCTTCCAGATGCTTCAGGAGAGCCCTACTGCTATTTCCATGAGCAGATATCAGAATGGTTTTGCCACTTAATACTTCGGGAGCAATCCTTTCATTCCAAAAGGGAAGGAGTCTCTCCAGAACATCCTTTAAGCTTTCAGATCGTGGCAGCTGATCCACAGGTATATCACACACCTTATACCTCCGGTCGTTATAGATTTCATGGTAATAAGGGTGAGATTCCTCAATGGGTGGTGGGGTCACATTGTAGCTTCTTCTCCAGAGCCTCACTTGTTCTTCACCGTGATTCAAAGCCATTTGCTCCCTGTTGAGACCGATCAAAGCTCCATAGTGACGTTCATTTAGACGCCAAGAGCTTTCCACCGGAACCCACTCCTGCCCCAGCTCTTCCAGGATCAGCCAGGCTGTGTGGATGGACCGATTGAGGATGGATGTGAATACAAGATCAAACTCCAAGTTTAGTGCTTTGAGTTGCTTTCCACAGTTCCGAGCTTCCTCCATTCCTTCACTGTTAAGTTTCTGATCCACCCAGCTACAAAAACGATTCTCTTTGTTCCAGGCACCCTCTCCATGTCTTAACATAATCAGTTTGTACTTGGCCATACTGATGGCTGAGCTTCCCTAGCACTTTTCAAATGGACCAATATTCAATGACAACAATACATCTAGAAAGAGAAGAAACAGAAAGTATGTTATATTCTTCCTTCAACGGACTACCTGGGAATGGAAGCACAAGTTTACAACAGTCAGTGTCTAAGTGAAACTGGAGTCATTCCTTTGAACAGATTTGACATCAGGACGTCAGACGGCTTACACACTATGGCACATACAGGCATATTCAACAAATAATTAATTACAGGGAACCCAGTCAACTTTAATTTTCTGATGGCTAGACAGTATGTTAATTGCATGATGCAAAATAACAGAACAAATCATTCCTATGGCATGCTGCATTTCCGCCAGATAAAAAGGCAGTCCATGCCCAAAGAGGCCAGGGTTTAATAGAATGAGTTATAGATGTCTAAAAAGATGACTAGAGCTGGGAACTCCCAGCTCCTAGCAGCTGACTTCAGGTTGAAGACATCCTCCTCACTTTGTTTTCCCTCTGGTGAAAAAAGAAATATTTACCAGTCTCACTTCATTATAGAAGTTATGGAACCATCATATTTATCCAGCATCAGTCACTAACCAGTGGCAACTAGCTCTTCAATGCGCTGGGCTGCACTACGTATAAGAAAACCCAGTGTTCAACATTCCAACACCACCAAAAGTGATTGAAAGCAACACGAACACCCAATACGGTACTCCCCAAAATAATCTCGCCTGCCTCAAGACAGAGCTTTCAGCAGGCATAAATCCATATGCAAAACAAGCTATCAAATGCTAGCAGCTAAGAGATGCAGGTCGTAGGAGTGAGAGGAAGCACGCTGATAAGGAGGCCTGCTCTCCTCCTCCCCAATCCTTAAACTGTCCTATGCACACCAGCCACATCTCAGCACGAGACGAATCTGGGAAAGTGGGACAGACAATCTTAGGGTGTTTCTGAATTCCCAAAGGTAAGAGGCTGGCCCAAAGGTCTGCTGGGCTCACTCTGCACCCTGTAGAACCTGCGGCTCTGGTTGCCTTAGCCTGTCTTCACTCTCCTTGCAGCGGACACACGTAACACTGACAAATGGGGCTCACTTCACTTGCCCAGTGCTCTCCATTTCCACCCCAGGGTTTTCCACACTGGGGAGTAAAAATGCTATGAACACTAGGGCCTGCTCTTCCACCATTCTTGATGAGTCCTATTAACTGGAGATTTTTCTGTCCCACTTAACCTATGATTCACCCAGTTACATAACAGTCAGTGACAAAGGTAACTGAAATCTGGGTAGCTGGTTTCTTCTTTAGTAATTCCTAGAGGTTCTGAAGGGGAAAAAGCCCTTCAAATAAGGCTACATCTTAGTTCAGGAGAAGGCTAACTGAGGAACACCCGAGGGAGGAAGTGGATGGAGAGGTAAGCTGCAAGTACTTGAAAGACGAGGGTAGTTGGGTTTAGGGTCTCCCTTTCTTGTCAAGCATTAGCTCTGAAGCTTTCCTGCGTGAGAAGTGGGAAGCATCTGGAAGAGACTGGGCTCAGGCGAAAGCACTTCACAGAGCTGAGAACTTCTGGAGGGAGAGAGAGGCCTCTCCCCACCCTCAGCCCAGAGGGGCCTCAGGGTGGCAAAAGAACAGAGAATGGGATGAAAGACATCTGGGCAGTGTTTTTCTGTGTGATTCCTGGTGCCCAGAGGCAGAATAATCATGAAGCTCGAGTTTCAAGTTCCTTCACTTGAACACACTCCTTCTAAGGCACTGGGAGAAATCAAATAAGGAATGCACGTGTGTGTGTGTGTGTGTGTGTGTGTGCGCGCGCACATATGTGTGCACGTGTGTGTCTGTTTAATTTGCAAAAGAAAGACATTTTTGTATTGTTTTAAAGAGCCTCAATTCACCAAATAGTAGAAGCTTCAGATCAATCAAAAACTAGATCCACCCCCTTGTAACATTTATTGTTGTGTTGCTGAAAAGAGAAGCCACCTCAACCCTTACTTTGTCTTGCCAAGCAAGTAGCCTCCTTATGCTTAATGAAGCCATTTTCCCTTCAAATGAAAGAGTATGATGGACAAATTCTGTAGGCAGAAGCACTCCTCCAGAACATGAGAGGCTCCTAGCTCTGGGAAACGAACAAGGGGCAGTGGAAGGGGAGGTGGGTGCGGGGATGGAGTGACTGGGTGACAGGCGCTGAAGGGGGGCACTTGGCGGGGTGAGCTCTGGGTGTTATGCTATATGTTGGCAAATCAAACTCCAATAAAAAATATACAAAAAAAAAAAAAGAGCACTCCTCCATGGTCTTTGAGTATGAACTCTACCAAGAGCAAAATATAGAAATAACATCATGAATACCCAAGCACTTACTACCAAGCTTTGTATTATTTTAATCTGCTATATTTGCTTACTTTGTTTAAGAAATAAAACAGTTTCTCTGTTTTCAGCCACCACCACCCCCTCTCCAAATACATATACTGGATCAGAGAAACAGTACTGTAGCCACAGAGACTACACAGATACACACTCTTCCCTCACTCTGGCGTACAGGGTTGAATATAGGATAAGGTACCTGACCAGTGCATCTATCTTGGGTAAACAAAGTTACTTCCTTCTCTCCTCCTTACTGCTATCAACTGACTTCCTATTTAATTAACTGCTATTTACACAGGAGATGTTGAGGTTTAGAGTTTTCAATCTTTAAGATTTTAATCATCATGGGACCTGGTATACCAAGTGTTTACCAACAAACACTCAAGGCAGTACAGTCTCATTTAAGGTTTAAGGCAGGGGCTGCAAACTCACATGTCCCAGTGGATCAGAAAGAGGTGAAGAGCAGTGATGCTGGGTCACAGGGGTGATGGGAACCGTGGACAACTGTAGGGAACACATGTGCTTCTCTGATGGATGCAACTCCCATGTAAATGGACAGAGTTTTTGTATAACCTGGTCTCATTCAAGTAAGGGTCCCATTCTCAGACCCTTTCTGGAGGACAAACAGAAGATGGGACCTCTCAAAGCAAACATGGGAGAGAATGCAAGCCTTCGAGTCAGACCACAGAGGACCTATGAACTTGGTTTTGTCTTTAGGGGAAATAAAATGTCTTCTTTAAAAAAAAAAAAAAAAAAAAAACTAAAAATGGTCATTTCAGCTCCTCAAAGTTCATATAAAACTAAAAGGGGTAGTGACTACTGAGCTCCCCTGTTTCTCTGTGAGGCTCTGAGGAACTGGGGTTTCCGGATCTTCCAATTTTTAAAAACACCAGAAATGTACATTTTTTATGTGAAATCTGGTAATAATACTGGTAACTAATTTAAATACATTTTTTAAATGTGAGCTAAACGAAATATGTCTGGAGGCTAGATTGAGTCTGCTAACCTAGAAATTGTGACTTACAAAGAAATCTCCAGGCTACAGATGAGGGAAGAGGCCAACAGACCCCAGGTGATGGTCAGACCCTCTAACCTCCACATGTGCTGGGCTCCTTGTCCCTGAACCTCCTTCATGAAACCCTTGGCCAGTAGCCTGCAGAGCCCTGTAATCAAACTTCCACTCAACTTTGGACCGTTCCCAGAATACTTCCGCAAGCTCTGAGCTTTAACCAAGCTGAAAATGAACTGAAAGCAAAACTACCTCTTCCAGGTAACTGCTTCTTCCTTTCATCAGGGGTCTGTGCCTCTGATCCTGGGACACAGGCAGTGTTGGGCAGGCTCCTGCTACCTCCCAGTCCTAACCAAATGCCTTCCACCTCCACCATCTTCTGGGAACAGGAGAAGCCTGGATTCTGAGAATCTGTCTATATTCATATGTAGCTCTTGTGCCCTCACTTATTAGTGGCAAACAGCCTGAAAAGTGAGCACCCTATTTAAAATCCTCAATCACTTCCTGTTGGTCTTAGGATAGAGTTAAAAATCCTTAACATGACCTGTAAGGCTTTGGTTTTCCTTTTTTTCCTTGAGCATGCCATGTTCTTTCTTGCTTCAGGACCTCTGCAAACACTGTACCCTACCCAGAACCCCGATACAGCATCTCCTTCCCTCCACTGCCACTTGAGTCCCACCCAGCTTTAGGTAACTGCTAGCCATCCTTTAGATCAGCTGTATCCAACCAAAATATATGGGAAGCCACACATGTTATTTTAGATTTTTTAAAAGCCATATTAAAAAGGGGGAAATAAATAAATAAAATTAATTTTAATAATACATTTTATTAAACTTTATAGATTCAAAATATTATTTTAACATATGACCCACATAGAATACTTCATAGGGTATTTCACATTCTTTTTTTCATTTAGCCTTTGAAACTTGATGTATATTTTAGACTTAAAGCACATCTTGGGACACCTTGGTGGCTCAACAGTTGAGCGTCTGCCTTCAGCTCAGAGCATGATCTGAAGTCCCAGGATTGAGTCCGACATCGAGCTCCCCGCAGGGAACCTGCTTTTCCCTCTGCCTGTGTCTCTCCCTCTCTCTCTCTCTCTCTGTGTGTCTCTCATGAATAAATAAATTAAATCTTTAAAAAAAAAAAGTATATCTTGATTTGAACCAGCCTCATTTTAAAGGCTCAGGTGACCAGCGGCTACCATATTGATTGGAACACTCTTACAGCTTAGTTTAAAGGTTATTTCCTCTAGGCCAATGGTTCTCAAACTTGAACATACATCAGAATCACCAGGAGAAGTAGTTACAACAGGGTGCTGAGCCTCACTTTCAAGGCCTAAATTGAGTAACCTCTGGGGCAGGCCTGTGGATCTGAGGATCTGTATTTCTCTCAAACTCCCAGGTGATGCCGTGATACTGCTGGTTTGAGATCTATGCTTTGAGAACCTTGGCTCTAGGCCGACCTCTCTGCCCTTCTTCTCACCCACTGGGAAGTGGTCAGTCCTGCTTGGTATATACTCTTAAAGCATCTTGCTCTACAACATTGGGTACAGTTGTGATGGATCACTTGTGATGGATTACCTGTTCAGTATCCATGTGCCTGTTAGACTGTAAGCTGCATCACCGCAGGCCTTACTCACCCCTGTATCTCAAGAACCCAGCAAGACTATTTGACACACACTGGGCACTTAGTAGGAAGGTGTGTTGACTGAACCAAAGTCAGTTCAACAGAAGTGATTACATTGTGCTAAGGAGCCTAAGATTTGACAGTTTGGATGGTAACTGCCAAAGTAAAAACACTCAGTTGGCAGGCCTGAGGGGTTAGGAAGCCTTAATTCAAGAATTGTGGCATATTTAATGGCAAAGCCAGAGCCAATAACAATCACCCGCCACACTTCTATATCCTTCACGGTTTAGTATATTCAATGAATGGCTATAATCTCCACAGAGAAAAGAGAGACTCCAACTGACATTACACTATATGTTAACTAATTAGAATTTAAATAAAAACTTGAAACAGGGATCCCTGGGTGGCGCAGCGGTTTGGCGCCTGCCTTTGGCCCAGGGCGCGATCTTGGAGATCCAGGATCGAATCCCACGTCGGGCTCCCGGTGCATGAAGCCTGCTTCTCCCTCTGCCTGTGTCTCTGCCTCTCTCTCTCTCTCTCTCTCTGTGACTATCATAAATAAATAAATAAAAAAAAAAAACTTGAAACAAACAAAAAAACCAAAAAAAACCCAAAGAGCAAACAAACAAAACACATAGAGCCACTCAGGGGCAAACTAGAACTGCAATCCACATCTGCCTTCAATACCTGTGTTCTTTCTCCTCACCATGGAGTCTTTAGAGTCTGGGTTTGAGTATCTAGGCTCACTTGGCTTCACTTCACAGGAGCATCTCCAGTTACAACTTGTCCTTCCAAACCCAAGCAGTCATTTCATAAAATACATACAAACAAGGTGAGTATAAATGAGGGATCAGCTTATGACTGCTCTAGAGAAAAACCTCAAAGCACAAAGACAAGTGGGCAATTTACAAAGAGATACCACACTACAAATATACACTCCCCACCCTCAAATTAAAAACTTTTTTTTAAGTGAAGCTTTTGTGTGTGTGCTGTTTTTTGTGTTGTTTTCGGTAGAGCTCACCACTCTGGAGTTGGTTCTCAAGGCTCCTCATTTACCCCTTGGCAAGGGCTACCAGCACTTGAATTAAGCACTAATTTTAGTCAATGATTTACTTCATACCAAAAAGGGCCATACAGGTCACTGAATTAGTATACCCCAGGGTTTCTTCCTTTAAAAAAAAATTATTTGTTTGTTTGTTTGTTTAGTTGAAAGAGAAAAAGAGCAGGTATGCATAACCCTGAGTTCATAACCTGAGCAGAACCATTTAACCCACTGAGAAACCTAGGAACCCCAGGGTTTCTTCTTTCTTAAAGTCTGGTATTGCTCAAAGGAAAAACATACTAAACAAACATAACTTTTTATACGACTTTGTGGCTCATCTTCTCATCCCTTCCTCTTTGCTGTTTCCATCTCCTCTGGCCATTATTTTTTTAGTCCTCTAACACCTAAAGTGGGCCTTGATCACTCTATTGAAATGGTCTCCCAAAAGACTACCAATTAGTTATTTCTTACTAAGTGAAGACCATCTTTTCTCAGGATTCACACCTCTTTGATCCCTCTGAAACTATTTCAATCTACGGGGAACAATTATTCTAAGATTTCAGTGCTGCAGTCCTCTCAACTCTTTTGTTATTACATCCTGGACTTGGGTCTCCGTATTTTCCTACTCACCACTAAGAGAACTATGATGATGAAGACAGCATATGATGTCATAGCAGCTAATATTCATGGAGGGCTCACCATGTGTTTGGGATTATTTGAATCCTCAACCACCATCTTATGGAGGTTTTACAGATGCAGAAATTATTACTCTCATTTTACAGATGCAGAAATGTAGAAGGTAAGGTCGGCTTGCCCAAGGTCGACACACATTGTAAATGGCAGGGCTGGAATTCAGTCTCAAGCAGGCTGGACCCCAAAGCCTATCCTTAGGCCTTGAACCACTCTGCTATACCACCATATTGGCACCTAAGCCTCTGTCTTCAGTCCTTGGAAACATTTTGCACTACTTTATAAATGATTTATAAATTGACAGCCTCAAATATTCATTACTCTCCCCAGTCTGGTCAATGAATTCATTCTTTAAACATGTGTTTAAACTCCATTTAAACTCCATTTAAGCATGACATAACACAGGACTGTGAGGAGCATTAAATCTAATATCGATTATGTCTTCAAAGAACTGATGGTAGAAAGGGATATGTGTGTGTGTACCACTAAGGCAGAAAGTAATCCACACCATGAGAAAGCACTTCATCCATAAGGGAGATGAAAAAGGAGAGACTATTTCTGAGTAAGGTTTCATGGACATGGCACTATTTAAGCTGATTCGGAAAGGTGTTCAAGACTTAGATTTATAGAAAAAGGAAAAGGAATTTTAGCCTAAGGGAATAGTGAGTAGAGGCAAAAGAACAGGTATATACAGAGAATGGTGACCCATTCAAACTGGCTGGAGTTACAGCATTTCCCGGTTTGCCTAGAGTCCTCTTGCTTTAGGCCTAGTTCCCCAACATAATTATTATAGGGCCCCTTTCACACTTGAGTATCCCATTTGGAAAATTATATGATCCCTATCCTAAGTACAGGGTATATCAAGGGAGTAGGGAGAGGGAGCCTAGAAACATAAGATTGAAGAGTGGCTCCAGAAAGGCCTTGTGCAGAAGAAGATACGTTCTTCTGTAAGTATTGGGACGTCACTAAAGGTTTAATAATGTATATTTTAGGAGGATCATGCAACACCTACAAACACAGAATGAGATGGGGAAAATCACTGATATGAATACCTGAGAGGCTTTTGCAATGGTTCTGGTAATATGTAATGAAGACCTGGAACCAGGATAATGACTGCTGAGAGGAGATGAAGGAGGTGGATATGAAAGACACTACAGCTTAGCAGAGGTGTTGGCAACTTTTTCTGTAAAAGGCCAGATAGTAAAGTTTAGGCTCTGTGGGCTTTATTTTCTCTGTTGCAAATGCTCTATTCTGCCATTGTAGCTGAAAGCATCCACAGACAGCACATAAATGAATAAATGAAACTTTTTTCCAGTAAACTTTATGTATGGACACTGAAATTAGAATTTCATATCATTTTCATGCACGTGAAACAGTGTCATTCTTTGATTTATTCCAACAGGTAAAAAAAAAAAAAAATGGTAAGAACCATTCATAGCTTGTGGGCCATATAAAAACAGGTAGTAGACCAGAAGGCCTTAGTTTGCCAATCCCTGGCCTAGCTAATCACCTCAGATTTTGAACTTTTAAGTATCCTGTCGTGGGATAATCTCAGAATTATTAAATCACCTGATTTTATTCTTGGCCAGAACTGCAAGTACCTTGAGTAATGGAATCCCATTCATAATTGTTTTTATTCCTCACAGAAGACAATACTGCACACATTCAAATCAGAGTTTACTTTTGCTTAATTGCTTTAATAATGGATTCACAGTAAAATTATAGAAAAAAGTATTTATGCTGTTAACCAACTTCAAAAAGATGTCATTTTGACATGCTTTATTTCTCTCAGACATCTTCATAAATTGTCACAGTGCTTCACACTTCAGGTGAATGTACACTTGCTTGGGCATACAAACTGAGCAACTGGCTTAGCAGAAAAGAGATGGGATTCAAAGGAAACACACTATGAAAGTGACATTTTCAAAGATTTTTTGCTATATGTAGTATAGAAATACCATCCAAATTGCCTACAAATAAAAGATATTCTTTCCATAAGTGCCTCAATAAATCTGAAGTTATATGTTTTTAGAATTAGCATCCTTTCGGCAAGGCAGGGCTAGAGAAAGTAGGTAGGAGGGGACTGGTGTAAATACACAGCCCTGCATTTACTGAGGTTGCTTCTACAAATATTTCCAGGATCTCTAGGTAGTTTCAACAAATGCAGCATGATGATCTCGCCACTGCCTCCTACTCCTGCCCCTCATTAAGCCATATAATTTTACATTCCTTCCTCATCCTCCACTATAACTGAGGCTCGTCCTGTCTTCCAAACTAATGCTCCTGAGACATTGCTACCTCCCTTCCTCAGGTGTTTGAAAAGTAATAATATCTAATATGCTAGTATGAAAACTCATGAACATGAACAAGTGAGGAAAATTATAGGATAAAGACCAGTCTAAAAACTTAGCTTCCAAAAACTGAGTAAGAAGTGTGATCAATGATATAATGTTGAAGTAACATAAAATAAGGGATACAGAGCCAGAGCTGCTTTGATCGAAAGCTTACCCTTAAATATTAGATATTCAAATGCTACCCTCAATGACCCAGATGTTTTCCCCAGTCCAAATCCTCATTGCATAGCTTTGAGCAACTCCTAATCTAACTCCATAGGAATCTAATTCTATAAAAGGTAGGCTGGCTGTATTTGAGGAGAGAAAAAAAGGTTACTTGTATTTCTGATAAATTAAAAAAAGGAACAGTTCCTAAGGGAAATGAAATCCAGAGCTCAGTTCCTTAAAGTCTTAACAAAATACTCTTTCCCCAGAATCAAGCTCAATATTAAAAGTTCAAACATGACTGTACCTAAAAGTACCCTGTGTTTCACCATCTATTTAACTTTTCCTAAAGCTTTACAGTAACTTTCCCATTTGCGCTCTAAGAACACCTCTTTACCAGAAGCAAATGCTCTGACTTCCAGGTATTTTCCAGGCACTATAGTCCTGTCATTCTTTAACTTTACATCTACCAGCAGCCCTTACTGATCACTTGTTACCCCGGTAGCAAACCATAGCAGGTAGACCCTATTCACAGGGAGATCTATCTACATGTGTAATGAGATGAGTGTTCGCCTGGGGGACGTTGCTTGTTCCAGCCTGCATGGCATCACTGATGACAACCACTCATGACACCTCCTTCCTAACTTTGGTTACTTATTCCCCCAGGATAATAGCTTTTGTCAACACAAACTATTTCCACCAAACCCCAGGAGTTTGAAGTCAAGAAACTCAGACATTAGTCCCAGCTCTGCAAGTTACTGATAGTGTGATACTGATCAGGTGATTCAAACTTTCTGGACCTTGGGCTTCAAACTATCCATAAAGACCAGGATAATTGCTGTTCTCAAGGAACTATTAGGGAGACTAAATGAGATTATGGTGAAGCTCTCTGCCAAAGAGTGAGAGGTAGCCCTGGGTGAAGGGAGCAGACTAATGAAAATTTGCACAGGCCTCAGGGCCCTGAAAGTGATCCTACCTTGCTGGGGTATATGCAAAGTAAAAGCTGGGGATAAAGCAAAATGAAGATGAGGGTAAAGAGAAAAGGTTAAATTAGGTAGTGGGAGGAGAAATACAATCAAATGCAGTATGTGTTGGGGGTATGGGGAGTTGATGGTAAGATACAGCTCTAGAAGCATACCAAATATTACGCAGTATACTACAATCCAAATGCTTTACTCAAGGGGCTAACATTTACTCTACATTTTATAGAATGTTTGCTTTTTCAGTATTTGTGGCCAAATTTCCTTGAAAACTTTATTATTAAGTAATACTTTGAGTCTTATTTCTCCATGTAAACATTCTCTCACACCAGATTTCATTCCGAGGATATTCAAGAGACCATTGGTTCAAATATTTGTGTGTTCTCTGTTCTCTGAGCACCAGACCCACAAAGATGAAGGCACAGCTGAATGTGGATGTATCAGTCATTACTTAAAGTGAAATATGTCACTTAATCTCAACCAACTGTAGAAGGCAAAAGAGGAAGAGAGACTGGAAGATCTGCTCAAACACTAACCTCTGAATTACCTCTGAGTGATGGAATAAAGCATGACATTTTCTGCCACATTATACCCTGTACAATGGTCATTCTGTACAAAGACCAAATTTTCTACAATGATCCATTGGGTTTGGCTTAAAGAAGAGCACAAAAGAACAAGTACTACCCTTTGTAGATGGGAACTTTTATTTGCTAACAGATTGGCCCAGAATTTACTGCTATGAGATTTTTTGCTTATTGTACTTGGGGTGGAAAATGTCTAATCATCTTTATTTTTAAAACAGATTTTTAACACATGCATGGGCCTCAGAAATAATCTACTGCAACATCCGCTTTTTTTAAAGATGCAAAAAATAAGCCAGAGGGTTGAAATGATTTGTTGAAGATTACACAAATAGGAACAGCCTCAAGACTAAAACCTAGGTGTCCTGACTTCCAACTCAGAGCTCGGGACACTATACCATTTGCTTGAATTACATTTCTCTAAAGTCCACCTCCGTGGGGATTAAGGAAGGCGGTGGTGATGAGCACCAGGTGATATATGCAAGTGTTGAGTCACTATATTGTATACAGGAAAGGGATATAACCCTGCAGGTTAACTTACTAGCATTAAAAATAAAAACTTAAAGCCCACCCAGCATATGAGGTGCATCTATGTGGGAGGTGCTACAGGAAAACAAAGATGGATAAAACGTAGTTGCTGGCCTCGGGGGAGAGAGTTTTAAAACAAAGTACAAGCTGACGTGTGCTCTGCTTTCATGACAGAAAACCCTAGTACTTTAGGGTTAAAGACACCAATTGATTTTTTTCCTCCAAAAAAATCTGTATTCGGTCCATGAACATTCTGGTATCACTGACAAGCTGTAAACCCTCCATGATTTGGCAGGGAGGTGGTGGGGGAAGAGGATCATAGTAAGTTAGCCGACAACCAATTATCCTTTAACTTCACTTTTTCAAAGTAACTGTGAACTTTACTTCCATTATGCCTTTCTGTTGGCCCTCTCTAGTAATGTAGCCCCCTCATCCCTTTGAAACGGAGGAGCAATAGACTTTTTTTTTTTTTTAATTTTAATTTCTAGTGGGTCTAAGAACCTGTGATTTAGGTCGTTTTGAGAACTACATGAAACCAGTGCAGAAAGTCACCTCTTTCTCCTTCCCTGCATTCGAGTTTTGTTTTTGTTTTTTTTTTTTCCTATCTACTTAGACTTTTAGGGGTAGGTCTGCCATCGCCCTAAACACAGTGGGGGTGGCCCTGAAAGCATCGGGAGCTGGTTTCCAGGACCCCCACTACTGAAGGGGCTCTGCTACACTTGTGCCTCAAACGTCCAGGAGAGATGGGCTCATCACTCCCTCCAACTCCTGTGTATTCTTGCCGTCAAGACACCCCGACCGAGGCGAAGTCCTCCCTGCAGCTGACAGATCGGGGGGTCGCGGGAAGGCTCATCGTGAGAGAGGGACCTGAGAGGGGCCTGGAGGGTGGACGTGAGGGTAGGAGCTCGAGGGGCGGGCGGGCGGGCGAGCGAGCACCGGGTTCCCTCCAAAGAGGGAATCGGGGGAGTAAAGAACTGGCCTCCCCGCAATCCAAGTGAAAACACCCCGTCATTTAAAACCGGAAGGGTCTGCAACAGCAAAATCCTAAAACAAGACCACTCACCTGCAAGGAGGCCAGCACCAGCAGCAGCAGCAGCCCCACCAGCACCAGCAACAGCCGCCGCTCCTCGGTGCCGCGGAGCAACCAGCTCCACCTACAACTCATCACTGCCGCGGGCATCAACGCTCTTTTCTAGCTCTGGAGTCAGAAAGGGGTAGGTCCCAGCGCTCTTCCTATTGGAGGGTCGGGCTGTCACTCACGTGAGGCCCCACCCCACTCCCCAGGAACCGGTCGGGGGCTTTTCCGTTTCCCAAATCCCCGGGGTAGCAAGCGAGGCTCTGATTGGCTCTCTGAGAAGACGAGCACACGCCATAACCAGTAAGGAGCTGATTTCGACGCCGGTGGGCGGGCTTAGGCCTGGGGAAGTAGAAAAAATAATAAATAAATAAATAAATAAATAAATAAATAAATAAATAAATAAATAAATAAACAAATAAATAAAGCCGGGAGCGTCACCCGGGCAATGGAGGAACCAGAAGCGCGGGAACGTTGTTGCTGATGAAGGGCTAGGAAAGCGTTTGGGTCGCAGAGGAAATACCTGCCAGCGTAGAGACGTGTCCGCGGAACCCAGGAAGTGGTGAGGTGATGATGCCTTCTTTTACTCTGCGGAAGGTTCAACCTGGGACTGAAGGTGGGAGTCCCCGCAGACGGAAGCTCCTGCTTGCCTCCTGGTTGTCAGGTCTCAAATCGTGATTAAAGCAAAAGTCTTAAAAAAAGGAAAGAAAGAAAGAAAGAAAGAAAGAAAGAAGAAAAGAAAGAAAAGAAAAGAAAAAAGAAGAAAAGAAAAGAAAAAGAAAGAAAGAAAGAGAGAGAAAGAAAGAAAAGAAAGAAAGAAAGAAAGAAAGAAAGAAAGAAAGAAAGAAAGAAAGAAAGAAAGAAAGAAAAGAAGAAAAAGAAAAAGAAAAAGGGATCCCTGGGTGGCGCAGCGGTTTGGCGCCTGCCTTTGGCCCAGGGCGCGATCCTGGAGACCCGGGATCAAATCCCACGTCGGGCTCCCGGTGCATGGAGCCTGCTTCTCCCTCTGCCTGTGTCTCTGCCCCTCTCTCTCTCTCTCTCTCTCTCTCTCTCTCTCTGTGACTATCATAAATTAAAATTAAAAAATTAAAAAAAAAGCTTTTACAGGGCACCCGGCGGGGGGGGGGGGGGGGGGGCAATGTTGGAGCATCTTCCTTTGGCCCAGGGCGTGACCCCAGAGACCTGGGATGGAGGCCCACATCGGGCTCCCTGCACGGAGCCTGCTTCTCCCTCTGCCTGCGTCTCTGCCTCTCTCTCTCTCTCTCTGTGTGTGTGTCTCAAGAATAAATAAAATCTTTAAAAAATACAACAGACACCTTTAAAGTGCCCGCGTTGTGGGCAGTAACCCATCCCCCCACCCTTCTCTTAGTACTTGTAGAAGGACACCCCCCCCCCCCCAACTTAGGCAATCCCCTGACACTTTTGGTTGGGGAAGAAAAGTGATCAGCTGAACGCAGGAAAAGCTTATAGAACCATCCAAGAGGGAGGAGGGAGTGGAATGAGGAGAAGAATCATCGACGTGGAGGCCGCAGTTCCTCAACAAGAGGAACCATGAAAATACCCAAAGCCTGTCACAAGGCCCTTGAAGCACCGAAGTGGGCTTCAGCTGCCCCACGACGCTTGGAAGCAAGGGTCCAAACTTTGGTGGGCAAGAGAGATAAGAAATGGTCTGTTTGTCCGACCACATGGGAAACTGTCCTTCTTGATTTCTAGAAGCCGTCCTACCTAGCGTTTAGTGTCCTCTTTGGGTTTTGTTTGTTTGTTTGTTTGTTTGTTTTCCTGTTCTCTCCTCTAACAAGTTGGGTAGGTTTGTGACCGCCAGGCATAAACACAGATTGAACATGATTTTGAAAAAATATAATCTTTGCAGGTTTTAAACTGTGTGTTGAATTCATTAGCATTGCAGTGTTTGTAGTGAATGTTGCATCCCATTTGTCTGTCTTTCAGTGTGGCAGTGGGTCCCGGGATATCGAAGAACACACCTTCAGCCTCTGGGAGAGCACACATCCAAGGCCTGACGAGCCCCAGCAGGTGATGGGTCCCACCTAGTGAGAGTTGGAACTTTTAACTTGCACAAGATGGACCAGAGTTGAGTCAGAGCAGCTAGAGGAGGCTGCTTCCAGTCTTGACTCCCAGGGATGCAGCTTCCAAATCCTGTACTCTTACTCACTTGTCTTTCCTCTTCTGCATATCAGATGGGGACATTGTGAGGGGCAAGCTTTTCTACTGTGGTGTAACATCAAAGGTCCCTCCTTGAGGATGAAGACAACCATTCATTCACATGTGTCAGAGCCTTAGAGCATTTGACATTTAGGGATACTTAACATAGGACTTAAGGGCACCTGTTCACTGGATTTGGTTTTACTGTTGCAGTTACCCATGGAACGCTAGCTTGTCACATAGAACATTAATATCAAACATCACCTGCCTTTTATTTTATTTTAAGATTTATTTATTTATTCATGAGAGACACAGAGAGAGAGAGGCAGAGACACAGGCAGACGGAGAAGCAGGCTCCCTGCAGGGAACCCTGACGTGCGACTCGATCCCAGGACTCCGGGGTCACACCCTGGGCCGAAGGCAGATGCTCAACTGCTGAGCCACCCCAGCGTCCCTATCACCTGCCTTTTAGAATCTCATTGTACAGGTGAGCAATCTGAAGTTTAAGAGATTTATTCGCAATTACCCTAGTTGGTTAGGAACAGACCTGTGACAAGGATCCAAGGTTGCCAATTCATAATTCTGAGAAAATGTTTCCTCTTCCACTGCCTCCCTCTACACAACACCCCCCCCAAAAAAAGCAATTTTTTAAATCAAGATTACTAATGTTAAAATTAACTTCCATTAAAGCCAGTCAGGAGAAATTTAATTCCGATATAGCAAGCAGTATAGATATGAAAATAACTCAGTGGCTCAGTTCACTGCTTTACTGCCGGCAACTTTTGGCAGAGTCCCACTTTCATCTGAACAAGAAACGAAAACGCAGTAAATTATTATAGCCATGTTGAGCCCCTAGCCATCGAGGTAGGGTTGAACTGGTTCAACAAGCACCAAAAATCATCCACTGACCTAGGCCATTCTGCCTTTTTCTTTCCTGGCAGGGTATTGGTTCCCTCCCCCACCCACCCCCTCCCACCCGCAAACTCCAGAATTCTATGGCCCTGCATCCAATGTACCAAACTGTCTTGTCTTAACAGTGTCAGGTCACATCATAAGCTGGTTGTTTGCTGCCAGTATCTAGTGTCCCACCACACCCTGCCTTCTTCAGAGTCAGATTAAAATCTGCCATGCATCATCCAGGATAGTAGGCTTCTGTTTGGCTCCCACCATTGCCCTACTAAGGACAGGTCTAAGCACTGCTCTCAGGGATCAGTCATGTAGACCCACAGAAGGGACTTTAAAGCCATCTGTCCCTTCATTTCTTTAGAGAAAATGTATCTCGCTGAGTAAAGTGAAGAATAACAGGCAATTTTGAAATAGTTTTGCAACCTGTGAGGTACCTGACGTAGCCATTTTCCAGCCCTGGGACCTTAGGCATGCTGCTTCACTGCAGCCTCTGTCTTTAGCCATGATGGATTAAGCCCCAAGTGACTGACGTGAAAATTCAATGCAATAATACACTGTCTACCTGGCACACAAAAAGAGTTCAATAAATGGTAGTTATTCTTAACAGTCGCAGTCATGATAAATGTAAAGTGTGGGGATCCCTGGGTGGCTCAGGGGTTTAGCGTCTGCCTTCTGCCCAGGGCCTGATCCTGGGGTCCCAGGATCGAGTCCCACGTCGGGCTCCCTGCATGGAGCCTGCTTCTTCCTCTGCCTGTGTCTCTGGCTCTCTCTCTCTCTCTCTCTCTCATGAGTGAATAAATAAAATCTTTAAAAAAATAATAGTAAAATGTTCTAACTACTTAGAAGTACTCTTCTTCTAAGAACTCAAGAGAGTTTGGGCCTTGTGCTTCCCCCTTCCCCCCCTTTCCTGCTCTCAAGCAGAGACCTGGGCTCCTGCAGAGGATACAGGAGGTGACTGTCCGACGGCAAATGTGGAGAAGGTGTGGAGCCACTGGCTGGGCCAGGAGTCACCGGTATTGGGAAGTCTGAACAATGTGAGACTTCCCTATTCTAAGTCTCGACATTGAGCATCTTTGGGCAGAGATGGAGCTAGGTTGATTCCGCCCTCCCCTGCCCCCCCACATTCAATTCCGGGTGGGTGGGGACCCAAAATTCTTTGAAGTGTGGGACAAGGGAGAAAGGGAGGAAACCTGTAGAAAATCCAGAGGCACCTTGCCCCTATACAAATTCTTTACCTCACTGCTGAGGAAAAGGCCACATTTCTTTAAATTCTTGTTTTTCTGTGGTGAAGAATAGAGTAGTCACAATTTCTGCCCAGTGGAGTTGTTGTTTAAATACTGTATCATATTTACGTATTATAACCCTATATTGAAAAATATTACATTTATCATATAAGGTTTAGAAAAGAAAAAATAGGGGGGTGCCTGGGTCACTCAGTCAGTTATGCATCTGCCTTCAGCTCAGGTCAGGATCCCAAGGATCAAGGCCTGTGTTGGACCTCCTGCTCAGCAGGGAGTCTGCTTCTCCCTCT
Source organism: Canis lupus baileyi (assembly GCF_048164855.1). Classification (NCBI taxonomy): domain Eukaryota; kingdom Metazoa; phylum Chordata; class Mammalia; order Carnivora; family Canidae; genus Canis; species Canis lupus. The sequence continues at coordinate 49,056,287 of NC_132852.1, read as the reverse complement.
CCCTCTGCCCCTCTCCCCCTGCTTGTACTCTCTCGTTCTCTCTCTCTCAAGTTAATAAATAAAATCTTAAAAGAAAAGAAAAGTGTTAGGGATTTAGATGGGCCTCTTCTTTCCCCAAATGACAGGGCGCTCTAGTAATGTCTGTTGAACCAAAGGGACTGCCTGCTGGCCAAGGTTCCTTTTTGACAAGGCTGATAAAGGTGGCCAGGAATTTTTTTGTGTCAGGTATTGCAGAGCCTGAGGGCTGAAGCCCTGTAAGCCTGAAAGCTCTGGAAGGGTTGCCCTTTTACCCTTGCTGTCCTCAGGGTTTCCTGTTCTTTAATCTGAAGAAAAGGAGTTTAAGTAACAGAAAATTGGGGGAGGAGGTGGAAGTCAGAACCTCCACTAATAGAACCTCACCACACTCCTGTCATTTGTGTGTCCATTCTATAGATGAGGAAAGTAAGGCTCAGAGGGAGAATTTGTCCAAGCTTGTGCAGCTAGTTAGAGAAGTAGAGGTTGATTCCTATGCTTCGTTCTGAAATGTAGACTCTTCCCACCATGCTTCCCACTGTTCCTAAAAGCTGATGGATATAACTTCATTCTTTTTTTTTTTCCTGTGAGGAATTTATTGTCAGTTTTCTAGGATTTCTAGTCCCTCCCCCCCCCCCCAAAAAAAATACAAGCAAAAAATCCCCTTCTGACTGGCCGAGAATTCCTTCTGTCAGTAGATTTTCCTAGTTGTTTCATTCTCTGCCAAAGGAATATATCATCAGGGTTTTTTCTAGATTTTATTTATTTTAGAGAGAGGAAGAAAGCGAGAGTGAGCGCAAGCAGGGGGGGTGGGTTGGGCCGAGGGAGAGGGACATGCTAACTCTGTACTGAGCCTGATATGCATAGGGCTCAATCCCAAGAGCCTGAGATCATGACCTGAGGAGAAACCAAGAGTTGGATGCTTAACCAACTGAACCACCCAAGGGTCCTGTCTTCGGTTTTTGATGAACTGTCAGATGACTTAGGTTTTTTCCTACATATTGCTTATTTTCTTACAGGAGTAACCTTACTATATACATTGGAAGGTCAGAGTCATAGAAGGAAGGTCTTAAAACCCCATGACAATTTAACAACATTACACATAGTTCCCTTAGCTTTTGGGATTTATGAAGTATGACTGTGCCTGTGGGTGTGTATGTATGTCTGTGTGTATATATGTATATTTGTGTATGTATATGTACGACATGAAATGTGACTCAAAGTATGATACATATGACATGAAGTATATATATAGCAATAAGTCTGTTTTTCTGGTTTGACTCATAAACTGTCTCTGGAGGAAATTCTAAAAAAAAGGTTTTCCAGAATTGTTTAGAGCCATGAAGCATTCTTGAAATGGGTGTATAGCATCCTGATATGACACTTTGAAGCCAGTAACACTTATTTGGAAGTGTAATTTCTAGAACATTTTGTTAAACTCTTTTTTTTAATTTTATTTATTTATTCATGAGAAACAGAGAGAGAGAAGCAGAGAGGCAGAGGGAGAAGCAGGCTCCATGCAGGAAGCCCGACGCAGGACTCGATCCGGGACTCCAGGATCACGCCCTGGGTGGAAGGCAGCGCTAAATCCCTGAGCCACCCGGACTGCCCTTAAAGTCTCTTTACACAATCGAATCAAAATCAGTTTCAATCAAGGGTACATGTTCTTTTTTTTTTTTTTAAGATTTATTTATTTATGATAGAGAGAGAGAGAGGCAGAGACAGGCTCCATGCCGGGAGCCCGATGTGGGACTTGATCCTGGGACTCCAGGATCGCGCCCTGGGCCAAAGGCAGGCGCTAAACCGCTGAGCCACCCAGGGATCCCCAAGGATACATGTTCTAAAATACTTTTTTTTTTCCATTTCCCCTTTCCTCCATACACACTATCAACACCCTAACCCAAGCTACCATCACCTCTGGCCTGGAATTTCTCAGTAGACTTCTAACCAAATTTTCCTGAATCCACTGCTCTCTTTTAGGATGCCAAGGTGATATTGATAGAATATCTTTGTAGTCATATGACAACTAACCTCCCAGCCCCTCCAGCTTAAAACACTGCAATGGTAAATAAATCTTTTTTAAAAAGAGGGGGGCGCCTGGGTGGCTCAGTCCGTTAAGCTTCTGGTTCTTCATTTCTGTTCAGGTCATGATATTGGCATCATGGGATTGAGCTCTGTACTCAGTGTGGAGTCTGATTGAATTTCTCTCTCTCCCTCTCCCTTCTAAAATAAATAAGTAAATCTTTAAAATAAATAAAAAACACTGCAGTGGTTTCCCATTGTTCCTAATATTGGCCTTCCTTCTTCCTCTGTATAGCCACCAGGCCTTTGTGCATGCACTTTGCCTCCCTAGAACCCTGTTTTCTCCCAAGTTAAAGCACAGAACAATAATCCAAGTTTCCCAACTCCCAGGCTGACTGTCTATAATGCAGGTATATTACTGGGGACTAATAATTATCCAGCAGGAAGAAAATATGATTTGGAGGTTCAAAATAAGGGTAAGAGTGTGGGCTTTGGAGCCAGTCGGCCTGAGTTCCAATCCTGGTTCTGTTCTGTACTAACCATGTAAACTTGGGCAACTTGTTTAGCATCCTTGCTTTATTTCTTCTGTTGTATCATGAGCAGTAAAGGTACCTACCTTACACAGTTGTATTATCTAAATAAGTTAACACATGGAAAGGAGCTCAATAAATGTTCACTTTAGGAAGTCTCCACTATAGATTAAGGACCCTCTCTCTAAAATAAATATTCTTAGGTAAAGAATAAAATCAACCTTGTTGATATTCTCTTGTTTTCTTGGAGAAAAACAGACACAGCAAACAACTGGCAGGCCCTCCTAGGGCAGGGAAAGGCTGGTCCCAGCAGATAAGCCTTCAGGGACTGCACTACATAGGGGAAGGCATACGATTACTAATTGAAAACAAGTCCCAGGCCCCAGGTGCTAGTGCGTTGAGATAACATGAAGCCTAGGGGTTTTTAAAAATACAGAGTGAGGGGAAATACTAAAGAAATCTAGAATGGTATTTTTTTAAAAATCACAACAGCAAACAAAAGACAATCTATTTACAAAGGAAATGACCATAAGCCTTGTTACGGAAAATATCTTCTCCTTGTGTAATAGTCATGTTTGAGGCCACCTGAAGTCCCAGAATTTCCTAACAGAATGCTTTCTGGTGTCACTTCTCTCGCTACTTCTAAATGCTGTTTGTGTCCAGAGAGAAGATATTTTACCTGTAGGTCTGTGGCTCCAACATGAGTGACACTAAGCTTTTCACATATCCTATCTAAATCTTCACAGAATCTTTACTAATTAAATTTAGATAATAGCTTGACTGGCTCCATTTATCATAGAATTTTCAAACACAGAATAATGAGAATAAGCAATCTGTTACCAGTCTTGTGACCATGGGCCAGAACCAACAATTGATTTATAAGGTGAGTAATGGCAAAGGCATCAATGCTGATGATTCTTGCCTTGCTGAATGACGTGCTGAAACTCAGATTATCGTGATCCAGGATTACTCAGTGACAGTTGAAGCAGAAGACTGCAGTGCCAAGTGACCTACATTTCTTCACCTTTGGAGCTCTAAGCAAGTATGTAAAGGCCAGCCATCTATATCTTGCTAAAACTTCCCTCATGTTGAAAAGTTTGGTTTGTTTTTTGTTTTTTGTTTTTTTAGAGAGAGAAAGTGCCCATGAGAGAGTGGGACAGGGTGGGTGGAGGAAGAGGGCAGAGAGGAAGAGAAAGAGAATCCTAAGCAAGCTCCACGCCCAGCATAGAGCTCTATTGGACTGTCCCACAACCCTGAGATCATGACCTGAGCCAAAATCAGGAGTCAGATGTTCAACCAGCTGAGCCACCCAGGCGCCCCTCTGAAAAGTATTTTTAAGGCAAATAGGAAAGAACCTGTGTTCTCAGCTCGAAGCCCAATTATATTAGACAAAATATTAATAAAGACCAACTTTTAACAGAAAATTATGGAAAACATTATATTTTTTATCTCCAAAAAGGTTAAATTTAATATATATAATATATCATATTAGGCATATAATATATAAATATATAATATATATTCCTCTTTGTTTAAACTCATATATTGCCTTATGCTTTGTACCATCTCTACCCTCTCTAAAAATGGAGGAGAAAGAAAAGCAAAAATGAAAAAATAGTAAAATCTTCAGAAATGCATGGCATCTGGTCTCAGCCAGCCGATCAAACCCAAAACTAACCAATTATTCATTAAATGTCTCCTAACATTGAAGAAATTGTGGTAGGAATTTTGAATAAATTGAGTTAACAATAGTTTTAGTGCTTACCATGAACTGTGCTAGGAGCAAGAAATATAAGTGAAACATTTCCCTTGTCCTTAAGGTCTGTGCATGGCACAATAGGAAAGAGACCCAACTCATGAATTGCTGAGTACAGCCCAACAAAATGAATGCCAGTGCAATTATTGAGGTGTTTTGGTGGAAGGCTAGGAGATACTTAAATGTGTGCACAGGAAGTTCCAGGGGTGCAAAGAAATTGGCAGTTGTCCTGAGTCCCCTGCAGTCTATAATTGCTCCTCAGTCATTCCTTATCTTTCACAACCTTGGTATTTTTTAAGAATACAGATAATTTTGTCAGATGTCTCTGAGTTTGAGTTTGCACAATGTTTTCTCACAATTGACCTAAGGAGATAGATGCATGTTAGGTGAGAATACCCCAAATACCGTGTTCTTACTGTGTCCTATCACAGGGTTCATGATGTTCACATATCTTATTATTGGTGGAATTAAGCTTAATCACTTGGTGTAAGGTGGTTTCTGCCAAGTTTATCCACTTAAAATTACTGAATTTCCCTTTGTAATTAATAAATATCTTGGGGAAGATATTTTGAAATGATGCAAACTTTATTTCTCCACAAACTTTGACCTACTAATTTTGTCATCTATTGAGGGAGCTTGTCTGTAAGCATTATTATTGTGACATTACTATATTGTGGTAATTTTATATTTTTCTCCTTCTTTTTGCATTTATTCACTCAAATTCAAATTCAAATAAGGAAGAACTGTCTAGTTTCCCCCCCCCCACTTACTTATTTAATTATTTTTATCAGTATGGACTCATGGATATTTATTATATTTATGGAATAGTATCTAACACTATGACTGTTTATTTTGCTGCTCAAATTGCTCCAGCTCTGGCCCTTAAGAGCTAATTCAGTTTATCCCCTGCTTGTGTTTTGTTTTGGAGCATGTTCTTACTTTTTGATGCCACAAGATTCTCCAGGTTAATCTCACATATTACCTGCCCTGGCCCTGGACTCAACTATTTCTCTGAGGAACTCTGGTTCCTTATGATCCTTGGAAACCAGGATCAGAGAACAAGATATGAAATTGGCTAAAATTTCTGACAATTTCAAGTTGATGAAAATTCAGAGTAACTGGAATTCACATGCTTATGGGAATTGGTACAATCAGCTTGGCAAACAATCTGGCATTAGCTAGTAAAGTTGTAGGTGTTGCATTCCATGAACTGGTAACTCCACTGGAAAAACTCTTGCCCATGTGCAACAGGAGTCTGCACAGCTTTGTTCAGAATGGCACAAAACTGAAATAACCCAAATGCCCATCAGTGGGAAAAAAGGTAAATAAAGTGTGGTATATTCACAAAATGAAATACTCTAAAGCAATGGAAATGAACTTACAGCTACATACATGAACATGAATGAATCTCAGACACATTGTATTGCATAAAAATGAATACATGCAGCATGATTCCATTTTGTAGGGATGCACAAGTGATAAGATGATAAAACTAGGAAGAAAGGGGAATGATAACTATGAAATCCAGGATAGTAGTTACAGGTAGGGGATGGGATGCAGTGAGCTTGGTAATACCATCTTTCTTAGGCTGCCAGATGGGTTAGTGGACTCTCATTTTACTTAGGCAGGCATATCTATGTATGAAATATTGCATAATGGAGGGAGGTGGATCTGGAGGTAGAAAAAAAAAAGAAGAGATAGAAGAAGAAAGACAGTGAAGGGTGGAGGGAAGGAAAGAAAAACAAGCATTCCTGTACATAGTGTCTTCAGATATAGTCGGTGGTAATTCAGATTCTGACATCAAATATCTGCTTGGCTTTGGATGAATCACTACACTTCCAAGCCTCAGTTTTCACACCAGTAAAATGGGAAAAATGTACTTTGCCCTGTGTACTTATCAATGTTATTGTGAGGACAGAATGAAATGTTTGTACCTGTAAAACAGTACTTCAAAGAAGTAGCACTGTGTTCTAAAATATTAAAAAAAATAATAATAATACCTCAAATTATCTTGCTTCCTAATGCCAGGAACCCAGTGTATTTCAATATTTATGTATTAGTTCATATTCAAGGGCTGTTTAGTTTACATCCTGCTGACTTCTTGCTCAACTAACATAAGGAGGAAAGCAGATATTACACTTAATGCCTTTCGAGAAGGCTGGTTTGCTCTGACAAAATTCATAGAAGAGCAGTATAACCAGAACAATTCTGAGGTATCAGGCTGCAGGACTTGAGAGAGGTCGTCACTTGGGAAAGGCAATGTTGATGGGCTGTGCGGTGCTCAGAGGAGATAGCATGTGTGAGGGGGCTGGCAACAGGGCCTTTCTGAAAGAACACAGTGGTCATCAATTTCAGGTAAGGGCTCATATATGCCAGGCTCTGCGCTGCTTCATCTTTCTGACCATTTCATCCTCATAACAACTCTATGAGATATGTCATGTTATCTACAGATAAGAATAATAGGGCCTTGAGAATTGAAGTAAATGACCCACGGTCACCAAGTGAGTGACAGGAACAGATGTCTTCTCAGGGCTATGTCCCACCATGGTCCACACTCAATATCTACCCCATATGTCTGTTGACTGGCATCTCAGAGGTCTTAACATCTCACATGTGTAAATGATTGGCTGATACTACCGCTCATCGTCCGCCAACCTCACAGATAAATCTAGATATTGTGTATATGTGTGTGTATATATAAATATATATTTCAAATTTCAGCTTTGCTGCTAGTACATTACTGGGAACCTCTTGGAATACTAAATGGCTTGAATTATTTGTGTGAGAAAGGATCTTCCTACTATAGTAGAAGAATTCCAAAATGAAAAGAAAAAAAAAAGACATGAAAGATCACCAAATATGTCTAATTTAAGGATTCGGTCCCTATACTGTGATTTTTCTCTTTGTCCCTGTTCTTTGCTTACAATAATCATCACTGCATTTTGACTGCACTTTCAAGTAGGCTGCTTCTTCAGCCTCTGACTTCTCTGATTACTGGCTCTTGATCTTTTGCTTTTTTTAAAAAAAGTATTTATTCATGAGATAGAGAGGCAAAGACATAGACAGAGGGAAAAGCAGGCTTCTCACAGTGAGCCTGATGCAGGACTTGATCCCCAAACCTGGGATCATGCTCTGAGCCGAAGGCAGATGGCCTACCGCTGAGCTACCCAAGCATCCCTTGATCTCTTGCTTTTTAAAACTTTTGTTCTATTAATAAACTTCATTAATGGATCACTTTTTAGATATTCTAGTATTCAGTACAATTGTACCCTTTAATTTCTGAAATAAAACCTATTTTGGCAGAGTGTATTTTTATAGCTATGCTGTTAGAATTGTTACTTTATGGTTTTTTTTTTTTTTTTTTGAGAGGCTGGTTTTCAGTTTTGAATGATTCTTGGCACTGTTTTGGTCCTGGGTTATTCTAACCTTCTAAGATAAATTGGGAAAATTCCTTTTTTCCTGATACTTTGGGAAAATGGAAATGTCATAGATAATACCTGCACTCTGAATGTTTCCTGGAGTTCTTTTGGTAAATCATACTAACTCGGGGACTTTCCAGAAGGTAGACATTTTTACATGCTTTCTACTCTCTCAACTCCACATCTCACCCCTGGCACTACTCGGTTTATGTACATTTTTCTCTTCTTTAGCCACTTTTGGTAATTTGTATTTTTTATATAGTCATCTATTTCATCTAGATTCTCCAGTTTATGGTAAAATTTTATATAGTGCTCTCACAAATTTCAAATATCTTTTTGTTTTCTATACTAATAGTCCTTTCCTTATTCAAGTTGCCATCATTTCTCTTTGACTGCAGTGCTTCCTGACTAGTCTCCCATATCCATTTTAACCACCCTCTATGTGTGTCTTTTATCATTTCCCGCTATACCTATCAATGGGCCAAAAGAGCTATAAGACCTTAAGTGACAAGTGACATTCACCAGAGAAGGCTATTTAAGTAGTGAAACATGTATAGTGTCTTCTTAGTCGGTCTGTTCCTAATCTCAGCTGTGAGCTATGGGACAGAGTCATGTGCCATTCTTAGGTATGCAGGGTTGTCACCGTATATATTGTCTCTATCTCTCCTCTGTAACTGTATGTTTACACACACCTATCCTTCACAGTTCCCTGCTCTACCCAGCCTAGCTACATTTATCCTATACACTCTGTCTACATAGCTCACCTCTGTTACTGGGGAAGGTAATTCCTGTGTATGTTATCCTGGATTCCCAGCATTATAGGAACAGCTGCAGCACCTGATGACCAAATGGGGATCTATTAATGCTACAGGTTCAACTATGTAGCCATCTTACACTAAACATATCACTAAAGAAATTCCAATTCAGTTCTGCTCAGCCTCACCCTGAAGGGAGGTAGAAAAGTATACCAAGTTAATGTGCATTAGTCTTTACCCCTTTCAAATCTACCCCAAAATCCACTAAGCATATACATCTGGAATTTCAAGTCTCACCCTGCCCCTCTTCACACATGTACTTTTCTTCCTTTCCCTCTTAACCTCATTCATCATACATTTTCTGTTTATAGCTCTGGGACACCTAGACTCTAACACACAAATCAGCTTTTTCCCAAGCTCTAACTAGAACTGTGTTTCTCATTTACTCTTGGGCAGTATCCATCCTTATCTACTGAAGTTAGGAGTTGAATTATCACCAAAATAAAAGAAAAAGAAAGACAAAAGAAGAGATTTTTGTTATTACAGCACAAATTATTTTTTTAATCCACAACAGAGGATTTATATTCATCAAAAATATGTGCTTCTTTCAGCAAACAAGGTTATGTATGAAGTCATCAGTTCTGTAAAAGGCGAGGAAGAAAACAACTAGTTCAAAGAGAGCATTTTTCCCTCCTTTTTGGTATGCAATGTCACATACTGAACAATTTGTATCAAATCAATTCAATGGTAGAATGTGGTGCAATACATGAGCATGACTTGTAGTCAGGAGTCTTTGGGTCTACTCCCACGATTTATTATAGTAGCTATGTGACCTTGGGATAAATTGCTTAAAACTATAATCTAAGTCATTTGCCTGTAAATTTAAGATGTTATTTAACTATGTGACCTTTAAAATTATGGCCTTTCTGTGGAGAGTGAAACTTCCCTTAAGCCAGAGTCTTTAAAGGGGGGCTAGAGTGCTCCCAGATCAATCTCCTCCCGGCCCTAGATCCATGAAGAAACAAATTCAAATCCCCAGTTGAAGCCTTTAGATTTGTTAAAATTAAATACATTCAAATATAATAAGAAATTAACATGAATGCTAATGAATGAAAGTCAGGGGAAAACAAGAACAACACATTGAGGTTCTTGGGAATTTATAGATATTGAAATTATCAAATAGTATAAAATAATTATGGGTCAAGTGTTTTAAGAAATTAAAGATTCTACAAAAAAAAAGAAATTAAAGATGGAATAATAACTGGAAAAGGGTCAAAATACAAATCTAATAAAAATACCAGGCACATTTGAAAAAAAAACATTTATAAATAACATATAATTATTAAAACTAATAGCTTAGTGGATGAGTTAAACAGCGGACTATATGCAGCTGAAGAGAGTTAAATCTGAAAGAAATACTCAGGCTATACTACATAGAGACAAGGCAGTCTATATATTATAATATATATAATTTGACTTCCAGAAGGGGGAGATAGAAAAAAGGCAATATTTGAACATAGAAAGGCTAAGATCTTCCCCAGATTGACAAAAGGACATGAATCCACAGATAGAGGAAACAAGAGTCCAAATAGATAAATAAAAGGAAAGTCACACCCAGATGTATGATCGTAAAACCGAAGAATAGCAAAGACAAAGAGCAGATCTTAAAAATAGGCAGAGGGAAAAAAAAGTAAATAATTTACAAAGGAGGACAAGTAGGTATCAGTTTCTCAGTAGCAACAATGGAAACCAGAACACAGTGGAATATCTTCAGCGTTCTGAAGAGAAAATGATGGTCAAGTTAGATTCATGGATTTAGCAAAACTATTTTTCAAGGACAAAGGCAGTAAAGACACTTTCAGATAAAGATAGATTGCATTTGCAACCAAGAAACCTTATGTAAAGGTATTTTTAAAGAATGTTCTTTTTGACGTCTGGGTGACACAGTCAGTTAAGTATCTGACTCTTGGTTTTGGCTGAGATCATGATCTCAGGGTCCGGAGATCAGCTCCATGCTCAGCATGGGGTCTGCTTAAGGCTCTCTTTCCATATCCTTCTGCCCGTCCCCCCTGCTCTCTCTCAAATAATAAATCCTTAAAAAGAGAGAGAGAGAGAGAGAGAGAGAGAGAGAGAGAGAGAATGTACCTTAAAAAGAAAAATGGTTCTAGAAACAAGTTCAGGATAATACCCTTGGAAGAAAACATAGGGGTAAGTTTCCATGATCTTGGATTTCAGGATGGTTTCTTAGATACAGCACAAAGAGCACAAGCAACAAACAAACAAACAAAAATACTGGACTTTAAAATTGAAGATTTTTGTGCTTCAAAGGACATGATCAAAAATTGAAAGAACCCAAAAAAAAAAAAAAAAGAGGGAAAGAACCTACAGAATGGAAGCTATTATTTGTAAATCATATAAATCTTGTGTCTAGTATTCAGAATTTAGAAATTATACAATTCAGCAATGAAAAGACAACCCAGTTAAAAAATGGAGACAAAGAATTGAATAGACATTTTCCAAAAATGATACACAAATGGCCAACAAACACGTGAAAAGATGTTCAACATCATTAGTCATTAGAGAAATGCAGATCAAAACTGCAGTGAGATGCCCACTTCATGCTTAGTGGGATGGCTATAATTTTTTTTAATGGAAAATAACAAGTGTTGGGAAGAAGGTAGAGAAATTAGAACCCTTGCACATTGCTTGTGGGAATTTTAAATGGTGCAGCTGCTATGGAAAAAAATTTGCTGGTTCCTTCAAAAGTTAAACATAGCATTACCCTATGAAACAGCAAATTCACTTCTAGTTATATCCTCCCCTAAATTGAAAACAGGTATTCAAGCAGATACTTGTACACAAATGTTCATAGTGGTACTATTCACAATAACCACATTATGCTGAGTGAAAGAAGCCAGGTACAAAAGGTCACATATTGTATGATTCCATTCGAAATATCCAGAATAGGCAGATCCAAAGATACAGAAGATTACTGGTTGCCATTGGCTGGGGAGAGGAAGGAATGCAAAGTGACTGCTTAATTGGCATGGAGTTTCCTTTTGGGGTAATAAAAATGTTCTGGAACCAGATAGAAGTGATGGTTGTACAACATCATATATGTACTGTCACCGAATTATATGCATTTAAATGGCTAACATTGTGAATTTTAAGTTATGAATTTTGCCAAATACAAAAAAGTTCAAGGGAGCCTGTGTGGCTCAGCCATTTAAGCATCCAGCTCTGGATTTCAGATCAGGTCATGATCTCAGAGTTGTGCCCTGCATCAGGCTCTACATGGGGCATGGAGCATACTTAAGATTCTCTCTTCCTCTCCCGCTGCCCCTGCCCCCTATGCTGCCCACATTCATACACTCTCTCTCTCTCCCCCTTCCCTAAGAAAGAAAAAAAAATTTTTTCACAGATGCATAGAAATTAAAAAACATGTAGGTAAATCCAGACATTGTACAATATAAGTGATAATGATAATAATGTATCATTTGTGTGGTTCTGAAAATGAGTGTTAAAGTAGTAGACAACAACAAACATGTGAGTTGAGAAAAAAGTAATCAGAGCATTAATGTCCTCACAAGACCCTATGAGAGTCATTCACTCTCAAGTGCTTTTGACCGTGATTGACAGTAATGAATGTTTTATAGTCACCCAGTGTACACACATATGTATCTGACTGAAACAAAAATTTCACAAAATAGTCCTTCCCTAACTATATATGTTGTACACTATTTTCTAATCTAGTTAATTTCATTTTTAAAAATGCTAATTGTGTCCCATTAAGTTGACTCCATCAACCACTAATGGATTGTAACATGCTACTTTAAAACACAACAAAACAAACTGGTATCAAGAATATGATGGCACCCAAGTAAAGATGTGGGCGAGAAAAAAAAATAGAGAAAAAAGTCTTGAGTTGTTCATTATCTACTCTGATACTGGGTCGGGAAGCATATGCAAGTGGTGAATTGGCAGTATTTTCCACAATCTTGAAGATGTCATCATGTTCCAGTATGGTAATCTCCATGGGGCAAAAGTATATTTCTACTAATGCACTGGAAATATTTTGAACAATTCTGAATTTGTATAACATTCTGTAAATTGTCAAGATAAAGTTCTCTGGAGTATTCAATATGGATGCAGCTAATAGAATTTTTTTTTAAGATTTTTTTAAGATTTTATTTATTCATTCATGAGAGACAGAGCGAGAGCGAGAGAGAGAGGCAGAGACAGGCAATCTGTGATTCACTCTAACAAGTCTATACAAAACCTTGAGTGCTCTCTCTCTCTCACACACACACACACACACACACACACACACACACACAACTGTATTGCATTAAGATGAAGGAAATTTGGGGCGGCCCGGGTGGCTCAGCGGTTTAGCGCCACCTTCAGCCCAGGGCTTGATCCTGGAGACCCGGGAAAGAGTCCCAGGTCTGGCTCCCTGCATGGAGCCTGCTTCTCCCTCTGCCTTTGTCTCTGCCTCTCTCTCTCTCTGTCTCTCATGAATAAATAAATAAAATCTTAAAAAAAAAAAAAGATGAAGGAAATTTAACATCGACCCTTATGAAACATTCACAACATTGGCATTAATCTATTTTAAAGTAGGAAGTGACTTTCATCACTGATGATTTATTGGGCATACTATATATTTTCATACATGATTTTTTATTTATAAGACATTTATGACTTTTTTAAAATTAAGTTTTGATTTGGTGTGGTGTATTTTAGTTACTGCAACTTCAGAAGCTTTACCAGGTTAAGAAAGGGGATTATGCTGGTCTGAGCCTGTACCAGTAAATATGTCCATATTCCATGGTAGCTAAATGGCTCCTGTTTAAATTCTTGTTCCAGCTGCTGCAAAATACCTTAAGGAACAATGTTTGGTAAGGTATGTTTACACAAGAGATACAAATGTCTGTTTTTCCACCATAGCTTTTTGTTCATGTTAGCTTATCATTGAAACTGTCCATGCTCTCAAGTGAGATGTGACTAAGAGATTTGGTATCTTTAGTCCACCGCTGTCTGGAAGATTTGTACTGGATGAAAGAGTAGAAAAGACACTCTCCACTTCAGCCATTCTGCACTATTTTCAGGTGCCTAAAAGCCTTTTGATGATCTTGCTTACTGGGTTTTTAACATTGTATGCGTGCCTGTGTGTGTGTAGAAAATTTCAAACGTAAACAGAATAGTGTAATGAGCCCCACTTACTCATCACTCAACTTCAACTATGAATATCCTACCATTCTTGTTTTATTTATACCACCCACTCCCCAGCCCCTCCATTTGATTATTATTATTTTTTAGAGTTTTTATGGTAAAATTTACATACACTGAAATGCACAATTAATTCAACAGTTTTGACAACTAGACACACCTGTGCACCTGTGCCCTTACCAGAGTTCCATCTCTTGAAAGAGTCTTCCTTCATCCCCAGGTAACTCCTCAAGTCCCCCAAAAGCATCCAGTGCTTTTTCTCACCTTAGGTGGGTTTTGCTTATTCTAGAGCTTCATATAAGTGGAAACATACAGTATTTCTAAACCCTTTTGTGTCTGGCTTCTTTTCTCAGCATTAAGTTTGTGAGATTCAGTCATTTCATTGCAGGGATCAGTACACTAATGCATCCTTTTTATTGCTGAGTGGTAAAATAATATCACAACTTGTTTGCCCATCCTCATGTTGATGGACATTTGGGTTGTTTTCAGTTTGGGGCTATTTTGAGTAAAACTGCTATGAACATTCTTTATATCCTTTTGTGAAGGATATATTCCCACTTATCTTGGACAGTGACCTAGATCTACAGCTGCTGGACTATAAGGTAGGTATATGTTTAACTTTATAAGAGACTATTCCACCCTGTACCACACTTTTACACTCCCATCAGCAGTATATATGAGTTCTAATTGCTCTGCCTCCTCATCAACACTTGGGATTTGTCAGTCTTAAATTTTAGCTACTCAGGCAGCTGGGTGGCTCAGTGGTTTAGCACCGCCTTCAGCCCAGGGTCAAGTCCCACGTCGGGCTCCCTGCATGGAGCCTGCTTCTTCCTCTACCTGTGTCTCTGCCTCTCTCTCTCTCTCTCTCTCATGAATAAACAAAATCTAAAAATAAAATTTTTTTAGCTACTCTAGTGGATGTAAAGTAGTATCTCAATTTAGTGTTAATTTGCATTTCTGTAATGACTAAAGATATTGAGCGTGTTTTCATGAGCTTATCCCTTTGGCCTAATGTATTTTTCACACGTGGTTCCCTTGTCCAGAACACTTACTATCTACCACCCTTTTCTAGTTAGCTACTTACACCTTATCTAGTCCTCACCTTATTGAAAGGAATCCTTCCTCCCAAAAAGTTAGGAGTTGAGGAAATCAGCCTGAAAGCTCTATGAGAAACAGTTTTCCAGAATCAGCATCAGCCACTGTCTTTTCGCAGTGCCCTTGAACCTTAAGGCAGGGAAGACTCTTTTCCTTTACCCTCCTCCAATTCCCAATTTTGGAAATACAAACAGCCCAAGTCGTAGTTGCTCATTCATTTTGATGTTACCGGGTACAGGAGCTCGTAGGGCTGGAACTCCTGTGGAGACAGGGGCATACCATAAAATCTAAAAGGGAGTACCACGTGGAAATCTTCTTGAAGAACAGTAAGCACCTCAGCTTCAGTATTTCCCTTTGAAGGGATAATCCTGTGGCTTTCAAGCCTGTAGAGAAATAGGGTGATTACAGTTTACAGCATGAGAAAGAAATATTTCTGGACACCTGGGTGGCTCCGTGGTTGAGCTTCTGCCTTTGGCTCAGGTGGTAGTCCTGGGATCGAGTCCCACAGCGGGCTCTCTGAAGGGAGCCTGCTTCTCCCTCTGCCTATGTTTCTGTGTCTCTCATGAATAAATAAATAAAATATAAACATAAAAATAATAAAACAATAAAATGTAAACAACCTAATAATATATAGAAGTATATAATTTCTTTGGAATATAGACTCTTAAGTTACCATTGACTAGAAAAGCATCGCATTCTCTTGCTGTGCTCTGTAAAGCTTCTACCTTGACCTGCTCCCAATGTCTGCTGAGAAGATAAGCAAACAATGTTCTCAGGCTTCCTTTAGTCTGACCACCAGGGATTGCCTGGGGGTCAAGGAGGATCCTGTGTGGGAAGAGAGTAGGACTGCTATCAGAAGGGTTATAGTTTATGCTTCGCCTATCTTTCCACCCTCCATTGCTGGCCTTTTGGTTTCCTCCCATTAAAAAGAAGCGTTAGTAGTGTGTTTATAAACAGTTATGCCTCTGAGTAGGTGCTTTTGGCACACCATTTATATCCCCTGGTCACTCAGCATCCCTATGCATGCTGATAAGCTTTCTGCTGCCAATACCTGCATCCCTTAGCTCTCCCCACAGGAGCATTCTTGGTGCCCGGCGGGCTGGAAGTGCCAGGGAGCTGACATCCCTGGGAACAGCCTCAAACTCATGACAGGTGGGAGCTAGTGGCTAAGCCCTCCATCTTTCTTATCCTTTGGGTGAGACAACTCTCGGGTCTGCTCTACACCACTTCCCAGAGTAGCACAGTGGAAATGAGCCCAAGTTCCCCACAGCTATAACATACTCATAAATTCATCTACCGGCTTCCTTCCCTTCCCTGGCTCACTGTCCCCTCCCCCACCAATGTTTCCTGAGATAGTCTTCCAAATAAACTCCTAGCCTTGGTTCTAGTCTCAGGGCCTGTTCTGGAGAAACCCAATGTAGGCTAGCTTAATAATACCAAGCAAACTCACTAATAAAATATTGGTATAAACATATTGTTAGTAAAGCTTCTAATACTTTAAATGGTTCAGATCCAGCATTCCTAAAGACCTAGAATTCATTTCATTAAATTTACCTTGCATTATCTCCAAAATGTTATTGTTTGAGAATTCTTCTGAGGTAAAGATCTAGTTTAAGGAGTAATCTCAAGGGATCCCTGGGTGGCGCAGCGGTTTGGCGCCTGCCTTTGGCCCAGGGCGTGATCCTGGAGACCCGGGATCGAATCCCATATCAGGCTCCCGATGCATGGAGCCTGCTTCTCCCTCTGCCTGTGTCTCTGCCTCCCTCTCTCTCTCTCTCTCTCTATCATAAGTAAATAAATAAAAATTTAAAAAAAAAAAAAAAAAAAAGGAGTAATCTCAAAACCAGGGATGTGTATCTCACATATCTGAGTTTAGATGAAGAGTCAGCAACTTGATTTTTCAAAGCCAATTGGTATAATGTATACTATTGTTTCCCAGCATATTAAAATACTTCTGTGTATAATAAAAGATATCCTCAACATGTTGATATTTTGATTTTACTCACTTTAGCCCATTTTTTGGAAACAAAAATGGGAAGGAAGTGTAATTTTGCTGAAGAAAGATCGCTGATGCTGGTGTATAGGTGTGCATGTATATGGACCCAGGAGTCCTCAGCATCCCTTGCCCCCCACATACCCACCTAAAATATTTTGGCAAGCTTGGGTTTATGGATGTGTCATGAGTTAAGTTTAGTAAATAACTCCACATAACATTTTTATAGGTCAAGAAAACACAAGAGTAGCACAAAATTGAAACTGTGTCAGAGTTTCATGGCACAAGGTATTAGATATCTTCTGGCACCAAATATGCTTTGCTTCATTATCCATTAAAATATTTCATCTTAAATCCCAATTCCAAATCCATAAATTCAGGCCTAAGCTTAGTGCCATATCTCCTCCTCAAAATAATTATCTTCCAAATGCTTTAATACTAATTTCACTGATGCCTTCTAGTGCCATACGCTTATCTCATGATGCCTTTAGAGAAATTATTGATATCAGCATAACACAGTGCAATGAAACCTACTGGTCCGATCACAGATTATTTAATTCTCCATCTTTTTTGCTAATAAATTAAGAATGAAAGACTGTACAGTTTTCCTAACCAATATCCTTATAAACATAACCCCGTTCTTGCCCTCCCTCCACACCATGTTTTCTTCCTGAGGAAACCGGGTCTAGATTTAACAAACATCTGCAGTGATACTGTGTTTCATTGTGCTTCATAGATACTTCATTTTTTACAAATAGAAGGTTTGTGGCAACCCCTCAAACAAGTTTATCAGCACATTTTCCCAATGTTTGTTCATTTTGGGGTCTCTGGCCCACATTTTTATAATCCTTTGCAATATTTCAAACTTTTTCATTATTATATTTGAATTGCTGCAGTCTCATGATAAAACTAACAGAGGAGTCGCTTCTCGTGGGTGAGCAAAGAAAGTGGTTTCTTGAGATGGAATTTGCTTCTGATGAAGATGCTGTGAAGACTGTTGAAATGACAACCAGATTTAGAATATTACATAAACTTTGATAAAGCAGTGGCAGAATTACAGAGGCTTGACTCCAATTTTGAAAGAAAAGTTCTGTGGTGGGTAAAATCATATCGAACAGCATCCCATGCTACAGAGAAATCATTTGTAAAAGGAAGAGGTCATTGATATGGTAGAAATTATTTTGAGAAATTACCACAGCCTCCCCAACCTCCAGCAAGCACCATTCTGATCATTGAGCTGCCATCAACACTGAGAGGCAAGACCCTCCACCATCAAAAAGATAACTCACTGAAAACTCAGATGATCGGTAGCACTTTTTATCAATAAAGTGTTTTTAATTAAAGTATGTACTTTTTTTAGACAATGCTATTACATACACTTAATAGGGGTAAGCATAACTTATATGCACTAGGAAACCAAAAAATTCATTTAACTCACAGTATTGCAATATTCCCTTTATTGTGATGGTCTGGAACTGAATCCACAATATCTCTGAGATATGCCTGTATTCTGATTATTCTTTGATTCTCCCCAGATCAGTTCTGTTTCCCTCTGCTGTGTTCTTTGCCCTGGGAAGCTGACCTCAATGGACTATGTCACTGCCTAGCAAGTAGGAGTCACCAGCAGGAGGTCAGAATGTGGGAGGAGAGAGATGCCAGGGCATTTATTCCCTCCCACCCACTCTACTTCACTGTGTTTTTCTCTATGGCCTTATCACCAAACTACAGCTACCATCTGAGAGTCCCTCTGACTTTAGCTCTTAACTGGGCTCTGATAACAGGGTGGTCTCTCCCCACTGTTCAGGCTGAGGATTGCAACCGCTCCCCACTGATGGTAGTCTCTGGTTCCTCCCTCCTGGGCTCCTCTAACCCTACACATATCTCTGTAAATAGTTCCTTTATTAAACAGCCTCTACATGGGGCGCCTGGGTGGCTCAGTCATTTAAGCGTCTGCCTTCTGATGGGGTCATGACCCCAGGGTCTTGAGATGGAGCCCCACTTCGGGCTCCCTGCTCAATGGGGAGTTGGCTTCTACCTCTCCCTCCCTTTGCCCTTCCAACACCTGCTCATGCTCACATGCTTTCTCTCCCTCTTTCTCTTGTGTGTGTGCAGCTGTCTCCCTCTCTCAAATAAACCTTTACAAAAAAAACTTTACAAACAAAGCTGAGTGTACACTCTGTTACTTGCTGAGTCCCTGACTGATATAGCCTACAACCTTCAAGTTTTGGGCAGTCCATGACACAGTGATAGATATAGGAATTACAGATTCCTCTGAGCCTGGAATCAAGTAAGTACCTATGCACATAGAGACATAACATTTCCCTGGAGCACTCACAATACTCAGCAGGAAACACCATGTCAGAAATGAGAAAAAAGAAAAATATTAGCATTTGTCTGAAGGATACCATGCCATTTGATCTAGAAGCCCAAATGAAAGTATTATATCTGTATCTCTAAGTGTCAAGAATGGTATTTTCTGGGAACTGAAACAACTTTAGAAAACCTGGCTGTGAAATTATTGATATATACATCAGTCAACTATTGCAACAAAAACTCTGTTTGTTAAAGTTTGTTAAAACTTTCCCCAAAACCCAGTACCTTAAAATAACAATCACTCAATATCACATAGCTGCAGGTCAGCTGAGTGGCTGCTCTGTGTGTCTTCCCCCTCCTTGGACAATCACTCAATCTCACATAGCTGCAGGTCAGCTGGGAAGCTGCTCTGTGTCTTCCCCCTCCTTGGACAATCTTCGCCTTCCTTGGACAATCATTCAATCTCACGTAGCTGCAGGTCAGCTGGGCAAATGCCCTGTGTGTCTTCCCCCTCCTTAGACCAGTGCCTAGTCAAGACATGCTCTTCTCATGGTGATGACACAAGTACAGGAGGGTGAGCCCAACCACCCAAGCACATTTCAAACCCCTGTTGGTGTCCCATCTGCCAAAGAAAGTCACATGGCCAAAGTGAAGTAAAGGAGTGGGAGAAGGATATTTCTTTCATGGAGATAAAAGAGGAAAAGAGTAAATATTGTTTACAGTAACTTACCACAGTGGATAAGCTACAGAAGGGTCATTCAAGGGCAGGCCACAGGTTGTTCAATTAAAAGGAGGACTTTTTTTTTTTTTTTTTCAGTTTTCCTCTCAATACAGATGAACTAGAGTGACTTAAAACTGCCAGGCTAGGGGTCCCTGGGTGGCTCAGTCAGTTAAGCATCTGCCTTTGGCTCAGGTCATGATCCTGGGTCTTGGGATGGAGGCCCACACTGGGCTCTCCACTCAGCAGAAAGTCTGCTTCTCCCTTTGCCTCTTTCCCTCCCCCTGCTTGTATATTCTTTCTCTTAAATAAGTAAATACATACATACATACATACATACATACATACATACATACATACCAGGCTAAGTTTCTCAGTGTCCAGGAACAGTTTCTTGATACAGAGATGATATTGCTCCCAGTAATAGAGGTATTCTGATGTTTTAGATGTTACGCAAATGCTATAAAGATTCCATTATCTGTTCATGACTAAACTGGGATTGCCAGAATCAGACCAGATCTAGCCTTGTCCATTTATTTTGCCCTGCAAAGTTCAGATCCCCAAAGAATTACTCTCATGCTGAATCCTGACCATGGAATCAGCCTGTGAGTAATTCCACTGTCTAGATATCCAAAAACTAAGATCCAGACCACTTATTCCAAGTGGTACTCAAAACCAATAATCCTTTATCTGCATAGGGTTTCCTCAATTAATAACTGATTTGTACTTTAAGGTTTATTCAATTTGGAAGGGGTTAAAGGTCAAGAGTTCAATAGTTTTCACGAATTTGGTACACACAGGTTCTTTCTTGCCCAAGAAGGGGAAGAAATGTTTCTCTTGTGTAACAAAAGCCCTTAATTATCTTGGTCATCTTTGGGAAAGAAAGAATTGTTTAAAATGGTGAATAGCAAAGACGATAGCTAGAAGATCAACCAGAAATCTCCATTATGCTCCAAGCAGTGTGTAAACCCAATGAGTGTCCATAAATGGTGGATTGATTTTAAAAAGAAAAAAAAAAAAAAAAACATTAGCTTGGGAGTCTAGGTCTCAAGTGGCAGTAGAAGAATTGAGAGCAGGAGATACCAGTATGGCCTGCCATCATGACAACCTCTCCCCTTCCAACCCTGATGGTGGTACCAGGACTGAATTTAAGAATAAATTAGTTTGACTAGATGAAGAAGAAGGAAAATGTCCTGGGAGATAGACAAAGAGTGTGAGTAAAGTTTTGGAGTTATGAACGAACGTGCATGTGTAGGGCTAGCGAGAAGACCACCTTGATTCAAATGCGGAAGTGATCACAAATTAGGTGAGATAGAGACGGTAGTCCCAGCATCTTCTTAGGCCTAGGGAGTTAAATGGTATGTGACAGATGTTAGAAGCTTGTCGGAATGTCTTGGTGGGAAGATTTTTAAGTACAAACCTCTTCAGTTGTCACAACAGGCTGGTTTTCATTGTGACTCTTGGCCAGCTTTTGACTTGGAGATAGTAATGATCAAGGCAGATGAAAGTGGAGATGACTCATGTATATTTTGACTCCTTTACAAATTTGATTTTAGCCTGAATCATAGAAGGAGTCTGTAGCCTTTTCCCATGGTTTTTGTTGGCAGCAGCTGTGCGTTCCCATGGGAACATACATACTTACCTACTCAAACCTTCCTCTTACTCTCTCAGTTCTGTTCACTTGGATGTTTCATCTTTTCTATGGAGCATTTTCACATATAAGCTTAGAGCACAGTCTATTTTATTTTTCTTCTACAACTGAGGATTCATCCTGGATTTTTCAAATACATAAAACTCCAGATATAACTCCAAACAAAAGATGATTAAAGGAGATATTTGGATAATCCATGGTATGATAACATTACATTGAATACCATCTGCTGTAAATACTTCAGCCTTCTGCAGTGTCCAGATGAAGGAAATGTGTCAGGCTGTGCTTCTTCAGTGGTTAACTCTGGAAAGTTTTTGATAAACTTTCATCCAAAATAGGAAGAACCTACCTCCTATAGGTTGAAGAAAGTTGCTGTCTGTAACATTGCTGGGGTAACATTGCCCTTTTTATCTGGAGGAATCATAATGGATCATAATGGCGAAGCAGCAAACACTCACCCCCAAAATTCTGCACTGAACTCTTTACTCATATAGGAGATCCTAGTTTCTATGTTGCTTTATTCCTTTGCCAAATGCTAATGGCCTGAAATCCAAAATAGATGAAGCTAATTAATAGCAGTTACATATTTTCAAGAAGCTTTGAATTTGGTTATTGCAGATTTTCTAAGACATTGCTTTCTTTAGTTTATACAAAACAGCATTTGCTGAGCAAGCTTCTAGACCAAGTGCTGGTGATTCAGACATGAGTAACGCTTCCTCCAGAGTGTTTCAGGTAAGATAGATATGCACAAAATAAGCTGTAATAAAATGTAATAAGTCCTTTAACAGAGGTGTACAAGTTTTATGAGAGCATAGAAGGAAATATAATTGATTCTGTGGCTGCAGGGAGCCCTTCCCAGAGTAGAAGGCACTTGGGCAAGTCCTGAAAGAGAGGCAGGAGCTCCCTAAGTGGAGTGCAAGCATTCAAGGTAGAGAACACAATATCTAAAAGCACTGATACATCAAAGTGCGGTGCTAGCTCTTATTTCTTTTTATTCCAGATAAGACAAGTCAGGAATCCAGAGAGAGACAGGTGTCTGGGAGGCTGCTCTCCCCAAGTGCAGACTTCTTAGCTCAGAGCTGCCACAGGTGGAAATTTCAGGACTGCAGAATCAGGCTGGTTAAATTATGAGGGTAGGACTTCCTGGGGAGCAACATACTTGCAGACATGTTCATGGAAATGAGACAGTAGACTCAGAATAACTGCAGGCTTTCCAGACTATCAGGAAACATGATTTCTGGAGGAGGAGCCATGTCCTTCTAGAGGGACACTAAGAGAAACAACCTTAAAGTTTTAGGAAATGAAAGTCCCAGCCTCCTTTCTCTAATCCCAAGAACGCTTCTTTGTCATTTTCCTGACCTTGTGCTTTTCACTTTATCAAAATATGAGTTCATTCCCTGCATCAGTTTCTTACAGCTACCATAACAAATCAGCACAAACCTGGTGGTTTAGAACAACAGAAATTTATTCTCTCCCAGTTCAGTAGGCCAGAAGTCTGAAATCAAGGTGACAGTAGGAGACACTGAGGAACACTGTTCTGTGCCTCTTTCTCTTCACTCTTGGTAGTTGCCAGCAATCCTTGGCTTTTATAGATGCCACACACCAATCTCTGCCTCCAAATTCACATTGTTCTCTGTGACCTTATGTGTCCCAGATATTCCTCTCCTTTCTATTGTAAGGATGTCAGTCGTTAGATTTGGGGCCCACCCTAAACCCAGGATCTCATCTCAAGATCCTTAATTACATCTGCCAAGTTCCTGTTTTCAAACAAGATCACATTTATAGTTTCTGGGAGTTAGAATATATCTCTTAGGGGCACGATATTCAACCCCCTGTGCCCACCCTTCCATTGCCCACATCTGGTGGCTTCATGCTATGAATGTCTTCTGAGCATTGGTAAGTGGGCTATTTGATGTTGTTCAGAAAGCAGACTCAGGCAGAAATACACAGTATCTTAATTCTCATGGGCCAGGAGTAAGACAAAAGTCCAGAATATCCAGCTCCAGGTCTCAAGGGTTTTCTTAGTGGAATCATTGACCAGAGGCTCATGAAAGATATGAGCTCTACCTGCAAAAGTAGTTACGACATTTTTACTAGAGGAAGGTGGAACTACTTCAAATACAACTTTCTTTTTACAATCCCTCTGGTTGTGATATACTCAGCCTCTTGTAAACTAGAACAAATTATTTACAACTCTAACAGCTAAATGGATGTTGGGGCCTGACTCCTTAATCAGTGACAATAGAGTTCACCAGAGTCAAGAAACCCAGAGAGGAAGTCCAGCTCACAGCATTTATGGAGGGTAAAGGGGTTAACCTATTGTTTCCTGCTAAGTCTCAGATCAGTTTTTGCAGAGCAACACTTTCAAGACTTGTCAAGTAAGGCAACCTCTGCTTTATTTTTCCCACAAATCTTTTTTCTCTCCCTTTGCTTATAAACAGATTCTCAAGAATCTGGGAATTTAGGATGATTTTCCCAAGAAAAGCTCATTTCTTAACTAATTATAATATCTTTCTGGAGCAAAAATGACACATTGGGGTTGTAAATAAAGCATACTCAACCTTGGTTAAATCTAATTTCCCCGACTCCATACCCACACCCAAGCAGCATATCATGGCTGAGAAACACTCAATCATGCTGACCACTCTGCTAAGGCTGGTTGGGTCTTTGGTGCTTCTTGGCCATTCTTCTCTATTTCTCTCATCTATTCCCAATCCTAAATGACTATCTTACATCTCTTCTCTCCTCAATCTCCAACAAATTCTCCTCAGTCCTCAAATGTTAGCTGATTTCCTTGCTTCTGTGACAAATACTACAATTCAAAAGAGAATTTCCACACACTCCACCACTGATCCATATCTATGGCCCTACCCTCTGCCTTCCCTGTTACTATTGATAAATATCTGTGCTCCTAAGGGAGCTATGTCTAGTTGTGCACAGATTCCATTCCCTCCCGTGTACCAGGGATATCACTTCTGTGACTGTCTCTTTCCTGCACTATCAGTTTTTCCCTCTTGCCTGGATCAACAAACAAACATGCTGCAACATTTCCCATCTTAAACGTGCACACACACACACACACACACACACACACTCCCCTCTCTTTTGACCCCCAAATCTCCCTGTAGCTATTGTACAATTTCTCTACAACAAAACTATTTTAAAAAGTTGTCTACACAGGCTGTCTCTGATTTCTCTTTTCTGTTGAACTCACTCCTTATCTCAAGCCACAGCTCCAAAATTGATCCTCTCAAGGTCACCAGTGACCTCCAAATTGCTAAATCCAGTGGTCCATCCTTTATCCTCACTTCCTTGAGCTTTCTACAGCATTTGATAGTTACTCTCTTCCAACTGCTAGGAGCACTCGCTGAACTTGGCTTCTGGGACTCCACTCTCTCTTTCAGGAGCCTCTCTTGTCCCCTTGGCTGCTTCCTTCTCATTTCCTCAACCTCTAAATGATGGAATGTTGTAGAGCTTTGGTGATGAGTCACCTTCTCTCTCTAACCTCACTCACTCTTGGGGAGATGCTACATCATCTTATCCTGTGGGGGCCCCACCCATATCCTTCAAGACCTCTGCACACGGAGGGCTTCTTACTGGGAGTGCACTTCTGACCTTCTGCCCAGGGGACTTCTATTGGCCCCAGCCAGTACTGGACTCTCCTGTGGAGAACCTGGAAATGCTTGAGAGTTAATGCCCCTCAAAGCAAGCCTGCAATCAAAGATAGATGACAATTTGGTGGATAAATGACCTAGTTTTCTGATCCCTCAGGATACCTTGAGGCCTAGTCTATACTCTTTTCCAGAATTCTACAATGGAAATAAATTTCAGTTGCCAATGGGATTAACTTACTTGATAATGCACATTTTATTGACTTCCTTCCTCTTCCAGTGTCACTTTTCTCCTCTGCTGGTAATTCCTGGACTCTCCTCCCAAATAAACTGGTTGCACTTAAATTCTTGTCAAGTCTGCTTCTAGGGGAACCCAGATGAAGACAAATACTATTTATATGCCAATAACTCCTACATTTGTATCTCTCATCCAAACATCCCCCAAATTCTGAAATCATATATCCCATGGCCTTCCCTGACAGCTCTGTATGGAGATCTAGTCTCCATTTCAAACCTAATGTGACCATTGGTAGAGCTTCCGATTCATCCTCCAAACTGTATTTCTCCAGTTGAGTGTTGACTCCACTCTTTTCTTTCACACTCATGTGTTGTATCACCCAACAACAAAAAAATCTGTTGGCTTTATCCTCAACAGATGTACAAAATCCTACTTTCCTCATCTACCTCTTAGGCTCTCACTCAAGCTACCTTGCCTAGATTATTTTTTTAAGACTTTATTTATTTATTCATGAGAGAGACAGAGAAAGAGAGGCAGAGACACAGGCAGAGGGAGAAGCAGGCTCCCTGCAGGGAGCCTGACGTGGGGTCTCCAGGATCACACCCTGAGCTGAAGGTGGCGCTAAACTGCTGAGCCACCGGAGCTGCCCCCTTGCCTAGATTATTGAGATCATTTCCCAACTGTTCCCTCTCTTTATCTCTTGCTCCATTAAAGTCTATTTTCCTGACAGCAGCCACAAGGATCCTTCTAAACCAAATCATATCATCTCTCTCCTTTGCTCAAAACTTGTCAATGATTTTGTCTCAGAGCCAAAACCAAAGTCCATAGTATGGCAAATAAAGTCCCATATGGTCCGCTGCCCGTATTAACTTCTGATCTCATCTCCCAACACTCTCTTGTTTATTCTTTCTGTTGTAGGATCATTAGCAATGCTTTCTCCTTAATACACTAAATAAGCATGCTAGACCTAGGGCCTTTGTACTTTCTCCAGCAACCTAGAACATTCTTTGTTTTTGTTTTTAGAACATTCTTATTTCAAATATCTACATGGTTTGCCTGTTCATTCTTTTAAAGTCCTTACTGAAATGTCATCTTATTTAGAAGGACTTTGTTGGGCATGAGCCTGCATGTCCTCTGATTATTCCCTTGCCTGACTCTGCTTTCTACTATGAGCTGATTTCCTCAGACTCCTACGTCAGCTAGCTTCTGGGTTCAGCCAGTGGGAGTGCCAACAAAAGACTGGAGAGTGGGAGGAGGGAAGGGGGGCAGGGGGTATTTTGTCCTATCTCAGGCTGCATCTCCAGGCAGCAGTGAATCTGCCCTATGGGTCTTGTTCCTCTTGAACTAGCTTCTTGCTTCTGACAGGCAACTCTAGCCTCTGGGATCTGATAACACCATATATTTCCTTTGTTCCTCCAGCTGAGGAATGCTAAGGGCTTCCAGCCATTGCTGATTTCCAGATTTCTTTAATGTTAATTATTTAGCACCTCAGGTCTTCCAGTATCCAATTCTTTCCAACAAATCCCTTTCTTTTTATTCTTCAGATCTATTTCCGCTATATTCACTGGATTCTGACTGAAACCTATATCAGTTTCAGTCCCAGAAGGAAATTTGTAATTTGAGGCAAGTTTAATAAAGGGATTGTTTACATAGGTGTTGGTTTGGTTTTGGAAAAACAACAGGGGATGGTGCAGTCACTCTGGGCCAGTACCAGCTGGGAGCCATTACAAACAACTCCCAGGCTTGAGGGAGCAAGTCAGGGCTTCTCAACCTCAATGCTATTGACATTTTTACCAGATAATTCTAAGTGGTAAGGGGAAGGCTGTCCTGCACATTTTGAGGATGTGTAGCAGGATCCCTGTCCTCTACACACTAGATGCCAGTAGCATTCCCTGCATTGGGACAACCAGAATTGTCTTTACACATTGCCAAATGTCCCCTAGGACATTTCCCTAGGGGAAGGAACTGCTCAAGGTTGAAAACCACTAAGCAAAGGCAGCTACTAGAACCCTAAGAGAGATAGGTGTGATAAACAGCCTTTCAATTAGACAAACCTTTTATGGAAAGACATAGCCAAACTGTTGTGATAGATACAGTAGGAAAGAAGCCAGAAGAAGAAATATCTAAAATCTACTCTTTTCTTTCCCTCTGATCCCTTGCCAGTGCTCACACTAGCCAAACCCAACTGAAAGCCAGAGTGCCAAAGAGCATATTGTGTAGTCCATATACCTCTACTTCTTATGACAGATAAGAGAGTGGAAGAAAGGTGGGGAGCAGTTCTGGAGAAGTGAATGAAAGGTACCTAATGTACTACCCTACATGGTAACACTCCTGCATCCTAGTAAACACCCCCTGCATCCTGCCCTTTATTGTTTTCTAGAACATTTACCACTATTTGACATACTATACATTTCCTTATTTGTTCACTGTATCATGCTATGTGCCTAGTGCATTGTAGATGTTCAGTAAATATTTGTCAAATGAATGAATAATTGAGTGAATGATAGAATCCAACAGGAGAGAATAAAGTTCTGGATGTGCAATAAAATCTTACCCTGGAAACAAAGTATAAATCATAGGGGTAAAAGGAAATATTTTAATTTCAGGATAATTCTTCATAACAAGTTTATCCGTCACTTTTCCAAAGACACAGAAACAACAGGATGTTTGTATAAGGAGAGATTTATTTTAAGGAATTGGCTTACACGATTGTGGAGGTTGGCAAATCAAAGATCTGATGGAGTGGAGACTCAGGGGAGTGGTATAGATTAAGCCCTTGCTGGGGTTAGTCTTTTCCTCTAAGGCCTTCAACTGATTGGATGAGGCCCACCCACTTTGTGAAGGGTAATATGCTTTACTCAAAGTCTGCCAAACTTAAATGTTAACCATACCCCAAAAATAGTTCCACAGAAACATCTAGAATAATACTTGACCAAATATTTGGGCACTGTGGCCCAGCTTAATCAATACATAAAATTAACAATCACAACAAGATTATAGTATGTTAAATTATATTTGTAGTGTATTAATTATATTAAAGATTTATAGTCTGAATAAGGTAGGCTGGGATCTTTGATCCTAGGCCTTCGCTTTCTCATAAGGTAAAAAAAAAAATTAATACATTGAACTGCTACTGTTAATTATGAAGACAGGTTTACCTTTAGCCAATCCTATTCCATGTTTGTATCAATTATTTAATAAAAGCCTTCAAAGACAAATACTGCACTGCATGTTAACTAAAATTTAAATTTAAAAAAAGTGCATAGGAACTTAAAAGGCCTCCCAAGATTATGTGGATTCCCCCCCCCCCCGAAAGTAATAAAAAGTATTGCATTATTTAATTATTTAGTACCCATTAAAGTATCTAAATGGTTTGAAAGAGAAGAGCATATGCAAAATACATACATGAGTACCAGACTGTAATAAAAAATCCTAACTAAAAAAAAAAAAAAAAAAAAAAAAAAAAAAAAAAATCCTAACTTCTAGAGAGGTAATGTTTTCCTCCTCCCAAAGTTTTTGGAGTCTAAAATATTGGGCAGTTAATGGAGAACAGACTCTACCTCTGGTCAGTTATAAGGCTTGTGGGTTATTTTTAAGAAACCTACAGCTTATATGTTTGCTATGGCGTTTTGTGTTGCTATATTCAGCTGCTAGAGGGATGTCCATGACGTGATGTTTCCGGCCTTGTTCTGACATCTGGACTTATTTTTTTTTTCACTTATTTATTTAACAAGAATTTTCATGTTGCTTACTAATGTGCCAGAAATGGTTCTCCATGCTTTACAAATATTAGGTTATTTAATTCTCATACCATCCTTATGATGTATGCTCTATTATTATCTCCATTTTACTAATGGAAAACCTGAGGCACAGATTGGTGAGACAAATTGCCCAAGTTCACACAGCTGGTAATTGGTGGTGGAGGAGGAGATTCAAGGCCAGATTTATGCTCTTCACAGTCTTACAGTGCTATACCACTAACACCACATGCAGAAGAATGAAACTACACCACTCTCCTGCACCATACACAAAGATAAAATCAAAATGGATGAAAGATCTAAATGTGAGACAAGATTCCATCAAAATCCTAGAGGAGAACACAGGCAACACCCTTTCTGAACTTGGCCACAGCAACTTCTTGCAAGAAACATCCATGAAGGCAAGAGAAACAAAAGGAAGAATGAAGTATTGGGACTTCATCAAGATATGAAGCTTTTGCACAGCAAAAGAAACAGTCAACAAAACTAAAAGACAACCTACAGAATGGGAGAAGATATGTGCAAATGACGTATCAGATAAAGGGCTAGTTTCCAAGATCTATAAAGAACTTATTAAACTCAACACCAAAGAAACAAACAATCCAATCATGAAATGGGCAAAAGACATGAACAGAAATCTCACAGAGGAAGACATAGACAAGGCCAACAAGCACATGAGAAAATGCTCTGCATCCCTGGCCATCAGGGAAATACAGATCAAAACTACAATGAGATACCACCTCACACCGGTGAGAACATTAACAAGACAGGAAACAACAAATGTTGGAGAGGATATGGAGAAAGGGGAACCCTCTTGCATTGTTGGTAGGAATGTGAAGTGGTGCAGCCACTCTGGAAAACTGTGTGGAGGTTCCTCAAAGAGTTAAAAATAGATCTGCCCTACGACCCAGCAATTCCACTGCTGGGGATGTACCCCAAAGATACGGATGCAATGAAATGCTGGGAAACCTGCACCTGATGTTTCTAGCAGCAATGTCCACAATAGCCACACTGTGGAAGGAGCCTTGGTGTCCATCGAAGGATGAATTGATAAAGAAGATGTGGTTTCTGTATACAATAGAATATTACTCAGCCATTTGAAACGACAAATATCCCCCATTTGCTTCAATATGGATGGAACTGGAGGGTATTATGCTGAGTGAAAGAAGTCAATAGGAGAAGGACAGACATTATATGGTCTCATTCATTTGGGGAATATAAAAAATAGTGAAAGGGAATAAAGGGAAAGGAGAAAAATTAGTGGGAAATAGCAGAAAGGGAGACAGAACATGAGAGACTCCTAACTCTGGGAAACAAACAAAGGGTGGAAGAAAGGGAGGTGGATGGGGGGTGGGGGTGACTGGGTGATGGGCACTGATGGGGGCACTTGATGGGATGAGGACTGGGTGTTACGCTGTATGGTGGCAAACTGAATTCCAATAAAAATGAATAAATGAATGAATGAATAAATAAATAAACAAACAAAATAACAAACATCCCAAGACACAAAAGTCCAGGGCCAGATGGCTTCTGTCTCTCCCTCCCTGTCTCTGATCTCCTTCTGTATCTGTCTATCTCCCTCCCTCCCTCAGTCTCCATCCTTGTCTCAGTCTCTCCCTCGCCATCTCGCTGTCTAATCCTCAAAGTCTCTCCCCCCATCCCTACCTCTCCCTCCCTGTCTGTGTCCCTGTCCCTGTGTCTGTCCATCCATTTCTCTGTCTTTCCTTCCCTCTCCACATTAGTGACAGGAAGGACAAGAACGGTAGGATTCTCTCAATAGATGAAGAAAAAGCTGATCTGATCAATCAGATTGACTGCTTTATGACTGTTGGGCCAGCCTTGCATCCCGGGGATAAATCCCACTTGGTCATGGCGAGTAACTTCTTAATGTACCGATGGATCCTATTGGCTTGTATCTTGTTGAGAATGTTTGCATCCATGTTCATCGGGGATATCGGTCTATAATTCTCCTTTCTGGTGGGGTCTTTGTCTGGTTTTGGACTTAAGGTGATGCTGGCCTCATGGAATGAGTTTGGAAGCATTCCCTCTTTTTCTATCTTCCAGGAAAAGCTTTAGTAGAACAGGTATGGTCTCTTCTTTCAACATTTGATAGAATTCCCCTGGGAAGCCATCTGGCCCTGGACTTTTGTGTTTTGGGAGGTTTTCATAATGACTGCTTCAATTTCCACCCTGGTTATTGGCCTGTTCTGGTTTTCTATGTCTTCCTGTTCCAGTCTTGGTAGTTTGCGGTTTTCCAGAAATGCGTCCATTTCTTCTCGATTGCCCAATTTATTGGCGTATAGCTGCTCAGAAAGAGTTTTAAAAATCGTTTGTATTACCTTGGTGCTGGTGGTGATCTCTCCCTTCTCATTCATGATTTTATTAATTTGAGCCTTTTCTCTCTTCTTTTTAATAAGGCTGGCTGATGGTTTCTCTCTCTTCTTAGTTCTTTCAAAGAACCACCTCCTGGTTTTGTTGATCTGTTCCACAGCTCTTCTGCTCTCTATTTCATGGAGTTCTGCTCGAATTTTTATTAACCGTTGTCTTCTGCTGAGTGAAGGTTTCATTTGCCGTTCCTTCTCCAGCTCCTTCAGGTGCAAGGTTAGCTTGTGTATTTGAGTTCTTTCCAGTGTTTGCATGGACGCTTGTATTGCGATGTGTTTCCCCTCAGGACCGCTTTTGCCGTGTCCCAAAGATTTTGAACGGTTGGTTGTATGTTCATTCTCATTGGTTTCCGTGAATCTTTTTAAGTCTTCTGTCATTTCCTGGTTGACCCTTTGAACTTTTAGCAGGATGGTCCTTAACCTGCACGTGTTTGAAATCCTTGCAGACTTCTTGTGGTTGAGTTCTAGTTTCAAAGCATCATGGTCTGAAAATACGCAGGGGACGATCCCAGTCTTTTGGTATCGGTCACGACCTGATTTGTGACCCAGGATGTGGTCTGTTCTGGAGAAAGTTCCACGTGCACTTGAGAAGAATGTGTATTCAGTTGCATTTGGAGGTAAGTTCTGTAAATATCTGTGAGATCCATCTGGTCCAGTGTATCCTTTAGTGCCCTTGTTTCTTTGGAGATGTTGTGTCTGGAAGATTTATCAATTGTAGAAAGCGCCGTATTTGAGTCTCCAGTCAAGTGTCTTAGTACCTAAGTATGTCTTAACTTTGGTTACTAATTGCTTGATATCCTTGGCAGCTCCCACATTCGGGGCATAGATATCCACGATTGTTAGGTCGTCTTGTTGGCGAGATCCTTTAGGTACGATCTAGTGACTCTTTCAGGTTTCCCACATAGTGTGTCATGTCCTCTGTGAAGAGTGAGAGTTTGACTTCTTGGCCGATCGGGATGCCTTTTCTCTCTGTTTCGGGATCTCACTACAAAATCTGGGACCAATACTACTGTGCCGAAGGACAGCGTTGAGGGTGGACACCCTGTCGTGTTCCTGACCTTAAGGGAAAAGCTCCAGGATTTTCCCAATGAAGAGGACGTTCCCCCTGGGTCTTTGGTAGATGGCTTTTATGAGAATTGAGATTTGTTCCCGGTATCCGTGCCTGGCGGAAGGTTTTCATCATGAAAGGACGGTCTATTTCGTCAAATGCTTTTTCTGCATCTATTGAGAGAATCCTCCGGTCCTTGTCCTTTCTTTCATTAATGTGGAGAGGGAAGGAGAGACAGAGAAATGCAGAGATGGACAAACACAGGGAGGGGGACACAGACAGGGAGGGATAGGGATGGGGGAGAGACAGCGAGGGAGAGACAGAGAGATGGCGAGGGAGAGACCTAGACAAGGAGGGAGACTGAGAGAGGGAGGGAGGGAGAGACAGACACAGAAGAAGAGCCTGAGAGACAGGAAGGGAGAGACAGAGACAGTGAGGGAGACCCCTAGACACAGGAAGGGACACACCAAGAGACAGGGAGGAAGAAACAGAGAGACAAGGAGACCCAGAGATAGGGAGGGAGACACAGAGACAGGATGGAGAGAGAACGAGACAGGGAGAGAGAGAGACTGAGAGACAGGAAGGGGGAGACACAGAGACAGGGAGCGAGAGACATGGAGGGAGACAGAGAGAGACTGGTGGAGAGATAGAGACGGGGAGAGAGACAGAGACACAGGGAGGGAGAGATGGCGAGACAGGGAGCGAGAGTCAGAGACAGGGAGGGAGAGACCGAGCCAGAGACAGGATGGAGAGAATGAGCCAGGGAGGGAGACAGAGCCAGAGAGAGGCTTCGGGCCTCCATGAGCGGGTGCTTCGGGGGCGTCTGCTCCCCTCGGGACGAGCTGGGGGCGCAATGTCGGACCCGGCGCCCCGAGCAGCGGGCGGAGGCCGTCCCCGGTCCCCTGGAGGCTGGAGGCCGCGCCTGTGTGTGGACACTGAGCCAGGGCGTGGCCGGGAGCGCGGCCCCGAGGAAAGCGTGATTCTCCAGGATCCAAGAGAAGTCCCAGCTGGAGCTAACCGTGGGCGGCTAAACAAGCAGGACCCGCGTTCGGGCTGGTGGGTGCCTGTGCACCCCCTTACCTGCAGCGATGGTCTTCCTGACGTGCACTTCTATCAGGACTCAGGAAACCGCACACTCTGACCTACGCAAGTTTTGGGCACACGCTTACACTTGAAAACCTAGAAGCAACCTCGGGTCTCCCACACCCAGGAGCTAAGGCCTCTGTAATTGATGCTATGAAATACTTTCTAAATCAGCAGCTCGCGGCAAACAGCACTACCGTGTCACACGAGGACTCCCGTGAGGCCCGGAGAATTGGCTGCTGTAGAATAAATTAGTAACTAAGGGACCAGGGTAACAGGAAGCTACAAGTTAATACATTGAAGTGATATTTACTCTCCAGGTTCCTTCGTGACATTCTCTCTCTTTTAAAATCGCTGTTAAGTCTCCGTTGTCTTTCGTATTTGGTCCACGTCCCACCCCTTTACCTTGGCAACCACGTATATGTTTTCCGTATCTATGAGTTCAGGTCATCGTGTTTTTGTTGTCCTGTAGTTGGTGTGCCTGGGGGTTTACCATGTCTTAGATTCCACGTATACGGGTACTCGTGTGCTGCTTGTCTTTTCTCTCTCTGATTCACCCCCCTTAGCGGCCCCGTTGGCTACCATGAAACCTGTGGCGATGAAAACGGGCGCGTGTGTATCGTTGTGAGCTACCGGTTTCGGGCCTGGAGGACCCAACCGCGTGCAACAGGCAGTCATTCCTAGGGAGAAGGTAAATGTTCTCGACACACTATGTCGAGGGAACCCTCTCCTGGATGATGAAAACATTTCATTTGGGGGCTTCACATCATGATGGTTCAGTCAGGAATATGGCTTTGAAATAAAAACGGTATGTTTCTTAACTACTGGGAAAACGATGAGTCAATCTGGTGTCTGTGGCAGAGACAGGAGGCCCCACCGAGGACGCCAGGCACACGCACGTCCCAGAGGAGGAAAGGCCGCGGAGACAAAAAGAAAGGCAGGGGCTGCAGGGGCAGCAGGGAGGGCATGGGCACGACGGTCAGTAGTCGGCTGTCTGTGTGGTGGAAATGGGGCCCAGGTACCTCCTGGTCTCGCCTGTGCGACACTGGGAATGGACGTAGAGTACCGCGATGTATAATTTAAAAGCATCAGTACGAAGTTAACTTATCCTTTATTACAAACAAAACTCATGACGCAATTATAGAGGTTTATGACAACCACAAAAATTAGAAACCGTGCAACGAGGGGGGAGGGGACGCCTTCCGTCGGGTGCAGCCATCACGAGCTGCTGTTTGGGGACCAAGGCTGGCTGCCCCAGTAAGGGAGGTGGCTGCTCCAGCCCTTCGACGAACTCGAGAGTGGGCACTGGGGCCTGATACATCTTTCGGAGGGGCAAAGGGTGCAGGTGGCTCCTCCAGGTCGGGACAGTGAGTCAGAGGTGTGACCAACACCTGCAGTGGCTTCGAATCAGCAGGTGCCATCTCGGCTCCTCGCAACACTCAGCACCGACAGCCGTGCCAGGCTCAAACAGGTAAGGCCCAGAAGCCAAGTGCTGCTGATGGGTGATGGTGGAGTAAAGCATGTGGCTCAGGCTATCTGGGACCCATATAAAGAGAACAGGGCGCTCTACTGCCTTCAGAGGGCCAGGCTCAGAAGGTGACAGGAAGGTCAAAAAGAGATCCCCGAAAGAGTGGAGAGTTTTTACTTCGCTTTAGTCAACCTTCAATCTCTGCCTCGTAACTTAAAATGTCTGATAATAGAAAAGAATCGGAGAGCCGTGAAAGGAGAGTGACGTTTGGTTCTGCTCGTTGGGTTCATGTTGTTGTACGTGTGTGTGCAGCCAACCAGCAGTGCTCGGTATGTACCAGATCATTACTAAGAAGGGTCTTTTACTCAAAACTAGGAAAGAGGAGAGAGGAAGAACTAGTTTCGAGAGCTTTTTGATTGGGAAAAAGCATTCCAAAAATCACGATTTTCATTATACAGTAAGGGAGTAGCTTCCTTTCTGTGTTCGTTCTCGTGAGGATTAACGATAGAGGGAGTCCTGTGAAATGAAGACCACGTTGTATTCCAGTTGAATTCCTTGAATTTTTTAGTTGTTTCCTTTTGTTTGGTTTTCACTGACATTCAAAAACTGAAAAACTTCTAGCTCGTAACTTTGTTGCATTTCTAAGTCCTTTCAGCAACAAAAGGAAATCGTGGTTTTGGGACTAGAAGTTTAAGTGAGTCCTAAAGTATTGGAAGAAAATTGTAAAATATACATTGAGGTTCTACAAGACAAAGATTGAGTTTAAACAAAAGAGCCTGAGCTAATTCTTCCAGAAGGTTTGTTACCTTGAATTCAGAGCCCTTTTACAGGTATATTAGAAAAACAAGTAGTCCCACAGTGTCAGTCATTTCATGTATAAATGAGAAGAGAGCTAATTTTTTTAAATTTTTATTTATTTATGACAGTCACAGAGAGAGAGAGAGAGAGAGAGAGAGAGAGAGAGGCAGAGACACAGGCAGAGGGAGAAGCAGGCTCCATGCACCGGGAGCCTGACGTGGGATTCGATCCCGGGTCTCCAGGATCACGCCCTGAGCCAAAGGCAGGCGCCAAACCGCTGCGCCACCCAGGGATCCCCGAAGAGAGCTAATATTAATGAAACTGTAAAGTAGTTGACTGCCAAGCTGATTGTTAAATTGGTTATTATTAAAACAGGAGAACAAACCCACACGCTTAGAAATGAGGTCCCAGACTGGAAGCACTGGTAAACGTAGCTGCTCATAATCTAAGTTAAATAATTCCTTGACAATCTGAGTAGATCTATATCAACATGGTGGTCTTATATGTAATTTGTGGTGTTTAGGATATTATCGAATGGACTTCATGAATCCCTAGAGCTTATTTTTGAGAGGTGCTAGTGAATCAGGAGGGAAAAAAATGCTCAAAAAAAGTCCTATTTCCATCTTATAGATTTGGGGAAACTGTACGAATATGTCCAAAGAATCTTGGTCTTCAGTACTTTTATATACAGTAATAAGTAACACCATAAAATAGCACTCGCTTAGATAGAATTGATGGTAGACGTGGCAGTACTACATCCTTTTCTACAATGTCTGAGCATCTGTAGTCCTTAAGATCTTTCCTCTAGACATCAACATTAAATATTGAATACCTCTAGAAAGTGTGAAAATAATTTTGTCTTTGGAAGTAGTTTATGTGAAGTTTTCCCGTGTGTCCCATTGGAGTTTTATAGTGATAAAGCATCCTAGGATGCTTTATCAGTAGGTGTTTGGATTTTATGGACTAAAAACTGATATTTTCTGTTACAGTTGAAATCTGTGAATTATCTTTATACTTAATTTTCTATGTCCTTTCATAGGAAAGAGTAAGCAAAATATCCCAAGACAAAGAATGATGGTCCCCACCCCCCAAACCTTTAGCATAACCATTGAGGAATAAGAACTGTCAGAGATCTATGAGTGTGTATCTGTACAAACATCCATGCATACATGGCAAGATTGAACAGAAATCACGATTCTGACATCATCTGTGGTTTATGGTACACCTCTTCTCTGTCGTCAGCCTCTGTTTTTCTCTTTGGGCTTCCATGGAAAAATACTTGGCCTCATATCTCTTGCTCTGAGACTTTACTGTAATCCTTAAATTCTTAATTTCAGTTCAGAAACCCTAAGCTTGAAACTCATGAGTCTCCAGGTTTCCATGACTTTCATCAAAAAATAAAATCCTATAGCTTAGCCTTTTTTTCAGCTAAAGACTGAAAGAAAGAAAGAAAGAAAGAAAGAAAGAAAGAAAGAAAGAAAGAAAGAAAAAAAGAAAGGAAGGAAGGAAGGAAGGAAGGAAGGAAGGAAGGAAGGAAGGAAGGAAAGAAAGAGAGGAAGAAAGGATAGGATCCTTCTCTCTGTCTTGACAAACATAAGGAAGAAAATGCCAACAGAAATAGAGGTGGAAGCAAGTCCTCCCATAGCCTTCCCTTGTACTTTAAATAGTGCTTTGTCATAGGGTTAATGAAGGAGAAAGTTGACAACATTCATCGTATCTGTCTGCTGTCAGCAAATTGTATTGTGTGACTATTTGTTTTTTCCAGTCATTGAAAGGATTTTCCCAGCATGATACCTCTTAATACTTTAAAATAATCATCCGGGCAGCCTGGGTGGCTCAGTGGTTTAGTGCCACCTTCCGCCCAGGGCCTCATGCTTGAGACCTGGGATCGAGTCCCACGTCAGACTCCCTGCATGGAGCCTGCTTCTCCCTGTGCCTGTGTCTCTGCCTCTCTCTCCCTCTCTTGTCACTCTCATGGATAAATAAATAAATAAATAAATAAATAAATAAATAAACCTTTTAAAAAACTAAATAAAATAATCATCCTAAATGCAGTAAAAGATAAGGAAACCATACTGAGAGGCAGGATGCCTCTCTCATTTGGCCTTCTTTTTAACATGTTCTACTTCTCTTCCTCCCTTATTTAAGGCTTTTTCTACATATGCACTGACTTTTTTTGTTAGCTCTACTTTTGAGGAAGAAGCTGAACAACTTACAGGTGCTGTATCTTTTCCTAGTCATAAATTCATTGGCTTCTAGAAATACACATTTGCTTCCATGTATCCATTAGAGTGCAACAATCCTGAACTCCTATGGGATTTTTCACAGATGAAAGTTGTTTTTAAACTTACCTGTTGTATTGAAGCAGGTCTGAAGACCAGGAAGAAAGCTGACTAGTGACCTGAATTGCAAAATGTTGAGAACTAACCGGTGGGTTGTCATGGTGCCTGATGACTCTTAAGAGTACAAAGGAAGTTTATTGAGTATTTGAAGTAAAGACAACACAGTCATTTGTAGGAGATCCTTAGCTAGAAAGTTTTGATATTCTTTGAAGAAATTAATACAACAAAACCTTAGAAAGTTTTAGAAGAAGTTACAAAAAAAAATCAAAACATGAGCTGCACACAAGAAAAGTCGTGTATCTGAGGTGACAAACGTAAGGGAAGCAAGTAAGTGCAGGAAAGCTGGAAGCTTCTCGCTTGGTTGTGGCCACAGAGAGTTTGGATGAGACAACACGATGCCACTTTTATTTTGTAGGGAAGTGTCGTTTGTGACCATCATATTTGTAAACGGGCTTTCCGTTGGCTTTGGCGGCAACAATGTTTGCCACTCCTCTGGTCTAACTGGACCGAGACATCCCTCGCTCCTGTTACCACTAGTCCATGTTTGCAGTGCTGTTGGTTGGCTTTGGAAACGTGAACTTTATGGATAAAACAGGGAAGTTTCTCTGGCATCGAGTGGAAAACAAGGAGCGCACACAAGGCTCTGTAGGGATGGTGTGTGTGCATGCGTGCACGAGATACTCTCATAACAAGAAATATACAGCACTCAATTTCATCAACAGTAGCTCAAATTTAGTTACTGAAACAGTGGTTTCAATGAACATTGTATTCTCTGCTTCAGGTTTTTGTAGAAGCGACAAAATTGGAAAGTGTAATACAGTAAAGAACTACAAATTCATCACAATATAGCTGACCCTTCCACAACGTGGGGATTAGGGGTCCCGACAGCATCCCCCAGCACAGCTGAGAATCCACGTATAATTTTTGATTCCGCCAAAACTTGACTGTTAGTAGCCCACTGTTGATTGGATCCTTACTGATGATATAAACAGTAGATTAATATGTATCTTGCAATGAAGTGAGCTGGGGAAAAAATGTTATTAAAATCATAAGGAAGAGGGGTGCCTGGGGAGACACAGGGAGAGAGGCAGAGACATAGGCAGAGGGGGAAGCAGGCTCCACTCAGGGAACCCGATGTGGGACTCTATCCTGGGACTCCAGGATCACGCCCTGGGGCAAAGGCAGACGCTCAAGTACTGAGCCACCCAGGTGTTCCCTCTTAGCAATTTTCTATCCACTGACTTCCAATGTGCTTCTTGGCTATAAATCTCCGTTTGTCCATGGTGTGTTCAGAATTGAGCCTAATCCTGGACTGGGTCTCTTTTCCCCTATTGCAATAGTTCCTGAATAAAATCTGCTCTTACCACTTAAACTATGGTCCAGTCCCGATTTCCTTTAACGATAGATCAAAAGTAACAAGATAGAAAACGATATATCCTACAAACGCTAAACAAAAGGAAGTGAGGCTGTCTGTGTTGATATCAAATAACATGGACTTCAGAGCAAGGAAAGTTAAAAATGATAAGCAGGTCAATCCATGAATAGTACACAACAATTTAAAATGTGTCTTCATCTACAAATGGAACTTCAAAATCTATAAAGCAAAATCTACTCTAACTGAAAAGAAAAGCAGACATATCCACAATGACAGTTCGTGACTTTAACACTTCTTTCTCGGTAATTGATACACAAGGTAAACAGACAGCAAGGAAATGGAATGTATTTTAAAATTGGACATCATCAAGATCAGAGACTTCTATTCTGCAAAAGACATTAAGAGAATAAAAAGACAAGCCAGAGTCTGAGAGGAAATCTTTGTAAACCACACACCTAAACAAAGATTTGCATCCAAAAGGTATAAATAACTTTCAAACGCCAGTAATAAGAAAACAAACAACCCAATTTTTGTTTTTATTGACTGCCTTTTTTTTTTAAAGGATTTTATTTATTTATTCCTGGGAGACACACGGAGAGAGGCAGAGACCCGGGCAAAGGGAGAAGCAGGTTCCCTGTAGGGAACCCAATGTGTGGGATTCGATCCCAGGATCCCCACAAATAGCCCAATTTTTAAAAATGGGCAAAATGATTTGACAGTTCACAAAAGACAAATGAATGTCAAATAAGTATATGGGAAGATGCTCAGACATCATTTGTCACAGGGATTAAGTGTAGTAAGAGTTTCAGTGGATCCCCAAAGTGAAATAATGTTCAGTCGGCTACCAGGTTTAAGTATTAGAATAAAAAATGTGAAAATACCAGAAGAAGCTCCATATCTTGCAGTAAAACATTTACAGCTTTCCTTTCATGTTATGTTGTAAAAAAGAAACAATAGGGATGTCTTAGGATGTCTTAGTCAAGCTTTAAAATGAGAATATGTGAGATATTACTCATGTGTACACACTCTCTCTCATTCTCTCTTAAATAACCAACTAAATCTTTAAAAAAGGAAAACCACCAGACTGAAGACATATATGGTACTGAACTGTGTATAAAGAAGTGGACCCATGCATTTCAAACACCTGTTGTTCAAGGGGCAACTGAACTCTCTATCTTTATGGCATATATATGTCAAGTTGTTCAAGGAGCAACTGTACTCTTATCTTTATATCTCCCACTTACTAAACTCTGATCATTAGAGAGCCAACAGCAGTTGTCCCTAAGGCTAATGACCTCTTTTTTCTCTCTCCTACTCCTAGTCTGCATAACAGGAATGCTGCCCCTCTCTACTGCATTACCAGGAAAAGATGTCTGAGGGCAATTTAGAAGACCTGGTGTCTGTTTCCACGCTTGCCCTTTCCAAGCTGGGTCACCTGTCCTCAGTCCGTGGGGCCTTTGTTCTGTTATGTATGCTTGAATAGCAGATGGTCGTCAAAGACTCATACAGCATAATGTAGTTGGAAAATTGTGCAGCATTTGCCACTCTGTATGAAGAGGTAAAACATGGGTTTGCAGTCACACATGACTCTGGGTTCCTGCAGTGTGACCCTTGCTGTAGGCTTTGTTTTGCTAGAGCTCTCTAAGTGTCTGCCTTATAGAGGCCTGTGGGGAGTAAATGAGACCATACGTGGAAATTTCCGAGTGTCTACCTGGGAGGAAGCACATATGATCGCGGGTGGGGCCGTGGGACTGGTGAGGTGGTGAGGGCCTTGGCAGCAGTCAGACTTTGAGTCTTCCTGAGTGCATTGAGTTTTCCTCTGCAGCAGCGAGCAAAGCAGAACCACAGAGGTGCCATGGTCCACAGTAGCCCCACTGTCCTATGTCTTCAGTATATCTCTAAATGCTACTGGGCACCTACGTGGACAGTAATCATCCCAAATAGGTGGTCCTGAGCAAGCAACTGTAGGGGTGCTCTGCAATCTTAGCATGTTTAGCCTGTTTTCCTGGGGTCATGAGTGCTATTTTCGAAAGAGAATACTAAAAATGGAACCTGTTGTTTGAACCCATGTGTTCCTAAGCCGTGGAATACTGAAAGAGTCTTTTGTTGGAGTGAAACTGACTTTTTAGTGAGATATTTTTAAAACGGGAACACCACATCGTGCAGCATTTTTGCCTCCTCAATTTGCAAATCTATCTTACCCGTATTTTTTAAAGTTTCAGTCAAAACTTACCAAGAGTTTTTAATACATATTCATTATCTTTCCAGGATAGATCTCGTTGTAACTCCGGTTCCCTCTTTCTTTGATCTGTTCCTTCCCAGTATTCTTCAGAACTGTTACTTCTGAAAGTCTACCGCATAACATTTTGATGAAGTCCCAATAGTTTGTTTTTGCTTTTGTTTCCCTTTGCCTCAGGAGCTAGAAAAATGTTCTTATGGTCCATGTCAGCGAAATTACTGCCTGAGCTTTCTTCTAGGACTTTTATGGTTTCAGGTCTCACATTTAAGTCTGTAATCCATTTAATCCATCCTGTTCTATTAGTGGAATGCAACCTGGTGCAGCCACTCTGGAAAACAGTATGGAGGTTCCTCAAAAAACTGAAAATAGACCTACCCTGATGATCTAGTAACTGCCACTACTGGGAATTTACCTCCAAAACAGAAAAATGCTAATTCAAAGGCATATATGCACCCCCGTGTTTACAGCCACATTATTTACAATAGCCAAATTATGGCAACAGCCCAAGTGCCCATTGATAGATGAACGGGTGAAGAAGATGTGGTGTATATACGCGATGGAACATTATTCAGCCATTAAAAAAGAATGAAATCTTGCCATTTGCAATGATGTGGATGGAGCTAGAGCATATCATGCAAAGCAAAATAAGTCCGTCAGAGAAAGACAAATACCATATGCCCTCACTCACGTGTGGAATTAAAGAAACAAATGGGCAAAGAAAAAAGAGAGGAAGACAAATCAAGAGACAGACTCTTAATAGAGAACAAACTGAGAGTTACCAGAGGGGGTGGCTGGAGGGATGGGTGAAAAGAATATGGGGAATTCAGGGGGGGCACTTGGGATGAGCAGTGTGTGTTGTATGGAACACTGAATCACCATACTGTATGCCTGAACCTACTGTAACACTGTCTATTAACTATATTGCAATTAAAAATTTAAAAATAATAACCAAAGAAAGCCATTCTGAAAGCATAATAGGAAAATGATACATTAACTATGGACCACAAATTCCTCATCAGTAGCCCTGGAGGCCAAAAAGCTGTGGAACATCTTTAAACTACAAAGGACAAGAACTGTTAACTAAGAATTCTACAGCTCCCAAAAGTCCCTTTCAGGAATTAAAGTGAAATAAAAGTATTTTCAGAAAGAAAGACTGAGAGGATTGGACTCACAAGGTCTGCTTTACCAGAAATGCTGAAGCAAAGGATTTAAGGCAGTGGGGAGTGATTTCAGAGATGCATATGCGTCTTTAAGAATGCAGCAAGGGGGGATCCCTGGGTGGTGCAGCGGTTTAGTGCCTGCCTTTGGCCAGGGCGCAATCCTGGAGACCCGGAATCGAGTCCCACTTCAGGCTCCCAGCGAGATCCTGGAGACCCGGGATCGAGTCCCACGTCGGGCTCCCAGTGCATGGAGCCTGCCTGTGTCTCTGCCTCTCTCTCTCTCTGTCTCTGACTATCATAAATAAATTAAAAAAAAAAAAAAAAGAATGCAGCAAGGTAAACAGAAACTGGGCTGCCCAGCTGGCTTAGTTGCCTGGCTGGATCGGTTGGTTAAGCAT
The DNA here is from genome assembly GCF_048164855.1 of Canis lupus baileyi. Taxonomy (NCBI): domain Eukaryota; kingdom Metazoa; phylum Chordata; class Mammalia; order Carnivora; family Canidae; genus Canis; species Canis lupus. The sequence goes on along the minus strand of NC_132852.1, from coordinate 49,012,892 downwards.
CTGCTTTTAGCTCAGTTCATGATCTCGAGGTCCTGGGATCAAGGCCCTGCATGAGGCTCCCTGCTCAGCTGGGAGCCTGCTTCTCCCTCTGCCTCTTTGCCTCCTCCTTCTTCTCTCCCTGCATGTGTTCTTTCTCTCAAATAAATAAAATCTTTTCTTTCTTTTTTTTTTTTTTTAAAAAGAGCACACAAAAGATGATTAGGATAAAAATAAAGGACTGCTTTTCCTTTTAAGTTTTTAAAATCTAGATATGACTCTTGAGAATAAGAAAAAAGACAGTATAGACTGATAGGGGTTTGACTGTATATCATATGATAACCACATCATAGAAGTCAGTGGGACGGGTGCTGTTAAATCACCAATACAACGGCACGGTTTCTACATTTTACCTGGTGCCCTAAGATACTGCAGGATGAACTCCAAGGAGGGTAGGGAGGCATATGGTAATTCCTAAAGAAACACTTAAAAAATGCAGAGATATGACCATAACAATAGTAGCCTAATTTTAAAAGAATACCTTTTGAAAATCAAATAATCCAAAAGGAAGGAAAAGGAAAAAGAAGCAGAGGAAGAGAAACAGAATAAGACAAAGAGATAACAAAGAATATGGTAAACCTAAATCCATCCATGCCAAAACTACATTAAAAATTAATTGTTTAAGGGGCGCCTAGGTGGCTCAGATGGTTAAGCATCTGCTTTCAGCTCGGGTCCTGGGTCCTGGGATCAAGGCCTGTGTCAGGCTCTCTGCTCAGTAAGGAGTCTGCTTCTCTCTTTCCCTCTGCCCCTCCTCATTCATATTCTCTCTTTCTCTCTCTCTCTTTCTCAAAAGCTTTAAAAAAGTTAATTGTTTAAACTCTAGAATTAAAAGGCAGGTATTGACAGAGTAGATAAAAAAGGAAGACCTCAAAATGTTGCTTGAAAGGGTCCAATTTTACATATAAAGTCAATAATGAAAGTAAAATGTATGAAAAAAAAACATACAGCATGAAACTCAGCTTAAGATGACAATATAAACATAAGGTTAAATAGTCTTCAAGAACAGATTATAACTGGAGATAGAAAAGACACCTTTCACAACCATATATACACCTCAGAACGGAGTTTAAAACACACTAAATGAAAAGAAGCCACTCTGAAAAGGCTGATTCATTCTGTGATTCCAGCTGTATCACATTCTAGAAAAGGCAAAACTCTGGAGGCAGTGAAAAGATCAGTGGCTGCCAGAGGTTGGAGGGGTGAGGGCTGAGTCGGCACAGCACTGGGGATTTTTAAGGCGGTGGAGCTATTCTGCAAGATACCACAATGGTGGATAAAGGTCATAATACATTTGTCAAAACCTATAGAATGACAACAGCAAAAGTGTACTATAATGTAAGCCATGAACTTTGGGTGAGGATGTGCTAATGTTCACTTATTGATGATCCTAAACATTTCATTGTGGTGTGGGAGGCCAACAGTGGGGGAAGCTGTGCATTTATGTTGGAAGCGGGTATGTGGGAGTTCTCAGTACTTTCTGCTCAGCTTTGCTATGAACCTCCAAGTGCTCTAAGAAATGAATAAAATAATAATAATAATAATAATAAAGTCTATTTAAGAAAGTAAAAGGATTAGGGTGCCCGGGTGGCTCAGCTAGTTGAGCATCTGACCCTTGATTTCAGCTCAGGTCATGATCTCAGGGTCATGAGATGGAGCACCATGTCAGTCTCCACACTCAGCAGGGAGTCTGCTTGAGATTCTCTCTCCCTCTCTCTTTGCCCCTCCAGACCACTGCCAACTCTCTCTCTCTCTCTCTCTCTAAACAAAACAAAACAAAACAAAAGGAGAAAAAAATCATGAAAAATCATTAAATTTAGACAAAACAGTCAAGTTTCTTGAGAAACTTTTAACAAAACTGGCAACAAGAAAAAGTATTCTATGTTATTTGTTCTATGTCTATTAAATGACAGTTAAAGAACAAGTCAGGCCCAAATGGCTTCACCAAAAGGAGAGGATGCCACGAGTTTTGACAGAATAGCACTGATCTTCAAAAATTCTTCACAAATTAGAAAATGTGGATAAACTACCGCTTTATATTAACCTGACAGTTACAAGAAAGAAAAAGTAGAGACCAGTCTTACTCATGAACATAAGCTAAAAGTTAGTGAGTAAACACAATATTAGCAAATAAAATGCAGTCATTTATAAGGACAGTAACACATGATGACAAAATGGAGTTAATTCTGGCATGCAAGTTTGGTTTCGGTCTGGAAAGAAATCCCTCTACCTCACGCTGAAAGAATAAAAAAGAAAATTAACCACGATTATTCCAGTAGATACAGGGAAAAAAGCTTTTAATAAAATTCAACACCCATTCATGACAAAATCCTAGAAAACTACAAATAGAGATACCATTCCTTAATTGGATAAAGAGTGTATTTTGAAACAATCCAGGTCAATACAATTCTTGAAGGGATAAAATTGAAATCTTTCCGATAAAAAATAAATTTATTATTTAAAAAAATGCAATGCAGTTGCATTGCACTGAAATACAACCCAATAAACTGAACATTAAGAAAATACAAAAAAAAATTGAAATCTGTCCTTCAGGGACCGAGACTGAGATAAAGCCTAGACCACCGCTCCTGCTAGTCAGTGTTTTGCTGAAGGGATTATCAAATATGATACAGCAAAATGAAAATTTAAGAAGCATACAAATGATGCAACAAGTAAACTTGCTATTATTCGCAGATGATGTGAATTTGTATAAGAATATGCAAATGAATCTACAAATCAACTTCTAGAATTAGCATAGCAATTTCGCTTATTATAAGGTATAGATAAAAACCAATTACTTCTGTATGTTAGCAATGTAAAGTAGGAAAATAAAAAATATAAAATAGTGTCATTAACAATAGCATCAAAAAATCAACTTCATTTAAAAAAAGCAAAATAAAGTTAAAGCAAAAGACAAAAAATTTTAAGATCTAAATAAATGGAGGAATAGGTAAGAGAATTCAGTATCTTAAAATACCAGTTTCCTTGTAATGTTCTTTAGGTTCTATGTAATCCCCATAAAAATCCTGCTAAGTGTCCTACGATAAGCTGATTTTAAAATTTCTATGGAGGGACACCTGGTTGACTCATTCCGTAGAGCATGTGACTCTTGATCTCTGGGCTGTGAGTTTGAGCCACACGTTGGGTATAGAGTTTACTTAAAAAAATAAAATAAAATCTTTAAAAATAAAAAATAAAAATAGATAAAATGTATATGGGAAGACAGAGTCAGGAATGACTAACTCACTCTTGAAGACAAAGTTGGAGGATTTTCCAACTACAGTGATAATACAGTATGGCATTAGGGCAAAATTTGAGTAAAACAGAACTGGAACAGAATAGGAGATTCAGAAATACATCCACACATATATGACCACCTGTCTTATGGTCTGGGGGGCCCTTGAGGGAGGGCTTCTTATCAAAAAATGGTGCAAGATGAGTTGAATATTTACGGTGGGGGCTGACCTTGACCCCTAGTTTGCATCATAATCCAAAGACTACTCCAGATGAATTCTAATTTTAAAACTTTAAGGTAAGACATTATAGTTTTCTTTTTTTTTTTTAAAGATTTTATTTTTTTTATTCATGAGAGACACAGAGGGGGAGGGCAGAAGGAGAAGCAGGCTCCACATAGGGAGCCTGACGTGGGGCTCGATCCCGGGACTTCAGGATCACGCCCTGGGCCGAAGGCAGGCACCAAACCACTGAGCCACCCAAGGATCTCCTGACATTACAGTTTTAAAATAAAACACACAACAATGTCTGTGGGACTTGTGAGGATTTTTAAACAGAACACAAAAATTACTAACCATAAAATGGGAATCACCTACTGGGCTTCATTAAAATCATGACCCTCTAGGTTCATCAAAAGACACCATTATGAGAGTTGGAATGTGTGAAGGAATACACATATTTTATATGTATAAATACTATCTATATTGGTATATATTACATACGTGCATATGCTTATCTAGAATATAGAAAGAACCTTCACAAAGACCATCTAACAGACAAATGGACAGAAGATATGAACAGGTACTTCACAAAGGAATATACTTACGTGGTTATCCATGTCCAATATCATTAATCATCAAGGAAACACAAATTAAAACCACAATGAATACCACCATTGGCTCAGGAGGACACTAATATGAAACACATGCGTGTGATAAGAACAAGTGTGAGTGAGGGTTTGAAGCAACAAAGCACCTTGTGCATTGCTCTTGGGAATCTGCATTGGCGAAATGTCTTGGGAAACTGACTTTAGTTACAGGCTGTCAACTACTAGCTCTCAACCATGATGAAGCCATTTTCCTCTCAGTACTGTACTCCAAGGACGTGTATATACACTCACAGCAGGTTTGTTTATGATAGCCATGTAAATGAATGTGGAACCTGGAAAAATCCTCTACTGTGCTTGAAATCAGAATGGGGATTCCCTTGGGGAGGAAAGTAATGATGGGAGAGGTCTAGGGAAGAGTTTGTGGTGCTACGAACTTTCTCTATGTTGGTCTGAGTGACGGCTATGCGAGTGCATCGACTTTATAATTCATGTTAGATCTGTCCATTTTATGTGATGATACCTCAGTAATCAATGTTTGATGAAAAGCAATGAGATACACCCCTTAAAACTACCCTTCAGGAATTCACCTCTTAACTTAGCAGTATATAACTGAGAATACCACCTGGTTCCGAACTCCAACCCATAGGCCTGGACGTAGGAGACTCGATTTTAAAATAGTTTATAAACTAATTAGCAGATCGTATAAATTCCAATTGATATTTTGCAAAAGGGGTTTGATCATTCTAGTGTACCTCATCAATGTGCAAAAATACAGCATTTTCATAGGTAAGTTTTATGAGGTAATGTTTGCATCTTGTGTCCATGCTGTGAACATATTCCTATATACACTTTACATTCGTGAACACTTCTATGCCACCGATACTGAATAGAATCCAGGGAGTTTGTTGTTGTTGTTGTTGTTTTAAATTAGAAGAGTGAGAAGAAATTATCGAAAAGTTCCATTTTCATCACTAACCATCAACCTGGGAAAACCCTTAATCTCTTTAGATTGCGGATACAACAGTGGCTTGAGCTTGGGGCAGCCTGTCTCGGCTGTGTGTGTGAGCTCCCAGTAATCAACAGGCTGCCTCAGCTGGTTGTTGAGGTTGCTTTGAGATCTCACACACCGTGATTCCAATTGAACGGGACCTTCTAAGAGAAGCATCTCAACCAGTCTTTGTATTATTGTCTAACCTAGAGAATGCCTCATTTCCTCCATAATTTGCTTGGGTGATCAAATTATCAATTAACTGAAAACAGATGAGTATGTCTGGCTTGCCCGACATCAAGTGTATTGACTTTCCTTTGTTTGGTTAAGTTTTACTTAGTTCTCTCCCAACCACGATTAATAAACCATGACTTCTATTTTCCCGGTCACATCAATCACATGAAAGATGTTGGCTGCCTGAAAAGACACCATCTCATAAAGATAGCTATAAACAGAGGACAAGAGTAAATTCTACCCAGCAATCTATCTACCTCTGGGGTTTGTATGTACGTGTAGACTCACTGCCACAATCTAGCATGACTTGTGCCTTACAAGGGAAGTCTTAAAATCTTCTTTGAAAAGGCAAATTAACCTATTTTATACTTAAGTGATTTTCATCATATCTTTCAGATCTCTTTTAGAATTATTAAAAGAGGCTGCAGTCTGACATCAATGAACAACATATCCATATCAATGCAGCATGAACATAAGCAAAAGGAATATGTCATTTTATGGACAAGAACATCTTAAGCAAGTCAAACAACATGCAGAAAATCTCAAAGACTGTGCCGGGGTGTGTCAGATTTCATCAAAACAGACTGAGCGAGGCATGTAATGGCAGATAGAGCTTAAGACAGAGATTGATCAGACCATAAGCAGACTTTTAAGGTACATGCAGGCATCTCACCCTCCAAGCCGTGGGTATCACCAAGGGTGCAGAGGCGGGCAGCAGATCAAAGCAGTACTTCAGGAAATGCAGGACTTGTCTAATATTTGAAATGTAGTGATGGACGGATTTCCTGAATTGCCATCGTGCATACTCTCATCAATGGAAAATGCTGATCCCCAACCCAGTTCTTACCGGAGGGGCAGAAATGGCTGGTTTCTCAAGTTCAACATATGTAAAAATGTACTTTTTACTCTCACTCTTCTCAAAAATAGTTTCTATTTCTCTTAGTAACACTTCCATCCACATCGCTATGTATCTCGGGGCTTCATGCAACATAGGATGAATCTCTTGTCTGGTTTTTCTGCTCAGACATCCCTCCCCAGTCTGGCTCCCATGGACCCCATTTCCATGGCACCCCCTTATGTCAGGTGCCTCCTCACAGTTAACCTGATCTTCTCACCGACCTTCCTTCCTCCAGCAGCGCCATTTGTTTTAAGATTCTTATTTTATTTATTCATGAGAGACAGAGAGAGAGAGAGAGAGACAGAGAGAGAGAGAGAGGCAGAGACACAGTCAGAGGGAGAAGCAGGCTCCACGCAGGGAGCCCAATGTGAGAGTCAATCCCAGGTGTCCAGGATCCCGCCCTGGGCCCCTGCAGGCGCCCCTTTGTCATTGGCCTCGCCCTCTGTCCATCACGCCCCAACCGAGCACTCCATTGGTCGGCTGTCTCGCCGGGGCAGAGGGAGTTCCCCGGTGACGTCAGAGGCGCTCCCCGCCCACATTCCAAAGCCTGGGCTGAGCCTTCCCGCTGCCCAGCCTTTCGGGGCGGGACGGGGCGGGATCCCTGACTTCTGATTGGGTCGGGCGGGCGCGGTGAGCATCCGATTGGTCACTGCCCTGGAGGGGGGTGGAGTCATTAGCTGGGGTCCTGGAGCCGTGCGGAGGAGCCCTGGGGAAGTCTCAAAGTTTGCGTCTGGGGCGGTAGTGGGAAGTGGGCTTATTGCAAAGGGATTTTCTTGGGGTGAGACCTGATCTGCCTCTGTTTTGGATGCGCGCCCTGCTGTAGCCCCATCAGCCTTCAGCCGGGTCCCTGGACAGCCTGTCTCCCCCGGCAGTTCTCAGAGTTCCGAGGTCACCGGCCGGGAGCACCTGGCAGCTGGTTCTCCGGCAGGTAGATAGAGCACAGGACGCGCTTCCTTCCTAGGTGCCTAAGCTACACGCGCACGCGCACACCCCGCGCGGGACCCTAACCGCGGAGGCATCTCCACCCGCTGTGCTCAGGCCGCAGCATCCTCGCCCGGCATGGAGGTGCTGGAGAGCGGGGAGCAGAGCGTCCTGCAGTGGGACCGCAAGCTGAGCGAGCTGTCGGAGCCCGGGGAAACCGAGGCTCTGATGTACCACACGGTGAGGACCTGAAGGGCGCGGGGGGCGGGGGCTGCGGAGGAAGTGTCGGGGAGGAGGCAGGCATGCCCGGGGCAGACACCCAGCGACAGGTGTGCTTTTGCCCCCCGGACAGACCAGGGTGGGCCCCTGGCCCTTTTCGGGCTTCCGTGATCGCAGTGACAGTTTGTGTTCCTTTGGCAAGGAAGGCTCTGTTCCCGAGCCTGTTTCACCCCTGCTGGGGGGCAGGGGAGAGCCCAAGGGGTAGGTGGTGGAGAATTCGGTGCCACTGTTGAGTCTGCTGCTGTTCCCTGGGAAGGTTTGGAGAACTAAACAAAGTGGCATTTTCTTCCCTTCGCTGTCACAGTCTCGCTCTTTACTTTTTCTATGTTTCTGGAAGGAATTGCACGGGTGTGCGTGTGTGTGTGTGTGTGTGTGTGTGTGTGTATTGGAAAAGCTTCTTTGACATGTAGGAGAGAGACTACGTTATTTGGTCTCTTTAACTGGACAGCCAATAAATCTGCTTCCTCTCTCTTCTTCAGGGGAAAGATCAGCAGAGTATGGAAATCTGAGGCAGTTGCATATGTCAGAAAGGCTTTGGAGGAGGTGGAACGGCTCCCCAGTTCTTTGTTCCGTCTTATGCCTCAGGGACCCGTTTGGGGATTGAACTGTCACAGAACACTGCACATTTCTTTTAAAGGTGTCAGGTTCAAGTGTTTGGCATTGAGTTTGCAAAATAAACTCCTGCTTCCAACAGCCAGCAATGTTAATATGATTTTATGTGAGATCTACTTTTTGCTTGTTTCTTAAAAATGCAGAAGTTAGTAATGAGTGAGAGACAGACAGAGAACTAATGAGAAAACGAGAAGCTTGGCTGTTTTCCCTTCATGATTTTTTTTTAAGGGGGTCAGTGCCAGGATATTTGAAACTTTTGCAAAATGGCCTGCAGGCCCCACCTCCTTGGCCTTTGCCTCTGGTCTACGTTATTTTGGGAAAAGGGATGAGGGCCTCCCTGTGATTCCCACCAAGGCATTTGTGATGGCTGAGAATGGCTTGTTGGAAAAATGCAGAGTGTAGGGCGGAGAGGGAGTGGTAGTTCATGCTGGGGCAAAAGCCAGATGTGTAGTGGGATTTGGGTTTTACTCACTGAGGCTTTCCCCGAGGAGACCATTTGGGCTGCATTTGGTTTGGGGGCCCAGATGAACTTCCTGTTGTCAGTCCAGGACTTAGAACACATTGGCCCTCAAATATCTTCTGGTAATTGGGTGCTCCAGGTGTTTCTACTGACATGGGCGGCATTTGAACCATGGGGTGGAGGGGGGAGACAGTTCTCTTTTGTTCTTAAACATACTATGAAAATATCTCATCCAGCAGCTGTAATGCCACAGCTTTGGGGTTGTCTTTCAGCTGGTGGCATGAATTGTGCACAGGCATACACATTCCCTTTCGGCCTGTGACTTGCATTTGTGAGATCACAGACTAGGATTTAAGATGCTACCTGTGACTATGACATTAACTCCAGACAGAACAGTTTGGACTGGCTCTAATTAAGATCTTTATGAAGAGTGTCAGGGGTAGAGACCTTACATTCCTTTTGGCATTAAGAGCTCAGTTTTTCTTTTTTAAAGATTTTATTTATTTATTCATGAGAGACAGAGAGAGGGAGACAGAGAGACAGAGACAGAGACACAGGCTCCATGCAGGGAGCCCGAAATGGGACTCAATCCCAGGTCTCCAGGATCACACCCTGGGCTGCAGGCAGGTGCTTAACCGCTGAGCCACCCAGGGATCCCCCAAGAGGTCAGTTTTTCTATGTTACTGTGATGAAGCAGTGATGTGTGATTATTTTTCCTCTATTTTTTTATTTTTTTAAAATGACTTTTATGTCTGCCACTTAGGAATGTGTCTCTCTTCTGGGCAGCTCACTCCTATAAAATGCCACTCATCATTACTACGGGTCCTTGCCAACACACTATGTATATGAATTAGTGTTGAAAGAGGTATTGGATTTAGTAGCAACAGACGGCTGGATTGTATTGCTTCTAAACTAAGGGGAGTCTGGCAGAGATTTGAAAATAGATAACTTTCCCATCTGTTTCTTGAACTCTGTTGGGTATCCAATTGCAGAGCTGGTTATTATTGCTGTTTGTCCAAAATGTGGAATAGTCTGACCCCCAGGCCTAAATAGGGATTTAGTTACCACATGCATGATTGCTAATGCCCTGTTTTAGCAAACCTGTCACCTACCTGATTTTAAAAATGTAGAGGGTTCAAATCGCCTGAAGCTGCGATTGTACCTTCTCTGGCACCTTCTGTGAACCAGCTGGAGCAGTGTTTTTCTCATATGGTTAGTGGGGAGAAGACTTCTTGGTTCAGAAGGACAAAGGCTTAGAAGGGACAGGTTCCAAGCTTACAAAATAATGAAGTACATGGATAGAATGAATATGCACTTGCTCATTAGATCCCAAGTTTTTAGAGCTTTGGGCTTCCTCTTGGAGCTTAAAATATAGTTTCCGGGCAGCCCCAGTGGCGCAGAGGTTTAGCGCTGCCTGAAGCCTAGGGTGCGATCTTGGAGACCCTGGATCCAGTCCCACGTCGGGCTCCCTGCATGGTGCCTGCTTCTCCCTCTGCCTGTGTTTCTGCCTCTCTCTCTCTCTCTCTGTCTCTATGAATAAATAAAAAATCTTAAAAGTTTCCATACAGATGACATTTTTTTTTAATTTTTGACAACATATTATTTTAAAACAGTGAGTGCTGTTGTATCCAGAGTGTGTATAGGCTAAAAGTGGGCCTAGAAAAGATGGTAGATCTAAAAATGAGAGTGTGTCTCTTTTCTGGTTTGAAAGCATTGTGAGAAACCTTGTTCCTTCCCCCAAACCTGCCCGGATATTGGGCATTTCTAACACATATGTTGTGTTCCTCTAAGATTCGGTGCAAATTACATTTCTGGGCATTCGTTGTGGGATTTTGTAATTTAAAGAGGGAAACAGGCTATAAATTTTATCTACTAATATAGACACAGTTTATATTTGGAAGGACGCTCAAGAAATGAATAATTGTTTCTGGCATGGTCATCTGGGGACTGGGGGGGTCAACAGAGGGAGCAGGGGTAAGGGAGTTATTTATATACTACCTCTTTTATACTGTTCTATTTTTTACCTCCAGAATGTATTTAGAAAATGTAAAATTAAAGCTTAAAGGCACCATGTAAGACTGGACTAGAGGTAATTTTAACTTGAGTCTCCCTAGCGGGAGAGGAGATCTGGTGCTCCATTAAGGCTCAACACTTCCTGAGGCACCTGGGTGGCTCAGTGGTTGAGCTCTGCCTTCAGCTCAGGTCGTGATCCTGGGGTCCTGGGATTGAGTCCTGAGTCCCATATCAGGTTTCCCACAGGGAGCCTACCTCTCCATCTGCCTATGTCTCTGCCTCTCTCTGTGTCTCTCATGAATAAATAAATAAAATCTTAAAAAAAAAAAAAAAAAGGCTCAACACTTTCCAAGTCAGTGGAGGCCTTGGTGAAGAGAGGAGGAGGCCAGAATCCTTGGTGGAAGGGGGCTCTACGGGTGGAAGATTAACTGTGAGTTTGGGTCTGATAAACTTTTTGATCTTGGTAACTTTCTTATATCTCAGTTTAACAATCTGGAAAATTGGGATTTTTTTTTCAATTTTTGCAATGATTTTAATCTTCGTAGAAAACTATATGATGGAGTCTGCAAAGATAATGATGTTTGGTTTTGTTTTCAATGCTGTTCATATCAATCTAGTACTTGTAAGGTTACTTATTGGCTGTGCACTAAAATTTTATATCTGGTTGGTTCTTCAAGTGAAACGACCAATACCAGACAGTGGGAGGTAGAGAGTTAAGGGGCTGTTCAACCTGTGTCCAGATGTGAAGGCCATCTGGCATCCACATCTATCACTGAGTTCTGGGATGGAGTTGGCTAATCTCACAGGCTGGTGGTTTCCCCTTCCTCCTGGCTGGCCCAGCAACTGATGTGACTCCAATGGGATATTGAAGATTTGGGGCTGATGTACCACCTTGGGGACAACTCCTGTTATTGGCCCCTGACCAGGTTCTGAGGTGGAACCCAGGGTCCTGCTGGCTTGAGGATATCATTGCTTGTCACCTGATCTTCACGCACTGAATGATAAGTAATGAGTTCTAGTCGAATTGCAAAGCAAATATAGTTTGTCTTCAAGGCTCTCACTTCACCTTTCTTGACCTTTGTTTTCATGTTTTCCTCCCTTCTTGGGCCTCAAGTACTCACTGTAATAGTGTTCTCTTTCTAACTCCTAAATTTTGCTCTCATGAAAGATTTGATGAGCTTACACTGAAAATTTAAATATTAGTAAAGTTTAACATGACCCCTAAATGGGCATTTATATTTAACAGTAATTACTTCCACTCAAAAAGGTGGATTTCTTTTTTTTTTTTAATTTATTTATGATAGTCATAGTCACAGAGAGGCAGAGACACAGGCAGAGGGAGAAGCAGGCTCCATGCACCGGGAGCCCGACGTGGGATTCGATCCCGGGTCTCCAGGATCGCGCCCTGGGCCAAAGGCAAGCGCCAAACCGCTGCGCCACCCAGGGATCCCAAAAGGTGGATTTCTAAATGGAGAACTTCTGGCAATACCCAAGTTGTAGGGGAGAAATATTTGGGGAGTGGGGGGAGCACTCACTATTCTTCTACTATTCCATATACTTGGCTCTTATTCATAAAGCAGCCAGGTACATGTGTTGCTAATATATCTATGATCTAAAGGATTTTCAATGGCTTGGTGAAATTTCTTTGACCTATTAGATTGTTGTCTCTGAAATTGTTCTCATGGTGATAACACAGGTTGGGGGCAGGTGGACTCAGGCATACTGCTGAAAGTTGAGAGGGCACTACTGGATTTTGTGCTTGCCCTCTTTCTTCAAAGACCCCAAGTAAGAATGTTCTATGGAAGCAGGGAAGTCTGACGTGAAGCTGGTCTTGCAAGAGAAACGAAGTATTGCATCTAGGTGAATAATTGAATTAAATTACAATTTTTGCAGCTGTAAGTAACTGAAACCTGATTCAGATTGCTTATACAATAAGTAAATTATTATGTCACGTTGTAAGTATATAGCTCCTTGTTTGACTGACTGGGCAACTCCTCCGTGTCATTATGGTCCTAACAGCCATCCATCTATGTGCAAATTTCATCTTTGGGCTCAATGCAATGAGAAAACAACTCATTGCCATATGAGTTTCTGGTATTTGATTCAAAATGGCAATATTCAGAGGAAAAAGAGAGATTGAGCCTTGCTGTGTCCTTTTTTAGAATGGAAGAAACTTTTCTCAGAAGTCTGCCAGCTGATTTCTCTTTGAGCTTCATCGACAAGGATGGGGTCATTTAACCATTTTAAAACCAATGGCTAGAACAGGATTTTCATGATTGGCTCAGATTAGTCATCTGGGGCTTGAAGAGCTATCGGTAGCTCACTCAGCATGATCATTGGAAAAATAGTCTGAGTTGGCAGTCCTTTCATTAGTGTGTTTGTTTGACCAATGGCTGTTTTCCTCACAGAGGTGGGCTAGCAGATGGAAAATGTTTTATAATCCACAGTAATTAGCCTTGGAAATAAAAGATCAAACCAGGTACTGTGCCACTTACAAAGCTCTAAGAGCGTTATTTACCTGTGCTAATAGTACCGAATGAAGGAAGACCACAGAGACAAGACTGGCCTCTCGGAAATGCACACAAAGGTGATCAGGGAGGATGTGCTGCTGTGTCCCAACTCACTAGCTAGGAAATGTAGAATTGACTATATTATCTGAACTGTCTGTATCAGGGTCAAATATCAGGGCTAAAGGTAACTAAGCCTACAATCATGCTTATCATGTAAGACAAGAATGACTTGTTTTGTTGGGAGGTCCACACAACTTCAGATCTGCAGGTGGAAAGCTGAATGTCAGTTTTCAAGGAAGCTGTTTTGTTTTTTTTTTTCTGTTTTTTTTTTCGGTTGCTCGTGGCTATTCAAATAGTGATAAGCCCAGGTGTACCTATTGGCATCCTGAACTGCCTGCCTCAGCCTGGCATGGCTCTGATCTGTCTGCTCTCTCGAGGCAGATGGCCCTAGGTGTTGCTTGGTTATTTGGTAGGATTTTGGGCCTACGGCTATAGAATGTCTCAATTGTCCAAGTGAGTAATTTTATGAATGAGGGGGAGTGTTCATGTTCCCTGCCACTGCAGAGTCCAGATTGAAAGAAAATGATGAAAAGCATGATCTTTGGATCAACCTTGAGCCTCCTCCTCTTCCTCCCTGCTCATCACATGCTTTCCATCTCTTCCAAATGAAGTTCTAAGTGACCTAGATTTTTCCTGAATTGAAACATATAGGTCATCTGCGGGGTGCATGGGAGGCATTGGCCTGTTTTATGTACTGAGAATCTGAGGCCTAGAGCAATCAATAGATTGGCTTAGCTGAAACATAAGCTCCTTGAGGACAGGGGACACAACTTTGGCTTTTCTGTATTCTCATGATGCTTACTTAGCCAAGTGCAAGATGCTCAGAGATACACAATAATTGCTTGATGCCTAAAGAAGTGGAGTGAGGCACTCTCGGAGAATGGTTAAGTTCGGTGGCTCTGACCTCTTTCGTTCATATATTTTTTAAACTCTAAATTCTTGTAAATGCTTCTGGAAATCTGAAAATTTAGTGTGGAAGCAACATGGGTAATTTGGTGTCAATGATCTTTTCGTTAGTTTGGAGGTGGGAGTGTGGGTGATTGTGTAACAGCCCTGGTTTCCACTAGTGTGGAGCTGAGGGCAGCATGGTGGAAAGGGTGAGCTTTGGCAAAGTCAGGCAGATTTGACGTCAAGGGCCATGTTACCTCACATGTCACTGCCTGGCCCATAATAGATAGGCTTTTCCTCCGTCTCCCCTGACTTAACATCTTCTCTCTGAGGCAGAGATGCTCTGACCTTAGGAGTCTGACATCACTCAGGAAGCACAAGAGCCTGTTATTAGTTTCTCGCACACATCCTCATTTCCTGCCCTCCCCAGCTTCTACCTTCTGCTGTAAACACAGGTCTCTGCCTTGAACACATGTTTGCCAGATGCTGTTGCTCCTTCTTGCTCACATTTTTTCCCTTTTGTTTACTGCCAGCTTTTCTGAAATAAGTAGTCAATACCTACTGCCTGCATTTCCTTACTTTCTACTTACTTCTGCACCCTGTCAGTTCTGGTACCCACTGTTGCTAGAAGGTCCTCCAACTTCTCTATAACTACTACACCTAGTCTTTTCTCTGTCCTGACCTACTAGGCCTCATGGACATAATTTGGCAGCATTGACTACAAGGTCATCTCATAACTCATTCGTGATCGGCTTCCGTGACAGTCTGAGGGGCTCAGCTTTTCCTTTTTCACTGGCTTCCTTGCTACCTCCTAAATGTGCGTGTTTGGTACTTGGCCTTCTATTCTTTCTGTATGCTCCCCTCTATCACTTTCAATACAGCCAGTTCTCAGATCTTTGTATCTATTTTTTTGCCTATTGATGGAAAGTTTGGTATAACCCAAGATTCTTCTGGGCCTTCATTAGTTCTGGAAGGGCAATGACTGGGTAATCCTGAATCTTCATGATCATTATTCTGAGAAGAGTAGGGGACACTTTGAACTCCTTTTATCACTGCACCCCATTTATCTCAGGGTATCTCATTTATTTACTGACTTAGCTCTCCTGCTGTATAGACCCATGAGAAACTCACAGGTCATTACTGGGACACAGTTGTTTCTAGAGTCAGTGTCACTCGTCAGATGCAAGCTGTGTTTTAGCTGGGCTTGTGCTTATTCTTTGGGTTGGGAAACACTTTGTGGTGTTCTGAGGTGGTATGTCTAAATTTTTCTAGGACTAGGTGGCAGGTCAGTGCAAAAATCAGACATAACTTCTTAGAATCGTGTACCATATATTTCCTCCGTTGTGTATACCTGCTGTCAAGCTCAGTTGCAATTGCCTCCTGTTGAACTGCCTGCCTTTGACTTGCTCTATTCTGGAGTAATTTATTTACCCAAACCGTGCTGACATTACTGAAGAGCTTTGAGGTGTTTTTAAGAGTAGAGATGGGTTACTCTGAGCCACCCAAATTCCTATGCCTGCTTCTTGTTAGAAGTATCAATGATGGCTCTTGGAAGAGACTTTTTCTTTGGAGCATGTCGTTTTGATGTGTAAACTTGTGTTACAAGGTACTTGACATTCTGGGTGTCAGTTTATCCAACTTGTAAAATACTGCATTTGTATCACATGGCCACCAAGGTTTTTTTTTTTTAACCCCATAGTTCTATTCTGGGTATCATGCTCTTGCCTTTGAAGGCCTTTCAGCTTTAAAAAATGATTTAACACACCAACAAGATTTAGTTGATTGCCTGTATAGTTGGAACAGCTCAATTGGCAGCTGTTGTGTTGCATTCTGTAGCCTCTCTTTCCTGACTTAAAACCTTGCTTCTGTAAAACCCAGACAATATAAAGAATGGAAAAAACAGAGAGGCACAGAGGTAGGAAACATTTTTCTTAACATCAGAAAAAAAAAAATCCTCTTCAGACTTCTTGGCAAATAAGAGGAGTCTGGGGGAAAAAAATCCACAAACAGTTTCCTAGTTGTCTGAGTGTAAAATCCTGGTTTTTAAACATTTCATATCTTGGAAATGTCTGAATAGTTTTTGTTTAAAGGGAAATTCCTTTTGGCTGAGAAAGAGCCTGCAGGATTCAAACTGATAGGGTGATGTTTTTAGAAAATTTGGAGGAAATAAGGATTTGTGATGAAAATGCGTTCTCACTGGCCAATTGTGTTAAACAGAAATTCAAATCCAAGGTTACCAATCATAACATTGTAAAGGTTGAACTATTAACTCCTTCCTTCCCTTGGCTTCCTGTCCACGCATCCTGGGGAAACATATCTCACAGCCGGTCCTTCCTCCAATTTGAGGAACTTAATGAACTGCTTTTCTAAACCTGTGCATGTTCTAGGCAGGAGGATGTACATTATCTTGACCTTGTGGCTCTCCCAGTAGAGTGGGAAAGAAGATATATAAACAAGTCATTAAATACCTGATGTACATTTTGCATTAGAGCTGTATTCAAAATATTTCTGGAGCACAGAGGATGGAACCACAATTCCAAAGGAGATCACAGAGCAGATGATATTCACAACGGGTCCTGATGTATAAATAGGAATTCTCTAGGCAGTAGGAGTGGCAGGTATAGAGTAGGAATGTGTAAAATGTCATGGTCGATTCTAGGAATCCCAAATACTTTTAGGTACTTTGAGAGTACCCTATGGGGAGTATTGGGAGATATGACAAGATCATAAAAACTGCATGCCGGACAGCCCTGGTGGCTCAGCGGTTTAGCGCCACCTTTAGCCCAGGGCCTGATCCTGGAGACCCGGGATCGAGTTCCAGGTCGGGCTCATGGAGCCTGCTTCTTCCTCTGCCTGTGTCACTGCCTCTCTCTCTCTCATGAATAAATAAAATATTAAAAAAAAAATAAACATAAAGAAAAATGCCTTGCGACTAATTAACTCATAAGCACTTCACACATTACAGAAGCCAATTGTGGGGTAGCAGCCTGGGCTTTTAAACTAGCCACTGGCTTGTTTTGTGAAACCTGAGCCTTTAGTAATATGAAAGAACTTTTGAAAAATTCTTAAAATTGCTCAAAATTGGGATCCCTGGGTGGCGCAGCGGTTTAGCGCCTGTCTTTGGCCCAGGGCGCGATCCTGGGGACCCGGAATCGAATCCCACGTCAGGCTCCCGGTGCATGGAGCCTGCTTCTCCCTCTGCCTGTGTCTCTGCCCCTCTCTCTCTCTCTCTGTGTGACTATCATAAAAAAAAAAAAATAAATAAAAAATAAAATTGCTCAAAATTCCTGCCAATTAATATAAGGTCACCCCTCTCGATTGGAAAAGAAAACTTTCCCTTTATTAACATGTTGATATGACCCAGAGAGCATTCCTACACTCCACAGTACAATCCGGCAGCGGGCCAGCCTGCACACGATTCTGTACCAGATGTGTCACATTATAAGATTTCCTGATCTTCTGCTTCAGTCTCTCTGTCGACAGCCTGTCATCTGCTGGAGTTTATCATCTACTCACCGGTACCATTCATTGGTTGCCAACGTGAGGCAGGTCACAGACAAGTAGGCTTAGATCTATGTTGCCACTAACTTGCAATTTGGCAACAATGTCAGCCAGAGCAAACGGCTGTTATTTTTACGACAAGCAAACCAATTCTGTACTTTTAGATTATGGTTAATATAAAACAGCGTCACTTCATGTATCAGAGAGCTTTTAGTTCTGGAGCCCCTTGAAGGCCACGTAGACTGAACCTATTCAGCTTTCATTTCTTTTTGACAAACAGATGCAATGTTCTAAAAATAACAGGTGAGTAAGAGGCAGAATTCATGATAAAAAAAGCCTCCTGACACTCCCTGCACTGTAATCTATGTCTTCCCTGCCTACGAGCAGGCATATGTTGGCAATTGCTTCTTCTCGCACCTGGTTACCACTCCATTCCTCGAGGTCTGGATTTCAAACTGGTGCAGTTATCAATCACCTAGCAGGCCTTGTCAAACTGGCTGAACTGCTGGCGGCCGTACTTTCTTAGCATTTGCTGCATTTGTCCCACTTAATAAGCCCTCCCAAATGACCTTCCTCGAATTAACAGCAGCCATGTAAGAAATATGATGCTTAATGACTAATGAGATAAATTTCGTCTCAAGGACTGTCAGAAAATGAAGACACCATGTCTTACAGTTTAAATAGAATTACGTTCAAACCCAGAGAACAAGCTCTGAGTGTGCATTTTTAATCTGTCACCTACTAGATAAACTGCTGAATTTAAAAACAATTTGGGAGTCAATCCATTTTTTTTTTCAATCAATTTTTTTCAATCCATTTTTTTAACCATTGACAAGCGTATACAGTGTGCTTGTCAAGAAAGATGCCAAAAGTGCGTTGTTTGTTAGAATTTTAGGCTCATTAGGAGAAAAGATGACAATGCTTCAGACTGGAACGTTTCTCTTCATTTTGCATCCATCCACATGACTACACTGAACACAGCTACAACCTCGTGTGACACATCTCTGCTAGAGAAGAAAATGTAGCTTGGTATCTTGATCACATAGATATTAAAACAAGTGCATTTTCCTCTCTTTAAGCTGATGATGACCTAGGGCCAATCGACAAGCCTATTTCACTGGGTGACAAAAACTAAAACCCTATCAGTCATGTGTGAACAGCTATTTATTTTGGTTAAAGCCATTCAAGTATTAAAGATATAAAACACAAAAATACATCTAGATTTCTTCAGTCTAGAAAAATGTATCACTATTTGGATGATAGTTCTAGCATACTCGGTACTGCACAAAGGCTCTCTCTAGAATGGATAAAATTAACAAATAACCGTAAGGAAATTAAGATTATTTTCAAAAAGAAAATAACACACATTTAAAAAAACACTAAACACAATTTGTACACAGACTAGATTTGTCAGCTCAGGAGGTTAAGAACAGCCCACTCACATACGGACAATGGCCATGTTTCCAATTCCTCATAGGGAATGTCCTTCCACGTGTGTGTGTGTGTGTGGTAGGAGGCTGGACAGATACATCTCATGTAGAAGACTTGTTATAATGCGTCTATGACAACCACATGCCTTTTTAACGTATGTTTTATTATTATTAATTGACATGGATGACACTAAGGTCAAAGTCCCCTCACATACAAAATCCTGCATGTTTATGATTAAAACTCAAATGAAGTCAACTTCGACTCTCAAGCAAAGTAGGTCTGAAGGCTTCCACTCAACTCTTCCTTTCATATGCAATTCAGTGTATGGCAAAGCTGTGTAAGTAGAACAACTGAAAAAAGAACTAGTGCTTGGGTTTGTAGTGTCCACACCTATCGATTCTTCTCACATACAGGTACTAATTAGCAATAACTGGCAAGACATGAGCGAGTTCTACTTTATCTCTTTGCCAAACCTCCATACTGTTCTCCACAGAGGCTGCACCAGTTTGATTCCTGTCAACAGTGCAGAGAGGGTTTCCCTTCCTCCGTATCCTCACCAACACTTATTTCTTCTCTTTATGATAACACCCATTCTATCAGGTGTGAGGTCATGGCTCATTATGGTTTTGGTTTGTATTTCCCTGATGTGATGTTGAGCATCTTTTCAAGTATCTGTTGGCCATCTGCAGGTCTTCTTTGGAGAAACGTCTTTTCAGGTCTTCTGGCCATATTTTAGTCAAGATACCTGTTATTGAGTTGTAGGAGTTCTTTATATATTTTGTATATTAATCTCTTATTAGACATATAATTTGCAAATAATTTCTCCCATTTAGTAGGTTGTCTTCGTTTTTTAAAAAAATAATTTATTTATTTATTTTACAGAGAGAGAGAGAGAGAAAACAAGCAGGAGCAGGAGAGGGAGAAGCGGGCATCCCCCCACTGAGCAGGGAGCCCAATGGGAGGCTCAATTACAGGACCTGGGACCATGACCTGAGCCAAAGGCAGATGCTTAACCAACTGAGGCAATCAGGTGCCCTGTATTTTCATTTTGTTGATGATTTCCTTCATGGTGCAGAAACAGTTTAGCGTGATAATACTCCCATTTGTTTATTTTTGCTTTTGTTTCCCTTGCCTTTGGAGTCCCATCCAAAAACAATGTTGCTAAGACCAATGTCAAGAAGCTTACTGCCCTGTTTTCTAGGCATTTCCTGGCTTCTGGTCTTAGAACCTATCATCTGATCCAGCTATTCCACTCCTGAGTATTTACCCAAAGGATATCAAAATGCTAATTCAAAAAGATACATGCAGCCCTAACTTACAACAGTATTATTTACACTGGCCAAGATACAAAAGCAATCTAAGTGTTCATGGATGGATGAATGGATATACACACATGCACAGAATACTACTCAGTCATTAAAAAGACTCAAGTCTTTGTGACAAGGAGTCAACTGTGACCAGGAGAATGGACTTGGAGGGTGCAATACATGAGACAGAAGAAGAAAAATACCATATGATTTCACTCATCTGCGGAATCTAGAAAACAAAACGGACAAAACAAAACCAAACTCAAAGATGCAGAGAACAGATGTGGTCATCAGAGGGAAGGGGCATGGGCTATGGGTGAAATGGGTGAAGGGGGGTCACTACAGTAACAGATGGTAACCAGACTTACAGTGGCGATCACTCCGTAGTATATACAAATGTCAAATTAGAAGGCTGTACATCTTAAACTTATGGAATACATACCAATTATACCTCAAAGGAAAAAAAAGAAGAGCAAAATCTGTGGCAAAACTGGCTACTGAATTAATGGAGAAAGAACTCCTAAATACTGAGTACCACAAATACTTTTTTTTAATGTCGAGGTTCCCTTTAAAATCCCAAACACTGTATTATTCTGCAATAAGCCACCTTGTCTTAGGACAAATTATATATAGCAAGCCACTGACATTTGCAAGGCATATGAACTGAAACCTTTAGAAAAACCCTATAGAATATACCATGCTTCATAAAAGCTGGTAGATTATTTTTAAAAAATTAAGTGACCCCTTTAGAATCTCAGTGATTCTATAAACACAGTCAATTCATTAATAAAGCTATGGATTCTAACAAAAAGGAATAAAATGAACTCTACCCTCCAACTCAGATGCTATTACCATACTAACATGGACCCAAGTCCCCACAATCAAAATCACGAGGGAGCACGGCGGCCACCAGGAGACACGTGGGGACATGGACAGGCACACTAAGGATAGGCCGGCACAGCTCAGCAGGGCACTCTGACCTTTGGTGGGGGGGCGCCATAGCACCACATCAGCACAGAGGGCATCTAGGAGAAGATCAACAGCCAGGTACAGTGGGGCCCTGCACAAGGAAGCCATTTCCAAATGAACTTCACAACATCCATCCCTGGAGTCAAACACCTCCGCCTCCCAGGACAGAGCTCACCCAGGCTTCATCCTCAGACACTGCTGGAGCCTCACCAGGACTCCTAACCAGCAAGGTCAGGCACAGCTGCCAGAAACCCCAGGGTCTATCTGTAAAGGGGAGAAAGGCTATGAGAAATGTTATTGCTGCTTCAACATATATAGTACACAACACATAGAAATGTATCTCATGCTTTGTGAACAGAAACAAAAATTCTCAAGCATTAACAACTCTATCAGTGGGAGTTTTTGCATTAAATTAAGCTTGAGGGAAGGAAGCAATGTGGGCTGTAAAGAAGAAAAATATTTCTCTTAAGACAGTTAAATGTTAACTATGTGCATTAATCGAATGATGATATAATGTTCTGCAAAGTCAGCTATAAAGAGTGTTTTCTATTACTTTTCTACTTTCCCATTGATTTTTTTGCAGTAACAACTAACTGATAAAACTATGTATAGCAAAAAGAAAGTGCCTAACTTGATGTGTCATTTCCTTTTGAACGAAAGAACCTATAAAATTTGTGTGAGAGAATATTAATTGCAACTATACCTTTTATGGCAGAAAACCTTAGCACTTTGGTTGTCTGCCTCTTTTTTTGAGGGCAAAATTATTTATTCCTTTATTTTTAAAATTTTTTGGCAAATTTCTAGGGATAAATGCAGTGCTTAGAACATTTTCACAGCTTGCTGTTTGTAGAAGGAAAAAGGAGAGGTGGAAACAGGAGGGAAGGAAGGAAGGAGGAATTTATGTCAGACAATTTAACTCAATTACTAAATTCTAGGAGGGGCAAATATATATATTTGGAAATGTACTTGAAGTTCACCTTATTTATTTATTTTTTAAAAAGATTCATTCATTCATTCATTCATTCATTCATTCATGAGAGACACACAGAGACAGGTAGAAACACAGGCAGAGAGAGAAGCAGGCTCCCTGCAGGGACCCGATGTGGGAATCGATCCTGGAATTGTGGGATCACGACCTCCACCACTGAGCCATCCGGGTACCCCACGTTCACCATACTTAAAATCAGGAAAAACAAACTGGTGAATGTACATCATACCTTTTTGTATTAGTGTAACAAATGCATTTTAATCCACACAAGTCTGCTAGTTTTAATCCCGGACAATTTACAACCGTTGTAGGTTTAAATTCCCTTAGGTGAATAATGATGGAATTTTAGCCTTGATCAAGTGTTTCTAACATTATAGAAGAAAGGAAGATAAGGGCATGCAATGCAGATTGCCTTCTCCATGTTTTCATAATTGGTAGTGGAGTTGTGCATAAAAGTGAGCTTCTGGGCTGGGTATTGACCCCAAGAAAATGAAAACACGAATTCAAAAAGATACGTGCATCCTATGTTTATTGCAGCATTATTTACGATGGTCAAGATACGGAAGCAACCAGAGTCCACTGATAGACGAATGGAGGAGGAAGATACGGCATACACATACTACATACCTGCGTACATGTGGCCACATACACATGGCGGGGTGTGCATAGCAGAATATTTTGCAGCATGGAAAAACGATGAGGTTGTGCCATTTGCAACAACATGGATGGACCTGGAGGGTGTTGTGCTAAGTGAAAGAAGTCAGACTGAGAAGGACAGATAATCATGATTTCAGTCATATGTGGAATCTACAAAAACAAAGGAAAAAAACAACATAAAGCAGAATTGGGCCTATAAATAGAACAAACTGATGGCTGTCAGAAGGCAGTGAAGTGATGATCAAAATGGGTGAAGGGGAGGAGGAGGTACAGGCTTCCAGTTACAGAGTAAATAAATCAGGGAATAAAAGACATAAGGAATATAGTCAATGATACTGTAACAGTGCATATGGTGACAGGAGCTACATTTATGGTGAGCACAGCATAATGTATAGAGTTGTCAAATCACTATGTGGCACACCTGGAACTAATTTAACATTGTGTGTTAAAGTCAGGAAAAACAAAAAAAAATTATTTTAAAAAGAATCTATTAAGGGGGGGGGAGGAAATAAATAGCTGCTGGGAAGCTCTCAACAAATACTGTAACAATACTGATCTTTCTCTTGACTCCTCCCCAGCCAGTGATCATGGTAAAGGCAGCAGGAATGGTGGCGGCTGAACTTGGACAAATCTTGCCATTTACCACATCTGCAGTGGAATTTCTACGGCGGCATTCAGAAGCTCACATTATTTGTTCATGTGTTTGTTTGAAGAGGCCTTCTGTGAACAAGAGTTAATTAGTCTGGTTTCTTTTCCTTTACTGCAAGATCATGAGAGCTTTGGGGAATGCATTTCATTTCCTTGGGTCATGAAACTTAAAAATGAAGTTTATATTTAATGGATCTAGTAGTTGGGGAAATTATATATAAGCATACTGCTATAGAACAATGGCTTTTGGTCAGGAGACATTCCCAGGTAGGAGAAAGTAAAGTCCAGTTTAACAGCAGTGCAGTTTTAGTTTGCAATATATACAAATTTAAGAGACGAGAAAAAGAAAGCCAAAACAGTTTTGGACTACACAGGGAGTTGGAGAAATAAAACTAACCTGCAGGAAAGATCATGCAATTACTGTAATGAATTTCAGAAATGTAATGAAGAAATGGAGTTTGGGTTTACGGCTAAATTAGGTAGGAATCCAATAAAATTCCAAAATGATTTGAAGGAGGAATTCACTTGGTTATTTTGAAACATGTGATTAGTTAGTTTTGCTGAGTGAGTTTGCCTTCTTTTTAGAATTTGATCTATAATCAAGGTAAACCTTCTCTAGGAAAGGGTGGAAGTTCTAGCCAAATGGTGGGAGGGAACAGGTGTGGGTGGGTATGAGGGGAAGCCTTCTTGAAGGTAAGCTCCTTGAAGGCAGATCAAATATATCTGAGCTTCCCATACACCTACTAGCTCAGCCCTGAGCTCAGAAATGCTCTCTAAGAATTTTTCGATATTGATTTGCTTTGGAATTTAAGTGCATTATCTGCAAGAATTATCGTTGACATAGAATAAAATGTCCTAAAATTTTTCAAGATGAAATCAATATAGTCAGAATCCTGGGGTCTCAACTGGAATTTATCTGAGTCCAAATATCTTAAAAAGATCTTTTTTGGGGAACTACTTCTGTTTTCCGACAGCTTGTGGCCAATCTCAGATTGAAGTGGGATGGTTTCCAGGACCAATAATTTGTCAAGTGCCAAAACCTGTGCAATGGAATGGCATTCTGTCTTCTGACAGCCTGATATTTGAAGTATATGGGTCTCGTATCAGAACCTCCAGA
Organism: Canis lupus baileyi; assembly: GCF_048164855.1. NCBI lineage: Eukaryota > Metazoa > Chordata > Mammalia > Carnivora > Canidae > Canis > Canis lupus. The sequence continues at coordinate 48,988,315 of NC_132852.1, read as the reverse complement.
TCTGCGCTGAATGTGATCCAGGATTTCCTGAAAGTCTATGTGAGATACAGGATTTTGGAAGGAAACCATCTAGGATCTGTCAACGCTCTGCTTTCCTAGATTTTCTAATCTTTATTACCAGAAAGCAATGTGCCTGGAGCATATTTTCCAAAATCTCATGGCTATGTATAAACTATCTTCTGTTAGCCTTGTTGCAAAAGTTAGCTGAGAGTATTCTAAAAGACATGGTCTTGGGAAGTGTATTTATCTGCAGATAATGTACCGCATCTTCCAGTTTACTTCTTATAGAACTAAGCGGAAGAGATAAAAGAACTGCCCCTTAAAGTCATTCATACTAGGAGTCAAATTCAAGAAAAAGATAGAGTTGGGGAAGGGGGATAAGCTATCGATGCTGGTCCTGGCTACACCCTTCATTGATTGATTAAATAAATCATTTTGCTGTATCGACTGGTGTCAGACTTGGTGGTAGTAGGCCCAGCCACACAGTGATGAATGGGACAGGCTGCAGAGGCCAAGAGCACTAGATTGTTCCCTGATCGAAGGAGCGCCACTGACTAGAAGAGTTATGGCCCCTACGGGCTAGCCTACAGTGAGGTCTGTCCATTAAGGGCAAAAAAGAAAAAAAATAGCTTGTTTTCTCAAAAGATTTATTTTATTTATTTTTTAGAGAGACAGAAAAAAAAAAAAGAGAACATGAGCAGGAGGAGGAGGGGCAGAGGGAGAAGGAGAGGGAGAACCTTAAGCAGCCATCCCACTGAGCTCAGAGCCTGATTTGGGACTTGATCCCAGGACTCCAAAATTGTGACCCAAGCAGAAACCAAGAGTCGGTTGCTCAACCCACTGAGCTACCCAGGGACCTCAAAAATTAAATTTTAACCCTGGGATTCCAATCTGAAGGATAGACCATGGAACCTAATTCAAGTCATCATTTTCTCAATTCTTCGAAGGAGGGTTGATAGCTAGCATCCTAGAAGCATAGGGGAGAAGTTAAGTCATTGCTTTTGATGCAGCTGTGGTGGCATTAGGGCTTAATTTTCTCATGAAATCCTGGATGAGGAATTAGAATGAAATAATATGAAATTATCCAAAAGGTAACTGGAAAGTTAGAAGCAAAATACATATTGAAACAGAAATACTACTTACTGCGGACTAGGACCTGTTCTAAGTGCAATATGTGTGTTAACTCATTTAATCCTAGCAAGTGGCTTCATTATTGTCCTAATCATTGATGGGAAACCAAGACACAAAGTGGTTAAATAACTTGTTTGAAGGTAATAACTGGTAAAACTGGGGTTTACACCCAGGCCCTATGGATTTAGGGCCTGAGGTGTGTAACCTGAAGAGCAGCTGAGACGTATGAGTGGCAGGACTGGGTCTTTGTCCCAGCGTTGGGAGAGGCAACCTGCCATTGGCCACAAGTGTCCCTAAATGTACTCCTTGTATCTACCAAAGTCCTGACCACACTCTATCTGGGACCACCCCTCAGGATTGTATTTGTCCTGAGCAACTTTGAGGGATGAGGAGACGTTTCCTCCTAAGCACAGAGCTGGCCCATCTTCTCTTGCTCTAAAACTCAGTTTTCCTCTCTGGGAACACACTCATGAGTGTGCAGGCTGCATGCTGAGGTCTTTGCAATGTTCCTGTGGAATGAGGTAGGCATGAGAACCAACATGAACCGACCTGAAGCTCTGGATGCTTCTGCCATGGGTAACCAAGTCTTAGGCCACTGACCCAGAAGTCTTGTGTCTTCTGCTGGCATCTGTGAAACAGGAACAAGCTAGCTAATCACCTTCAGGTAGCAAAAAAATCCCAAACCATGCTGTTTCTGACACACAGATGGCAGTTATAGAGCAGAGGGATTATGCTCACTTCTGAGCTTCCTTCCCTACTCACCATCCATTGGTCCAAGGGAGCATCACCCCAATTCTCAGCGATATGGACAGAGATGGGATGCAGAAAGTACAGAGAAGCCGCAGGAAGATAACAGAGACACATTTTTCTTAAAGTGGTTCTGCTGTTTATGAACAAAACAGCAAGAAGCACACTGGAAGTGTGTGTGCTTCCTTTCATAGTTCCCAGCAAAAGTGACTTCATCCCAGTGATTTTTTGATTCCCTTCTATTTTCATCTTTCATTTTTATGCCTTCTCTATACTTCATCACGGGTCAGAAAGTTTATAGTTATACAAAATAATTTTTCCCCTCGTTTTTTGCAAGACCATGTGGAAACTCGGTGATCCAGGACAAAGCTACAGTTTTTAAATAAATTCCTCCCTCCAACATCACTTTATGTGGTCCTGCCTCAGTAAGCAATCTAGGCTGTGGAAGGTATTACCATTTCGCTAAATCTATTAAGTTTCCACTGCTAAGAGACATCTTTACTATACAACATGTCAGTTACACTCAACCCAGAATTCTTTAATCAAATCCCCACTGTGTGAAATACATGAAGTACCCTCTTCCTCTTTTCTTCTCCTTCTCCTTCTTCTTCTTCTCCTCCTCCTCCTCCTTTTTTTTTTTTTTTTTTTTGAACCTTCCCTTGACTTTTTTAGTTAACTGGAAATGAGTTCAATTGTTTTTGGACTTTTCTAAAGCCACCAAGAGTGGCAAGTGTTAAACAGTTGAGAAAAGTTGGTGAGATTTCCAGGAAAGGGCACTTGGAGGTTGAAACCAAACTTGGAACACTACATTTTTTTCAGGTTGAATTTGCCCTTAGATCACCATAATACAAACTTCTCTTAACATGAGCTGAGGTTATTCACCTGATAAAATCCTACTTCTGAAAGGAATTGTACCAATACAGCTAGAAGGGGACATCCGTCATTTATATAATTACAACTTATTATTTCCCTTTACATGTTATCCGCTGAAATAATGAGCCCTGCTTTGGAAACAACCTTCTAGAATCCTTTTCAGGAAATCTTGACCCCCACCCCCATATTACAGGAGGGACAGTTAAATCAAAGTGTCTTCACATAGTGAAATTTTTCAATGACTCAATTGAGATTCATAGAGAATCACCCAAGTGAAGTGACAATCAAAACCTCACATTTAATGTTTAACACATGTTAAAACATTGTAATGTTTTGTTAATACACTTAAAACATGTTAGAGATTATATTCTAAATTGACAGTTGCTCAGCACCTATTAACATTTTGTTTGTGAACAAAATACTTTCAGAGGATTGACTGACAGATACGTATTTCATTCTTTTCTACTGGTTTTAAAATCTATCCTTAAAAAAAAAATCCATAAGCAAATAATTGACTCTACCTCAGCTCCCAGTCAGAGTCAGACAGTTTATGCTATTTTAATTTCAGTTCAAAAAAAAATAATAATAATAATAATTTCAGTTCCATGGACTGGTTTGCTCTGGCTCTTGCCCACTAATGACTAGCTTTTCTTCCTGCCAGCTATTCTGATCTATAGACATTGGTCTCATACTAGTTGCAGCCCTACATAGAAGCAGCCTACCTAGAATTTTCTGTTAGCTCCTAAAATTGCTTTAAGTTCTAATCCTTACAGATAACTGTGGATGCCAAGAAAATTAATGCCATTCCACTTTAAGTTCAGCATTAGCACAAGTCCGGGCATCCCAGGCCCCTGTGAATAAGAGCTGAAATTTACCTTACTTCAGTTACAGGGAAAGCAAAAACAAAACAAACAAACAAACAAACAAAAAAAACAGTTTACAGCTTAACGCCCTAGAAAGCCCCATATTAGAATGAGAACAGAGCTCAATGCCTTTGAAAGCCCCATATCAGAACGTAAAAAGAACTTGAAAAATTCCTCCACCCCTTCTGGAGGTCCCCTAGACCAGCCCATAAAACTAAGCTGAAACCCCCATTGGGGGTCCAAGTCCTTGCTCTGCTGTAGGGTATACTTGGACCTAAGCTCGAGCTTCCAAATAAACTCTCGTGTGTTTGCATCGGTGTCGGCTCCTTGGTGGTTTCTCGGATATGAAATCTTAGGCACAACAAAAACCACCTATGTGATGTCAATCACAAGAATTCTTGTCACAATTCTTGTCAATCACAAGAATCAGATCAGATTCTTGGATCTGAAGAATAAAAAACTCATTACTTTTGTTTATCCATCCATCCATCCATGATTCATTCACATTTTTATTGAGCCAGAAATATGGTTGGCACAGGGAAAATGATTATTAACAAAACCAAACAAGGAACCCAGTCTCCTGAAGAGCCAGACATTGATCAAGAAATCACAGACAGGGAGGCACACCGCAAGAGACTCTTAACTCTAGGGAACAAACAGAGTTGCTCAGGGGAGGTGCAGAGGTGGGGTGGGGTAAATGAGTGATGGGCATTAAGAAGGGCACATCATGTAGTGAACACTCTGGGTGTTCTATGCAAGTGACAAATCACTAAATTCTACCCCTGAAACTAATACTACACTAATTGGTAATGATCTTGGATTCAAATCAAATCTTGAAAGAAAAAAAAATCACATGAATGAATTAGAGTTACAAAGTGAGATAACTGTCCTGCAGCAGAGATAACTGGGTCTCACAGGGCCCATAAAGGAGGAACATGACTTTAATGTACTCAATTGAGGTGCAGTTTAGAGAGCATTCTGGGGCCAGAATATGTAGGACCCTGATTGTAACCTTATGGACTTTGATTTTTATTCCCAAAGTCTACAGCCATAACACCCTGAACGCGCCCGATCTCGTCTGATTTTTATTCCAAAAGCACTGGAAAACCACTTGCAGAATTTAAGCACCAGGGCAACATCAGCAGATTTTAGTTTTACAAGATGGCTTTGCCTGAGGCATGGAAAAGAGTTTGAAATGGGCCCTGGGGGAAAGAGCCTAGTTCTTAGGCTTCTTGTGAATGTGATTGTTGTGGAGGTTTGTTAAGAATATTATTTAGTGCATTTTGCAGTACCCTGTCAATAAGGACCTAAGGGAAAAATTGTCCCTCCTAACAAAGTACTGGGAATAAGTAGGGTAGGCCTGACCTGAGTTACTATCGTTTTTATCTTATAAACACTTGATAGATATCTTATAAGTATTTATGTATTTTATAAACACTAAGGAGATATTTAGAAATAATACAACTGATTATGCTCTCATATTCTTATTGGCTTCCAGAAAAAGCTACAGCCAAGAGTATTGGACTCCAGGGTATTACATTTTGCGCTTTCCCCATTCCTAGTTTTATCTTATCTTATAACTTATTTTCCTGTGCCTTAACTTTGCTTTTGCTTATTCTTTTTTTAAGTAGGCTCCACACCCAGTGTGGAGCCCAACACGGCGCTTGAACTTGTGATCCTGAAATCAAGACTTGAGCTGAGATCAAGAGTTGGAAACTTAACCGACTGAGCCACCCAGATGCCCCTCTTTTTGCTTAATTTTAATATTATTTTGTACCCCTAGCACAAAACACCTGTAATACAATTACACTAAACACATGTGTAGCTACCTTAGAAGACATGTCTGACCAACAGTAAAACGTGTTGACAATATACCCACCACACACACAAGGCCAAGATACTGGAAATGGTATGGGGGTATGTGGAAAAACTGTGGGGCTGGCAAGACTGGGGACCTCAAAACGGCCGACCCCAGGCCAGTAACCTTGCCGTCCTACCTTAACTTAGCACACAAAGACCTGTAACCCTTGCCCTAATCAGAATGCTGCCCTGCCCCCATCTGCCTCCCCCAAAAAACTCTTTATAGACCCCCCTACAGTTTGCTTTGGTGTGACTTCCCAGACCCACAACTTCCCCGCTCTCTTGCTCTCTCCCTCCCCTGCGGGCCATGGAACCTTGCCGGAGAGTGCATCCCATTAAAAGCCTGTTTCCACCAACTTGTGCCTAGCCTCTCTTCCAGTTCACTACCGATCAGATTAAACTTGACAAAAACCATGGTCCTTTTGTACCAAACTGCCAGTTAAAGACTGTGACAGCTAATCTCTATGTTGTTAGGAACTATATCGTTCCAAGATGTGTGAAACTGGCAGGGACATAAATTCCAGACATCATTCACTCTTGGCTTTGAAACGGGCTCATGGTATCTGGTATTCGGCAATGTTCTTTGGAATTTGTAGAAGAATCTGACCACATCTAGCTTCAGATGTGAAACAAAAAAAGATCTTATCTTATTTAGCAAAGTGATAATGCAGTGCTTTAAATATGTCCCAGCTTAGATGACACGTGATACTTTTCTCAATGGTTCCGGGGAGCCTCAGTCATTGTGATTTGATAGCACCAAAGTCAATGAGAAACAGACATGCGGAATTTGAAGCGGAAATGTACGGTCTTTCTGGATCTTCACATTTGTTTCAATTTCTCACTAATGACTCTTCAAGGCCTTGAATACATTAGTCACCCTTTTAGGCAACTTCTATGATTAAAAGTAAGAGAAGAGCAAGTAGGATGTTACCTATTCATTTGGCTGAGTCTTCGAACTCTAAAAGACGATGATGAGACCACCAGTCCATGCGGTGTCAAACTTAACAATGCAGCAGAGGCAACAAGAAACTGCTCGACCCAGGAGTAGATGTGAGTGAAGGCTCACCGGAGGAATCACTCTATACCATAATCGACAGTCTGTACACGTCACGGCCTCGGGCTTGGCTCGGCTTCATCTGGTGCACACCTGTTGGTCTCACCCAGGAATTCAAGAAGGGCACTGAACACTAGTGATGAAACTGCTCTGCGAGGATATTCTGATTGTTCCATCACATGGGCCTCTTAACAATCCTAGCTTCCCAAACTGCGTTCTCAGTGTGTTTCTCCAAAACAATGAGGTGCCAACCATTATCTGAACTCTTGAATACCACCTCCGCCTGTGGCTGTCCTGTTGTGGGGACACCTTTCGCAGCTGCATGCTTTCCCCGTTTCTCATTGTGTCCCCTGCCAAGTTTGGACCCCTAGAATACCTACCCTTGTCCTGTGCCCAGGCTTGCCGTGTCGGTGATTCATTCACACGGACATTCCGCTGTGGGCTCTGTTCTCTCAGGGCTCGTGATATTTACAGATATTTACATTCCTTCCCAAGCTTTGCTGTAGGCCAAATCCTTCTCCTCACCTGGTCCCATCTGGTCTACCCAGACTCAAAAAACAAAACAAAACAAAACAAAAAAATCACAACCAACAGTCAAAATAAAGGAGGAGCAGGTGGAGATTTTTCCAAGCCGAGACCCTGAAGACGAGAACTGAGGAAGACGGACTCTACATTTACTGGTGTGAGGATGAAAAGAGATACTCAGGATGATGCATATTACACACCATCTCACAAGCTTTCCGTGCCTGAAGTACCAAGCCCGTTGTTCATTCCGTGCAAAACTGTGAGAGTCAGGCACTCTTTCAGAGCCTTCTGGGACAATATGGACAACATGTATAAAATATGGGATGATCACCAAAATGAACCTGATTAAACTCAAACAATGTACTTAATTTTTTTTCTATCATCTCCTTCCTAATCCCCATCTCCTTACAAAGGTGGTCAGTGATTCATTATGTTATTATCTGTTTCTCACCCCAACATTTGTATCTACCTGTATCCATCCATTTGCTTATGACTGAAACCAGGCAGCCATATCTGTTTCTACATCTAACCCATGACCGTTCTAATTTAAAATATACTTTATAACCATCTTATTATTTTCTTCTCTATAGTCAGCACCCAGGTCACATTTATATGTCCCATTGTCATCTCTCACTAGAACTAATATCATTGCATTCTGGCTAGCTTTCCCACTTGTAACTCAAATCTTTTCAATTTTTTAAAGACGACTTTTATGTCTTTGAGAGAGAGCATGAGAGAGAGTGCATGAGTTGGGGCGGGGAGGGGCAGAGGGAGAGGGAGAAGCAGACGCCCCACTGGGCAGGGATCCTGACGCAGGGCAGATCCCAAGACCCTGGGATCCTGACCTGAGCCGAAAAGCAAAGGCTCAACCGACTGAGCCCCACACACACCAGGTGTCCCTAACTCTGTTCTTTTCTGAATCATTCCCAAACCCACAACAGGTAGCCTAATAGTGCAAAGCCCCAAACATCATTATGTTGTTACTTTGCTTATTAGTTCTCTTCAAAGTCTTCTCCTTGCACCTTGGATGAAATCAAAACCCTCTGAGCCAATGAAGCCTGGTGTGGTCTAGTCCATGCTGACTTCTTTAGTCACATCTAATGCTGCTCTCCTATCTATTAATTATGTTCCACCTGCCCAATGTCAATTGCTATTAAGATTGCCTATGTAAGAATTTAACCTTACAACTTTCATCAGATATGTTACTTCTTTAATGAGGTCTTTCCTGAACCTCTAATTTAAGCTAGTTCTCTCCATTATGATATTTTATGGTACATTGTCATTTTCTTTCATAGCACCTTTCCCACTTTTCATGTAGGCACTTGTTTGAATGAATATTTCTAAAGTGCTTGTCCTCTGGATAGGCTATGAGCGAGCTCCGTGGGAACATGCGTCTTTTGCTTTCTACTATATGGCAATGGCTGGTACAGGGAATGGCACATCGTTGGCACTCAATATATCTGTCCAATGAGTGAGTGGAAATTCTGTATCTCATAGTTTATTTGTTCAATTATTCAATAAGCTATTATCTTGTGTAAAGCACGGTCTTCACCTCATTGGGTACAGCAGAGACAGAAAGATGTAAAAGTTCCTGCTCTGGTGAAGCTTCTAGAGTGGGAAACCAGTAACAAATACAAAACATCACATCACATTTTAGAAAGAGACGTGTAGCAAAGAAAAAATGGAGCAGGACAACGGAAATGAGGGGTGCCAGGGAGATGGGATTTACAGTTAGAATAAATGATCAATGTAGGCCTGTTACCTCCGGGAACAGACTTGAAGCAAGTGAAGGTTTTCTAAGAGAAATTCAAGACAAAGAATTTTCTAGGCAAGGGAATGAGCTAAAATGAGTCTACGAGTGGGAACTTGTATGGGTTTCTGAGAAACAGTAAAGGAAGCAGCAGAGTGGTCAGGAAGGCAGACATAGAGGTTGTGATAAAAGAGACAAGGAAGGGCAGACAGATCACGTAGGCCTTTTGACCACCATCCTCACTTTGGCTTTTATAGTGATTGAGCTAGGTGAAGCTTCAAATGGCTTCAGAAGAGTTATAGGATCTTACTTTTGCTTTAAGTGGATCGAGATGGCTGCTCCATGTAGAATCTTACAGTGGGGCATGGGGAAAGGCAGGAAAACCGCACACAAAAGGCTTCTGAAGAATTCAGGCAAGAGAAGATGGTCACCTGAATTAGGATCTAGCAGTGGAGATAATAGAAAACAGCTGGATTCTGGATCTATATTGAAGGTCAAGATAAAAGTTTTCCTTGCTGATGCACTGGATGGGGGTTTGAAAGACAGCAAGGAATTAAAGACAACTCTGAGATCTGGGGGCTAACTGGGAAGACAGCCTTGCAGTCAAGTCATAGGGGTGAAGAAGACAGATGAGTATGTTTGGGGGGAGTTGGTGAGATCATGTTTATTTGCAGAAACTGGAGGAGAGGTTACATGAGTAGTTGGATATACAATTCAGTGGGAGAATGACGAATGTGGGAGGTGTCCACCTACAAACAGCCCTGAAAGGCAGGACAGGAGACGATATCACTCCGGACCTGGACCCCGGAATGAGTGTAAACAGCAAGGACCAGGGCCTGAGCCCTGGGGCACTTCAGTGATCAAAGATCTGAGAAAAGAATTTTCTTTATAGTCCATTCTGGGTCTGAATATAATGAATCTGTTTTAAAATGGTTTTGTTTTTGTTTTTGTTTTTGTTTTTTTACTGGAAACTTAACCAGAAATTTTCTGAAGGGGTAATGATTTTTCCTCATAGAAATATTTTTAAAAAATCCCATAAAGACGTCATGTTTTACTATCGTTAATAAACAAGTAGTTGTCCAGTAAGAGAAGTCAAAATTCTTTTGGTTAAAACCAAATTAACAATACCTACAGTTACGACACACAATATTCTAAAGTTATTTCATCAGCGAGATAATTTTGAAATTATCTGGAGTCAAGTAATAGAACGGGAAGAATAAGATAGATACATCTATATAGTCTTCTGAATAGTAAAAAAAATACTGTGCAGCCATGTTCTATTAGAAACTAGAGGAAAAAATAATAGCAAGGTTGTGCTTAATTGTAGATTCAGGTGTGTTCCAAACAACTCTGAAGGTCAATCCTGGTTCTAGATAATTCACTGACCTGAAGGAATTTTGGGAAGTTGGGGTGGGTTCAAGGTTAACAAAGGAATTCAGGCCTTTGGGTTTAGTCAGTTCATGACCCCAAGGCAGCCACCACTGAATCAATGGGGGTAGAGCTACTGGAGAGGGCCAAATTGAAACTCCGGCTCCCTGTGGCTCAGATTGTCACCCTGAAACCCGAGGAGCATCTGAGGCATGGAAACCACCCTGCTACATGCATGCCACTCAAGTGCATGGGCACTTTTTAATGGGCTCTGAGGGAGATCACTTTCCTTTTGGAACTCTGAGGTCTGGAGTTTGTACTACAACACTTCTTTGTGCTGTGTATGTCTCATCTGCTGGTGTGAGCTGAGACAGCAAGTGTTTATTAGCAAGGGATTCCAAACTCTTAGCTATCCTTAAGCAATACCAAAACTATGTGGAATGTGATCTTAGTTTCTCAATTGTACAGTTAGTTATTTCTAACTATAATATCCTTCTAAGATTTTTTTTTGTTCTTCTTGACTGTTCTATTCCTGTTCTTTAGGAAATATAATGAAGATGGCAGAAAAATAGGAGTAGTTTAGAGTCCCACACGGCTGGAGTTGGGGCCTGGCGTGACCTCTTAACTGGGTGTGAGAACAGGCACTTTGTCTAGGAACATAAACTCCCTAAGTATTAGTTTCTTCACCTGCAAAGTGGATTAATACTACTACACTCTGGGTTAATTTAAAAACATAAAATAACATAATACATTCTAGTGCTTAGCAGAATGCCTTATACCGAGTAGGTACTCAATAAATCACTGTCCTTTTTCTCTGTTGCTACCAATCAATCTGGGCTGCTGGGTCTTATTTTCATTCAAGACAATTTACTATTTTATCAGTCTTAAATCCTGACATTTTTGTGCATTCTATTGTTTCTAAATCAACTCTACTGAGATGTCATTTACATACAATAAAACGTACTGAATTTCACCTAGGGTAAATTTTGTTGAGTTTTGACAAATTTATACACCTGGGAACCACTACAAAGATCAAGATGCAGGATCTTTACATTATTCCGATCATGTTTTCTCAGTCTTTTCCAAATCATTTTCTCACTTCAGCCCCAGGCGAAGGCAATCGTTGCTGTTTCCTGTCACTATATCTTTATCTTTCTAGAGATTCATTTAAATGGGAATTCTAGAGCATGTACTCTTCTGTAACAGGTTTTTTTTTTCCATTCTTTCTTTTTTTCATTTCATTTTTCATTATTTTCGTATTTCTGTCGTTCGTTTGTGTGGTTGCGTACATCAGCAGCTCATTCCTGTTTACCGCTGCGAAGTATTCTGTTGTATAAACACAACACAACTTTTTAGCCCTTTGCTTGCTGATGGACATTTGGATTATTTCCAGTTTTCTGTTATTGTAAATAAATATCATCTATCTGCAAGCATTTATGTGGTTTGGTCCTATATTTTGACCATACAGATCTTTTGAAATCATAAAGATTTGCATACTATGGATCAAGATCACTGACATACAAGTTTTTGTGTGGTCCTGTATCTTTGTTTCTCTGGTAAAGGCAGAGGAGTGTAATTGCTAGGTTGTAAGGTAAGTACACGTAAACTTGACAAAGAACTGCCCAACTTTTTTCCACCGTAGTTGTACATTCCTCCCCTTCAGCAACCATACTTGGTATAGTTTATGATTCAGCATGACTGGGCCACAGGGTTCCTGGAGATCTGGTCAAACATTCCGCTGTGTCTGGGAGGATGCTTCTGGATGAGATTAACATGAGAACTGGTAAACTGAGCCTAGCAGATGGCACTCCCTGCTGTGCATGGGCCTCACCTTGTCAGTCGCAGGGCTGGATAGGAGAAAGGCTGATCTTCTCTCAAGCGATGCAAGCCAGAGGGGCTCACCTCCTGCCTGCCTGGCTGCTGAGCTGAGACACAGGTCTTTCCTGCCACTGGAACTGAGACCTCAGCTCTTCTTGGACCTTGAGCCACTGGCTTTAGGACTAGAGGTTTTGGTTCTCAGGCTTTCAGATGGACTAGGATTGGCTCTGCTGGGTCTCCAGCTTGCTGACAGCAGAACCTGAGAATTCTTAGCCGGCCTAATCTTCTTGTACGTGGCAGAAGGTTTATTCCTTTATTTTGTCAATACTGTATTTGCAGAACAGAAAATTTTAATTTTACAAAGTCCAATTTATCATTTTTTCCCTTTTAGTTTGGACTCTTGGTGTCCCTTCAAAGAAACAGCAGACTCTGAAGATTATCTCTATGCTTCTTTCTTTTTTTTTTTTAATTTCTTTTTATTGGAGTTCAATTTTCCAACATACAGCATAACACCCAGTGCTCATCCCATCAAGTGCCCCCCTTCAGTGCCCGTCACCCTGTCACCCCAAACCCCCGGCCACCTCCCTTTCCACCACCCCTTGTTCGTTTCCCAGAGTTAGGAGTCTCTCATGTTCTGTCTCCCTCTCTGATATTTCGCACTGATTTTCTCTTTCCCCTTTATTCCCTTTCACTATTTTTTATATTCCCCAAATGAATGAGACCATATAATGTTTATCCTTCTCTGATTGACTTATTTCAGTCAGCATAATACCCTCCCCATCCAGTTCCATCCACATCGAAGCAAATGGTGGGTATTTGTCATTTCTGACGGCTGAGTAATATTCCGTTGCATACATAGACCACAGCTTCTTTATCCACTCATCTTTCGACGGACACCGAGGCTCCTTCCACAGTGTGGCTACTGTGGACATTGCTGCTATACACATCGGGGTGCAGGTGTCCCGGCGTTTCACTGCGTCTGTATCTTTGGGGTAAATCCCCAGCAGTGCAATTGCTGGGTCGTAGGTTTATGTTTCTTTCATACAAGGTTTAAAGATGTGGCCTTTATATTCATGTTTATGATTAATTTCAAGTCAAATATTGCATAAAGTTTAAGGTAATTGTTGAAGTTCATCCTTTTTCACAACTGCAGACCTAGTTCTACTCCTGTTTCTCAAAAAGGACCTCCCCATCAAAGTACCTTGGCATCTTTGTCAAAAATCAACTTGCCACCTATGGAGTCCCAGTCTATGCCCTTAATCTATGTTTCTATCCATACAAAAATATCACACTGTCTATATCACTATAGCTTCATGGTAAGTGCTAGTGTAATTGAGTTTTGTAATCTTATATCCGATGAACTTGCTAAAGTCTCTCTCTGTGTTTTTTGTTCTATTAGCTTTTGCTACACTGCTTAGGATTTCTACATCCTGAATCATTTTCAGTTTTTTTTTTTCAGTTTGTGCTTCATGTATTTTGAAGCTCTGATACTGAATGTGTACACATTTAGGATTGTTGCATCTTCTTGATGACTTAGACCCTTTATTCTTATAAAATGTTGTGACCTCATTTTGTCTGATTTTAGTACAGGCACTCAAACTTTCTTAGGCTTAGTTTTGCATGATATAGCTCTTTCACTTATTTTATGAGGTCTGCATCTTCTTATTAATGTGGATTCTTTGTAGACAACATATAGCTGTGTTTTTTTATCACCTTTTTTAATTGGTGCATTTAGACACCTATAATTCCATTTAGACAATGGAACCATAGACATGGTTGGATTTAGGTCTACCATATTGATATTTGCTTTGTGTTTATACTGTCTTTGTTCATTTTTCTTCCTTTTAAACCTTATTTTAGAGTAATTGTTTTGTTCAGGATTCCATTTTATTTGTACTATTGGCTTAAGTATACCTCTTTGTATTTTTTTAAAGTGATAACCACAGCTCTTATTCAAGGTTATCTTTTCAGTAACATTTGTATAGCAAACAGCCTTAGAGATAGTCTCTTTCTCTAAAGCAGAGGGCTGGTTTGTTTGCAAATTCATATAATGAAGATAACACCTCCTTCCAGGGCAAATGTGGGGCCTATTTGCTTGCATCCCAATTATAAAGGGTTGTGGTTTCTTCATCTCAACTGTGATACACATTTACTGTATATACTGCTTCCACTGAGATCTGCCTCTATTTTGCCCCCATGGCATTTGTGGGGAAAGGGGAACTGATTCAAATGTGAAACTCATGCTGTTTCCTGTGGCATTATAAGAAAGTTCATAATCTTTGTTAGTCTTTATAAGAGAGAGATAACAAGGGAAAATTCAGGAGATTGAAAGTCCTGAGACCCTCTCTGAGTAAGACATCAAACTGATTTTTTAGCTTTATCTCAGCCTACAGAATGCAGACAACTGGTCAGATTCAGCAATAGAAATGTTTTAGACAGATGCAGAGAAAAAAGACCCGTGGTTACAAAAATACTGTGCAACAATCTTCGTAGTATATAGTATCTGAAAAGATAAGCATGGGGCAAGGCAGTGATATGGAAAGTGCTGGATAAAGAGAGACAGATGATCACAAATAGGAAAGCATAGCAGTGAGATGGCTGGAGAGGAAATCTGGTAGGAAGGCTGGAGGAATATATTCATTGTAAGTATCCTCAGGTACTTGGGGAAATTGATGAAGTTTTGGAATACAGGTGAGGTCAAGAGCCTGGAGCCGACGACCAAGAAAGAATTCTTGAGACGCCTTTAGTGCAAAATGATGACGTTATTAAAGCACAGGGACTGGACCTGTGGGCAAGAGCAGCAGCTGCCCAGGGCCTGTGAGGGGTGGCTGATTATATGCCCAGGAGTTGGGGGAGGTAAGCTAAAGGCAGATTCCACTGGGATTTTCATAGGCTAAGGAGAACCTCCAAGATACTGGAGGACTTGCCATTGTCAACTTAAAGACTCATTTTCCCTCTAGCAAGACATTAACGTGAAGACAACTGGAAACTTCCTGAAGAATGTCAGACATATCCCACTCTGGGTGGGGGTTGTTTGTGGGATATCAGCTGTGGTTTTGTCCTCAGCTAGCCCTGCTCCCTCGTCAAAATGACTGATAGAAGGAGTACCTCAGGGGAAAAGAAAGGGAGAATTTGATCGGAAGGGGATGGAGGGTGCTTCATGGTCGTTCTGGATTAGAAAAAAGTGGTATTTGTGTGAGATTGGGAAGGTCGAAGCGGAGCAGGAGATTTTTCATCTCTAGTAAAGTCATTGTGATCAGACGTGGTGGGGACAGCTGCAGAGGAGCCCTTAGGTTCCAGCTCATTCTCGCTTCCTCTACTACACATCCTGTTCTTCTTCCTGACTGTTGGTCCCACTGATCAACACCAGCACCTGACCCACCACCAGATGCTCAGCCGCAGCCCACTGAAGTGGCAACGACACAGAGGCATGGCTCACCTTAGGCTTCCCTACTTGCTTGCCTTCCTTCTCACTCCCACCTGGGGGGGGGTGTGTATGTTTGAACTTTTCACGTTACTGGTTGGTGACTATGTATTTGATCTTTTAACTGCTTTCCTGGTCCCCACTTTCCCTATCCTTCCACAGTTACGGGAGGTGTAATTTTTATAACTGAGCCCTATCCCACATTTCCTGGAGGCCTTACTGCCATAATTAAACACTGACTGTTACTTGGTTTTAAAAAAGCTAGTATTTTATTTTATTTATTTTATTTTATTTTATTTTATTTTATTTTATTTTTTAAATAATAAATTTATTTTTTATTGGTGTTCAATTTGCCAACATACAGAATAACACCCCGTGTTCCTCCTGTCAAGTGCCTCCCTCAGTGCCCGTCACCCATTCACCCCCACCCCCACCCCCCGCCCTCCTTCCCTTTCCCCACCCCTAGTTTGTTTCCCAGAGTTAGGAGTCTTCATGTTCTGTCTCCCTTTCTGATATTTCCTACCCATTTCTTCTCCCTTCCCTTCTATTCCCTTTCACTATTATTATATGGTCTCATTCATTTGGGGAATATAAATAATAGTATTTTATTTTAAAATATGCTCTTTTCTTAATTCCTCATTCTACTGCTTCTTTATGAGTGTTCAGAAATGCAACAGATTTCTATACGTTGGTTTTGTATCTTGTGACCTTACTGAATTCGTTTATCAGTTCTACCATACGATCCAGTAATCATTACTTAGCCAAAGAATATGAAAACACTAGTTCACAAGGAAAGGGAAATATGCACCTTATGTTGATTACAGCATTGTTTAGAATCACCAAATTATGAAGCAACCCAAGTATCCATCAGTAGATGATAAAGAAGATGTGGTATGTATACATCATGAAAAAGTATCCGGCCATCAAAAAGAATGACATTTTGCCATTTGCAACAACATGGATAAGTCTAGAGAACATAATGCTAAGCGATAGATGTTGGGCTGGTGAGACTGGGGACCTCAGAACGGCTGACCCCAGGCCAGCAACCTCCCAATAACGCTGCCTTGCTGCCCTACCCTAACTTAGCTTACAAAGACCCTTAACCCTTGCCCTAACTGGAATGCTGCCCTGCCCCCATCTTCCCGCCAAAAACTCTTTATAGATCCCCCTGCGGTTTGCCTGGATGCAACTTTCCCAGCCTGTGACTTCCCCACTCTCTCCCTCCCCTGCTGGCCAGCCAGTGGAACCGAGCCCCAGAGCCCGTCCCATTAAAAGCCTGTTTCCGGGATCCCTGGGTGGCTCAGCGGTTTAGCGCCTGACTTTGGCCCAGGGCGGGATCCTGGAGACCTGGGATTGACTCTCACATCGGGCTCCCTGCGTGGAGCCTGCTTCTCCCTCTGCCTGTGTCTCTGCCTCTCTCTCTCTCTCTCTCTCTCTGTCTCTCATGAATAAATAAAATAAGAATCTTAAAACAAATGGCGCTGCTGGAGGAAGGAAGGTCGGTGAGAAGATCAGGTTAACTGTGAGGAGGCACCTGACATAAGGGGGTGCCATGGAAATGGGGTCCATGGGAGCCAGACTGGGGAGGGATGTCTGAGCAGAAAAACCAGACAAGAGATTCATCCTATGTTGCATGAAGCCCCGAGATACATAGCAATGTGGATGGAAGTGTTACTAAGAGAAATAGAAACTATTTTTGAGAAGAGTGAGAGTAAAAAGTACATTTTTACATATGTTGAACTTGAGAAACCAGCCATTTCTGCCCCTCCGGTAAGAACTGGGTTGGGGATCAACATTTTCCATTGATGAGAGTATGCACGATGGCAATTCAGGAAATCCGTCCATCACTACATTTCAAATATTAGACAAGTCCTGCATTTCCTGAAGTACTGCTTTGATCTGCTGCCCGCCTCTGCACCCTTGGTGATACCCACGGCTTGGAGGGTGAGATGCCTGCATGTACCTTAAAAGTCTGCTTATGGTCTGATCAATCTCTGTCTTAAGCTCTATCTGCCATTACATGCCTCGCTCAGTCTGTTTTGATGAAATCTGACACACCCCGGCACAGTCTTTGTGATTTTCTGCATGTTGTTTGACTTGCTTAAGATGTTCTTGTCCATAAAATGACATATTCCTTTTGCTTATGTTCATGCTGCATTGATATGGATATGTTGTTCATTGATGTCAGACTGCAGCCTCTTTAATAATTCTAAAAGAGATCTGAAAGATATGATGAAAATCACTTAAGTATAAAATAGGTTAATTTGCCTTTTCAAAGGAAGATTTTAAGACTTCCCTTGTAAGGCACAAGTCATGCTAGATTGTGGCAGTGAGTCTACATGTACATACAAACCCCAGAGGTAGATAGATTGCTGGGTAGAATTTACTCTTGTCCTCTGTTTATAGCTATCTTTATGAGATGGTGTCTTTTCAGGCAGCCAACATCTTTCATGTGATTGATGTGACCGGGAAAATAGAAGTCATGGTTTATTAATCGTGGTTGGGAGAGAACTAAGTAAAACTTAACCAAACAAAGGAAAGTCAATACACTTGATGTCGGGCAAGCCAGACATACTCATCTGTTTTCAGTTAATTGATAATTTGATCACCCAAGCAAATTATGGAGGAAATGAGGCATTCTCTAGGTTAGACAATAATACAAAGACTGGTTGAGATGCTTCTCTTAGAAGGTCCCGTTCAATTGGAATCACGGTGTGTGAGATCTCAAAGCAACCTCAACAACCAGCTGAGGCAGCCTGTTGATTACTGGGAGCTCACACACACAGCCGAGACAGGCTGCCCCAAGCTCAAGCCACTGTTGTATCCGCAATCTAAAGAGATTAAGGGTTTTCCCAGGTTGATGGTTAGTGATGAAAATGGAACTTTTCGATAATTTCTTCTCACTCTTCTAATTTAAAACAACAACAACAACAACAAACTCCCTGGATTCTATTCAGTATCGGTGGCATAGAAGTGTTCACGAATGTAAAGTGTATATAGGAATATGTTCACAGCATGGACACAAGATGCAAACATTACCTCATAAAACTTACCTATGAAAATGCTGTATTTTTGCACATTGATGAGGTACACTAGAATGATCAAACCCCTTTTGCAAAATATCAATTGGAATTTATACGATCTGCTAATTAGTTTATAAACTATTTTAAAATCGAGTCTCCTACGTCCAGGCCTATGGGTTGGAGTTCGGAACCAGGTGGTATGCTCAGTTATATACTGCTAAGTTAAGAGGTGAATTCCTGAAGGGTAGTTTTAAGGGGTGTATCTCATTGCTTTTCATCAAACATTGATTACTGAGGTATCATCACATAAAATGGACAGATCTAACATGAATTATAAAGTCGATGCACTCGCATAGCCGTCACTCAGACCAACATAGAGAAAGTTCGTAGCACCACAAACTCTTCCCTAGACCTCTCCCATCATTACTTTCCTCCCCAAGGGAATCCCCATTCTGATTTCAAGCACAGTAGAGGATTTTTCCAGGTTCCACATTCATTTACATGGCTATCATAAACAAACCTGCTGTGAGTGTATATACACGTCCTTGGAGTACAGTACTGAGAGGAAAATGGCTTCATCATGGTTGAGAGCTAGTAGTTGACAGCCTGTAACTAAAGTCAGTTTCCCAAGACATTTCGCCAATGCAGATTCCCAAGAGCAATGCACAAGGTGCTTTGTTGCTTCAAACCCTCACTCACACTTGTTCTTATCACACGCATGTGTTTCATATTAGTGTCCTCCTGAGCCAATGGTGGTATTCATTGTGGTTTTAATTTGTGTTTCCTTGATGATTAATGATATTGGACATGGATAACCACGTAAGTATATTCCTTTGTGAAGTACCTGTTCATATCTTCTGTCCATTTGTCTGTTAGATGGTCTTTGTGAAGGTTCTTTCTATATTCTAGATAAGCATATGCACGTATGTAATATATACCAATATAGATAGTATTTATACATATAAAATATGTGTATTCCTTCACACATTCCAACTCTCATAATGGTGTCTTTTGATGAACCTAGAGGGTCATGATTTTAATGAAGCCCAGTAGGTGATTCCCATTTTATGGTTAGTAATTTTTGTGTTCTGTTTAAAAATCCTCACAAGTCCCACAGACATTGTTGTGTGTTTTATTTTAAAACTGTAATGTCAGGAGATCCTTGGGTGGCTCAGTGGTTTGGTGCCTGCCTTCGGCCCAGGGCGTGATCCTGAAGTCCCGGGATCGAGCCCCACGTCAGGCTCCCTATGTGGAGCCTGCTTCTCCTTCTGCCCTCCCCCTCTGTGTCTCTCATGAATAAAAAAAATAAAATCTTTAAAAAAAAAAAAGAAAACTATAATGTCTTACCTTAAAGTTTTAAAATTAGAATTCATCTGGAGTAGTCTTTGGATTATGATGCAAACTAGGGGTCAAGGTCAGCCCCCACCGTAAATATTCAACTCATCTTGCACCATTTTTTGATAAGAAGCCCTCCCTCAAGGGCCCCCCAGACCATAAGACAGGTGGTCATATATGTGTGGATGTATTTCTGAATCTCCTATTCTGTTCCAGTTCTGTTTTACTCAAATTTTGCCCTAATGCCATACTGTATTATCACTGTAGTTGGAAAATCCTCCAACTTTGTCTTCAAGAGTGAGTTAGTCATTCCTGACTCTGTCTTCCCATATACATTTTATCTATTTTTATTTTTTATTTTTAAAGATTTTATTTTATTTTTTTAAGTAAACTCTATACCCAACGTGTGGCTCAAACTCACAGCCCAGAGATCAAGAGTCACATGCTCTACGGAATGAGTCAACCAGGTGTCCCTCCATAGAAATTTTAAAATCAGCTTATCGTAGGACACTTAGCAGGATTTTTATGGGGATTACATAGAACCTAAAGAACATTACAAGGAAACTGGTATTTTAAGATACTGAATTCTCTTACCTATTCCTCCATTTATTTAGATCTTAAAATTTTTTGTCTTTTGCTTTAACTTTATTTTGCTTTTTTTAAATGAAGTTGATTTTTTGATGCTATTGTTAATGACACTATTTTATATTTTTTATTTTCCTACTTTACATTGCTAACATACAGAAGTAATTGGTTTTTATCTATACCTTATAATAAGCGAAATTGCTATGCTAATTCTAGAAGTTGATTTGTAGATTCATTTGCATATTCTTATACAAATTCACATCATCTGCGAATAATAGCAAGTTTACTTGTTGCATCATTTGTATGCTTCTTAAATTTTCATTTTGCTGTATCATATTTGATAATCCCTTCAGCAAAACACTGACTAGCAGGAGCGGTGGTCTAGGCTTTATCTCAGTCTCGGTCCCTGAAGGACAGATTTCAATTTTTTTTTGTATTTTCTTAATGTTCAGTTTATTGGGTTGTATTTCAGTGCAATGCAACTGCATTGCATTTTTTTAAATAATAAATTTATTTTTTATCGGAAAGATTTCAATTTTATCCCTTCAAGAATTGTATTGACCTGGATTGTTTCAAAATACACTCTTTATCCAATTAAGGAATGGTATCTCTATTTGTAGTTTTCTAGGATTTTGTCATGAATGGGTGTTGAATTTTATTAAAAGCTTTTTTCCCTGTATCTACTGGAATAATCGTGGTTAATTTTCTTTTTTATTCTTTCAGCGTGAGGTAGAGGGATTTCTTTCCAGACCGAAACCAAACTTGCATGCCAGAATTAACTCCATTTTGTCATCATGTGTTACTGTCCTTATAAATGACTGCATTTTATTTGCTAATATTGTGTTTACTCACTAACTTTTAGCTTATGTTCATGAGTAAGACTGGTCTCTACTTTTTCTTTCTTGTAACTGTCAGGTTAATATAAAGCGGTAGTTTATCCACATTTTCTAATTTGTGAAGAATTTTTGAAGATCAGTGCTATTCTGTCAAAACTCGTGGCATCCTCTCCTTTTGGTGAAGCCATTTGGGCCTGACTTGTTCTTTAACTGTCATTTAATAGACATAGAACAAATAACATAGAATACTTTTTCTTGTTGCCAGTTTTGTTAAAAGTTTCTCAAGAAACTTGACTGTTTTGTCTAAATTTAATGATTTTTCATGATTTTTTTCTCCTTTTGTTTTGTTTTGTTTTGTTTAGAGAGAGAGAGAGAGAGAGAGTTGGCAGTGGTCTGGAGGGGCAAAGAGAGAGGGAGAGAGAATCTCAAGCAGACTCCCTGCTGAGTGTGGAGACTGACATGGTGCTCCATCTCATGACCCTGAGATCATGACCTGAGCTGAAATCAAGGGTCAGATGCTCAACTAGCTGAGCCACCCGGGCACCCTAATCCTTTTACTTTCTTAAATAGACTTTATTATTATTATTATTATTATTTTATTCATTTCTTAGAGCACTTGGAGGTTCATAGCAAAGCTGAGCAGAAAGTACTGAGAACTCCCACATACCCGCTTCCAACATAAATGCACAGCTTCCCCCACTGTTGGCCTCCCACACCACAATGAAATGTTTAGGATCATCAATAAGTGAACATTAGCACATCCTCACCCAAAGTTCATGGCTTACATTATAGTACACTTTTGCTGTTGTCATTCTATAGGTTTTGACAAATGTATTATGACCTTTATCCACCATTGTGGTATCTTGCAGAATAGCTCCACCGCCTTAAAAATCCCCAGTGCTGTGCCGACTCAGCCCTCACCCCTCCAACCTCTGGCAGCCACTGATCTTTTCACTGCCTCCAGAGTTTTGCCTTTTCTAGAATGTGATACAGCTGGAATCACAGAATGAATCAGCCTTTTCAGAGTGGCTTCTTTTCATTTAGTGTGTTTTAAACTCCGTTCTGAGGTGTATATATGGTTGTGAAAGGTGTCTTTTCTATCTCCAGTTATAATCTGTTCTTGAAGACTATTTAACCTTATGTTTATATTGTCATCTTAAGCTGAGTTTCATGCTGTATGTTTTTTTTTCATACATTTTACTTTCATTATTGACTTTATATGTAAAATTGGACCCTTTCAAGCAACATTTTGAGGTCTTCCTTTTTTATCTACTCTGTCAATACCTGCCTTTTAATTCTAGAGTTTAAACAATTAACTTTTTTAAAGCTTTTGAGAAAGAGAGAGAGAGAAAGAGAGAATATGAATGAGGAGGGGCAGAGGGAAAGAGAGAAGCAGACTCCTTACTGAGCAGAGAGCCTGACACAGGCCTTGATCCCAGGACCCAGGACCCGAGCTGAAAGCAGATGCTTAACCATCTGAGCCACCTAGGCGCCCCTTAAACAATTAATTTTTAATGTAGTTTTGGCATGGATGGATTTAGGTTTACCATATTCTTTGTTATCTCTTTGTCTTATTCTGTTTCTCTTCCTCTGCTTCTTTTTCCTTTTCCTTCCTTTTGGATTATTTGATTTTCAAAAGGTATTCTTTTAAAATTAGGCTACTATTGTTATGGTCATATCTCTGCATTTTTTAAGTGTTTCTTTAGGAATTACCATATGCCTCCCTACCCTCCTTGGAGTTCATCCTGCAGTATCTTAGGGCACCAGGTAAAATGTAGAAACCGTGCCGTTGTATTGGTGATTTAACAGCACCCGTCCCACTGACTTCTATG
Source organism: Canis lupus baileyi (assembly GCF_048164855.1). Classification (NCBI taxonomy): domain Eukaryota; kingdom Metazoa; phylum Chordata; class Mammalia; order Carnivora; family Canidae; genus Canis; species Canis lupus. Next base: position 48,965,291 of record NC_132852.1, on the reverse strand, counting down.
ATGTGGTTATCATATGATATACAGTCAAACCCCTATCAGTCTATACTGTCTTTTTTCTTATTCTCAAGAGTCATATCTAGATTTTAAAAACTTAAAAGGAAAAGCAGTCCTTTATTTTTATCCTAATCATCTTTTGTGTGCTCTTTTTAAAAAAAAAAAAAAAGAAAGAAAAGATTTTATTTATTTGAGAGAAAGAACACATGCAGGGAGAGAAGAAGGAGGAGGCAAAGAGGCAGAGGGAGAAGCAGGCTCCCAGCTGAGCAGGGAGCCTCATGCAGGGCCTTGATCCCAGGACCTCGAGATCATGAACTGAGCTAAAAGCAGATGCTTAACCAACCGATCCAGCCAGGCAACTAAGCCAGCTGGGCAGCCCAGTTTCTGTTTACCTTGCTGCATTCTTTTTTTTTTTTTTTTTTTTTTATTTATGATAGTCAGAGACAGAGAGAGAGAGAGGCAGAGACACAGGCAGGCTCCATGCACTGGGAGCCCGACGTGGGACTCGATCCCGGGTCTTCAGGATCTCGCTGGGAGCCCGAAGTGGGACTCGATTCCGGGTCTCCAGGATTGCGCCCTGGCCAAAGGCAGGCACTAAACCGCTGCACCACCCAGGGATCCCCCCTTGCTGCATTCTTAAAGACGCATATGCATCTCTGAAATCACTCCCCACTGCCTTAAATCCTTTGCTTCAGCATTTCTGGTAAAGCAGACCTTGTGAGTCCAATCCTCTCAGTCTTTCTTTCTGAAAATACTTTTATTTCACTTTAATTCCTGAAAGGGACTTTTGGGAGCTGTAGAATTCTTAGTTAACAGTTCTTGTCCTTTGTAGTTTAAAAATGTTCCACAGCTTTTTGGCCTCCAGGGCTACTGATGAGGAATTTGTGGTCCATAGTTAATGTATCATTTTCCTATTATGCTTTCAGAATGGCTTTCTTTGGTTATTATTTTTAAATTTTTAATTGCAATATAGTTAATAGACAGTGTTACAGTAGGTTCAGGCATACAGTATGGTGATTCAGTGTTCCATACAACACACACTGCTCATCCCAAGTGCCCCCCCTGAATTCCCCATATTCTTTTCACCCATCCCTCCAGCCACCCCCTCTGGTAACTCTCAGTTTGTTCTCTATTAAGAGTCTGTCTCTTGATTTGTCTTCCTCTCTTTTTTCTTTGCCCATTTGTTTCTTTAATTCCACACGTGAGTGAGGGCATATGGTATTTGTCTTTCTCTGACGGACTTATTTTGCTTTGCATGATATGCTCTAGCTCCATCCACATCATTGCAAATGGCAAGATTTCATTCTTTTTTAATGGCTGAATAATGTTCCATCGCGTATATACACCACATCTTCTTCACCCGTTCATCTATCAATGGGCACTTGGGCCGTTGCCATAATTTGGCTATTGTAAATAATGTGGCTGTAAACACGGGGGTGCATATATGCCTTTGAATTAGCATTTTTCTGTTTTGGAGGTAAATTCCCAGTAGTGGCAGTTACTAGATCATCAGGGTAGGTCTATTTTCAGTTTTTTGAGGAACCTCCATACTGTTTTCCAGAGTGGCTGCACCAGGTTGCATTCCCACTAATAGAACAAGATGGATTAAATGGATTACAGACCTAAATGTGAGACCTGAAACCATAAAAGTCCTAGAAGAAAGCTCAGGCAGTAATTTCGCTGACATGGACCATAAGAACATTTTTCTAGCTCCTGAGGCAAAGGGAAACAAAAGCAAAAACAAACTATTGGGACTTCATCAAAATGTTATGCGGTAGACTTTCAGAAGTAACAGTTCTGAAGAATACTGGGAAGGAACAGATCAAAGAAAGAGGGAACCGGAGTTACAACGAGATCTATCCTGGAAAGATAATGAATATGTATTAAAAACTCTTGGTAAGTTTTGACTGAAACTTTAAAAAATACGGGTAAGATAGATTTGCAAATTGAGGAGGCAAAAATGCTGCACGATGTGGTGTTCCCGTTTTAAAAATATCTCACTAAAAAGTCGGTTTCACTCCAACAAAAGACTCTTTCAGTATTCCACGGCTTAGGAACACATGGGTTCAAACAACAGGTTCCATTTTTAGTATTCTCTTTCGAAAATAGCACTCATGACCCCAGGAAAACAGGCTAAACATGCTAAGATTGCAGAGCACCCCTACAGTTGCTTGCTCAGGACCACCTATTTGGGATGATTACTGTCCACGTAGGTGCCCAGTAGCATTTAGAGATATACTGAAGACATAGGACAGTGGGGCTACTGTGGACCATGGCACCTCTGTGGTTCTGCTTTGCTCGCTGCTGCAGAGGAAAACTCAATGCACTCAGGAAGACTCAAAGTCTGACTGCTGCCAAGGCCCTCACCACCTCACCAGTCCCACGGCCCCACCCGCGATCATATGTGCTTCCTCCCAGGTAGACACTCGGAAATTTCCACGTATGGTCTCATTTACTCCCCACAGGCCTCTATAAGGCAGACACTTAGAGAGCTCTAGCAAAACAAAGCCTACAGCAAGGGTCACACTGCAGGAACCCAGAGTCATGTGTGACTGCAAACCCATGTTTTACCTCTTCATACAGAGTGGCAAATGCTGCACAATTTTCCAACTACATTATGCTGTATGAGAGTCTTTGACGACCATCTGCTATTCAAGCATACATAACAGAACAAAGGCCCCACGGACTGAGGACAGGTGACCCAGCTTGGAAAGGGCAAGCGTGGAAACAGACACCAGGTCTTCTAAATTGCCCTCAGACATCTTTTCCTGGTAATGCAGTAGAGAGGGGCAGCATTCCTGTTATGCAGACTAGGAGTAGGAGAGAGAAAAAAGAGGTCATTAGCCTTAGGGACAACTGCTGTTGGCTCTCTAATGATCACAGTTTAGTAAGTGGGAGATATAAAGATAAGAGTACAGTTGCTCCTTGAACAACTTGACATATATATGCCATAAAGATAGAGAGTTCAGTTGCCCCTTGAACAACAGGTGTTTGAAATGCATGGGTCCACTTCTTTATACACAGTTCAGTACCATATATGTCTTCAGTCTGGTGGTTTTCCTTTTTTAAAGATTTAGTTGGTTATTTAAGAGAGAATGAGAGAGAGTGTGTACACATGAGTAATATCTCACATATTCTCATTTTAAAGCTTGACTAAGACATCCTAAGACATCCCTATTGTTTCTTTTTTACAACATAACATGAAAGGAAAGCTGTAAATGTTTTACTGCAAGATATGGAGCTTCTTCTGGTATTTTCACATTTTTTATTCTAATACTTAAACCTGGTAGCCGACTGAACATTATTTCACTTTGGGGATCCACTGAAACTCTTACTACACTTAATCCCTGTGACAAATGATGTCTGAGCATCTTCCCATATACTTATTTGACATTCATTTGTCTTTTGTGAACTGTCAAATCATTTTGCCCATTTTTAAAAATTGGGCTATTTGTGGGGATCCTGGGATCGAATCCCACACATTGGGTTCCCTACAGGGAACCTGCTTCTCCCTTTGCCCGGGTCTCTGCCTCTCTCCGTGTGTCTCCCAGGAATAAATAAATAAAATCCTTTAAAAAAAAAAAGGCAGTCAATAAAAACAAAAATTGGGTTGTTTGTTTTCTTATTACTGGCGTTTGAAAGTTATTTATACCTTTTGGATGCAAATCTTTGTTTAGGTGTGTGGTTTACAAAGATTTCCTCTCAGACTCTGGCTTGTCTTTTTATTCTCTTAATGTCTTTTGCAGAATAGAAGTCTCTGATCTTGATGATGTCCAATTTTAAAATACATTCCATTTCCTTGCTGTCTGTTTACCTTGTGTATCAATTACCGAGAAAGAAGTGTTAAAGTCACGAACTGTCATTGTGGATATGTCTGCTTTTCTTTTCAGTTAGAGTAGATTTTGCTTTATAGATTTTGAAGTTCCATTTGTAGATGAAGACACATTTTAAATTGTTGTGTACTATTCATGGATTGACCTGCTTATCATTTTTAACTTTCCTTGCTCTGAAGTCCATGTTATTTGATATCAACACAGACAGCCTCACTTCCTTTTGTTTAGCGTTTGTAGGATATATCGTTTTCTATCTTGTTACTTTTGATCTATCGTTAAAGGAAATCGGGACTGGACCATAGTTTAAGTGGTAAGAGCAGATTTTATTCAGGAACTATTGCAATAGGGGAAAAGAGACCCAGTCCAGGATTAGGCTCAATTCTGAACACACCATGGACAAACGGAGATTTATAGCCAAGAAGCACATTGGAAGTCAGTGGATAGAAAATTGCTAAGAGGGAACACCTGGGTGGCTCAGTACTTGAGCGTCTGCCTTTGCCCCAGGGCGTGATCCTGGAGTCCCAGGATAGAGTCCCACATCGGGTTCCCTGAGTGGAGCCTGCTTCCCCCTCTGCCTATGTCTCTGCCTCTCTCCCTGTGTCTCCCCAGGCACCCCTCTTCCTTATGATTTTAATAACATTTTTTCCCCAGCTCACTTCATTGCAAGATACATATTAATCTACTGTTTATATCATCAGTAAGGATCCAATCAACAGTGGGCTACTAACAGTCAAGTTTTGGCGGAATCAAAAATTATACGTGGATTCTCAGCTGTGCTGGGGGATGCTGTCGGGACCCCTAATCCCCACGTTGTGGAAGGGTCAGCTATATTGTGATGAATTTGTAGTTCTTTACTGTATTACACTTTCCAATTTTGTCGCTTCTACAAAAACCTGAAGCAGAGAATACAATGTTCATTGAAACCACTGTTTCAGTAACTAAATTTGAGCTACTGTTGATGAAATTGAGTGCTGTATATTTCTTGTTATGAGAGTATCTCGTGCACGCATGCACACACACCATCCCTACAGAGCCTTGTGTGCGCTCCTTGTTTTCCACTCGATGCCAGAGAAACTTCCCTGTTTTATCCATAAAGTTCACGTTTCCAAAGCCAACCAACAGCACTGCAAACATGGACTAGTGGTAACAGGAGCGAGGGATGTCTCGGTCCAGTTAGACCAGAGGAGTGGCAAACATTGTTGCCGCCAAAGCCAACGGAAAGCCCGTTTACAAATATGATGGTCACAAACGACACTTCCCTACAAAATAAAAGTGGCATCGTGTTGTCTCATCCAAACTCTCTGTGGCCACAACCAAGCGAGAAGCTTCCAGCTTTCCTGCACTTACTTGCTTCCCTTACGTTTGTCACCTCAGATACACGACTTTTCTTGTGTGCAGCTCATGTTTTGATTTTTTTTTGTAACTTCTTCTAAAACTTTCTAAGGTTTTGTTGTATTAATTTCTTCAAAGAATATCAAAACTTTCTAGCTAAGGATCTCCTACAAATGACTGTGTTGTCTTTACTTCAAATACTCAATAAACTTCCTTTGTACTCTTAAGAGTCATCAGGCACCATGACAACCCACCGGTTAGTTCTCAACATTTTGCAATTCAGGTCACTAGTCAGCTTTCTTCCTGGTCTTCAGACCTGCTTCAATACAACAGGTAAGTTTAAAAACAACTTTCATCTGTGAAAAATCCCATAGGAGTTCAGGATTGTTGCACTCTAATGGATACATGGAAGCAAATGTGTATTTCTAGAAGCCAATGAATTTATGACTAGGAAAAGATACAGCACCTGTAAGTTGTTCAGCTTCTTCCTCAAAAGTAGAGCTAACAAAAAAAGTCAGTGCATATGTAGAAAAAGCCTTAAATAAGGGAGGAAGAGAAGTAGAACATGTTAAAAAGAAGGCCAAATGAGAGAGGCATCCTGCCTCTCAGTATGGTTTCCTTATCTTTTACTGCATTTAGGATGATTATTTTATTTAGTTTTTTAAAAGGTTTATTTATTTATTTATTTATTTATTTATTTATTTATCCATGAGAGTCACAAGAGAGGGAGAGAGAGGCAGAGACACAGGCACAGGGAGAAGCAGGCTCCATGCAGGGAGTCTGACGTGGGACTCGATCCCAGGTCTCAAGCATCAGGCCCTGGGCAGAAGGTGGCACTAAACCACTGAGCCACCCAGGCTGCCTGGATGATTATTTTAAAGTATTAAGAGGTATCATGCTGGGAAAATCCTTTCAATGACTGGAAAAAAACAAATAGTCACACAATACAATTTGCTGACAGCAGACAGATACGATGAATGTTGTCAACTTTCTCCTTCATTAACCCTATGACAAAGCACTATTTAAAGTACAAGGGAAGGCTATGGGAGGACTTGCTTCCACCTCTATTTCTGTTGGCATTTTCTTCCTTATGTTTGTCAAGACAGAGAGAAGGATCCTATCCTTTCTTCCTCTCTTTCTTTCCTTCCTTCCATCCTTCCTTCCTTCCTTCCTTCCTTCCTTCCTTTCTTTCTTTCTTTTTTTCTTTCTTTCTTTCTTTCTTTCTTTCTTTCTTTCTTTCTTTCTTTCTTCTTTCTTTCTTTCTTTCAGTCTTTAGCTGAAAAAAAGGCTAAGCTATAGGATTTTCCTTTTTTGATGAAAGTCATGGAAACCTGGAGACTCATGAGTTCCAAGCTTAGGGTTTCTGAACTGAAATTAAGAATTTAAGGATTACAGTAAAGTCTCAGAGCAAGAGATATGAGGCCAAGTATTTTTCCATGGAAGCCCAAAGAGAAAAACAGAGGCTGACGACAGAGAAGAGCTGTGACATAAACCACAGATGATGTCAGAATCGTGATTTCTGTTCAATCTTGCCATGTATGCATGGATGTTTGTACAGATACACACTCATAGATCTCTGACAGTTCTTGTTCCTCAATGGTTATGCTAAAGGTTTGGGGGGTGGGGACCATCATTCTTTGTCTTGGGATATTTTGCTTACTCTTTCCTATGAAAGGACATAGAAAATTAAGTATAAAGATAATTCACAGATTTCAACTGTAACAGAAAATATCAGTTTTTAGTCCATAAAATCCAAACACCTACTGATAAAGCATCCTAGGATGCTTTATCACTATAAAACTCCAATGGGACACACGGGAAAACTTCACATAAACTACTTCCAAAGACAAAATTATTTTCACACTTTCTAGAGGTATTCAATATTTAATGTTGATGTCTAGAGGAAAGATCTTAAGGACTACAGATGCTCAGACATTGTAGAAAAGGATGTAGTACTGCCACGTCTACCATCAATTCTATCTAAGCGAGTGCTATTTTATGGTGTTACTTATTACTGTATATAAAAGTACTGAAGACCAAGATTCTTTGGACATATTCGTACAGTTTCCCCAAATCTATAAGATGGAAATAGGACTTTTTTTGAGCATTTTTTTCCCTCCTGATTCACTAGCACCTCTCAAAAATAAGCTCTAGGGATTCATGAAGTCCATTCGATAATATCCTAAACACCACAAATTACATATAAGACCACCATGTTGATATAGATCTACTCAGATTGTCAAGGAATTATTTAACTTAGATTATGAGCAGCTACGTTTACCAGTGCTTCCAGTCTGGGACCTCATTTCTAAGCGTGTGGGTTTGTTCTCCTGTTTTAATAATAACCAATTTAACAATCAGCTTGGCAGTCAACTACTTTACAGTTTCATTAATATTAGCTCTCTTCGGGGATCCCTGGGTGGCGCAGCGGTTTGGCGCCTGCCTTTGGCTCAGGGCGTGATCCTGGAGACCCGGGATCGAATCCCACGTCAGGCTCCCGGTGCATGGAGCCTGCTTCTCCCTCTGCCTGTGTCTCTGCCTCTCTCTCTCTCTCTCTCTCTCTCTCTCTCTCTGTGACTGTCATAAATAAATAAAAATTTAAAAAAATTAGCTCTCTTCTCATTTATACATGAAATGACTGACACTGTGGGACTACTTGTTTTTCTAATATACCTGTAAAAGGGCTCTGAATTCAAGGTAACAAACCTTCTGGAAGAATTAGCTCAGGCTCTTTTGTTTAAACTCAATCTTTGTCTTGTAGAACCTCAATGTATATTTTACAATTTTCTTCCAATACTTTAGGACTCACTTAAACTTCTAGTCCCAAAACCACGATTTCCTTTTGTTGCTGAAAGGACTTAGAAATGCAACAAAGTTACGAGCTAGAAGTTTTTCAGTTTTTGAATGTCAGTGAAAACCAAACAAAAGGAAACAACTAAAAAATTCAAGGAATTCAACTGGAATACAACGTGGTCTTCATTTCACAGGACTCCCTCTATCGTTAATCCTCACGAGAACGAACACAGAAAGGAAGCTACTCCCTTACTGTATAATGAAAATCGTGATTTTTGGAATGCTTTTTCCCAATCAAAAAGCTCTCGAAACTAGTTCTTCCTCTCTCCTCTTTCCTAGTTTTGAGTAAAAGACCCTTCTTAGTAATGATCTGGTACATACCGAGCACTGCTGGTTGGCTGCACACACACGTACAACAACATGAACCCAACGAGCAGAACCAAACGTCACTCTCCTTTCACGGCTCTCCGATTCTTTTCTATTATCAGACATTTTAAGTTACGAGGCAGAGATTGAAGGTTGACTAAAGCGAAGTAAAAACTCTCCACTCTTTCGGGGATCTCTTTTTGACCTTCCTGTCACCTTCTGAGCCTGGCCCTCTGAAGGCAGTAGAGCGCCCTGTTCTCTTTATATGGGTCCCAGATAGCCTGAGCCACATGCTTTACTCCACCATCACCCATCAGCAGCACTTGGCTTCTGGGCCTTACCTGTTTGAGCCTGGCACGGCTGTCGGTGCTGAGTGCTTGCGAGGAGCCGAGATGGCACCTGCTGATTCGAAGCCACTGCAGGTGTTGGTCACACCTCTGACTCACTGTCCCGACCTGGAGGAGCCACCTGCACCCTTTGCCCCTCCGAAAGATGTATCAGGCCCCAGTGCCCACTCTCGAGTTCGTCGAAGGGCTGGAGCAGCCACCTCCCTTACTGGGGCAGCCAGCCCTGGCCCCCAAACAGCAGCTCGTGATGGCTGTGGCTGCACCCGACGGAAGGCGTCCCCTCCCCCCTCGTTGCACGGTTTCTAATTTTTGTGGTTGTCATAAACCTCTATAATTGCGTCATGAGTTTTGTTTGTAATAAAGGATAAGTTAACTTCGTACTGATGCTTTTAAATTATACATCGCGGTACTCTACGTCCATTCCCAGTGTCGCACAGGCGAGACCAGGAGGTACCTGGGCCCCATTTCCACCACACAGACAGCCGACTACTGACCGTCGTGCCCATGCCCTCCCTGCTGCCCCTGCAGCCCCTGCCTTTCTCTTTGTCTCCGCGGCCTTTCCTCCTCTGGGACGTGCGTGTGCCTGGCGTCCTCGGTGGGGCCTCCTGTCTCTGCCACAGACACCAGATTGACTCATCGTTTTCCCAGTAGTTAAGAAACATACCGTTTTTATTTCAAAGCCATATTCCTGACTGAACCATCATGATGTGAAGCCCCCAAATGAAATATTTTCATCATCCAGGAGAGGGTTCCCTCGACATAGTGTGTCGAGAACATTTACCTTCTCCCTAGGAATGACTGCCTGTTGCACGCGGTTGGGTCCTCCAGGCCCGAAACCGGTAGCTCACAACGATACACACGCGCCCGTTTTCATCGCCACAGGTTTCATGGTAGCCAACGGGGCCGCTAAGGGGGGTGAATCAGAGAGAGAAAAGACAAGCAGCACACGAGTACCCGTATACGTGGAATCTAAGACATGGTAAACCCCCAGGCACACCAACTACAGGACAACAAAAGCACGATGACCTGAACTCATAGATACGGAAAACATATACGTGGTTGCCAAGGTAAAGGGGTGGGACGTGGACCAAATACGAAAGACAACGGAGACTTACAGCGATTTTAAAAGAGAGAGAATGTCACGAAGGAACCTGGAGAGTAAATATCACTTCAATGTATTAACTTGTAGCTTCCTGTTACCCTGGTCCCTTAGTTACTAATTTATTCTACAGCAGCCAATTCTCCGGGCCTCACGGGAGTCCTCGTGTGACACGGTAGTGCTGTTTGCCGCGAGCTGCTGATTTAGAAAGTATTTCATAGCATCAATTACAGAGGCCTTAGCTCCTGGGTGTGGGAGACCCGAGGTTGCTTCTAGGTTTTCAAGTGTAAGCGTGTGCCCAAAACTTGCGTAGGTCAGAGTGTGCGGTTTCCTGAGTCCTGATAGAAGTGCACGTCAGGAAGACCATCGCTGCAGGTAAGGGGGTGCACAGGCACCCACCAGCCCGAACGGCGGGTCCTGCTTGTTTAGCCGCCCACGGTTAGCTCCAGCTGGGACTTCTCTTGGATCCTGGAGAATCACGCTTTCCTCGGGGCCGCTCCCGGCCACGCCCTGGCTCAGTGTCCACACACAGGCGCGGCCTCCAGCCTCCAGGGGACCGGGGACGGCCTCCGCCCGCTGCTCGGGGCGCCGGGTCCGACATTGCGCCCCCAGCTCGTCCCGAGGGGAGCAGACGCCCCCGAAGCACCCGCTCATGGAGGCCCGAAGCCTCTCTCTGGCTCTGTCTCCCTCCCTGGCTCATTCTCTCCATCCTGTCTCTGGCTCGGTCTCTCCCTCCCTGTCTCTGACTCTCGCTCCCTGTCTCGCCATCTCTCCCTCCCTGTGTCTCTGTCTCTCTCCCCGTCTCTATCTCTCCACCAGTCTCTCTCTGTCTCCCTCCATGTCTCTCGCTCCCTGTCTCTGTGTCTCCCCCTTCCTGTCTCTCAGTCTCTCTCTCTCCCTGTCTCGTTCTCTCTCCATCCTGTCTCTGTGTCTCCCTCCCTATCTCTGGGTCTCCTTGTCTCTCTGTTTCTTCCTCCCTGTCTCTTGGTGTGTCCCTTCCTGTGTCTAGGGGTCTCCCTCACTGTCTCTGTCTCTCCCTTCCTGTCTCTCAGGCTCTTCTTCTGTGTCTGTCTCTCCCTCCCTCCCTCTCTCAGTCTCCCTCCTTGTCTCGGTCTCTCCCTCGCCATCTCTCTGTCTCTCCCTCGCTGTCTCTCCCCCATCCCTATCCCTCCCTGTCTGTGTCCCCCTCCCTGTGTTTGTCCATCTCTGCATTTCTCTGTCTCTCCTTCCCTCTCCACATTAATGAAAGAAAGGACAAGGACCGGAGGATTCTCTCAATAGATGCAGAAAAAGCATTTGACGAAATAGACCGTCCTTTCATGATGAAAACCTTCCGCCAGGCACGGATACCGGGAACAAATCTCAATTCTCATAAAAGCCATCTACCAAAGACCCAGGGGGAACGTCCTCTTCATTGGGAAAATCCTGGAGCTTTTCCCTTAAGGTCAGGAACACGACAGGGTGTCCACCCTCAACGCTGTCATTCGGCACAGTAGTAGGGGTCCCAGCTTTCGCAGTGACATTCCGAAACAGAGAGAAAAGGCATCCCGATCGGCCAGGAAGTCAAACTCTCATTCTTCACAGATGACATGACACTCCATGTGGGAAACCTGAAAGAGTCACTAGATCGTACTTAAAGGATCTCTCCAACAAGACGACCTAACAATCGTGGATATCTATGCCCCGAATGTGGGAGCTGCCAAGGATATCAAGCAATTAGTAACCAAAGTTAAGACATACTTAGGTACTAAGACACTTTGACTTGGAGACTCGAATACGGCGCTTTCTACAATTCATAGATCTTTCAGACACAACATCTCCAAAGAAACAAGCGCATGAAAGGATGCAGTGTACCACATGGATCACACAGATGTTTACAGAACTTACCTCCAAATGCAACTGAATTCACATTCTTCTCAAGTGCACACGGAACCTTCTCCAGAACAGACCACATCCTGGGTCACAAATCAGGTCATAACCGATACTGAAAGACTGGGATCGTCCCCTGCGTATTTTCAGACCATGATGCTTTGAAACTAGAACTCAACCACAAGAAGTCTGCAAGGATTCAAACACGTGCAGGTTAAGGACCATCCTGCTAAAAGTTCAAAGGGTCAACCAGGAAATGACAGAAGACTTAAAAAGATTCATGGAAACCAATGAGAATGAGCATACAACCAACCGTTCAAAATCTTTGGGACACGGCAAAAGCGGTCCTGAGGGGAAACACATCGCAATACAAGTGTCCATCCAAACACTGGAAAGAACTCAAATACAAAAGCTAACCTTGCACCTGAAGGAGCTGGAGAAGGAACGGCAAATGAAACCTTCACCCAGCAGAAGACGACGGTTAATAAGAATTTGAGCAGAACTCCATGAAATAGAGAGCAGAAGAGCTGTGGAACAGACCAACAAAACCAGGAGGTGGTTCTTTGAAAGAACTAAGAAGAGAGAGAAACCATCAGCCTGCCTTATTAAAAAGAAGAGAGAAAAGGCTCAAATTAATAAAATCATGAATGAGGGATCCCTGGGTGGCGCAGCGGTTTGGCGCCTGCCTTTGGCCCAGGGCGCAATCCTGGAAACCTGGGATCGAATCCCACATCGGGCTCCCGGTGCATGGAGCCTGCTTCTCCCTCTGCCTGTGTCTCTGCCTCTCTCTCTCTCTCTGTGACTATCATGAATAAATAAATAAAATCTTTAAAAAAAATAAAATAATGAATGAGAAAGCAGAGATCACCACCAATACCAAGGAAATACAAACGATTTTAAAAACTCTTTCTGAACAGCTATACGCCAATAAATTGGGCAATCGAGAAGAAATGGACGCATTTCTGGAAAACCGCAAACTTCCAAAACTGGAACAGGAAGACATAGAAAACCGGAAGAGGCCAATAACCAGGGTGGAAATTGAAGCAGTCATTATGAAAACCTCTCAAAACACAAAAGTCCAGGGCCAGATGGCTTCTCAGGGGAATTCTATCAAACGTTGAAAGAAGAGACCATACCTATTCTACTAAAGCTTTTCCTGGAAGATAGAAAGAGATGGAATGCTTCCAAACTCGTTCCATGAGGCCAGCATCACCTTAAGTCCAAAACCAGACAAAGACCTCATCAGAAAGGAGAATTATAGACCGATATCCCCGATGAACATGGATGCAAACATTCTCAACAAGATACAAGCCAATAGGATCCATCGGTACATTAAGAAGTTACTTGCCATGACCAAGTGGGATTTATCCCCGGGATGCAAGGCTGGGCCAACAGTCGTAAAGCAGTCAATCTGATTGATCAGATCAGCAAGAGAAAAAACAAGAACCAGATGATCCTCCCAATAGATGCAGAGAAAGCATTTGACAAAATACGGCATCCATTCCTGATCCAAACGCTTCAGAGTGTAGGGACAGAGGGAACGTTCCTCAGCATCTCTAAAGCCATATACGGAAAGGAAAGCCCATGGCAAATTATCATCCTCAATGCAGAAACACTGGGAGCAAAAAAAAAAAAAAAACAAAGAAAAGAAAAGAAACACTGGGAGCCTTTCTCCAAAGATCAGGAATGAGACAGGGATGTCCACTCTCACCACAGCTACTCAACATACTACTAGATGTCACGGCCTCAGAAATCAGGCAACAAAGAGAAATAAAAGACATTCAAATCAGCAAAGAAGTAGTCAAACTCTGCCTCTTCACCGACGACACAATACTGTACCTAGAAAACACAAAAGACTCCACCCCAAGATTGCTAGAACTGATACCGCAAATTCGGCAGCGTGGCAGGATACCAAATCAATGCCCAGAAATCAGTGGCCTCTCTATTCGCTAACGATGAGACTAAAGAAAGAAAAATGAAGGAGTCGGTCCCATTGACAATTGCACCCAAAAGCATGAGATACCTAGGAAAACACCTAGCAAAGAGGTAAAGGATCTCTACCCAAAAAACCACAGAACACATCTCAAAGAAATTGAGGAAGACACAAAAAGATGGAAAACTATTCCATGTTCATGGATTTGAAGAATTAATATATTGGGAAAATGTCAACGTGACCCAGGGCAATTTACACATTTAACGCAATCCCTATCACCAGAAATACCACGGGCTCTCTTCAGAGAGCTGGAACAAATCATCGGAAGATTCGTGTGGAATCATCAGAAAAGACCCCGAATGCCCAGGGCAATATGAGAAAAGAAAACCACAGCTGGCGGCATCACAATGCCGGACTTCAGGCTGTGCTACAAAGCTGTGCTCATCAAGACAGTGTGGTACTGGCACAAAAACAGACACACAGATCAATGGGACAGAAGAGACAAATCCAGAAGTGGACCCTCAACTCTACGGTCAACTAATATTCGAGAAAGCAAGAAACACCATCCACTGGAACAAAGACAGTCTCTTCACTAAAGGCTGCTGGGCACGTTGGACAGCCACACGCAGAGGAATGAAACTGGACCATTCTCTCACACCACCAGACACAAAGATAAACTCAAAATGGATGAGGGATCTAAATGTGAGACAATATTCCACCAAAACCCTCCGGGAGAACACAGGCAACAACACCCTTCTTGAACTGGGCCACAGCAACTTCTTCAAATGACATCAGCCACGAAGGCCAGAGAAACAAGAGCGAAATGGACCGGTGGGACTTCATCAAGATGAGCCGCTTCCGCACAGCAAAAGAAACACTCCACAAAACTCAAAGACACCCTCCAGACTGGGAGAAGAGACGTGCAAAGGACCCGTCAGATAAAGGGCCAGTTATTTAAGATCTCTAAAGAACTTATTCAACTCAAGAGCAAAGAAACCAACAGTCCAACCCTGAAATGGGCAAAAGACATGAACAGAAACGTCACACAGGAAGACATAGACGTGGCCAACAAGCACACGAGACGATGCTCTGCATCGCCAGCCAGCAGGGAAATACAGAGCAAAAGCACAATGAGATACCACCTCACACCCGTGAGAATGGGGAACAAGAACCAGACAGGACACAACAAATGTTGGAGAGGATGTGGAGAAAGGGGAATGCTTTCAAAATTCAAAAGTTTCAGAAATCACCATACTCACCTGATAGGGATGGGGGGGGGGGGGGGCGGGCGTGCTCCCTGCGAGCCTGGGGAGCTTAGGGAGGGAGGAAGAGGGGCAGGGGGGGGAGCGGGGAAGAGGGAGAGCCAAGGCCCTTGGAGGGGCCCCTGGGACCCAGCAGCCTAGGCCCTCAAGCCACTGCCCCAAGGCCCTGCCCTGACGTTGCAAGGTGCCTGCATCCAAACCCCTCGGAGAGGGCGCAGATGAGTTCGGCACCCTCCCTGAGCCCTGGTGGAGGGGACCCGCACCCTCCCTGAGCCCGGGGTGGGGGGGACCTGACCCGTAGGAGGCCCCACCGCAACACCCCTCCCGAACAGGTCCCACCACTCCTCCCCCGAGCATCCCGAGTCCCGGCACCCTGGCAGCCCAAAGGGTGTTGGCCCGCCTTGCCACCTCTCCATGAGGCCCCCGAGGCCCACTGTCCCCTTCCCAGTCCCTCCCAGGCACCCGCCGTGCCACAGGGAGGGCCAGGTTCCTCTCGCACAGCCACCCCGGGGCCCCTCACACTTCCCGGGGCCCACGCCGACCTGCGCGCCAGGGCCGAGGCCTGCAGAGCCCCTGCGGGTATTCAATTTGCCAACATATAGAATAACACCCAGTGCTCATCCCATCAGGTGCTCCCCTCAGTGCCCATCACCCAGTCACCCCCACCCCCCGCCCACCTCCCCTTCCACCACCCCTAGTGTGTTTCCCAGAGTTAGGAGTTACTCATGTTCTGTCTCCCTTTCTGATATTTCCCACTCATTTCTTCTCCTTTCCCCTTTATTCCCTTTCACTATTTTTTATATTCCCCAAATGAATGAGACCATATAATTTTGTCTTCCTCCGATTGATTTATTTCACTCAGCATAATACCCTCCAGGTCCATCCACGTCAAAGCAAATAGTGGGTATTTGTCGTTTCTAATGGCTGAGTAATATTCCATTGTATACAGAGACCACAGCTTCTTTATTCATTCATCTTTCAATGGACACTGAGGCTCCTTCCACAGTTTGGCTATTGTGGACATTGCTGCTATAAATTATATTTCAATTTTTAAAAAGATCTTTCACTCTCTCATTTGATGCAACTTCCTTCCTACATAGTGCTTCCCACTGGCCACACCACTTTGTTTTTTTATTTGTTTATTTTCATTCTGCCTTATCCATGCGATACATTAATTTAAATCATGACATACACTATTTCAACAAACCCAAATGAATAGGAAAAAATATGAAGTTAATTTGGGTAAATTTTGGGTTGCCTGGTGGCTCAGGGGTTGAGTGTCTGCCTTCGGCCCAGAGTCCCGGGATTGAGTCCCGCATTGGGTTCCTTGCATGGAGCCTACTTCTCCCTCTGCCTGTGTCTCTGCCTCTCTCTCTGTGTGTGTGTGTGTGTGTGTGTGTGTATGTTTGTGTCTTATGAATAAATGAATAAAATCTTTTTTAAAAATTGGGTAAATTTTGTCCACATGGATGCCCTCACATGGGTAATGAGAACCATTTGGATGAGTATCAGTATTCTCTCACGATTCTGGTTGTAACTATAGAAACTCCTAGTGCTTGATAATATAAACGAAACAGAATTTGGCTTCTTTCTCAAAATTGGAATGATCAGATGAGGATGTAAGTATGTGGCCTCTGGTGCTCTTTGTGACCAGGGTCCACAAGACATCCTTCTGGCCCCACTGGCTGTCCTGTGTCTTCTGCAGAATGCTTCTCCCAGATAGGTTCACCCTTGCTCTGCCTGTCTGGTCTCAGAACCTAGATTAAGCAGTTTTATCTCCAGAGAAAGGGTTGATGAGATAATTTCCTCCAAGACAAATTCCATTTTCACATCACATTACTTACTGATATGGAAAAACTCTTTGGAAGTATTCCACAAAGGATGTTTTTAATTTTTAAGAAAACCTAGTTTTGACCTTAAATACTGACTAGTGTTGGAATTACATTTTATTAGGTGGGTGGACAGCCCAAAAGAACTATACAAGATACTACCCTTCAACTAGGATCTCAGAGAACCTAATTGTACATAGATAAGAGGCATTTATGTTATTTGTTAAATATCTGGCCTCCTGAGCCCAGGCTAAGAAAAATTTAATGACTTATTCATCTTTTTATCTCAGTGCTAATACATAGTGCCTAAAACACAATACTATTTAATACGGTGAAAAGTGGTGGAAAGGAGGACATATGGAGAAAAAAGGCGAGCAAAGGAACCCATTAGGATCAATCTCTCCTAGAAATCCCAGAAAAACTATATGAAAAGCTAAGTGAAAAGCACTTCCATGTGAATGATAATTGTGATATTTCTTTCTTGAATCTGATTAATTGTAGAGATCCACCTACAGGGAAAATTACTCTTGATTTTCCCAGAACATAATCATAAATTGGCTTCACATAAGTCAGAATTGACACATGCTGGAATGCATGAGGGGATCTGTTATCTAATCTTCTCTGGAGGCTGATTTCATTTGATTTGGATGGTTTAGGTTTAATCCTGCCTGATTCTTTCTGAAACAAGATGATAACAGAATTACATTGTTTTTCGCCAAAATTTGAATGGAAAATAATAATTAATGCTTAAATCTCAAATAAATTTCTGCACAAAACAAGGGTCAGTATATAGAACAGTTAATAAGAGCTGAAACAGTGATAGTTAGAGGAGGTCACTGTTTTAAGTACTTTGCACTTATTAATTACTCTCATAACAGTGTGTAGGTGTTACTTTGCAGATGAAGGACTCCAGCACAGAGGTTATTTCATGTGCCCAAGATCAAATGGATAACAAGCACAGAGTTCCATTTAGACCAGTTATACCAGAATTCATATGCTCTCTCCTATCTGTGTAAACCAACATAGCTATGTTTTCCTCTTCTTGTCCCTCCCATCCAGACTTTCTGACCCTTTCAACTCCCACTGAACCCAGGACCACCCACACTTACAATCATACTCCCCTTTCTCACCTTGACTGAGAATCAAATTAGCAATGCAGCATATGGGATGAAGTTGAAGGAGGAAAGGTGGAGCAGGTAGGGACAGAGATGGCCTGGTGACATTTCCTCCCTGTTGGCCCCAATACCTGTCTCCCAGACTAGGGTGAGGCCTCTAGTCTCAACTCTTGTTTACTGCCTCCTTATAGAACCAATGTTTTTGTTCAGATTATGTGTATAGAATCCATACACCCAGTGGAAAGCCTGTGGAAGTGAAAACCACATAAACTTCTGAAGAAGGTACAGCAAACACCTGATCTGAATGTTAACTTCACTTCATGCTGGGCAAAGACCAGATTATTGGTTCCAGTATAACAGCCAATTTATAAACATGTTTATTCCCAGTAGATACTACCTCAGAAAAAGCCTATACTTTATGGAGAATCTCCCCAATGATTTATATAATATTCATGGAAGAAAACACATCACAATTGATGGATGCCACATTGTAACTGGGTTGTGACTCTCCAGGAAATAAAGAATAAATAGAACACTGTGCATCAGGCAGGGGAAACACCTGATGGAATCAATAACTGCAGTTCTGTAACTGCTGTGGGGACTCCTGTGGCATTCATCCTTTGGGTATTTTTCCCCAGACATTAATTAATTCTTCTTTTCTGTTCGTTGCTTGAATTTCTTCCAGATCTCAACATGATTGTCTAATCAAGTGAGAGAAGAACTTTAGAAAACAGTGATTATGCCCCCTTAGTGCTGTACCTGAGAAAACAGAGCACAGAATGCTCAGGGGAAGTGCCAAACAGGGACACATTACATTTCCAATTACAACTTAGGATTGGCTTTCTTTAAACATAGACCCACCTCTCTACTCTTTTCTTTGCCTACCTGCCCATCAGGATTTCTGGGAGTGCCATTCACTCAGGCTTCCTTAGAATAAATATGAGAACATAGAATGTGCATAGAGGAAGTGGAAGGGCACTTGCATATCTTTAAATCTGGGAAAAATGGACTTGTTGATTTGACAGTCCTTTGCAAAAGAAGGCCAAGGTTCTCAAGAGTAGGCTGGTCAGCAGGAAAAAGATGCTGTGACAGCAAGATTCCTCATTGCAGTTATGGATATAGATGTGGAGAAAATTTACTAGATGATTGAGCTGATATAGCTTACCTCAGTCTATGGTTGTGCAGCCCCTGTAAGGTGGGTGTCCCTCCAAATTGAAGCAGTTGTGCTTTAGGAGAACATGTAGTGAGTCTTCAGTATTCACAGCCAACCTGGAG
Organism: Canis lupus baileyi; assembly: GCF_048164855.1. Classification (NCBI taxonomy): domain Eukaryota; kingdom Metazoa; phylum Chordata; class Mammalia; order Carnivora; family Canidae; genus Canis; species Canis lupus. Next base: position 48,946,244 of record NC_132852.1, on the reverse strand, counting down.
CTCAGAGGGCTATGGGGTGAAAAGGCGCAGTGCTGTGGGATAATTCCTATGCCACTTGAGAGTCTGTTTTAGCTCACAGCCCTTAATCCTATGGCACAGTTGAAAATCCCACACATATCCCAGAAAGTAGGTATAAGTCAAGTCAAGATAACAAGACAGTTTATTGTGTTGTTGAGAGATGGAGGTTAAGACATTGATGAAACCACTGCCTGAGATGATAGGAGATGAAAGTGTTAGGCATACAATCCCCAGTAATTTGGGAGAAGATATTTACAAATGGTGCATCAAATAAAGGACTAGTATCCAAGATCTATAAAGAACTTATCAAACTCACACCCAAAAAAACAAAGAATCCAGTCAAGAAATGAGCAGAAGACATGAACAGACATTTCTCCAAAGTAGACATATAAATGGCCAACAGACACATGAAAAGATGCTCAACATCACTCATAATCAGGGAAATGCAAATCAAAACTATAATGAAATACCACCTCACACCAGTCAGAATGGCTATAATTAACAAGACAGGAAACAAGAAATGTTGGCCAGGATGTGGAAAAAGGGGAACCCTTTTACATTGTTGGTGGGAATGCAAGCTGGTGCAGCCCCTCTGAAAAACAGTATAGAGGTTCCTCAAGAAGTTAAAAATAGAGCTACCCTACAACCCAGCAATTGCACTAGTAATTACCCCAAAGATACAAATGTAATGATCCAAAAGGGGCACCTGCACCCCAATGTTCATAGCAGCAATGAGTGGATAAAGAAGATACAGTGTATATATACAATGGAATATTACTCAACCATCAGAAAGGATGAATACTTACCATTTACATCAATGTGGTTGGACCTGGAGGGTATTGAGCTAAATGAAAGAAGTCAATCAGAAAAAGACAATTATCATATGATGTCACTCATATATGAAATATAAGAAACAACACAGAAGATCATAGGGGGAGGGAGGGAACACTGAATGGGAAGAAATTAGAGAGGGAGACAAACCACAAGAGACTCCTAACTCTAGGAAACAAACTAAGGGTTGCTGCAGGAGAGGTGGGTGGAAGGATGGTATAATTGGGTGATAAGTATTAATGAGAGCCCGTGATGTGATGCATACTGGTTGTTATGCACAACAGATGAATTATTGAACACTACATTGGAAACTAATGATGTGCTATATGTTGGTTAATTGAATTTAAATTAAAAAATAGACTGATTTTTTTTGTAAATTTATTTTTTACTGGTGTTCAATTTGCCAACATATAGAATAACACCCAGTGCTCATCCCATCAAGTGCCCCCCTCAGCGCCCATCACCCAGTCACCCCCACCCCCTACCCACCTCCCCTTCCACCACCCCTAGTTCGTTTCCCAGAGTTAGGAGTTACTCATGTTCTGTCTCTCTTTCTGATATTTCCCACTCATTTTTTCTCCTTTCCCCTTTATTCCCTGTCACTATTTTTTATATTCCCCAAATGAATGAGACCATATAATGTTTGTCCTCCTTCAATTGACTTATTTCACTCAGCATAATACCCTCCAGTTCCATCCACATTGAAGCAAATGGTGGGTGTTTGTCTTTTCTAATGGCTGAGGAATATTCCATTGTATACAGAGACCACAGCTTCTTTATCCATTCATCTTTCGATGGACACCGAGGCTCCTTCCACAGTTTGGCTATTGTGGACATTGCTGCTATAAACATCGGGGTGCAGGTGTCCCAGCGTTTCATTGCATCTGTATCTTTGGGGTAAATCCCCAGCAGTACAATTGCTGGGTCGTAGGGCAGATCTAAAAAATAGACTGATTTTTTAGGAAAAATAATTCAATTTAAAAAGGGGGACTGAGAGTATACTTATTTTGATAAGCACTGAGAAGTGTGTAGAATTATGGAATCATTATATTTCATACCTGAAACTAATATTACATTGTATATTAAATTTACTTGAAATGTTTTTTTAAAAAGGAAAGAAAATAAGAGAAATGAAATCTCTGCCTGTGAGGTACTTATATACTTATAAAAAGAGAAGATAATAAATGCATAATTAAATATACATTAAAAGGAAAAAGAAATAACTAGTGTTGGTGATAATGTGTAGAAGAAGGAACCTTTGTGCACTTTGGTGGAAATGTGAACTGTACAGCCAATGTGGAAAGTAGTATAGAGGTTCCTTAAAAAACTAAAAACAGAACTACTGTATGATCCAGTAATTCCATTTCTAGGTGTTTACCCCACCAAAATGAAAATACTAATTCAAAAATATATATGCACCTCTGTGTTTATTGCAGCATTATTTATAATAGCCAAAATATGGAACAATTCAAGTGTCCATCAATAGATGAATGGACAAAGAAAGTGTGAGATCTTCTATATATACACAAACACAGACATACACAATGAGTATTACCTAACCATAATAAAGAATGAAATCTTGCCATTTGCAACAACATGGATACCTAGAGGGTATTATTCTAAGTGAAATAAGTCAAATAGAGAAACAAATACCATGTGATTTCCTCAATGTGGAATGTATGAAACAAAACACTTGAAAAAGACAAGACAAAAAATAGACTCTTAAATACAGAGAACAAAGTGGTGGTTGCAGAGGGGAGGTAAAGGGAGGTGAAATGGGTGAGCACTAAGAAATACAGAGAATTGAAAAAAAAAGAAATATATAGAATTGTTGAATCATTACGTCATACACCTGAGACTTATATGAGACTGTATGCTAATTATACCTCAATGTTTAAAGAAAATCATTTAATTATCCATATGAAAGCATCAACAGGTAGTGAGCTCCATGATTATACAGATCCCAGGAGGGCCTTGGAACTTTGGGTTCCCGGGGTCCTCAGTGGAGCTGGGTCCCAGGGACTGCTCTAATAACGCCCTCCATACAGTGGTTCTCAGTGGGAGCTGATGATCTTGAATTCACGCTGTCTGCCCAGGTAACGTTTCTGTGACTCAGAGCCACCCACCAGGTGTGATCTGACAGCACGGGCTGGGAGACAGTGCTCGGAAGTCATCTCTTGACTTCCCCAAAAAACACACAGTTCAGAGCAGTTGGACATGTGCATGGGTTTGTGTGGTCAGCTTCAGGGTTCGTCTGCCTCCATTCAGACAGAAGTGACAGGTTCTCTCAGTTCTCTGTAGACACAGCCTGAACCACCATGGAAAATAGCTTCGCCTTTCTGGGATTTGGTCTTCCCCACCATTAATTTAAAGCCTGGAGAGCCATTTCATACGAATAAACAAAAATAATTATCTGAGCCCTCTCCAGTGTGAGACCGTACAACAAACAGCTTGAAGCTCCAGTGTAAGACCATACAACAAATAGCTCAATTCCTTAGGAATGAGCTAGAACAAAAACACCTTTTCTGGCAGATTATAACTGTAGAGGTTAACAGCCTGTTCAGGTCAACTTTTCAGGTAAACAGCCTGACATTTCAAATATTATTAATGATTGATTGACTGAAGATAATCAATTTATATTACTGCATTTACTACTTAATAAGTATTATAGTAATAAAAAGAGAAATTAAAGGTAAAAGAAAAACCCATCACCCATCATCTCAAAATTTAAAACACTCTTCCATTTTTTTCTGTATAAAATATGTAGTTTTATCATTGCAATTATAGTTTTATATTCTACTTTATAATTGCATTATTTTCATAAGATTCCTCTCATGTTGCTACAGATTTTAAGTATGTGTCATTTTCAAAGGATTAATGCTACACCACGGATGGACCTAACAAAATTTATTTTCCTGTTTCCCTATAGCTAGGCATTTACTTTTTATCCCATTTTGTATGAATATAGGCTAAGCTATATAGAATATATTTATGCACACAGCTTTACTCTCCTTATTAATAATTGCTTTAGCAGAAATTCCCAAACTTAATGGATCAAAATGTTTTCTGAATGTGTTGGTAATTTATACAGCTACAGGAAAAGTTTGAGTGTTCACACAATATTTATGTATGCAAAATTTTTGGTTTGATATTTTAAAAATAGTACTTAGGAGTTGTTCCATCTGCAGGCTTATTTCAAAGATCAGGATTTTGTGCATCCTCAGTTTTGCAGCTATCTACTTTGCTGATGGGTTTGCTGGATTTGAACACTCTAGCTCTCAAACCAGTCAGCTAAAGCTAAAGTCAGACCGCAGTGATTACTCTTGAAAACTCTCAATTCTTCCCTAAACATTTGAGTAAATGGCTTTCACTTGTGGTAAAATGAATGTTTTCTGATTTGGTTTGGGAAACATAAACCCGGTGACAAATCCTCCAAAAAAAAATGCACTCCTCACCAAATGAGGCTTTGAAGAATGACATTCCTTATTTAAAATCTTGGTTCTGCATGCTGCTGATAGTGTAGGCTTGAGAAAGTTGCTTAAACTTTCTGAGCCTCCATATGATCCACAGATGTAATAATCCATAATTTATATGGTTGGTGTGAGCATGTGAAAGTCACGACTGAATGAATGACAGACACATGGTAGGTACACAACAAATGGTAAACTATTAATAGCATTAAGAATAATAATAGAAGTGACCAGAAGGCTTATAATGCAGATTTTAAAATATCACAGGGACAAAAATACTTCAATGTATATGAAAAATATGAGAATCACTGTATTTTGTTTTATTTTTTTTTAATGTTTATTCTTTTTTTTTAATTTATTTTTTATTGGTGTTCAATTTACTAACATACAGAATAACCCCCAGTGCCCGTCACCCATTCACTCCCACCCCCCGCCCTCCTCCCCTTCCACCACCCCTAGTTCGTTTCCCTGAGTTAGCAGTCTTTACGTTCTGTCTCCCTTTCTGATATTTCCCACACATTTCTTCCCCCTTCCCTTATATTCCCTTTCACTATTATTTATATTCCCCAAATGAATGAGAACATATAATGTTTGTCCTTCTCCGACTGGCTTACTTCACTCAGCATAATACCCTCCAGTTCCATCCACGTTGAAGCAAATGGTGGGTATTTGTCATTTCTAATAGCTGAGTAATATTCCATTGTATACATAAACCACATCTTCTTTATCCATTCATCTTTCGTTGGACACCGAGGCTCCTTCCACAGTTTGGCTATCGTGGCCATTGCTGCTATAAACATCGGGGTGCAGGTGTCCCGGCGTTTCATTGCATTTGTATCTTTGGGGTAAATCCCCAACAGTGCAATTGCTGGGTCGTAGGGCAGGTCTATTTTTAACTCTTTGAGGAACCTCCACACAGTTTTCCAGAGTGGCTGCACCAGTTCACATTCCCACCAACAGTGTATGAGGGTTCCCTTTTCTCCACATCCTCTCCAACATTTGTTGTTTCCTGCCTTGTTAATTTTTCCCATTCTCACTGGTGTGAGGTGGTATCTCATTGTGGTTTTGATTTGTATTTCCCTGATGGCAAGTGATGCAGAGCATTTTCTCATGTGCATGTTGGCCATGTCTATGTCTTCTTCTGTGAGATTTCTGTTCATGTCTTTTGCCCATTTCATGATTGGATTGTTTGTTTCTTTGGTGTTGAGTTTAAGAAGATCTTATTTTGTTTTATTTTTTAAAGATTTATTTACTTAATTTAGAGAGAGAATGAGCAGGAAGGGCAGAGGGAGAGGGAAAGAGAATCTGAAGCAGACTTTAAAATGAGCATGGAGCCCAACTGGGGGCCCAATCCCACCACCTGGAGATCAGGACCTAAGCTGAAACCCAGAGTCAGACACTCCACTGACTGCACCATCAGGGTGCCCCAAGAATTACTGGATTTGATATAGGAATGCTCAAGTACTCACCTATGAAGAATTCTAGTAGTAATTAATGTAAGAGTTTAAACGTAGGTTCAGAAACCTGGCAATGCCAAAATGGGAGGAATAGGTACAAGTAATAGAATAGGTACAAGTGGGGATCCCTGGGTGGCTCAGCGGTTTGGCGCCTGCCTTTGGCCCAGGGCGCGATCCTGGAGTCCTGGGATCGAGTCCCGCGTCGGGCTCCCGCTGGAGCCTGCTTCTCCCTCCTCCCGTGTCTCTGCCTCTCTCTCTCTCTGTGTCTATCATAAATAAATAAATAAATATTAAAAAAAGAATAGGTACAAGTAATAGAGCAAATAATGAGGGATATATATAGGCTACTATTAGCTTAATAAACCAAATTATGCAATGGGAGAAAAAAAAAAACCTTGTAATTGAAAAGCCCAGAAGTCACCACTGCTTCTGTCATCATCAAAAATTACTGAGGCATTGTTTTTAAAGAAATTAAGCTTTACTGAGGGGAGGGAGGATGTGTTGAAGAGCAATGGAAAACAAGCTTGTAAAGGCAAGGTTTAAAATGTGTGGGTGTTCAGTAACAGAAGACAGAAGCTGGCTTTGTTACTCCCTCCTGAGATGATCTGTCCTACTAAGAACAACTTGATCTTGGGGTTGTGAGTTTGAGCCTTGTGTTGGGTGTAGACATTGCTTATAAAAGAAAATCTTGGGATGCCAGAATCACTGATTGAGTGTCTGCCTTTGGCTCAGGGTGTGATCCTGGAGTCCTGGGTTTGAGTCCCACATCGGCCTCCCCGCAGGGAGCCTGCTTCTCTCTCTGCCTGTGTCTCTGCCTCTCTTTCTCTGTCTCTCATGAATAAATAAATCTTTTTTTAAAAAAAGAAAAAAAATCTTAAAAAGAAGAAACAGCAGCAGCAGCAGAAGAAGAAACCAAGGAATATAAAAGCAAATGGAGAAAGGAAGATTATGGTTGGATAATATTCCATTGCATATATATAAAAGCCACACTTTTTATCCTTTCACTCAATAGACATTTAAGTTGTTTCCATTTTTTCACTATTATGAAGAATGCTGCAATGAACACCAGGAGTGCAGGTGCCTCTTCAAGACCCTAACTTCAATTCCTTTGGATAAATACCTAGAAATGCTATTGCTGGGTCATAGGAGCTGGGGATGGGGATGGAAGATGTTGGTCAAGGGACACAAGGTTTCAGTTATGCAAGATTAATAAGTTTTGGAGTTCTAATGTATAACATGGTGACCATAGGTAACAATACTGTTACCTGGCTAATTAGCTTGATTGTGGTGATTATTTCACAATGCATACATATATCAAATCAGCAAATTGTGCACCTAAAATATATACAATACTTTTTGAAAAAACTGTAGCTGGACATAAACTTCTTTTTATACCAGCCCAAGGAGACTCTGGAATGTACCAGAGCAATCCTTTCTTTTAGGTAGCTTGGACTTTTCATATGCAGGGAGCTGGATCATATGATCTTGTGGTCTTATGTTTCCTACCAAACTAGAACAGCTCAAGGGTATAGTCCATGAGTCTCACAATATAAGCCCACTCTTGGAGACACTTAATAAGCACTGTTGGATACACAAAGAGTAAGATCGCATATGAAAAGCAGAGATACCAGGAAGAATCAAGTACAAAGCAGTAAACAGAGATTTCCCTGACTTTAGTAGTAGATTAACCTTACACAGAAGTCATGTACAGGTGGGTTATTCACAGGGATTATTCAGTCGGTAGAGAGCAGCATCCATGAAACCTGTTAATCACTTTTATCTCACTAATAGTTCCCTGGATCTCAAGTTAGTTCATGATGATGGAGACTGAGGATAGCTGAAGCTGAGGCTAGAAGAACCACAATAAAGTAAGAAGGAATATGACTTCATGGTCTTAGCTATTGTGATGCTTGTAGCACTTTAAAACATTAAGGGAAATTTGACAATGAGGCTGAATAAAAAGGTCCTGCACTTTCGGAAAATAAATTCATAATATTTCATTTCCCACTGAAAATCCATGGTGACATCAGTGTGCATAGATACAACAGTTACTGACTGTACTTTTTCTGGTAGCATAGTAGAGTAGGGGTCAGTGAACCATAGAAAGTAACCTGGAGAGGCCTATGTTCGGTGAAGAAAACAGATTCTTTCTCCGGAGCCTTTAGCTTACACACTCTCCATGACTATTTGAGCACTTGAGACAGGCAAGATTTCAACATATAAATGTTAAAAGAGAAATGCGTGGTTGTTATTAGATCTCACAGGATCAAAACTTGTGATGTTCCGCAAACAACTTTCAGCTGTAGGAGATAGAAGACAAACATTGCATCAGGTTATGATCAGTGATTAAGCAATATGTTTTGAATGAGTAAAAGCAAGAATGAATGAATAAAAGTTCTTCAACAAAAAAAAAATAGGTTTAGATCTGGTTAAAATATGAGTACAGTTGGCAGATGTGGGAGCCATTACTGATCCCAAACTCAGTTCCCCTGGGCAAGATGCTTTCCTTTTAGAGTCTCAATTTCCATCTCTGCAAAATGGGATAATAGCATTTATCTCATTTTCTGTATGTTATTTGAGTTCATAAATTCTGAGAGCACAACAATCTTATCTCTGTGATCTGTGCATATTCAACAACAGCAGCAAACATTTGACTCTCTGGTATACAATTGCCTAAAGAAAAAAATGAAATAATCAAGGAATGAGATAGTGGATGTGGACCATATTTTATAACCTGTTTTATACTATTCAGAGATAGGGTCTCTTTATTGTTTAGAACACAGATATCTGATTAATTTTGTTGAGAAATAGACCAAATTCATTTCTTCATTCACTAAGTCCAAAATGTTAGTTTACTAGGACTGTATAAACATAACCACCAAACAGCTGTGTGTTTGGGGGGCGGGGGGTGCATATTAACATGACCTAAATTCTCACATATCCACCTAGGACTGGCTGGGTGCCCATAGTACATGCTGGCCACAGTGTAGACCAAGGAAGTCATAGGCTTCACCATGACCCAGACCTGAGATCACATCGCAAGATGACCTTGAACACTAAAGCTAGTAAATCTTCTGAACTTCTATTTTGTCATGTATAAAATAATGACCTATTATCTTTTTCATTATAGTATGTGGATAAGTTGAGATAATGTGTTAAGTGTTTAATACAAAATAGGAGATATATATTAGTTTGCTTGTCATTGTGATTACTTTTAGAATTGAGGAATAAAAACCCATTAGAGCAAAACCTATTTTGCCTAATGGGCAAAAAAGCTATAGCTAAGATCAATTTCAGTAGACATTTTGAAGGAAGGGAAAAGAAGATAGAGGAAGAGAGATGAAGGAAGAGAGGAAGGAAGGGAGGAAAGAAGGGAGGGAGAGAGGAAAGAGATGAGGGAGGGAGGGAAGATGCTGACTGGGGAGCAGTTTCCCCTAGACACAGAGATGACACTATGTTGATCTAACCAATGATGTTTAAGCCTTCCCATAAATACCCTGTGTATATAAAGCTTTGAAACAATAGTGTGGGGGCCCTGGAGCCCCTGCAGATACTGCATTATGGCTGAGGATGTGGTCATGTGTTTTTCCATAGGAGCCACCACTTGTCCACAAACATGAACTTTATCTCAGACCTTAACATTTGTGTTTATTTAGAATTCTTTTCAATCTATGCCATGTCTCCTTTCTGAAGCTATTTAATTATCTGCACAGAAAAACTTAGGCAATACTTAGGAGCCAGCAAGGAGAGAATCACTGGCTCGTGGTTTTGGAAAACATCCTGTCCAGTTTCAAGGCCTCAGGTGTCTGCACAGGTAAGGATCTTGCTCCCCTATTTGTAAAGAATCCCAAAGGAAGAGGAGCCACAATCTTTTTCAATCAGCTATTTTAAAAGAAAGCAACCTTCTCTGTCAAGATATCTCATTTTATATCCATTAATCATAGGGACTGTGTTAAAGTACTAGTGCAGAAGAACTAAGAAGAGTTGTTAACTGCCCTCCATCTTCTTTTCTCTTGATGATATGTAAGAAGTTTTTTTAGATGTTTCCATATAGGTTTTATTTGAGTACAGCCTATAAATTACTCAGCTTGTAGTTAAAGTAGGTCTACTAACCAGTGTTTCTACAATTCATTAATTGAATTACACTGGCATCTGGTGGCCAGTTGTGCACCAATTTTGAAGACATTTTTTTTTTTTTTTTTTTTTTTTTTTAGAGAGCTGTTGTCAGAATGTTGTCAAAACAAAATAACATTGTGCAACAAGTAGTAGCTTCTGGTCAGATTGGATTTGAACCCTCTATTCTGGTATCTGCTATCTCTGAATCTTGGCTTTTAACTCTGTAAAGTGCAGATAACAATGCCTACCAAGAACACATGCATTTGGCACACCGAGCACAATCCTGGCACATAGTAGGCTAGTGGGTAGTAATATTAAAGCCATTTGTGTATCCAGATGAAATTCCAATGCCATGTTAGGTGGTCGAACAGAGATTCTTACCTCTCCCCCAGCCAGTCTACCCCCATGGCCTGTCTCAACAGGTGAGAAAACTACTCACAGGTCAGTCACTTTCATTGTCTCCCTGGCACTGAGTTCAGATTTTGGCCATGGCTACAAAACATGAAACAAGTCAGCAGAACTTTGGAAAGATCATCCATAAATCAGACCAATAGCAAGTATTACACAGTGGCAGTTTTTCCCTCATAGAGTCTGAGCCACATCCATGATAACCCACCACCACCCTTGTGTTATTAAAGAAAAATACCTGCCAGATGTGCACATCCCACAAACCTAAATACTCATCAAAAGAATTGGCTGTTTGTGCCAGGCTGTCCATTGCTTAGGAAACACTTGGCCATGTCTGTATGGATCCTGTAAGACCTGGGCTAAGGTTGTTTTCAAGCTCTAAGTAGATGTGAACTTTCACTATTTTAAAAGCACCTCCTTTAGTGAACTGTATGAACTTTGGTCTTTCCCTTCACTTCTATCGTGGGTCGTGTTCATTCACTTAATCATTCAACAACCTCATTCAGCTGCCACAATATGCAACAGTCATCTCACTGTTCCGCAGGACATAGAATAAAAATACACCCAGGGAGGGGCACCTGGGTGGCTCAGTGGTTGAGCACCTGCCTTTGGCTCGGGTTGTGATCCTGGGGTCTTGGGATCAAGCCCTGCATCAGGCTTCCCACAGGGAGACTTTTTTCCCTCTGCCTATGTCTCTGCCTCTCTCTTGAATAATAAATAAAACCTTTAAAAAAAACACCCCCAGGGAACATAAATTTAGGCCAAAATTGCCTCGGAAGCCAGTGCAATTAATAGCAAGCTTTCCCAATCTTGGCACTATGGACATTTTAGGCTGATTAATTTTTTTTTTTAATTTTTATTTTTTTATGATAGTCACAGAGAGAGAGAGAGAGAGGCAGAGACACAGGCAGAGGGAGAAGCAGGCTCCATGCACCGGGAGCCTGATGTGGGATTCGATCCTGGGTCTCCAGGATCGCGCCCTGGGCCAAAGGCAGGCGCTAAACCGCTGTGCCACCCAGGGATCCCTAGGCTGATTAATTTTTGATTCAGGGGCTATCCTGTCATTGTAGGGTGTTTAACAGAATCCCTGGTTTCTTCCCACTATATGCCATCCCTACTTCTGAGTTATAACAACCAAAAATGCTTTCAGCCATCGACAAATGTCCCTGAGTAATGGGGGGAATCAGTCCTGGTTGACAAACTCTGTATTAGGGTGGTTCTCAAACATTAGCAAATATCGGACCAACTGCAGGGCTTGTTAAAAACAGTTCTGGGTGTTATTCTGTATGTTGGCAAATTGAACACCATAAAAAATAAATTTATTATGAAAAAATAAATAAATAAAAAATAAAAACAGTTCTGAGCCACCACCCAGTGTTTCTGATTTGATAAATCTGTGTGGGGACTGTGATTTTTGCATTTTGAAGAAGCAGCTGATGCTGCTGATCCAGGGACCATGTTCTGATCTAAGGAGATATAGGCATCAACAGTTGGCATATCTGCCATTCCTCTGTTCGTGAAATCTGTAGTCAGTGATGTCTGGATTTGTCTGTAGATTAGAATCACCTGGAAACCTTTTTGGCCTTCCGAAGACCTGGCCATATCATAGACCAATTAAATCACTAATTCTGAAGATGAGGCACATACATTAGTAGTTTCTGAAGGTCCTTAGATAATTCTGATGTGCAGATTTGAGGACCAAATCTAAATGCCATCACTTCATCTGGGATTTGAAGTTTAGGGGCTAAGTAACATGTCTTCCCAGCATACATATCCTGTAAATCTCAAAAAAATAGTTACATTGTAAGAACTCATCTATGAAAGACTGCAATCCTAGTCTCTGTGGGTAAGAAAATAGGGCAAACTCAGTTATAAAAGCTTAGCAGTCACAGCATTCTGAAGTGGGTAAAGGGGTGCTAGGAAGAGGCAACAACAGCTCACCCTCTTTGCAGTGAAGGTGGTTAAGGCATGCTGTGGAAAACAGAGCTCTCAGGGGAAAACAGGAAGCTTTCAGAGGTGCCTTGCTGAAATGAGATGGATGTATGGCCTCAGCTTTCACAGCCTTCCGTGTGGACTTCCCAAGGGACTCTTTCAGTTTCTGAGCTACAACTTGGAGCCCAGAAAGGACATGGAAGAAAGAAAAAAGTCAACAAGAGGCTGAACCTCCTGATGGAGACTGCACATTGGGACAATGTGAGGTGAGTAAGGGAAAGATGGGAGGTCAAGAGATAGGGAAATAATTTAAAATCCTCACCCCCATTCATGCAGCCCAATGTTTAACCATGGGCAATTCCACAATTTCTTTTTTTTAAGATTTTATTTACTTATTCATGAGAGACATAGAAAGAGAGGCAGAGACGCAGGCAGAGGGAGAAGCAGGCTCCCTGAGGGGAGCCCGATACGGTACTCGATCCCAGGACTCCGGGATCATGACCTGAGCCAAATGCAGACACCCAACCACCAAGCCACCTGGGTACCCCTAATTCCACAACTTCTATCAAATTTTCCAGCATTGAAAATATCTGACAGTTGTTTGATTTTTGGTTTTTGTTTTTCAACACTATTTTTCTCCATAAATGAGATATCTTGAATTATAAAAACCAAGCCTGTGTTTTATTTTAAAAAGAAAAAAAAACAGTTAAACTCTAGGGGAATAGGAAAAAAAAATCATACCAGTACAGAAAATTCATGGGAGAGAGAATTAAGATTAGGTGTTGGCATACCTGACAACATAAAATGTATTGTTTACATCGAGGATTCCTTTTTTAATTCATTCTAGTGTATGTTTAATACCTAGAGGGTACCAGTTCAGATCTAGGCAAGTAGAGATGGCAGTAATAGAAAAAATATATCCTCTTCCCCCAGTGACCAATCTGAAAGAAAAAGAATCACCCTAAGTAATTATTCTGAGACACACACATGCACACACATGTACCTCAAACATGGCTATGCAGATGTGTGTGTGTTAATACTGAGAAACTGCCACAAAGGGAGAAATTGGTAGTGTCAGGACAATCAATAATTTCTAGGAACAGTTACTTATGCACAGCCCCCACCAAAGGGGTGTTGAATCCAGTTGGCAATACCAAAAGACAGCCACAGAGGTAATAGCGTTTATGTGGGCAAGGTTGCGTTTCTTTCATCTATTCACCACACACATCCCATAAGCATTGACCAGAGACCATGCAAACTCCTTTCTGTGGAGAAATATAAAAGAAGGAAAGGACAGAGTCCTTAGTCATAAGAATACCCAGTCGAAGTAGGGAGATCCAGTGGAAGAGCACCATCACAACAAACACAAGGTTTCTGAGAACAAAACTTGTAGAAGGGGAGTCTCCAAGGGGGAGGGACTAGGAGCTCTTTGCAGGTGGGTAAAATTGTTGATTGTATGATTATTTTGCAAAACTAATTTGCTTAAGTGACAAAGGGAAGTGTTCTAATACTTATTGAACCTATTATGCAAAAGGTATTCTTTTCTTATTCAATAGCAAGTATCATGACCCATTTAATATAGAGAGATAAGCAGAGGCTCAGGGTTATTAAAATGAGTTATTAAAGTGGTAAGAGTTGTGATGTTATCAGCAGCTGACAAACACCATATGCCTCCTGCCTGCCTGTACCCTAAGCATCCTACACGTATTATTAACCATTTAACGCTCCCAACCAGGGATCCCTTTTTCTAACTTTTTAAGATGGAAACTTTGATCATTGGTTTTCAGTCTTTCCTCTTTTTTAACACACGCATTTTGCATTATAACTTCCCCTCTGAGCACTGCTTTGGCTGCATGCTATATCTTTTATAGTATTTTTTCAACATGAAATAATGCCAAACCTACAAAAATTTGCAAGAGTATTAAGAAGAACTCCCACAGCCTCTGTGCCAGCTTACTTGTTGCCCTTTGCTGTTCTCATCCATCACCTTCTCTCAAACTCAGAGTGGATGCTTCTGAGCCCTTGATAAGTTGGTTTCCTTCCTCCCTACAGTGAGGCTTGGCAGGAGACAAGTAGAGGGCCCTGGAACCACTCCTCTACCATCGGCTTTGTCCTCACAAGTCTTTTCAATGACAGTCCAATGCACCTGTTCCTCTTCAGCATGGTTGTGGTAGTCTACACACTAGCGATGGCTGGCAACACTGCCATGGTCCTCTTGATCTGGGCTGATGCCCGGCTCCACACACCCATGTATTTCCTCCTCAGCCAGTTGTCTTTCCTGGACATCTTCTTCACCTCAGTCACCGTCCCCAAGATGATAGCAGGCTTCCTCTTTGGCTGGACTAGCATCTCATTTGTGGGCTGTGGGGCACAAATGTTTTTCTTCATGTTCCTTGGGGCCGCTGAATGCCTCCTGCTGGCCCTCATGGCCTATGACCGCTACGTGGCCATCTGCAACCCTCTGCGCTACCCATCACTCATGAGCCACCAGACCTGTCTGCTCATGGTGGCTGCCTCCTGGCTGGGTGGATCCATCAATGCCTCCGTCCAGACAGCATTGACCCTACAGTTCCCCTATTGTGGCTCAAGGAAGATTGCACACTTTTTCTGTGAGGTGCCTTCGCTGCTGAGGCTGGCCTGTGCTGACACAGCAGCCTATGAGCAAGTGCTCTTTGTGACAGGTGTTGTGGTCCTTCTGCTGCCCATTGCCTTCATCACCACCTCCTATGCCCTCATTCTGGCAGCAGTGCTTGGGATGCACTCCGTGGAGGGGCGTCAGAAGGCCCTAGCCACCTGCTCCTCCCACTTAACAGTTGTCAACCTCTTCTATGGGCCTCTTGTGTATACCTATATGTTACCTGCATCTTACCACTCTCCTGGCCAGGATGATGTAGTGTCTATCTTTTATACAGTCCTCACACCCATGCTGAACCCTGTCATCTACAGCCTCAGGAACAAGGAAGTGACAGGAGCAATGAAGAAGGTCATAGGGAAGTGTAGGGTGGGTAGGACTGCTTAAGACTCAGAGAGGGGTCCTCCTCCTCTAGGATGTCCCTGTGGCTCCAGGAGCCCATGGTAGGATTTTCTTCTGAGAAGAGAAGTCAAGAGTAGAATAGCCACCTATGGCTATTTCCCCAAACTTCTCCTTCCTCTCCTCCAGCTGCACTGGCCCTCTTGTTATTGGTCAGAATTCCTAAGCACAATTCTAGCTTGTGGTCCTTCGCACATGGTTCCTGATGCCTGGGTGCTTTCCTCCACATTTTTGCATGGCTTTCTCCTGCACTGCATTTAGGAACTTTCAAATGTGATCATATCAGAGATGCCTGCACTGGCCACCCTTTCCAAAATGGAAAGATGCCTTTCCAGAAATGCCTTCAATTCATTCCGTCATCTCTTTCATGTTTCTTAATTCAAGGTTTCTTTTACCCTTTAGAATATGAAAAACATGGCCTTGACTTTAATATTGTACCCTCATCAATAAATATTCATTGAATAAATGGACAAGCCCAAAGAACATTTATTACCTAATCTCAACAGCATTGGCACTGTTGTTAGTTCCTCCTTGAAAATCTTTCTTCTTTGGTAGTGACATCACATTTCTGGTTTTTCTCCTATTCTGGCCCACTCCTTCCCATTAAGTGATAAATGAATTAAAACCTAGTGCTAGACCACAGGTTTTCTTTTCTCAGTCCAGTCTCTTAAATCACTCTCATTCATGGTACACCAAATTCTGTCACACATATTATAGGCCATGAGATGTCTCCTCCAAGCTCTTCACCACCCAACTCCACCTCAATACCCACACTGGATGTTCCAGAGGCATCTCAAATTCATCATGCCAACAAACAAAGTCATGATATCCCCTCCAGGGCTGGTAACTGAGTGACTGCTTCATCAGGTCAGTAGGTCTCTGTCACCACCTATATATCTCATCCCTCACCAAATCCTGTCCATTTGACTGTCACTGCTTACCTTTCCATGAGATTCAATCCTTATAGTTGCAACTACCACTCTCATAGTCAAAGATACACTCATTCTTTACTTGGATGATGCTGGAATTTCCAAACGGGGCTCCCGGCCCTCATTCTCATCCCACCTCATATACACAACTACAGCTTGTTTTTCCAAGATGTGTGCCTACACACAAATCTAATCACATGCAACCTACTCCACTCCTTAACTTCCCCTTAAATCCCTTTAGCAATTCTTATTGCTTTTACATACTTCACCATTTAACATAGAAGGCAGCAGAGAGGGAGGAAAGAACAGTCCCTGATTGCAGTCTTGTATCTCTAAGCTAGACCATACTTTATCATTCCAAGTGTTTGATTATAGAAAGCAACCATCAGGGACACTTGGGTGGCTCCGTGGTTGGGCGTCTGCCTTTGGCTCAGGTTGTGATCCCAGTTTAGGGATCAAGTCCCATATTGGGCTTCCTGTGAGGAGACTGCTTCTCCCTCTGCCTGTGTCTCTGCCTCTCTCTCTCTCTCTCTCTCTCTCTCTCTCTGTGTGTGTGTGTCACTCATGAATAAA
Source organism: Canis lupus baileyi (assembly GCF_048164855.1). Lineage (NCBI taxonomy): Eukaryota > Metazoa > Chordata > Mammalia > Carnivora > Canidae > Canis > Canis lupus. The sequence continues at coordinate 48,929,479 of NC_132852.1, read as the reverse complement.
AAAAAAAAAAAAAAAGAATGCAGCCATCATAAGAGATGCCAAAATCACTTTCTGTTTTCTTAAGACATCACTAAAAGTCTTCAGAGGCCGAAAGTCATCCTTAAAGTTCAATCTGCATCCCTTTTACTGCAGCTGGATTAATTTCTTTAAATTGGTGGCTCAATGGTTAAGCATCTGCCTTCGACCCAGGTCATGATCCTGAGGTCCTGGGATGAAGTTCTGCTTCAGGCTCCCCACAGGGAGCCTGCTTCTCCCTCTGCCTATGTCTCTGCTTCTCTCTCTGTGTCTCGCATGAATAAATAAATAAAACCTTTAATAATAATAAAATAATAATAATAATTTCTCTAAATTGACTCTTCATAAAAATCAAGAACAGCAAAGAGATTTGCACTCTCACCCAAACATTTCTACCACATTTTCTCTTCAAAAAAGGAATTTACTCAGGGAGGAGTGACTTCTATTCCAAGAGTGACTCGTTATCACTTACCCAAATAAAACAGAAAACCATAATTTGCAATTAGTAATGCATCTGACCTTCATGCCCATTAAACAGGTGGGCAAGCTTTGAAAACTGACATGTAGGAGATAAGCTGCCTGTTCATCCGTTCTTGTGATACACAGAGCCAGTTGTTCCCTAATATCCAATTTTGCCTTCTTTTAAAATATACTTAATTTTAACTGAGAGAAAAAAATACTCTATTTTAACTGAAGTAAATATATTTCCCAATCACCAATGCAGCTAGGTATGGCTATGTACCCAAGCTGTAAAGTGAACTACAAGCATAAATGTATGCTTCCTTCCATCACTGTCCTTAGAAATCAGGGTGGGATCACACTCTTCATTTCACCACTATTTCCTATTAGCTGACATGTAGTCATGACCACCAGAGCTTCTGCAGATGTCTTGTACAAAAGATAAAAGCCAGCAGATGAAGAGGGCAAATTAACAATATAGAAGGAAACTGAGTTCGTGAAATTGTGGAGCTAATCGACTATTTTGTTTTTGGCACTTACAGTGAACCTAATCTAATGTCCTTTCACAAAACAAACATGACAGGAAGAGAACAGGCCCTTTTTGTGGCACAAGAGAATTTACTGTGTGGCTCCAGATTGCTGGAATGCTGGAAAAAGCTTGCTGAAAAGTAGGTTCAAGTGGACCCAAGGAGGCACACATCACAGTGCAACATGGAGACTATAAAATCAGTAGCTCTGAGAATGTGATCCACACACAGAAAAAATGACAAACTCCAATTAGATCTGGAACTTACTTAAGAAACTCATAATTTCCAATTTATAATGTAAGCCACAATTTATTTTCTTTATTTTACTAGAACCTAAAACCATGAAAATGGAAGGATTCTAAAGCTGAGTTATGAGGGGACAAGTGACATGGTGAAGCTTAGCTCTATTAGACATGAAAGATACCAAATGAAGTGGGGAAGCTCAAAGCTAAATTTCAGGAACAATGAGGGCAGACTCTAGCATTGTAGAAAACATTTTTGCCTGAGAAGATGATGGAAGAAGGATAGTGACAACTCAGGAGAAAATGACAAAAGTACCTAACAGTTACCAAATCCTTCCTGAGACAAGCAATGTTAACTGCTAATGGATTGCAAACTTGCCCATCATTTACTCCTACCCTTATCAAAAGTTTTCTTTTATGCTCCCTGTGTGAAATCTCCCCTTCGGAATATACTTTCGAATTTCTGAGTGCAGTTGATGAGACAATGGGACAAATACAAGTTGTCTGTACACATTCTCTTTACAGCCAGATTTTCTACATGCACTTAATAAGGCAAGACCTACCTAGGGCTGAACTTTTGTCTGTTTTTTTTTTTTCATTAATTATCTTCAATTGGGATCATCCTGGATCATAGGAGGTAATAGATTATTATTGAATTAGTTCAAATTATCTGGCCAGTTTTTATCTTTTTAAAGACTAGATTGGAGCTAATTCTGAATTACAAACTCCAATATAACACATATTCTATAAATATACAATCTAAAAGCACTTTGCTGCTATGAAAAATAATTTGTGGCTCCTCACAAAGGTAAACTTAGAATTGCTTTATAACTCAGCAAGTCCATTCTTGGATATATATCCAAAATAACTGAAAAGAAGTGTGTCAGACAAAAACTTGTACATCTATGCTTCATCATAAGTCCTATACTGTGAAATACATTTCGTGTGAAAGCACAGATAAGTCTGTAATCTCATTTTCCTAGTATATTCTTTAATTTCTCCTCTAAGCACACCCTGGTAAATTATAAAGTGGCTAAATCTTATAGTCTATGCATAAATCTATATCCATTTTATTTTTTTTATATATCCATTTCCATATCCATATTTATATCTCTATTCTGCCACCTTTGGAGTGATAGAATTACAAAATTTTGAAAATCATACAGAATTGTATTAGTTGCATGCATAAAGCTTACAGTAGCTCAAAGCAAAGAAACTTTTGAAAGGTAAAGAAGAGCATTACATAATGATACAGTGGTCAATTGCCAAGAAAAAAATAATTCTTAACATGTATGTGCCTAAGAGCATTAAGCCATATGAAACAATAATAATTTTCCCAAATTATTGTCAGACCCCAAACCATAGAACCAGGAAGATCAAGTAAGATAGAGACCATAAACATAAAATGAAAGTTAAAGAAAAAAATCTTGAATCAAGACAGAGGAACAAAGGTAGAAAAACACTACTGATAGAGGAGCAAAGAATTATATCTGACTTTTGTTTAGAAACAATGCAAGCAAGAAAGTAATGGAATGAAATATTTAGTATTGGTGCAGGGGAAACTGGCATAAAAACAGACACAGAGAACCTAGAATTCTGTACCCTGTGAAATTATCCTTCAAAAATGAAAAAGAAATAATTTTATAGGTAAACAAAATTGAAGGAATTTGCTGCTAGTAAACCTGAGTTGCAAGAAATGCTTAAAGAAGTTCTGCAGAGAGAAGGAAAATTACATAGGCCAGTAACAGATCTACACAAGCCAAGCAAGAGTACCAGAGAATACATAAGTAAAGGTAAAATCAACATTTGTGTATTTCTTATTCTTAATTGTTCTAACAAATAAGTGTTTCTTCAAAATAATATAGCAACAATGTATTTATGTATGTACTTATATATACACATAAATGTTTATGCATGCTTATGTATAAGTAAAATGCACATCAGAAATGGTAAAAGGAGTGGATAGAAGGAATTAGAAATATTTTGTTATTATATTGGTATTTTCACTACCCATGAATTGTTACAGTGTTATTTGAAGTGAACTTTGCATAATTTATATAATAAACATTATATGAGTATATTGTAAACTCTAGAACAACCTCTTTAAAAGGTTTTTAAAAACTGACGTGATGAGAAGGAAGAAAAAAGAAATCATATAAAATATTCAATTAAAATTACAAAATGTGGGAAAAAAAGAGTGAAAGACAAAAATAGAAACAACAAACTAGGGAAAAAATAGTGGTAACCAAAATGTTAGATATAATGACATAATGATACAGTGATCAATTTTCACCAAGTAAATAATATATAATAAATCAATAAACTATATCAATAATTATTTAAATGTCAATGACTTAAATATGCCAATTAAAAAATGGGGATTGTCTCCTAAAATTTGTTGGGAACCACAAAAGAGCCTGAATAGCCAAAGCAAACTTGAAGAAAAAAAAAAAAAAAAAAGCAGAGCAGGAGGCATCACAATTCCAGACTTCAAGTTATATCACAAAGCTGTTGTGATCAAGACAGTATGATACTGGCACAAAAATATATAGATACATGGAACAGAATAGAAAATCTAGAAATGAAAAAAAAAGAAAATCTAGAAATGGACCACAACTATATGGTCAACTAATATTCATAAAAGTAGGAAAGAATATCCAATGGGAAACAGTCTCTTCAACAAGTTGGGAAAACTGAACAGCCACATGCAAAAGAATTAAACTGAACCACTTTATTACACCATACACAAAAATAAATTAAAAATGGATAAATGACTTAAATGTGAGACAGGGAACCATCAAAATCCTAGAGGAGAACATAGGCAGTAGCCTCTTTGACATTGGCTCTAGCAATGTCTGACTAGACACATCTCCTGAGGCAAGGCAAACAAAAGCAAAAATAAACCATTGGGACTTCATCAAAATAAAAAGCTTCTGTATGGTAAAGAAAACCATCAACAAAATTAAAAGGCAGCCTATGGGATGGAAGAAGGTATTTATTTGCAAATGACATATCTGATAAAGGGTTAGTTTCCAAAATCTAATAAAGAACTTGTCGGACTCAACACCCCAAAAATAAATAATCTAGTTAAATGGGCAGAAGACATGAATAGACATTTTTCCAAAGACATAAGGATGTCCAACAGACACTTAAGTGCTCAGCATCACTCATTATCAGGGAAATGCAAATCTAAGGACAATGAGATATCACGACACATCAGTGAGAATGGCTAAAATTAACAACTCAGGAAACAACAGGTGTTGGCAAGGATGTAGAGAAATGGCTACCCTCTTACGTTGTTAGTGGGAATGCAAACTGGTGCAGCCACTCTGGAAAACAGTATGGAGTTTCCTCAAAAAGTTAAAAATAGAACTACCCTACAACCCAACAATTGCATGACTAGGTATTTATCCAAGGCGTACAAAAATACAGATTCAAAGGGGCACATGTGCCTTAATCTTAGATAATGGCAGTATTATCTACAATAGCCAAATTATGGAAACAGCCCAAATGTCCATTTGGGTTGAATAAATAAAGAAGATGTGAGATTATATATATAGATATAGATATATTCCATTATATGTATAATGGAATATTATTCAGATAAAAAAAAGAAATCTTGCCATTTGCAGTGACGTGCATGTAGCTAGAGTGTATTATGCTAAGTGAAAATATCAGTCAGAGAAATACAAACACCATATGATTTCACTCATACATGAAATTTAAGCAACAAATAAATGATCATAAGGGGAAAAAGAGAGGCAAACCAAGAAACAGATTCTTAACTGTAGGGAACAAACTGATGGTCACTGGAGAGGAGTGGGGGTGGGTTAAATAGGTTTTGAGGATTAAGGAATACAATTATGATGAGCACAGGATGTTTAATGGAAGTTTTGAATAACTAAAATGTACACTTGAAACTGAACATAGAAATTGTCAGAGTGGATCAAAAACAAGACCCCAGGATGCCTGGGTGGCTCAGTGGTTAAGCGTCTGCCTTGGACTCAGGGCATGATCCTGGAGTTCTGGGATTAAGTCCCACATGGGGCTTCTCACAAGGGAGCCTGCTTCTCCCTCTGCCCATGTCTGTCATGAATAAAAACAAAAACAAAAACACACATACACACACAAAAAAAACCCCAAGACCTTACTAATGTGTAGTCTGCAAGAAATTTACTTTAAACATAAAAACGTATAAATTAGGGGCACCTCTATGGCTCAGTTGGTTAAGCCTCCAACTCTCAATCTCAGCTCAGGTCTTGATCTCAGGGTTGCGAGTTCAAGCCCCACATTGGGTTCCACGCTGGGCATGGAGCCTACATACATGTAATATATGTACCATGCTATAACCAATCAAAGAAAACAGAAATAGCAAAATTAATTTCAGACAATTAGACTTCATAGCAAGTGTTATCAGGAATAAAGAGAGGCATTACATAGTGATAAGGGGGCCAATTCTCCAAGCAGACATGGCAATCTTTAACATGTATGTGTCTAAGAACACAGTGTCAAAATACATGAGAAAGACTGATAGAACAGCATGGATAAATATTTGAATCCACCGTTATCATTGATTATTTTAACACTAGTCTATCAGAAATAGAGGCAGAAAATCACTAAGGACGTGGCTGACCTCAACAATACCATTAGCCAAATATAATTGGCATCTATAGACTGCTTTCTCCTACCAGAGCAGAATACAGATTCTTCTCAAGCTCACACAGAACATTCACCAAGATAGACCACATTCTTGATCATAAAACACACCTTAACAAATTTAAAAGAAAAGAAATCATATGAAGTCTGCTTTGAGACTATAATGAAATTAAACTAGAAATCAATAATAGATAACTGAAAAATCCCAAAATATGTGGAGATTAAAAAACACACTTCTAATTATCAAAGAAATCTCAAGATAAACTATATATATATATATATAAAACTAAGTGAAAATGTAACACAATTTGTCAAAACCTGTGGGATACAGAAAAAGCAGATCTTATTAGAAAATTTTATGGCACTAAATGCATATATTAGACAATAAGGAAGATCTAAAAATCAATAATACAAGTGTCCATCTTAGTAAACTAGACAAAGAAAAGCAAATTAAATCTAAAGTAAGCATTGGAAAAGGAAGGAGATAGATATAGATCTTTTGATATGTAGATGATAGATCTATAGACATATCACATATCAAGATCTAGATAGATGATAGATAAATAAATAGATAACTGGATAGATAACAGGTAGACGGTACATACATACATGATAGAGATAGAGTTCTAGAAAGATATAGATCTATCTCTAGATACAGATGTAAATATATCATATAAATATGTCACATATATATAGTGATAAATAAATGATAGATAGATGATACATGCATACACCTATGATAGAGATGAAGGGCTCTTGGGGGTCCATCTGTCATGAGCACGCTATGAAGGCGAGTAATGTCTTTCTACAACGTCAGCTTTATTCACGCATAAAGCAAAGTTAAGTCACAATTATAAAGCAGGTTCAGGATTCCAACCTCAATGACAAAAAGCTTCTTACACACAAAAGCAGGACAGAAGACAAGCCACACAACAAACAAGATAACAGAAGGGTGCAGGAAGTTAATGAACCAAACACAAAGTCAGTCTGTGGGCACCCAGTTGAGATAAGGCCTTAGTCTGGTCTGGGCCAGCTCTTGGCATTTACTGCGTCCAACGTTCATGCAACAAAGGATCTCAGTTCTGTTTGGAGATCAACTGGTCAGAGCCTTCAGCGGCAGTTGCCTTTTTGAAGTGGTCAGACATAGAGGGGTCAGGTCTAAAGACTCTGATACTTTGCTGCCAAAATACTTCCCTTTTTAAAGGTATTTAATGAGTTTTGGGTCTCTGCAGACCTCCTCTGGTTCTGCTTGTTATCAGTTCTGGGGTGTCAGCTGATGCTGGTCCTGGTGATATCTCCTAGGTGCAATACCTTAACTGCTTGCATCATTGCTTGACACAGGCCCTTGCTTGACAAAGGTTCCTGCGTGACATGAGAGAGTCCATTTTGCTCTCTACACTCAGATTTGTTGGGGAACTGGGAATAGAAGTTAGGATGACAGAGTTAAGAGAAGACACAATCAATGGGACAAGTGGAGCCAGTCATCATACTCTTGAACCATAGTCCATGTAATGCTGAGATACCATGTTGGAGTGAGGAAGCTCCCTGTCCCTTGATATGAGGGTAAACCCATCAGGCTCCTACTAGAGTTGGAGGCTGGACTGGCACTGACCCTCCTGTGCCCCCATTACCCTAATTGTGATCAGTCATTCTCAATAAATCATTTAATTCCACTCTTACTAGGTAGGTTCACCCAAAATGTATCTATTCATTCTCTTCATTTTAATACATATAGAGTTTCCACTCACAGAATGCTAATCTAGAAAGAGGCTCTTTTCAGTTACAGTAGCTATTAGCCATATGTGACTAGTGCTTCTGAGGACCTGGTATTTTATTTTCTTTTAATTACTTTAAACTTGGAGAGGAGGGGCAAGACGGCGGAAGAGTAGGGTCCCCAAATCACCTGTCCCCACCAAATTACCTACATAACCTTCAAATCATCCTGAAAATCTACGAAATCGGCCTGAGATTTAAAGAGAGACCAGCTGGAACGCTACAGTGAGAAGAGTTCGCGCTTCTATCAAGGTAGGAAGACGGGGAAAAAGAAATAAAGAAACAAAAGGCCTCCAAGGGGGAGGGGCCCCGCGAGGAGCCGGGCTGAGGCCGGAGCAAGTGTCCCCAGGACAGGAGAGCCCCGTCCCGGAGAAGCAGGAGCTGCAGCAACCTCCCCGGGCGGAAAGGGGCTCGCAGGGAGTTGGAGCAGGACCCAGGAGGGCGGGGATGCCCTGGGGCTCCCGGGGACACTAACAGACACCTGCGCCCGGGAGAGTGCGCCGAGCTCCCTAAGGGCTGCAGCGCGCACGGCGGGACCCGGAGCAGCTCGGAGCGGAGGCGGGGGGGGGGGGAAGGGGGGTGCTCGGGCGGCGGCTCCGCGGAGGGGGCTGCGGGGCGGGAACAGCTCGGGGGGCTCGGGGGCGGCTCCGCGGAGGGGGCTGCGGGGCGGGAGCGAATCCAACAGCGCAGGCCCGGGAGCCCAGGGCGCCGGGACACAGCCCAGGATCCGGCCTCCCCCCGGGGACAGGCAGAGGCCGGGAGGGCCCAGGACAGCGAGGACGCTCCTGCCCCAGCTGAGCACATCAGCGGCCCCGCCCCGGAGCCTCCAGGCCCTGCAGACGGAGAGCTCCGGAGTTCCTACGGGGGCTGACTCCAGGGCTCCAGATCTGCCCCCCGCCCCCCCACTGCGGTTGTTCCTCCTGGGGCTTCACGGGGTAAACAACCCCCACTGAGCCCTGCACCAGGCAGGGGCAGAGCAGCTCCCCCAAGTGCTAACACCTGAAAATCAGCACAACAGGCCCCTCCCCCAGAAGACCAGCTAGACGGACAAGTTCCAGGGGAAGTCAAGGGACTTAAAGTACACAGAATCAGAAGATACTCCCCCGTGTTTTTTGGTTTTTTTGTTTGTTTGTTTGTTTTTTGTTTTGTTTTGTTTTGTTTTTTTTTTTTGCTTTTTGATTTCTGTTTGCTTCCCCCACCCTTTTTTTCCTTTCTTTCTTTTTCTTTCTCTTTTTTCTTTTTTTCTTCCTTTTTTCTTTTTTCTTTTTCTCTTTTCTTTCCTTCTTTCACTCCTCTCTTTTTCTCCTTTTCCCAGTACAACTTGTTTTTGGCCACTCTGCACTGAGCAAAATGACTAGAAGGAAAACCTCACCTCAAAAGAAAGAATCAGAAACAGTCCTCTCTCCCACAGAGTTACAAAATCTGGATTACAATTCAATGTCAGAAAGCCAATTCAGAAGCACTATTATACAACTACTGGTGGCTCTAGAAAAAAGCATAAAGGACTCAAGAGACTTCATGACTGCAGAATTTAGATCCAATCAGGCAGAAATTAAAAATCAATTGAATGAGATGCAGTCCAAACTAGAAGTCCTAACGACGAGGGTTGAGGTGGAAGAACGATTGAGTGACATAGAAGACAAGTTGATGGCAAAGAGGGAAACTGAGGAAAAAAGAGACAAACAATTAAAACACCATGAAGACAGATTAAGGGAAATAAACGACAGCCTGAGGAAGAAAAACCTATGTTTAATTGGGGTTCCCGAGGGCGCCAAAAGGGACAGAGAGCCAGAATATGTATTTGAACAAATCATAGCTGAAAACTTTCCTAATCTGGGAAGAGAAACAGGCATTCAGATCCAGGAAATAGAGAGATCCCCCCTAAAATCAATAAAAACCGTTCAACACCTTGACATTTAATAGTGAAGCTTGCAAATTCCAAAGATAAAGAGATGATCCTTAAAGCAGCAAGAGACAAGAAATCCCTGACTTTTATGGGGAGGAGTATTAGGGTAACAGCAGACCTCTCCACAGAGACCTGGCAGGCCAGAAAGGGCTGGCAGGATATATTCAGGGTCCTAAATGAGAAGAACATGCAACCAAGAATACTTTATCCAGCAAGGCTCTCATTCAAAATGGAAGGAGAGATAAAGAGCTTCCAAGACAGGCAGCAACTGAAAGAATATGTGACCTCCAAACCAGCTCTGCAAGAAATTTTAAGGGGGACTCTTAAAATTCCCCTTTAAGAAGAAGTTCAGTGGAACAATCCACAAAAACAAGGACTGAATAGATATCATGATGACACTAAACTCATATCTTTCAATAGTAACTCTGAACGTGAACGGGCTTAATGACCCCATCCAAAGGCCCAGGGTTTCAGACTGGATAAAAAAGCAGGACCCATCTATTTGCTGTCTACAAGAGACTCATTTTAGACAGAAGGACACCTACAGCCTGAAAATAAAAGGTTGGAGAACCATTTACCATTAAAATGGTCCTCAAAAGAAAGCAGGGGTAGCCATCCTTATATCAGATAAACTAAAATTTACCCCGAAGACTATAGTGAGAGATGAAGGGGGACACTATCTCATACTTAAAGGATCTATCCAACAAGAGGACTTAACAATCCTCAATATATATGCCCCGAATGTGGGAGCTCCCAAATATTTAAATCAATTAATAACCAAAGTGAAGAAATACTTAGATAATAATACACTTATACTTGGTGACTTCAATCTAGCTCTTTCTACCCTCAATAGGTCTTCTAAGCACAACATCTCCAAAGAAACGAGAGCTTTAAATGATACACTGGACCAGATGGATTTCAGAGATATCTACAGAACTTTACATCCAAACTCAACTGAATACACATTCTTCTCAAGTGCACATGAAACTTTCTCCAGAATAGACCACATACCGGGTCACAAATCGGGTCTGAACCGAAACCGAAAGATTGGGATCGTCCCCTGCATATTCTCAGACCATAATGCCTTGAAATTAGAATTAAATCACAACAAGAAGTTTGGAAGGACCTCAAACACGTGGAGGTTAAGGACCATCCTGCTAAAAGATGAAAGGGTCAACCAGGAAATTAAGGTAGAATTAAAAAGATTCATGGAGGAATCCCTGGGTGGCCCAGCGGTTTAGCACCTGCATTTGGCCCAGGGCGCGATCCTGGAGACCCAGGATTGAATCCCACGTCGGGCTCCCAGTGCATGGAGCCTGCTTCTCCCTCTGCCTATGTCTCTGCCTCTCTCTCTCTCTCTCTCTCTTTCTCTGACTATCATAAATAAATAAAAAATTTTTTTAAAGTTAAAAAAAAAAAATTCATGGAAACTAATGAGAATGAAGATACAACCGTTCAAAATCTTTGGGATGCAGCAAAAGCAGTCCTAAGGGGGAAATACATCGCAATACAAGCATCCATTCAAAAACTGGAAAGAACTCAAATACAAAAGCTAATCTTACACCTAAAGGAGCTAGAGACAAAACAGCAAATAGATCCTACACCCATCAGAAGAAGAGAGTTAATTAAGATTCGAGAAGAACTCAACGAAATCGAGACCAGAAGAACTGTGGAAAGATCAACAGAACCAGGAGTTGGTTCTTTGAAAGAATTAATAAGATAGATAAACCATTAGCCAGCCTTATTAAAAATAAGAGAGAGAAGACTCAAATTAATAAAATCATGAATGAGAAAGGAGAGATCACTACCAACACCAAAGAAATACAAACGATTTTAAAAACATATTATGAACAGCTATACGCCAATAAATTAGGCAATCTAGAAGAAATGGACGCATTCCTGGAAAGCCACAAACTACCAAAACTGGAACAGGAAGAAATAGAAAACCCGAACAGGCCAATAACCAGGGAGGAAATTGAAGCAGTCATCAAAAACCTCCCAAGACACAAGAGTCGGCCAGATGGCTTCCCAGGGGAATTCTATCAAACATTTAAAGAAGAAATCATACCTATTCTACTAAGCTGTTTGGAAAGATAGAAAGAGATGGAGTACTTCCAAATTCATTCTATGAGTCCAGCATCACCTTAATTCCAAAACCAGACAAAAACCCCACCAAAAAGGAGAATTACAGAGCAATATCCCTGATGAACATGGATGCAAAAATTCTCAACAAGATACGAGCCAATAGGATCCAACAGCACATTAAGAAAATTATTCACCATGACTAAGTAGGACTTATTCCTGGGACACAAGGCTGGTTCAACACTTGTAAAACAATCAGTGTGATTCATCATATCAGCAAGAGAAAAACCAAGAACCATATGATCCGGGATCCCTGGGTGGCGCAGCGGTTTGACACCTGCCTTTGGCCCTGGGCGCGATCCTTGAGACCCGGGATCGAATCCCACGTCGGGCTCCCAGTGCATGGAGCCTGCTTCTCCTTCTGCCTATGTCTCTGCCTCTCTCTCTCTCTGTGTGTGACTATCATAAATTAAAAAAAAAAAAGAACCATATGATCCTCTCATTGGATGCAGAGAAAGCATTTGACAAAATACAGCATCCATTCCTGATCAAAACTCTTCAGAGTGTAGGGATAGAGGGAACATTCCTCGACATCTTAAAAGCCATCTATGAAAAGCCCACAGCAAATATCATTCTCAAAGGGGAAGCACTGGGAGCCTTTCCCCTAAGATCAGGAACAAGACAGGGATGTCCACTCTCACCACTGCTATTCAACATAGTACTGGAAGTCCTAGCCTCAGCAATCAGATAACGAAAAGACATTAAAGGCATTCAAATTAGCAAAGAAGTCAAACTCTCCCTCTTCGCCGATGACATGATACTCTACATAGAAAACCCAAAAGCCTCCATCCCCAGATTGCTAGAACTCATACAGCAATTTGGTAGCGTGGCAGGATACAAAATCAATGCCCAGAAATCAATGGCATTTCTATACACTAACAATGAGACTGAAGAAAGAGAAATTAAGGAGTCAATCCCATTTACAATTGCACCCAAAAGCATAAGATACCTAGGAATAAACCTAACCAAAGAGGTAAAGGATCTATACCCTAAAAACTATAGAACACTTCTGAAAGAAATTGAGGAAGACACAAAGAGATGGAGAAAAAATATTCCATGCTCATGGATTGGCAGAATTAATATTGTGAAAATGTCAATGTTACCCGGGGCAATTTACACGTTTAATGCAATCCCTATCAAAATACCATGGACTTTCTTCAGAGAGTTAGAACAAATTATTTTAAGATTTGTGTGGAATCACAAAAGACTCCAAATAGCCAGGGGAATTTTAAAAAAGAAAACCATATCTGGGGGCATCACAATGCCAGATTTCAGGTTGTACTACAAAGCTGTGGTCATCAAGACAGTGTGGTATGGGCACAGAAACAGACCCATAGATCAATGGAACAGAATAGAGAATCCAGAAGTGGGCCCTCAACTTTATGGTCAACTAATATTCGATAAAGGAGGAAAGACTATCCACTGGAAGAAAGACAGTCTCTTCAATAAATGGTGCTGGGAAAATTGGACAACCACATGCAGAAGAATGAAACTAGACCACTCTCTTTCACCATACACAAAGATAAACTCAAAATGGATGAAAGATCTAAATGTGAGACAAGAATCCATCAAAATCCTAGAGGAGAACACAGGCTTTTTGAACTCTTGGGGTTCAAGAACAACCCTTTTTGATGAACCTTTTTTGAACTCGGCCACAGTAACTTCTTGCAAGATACATCCACGAAGGCAAAAGAAACAAAAGCAAAAATGAAGTATTGGACTTCATCAAGATAAGAAGCTTTTGCACAGCAAAGGATACAGTCAACAAAACTCAAAGACAACCTACAGAATGGGAGAAGATACTTGCAAATGACGTATCAGATAAAGGGCTAGTTTCCAAGATCTATAAAGAACTTCTTAAACTCAGCACCAAAGAAACCAACAATCCAATCATGAAATGGGCCAAAGACATGAACAGAAATCTCACAGAGGAAGACATAGACATGGCCAACATGCACATGAGAAAATGCTCTGCATCACTTGCCATCAGGGAAACACAAATCAAAACCACAATGAGATACCACCTCACACCAGTGAGAATGGGGAAAATTAACAAGGCAGGAAACCACAAATGTTGGAGAGGATGCGGAGAAAGGGGAACCCTCTCACACTGTTGGTGGGAATGTGAAGTGGTGCAGCCACTCTGGAAAAGTGTGTGGAGGTTCCTCAAAGAGTTAAAAATAGATCTGCCTTATGACCCAGCAACTGCACTGCTGGGGATTTACCCCAAAGATACAGATGCAATGAAATGCTGGGACACCTGCACCCCGATGTTTCTAGTAGCAATGTCCACAGTAGCCAAACTGTGGAAGGAGCCTCGGTGTCCATCGAAAGATAATGGATAAAGAAGATGTGGTTTATGTATACAATGGAATATTCCTCAGCCATTAGAAACGACAAATACCCACCATTTGCTTCGATGTGGATGGAACTGGAGGGTGTTATGCTGAGTGAAGTAAGTCAATCGGAGAAGGACAAACATTATATGGTCTCATTCATTTGGGGAATATAAATAATAGTGAAAGGGAATAGAAGGGAAGGGAGAAGAAATGGGTAGGAAATACCTGAAAAGGAGACAGAACATGAAGACTCCTAACTCTGGGAAATGAACTAAGGGTGGTGGAAGGGGAGATGGGTGGGGGGTGGGGGTGAATGGGTGGCGGGCACTGAGGGGGCACTTTACGGGATGAGCACTGGGTGTTATTCTGTATGTTGACAAATTGAACACCAATAAAAAATAAATTTATTATTTTTTAAAAAGTCCTTTAAAGATCTTGGATACTGGCCCTTTATCTGACGGGTCATTTGCACATATCTTCTCCCATTCTGGAGGTTGTCTTTTAGTTTTGTTGAGTGTTTCTTTTGCTGTGCGGAAGATTCTCATCTTGATGAAGTCCCAATAATTCATTTTTGATTTTGTTTCTCTTGCCTTCATGGATATATCTTGCAAGAAGTTGCTGTGGCCAAGTTCAAGAAGGGTGTTGCCTGTGTTCTCTCCTAGGATTTTGTTGGAATCTTGTCTCCCATTTAGATCTTTCATCCATTTTGAGTTTATCTTTGTGTATGGTGTGAGAGAATGGCCCAGTTTCATTCTTCTGCATGTGGATGTCCAATGTTCCCAGCACCATTTATTGAAGAGACTATTTTCCAGTGGATACTCTTTCCTGCTTTGTCGAATATTAGTTGACCATAGAGTTAAGGGTCCACTTCTGGATTCTCTCTTCTCTTCCATTGATCGATGTGTCTGTTTTTATGCCAGTACATAGAAAACCCAAAAGACTCCACCTCAAGATTGCTAAAACTCATACAGCAATTTGGCAGTGTGGCAGGATACCGAATCAATGCCCAGAAGTCAGTGGCATTTCTATACACTAACAATGAGACTGAAGAAAGAGAAATTAGTGAGTCAATCCCATTTACAATTGCACCCAAACGCATAAGATACCTAGGAATACACCTAACCAAAGAGGTAAAGGATCTATACCCGAAAAACTACAGAACACGTCTGAGAGAAATTAAGGAAGTCACAAAGAGATGGAAAAATATTCCATGCTCGGGACCCCTGGGTGGCGCAGCGGTTTGGTGCCTGCCTTTGGCCCAGGGCACGATCCTGGAGACCCGGGATCGAATCCCACATCGGGCTCCCAGTGCATGGAGCCTGCTTCTCTCTCTGCGCCTCTCTCTCTCTCTCTCTCTCTGTGACTATCATAAATAAATAAAAATTAAAAAAAAATATTCCATGCTCATGGATTGGAAGAATTACTATTGTGAAAATGTCCATGCTACCCAGGGTAATTTACACATTTAATGCAATCCCTATCAAAATACCATGGACTTTCTTCAGAGGGTTGGAACAAATTATCATAAGATATGTGTGGAATCAGAAAAGACCCCGAATAGCCAGGGGAATATTAAAAAAGAAAACCAAAGCTGGGGGCATCACAGTACCAGATTTCAGGTTGTATTACAAAGCTGTGTTTATCAAGGCAGCGTTTGTCTTTTTTTAAAAGATTGTATTTATTTATTAGAGTGAAAGCATGAGAGAGAGAGCACAAGCAGGGGAAGGGGCAGAGGGAGGAGCAGCCCACTGAGCAGGGAGCCCAGTGTGGGGCTGGATCATGACCTGAGCTGAAGGCAGATTTTTAACCAATTAAGCCCCCCAGGTGCCTCTGTTTTTGTTTGTTTGCTGATTTTTGGTCTTTTCCTTTTTTATTTTATTTTATTTTATTTTATTTTTAAATAATTACAAATCCAGCAGTCTGAAAGACAAAGTTTCCACCCACTTCCTCTTAGAAAGGCCTGGGAGATATAGATAATGACATCATCTTTCCTGGCCAGTATCAGAGTGAAGCAAAGGAAGAGAAGAAAGGGATTTGTGTTAAAGTATAAAGTCCTGATCCAAGATCTTGGGCAGAAGCCATTTACCTCAATGTCTGTTCCTGGTCAGTTTGATTTGGAGGTCTCCAGTGCTTGTCCAGGACCACTTGTCCTGCAGACTCTTTTCCAGCTGTGAGGTGCATATCCCTGGAGTTTGAGTAGTGTCATCTGGGTCATGAGGAAGCCCTGGTATGTCCTTTCCAAGGAAACTCAAGGGATGTTGTTGTTCTTACTTCCAAATGAGAAGGGTGAGTGAAAATTGGAAACATAAGTTTGGAGAGTTGTATCCAGATTTTTTAGAAAACTAGAATTCAGGATCCAGTCCAATTTACAGGTATATAACACAACATCAAAGACAATTAACAGGATTATAATCTAATATAAATAAAGATGTGGAGATAATTTCTTTTCTTTAAAATGACCCTCATTTTTAATAATAAAACTAATTTGTCTGTATTAAATTTGGCCTGATTAATTACATAAGTACAACAAGAATAGTGATGGAGTACTCTATGTCTTCTGTTTGTTTTGTTTTTTTTAACTGATTTATTGGGAAGCTTTTTTTTTTCAATTTTTTTAATTGGAGTTCAATTTGCCAACATTCAGCATAACACCCAGTGCTCATCCCACCAAGTGCCCCCGTCAGTGCCCATCACCCAGTCACCCTGTCCCCCCACCCACCTCCCCTACCACTAACCCTTGTTCATTTCCCATTTAGGTGTCTCTCATGTTTTGTCTCCCTCACTGATATTTCCCACTCATTTTCTCTCCTTTCCCTTTATTCCCTTTCACTAATTTTTACATTCCCCAAATGAATGAGACCATATAATGTTTGTCCTTTTCCTTTTTTTTTTTTGACATAATCTGTAATTTTAATAATTGCTTGGGATGAGGTACTGTATTTTCTTTTTCTTTCTTTTTTTTGACATATCTGAAATTTTAATAATTGCTTGGGATGAGGTACCATATTTTCTTTTTTTATTTTAATAAATTTATTTTTTATTGGTGTTCAATTTGCCGACATATAGAATAACACTTCTGAAAGAAAATGAGAAAGACTGTCCTTTTCCGATTGGCTTATTTCACTCAGCGTAATACCCTCCAGGTCCCTCCACATCGAAGCAAATGGTGGGTATTTGTCGTTTCTCATGGCTGAGTAATATTCCATAGTATACAGAGACCACATCTTTTTTATCCATTCATCTTTCGATGGACACCGAGGCTCCTTCCACAGTTTGGCTATTGTGGACATTGCTGCTAGAAACATCGGGGTGCAGGTGCCCCGGCGTTTCACTGCATCTGTATCTTTGGGATAAATTCTACTGGGAAGCTTCTAAGCCAAGGTACCAGGTTGATTTATTTTCATGGGGCTGTTTAGCTCAGTAAACTCATCTTTAGTTCCTAACACTGACTGATTGTGAACTAATTAACATGAGTTCACTCCATGGTGAGTCAGAAAATGCATCAAGTTGTTCGTCACACAAGGAAAATTTTTACTTGCAGCAGATAATGAGATCACAGGGTATGGCTTCCAAAGCTATGACTTCCAGAGGGTGGATGAATGTGTTCCTTTTGTTTAGGATTAGGATGAATATTTAGATAAGGAAGCCTTTTCACCCTATGTAGAGGCAGGTAAGGTCACACATGCAACTTATAGACACAAGCCTATACATGCCCTGTATGTTAGTAAATGAGGCTGAAGCTACTCCTTGGGCAGAGCTTTTAGTATTATAATGAAGTAAAGGTAACTGCAGGTATTCTAGACCTCCCCCCATGGTCCATCTGCACAGGCATGAGTCAGATTTAGCTCAAAGGGTCTGCATGGTCTGAGGCAGGAGGACTTGTCAGGGCAATCACCATCACCTGGGGAGTAGTTTCTGGTTTCTTTTACCTGAGTCAAGAGGAAAGTCAGAAAGAAGAGCTTAGGTGAAAATATAAGATGAGGTTGGTGAGTCCAAGCAGATGGGCAATAGAGGCCAGGTCCTGGGGTCTATCTGTGGCATGATCTTATTCAAGTTGATGTACCTCTCTTCTGAAGATGATATTCCAGTCAAAGTTTTGATGATATAATCACTGTCCTATTATGAGGAAAACAGATTCTCATTGAACGTACGTAAACAACGAATTATCTTACCATAAAAAGAATTCTCAAAAAAAAAAAAAAAAAGAATTCTCAAAGAGTTTTGAATTTTGGAGAAATCAAGTAGGGAGAAAAAGTAAATGTTTTATCTTTGTTCACAAGGTATATCTTACCAAACTGTTGATAGCTTAAGAGAAAACAGAAAAACACTTTTTCAAAATCTAGAGAAACATTAGAGAATCATCAATGTCTTAAGTCATAAAAATTAAAATTCAGTTCATTTGGTCCCATTATTAAATTTTGTTCTGTCAGAATCCAGTTTTTCCACTAGTTTTAGAAATTTTTACCCAGTTCAGTTTTATGTGCCGAAATGATCAGAAAATTGTATTCTAGAGTAATTATCATGCTCCTTTTTATGAATTTATTTGAAAATAAAACACATTTTTTTATCCCCATTGAAAACTTCTATGTAAAACAGTAACTGTCTATAAGTTACTGTTTGTTTATTTATTTAAAAGTCTTAAATATGGCATAAGGGTCTGATTAGAGCTCATTACAATGCAAGTGATGAACAAATTTGGTCATTCTTGTGACATATAACATTTTAAAATAATAATTAGAATTATGGCTGATAATATTACATCAGGACATACCACAATTTTAGATATTTTACACTATGTCTAGTACACATATTAATATTTACATAAACTATATAAGATTTAGCTTCACCTACTTGACAATGCTTCCCATGTAATTTAACATGCCAAATAAGCCTCATTATAGTTTAGTCTCTCCCTTTTCATAACAAGAAAGAACAACCCTTTGAATGTTCTGATGACTCTCTGGAAATTTCAGAGTTGATTTGTGGCCAAAGGACATCATTTTAAATTTGATTTGAAGAAGTTTGTAAAAAATATCAAAAGGTTTTGGACACTTGACTAATAGGATAATAGGTGGCTGTGATATGATACTTACTTCTATTTAACCAAAGTGACAAAGACTTCACAGGCAAATACAGAAAGTTACATAATCGTGAGTAAAATTTAGCTTTTTTTAATATTAAAAAGACTCCTGTTTTCTTATTTAAGGACTGATGATAAAGATATCATTAAGCACAGAATATTATTTTAATAAAATACCTGTTTTCCAGGCAGTTAATTTTGAAAGGTAAAAAAATAATTAAAAACTCTGTAATCTCTTATCAAGAGCAAGCCAATAGTTCAAAAAACCTTGTCCTTCATAGACACGGCCAACAAGCACATAAGAAAATGCTCTGCATCACTTGCCATCAGGAAAATACAAATCAAAACCACAATGAGATACCAACTCACACCAGTGAGATGGTGAGAATTAACAAGGCAGGAAACAACAAATGTTGGCGAGGATGTGGAGAAAGGGCAACCCTCCTGCACTGTTGTTGGGAATGTAACCTGGTGCAGCCACTCTGGAAAACTGTGTGGAGGTTCCTCAAAGAGTTAAAAATAGATCCGCCCTATGATCCAGCAAGTGCACTGCTGGGGATTTACCCCAAAGATACAGATGCAGTGAAACACCGGGACACCTGCACCCCAATGTTTATAGCAGCAATGTCCACAATAGCCACACTGTGGAAGGAGCCTTGTGTCCATCGAGAGATTAACAAGACAACAAATGTTGGAGAGGATGTGGAGAAAGGGGAAAGATGAATGGATAAAGAAGATGTGGTCTATGTATACATTGGGATATTCCTCATCCGTTAGAAACGACAAATACACACCATTTGCTTCAACATGGATGGAACTGGAGGGGATTATGCTGAGTGAAGTCAGTGGAGAAGGACAAACATTATATGGTCTCATTCATTTGGGGAATATAAGAAATAGTGAAAGGGATTATAGGGGAAAGGAGAGAAAATGAGTGGGAAATATCAGTGAGTGTGACAGGACATGAGAGACACCTAACTCTGGGAAACAAATCAGGGGTAGTGGAAAGGGAGGTGGGTGGGGGGACAGGGTGACTGGGTGATGGGCACTGAGGGGGGCACTTGACAGGATTAGCCCTGGGAGTTATATGTTGGCAAATTGAACTCCATAAAAAAATATACAAAAAGAAAACCTTTGTCCTTTTAGAAAAAGAAAACCAAATTTTAATTTTCTACTAGTGTACTTTTGATATTAAAATTCATTCTTCAATAAAATTATCTTAATCTTAGCCAGCTTGACCACATATCAAAATTCCTTTTCAAAGAATCTTTTTTCACAAATCCTCTATAGCTTTTTCATTTTCTTTTTTAACATTCAAATTTTATCCTAAGTTTTCCCTCTTTAAATAATCAGCCTCATTTTAGGACAAAATTATTTTTTCATCAACACCAACAAAATGCATTTCCATTCCTTATACCTTCTTTTCCTGAAAGCATATATCTTACTTAACTTTCATGTAGAGATGAACATCTCTTGCTGTTTCTAGTACCTTTAACCACATACATTAATTAGAATTCTTAACTCTTGGAAAATTTAATTTCTAGCAAATACTAAGAAATTGTGAACTGTTATATCACGAATCTTTAAATTAGCAAATTTATGAATACATTTCATGATTTTTCTTTTTTATATTTTTTTTTTCATAAATATGAGACAGAAGAAGAGGCATAGGCAGAGGGAGAAGCAGGCTCCCTATGGGGAGCCCGATATGGTACTTGATCCTGGGACTCCGGGATCATGACCTGAGCCAAAGGCAGATGCTCAACCACTGAGCCACCCAGTCATCCCACATTTCATAATTTCTGGAAATGTGCTTTCTAATAGTACAATCTTTAACTAAAGCACAAAAAATGTTTGCTAAGAGATCCAAATTTATCTTTAATTTCTGTGTAATAAGGAAGCCAAAAGTTCAGTAATTAATGCTCTTATTTGGATAATAAGATAACTTAGCAAAACTTTAAAAGTTTCAAGTTGCCAAAAAGATTTTGAAAGCTGTTTTTAAGTGAGAGTTTCATTATACCAAACTATTATTAGCATGTTTTGTAACAGAGATAACATGAGCTTATTTTATTTTATTTTATTTTATTTTATTTGTATTTTTTTTATTGGAGTTCAATTTGCCAACATATAGTATAACACCCAGTGCTCATCCCGTCAAGTGCCCGCCTCAGAGCTTATTTTATTTCAGTAGACCTAGATAGAATAAACATTTTATATTTAATGTTTATAACTCTAAAGACACCCTTGTTTTAAGTAAACCCACAAACTTAAATTAGCTTTATTACCAAATATTTTCCTAGATCACATGAACCTGAAATTCATTTTCATTCATTGTTTTTATTTTATTTTGGAGAATTTTTATTTTTTATTTTTATTTTTTTTTAAGATTTTATTTATTTATTCATGAGAGAAAGAGAGGCAGAGACACAGGCTGAGGGAGAAACAGGCTCCATGCAGGGAGCCCAATGTGGGACTTGATCCCAGGACCTCAGGATCATGCCCTGGGCTGAAGGCAGGGGCTAAACTACTGAGCCACCCAGGGATCCCTTATTTTTGAGAATTTTTAAAAAGTTGTATTTATCTATAAGTAACTTCTACACCCAACATGGGGCTGGAACTCATGAACCTAAGGACCAGTGTGTGACTGGTTCATGAACCCAAGAACTGAGCCAGCCTGGCACCCTTATTTTTAAGAATTTTTGTGAATACTAAAATTATCTAATTGCTTACTTTTCTTTAAACTGACTTAGAGTTGTTTTACAAGTTAATTTTAGCAATATGTTAGAGGTAGAAAATGCCATATATTCACAATAGACACAATTGACATAAATATACAGATAGAGATATCTTGTCATTATCAATATTTGTGGAGAAGATTTTTGAGATTTATGTTCGTCCCTGGAAGAAATCTTGAGGCTGAGGTGTTGGGTTTGTCAGGTGAGTCCTTTTGGCAGTTCATATTTTTAAAAAGCCTCTGTTCTTTCTTTTTTCTCCTTTGGTCTCAGGTGGCCTGGGTTTATATTTTAAAGACATGATTAGATTTATAACTTAAGGGACAGATAAAGAATGTAAGTTCTCCCGTGAATGACTTTGGTTTTCTAAGGCCAATAATTTAAAAGCCTTTTGAGATAAATAGAGGAGGTTTTGGATTTGGTAAAGGAAGAGGTGAACTATGAATTGCTTCTAGAATTACTTTTCTAGTTTTGCGATGGTTTGTAAAATAAGGACAGTTGCTTTTAATTACACCAAGAATTGAGTTCCAGCCAGAATGTGATATTAAAGGAAGAACATATAGCTACATATGTTGATTTTTTTAGTTGTGTTTGTTTATTTTTTAGTTCTGGTTTTCCCTTGACTGATTAAAAGAGTAATGTAGAAGTTTATCAAGAAATCCTTTAGTATCTCACCAACTCTGGTAGGGACCCATCAGGGGCCCTCCTCTAAAGGTAGACAGAACTTTTGTTTATGGTCATGCAAAGACAATTCAGAGGATAACTGGAATGAGGATTGAAATAAAGGAGGGTAGAGGGAAGCAGTAAGATTATGTCAGTCTTACAGTCTTTTGTACTAGGTATGTCATGTCTTTTTAAATTTTTATCACTTTTTTTTTTTTTTTTTTTGCTGTGAGTTTCAGTGAAGTTATTTTTGGAATTTTGAAGCTTTTGCTTTTAAGTAGACTTCTTAAGTGACCTTATCTAATTGGAACATTCCTCATAATGGCCATTGTAATTCTGGGTTGTAATTCCCCTGAAGGCTGGCAGCAGTTTGGTAGGACCCTAACTTCAAATGAAGTTTAAACCACATTTCTGTCTGGCCATATCTAGTCATGAATAGGGCATAGCTAACATTTCTATCTGGCCTTATTTTGGGGGACCCCAGCCTGACAGTTACCAAGCCATGTTCTTCAGGACACAAAACAAGCTTGCAGATTTTTATGGCTTCCAGGACCACAGTTCTTAGATACAAAATAAGCCGGTGTATGAGAAGATGGATCACTTAACTCTTTGGATTTTAAGAATCCCATTCTCTTATTATTTAGTTATTCTTTTCTTTTTTTTTTTTTTAAGATTTTATTTATTTGAAAGAGAGAGCACAAGATGGGGGAGGAACAGAGGGAGAGGAAGAAACAGACTCCCCACTGAGCAGGGAACACCACGTGGGGCTCAATATCAGAATCCTGGGATCCCAACCCAAGCTGAAGGCAGGGGCTTAACCAACTGAGCCACCCAGGCGCCCCTAGTTACTATTTTTCTTTTACCCAAGCCTTTGCATCATGCGCACAGTAACAGAATCCAGCAGTACTGAGGAGATAGCAGTGTGGATGCCAGCAGTAGCTAAAGAACTAGGGGCTGGGGCAGGATTGAACCAGCACACCTGCCACCGCCATTCCCAACATGGACTCTGAGAACAGAACCAAGGACGGACTGAGCTTGAGAAGTTACAGCAAAGGGGCCAACAGAAGACCCTGTGTGCACCACCAGCAGTCCTCAGAGTGGACTGACCCAGGGGACTATAGTAGGTGGGGCCCTACAGACTGGAACGGGAAAGGAATTAAGCCGGCAAACCCCACTAAATGACTGAACTAAGGGCTAACAACTGGCACTCTGTTGGTCCCTTTTCTCAATATAGACCGATCATTAACTCTGGCCTGGAGAACCAATTAGATCAGGAGCTTGGAGCAAAGACAGCAGAGCTCCGAGTAGTTACCATAGCCCTCAGAAACTCAAAGACAGTGAACTCAAAAGGGTGCCATGGGTTTTCAGGGTGCCATGCCTGTGTTTCTCATGTTCCCTGAATCTGTTAGAAACACACACAAATTCAACCGAGTAAATTGGAAGGTCTGATTGGCTTCTGTAAACACTATAAATCAGACAGCATCCCATATAATAAGTAGAGAGGAGCTCTGCAGAGCTGCAGGAAAGGAAAGGAAATGATTTTAAAGGCAGAGAGAGGGCATTAAATAAAAGGGATTCTGTATTAGCAAGAAATGCATCGTTTCAGCAAGGTCAGCCTCTAAAAGGGAAGGAGTCTCTCAGGTGATGGCCTCCTCGTGTTGGCCAGAAATTTCCAATTTTTGGCTGGTTCAAGATTTCCTTGCTTAACAGTTGAAACTACAGTTATGTTGGGTATAAAATCTTGGTTTACTGATGGGGCCTTAATCTAAGTGACTCCATATCTCCATTTTGGGCCTGTGGTTTTCTTTTTTAACAGTTCTATTTTTAATTTTTCTAAGGATTCTGTAAATTGTTGTACACAGTGGCTGTGCCAATTTATAGTCCCAACAGAAGTGCACAATGGTTTCCATTTTTCTACATCCTCAGCAGCTTTGTTATTTCTTGTCTTTTTGATGGAATTCTAACAGGTGTGATGTCATGGTGATTTTGATTTGCATTTTCCTAATGACCAATGATGTTGAACGTTTTTTTGTATACCTGATGACCATTCTTTTATCTTTGGGAAAATGTCCATTTAGGTTTTTGCTTACTTTTTAATTCAGTTTTTTTTTTCTTTTTGTTTTGTTTTGTTTTTGCTTTTTTGCAGGTCTTCCTTCCCCATTCTTCAGGGGCAAAAGCAAATTTTAGAACACATTTTTTTTCCTATCCCTTCTCATTGTTTTTATTTACTTTTATTTATTTGTTTTTAGTTATATACATTTTTAAGTAAGAAATATATGTCCTGTGATCTTTATAAGACTGAATTATTCTGCACAAGCATATGGAAGTAAATCTGTTTTAGGCCTCCGTTTTAGCAGTTACCCCTTTGGGGCACCTGGGTGGCTCAGTTGGTTGAGCATCCAACTCTTGATTTTGGGTCTGGTCATGATCTTGGGGTCAGGAGACCAAGCCCTGAATTGGGCTCCACACTCAACAGAGAGTCTGCATAGAATTCTCCCTCTCCCTCTCCCTCTGCCCCTCCTCCCACTCGAGCTCTCTCTGTCTCTTTCTAAAATAAATAAATAGATGAATAGATAAAATTATACTTTCAATGAGGCCTTTCCTGACCACCTTAAGAATTGCAACCACACCCTGTACTTCCTACTCTTTCTGTTTCTCTTTCCAGTATTTGTCATTGTCTTACATACCACATATTTTCCTTCTTTCTTTCTTTTCATCTATCTCCCCCACCAGAAAGCAAGCTCTATGAAGGCAGGGATTTTTGTGGCAACTCCTCTGTTGAGTCTCACCTCTAGAACACTGGGGAGGAGTGTAGGGGAGGGTGAAGAGAGCAGACCCAAGTTCTAAGTCGGCTTTGTGAGCATGGGTATGTTTGCCTGTCTGTGACAAATAGCGAGCCTGTTTTGTTTTGTTTTGTTTTGTTTTGTTTTGTTTTGTTTTTAAACAGCTTCTGGGGAGATTAAGATGAATGACTTCGAAGAGAAGGATGTTGATGAATTCAACTCCAATGGTTTTAAGTGCCCAATGTGCTTTGCAGTGATGGAAAGAAAGTGTGACAATGAGCTCAAGCGGTGCACAGCAGATAAGATCAAGTGTGTTGAATTTTCTGGCATCATAAACACAGGTACTTTTCTAGTATGCAATATTGTGTAGATACAGTACAAGTGGCACTCTCTCATAAGCTTAGGGGTATGTGTCCCAAGGTGGGTGTTGAAGAGAAACAAGCTTTTGTCCAAATTTCTTAGAAACAAAGATACTATAGTAGCCTCATGCTGAAAATGTATCTAACTGACTTTCTCACATTCTATCATTTATTTATAAATTTTTACATGGTTTTATCAACAATCTCTGCTAGCTTTGAGGAAGTTGGCTCAGCATATTGGGTGAATCTTCATCCTCCTCTAACTTCCATTATTTTTTTTTAAAAACATGGGTAATTTGTGTTCTCCACTCCACTGGGGTTTTTAATTTTCAGAGTAGAAGCTTTGGAGAAAGGCAATGAGTAAAACATAAACTAGCTTCAGAGAGACTGTAAAGCTTAATTTATTCTACTTGCTTTTAAGAAATCCAACACAAAATTCTAAATTGAAAATAAAAATTAGAAATGAATTAGAAGCAGTAGTATAGTTTAGCATGAAGGGCAGGGGGGAGAATTCCAGGAGGGCTGGATTATTTGCATGGTTATTCTTTACCTTCTCACTTTCGCCTGCTGACTCCGGGAGTTTAGCCTTCTTGGAGTTCATCCTAGGTGTTGAAATTAAAGGGGCTAGTCATGTCAGTTAGTCTCTTACATACTTATGTTTCTGCTTTCTATAATTTAGGTAGCAGAGTGATTCTTTGCTTTAAAATAGCAATCACTGGGTATGGATATGGCGCCCTCCCAGAGGAAGTAAAATGAAATTACAGAGAACATAGAGCTACCGCCATATGTTAGGATGTTTCTAAAGACACTTTGAGAGGGAAGCCAATCAGAATGAGCTTTTAAATGGTTATTGTTAATTCTTAAAAGATGACTCAAACCAAGAATAAAAGGACATTAGATTTATGTTTCATCATGGAGGGTACACATAACTGCAATACAGGTACATGCAGCTCCACACAAAGTCATTTGAAGATTAATAAGAACTAAGGACTAAGAACAAGTTCTTACTGCATCTGCAAGAAATGTTTATAAAGACATGCTAGACCCACAATTGGTAATATGGATTGGAATTTTTTTTACTTAAAGAAGGTTTGGAAACTATTAACACTATTTGATTGAGATAGGTTGTGAGAGGATTTAGGCACCTGGAGGCTCTGTGGTTGGAGGATACCATTCCAGCCCATTGTCTCTGCCAGAGACAGTTGTGTTGGATGACACACACAAGTATGGCCTGGCTTACGTCTTACTCTAGTCCAGCCTGGGTGGGTCAAACCTGGTGTATAAGAAAGGAGGAGGAGAAAGGCAGTCTTTTTTTTTTTTTTTTTTTTTTTTAGATCTTAAAGACATCGCTATTGAACTGAAGAAATGCATACAAGCACACCTATGCAAAGAGACGATAACTTATATGGGTTTTCCAATTGCTAATGGGAGTAAAAATTGCAGATCAGCCATCAGAAATGGGGCCAGAGTCAGACCCCCAACCCCCATCTTCTTTGTTCTCTTCCTGGAGAAGATGCTTCATTGAGCTCCTGCAAGAGCCCAGCCATCTCTATTTATGGATTAAATGTGGTGCTGTGTGGGTTTTTTGTTTTGTTTTGGTTTGGTTTGGTTTGTGTTTTCCTTCATGTCTATTAGTTTCTTGATGAGTATATAAAGTTGTCTATTTATTTACTCATTCAGCAAGATGTGTCTATTGTGTGCCCAGTCTCACTGGGTGAGGATGAGACTCAATCAGTATTGGCTCCCTGTCTTTGAGAAGATCCAGGGCCTTTAGAGAATGAAGACATGTATAGGTGACATGCTTCAAAAGCAATACAAGAAGTGAGAATACGAGTGATACTTGTGCCCAAATAGCCCAAAGTGATTGCTCTAGATGCAAAGTAGAAGTGGAAGAGTATGGATTCTACAAGGGAAATCTTAAGATTCTAGATGAATTTTGAGGAGATCTGTATCTGTAGTATTTGGCAGCATGGATAACGTGCATTGGAGCCTGGGGTGGGGGAAGTGGGCCTATGCTAACGTGCATCAGCTGAGGTGTTAGGGGGAGTGAGGGAGAGGAAGGTATCAATAAATACATGGTTCTGGCTAGAAGTCTCTTTCTGTGAGTGACAGAAGGTGCCACTGCTCCCACCATGCTGGGACACTATTCATCTCAGTCCACTGAAGACATGATCCAAAGGATGATTTCTCTCAGTGGTTCTCACCCATGACTGCTCATTACAATCACCTACTGGCTTTATTTTTTTAATTAAAGTTTTTGTTTTTATTTCACTTAGTTAACATACAATGTTAC
This sequence comes from Canis lupus baileyi, assembly GCF_048164855.1. Taxonomy (NCBI): domain Eukaryota; kingdom Metazoa; phylum Chordata; class Mammalia; order Carnivora; family Canidae; genus Canis; species Canis lupus. Next base: position 48,901,510 of record NC_132852.1, on the reverse strand, counting down.
GTCAGTTTCAGGTGTACAATATGATTCAACACTTCTGTACACCCCCTATGCTCATCATAAGTGGACTCCTTAATCCCCACACCTGTTTCACCCATCCCCCCGCCCCCCTCCCTTCTGGTAACCATCAGTTTTCTCTATAGTGAAGAGTCTGTTTCTTGCTTTCTCTCTTTTCCATTTGCTTGTTTTGTTTCTTAAATTCCACAGATGAATGAAATCACATGACATTTCTTTCTCTGATTTATTTCACTTACCTTTATACTCTTTACCTCCATCCATGTCATTACAAATGGCACAATTTCATTCCTTTTTATGGTTGAGTAATATTTCACTGGTAATATACCACCTCTTCTTTATCCATTCATCAATTGATGAACACTTGGACAGCTTCCATATCTTGGCTATTGTAAATAAAGCCGCTATAAGTATAGGGATGCATGTATCACTTTGAATTAGTATATTTGTAATCTTTTGGGTAAATACCCGGTAGTGTGATTACTAAATAATAGGTCAGTTCTATTTTTAACTTTTTTGTGAACTCATTATTGTTTTCCAGAGTGGCTGTACCAGTTTGCATTCCAACCAACAGTGTAAGAGATTTCCCCTTTCTCCACATCCTTGGCAACACCTGTTATTTTCTTGTGCTGTTAATTTTAGTCATTCTGACAGGTGTGATGTGATATTTCATTGTAGTTTTGCTTTGCATTTCCCTGAAGGTAAGTGATGCTGAGCATCTTTTCCTGTGTCTGTTGACCATCTAGATTTCTTCTTTGGAGAGATGTCTATTCCATATCTCCTGCCCATTTTTTAATTGGATTTTATGTTCTATTTTTTGTTTTATGTTTATGTTGCATGTTATAAGTTCTTTATATATTTTGGAAACTCGCCCTTTATCAGATATGTGATCTTCTCCCATTCTAAGGGTTGCCTTTTAGTTTTCTTGGTTATTTCCTTTGCTGTGCAGAAGCCTTTTATTTTGATGTAGTCCCAATAGTTCATTTTTGGGACTAGCCTAAAGAGACATATCTAGAAAGAAGCTGCTGTGACTGATCAAAGAAGTTACTGCCTGTGTTCTTCTCTAGGATTTTAATGATTTCAGGTCTTTACTTCATTTGAATTTATTTTGTACATGGTGTAAGAAAATGGTCCAGTTTCATTCTTTTGCATGTAGCTGTCCAGTTTTTCCAATACCATTTGTTGAAGAGACTGTCTTTTCCCCATTGGATACTCTTGCTTTGTCAAAGATTAATTGATATGATCGTTGTGGGTTCATTTCTGAGTTTTCTATTATTTTCATTGATCTATGTTCCTGGTTTTTTACCAGTACTGTACTGTTTTGATGGCTACAGCATTGATATATAACTTGAATTCCAGAATTGTGACACTTCCAGCTTTGCTTTTCTTTTTGAAGATTGCTTTGGCTATTCAGGATCTGTTGTGATTCCATACAAATTTTAGGGTTATTTGTCCCAGCTCTGTGAAAAATGCTATTTTGATAGGCACTGTCTCAAATATGTAGATTGCTTTGGATAGTATGGACATTTTAACAATATTTGTTAAAACAATATTGTTCCATTCTGTGAGCATGGAATGTTTTTCCATTACTTTGTGTCATCTTAAATGTCTTTGTAGTTTTCAAAATACAGGTTTATCACTTCTAGTTATTCCTAGGTATCTTATTATTTTTTTAAGATTTTTATTTATTTGAGAGAGCAAGAGCAAGCACAAGTGGGGGGTCAGAGGCAGGGGGAGAAGCAGACTTCTCAGTGAGCAGGGAGCCCAACTTGGGGCTCCATTGCAGGACCCTGAGATCATGACCCAAGCCAAAGGCAGATGCTTAATCAACTGAGCCACTCAGGTGCCCTTTTTCATTTGTTTTTATGTACACTTTTATTTCTTTGATTTCCTGGTTGACCCATTAATTGTTTAGTAGCATATTGTTTAACCTCCATGTTGTCTTTCCAGATTTTTTCTTATGTATGACTTTTAGTTTCATAGAGTTGGTCAAAAAGTATGCATGGTATGATTTCAATCTTGAATTTGTTGAGGTTTGTTCTGTGTGCTAATGTGTGATCTATCTGCAGGATGTTCTGTAAGCACTTGAAGAGAATGTGTATTTTGTGGTTTTAGGATGGAATGTTCTGTTAAGTTCATCCATCTGGCCTAGTGTGTCATTCAAAGCCATTGTTTCCTTGTTGATTTTCTACTTAGATGATTTGTCCATTGGTGTAAGTGAGGTGTTAAAGTACCCTACTATTATTGTATCATTATCCATGAGTTTCTTTATGTTTTTTATTAATTGATTTGTATATTTAGGTGATCACAAGTTGGGAGCATAATTATTTACAATTGTTAGATCTTCTTGATGGATAGACTCCTTAGTTGTGATATAGTCCCCTTCTTCATTCTTGTTACAGTCTTTGGTTTAAAATCTAGTTTGTGGGGCAGCCCAGGTGGCTCAGCGGTTTAGCGCTGCCTTCAGCCCAGGGCATGATCCTGGAGACCCGGAATCGAGTCCCACGTCAGGTTCGCTGCATGGAGCCTGCTTCTCCCTCTGCCTGTGTCTCTGCTCCCCCCCTTCTGTGTCTCATGAATAAATAAATAAAATGTTTTAAAAATAAAATAAATAAAATAAAATCTAGTGTGTGTGATATAAGTATGGTTACTCCAGCTTTCTTTTGACAACCATTAACATGGTAGATGGTTCTCCTTCCCTCCACCTTCAATCTGCAGGTATCTTTAGGTCTAAAATGAGTCTCTTCAGTTGCTACATGAAAAGATAAGAGATGCTTGCACTCATCCACAATTTGTGACTGATGTAATGAAGCCTCTACAAATTGAGAACATCATCGATCAAGAAGTGCAGACGTTATCTGGTGGTGAACTGCAGCGAGTGGCTTTAGCACTTTGTTTGGGCAAGCCTGCTGATGTCTATTTAATTGATGAACCATCTGCATATTTGGATTCTGAGCAAAGATTGATGGCAGCTCGAGTTGTCAAACGTTTCATACTCCATGCTAAGAAGACAGCCTTTGTTGTGGAACATGACTTCATTATGGCCACCTATCTAGCAGATCGAGTCATCGTTTTTGATGGTATTCCATCTAAGAACACAGTTGCAAACAGTCCTCAGACTCTTCTGGCTGGCATGAATAAATTTTTGTCTCAGCTTGAAATTACATTCAGAAGAGATCCAAACAACTATAGGCCAAGAATAAACAAACTGAATTCAATTAAGGATGTAGAACAAAAGAAGAGTGGAAACTACTTTTTCTTGGATGACTAGACTGAATCAGAATATTGAGAAGCCATTTCTTAACATTTATTGGGATTTTTGTCGTATAAAACTTTAATCAGGTTTTATGCCCCACATACTCTGGAGCTTGAAGTATAATTTACTTAATGTAATATCAAAAGCCAGTTGTGTTGTAAATTATAGTCTGAACACAGAAAATGCACTTTTCTGTTCTTGATGAGGCCCTTGTGTATAACATTCTAAAATGAAGACATTTCAAGCTACACAAATTACCTCCAGGTTTTCATGATGTATGGGAAGATTTTCAGTAGGTGTTACCATATTCGTGTACCAAATGCTGACCAGTGTTGCCCCCTTTTAAAAATCTTGAAAAAAGCTTTCTTGACTTCGTTTGCCAAATATTCCACTATAATATAGAAACTGCCCTTATTTTAAAAGCCGGTCGAAGATTCCACTAATGAAATTTGATAAACATCAGGATTATAAAAAAATAAAAAAAATAAAAATAAAAATAAAATGAGTCTCTTGTAGGCAGCTTATGAATAGGTCTTTTTTTAAATACATTCTGATACCTTATGTCTTGATTGGAGCATTTAGTCCATTTATATTCTGAGTGATTTTTGATAGGAATTTGGTGACATTGTATTGCCTGTAAAGCTGGTGTTTCTGGTTATGTTCTCTGCCCCCTTCTAGTCTTCTAGTCTTTGTTGCTTTTGGTCTTTCTTTCTCACTGAAAGAGTCCCCCTCTAATATCTCTTGTGGGGCTGATTCAGTGGTCATGAACTCCCTTAGTTTTTGTTTGGAAAACTCTTTATCTCTCCTTCTATTCTAAATGACAGCTTTCCAGGGCAAAGTGGCCTGGCTGTGGTGTGTTCTTCCCATTCAGCACATTGAATATATCCTGCCACTTGTTTCTGTCCTCCCAAGTTTCTGTGGGCAGATGTGCTGCAAACCCACTTGTCTTCTTTTGTCAGTTAAGGACTTTTTTCCCCTTGCTCCTTTCAGGATTCTTTCCTTGTCTGTGTATTTTGTGAATTTGACTATGATGTGTCTTGCGATATGTGGCTTTTGTTAAATTTAATGGGAGTTTCTCTGTGCTTCTAGGTATTGACACCTGTATCCTCCCCTAGACTAGCTAAGTTTCCAGCTATAATTTGCTTCCAGCTATAAGTGGCTCAGATAGGCCTTCTGACCTTTATCTCTCTTTTAATCTCTGGGACTCCTATGATACTCCATTATAATAAGCTACTGAGTTTCCTAAGTGAACTTTTGAGCCCCATTACCTTTGTTTCTCTCTTCTTTGCAGCTTCATTATTTTCCATAATTTTATCTTCTATACACTGATTCATTCTTCTGCTTTGTCCATCTAGGTCTGCATTTCACTTATAGCATTTTTAATTTTGGCCTGAGCAGATTTTAGTCCTTTTATCTGTGCAGTAAGTGATTCTCTAGTGTCTTCTATGTTTTTTTTTTAACCCAAGCCCAGCTAGTACCATTACAATTGTTGTTTTAAATTCTAATTCAGACATCTTATTAATTAAATCTTTGGCTGTCATTTCTTCCTGCTCTTTGTCTTTCTTTTGGGTGAATTATTCTGTCTTGCCATTTTGGATGGAGAGAAAAAAAGCAGAATAAAATAAAAATTAAAAAATCAAAAAAATTTTAAGATAAAATATAATGAAATACATGAAGGAAGCTAGATCCTAGGTGTGTTTTGGTCTTCTTGTTACAAGACGCTTGATAGAATAAAAGGTAGGAAGAAAGAAAAGGAAAAGAAAAAATTTTTGAAAAATGAATTGTTCTTTCTGTATCCAAGAAAAAAGAAAAAAGAGAGAAAACCAAAAAAAAACAAAAAGAAACAAAAATTTAAAAACCTAATGGATGCTGGATTCTGTTTCCCATAGAGCTGAAGCTTTGCAGCATTCTGTGATCAGTAGGCCTGTGCTGGTGTTCTAGGGGTTGGGGGAAAGGCCTGCCCCTGATTCTCAGGTGGAATTGCCCTAGTGGGGATGTGCCTGCAAGGTGCAGGGGGCGGAGCTCGGTGCACCTGCTCTGTTCTCCACTTGGTGGCAGTGTTTAGCTCACTGAGGTGGATCAGGCTGACGGGCACTAGAAGAGCATGGCCTTGCCCCATCCTCTCGCTTAGGAGCAGGAAATGCAAGCTACCCTTCTTCAGTAAGCCTTCACAATGTGCAGACAATGACCCCTCCTCTTTCTATGACTTCTGTCAGATTCCTGCCTTCACCCTGTGTCTGAACTGTTTGCCTGCCAAATGGCACAGCTCTCCTGTTTTGTTTTGTTTAATCATTTAAATTCGGTTGGCCAACATAATTATTCCAGATGTAGAGCTCTGTAATTCATCAGTTGTGTATAACACCCAATGCTCAGCACATCACTTGCCCTTCTTAATGCCTATCACCTAGTTACTCCATCCCCCACCCCTCTCCCCTCCAGCGACCCTCAGTTTGTTTCCTTCAGTTAAGAGTCTCGTGGATTTATCTCAGGCACAGCTGTATTTGAAAACCCCACACTTCAGGTACCCCCACTGGTTGGACCGGCACTGATCCTCTGGGGAAGGGTCTCCCTGTGCAGTGACCAGTGCCAGCTTGTCTCTGAAGACAGTGGTGGGACTGTGCAGCAGTTCTCGGTTTATGCTAAGTCACAACACACAGCCTGCACCGGGGATTGTTGCCTTCAGCTGGCATCTTTGTTCCTATACTGGTGAGCTGGGCAACTCGATGAGCCTACAGGATCCTTTGTCCATGGAGAGGCCATATTACCACTGGCATATGCACTCCAAGTGGGGAACCACTTCTTCCCTGTGGCTGTGGGGAACCTCAGAATGCCCAGTGCTGGGGCTCTGCCCTGGTCTTCCACTGGAGCATCACTCAATTCCCCAGGTGCAAACCTAGCAATGTCTTGGACTTCTGAAGCTTCAGACTCTGCACTCAGCTGTATATAGAAAACTGGTGGTATTGTAAACCTCACCCTTTTTTTTTTTTCAGTGATTTTTCTCTCTCTCCTTCTCTCTGGCTACTCCCTTCTCTGAGCAGCACCCATGATTCTTTTCTCCCAAGAATCAACTCTAGAGTTCTTACCTTCCACACATCATTTTTCTAGTTTGTAGACATGCAGCTATGTTCTCTAAGACTTCCAATCAATGTCTTGGGTGTTCAGAATGATTTGATAGTTAGCTAGCTGTGTTTGAGGGAGGAGGAAAGCTGAGGGTCACCCTACTACTCCACCATCTTATGTCTCTCCAAGTTTCATGACTTCTTTATATATTTTGTGTATTAACACTTGATCAGATATGTCAGGCAAATATCTTCTCCCATTCTGTAGTTTAGGTTTTTAAAAATATTTTAAATATTTATTTGTTTGAGAGAGAGAGTGCAAGAGAACAAGAGAGAGCACTGAGGGAGAAGGAGAAGTAGACTCCCTGCTGAGAAGAGAACCTGATGTGGGACTCAATCCCAGGACTCCAGGATCATGACCTGAGCCAAAGGCAGACACTTAACAACTGAGCCACCCAGGCACCCCTGTAGTGTTTTTTTGTTGTTGTTGTTGTTTTAATCTTTTTTTTTATAAATTTATTTTTTATTGGTGTTCAATTTGCCAACATATAGAATAACACCCAGTGCTCATCCCATCAAGTGCCCACCTCAGCGCCCGTCACTCAGTCACCCCCACCCCCTGCCCTCCTCCCCTTCCACTACCCCTAGTTCGTTTCCCAGAGTTAGGACTCTTCATGTTCTGTCTCCCTTTCTGATATTTCCCACTCATTTTTTCTCCTTTCCCCTTTATTCCCTTTCATTATTTTTTATATTCCCCAAATGAATGAGACCATATAATGTTTGGTCCTACGATTGACTTATTTCACTCAGCATAATACCCTCCAGTTCCATCCATGCCAAAGCAAATGGTGGGTATTTGTCGTTTCTAATGGCTGAGTAATATTCCATTGTACACAGAGACCACATCTTCCTTATTCATTCATCTTTCGATGGACACCGAGGCTCCTTCCACAGTTTGGCTATTGTGGACATTGCTGCTAGAAACATCGGGGTGCAGGTGTCCCAGTGTTTCACTGCATCTGTATCTTTGGGGTAAATTCCCAGCAATGCAATTGCTGGGTCGTAGGGCAGATCTATTTTTAAGTCTTTGAGGAACCTCCACACAGTTTTCCAGAGTGGCTGCACCAGTTCACATTCCCACCAACAGTGCAGGAGGGTCCCCCTTTCTCCACATCCTCTTCAACATTTGTTGTTTCCTGCCTTGTTAATTTTCCCCATTCTTACTGGTGTGAGGTGGTATCTCATTGTGGTTTTGATTTGTATTTCCCTGATGGCAAGTGATGTGGAGCATTTCCTCATGTGCTTGTTTTTTAGTTTTGTTGATTGATTCCTACACTACACAGAAGGTTTTTATTTTGAATTAAATTCCAGCAGTTAATTTTTTCTTTTATTTCCCTTGCATCAGGAGACTTATCTATAAAGAAGTTGCTGTGGCCAAGGTCAAACAGGTTACTACCTGTGTTCTCCTCTAGGATTTTAATGGTTTCCTGTCTCAGATTTAGGTCTTTCATCCATTTTGTGTTTATTTTTGTGTATGGTATAAGTAAGTGGTCCAGTTTCATTCTTTTGCATATTTCTGCCCAGTTTTCCCAAAACCATTTGTTGAAAAAACTGTCTTTTTCCCATTGGATATTCTTTCCTGCTTTGTGAAAGATTAATTGACCATTTAGTTGTACATTTGTTTGTGGGTTTTCTACTCTGTTCCACTGACTTATGTGTCCATTTTTTTGCCACAACCATTCTGTTTTGACCACTGCACTTTGTAATATGCCTTGAAGTCTGGAATTGTGATGCTTCCAGCTTTACTTTCTTTTCCAAGATTGTTTTAGCTATTGAGGCTCTTTTCTGGTTCCACACAAATTTTAGGATTGTTTATTCTAGCTCTGTGAAAAATGCTGGTGATATTTTGATAGGGATTGCCTTAAATGTGTCGATTGCTTTGGGTAGTGCAGGCATTTAAAAAATATCTGTTCTTCCTATCCCTAAGCATAGAATGTTTTTCCATTTGTTTGTGTCCTCTTCAGTTTCTTTCAACATTGCTTATAGTTTTCAGAGTACAGTTCTTTTAACTCTTTCATTAGGTTTCTTCTTAGATATCATATTGTATTTTTTTAGTGTAATTGTAAATGGGATTGAGTATTTAATTTCTCTTTTTGCTGCAACATTATTGGTGCATAGAAATGCACAGATTTCTCAATGTTAATTTTCTATCCTTTGATCTACTAAATTTGTTTATCAGTTCTAGTAATTTTCTGGTGGAGTCTTTTCAGTTTTCTATATATAGTATCATGACATCTGCAAATACTGAAAATTTGACATCTTCCTTGCTGGTTTGGATGTCTTTTATTTCTTTTTGTTGTCTGATTGCTCTGGTGAGGGCTTCTACTACTATGTTAATTAACAGTACTGAGAGTGGTGGACATCCTTGTCTTGTTCCTGACCATAGAGGAAAATCTTTCAGTTTTTCTTCATTGAGGATGATATTAGCTGTGGGTTTTTCTTTTTCTTTTCTTTTCTTTCCTTTTTTTTTTTTATAGCTGTGGATTTTTCATATATGGGTTTTATTGTTAGTTATGTTCCCTCAAAATCTACTTTGCTGTGGGTTTTTACCATGAATGGATGTACTTTGTTAACTGCTTTTTCTGCATCTATTGAAGTGATCATATGGTTCTTTTTTTTTTTTTTTGGCAAATTTTTATTTAAATTTTAGTTAGTTAACATACAGTGCAGTATTGTTTCAGGAATAGAATTCATTGATTCATCACTTACATATAATAGTCTGTGCTCAACACAATAAGGACCCTCCTTATAACCCATCACCCATCCAGCCCATACCCTTTGTACCTTCCTCCATCAACCCTCAGTTTGTTCTCTATCTTTAGGAATCTCTTATAGTTTGTTTCCCTCTCTTTCTCTTTGTTTTTAAAGATTTATTTATTTATTTTAGAGAGAGAGGGCACAAGCAGCAGGGGTAGAGGGAGAGAGAGAATCTCAAGTAGACTCAGTACGAGGCTTGAGAGCAGGACCTGAGCTGAAACCAAGAGTTGGATGGTTAATTAACTATACCACCCAGGTGCTCCTCTCTCTCATTCTTTTTTCCCTCTTCCATATGTTCATCTGTATTATTTCTTAAATTCCACTAATGAGTGATGTTACATGGTATTTGTCTTTCTCTGACTGACTTATTTCACTTAGCATAATACACTGTAGCTCCATCCACATCACTGCAAATGGAAAGATATCATTCTTTTTGATGGCTGAGTAATACTCCACCGTGTATATATACAATATCTTCCTTATCCATACATTAATCAACGGACAATTGGACGATGGCTATTGTTGATAATACTACTATGAACATCAGGGTGAATGTACCACTTCAAATCTATATTTTTGTATCCTTTGGGTAAATATTTAGTAGTGCAATTGTTAGATCATAGGGTAGTTCTATATTTAACTTTTTGAGGAACTTTCATACTGTTCTCCAGAATGGCTGCTGCAGTTCCCTCTTATATGCATCCTCTCCAACATCTGTTGTTTCCTTAGCCATTTTGACTGGTGTGAGGTGATATCTCATCGTGATCCTATGGTTCTTATCCTTTCTTTTATTAATGTGGTGTGTCACATTGATTGATTTGTGAATATTGAACTACTGTTGTCCCTTCAGGAATAAATCCTCCTTGATTGTGGTGAATGATTTTTTAAATGTATTGTTGGATTTGGTTTGCTAGTATTTTATTGAAAATTTTTGCATCCACGTTCATCAAGGATATTGGCCTGTAGTTCTGGGGTTTTTTTGTGGAGTCTATCTGATTTTGGTATCAGGGTAATGCTGGCCTCATAGAATGAGTTTGGAAGTTTTTCTCCCTTTTTTTTCTTTCTTTTATTATTTTTTTTAATGTTTAAGAAGAATAGGTATTAACTCTTCTTAAATGTTTGGTAGACTTTGTGAAGAGATCTGGCCCTGGACTTTTGCTTTTGGGGAGATTTTTGAGTATTGATTTATTGATTACAGGTCTGTTCAAGTTTTCTATTTCTTCCTGTTTCAGTTTTGGTAGTTTATAGGTTTCTAGGAATTTATCCATTTCTTGGAGGTAATCTAGTTTGTTGCCATATAGTTTTTCATGATATTCTTATAATTGTTTTTATATCTGTGGTGTTTGTTTTCATTTCTCTCCTCTTAATTGTGATTTTATTTATTTGGGTCCTTTCTCTTTTCTGTAAGTCTGGCTAAAGGTTTATCAATTATTGATTTTGTTCAAAGAAGAAGTTCCTGGTTTCATTGATCTGTTCTATTATTTTTGTAGTTTCTATATCATTTATTTCTTCTCTTGTCTTTATTATTTCCTTCCTTTTCTTGGCATTAGGCTTTATTTGTTGTTCTTTCTCTAGTTTCTTTAGGTTCAAGATTAGGGTGTTTATTTGAGATTTTCTTGCTTCTTCAGTAGGACTGTGTTACTCTGAGGATTGCTTTTGCTGGATCCCAAAGGTATTGGACTCTTGTTTTCATGTTTATATGTTTCTGTGTATTGTTTATTCATTGTTTGATTTCCTGGTTGACTCAATTTAGTAACACGTTATTTAACCTCTGTGTATTTGTGATCTTTCCAAATTTTTCTTGTGGTTGACTTCTTGTTTCATAGTATTGTAGTAAGAACAGTGCCGCTGGTGTAGTGGTATCATGCAAGATTCCCATAGTATTGTAGTAAGAAAAGATGCATGGTATGATTCATTATTTCTGTATTTTTTGAGGCCTAATGTAACCTAGTATGGGATCTATTCTGAAAACTATCCCACGTAACCTTGAAAACAATATGTATTGTGCTCTTTTAGGATGGAATATTCTGAATATATCTGTCAAGTCCATCTGTTCCAGTGTGTCATTTAAAGCTATTGTTTCCTTGTTGGTCTTCTGTTTAGATGACCTGTCCACTGATATAAGTGAAGTGTTTAAGTCCACTACTATTATTGTATTATAATCAATTAATTAATATTTGTTATGTTGTTTATATATATACATTTATATATAGTTTATATTTTTTATTAAGTGTTTTATATGTTTTGTTGCTCCCACGTTGGGTGCATAAATATTTATAGTGGTTAGATTTCTTGTTGGATTGTCTCCTTTATTATCATATGGTATCATATCCTTCTTTGTCTCTTGTTAATCTTTGTTTTAAAGTCTAGTTTATCTGATATGAGTATTGCTACTCCAAGTTTCTTCTGACATCCATCTGTGTGATAAATATTTCTGCATCTCCCCAATTTCAATGTGCAGGTGTCTTCACATCTCAAATAAGTATCTTGTAGGTACTATAGAGTTGGATCTAGTTTGTTTTGTCCATTCTGACACCCTATGTATTTTGATTTGAGCATTTAGTCCATTTACATTCAAAGTAATTATTCATAAATATTTATTTAGTGCCATTTTATTACTCGTTTTGTCATTGTTTCTGGAGATTTCTCTGGTCCTTTCTTATCTTTGTTACTTTTGGTCTTTCCTTCCCACTCAAGGAGAGCCCTCTAATATTTATTTTTTTTAATTGAAGTTTGACTTGCCAACATATAGTATAACACCCAGTGCTTACCCTGTCAAGTGCCCCCCACAGTGCCTGTCACCCAGTCACCCCATCCCCCTGCCCACCTCCCCTTCTGCAACCCTTTGTTCATTTCCCAGAGTTAGAAGTCTCTCATGTTTTGTCACCCTCTCTAATTTTTCCCACTCATTTTCCCTCCTTTCCCCTATAATTCCTTTCACTGTTTCTTTATTCCCTGTATGAGTGAAACCATATAATGATTATCCTTCTCCAATTGACTTACTTCACTCAGCATAATACTCTCCAGTTCCATCCACATTGAAGCAAATGGTGAGTATTCATCCTTTCTAATATTTTTTGAAGGGCTGTCTAGTAATCATGAACTCCTTTAGTTTTTGTTCTGTGTCCTTCTCAGCCTATTGATAGTGATATTATTAGCTTGGAATGCCTGAGGCACTCACCTGGGCCCCCACTACTTATGGCAAGTCCCCACAGACATTTTCCCATCGATAGCCAATATTGTGGTTGGCATGGCCCTTGTGGCTCTTATTATTATTGGAAGATGTATCTCAGCAACAACTATCAAGGGACTTTGAAAAAAGAAATTTATTACTCAGAGATCTTGGAAGGTATATGGCATGCCCAAGAGCCATCAAGCAAGGTGTCAGATAGAGATTATAGACCTGGGTACTCTCCTTATTGAGATTGAGGGTAGGGTACCTAGCATTTCTTGGCTTTACTCTTTACTCATAAATTTAAAACAGAGCAGGAATTAGGGCATAAGAGGGGATAGCAGAGTTCCTTAAGTGGTTAATAATCTAGATTGCCCAGGACTTTCTAAAAAGGAAACTCAGATGGGACAGCCTGGTTCCTTTTCTTATCTAGTTGTTTTAGCAGTAGTTGTATCATATAGCTGGCAATATGTTTATTCAAAATAGATGTCTTGGAAATGTATGCCTCAGCAATCAAAAGCTGATTTTCAGGCATTTACACTACAAAAACCTTGTTGAATCTTCTTTCAGAATGTATCTAGAATATTACCATTTTTACCATCCCCACAGCCCTGATCCAAGCCTACGCCATTCCTCACCTGTAGAATCACAGTGGCCCTAACCAGTCTGGGTTCCCTGGAGGCTCCTCTAACTGAGTAGCCAGAGTAGCATCTCCTATCTCATCCCTCCCAGGTTCTGAATCCTCCATTACCTCACTCAGCACCAAAACCAAAGCCTGTATGACCAGACCTGGTCTTCTTCCTTGTGCTGCCTCCTTCCTTCCTCACTTCCTTGTTCTTCTCTTAGTTCTTCTAGATGTTCACCTAGTCACTCACCTCCCTGCTCACCACACTACAGCCCCAGATGGTTTTTTCACCCTCCTTGAGCACCAGCCTTAGCCTTCCACTCAAAGCCTTTGCACTGACTGTTCCTTCTTCCTGGATGTTCTCTCCCCACACGTCTGGGGCGTCTCTCTTTCCCTTTCCTCAGGCCCTTACCCCACCTCACTGAGGACTTACTGAAAGTCCCCCTGATCAAAATCCTGACTCCCTCCCCCAACAGCTTTTGATATACCTGTCCCTATTTTTCTGACGTAACATGCCACACATTATAGTTGTTTAATTAATGTAAACTCTAACCAGAATGGAAGTTACAGAAAGGCAGGGAATTTTAATTTTGTTCACTACTCTAGCCCTAATACTTAGAACAGTGCCTGCCACATTCAACTGGAAAGTACAAGTTAGGTTGATGAATAAATGCACACAAAGATGGAGGGATGAATGGAAATAAAATTTGACTTAATTAGTGGTGACACCATAATGACCACAAGATGGAGACATTCTTTAATATAAATTCATCCCTACTTTTCCCTTCTGTTTGCTTCCCCATCCTGATAGTACTTCACTGCCTCTTTTACCTACACACTTGCCTGGGTTTCACTCTAGCTCTTCGTGTGTGTGTGTGTGTGTGTGTGTGTGTGTGTGTGTGTGTGTGTTCTCTTTTGGATTTTGTGTCACCTGTTGGTCACTTGTGTACTCCTCTGTCTACATAGGCTCTGTTTGCAGGATGGAAGAAACAGGTTAGAACTGAAACGGATACTTCATTTTTTTTGTTTAGCCTACGGAATTTTTAAAATTTCTGTAATAGATTTTTGTGTGTGTGTTTTAAATGGAAAAATAGCATGTTTGCATTTTGTATTCACGTATTATTTTTATGAAGCTAAATTGATTTGCTTTTGGCTTCTGTGCCCTGTATAAAGTGCTGAGGCAGTGGGTCTGAATGAAATAACAGTACAAATCCAAAGATGTGCTTTTTCTTTTGGACCAAACTAGTTCCTTCTCTTGTGGTTTCATCTTCAGAGGTGGCCAAGGCTGTCTTGGAGGAAAATGCTTCACTTCCCCACTCAGGTAGCACCTGGGGGGCTCAAGTCTCATTGGCTTTTCCTCCTTAACGCTGACTCAATGTCACATATGCAATGGGTCTGCTATCATTTGTGCAGAAACCTATTTGACATTTCCTTACCTGGGATGAAACCCTATAAATTATAACTCACTTCTTCTTCCTCTTCCTCTTCCTCCTTCTTTTTTTGTAGTTTTCATTTCTATTTCAATTCCAGTTAGTTAATATACAGTGTAATACGTGTTTCAGGAGTAGAATTTAGTGGTTCATCACTTACACACAATACCCCATGCTCTTTTTTTTTTTTTTATGATAGTCTCACAGAGAGAGAGAGAGAGAGAGAGAGGCAGAGACACAGGCAGAGGGAGAAGCAGGCTCCATGCACCAGGAGCCCGACGTGGGATTCGATCCCGGGTCTCCAGGATCACGCCCTGGGCCAAAGGAAGGCGCCAAACTGCTGCGCCACCCAGGGATCCCCACCCCATGCTCTTAATAACAAGTGCCCCCTTTAATACCCATCACCCATTTAACTCATCCCCACCTACCCACCTCCTTCCAGCAACCCTCAGTTTGTTCTTTATAGTTAACATTCATTTTTATGGTTACCCTCTCTTTCCCCCCATGTTCATTTGTAGTCTTTCTTAAGTTCCACATATAAGTGAAATCATACTATTAGTCTTTATCTGACTGACTTATTTCACTTAGCATAATAGGTTCTAGCTCCACCCATGCTGCTGTAAATAGCAAGATTTCACTCTATTTGATAGCTGAGTAATATTTATATATATAATTATATATATAATATTATATAATATATATATATTGCTTCTTCTTTATCCATTTACCTGTCAATGAACATTAAGGCTCTTTCCATAGTTTGGCTATTGTGGATGTTGCTGCTATAAACATTAGGGTGCATGTATCCCTTTGAATCTGTATTTTGTACACTTTCAGTAAATACCTGCTAGTGTAACTAGTGGGTCATAGGGTAGTTCTATTTTTAACTTCTTGAGGAACCTTTATACTGTTTTACAGAGTGGCTGCACCAATTTGCATTCCCACCAACATTGTAAAAGGGTTTCCCTTTCCCCACATCTGTTGTTTCCTGTGTTGTTAATTTTAGCCATTCTGACATGTGAGGTACTATCTCATCATGGTTTTGATTTGTATTTCCCTGATGACGAGTGATGTTGAGGATCTTCTCATGTGTCTATTACTCATCTATATTTATTCTTTGGAAAAGTGTCTATCTGTGCCCTCTGCCCGTTTCTTAACTGGATTATTTATTTTTGGGGTGTTGAGTTTGATAAATCATTTGCAGATTTGATACGAACCCTTTGTCAGATATGTCATTTACAAACATCTTCTCCCATTCTATAGGGTGCCTTTTAGTTTTGTTGACTGTTTCCTTCACTGTGCAGACAGTTTTTATCCTGATGAAGTGTAAATTGTTCAGTTCTGATTTTGTTTCCCTTGCCTCCAGAGACCTGTCCACTAAGAAGTTGCTAAGGCCAAGGTCAATGAGTTTTCTGTCTGTGTTCTCCTCTAGGATTTTAATGGTTTCCTGTCTCACATTTATTTTTTTTATAAATTTATTTTTATTGGTGTTCAATTTGCCAGCATATAGAATAACACCCAGTGCTCATCCCGTCAAGTGCCCACCTCAGTGCCCGTCACCTGTCTCACATTTAGATCTTTCATCCATTTGAACTTATTTTTGTGTATGGTGTAAGAAAGTGGTTCAGTTCCATTCTTTTGCATGCAGCTGTCCAGTTCCCTCAACACCATTTGTTGAAGAGACCGTCTTTCTCCCATTGGATATTCTTTCCTGCTTTGTTGAAGATAAGTTGACTATCAAGTTGTGGGTCCATTTTGGAGTCTCTATTCTGGTCCACTGTCTGTTTTTGTGCCAGTACCATACTGTCTTGATGATTACAGCTTTGTAATACAGCTTGAATTCTGGAATCTCAATGCCTCTAGCTTTGCTTTTCTTTATCAAGATCATTTTGTCTATTCAGGGTCCTTTGTGGTTCCATAGGAATTTTAGGGTTATTTGTTCCAGCTCTGTGAAACGTGCTGGTGATATTTTGATAGGGATTGCACAAAATGTGTAGATTACTGTGGATAGCATAAACATTTTAACAATGTTTGTTTTTACAGTCCTTGAGCATGGAATGTTTTTCCATTTCTTTGTGTCCTCTTCAATTTCTTTCATAAGTGTTCTGTAGTTTTCAGAATACTGATAATCCCTAGGAATCTTATTGTTTTTGGTACAAATGTAAATAGGATTGCTTCTTTTATTTCTTTTTCTGCTACTTCATTATTGGTATACAGAAACAGTAACAGGTTTCTGTACATTGACTTTTATATCCTGCAACATTGCTGAATTGATATATTGATTTTAGCAATTTTTGGATAGAGTCTTTTGGGTTTTCTACATAAAGTATCGTGTCATCTGCAGATAGTGAAGGTTTGACTTACTCCTTGCTGATTTGCATGCCTTTTATTTCATTTTGTTGTCTGATTGCTTGGGGTTAGGACTTCCAGTACTGTGTTATATAACATTGGTGAGAGTGGTCATCTCTGTCTTACTCTTGACCATAGAGGAAAAGCTCTAAGTTTTCCCCATTGATGATATTAGCTTTGAGTCTTTCATATATGGCTTTTATGATGTTGAAGTATATTCCATCTATTCCTACTGTGTTGAGGGTTTTCTTTTTTTTTTTTATCAAGAATGGATGCTGGATTGTGTCAAATGTTTTCTCTGCATCTATTGAGAGAATCATATGGTTCTTACCCTTTCTTTAATTAATGTGGTTTATCATGCTGATTGATTTGAAGATATTGAACCACCCCTGCACCCAGGAATAAATCCCACTTAATCATGGTGAATAATTCTTTTAATGTACTCTTGGATTTGTTAGTTGTTATCTTGGTAAGAATTTGTGCATGCATATTCATCTGGGATATTTGCCTGTACTTCTTTTTAGAGGGGTCTTAGTCTAGTTTTGGAATTAAGGTAATGGTAGCCTCATAGAAGGAATTTGGAAGTTTTTCTTCTATTTCTATTTTTGGAACACTTTGAGAAGAATAGGTATTGACTATTCTTTACATGTTTGATAAAATTCCCCTAGGAAGCCATCAGCCCTGGACTTTTGTTCATTGGGAGATTTTTGATTATTGATTCAATTTCCTTGCTGGTTACGGGTCTGTTCAGATTTTCTATTTCTTCCTGTTTCAGTTTTGGTAGTTTATATTTGCAAGCAACTTATCCATCTTTCCCCAGGCTATCTGCCTTCCTTCTCCACAGGAGAACTGCAATCTCCCCAGGGCTCACCACCAGCCACACACAGACCTCTAAAACTCCAGTCTTTGAACCTCACAGGTTGTAAAACTCATGGAACTCAGCCCCTCTCATTTTCCCAATCAATGGTTTGGGGAAAGTGTTTTCCTTGTGTGATCCCAGAGCATTCCTTTCTCTTTCTCGAACCTCTCTCCATCACCAGGGCTCCCTCCTCTCTGCAGCACCTGATTCTCCGCCCCCCGCCCCAAATCACATCTCCACACCTCTTATCCTCCACAATGTGTCTTTTCTCTCCCTCTACTTGTGCAGTTTTTTCTATCAGTCCTCAGATTGATTTCTTGAGTGTTTAGAATTATTTAATATTTATCAAGCTGTGTTAAAGGGATGAGGGAAGCCTAGGGTCTATTTCCCCATCTTACCACCTGCTATTTCCCCATCTTACCACCCTCTCCCTATTTGATATCTTGAAGAAACGGACAAATGTGTTCTTTCAGAGGTCCCTGACCTCATGGAATCTCTCTCCTGAGATGCAGATGCTGCTCTCTAGCCCCATATTCTTACCCACAGAATACAGTGATCAATTGGCTGCCACACCCATGAATGACTGCAGTGCTCTCTTGGAGATATGACTGTTGACACCCACATTGCTTATTCCAGAAGAGAATGAAGTTCAGGGAAAGATTAGCAAGATGGGGAAATAATTAGTAGAAAAATTAAAGGAAAATTGGGGAAAAGAAATGGGAAGATAATGGGTATAGATGAGAAGGATGCAGAGAAGAAAAAGAATAATGGGTTATGCTTATTAAGTATACACTGTGTATTGACACTGCACCAACCACTTCCTACTGGAGCAATAGCTGAAAAGTTTTTCTAAATGCCTAAAGTCATTTACTCTATAACCCTTTGCTATGGGTTGAATTGTGTTCTGCCAAAATTAATATGTTGGAGTCCTAGTCTTCAATACCTCAGAATTTTACTGTATTTGGAGACATAGCCTTTTAGGATGAGGTCACTATAGTGGGCCCTAATCCAATCAGGCTGATATCCTTATAAGAGAAGATTGGGACACAGACACTGCCTTAGTCCATCTGAACTGTTACAACCAGATAACACACAACTGATGGCTTATAAACAACAGAAATTTATTTCTCACAGTTCTGGAGCCTGGAAGACCAGACCAAGGGACCAGCAGACTCAATGTCTGGTAAGGATTCTCTTCCAGGTTCGTAGACAGCCATCTCATTGTGTCCTCACACAGTAGAAGGGGCAAGGGAGCTCTGTGGAGCCTCTTTTATAAGGGCACTAATGCTGTTCATGAGGGTGGCAGGCTTTGAAAGTCCCCACTATCCAATACCATTGCTTGGGAGTAGGGTGCACAAACATCCAATATATAGCAGACACATGTAGAGGAAGGATGATGTGAAGACACGGGGGAAATAGCCCAAGAGAGACCTCAGAAGACAACAGTGTTGATGGCACCTTGGTCTCAAACTTCCAGCTTCCAGAACTGAGAAAAGTAATTTTTTTATTGCTTAACCCACCTTGTTCATGTTGCTTTGTTGTGGTAGCCCCAAGCTAACTAATGTGTCCAGGACTTGGTTATTGGTTGAGAGGCAGGATGGCACAGAGAATAAAGTCCAAGATTGTAAATTGACCATTTGGGTTAGAGTCTCCATCCTGTTGCCACTTTTCCTCTGTAAAATGTATGTGGTGGTAACAGCAACACTAGCCCACTTGAGCTGATGTGACCTCCTTGGAGTTGAATCAGCACAGGATTTCCCATTATTACCCTAAGGGTTTCCTTATCAAAGGTCTCCTGTGTAGGCTCTATTTTGATTTACTGCCTTTCTGGGGACTTTGCTGTTTAACCATTTTTTAGCCTACCATTTCCCCAGTGGAAACTTCACTTTCATACACATTCCTTCCTCAAGCCTTGTCTCAGTTTACCGCCTTTGTGTACCAGCATTGACTCTACCTCCTTTTCCGTGCAGTTACATGCAATCCTTTCATCATTCTCTGTGGGTTAGCTCCTTATCCCTGAGGGAGGACCCTGTGTATTTTACAGTTTCCATCACTGTGCTGAGCACACAGTGAGAATGTGCATAAAATGAGTCCTGGACATATAAACTCTGCACACTGCCTCCTCAAAAGCCCAGGGAGGAGAAAATGGAGACATAGCCCCAAGGAGAAGGCCACAGTCTATGTAGATTTCAGGCTCAGATAAGCTTATAGAGTGTGAGGTCCCCAGCATGATACAGACAACAGATTGTTTCCCAGAAGGTCATAATTACGTGTGAGGTATTCTTTTCTTTTAAGCAACTTACTACACCCTGTAGGAAACTGAATTTGGAGAATCAAGAGATCCATCTGAGCAGGTATCAGGGTGTCTGTTGTGTTCAGCACCATGAGGACATCATAGTTTGGATCCTGTAAGGGTTATTCCTTGCCCCTCTGCTTCCTCATGGCATCACATGAAGAATGGCTGTGACTGCCCCTGACTTGTGGAGGACACAGCCTGAGATGCTATCTAATATTTCCTTACTTATTACTTGGGTTGAAGAAAGAATCCATTAGATGAATGAATAAGATTTTTTAAAAATATATTTTATTTATTTATTTATTCATGAGAGACACAGAAAGAGAGAGAGAGAGGCAGAGACAGGCAGAGGTAGAAGCAGGCTCCATGCAGGGATCCTGATGTAGGACTCAATCCCAGGATTCCAGGATCACTCCCTGTGCCAAACGCAGGTGCCAACCACTGAGCTACCCCAGGGACCCCTCCCCATAAGATTTTTTTTTCACCTGAGTTACTAACAAATGATTACAAACATACTTAAGGAAATATCAGCAATTTAATTATGCGATGTCTGGGGAATGTTGGGGAGGGGAGTCATCAGAGGACTCCAACATTTTAGGTTTGTAGGATTATGAGCTTGGAAGTGTGTAAACTTCAAAGCAAGGCTTTGAGCAAGAAGGGACCAGTCAAGATTGATGAGGTGATGAACATCAGTGGGGATCTCCATTGCTTTATTCTGTACAGTTGGTATGGATTTTTATGTTATTCAATATATTTATATTCCTCAAGTTGCAGTTTCAGTAGCACAACCCATGGCAAAAATCATAAATATAGGACTATCTGCCAAAAGAAAAATCCAAGAGTTAGTCTTCTCTCTTGTCTCCCCTCTTTACCCACATCCTATCCTATCCGCCTCCCTCGGGGAAGAAAAGGGTACACAAAATGCCCCAGAATTCCCCTCCGCCTTATGTGAAAGAAGCAAGAACCACAGCTCCATCTCTGTCCAGGGACCAAGACTTAGTTCCCTTTGGGTCCGACATCTCAGTTTAGGATGAATCCCAAAGGGCCCCTGCTGTGTCAGATGCATAGCTGAGACTGGAGTCAGTGCCTTCTGACTAGGGGAGAGATGGTTGGAAGAGAGGTAAAAGCCTGAGATCAGAACTCATGTATTCAGCTAAACAGCCCCTTGGTACCTGTTGTTTTCTATCTGAATAGCATGTGTGCATCTTCTTTTTTTTTTTTTTTTTAGATTTATTTATTTATTTATTCATGATAGTTACACAGAGAGAGACAGAGAGGCAGAGACCCAGGCAGAGGGAGAAGCAGGCTCCATGCACCGGGAGCCTGACGTGGGATTCGATCCCGGGTCTCCAGGATCGCACCCCGGGCCAAAGGCAGGCGCCAAACCGCTGCGCCACCCAGGGATCCCTGCATGTTTGCATTTTATTACAAGTCCATACTTTTCTCAGGAAAATGGCAAGTCCTTCTGCAGATTTCAGAATCATATCATGAAAAATAAAGTGCTGAATCATGGGATTTGGGTAATAGCAATAATGGTAGTGATGATAAAACCAGAACTGAGGTATCACCCTCTTTGTTGAAGAGGGTGATGGCCAATGACCCAAGTTCCCATTCAAGGAGATCATGATATGACATGTTCCCAAGTCTCAGAATCTGCTGTGGGAAGCAGTTATGTTCTCTTCATCTTCCCTCTCCTCTCCTCATCCTCTCCTCTCCTCCCTTCTCTCTTCTGATAGATGGCTCCCTCCAAACTTTGGAGAGTGAACTAGGACTTGGCTCTGTATCAGCCTCTGCTGTACATTGTAGTTAGTCTCTAGGATGGCCTTCAATCTCTTAGTATTCATGTCCTTGTATACTCTTCTCCCATGTTGTATCAGAGTTGATCTGTGCAACCAACAGGATACAACAGAAGTGAAGAAATGTCACTTCTGATATTTGATTACTTTGAAACTGTAGTATCTCCTTCCTCCCTCCCTCTTCTCCTCCTCTTCTTCCTCCGTCATCATTTGCCCTGAGAAATGCCAGTTAGTGCTCTTCCTCCCTCCCTCCATCTCTCTTATCTCTCTCTCTCTCTCTCTCTCTCTCTCTCTCATCACTTGCTGTGGGGGAATACATTATGAGGACATCCAGGCAGCCCACACAGAGACCCATGTAGAGAAGAACCAAGCCTGACAACTACATGGGTGATCTTGGAAGCAGGTCTTCCTGGTGACAGGCCCTGCTGACAGCTAGATTACAACTTCATGAGAAACTCAGCCAGTAGCACTTAGCTAAGCCACTCCCAGACTCCTGACCCTCAGATGCCATGAAATAATAAATGCTCATTGTTTTAAACTGCCAAGTTTTGGAGTAATGATTACACAGCAAAGATATCTAGCACAGATATATCTTTTGAGAAAATGAACACCAAGAATCCTGTGGAAATAGTTGTACCTATGCCAATAACTTCCACATGCTTTGTCTCTGTACCAGTGCAGGCAAGAAGAACTGGGTCGCAGGAAATGTCATACACATTGTAGCAGGCAGGACACTTAATGCCATTGGGTACTGAGGATTTCTGAGGCACTGAATGAAGAAAGAAAAATTTCATCTTAAAGAGTAAGCCATAAAAGGAGCTCAGAGCATTATTATCCCCCAACCAAGATCATGCTTATTCCATGATTCCTCCACCCCAAATCAAAATTATTTAAAACTAGGGTGGCATAGAGGGTGTGTGTGTGTGTGGAGGGGAGTAGGTATTAAGTGGAAAAATAGAGGATCTTATAGGAATTTGGTTTATTTGCTTCTTTCATGAATTGATCCTTTGCCCTGGCTGGAGAAAAATGCTTAGATGACAGAAGGTAACTTGTGGTCTTAAAAAATACTGGTAAGAAATTTTATCATTTCAAGTTTCACATCTAAGTCTTTAATATATTTTTAGCTTATTTCTGTGGATGGCATAAAAAAGTGGTCTGGTTTCATTCTTTTGTATACATGTAGCTGCCCAGTTTTCCCAGCACATTTTTGGGAGAGACTGCCTCATCCCCATTGTATATTCTTCTCTCCTTTGCCATAGATAAATTGACCATACAAGCATGGGTTTATTTCTGCATTCTCTCTTCTGTTCCATTGATCTATGTGTCTATTTTTGTGCCAGTACCATACTGCTTTGATCACTACAGCTCTGTAGTGTATCTTGAAATCTGGTATTGTGATACTTTGAGCTTTATTCCCTCAGGATTGCTTTGGCTACTCAGTCTTTTGTGGTACAAATTTTAGTTTTATTTTCTCTAGTTCTGTGAAAAATATTGTTGTATTTTGATAGGAATTGCACATCTGTAGATTGCTTGGGTAGTATGGACATTTTAACAATATTCGTTCTTCCAGTCCATAACCAAACATTGGAAGTAATTTCCCATCATCTGTAGACACATTTTTCTTTATATATCTCCTTAAGCAAAGGAAATAAAACAAAAATAAACTACTGGGACTACACCAAAATAAAACGCTTTTGCATAGCAAAGAAAATCACCAACAAAATAAAAAGGCAACCTACTGAATGAAGAAAGATATTTGCAAATTATATATATATATCTTTTAAATATATAATTAAATATATAAATAATATATAATTTATAATATAAAAATAATAAAATATATAAATAATATAAACAATAATAAAAATTATATATAAATAATATTCTAAATGTATAAAGAGCTTATACAACTCAATATCAAAAAACCCCCACAAATAATCCAATTAAAAAATGGGCATGGGACCTTAATAGACATTTTTCCAAGAAAGATATACAGATGGCCAACAGACACATAAAAAAAGATGCTCTACATCACTGATCATCAGGAAAATGCAAGTTAAAACTATAATTAGATATCACTTTATGCCTGTCAGAATGGCTAAAATAAAAAACATAGGAAATAACAAGTATTTGTGAGGGTGCAGAGAAAAAGGAATCTTTGTGTACTGTTGGTAGGAATGCAATTTGGGTATAGCCACTGTGGAAAACAGTATGGAGGATCCTCAAAAAAATAAAAATGGAAAATTCCATGTGATTCCATAATTTCATTACTGGGGTATTTACCCAAAGAAAATGAAAAACACTAATTTGAAAAGATATATGCACCCCTATGTTTATTGTAGAATTATTTGCAATAGCTGATATATGAAAAAACAACCCGGGTGTCCATGGACTGAAGAATGGATAAAGAATACGTGATATGTATGTGTGTGTGTGTGAATAAATAAATTTTATTTATTCATTAGAGACACAGAGAAAGAGAGGCAGAAATATAAGCAGAGGGAGAAGCAGGCTCCCTGCAGGGAGCCCAGTGTGGGACTCAATCCTGGGACCCCAGGATCACAACCTGAGCCAAAGTCAGATGCTTAACCACTGAGCCACCCAGGCGTGTCTATACAAGAGGATATTACACAACCATAAAAAAGGATGAGATCTGGGGATCCCTGGGTGGCGCAGCGGTTTGGCGCCTGCCTTTGGCCCAGGGCGCGATCCTGGAGACCGGGATCGAATCCCACGTCGGGCTCCCGGTGCGTGGAGCCTGCTTCTCTCTCTGCCTGTGTCTCTGCCTCTCTCTCTCTCTCACTGTGTGCCTATCATAAATAAATAAAAAAATTTTAAAAAAAGGATGAGATCTTTCCATTTCAAACAACATGGATGGATTTAGAGCATAAATGCTAAGTGAAATAAGTCAGTCAAGGAAAAATAAATATCTATCATATGATTTCACTCATATATAGAATTTAAAAAACAAAACAAATTAACAAACAAAGGTTTTTTAAAAAGGCAAACAAAAAACACTCTTAAATAGAATAAACTGATGGTTGCTAGCAGGTAGGTGGGTGGAGGATGTATTATATAGGTGAGAGATTAAGAGTACATTTATCTTGATGAGTCCTGAGCAATATATAGAATTGTTGAATCACTATATTGTACACCTGAAACTAATATAATACTGTATGTTAATTATACTTCAATAAAAAAATACTGTTAAGAGAGTGCAGAAATAAATAGGCAAGGACAAACAACTTTTCAACTGGAATGGAAAAGCAAACAATTTAAACCTACAAACTCATACTTAGTGTAAATCCTGAGGACCCATCCCAGCCGCCCAGCTGCCATTCAGTCTAAAAGAAGGGCTTGTGCCTATCCCTTCACAGGAAGGAAAGACAGTCAGTGAGTCAGTGAGCAAAATCAATAGGCAGCTCAGAAACAGAGAGACAGGTCGTAGGAAGGTACTTAGAAGACAGACATAAGACAATGGATTGGGATAAAGGATGGGAAGGGAGGGAGAGCAGAGATGTGTTGGCACTCACCTTGGAAGTCCCCTTGGCTACAGAGCTCCTCTTGGCAGCACTGGTAGTTGTACCTGAATGTTTGATTATCTCCTAGTGTTGCTGAGAAGGTCCTTGGGACACACTTGCTTGCTTGAAGAACAACCTTTCTCTCCAACATATTGTAAGAGCTTCCCTGTACAAAACCAAACCCCAGAAGGAATTTCTTCTTTGAACCAAAGAGAGAGCGATGTCCAAATGGGCTACCATTATTAAAGGATTCCGTGCTTCAAATCCTTTTGTCTTTAGTCTTTCCACTTCTTAAGGAGCCCTTCTGCGTTGGTCCATGGAATAAACCAGTGGAGGGATGGTTTGTTAACACTTGTTAGAATAGGAGTGTCATACTTCAATGAGGTTGATGCAGAACAAGGATTGTCCAGTCTTTTTCCCACTGTCTCCCACCCTGCCTCCTCCCGCCACCCCACACCCCCAGTCCTATCTGGGCTGAATTCAACATAAAAAAGTAGGGTAAAATAGAAGATGCACAGGAAAGTAAGGAACTCCATCTAGTCACTAAATACAGCAAACTCCTTCACTCTAAGCACCTTTTCTGTCTGTCCTGCATGATGAACAACCTGGGGAGAGGCCTGGCACATACTTGATGTCCTCAATTCTTGCTTATATATGAAGCAGCTTTGAGACGCTTCACAAGTCGTTTGCAGGTCAGCACTACATGCATTAAGAGAGCAGCTTGAACATTTATAACTCTCTAAAAAGGAAATAAAAAGTGTTTAAAAAATAATTCAGGAATGAAAACTGTCAAGAATCATAGTTGATACTTCCAATAGCCAAACATTCCTGAGAATCAAGACACCATGAAGCCCACTTTCTGTAGGGCTGAATGAGCCCACTTGGCCACATCAGGCCCCATTCAGTGTTCAGGCTCAGGCCTTTCAGCTGCCCACTGCCCAGGTGCTTGATCAGGGTCCCCAACCCTGCAGAGTTCAGTCCGGCTCCTGAAGCAGGACCTGGTCTCTCCCAAGTAGGCATTTCTGTTTTGTATTGTCCATTTTACTCTTCCAACCTGGGGGCAGGGGGAAAGAGGCCATTTGTCCAATCTACCCACAATGCTGGAAACCAAGGCAGTGAGAACACAGGTGGTAAGGAGACTCTTTAGGGCTGAAGATGGAGGCATGGTGGCCCTGAAGAAGGCTTAACTGAGAAGAGAAGGGTCGGAGCCATGGAGCCCAGGTATCTTGTCTAGCAACTCAACTCCTGGACAGGGTTCCCCATTAATTCATCCACTCATTCATTTGCCAAGGCATAATTTGGCAAACCCTAGTTTTATAACAGAAATGCCTCTTGTTAGGAATGCAAAGTTGAAAAAGATGCTATTACTGTCATTAAAGGGCCTGGGGAGAAGGTCCTTCACCCCAGGAAGAATTCACATAGAGGATTTCTTTTTCACACAGTTGTGGAAGGTGTTGTAGCTCCTTGCAAAGCTGAAACAGGATGATTTGGCCAAGATGCAGAAGTCACTGTTCTGGGGAATAGATAGCAGCTCTCTGTGTGCTAGAAAGTTCTGAGCCTGCCAATAGCCCTTTAATCAAGAACCCTGACATCTTGATTCCAAAGTCACCTTGTCATAAAGAGCCAGATTCATGACACATCGGTTCTCTAACAAAGTGATGGAGCCATGATTTGTTAGGAAGATCCTAGCATTCTTTCTAACCTCTAATCAACGTTCTCCTCAAAAAGCTCATTTGAATTTTGCCAATTTAGGAAGGAAATCCAACCTCCCTGCCCCACACCCCACCTATCTTAAAATTTATCCTTTCAGGAGCTGAGGAAAAGCCTGCAAGATCACTATTTAAAGACTAGGGAGTGGTTGGAGGTCACCCACTTTATCCTTCCTTTAAAAAAAAAAAAAAGATATATATTTTATGGAGTTCAATTGGCCAACATATAGTATAACACCCAGTGCTCATTCCGCCAAGTGCCACCCTCAGTGCCCGCCACCCAGTCACCCCATCCCCCTGCCCACCTCCCTTTCATTGGGAGGTTCCCTGGTTCATTTCCCAGAGTTAGGAGTCTCTCATGTTCTGTCTCCCTACTGATATTTCCCACTCAGTTCCCCTCCTTTCCTTTTAATCCCTTTCACTATTTCTTATATTCCTCATATGAGTGAAACCATATAATGTTTGTCCTTCTCTGACTGACTTACTTCACTCAGCATAATACCCTCCAGGTCCATTCACATTGAAGCAAATGGTGGGTATTCATCATCTCTAATGCTAACTAACATTCCATTCTATACATAGACCACATCTTCTTTATCCATTAATCTTTCAATGGACACCGAGGCTCCTTCCACAGTTTGGCTATTGTGGACATTGCTGCTAGAAACATCGGGGTGCAGCTGTCCCACCGTTTCACTGCATCTGTATCTTTGGGGTAAATCCCCAGCAGTGCAATTGCTGGGTCGTAGGGCAGCTCTATTTTTAACTCTTTGAGGAACCTCCACACAGTTTTCCAGAGTGGCTGCACCAGTTCATGTTCCCACCAACAGTGCAAGAGGGTTCCCCTTTCTCCACATCCTCTCCAACATTTGTGGTTTCCCGCCTTGTTAATTTTCCCCATTCTCACTGGTGTGAAGAGGGATCTCATTGTGGTTATGATTTGTGTTTCCCTGATGGCCAGTGATGCAGAGCATTTTCTCATGTGCTTGTTGGCCATGTCTATGTCTTCCTCTGAAATTTCTGTTCATGTCTTTTGCCCATTTCAGGATTGGATTGTTTGTTTCTTTGCTGTTGAGTTTAATAAGTTCTTTATAGATCTTGGATTCTAGTCCTTTATCTGATAGGTCATTTGCAAGTATCTTCTCCCATTCTGTAGGTTGTCTTTTAGTTTTGTTGATTGTTTCCTTTGCTGTGCAGAAGCTTCTCATCTTGACTAAGTCCTAATAGTTCATTTTTGCTTTTGTTTACCTTTCTTTCATAGATGTAACTTGCAAGAAGTTGCTATGGCCAAGTTCAAAAAGGGTGTTTACTGTGATCTCCTCTAGGATTTTGATGGATTCTTGTCTCACATTTAGATCGTTCATCCATTTTGAGTTTATCTTGCTGTCTGGTGTAAAAGAATGGTCCAGTTTCATTCTTCTGCATGTGGATGTCCAATTTTCCCAGCACCATTTATTGAAGAGACTGTTCTTTTTCCAGTGGATACTCTTTTCTGCTTTATTGAATATTAGTCTACCATAGAGTTGAGAGTTCATTTCTGGATTCTCTATCCTATTCCATTGGCCTATGTGTCTGTTTTTGTGCCAGAACCACACTGTCTTGATGACCACAGCTTTGTAGTACAACCTGAATCTGGCATTGTGATTCCCCCGGTGCTGGTTTTCTTTTTCAATATTCCCCTGGCTATTCAGGGTCTTTTCTGATTCCACACAAATCTTAAGATGATTTGTTCCAACTCTGAAGAAAGTCCATGGTATTTTGATAGGGATTGCATTAGACATGTAAAAGCCCTGGGTAGCATGGACATTTTCACAATAGTAATTCTTCCAATCCATGAGCATGGAATATTTTTCCATCTCTTTGTGTCTTCCTCAATTTCTTTCAGAAGTGTTCTATAGTTTTTAGGGTATAGATCCTTAACCTCTTTGGTGTATTCCTAGGTATCTCATGCTTTTGGGTGCAATTGTCACTGGGACTGACTCCTTAATTTCTCTTTCTTCAGTCTCATTGTTAGCATATAGAAATGTCGCTGATTTCTGGGCATTGATTTTGTATCCTGCCACACTGCCGAATTGCTATATGAGGTCTAGGAATCTTGGAGTGGAGTCTTTTGGGTTTTCTATGTACAGTATCATGTCATCTGTGAAGAGGGAAAGTTTGACTTCTTCTTTGCCAATTTGAATGCCTTTTATTTATTTTCGTTGCCTGATTGCTGAGGCAAGAACTTCTATGTTGAATAGCAGTGGTGAGAGTGTACGTCCCTGTCTTGTTCCTGATCTTAGGGGAAAGGCTCCCCATGTTCCCCATTGAGAATGATATTTGCTATGGGCTTTTAATACATGGCTTTGAAGAAGCTGAGGAATGTTCCCTCTACCCCTACACTCTGAAGAGTTTTGATCAGGAATGGATGCTGTATTTTGTCAAAATGCTTTCTCTGCATCTATTGAGAGGATCATATGGTTCTTGTTTTTTCTCTTGCTGATATGATCAATCACATTGATTGCTTTATGAGTGTTGAACCAGCCTTGCATCCTGGGGATAAATCCCACTTGGTCATGGTGAATAATCTTCTTAATGCACCGTTGGATCCTATTGGCTAGTATCTTGTTGAGAATTTTTCATCCATGTTCATCAGGGATATTGGTCTATAATTATCCTTTTTGGTAGGGTCTTTAGTTTTGCAATTAAGGTGATGCTGGTCTCGTAAAACGAGTTTGAAGTATTCCATCCCTTTCTATCTTTCAGAACAGCTTTAGTAGAATAGGTATTATTTGTTCTTTAAACGTTTGATAGAATTCCCCTGGGAAGCCATCTGGCCCTGGACTTTTGTGTCTTGGGAGGTCTTTGATGACTGCTTCAATTTCTTCCCTGGTTATTGGCCTGTTCAGGTTTTCTATTCCTTCCTGTTCCAGTTTTTGGTAGTTTGTGGTTTTCCAGAAATGCATTCATTTCTTCTAGATTGCCAAATTTATTGGCATATAGCTGCTCATAATGTTTAAAATTGTTTATATTTCTTTGGTATTGGTTGTGATCTCTCCTTTTTCATTAATGATTTTATGAATTTGAGTATTTCTTCTTTTTAATAAGGCTGGCTAATGGTTTATCTATCTAATTAGTTCTTTCAAAGAATCAACCCCTTTTTTTGTTGATCTGTTCTACAGTTCTTCTGGTCTCTATTTCATTGAGTTCTGCTTGAATCTTTATTAAGTCTCTTAATAAATCTACACCTCTGCTAGGTGTAGATTTTACTTTCTGTTCTTTCACCAGTTCCTTTAGGTGTGAGGTTGTCTTGTGTATTTGAGTTTTTTCCAGTTTTTTGAGGGATGCCTGTATTGCGATGTATTTCCCTCTTAGGACCATTTTTGCCGTATCCCAAAGATTTTGAGTGGTTGTATCTTCATTCTCATTAGTTTCCATGAATCTTCTTAATTCTTCTCTAATTCCTTGGTTGAACCTTTCATCTTTAAGCAGGATGCTCTTTAACCTCGATGTGTTTAAGTTTCTTCCAAATTTCTTCTTTTGATTGAGTTCTAGTTTCAAAGCATTATGGTCTGAAAATATGCAGGGGATAATCCCAATCCTTTGGTATCAGTTGAGACCTGATTTGTGACCCAGTATGTGGTCTATTCTGGATAAAGTTCCATGTGCACTTGAGAAGAATGTGTATTCAATTGCCTTTGGATGTAAAGTTTTGTAAATATCTGTGAAATCCATCTCGTCCAGTGTATCATTTAAAGCTCTTGTTTCTTTGGAGATGTTGTGCTTAGAATATGTCATTTGCAGAAAGTGCTGTGTTAAAGTCTCCTACTATTAGTGTATTTTTATCTAAGTATGTCTTTGCTTTGGTTATTAATTGATTGATATACTTGACAGCTCCCACATTAGGGGCACAAATATTAATGATTTTTAGGTCTTTTTTTTTTTTTTTTTGATTTTTAGGTCTTGTTCAATAGACCTTTTAAGTATGATATACTGTCCTTCTTCATCTCTTATTACAGTCTTTGGGATAAACTTTTAATTTATCTGATATGAGGATTGCTACCCCAGTTTTCTTTTGAGGACCATTTGAATGGTAAATGGTTCTCCACCCTTTCATTTTCAGGCTGGAGGTGTCCTTAGGTCTAAAATGAGTCTCTTGTAGACACCAAATAGATGAATTTTATGAATTTGGGTATTGCTTTTTTATCCAGTCTGAAACCCTGCAACTTTTGATGGGGTCATTTAGCCCATTCACATTCAGAGTAACTATTGAAAGATATGGATTTAGTGTCATCATAATATCTATTCAGTCCCTGCTTTGTGGATTATTTCTTTGGGCTTCCTCTTTCTTTTACAGGGTGGCCTTTAATATTTCTTGCAGAGCTGGTTTGGTGGTCACATATTCTTTCAGTTTCTGCCTATCTTGGATGCTCTTTATCTCTCCTTCTATTCTGAATGAGAGCCTTGCTGGATAGAGTATTCTTGGCTGCATGTTCTTCTCATTTTGGACCCTGAATATATCTTGCCAGCCCTTTCTGGCCTGCTGAGTCTCTGTGGATAGATCTGCTGTATTTCTCTGGTATATATATATATATATCTGGTATTTCTCTCCATATAAGTTAGGGATCTCTTGTCTCTCACCGCTTTAAGGATTTTCTCTTTATCTTTGGAATTTGCAAGTTTCACTATTAAATGTTGAGGTGTTGAATGGTTTTTATTGATTTGGAGGAGGACCTCTCTATCTCCTGGATCTGAATGCTTATTTCCCTCCCCAAATTAGGGAAGTTCTCAGCTATGATTTGTTCACATATGCTTTCTGGCCCTCTGTCCCTTTCAGCGCTCTCTGGAACCCCAATTTTTAAAAATATTTTATGTATTTATTCAGGAGAGACAGAGAGAGAGGCAGAGACACACGCAGAGGCAAGAGCAGGTTCCATGCAGGGAGCCCGATGCAGGACTTGATCCCGGGACTCTAAGATCATGCCCTGGGGCTGAAGGCAGGCACTAAACCACTAAACCACCCAGGGATCCCCTGGAACCCCAATTATACATAGATTTTTCCTTCTGAGGCTATCATTTATTTCCCTTAAACTTTCCTCATGGTCTTTTATTTGTTTTTCTTTTTCCTCAGCTTCCTTCCTTACCATCAACTGGTCTTTTTTGTCACTCACTCACTCTTTCTTCCACCTCATTAACCCTCATCATTAGGACCTCCAGTTTGGATTGCATCTCATTTAATTGATTTTTAATTTGGCCTGATTAGATCTAAATTCTGCAGTCATGAAGTCTCTTGAATCCTTTATGCATTTTTCCAGGGCCACGAGTAGCTTTATAATTGTGCTTTTGAATTGGCTTTCTGACATCGAATTGTAATCCAAATTCTGTAACTCTGTGGCAGACAGTACTGTTTCCGATTCTTTTGTGGTGAGTTTTTCCTTCTAGTCATTTTGATCAGTACAGAGTGGCTGTATGAGCAGGCTGCATCAAGAATATCAACCACAACCTATGTAAATTTCACCCTAGATGATTCTGACAGGTCAGAGACCAAAAATTGAAAACAAAGATCAGAACGAAATAAAAGATAAGGACCACTAAAGTGAAAAACAAAATTTAAAACAAAGTAGTAATAAATAAAAGGCCAAGAATCCCAAAGGAGAAGATAAAAGAAAAGAGAAAAAAGCAAAAGTAAAGAGGGGGGAAAAATGAAAAAAAAGGTGAAGAAAAAAAAGAGGGGGGACTGGGAGATGGTGTTGGTGAGAAGTTGTAATGGAGGGAGAATGTAGTCTACCTGAGGCATCTTAGGGGGTGATCCTCTTGGCTCTGAGTGTATTTTTAGTTCTGTATGTTAGAAGACGCTCAGTCCCAAATTTATATAAACCAGAAACACTTGTAGAGGGTCCCAACATTGACCACCAAAACATAAACGAGATAAAAGAGGGGGACAGAATGGGAATGAAGAGAGAATATAATCTCACAGAATGAACCAGCACGGTATTCCACTTGGTTCTGGGTGCGTGCTGGTCATGTTTTATTTTTTTAATAATAAATTTATTTTTTATTGGTGTTCAATTTGCCAACATACAGAATAACACCCAGTGCTTATCCCGTCAAGTGCCCCCCTCAGTGCCCGTCACCCATTCATCCCTGTGCCCCATCCTCCTCCCCTTCCACCACCCCTAGTTCGTTTCCCAGAGTTAGGAGTCTTTATGTTCTGTCTCCCTTTATGATATTTCCTACCCATTTCTTCTCCCTTCGCTTCTATTCCCTTTCACTATTATTTATATTCCCCAAATGAATGAGAACATATAATGTTTGTCCTTCTCCAATTGACTCATTTCACTCAGCATAATACCCTCCAGCTCTATCCACGTTGAAGCAAATGGTGGGTATTTGTCGTTTCTAATGGCTGAGGAATATTCCATTGTATACGTAAACCACATCTTCTTTATCCATTCACCTTTCTATGGACACCGAGGCTCCTTCCACAGTTTGGCTATTGTGGATATTGCTGCTAGAAACATCGGGGTGCAGGTGTCCCGGCATTTCATTGCATCTGTATCTTTGGGGTAAATCCCCAACAGGGTCATGGTTTAGAAGGTATTTCCTTCCACCATTGTAGAATGAAACAAGGCAGAGAAAACAAAAAACACAAAACAAAAACTTATATCTTGTATATCTCCCAAAACTAAATTGAGTATGTTGAAGGGAATCCAGAAGTGGAAAGTATACCTAAGACATATAATAGTAGAAATATGAAAGTCAAAAAGGAAGAAACTTAAAAATGAAGAGGTGGTAAAATATTGTGGTTAAGGTGGCAAAAGAGAAAAAAAATGGAAATTTATAGTCTGATATAAAAACGACTTGTATGGAAAAAGGAAAAAAAAAGGAGGGGTACCCTCTGGTTCTATATACTGTAAATCCCTCGACTTCCCCTGGAGCTTTCCAGGGCTACTCGGTCCAGAACTTGCTCTTCCCCTGTCCTTCCAGCTGGTCTCTGGGGGAGGGGTTGCTGTGCTCTCAGGTGTGTGCACCTGGGGGAGCTGCCCTCCCCCCGTTGGGTGCTGGGCTCAATGGGAGTTGTTTATCCCGTGAGGCCCCTGTTCCCTGGTGGCACCCAGTCTCCCAGGCACAGGGTGACACCAGGAGGGACAACCACACTGGTGGCGGTCAGGTCCCCAGCCCTGAAGTCAGCTCCTGCAGTAACTACCACATCTCCTAGTCTACAGGGGCCTGGATGCTCCAGGGGCGGGGGGCGCTGACCTGCACAGCTCGGGGCCACCCGGTGGCAGGAGCGTCCTGGCTGTCCTGGGCCCTCCCACCTCGGCCTGTCCCCAGGGGGAGTGCAGGATCCTGGGCTGTATCCCCCGGCGCCCTGGGCTCCGGGGCCTGCGCGCTGGAATCACGCTCCCAGGGCCAAGGCTCCCAAAGGCAGCAGGGTGCAGCCCCCTCTGCCTGGAGCCCCCGCCTGACCCACAGCTTCTCCCGAGGCCCCGCCAGGTGGGCTCCAGCCCCTTTACCGATCTCGGCCCTCCATGCGTGGTGCACTCTCCCTTGGGTACCCCTCCTCTGTTAGTGACCCCGGGAGACTGGGGGCTCCACTGCCCCCCTTGCGATCCTGCCCCAGTTCCTTACTGAGCACCTTTCCGTCCTGGAAGAATCTGGTGCAGATTTTTTTAAAGTTCCTGCATCTCTGGGAAGGGGCTTTCCTGCTCCCTTAGCCTGGCTCCTCGGGGCCCCTCCCCCACTTGATTCTTTTTTTTTTTTCCACCCTCCTACCTTGTTAGAAGCAAAAACCCTTCTCTCTGTAGCATTCCAGCTGTTCTCTCTTTAAATCTCAGGTCGAATTTGAAGGTTTTCAGGATGGTTTGAAAGTTACCTAGGTAAGTTGGTGGGGACAGGTGAGGTGAGGACCCGACTCCTCCGGTGCTCTGACTCCCACCTTATCCTTTCTGAAAGCAGATTTTCAGGAAATGACAAAACCTAATTTCACACTCTGAATTCCAGGTCACCTTTTCCATAAGTAACCATGAGCTAACCCAGTATCAGAGACAGAAATATATATATATACTTAGGCATCACATATGATAACATATATATACACATATACATACGTATATATGTATGTGTGTGTGTGTGTGTGTGTGTGTGTATATATATATATATATATACATACTCTAGATGATTCTGACAGGAAACTGTCAGAAACTTGTGCCCAGGTTCACACAGCACTCGCCCACAGAGCTGGGAAATGCAGAGCAGGAGATTATATATATATAATATATACATATATATTATATATATATAATCTGTCCATTGCTGTGAGTGAGGTGTTAAATCCCCTATATTATTGTTGATGTGTTTCTTTAATTTTGTTATTAATTCATTCAACATCTGCCAATCAATCAATGTGATACCTCACATTAATAAAGCACAGAACAGAAGATGGCAGAAGAAGAGGGGCCTCTCATTTCATTTGGTCTCTTGAAGTGAACTAGATATCTACCAAATTATTCTGAACACTTGTGAATTCAACCTGTGATCTAAGAAAAGAATTGCAGCAATTCTTCAAATAGAAAGTAAACCATTTTTTTGCAAGGTAGGAGGTGCAGGGGAGTGAATCTGAGGGCCTATATCAGAAAATAAGTCTAGGGTGGGAGGGAACCTCCTTAGCCAGCTACCAGGAAGTGATATAGCAGTGGAGTGCAAAATTGGAACTTTTAGAAGTCTGCTCTCATGAGGGATGTCCCTGCCTGAAAGGTGATCAAATGTGGAAGTGGTGGGGATCCTAGGTGGGACACTGTGATCTCAGGATCCCTGAGGTCACAGAAAGAACAGGGGGTACCTGAGTGTGGTTGAGTTCCCAAGCATTGGAATGGGGAAGCCGCTGCAATTAGTCAGCCCGGAGTGGCCTCTCAGCTAGGTGTTACATAAAATGTGAACCACAGCACCATCTGGGGACCACTCCCCAAGCAGAGGACCATTGAGCAGTATGGCAGAGGTGAAACCACCCTTCCTCCCCTGGGATGATTGATGCAGGTGGGTGCTGCAAGAGTCTGTGCAGTTTGGCACACCCAGAACTGACTGACTACATTACCCTGAGTGTGTACTGAAAAGTGGGGGCCAGAATCACTCAGCTCCAGGGCTGGAGATCGGGGCTCTACCATTTTAATTTTTTTCATCCTCTAAAGTGTAGAAAAAAGTCTTCAGGTAACAAAAGCCACATGGAGCAACTTGAAGCAGCTTACACTGAGCCAAGGGCCCCTGACAAGGGGCACAGCAACTCTGCAAAAAGGACAACTGAGAATCAGTGCAATAAGCTCCTCTCTCAGAAGACCAGCAGGAGGATCAGGCTAATACCAAGTTTACAGATCACACAGAACTGAAAAACTCTGCATTATGGGAAAATAATATATAGAATTTGAGGGGTTTTTTTCTCATGATTCTTTATTCTTTCAGTTGAAAATTTTCTGTTTTTTTATTTTTTCCTTTTATCAACTCTTGTCTTTTTAAGTCTTTATTAAATTTTCATTTTGACATTTACATTTTATAGATATATTCATTGTTGGCTTCTTTTCACTGAATTCAAATTTATTTTTGTATATATAAGTTTTTCATTCTTTTCAATCTGGGGATCTAGTGTCTGATAGATTACGTTCTTTCTTTCTCCCTTCTTCTTTTTCCTTTTTTTTTTTTTTTTGGTTTCTGATCTCTTTGGATTTGTCTAGTGTATATTTCACTGGAGTCATAGTTGAAATTTTTAATTTATTTCTTTTGTTCATCTATTCTTCTCTGGACAAAATGACTAGAAGGAGATATTTACAACAAAAGAAAGAACCAAAAGTAATACTCTCTGACATAGATTTAATCGATATGATTATAAGTAAAATGTCAGACTTAGAATTTAGAATAACAATTGTAAATATACTAGCTGGGCTTAAAAATGCATAAAAAAACACTATAGAATCCCTTAGTGCAGAAATAAAAGACCTAAAATCTAATTAGGCTAAAATTAAAAATATTTTAACTGATATGCAGTCTAAAAAGGACATGCTAACAGCTAGAGTAAGAGGCAGAAGAGAGAGTCAGCAACAGACAAAATGATGGAAAGTAAGGAAGCTGAGGAAAAGAGATAAAAACAACTAATGGATCATGAGGGGAGGCTTTGAGAAAACATCAATGCCATAAAGCAAAACAATATTAGAACTATTGATTCCAAGAGGAAGAAGAAAAAGAAAGGGGGACAGAAGGTATCCTGGAGCAAATCATAGTTGATAACATTGTTACAGTGGTAAAAGAAACAAACATCTAAGACCAGGAGGCACAGAGAACCCTACTAAAAATCAATAAAAGATAGAACATTGGGCAGCCTGCATGACTCAGTGGTTTAGCACTGCCTTCAGCCCAGGGTGTGATCCTGGAGACCAGAGATCGAGTCCCATGCTAGGTTCCCTGCATGGAGCCTGCTTCTCCCTCTGCCTGTGTCTCTGACTTACTCTCTCTCTCTCTCTATCTCTATCTCATGAATAAATAAATCTTAAAAAAAAAGATAGAACAACACCCCAACATATAAAAGTAAAGCATGCATATCTAAGAGATAAAGAGAAAATCCTGAAAGCAGCTTGAGAGACAAGAGGTCCTTAACCTACAAGGGTAGAAACATTAGACGGGCAGAAGACCAAACCACTGACAAGGGGCACAGAAACTCTGTGCAAAATGGACAACTGAGAATCAGGGCAATAAGCTCCTCTCTCAGAATACCAGCAGGAGGATCAGGATCAGAGACCTGGCTGGCCAGAAAGGACTGGCATGATATATTCAGAGTATTAATGAGAAAAAAAATGGAATCAAGAATACTTTATCCAGCAAGCTGTCACTCAGAATGGAAGATGAAACTAAAAGCTTCCAGGAAAAACAGAAACTAAGAGAATTCATGATGACTAAACAAGCCCTGCAAGAAATCTTAAAGGGGATCCAAAAAGCAAAGAGAAAGCCCAAAAGTAACATAGACCACAAAGAAACAAAGACAATCTACAGAAACAAGGACTTTATAGGTAATACAATGGCACTAAGTGCATATCTTTCAATAGTTACTCTAAGTAACTATTGTAAATGGGCTAAATGCTCCAATCAAAGCACACAGGGTATCAGATTGGATAAAAAAGCAAGACCCATCCATATGCTGTCTACAAAAGACTCATTCTAGACCCAAAGACACCTCCAGATTGAAAAGGGGGGATAGAGAACCATTTATAATGGCTAATGAACATCAAAAGACAGCTGAGGTAACAATCCTTATATCAGACAAATTAGATTTTAAAACAAAGACTGTAGTATGGGATGAAGGGGAACACTGTATAATACTTAAAGCATCTATCCAACAAGAAGATCTAACAATTGAAAATATTTTTGCTCCTAGCTTGGGAGCAGCCAATAATGTAAACCAATTAATAATCAAAATAAAGAAACACACTGATAATAATACAAGAACGGTAAGGGACTTCAACACTCCACTCACAGCAATGGACAGATAATCTAAGCAGAAGAGCAAAAAGGAAACCAGGGTTGTTGTTTTTTTTAATTTTATTTATTTATTTATTTATTTATGAAAGTCACACATAGAGAGAGAGGCAGAGACACAGGCAGAGGGAGAGGGAGAAGCAGGCTCCATGCACCGGGAGCCCGACGTGGGATTCGATCCCGGCTCTCCAGGATCGCGCCCTGGGCCAAAGGCAGGCGCCAAACCGCTGCGCCACCCAGGGATCCCGAAACCAGGGTTTTGAATGACACACTGAACCAGATGGACTTCATAGATGTATATAGATTATTCTGTTCTAATGCAACAGAATACACACTTCTCTTGAGTGCATATGGAACTTTCTACAGATTACATACATACTGGGCCACAAACCAAGTCTCAATTGGTACCAAAAGACAGGGATTATTCCCTGCATATTTTCAGACCACAATAATTTAAAATTTGAACTCAATCACAAGAAAGCAGTTGGAAGGAGCACAGATACTTGGAGGTTAAAGAATATCCTACTAAAAAATAAATGGGACAACCAGGAAATTAAAGAAGAATTTTTTAAAATTCATGGAAATGAAGATCAAGGTAAGATGGTGAAAGAGTAGGGGTCCTCAACTCATCTGATCCCACAAACTTACCTAGGTAACTTTCAAAACATCATGAACACCTACAGATTTGACCTGAGATATAAAGAGGTTAGCTGGAATGCTACAGAGAGAAAAGTTTTTTGCTTGTAACAAGGTGGGGCCTTGTTACAAAGATCTCATAGGATAAAGACCTCATACTGAGCCCAGCACCCAGGCAAAGACACATGAGAATCAGCACAGCAGACCTCTCTGCCAGAATAAATGCTGGAAGAACAAGGGAAAAGCAAGTTTACTGAAAAAGCAGCACTGGAGAGTTACAGGACTGAGGGAAAATAATATATAGAACTAAAGGGTTGTTTTTGGTTTTGTTTTTTGTTTTTGTTTTTGTTTTCATTACAACTCGTTTTTATATCAGGTAATAATTTCCAATATTTTTTCTCTTTTCCTGCCTTAACTACAATGTTTTAACAACTCTTTGTTTTTAAGCTTTTTTCTTTTTGACTTTCATATTTCTATAATTACATGTCTTAGATATATTTTTCACTTTTGTTTTTTTATTATTTTTTTATTGGAGTTCAATTTGCCAACATATAGCATAACACCTAGTGCTCATCCTGCCAAGTGCCCCCCTCAGTGCCAGTTATTTTTCACTTTTGGATTCCCTTCAATATATTCAATTTAATTTTGGTAGATACATGAAATATGGGTTTTTGCTTTTTTGTTTTTTTCTGAATCGTTTTGTTTTACAATGGTGGAAGTTAGTACCTTCTAACACATGGACAAAAATACACCCAGAACAAAGTGGAACACCATGTCGGTTCATTTTGTGAAACTATATATTCCCGTCCTTCCCATTCTGCCCCCTTCTTTTATCTTCTTTATGTTTGGGGGTTATGTTGAGTCTTTATATAAGTTTTGCTGGTTTATATATAAATTTCGAATTGAGCATCTTCTAACATACAAAACAAAATACACAGGAACCAAGAGGATCACCCTCTAGGTCCCTTCAGAGACTATATTCTCTCTCCACCACCACTTCCTTACCACCACCAACACACTTTTTTTTTCCTTGTTTTTTATTTATTTTTTTTTATTTTTACTATATTGTTTAAATTTTGATTTTCATTGTAGTGGTCCTTTTGTTTTATTTTGTTCTATTCTGCTTTTTCTTTTATTTTCTGGTCTCTGACCTTTTCAGAATCATCTAGGGTATATTTTACTTAAGTCATGGATGATATTTTTGACTCTTATCACTTATACAGCCACTGTGCACTGGACAAAATGACTAGAAGGAAAAATTCACCACAAAAGAAAGAACTGGAAGCAAATAATCTCTGCCACAGAATTGCTGAATGTGGATTTAAATACCATGTCAAAAATTCAATTCAGAAGTACAATTATAAAGTTACTGGTGGCAATGGGAAAAGCATAAAGGACTCTAGAGACTCTCTTACTGCAGAAATGAGATCTAATCAGGCCAAAATGAAAAATACTTTAACTGAGATGCAGTCCAAATTGGATGCTCTAACTGCTAAGGTTAATGAGGTAGAAGAGAGACTGAGTGACAAAAGACAAGTTGTTGGAAAGGAAGGATACTGAGGAAAAAAGAGAAAAACAATTAAGAACCCATGAAGAAAGGCTTAAGGAAATAAATGATAGCTTGAGAGGAAAGAATATATGTCTAATTGGGATTCCAGAAGAGGCTGAGAGAGAGAGAGAGAGGACCACAAAGTGTATTTGCACAAATCATAGCTGAGAACTTCTCTAATCTGGGAAAGGAAACAGGCATTCAGATCCAGGAGATAGAGAGGTTCCCCCCACCCAAAAAATAAATAAAAACCATTCAACACCTCGACATTTAATAGTGAAACTTGCAAATTTTAAAAATAAACAATTCTTAAAGCAGCTCGAGATAAGAGATTCTTAACTTATATGGGAAAAAATGTCAGATTAACAGCAGACCTCTCCACAGAATCAGGACAGAAAGGGCCGGCATGCTATATGAAGGGCACTAAATTAGAAAAACATGCAGCCAAGAATACTTTATCCAGCAAGGCTCTCAGTCAGAATAGGAGAGATAAAGAGCTTCCAAGATAGGCAGAAACTAAAAGAATGTGTGACAACCAAACCAGCTCTGCAAGAAATATTAAGGGGGACCGTGTAAAAGAAAGATGAAGCCCAAAGAATCAATCCACAAAAATAGGAACTGAATAGGTAATATATGACACTAAATTCATATCTTTCAATAGTTACTCTGAATGTGAACAGGCTAAATGATCACATCAAAAGATGCAGGGTATTGGACTGGATAAAAAAAGTAAGACCATCTATATGCAGTCTACAAGAGACTCATTTTAGACCTAAGGACACATGAAGCCTGAAAATGAAGGTGTGGAGAACCTTTTACCATTCAAATGGTCTATCCAAGGGTCTATCCAACAAGAAGACCTAATAATTATGAATATTTATGCCTCTCAATGTGGGAGCAGCCAAATATATCAATCAATTAATAACTAAAGTAAAGACATACTTAGATAATACACTAATAGTAGACTTCACCACAGCACTCTCAGCAAAAGACAGACCTAAGATGTCTTTAAGACATCTTAAGACATCAAAAGACAGACCTAAGACTGTCTTTAGACAGTCTTCTAAGCAGAACATCAAGAAAGAAACAAGGACCTTGAATGATACACTGGACCAAATAGATTTCACAGATATATACAAAACATGCCATCATAATGCCACTGAATACACGTTCTTCTCAAGTGCACATAGAACTTTCTCCAGGATAGATCACATACTGGGTCACAAATACGGTATCAACTGATACCAAAAGACTGAGATTGTCCCTTGCATATTTTCAGACAACAATGCTTTGAAACTAGAACTCAATCACAAGAAGAAACTTGGAAGAAGCTCAAACACATGGAGGTTAAAGTGCATCCTGCTAAAAGATGAATGGGTCAACCAATAAATTAGAGAAGAATTTAAAAGATTCATGGAAATTAATGAAAATGAAAATACAACTGTTAAAAATCTTTGGGATATAGCAAAAGTGATCCTAAGAGGGAAATACATTGCAATACAATGTATTTCTCCTCAAAAATTGGAAAGAACTCAAATACACAAACTATCCTTGCACCTAAAGGAATTGAAGAAAGAATAGCAAATAAAGTCTAAACCAAGCAGGAGAAGAGAGATAATAAAAATCAGAATGGAACTCAATGAAATAGAGACCAGAAGAACTGTGGAACAGATCAACAAAATCGGGAGCTTGTTCTTAGAATTTATAAGATAGATAAACCATTAGCCAGCCTTATTAAAAATAAAAAAGACTGGGATCCCTGGGTGGTGCAGCGGTTTGGCACCTGCCTTTGGCCCAGGGTGTGATCCTGGAGACCTGGGATCGAATCCCACATCAGGCTCCCAGTGCATGGAGTCTGCTTCTCCCTCTGCCTATGTCTCTGCCTCTCTCTCTCTCTCTCTCTCTCTGTGACTATCATAAATAAATAAAATAAATAGGGATCCCTGGGTGGCGCAGCGGTTTGGCGCCTGCCTTTGGCCCAGGGCGCGATCCTGGAGACCCGGGATCGAATCCCACGTCGGGCTCCCGGTGCATGGAGCCTGCTTCTCGCTCTGCTTCTCTCTCTCTCTCTCTCTCTCTCTCTGTGACTATCATGAATAAACAAATAAAATCTTTAAAAAAAATAAATAAATAAATAAAATAAATAAATAAAAAATGAAAAAGACTGAAATTAATAAAATCATGAATGAAAGAGGAGAGATCACAGACAACACCAAGGAAATACAAACTATTAAAAAAAAACATATTATGAGCAACTATATGCCAATAAATTTGGCAATCTAGAAAAAATGGATGCATTTCTGGAAAACCACAAATTACCAAAACTGGAACAGGAAGAAATGGAAAACATGAACAGGCCAATAATCAGTGAATAAATTGAAACAGTCATCAAAAACCTCCCAAGACACAAAAGTCTAGGGCCAGATGGCTTCCCAGGGGAATTCTATCAAACGTTTAAAGAGGAAATAATACCTATTCTACTAAAGCCACTTCAAGGATAGAAAGGGAGGGAATACTTTCAAACTCATTCTATGAGGTCATCACCTTGATCCCCAAACCAGACAAAGACCCCACTAAAAAGGAGAATTACAGCCCAATATCCCTGATTAACATGGGTGCAAAAATTCTCACCAAGATACTAGCCAATAGGATCCAACAGTATATTAAGAGGATTATTCACCATGATCAAGTGGGATTTACCCCCACAATGCAAGGGTGTTTCAACATTCATAAATCAATCAACGTGATAGATCACATCACTAAGAGGAAAAAAAAAGAACCATATGATCTTCTCAATAGATGCAGAGAAAGCATCTGTTCAAAATACAGCATCCTTTCTTGATTAAAACTCTCCATTGTAGGAATAGAGGAAATATACCTCAATATCATAAAAGCCCAAGAAAATACCATTCTCAATGGAAAAAAACTGAAACCTTTTCTCATAAGGTCAGGAACACAACAGAAATACCAACATTCAATAGTACTAGAAGGCTTGGCTTCAGCAAACAACAAAAAGAAATAAAAAGAATTCAAGTTGGCAAAGAAGTCAAACTCTCACTCTTCACAGATGACATGATACTTTATATGGAAACCCAAAAGACTCCACCCTAAGATTGCTAAAACATACAGCAATTCAGTCATGTTACAGGATACAAAATCAATTCACAGAAGTCAATTGCATTTCTATACTCTAACAATGAGACAGAAGAAAGAGAAATTAAGGTATTGTTCCGATTTAGAATTGCACCAAAAGCTACAAGATACCTAGAAATAAACCTAACCAAAGTGGTAAAGGATTTGTTCTAAAAACTACAGAACACTTATGAAGGAAATTGAGGAAAATACAAAGACATGACAAAACGTTCCATGTTCATGAATTGGAAGAATAAATATTGTGAAAATATCTATGCTACTCAGAGCAATCTACACATTCAATGTAATTCCTATCAAAATGCCATTGACATTTTTCACTAAGCAGGAACAAATAATCCTAAAATCTGTATGAAATCAGAAAAGACCCTGACTAGCCAGAGGAATGTTGAAAAAGAAAACCAAAGCTGGTGCCATCACAATGGCGGACTTCAGTATGGTACTGGCATAGAAACCGACACATAGATCAATGAAACAGAATAGAGAACCCAGAAATGGACCCTCAGTTCTAGGGTCAATTAATCCTCAACAAAGCAGGAAAGAATATCCAATGGAAAAAAGTCTCTTCAACAAATAGTATTGGGAAAATTGGACAGCCACATGTAGAAGAATGAAACTGGACCATTTTCCATCAAACACAAAGATAAAATAGATGAAATGCCTAAATGTGAGACAGGAATCAATCAAAGTCCTATAGGAGAACACAGGCAGCAAACTCTGTGACCTCAGCCATGGGAACTTCTTGCTAGACACATCTCCAAAAGCAAAGGAAACAAAAGTAAAAATGAACTATTGGGACTTCATCAAGATAAAAACTTCAGCACCGCAAAGAAAACTGTCAACAAAACTGAAAGACAACCTATGGAATGGAAGAAGGTGTTTACAAATGACATATCTGATAAAGGGCTAGTATCAAAATTAGCAAAGAATTTATCAAACTCACATCCAAAAAGCATGCAGTCAAGAAATGGGTAGAAAATATGAACAGACACCTCTCCAAAGAAAAAGAGATAGAAATGACCAACAGACACATGAGAAAATGTTCCTCATCACTTGGCCTCAGGGAAATACAAATCAAAACCACAACGAGTTACCACCTCACACCAGTCAGAATGGCTAAAATTAATAAGTCAGGAAATGACAGATGTTGGTGAGGATGAGGAGAAAGGGAAACCTTCTTACACTGTTGGTGGGAATGCAAGGTGGTACAGTCACTCTGGAAAACAGCATGGAGTGTCTTCAAGAAGTTACAGTA
Source organism: Canis lupus baileyi (assembly GCF_048164855.1). Classification (NCBI taxonomy): domain Eukaryota; kingdom Metazoa; phylum Chordata; class Mammalia; order Carnivora; family Canidae; genus Canis; species Canis lupus. The sequence goes on along the minus strand of NC_132852.1, from coordinate 48,856,523 downwards.
GAACTATCCTATGACCCAGCAAATACAATACTAAGTATTTACTCCAAGGATACAAATATAATTATCTGAAGAGGCACATGCACCCCATTGTTTTTTTTTAAGATTTTATTTATTTATTCATGAGAGACAGAGAGAGAGGCAAAGACACAGGCAGAGGAAGAAGCAGGCCCCATGCAGGGAGCCCAACATGGGACTCGATCCCATGCTCCAGGACTATGCCCTGGGCCAAAGGCAGGCACTAAACCACTGAGCCACCCAGGGATCCCCAGCACCTCAATGTTTATAGCAGCAATGTCCACAATAACCAAATTATGGAAAGAGTTGAGATGTCTATCAACACATGAATGGATAAAGAAAATGATTATATATATATATATATATATATATATATATATATATATATATATATAATACCTCAAATGGAATATTACTCAGCCAATAGAAAGGATGAATACTTACCATTTACATCGACATGAATGGAGCTGGAGGTTATTATGCTGAGTGAAATAAATCAGTTAGAGAAAGACAACTATTATATTGCTTCGCTCATATTTGGAATGTAAGAAACAGTGCAGAAGAAGATCATAGGGTAAGGGAGGGAAAACCAAATGGAAAGTCATCAGAGAGGGAGAAAAACCATGACAAACTCTTAATTATGGGAAATAAACTGAGTTTTACTAGAGGGGAGGTGGATGGGGGAATAGCGTAATTGGGTGATGGGTCTTAAGGAGAGCATGTGATGTGATGAGCACTGGGTGATATATGCAACTGATAGATTATTGAAAACTACATCTGAAACTAATGATGTGCTATATGTTGGCAAATTGAATTTAAATTTAAAAAACAAAAAATGAATAACACTTATGAAAGAAATTGAAGAGGACACAAAGAAATGGAAAAGTATTCCATGCTCATGGACTGGAAAAAAAATATTGTTAAAATGTCTATGTTACACAAAGAAATCTACAGGTTCATTGCAATCGCTCTCAAAATACCACCAGCACTTTTCACAGAGCTAGAATAAATAATCCCAAAATTTATATGGAATGGCAAAAGACTCTGAATAGTAAAAAAAAAAAAAAAAAAAAAAAAAAAAATCTTGAAAAGGGAAAGTAAATCTGAAGGCATCAATATTCTGGACATCAAGCTATATTACAAAGCTGTAGTCATGAAGACAGTATGGTACTGGCACAAAAACAGACACATTGATCAATGGAACAGAATAAAAAACCCAAAAAGAAACCCACAGCTGTATGGCCAATTAATCTTCAACAAAGTAGGAAACAATACCCAGTGGAAAAAAGGACAGTCTCTTCAACAATAGTGTTTGTAAAAATGGGCAGTAACGTGCAAAAGTAAGAAACTGGACCACTTTCTTATACTATACAATGGAACAGAATAGAAAACCCGGAAATGGACCCACAGCTCTATGGTCAACTAATCCTCAACAAAGCAGGAAAGAATTCTCAGTGGAAAAAAAAGAAAATCTCTTCAACAAATGGTGCTGAAAGAACTGACAGCAATATGCAGAAGATGAAACTGGGCCACTTTCTTACACCATACCCAAAAATAAGTTCAAATGTATGAAAGACCTAAATGTGAGACAGGAAACTATCAAAATCCTAGAGGAGAACACAGCCAGCAGCCTCTTTGACCTTGGTCTTAAAAACTTCTTACTAGACACATCTCTGGAGGCAAGGGAAACAAAAGCAAAAATGAACTTTATAAAGATAAAAAGCTTCTACACAGTGAAGGAAGCAATTAACAAACTGAAAGGCAATCTAAGAAATAGGAGAATATGTTTGCAAGTAATATATCTGATAAAGGGTTAGTATCAAAATCTACAAAGAACTTATCAAACTCAACACCCACAAAACAAATAATCCAGTTAAGAAATGGGCAGAAGCCATGTGTATTAACCATCTGGATATCTTCTTGGGAACAAGATATATCCAGATGACTAACAGACATATGAAAAGTTGCTCACCATCACTCATCACCAGGGAAAAGCAAATCAAAACCACAATGAGATTACCACCTCACACCTGTCAGAATGACTAAAAATAGCAACACGTCAATCAACAGTGAGGCTGCAGAGAAAGGGGAAACCTCATACTGTTTGTGGGAATGCAAACTTGTGCAACCACTGTGGAAAAGAGTATGAAGTTTCCTCAAAAAGTCAAAAAATAGAACTGCTCTATGATTTAGTAATTGCACTACTAGGTATTTCCCCCCAAATACAAAAATATTAATTCAAAAAGGCGCATGTACTCCAATATTTTTAGAAGCATTGTCCACAATAGCTTAATTATAGAAATATTCTAAGTGTTCGTTGATTGATGATTGGACTAAGAAGATGTGGTATATGTATGTACAATGGAATATTACTCCTCCGTAAGAATGAAATCTTGCCATTTGCAATGACATGGATGGAGCTAGACATATTATGCTATGTGAGATAAGTCAGTCAGTGGGGAATCCTGAAAATGCCTCTATTCTGTGAAATCAGTGTCTATGGCAAACTGATGGGGATGAAAAGGCAGGCATCATCTGTACAGTCTGCAGTGAAATGCCCTCGGTGCTTCACTTACTGTGCAGAACTTTGGAAATCTGCTTTTAGCTGACTTTGTTTCTTCTGTTCTTTTCTTTTATCTCTAGATGTATAATGTAATAATCATTTTAAAGACTTGTATTGAAATACGAATCATATATCATATAATTCACCCATTTAAAATATATAATTCAGGGATTTTTTCGTGTACAATCATCACTGCAATCAACTTTAGAACATCTCCACTAACCCAGAAAGAAACCATGTACTCCTTAGCTATCACCACTCAGTCCTCCCACCCTGATGGCCAGCTCTAGACAAACACTGATCTACTTTGTCTCTTTATAGATTTGCCTATTCTGTACATTTTATATGAATGAAATTATATAATTTGTGATTCTTTGTGCCTGGCTTCTTCCACTTAGTATAAAGTTTTCCAGATTCACCCATGTTTGGAACATATCAATACTTCATCTCTTTTTATGACTGAATACTATTTCACTGTATGGATAGACCACATTTCATTTATCCATCAGGTGAGATATAGTTGAATTTTTCCCACTTTTTGAAAATTATAAATGTTATGATGTTATTATGCTGTTATGAACATATACGTACAAGGTTTTTATTGGTGAGCATATGTTTTCAGATCTCTTGAGTATCTACCTAGGAACTGAATTGTTGGGTCATATGTTATCTCTATTTTTGTTTGTGAAATAGCATAGTATTTTCCAATGTGGCTATAGCATTCTATATTCCCACTAGCAGTGTATGAGGGTTATAATTTTTCCACATCCTCACCAACACTTGTTAATATCTGTCTTTTTTATTATAGCCATCCCACTGTATGTGAAGTGGCATCTCATTGTGGTTTGATTTGCATTCCTCTGGTGGCTAATGATATTGAACATCTTTTCATGGCTTATTAGTCATGTGTACACCTTCTTCAGAGAATGTAATAGTCTTTTGTTAACAAATTTTCTCTTTTTCTTTTAGTAGTTAAGCACAATCATGTCCTTTTCAAACCTTATCTGAGAAAGTAATACCCTAAAATAACACATCAATAATGAAATGAAACAAAATTCCAAATAAATCTACTAGTGCTGTTCTTTGCGCTCTGAAGTGCCAGTGTTCTTTGAAGGTTTAGAAACACTATACAGTGAAATGGAAAAAACATGAGAAGAATATGTATTTAAGTCATATTGCATACTCAGTTTTGCAATGGGTGACAAAATAGTTTTTCATCTTCTTGAGGGAAGTATAAAGCAAAAGACAGGCCAGTTTCCCAACAGATTGGCAAGTTGAGCTTGCTTTAGCTGTCAGGTATCGTACAGAACTTTCATAAGAGATTACAGAAAATTACAGTTTCAAAGCCAGCAACGGGAACTATCCACAGCCCTTTTTGGAGAGAAATTTAAGTTTTCCTGTTTGGGCAATCAATTTTTAAAACCGAATAGGTTGCAATACCATATGCATTTTTAAAGGAAAGCTAACTAAGGGCAGTGGAAGAAAAGCCTGGAAAAGAAAGCAAGCAACTGAACAGCATTCTAAAGTAGCTCTTTCTTTTGATGATGTATTTCATAAGAAAATAAATATCCAAAAAATAAATAAATATCCAGAGGACTAAGAATGTATTGAGTGAAATCAAGCATAAGAAACAAGAGAGTTATTTAGTGGTTATAGAGTTTCAGTTTGAGGTGATGAAAAAATTCCAGAGACTGATAGTGGTGACGGTTGCATAACTTTGTTAATATAGTTAGTGCTACTGAATTGTACACTTCAAAGTGGTTGAAATGGGAAAAAAAGTTAATAAATTCTATATTATGTATATTTTACCACAATAAAAAATTTTTGAGAAATAATAGAATGCATTTTAAAAGACAGTGTTAATGCCAGAATTGAGGCTAAAGGAAGAGCTGAAATGCAGCAAAGATGAGATGATGCAAAATGTCCTTCCACTGGAAATGCCTACCATGAACACTAAGCATGACTAAGATGGTCACATTCTTCAGTGTATGATCCTTGATCACAGGCTTTGCACATTGTAAATGGGAAGAAGTGGAACAAACCCAGCCAATTTAACCACAGACCAAAGCTTTTGTGTTGGATGCATCCATTTTTTAAAAAAAATAATTACTTATTTATTTGAGAGAGAGAGATAACAGGGAAGGGGCAGAGGGAGAGAGAGAGAGAGAACCTTAAGCAGGTCTGTGTGACACAGGGGTCCATCTCATGACCCTGAGATCATGACCTGAGGAACAATCAAGAGTTGGATGCTTAACCAGCTGAGCCACCCAGGTGTCCCTGAATATGTTCCTTTTAAAAAGCAGACATTTTTATTTCTGGGGAAGATAGAAGAGTAGGAAGGTCCTAAGCTCAACCCATTCCACAGATAAACCTAGACAACAACCACATCAGCATAAACTAACTCAGAAAGAATCTAGACACAATCCAAAGATTGACAGAACCGGCACCCCATAGCTAATCGGGGAGGAGGTCGCACTGAAAATGGCAAGAAGGGCAGAGACATGTTCAGAACCAAACTAACCTATGAGACTAACCATAAAAGGGAAGGACACTGCACGTGTGCAGAAGGGAGAACAGACCCCACAGCGGGCATCCCAGACACGCTGGAAAGATGAATCCCCATCTGAAAAACAGATGACTCTGTTTGACTCTGAAAAAACAGAGGGGCTTGATTTTGTGAGTTTTTATAGCCAGTGGGGCTTAACACTGGGAAATTCAAAAATTACAGACTCCTCTCTGGGGGAGCCAGAGGGCAAGAGGAAACAATCTCTGTCCTTAAAGAGACAGCATAACAAATAACTCTGCTGAGACACAAAATAGAAACAACTGTTTGAAAAGCACCTGGTATATAAGGGAAGATTTATTTATAAATCCCGGAACATATGAGGGAAGAACAGGGATCTTCAGGAGAGTTCTCCAAGAACAGGAGAGCTGGCAGGTGACTTTTTTTTCTCCGCTAACTCCCCACCAGCCTTGATATGTAGATATCTGTAGGAACCAATTTACTAATACTTTGTGCCTTGTCCCCAAATGCCCTCTGTGGATCCAACCCAGCTGACTTATCAGGAGTTCCTAGGAAGTGGCTGCAGGTCTCTTCATGCAAGCAGACAAGTATATACCTTGCTAAAATAATGCCTTTATTCCATGCTCTCTTATTGATTGCCCCATCCAACCAGCCCCACTTGACCAAAGTCCCCCCAAAATGGCTTCAGGTCACATCCCTCAAGCAGACCTGCACAAACCTAAATAAAATCAGATGCCCTGCTCCCATGTTCTCATGTTCTCCCAACTAAAAAAGAGGATTTAAAATTTTTTAATTTAAATTCAATTTAGTTAACATGTACTGTATTATTATTTTCAGGGGGTAGAATTTAGTGATTCATCAGTTATATATAACACCAGTGTTCGTTAGATCAAGTGCCTTCCTTAATGCCGATCACTCAATTGATGTAAAAAAGAAAATTTCAAAAGCAGCAAGAGAAAACAGTTAAATATAAAGCAAATCCAATAGAACTATCAGCTGATAGCTTTGTGGGCCACAAGAGAGTGGCATGATATATTCAAATGATAAAAAGAAAAAGCTTGTAACCAAGAATACTCTATCCAGCAAGGGTATCATTCAGAATAGAAGGAGGGAGAAAGAGTTTGCCAAACAAATGAAAGTTAAATGAATTTTTTACTGCTAAGTGATCTGTACAAGAAATGTTAAGGGAGATTCTTTGAGTAGGAAAGAAAAAAAACATAAGTAGAAGAAAAGTAGGAAAGAAAAAAATTTCCCAGGTACTATATACATACTAAAACTAGATTAATCACTTATAAAACCAGTACAGATGTTAAAGCACAAAAGCTGTAAAATAAATTATATCTGTAAAAGTCAATCAATGGATTCACAAAATAAAAGGATGTAAAGTATGATGGTATTCACCTAAAATAGGGGAGAGTGTAAAAATTTAGTGCTTTTAGAATGGATTCAAAGTTAACCATCAACTTAATATACCCTGCTATATGCATAGGGTATATAATAGTTATATAAAACCAATGGTAACCACAAACCAAAACCTGTAATATATATGCAAAAAATAAAAAGAAAGGAATCCAAGCATTAAAGAAAGCCATCAAAGCACAAGAGAAGAGAGTAAGAGAAGAGGGCAAAGGGAAGACCTACAAAAACAACCTTACAAGTAACAAAATGGCAATAAGTACATATTTATCAATAATTACTTTGAATGTAAATGTACTAAATGCTCCAATCAAAAGTCATAGTGTTCTGCTGAAAATAATAAGGCACATAGGAACAAATCTAACCAAAGAGATGAAGGACCTGTACTCTGAAAATTATAAAATGCAACTGAAAAAATTAAAGAGGACACAAAGAAATGGGAAGACATTCCATGCTCATGTATTGGATGAACAAACATTGTTAAATCATCTATACTCCCCAAAGTAATGTACACATTTCATGCAATCCCTATCAAAATACCACCAGCATTTTTCACCACAAAAGATCTTGAATAGCCAAAGCAAACCTGAAAAAGAAAAGAAAAACTGGAGGTATCATAAATCCAGATTTTAAGTTATATTACAAAGCTGTAGTAATCAAAACAGTATTGTACTAGCACAAAAATAGACAAGTAGATCAATAGAATGGAATAGAAAAGTCAGAACTAAACCCACAATTATATGGTCAAATAATCTTTGACAAAACAGGAAAGAATATCCAATGGGGAAAAAAGTCTCTTCAACAAACGGTGTTGGGAAAACTAGACAGCAACATGCAAAAGAATGAAACAGGACCACTTTCTTACACCATACCATACACAAACATAATCTCAAAATGGATCAAAGACTTAAGTGTGAGACCTGAAGCCATAAAAATCCTAGCAGAAAGCACAGGAAGTAATGTCTCTAACATGTTACTATATAACATTTTTCTAGATATGTCTCTTGAGATCAGAAAAATAAAATTAAAAAATAAATGATTTAAGCTACATCAAAAATAAAAAGCAAAGCAAAGGAAACAATCAACAAAACTAAAAGGCAACCTACTTGATGGGAGAAGATATTCACAAATAACATATCTGATAAAGGGTTAGTATCCAAAATATGCAAAGAACTGATATAACTCAACACCTAAAAACCAAATAATCCAATTTAAAACTGGGCAGCCTTGTATCTTTTATTAACTTTACTAGTGACAGCACTTTGGGAATATGAGAACCTCTGGAATCACTTGGCTTAGTAGCTGATCTCTCCAGCCTAAGAACAACCATGCCTTGATCCCACTGTCCATCCTGTGTGAGATTTCCTTTCCTCAACCTTCCTTGGTCTGGTGCTCAGTCTACAATCACACTCAGGTGCTTTCGACCCTTAATACCTCAAGACCAGCATCCCTCTCACATCCCACTGGGGCATATTCATTCTTCCAGTTAAAAATGAACATTGATGACAATTACAGTGATTAGTGGGTTTAGCTTTAGTTCAGTTCATATTTCAGATCAAGTATTTGGAGATTTAGTTCAGATCATAATTCAGCCAAGAAGTGCTATATCCAGCCCACAAAGAAGAGAACCCCATACCCTTCTTCCATCTTCCCAGCCAAGGCACTGAGTAGTTGGAAGGGATTGGAGTCTAATGGAAATGGTCCCTTGACCTCCCTTTCAAGGAGCAGACTTGTTGTTGGGAATAGTTGACACCTCAACCCAGAGTCATTGCCCTGCATCCAGGTGGTTAATAAATGCTCAGCTTAATAGAATGTGAGCAGAAGAGCTGCCTGTCACCCCCTGAAGGGAACAGTGGAGATGCAGGTGGATGCCTCAGGTTGGAGTAGGATGGATTATAAGGAATAATAAGGGGAGCTCAGGGGGCCTTACTGGAGGAGAGGGCATGTTTATCAAAATTCATCTGCTTGCATGCATTTTATTATATGTAAATCATATCTGAATAAAGCTGATTATAAATTAAATAAAATAACCTGGCCAAAAACAAAGTTTTACAAACGCTAAAGTGCTATGGAAAGACAAAGCAGTGATTTGAGATCAGTCCAGCTGTACAGTGTGAGTGTAGAATTCTGTAGAGCCTGGAAGAAAGACAGTCTCTTCAATAAATGGTGCTGGGAAAATTGGACATCCACATGCAGAAGAATGAAACTAGACCACTCCCTTTCACCATACACAAAGATAAACTCAAAATGGATGAAAGATCTAAATGTGAGACAAGATTCCATCAAAATCCTAGAGGAGAACACAGGCAACACCCTTTTTGAACTCGGCCACAGTAACTTCTTGCAAGATACATCCACGAAGGCAAAAGAAAAAAAAGCAATAATGAACTATTGGGACTTCATCAAGATAAGAAGCTTTTGCACAGCAAAGGATACAGTCAACAAAACTCAAAGACAACCTACAGAATGGGAGAAGATATTTGCAAATGACGTATCAGATAAAGGGCTAGTTTCCAAGATCTATAAAGAACTTCTTAAACTCAACACCAAAGAAACCAACAATCCAATCATGAAATGGGCAAAAGACATGAACAGAAATCTCACAGAGGAAGACATAGACATGGCCAACATGCACATGAGAAAATGCTCTGCATCACTGGCCATCAGGGAAACACAAATCAAAACCACAATGAGATACCACCTCACACCAGTGAGAATGGGGAAAATTAACAAGGCAGGAAACCACAAATGTTGCAGAGGATGCAGAGAAAAGGGAACCCTCTTACACTGTGGTGGGAATGTGAACTGGTGCAGCCACTCTGGAAAAGTGTGGAGGTTCCTCAAAGAGTTAAAAATAGACCTGCCCTACGACCCAGCAATTGCACTGTTGGGGATTTACCCCAAAGATTCAGATGCAATGAAATGCCGGGACACCTGCATCCCGATGTTTCTAGCAGCAATGTCCACAATAGCCAAACTGTGGAAGGAGCCTCGGTGTCCATCGAAAGATGATGGATAAAGAAGATGTGGTCTATGTATACAATGGAATATTCCTCAGCCATTAGAAACGACAAATACCCACCATTTGCTTCGATGTGGATAGACCTGGAGGGTATTATGCTGAGTGAAGTAAGTCAATCGGAGAAGGACAAACATTATATGTTCTCATTAATTTGGGGAATATCAATAATAGTGAAAGGGAATATAAGGGAAGGGAGAAGAAATGTGTGGGAAATATCAGAAAGGGAGACAACATAGAGACTCCTAACTCTGGGAAACGAACTAGGGGTGGTGGAAGGGGAGGAGGGCGGGGGGTGGGGGTGAATGGGTGACGGGCACTGAGGGGGGCACTTGAGGGGATGAGCACTGGATGTTATTCTGTATGTTGGCAAATTGAACACCAATAAAAAATAAATTTATTATAAAAAAAAAAAAGAATTCTGTGGAGCTTCTCAGACATAGGAGTTTATCCTGGAGCCTAGACCAGCAGCAAAGGGCTTTACCTCAGGAGAAGTCCAAGGCCTAGCCCAGAGGACCAGAGGAATTAAGCATGGACAGTGCGGGGAAGTAAGGTAGACTTTGAGCACAAGTGGTGCTTAGCTCTCTTCCCTTCTCTGGGTGAGAAGTCAGAAGGCGCCAGTGCAAATAGAAGTGTATTTAGGGTGTGGCGTTCTCTCGATTACAGCAGGATAACAGAGTAGCTGCCTGGGTAGGTCTCCACTACCTCTCTATTTAAACTCCCTCCTTGTCCCATCATTCTGCTGTCTTTTCACCTGCACCCTGCAGTCTTGGAGAACCTTCCAGAATGGAAACCTAACCCCAGTCCTACTCATGTGCTTATGCTGTGGCTCTGCTCAGCAGATTCCACCTCAACCAAGCAATCAAGGTTAACACCAGCAGCAATACAACACATAAACATCATATACCTCCTGTAGGACCCACTGAGAAGAACACAATAATGCTGTGGGATTCTTGCCAAAATGTGCAAACTTGACCTTATGATGAGAAGACATCACACAAAGGAAAAATCCCAGGACTGTCACAGATCATAGGAGTCTGAAGAGACATAGCTATTAAATGCAAAGAATTGGTTCCTGGACCAGAAAAAGGACATTAATAAAAATTGGTGAAATGTGAAGATCTATTAGTTAATAGTATTGTGTTAATGCTGATTTCCTGGTTTCAGTAATTGTAGTGTGTTATATAAGATGCAAACACAAGAGGAAAGTGGATGAGGGGGTTCTGGAATTCTCTGTGCTATTTTTGCAACTTTTGGTAAGTCTAAAACTATCTTGAAATATTATGCTGAGTGAAATCAGTCAATCAGAGAAGGATGATTATCATATGGTTTCACTCACATGTGGAATATAAGAAATAGTGCAGAGGACCATAAGAGGAGGGGAAACTGAATGGGGGAAAAAATCAGAGAGGAAGACAAACCATAAGAGACTCTTAACTCTGGGAAACAAACAGCGTTGCTGGAAGGGAGGTGTGGGGTGGGGATAGGGTAACTGGGTGATGAGCGTGAAGGAGGGCACATGATGTGATGAGCACTGGCTGTTGAATGCAACTGATGAATCACTAAACTCTACCTCTGAACTAATTATACACTAGATGTTAATTAATTGATTTTTTTTTTTAAAGAATGAATGTGTTGATGAGGTACCACAAGATGCCTTTCTGGAGGCTTTTCTTTTGATGCATTGTTAGCAAGTCTGGACAATAAAGACACACACTAGTTTATACCTTTAAAATTTTTTATTACAGAAAACTCCATTCTTGCAAGTCCAGCTCAAGGCCCACCTTATTTACCAAACCTGAACTTCTGTGCATGTTGGATTGAATAGCTTTCTTGCTCCTCAGGTCTCTGATATGGAGTCAAAAGCTCTGCTTTCAATTGCAGGTTCTCTGGGAATGGGGACTAGGGTTCCGTAGCTATTTCATTCTGAACAAGGCTATGAGACATCTGGTCAGTGGGAGCACCAAAAGCATTATGTCTCTCCCCAAGAGGTTAGGCAAGGGAGACTGCCAGCCTTCAGCAACCCCTCTGCACCCTTCTTTGGGCCCTGTGGATAATGTCCCTGTTGGACCTGTCACCAGAGCCAGGACAGTCACGGAAGGGTCAACACAGGGCTTTACAGGCACAATTGGGCATGCCCTCAGTATGTGGGTGAGAATGGGGGCGTGTTAGTCCCCAGAAGTGCAGGGCTGTAGGCAGAAAATGCCAACAAGGTGAAAAGGTATGTTTCTCAGAAGTAAGGTGGGCAGAGTTTAGGGGAGTCCTGGGAGCCACACACTAAGGTGCACAGATTTCAAATGCAAGGGACTGGGAAGTGGTGATGGACAGCAGCTCAAAGGAACCTATCAGGACAGACTTGGCCAGCCTTTAATAATGGAGAAAAATGTGGCTGTCACTGAGCTTTGCCAGGAGGGCTGTGGCTGCAATTAACTGAGCAGTTAAATAGGGGGAGGGAGGGGCAGTTGAGGGCAGGATGGGTCTCAGAGCAGCAGCCTCAGCAGGAGGAGGCTGCCAAAGGCTGCAGGAGTGAAGGAGACTCTGGAGCCCGAGTCCAGGCTGGTGGGCTTATTGGAGTTGGGTGCTGAAGAGGTGCTGGAGTTGCTGACAGGAGGGTTGGTTGGGGGGTAATTACGAATGGCAGTTGAGGAGGCGCTGAAACCGTCTACACACTTAAACTTTCGGAAGATGATTCCTCCAATTGTCTGGTTCTCAGCAGACAGGAACTGACAGGTGGAGTTCCTGATTTTGGAACAGCCTTTCAGCACGAGCTTCTTGGTCTCTGTGAATGTAATGCGAACAGTAAGGACTTCACAACACTCTTGCCCTTCCTCCTTAGGCCTGTTTTAGGTCTGGTTCAGCAACCTGTTTTACGTCTGGTTCTAAAACAGGAGCCTGGAGGAACACCACACAGTAATGGCAGAGGTACCATGGAGGTCAGCACCCAGACACTCTCCCCGATCTAAACTCAAAAGAAACAGGCTCCAGAAGGTGGATGCAAGCCCGAGCTCACAGATGAAGGCCAGAAATGGGCCTGGGACCCAAGTCTCTGGTGTTTCCCTGAGGGGCTGGCAGGTGATTAAAAACCCAGGAGATGGGCTCAGAGAGCCCTCTCCTCTCAATCCAAGAAGGACTCCTCCCAGGCTCCTGTACTATGAATTCCGTTTTCTATCCTCACTCTTCTCTGGACCTGAGTTCTCTCTGCCTGAGTTTTATCTGAATAGAGGAAAAAAATAGCTGGAGGTGGTCTTCATTCTAAATCTGAATTATATTATGTTTAATTCTGTTAAAAGGTGTAGGTCCTAGGAAAAGGCCAAGAGGATTTGCAAAGAAAATGTGGCTGTGACTGCAGCCACCTTTATTGAGCTGCTACTATGTGCCAATTGCTCTATGACTTAAACAGGTCTGAAGGACAGGCAGTTACACAGGAAGGAAGTGGAGGACAAGTGGCTACTTATCAGAAGGGCTATTAACTTGTTCTGAGAAGGAAAGAGAAATCTCTACATCCCTTGGAAGAAAATAATTAATTCCTTTTTTATAGCAAATAGCAGTGCTGGAGATTGAATTACAGTAAGCTAGAGAAATGTGTTGCTTGGCACATGTCTATAATATTGAAAAAAAAGTGATCTTGGGCAAAAATAAATAAAGGAAAAACCCCCACATGTATGATGGCTTTGATCTATCTGGCTTCAGATTAAATCAAAGGAATATTTTTAAAATTCCATCCTTGACATCAGAAGACACCTGGGAACAAAGTGAGCAGAAAGAGAAATTGTTTCAGATGTTATTGTTAACCTCAGACATAGCTTAAGAATTAAATATCAGAGCTGCGTAGACATCCTAGAGATTTTTTTAATTAAAAAAAACTTTAAGTGCATATAACTAAGTGAAAGAAGTCAATGTGAAAAGGCTACCTTTTTATGATTCCAAATATATGATATTCTGATAAAAGCAAAACTATGGGGAGAGTACAAAGATCAGAGGTTAAAAAACAAAACAAAACAGAAACAAAACAAAACAAAGATCAGAGGTTGCCAGAGGCTACAGATTAATAGTGCATAGAGGATTTTTAAGACAGTGAAGCTATTCTGTGTGATGCTATAATGGTAGATATACTTCATTATACATTTGTTACAACTCATAGAATATGCAACCTAAACAGTAACCCTAATGTAAACCTCGGACTCTGGATGATAATAATGCATCAGTGTAGGTTCATGGATTCATGAGGTACCATTTTGGTGGGGAATGTTGACAGTGGGGGAGGCTGTGTGTGTGGGGACAGAGGTATGTGAGAAATCTCTTTACCTTCCTCCCAGTTTTACTGTGAACCTAAAACTGTTCTAAAAAATAAAATTTATTTTTTTTTAAATAAAAAGAAAAAAATAAAATAAAATAAAAATAAAAATAAAAAGAGGTTCAGGATACTTGTGATGTTTGGCCTCACTTCTCAGCCTGCAATTACAGTTAAGCATGGATTTCCAGTACTATAATTGCCATTAGTAAAAGTTGAAATCAAATTGTACCTGGGTATTGGTGCTCTTAAACTGTTATTAAGCTGAGCCATATTGTGGCAGAGACTGGCTGGCTGTTCATTTTAGCTTCATGTCTCTTCCTTTCTTGCTGGACCACACTAGACACCATGAGACTGCATTTCCCAGCCAACAGAATGTGAGAGAGAGTGATGCATGCACTTCCAGGCTTTGCCTATAGAAATCCTCCTGCCTCCCTCCACTCCCTGTCTTCCCCGAACTGCTGATGAGAGACAAAGAATACAGCAGGGAGCTGCTACGTCCTGGGTGGCTGGGGACCAGATCCTCTAGATGAAAAGGACAACAGGCCCCAGGACTCTGCAATGAACTGCCATATGAGCAAGAAATAAATATCTGTTACATTGATCCTGAGGATTTAGAGGTTGCTTTTTAACAGTAACGAACTTATCCTTGCTAATAAATGTATTATTCTTTAAATATTCAGATGTAACATCTGCCTGAATATTTAAAGCATAATATACGTATCAGTTTTCTATTTATAGTGGTTAATTTGATGGTTAGTATCAAATTACTTCTGTAGGAAAGAACAATTGGTTGGATGTTAAAATCCAATTTGACTCTTCAATCAGGTGACCCAAGTTGTCATAAGGCAGCCCCTCTCAGTGACAGATAGAAAAAAATGTAGGTATAAAAGGAAATAAAAGACAAATCCCACACACACCCACAGAGCAATGCAATCTGGTAAAGAAGTAAATGTCAGGAATAGCATGATGAGCTTAAATGAGTCTGGCTTGATTATGAGCCAGAAGAGAGCAGGGTTCAAGAGATGTACAGCCCAGAAAGAATGGTTCTGGACTAAGGAGGCAAAATAGCAAGCAGCTCAGGGCTACATTAACAGCCTCATTATGTCAAAAGCATTCTGACCTTATTCTTTTAACCTCCCCCAGCCTCCTTTTGTTAACTCAGAACTTATTACCCAAGGCTTAATATGTTTTCAACTCCAGTCCCATAAAAGGGAATTGAAACCCCAAGACAAACCATTCTTAAATTCCGCAACTAGATCGACACACTGTTCTTCTTTATGACATTTCCTGGATTTCACACTACAGGAACTTTCATTAGATCCATAACATGCAGGACATTCTATGTTGCTGGATGAATCTTCTAGTGGAGGAGCTGGATAGAATAAGAGCCATTAATTTAGAACAAGGTTGTAATATAGAACATGGTACTGCCTTGTACTGAAGGGGACAAGCAAACAAAGATGCTAGCCAGAGGGATCTTGAAAATGGGACAATTGCATAAAGACAGCAGTCATCCTAACCTCATATCCCACCAAAATAGTTACAGCACACAACCTCACAGACCTTCCCTTACAAGCCATCCAGTCTTCAAGGACTGTGGTCAGTGGGTGTGTTGGGCTGAGAAGGGAAACATAAGATTTTGATCTAAAACCAAGCAATGTTGGGGCACCTGGGTGCCTCAGTGGTTGAGCGTCTGCCTTTGCTCAGGTCGTGATCCCAGGTCCTGGGATCGAGTCCCACATCAGGGTCCCCACAGGGAGCCTGCTTCTCCCTCTGCCTATGTCTCTGCCTCTCTCTGTGTGTCTCTCATGAATAAATAAATAAAATCTTTTAAAAAAAAAAAAAGAAAAGAAAACCAAGCAATGTCAACATTAGCCAGCTATTCTGAACATCGGCCAATAGATGTGTAATTATTACTAAATCTTTCTCTGAATAAATGATCGTGCCCCTTTATTTAACATTTAATACAAAATTATATTGAGATACAGCTGTGCTACTAATGACTTATACTCTAGAACGATGCCTTTTTGGCCATGGTTTCTTCTCTTCAAAAAGAGAGCTTTGGTATAAACCAACAATTTTCAATATCAATTTGTGGTCCAGGAACTCCTGGGAATCCCAAAGAACCATTCAGGGAGACCACAAGGTCAAAACCATTTTCATAACAATACTAAGATGTTCCTTGCCTCTTTCACACTCTTTCTTTCATGAATGTACAATGGAGTTTCTGAGAGACCACATGACATAAGAGATTGTAACAGACTAAATGCACAAGCAAATTTGAGAATCCAGTTGTCTTCTATTAAGCCAGAAACTAAAGGGCTTTGAGAAAATATGTAACAATGCCGCTCTTCTCACAAAATATTTTTTTGCTTTGGAAGATATAGTTATTTCTATGCAAAAATGTTATTGTTAACATGTAATGGGTTTATGATTTCTTAGTGAACTATAAATAAAGATTTTAAATTTGTTTAGAAATTCTTTGAATTTTTAAAATTTCTGAGTGTAAATATTGATAGTATGATTCACATAAATCAAATTTCTCTAGTCCTCAATAATTTTTAAGATTTAGAGTCTTAAAAGAGAGCCTGAAACCACAAAGTTGGAGAAATACTAATAAGCCTCTAATTTTATGCAACATGGAGTACTATGATTTCTGTCTGTTCTGATAAAGAGGAAAGCATGAAAGTAGTGATGATTTTCCCATTTGTTTTTCAAGTAATTGCTGTAAGTCAGCTGTTGATGTTACCCAGATATGCAGTGAAGTGCTTGGACTTGAGATGTTCACCAGAAGGTGAGGACTACAGGTGGCAAAGGAAAGGAGAGAGCTGAAAGGCCAGAGGGAGGATGGCACATTGCCAGCACCCACCCTGAGCATTACTGGTGTCATTGCACTTCTTTCCTTGGCAGCACTGGCTTGTAAAATGGAAGTATTCTGTATCGGACACACGGACAATGATGGTTTCAACCATGTCTCTCTCTTTTAGGCAGTTGTCCACAGAGCAGGCCTTATCCTGGTATATGTGGTCTGGATCTATTAAAAGGCAAACAAAGACTGTCAGTCCTGGGTGTAAGGCTTGGGAAAGGGTAGAGACTCTGAATAGTGACTGCTTCAGGCAACAGCAGAAAACACACCCCCAGTTCACTGTGATTTCAGAGACACTGAGGAGGGTTTCCTTGCAAACAGAAAAATCTTCCTCGTGAGGTAGTTCCTTCTTTTAGCAGGAGATGAGCAGAGATGCAGGCTAAATTTCAGATCAAAGATTGATGGGGAGCTTGGAAATGGTGGTTCAGGCCAACATCCAAAGCCACTGATCAGTCTTAGCATCTCTAAAAACAGCCAAGCAGAAGATGGTCCCACGTGCAATAGGATGTTAAATCTGAATACAGTCAAGCTTCTAGATCAGAGCTATCTGATATGGTAGCCAGTAGCTATATGTGGCTATTTAAAATTCAGCTCTTCAGTCATATAACTATATTTCAAGTGGCCAATAGCTACATGTGGCTACTGTACAGGACGGCATTGATATAAACATTTCCATTTTTTGAAAAGATTTTATTTATTTATTCATGAGAGACATGGAGAGAGAGAGAGAGAGAGAGAGAGAGAGGCAGAGACACAGGCAGAGGGAGAAGCAGGCTCCATGCAGGGAGCCCAATGTGAGACTCGGTCCCGGGACTCCAGGATCATGCCCTGGGCCAAAGGCAGACACTGAACCACTGAGCCACCCAGGGATCCCCAACATTTCTGTTATTGAAGACAGCTCTATTGAGCAGTATGGGTCCAATTTACAAGGAAACACCAGGAATATGGAAACAAAGAAATGACACCACAAGAAAATAATCAGCCAAAGCCAGAATATGGGATAGCTAGCTATAGGACAATTGGCCCAATTTATCCAACAAATCAATGGGATTGAACCAAAAAAAAAAGTGATGGTAGCTATTATAAAACAAATTTGACTTAATAGACCTAACAGCAAAATGCTATGTGGGGTTTTGTTTGTATCTGAAATCTAACACATTGGCTATAACACAACATCTGAAACAACTAGGATATTTCTAAGATGGCCTGGGTATTAGAAGAAATTAAAGAATCACAGTTAATTTTCTTAGGTATACAGTGGTACGGTAGTTATGTAAAAAAAAAAAAAAGTCCTTATTAAAGATGAATAATGAAGTATTTTCAGGAGAAATTACATGATACCTAAATTTGCTTTAAAATACCATTGCAGGGGATCCCTAGGTGGCTCAGCAGTTTAGCACCTGCCTTCAGCCCAGGGCATGATCCTGGAGTCCCGGGATCGAGTCTCGCATTGGGCTCCCTGTATGGAGCCTGCTTCTCCCTCTGCCTGTGTCTCTGCCTCTCTCTCTCTCTCTGTGTCTCTCATGAATAAATAAATAAAATATTTTAAATAAATAAATAAATACATACATACATACATACCATTGCAGGAGTGCCTGGGTGGCTCAGTTGGTCAAGCATCAGACTTTGGCTCACATCCTGATCTCCAGATTCTGGGATAGAGTCCTGTATGGGGCTCGACACTCAGAGAAGAGTGTCTGATTCTCTCTCTCCTTCTCCCTCCTCCCCTCCTCCCAGCTTGTGCTCTCTTTCTCTCTCTCAAATAAATAAATAAAATCTCAAAAAATATAAAATACCATTAAAAAAAGCAAAATGATCATTGTTGACACAGGATAGTGGTTACATGGCAATTCATTTTATTCTTCTTGCTTCTGTGCATATTTGAAAATGTCCATTATAAAACATTAAAAAGAAATCTAAGTGCTGTGGGAAAGAGGTAAAAATCATGCAGCAAATCACCCTGGGTGCAAGCGTGTTGGAGCTCGAAAAGGAAGGAGCAGTGAGGAGAGGAGAGGAAGCCAGAAAAATGGAAGAATGCAAGCACCCAGAGCAAACTGCCTGCTTTGTAATTTAACTAAGAGCTGCCCTTGCTTCTCACATCCACCAATATAGGTCTAGAATGGGATTTTAGACAAGAACAGCAATTCCAAGAAGTCACGAGAGCTTGTCAGCTTGCCCCACATTCTCACCTGACTCCTGCATGTTGCTTTTTCCAGAAGAGTCTTCATAACCCCATCTGTCTCCTTGCACAGCCCAGCGCTTTCTCAGCCTTCCCTTCCTCCCTGGCTACCCTATCCAGCTCCTGCCCTGTGCAAAACCCAGAAATGGGGGTTATGGCATCCCAGGCTCACCTTGAGAAAAGCTGGCCACCAAACTGGTACAGCTGGCATTGGCATTGCCGGGACACTGAGAGACGCTGCTGTTTTCACAAGGGTTTGTCACTGAATTACACTGCACGCAACTTAGGGATTCTGGTGAGACAAGATGGGCAGCACTGTCAACATTCAGGGGACACTTATAGACTGTACTCTGGACAAAGCACCACATCCACACCCTCCAAAGAATAGTGGGGATGGCATCCCTTCCCTCTGGGACCCCCCAAACTTGAGGCTGTGAGATGGAGCCACCTCCATTACTTTCTCCGCACTGTGCACCATTTCCCAGTGGGAAGACCCATAGCACAGAGAGGCTCCTCTGAGGGCAGTGTGCCCAGAGGGGTCTCATATTTTCCACTGACCACACCCTGACATGAAATGCCATGGGACAGGACCCCAGAATACCA
Organism: Canis lupus baileyi; assembly: GCF_048164855.1. Taxonomy (NCBI): domain Eukaryota; kingdom Metazoa; phylum Chordata; class Mammalia; order Carnivora; family Canidae; genus Canis; species Canis lupus. The sequence continues at coordinate 48,837,044 of NC_132852.1, read as the reverse complement.
AGAGTGAGAAGACTTTGATACAGTGTGCCAGAAAAGGTCTTCATTCCCAAAGGGTGTCAGTGGTTTCTCTCACCTACAGCTGCAACAGCAAATGCTGTGATGATAACAGCAACAAGGATGCCCTTCATGGTGCAGGACCTGGTGTCTCCCAAGGAAGAGGACTGTGGTGCAGAGCCTTATGCCTGAAGAGACACAAAGAAGGCAGTCTGGGGGCTGGCAAGGGTGCTGGGGCACAACATCCCATGTTACAGAAAAAATCAGCATTCTCAGCTGGGAGCACAGAACTGTGATGCAGTTTCTATGCTGCCCTTTCATCTGTGCCAGTCTGAGTTTCCCCCAATCCTGGATGCCTGCACATCTACACACAGCTACAAAACACAGCCTGAACATTCCCCACACCACAGCCACTTCAGATACAACATGGGCAGACAGATGATTGCCAGCCCCACTGGGGATGGGGTCCAAGAATAAAGTATAATGTAGTCCTCTAGCTAATATCTCACCACATTCACATAATTCACTTAGGAGCTCTGTCGTTGTCATCACCACACCTATTGAGTACGTACTCTCTTCCACGCACTTTATGTTCATTAATTCATGTGTTGCCTTCACCCTAACAAGCAGGTGCTATTATTAGCACCACTCTCATTTCATAGGGGAAATCAAGTCCCAGAGAGATCAAATAAACCACTCAAAGTCAAGATCACATTCCTAGGAGGTATTAGAGCTGGGGTTGGCCCAAGCACCTAACCACGACCCACACTGCCTCCAACAGATGGGACTCCCAGAGCCCCAGGCCTGGACACACTCAACCTGCAGGACAGAACCAGAGGCCCCAGCACACCTCCAACTGATGAGTCTCCAAATCTTTCTGTGTCGACAGTCATCTGATAGCTAAGGTTTGCTGTATTCATTAGGATCCCGAATCAGAGCTCCCAGGATTTCAACTTGCCCATGTATCAGAGCAGCAGGGAGTAGAAGTATCTGTCTCTGCCCTGAGTCCTTCCTAATTGTTAGTTCATTGATCCTATAAATGGTAGCCACAAACTGCATGTGGCAGTCATTGAAGGAATGAAAGAAAAAAACATTCTATTTCTAAGACTCACCTGGCTAGCTACTACTTATTGGCCAGCACAACTTTGGAACATTCCCTTCATTACAGAAAGTCCCAGGGCATAGTGTGGCTTACTGTCCCACTCAGCAGGTGAGGAACCTGCCAATGGAGAGATAAGGGAAGCTGCCCAAATTCACCGAGCTCATGAGGCCAAAACTGGGACTTCATTCTGCATCCTTCCAGCTCATGATAGCTGCTACTTACCAAGACAACTGACACCTGAGGCTGCAGTCAGTCCCCCACCTCTCATCTCAGCACACCACAACCACACACACATACCACTGCAACTGTGATCACTTAGTTGACTTATTAGAGGTTGGCAAAAAGGAAGAGACACTAGTTCAATCAGGGTAGGTAGAGGGGTATATCTATTATGTAAGGGCCACATAGTACAGAAATCCAAGGAGAGAAATTAAGTATATCTGGTTTGGAACTTGTGGCAGATGTTCCATACCTTGCACCCAACATGCCCCCACGCCTGATCACCCCTCCAGGCCTGAAACCCCAGTACAGAGACAGGCTCAGAGGTCGAGCCTCCTGGGAAGGGCCTCTCAAGCCTTATAAGTATGGAGAAGGGAAAAGGAAAGAAAGAGATGAGGGTAAGGAGGTCACAGCAGCCATGTCAGATATATCAACCACTTCTTCTTGTGTTATACCCCTGATTATTAGCCTCGTCTTCAGAGGGAAATAAAGGAGGCCCACAGAGATCAGGATCTGACCTAGAGACACACAGCAAAGAGAGCCTAGAAGTGGCCCTGATCACCACCTCTAAAGAGAAACCAGGGAGGTGGCCGTTGGTGCAGGAGGCCTCATCTGCAAAATAAGAACAAGTAGCATCTGAAAAACCCCTTTGAAAATTCCTTCCCACTCATCTATCATTGGATATTTTCTGAGTGCATCCTATTACAACTCCTTTCATGTTATACATAAGCAAGTTCAGAGCAGCTATGAAAAGGACAGCTAAAACAGAGAGCAAACCCCAGGCACAGAGCTCTCCCCTCCAGACTTCCTTCCCCTGAGCACTGCTAAAGGAGCAAGGGCCATGATAATGCCCTGAACTCCAGCCATCCCACATTGGCCTTCTCTTGGTTTGAGCTTTTTAAAGCTGGCGCCCCCACCACAGCTTGGCTTCAGCCCCTCACCTTCAGAGTCTGGCCTGGAGACTGCTCTCCCGAAGGTGGATCCCAGTACAGGATAAGAGCATGTGTGTGAAAGGCCTTATATAGCAGGTGACTGAACAATCAGAAAGCACCACTGCCTGCAGGGAGGGGTTTCTGGATCAGCTCTGCCAAAGCCAAAGAGCCACAGGCAGCTTAACCTTTTGGCAGCTGTGCAGTTGGTCAACTTTCTTAGGCCTCCAAAAATCGGGTGCAACTTTGGTTAAGGCCTGCCTTTGGCAAAACATGCAAGAGAACAAGGTGTGTCCTTGATGTTGTCTCATGTTGGCTATGCACACTGAATGTATTCTAGTATCTATTAATAAATCATAAGCATCACTTTATACCAGCCTGATAAAGAAGTCACCTTGATTAGACCATTTACAAATGAAACCAAGGCACAGAAGAGAAACATATGAGACTTGCCCAAGCTCACACAGCTCGGATAGTCAGAACTCAGAATCATGCCACATGGGGTCCTTGCAGCTCAGGAAAGGGGGTCAGGCCCCCTGGAGCAACTGTCTTAACCAGGATGAGAGTAAACCCACGATACAGCCTCACAGGGCAGAGAGGCCATGAAGCCCCTGCTTGCAGCATGTTCTACATACCAACATGAAGGGCCCACACCATTGCTCCTGCCACCTCCAACACTCCGGGCAGTTCATCTGGCCTGGCTGTCTGGGAAGCTACTGTTGGGGAGAGCCTAGATCAGCCCCTCCCAGCACCTTCACACTAAGCCCTAGGTACCTCTGGCATTGAGTGTAAACTGGACTTCCCTGGCCTTTCCATCTTTCTGCATTCATACACACTCAAACATGTATTCACATACATCATAAAACATACATGCACACACACACACACACACACACAATTGGTGGAGGAGGACCAAGGAAACAGGGGTTGGGGGATATATCAGGCCAGCACCCCCTTCCTGCAGTTAGACTTTGGTTCCCTGCTCTTGAAAATACCCCTTATACACTTGCTGCTACTCTGCCCTAGTCTGTGGCTCAACTCTCCTTCCTTTCCCAAACTCACTCATTCATCCAACAAACATTTGTGAGTTTTTTGTTTTGTTCATGCATTGGGTCTGCCCAGGCATTTGGGAGGTATCTGAGCAAAGAGACAGAGACTGCTCTCCTGGAATGTAGTCCAGAATGGGAGATAGACAACATAAATAAAGTGATAAATAAGCAAATTATAGAGTAGACTGGAATGTGGTAATTACTCTCACAAAAAGAGAAGATGCAAAGGTGAAGGACCAACCATGCTGGGGGAAATAAGATTCAATTTTAAATAGATCTGCATTGGTCTTGTGGAGAAGACGAAATTTGGGTCATTTTATTATAAGCAGAGCCTCTGGCCATCTCTCATTTTCTCTTCATTTCCCCTTCTGTCCTCAGGCTGACAACAGATTTTCCTAAACAAAGGCAATTCCCTCCCTAACAGAATTTTGTTATGTCTTTCTTCCAACCACCTGGGATAGCCCAATGGGAGAAGTGGCAGCAGAAGCCACAACAGGATGTGTGTGAGAGAAAGGTCCCATGCACTGGGCTTTCCCCAGCCAAAGATGGAGGACTTCAAAGACACAGTAACAGCCTCAGGGGCCACTCCAGTAACACACTGAAAATTGACAGTAGACTCAGGCTAATCTTTATTAATCCTTCTCAGAAGGCAAATGGACCAAAGGCAACAACTTCCTGAATCCAGTCTTTGCCCCTCATAAATAAGTCACTTATTAACCTGGCTCACTGGGCCTGAGCTCCCCTCTATAAAATGGGAACATCAGACCCTGAGGAAATGGTTGCTGGTTGTTTATTTCCTCCTGGAGTCTTCACCCCACCTCACTGTATCGTTTCCTAATGTCATGTAACAACAATGGTATGGGAGGTGGGAGTTGATCGTGTGTGATGTGGTTGCTATACACAGCCACTCACAGTAATCCTGAATTTGTCCATCCTGAGGTCTAGACAGTGTGCAGATGGGTATCATAAACTCTCCTTGACAGATGAGGAGGCTGACCTCAGAGAATTCTCTCCTCTAGGCCTTAAGACACCTAGGCCAACTTCCTTCCACTCCAACACAATTCATGTAGGGGCCCGCCTCTGTCCAAAGTGTTGGGAATACTGACCCACTTTCCTCCTTCCTGCTCCTCTCTGTAGTCAGCATGGGACTATGGAGCCAGAAGCTGGGATCAGTCATAAGGCATTATAAAAGAAAGTATCCCCTAAAGCAGATTCTCCTTCTCACTAGCCAAGAAGTCCAGGGATCCAAGAGAAGCAGGATCTCAATACACTAAGTTTTGCTCTTAAACTAAGGATACTTGGCACATTTAAGGCACTACGGCTGTATTATCCCCTTATAAGAGAACAAGGATGGCTGTCCCCATGACCATTCAACAGGTGTAAGCTAAAACTTACCCAGATATTGGAGAATCTGGGCTGAAACCCATGCGGGAAATAGGCTTCTCCTGAGTTTCCCTAAACTATCAGTAAAGCTTAGAGGTGAGTTCTCAAAGGAATCCATTCCATTTTGGAATAAATATGCAGAGGTGAGCAGGGTTGGGGCAGGACAGTAAGAGCAGATACTCCAATAAATTCCAATAGGTGTCCAAGCCAAAAACTCAGCTAAGTGTCCCAACTGAGAACATCCCTCCATCTGTGTTTACTTCGGGGAGCTATCCCTGACTGGCTTGTTCTTCCAGCTTGGAAATGTGAAAATAAGCTGAAGATACTGTTCCCAGTATTCCTGACCTGCAGACACCACTCAGGGAAAATGTGAGTGCTCTGAGAGATAAGCCTGCCAATAGTCCATGCCCTGTGCCAGTTAATGAACCTCTGAGTCTTGGGTTCCCCATCTGTCAAATGGAAAAAGCAATGCCACCCACTTCTTAAGAATTGTTCTGAGGGTTAGAGGAGACCACTTAAGCAGACATTAGTATGTACTTATCATATTGTAAGAGCTCCAAAAATAATGGTTCCCACTCTGAGCTTACACCAGTGGCACCACAGCCTGGGGAAATACACAAAGCCCAAGAATTAGGCTAAGAATTTAGCCTAAGAAAATTTAGCTATTTTTACCCTTAACTCAGTCACTGGCAGTTTACCTGGGCTTCCTCTGTGGCAGGGGAGATGTCTAGTACTAAATCAATCATCATCTCAGGAAATTTTAAATATGACCATTTTCCTAAAAACTCTAGGCACTAAATACAAGGCATATTTGAAGAATTGTTGCATCCAACATTATAAAACCAGTTTGTTTGCATGATCTACTATTGTGGACCTTCACTGGATTGGTAAGGAAAAACAAAAACCAACAGACAGGTCTGGCTTGACAGCTGGCTACACCAGTTATTAGCTCTGTAACCTGGTTTAAGATTCTGAGCATCCAGGGGATCCCTGGGTGGCTCAGCAGTTTGGCGCCTGCCTTTGGCCCAGGGCACAATCCTGGAGTCCTGGGATCGAGTCCCGCATCGGGCTCCAGGCATGGAGCCTGCTTATTCCTCTGCCTGTGTCTCTGCCTCTCTCTCTCTCTCTCTCTCTATCATAAATAAATAAATGTTAAAAAAAAAAAAAAAAGATTCTGAGCATCTGCATCAAAACAAAAAGAAAACAATGCTATTTCATGCAGATGCTGGCACACAAAAAGCACTCCCTGAAAATGACTATTTCTTTCCCCTCATCCTTTCTCTGCCAATATAGACCTAAATGTCTTCAGGATTCAACAAATATTGTTACTGCCTTTAGGGTAACCTCACTGGGTAGTGGGGTCACAAAGTTAATGAGACAGATGAGTTCCTTGCCCTAAGATTTTAAGCTGACAACTACAAACAAACAAGGAAACATTTTAAAAATACGAGTAAACAGACAAGATAATCGCAAATTGAAGAATTGTAATGGAAACAAAATGGCAGCTGAGAAAGGAAAGAAAGACAGTAAGGCAGGGAGATCTCTCTAAGAGATGAGAAGAGACCAGACAAAGGAAGGAGATCAGATGGCTCCCTGAAGAGGGCAAAAAGCATGAGCAAAAAAGGCTCATTGGTGAAGAACATGCCTTGCTTAAGGAACTGAGTAAAGGAACACCAGTTTATGGGAAAATCACAAGGTCAGTATTCACACCCTCCTCAGCTCATTTCAACATTATGCTGCTATTTCTCACAAGCGGCTTAGGTGAGGTACAAAGAACACTGTGTCTGTTGGCAAAAGTGTTTTAGTTTTGCAATTTACTAGCTTTGTGTTAACTTTTCTCCATGAGTCACAATTTCCTTATCTATAAGATGGTAAAATAGGTAATATTTATCCAGAGAAATAGGTGGTGACTTCCTGCCCCTTGTCTACAAAACATAATGAGAAATAATCAATTTTCCACTGGTTACATTATTTCTAATGAATGTGATATGTTAGTAGGACTAACCAGTACCCATTAAACATTGTGCCAAGGTTATTTTGTCCATGTGGAGCAGAGTCAAAGTCATGTTGACAGGAAGATGTGCTTTCTTGATATAAGACTGAATTACATATGTTGGGAAAACTATTAACACTCACTTTTGCCTTCTGAGTAATGAGCAAGGTAACCTGCAGGTCTTTTCACTCCTAAGGAGTCTGAATTGAATCTGTTTACTTATCTTCCACTCACCGTCCATTCATCAGATCCACAAACCCTGGACAGAAAACCACCTCCATTAGCAGCTGGTCAGAGCCCAAAGTGCTAGTCCTGGGGAAACTCCAGAAGTAAATAAATGATGAGGCTCTGTGTCCCTTGGGATACAGTGGAGTTGAGTTTCTCTGGGGAATGAGAAGAAGGTAGAGGAGACATAAGAGTGGAGGCTTCAAAAAAAGATACAGAGGGATGGAAATCAGGGAGAACTGGGGCAGAGGGGAGGTAGAAGCAGAAGAAGGAAGGATCTTTTAGGACCTTCCTTCCCTCCTGCTTCCTCTGTGAGACCCAGGACAAGAGTGAGTTGACTCAGTCTCTTTCTTGATATAGTTGTCTGCTCCATCCCACTGACCTGTGACTGAATGCTCTTTCACCAGGAGGCAAGACTGGCCTACCTCAGTGAGGTGCAACAAATAATTTTCAATCACTCTGATGGTGATGATAAACAGTAGTGCTGGTTTTTGCTGGTTTTTGTATGTTTTTCTTTTACTATATTTTTGAAAATAAAATCTAGAAACTATGGAAATTTCAGATATATGTTTGGGAACCCCTAGGGCATAGACCTCATTCTTTTATTCAGTTTGTCCTAAAGACAGAAACTAGAATGGGGAAGAGTTAAGAAAGATTGTCAGGCCTAAAGGAAGAAAAAACAAGAAAAGGCAGCTGAAAACAGACAACTAATGAGACTACTTCCTGCAGGTTGCTTCCAAAGCTCTGTCTATTGGCTCATGGGTATAAGAACAGGCTTCCTGGGACACCTGGGTGACTCAGTGGTTGAGCATCTGCCTTTGGCTCAGGTCATGATCCTGGGGTCCTGAGATCAAGTCCCATATCAGGCTTCCTGCAGGGATCCTGCTTCTCCCTCTACCTATGTCTCTGCCTCTTTCTTTGTGTGTCTCTCATGAATAAATAAATAAATATTAAAAAAAAAAAAACGGATAGGCTTCCTATGTTTCTGTGACTCATTGAAATGGAATTTTCATTTAGAAATATAATGTCAGAGGATCCTTGAGTGGCTCAGCAATTTAGCACCTGCCTTCAGCTCAGGTCGTGATCCTGGAGTCCTGGGATCGAGTGCCGCATCGGGCTCCCTGCATGGAGCCTGCTTCTCCCTCTGCCTGTGTCTCTGCCTCTCTCTCTCTCTCTCTCTCTGTGTGTCTCTCATGAATAAATAAATAAAATCTTTAAAAGAAAAGAAAAATATAACATCATTTCAGACATACTAAATGACTTATTAAAGGGTGAAACCGTTAAGGGCCTATATTGATGCTGGTGGCAATAAAAGATATAGAATATAGAGCTGGTTTTTATTTCTGGTTTTCATAGGCTGTATGACTTTAACCCATATCCTTCCTCTTTTTCTACCCCAGGAAAGACACCATAAGTGCAGAATTCAGTCTAGTTTTAAGTGTATTATTCCAACAGAGCTAACTGCTCTGGGGCTTCAGTCCCAGAGTTCAGGTCTCTTTTCTGAGTCCAAATACAGTCATTAAGATTAGGCAGGGGTGAGGAGCTAAGATAGCAGATCAGCAGGGGGACTCTATGCTTGCCTTGTCCCTCAAAGACAACTAGATAAATATCAAAACATTCTGAACACCCAAGAAATTGACTTGAGGACTGAGAGACCAGACTGCACAACTAGGGACAGTGAAGAGACCACATCATGGAAGGTAGGATGTGCAGAGATGTGATTTGGAGAAGAAAAGAATCATTGGTGCTGAGGAGGGGAGGGAGCCCTGGTCACAGAGAGATGAGGGGGAGAGAGAGAATAAGAGAGAGAGCAAGAGAGCAAGTAGTGCACAGGGGATCACCCAAGAAAAACATTTTCCCAAAACCATTCACCAGGAAACAAGAGAGGTTATCATCAGATTTTACAACCACCAGATGTCAAAGACTAAAGTTTCAGAAGTCCATAGTGTGGCTGTGGCTGGTGTGGAGCCCAGCAAGTGCAGCGGTGCACCTGTGGAGAAAGAGAACAGAAGCCCGAGAGCAGATGGAACAATTTGAAGATCCCCTGAGACCCATGGAGAGAGAAGTCTCCCCCTCCGTGAAGTGCATCTGACAGAGGTGGCACCACCTCTCCAGGGACAACAGAGCTGCAGGCACCAGTGTGCTGACCAGTTCCTTAGCATAGGGACAGAGACACCTGCTGAAGGCAGCTAACCTGGACACCAGTTTTTTGCTGTGCTTTACTCTAAACTCCAAGTTCCTGCTGGTTGGTGCGACTTCCCTTCTGGGACAAACTGGCACCAGTCCCAGCATGATAAGACCCTCTCGCAGAGGATCAACATGAGTCCACTCCTCTCCCAGTCCCTAAAGGTTGGAGTTTTAAAACCCAGCCAGTGTGCCTGATATAAAACACAGGTGCACTGGGGTATGTGGTGAGCACATAGCCTAGATACAGATAAGGTAAAGGCAGGATCTGAGGAACAGAGACACAAGAGGAGAAACTGTTTGCTCTTCTGTGAGGACTTCTCAGATAGTGATAGATATGAACTCCTCTTTCCAGGAACGAGGTAAAGAGCAGGTGCCATTTATCTCCCCCACCCATCAGCATGGACTGACTTCTGTGAGCAGCACAGCACCCACAGGAGAGGCCTGAGCTGCTTACACCAAACCCCAACCACCTATGCTCAGCAGATGATAGATGCTTCTTTCCTAGGGCAAGTATGCCTGAGAACCACAGAAGCAAATCCCTCCCCCAGAAGACCAGCACAAACTCCACATGCACCAAGTGTACTGACCATCCAGTGCTGCAAAGCTTTAGCTCTGGTGGAAATAGGATCAGATCTCTTTAGTGAGCAGACCAGAGCACAGCTGGTTAAAACTTGCCACACACTGGCCAAGGTCCAAGCACTCCTCATTGCAGGAAATGAGAAACTCTGCAGAGGACTGACCTGAGGAAAAGAGCAGCCAAAACAGCAGCAGACAGCATACTCCAGAAACACCTCATGAAATGTTATTCCTCTTCTTTTTTGGGAAGGGGGTAGGGTCAAGGTTCTAATTTTTATTTATTTTTTTTATTGGAGTTCAATTTGCTAACATATAGCATAACACCCAGTGTTCATCCCATCAAGTGCCCGTCTCTGCCCACCCAGTCACCCCTCACCCTCCGCCCACCTCTCTTTCTACCACCCCTTGTTCGTTTCCCAAATTTAGGAGTCTCTCATGTTCTGTCTCCCTTTCTGATATTTCCCACTCATTTTTTCTCCTTTCCCCTTTACTCCTTTTCACTATTTTTTATATTCCCCAAATGAATAGACCATATAATGTTTGTCCTCCTCCGATTGGCTTTTTTTTTTTAATTTTTATTTATTTACGATAGTCACACACAGAGAGAGAGGCAGAGACATAGGCAGAGGGAGAAGCAGGCTCCATGCACCGGGAGCCCGACGTGTGATTCGATCCCGGGTCTCCAGGATCGCGCCCTGGGCCAAAGGCAGGCGCCAAACTGCTGCGCCACCCAGGGATCCCCTCTGATTGACTTATTTCACTCAGCATAATACCCTCCAGGTCCATCCACATCGAAGCAAATGGTGGGTATTTGTCATTTCTAATGGCTGAATAGCATTCCATTGTATACATAGACCACATCTTCTTTATTCATTCGTCTTTCGATGGACACCAAGGCTCCTTCCACAGTGTGGCTATGTGGACATTGCTGCTAGAAACATCGGGGTGCAGGTGTCCCGGCGTTTCACTGCATTTGTATCTTTTGGGTAAATCCCCAGAAGTGCAATTGCTGGGTCGTAAGGCAGGTCTATTTTGAACTCTTTGAGGAACCTTCACACAGTTTTCCAGAGTGGCTGCACCAGTTCACATTCCCACCAACAGTGTAAGAGGGTTCCCTTTTCTCTGCATCCTCTCCAACATTTGTGGTTTCCTGCCTTGTTAATTTTCCCCATTCTCACTGGTGTGAGGTGGTATCACATTGTGGTTTTGATTTGTGTTTCCCTGATGGCAAGTGATGCAGAGCATTTTCTCATGTGCTTCTTGGCCATGTCTATGTCTTCCTCTGTGAGATTTCTGTTCATGTCTTTAGCCCATTTCAGGATTGGATTGTTGGTTTCTTTGCTGTTGAGTTTAATAAGTTCTTTATAGATCTTGGATACTAGTCCTTTATCTGATAGGTCATTTACAAATAACTTCTCCCATTCTGTAGGTTGTCTTTTAGTTTTGTTGACTGTTTCTTTGCTGTGCAAAAGCTTCTTATCTTGATGAAGTCCCAATAGTTCTTTTTTGCTTTTGTTTCTCTTGCCTTCCTGGATGTCTTGCAAGAAGTTACTGTGGCCAAGTTCAAAAAGGGTGTTGCGGTTCTAATTTTTAAAGATTTTATTTATTTATTTGAGAGAGAGAGAGTATGTGTGTGCACAAGCAGGGGAGGGGGTTGGGGGTGGAGGGAGGAACCAAGGGAGAGGGAAAAGCAGACTCCCTGATGAGCAGAGAGCCTGAGACATGGGGCTCAATCCCAGGACTCTGAGATCATGACCTGAGCTGAAGGCAGATGTTCAACTGACTGAGTCACCCAGGCACCCCTCAAGTTTCTATTTAAATTCCAATTTGTTACATATAGGGTAATATTCGTTTCAAGAGTAGAATTTACTAAAAAAAAAAAAAAAAAAAAAGAGTAGAATTTACTATTTATCACTTACATCACAAGTGTCCTCCTTAATACCCATCACCCATTTAGTCCATCCCAAGCCCACCTCCCTCAGTTTGTTCTCTATCATCAACAGTCTCACAGGTTTGCTTCTCTCTTTCTTTTTTTGCTCTTTCCCTATATTCATCTATTTGCTTCTTAAATTCCACATATGAATGAAATCATATGATATTTGTCTTTCTCTGACAGACTTATTTCACTAGCATAATGCACTCTAGCTACATCCACGTGTTTGCAAATGGCAAGATTTTATTCTTTTTGATGGCTAACTTATACACACACACACACACATACCACCTCTTCTTTATCTGTTCATTAGTAAATGGACATTTGGGCTCTTTCTATAATTTGGCTATTGTTGATAATGCTGCTAGAAACATCAGGATTCGTGTGCCCCTTCAAATCAGGAATTTTGTATTCTTTGGGTATATAAATAGTAGTGCAATTGCTGGTGTGAACTGTTCTTCATAAAGCCTCAGGATCAGGAAACATAAAGGCTTACCTAACATAGATAAGCAGAAATTTAGACAAAATGCCAAGAGGGAAGAATTCATCCCAGAAGAAAGAAGAAAAGGTCATAGCCAGGGATCTAATCAAAACAGATATAAGTAATATGACTGATCCAATTTTTAAAACAAAAATCATAAGGATACTAGCTGGGCTTAAGAAAAGCATAGAAGACACCAGGGAGTCTTTTCCTGCAGAGATAAAAGACCTAAAAACAAGTCAGGTTAAACAAAAAATGCTATAATTGAGATGCAAAACCAACTGCATGTAATATCCACAAGGATGGAAGAAGCAGAGGCACCTGGGTGGCTCAGTTGGTTAAGCATTTGCCTTCAGCTCGGGTCATGATCCCAGAGTCCAGAGATCCAGCCCTGCATCAGGTTACCTGTTCAGTGGGGAGCCTGCTTCTCCTTCTGCACCTCCCCACTGTTCTCACAGTCTCTTTCTTTCTCTTGCTCTCTCTCAAATAAGTAAGATCTAAAAAGAAAGAAAGAAAGAAAGAAAGAAAGAAAGAAAGAAAGAAAGAAAGAAAGAAAGAAAGAAGAAAGAAAGAAAAGGTTGGAAGGAGCAGAAGAATGAATAAGTGATATAAAAAATAAAATTATGGAAAATAACAAAGCTGAAACATATGAAACATAGAGGGAAAGAAAGATGTTGGATCACATATCTAGAGTTAGGGATCTGAGTGACTCTATAAAGCATAATAATATTCATATCATGGGAGTCCCAGTAGAATAAAAGAGAAAAAAGGAGCAGAAGATTACTTTGAACAAATCATAGCTGAAAACTTTCTTAAACTGTGGAAGGAAACAGACATCCAAATCCAGCATGCACAGAGATCTCCCATCAAAATCGACAAAAGCAGGCCAACACCAAGACATATTATAGTTGAATTAGCAAAACATAGAGATAAAGAAAAAATCCCACAAGCAATAAGACAAAAGAAGTCCCTAACTTATAAGGGAAGACAAATAAAGTTAGCAGGAGACCTATCTGCAGAAACTTGGCAGACCAGAACAGAATGGCATGATATATTTAATGTGCTGAATAGACAAAATCAACAGTCAAAAATACTTTATCCAGCAAGGCTGTCATTCAGAACAGGAGAACTAAAGAGTTTTTCCCAGAGAAACAAAATCTAAGGAGTTTGTGACCACAAACCAGCCCTGCAACAAATATTAAAGTAAATTATTCCGGGGAGGGGTGGGGTAGGGTGAGGGGAGACCAATAGTAACAGAGACTAGAACAAAACAGAAAATCTCCAGAAACAATGACTTTACAAGTAATATAATGTCACTAATTTCCTATCAATAATTATTCTGAATTTAAAAAGACTAAATGCTCTAATCAAAAGGGTATCAGAATGAATATAAAAAACAATATGGCAAATTGAAGACCAATAAAAAAATTATTTTTTCCAATAAAAAATTTTTAAATAAATAAATAAAAGTACCTAAATGTGAAAAAAAAAAACAATATCCATCTATATGCTGCCTACAAGAGTCTCATTTTAGAACTAAAGATACCTGCAAATTGAAAGGGAGGGGATGGAGAACTTTTTTTTTAATAAATTAATTTTTTATTGGTGTTCAATTTACCAACATACAGAATAACACCCAGTGCTCATCCCGTCAAGTGTCCCCCTCAGTGCCTGTCACCCATTCACCCCCACCCCCCGCCCTCCTCCCCTCCCACCACCCCTAGTTCGTTTCCCAGAGTTAGGAGTCTTTATGTTCTGTCGGGGGATGGAGAACTATTGATCACATCAATGAACATAAAAAAAAAAAAAAAAAAAAACAGACAAGCCATACTTCTATCAGACAACCCAGATTTTATTTTTTTTAATTTATTTTTTATTGGTGTTCAATTTACTAACATACAGAATAACCCCCAGTGCCCGTCACCCATTCACTCCCACCCCCCGCCCTCCTCCCCTTCCACCACCCCTAGTTCGTTTCCCAGAGTTAGCAGTCCTTACATTCTGTCTCCCTTTCTGATATTTCCCACACATTTCTTCCCCCTTCCCTTATATTCCCTGTCACTATTATTTATATTCCCCAAATGAATGAGAACATATAATGTTTGTCCTTCTCCGACGGGCTTACTTCACTCAGCATAATACCCTCCAGTTCCATCCACATTGAAGCAAATGGTGGGTATTTGTCATTTCTAATAGCTGAGTAATATTCCATTGTATACATAAACCACATCTTCTTTATCCATTCATCTTTCGTTGGACACCGAGGCTCCCTCCACAGTTTGGCTATCATGGCCATTGCTGCTATAAACATCGGGGTGCAGGTGTCCCGGCGTTTCATTGCATTTGTATCTTTGGGGTAAATCCCCAGCAGTGCAATTGCTGGGTCATAGGGCAGCTCTATTTTTAACTCTTTGAGGAACCTCCACACAGTTTTCCAGAGTGGCTGCACCAGTTCACATTCCCACCAACAGTGTATGAGGGTTCCCTTTTCTCCGCATCCTCTCCAACATTTGTTGTGTCCTGCCTTGTTAATTTTCCCCATTCTCACTGGTGTGAGGTGGTATCTCATTGTGGTTTTGATTTGTATTTCCCTGATGGCAAGTGATGCAGAGCATTTTCTCATGTGCATGTTGGCCATGTCTATGTCTTCCTCTGTGAGATTTCTGTTCATGTCTTTTGCCCATTTCATGATTGGATTGTTTGTTTCTTTGGTACAACCCAGATTTTAAACCAAAGAATGTAACACTAGCTGAAAGGGGGCATTATATCATAATTAGGGGTCTATCCATCAAGAAGATAATTGTAAATATTTATGGCCCCAACTTGGAAGTACTCAAATATATAAATTGGTTAATGATAAACATAAAGAAACTCATGGATAATAATACAATAATAGTAGAGAATGTTAACATCCCACTTATAACAATGCACAGAATCATCTAAGCAAAAAAATCAACAAGGAAACAAAGGCTTTGAGTGACACACTGGACCTGATGGACTTAAGACATACATTCAGAACATTTCATCACAAAGGGGCAGAACACACATCCTATTCAAGTGCACATTGAACATCCTCCAGAATAGATCACACACTGGGTCACAGATGAGGCCTCAACAAATACAAAAAGATTGAGACCATACCATTCATTTTTTTCAGCCTACAATTTTATGAAACATGAAAAGGTTTCACAAAATTTGTGAACCACAAGAAAAAATTTGGAAAGATCATCAATACAGGGAGGTTAAAGAACATCTTACTAAAGAATGACTGAGTCAACCAGAAAATTAAACAAGAAACTTTTAAAAATAATACATGGAAACAAAAGAAAATGAATACATGATAGTCCAAAGTCTTTGGCATAACAGCAAAGTGATCATAAGAGACCTATATACTGGCCTATCTCGAGAAACAAGAAAAATCTCAAATATATGACCTAACCTTATACCTAAAGGAGCTAGAAAAAGAACAGCAAATGAAGCCTAAAGCCAGTAGAAGGGAAACAATAAAGATTAGAACAGAAATAAGTGGCATAGAAACCAACCAACCAAACAAACAAACAAACAAACTATAGAACAGATTGATGAACTAGGAGCTGATTATTTGAAAGAATTAATAAAATTGATAAGCTCCTAGCCAGACTTATCAAAAAGAAAAGAGAAGGATACAAAATCAGGAATGAGAGAGATCACAACCAACATTGCAGAAATATAAACAATTATAAAAGAATGTTAGAAAAACTGTATGATGATCCAAACTGGGCAATGTGGAAGAAATGAATAAATTCCTAGAAACATATAAACTAGCAAAACTGAACAGAAGAAATAGAAAATATAGGAATAAAGGGGAAAGGAGAAAAAATGAGTGGGAAATATCAGAAAGGGAGACAGAACATGAGAGACTCCTAACTCTGGGAAACAAACTAGGGGTGGTGGAAGGGGAGGTGGGCGGGGGGTGGGGTGACTGGGTTATGGGCACTGAGGGGGGCACTTGATGGGATGAGGACTGGGTGTTATTCTATATGTTGGCAAATTGAACACCAATAAAAAATAAATTTATAAAAAAAATTTTTTAAAAAAGAAAATCTGAACAGACTCATAATCAGCAAAGAAATTACAACAGGAATAAAAAGTTTCCCAAAAAACAAAAGTCCAAGGCCTGATGGCTTCCCAGGGGAATTTAATCAATTTAAAGAATGCCTATTCTTCTCAAGCTGTTCCAAAAAATAGAAATGGGAAGAAAACTCTCAAACTCATTCTATGAAGCCAACATTACCTTAATTTCAAAATCAGACAAAGACTCCAATAAAAGGAAAATTATAGGCCAATATCCCTTATGAACATGAACGAAACAATTCTCAACAAAATACTAACAAATGAAATCTAACAATACATTAAAAGAATTATTCACCATGATCAAGTAGGATTTATTCCTGGGCTCTAAGAACGGCTCAATATTCACAAATCAATCAAGATGATACACCTCATTAATAAAAGAATGAACAAGTACCATATGATCCTCTCAACAAATACAGAAAAAGCATTTGACAAAGTACAACAACCTTTCTTGATTAAAAAAAAAAAAATCATCCACAAAATTGGGATATAGGGAACATACCTCAACATCATAGAGGCCAGGCTTAAAAGACCCATAACTAATATCATCCTCAATGGGGAAAAACTAAGAGCTTTTCCTCCAGGGTCAGGAACAACAGTGTGGAGGCCAAGAAAAATCAAGGCCATTCCACCTCAAGTTTAGCATTAGCAAAAGTACAGCCATCTTAGGCCCCAGTGAATAAGAGCTGAAATTTGTATTACTTCAGTTACAGGAAGAAAACAGCTAAGAACAGAGCCCAAGCCAAGGGCAGGAAGCCTCCATTAGAATAAGAATAGAGCTCAATACCCTTGAAAGCCCCATATCAAAATGTAAACAGAACTTGAGAAATCCCTCCACCCCTTCTGAAAAATCTCCTAGACCAACCTATAAAAAACTGAGCTGAAACCCACCTCAGGGTCCAAGTCTCTGCTCCGCTGTGTCGGGTATACTTGGACCCAAGCTCGAGCTTGCAAATAAACCCTGGTGCGCTTGCATCCGTGTTGGCTCCTTGGTGGTTTCTCGTATTTGCAATCTTGGGCACAAACACAGGGATGTTAACTCTTACCATTATTATTTAACATAACACTGGAAGTCCATATCTTCAGCAATCACACAACAAAAAGAAATAAAAGGCATCTGAATTGGCAAGGAATAAGTCAAACTTTCACTATTTGCAGATAACATGATATTCTAAAAACAAACAAAAAAGCGCACATGATATTCTATGTAGAAAACCTGAAAAGACTTGTGGAGGCCGAGAAAAATTAAGGCCATCCCACCTAAAGTTTAGCATTAGCACAAGTACAGCATCGTAGGATCATTGTACGTTCATCGTAGGATGAACGTAGCATCGTTCATCCCATAAAGCTGAACTTTATGGGAAAACCTGTAGAATGTCCTCAATGTCCTCGGCAGGTAATCCCATATCAGAAAGACAAGAGAGCCCACACCCCTGGTAGAAAGTCCCATATTAGAATGAGAACAGAGCTCAATGCCCTTAAAAGCCCCATATCAAAATGTAAACAGAACTTAGAAATTCCTCCACCCCTTCTGAAAATCCCCTAGACCAGCCTATAAAAAAACCAGCTGTAACCCACTTCGGGGTCCAAGTCCCTGCTCCGCTGTGTCGGGTATACTTGGACCCAAGCTCGAGCTTGTAAATAAACCCTCGTGTGTTTGCATCAGTGTTGGCTCCTCGGTTCCTCGGTGGTTTCTCAGATTCGCAATCTTGGGCACAACAGACTCCACCAAAAAACTGTTATACAAAAACCTGTTATACAAATTCAGGGAAGTCACAAAAAACAAAATCAACACACAGAAATCTGTTGCATTTCTATATACTAATAATGAAGAAGCAGAAAGAGAAATCAAGGAATTTATCCTACTTACAATTGCACCAAAACCAGTAAGATATCTAGGAATAAACCTAACCAAAGAGGTAAGAGATCTGTACTCTGAAAACTATAGAAATTTATGAAAGAAATTAAAAAGAACACAAAGTAGGAAAATATTTCATTCTCATGGATTGGAAGAACAAATATTATTAAAATATCTATACTACCCCAAGGCAATCTACACATTTCATGCAATCCTTATAAAAATACCATCAACATTTTTCACAGAGCTAGAACAAAAAAAAATCCTAAAATTTGTATGGAATCACAAAAGACTCTGAGTAGCCAAAGCAATCTTTTTTATTTCATTTTACTTAAATTCAATTAATTAACATATAGTGTATTCTTAGTTTCAGAGGTAGAGTTCAGTGATTCATCAGGTGGGTACAATACCCAGTGCTCATTACATCAAGTGCCCTCCTTAATTCCTATCATCGATACCCCACCCCCCCACCCCCTCCAGCAACTTTCAGTTTGTTTACTATAATTAAGATTCTCTTATGGTTTTTGTCTTGCTCTCTGTTTTTACCTTATTTTATTTTTTTCTTCACTTCCCCTATGATCCTGTTTCTTAAATTCCACATTTAAGTGAAATCATATGATAATTATCTTTCTCTGTTTGACTTCTATCACTTAGCATAATAACCTCTAGTTCCATCCATTTCGTTGAAAATAAATAGTAAGATATCATTCTTTTTGATTAGCCAAAGCAATCCTGAAAAAGAAAAGAAAAGCTGGAGGCATCACAATTCCAGACTTCATGTTACATTATTACAAAGTTGTAGTCATCAAGACAGTATGGTACTGAGACATCTGGATGACTCAGTGGTTAAGCATCTGCCTTTAGCTCAGGTTGTGATCCGAGGGTCCTGGGATCAAGTTGGGCATCTGCCTATGTCTCTGCCTCTCTCTGTGTGTCTCTCATGAATAAATAAATAAAACTTAAATAAATAAATAAATAAATAAATAAATAAATAAATAAATAAATAAGACAGGATGGTACTGGCACAAAAACAGACACATAGATTAACAGAACAGAATAGAAAACCCTGAAATGGACCCTCAACTGTATGGTCAACTAATCTTCAACAAGGCAGGAAGGAATATCCAATGGAAAAAAGTCTCTCCAACAAATGGTATTGGGAAAACTGGATAGTAACATGCAGATGAATGAATGAATGAAACTGGACCACTTTCTTACACCATACACAAAAATAAATTCAAAATTGATGAACAACCTAAATGTGAGATAGGAACCATCATAATCCTAGAGGAGAAATAGGCAGCAACCTTTTTGACCTTGGCTATAAAAACTTTTTACTAGACATGTTGCTGGAGGAAAGGGAAACAAAAGCAAAAAGGAACTATTGGGACTTCATCAACATAAAAATCTTCTGCACAGCGAAGGAAACAATCAGCAAAACTAAAAGACAGCTTACAGAATGGGAGAAGATATTTGCAAATCACATACCTGATAAAAAGTTAGTATCCAAAAACTTCAAAGAACTTATTAAACTCAACACCCAAGAAACAAATAATCCACTCAAGATTTTGGCAGAAGATACGAATAGGCATTTTACCAAGGAAGATGCAGATGACTGACACATGAAAAGATGCTCAATATCACTCTTCATCAGAGAAATGCAAATAAAAACTACAGTGAGATATCACCTCATACCAGTCAGAATGGCTAAAATTAACAACACAGGAAACAACTGATGCTGGTCAGGATGCAGAGAGAGGGGAACCCGCTTACACTGTTGGTGGAAATGCAAACTGATGCAGCCACTCTGGAAAACAGTATGTAAATTCCTTTAAAAAGTTAAAAACAGGGATCCCTGGGTGTCTCAGCGGTTTAGCGCCTGCCTTTGGCCCAGGGCGCGATCCTGGAGACCTGGGATCCAATCCCACGTCGGGCTCCCGGTGCATGGAGCCTGCTTCTCCCTCTGCCTGTGTCTCTGCCCCTCTCTCTCTCTCTCTCTCTCTGTGACTATCATAAATAAATAAAAATTTAAAAAAATTTAAAAAAAAAAAGTTAAAAACAGACCAGTAATTGCACTACTAGGTGTTTATCTGAAGGAAACAAAAATACTGATCAAAGGGCACATGCACCTTGATGTTTATAGCAACATTATCAACAATAGCCAAATCATAGAAAAAGCCTAATGAATTAATAAAGATGTGATACATATATATATTCATATATATATGAATATTAGCTATCAAAAAAATAAATGAAGATGTGAGATATATATTCATATATTTATTAATTCATATATTTATTAATTATTTTAATAATTTTTTGCCTTTAATTTTAATTTAACTTTTTTTGCCATTTCTTCCACTTTATTTCATATTCCCACCACAATAATGACTCCTTTAATTTAAACTAAAAACCATAGAAGGTTCCTGAAAGGGTGGCAGCAAAGGATTGGAGATGTCAAAGCCTGAGGGACAGGTAGGGTGGGGAATCAGCGAATAGTCTTGACTGGGCTCTTGAAGTTGCTGGTGGCTTGGAGCTGCAGCTGGTAGGCCATTGGATGGCTCTTGAAACCATAGAGCCTGGGCACAAACTGGTTCGCGGGCCGCTTGGGCTGGTACTCGGGGTGCACCATGAAGAGCATGTGAGGGAAACCGGTGCCGAAGTAGGCGCCATCCGTGTGATGGTGCCTCGATGACTTGGGTGTGTACACGTCCATGCACTTGGGGCAGTAGAGCTTCACCATGGCCTCACCTGGGATGTCCGAAAGGCTGATGGAAGCATTGGATGGTTCTCACAGTACACACGGGGACAGTAGCCAAAGTCTGCCTGCTGGTACTTTTCCAACATCTGGGCGATGCCACGTTGGTGAGGATATAGCAGGCGTGGATCAATCCATAAAGCATCTGGGCTGCCTGCTCAATCAGGTCGCTCTGGTTGGGGTTGTCTCCCAACTCTTCATCAGGCTCCAGGTCCAAAATCATGTCTAGAGCTTGTCGAGTTTGTCGTTCCACTGTCAAAAAGAATAAAATCTTGCCATTTGCAGTGATGTAGATGGAGCTAGAATGTATTATACTAAGTGAAACTTGTCAGAGAAAGACAAATACCATATAATTTCACTCATATGTGAAATTTAAGAAACAAAACAGATAGGGGAGAGAAAAAAAGGAAGAGAAAGTGGCAAATCATAAAAGAGACTCCTAACTATATATAACAAACTAAGGGTTGCTGGAAGGGAAGTGAGTGGGAGGATGGGGTAAGTGGGTGCTGGGTATTAAGGATAGAACTGGAGGGTATTATGCTGAGTGAAGTAAGTCAATTGGAGAAGGACAAACATTATATGGTCTCATTCATACAGGGAGTATAAAAAAAATAGTGAAAGGGAATATAGTAGAAAGGAGAGAAAATGAGTGCGAAATATCAGGGAGGGTGACAGAACATGGGAGACTCAACTCTGGGAAACAAACAAGGGGTAGTGGAAAGAGAGGTGGGCGGGGGGATGGGGTGACTGGATGATGGGCACTGAGGGGGGCACTTGACAGGATGAGCACTGGGTGTTAAAATATATGTTGGCAAATCAAACTCTAATAAAAATACATACAAAAAAATAAGGATGCTGTGATGAGCATGGGTGTTATATGTAAATGATGAATCACTTAATTCTACTCCTGAAATTAATATTACACTATATGTTAACTAACTAGAATTTAAATTTAAAAAAAAAAACTAAAAATAAATAAGAAAACATTAAAAAATAATTCTGGACTAGAAACACATGGTAATTTTTTTTCTCTTTCTTTTAATTACTAAACTTTTATTTTTTACTTTAGTTATTGGGTGTCAAATGTGTTGTTGCTATAAATGATCTAATCTTTTCAAAAAGTATGTGGGGTGTAAATTATATATAAAAATAAAGACTATGATTGTACCTAAAAAGAGAGTGAAAGAGAGAAAGATTAGGCAACCTGGCATTAGTGTAGACCATGTGTGAACCGATCACACAAAGCCTTTTAAAACTATCTCATGGGTTTACCAAAAGACTCCACCCCAAGATTCCTAGAACTCATACAGCAATTTGGCAGTGTGGCAGGATACAAAATCAATGCCCAGAAGTCAGCGGTATTTCTGTACACTAACAATGAGACTGAAGAAAGAGAAATTAAGGAGTCAATCCCATTTACAATTGCACACAAAAGCATAAGATACCTAGGAAGAAACTTAACCAAAGAGGTAAAGGATCTATACCCTAAAAACTACAGAACACTTCTGAGAGAAATTGAGGAGGACACAAAGAGATGGAAAAATATTCCATGCTCATGGATTGGCAGAATTAATATTGTGAAAATGTCAATGCTCCCCAGGGCAATTTACACATTTAATGCAATCCCTATCAAAATACCATGGGCTTTCTTCAGAGAGTTGGAACAAATCATCTGAAGATTTGTGTGGAATCAGAAAAGACCCCAAATAGCCAGGACAATATTGAAAAAAGAAAACCAGAGTTGGGGGCATCACAGTGCCAGATTTCAAGTTGTACTACAGAGCTCTAATCATCAAGACAGTGTGGTTCTGGCACAAAAACAGGTACATAGATCAATGGAACAAAATAGAGAACCCAGAAATGGATCCTCGGCTCTATGATCAACTAATATTCGACAAAGCTATACAGGAAAAAGGAAAGTCTCCTTAATAAATGGTGCTGGGAAAATGGAACATCCACATGCAGAGAAGAATGAAACTAGACCATTCTCTTACACTAGACACCGAGATAAACTCAAAACGGATGAAAGATCTAAATGTGAGACAACAATCCATCAAAATCCTAGAGGAGAACACAGGCAACACACTTTTTGAACTTGGCCACAGCAACTTCTTACAAGTTACACCTATGAAGGCAAGGGAAACAAAAGCAAAAGTTAATTATTGGGACTTCATCAAGATAAGAAGCTTTTGCACAGCAAAAGAAACAGTCAACAAAACTAAAAGACAACCTACAAAATGGGAGAAGATATTTGCAAATGACCTATCAGATAAGGGCTAGTATCCAAGATCTATAAAGAACTTATTAAACTCAATAGCAAAGAAAAAAACAATCCAATCATGAAATGGGCAAAAGACATGAACAGAAATCTCAGAGGAAGACATACACATGGCCAACAAGCACATGAGAAAATACTCCACATCACTTGCCATCAGGAACATACAAATCAAAACCACAATGAGATACCACCTCATACCAGTGAGAATGGGGAAAATTAACAAGGCAGGAAACCACAAATGTTGGAGAGGATGTGGAGAAAGGGGAACACTCTTACACTGTTGGTGGGAATGTGAACTGGTGCAGCCACTCTGGAAAACTGTGTGGAGGTTCCTCAAAGAATTAACAATAGATCTTCCCTATGACCCAGCAATTGCACTACTGGGGATTTACCCCAAAGATACAGATGCAGTGAAACGCCGGGACACCTGCACCCCGATGTTTATAGCAGCAATGTCCACAGTAGCCAAACTGTGGAAGGAGCCTTGGTGTCCATCGAAAGATGAATGGATAAAGAAGATGTGGTCTATGTATACAATGGAATACTACTCAGCCATTAGAAATGACAAACAGGGACAGCCTGGGTGGCTCAGTGGTTTAGTGCTGCCTTCAGCCTGGGGCCTGATCCTGGAGACCAGGAATTGAGTCCCATGTCGGGCTTCCTGCATGTAGCCTGCTTCTCCCTCTGCCTGTGTCTCTGCCTCTCTCTCTCTCTCTCTCTCTCTCTGTCTCTGTCTCTCATGAATAAATAAATAAAATCTGTAAAAAAAATAAAGAAAGAAAAGAAATGACAAATACCCACCATTTGCTTCAACGTGGATGGACTGGAGGGTATTATGCTGAGTGAAGTAAGTCAATCGGAGGAGGACAAACATTATATGGTCTCATTCATTTGGGGAATATAAGTAATAGTGAAAGGGAATAGAGGGGAAGGGAGAAGAAATGGGTAGGAAATATCAGAAAGGGAGACAGAACATGAAGACTCCTAACTCTGGGAAACGAACTAGGGGTGGTGGAAGGGGAGGAGGGCGGGGGTGGGGGTGAATGGGTGATGGGCACCCAGGGGGGCACTTGATGGGATGAGCACTGGATGTTTTTCTGTATGTTGGCAAATTGAACACCAATAAAAAATAAATTTATTATTAAAAAAAGAACATTGTATGGTTTCATTCATATGGGGAATATAAAAAATAGTGAAAGGGATTATAGGGGAAAGGAGAGAAAATGAGTGGGAAATATCAGAGAGGGAGACAGAACATGAGAGATTCCTAACTCTGGGAAACAAACCAGGGGTAGTAGAAGGGAGGTGGACAGGGGGTTGGGGTAACTGCAAGACTGGCACTGAGGGGGGCACTTGATGGGATGAGCACTGGGTGTTATACTATATGTTGGCAAATCGCACTCCAATAAAAATATACAAAAAAAACAAAACTCTCTCATGGGTTTAAATGTGCCTAAAAATTTCATAAGGGAAGAATATAGACAGAATTCCTGATCAAAAAATAAAATAAAAAATAAAAAATCCTAGTCATAGAAAATCTCCAAAATATGTTTTACTTCAGGAATGGCAACATTAGGAGGTCTGTGGACCAACACCCCAGTGAAACTGGCAAAAATTCTTTTAAAAACAACCATATAGAAAACATCTGCAATTGTGCTAGGGTCATGCAGCAAGAGACTATTTATTCATGAAAAGCTACCAAAGATGGACCAAATCTACTAATCTACTAAAACCATAAGAATAGCAAATGTCTTCAACATTTGATCTGCAGCATACTTGCTTCCCCCATCCCAAGTTCAGCATGATAGAGACGTTCTTTATAGATCTTGGAAAATAGCCCTTTATCTGATATGTCATTTGCAAATATCGTCTCCCATTCTGTAGGTTGTCTTTTAGTTTTGTTGACTGTATCCTTTGCTGTGCAAAAGCTTCTTATCTTGATGAAGTCCCAATGGTTCATTTTTGCTTTTGTTTCTCTTGCCTTCCTGGACGTCTTGCAAGAAGTTACTGTGGCCGAGCTCAAAAAGGGTGTTGCCTGTGTTCTCCTCTAGGATTTTGATGTAATCTTGTCTCACATTTAGATCTTTCATCCATTTTGAGTTTATCTTTGTGTGAAAGAGAGTTTCATTCTTGTGTATGGTGAAAGAGAGTTTCATTCTTCTGCATGTGGATTTCCAATTTTCCCAGCACCATTTATTGAAGAGACTGTCTTTTTTCCAGTGGATAGTTTTTCCTCCTTTATCAAATATTAGTTGACCATAAAGTTGAGGGTCCACTTCTGGACTCTATTCAAGGTTGGTGTGACCAGAATACAGGGTTTCTATTACCGTCCAGGACCCAGTGGAGGGCTATGGTATCTTTCTGGGAGGGGCTTCTACCAGCATTTCTCATTCCAGGACTAAATTTACCAGGACTAAATTTCAGGCAGATGCAGCCTTTGACCTAGCTACTAGTGTCTACCTAGTGTCTACCTAGTGTCTACTCATGCACCAACAATATCAAGAGTAACATTATATAAACAATCCAATCAAAAGGCAGAGATTTTCATAGTGGAGTAATAAAAATACATCCAAGTATCTGTTGTCTAAAGGAGAAACGCATCAAGTTCAAATATACAAATTGAAAGTAAAGGACAGAAAAATATTTTTATGTAAATAGCAACCATAAGTAAGCTGGAGCTATCCTAATACCAGACAAAAGATACTTAAATTTTTTTAAGTTATATATACACATGTATACTATGGAATATTACTCAGCCATTAGAAATGACAAATACCCACCATTTGCTTCAACGTGGATGGAACTGGAGGGTATTATGCTGAGTGAAGTAAGTCAATCGGAGAAGGACAAACATTATATGTTCTCATTCATTTGGGGAATATAAATAATAGTGAAAGGGAATATAAGGGAAGGGAGAAGAAATGTGTGGGAAATATCAGAAAGGGAGACAGAACATAAAGACTTCTAACTCTGGGAAACGAACTAGGGGTGGTGGAAGGGGAGGAGGGCGGGGGGTGGGGGTGAATGGGTGACGGGCACTGAGGGGGGCACTTGACGGGATGAGCACTGGGTGTTATTCTGTATGTTGGCAAATTGAACACCAATAAAAAATAAATTTATTATTAAAAAATAAAACAAGAAAAAATATAAAGATGAATTAAAATACTTAATGATTCAAAAATTAGTAATATACTTCTAAAGTAACTTTTGAATCAATCCAGTCATTCCATTCCCTAAGTATATATGCTAAAGAAACAAATGCATGTTCATCAGAAATATGTTCATAACAGTTTGTGTATAATAACCTTAAACAAGAAATAAACCAAATTGCCACCAGTAAAAGAGTAAGTAAATCATGATATATTCATATGATGGAATTCCAAACAACAATAAAAAAGAATGAAATATTGTTAAACAGGACATGTATGACTCCTACAGATATTAAAAGTCAAGAAAGTCTGACACATAGAGTACATGCTGGATGATTCTGTTTATACAAATGTAAAACTTGTCTCTGATAATGCAAATCAATCTAGTGGTTATCTCTTGGAAGTGGTATATGATGTGAAGGGGCACAAGAGAACTCTGGGGTGATGTAAATGTTTTATATGTTGATGGTGGTTACACAGACATATGGATATGTAAAATTCATCTAGAGGTATTAAAAGTTGTGCATCTTAGAGTGTATAAGTTAGGCCTTGTTAAAGAAATATTTAAAATAAAGGAACTGAAATAATTCAGTGCCTATAAAAATAAAAAAATGAAATACTTCAAAAACAATTAGGACAAGATCAAATTTATAGCTTTGTATTCTTTCTTTGTTAAGGGGTAATAACTATAAATAAAGGAATTTAATATTGATCTTCAAATGTTGTAAAATGATAAAATAAGAAAAAATTATCAGAGGTAAAAGTTAATAATGATAAAAAGAAATAAAAAGTAAAGGTATAAAAAAAAACCACAATGAGATTTCAATTCACACTCATTGGAACAGTTATTATCAAGAAAACAAGAGATAGGGGGACACCTGGGTGGCTCAGTGGTTGGGCATCTGCCTTCAGCTCAGGAGGTGATCCCGGAGACCTGAGATCATGTCCCACATCAGGCTCCTTGCATGGAGCCTGCTTCTCCCTCTGCCTGTGTCCCTGCCTCTGTGTCTCTCATGAATAAATAAATACAATCTTTAAAGAAAAAAAAGGAAAAGGAAACAAGAAATAACAAGTGCTGGCAAGTATGTGAAGAAAAGGGAACTCCTATACTGTTGGTGGAAATGTAAATTGGTTCAACCACTATGAAAAACAGTATGGAGTTTCCTCAAATGATTAAAAATACACCCACCGTATAATCCAGCAATTCCATTATGGGTCTATACCCAAAGGAAATAAAAACAAGATATTGAATAAATATATAAATTACCCTGTTTATTGGAGCACTATTCACGATAGCCAAGATATAGAAGCAATTTAAGTGTCTAACAACAGATGAATGGATAAAGCAGAGGTTTGAATGTGTGTATGTTCAAATAGTATTTGAAATATTATTTAGCAATGATAAAGAAGGATAGATAACCTGCCATTTGCAACAGGGACAGACCTGAAGAGTGTTATGCTAACTGAAATAAGTCAGAGAGACAAAGACAAGTACTGTATGATATCACTCACATGTGGAATTTTAAAAAGACAAACTTAATTAAAAAAAAAAAAAAGCCAAACTTGTAAAAATAGAAAATAAAATAATGATTACCAGGGAAGAAGGGTGGGGAGACAGGATAGATACTGTTTAAGGGTAAAAATCTACAAGTAGTAAATAACATTAGAAATATAATCCACAATACCATGAATGTAGACAACAATATTGTATTATGATCATCCAACTTGCTAAGATACTAGACCTTAATTATTCCAACTACTAAAAAGAAAGGATAATTATGTAATGTGAGGGGATGGTAATTATCACTACAATGGTCATCATACAATAATATGTAAATGTAACTTATTGTACACCTTAAACTTACACAAGGTTACATATCAATATATTTCAATTAAAATAAATGAGTATCCCAGTTATGTCAGGTGCTAGCTGTGTGACTTAAGGGCTTTGTACCTCAGGCACCTGCTCAGGGGTAGATATGAAGATTAAATGAGGAAATACACAAAGAGCACTTAGACTGAGCTCAACAGTGAGGGATATGTACATGTTTGTACTAATTTGTACTAGCTTTCTCAAAGTTAGTCAAGACACACTATATTGATTTCATGACCCAGTAACAAGTCAAACCCAGCAGTTAAGAAACATAGCTATGCTATAACCTAGACTGTATCCTTCAGATCACAAGCCACACAGCACTCAAAAGGCAAAGTGCCTATAGCCTGTATCAGCAGGCTCTCCAAGCCAGCAGCTGGCACAGCAGGAGCCTGATGCACAGACAGTGATGCCATGATGTCTGCACCCCCACCATAGTACTCTCACCAGGACACCTTAAGAACTGCTGTATCTAAGTGCTTGCCCACAAGGAGTCTGTTCTAGAATGGAAAAGACGCATCCATGAGAAATATGTTGCTCCTATGACAACATAAAAGGGGTTATGTTGATGGTAAGATTTCCTTCTTCTGCCAATTATGGCCAGAGACAGGGAATTGGGAGCCTGTTGCCAGGGGAGAAGAGGTCTGCTGAAATGCTCCCCCTTTCTTTCTAAGAAGAGTGCCTAAACACAATGGGAAAAGAGGGCCATCCTGCAAAGATTCCCTGATCAAACTCCAGCCAGGTTATTCTGAGCCCTCTTCTGGACTGACCTCAGCCCTGGCCTATAAAGACTTGAACAAAACATGAACATAATCCCTAAAAATTCAAGCCTGTATTGCTAGAATAACCCCAAGCCCCTTAAAATGCCTTCCTGAGAAAACTTAAGGCTGCAAAGGAGTTGATGGTTTGTGGCAGTCAGCCAGCCTGAAGCTAGGGCCACTATCCCCTCACCTCTATGGGAGAAGCCTTTGCCACATGCACTAGTTAGCAAACTCAGGTGGCTTTAATGTGGATCAATGCCCTCTTCCCTATTTGTGTAAGTTTTCACTTCCCTGACTCTGTTCAAGTCCCCCATTTCCCCTCCGTACTCCTTCAATTCTGTTTTCAAAATGCCCAGTCACCTCTGCACAAATCAAACTTGAGTTCAGTTCATACCGGACTATTCCCTATTGCAATAGAATATTACTGATTGAAATCTGTCCTTACCACTTTAACCAATATCCAGTTTTCTTTAATTTTGACATCCCTACCTCCTGGGAATCAAATCAGGGCCCTTGCTAATTGCAATAAAATACTAGGAAGGTTCTAGGGCATTTAACTCTGCTACCAGATCAGGTTTCCATATCATATTGATCAGGCCCTTGAATACACAATGCTGGCCAGGAGAACACAGCTGGGGGAAAAACATTGTAAAACAAACAATGAGAACAGCGTGGATTTTAAAAGTCTTACTGAAATGCATCTAGTGGAGATCACCTATAGAAAATGATCCCAGAAATGAACAAGGGGTAATGGAAGGGGAGGTGGGCAGGGAGATGGGGTGACTGGGTGATAGGCACGGAGGAGGCACTTGGTGGGATGAGCACTGGGTGTTATACTATATGTTGGAAAATCTAACTCCAATAAAAAAAATATAGAAGCAAGCAAGCAAGAAAGAAAATGATCCCAGGACTATAGCTATTACATAGGATGCTCTTTCTGCTTTAAAAGGTCTGTAAGATTATAGTACGATGGGGAAGAGCAAGAATAGTGGAATTCCTAAGAACTGAGAGAGGCAAACCCTATGAAAAAGTAAACAGTTGTCAATCACTTGCATTAGAACAGTCGGAAGTGCTGCTGTCTCCATGCTGGTGAGCTTTGTAATCCTGGAAAATGCTGTGTGCCTTCTTAGTGCACTAAAAGATTAAAGTATTTCATGAGAAGCTGATACATCCAGGCATTAATTCTAATTCAATATTTAGAGGTGCTTCGTTAATTTTACAATTGGAAAAAATATTCCATGCTCATGGACTGGAAGAATTAATATTGTGAAAATGTCAATGTTACCCAGGGCAATTTACACATTTAATGCAATCCCTATCAAAATACTATGGATTTTCTTCAGAGAGTTGGAACAAATCATCTTAAGATTTGTGCGGAATCAGAAAAGACCCCGAATAGCCAGGGGAATATTAAAAAAGAAAATCATATCTGGGGGCATCACAATGCCAGATTTCAAGTTGTACTACAGAGCTGTGATCATTAAGACAGTGTGGTACTGGCACCAAAACAGACACATAGATCAATGGAACAGAATAGAGCATCCAGAAGTGGACCCTCAACTTTATGGTCAACTAATATTTGACAAAGCAGGAAAGAGAAAGAGTATCCACTGGAAGAAAAGACAGTCTCTTCAATAAATGGTGCTGGGAAAATTGGACATCCACATGCAGAATAAAGAAACTGGATCATTCTCTTACACCAGACAACAAGATAAACTCAAAATGGATGAAAGATCTAAATGTGAGACAAGAATCCATCAAAATCCTAGAGGAGAACACAGGCAACACCCTTTTTGAACTTGGCCACAGCAATTTCTTGCAAGATATATCCATGAAGGCAAGAGAAACAAAAGCCAAAATGAATTATTGGGACTTCACCTAGGTAAAAAGCTTCTGCACGGCAAAAGAAAGAGTCAACAAAACTAAAAGACAACCTACAGAATGGGAGAAGATATTTGCAAATGACCTATCAGATAAAGGATTGGTATCCAAGGTCTATACAGAACTTCTTAAACTCAATAGCAAAGAAAAAAAAACAATCCAATCATGAAATGGGCAAAAGACATGAACAGAAATCTCACAGAGGAAGACATACACATGGCCAACATGCACATGAGAAAATGCTCTGCATCACTGGCCATCAGGGAAATACAAATCAAAACCACAATGAGATACACCTGTGAGAATGGTGAACATTAACAAGACAGGAAACCACAAATGTTGGAGAGGATGTGGAGAAAGGGGAACCCTCTCACACTGTTGGTGGGAGTGTGAACTGGTGCAGCCACTCTGGAAAACTGTGTGGAGGTTCCTCAAAGAGTTAAAAATAGATCTTCCCTATGACCCAGCAATTGCACTGCTGGGGATTTACCCCAAAGATATAGATGCAGTGAAACGCCGGGACACCTGCACCCCGATGTTTCTAGCAGCAATGTCCACAATAGCTAAACTGTGGAAGGAGCCTCAGTGTCCATCGAAAGATGAATGGATAAAGAAGATGTGGTCTATGTATACAATGGAATATTACTCAGCCATTAGAAATGACAAATACCCACCATTTGCTGCGACGTGGATGGAACTGGAGGGTATTATGCTGAGTGAAATAAGTCAATCGGAGAAGGACAAACATTATATGTTCTCATTCATTTGGGGAATATAAATAATAGTGAAAGGGAATAGAGGGGAAGGGAGAAGAAATGGGTAGGAAATATCAGAAAGGGAGACAGAACATGAAGACTCCTAACTCTGGGAAACGAACTAGGGGTGGTGGAAGGGGAGGAGGGCGGGGGGTGGGGGTGACTGGGTGACGGGCACTGAGGGGGGCACTTGACGGGATGAGCACTGGGTGTTATTCTATATGTTGGCAAATTGAACACCAATAAAAAATTTATTATTAAAAAAATAAATAAATAAAATAAATAAATACAAATAAAAATTAGTGAAAGGGAATAAAGGGTAAAGGAGAAAAAAAATGAGTGGGAAATATCAGAAAGGGAGACAGAACATGAAGGACTCCTAACTCTGGGAAAAGAATTACGGGTGGTGGAAGGGGTGGTGGGCGGGGGATAGGAGTGACTGGGTGACCTGCACGGCGGTGGGCACTTGACGGGATGAGCACTGGGTGTTATTCTATATGTTGGCAAATTGAACACCAATAAAAGATAAATTTATTTTTAAAAAATGTAGGGTTGTTTGTTCCAGCTCTATAAAAAACGCTAATGCGGGCAGCCCGGGTGGCTCAGCGGTTTAGCGCTGCCTTCAGCCCAGGGCCAGATCCTGGAGATTCGGGATCGAGTCCCACATCGGGCTCCCAGTGTGGAGCCTGCTTCTCCCTCAGCCTGTGTCTCTGCCTCTCTCTCTCCCTCTCTGTGTATCTGTCATGAATAAATAAATAAAACCTTTTTAAAAATGCTAATGGTATTTTGATAGAGATTGCACTGAATGTGTAGGTTGCTCTGGGTAGCAATAGACAATTTTGGGGGTAGCATTAACAATATTTGTTCTTCCAATGTATGAGAATGGAATGTTTTTCCTTTTCTTTATGTCTTCCTCAATTTCTTTCATAAGCATTCCATAGTATCCAGAGTACAGATCCTTTACCTCTTTGGTTTATTCCTAGGTGTCTTATGGTTTGGGGGACAATTGTAAGTGGGATCCATTCCTTGATTTCTTTCATCTGTTCATTGATAGTGTATAGAAATGCAACTGACTTCTGTGCATTGATTTTATATTCTGCGATTTTGCTGAATTCCTACATCAGTTCTAGCAATTTGGGGATGGAATCTTTTGGGTTTTCTATATAAAGTATCATGTCTACAAATAGTGAAAGTTTGACTTCTTTGCCAATTTGGATGCTTTTTATTTCTTTTTGTCTGATTTCTGAGGCTAGGACTTCTAGCACTATGTTGAACAGCAGTGAGAGTGGACATCCCTGTCTTATTCCTGACCCTGGAAGAAAATCTCTGTTTTTCCCTGTTAAGGATGATATTCACTGTGGATTTTTTTGTATGGTTTTTAGGATACTGAGGTAAGTTCCTTCTATCTTTATACTGCAGAGAGTTTCAATCAAGAAAGGATGCTGTATTTTGTCAAATGTTTTTTCTTCATCAACTGAGAAGGATCATATGGTTCTTATTCTTTCTTTTATTAATGTTGTGTATCACATTGATTTGCAGATGTTGAACCACCCTTGCATCTCAGGAATAAATTCCTCTGTTCATGGTAAATAATCCTTTTAATGAACTTTTGGATCCAATTTGCTACTATCTTGGTGACAAATTTTGCATCCATATTCATCAGGGATCTTTGGTCTGTAGTTCTTCTTTTTGGTGGGGTCTTTATTTGGTCTTGGGATCAATGCTGGCCTCATAGAATGAGTTTGGAAGTTATTCTTCCATTTCTATTTTTTTGGAACAGTTTCAGAATAGGTACTAATTATTTAAATGTTTGGTGGTATTCCCCTGGGAAGCCGTCTGGCCCTGGACTCTTGTTTGTTAGGAGATCTTTGATATCTGATTAAATTTCTTTGCTGGTTATGGCTCTGTTCAGATTTTCTATTTCTTCCTGTTTCCATTTTAGTAGTTTATATATTTCTAGGAATGCATCCAAATTGCCTAATTTGTTGGAATATAATTGCTCACAATATTCTCTTATAATTGTATTTCTTCAGTGTTGCTTGTGATCTCTTTTTCATTCATGATTTTATTTCTTTGAGTCCTTTCTCTTTTCTCTTTTTAATAAGTCTGGCTAGGGATTCATCGATCTTATTAATTCTTTCAAAGAATCAGCTCTTGATTTCGTTGATCTCTTCTGGGTTTTTTTTTTTTTCCCCATATCATTGCCTTCTGGTCCACTCTCTATGATTTTTCTACTCCTGCTAGATTTAGGCTTTATTTGTTGTTCTTTTATCAGCTCCATTAGATTTCAGGTTATGCTGTGTCTTTGCAACTTTTCTTGTTTCTTGAGAAAGGCCTGTGTTGCTATATACTTCCCTCTTAGGACCACCTTTGCTGCATCCTCATAGTTCAGGGGACATGTCTAGAAAAATGTTGCTACAGGAATATCTGAGAAATTGCTCTCTTCTAGAATTTTTATAATTTCAGATCTCACAATTAGGTCTTTGATACATTTTGAGTTTATTTTGTGTATCATGTAAGAAAATGGCCTACTTTCATTGTTTTTGCAAGTAGCTATCCAGTTTCCCAACACCACTTGTTGAAGACTTTTTCCCACTATTTTTTCCTTCTTTGTCAGAGAGTAAATGATCATATAATTATAGATTTTTTAGTGTTGTTTTATTAATCCGTGTCCATTTTATACTAACAGTATACTGTTTGAATTACTACAGCTTTGTAATATAACTGGAAGTCTGGAATGTATTACCTCCTGTTTTGTTTTTTCAAGATTGCTTTGGCTACTTGGGGTATTCTGTGGTTCCATATAAATTTTAGGATTGTTTTAGCCGTGAAAAATGCTGGTGATATTTTGATAGGAATTGCATCCAAAGCGTAGATTTCTTTGGTTGGCATAGACCTTTTAACAATATTTGGCCTTCTCATCCATAAGCATGGAATGTCTTTCCAATTGTGTCATCTTCAACTTCTTTAATCATTGTTTTATAGTTTTCAGAGTATAGGTCTTTTACCTCTTTGGTTAAGTTTATTCCTAGGTATTTTAATATTTTTGGTTCAATTGTAAATGGAATTATTTTATTAATTTGTCCTTCCGCTGTTTCATTATTAGTGTATAGAAATGCAACAGATTTCTGCGTGTTGTTTTTGTATCCTGTGACTTTACCAAATTTATTTATCAGTTCTAGAAGGTTTTTGAAGGAGTATTTAAGGTTTTCTGTGTGTACTATTATGTCATCTGCAAATAGTGAAAGTTTTACTTCATCGTTGCCAATCTGGATGCACTTTATTTCTCTTTGTTGTCTGATTGTTGTGGCTAAGATTTAGAGTACTATGTTGAAGAGAAGTGGTGAGAGTGGACATCTTTGTATTGTTCCTAACCTTAGGGGGAAAGTTCTCAGTTTCCTCATTGATGATGGTGTTCTCTGTGGGTTTTTTACATAAGACATTTATTATATTGAGATACGTTCTCTCTAAGCCTACTTTGTTGAGAGTTTCTATCATGAATAGATGCTATACCTTGTCAAATACTATTTCTGCAACTATGAAATGATTATATGGTTTTTATCCTTTTACTGATCTGACGTATCATGGTGGTTGATTTGCAAATATTGAACCATCCATTTGATTGTGGTAAATGATTCTTTAATCAATGTGTTGTTTGTATTTTATTGAGAATTTTTGCTTTAATATTCATCAGGGATATTGATCTGTAGTTCTCTTTTCCAGTAATGTCTTTATCTAGTTTTGGTATCAAAATAATGCTGGCCTCATAGAATAAGTTTGGAAGTTTTCCTTCTTTTTCTATTTTTTTGGAATAGTTTGAGAAGAATAGGAATTAATACTTCTTTAATGTTTGGTAGAGAAGAGTTAAGATGGAAGAGTAGTATGGGGATCCTTGGCTTTCCTTATCCTTTGAACATAGTTGTATTGAGGTCAGATCACTTGGAACACCCAGGAAATCAATCTGAAGATTGGAAGAAGGATTTCCACGGCTGGAGGGAGACAGCATGGCAGCTGCAAGATGTGTGTGACTGAATTAGGGGAGAGGAAATCTGCCCTGCTGCAATGGGGAAGGATATCTTTCCCCAGGGAAAGGGGAAAGAGGGAGAGACGGGTTGAGAATGTGCAGCATCAGGTTAGCACAAGAAGAAAACTTCTTGGACTATTGACTGGGAAGCCAGAGGAACTGAGTGGTATAGGTTATTGCAAACAGTGAGTGGAGCTCAAGTTCAGAGATTTTGGAAGTGCACAACTTTCTCCAGAGGAAAGTTGTACTGAATATGCAAACTGGCATAGCCACTGTGGAAAACACAGTATGGATGTTTCTCAAAAAGTAACAAATAAATCCATCCTACCACCCAGCAATTGCACTCCTAGGTATTTATCCAGATATAAACATAATGATTTGAAGTAGCTCATGCATCCTAATGTTCACAGCAGCAATGTCCACAATAGTCAAAATACGGAAAGAGCCCAGATTTCCATCAATATATGAATGGATTAAAAAGAAATAATATATATATATACCATTGTTATGTATATATATCACAGAATATTACTCAGCCATCAAAATCTTGCCCTTTGCAATGACATGGATGGAACTAGAGGGTTTTATGCTAAGCTAAATACGTCAAGTCAGAAAATGACAAATACCATTTGATTTCACTGATATGTGGAACTTAAGAAACAAACAAAAAACCACCCATGAACATAAGGGAAGGGAAGAAAAAAATAAAATAAAAATGGAGAGGGAATCAAACCATAAGACACTTCTAAATATAGGGAACAAACTGAGGGTTACTAGACAGATGGTAGGTGGGGGGATTTTGTAATTTGGTGGTGGGCATTAAGGAGGGCACTTGATGTAATGAGCACTAGATGTTATATGCAACTGATGAATTACTAAATTCTACCCCTGAAATTAATGCACTATATGTTAACTAATTTGAATTTAAATAAAATCTAAAAAATAATTAATTAAAAAATAAATGTTTGGTAGAATTTGCCTGTGAAGCTATCTATCTGGTCCTGGACTTTGTTTGCTATGAGGGTTTTGATTACTGATTCAATTTATTTGCTGGTTATCAGTCTCTTCAAATGCTCTATTTATTTCTGCTTCTGTTTTGGTAGTTTATATGTTCCTAGGAATTTATTGTTTCCAAGTTGTACAATTTTTCATACTATTCTCTCACAATACTTTGTATTCCTGTAGTGTTGGTTGTTATTTCCCTTCTCTCATTTGACACTTTTTTTGAGATTTATTTATTTATATGAATCTAGTGAGAGGTTTTTATTGATTTGTTCAAAGAATCACCTCTTGGCTTCATTGATCATTCTATTGTTCTTTTTTAGTTTCTATACCATTTATTTGTGCTCTGATCTTTATTATTTCATTCCTTCTGCTGGTTTTAAGGGGTTTTTCTCTAGCTTCTTTAGGTATAGGGTTAGTTTGAGATTTTTCTTGCTCTTTTGAGCTAGATCTGTATTGCTATAAACTTCCCTCTTACAACCACTTACTATATCCCAAAGTTTTTGCACTGTATTTTCATTTTCATTTGTTTCCATGTACTTTTTAATTTCTTCTGTTTCCTAGTTGATGCATTCATTGTTTAGTAGCATGTTGCTTAACCTCCATGTATTTATGGTCTCTTTAGATTTTTTCTTGTAGTTAACTTCCAGCTTCATAGTACTTTGGCCAGAAGAGAAGCATGGTGGTGAGCCTGGCTGGCTCAGTTGGTGGAGAATGGGACTCTTGATTTTGGGATCATTCAGGCCCCACATTCAGTGTAGAGATTACTTAAAAATAAAATATTTTTTTAAAAAAGGTATGTATGGTATGACTTCAATCTTCTTGAATTTTTTGAGGTAGGTTTTTAAAGCTAATATGTAATCTATTCTGGAGAACTTTGGACAGGCCTTCTTAACTCATTTTGAGCATGGACTCCTCTAGCCATTTTGTAAAAAGACTTCAGAAATGTGCTTGTATGCATAAAATGAGGTACAGAGCCTCATAAGGGAAATCAATTATATTAAAATACAGTAATAAAGATAGTAGAAATTTTAAAACCCTACAAAAAATAGTTATGTGTACTTCTTTATTAATTTATTAAAGCATTAGCCTGCCTGAAGATCTAATAACCACAGCTATTTTCAGGTTGTGGTGAGTATAAATAAAATTTTGAATTGTTTGTTAACAACTATGGCATAATATGACCTGTGGTTTCTCTTGGCATCCAATGCACTGGTCTTTCTAATCCTTCTCTTTGGTTGGCTCCATTCATCATGGAAGAGAAAGCAATGATTCTTGTAAGGTCTGGGGAAAATAAATAAATACTTTTAACCATCCACATTAATTGACCCCTAAATGTTGTTCATAGACTGGAAGTCTGTAGAACCTAGGTAAAGAACTTCTGAAGAAGCAGCCTACATGGGCTCAAGGAATCTTTACTGTACTCTGGAATTCCATCCACAGCATCCAGTAGATGGGAAGTAAAATAAAAGAGCTCCAAACATCAGGACTGGAGTCAGACCACCACCACCACCACCACCCCCTTGGAGTGCAAATGGCCATTCCTGGAAGAGAGCAATCAGTAGGTGCAGTCATCTGACTGGAAACTATGGACCTGTAAGTCATAGTCCATGGACAACTTGATGCAGCTGCAAATGGGTGGCCAGTGTGTTAACTGAGGTTAATAGTCCCTAGATTCAGGGCATGGAAGAAGGGACTGCTAGGCAGACATAGGCAGAAGAAAAAAGGTGAATAACTGACTGCTCATTTCCTCTGGGAATGGTGAGCTCTGTAATTGGGCTTCTTACTTCTGTTGCCACAGCGCCTGGGCAAAACAGGCATTAAGAAGATACATATTGAATAGAATAATAAGCTTTTCTATCTGAGCAAGATCTTTGAAATCATCCTATTCATGTATTTTTCTTTTCTAGGTAAGTAAACAGACCTCATTTGGTTCCCACAACCACAACCATAAACTTGGGAAGAGAAAGACTGGAAGGAGCTTATGCTTCCACCTCCTGACTTTTTCTGCCACCCATTATGGCCCTGACATATTTCTGTCATAAAATCTACCTATATGTAGAGCTGAGCAGGATATGGGAATTTCCAGAAGTCTGAGGACAGTGTTAAGAGCTGTTCCTGGGAACCCTGGGTGGCGCAACGGTTTGGCGCCTGCCTTTGGCCTGGGGCGCGATCCTGGAGACCCGGGATCGAATCCCACATCGGGCTCCCGGTGCATGGAGCCTGCTTCTCCTTCTGCCTGTGTCTCTGTCTCTGTGTGTGTGTGTGTGTGTGTGTGTGTGTGTGTGTGACTATCATAAATAAATAAATAATAAATAAATAAATAAATAAATAAATAAATAGCTGTTCCTGACTCAGGATCTGTATACCTGACTCAGGATCTGTGTACTGCAAAGGGAGAAGTTTCAAGTGAAACTAGGCAATGATGTAGGATTCAGACTAGGTTCTCTGGGCAGAAAAGAACAAAGGAAGTTTGGTCTCTGTCCACCAACTAAAGTGTCAAGGGTAGAAGGACATCCACATTCAAAGAGACTGCAAGATCCATCTCTGAGCACTCAAAGATCCTTATATCCACAGATGCTTCCTTCCCGGGAGATCGGAAGCCCAGGTTTCTTTCTGCTCTGGTAGCAGTCAGTATGATGGGCCATAGGCATAGAAGGATCCCTGGAACCTATAACCTTTTCCATGCCACTACCTAGCCAAGGGTGGGCAGAGAGGCTCAAGATAGAGAATGAGGAGGCACAGTGAACTTAGTCCTCTTCTGGAGTCCAGGACTGGGCTCCTCACTGGAACCTCTTATACTTGATCGCACTTACTATAATCAACATAGAACTGATGTGTAGGATGGCAGTTAGAACTAGGCTTAGGTGACAGACTAGGGTAGGAATGCCATGAGTTAAGTTAGGGTGGAAGGAGAGGTCACCATGAATGTGTCAGTGACTGAGGAGGTGACTGTGTATGTGTATGTGAGAGTCACCTGCCATCTTCTATATCTGGAAGGCAGTTGGAAGGAAGACCCTTTCTCCCTACATACCATCCTTTCCCACACACATAATTGTAATGGGAACATGGTGGTTTAGTTCTGAACTTAAATGTAATCAGCATGTCCTGGCTCCAACAAGCTTTGGGGACTCCTGAGACCAAATTAAAGTGGCATCCTAGTGAAAGTTCCACTTTTAGTACATTAGTATGAAAAAACTCTGTAGACCAGTAAACTAGTGAAAAAAATTTTAAGTCTGTAAATTGTCATAAGGGCATATAGTAAATAAAAAGTTATTCAGGAAGTCTACTATATTTAGTAAAAAAATAAATAAATAAAAGAGAGAGAGAGAGAGAGAGAGAGAAGTCCCAACATTACTTGAACCAAGATCCATGCCTTGTCCCTATTCTAGCTCAGCAAGATGGAATTTCCCCTCGCCATTGGTACAGCCAAGAACACAGGGCTCCTTCTCACTCCTGCCTCTAGTCAGAGGGCTCTCTTCCTAGGAAAGACAGAAATCAGCACAAGAGCCATGGCTCAGACATTTTTTCAGTGGAGAGAAGCAAACCATAGAACAGAGAGTTCCAATTTTCCCTCCAAAGGAAATGACCTCATTTGCAATAGGTTGTAAAAAATAGTCAAACCTAAGAGAGCTCTAACACCAGTGAAGCCTGTGTAAAATGCAGTTGGGAATCAATTGATGCATTCATCAAAGATTCAAGCTAAACTTTAGGCCAGTTAGTTTGCCAGAAAGAAACAGGAAAACAGGGATCCAAGAATCTTCCTGGGATCAAAGCAAATTTCAAACACTAACTTTGAAACTTATCTCTTCAAAGGAGCCTGAATTTGGTTAATTTGGGGGCCAGAGGTTGAGGAGGACTCTTCTCAAATAATGCAGTTTCAAAATTCCCAAGGGCAGACAATGACCCATAACTAGCACTAACAACATCCTAAGACTAGGTACATGGGTACATGACTTAATAAATAGGTAAGAATGATGTTTAACTTACATTATCAATTATTGAGAATTGAGTGCCCCTCCACAGATCAATAAAAGAAACTAGAAAGGCCAGAAATAAACCCACATTTATACAATTAATCTTTGACAAAGGAGGAAAGAATATGCAACAGGAAAAAGATAGTCTTTTCAACAAATGGTTTTGGGAGAACTGGACCACTACATGCAAAGGAATGAAACTGGACCACTGGTTTACATCACACAAAAAATAAACTCAAAATGGACTAAGGATCTCAAATGTGAGAGCTAAAAACTACAAAAACCCTATAAGAGGGTGCAGATAGTAATTTCTCTAAAATAGGATGTAGCAACTTTTTTCTAGATATGTCTCCTGAGGGGATCCCTGGGTGGCGCAGCGGTTTGGCGCCTGCCTTTGGCCTAGGGCGCGATCCTGGAGACCCAGGATCGATTCCCACATCCGGCTCCCGGTGCATGGAGCCTGCTTCTCCCTCTGCCTGTGTCTCTGCTTCTCCTTCTCTCTCTGTGACTATCATAAATAAATAAAAATTAAAAATTTTAGATATGTCTCCTGAGGCAGAGGAAACAAAAGCAAAAATAAATTCTTGGAACTTCATCAAAATAAACTCTGTACAGAGAAGAAAACAATCAATAAAACTAAAAGGCAACCTACAAACTGGGAGAAAATATTTGTAAATGACATACTTGATAAAGTGTTAGTATCCAAAATGTATAAAGAACTTTCACAACTCAACACCCAAAAAACAAATAATCCAATTAAAAATGAGCAGATGAATAGACATTTCTCTAAATAAAACATCCAGATGGACAACAGACACATGAAAAGATTCTCAACATCACTCATCATCAGGGAAATGCAAATCCAAACTACAATGGGATATTACCTTACATCTGTCAGGATGGCTAAAATCAACAACATAAGAAACATCAAGCGCTGGCAAAGATGTAAAGAAATAGAAACTCTTGTGCACTGTTGTGGGTGCCAACTGGTGCAGTCACTGTGAAAAACAGTGTTGAGGTTCCTCGAAAAGTTAAAATTAGAACTATCCTATGACCTAGTAGTTGCACTACTGGATATTTACCACCCCCCCAAAAAAAACCCAATAATACAAGGAGATAAATGCATCCTGTTGATTGCAGCATTACTTATAATAGCCAAACTACTGAAACAGCCAAAATGCCCACTGATTGATAGACAAATGGATGAAGAAGTGAGATATATATATAGATACAATTTAGCTATAAAAAGAATGAAATCTTGCCATTTGCAACAACATGGACAAATCTAGAGAGTATAATACTGCATGAAATAAGTCAATCAGAGAAAGACAAATATCATATAATTTCACTCATATTTGGAATTTAAACAAAACAAACATACAAGGAATAGAGAGAGAAACCAAGAAACAGACTTAATTATGGAAAACAAAATGATGGTTACCCGAGGTAGATAGGTTAAATAGGTGATGAGGATTAAAGAGTATACTTATCATGATGAGCACTGAGTAATGCACAGAATTGTTGAATCACTACGTTGTATACCTGAAACTAATATTATATATATATACATATATATAATATATTATAATATATATATAATATAGTATGTTAACTATACTGGAATTAAAATTTTAAATGTTAAGCAATAAATAAACAAATTTTAAAAAAGAATTGAAATACTCAAAGAAAACCATTGTTCTCTTGAATAACCTAATTCTAATGTTTACTTATTCAGCAAATCCCTAAATCT
Source organism: Canis lupus baileyi (assembly GCF_048164855.1). NCBI lineage: Eukaryota > Metazoa > Chordata > Mammalia > Carnivora > Canidae > Canis > Canis lupus. The sequence goes on along the minus strand of NC_132852.1, from coordinate 48,794,794 downwards.
CTAAATATTTTAAACTTTAATGAAAGTAAGAAAGGAGGGAACGGGATGTAGGAACAAAGGGAGAAAGAGAAGGGAGAGAGGGAGGAAGGCCTCTAAATGACTTCCTCACCTCTAATCTTGCTTCTCAGATATAATCACATATAACACATTATGATTTTTTTAATAAATTAATTTTTTATTGGTGTTCAATTTACCAACATACAGAATAACACCCAGTGCTCATCCGTCAAGTGCCCCCCTCAGTGCCCGTCACCCATTCACCCCCAACCCCTGCCCTCCTCCCCCTCCACAACCCCTAGTTCATTTCCCTGAGTTAGCAGTCTTTTTCTTCTCCCTTCCCTTATATTCCCTTTCACTGTTATTTATATTCCCCAAATGAATGAGAACATGCACTGTTTGTCCTTCTCCGATTGACTTAGTTCACTCAGCATGATACCCTCCAGTTCCATCCACGTCGCAGCAAATGGTGGGTATTTGTTGTTTCTAATGGCTGAGGAATATTCCATTGTATACATAAACCACATCTTCTTTATCCATTCATCTTTCGATGGACACCGAGGCTCCTTCCACAGTTTGGCTATTGTGGACATTGCTGCTAGAAACATCAGGGTACAAGTGTCCCAGCGTTTCATTGCATCTGAATCTTTGGGGTAAATCCCCAACAGTGCAATTGCTGGGTCGTAGGGCAGGTCTATTTTTAACTCTTTGAGGAACCTCCACACAGTTTTCCAGAGTGGCTGCACCAGTTCACATTCCCACCAACAGTGTAAGAGGGTTCCCTTTTCTCCGCATCCTCTGCAACATTTGTGGTTTCCTGCCTTGTTAATGTTCCCCATTCTCACTGGTGTGAGGTGGTATCGCATTGTGGTTTTGATTTGTATTTCCCTGATGGCAAGGGATGCAGAGCATTTTCTCATGTGTATGTTGGCAATGTCTATGTCTTCCTCTGTGAGATTTCTGTTCATGTCTTTTGCCCATTTCATGATTGGATTGTTGGTTTCTTTGGTGTTGAGTTTAAGAAATTCTTTATAGATCTTGGAAAATAGCTCTTTATCTGATATGTCATTTGCAAATGTCTTCTCCCATTCTGTAGGTTGTCTTTTAGTTTTGTTGACTGTATCCTTTGCTTTGCAAAAGCTTCTTATCTTGATGAAATCCCAATGGTTCATTTTTGCTTTTGTTTCTTTTGCCTTTGTGGATGTATCTTGCAAGAAGTTACTGTGGCCAAGTTCAAAAAGGGTGTTGCCTGTGTTCTCCTCTAGGATTTTGATGGAATCTTGTCTCACATTTAGATCTTTCATCCATTTTGAGTTTATCTTTGTGTATGGTGAAAGAGAGTGGTCTAGTTTCATTCTTTTGCATGTGGATGTCCAATTTTCCCAGCACCATTTATTGAAGAGACTTTCTTCCAATGGATAGTTTTTCCTCCTTTATCGAATATTAGTTGACCATAAAGTTCAGGGTCCACTTCTGGGTTCTCTATTCTGTTCCATTGATCTATGTGTCTGTTTTTGTGCCAGTACCACACTGTTTTGATGACCACAGCTTTGTAGTACAACCTGAAAGCTGGCATTGTGATGCCCCCAGCTATGGTTTTCTTTTTTAAAATTCCCCTGGCTATTCGGGGTCTTTTTCTGATTCCACACAAATCTTAAAATAATTTGTTCTAACTCTCTGAAGAAAGTCCATGGTATTTTGATAGTGATTGCATTAAACGTGTAAATTGCCCTGGGTAACACTGACATTTTCACAATATTAATTCTGCCAATCCATGAGCATGGAATATTTCTCCATCTTTTTGTGTCTTCCTCAATTTCTTTCAGAAGTGTTCTATAGTTTTTAGGGTATAGATCCTTTACCTCTTTGGTTAGATTTATTCCTAGGTATCTTATGCTTTTGGGTGCAATTGTAAATGGGATTGACTCCTTAATTTCTCTTTCTTCAGTCTCATTGTTAGTGTATAGAAATGCCATTGATTTCTGGGCATTGATTTTGTATCCTGCCACGCTACCAAATTGCTGTATGAGTTCTAGCAATCTGGGGATGGAGGCTTTTGGGTTTTCTATGTAGAGTATCATGTCATCGGCGAAGAGGGAGAGTTTGACTTCTTTGCCAATTTGAATGCCTTTAATGTATTTTCGTTGTCTGATTGCTGAGACTAGGACTTCCAGTACTATGTTGAATAGCAGTGCTGAGAGTGGACATCCCTGTCTTGTTCCTGATCTTAGGGGAAAGGCTCCCAGTGCTTCCCCATTGAGAATGATATTTGCTGTGGGCTTTTCGTAGATGGCTTTTAAGATGTCGAGGAATGTTCCCTCTATCCCTACACTCTGAAGAGTTTTGATCAGGAATGGATGCTGTATTTTGTCAAATGCTTTCTCTGCATCTAATGAGAGGATCATATGGTTCTTGGTTTTTCTCTTGTTGATATGATGAATCACATTGATTGTTTTACGAGTGTTGAACCAGCCTTGTATCCCGGGCATAAATCCTACTTGGTCATGGTGAATAATTTTCTTAATGTACTGTTGTTGTATCTTATTGGCTAGTATCTTGTTGAGAATTTTTGCATCCATGTTCATCAGGGATATTGGTCTGTAATTCTCCTTTTTGGTGGGGTCTTTGTCTGGTTTTGGAATTAAGGTGATGCTGGCCTCATGGAACGAATTTGGAAGTACTCCTCTCTTTCTATCTTTCCAAACAGCTTTAGTAGAATAGGTATGATTTCTTCTTTAAACGTTTGATAGAATTCCCCTGGGAAGCCATCTGGCCCTGGACTTTTGTGTCTTGGGAGGTTTTTGATGACTGCTTCAATTTCCTCCCTGGTTATTGGCCTGTTCGGGTTTTCTATTTCTTCCTGTTCCAGTTTTGGTAGTTTATGGCTTTCCAGGAATGCGTCCATTTCTTCTAGATTGCCTAATTTATTGGCGTATAGCTGTTCATAATATGTTTTTTAAAATCGTTTGTATTTCCTTGGTGTTGGTAGTGATATCTCCTTTCTCATTCATGATTTTATTAATTTGAGTCTTCTCTCTCTTATTTTTAATAAGGCTGGCTAATGGCTTATCTATCTTATTAATTCTTTCAAAGAACCAACTCCTGGTTTTGTTGATCTGTTCCACAGTTCTTCTGGTCTCGATTTCGTTGAGTTCTGCTCGAATCTTAATTAACTCTCTTCTCCTGCTGGGTGTAGGATCTATCTGCTGTTTTTTCTCTAGCTCCTTTAGGTGTAAGATTAGCTTTTGTATTTTAGTTCTTTCCGGTTTTTGAATGGATGCTTGTATTGCAATGTATTTCCCCTTAGGACTGCTTTTGCTGCATCCCAAAGATTTTGAACGGTTGTATCTTCATTCTCATTAGTTTCCATGAATCTTTTTAATTCTTCCTTAATTTCCTGGTTGACCCTTTCATCTTTTTGCAGGCTGGTCCTTAACCTCCACGTGTTTGAGATCCTTCCAAACTTATTGTTGTGATTTAGTTCTAATTTCAAGGCATTATGGTCTGAGAATATGCAGGGGACGATCCCAATCTTTTGGTATCGGTTCAGACCCGATTTGTGACCCAGTATGTGGTCTATTCTGGAGAAAGTTCCATGTGCACTTGAGAAGAATGTGTATTCAGTTGAGTTTGGATGTAAAGTTCTGTAGATATCTGTGAAATCCATCTGGTCCAGTGTATCATTTAAAGCTCTTGTTTCTTTGGAGATGTTGTGCTTAGAAGACCTATCGAGGGTAGAAAGAGCTAGATTGAAGTCACCAAGTATAAGTGTATTATTATCTAAGTATTTCTTCACTTTGATTATTAATTGATTTAAATATTTGGCAGCTCCCACATTCGGGGCATATATATTGAGGATTGTTAAGTCCTCTTGTGGGATAGATCCTTTAAGTATGAGATAGTATCCCTCTTCATCTCTCACTACAGTATTCGGGGTAAATTTTAGTTTATCTGATATAAGGATGGCTACCCCTGCTTTCTTTTGAGGACCATTTGAATGGTAAATGGTTCTCCAACCTTTTATTTTCAGGCTGTAGGAGTCCTTCTGTCTAAAATGAGTCTCTTGTAGACAGCAAGTAAATGGGTCCTGTTTTTTTATCCAGTCTGAAACCCTGCGCCTTTTGATGGGGTCATTAAGCCCGTTCACGTTCAGAGTTACTATTGACAGATATGAGTTTAGTGTCATCATGATATCTATTCAGTCCTTGTTTTTGTGGATTGTTCCATTGAACTTCTTCTTAAAGGGGAATTTTAAGAGTCCCCCTTAAAATTTCTTGCAGAGCTGGTTTGGAGGTCACATATTCTTTCAGTTCCTGCCTGTCTTGGAAGCTCTTTATGTCTCCTTCCGTTTTGAATGGGAGCCTTGCTGGATAAGTATTCTTGGTTGCATGTTCTTCTCATTTAGGACCCTGAATATATCCTGCCAGCCCTTTCTGGCTTGCCAGGTCTCTGTGGAGAGGTCTGCTGTTACCCTAATACTCCTCCCCATAAAAGTCAGGGATTTCTTGTCTCTTGTTGCTTTAAGGATCTTCTCTTTATCTTTGGAATTTGCAAGCTTCACTATTAAATGTCGAGGTGTTGAACGGTTTTTATTGATTTTAAGGGGGGATCTATTTCCTGGATCTGAATGCCTGTTTCCCTTCCCAGATTAGGAAAGTTCTCAGCTATGATTTGTTCAAATACATATTCTGGCCCTCTGGCCCTTTTGGTGCCCTCGGGAACCCCAATTAAACGTAGGTTTTTCTTCCTCAGGCTGTCGTTTATTTCCCTTAATCTGTCTTCATGGTCTTTTATATTTTTTTATTTTTTTTAATATTTTATTTATTTATAACAGATACAGAGAGAGAGAGAGAGGCAGAGACACAGGCAGAGGGAGAAGCAGGCTCCATGCACCGGGAGCCCGATGTGGGATTCGATCCCGGGTCTCCAGGATCATGCCCTGGGCCAAAGGCAGGCGCCAAACCGCTGCGCCACCCAGGGACCCCTGTCTTCATGGTCTTTTAATTGTCTGTCTCTTTTTTCCTCAGTTTCCCTCTTTGCCATCAACTTGTCTTCTATGTCACTCACTCATTCTTCCACCTCGTTAACCCTTGTTAGGACTTCTAGTTTGGATTGCATCTCATTCAATTGATTTTTAATTTCTGCCTGATTGGATCTAAATTCTGCAGTCATGAAGTCTCTTGAGTCCTTTATGCTTTTTTCTAGAGCCACCAGTAGCTGTATAATAGTGCTTCTGAATTGGCTTTCTGACATTGAATTGTAATCCAGATTTTGTAACTCTGTGAGAGAGAGGACTGTTTCTGATTCTTTCTTTTGAGGTGAGGTTTTCCTTCTAGTCATTTTGCTCAGTGCAGAGTGGCCAAAAACAAGTTGTATTGGGAAAAGGAGCAAAAGAGAGGAGAGAAAGAAGGAAAGAAAGAAGGAAAAAAGAGAAGAAAAAGAGAAAGAAAAAGAAAGAAAGGGAAAAAAAGGGGGGTGGGGGAAGCAATCAAAAATCAAAAACAACAACAACAACAACAACAACAACAACACGGGGGAGTATCTTCTGATTCTGTATACTTTAAGTCCCTTGACTTCCCCTGGAACTTGTGCTTCTAGCTGGTCTTCTGGGGGAGGGGCCTGTTGTGCTGATTTTCAGGTGTTAGCACTTGGGGGAGCTGCTCTGCCCCCTGCCTAGTGCAGGGCTCAGTGGGGGTTGTTTACCCCGTGAGGCCCCAGGAGGAACAACCCCAGTGGCTGCGGCAGCTCTGGAAACCTGGATTCAGCTCCCGCAGGAACTACAGAGCTCTCTGTCTGCAGGGCCTGCAGGCTCCGGGGGCCCACTGATCTGCGCAGCTCGGGGCAGGAGCGTCCTTGCTGTCCTGGGCCCTTCCGGCCTCTGCCTGTCCCCGGGGGGAGGCCGGATCCTGGGCTGTGTCCCAGCGCCCTGTGCTCCGGGGCCTGCGCTGTTGGATTCCCGCTCCTGGCCGCGCAGCCCCCTCCGCGGAGCAGCCGTCCGAGCCCCCTCGAGCTGCTCCCGGAGCCGTGCAGCCCCCTCCACGCAGAGCTGCCGCCCGAGCCCCCCCGAGCTGCTCCGGGTCCCGCCGTGCGCGCTGCAGCCCTTTAGGGAGCTCAGCGCGCTCTCCCTGGGGTGCAGGTATCTGTTAGTGTCCCAGGGAGCCTGAGGGCATCCCCGCCCTCCTGGGGTGCTGCTCTAACTCCCTGCGGGTGCCTTTCCGCCAGGGGAGATTGGTGGAGCTCCTATTTCTCCGGGACGGGGCTCTCCTGTCCTGGGGATTCTCGCCCCGGCCTTAGCCTGGCTCCTCGCGGGGCCCCTCCCCCTTGGAGGCCTTTTGTTTCTTTATTTCTTTTTTCCTGTCTTCCTACCTTGATAGAAGCACGAACTCTTCTCACTGTAGCGTTTCAGCTGTTCTCTCTTTAAACCTCAGGCCGAATTCGTAGATTTTCAGGATGATTTGAATGTTATCTACGAATTCGTAGATTTTCAGGATGATTTGAATGTTATCTAGGGGGATCCCTGAGTGGCGCAGCGGTTTGGCGCCTGCCTTTGGCCCTGGGCGCGATCCTGGAGACTCAGGATCGAATCCCACGTCGGGCTCCCGGTGCATGGAACCTGCTTCTCCCTCTGCCTCTGTGCTCTGTGTGTGTGTGTGTGTGTGTGTGTGTGACTATTATAAATAAATAAAAATAAAATAAAATAAAAAGAAGGTTATCTAGGTAATTTGGTGGGGACAGGTGATTTGGGGACCCTACTCTTCTGCCATCTTGCCCCTCCACACGTTATGATTTTAATTCTAAAGTCACTTCTACATCTTTTGGTAAAGTTTTCTTTTTAAAGATTTTATTTATTCATGAGAGAGACAGAGACACAGACGTAGGAAGAGGGAAGAGAGCCAGGCTCCATGCAGAGAGCCTGATGCAGGACTCCAACCAGGGACTTCAAGATCACACCCTGAGCCAAAGGCAGACGTTCAACAGCTGAGCCACCCAGGCATCCCTTTTGGTAAAGTTAAATCACTATTTCTTGATTAATTTTAGGCATTGTTTATGTCCCTATTATGATACATAAGGTTCCTATTATGATAGATTAGGTCCCTCTGCCACTACCACTGCTTCTCAATATAGTTCTATCAATATTTTAGCTGTGTTTTTAATTATATGTAACTGCAACAATAATTAATACACTTAAATCCTTCCACTAACTGTAAACCATATCTCTTAGCTCCTTACTATACAAGTGAAAGTGTTGGCATCTTCCCCTTCTCTCCACCTCTTTTCTCTGTACCATCTCAAAAAGAGTCTGAATTTAGTCGGATGAGTTTATGGGTTAATTTAAGTCCAAGGCATGCTGAAAAAATAGAGTAAGCAGCTTGCCATAGCTGAGTATAGTCAGGAGAAGAGATAGTAAATAAAGACCTGCCAAAACCACTGTCATCTCAAGACTATGGGCATACACAAGGTGCATATACATAATGTCCTCTGAGCACAATTATTTGAGGCTTCCCACTGCAGAGGTGGGGAAGAATAGTCGGGGGAGATGGGTGGATAATAGATACAATAAAGGTAAGCCAGCCAACTATTACACAAGTAAGCAGGCAAATAATAAGCCCCAGAGTGAAGTGAGGACTACCCACAGTTGCTATCATATATTATCTAAAATGCATAGTTTCCAACAAAAAATTGGGAGATATGCAAAGAAAGGAGAAAATGTAACCCATATACAATAGAAAAAGCAAGCAATAGAAACTATCTATACGAATGGTGTGTTAGGGTTCTCCAGAGGAGCATAACAAACAGATGACATATATTTATTTCAAATATTTGGCTTATGGGATTACAGGGGCTTCACAATTCCAAATCTGCAGAGCAGGCCACTAGCCAGAGACCCAGGGAAGGGTTGCAGTTCAAGTCCAAAGGTGATCTGCTGTCAGAATTTCCTCATACTCCTGGGGGGGGGTTGGTCTTTCTTCTATTAAGGTCTTCAATTAGTTGGGTAAGACCTACCTACATTACGGAGAGTAATCTGCTTTATTCAGTTTACTAATCCTTTTTTAAAAGACTTTATTTATTCATGAAAGACACACACAGAGAGGCAGAGTTATAGGAAGAAGAAGCAGGCTCCATGCAGGGAGCCTAATGTGGGACTCAATCCCAGGACCAGGATCAGGCCCTGAGCTGAAGGCAGGCACTCAACTGCTGAGCCACCCAGGCATCCCTTAAGTTTACTAACCCTAAAAAATACCTTCACACCAACACTTAGAGTATTTGATCAAATATCTATTTACCATGGCCTAGCCAAGATAATACAAAATTTACTATTGGATTTCCACCTCTTATCAACTTGTACCTATACACATCTCTTTATTTTTTTGTAAGATTTTATTTATTTATTCATAAGAGACACAGAGAGAGAGGCAGAGACACAGGCAGAGGGAGAAGCAGGCTCCATGCAGGGAGCCCGATGCAGAACTCGATCCCAGGACCCTGGGATCACAACCTGAGCTGAAGGCAGACGCCCAACCACTGAGCCACCCAGGTATCCCTATACACATCTCTTTAAATCATTCTAAATCTCCAAATAAATCAAGAACAAGGACACAGTTCTACCTGACATGATACAGCTATTCTACATACAACTGAAAACACAGAGGCCATTCTCCAGAAAAGAATGTAAAGTCCTTGGGTGATGTTTACTTGTCTTGATGTTTCATAAAGTAAATACTATGATGTAACATTAACAATATGTAAATACTATGATATAAAGTCAATACTTCTGAGACTATGGGGCAAGATGGCTGAATTAGGAGGACCTTGAGTTCACACCATCCCACGTTTACAACCAGATATCATCTATCTCCATGTCAATAAACTGGAGAACAATATGAAGAATGACAGAACAAACTCCACAAGTAAATATAGAGAAGAAGCTGCAACTGAAAGATAAGGAAAGTCAGACAGAGGATGACTGCCCACAAAGGGATGTAGCTCCACATACTGAGAGGGTAGAGAAATGGACCCTCACCCCAGGGAGCTCACAATGGGAAGATTAATCCTTATAATATTTGGCTTCAAAAACCAGAGAGGCTGAAATCCATGAGTTTGTAAAACCAGTGGGACTTAGAGCCTGGAGCTTTAAAAATCTGCTGACTCAATCCTGGGCAAGATGGGAATGCACGTGATAGCTGTGTCACTGCCACTAGAGAGATGGCAACCTGCATGGGGAGGCAACTAAAAGCTAAAATTGGCAGTTTACACAATGTTAGGGGCAAATGGGAGACAGATCTCTTCATATTGATTTTGGAACATGTTGAGGGATATCCTTGAAAATGAGAAGTTGGCAGGCATCATTTTCCTAACTCAAACTCACCACACAAAGCCACCTACAGGAAGTGGAGCTGCACAAATACTTGTAGCTTCCACCCAGAGCTCAGATCACATTTGGTTAAAGCTGCATACACACCACACCCTGCCAGTCACTGGGTACACAGCTGCCAACTTGTACTCAGCCCAACCTCACGTCCAGACACCACTGCATGCCATGCCCACTGCTGCCACTGTGCCACATACAGCTGTACCTAGGGATCCCTGCTTGCAGCCTCACATCTCCAGCTACCCCAGCATGCAGGCCCCAGTCACTTCAGTGCTTCTGGGGATCCAGCATAGGACTAGTGGCCCAACAAATTTGGCTAACAATGTTGACCCAAGTTCTCTGGAGGGAACGGCCCCTCAGAGCTGGCCTGTCTGGATCCTACTGACACCACAGAGAACAAGCATAGCCCAGAATAGGCACACAAGCAGTGCAGATGACTGTACTGAAAGGAAAAGTGCCTCAGACACAACAGCAGGGTGTAAGCAACATACATAGAATACTCTCCTGAAGTGCAAGATTCTGTTGAACAGTGGACACTGCACTACAGAACACTCCATGACCACCTTTTCATAAAGTCACTACACTCAATAGCAGAAGGCACCTGGCTTTACTAACACACAGAAAGAGACACAGAGAGGCAAACACAATGAAGAGACAGGGAAATTTATTCCTAATGAAACAACAGGACAAGGCCACAGAGTTCTAAGCAAAACATATATAAATAATTACATGTGTGATACAGGATTTAAAGCAATGATCATAAGGATACTCACTGAACTTGAGAAAAGTGTAAAAGACGAGCGAGACCCTTGACACACAGAGATCAGGAATAACATGGCAGACATAAAAGGCTCAATAAATGGGATCAGAAATATGCCTGATGGAATGAACAGGAGGATAGAAAAACAGAGGAATAAATGAGTGCCCTAGAAGACAGAGTAATGGAAAGAAATCAAGATGAACAAAAAAGAGGGGGGAAATGCACAAAATAAGAACAGATTTGGGGAACTGAGTGATTTCATCAAACATAATAATGTTCCTATTGTAGGAGTCCCAAAAGAAGAGAGAAACGAGGGCAGAAAATGTATATGAAGAAATACTAAATGAAAAGTTCCCTAATCTGGAGAAAGAAACAGATATCCAAATCCAGGAAACACAGAGAAATCCTACCAAAATCAACAAAAGCAGACGCATACCAAGACATATAATAATTAAAGAAAAAATCTCAAAAGCAGCAAGACAAAATAAGTCAGTAACAAGGGAGCCCCATGGGGTTAACAGGAGACGTTGCAACAGAAATTTTTTAAGCTCAAAGAGAGTGGCCTGATATATTGAGTTCTGAATAGGAAAAATCTGCAGCCAAGAATACTCTATCCAGTAAGGCTATAATTCAGAATAGAAAGAGATGGAGCTTCCCAGACAAAAAAAAAAAAAGTTTAAAAATTAAATTAGGGGATGTGTGGGAGGCTCAGCAGGTGAGCGTCTGCCTTTGGTTCAGGGCATGATCCTGGAGACCTGGGATTGAGTCCCACGTCGGGCTTCCTGCGTGGAGACTGCTTCTCCCTCTGCCTGTGTTTCTGCCTCTCTCTCATGAATAAATAAATAAAATCTTTTTTAAAACTTTTTAAAAATTAATTAGAGTGTGTGTCCACTAACCAGCCTTTCAGAAAATATTAAAGGACTTTTTTTTTTTTTTTAAGTGGAAATGAGAGGCCAAGAGTGACAGTATAAAGATAGGAAACACAAAAATAGTAAAAACAAAATTTCTGTAAAAAATGAGTTAAAGGACTCACCAAAACAAAACAAAACAAAAAAAGATATAAAATATAACAATATATACCTGAAATTTGAGGAAGAGAGAAGAAAAGACTGAATTCAATTTTGTTTAAAGATTTTATTTATTTGAGAGAGAGAGCATGAGAGAGAGATCACAAGCAGTGGGGAGGGGCAGAGGGAAAAGCACACTCCCTGCTGAGCAGGAAGCCCAATGCAGGACTGGATCCCAGGATCCTGGGATCATGACCTGAGCTAAAGGCAGATGCATAACCAACTAAGCCACCCAGGTATCAAATTGGGTTCAAACTTAAACAATAATCAACTTAATATAGATGGCTATTTGCAAAAGAGGTTACATACAAACTTAATGGTAACCATATATTAAAACCCACTAATAAACATGCAAAGAATAAGGAGAAAGAAATCCAAAAATATCACTAAAGAAAATCATCTTAGCAGGAAGACAAGAAAGGATCTGAAAAAATCTTCAGAAACAACCACAAAACAAGTAATAAAATGGCAATAAATTCATCTCTACCAATAATTACTTTGAATGTAAATGGACTAAATGCTCCAACCAAAGGACATAGGGTGACAGAATGAATTACAAAAACACCCCATCTATATGCTGCCTATAGAGACTCATTTTAGGCCTAAAGATACCTATAGATTGAAACTGAAGGGATGGAGAAACATCTATCATGCAAATCCATGTCAAAAGAAAGCCAGCATAGTACTACTTATATTGGACAACATAGATTTTAAAACAAAGACTCTAAGAAGAGATAAGGACACTATGTAATAAAAAAATGGGGGGACAGTCCAACAAAAAGTCATAACAATTATAAATATTAATGCACCCAACATAGGAGCCACCAAATACATAAAACAGGTCATAACAAACATAAAGAAACTGATTGATAATGAGGCAAAAATAGTAGAGCATTTTAACATCCTACTTATATCACTGGGTGCATCACCTAAACAGAAAATTAACATGGAAACAATGGCTTTGAATAACACACTGTAACAGATGGATTTAACAGATGTATTCAGAGCATTCCAACCTAAAACAGCAGGATACGTATTTTTTTTCAAGTGCACATGAAACATTCCCCAGAATAGATCACATCTTAGCACACAAAACCAGCCTCAAAAAAATTCAAGATTGAAGTCATATAACATGCATCTTTTATCGCCAAAACCCTGTGAAACTAAAAGTCAACCACAAGAAAATATCTGGAAAGACCAGAAATGCTTGGAGGTTAAAAAATATGCTACTAAACAATGAATCAGTCAACCTGGAAATAAAGAAGTTTAAAAGTACATGGAGACATGGGACACCATGGTGGCTGAGTGTCTGCCTTTGGCTCAGGGCGTGATCCTGGGATCCGGAATGGAGTCCCACATCATGCTCCTTGAAGGGAGCCTACTTCTCCTTCTGCCTATGTCTCTGCGCCTCTCTCTCTTTCTCTGTGTTGCTCATGAATAAATAAATCCTTTTAAAAAAGTACATGGAAACAAACAAAAATGAAAACACAATGGTCTGAAACTTCTGGGATGCAGCCAAAGTGGTTCTAAGAGGGAATTTTATATCAATACAGGACTTTATCAAGAAGCAAGAAAAATCTCAAATAAATAACTTGACATTAGAGGAGTTAAGATGGCAGAGAGGTAGGGGGACTCTAGGCTTTTCTCATCTCTCAAACACAGCTGTATTGACATCATTGAAACACCTGAGAAATTGATTTGAGTACTGGGAGAAGGACTTCATGGTTGGAGTAAGATAGCTGTCAAGTGCAAGGTGCTTGGAAGTAAATTGGGGGAGAGAAAAACTAAAAAGAACTTATCAAACTTAATATCCACAAAACAACTAAGCCAGTTAAGAAATAGGCAGAAGACATGAATAAACACTTTTCCAAAGAAGATATCCAGAAAAAAACTAAATCTACCCTATCAGTGATTTGGCAATTGCAGTACTAGCTATTTACCCATAGGATACAGAACTACAGCTACATGTGCTCCCATGTTTATAGAAACATTATCAATATTAGCCAAACTAAGGACACAAAGAGATGTAAAAATATTCCATGCTCATGGATTGGCAGAATTAATATTGTGAAAATGTCAATGTTACCCAGGGCAATTTACACGTTTAATGCAATTCCTATCAAAATACCATGGACTTTCTTCAGAGAGTTAGAACAAATTATTTTAAGATTTGTGTGGAATCAGAAAAGACCCCGAATAGCCAGGGGAATTTTAAAAAAGAAAACCTGGGGGCATCACAATGCTAGATTTCAGGTTGTACTACAAAGCTGTGGTCATCAAGATAGTGTGGTACTGGCACAAAAACAGACACATAGATCAATGGAACAGAATAAAGAATCTTAAACTCAACACCAAAGAAACCAACAATCCAGTCATGAAATGGGCAAAAGACATGAACAGAAATCTCACAGAGGAAGACATAGACATGGCCAACATGCACATGAGAAAATGCTCTGCATCACTTGTCATCAGGGAAATACAAATCAAAACCACAATGAGATACCACCTCACACCAGTGAGAATGGGGGAAATTAACAAGGCAGGAAACCACAAATGTTGCAGAGGATGCGGAGAAAAGGGAACCCTCTTACACTGTTGGTGGGAATGTGAACTGGTGCAGCCACTCTGGAAAACTGTGTGGAGGTTCCTCAAAGAGTTAAAAATAGACCTGTCCTACTACCCAGCAATTGCACTGTTGGGGATTTACCCCAAAGATACAGATGCAATGAAACGCCGGGACACCTGCACCCCGATGTTTCTAGCAGCAATGTCCACAATAGCCACACTGTGGAAGGAGCCTCGGTGGGTATTATGCTGAGTGAAGTAAGTCAATCGGAGAAGGACAAACATTTTATGTTCTCATTCATTTGGGGAATATAATAGTGAAAGGGAATAGAAGGGAAGGGAGAAGAAATGTGTGGGAAATATCATAAAGGGAGACAGAACATAAAGACTCCTAACTCTGGGAAACGAACTAGCGGTGGTGGAAGGGGAGGAGGGCGGGCGGAGGGGGTGAATGGGTGACAGGCACTGAAGGGAGCACTTGACGGGATGAGTACTGGGTGTTATTCTGTATGTTGGCAAATTGAACACCAATAAAAAATAAATTTATTATTAAAAAATATATATTAGCCAAACTACAAAAGAGCTAAAATGCCCAATGCCTGAACATAGTGTATATATAGTATGAAATACTACTCAGCCTTCAAAAAGAATGGAATGTTGCCATTTGCAACAATGTGGATGGAACTAGATTGTATTAGGTATCCTAAGCAAAATAAGTCAGAGAAAGACAAATACCACATGAGTTCACTCATATGTGGAATTTAAGAAAAAAGCAGATGAACATAGGGAAAGGAAAAGTAAACCGGAAGACTCTTAACTATAGAAAATAAACTAAGGGTTGTTGCAGGGGAGGGTTGTTGCAGTTGTCAGTTGTGCTAAATGAGTTATGGGTATTAAGGAGGGCACTTGTTGTGATGAGCACTGGGTATTATATGTAAGTGTATATATGTAAGTATTATATATATGTAAGTAGAATCACTAAATTCTATACCTGAAACCAATTTTACCATATATATTAAGTAGAGTTTTTTTTTATTATAAATTTATTTTTTATTGGTGTTCAATTTGCCAACATATAGAATAGCACCCAGTCCTCATCCCATCAAGTGTCCCCCTCAGTGCCCGTCATCCAGTCACCCACACCCCCTGCCCTCCTCCCCTTCCACTACCCCTAGATCGTTTCCCAGAGTTAGGAGTCTCTCATGTTCTGTCTCCCTCCCTGATATTTCCCACTCATTCTTTCTCCTTTCCCCTTTATTCCCTTTCACTATTTTTTTAAAAAGATTTTATTTATTTATTCATGAGAGACACAGAGAGAGAGAGAGGCAGAGACACAGGCAGAAGGAGAAGCAGGCTCCACGCAGGGAGCCTGATGTGGGACTCGATCCCAGGTCTCCAGGATCACGCCCTGGGCCGAAGGTAGGCATTAAACCACTGAGCCACCCAGGGATCCCCCTTTCACTATTTTTTATATTCCCCAAATGAATAAGACCATACAATGTTTGTCCTTCTTCGATTGACTTATTTCACTCAGCATAATACCCTCCAGTTCCATCCACGTTGAAGCAAATGGTGGGTATTTGTCGTTTCTAATGGCTAATATTCCATTGTATACAGAGACCACATCTTTTTTATCCATTCATCTTTCGAAGGACACCAAGGCTCCTTCCACAGTGTGGCTATTGTGGACATTGCTGCTATAAACATCGGAGTGCAGGTGTCCCAGCATTTCACTGCATCTGTATCTTTGGGGTAAACCCCCAGCAATGCAATTGCTGGGTCGTAGGGCAGGTATATTTTTAACTCTTTGAGGAACCTCCACACAGTTTTCCAGAGTGGCTGCACCAGTTCACATTCCCACCAACAGTGTAAGAGTGTTCCCCTTTCTCCACATCCTCTCCAACATTTGTGGTTTCCTGCCTTGTTAATTTTCCCCATTCTCACTGGTGTGAGGTGGTATCTCATTGTGGTTTTCATTTGTATTTCCCTGATGGCAAGTGATGCAGAGCATTTTCTCATGTGCTTATTGACCATGTCTATGTCTTCCTCTGTGAGATTTCTGTTCATGTCTTTTGCCCATTTCATGATTGGATTGTTGGTTTCTTTGGTGTTGAGTTTAAGAAGTTCTTTATAGATCTTGGAAACTAGCCCTTTATCTGATACGACATTTGCAAATATCTTCTCCCACTCTGTAGGTTGTCTTTGAGTTTTGTTGACGGTATCTTTTGCTGTGCAAAAGCTTCTTATCTTGATGAAGTCCCAATAGTTCATTTTTGCTTTTGTTTCTCTTGCCTTCATAGATGTATCTTGCAAGAAGTTACTGTGGCCAAGTTCAAAAAGGGTGTTACCTGTGTTCTCCTCTAGGATTTTGATGGAATCTTGTCTCACATTTAGATTTTTCATCCATTTTGAGTTTATCTTTGTGTATGGTGAAAGAGAGTGGTCTAGTTTCATTCTTCTGCATGTGGATGTCCAATTTTCCCAGCACCATTTATTGAAGAGACTTTTTTCCAGTGGATAGTCTTTCCTCCTTTGTCGAATATTATTTGAGTTTAAATAAAAACTTTAAAGAAAAAGAATTCATATAACACCCAGTACTCCTCATCACACACTGAGTATTATACACAACTGATAAATTATTGAATACTACATCTGAAACTAAGTATGTACTGTATGTTGGCTAATTGAATTTAAATTTTTAAAAAGGAAAAAACTAAGAAAAAGGAAAAGAACTTATTGTCTCTCCTTATAAAAAGAAATTCAACTAATTAGGCTTACTGAATATGTTATGTTACATTGTTAAGCACTGTTAAACCTTCTTGATGTTGTATTTATACAGTTATATGTAATGTGTTCCAGAAATTATATGGAATTCCTGGAAATCTGTTATGTCCTGGTATCATGGTATCAGTCATAATTCTAGTTATTATCTTAAAATGTTGTATATGTACAGAAATAACTATATCCTTATCAAATGAATTCTCATCAGATCTTTAATAATGGAATCTTTTAGTCCTTTGTCATTTACAGACAGGTATTGGGGTTTTTTAAAAATGTTTTTGCAAAAGTGAGACTCCTGGAAAGGACTTTACCAGGCGCTCTTGACCACAAACATTGTGAAACTAAAGAAACTACATATCTCACAGCTGAAGAAGTCAGCTCCACCTGACATCTAGTCCTGTGAAATGCTAGAGACCTCCAACTCAAATTGATAAGGAAGAGAATTATCTGACATAGAGGGAGATTGCTTTCTCTAAAGATGACAAATCAAAGCATTCCACTTAAAAAAAAAAAAAAAAGCATTCCACTTTAACTATCCAACCTTTGGGGCACCTGGGTGGCTCAGTTGATTAAGCATCTGACTTAATTTTATCTCAGGTCTTGATCTCAGGGTTGTGGCATGGAATCTGCTTGAGATTGTCTTTCCCCCCCATCCCACCTCCTTTCCTCCCTCCTCTCACACACTCTCCTCTCAATAAATAAATAAAATCTTTATAAAAACCACGAAGTCCTTTCTTTTTTCCTTTACTCTGACATTGGCTTGAAATGATAATGCCATTGTGCATATCTTCCAGGCCCGCTAAAGAGGATAATCTTTCAGACTGCCTGATTTGTCATCAGAAACTCCAATCTGTCTAGATCTACCCCTACGTCTTTGCAGAATTATTTACAACAACCGGGTTATGGAAGCAGCCCGAGTGTCTATCCACAGATGAATGTATAAAGATGTGGAGTGTGTGTTTATACACACACACACAAATACAACTGAATATTACTCAGCCATAAAAAAGAATGAAATCTTGCCATTTGCAGCAACATGGATAGACCTAGAGGGTATAATGGCAAGTATAAGTCAGTCAGTCAGAGAGAGACAAGTACCATATGATTCACTCATTTGTGGAATTTAAGAAACAACAAATGAACAAAGAAGAAAGAGATAAGCAAACACACACACACACACACAAACCAGACTCGAATACAGAGAACAAACTGGTGGCTGTCAGAGGGGAGATGGATGAGGGAATGAGTTAAGTAGATGAAAGGAATCAAGAGTACACTTATCTTGGGAAATACCAGAAAGGGAGACAGAACATGAAAGACTCCTAACTCTGGGAAACGAACTAGGGGTGGTGGAAGGGGAGGTGGGTGGGGGGTGGGGTGACTGGGTGATGGGCACTGAGGGGGGCACTTGATGGGATGAGCACTGGGTGTTATTCTATATGTTGGCAAATTGAACACCAAAAAAAAATAAATTTATTAAAAAAAGGAGTACATTTATCTTAATGAGGACTGAGAAATGTATTGGACTGTTGAATCATTATATTGTATACCTGAAACTAATTTAACACTGCAAGTTAATTATGTTTCAATTAAAAAAAAACCCTGAGATCTATGATGCTAGAGATCCTCTGGTCCTACCTGTGACCAATTTTTCTTCTATCCTCAATGTCACCTTAAACTTCAATCAACTCCTCTTATAAGTCACTTATAGACTTGACCTTTATGATCAAAGCACACAAATACAAATACTTTGATTTTACCTTTCCCCAACTAAATCTATTGTACTTGACCAGTTAGACACAAATGCCTACACAAATGATAGTAAATTTGCACTCCAATGTTCATATCATTATCTAAACTGGACTGTCCACAATCATGAAAATATCTTTCTAGCAGTACCCATTTTTGCAAAGAATTTAGAACCCTTTATCTCAAGCTAGGAGATTCATTTCCTGAATGTGCTGAAAATATAACTCCTGGCTTGAATGGGCAAATCTGCTGTGCACACATCTATTATAGTGCCACCTTAGTGGGAATGGTTTGTGCTCCAACAGGATTTATCCTCGTCTGTGGGTTATCATTCTTCTTTGGCCTATGAATACCTACAAGGCTGGCACATAACTTGACAATGCCTTTTACGTTATCTAATTGTGCGCCTAACCGTCCACAATCAAACTGAGACACTTTGTTGGTACATTCCCCCAAATTTATGTCACCAAGTTAGAAAAGACCTACCAGGAGATAGTCATAATTCAGGATTTGCTTCCTTGGTTAGGAGTAGGAATGAGCTCTAATCAGGAACCTTTCAACTCTTGAAGACATTGCAGGTGCTGTTAAAGCAATTACTGCCCAACAAAATTCTTAGACTCTCTGGCCAAACACTTCATGATGACAGGACAGTTCTTCACTATCTTTTAGTGGAGCAAGAAGGCATCTGTGCTATAGCTAACACCACTTGCTGCATCCAAATTAACACTTCTGGTGAAGTTAAAACTTAGCTACATAAGATCACTATGCAAGCCACCTGGCTTAAGAAAGTGACTCCTTTGGGGGGGGGGGGTCTTTCTTTGATTTAATCAATCTTAATTCACTTGAGTCTTGGGGACCGGGGCTCTAGAGTGCACCCCAGACATTGGGAATTAGCCTTATAGTAATCATAGCAGTCTCCCTGGCATATTGTATTCTCTCAAAAGCTTTCTATGCATGTTCACCACCACTAACCAGCAAACAAATGATCTAAAACTAGAATGTCAGAAAATGAAAAGAATGACTCATTTAAAAAATCTTAACCTGAAGTTGTGACCTACGAATACCATGCAAAAACTGTGAGAACTTCAGCTGGGAGCAGCACACATGGTTTAAATTTTGATCAGTTAAGGAGGGAATTGTTAGTAATAAAATGAGACCCAAAATAGAGTGACTTACATTAGTCCCTCAGCAAACTGAGACTCACTACTTAACTGCACTTTCAGCCTATCCCAAAAATGGAATCTTAAACCAGTCAATCAGCACTAATGAGGTAATGGGCAGGACAGATCCCTGCCATCCCCTAAGGATGACCTTGACACAATCAACCCACTTTTGTTAGTATAGCTTCCTTGTCCTGCTCCATTCTGCCTATAACATTCTTTCATTTCATACAGTTCCTCAGAGCTCCTTCCTATTTGCTAGTTGGGATACTGCCCCACTCATGAATCACTGAATAAAGCCAATAAGATCTTTAAAATTTACTCAACTGAATTTCATTTTTTTAACAGCTCACAGGATATGACTTATTAGATGTTACTGTTGGAGCCAACAGAGGGTGAGGCATGTCTGAAACAAGGATTTTCCTGATATCAGAGCCATAAATGTCTAGCTGACAGTCAGCTGCAGAATGCAGGCAGCTCCAAGGAATAGCCCCCACACCTAGCAATCTTTCTTTGTTTGTTGTTTCAAGTTTTTATTTAAATTCTAGTTAGTGGGCAGTCAGGGTGGCTCGGCAGTTTGGCGCCGCCTTTGGCCCAGGGTGTGATCCTGGAAACCCAGAATCGAGTCCCGTGTCGGGTTCCCTGCGTGGAGCCTGCTTCTCCCACTGTCTGTGTCTAAGCCTCTCTCTGTCTCTCTCATGAATAAATAAAATCTTTTTTAAAAATTCTAGTTAGTTAATATAGGGTAATATTGGTTTCTGGAGTCGATATTAGTGATTCACCACTTACTGACAACACCCAGTCCTCCTCACAAGTCCCTCATAATACCCACCTCCCTTCATCATCCCTGCTTGTTCACTGTAGTTAGAATCTCTTATGCCCCATCTCATTTCTTATCCCTCTTCTCATATGTTCAACTGTGTTTCTTAAATCCCACCTACAGTGAAATCATATGGTACTTGTCTTTCTCTTATTTCTCTTAGCATAATTCTCTTAGCTCCATCCACATCACTGTAAGTGGCAAGATATCATTCTTTTGGTGACTGAGTAATATTCCATTGCATATCTATACTATCTCCTCTTTATCCGTTCATCTGTCGATGGACATCTGGGCTCTTTCCATATTTTGACTGTTCTGGACATTGCTGCTATAATAATATTGTGGTGCAGGTGCCCTTTCATGTTACTATGTTTGTATCCTTTGGATAAATACCTAGTATTGCAATTGCTGAGTCATAGGGTAGTTCTATTTTTCACTTTCTGAGGAACCTCCATACTGTTTTCCAAAGTGGCTGCACCAGTTTGCATTTCCACCAACAGTTTGAGAGGGTTCCCCTTTCTCTGCATCCTCGTCAAAATCTGTTACTTCCTATGCTGTTAATTTTAGCCATTCTGACACATGTGAGGGCCATACCTAGCAACCTTGAGACAGGTCAAGATAAGGGATGCCTGGATGGCTTAGCGGTTGAGCATCTGCCTTCAGCTCAGGTTGTGATCCCAGGATCCCGGGATCAAGTCCCACATCGGGCTCCCTGCAGGGAGGCTGATTCTCCTTCTGCCTCTGTCTCTGCTTCTCTGTGTCTCTCACAAACAAATAAAATCTTAAAAAAAAAAAAAAGTGGGGGTAGGGAAAGAACTATAAAATTTACCTGGACTCGATTATTAATGTCCAGGTACCTCTGAACATCATTTCTGCTACTGGCTCAGTCACCTGGGAGAATTTTCCTCTTATCTCCAGTCCTTCCCTCCAGCTGACAACATAGATCTTCATGTCTCTCTTCCTCTCTTCTCCACTCTCTCCAATCCCTGTGGTTCCTCTAGTTGCAGTGTTTTCTCTCATCCCTCTCCCAATTTTTATGCTTCTAGATCGATTTGCCTGTCTTTTGAGATTGTCTTCTTGTCTTGCCACTTTCTCCCTGGATGGATCTTTAACATTGTTTTAAAGAAAAACTAATTCAATTCAGAAAAGAAAGAAGAAAAGAAAAAGAAAGAGAGAGCGCGCGATAGCATATCCAAAGTGGCAGATGAACACACCTCACTGCATTTTTTAATTATATTTGTTGGCGCCGTGAAGACATAGCTTCCCCCTTTCTAAAGGAAACCATGCTAAGGCCTCATGCCCTCTCTTGTCATTGGCAGGTCCCCCTTCCAACTGGGTAGCTTTATACAGTCTCTTCTGTTAAATGCAATTGTTTGAAAAAGAAGGAAGAGTTTCTGATCGGGGGTTTAGGAAATAGTGTCCAAAGTGGAATTGGTGGTTGGGTAAAGATCAGCTAGAGGAAGACCAAGTGTGAGAGTCGAAAATGCATCTTCCTGCCCTGTAATGCATGGGCAGGTGCACTTCTGGCCTCTTTCTCCAAGGAGAATTGAAGGCTGAATCCACAACAGTGCCACTGAGATTTAAAGGAGAAGGAAGGGGTGACTTTAAATGAGAGACACTCATTCTCCCCTAACCAGCAGCAGCCCCTGAGAGTCCTGCATCTCACGGAGCCTCATACCACGAAACCCTCAGCTTCCACTATTTCCTCCACTCCCCTCTCAGTCTCCCAACTCCTGTAAGAAGAGTTCCTGCCTCACCTCAGGAGGACAGGCCCCATTGGGTGTAGAGAGGACCCTGCCTACTTAGCATGTTACTGCAGAAATCACAAGGAGCGAGGAAAAGGGGATACCACAGCAACCAAGAAAGGATGCATTGTCCGCTCTTGACAAACTACACAATCCTAGTTTCCATCCCAGCCTAGATCAGGATGTTCCTGTCCCAAATGGGAAAGAAACTAATTTTTATAGCCCCTCCTCCCAGTGATGTTTATGAATAAATCAGCTGGATTATCTCCACTGTGTGGTGGTAACCGCCTGCCTGCTCTGAGGAAGGAAAACTCACTGCCAAGTCCTTCACCACCTCATATCCAAAGCAGAAATGTCTAGCAGCTCTTTACTGCCTCTAGGCTGGGCCCTGACCAAGCCCGGTCTTGAAGTCCTCATGCTATGACCCATCAAGATAAGCCCTCATGCTAAGACCCATCATCTTCTACAAACACATCTACCATCTAACCACCTTCACCAAAATACCTCCCATGGGCCCCAACCTCCTCCACCAGCCATAATTTAGTGCTTTGATAACCTGAGATGTTATCCACCGCATCTGGCTCCCCTTCCTGACCCAGGAACACCAAAACCCAGAGGAGCTGACAGCCTCATCCATAAGCACACATGCTTGCATGGCAGAGGCAGACCAGTGACAGCTCTCTAGATGGTGCAGTCAGTGCTTTTCAGTCCTGACTTGCATCTGCCACTGCCTTTCACACTCAAGTGTCCCAGTTTAGACAATACATGATCACTCTATTTTATAGGATGTCTATTGTACTATGTTAAGTGTTGAGTGGGATGGAGTCAGGAATGACACCGAGCCAGGCTTGTGACAAGTCAAAGGAGCCCAGAGGATTTGGTCCAAAGTCCACATGAGCTGAGCCTCAAATCACAGGCAGAAATCTGATGGGTTATGCAGGGAGAGAACTTGTGCCAGGAGCAGCACAAGTATAAGCAAGTCAACGGACGATGTCTGCTGAAGAGTGCTGTCTCACACCCTGAGGACACCAAGGCCACAGGCCCAGACCAGATGAGCACAGGACAATTTCAGAAGAGCAAGGCATGGGGGTAAGACGACTGGCAGAAGAGAGTGTTACGGGAGGAATCTGACCACCACCTCTCCAGCCTGAGGGCAGGGGCTGGTCCAGAGCTTCAGAGAGTAGTTTCCTGCTCAAAGCCTTTCCTAACCTCCCAGACCTCCCCTTGCCTGCAGCCCTCTTAAACATCTATTCATTTGGGGCATCTGGGTGGCTCAGTCGGTGTAGTGTCCAACTCTTGGTTCTGGCTCAGGTAATGACCTAAGGGTCATGAGACTGAGCCCTGGTCGGGCTCCAAGCTCAGCAGGGAGTCTGCTTGAGATTTTTTCTCTCTCTCTCTCCCCCTCTCTCTCCCCTGCTCTAAAACAAATAAACCTTAAAATATCTGTTTACTGTCTTGTATCACCTGTTACCTGTATCCACCTGTGTTTCTCAATGGGCTATCCAGCCCCAGTATTATACTTTCTGGCATTCCTAACAGGTGCTACCAGTGCTAAATATTTAATAAACTACATGCCCTTTTGCCAGCCAGCCAAATGGTCCTCTGGTTCCTTTAATTCAAGGTACGGTGCAGTGTGGCAGTCTGGGGCCAGGCAGGGATAGTGGACAAAGGGGAAGCCAAAGGCTCAGGAGTGGTGGTAGAGGGAAGCCAAAGGGACTTCCCAAGAGGGGAATATGCAAGGAGGCTGAGGAAGCATAGGGTGAAAAGCCACCAAGGAGGACAAGGAAGGAGGCCAGTGCTGAGGAGAACAGGGCATCAAGAAGCACAGAACATATGGTGTCAAATGACCTGCTGCCCCACAGACCTGAACCAGCTTTCACACACAACAGACCATCCCAAGCACATCTGGGGTACAAGAAGCCCAGGTGGGGATGGATGTGGTTAGACTCTAATTCATACACCCCATCTTCTACCCCTCCAGGGTCCCAGGATCACCTGCCAAGCGTCAAGGAGACAAACCCAACAGGCCAGCAGGAAAATCAGGACCAGGATCAGCCAACCCAGGTTTCGCTCCACCCACTTTCTGGTGGCTGCTGCCCTCTGCCGACCAAGCAGGACCATGACAGCCTGAGAAGCCCATCCTTGCTGCACTTGCTAGGTCAAGTTAAAGGGCGACTACCAAAACTACATCCAGAGTAAGAAGTAAACCCAAACTTCATCGGGGCCTTTATAAAAAGCCTCCTTCTCTAGCACAAGACAGAAGGAGGCCCTCCTAATCTGGAATCTGCAGAGAACTAATTCCAGATCATGTGGCTACCACCTGGCATAGCTTTAGGCATACCCACGCTTTCTCATTTTACAGGTAATTAAATTGGAGCCTAGAGAACTCCCCACCTGAAGACATGGAGATATAATCCTAGGACTGTGGATACAGATGCTGACCTCCTAACCATGGTCTAACAAAGTAACCTAGCATAGATTTGGACTGGGGGGAGGAGGGAGATGCAAAAGTATGTTTCCTAAACATTTAAGTGCCAGACATGTATTAAGTGTTGGGGAGACTGAGGCCCAGCTGCTCACTTGGGGAGGATATAGTTCAGAAGACTTTATTACCACTCAGTAACATGGGTAACATGACATGGCACAGGAATGGGGGAACTTTCACCCTGTTTCACCACCTCTTGCTCATTTTAGAACAAAATTCCTTGACTCTCCTATTTCTTAGCTCAGTTCTCCTCCCCCAGGAAACTTTCCTAAGAGGTAAATACGTCCACTCCACTTTCTCACCTATGGTTCCTGTGCACTCAAGTCCAAACACTTCCATTACCTTCTACTAGGCTATGGGCAAACTAAGCATCCCCACTACACCTGAATTCTCATCTTTGTAAAGGCAATCATGGTGCTACCCACCTCATGAGGCTGTTGTGGAAATCGGCAAATACATACACCTGGCACATGAATACAAGACACCGTTAGGAGAGGGTTGGGGGGCATATTTGCTGTGGCCATTTTCTTCCACGTGGAAACAGCACCATTAGCTCTTAACTCTATTAGATGTCCACTCTTGCCTTATCTAGGAGGTGATTTTGTGAAGAGAAACAGGGTGGGCACAGCCAGCCCTTCTTCTGGGGATTCCTTCACACCAAGAGACTTGCAGGTCCTGAAGCAATGATTGGGTGGGGAAGTAGGACCCTGGAGTGTCATCGCAGAAAGCCTACTTGCCCAAGGACGTAAGCCATGCATTCTCACAACTTTTCCAGGAATAAAGGGAATATTCTGGCACCCATCTGCCTTACCACACTTCACTCCTCAATTAGGAAGAGAGGTCAGAGGCCATTCCGATAAGCAACGGTAGATTAAATCCAGTGATGTTGCAATGGAAAGAAGAGAATCAGATACCACTTACATTGTTCATGGTGATGACTTGCTTTTGTGCTGTTATGGACTAAACTGTGTCTCCCTCAAAATCCATAGGCTGAAGCTATAACCTAGTCAGAATGTGACATTTGGAGAGAGCGTCTTTGCAGAGGATACTTAGGTAAAATGAAGTCACGAGAGTGAACCCTGATCCTATATGACTAGTGCCCTTATGAGAGGAATTTGAACACAGACCTGTACACAAGGAAGATGATGAAGACACTGGGAGAAGATACATCTACAAATGAAGGAAAGAGACTTGGGACAGATCCTTTCCTTTCAACCCTCAGAAGGAACTAATCCTACTGACAGCTTGACCTTGGACTTATCCTCTGAACTGCGAGAAAGATAAATTTGTTTAAAAAGAAAGCCAGGAAAAAAAAAAAAAAAAAAGAAAGCCAGGGCGGGCAGCCCCGGTGGTGCAGCGGTTTAGCGCCACCTGCGGCCGGGAGTGTGATCCTGGAGACCCAGGATCGAGTCCCACGCTGGGCTCCCTGCATGGAGCCTGCTTCTCCCTATGCCTGTGTCTATGCATCTCTCTCTCTCTGTGTGTCTCTCATAAATAAATAAATAAAATCTTTAAAAAAAAAGAAAGAAAGAAAGAAAGCCAGGGGATCCCTGGGTGGCTCAGTGGTTTAGTGCCTGCCTTTGGCGAGGGCATGATCCCAGGGTCCTGGGATCGAGGCCCACGTCGGGCTCCCTGCATGGAAATGGAGCCTGCTTCTCCCTCCACCTGTGTCTCTGCCTCTGCCTGTCTCTCATGAATAAATAAAAATCTTTAAGATAAATAAACAAAATAGATTTAAAATATAAATAAAAAGCCAGCTTGAGTAAGGCAGTCTCATACCTGGACAGTACCTGTCAAAAGATACGCAGTGCATGCTCACAACACAGTGGCTCCAGATGGCCCATATGCCACCTGAGATCACCAGGGTCACTGCTGTCCTGTCCCAACTCTGGCCTTCCCTCTGCCCCTTGAGGGTCTTCAGGTCACCCACTTCCCATCAAGGTTCCAGGGGGGGTCTCCTAACCTCCTCCCTTGCAGTGCCTTCTCCATCCCTTGGTGTATCCCTCCTGACCTGCCTCGAAATGCAGGCGCACCTCTGGGGCTGAGGCTGAGGCTGCTCAATCCAAAACTTTCACTCTACACATCTACACCTCCTGAAGTTCTCATCTCTCTCCAACCTAATGCCACCAAGTATTTCACAGACTGTGGGTCCAAGCACAATCAAATCCTTTCCACCCCACAAAAGGTTAAGTCCCGACTTGGGTGACAGCTTTCATCTATATTAATTTTATTTATTTATTTATTTTTAAATTTTTATTTATTTATGATAGTCAGAGAGAGAGAGAGAGAGAGAGAGAGGGGCAGAGACACAGGCAGAGGGAGAAGCAGGCTCCATACACCGGGAGCCCGACGTGGGATTCGATCCCAGGTCTCCAGGATCGCGCCCTGGGCCAAAGGCAGGTGCCAAACCCCTGCGCCACCCAGGGATCCGCTATAATATAGCGTGGAGCCTGCTTCTCCTTCTGCCTGTGTCTCTGCCTCTCTCTCTCTCTCTCTGTGTGTGTGTGACTATCATAAATAAATTTTAAAAATTTTAAAAATAAAAATAAAAATAAATTTTAGATAGCAACAAAAAACTTAGTATAAATATGCCCTAAACACTGCAGGAGGGAAAATTATCTGAAATTTCAGTCAGACAGCCTGAGATCTGTCCCTCCCCTTTCCTCAACACATGTCCAGATCGAGGATCGGCATCCTCATCCCTTCTGGAATACCAGTGGCTGACAATGTCCTCATCTCCCTGCCTGGCAGGTAGGAGGGAGGTCTCCCCCACCCTGACCAAAATTAAGACCCCCCCCCCCCCGCCCCAACAGGGACAGCAAACGTTAACTGTTACATAAACTATTTTATTTAAATAAAATCAGGGGCATACCCTCTTCTCTCACACTCACTCTCTCACACACACATACCCCCAGCACATGCACACACGCATGCCCATGTTTCCCTCCCTCTCCTCCCTCTACCCATGGCCACCTCAAACCCAGTGGTTCTCATAGTGACCATCTTAGCAAAGGGAGACACCCTCCATATGAAAGCCCACTCCTCCCAGGTGATGGCAGCAGCACAAAGGCCTAGGCACCAGCTGTCCTGCCTAGAGTCCAGCTCTCAGACCTCTTAGGGTGGGAAAGGAGAAAGGACCAGTTCTCCCAAGGAACCCAGATCCAGGTGTGGCTTCCCCATAGAGCCTGGAACACTACCAAACACCCAGAGCTGCTCCCCATGGAGGGTGGGTTCCCTCACCCCAGGGCAACCCCTCCCTGCATCAGAGAAGGCTCTGCAGCCAAACTTGAGCATCTCCTGCAAGGGATCCTGGAGTAGGTATTGTTTGGTTTGGGGAAGAGAGAGGGACAGCAGCTGAGCACCAAATTCCCTAACTCCACCCTGCAGGAGGATGCTGAGATTCAGCTCAACATCCTATACCCAGAAAAAGTAAACCCAACTCTGCAGCAGGAAAGGCAAGGGCCTCCACCATCTGGACCTCATTCCACATCTACCCCCCAACACGGACCCTGTTAGAGACTTACTAGCACCTCAGCAATGTTAATGACCCAGCCCAGCTGGGGAAAACACCATGCACATGGGAGCCTAGTGGAGTTGGTGGTGTCCTCCCATGTTGACAGGGGGTCGGGTTTCACCTTCTCTGACACTGGTACCCTTCAAGTCCTGCTCTGCGGCACACATAGCAAAGTGGCTTGGGTCATGATGAAGGGGCACTGAAGGAATGGGTAGTGTTTTCCAGAGGCACAGTCCTACAGTGCATTTTACAGGTTCCACATGGACAGGCTGGGACAGAGGCCTCTGCAGCATCCTTAGACTCCCTCGGGAGATGGGGAAGTGGAAGGGACACGTGTCTACTTCCTCAAGCTAGGGGGCCAAGCTGCCAGGACTCAGGTCCCACACCCACCTTCTCTGATGGGATTCCCTGTGCCTTCCAGACCAAGTTCCCTGAGGGGAAAACCAGACAGAGGGAAGGAAGGCAGAAAGGGGGCAGCAAAGGGCATCAGACCATGAGGAGCCAGCAGGGAGAGGGCAAATGTGAGAGCCAGAGAAAAGCCTTCTGAAAGGATAAGGCAAAGAGAGCTGCCACCTGCAAGGAGGGACCTGGAAAGGCGAGGACGGGGAGAAACCCACCAGAGACAAGAGCCAACCTGACCTCTCCAAGGGAAGCAAGAACCTGAGGAGAGGGAGCTTGGAGCCTGTCTGGTCCTCATGGGTCAGCGGTGGTGAAGAGGAACAAGCCACCCTGAGCATGGACTACAGGCTGATGCTGCGCTGATGGCGGCCCCCACGGCTCCCACCATCACTACCCCAGCGTCCCCCACTGCGGGGACCCAGCTCCTGGCCATCCAGACTGGTGTGGTCAGAGAGGCCCCGCAGGTGCTCCACAGAGTCACACTTCTGCAGGTCTGAGGCCACGGTGCGCAGGCTCAGCAGGCTGAGCGTGTCTGTGTCAGGGGCAGGACCAGGCCCCAGGCTGCTGCCCTCTTCCAGGCCCCCGCCTTCAGCCCCCTCCATGATCCCACTGTCCCCATCCTCCCCACCATCAGGCCCAGCCTCTGCCCCCACAGGGGAGGATCGCCGCTGGCCTGGGGCATGAGGGGACTGGCCCCGGCGTCGTGCATGAATCTGCTCGCTGATCTGCTCCAGGTTGCGCAGGGCAACTGAATAGCGAGTCTTGGCCTGGGCCACCTGCTGCTCCAGCTCTGTCACCTTGGCCTTGTGCTCCTGCAGAGTGAGGAACAGAGTGAGGTGACCCAGGGGGCAACTCTCCGTGTTTCTGGAGCTGAGTCGCTTCAGCCCCACTAGCACTCTACCTGTCTCTCCTTTTCCAGACCCACGGGCAGCTCCCCACTCAACACATACCTACAGCACTACACCCCCAGCCAGCCCCTGTCCACTCCTCCTCTTCCCCAGCAATCCTGCCCTGCTCCTCGCCTAAGCCTTCTACCCAGGTCTTCAATCCCACCCACCCCTCCTTGTCCCACTGTTCCCTTTCCCTATCTGGCCAGTTCCTTATCCCCAATCTCCCTGGTTTCCCGATTCCCAATTTTCCTCATTTGCCTCCTTTCAACTCCATTCTCTGCCAGCACCTATTCCCCAAGCTGCACTCCCACTCCTATGGGTCATTCTAAGCACATGTACTGCCTACCTGTCCCACCACACTGGTCTCTGAGATGGCCCAAAGAGGCACCAGCATCCCCTCTAACAGCCCTCACTCTCTATGCCTGCCCCCTTCCTGCCTGTTCACATACCTTCCCACTCCCACTCCCCCTCCCCTACCTCCAGAATCTGGCTGAACTGGGCCTTGAGTTCAAAGTAGGGGCGGCTCTTGCCAATGGCCCGCCGGAGCGTCTTCTGCAAGGCCTGGACCCGAGCTTCAGCCTGCTGGCACAGCCGAGTCACCCGCTGATGCTCCCGCTCACCACGAAGCCGCTCCTCCTCTGCTTCATTCACCTGGCCCAGATGAGGCAGAGAACATATACATCACTGATCTAGGACCCACGCTCTTATCTCTTAAGACATGACCATCCTGGGGCAGCCCAGGTGGCGCAGCAGTTTAGCGCCGCCTGCAGCCCAGGGCGTGATCCTGGAGACCCGGGATCGAGTCCCGCATCAGGCTCCCTGCATGGTGCCTGCTTCTCCCTCTGCCTGTGTCTCTGCCTCTCTCTCTCTAGCTGTGTCTCTATGAATAAATAAATAAAATCTTAAAAAAAAAAAAAAAAAAAAAAACATGACCATCCTTCAAGAGGTGACATCTGTTGCTAGAGACTAAATGTTTGTATCCCTCCAAAATTCGTATGTTGAAATCCTAACCCCTAAAGTGATGGCATTGGAAGTGGACCCTCTGAGAGGTGATCAGGTCTCTAAATGGGATTAGCACCCTCATAAAAGAGGTCTTAGAGAGTTCCCACTTACCCCTTCCATCTCATGAGGACTCAGTGAAAAGACCACCTGCTATCTAGAAACCAGGAACCAGGCCCTCACCAGACACCCAAATCTGCCTGCACCTGAGCTTGGACTTCCTAACCTGCAAAACTGTAAGAAATAAACTGTTTCTTAAACCACACAGTCTATGTTATTTTGTTGTAACAACCTCAATGGACTAACTTCTTTACAAGGTGAAGGTGGCAGACTGGAGCTGATGCCAGGGATCCTCCCACTCTCTACTCTCCTTTGAATAGCTGAGAAACAATACACAAATTACACTTAAAAAATCAAAGTATACTAACAGAGGCCAAACAGGGCAGAGAGGAAGGAAGAGGTTTTGCTTGAAACAGAATCAAAGCTGAGGAAAGGTTGGAGTGAGGAAGAAAGGAGGAAGGAGGAAGGAAGATGATGGGATGAAAGCACAGCAAAGGAAGTAGCAGAACCTGTTGGCACTGACTGGCTCACCTTACAGGTGGCGTGATTGAGCATCTCCTGCCATGTGGGGTCCAGCCGGTTCTTGTCTGCCATGACACCCTGCTCAGCCACAAAAACCATCTCCCGGGCAGCATTGTGCATGCTCACGGCCCGCTCATACCTCAGCGCTGCCTTCTGGGTCTCTTGCTGGGCCTGGGAAGAGAGGGCTATTCAGGATGGGGAGCCCCAAGGAGCTCCACCTGCCCATGGAGACCCATCTTGGATGACGACAAGATAAGGAGGAAGGCCAGTGCAACATCAGCTTTGCTTCCCAAACTGCGCTAAGGATAAATATCAAATAAGTAGCATTCTATAAAGAATATTTTGTAAGGATATGACTTAAAAGAAGTAAATGTAGAAATAAAGATTGGAAAATGCTGCTGCTAGAGGGTAAGAGCGTGTGAAATCAGCACTTACAAAGGCCACTGGCCTTTTGCCCTAAGGGGAAAAAAGAAAAATCCACACCACTTCAGCTGCAAGGTGGTTAGTGACACAGACCAAATCTTACAGAAAGTACACCCCTGAGATCATCAATTCCAATTCAGCAGGTAAGCTGAAGGAAGTAAGACAAGTGCTCAACAATATTCATCAGTCATGCTTACAAAACAAAACAAAACAAAAAACTGGAAACTTTAACTTTTCAGTTACAGAATGAACAACAAAGTAATAATAAGGAAATACTAAGCAATTCTTAAAAATGACAGCAAGGTGGGACGCCTGGGTGGCTCAGAGGTTGAGCATCTGCCTTTGGCTCAGGGCGCGATCCTGGAGTCCTAGGATCAAGTCCCACATTGGGCTCCCTGCATGGATCCTGCTTCTCCCTCTGCCTGTGTCTCTCATGAATAAATAAATTAAAAAAAAAAAATTGACAGCAAGGATGTATACTTATCAACACAGAATTATGTCATAATTAAAAAATAAAAATAGCACATGTCATCTCATTTTGGCAAAATACATACAAAAAAACTAAGAGGCTATCTGTGCTGTATTAATTGTAATCTCTGTATTTTACAATGCTTTGACATCTTGGGGGCCTCATGACCCTCCTGGGCTAAGTCCCAGAGATAGTAAACTCCTCTATGAGCACACTTTTCAAATGCAAACCAACCAATCCAAATCCCCACCACTCCCTTTATCTAACTCTCACACCACACCAGTATTTCTCACACCTGCTCTACGTTACTCCAGGGCCAGGTACCAAAATATAGAGACCACCCCTCACCCAGAGCTCACAAATATTCAAGCTAATTCCAAATTTGCTCAAAGTTACCTTTGAGGTAACTCAAAGTGCCTTACCCACTCCTTCCCATGGTAAGCACAATAAAGGCTCTGAGCCAAGCTTCCCTCTCAGTTCTTCTGGCTCCTCACTGACCCAGGTGCCTCGCCACGTGGCCCTACATGGTGTGGTATGCCTTTCCTTCTTGAGAATTTTAAGTAATACAGTCTCCTTTCAGGGCAGCTCTCTCTGTGTCTGTCACCTTACCATATTTGGTTAAAACAAATCCTATGATGGATAAAGAAGATGTGGTTTATGTATACAATGGAATATTACTCAGCCATTAGAAATGACAAATACCCACCATTTGCTTCAATGTGGATGGAACTGGAGGGTATTATGCTGAGTGAAGTAAGTCAATTGGAGAAGGACAAACATTGTATGTTCTCATTCATTTGGGAAAAATAAATAATAATGAAAGGGAATATAAGGGAAGGGAGAAGAAATGTGTGGGAAATATCAGAAAGGGAGACAGAACATAAAGACTCCTAACTCTAGGAAACGAACTAGGGGTGGTAGAAGGGGAGGAGGGCGGGGGGTGGGGGTGAGTGGGTGATGGGCAGTGAGGGGGGCACCTGACGGGATGAGCACTGGGTGTTATTCTGTATGTTGGCAAACTGAACACCAATAAAAAAATAAATTTATTATTTAAAAAAAAAAACAAATCCTATGTACAAAAAACATGAAACATGTACATGGTAGGATTTGGGGTGATTTTGATTTTCTTCTTGCTTCATATTTATAGTTACATTACAGTCTTCCAATAATGAACACATATTATTTATGTTTAAAAAAAAAAGGGAAGGAAAGGGGTAAAGGAATGGAGGGGTGGGCAAAGAAAAGAAACATGAACCAAAAGGAAGAGACAGAAGAGAAAAAAGAAAGGAGAAAGTGTTTTGTCTCACACAATTCATACAGAGATAGAAGAGTCCAGGGCCAGGCTCTGCATGTGGCCCTCCTGGAATGCATGTCAGCTGGCCATACCTCCTTAGCAAGCCGCCGAGCCTCATAGTAAGGCCGAGCCTTCTCAATGCAGCTCCCCAAGTGGGAGCCCTGCGTGTTGAGCTTTCTTGCTGACTCCTGGAGGATCCTCCGATAGGTGGTCCTGGCCTCCTGGCAAAGGGAGAGGGACGTGAGCAGAGGGAAGGCATAGGTGTAGGTCCCAGCCCCTCTTGTTTTTCATACATGCCCCTTCCCCTGCCACCATATTGAACAGGGAGAGAAGGAGACACCTCCAGAGACCAGCTCAAGGGGGTGAAGAAAAGGAATAACACTCACATCCAACTGCAGCTCCACCTGGTTGATCTCCTCGCTGGCCTGGTTCAGATGCTCTAGCTCTTCCTGCCACAGAGAGGGGCGAAAAATGAGAGCAGTGGAAAGTAGCCTCATGTGAACAACGTGGAGTGGGAGCACAGCCCACAGAGGGAAGGTCCACCTGACTAGAGAACGGAAGAGATGCAGGAGGTTCTGTGGATGGCTCCTGGTAGGAGACCTAATAACATAGTCTCCTGTAATCCTCCCAACTCCACCTCTGCATCAGGTTGTTAAACCCCCATTTTAACAATGAGTAAATCAATATTCAGGGAATGAAACACGCTCAGTGGCAGCAATCTGCCCTCTCTTCATCAGACAGTGCCACCTTCTCTTCATATTCCAGCCAGGAGGAGTCTCCTTAGAGCTAGTCTGTGTTTCTAACAGTACTATCACGTGGCCATCACGTTTTCTACATACACTTCACAGCTCAGCACACCTGAGATCCCAGAATTCAGAAAACAAAGAGGTAGGAGCTCATGGCCTAGTAAGTAAGCAATAAGTTCTCAGCACTGCAAGCAGCTGTAAGAGGTAGGCATGGTGGGGGCAGCAGGGTCACCTACCTGGGCAGAAAAAGCCAGCTCAGGACACCCACAGTACTTGCTCCTGGGCTGGGCTTTGATGGATACATAGAAAAGCACCAGTGAGGAGGGGACTAGGAATCAGGAGAGCAGGTGCCTGGGACAGGCAGCTTGTCAGGTGAGAAGCCAGTAAGGCTGGGGCACAGAGAAAGGATACCATAACTTTTCCCCAATGGCAGGGGGAGCCCCTCAGAGCCTGGCACCACCTTGTCTGTGGCTTAGGAAGGCGGATCTGAGCAATATGTGGGAAGTTTACAAGGGCCGAGGGACAAAAGTGGAGGCTGTCTGCAGTATGCCAGGTAGGAGAGGACAGGGCAAATGCCAGACAAATGCAGGATGCAGCAGAATCACGAGGGTGTGGTAGACAATTCAGGTCAAGATGGGAGAAGATCACATGGCTCAAGGGCTTCTAGGCCTGCTTGGGCAGTAGATGGACAGAGACCCCAGGTCTTCACACAACAGATTCTGTGGCAGGGAAGGAGAACCTAAGGGAAAATTCATGAGCCCACCATGCCAAGGACACTCCTGAGGAATGAAATACCTGACACTCAGCTCTGGGATGCTCTCCCAGGAGCCTTACAGCCCCTGGACAGGGTAGTGGAACCGGCCTGTGTCTGCCTGCTGCCCATAACCCAGACACGACCTGCACTTGGCAGTGAGTGATGCTGCCATTACTGGCTCCCACACTTCATTTGGCCCTTCTAACAACCCAGTATATGATTTTCTTTTAGTCTTTTTATTTGTATACCTGTCCTCAAGTCCTAAAAAATTTGAGTCAGCAAGTAAGAATACAGGAAGCCAAGTTATATGGCCAAATGTTAGTGAAAGAAAGAAACATGTAACAGAATCAGGAACAAGGGTATGAAAATATGCACACCTACAACAATGCAGCCCCTGTCCCAAAGAAGACCATAAATTTGGCTCTAAAGTTTACAGAGCAGAACCGTCCAACAAAACTGTGAGCCTCATATTGAACTTTTAGTTTTTGGCAACCATTTAAAAAAATGCAAAAGCAAACAGATTACATTATTAACAATACATTCCATTTAATCCACTATATCCAAAATATTATAATTTTAACATGTTTATCAACATAAATCATAAAAGAATTTTACATTCCTTTTAACCTATGCCTTTGAAATCTTCATGTGTTTGACCCTTAGGACACATCTCAACTTGGCCAGTGGCATGTGGCTCCCATACTGGACACTGTGGGTCTAGGAGTTGGTGCACATAAGCAATTTCATTAAGCACAATCCCAGTTTATCACAATAAAACACTGTGGAACCATAAAAAGTGACACAGTTCACAGGACCTCAGAAGAGGCCCAGGGGCAGAGCCTGCCCACCTGACACACAGAGCTCAGATTTTCACAGTGCCTTCCTACCTAGGACATCACCTTCAGTTGATGGAATTCTTCAAGGGTCCTCAAAAAAGGGAATTCTTGTCAGGATAAGAGACCACCTCTCCCACTGTGGACCTAGTCTCCTCCAGCTTGATGAAGCCTGTGGTGGGTTTCAGACTATCTGGGAGGGGAAGTAACAGTGCTTTCAGCAGCTCCTGTAAGAACATTCTTTCTCAGCTCATTCAAATTTGCTAGATAAGAAACAATGAAGTGGCGAGTTAGGGGCAGAATTGAAACTAGATTTAGGACCTGATGTGGAATCCAGCTTTCCTGCTATTGTGACCACCATCCTAGGACTAAGCATATCCTTGGATGGATGCCTCAGAGAAGACAGGAGTACAATCACCTAGAAAAACCACAGTCCTGGTAGAAAGAGGACATGCCCCTTAGGAGGCAATACACGGATTCTAGAGAAGAGGAGGTCACTAAAGGCCATCCTGCAACACTGCCATAGGCAAACCAAGGTTCAAGACTGGATCCCACTCAGTTCCACAGCCCAAAGTGCTCCCAGATCCTAGCAAGATCATCACAGGAGCTGACGGCTCTACGTAAGTCTCCCCACAGGAAAAAGGATGTGAATGGCTCCAGATATCAGCTAAGGGCAGGAGCAGGTACTTCTTTCTATAAGGGACCTTGCATCCACACAGCACTTCCAGCAATTAAAATAATCTTAAAAAAAAAAAAAAAAAAAAGATTTTATTTATTTATTCATGAAAGACACAGAGAGAGAGTCAGAGACACAGGCAGAGGGAGAGGCCCCAAACAGGGAACCCAATGTGGGACTTGATCCCGGTCTCCAGGATCATGCCCTGAGCCGAAGGCAGGGGCCAAACCACTGAGCCACCCAGGGATTCCCCCTAAAAAAATCTTTTGATCACAAAGCTACAAAGCTCTTTCTAACATGACCAGGATACTGGGAAAGAGAATAGGCTAGAGGGCAGGGTGAACAATCAGGCTGGGACAAACCCAGGACAAGGCTGAGTGGGAGTCAATGAGCACTCAGGACTCTGTGTTGGGAAGTTGGCAATACATTCCATTTGGCCTGCTCTACCAGGGACTCCTGGCACCCGGATGAAACGGAATTTGAATATGATGAAGTCTGAGTCAGCATACATCATCCATCAGTGAGCCCGCAACCAGCAAGGAGGGTGACCTTCCCAGGGCACACCGGGCACATTCCAAAGATGCCAGGCCACTGAGTCAAAGGCATGGGTGCTCAGCGGACAGATGCTCCTGCCCACCTTGTGCGGGCCATTAAAACACATAAGCCGATGGTGATGCAGGGCCAGGGTGATGCACGGCCCAAGAATTGAGAATAAGGAAAATATGACTGTCCTGTGAGAACTAAACTGATACTTCAGATGAGGACAAAGAGGTTGCAAAGTCACTCTGAAGAGTCTAGGGAGAAGGTAAGGCACTATATCCACTCACCTGAGAATGAATGTGCCCATCACAAAGGGAACTGAGAAAGTCACAGGGCAGGAGACCCAGGACCATCCTAGCACCACCCTCCTTCATTTCTTCCCTCCACTGGGACCCTGTCAGAAAGCTGAAGACCAGCCTGAAGGCCTCAGAGAACTACTACACTGAGGTCAAGACATGGAGACTAAGACATGGCCTTCCCTGGGGGACAGCAAACTCCAGGTAGGCCTAGAGCTGGCCTCCAACCAACTTCCAGAGGCATCCTACCAGAAAACAGGGACATGAATTGCCTGCCAAGAAACCCCCTTTCCCTATTGAGTACAAGCCTTGCCTTAGGGGCAACCATTTTTCGGAGTTCCAGAAAATACCTGAACACAGTCCCTGGCCTTTGGGATATCCTTGGCTCAGTGAAGACATGTGGGCTGCATGTTAGAACCACTTCTCACCCCACGGAGACCAGAATTCGCATGTCTGAGCATGGCTCAGGAATGGGTGTTTTTATTTATTTTTTTTTTAATTTTATTTATTTATGATAGTCACACAGAGAGAGAGAGAGAGGCAGAGACATAGGCAGAGGAAGAAGCAGGCTCCATGCACTGGGAGCCCGACATGGGATTCGATCCCGGATCTCCAGGATCGCGCCCTGGGCCAAAGGCGGGCACTAAACCGCTGCGCCACCCAGGGTTCCCTGGAATGGGTGTTTTTAAAACTTGCTGGTGGATTATGATGGATCTGTTGGCGGAAACCCACAAAATATACTGAAAATCCCTTTAAAGCACTGAAACACAGTTATCAGGATACTATGGTCTCATGCATCATCAACACCAACAGGGAGCTCAAATGACACATGCCTCCA
Source organism: Canis lupus baileyi (assembly GCF_048164855.1). NCBI lineage: Eukaryota > Metazoa > Chordata > Mammalia > Carnivora > Canidae > Canis > Canis lupus. The sequence goes on along the minus strand of NC_132852.1, from coordinate 48,757,042 downwards.
TCTCCTCCTTATCTAGAGGAGCCAAAACACAGAAGGGCTGAATCCTACTAGCTTTCTCTGTGAGAGGTGCCCCTCACATCGGGCTACCTCTCTCACATGGCAAGACGACACAGAGGCCCTGATAAGGGCAGAGCACTGGCCCAGCCACAAGTGTGCCATCAAAGGGGGAAGCCTCTACAAGACCTTCCTCCCTACATAACCCACTCTGCTCCACAATGTGCCTCCTGGTTTAACAAGAGTGACTATGGTTTGCTTGTTCTTCTCATTCCAATAACACTGCAAACTCCCTGGATTCAAGGCAAATCTTATGCCTGCTTGGTACTCTGTGACCCTCACAGAGCTCATCCAATAGAACTATGATGATGGAGGTGTTCTACTTCTGCAATACGAACAGCAGCTGGAAAACTGCATTTTAATTTTTTAGTTTTTAATTGATTTTACTTAAGTAGCCATACGTGGCTCACAGCTACTTTACCAAACAACGCAACATGAGAGTGTGACTCTTCACACTATGGCCTTTGCCTGTGTGGGCACTGGAAAAACACACAGGAGCAGGAGAGATTGAGCAAAGAAACCACCCATGGTAGATTCTCACCTGGAGGAGACTAAGGAACACTGGAAAGAGATGTATGAAGTGCATCACACAGCCCTCCACACCACAGAACAGATACGGGACTCTTTCCCCAAGCACCACCTACAAACTTTTACCAAGAGCTAAGCCAAAGAGCTGTGATAGGAAAGAACTATAAGACTATGTCAAGGGATCCCTGGGTGGCGCAGCGGTTTGGCGCCTGCCTTTGGCCCAGGGCGCGATCCTGGAGACCCGGGATCGGGTCCCACGTCGGGCTCCCGGTGCATGGAGCCTGCTTCTCCCTCTGCCTGTGTCTCTGCCTCTCTCTCTCTCACTGTGTGCCTATCATGAATAAATTAAAAAAATAAATAAAAAAAAAAAAAAAAAAAAGACTATGTCAAAGTACAGCAAGGAGTTGTGCTCACAAATCAGCAAGACCAACCCCTCATTTTATAGATGAAGGTGAAACTCAGAGATTACATAACTTGCATGGAAATCACCAACAATGGAGCTGGAGGTTGCTTCAATCTCAGCCCAACCGCGTTTTTTCACTACAACTTATTTCCTCAGTAGATAACAAATCCAAATCCATGGAATTAGCAGAAGACACTCAGCTGTTTTCAATGCAACACCCATGACACGTGGAAGAAATAAACTGACCCACGCCAGTAAACGAATGGCTTACTGCAGCTCCAATATAAGCATGGACACAGTTCCCCCACCTCAACATCCAGGGAAGCTCCACCAAGAGGGTGGAGAGGATACTCGGACCAGACCTGATCTCCTCTTGACTCACAGAACCAATCTAATAAAGGTTGGCTGGCAGAGAAGGCTAGGAATGCAAGCCCTGAGATGCTCCTGCTCACCTAGAGATGTATGTGCATCACCGCAACGTCAGAATCTTGGAGACACTGCCAGACCTTCTGGCAGACTCAGCCCCCAACATACAACAACTTCCTGCCCTCACCTGCCCAAGCAACTTTCCCAGTCAATGCCCGGAAACAGTAAAACTCCACCTTGGCCAACCGTGCATCTCACCCGCATGGTGCTTGTCCTCCTCACCCACTGCTCTGAGGCCGCCTTCCAAGATCTGCCCATCCTACCAACTACTAGCCTGTAAATACTCCAAGGCAATAATAAATCAGCTTTCCCACTCATTGGATACAAGCAGCACCCTCAGACCTGGGAACTTGTATTATTAAGAACTGGCCATGGCTGGTCAACTCCCTAAACACATGGGATTTCCTTACAGGCCTCAATCTGTTGAGTCCTTACAAGCTGTGAAACGTGTGCATCCCTGGAAGGCACCGATGAGGAGAGAAGGAAGGGAAGGTTCCCTACTACCTCCCAATCTCCAAATCCCATCCTCTCATATGGCACCTCTCAGCCAACAGCCCCTTACTTGGAAAGGAGAACAACAGACAGTTCTACTCTCCACTGACCTAAACGAGGCCCTGCATCTGATGCTAATTTGCTGCTTCACTTGTCTGCGAAGCCTTGAGAAACACAGCCCAGGCGTGGGGCAGGCGGCTCTCTCCATGGCATCACGATCTACACTGCTGCCATGATCACCGCCAGGCTGGTTTTCCTTCCTGCTCCTGCCCACCAGACAGAGAGAAAGTCTAACTCTTCGCTGATCCCACAGCTCTTCAGGAAAACCGGAATCTGGGCTCCCTGTGTGTCTCCCTCCCTCTTGGTCTTTTTTTTTTTTTTTAAGATTTTATTTATTCATGAGAGACACAGGCAGAGGGAGAAGCAGGCTCCATGTAAGGAGCCTGATGCAGGACTTGATCCCGGGACTCCGGAGCCCAATGTGGGACTCGATCCCAGGACTCCAGGATCACGCCCTGGGCCAAAGGAAGACGAATAGCTGCTGAGCCACCCAGGTGTCCCCCTCTTGCTATTCTCACCTGAATTCGAGGATCCAGTTCCTCCTCTTCTCTGGGAGACAGCTTGGCCTCAGTGCTGCCGCTCCCGCTTCTTGGGGGCTCCTCCGAGACCGGGCTCCGAGGGCCTTCATCCTCTACAACCTCAGCCCGAAGCTCCCCCTGCGGGGTCTCCCGCCCCCCCGGAGCCGGCCTGAACTCAGCCATGCTGATGGGGAGGGGGCACAGTCCTATGCACAAGAGAGGACTGACATTTTGGGACCAGGGCCCCAGCGTGGGGCTTCCTGGGCTCCGGCCAGCGAGGAGAAGGGCTTCTCTTCTCAAACGGCGGGAGAAGGGGCACAAGTATGACCTGACGCTGGGTTAGAGGCCAAGATTCACGAGGTCGGCGGGGCTCCTGGAGCTGCAGCCCGGTCTGCGGTAGAGGTCCACCGTCCCCGTCACGGGGCGTCCGGCAGGAGGGACCCGGGGCTCCGGCTCCAAGGCAGGGGGTAGAGGGGGCGTGGATCCCGGGCCGAGGCCTGCGAGGAGTAGCACCATTCGGGAGGGCGGAGGCAGGCGCCTCCAGGCTGTGGTGGCGGCTGGAGAGATAGGGCTGGCCCCCGAAGCTGCGGACGACGGTCTCCGGAGAGCTGCACGGACAGCAAGGCCCAGCGCACGGGCAGCATGAGGACGCACGCGGGCCGGCGGCCCCTTCCTGCCCCTCGGCCTCCGAGCCCCGCGCTCCCGGCCGCCACGCGTCCACCAGACCCCGCCGCAACCACTCTCCTCAGCCCTTCGGGACCGCCCGCGCCCCGGCCGCGCCTTCCGCACTTCCCCGCGAGCCCCTACCTTCCCTACGCCCGCCCGGGCTCCACCCCCCACCCGGGCGTCGCAATCCACTCCTTAACCCCAGCCCCGCCCCACCTCTCTCTGCAAACGCGGGGATGACCCCGCACCCTCCCTCAGTCCTGAACAGCCTGCCCCCAGGACTCCCACACGCCCGGGCCCCCCGACACAGAACCTTACCTCAGTTTACCTTCCCGCACACTAAGCTCCTCCACCGCAAACAATCTCCCCCCTCCCTCCCCACAACAAGCCCGTCCAACCAAAACGCGACGGGGCCGGGCGGAAGCGGAAATACGCCTCCCGCACACGACGCCTTCCTGACCTTTCGCCCCGCCCCGCGCTCTCCGGGAGGCGGGGCCGCGGCTGGGCACCCACGTTTCCTCCGCGCCGGTCTGCCCTGTCAGTGCTAGTCGGTGCGGCTCGGCGCTCTTGGGCGCCGCCGTGCGTGGACTCCAGCTCCGCTGGGTGGAACTGAGACATGAGCGTGTTCTGCTGAGAAAAGCAGGGTCGGCGATGCGAGTCGGGAGTCCCTGGCGCATAGGGAAGGGGTCCAACTAGAACGAACTCGGCACAGTCGCCTCGGAGAGAGCGCCGCCATCTTGCTCTGCGCGCCGGGGCGCTGGAAAGTCGCTTCCGGCCTCGCGCGGGAAGGCCGGGGCGGCGCCTCAGGAGGAGCGGCGGCCGCAGTCTCGGGACAGCGTCCTGGGAGTCGGGCGTCAGCGCGTCTTCCGGCCGTCACCGGTCCCTCCGCCAAGCCAGCGATGCCCTTAGTAACGCGGTCCAGACGGACAGTTCTCACAGGCCAATGTGCTCCTCGGCGCGGCGCCCCGCAAGCCCTTCTCCAGCCCGGCCTCCCCTCACCCACCCGGGCCTCTCCCCACCCGCCCCCCCCCCGGACCCGGTTGCCCGGTGAGCACTGACCAGAACCCCAGGCGCCCGAACTCGGTGTGTCGCGCTGCCACGCGTGTCCGTGAGAGGACCTGACCTCGGCGACCCGCTCCTCACCTTGTGTCACAGGCACAGCCTAGGGGGAAGACAGGAGGATTCAGGTTTTATTTTTGCAGAAGACCTAACTTACTGAGCGCCACCTCAAGGTTGACCCTGAGGCAGGGAAGGCAAACGCGCTGAATATTCTTTCTTCTCTTTGGATTTCCTCCATTCCCTCACCACAGGAATAATCACACACACACACACACACACACACACACACACACACACCAAAAAAAGAAAAACTTTTTTAAGAAGTTGAGCCAAGTATATTCCTTTAAAAACGACTTGAGGGGTTGTTTTGTCCACAAAGTTAGTGACTTCTGCAGTGAGTCAGTGGGAGTCCGACTTAAAGCGTCTACGTAGACAGAGCTTAGGGACGCTGACACCTGTCTCCCACCGCATTCCTTCTCGTTACTGAGAGAGCCACGTTCGGAAACCGGATATAGTATCTATTACCTTCTGGTAACTTTAATTATTAGACCTGGAATTTCCCTGCAGGGATGCCCCACTTGACGCTGCGTCTCCGTCTCGCCGAGCCCGAACTCCCCAGCACGAAGCCTCGTCTGCCGCCCCAACACCTTGTCCCGCAGCTCCATTCCCTGTGCATTCAGTCGTTAGCAAGGCTTGTCACATGGTTTTGCGTTGGCTGGGATGACACGAAGACCTGTTTTGCCCAGACTCCTCCTGGGTCACATCCTGAAGTTCGGTAGCCTCCCTGGTACCCCCCCGGGCCTTTTCTAGGGTTAACCTTCACTGAGACACGTAAAGTTACATTTATTGATTGTAATAGCTCCAGCAGTTTCTCTGCTATAGTTGGATAATGTTTCTGGTAGGAGAAGTTTGGGAGCAGTGCTGGCTTGTCCTGTGGGGCCAGGACAGGCACGATGAACTAAAACTTTCTCCTAGAACTGCACTCTCCAATAGACTGTCTGCAATGTTGGAAATTTTCTGTCAGCTCCGAGGAGTGGTAGCCACCGGCCGCATGTGGCCATGGAGCACTTGAAATGGAGCTAGTATTCTGAAGGAACAGCTTTTTTAAATGTAATGCTAATTTAAATCTCCACCTTTGGCAAATGATTCCATTATTGGGCAGTGCAATTCTACAGCTTGCCTTTCCTATATCTCTTTCAGAGACATACTGAACTTTCACAATTTCAGTACAAAACCAGTTACTCCATTGTCCTATGTGTCCTTTCTACTCCCTTCCCATTTACTTCTGCAGTCTAGCTTCTGTCAATCCACAGAAATTGCAGATATGAGGTGTCATCCATGCTCTGAATATCACCAAATGACTGACACCTGATATTGGGCTATTTATTCTCTCTCTTCCTTCTTTACCTTTTGAGTCACCCTTGTCCTGGGTTTCCCTTACTTCTCTGGCCTATTGACTCATTCCTTCATGCATTATGTCTTTACTGAGCTACTATGTGCCACAATTTTAGGTAATGAGGAAAAAGACACTTGTTCCAGTTTGCATGTAGCTTATAGTGTGCAGTACTCACTTTATAAATCAGTTGACATTCAAACATATAGGACCACAACCCAAAAATGTTTTACCTTGTAACAAGTGTACATATATTTGTGTAAAAATACAAAAGTTTAAGGAAAAGATTTTTTTTTTAAGGAAAAGATTTTTACTCAAATTCTATGCAAAGCATACTCTTGCTTTCTATATATATATACTGGTGGAGACCATTGATTTCATTACCCGCTCATGTTTGAAAACCTTACCCTGCATGCCTGGACTTCTCAGGCTCTGATGCTACACTATGACCACCTTATATGTCATGCAGCCTACTTTCTGTGAGAGCTCTTGCCAAAGTGCATGACCCCTACCTCCACTCAAACTCCCCTCAGATCACATTCTGAGATCCAGCAGCTTCTCAGACCTCTGGCCTGTGCAAGGGTTGCCTCTCCCTGAGTTTAGATCTGATTTCCACTTCCCAATCCTACTTCTTCTATATTTCTTTTCTTGGTGAATGGTTCTACCATCCACCCATTTACATAGGGAAAAACCTAGAAGACCTCCTAAATGAATCCCCCTATCTTCACTCTGCAGTACATTAAGTATCTTAAGAGATCCCTCCTCTCCATTACATTTCCATTGCTCCAGTTGAGACCCTCCCCACCTCCTTTGTAGATCATGTACCTCAAGAGGCTTCTTAATCAACTCTGTCCACTAGAACTTTCAGCAGTGATAGAAATTTCTGTATCTGCAATGTCCAATATGGTGTTCACTAGCCATGGGTGGGACACTCAGAACTTTAAAGTGTGGCTACTGCAACTCAACTAAATTTTAAATTAAGTTTAAGTAGCCATATGTGGGGGCGCCTGGCTGGCTCAGTCAGGGTAGTGTGCAACTCTATCTCTGGGTTGTGAGTTCAAGCCCCATGTTGGGTGTAGAGATTATTTAAAACATAAAATCCTTAAAAAATAATAAATAGCCATATGTTGTTAGAGGCTAATGCATTGGACAGCACAGTATACATGATCTCTTTGCCACAAGTGTGCCTTCTTCCAAGCCCTGACAGATAAACAACCTATCAACCCTGTTGACTGAGTTAATAAATGAGATGTAAAAATATGAAAGCCACATAAAGATGTGATACTATCTAGTAAATTGACAGTGTTAGTGACAAGTCAACTCTTCATCAGTGAAGTAAAATTTTTCTCAAGTTTTTATTTTTATTTTATTTTTTAGAAAGAGTGCAAGCTGGGGTGGGGAGGGGCAGAGGGAGATAGAATCTCAAGCAGGCTCCACACCCAATGTGGAGCCCCATGCAGGGCTCCATCTCATGACCCTGAGATCATTGCTTGAGCCAAAATCAAGAGTAGGAAGTTTAACCAACTGAGCCACCCAAGCACCCCATCAAGCTTTTATTTTTTTTTTAAAGAAATTTTGGGGTTTTTTTAATTTTTTATTTATTTATGATAGTCACAGAGAGAGAGAGAGAGAGAGAGGCAGAGACATAGGCAGAGGGAGAAGCAGGCTCCATGCACCGGGAGCCCCACGTGGGATTCGATCCCGGGTCTCCAGGATCGCGCCCTGGGCCAAAGGCAGGCGCTAAACTGCTGCGCCACCCAGGGATCCCCCCATCAAGCTTTTATTGGTAACTTTTTTTTTTTAATTTCTTCACAGAAATACTCTAAATTACCTTCATCTTTAAAAACTCTTCTTGTAGTTTGTTTTTTTTCCTACCAACAAAACTACCTTTCTATGGTCTTTTTTTTTTTTCCCTACCTTGAGTCAAATATTTTAATACATACCACCGTCTGGTAATGAAACATAATTGATTACTAATGTATAGTGACAGAAGGCAGATCAGTGGTTGCCAGGGGAAAGGAAGGAGAGAGGACAGACTGATAACGCAGACTTGCAGGTAGTGGATGTGTTCTCTATCTTGATTGTAATGAGGATATGATCTGTATATACATATGTTAGGACTTTTCAAATTGTACATATCAGCACAGAGTATTAACCACTGTAGGATCACGGTGAACTATCAGGCACCTGTCCAAACTGTACATTTCAATATAGAGATTCTGTATGTCAATTATACTTCAATAAGCTTTTTTAAAAAATTGGTTGGAAACTTGCTCTGAGAAATATATGATGTAAAGTTTGCTAATAAATGTTAATTAAAGGGACAACCTATATTATTTAAAATACCTGAATTATTTCTACTCTTGTTAAACCTGCTAGATTTTTGAGAAATAAATTATTTTCCCCTTAGCTTGTCATCTTATTGAATCATAAAAACAGTGAACACATATGCGGTGTTAACTCTCTACCAGGAACTGTTCTGCGTGAGTTTGTATCTATCATTTTTCCTCATGACAACTAACTGGAGTATACTGTACCTCCACTTTACAACTGAGGAAATTGAAGAACTAGAGGTTAAATAGCTTGCCCACGGTGATACTGCTGGTAAGTGACAGCACCAGTCATGAAGTCAGTCTAGGGCCTCAACTAAGCTTTATACAGAAAAGTATTTAACATTATTTAAAATATTTTTAGTGACATCATATGTTTAGTTTAAATGTACCTACTTTAATTTTAAATGCCTCAAAAGCTGTGAAAGGAACCAAAATCAAAAGATTTTCTAAAGATGCTACAAGTTTGCACGTGATACCAGTATTATTTACACTACTGCTCCTAAAATGCCTTGAAAGTGGTTTCGATTATTATGTTGAGCAAAATAAGTCAGAGAAAGACAATTATACATTTTTGCTCGTATGTGGAATATAAGAAACAGTGCAGAGGATCATAGGGGAAGGGAGAGAAAACTGAATGGGAAGTTATCAGAGAAAAACCATGAGAAACTTAATGACAGGAAATACACTGAAGGTTGCTAGAGGGGAGGTGGATGTGGGGATGGAGTAACTGGGTGATGGGCATTAAGAAGAGCACATGATGTGCTATGCAAATGATGAATTATTGAACTCTACATCTGAAACTACTGATGTATGTATGTTGGTTAATTGAATTTAATTTTTTAAAAAAGTGATTTCAATCATAGTGATTTTATTCTTACCATGTATTTTACTTTAATTCTCCCCTAAAAGTTATATCTCATATTTTAAGCTCATTTTCCAAATATTTTGTGAACCAGTGATTCCTACATGTCAGTTTTGAACATATTTTTTATTTTTATTTTTTTAAATTTTTTATTTTTTTTTAAGATTTTATTTGTTTATTCATGAGAATACACAGAGAGGAGAGAGACAGAGAGAGGCAGAGACAGGCAGAAGGAGAAGCAGGCTCCATGCAAGGAGCCTGACATAGGATTTGATCCCCGGTCTCCAGGATCAGGCCCTGGGCTGTAGGCGGCTCTAAACTGCTGAGCCACCAGGGCTGCCCAAACATAATTTTTAAAAAAAGATTTGACTTATTAATCCAGGAGAGACACAGAGAGAGAGAGAGAGAGAGGCAAAGACACAGGAAGAGGGAGAAGCAGGCTCCATGAAGGGAGCCCGACCTGGGACTCCATCCTGCATCTCCAGGACCACACCCTGGGCTGAAGGCAGTGCTAAACCACTGAGCTACCCGGGCTGCCCATTGAACATAATTTTTATCTGGTAGAACTTTTATTTCTTTTTTTTAATTTATTTAAATTCAATTTTGTTAACATATACTGTATTGTTAGTTTTAGGAGTAGAATTTAGTGATCAACATTTTTATATAACACCCTCATTACATCAAGTGTCCTCCTTAATGCCCATCACCTGATTATCCCTTCCCCCTACACATGGCCTTCCAGCAACCTTGTTTGTTTCCTAAAGTTTACTGCCTCTTATGATTTGCCTCCCTATTTTCATCTTATTTTATTTTTCCTTCCCTTCCCAATGTTCATGTTTTGTTTCTTAAATTCCACATATGAATGAAATCATATGATATTTGTCTTTCTCTGATTTCATATAGTATAATACCGTCTAGTTCTATCCATGTTGTTGCAAATGGCATGATTTCATTCTTTTGATGGCTGAGTAATATTCCATTGTATATATACACCACTTCATCTTTATCCATCTGTTGATGGACATCTGGGATCTTCCCATGTTTTAGCTACAGAGGACATTGCTGCTATAAACATTGGGGTGCATGTGACCCTTTGAACCACTATTTTTTTGTATCCTTTGAATAAATACCTAGAATTGCAATTGCTTTGTCATAGAGTAGTTCTATTTTTAACTTCCTGAGGAATCTCCATACCGTTTTCCAGAGTGGCTGTGCCAGCTTGCATTCCCACCAAGAGTGTAAGAGAGCTTCTCCTTTCTCCACATCCTTGCCAACATCTGCTGTTTCCTGAGTTGCTAATTTTAGCCATTCTGACTAGTGTGAGGTGGTATCTCATTGTGGTTTTGATTTGTATTTCCCTGATGCCTAGTGTGATGTTGAGCATTTTTTTCATCTGTCTGACATAACTTTAAAAAAAGCTAGCATTAGGACTAAGAAATTTCGAGTGGTGGAGGAAAAGAAGACTAAGAAATTTCACCATTAAGGACTTAAACATCATTAAAGAATAGGAAAAAGCTTGTGTTTTTTAATTTAAATTCAATTAGCAAACATATAGTACATCATTAGTTTCAGATGTAGTGTTCAATAATTTATCAGTTGTGTATAACACCCAGTGCTCATCTCATCATGTGCCCTCCTTAATGCCCCTCACGCAGTTACCTCATTCCCCCTTCCCCATCCCTCCAGCAACCCTGTTTGTTTCCTAGAGTTAAGAGTCTCTCATGGTTTTTCTCCCTCTCTAATGACTTCCCATTCAATTTCTCTCACTTCCCCTATGCTCCTCTATGCTGTTTCTTATATTCCACATATTAATGAAACTATATGATAATTGTCTTTCTCTGATTGACTTTTTTCACAACTCATCATACCCTCCAGTTCTATCCATGTTGATGTAAATGGTAAGTATTCAGCCAAAGAGCTTCTTTTTTTTTTAATTTATTTATTCATGATAGTCACACACAGAGAGAGAGAGAGAGAGAGGCAGAGACACAGGCAGAGGGAGAAACAGGCTCCATGCACCGGGAGCCCGATGTGGGATTCGATCCCGGGTCTCCAGGATCGCGCCCTGAGCCAAAGGCAGGCTCAGGGATCCCAAAGAGCTTCTTTTTTAAATAAAGTTGATTTTTATCCTCTCAACTAATATTCCAGTTTTGTGTTACACCAAGTTTATCCGGTTTATCTGTATCTAGTTTACTAGAGCTTTTACAATTAGTTTACCTGCATAAATGTAAAAATAAGTAGCAGTCTCTGATTGAATCAGTGCCTGAGACTTTGAAGTTGGCTGCACACTTAAAGCTGCACAACCTCCAATAATTTTCTATTAAAAATTAATTAATAGAAATAGAAATTAATTAAAATTGTATTTAAATTCTAATTAGTGAGATGCCTGGATGGCTCAACAGTTGAGCCAGGATCAAGCCAGGACTTGATCCAAGTCCAGATCCAAGGGATCAGGCTTTTTTTTTTTTTAAGATTTTTTATTTATTTATTCTTGAGAACGTAGAGATAGGCAGAGGGAGAAGCAGGCTCCATGCAGGGAGCCTGACGTGGGATTCAATCCTGGGTCTCCAAGATCCTGCCCTGGGCCGAAGGCAGCTCTAAACCGCTGAGCCACTGGGGCTGCCCAGGATCAGGCTTCTTGTGGGGAGCCTGCTTCTTCCTCTGCCTATGTCTCTGTCTCTCTCTGTGTCTCTCATGAATAAATAAATAAGTTATTTTTAAAAATAAATTCTAATTAATTAAAATATGATGTAATACTGGTTTCAGGAGCAGAATTTAGTGATTCATTACTTACATATAAACACTCAGTGATCAACACAAGTGCCTTCCTTAATACCCATCCCCAGCCCACCTCTCCTCCAAACCTTCAGTTTGTTCTCTATAGTTAAGACTCTCCTATGACTTGCTTCCCTCTAAGCATGCTCTTTAAATTAAGACAAAAAATGAATACTACCCAAAAGCAAACTACACATTTAATGCAATCCCTCTCAAAATACCATCAACATTTTTCACTGAGCTAGAAGAAACAATCCTAAAATTTGTAGAGGACCACGAAAGACCCTGAATACCAAAACAATCTTGAAAAAGGAAAGCAAAGGTGAATGCAAGATCATTCCAGACTTCAAGCTGTATTATAAAGCTGTAGTCATCAGGATAGTAGGGTGTAGGCACCACAACACGTAGGTCAGTGGAACAGAACAGAAAACCCTGAAATGGACCCACAACCATACGGTCAACTAATCTTCAACAAAGCAGGAAAGGGACACCTGGGTGGCTCAGCAGTTGAGCCTCTGCCTTCGGCTCAGGGCATGATCCTGGAGTCCCAGGATAGAGTCCCACATTGGGTTCCCTTCATGGAGCCTGCTTCTCTCTCAGACTATGTCTCTGCCTCTCTCTCTGTGTGTGTTTCTCTCATGAATAAATAAATCAGAACTTAAAAAAAAAAAAGCAGGAAAGAATATCAAATGCAAAAAAAGACAATCTCTTAAACAAATGGTTTTGGGAAAACTGGACCACTTTCTTATACCATACACAAAAATAAATCCTAAATGGATGAAAGACCTACATGAGGAAACATCAAAATCCTAGAGGAGAACACTTGTTATGACAGGCACTGGGTGTTATATGCAAATGATAAATCACTAAATTCTCCTGAAACCAATATTATATGTTAACTGGAATTTAAATAAAAATTTGAAGGAAAATAATGAAAGGACATTTAATACTCTATGTCAAAAAAAAATACTCTATGTCATGTCATTAAAATTAATTTGTTATTGATGTAATTTGTAAGCTATTATTTCCTGAAAACCATTTTGACCTGACTTTACAATATGCTTGCAACTTGAAATTAATAAAAACCCTCATTCTTAAAACAATAAAATCTGCAATTCAGAATTTTATTAGGTTGTCTGTTCTTTCTGTTCTCATTCTAGATTGTTAGATTTCACTTTACTGTACTTGGTTCTTTCCACTATTGGAAAACTGCCAGTTGACATCTGTGGCGTTATTTGAGAAGCAAAAGAAGCTATCATGTTCTAGAGGCCAATGTTTTTATTGTAAATGGGACTGAAATTGGAATACTTAATTGTATTTAGTAATACAGGAACAAAATGAAATTGAAACTGTTCTCAGGCTTTATATCACTGTAACAGCAAGCTTTCCAAATTTCATTTGATCAGGATCACATTTCAAACAAGGGATTGAAATAGTGGTCTATACCCTTAACTCTGTTTATTTACCTTTCATTCACCTCTCAGCTGCAATGTAAAGCATGTACTGTATTCCACATGCCCACAATGAATAAATATTCAGTACTTTTACTCCCCTTTTCTGTCCCTATCTCTCCTTTTAAACCACTAAGAGTGCCCTCTGGTCAAACTCAATGGACTGACATTGTTATGACATTACGGGGCTTATGCAAGCATTAGGCATGGACCACCGTTTTCTCACATGGGATCCAAAACCTCACCCTGTCTAGAGGCTCATGGGTGGCTCAGTCAGTTTTGTCTGACCCTTGGTTTCAGCTCAGGTCTGATCTTGGGGTCCTGGGATCAAGTACCGTGTCAGGCTCTGTGCTCAGGGCAGAGTCTGCTTGGGATTCTCTCTTTCCTTCTATGTGTCTATGTGTGCCTCTAAAATAGATAAATAAATCTTAAAAAAAAAAAACAAAAACAAAAACAAAAAAACTCACCCTGTCTTGATTGTCCCTTTTTTTTTTTTTTTTTTTTTTTTTGGATTTTATTCATAGAGACACAGAGCCCAATGCGGGACTCAATCCGGGGACTCCAGGATCACACCCCGGGCTGCAGGCAGCGCTAAACCGCTGAGCCACTGGGACTGCCCAGCAGTCACTTTTCTAAAAGTCCTTACTGATTGCCCCTTCTACAGCTGCCTCCTTTTAGAGGCTAGGGCTCCAGGGTTCTACCTTTAGTTCCCTTCTTACCCACCCACAGCCTCTTTGGGAAATGTCATCCACTCTCATAGCTTCACCTTTTCACCTCTAACTTCCTAGTCTTTTTTTTAAAAGATGTATTTATTTATTTATGAGAGAGAGAGAGAGAGAGAGAGAGAGAGAGAAAGAGGCAGAGACAAGGAGGAGGGAGAAGCAGGCTCCATGCCGGGAGCTCAATCCCTGGACTCCAGGATCCGCCCTGGGCCAAAGGCAGGCGCCAAACCGCTGAGCCACCCAGGGATCGCCTAACTTCCAAGTTTTTAAAAAACCTGATGCCCCATGGCTCCTCCCCTGCCCAGTGACAGAAGCCTAAACTCTTGACTGTGGCATAGATTCTTCTAACCACACTGTAAGGGCATGCTATGGGCACATTTCACCTGCCTAGGCAGGTGAAACTCAGTGTGTCCTCAATAAAGATTCATGGAAGGGAGGGACCCCTGGGTGGCTCAGCGGTTGAGCATCTGCCTTCAGCTCAGGGCATGATCCTGGTCCTGGGATCGTGTCCCACATCCGGCACCCTGCAGGAAGCCTACTTCTCCCTCTTCCTGTGTGTCTGCCTCTCTCTCTCTTTGTTTCATGAATAAAAAGTAAAATCTTAAAAAAAAAAAAAAAGACATGTGTGGAAGAGAGAGATTCTTCAAATTAACCAAATTTCTTTGAGTTTCCTTTCTCAACATCTCCATTTTCTAGAACTCCTGTCCTGCCCCACTCAGCATCCTCCAGAGAATTCTGATCTGCATATACTAATATTTTGTCCTCAGTCTAGAGCAAGAGTATGGAAACTACTTTCGTGCTTATCCCATCTCTCTGCCCAACCAAATCCCAGTATCTCTACCTTGGCAGAAAGCTCCCAGGACATGGAAATAATTGTCATCACCATCCTGATACAAAATCTTGGCTACATGTTTAATCTATGAAATTTTCTGATGACCTATAGCAGAATTGTCCCACTCTTCCTGTTCTAGCTTTATACCACTTTACACCTGATATATCGTGGGAAGGTATAGTCTATGGAGGTCTGTCTTCCCACAACACTCCTCAAAGACTCCGTTTCTGTTTTGTCTCTAATACTCAACAACTCACTTCCTTGAACATAAGCAAGCATTTGGAAAGTGCATTCAGTAAGAATGCCCTTAAGCTTACGGTTTAGTAGGGGAGATGAGACACAGACACAGTTTTGAAGTATATGGTAAATGATATTAAATACAGAAGGTATTCATATGTCTTGTGGCCTGAAAGGCAACACATTTTCAGATAAATACTTACAGAATTTCTAGATGAACAATTCTAGTGGTCAGAAAGGAAATATGTTTTTCTTTTTTCTTTAAGATTTTATTCACTTATTCATGAGAGGCAGAAAGAGAGAGAGAGAGAGAGGCAGAAGGCAGAAGCAGGCTCCATGCAAGGAGCCCGATGTGGGACTCGACCCCAGGACTCCAGGATCACGCCCTGGGCCAAAGGAAGACGCCAAACCGCTAAGCCATCCAGGGATCCCCAGAAATATGTTTTTCACTTTGAAGTGGATTGGCATTTAAAGAGAGTTGTGAAGGATAAGCAGAACTTTGGCAGATAAAGAAAGGTGGAGGAGTAAGAGTATATTCCAGGCTGAGAGAAATGTAGGTAGGTGAGCAGTGATCTTGTTTAGTGGAGGCTTGAAGAGAACAGGCTAAAAAGACAGGTTGGAACAGGAGGGAAAAGATCTTGATGTTACACTAGAAGAGTAGACTTCATTTGATGGGTAATATAGAATTTAACAGTTTTTGAGTGGTAGGATGACACACTCAGAGCTTACTTTAGGGAGATTCATCTGGCACTTCAGAGATGTATCCCCCAATGACTGGAAGATTACTTGGCATATAGTAGATCCTCCATAAATATCTTGAATATTTACAAGACCATACTGGGAGTTGTCATTTAATGATGGAGATTTGTAGTGAAAGGCAACCATCTAGATCAAATATTTTCAAACTGACAAATACGCACATAACTTCATCTTGACCTTCTTTATTTCACTAAGCTCAGTATTCATGCTCCAATTATTATCCCCCTCTGTAATGACTCCCACAGGGAACAAAAATCCACCTCCCTGCATTTTCTCTCCATTGAGTTCTTTCCTCCATAGCCACACAAAAGAAAGTTGTTTAAAAAAAAAAGTTGGGGGATCCCTGGGTGGCGCAGCGGTTTGGCGCCTGCCTTTGGCCCAGGGCACGATCCTGGAGACCCGGGATCGAATCCCACATCGGGCTCCCGGTGCATGGAGCCTGCTTCTCCCTCTGCCTGTGTCTCTGCCTCTCTCTCTTTCACTGTGTGCCTATCATAAATAAATAAAAAAAAATTTAAAAAAAAAAAAAAAAGTTGGGATCCCTGTGTAGCTCAGCAGTTTAGCGCCTGCCTTCAGCCCAGGGCGTGATCCTGGAGTCCTGGGATCGAGTCCCACATTGGGCTCCCTGCATGGAGCCTGCTTCTCCCTCTGCCTGTGTCTTTGTGCCCCTCTCTCTCTCTCTCTCTCTCTCTCATAAATAAATAAAATCTTAAAAAAAAAAAAAAGTTGTCAGGGCACCTGGGTGGCTCAGTCAGTTAAGTGCCTTCAGCTTAGGACATGATCCTAGGGTCCTGGGATGGAGCCTCCACATAGGGAGCCCCACTTAGGGAGTCTACTTCTCCCTCTCCTTCTGCCCCTCCCCCACACTCGTGCTCATGCTCTCTCTCAAATAAAATCTTAAAGAAAAAAAGTTGTCTAATCCAGACCTCTTTCACATGACAGTCTGTCAAATTTTGTGTACAGTCATCATGAACATGTTTCCCAGCCCTTTCAATTATATAATGTATTTATCAGTATCCTAATCACTCCTCTGGAATTGGCCTACGTGTCACATATCAATGCTGAACAGTGAGTCCAGAGATGTCCTAATTAATCCATTCTTCAGGCCTGAAGGGCTTTGGAATGATCCTGCATAGCATTACCTTATCTGTATATGGAACTTTACAAGCATGTTTTCCTTTTCTACTTCTCCAAATCCATCCCTTCCTGGTTCAGGCCATCATCACCCCAGGCCTGCATCCTGGGTCCGTTTTTTGGTTCCTTGCCTGCTGCTGCCACCCCTGAACTCCTTACATCATATTCACAGGTGGACCAGCAAACACTCATTGAGCACCTGTGATGTGTGGTGCTCAGGCTTCAGGCATGGCTTATGAGTAAGACAAGCCCTGTCCTTTAACTGCAGAGGTGACAGCCATCCTCTGACTGCACCACGTGTAGAGGGTTCCACAGTGAGGGTGGAAAGCTGCATTCCAGCATAGATTGGTGGAAATGGCACCTGACTAAACTTTTTTTTTTTTTTTTTAAGTTAGAGTTGAAAGCAGAGGAGCATTCCATGCTGAGTCACGGGGTAGGACTTGAGGAGTTTGAATGGACGGTGATTTAGGGGACTCCTGAGCAGAGGGACAGACGCTCTCGATAGGTAGCAGCATGGCAGTGCTAAGTGTCCTCGGAAGGAAGATTAGAGCAGGTGAAGAATGATCCCGAGAGCCATCCTGTGGAGTCTGTTCCAGATGATCAGTAGGGTACCAACCGTATCTCCGGAAAGCAGCGCTCAGCACTTGCATCTCGCAGTGGAAGACACTGAAGCCTTGACATTTGGACGGGGAGCTCTGCCGAGCAGTTGTTGAAGAGGCGGCTGCAAAGCAGCGCAGGACCTCCCCTCCTCCACTCTGGCAGTGCGCCCCTGGGTGGGTCATTAATTGGTGGGAGCCTCCTTGGCAGGGCTGTGGCGAGCATTAAGCGCGATAATGGGTGCCGAGTGTGGCCTCGCGGTACGAAAAGTCACTAACTTACACTGGGACGATTTGGTCGGGCGGACCCCGCGGCTACTCCACGCCAGGAACCCGATACCCAGGGTAGAGGGGGGCAGCAGGAGCGAGGACCCGGGGCGCGAGCAGCGGCAAGAGCAGCCCGGGAACCCGCACTCCTCGCCTGCCGAACCACACTGCGCGCCCCTTCCTCTGATTGGACGGGAGCAGCCCGGGGGGCGGGCGGACGGAAGGGAAGGCAGAGATTGGCTAAGCGTGGGAAGAAGGCGGAGCCTTGTCGGGGAGGGAGGCGGAGCTTGGCTCCCAGGGCTAGGCCCGTCCCCTCGCTGGGATTCCGCCCGGGGCTGGGGGCTCTGAGGCCTTCTAGATACACGTCCCTGCAACCGGTGACGCCGCCCGCAGGAGGCCGACGACTGGTCAGCCGGGGACGCGGGACTCCCTATCTCGAGGCGCCTCCCAGCTGCCCCACTCGGCGGCCGCGCGCTCCGCCTGCGCCTTCCTCCGACGCCCCAGTCCCGCGATCCGGGAGGCGGGGGCGGCGAGCCGGCTGAGTGGGGGCTGCGCGGTGTCCAAGGAGCCAGTCGGCGACCGGTGAGGGGACCAAGGGGCTGGGGGGGCAGGGTTGGCGCGGGGCGGCGACCCCCAACTGTCGTCGTGTCCCCTCGCTACGGGCGGCTGGCGTCTGCCGCTGTCGGGAGCGCGGCCCCGGCAACGAGTGACGGCGGGTGTGCGGCACGCGCCATTGGTCTGCTGCGCCCGCGGCCGCCCGGCCTTGCCCGCCTCTCCCGGTGACCTTCGGGGCCGGCGGCCGGGCGACGCGGACCTGGCCAGGCCGAGGCGGATCCGGAGGGCAGTGTCAGCACCAGGCTCCGTCGGCGCCCCCGCTCCTCGCTACGTTTTTGCTGCCCTGTCCAGCCCCCAGGGTAGGCCGGCGCCTGGGGCGAGGAGCTGCGGGAGGACCCCGGGCTGCAAGTTTCGCCCAAGGAGAACCCGCCTAGCAACTCGTGACGAAAGTAGACCGAGGCGCCCGGGATTGGCTGCGCCGCGACCTACCCAGGTGCGGCGTTCCTCCTTCGGTGAGCCGCTTTGTGCACTTGCGGGTTAAGTCCCCACCGACTAGCCTGAAACTGAGTAATCAGCTTCCACGCTGGCTCCGACAGCTCCCGGGGTGTGGCCTGCGGCTACGGAATGCCCACGCTCTCCAACCGTGCGGAGAAGGGTTCCTTGGGGGTCGGGGAAGGACTTCAAAACTCTTGCAGAACGTTTAGAATCCTTGGCCTGGGGGGCGGGGGGGGGCGGGTGTAGGAGTCAGAACTCGTATTCAGGGTCCCTCCTCAGAGGAACTGTCTTGAGCAGGGCAAAACCTAAAAACTCCTATTTTAACCTCCTTTCCTTTCCTTTCCTTTCCTTTCCTTTCCTTTCCTCTTTTCTTTTCTTTCTTTTCTTTCTTCCTTTCTTCCTTTCTTCCTTTCTTCTTTCTTTCTTCTTTCTTTCTTATTTTATTTGACACAGACAGCGCTGGGGCGATAGCGCACAAGCAGGGGAGGAGCAGCCTTCCCGCTGAACAGGGAGCCGGATGCGGGGCTCCATCCCAGGACCCTGGGATCATGACCTGAGCAGAAAGCAGAGGCTTAACGACTGAGCCGCCCAGGCGCTCCTAAACCTTATTTTCATATGAAACGTTAGGATAGCTTCCTTTCCTGAGTTTTCCCAGGCACCTGAAGTCCCCTGTCCAAGGTCACACAGCTAGTAAGGAGGAACTGCCTCTGTGGTTCTTTCATGGATGTTGGCAGTTCCATTTCAGTAAACCAAAGCAGACTACTTGCGGTATGTGCAGTATCAGATAGGGCTAGGGAGGATACGATGACTGGAGAGAGGCCTCCTCCTCCTGTAACCTAACTTTTGAAAGAATTATTTCCAAATTAACGTATTTTTTAAAAGCACTGAGTGCCATCCATGTGCCCAACTTCTTGCTAGGCCCAGAAAAGGTGTAAAACACCTTCCCGCATCCCAGTTCTGCGATGCTTTGCCCTCTGTGGGTTGCAGTTTTGGGCAAGTGTCAAAGGAACCTAGGGAATAGACTATCCTACTATATATGTTCTATCCCTGCCGAAGATCCCTATCTTCTTCACACTTTCCAGTGCACAGGAAAAGCTCTGTGAAGGCAAAACTTCCAAAAGAGTGTATCTGGATCATGATCAGGCTTGGGCACTTGGGATGGGAAGCAGCACTTCCGAAAACTTGTCGGACTGAATCTGAAGCTGAAAGGGGCAACTTCTTTTGAAGTACTGGACCTTGTTTCTGTTATGGAAGAAGAGAAAGCAAGGAGTAGCCATTCTGGTGCTCTAGATTCCATCCTCCCTACCTAGGAAAGGGGCTGAAACCTTCCTAGGATGTATGAGAATCACTTTCTTGTTACTTTCATTGATTATTCAGAATAAAGGCAAAGTAAGGGGATGGGGCTGTGGGTTATGGAGTTGCTCAGCAGAGCTTCTGTGAGGAGGGGTGACTGTAGCAGAGCCCTGGATAAAGAGAGAAAGGGGCTTTACAAGTGGAACTAGAAGTGGAACAGTCCCAAAGTAGGCAGTTAATTTTACTAATACATTTCATTTAACCCAATATATCCAAAATATTATCATTTCAACATACAACATTAAACAATATTCACGAGGTAGTTTGCATTCTTTTTTCATACTAAATCTTTGGAATCAGGAGTGTATGTAATCCTTACAGCACATCTCAATTTGGACCAGCCACATTTCAAGCGCTCAGTCACATATGGCTCATGGCTTCTGTAGTGGACAGTACAGCTGGGACAGCCCTCAGCCCCACTCCTGTACCAGTTTTACCCAGCTCTGGCTTCAAGAAGGAGGATCGCTTGTCTCTTCATCCTGCCCCAGAAATATTGGCCCAGCAGAACAGATAACCAGAGAAGAAAATCTTTGTATTAACCGAAGGATACAACTCAGAAGGAAAAGAACTAAGATGTTCTCATAGTAGATTGTTAGATAATGTACTAAATCCGGATGAATTATAACACATCTCTAATCTGTAATATGTTAGATATGGCATGAAATACCTGCAACATCTATTAAGAAATAACCAAAAAAATAAAGTGATATATAAAATTCAGAAGTTTATTTTTAATCAATTGTGAATGTTAATTTTTCCATTAGCTTATCTTAGTACCTGTTTATTAATTACACATGTAATATTTGCAAATATTTGTAAGTATTAAATGCTTGAAAAGTACTAAAATATTATATTTTTTCTAAAATATTTTAAAGTATTGAACTATTAGGACTTTTTACCAACTCACTCATAATTACCTTCTTCCCTCTTTCCAAGCCCTGGTACTTATTGTTTCCTTCTGTACTTACTTTTTTACTTAAAATGAATATATAACAGCTTGAAGACTCTCAGTTGGGAAAGTGTCTAGGATAGTCTAGAATTTTTTTGTACCATAATATATATATATATATATATATATATATATATTTTTTTTTTTTTTTTTTTTTTGTTTGTTTGTTTTTTCTTTCAGATTTCCTCCCATTCACAGACCCTTTTGCTTCCAGGGCAAACTACATCATGGAGTGAGGTACACAAGAGAGACCTGAGGGCTGTACTCTGGCACTCAGTTACCAAATCTGCCCCTAGATCAGGGTCTGTCTTCCCTAACATTTGTAATGGGGGGAAATTGTATCTTTGTGTAAATGCCATTTTTGTAGGCATGTTTTTGTTTGTGCATTTGTCTTATCTTCCTTGGGCATGTGCCCTGGGAGACAGAGGGTGGTTTCCCAGAAACTTGGCTTGAGAGGTCTCCATGGTCCCTGGAGACCCCCAAGTGATGTGGAGCCCTCACTAGTATGCACATTGCTCTCTTTAGCATTTGGATCAAACACTTGAATCCTGAGGGAAGGTTTTATTCACAGGAGGGCAACCACTCTTTTGAACTGACAGTCTAGAATCAGTGTCTGGGCCGAAAGTTCCCTCTGGAAGGATGGGCTCCCTTTAAAGACTGCTTTTGGGTCTGCAGAGGGACTCGTTCCCCTGCTTGTAGCTTTTGCTTAATCTCGTATCTGTGAATAAGGTGTCTAGGATTTAAAACACTGCAGACCAAAAAAAAAAAAAAAAGAGAGGGAGTGTGGGAAAGGAGGAGTGTGACAGATGAAACAATAACAAAATGTAGGTAGATGCTTAGGTGAGGGGGTGATTCATGATATTCTTTAGTTTTTTATATTTGAAAATGTCCTTTAAGGCAATACCCTTTTCCCTCCAGGAAATACTCCCCTCTTCTATCTCTCCCTGCCTCTGTCCCCTTTGCTCAATGTAAATTCATGTTGTCCCTCTTACTTCATCTCTGCAGTGTACAGAACATCCTGTTACAAAGGCATGAGAAGAGAACATCCTGTAGTGGCCACTCCTGCCCATCGTGGAGGGAGCAGAAACTGCAGAGCTGAGGTTTGTGGCTTTCAAGGCTTTTTTCAATGGATCCCATTTATGGGGTGTTTTAAGCAGAGCTGAGTATTTAGGATGTTTCTATCTGCCAATAAGAAAATGCTGACCATTTTGTTTGCTTCCTCTCCCTGACCTGTTGAGTGACACAGCCTATATATATATTTTATAGAAGCTATACCTAATCTTCACTGAATTTAGCTGGGACCAACCCATGGGCCTCAAGGAGAACAGTCAGTGATGGGGCCTGCGGGAGGTTCTGTACAGAAAGGCTGAGCCTGCCCCCAGACAGCTACCTGGACCAACCTGTCAGAAAGCTATAGGGATAACATCAGAGATAAACAGGGCAGCAGATCAGAGTCCGTCTCCATAATGGAGCTTCTCTGCTAGTCTGGATTCTCCGATTGCTGGGCATTGAAAAAAGACTGGAGAATGTTTATAAACAACTGGGATGACCTGAGAATTAGGAAGGAATGCTCCTTCCTTCTCCCCATGTTTCCTGAAGATGGGAAAAGCGCTCCTAGGATAATGCCATTAACTTTCAATATTGTTCTTTGTGGATGATTCATGTTCCTTTCTGCCTCTTTCCTGAGTCCTGAGTTGCTTTCTCAAGGCAAAGCCAGGGAACTTTGACGTGGAGTGCTTATTTATCAGGTGCTGTCCAAAGCAAAGGTGCAGTACTTTGGGGTTTCTCAGATAACCATCCCTTACCCGGGCCCCAGTCCTCTCTGAGACTTTTGCCCAGACTGCTGCTTCTGCACAGGTACCCTCCTTGTCCTTCCAGCCCAGGCCTGGCTGGGTTCACACTGGGGACTTAGGAAACCAGAATCACAGAGGAAAGTGTTGCTATCATGTAGGCCCAAGGGCCTTCTTTTTTTTTTTTTTTTTTAATTTTTTTTTTAATATTTATGGTAGTCAGAGGGGGGGGGGGCAGAGACACAGGCAGAGGGAGAAGCAGGCTCCATGCACCGGGAGCCTGATGTGGGATTCGATCCCGGGTCTCCAGGATCGCGCCTTGGGCCAAAGGCAGGCGCCAAACCGCTGCGCCACCCAGGGATCCCCCAAGGGCCTTCTCATTGCCCCTCCCCCATTGGTGTTTCCTAGTGCATCTCCAGGCCGCGACCTCCGATCTACTGACACAAAACAGGCTGGCTATTCCTCATCCCCTCCCTCTCTCTCTGAATCCCTCTTGCCCTTCCTGGTTGCATGAGTGCCCCCCTCCCCATATTCTAGGAGTCCTATGGCTTTGTCTCCTCTCGGAGAATGCAATCCGGAGACGGCCTGGCCAAGTAAGTTACAAGAGACAGGGACCCTGGGGTCTCTCCATTCCCCAAGGTGTAGCTGTTGCAGCTGTTACTGTGGCTGACAGCGACTTTCTCCCTGTAGGGCTCTGAGTGAAGGGTGAAGCTGGCTGCAGCCCACCCGAGAAAAAGCTGCAGAGCCTGCCCACAAGAGAAGGAACCTGGTGTCTGCCAGCCAGCTTCCCAGGCCTCCCGTTCCTCCCTCTGCCACCCCCTTTGCAGGCTTTCAGAAAACCGAGTAACACGCAGTTGGAGGAGGTGGACCCCGGAGTGGGAGAGGCACCTTTCCCGGCCAGCCTGGCCCCAGCCTGCATCCCGAGGGCGCCCCGGCCCAGACCTCGCCATGCTCGCGGGATCAGAGGCGGCGGCGGCAGGAAGGCCCTACATGTGCAGTGGGTGCGGCAAGAGCTTCCGCTACAGCTCGGTGTTGCTGCGCCACGAGCGCGCCCACGGCGGCGACGGCTGCTACCGCTGCCTCGACTGCGGCGAGCGCTGTGCCTCGGCGGCCGACCTGCGCGCCCACCGGCGCGCCCACGCAGGCCAGACACTCTACGTCTGCGGTGAGTGCGGCCAGAGCTTCCGCCACAGCGGCCGCCTCGACCTGCACCAGGGCGCGCACCGGCGGCGCAGCTCCCGCGCTTGCCGCGCCTGCGGCCGCCGCTTCCCACACCGCCCGGCTCTGCTGCTGCACCGGCGCCGCCGGCACCCCCCCGAGCGGCCGCGCCGCTGTCCCCTGTGCGCCCGCGCCTTCCGGCAGAGCGCGCTGCGGTCCCACCAGGCGCGGGCGCACCCGTGGGCCCTGCCCGCCGTGCCCGGCCCCCCGCCCCTCCGCGGCGCGCAGGGCCCACGGGCCTTCGGCAGCCACACGGAGCCACGGAGCCGCGGCCGCGCGGCCCCGAGCCCCAGCGAGTCCGCAGGGCCTCCGCCCGCGCCGGCCACGCACCAGTGCGGTGTGTGCGGGAAGAGCTTCGGCAAGAGCTCCACACTAGCGCGGCACCTGCACACGCACTCGGGGGAGAGGCCCTTCGCGTGCCCCGAGTGCGGAAAGGGCTTCCAGGAGAGCGCCACGCTGGTGCGCCACCAGCGGACGCACACTGGGGAGAAGCCGTTCGCGTGCGGGGACTGCGGGCGCCGCTTCAGCGAAAGCTCCACCCTGGTGCGCCACCAGCGCAGCCACCAGGGAGAGCGGCCGCACGCGTGCCCCACGTGCGGCAAGGGCTTTGGGCAGCGCTCCGACCTCGCGGTGCACCAGCGCATCCACACGGGCGAGAGGCCCTTCCCGTGTGCCGAGTGCGGCCGCCGCTTCAGCGACCGCTCCGACCTCACCAAGCACCGGCGCACGCACACGGGCGAGAGGCCCTACCGTTGTGAGCTGTGCGGCAGACGATTCACATGCGTGTCCAACCTCAACGTGCATCGGCGCAACCACGCCGGCCACAAGCCCCACAAGTGCCCCGAGTGCGGCAAGGCCTTCAGCGTGGGCTCCAAGCTGGCACTGCACCGCAAGACCCACCTGGGTGAGCGGCCGGCCGAGTGCGCCGAGTGTGGCAAGTGTTTCAGCCACAGCCGTTCGCTGTCCCAGCACCAGCGGGCCCACGCTCGGGCACAAGCCGCCGGCGCTGCCACCCAAGCCACCGCAGCAGCCGCAGTCCTCTTCGCCAGGCAGGCAGAGCAGGAAAAGCCTGGCCTCTGGTGTCCTAGTTGAGGGACACCTGCTGAGAAGCGTCTTGGGAGGCGGCTGGGCAGGGACTGAAGCACTGGCACAGCGATAGTGGGGCACCCGGCAGGCGGAGGTCCGCGCGAGGTCACCGTGGCTGCCCGCGGCCTTCCCACGCCCCCGCTGGTAACCCTGCCACAGTACCCCCGCTCTTTGCCTTGCCAGCTCTTCCTGCCCACATCCTTCCTGCTCCCCCCCCCCCCCCCCCCAGCTGTGGATGCAGGGAGCTTGGGAAGAGAGCCAGGGCCCGTAGAAGCCGGCTGCCGCCACTGTGCCCTCAGATGTTTCTTTCTTCTCTTCCCACCTGTGCTGGATCTTCTCTTGTCCCAGCCCCTTTTTCCAGCCTGGGCCTCCTCTCGCTCTTCTTCCTGGGGACTTTTGTCGTCCTACCTCTTCAGGTAGTGACCACAGATGTGGCTACAGCGACAGCCCACCCACCTTGTGGTCATCT
The DNA here is from genome assembly GCF_048164855.1 of Canis lupus baileyi. Taxonomy (NCBI): domain Eukaryota; kingdom Metazoa; phylum Chordata; class Mammalia; order Carnivora; family Canidae; genus Canis; species Canis lupus. The sequence goes on along the minus strand of NC_132852.1, from coordinate 48,731,560 downwards.
TGCCTCTTGGTTCTACTTGACAGTCTCTTTGCCGCTTTCTCCCTGGGCTCTGAGGGATGGGATTTGTAGGCAGATGATGGGATCGCTCATTTCAGTGAAAGATCTCATGCCAGAAGTATGCAGCCTGTGGGAGAAAGCCTACCTACCATGACAGTAGACAGGAGCCCTCAGCAAAGTACCCACCTGCCCCATGGGTCAGACATGATCACGGTGTCCAGATCAGAGTGCCTCTCCGGGCAATATTCTGCAGCTAGGGACATTAACTTTGGGACCTGAACTGAGACCCCATGGGGTCCATAAAGCAGAGTATTGCCAAGTGGAGCTTTCAGAGTGGGCTTTCCAAATCAAACTTGGAGCCATGGGGAACTGAGCTACATGGAGCCAACAGTGCAGAAAGTCTGAATTGACCAGCGATTTTTTTTTTTTTTTTTTTTTTTTGCTTATGGCTGGAGAAATAAAGATTGTTTGGGTTCCAGATGCCAAGATCCTCCTTTATCAAAGCTGAGGCCGCTGTCTTGGCACACTTAGGAGTGATCCTAAGGTATTCAAGGTAGCTCAGTGATCTTGCACGTACAGCCCCCTTGATTTTGCGTGTAAAGTCAAGACTACTCAGGCATACACATTTGGTTCTCCCAGATAACGCAGTGTACGAATATGGCTTAGGCTCACATACCTCCATTCCTGCTCACATACCTTCATTCCTCTCTAGTGTCCCAGCCTGCCCTGCTTGAGTGCAAGAATGGGTATGTATGATGATACCCCACAGAAAAGAACTGCAAAATGCCAAAGCAAATTGGGAAAGACAGCTGGCTCCTTGAGGTGGGGGCCTGCAGAGAGGAACAGGGCCCAACTGATGGTGTACTCAGGCATATTCTAGCAGCCTGCTTCTAAAGGAATCAGGATTCCTGCATTGCAGGTGCCAAAATACTCTGCCCACACGTGTCCATGTAAAATAAGGGTTTATTCTGTCCTTTAGGAAGACTAAAGTAGCCTGGCTGGTTTCTTTGCCCCCACCCTGCACTCCCTGGCACTTCTCTCCAGTCCCTGGGGTCTGGCTCCTCAGAGCCCAGGGATGCTCACTGCTGAGGGAGTACAGTCAGAGTCTGAGGAACCCGAAGGCCTGGACTTGTCACCAGACCTCAGGGTCACAGAGGCAGAGATGCTGGGACAGGGCTCCAGTGGGCCAGGTGACTCTTGTAGGGCTGGTAACAAGGCTGGATGGCTTTTGCTACAGTGAGCTGCAACGCTGTCCGGCTTCTCGAATCGCTTGCCACAGAACTCACAGGGGAAGCGCAGAGTGGCAGCAGTCTCTGCATGCTTGCGCCGGTGCCAGTTCAGGGAGGCCTTCTGGCGGCAGGTGAACCCGCAGATCTCACACCTGAGCCAGGGACAGTGGAGGGAAGGACAGGGCTTCAGCCCATCTTAACTTCCCCAAGGGTTCTTCCTGCCTTTAGCTTCCCAGTGTCTTGCTGGCACCCCTGGCAGCCCTACCTTCCCACCCATACTCCCCCACACTCACTGCAGGGGTTTCTCTCCAGTGTGGATGCGCCGGTGGATGACGAGGTTGCTGCTGGTGCGGAAAGACCGGGCACAGAACTCACAGATGTAGTCCCGGGTGTCTGCGGGTTCACAGGGGTCACCCCAGCATCCATCCCCAAGCCACGGCCCTTCCTCAACCCAGCCCACCTGCCAACCCTTACAGGACGACTGCCCCCAAGCAACCTGCTTATCCTCCCAGCCCAACAGCGCCCTGTGGCTGTCAGCTGCCATCCTGCTCCTTTTTCCCTACCAGCACTAAGCACCTGCCCTTTGCGCTTCTCCAGGAGCTCTCACAGGCCTGTGGTTTTTTCTCCCCAGGTCTCAGGGCAGGCTCCACAGGAATATCCCTGCTTCTTGTGACATCCTTTAGACCTCTGCCTCACCACCACTTGGATCCCCCACTGTCACACCACACGTGTCCACCTGCAGCCTTCTTCCCCGTTTCTCCAGCACACTCCACAAATCTCTGGCTCCAGGCCCTCTCCTCCCCCATTACTTGTGCTACTGTTTTGTTTTCTACATGTCCAGCACTCCACATTTCTGTTCCTGGTCTCCCATCCTTCTCAGCCACCATTCCCAGGTCACGTCCCATCACTGGACTTCCTGTGACTTCCCGCTGCCAGTCCAGCAGCCCACCACCCATCCCTGTGCCCCTCCACCCTCCTCACCCAGATCCCTTTCCAGGGCGTCTTTGTAGCCTGCCTTCACTCACACTATGAAATCACTGACCACTCTCTCCCTGGACAATTGGACCTGTTTGGTTAAAATCCCACTCAGGATTAACACAACTCTTGGCCCGCTCTAGGAATGCACAGGTGTGCTAAGGGGAGCAGAAACACAGCCCACCATCTGTTTGCCCAGCCCCCAGCCTCTCCTTTTCATCCCCAACGATATGCTTCTGCACTTTCTTGGTCGGTTCCCTCTCCCACTCTTAGAGGAGTCTTCTCTGTGCTAGCTCATTCAGCAGTGATCTCATTTTTCAAGTCAGCAAGAAGAGAGAAGCCAAGAGAATAACCATATCTTCCCCCAACCTGATCCATCAGTCAACCTCTGTGCCATGTATGTGAACACTCCTTGCTCTGCTGCATAACTCTGCTTCTCCCTGACCAGAGGTTCCCCATGCCACCTAGACATCAGTAAGCCTTTTCTCGGGGGGGGGGGGGGGGGGGTCATTCCCATCTTTGTACCCCCAAGCTCACAGCCTTCCAGCTAAGCTCCCATTTCTCTACCTGTCGTCATAACACCCCAGAGAGTGGCCCATCCTCACTATCTCTACTTCTTTAGCTCATTCCATTCTGGCTGTCCTCCCTTGTCTCCCGCCACCCTGTCATCTAGTCCAGCGGCCCATCCTCATTATACTCAGTCCTGTAGCACCGGCACTACCCCCCACCCCAGGAGCCGCAGAATGCTTCTCTACCTACACTCATGCCACGTGGGTACATTCCACCTGCAGCTCCAAATACCACGGCATGCTTGTGATGAACACAGTTTTTTCTTCCCCAACATCTCTGAACTCTAGATTCACATCTTCTGGAACGTGAATAAATAAAATGTCACCTTCCCAAAGCCTGCCTTTCCCTCACCTTCAGGAAATCACATCACCTCTGCCCAGTTGCCGAGGCTGGAATCCTTCAAGTCAGCCCAGATGCCCTCCTGCCCACCCACCTGTGGCCACTCTGTCCTCACAGCAGCCTCCAGCCACTTCTCACCAACTCAACTGTACCAGCACGTCAAGGCTATCACAGCACATTCCTACAGTCCCATTTGTCCACATGGCAGTCACTCTGCTCCCTGTAAAGGCAGTTCTGTCCCTGAGCTGCCCAGCTCATCTGGCCGGAAGTCAAGCCATGCTGATGGTAGTCGAAGAGGCCCCAACCGCCTATCTGATCTCTTTTCCTTCCTCTCCAACTTCCTGGCCTCCTCTCCATTCTTGGAACATGCCATGCAGATGCCAGGTGAAGGCCTTCCCAGTGCTGCCCACAGACATGGACAAGCCTCCAATCCTCCCTCCACTTCAGTCTTTGCTCAAAGCACCTTCCCTTTCTACAAGAGAGACTCCTCCCTCATGCTCTCCTCTCTTCTGAGCTTTCAGATCCCTTTGTTCCCCTGTTATCACTAGAGTGGGCATCCTAAGGATTGCCCTCTTCGTTCACTTTTGTATCTCAGCACCTAGAACAGTCTCAAGCAGGCAGGTGCTCAACACACAGAGAACGAGTGTGAGAGTGATTCTACAGAGGGGTATGATGGGACCTGCAGATAGGAGATGATGGGTCCCACAGGGGAGATGAAGGGACCCTCAGGGGAAGTGATGGGCCCCTCAGGGCGGGTGATGGGCCCCTCAGGAGGAGATGACGTGCCCCACAGGGGAGATGAAGGGACCCTTGGGAGAGGTGAAGGGTCCCTCGGGGATAGGTAATGGGACCCAAAGGGGAGGTGAAGGGATGCACAGGGGAGGTGACAGGACCCACAGGAGGGAAATGAGGAGGCATTTCCGCCACTCACCACTATGCAGTTTAACATGTTCCTTTAGGTGTTTCTTAAAGTTGAAGGACTTCCCACAGGCTGGCTCTGGGCAGGAAAAGGACTTTTGATGGATGTGCTGGTACTTCTTGTGGTGCTGGGAAATGAAACAGGTGGTCTCAGGGAGACCGCCAGACCTGGTCCAGCAGGCAGGCTTCTCTGTCCCAGCTCTACCAACAGTTCTAGCACCACCAGCTCACATCATCCTGGCCAGTCCTCCTCTGAATGCCAGCACCCATCCCATCCTGACACCACACTGTGCCCTCATCGTCTTCTGTCCTGGACTTGCATTATCTCACATTTTTGTCACAACTTTCCTTAGCAATGCCCAGCCCTTGAACCAAGTGCCATTCTGGTGACTGTCTTGGTTCCCTAACCATGGAGCTGCTGTCTACTGGGATGAGAACACAATCTGGGGAAGGTATGGCTATCCTCTTTAACATCGATGTACAGGGATGCCTGGGTGGCTCAGTGGTTGAGTGTCTGCCTTCGGCTCAGGTCGTGATTCTGGGGTTCTGGGATCAAGTTCCGCATGGAGCACCCCGCAGGGCACCTGCTCCCTCTCCTGTGTCTCTGCCTCTCTCATGAATAAACAAATAACCTTAAATAATAATAATAATAACAATAATAATAACAACAACATCAATAAAAAACAGTACTGCCCAGATTGCCTACTTTATCAATAGCTCATTGTGGGCATGTCTTATATGATGTTTTCCTAAATCTGCTTTGGAAACACACACATGGGCATGCTTTCAACCTGAAATACCTGTAGAGGTAATCTGTACTTAACTCCATGAGTATGTCTGGGAAATAATTCCCTGTCCAACCTAACTTTACATCCTGGCTCAGTAAACTGCATGGGCTTTCCCCTTTTCTATAGTCCCAGTTTCCTATAGTTAAGCCACTGCTCGAGGCTGCTTCAGTCTTCTTCATTAACAGGCTCTAATGTGTTTGACTAGCCTTGCTAAACTTCTCATCCCAGAGCTTTCCTGCCACTGGGCACCTGCCCATTCCCTCTCCCAAATCCCATCTACCCTCGTGTCACCATCCCTCTGGTCTGGACTCTCCCTCAACTGTAGGACATGGTTGGGGAGGGCTCTGGATAGGGTGGGGGCTGTAGGCCACCCCTCTATGTGCCTCAAATCTCGCTGGCAGTTAGGCTGCACCTACCAACCCCCAACACTAGAACCACCCACCCCAGCCAGCAGCGCCAAGTAGCTGAGTGTGGACTCAGCAGCCCCAGCACTACCACACACTAAGGAGCCTGGGCCATTACTTAGCCTTTGTGTGCCATTCTGCGGGAGGAACAGGATCAGCACCTACCTACTCCCTAGGGATCAAAAGACTTGACCCACAGCAAGTGCTTAGAACAGTTGCTAGCACTTCAAGAGCCTGAGGAATGCCATGGTTATCTGCCTTCCCCTTGAAGGCAGATGGCCTGGAGGACCCATGCAACCAGCAATGGTGGGCAGCAGCTATGTGCTTGAGGCTTGGTTTTCTGCTTTTACCTACCAGTTTCTGGTTGAGGGATTATTAACTGTAGGTAAGCTCTGCAGGTCCACCCTAACACTTCTCTTCCTATCTCCAAATCTACCCACACTCCAAGCTTCTTTGCTTCAGCTTCTCCTTCACCTCAGCATCTCCTTAAGCCGTCCTCATACACCTCTGAGATCACAAAGGACCCAATGTGTGTCCCTCATGTCCTCACATTCAGGTACTGCCGGTTGGAGAAGATCCTTCCACAGCCAGGAAAGTCACAAGGCAGCAGCTCTCTTTTGGCAGCTTTCCTGGGAAAGGACGATGGGAGAGCTTAAGGACTCCCACAGGCTCTCCTCAGCCCCCTCCTCTCAGTCCCGTCCCCAAAGACGCCCCCCTCCCCCCAGTCCTACCTAATTCTCTTGGGGCCAATCTGTGCCGTGTCCTCCTCCCAGGCCAAGGTCAGAGCAGACTGGGCCTGACTCTCAGGGCTATGGGCAGCAAAGAGGGAGCAAAGGGCCTCGAGGGAGGGCCACGTCCCAGGATGCCCCTGCCCTCTGTCTCAGCCATCAGGTTACCTGGCCAAGGGCTCAGTCTGCTGGGCTGCTTGAGGGGTCCCTCTGATGTCTGGCTGTACCCCAACTTCCGTAGGCAGAAGAGCTCCAGAACCCAATGATGATGTTGATGAGGACAGTACAGCAAGAGGATTGAGGGGAGCTTCTGGGGGTGGGGGTGTCTCTCCCTCCTTAAGTGCATGGGTGACAGGGGAAGGTAATAGTCTGGGGGCATCTGGATCACTGCTGAAAAGAGAAGAGAAGAGCATTATCTCCCTGGGCTCTCAGCTAGCCTTCAACCCAACACCCGCCCCTAAACTGCAAAGATCCCCAACTTGGAACCACCCTACCCTACCCTAGGATCTCTATTCACATCTGTTTTCAGCTTTCGTTCTCCTCTAGAGCCGAACTTCAACCCTGATTTTCCTGATTCAAAGCCTCCAGTTCTTTCCACCTTCCCCACCAAAAAGCCTTTCCCTCAAGTCTGCAAGGTTTGGGGTCCTTGGCCAGCTACTCCCTCCCTCCTGCTCACTTCAACATCCTCCCACAACCCCAACTTGCTCATCTGGGGAGGAGCTGTAGGTCCATGGGCTGGCATCACTGAGCATTTCCTCTTCATCCTCATCTTCCTCCTCCCCCTCTTCTCCTGGGGTTGGGAAGGTCTCCAGTAAGGGTCCTACTTCCCTGCTGGACCAAGGAAGGCAAGCCTCAGGCTCCCACTCCCTCGCCTGCACTGTTCACCCAAGTCTCTCCTTTCCCTTCCCCCCAAACCTCACCTGGGCAACCTGGCCTCCTGAGTCCTCTCATCGTGCTCAGATGCCAAACCTGTTGGTACAGGTAGGGTCAAAGGGGAAGGATCTCTGGGCTGGAGGAATGAGGACAGGTGTACTTTTAAGGTCTCCTGGGATTGAGGAGGGTACAGCAGGAAGGGGTGTTTTACTCTGGAGATGATACAATCACATGGTTCAAAAGGTAAAAGTATAAAAAGGTACGCTTGGAAAAGTCTCCTTACCAATACTACCCCCTCTTCACCTAGTTCTTCCCACAGAGAACCGGGTTTCCCTCATGCCCTTCCAGACGTATTTGATACATTCGTAAGTACATATATATATATTCTTCCTCCCCTGGTTTTTCCACCAATGGTAACACAACATACGTCTCATTCTGTATTTTGCTTTTTATACCTAAAAATATATTTGGGGATATATTTCCTTGTTTTTCCATTAAGAAAGGATAATTTTTAACAAAGGGGGTTCTAAGCTACAGAGATGGGAACCATTTTCCCTCCGTTTTCTTCACAGCTCTTCCTTTTTTTTTTTTTTTTTTTTAATTTTTATTTATTTATGATAGTCACACAGGGAGAGAGAGAGGCAGAGACACAGGCAGAGGGAGAAGCAGGCTCCATGCACCGGGAGCGGACGTGGGATTCAATCCTGGGTCTCCAGGATCGTGCCCTGGGCCAAAGGCAGGCGCCAGACCGCAGGCACCAGACCGCTGCACATTCACAGCTCTTCCTGCCCACCCCCCCACCCCCACCCCCCGGCCTACCTGCAGGTTCCTGACCATTCCTGGCCTCTGGGCACCAGCTTCTCCGGGCAGTATTTGGACAGGAAGCTGGCTTAGGCTCCTCTGGAGATGTGAGGCCTGAAGACGGGCCCCAGGAGAAGGTGTGGCCTGCAGAGCACTCCCACACAAGCCCCCCATCTTGGCCCCCGGGGCCTCGGAGCCCAGGCACCAGGCTGCATTCCCGGCTGTGGGCATGCGACAGGAGCACCAGATACTGCAGACCCTTGGGGGGCAAAGGCTCAGGACCTGAAGTGGTGAAGGCAACAGTCAGGGCGAGTTGGCAAGCCTCCTACTCTCACGCTGGGACCACACCCTCCCTGGGCAAAGCCAGTCCCTACCTTAGTTTATCATCCTTTAGAGCCCAGAACCCCCCAAGGTCCCTAGACATTGCTCTCTTCCACAGCCTGCTCCCATCAAACTACCTTGGGCTCCCCAACTCCCCACCTTTCCCCAACCGGCTCAGGGTCCCCTCTGATCCAGTTCCCTCCAGAGGGGGTTCCCTGTTGCCCCTCCGCCCTCCCTGGCTCCTGGCCCCGGACCTCTAGCTACTCCCTACCCACCTGCACAGAGCACACAGCGTGAAGAAGTGTACCTGCCAGGGGGAGGGGGAAGAGAGGCAGTTTAGGGAGGGATCCGGGCCAGCTGGCCTCAGCTCTCTGCACTCCCACACTTTGAAGGGACCAGACCCTAGGGCCCCTATTCGCTGGAAACCAACAGCGGGGGGACAGGACCCAGAGAGGCCCCAAGTCACACAGGCTGTTCTGCTGAAATGAGAAATCTGCGGGCGGTGACGAGCTGGCGGCCGGCACCGACCACGTAGGGGACTGGGCGTCGCACCCCGGGCGCCCTCCCGCGCAGCCCCGGCCCGGCCCGGCCCGGCCCGGCTCCTAACCGGTCCAACAGGAACTTCGCGAGCTGCGAGTGCAGGGAGAAGCCCAGCCGCTCCTTGAGGAGGCACCACTGCTCCATGTGGCCGCCCAGGCGAATGCGGCACTTGCTGCGGCGCGCGTCCAGCTGCCGCCGCTTCTCCTGCCGCCTGCGCGATGCGTCCACCGGGGAGGAAGCCATGGGCACCAGGACCTACGGGTGGAGGAGACACGCGCACGGGCGGCCTGACCCGGGGCGCCCTCAGGGCCCCCGGCGGTCGGATCGGCCGGCCCAGGTCCTCCCCGCAGCCGCCGCCGGGGCCGCACCGCCCGGCTTGCGTTACTGGGCGCGCAGAGCAGCGCTGTGCGGGGGGGGAGGGAAGCCAGCGGCCCGGCCCCGCGCCCTGGGGAGGCGCCAGGCTCCGGCCAAGTTTCAACGGGGGCTGGGCGACGGGGAGGTGACAGTTTCACCTTGAAGACGGCACAGGCCCCTCCAGCCCGGACTGCTGAGGGGGGGGGGGGTGTCTGGGGGGCGCTCTTCATGGCGGAGTGAATGTGGCCGGGGCGGGGGCGCTCCCACCCCGCGTCGGGCCGCCCCACTTAACGCCCACTGAGCGCAGGCCGGGCCCCCGGAGTGCCCGCCGCGGTCCACCCCCGCCGGGTCTTACCTGCGCGCCCCCACCCGCCCTCGGCCCGACTGCGCCTGCGCCTCCCCCTCCTCGGCGCAGGCCCGGAGAGTGGCGGGAGGATGAGGGCCCACCTCGCGCGCTCCGCCGCCGTTTCTCCTTTAAGAGGAAGCCGCCCCCTAGGCGTCCGCGGCTCCAACGCGGAACTGGGGCCGGGGCGGCCGGGAGGGGGACTGGGAGGGGACTGGCGGCGCCTGCGCAATGGCCGGCGAGCGCACCGCCTGCCGGGAGCTGTAGTTCCCGTAGGAATCGCCCGAGCGCCGCGGAGCTTCCGAGGGATGCAGGCCTGGCGTCCGCCGGGGGTGCCGCCGCCTGGTGCGCCTCCGCCTGGTGCGGAAACGTAGCGAGCCTGACCCTGCCCTGTGCGCTTCACCTGCAGTTTCTCCCTCTCCGTTGCCACCTACATGCGAACACCTGCAGCATCAGCCGCCCTAACCACCTAGACCCCTGTCTAGGCCTCAAAGGCACATCTGGCCACGGCCCACTCCCTCTGAGGCATCGAGAGTCCTCTGAAAAGTTGCCTGGCTTCGCTGCGGACTCAGTCACTTCCCAGTTCCTCTTGGGATGCCTCCCGCGGAGATTTCCTCTCCATCAAGCCGCTGGAACAGCGCTTCTCCGCCTTCAGAGCATCTGACCCTGCGGGATCTTCCCCTCTGCCCTCCTCTATCCCAAACCCCAGTGCTGCTGTGTCTGCATTCTTTCCGGTTTTCTTCCTGCGTCGTTGGCTCCCCCTTTCCTTTGTTGGATCCTCCACCACTGTACCACCCAAATACAGTGTCCTCCTGAATTAGAACTAGACCAAATATCCTCTCTTCTGTTCTTGAGTGAGCTAACCGTCCCAGGGATTTATTTTTTTTTTTCTTCCAAGTTTTTTATATAACTTGCAGTTAGTTAACATACAAAGTAATATTAATTTTAGGTGTAAGATTTGGTGATTCCTCACTTACATACAACGCCCAGTGCTCATCACAACCTGTGCCCTGCTCCATACCCATCACCCATTTAACCCATCCCCCACCCCACTGCCCTTCAGCAGCCCTCATTTGTTCTCTGTAGTTAAGAGTTAGTTTGGGGGGTGGGGGGCACCTGGGTGGTTTAGTTAGGCATCAACCTTGGCTCAGGTCATGATCTCCTAGTACTGGAATCAAGCCACTGCCCCCACCCCAGGCAAGGAGCCTGCTTCTCTCTTTGTCCTCACGCCAATCGTGCCCTCTCTCTCTCTCTCTCATTAATTAATTAATTAATTAATTAATTTTTAAAAAGAGTCTGCTTTCCCTCACTCCTTTTTTTCCCTCCCTACTTGTTAGGTTTCTTAAAGTCCACATATGAGTGAAATCATGTGGTATTTGTCTTTCTCTGACTGACTCAGTTCACTTGGCATAATATACTCTAGCTTCATCCGTGTTATTTGAAATGGCAAGTTTCATTCTTTTAGATAATATCATATATGTGTATATAACATATACATATATGACACATCTTTACCCATTCCTTAGTTGATGAACATATGAACATTTGGGCTCTTTCCAAAATTTGGCTATTGTGAACATTTCTGGTATAAACATTGGAGTACATGTACCCCTTCAAATCACTGTTTTTGTATCTTTTGAGTAAATACCCAGGAGTGCAATTGCTAGGGCATACGGTATTACTTTTTTCTTTTTTCTTTTTTTTTTTTTTTTTGGTATTACTATTTTCACTTTTTGAGGATCCTCCATACTGTTTTCCAGAGTGGCCGCACAAGTTTAAATTCCCATCAACAGTGAAAGAAGGTTTCCCTTTCTCCACCTCCTCATCAATGTTTGTTGTTTCCTGAGTTGTTAATTTTAGCCATTATGACTGGGTGAGGTGGTATCGCATCATTTTGATTTGTATTTCCCTGATGATGAGTGATGTTGATCGTTGAGCATCTTTTCAATGTTAGCCACCTGGATGTCTTTTTTTGGGGGGAGGGGGAGTCTATTCATGTCTTCTGCCAATTACTTAACTGGATTATTTGTTTTTTGGGTATTGAGTTTAGTAAGTTCTTCATGTAATTTTGACAGTAACTCTTTGTCAGATATGTCATTTTCAAATATCTTCTCCCATTCCATAGGCTGCCTTTTAGTTTTGTTGACTGTTTCCTTTGCAGAAGCTTCTTTTTTTTTTTTTTTTTTTAATTTTATTTATTTATGATAGGCACACAGTGAGAGAGAGAGAGGCAGAGACACAGGCAGAGGGAGAAGCAGGCTCCATGCACCGGGAGCCCGACGTGGGATTCGATCCCGGGTCTCCAGGATCGCGCCCTGGGCCAAAGGCAGGCGCTAAACCGCTGCGCCACCCAGGGATCCCTTGCAGAAGCTTCTTATCTTGTTAGTTTCAATAGTTCATTTTTACTTTTGTTTCTCTTGCCTCTGGAGAGGTCTATACTAAGAAGTTGCTACTGCGTAGGTCAAGGAGGTTGGTCCCTGTGTTCTCTAGAATTCTGAGAGTTTCCTGTCCCACATTTAGATCTTCCATCCATTTTGAGCTTATTTTTGTGTACGGTGTAAGAAATGTCCAGCTTCACTCATTCTTTTCCCAGCAACATTTGTTGAAGAGACTGTCATTTTTCCATCAGATATTCTTCCCTGCTTTGTCAAAGATTAGTTGATCATATAGTTGTGGGTCCATTTCTGGATTTTCTATTCGGTCTCATTGATCTATGTGTCTGCTTCACAGTCAGTACCATACTATATTTTGTAATTTTTATTTATTTATGATAGTCACAGAGAGAGAGAGAGAGAGAGAGAGAGGCAGAGACACAGGCAGAGGGAGAAGCAGGCTCCACGCACCAACAGCCCAACGTGGGATTCGATCCCGGGTCTCCAGGATCGCGCCCTGGGCCAAAGGCAGGCGCTAAACCGCTGCGCCACCCAGGGATCCCAGTACCGTACTATCTTGATGACTACAGCTTTGTAACACAACTTCAAGTCTGGAATTGTCATGCATCCAGCTTTACTTTCCTTTTTGAGGTTCCTTTGTTATTCGGGATCTTTTGTGGTCCAAACAAATGCTAGGATTGTTTGTTCTAGCTCTGCTGAAAAATGCTATTTTGATAAGGATTGCATTAAATGTGTAGATTGTTTTGCTTAGTATAGACATTTTAGCAATATTTGTTCTTTCATGAGTGTTCTATAGTTTTCAGCGTACAGATCTTTAACCTCTTTGGTTAGGTTTATTCCTAGGTATCTTATGATTTTTGGTGCAATTGTAAATAGGATCAATTCCTTCATTTGTCTTTCTGCTGCTTGATTATTGGTTTATAGAAATGTAACAGATTTCTGAACATTGATTTTATATCCTGAGACTTGGTTAAATACATGTATCACATCTAGCAAGTTTTTGATGGAGTCTTTCAGGTTTTCTGCAGAGAGCATCATGTCATTTGCAAATAGTGACAGTTTGATTTCTTCCTGGCTTATTTGGTTGCCTTGTATCTCTCTTTGTTGTCTGATTGCTGAGGCTAAGACTTCCAGGACTATGTTAAATAACAATGAGGAGAGTGGACATCCCTGTTTTGTTCCTGACCTTAAGGGAGAAGCTCTCAGTTTTCCCCATTGAGGACAATATTAGCTGTGGGTCTTTCATATATGGCCTTTATAATGTTGAGGTATGTTCCTTCTGTCCCTACTCTGATGAAGGTTTTTTTTTTTTTTTTTGATGAAGGTTTTTATCAAGAATGAATGCTGTATTTTCTGAAGTGTTTTTTCTGCATCTATTGTGGGAATCATTTTTTTAAAAAGATTTTATTTATTTATTTATTTATTTATTTATTTATTTATTTATTTGAGAGAGAGAGAGCATGAAGGGAAAGGAAGAAGCTAGCTCCCTGCCAAGCAGGGAGCCAGACACATGGCTCTCTCCCAGGACCCTGAGATCATGACCTGAGCTGAAAGCAGATGCTTAACCAACTGAGCCATCCAGGCACCCTGAAGATCATATGATTCTTATCCTTTCTTTTATTAATGTGGTTTATTGCATTGATTGATTTGTGAATATTGAATCACCCTTTCAGACCAGGAATAAATCCCACTTGATCGTGGTGAATAATACTTTTAATGTACTGTTGCTTTTGATTTGCTAGTAGCTTGTTGAGAATTTTTGCATGATGTTCATCAGCGATATTGGCCTGTAATTCTCCTTTTTAGGGGAGTTTTTGTCTGGTTTTGGAATCAAGGTAATACTGGCCTTGAAGAATGAGTTTGGAAGCTTTCCTTCCTCTTCCTATTTCTTAGGACAGTTTGAGAAGAACAGTCATCTTTAAATGTCTTGTAGAATTCCTCTGAGAAGACACCTGTCCTGGGAATTTTGTTCGTTGGGAGATTTTTGATTACTGATTCAATTTCTTTGTTGATTGTGGGTCTGTTCAAATATTCTATTTCCTACTGTTTCAGTTTTGGTAGAATATATGTTTCTAAGAATGTATCCATTTCTTCCAGGTTGCCAAAAATGTTGGTATATAATTGCTCATAATAGTCTCTGATAATTATTTATATTTCTGTGGTGTTGGTTGTGATATCTCCTCCTTTTTCATTTGTGATTTCAGGTATTTGGATCCCTTCTCTTTTCTCTTCTATACACTGATTCACTCCTCTGCTTCCTCCATCCTGTTGTCATAGAATGCAGTCAGTTTTGCATCTTGGTTATAGTTTTTTTTGTTTTTTTGTTTTTGTTTTTGTTTTTTTTTGGCCTGACTGGGTTTTAGTTCCTGTATCTTCACAGTGAGGGATTCTCTGGTGTCTTCTCTACTTTTCTTAAGCCCGTAATATCTTTATGATTATTATTTTAAATTCTGATTCAGGCATATTACTTGTTTTGATTAGATTCCTGGCTATGACCTCTTTCTGTTCTTTCTTTTGTCATGAATTCCTCTGTCTTGTCATTTTGCTAAGGTGTTGTGTGTGTGTGTGTGTGTGTGTGTGTGTGTGTGTGTGTGTTAGAAAGGCCTGTTATATTCCCACTGCTGAGAGTAATGACTATATTAAAAGGAAGTCCTATACTGCCTTAGGTCTGGTGCTTCAGGAGGTGTTTCAGAATGTGCACTCTGCTGTCGTGTTTTGGCTGCTCTTTCTCTCAGGGTTGTCCTCTGCAGAGTTTCTCCTGCAGTAGGGAGTGTTTGGATCTTCTGTGTGGCAAGATTTAACTAGGTGTGTTTTGGTTGGCTTGTTAAAAGATGCTAGATCCTATTTCCCCTAGAGCTGAAGCTTTGCAGCACTCTATGAACAGTAGATTTAGTGCATGTGAGGGGTTTGTGCTGGTCTTCTCGGGGAGGGACCCTGCTGTACTAATTCTCAGGCACACTTGCCCACATAAAGATGCTCCTGCAGGGCACACAGTGTCAGCATGCGGTTTAAGTGGCTGCAGTCTCCACTGGAGGCGCTGTGTGGTTCACTGAAGTCTGTCAAGTGCTAATGGGGGGTGGGGTGGGGAGTGGGAGGAATGGTATTGCTCTACTCTTTTTCCCCAAAGCAGAGAATTCTCACCCACCGCCCACCACTCTTAAGTGAGCCCTCACAGTAGAGTGAAGAATCTCCCTTCCTGTGTCCCTAGTTTCCATCATATCCCTGCCATCACCCTATCCGTGTCCAAGCTGTCTGCCTGCCAAGCAGCACAGTTCTCCTGTGTTTTATCTTAGGTGCGTGGTTAGGTGTCAAAAGTCCAAATGTGAGGGACCCAGTGTGTTATGCACCTACACTGATCTTCTGGAAGAGGGTCTCACCATGCTGTAGCTAGTGCTAATTTGTCCCAGAAAAGCGGTCCCATGATCATGCAGCACTTCAGAGTTTATGGTAAAGCACATCAAAAGCTGACACCAAGATTTGCCACCCTCAGCAGGTGTCTCTGTTCCTATGCTAAAGAATAGGGAAGTACATTGGTGATGGCCATCTATTTTGTCCCTGAAGAGGCCATGCCACTCTTCCCAAATGCACTCCAAGAAGGAGAACTGTTTCTTTGCATCAACCCAGGGGATGCTCAGACCATGCCATCTGCACCTGGGCCTCTGTCTTCCTTGCCCACAGAAGGACCACTAAGCCCATCAGCAAGGACTCCGGTGATGGTGCAGACTTTTAAAACTTCAGACTTTAACCTATGCTGTTGATAACAACTTTTGGTAGTCCTTTCCCAGTGAATGGTTTTGGGGGAGAGTTTTTCTTGAGCAAATCCCCTGCACAAGCTGCTCTCTTTCTTTCCCTCTCACTCCTCTCGTTGTGATCAGGGCTCCCTCCCCTCCACATCATTCCAGGGGAATTGTTAAGACAAATAGGTTATGCTTTAAGGTTAACATGGTAGAGAAGTAGGGGACCCTAAGTTCATCTGGTCCTTGGAATTCAGCTAGATAGTTATCAAATCATTCTGAACACCTGCAAAACCAATTGGAGATCTGAGAAAAGAAATGCTACAACTCTACAAGTAGAAAAGCAACCACTTCTTGGGAGTTTGAAGGTGCAGAGATGTGAATCAGGAGCCATATATCAGAGGATCTGGGGAGGGGAGGGACCCAGCCTAAGGAGGCTACCACCAAGTATTATAAGCAGTGGAACATGAAATCCGAACTTTTAGATGTCTGCAATGGTGGGGGATGTCCCAGGCTTAAAGGTGCTCAGGTGGCAATGTGGGGCAGGAATCCCAGGTGTGGCAGCATGATCTCAGGGTCCCTGGGGTCACAGGAAGAACAGGAGAGCCTGAATATGGCAAAGCTCCCAGGCATCAGAGTGGGGAAGCCAGCTGAAAATAGCAAGTCTAGGCCCCAGTGTGACCTCAGCCGCAGCACCTTCTTGCTAGACACATCTCCAAAGGCAAGGAAGACAAAACCAAAAATAAACTACTGTGACTTTGTCAAGATAAAAAGCACTTGCAGAGCAAAGGAAATGGTCAACAAAACAAAAAGGCAACCTATTGAATGAGAGAAGATGTTTGCAAATGACAGATCACATTTGCAAATGATCTATCTGATAAAGGATTGGTATGGAAATCTACGAAGGACTTATTCAAACTCAACACCCAAATAACCAAGAATCCAATTGCAAAATGGGCAGAAGCCATGTTAGGACATTTTTTTCCAAAGAAGACACGCAAATGGCCACCAAAAACATGAGAAAATGGTCAACATAAATCATCGTCAGGGAAATACAAATCAAACCCACAGATATCCCCTCATGCCAGTCAGAATGACTAAAATTAACAATACAGGAAACAACAGATGGTATCAAGGATGTGGAGAATGAGGCTCTTATGATCTTGGTGGGAATACAAACTGGTGTAGCCACTCTGAAACACAGTATGGGTTTTCCTCAAAAAATGAAAAATAGAGCTACTCTACAACCTAGCAACTGCACTACTAGGAATTTATCCAAAGGATACAAACATCATGATTCAAATGTGCACATGCACCCCAAGGTTTATAGCAGCAATGTCCATAAGAGCTAAAATATGGAAAGAGCCCAGATGTTCCCTGATAGATAAATGTATAAAGAATAGGTGAGACATATATATAATGGACTATTACTCTCCCATTAAAAAGAATGAAATCTTACAATTTGCAACAATGTGGATGAAATCAGAAGGTATTATGCTAACTGAAATAAGTCAGTAAGAAAAAGACAAATACCGGGATCCCTGGGTGGCGCAGCGGTTTGGCACCTGCCTTTGGCCCGAGGCGCGATCCTGGAGACCCGGGATCGAATCCCACATCGGGCTCCCGGTGCATGGAGCCTGCTTCTCCCTCTGCCTGTGTCTCTGCCTCTCTCTCTCTCTCTCTCTCTCTGTGACTATCATAAATAAATAAAAATTAAAAAAAAAAAAAGACAAATACCATATGATTTCACTCATATGTGGAACTTAAGAAACAAAACAGATGAACATAGGGGAAGGGAAGGAAAACAAAAATAAGATGAAAATTGAGAAGGGGGCAAACCATAAGAGAGGTTGAACTCTAGGAAACAAACTGAGGGTTGCTGGAGGGAAAGTGGGGGTGGTAAATGATTGGGTGATGGGCATTAAGGAAGGCACTTGATGTTATGAACATTTGGTGTTATGTACAACTGATGAATCACTAAATTCTACCTGTGAAACTATTAAAAAAATAGACAGTCACTATTATAGGTCACTATTTAGTTTTCACTGGAGACTAAGATTTCTAAGATTTAAAAGTCTGCCAATGTAATTGAGACTTCTGGAAAATGATAAACCAAGAGATATGTCAAAAACATATAGAGAATGAAAATCCATTTTTCCTTACGGAAAAAAATAATTTTGTCCTGAAATGTGACTAGTTATTTAGTGAGGAAAACTTAGGATAAAATCTAAATGAAAGAAAAACTTATAAAAGATTTATAAAGGGGCATTTTTGAAAAAGAATTTTATATCCAGTCAGGACTAAGATTGTAATAAGTGAGTTTTAAAAGTACGATGGTATAAAATTAAAATTTGCCTTTTTGCTCTGTAAAAAACTAAGTCTTCTTGGATTATAGGTGTGCTTTTGATAAAAAATTATAAACAATTTTTTCCAATATGCCCAGAAATACAAGGTTTATGTATTTGTTTTTATCAGGTTCTTAATTAAGAAAACGAAAACTTCTCAATATTCATGGAGCTAAGTTTTCCTAACAACTATACAACTTTCAATAGAATCTCTTATGGCCACTTTGGTTAAACAAATAATTAAGATGCTTTTAGGTTCTTATTTTAATTCCAATTAGTAAAAAAAAAAAAAAAGAAAAAAAATAATTCCAATTAGTTAGCATACAGTATTATAGAAGTTTCAGGTGTACAGCAAAGTAATTCAACATTTCCACATCACCCTGTGCTCATCACCAAAAGTGCATTCTTTAATTCCCATCACGTATTTTACCAATTCCCCACCCCTCCCCTCTGGTAACCATCAGTTTGTTCTCTGTATTTGAGAATCTATTCTTCTTTTGTCCTCCTCTCTCTTATTTTTTTCCATTTGCTTGTTTGGTTTCTTATATCCCACATATAAGTATAATCATATGAAATTTGTCATTCTCTTTACTTAGCATTGTAATCTCTAGCTCCATCCACATCATTGCAAATTGCAAGATCTTATTCTTTTTATGGATGAGTAATATTCCATTGTGTGTGTGTGTATATATATATATATACATATATATATACTATATATTCTTTTTAAAAATATTTTATTTATTTATTATGAGAGACACAGAGAGAGAGAGAGGCAGAGACACAGGCAGAGGGAGAAGCAGGGTCCCTGCAGGGAACCCAATGTGGGACTCGATCTCGGAACCCCAGGATCACCCCCCGCCCCCAGCCAAAGGCAGACGTTCAACTGCTAAGGCACCCAGGCGTCCCTATGCTATATATTCTTTATCCATTCATTTATCGATGGACACTTGGGCTGCTCCCATAGCTTGACTATTGTAAACAATGCTGCTATAAGCATAAGGGTGCATATATCACCTTGAATCAGTGGTGTTTTTTACTCTTTGGGTAAATAGTAGTCAATTGCTGGATCTTAGGTATTTCTATTTTTAAGTTTTTGAGAAATCTCCATACTGTTTTCGACAATGGCTGCACCGTTAGCATCACCATCAATCCTGCACGAGGCTTCCTTTTTTTCCATATCCCTTCCAATACTATTGTTTCTTGTGTTGCTAATTTTAGCCCTTTTGATAGATGTAAAGTGATAACTCATTGTAGCTTTGATTTGCATCATCCTGGTGATAAGTGATGATGATCATTTTTTCATGTGTCTATTGTTCAACCGGGTGTCTCCTTTGGAGAAATGTCTGTTCATGTCTTCTGCCTATTTTTGAATTGGCTTGTTTGTTGAGTGTTGAGTTTTGTAAGTTCTTTATACGTTTTGGATATCAGACCTTTATTGGATATGTCCTTTGAAAATATCTTTTCCCATTCTGTAGATTGCCTGTTAGTTTTGTTGAGGTTTCCTTCATTGTGCAGATAATTTTTTATCTTGATGGAGTCCCAATAGTTTATTTTTGCTTTTGTTTCCCTTTCCTTCAGGAGATATATCTAGAAAGAAGTTGCTACAGCTAACGACCGAAAGGTTACTCCCTGGGCTCTCTTCTAGGATTTTGATGGTTTTAGGTCTCACTTTTAGGTTTTTAATCCATTTCTAATTTATTTTTGTGTATGCTGTAAGAAAGAGACCCAGTTTCATTCTTCTGCATGTGGCTGTCCAATTTTCCCACCACCATTTAGAAAAGAGACTATCTTTTCCCTGTTGGATATTCTTGCCTGCTTTATGAAATATTAATTATCCACATAGTTGTGTGTTTATTCTGAGTTTTCTATCCTATTCTATTGATCCATGTGTCTACTTTTGTGCCAGTACCATACTATATTGATGAATATAGCTTTACAATACAGCTTGAAGTCTGGAATTGTGATACCTCCAGCTTGACTTTCTTTTTCGAAGATGGCTTTGGCTCTTTAGAGTCTTTAGGACTCTTAAGAGTCCTAAAGTTTGGTTCCACGCAAACTTTAGGATTGTTTGTTGTAGCTCTGTGAAAAAAACTAGTGGTATTTTGGTAGAGGTTTCATGAAATACATACACTAATTTGAGTAGTTTAGACATTTTAACAATATTTGTTCTTCCGACCCATGAGCATGGAATGTTTTTTCACTTCTTCGTATCATCTTTGATGACTTTTGTTGGGAGTTTTTGATCACTGACTCAATTTCTTTGCTGGTTAATCAGTCTGTCTAAATTTTCTATTTCTTCACGTTTCAGTGTGGGTAGTATATATGTTCCTAGGAATTTACCTATTTGTTCTACATTGTCCAAATTGTTGGCATATGGATGTTCAAATTTTTTTTTTTTAGTTTCTCTATCATTTATTTGTGCCCCAATATTTATTATTTCCTTCCTTTTGCTGGTTTTAGGTTTTGTTTGTTGTTCTTTTTCTAGCTCCTTTAAGTGTAAGGTTAGGTTATTTGAGGTGTTTCTTGCTTATTAAGGTAAGCCTGTATTGCTATAAACTTCCTTCTTAGAACCTCTTTTGCTGCATCTCAAAGGGTTTGAGCATTGTATTTTTATTTTCATTTGTTTCCATGTACTTTTTTTCTTCTTTGATATCCTAATTGACCCATTCATTGTTTAGTAGCATCTAGTTTAACTTCCATATATTTGTAGTCTTTCCAAATTTTTTCTTTTTTAAAAGATTTTATTTATTCATGACACACACACACACACACACACACACAGAGGCAGAGACATAGGCAGAGGGAGAAGCAGGCTTCTTGCAGGGAGCCCAATGCAGGACTTGATCCCGGACCCCCAGATCATACCCTGAGCTGGCAGATGCTCAACTGCTGAGTCACCCAGGCATCCCAGCCCCCTCTGGTTTTTAAAGCCAAAATGTTATGGGGATTAGTCTTCCCCATGTGAGCTTCCTGGGGTGAAAGCCCATTTCTCTGCCCTCTCCATGTGTGCAGCTCCTCCCTCCTGGGGACAGTCTCCCTCCACTTTTCTGACCTTCGTAACCTTCGTATCAGATGCAGCTTCTCTATATTTAGTGGTGGAGTTTGTTCTATCAGTCTTTGGATCACTTCCAGGTTTAGTGAGTTGGATGTGGATGATATCTAGCTGTGAACGTGGGATTGGGTGAGCTCAGGGTCCTCTTACTCTGCCATCTTCCCAAGCCCCCGATTTGTAACTCTTTGTGTTAAAACATGTACAGCTCTGCTCCTAATATTTTCCCCCAGGGCTCTCTCTTCTTTGTGAAGACCGCACACCCTGAGCAGCTGTCCTAACTTGGGCTCAAATAAGCCTCTTCCTTTCTTTTTTTTCTTAATTAGAAATTCCACAAAATTTGTTCATTTTGTGTTGACAACATCAAAAATGCTGTTGGCCTTCAAAATGTATCCAGAAGGGCAGCCCTGGTGGCGCAGCGGTTTAGCACTGCTGGCAGCCCTGGGGTGTGATCCTTGAGACCCAGGATTGAGTCCCACATTGGGTTCCCTGCATGGGGCCTGCTTCTCCCTCTGCCTGTGTCTCTGCCTCTCTCTCTCTCTCTCTCTCTCTCTCTCTCTGTCTCTATGAATAAATAAATAAAATCTTAAGAAAAACAAAACAAAACAAAACAAACAAAATGTATCCAGAAGTCCACTCTCCTGTCACTGCTTGGCTCGCTGCCGCACTGTTTAGTCACGGAGCCCTGTAGTGGCCTCTCAGTTGCTCTCTCTGCTTCACATTTGCTTGCACCCAAATGTCTATTCCCTATGCAGTAGCCAAGGCATCATCAGAAAGCAGGCCATACCTTACCGCAGCTTGGCTCAAAACTGTCCTCTTTGCTCAATGAAGTCATTCTACAGGTGGCACCAGTCCCTCTCACCCAGTTCCAGCTGTACTTTTGTGTCTCCTTTGTTGGCCTTTCTATTTGTTCTTCCATTTCCCGGAAGCCCTCTGGCCCCAGATACTTCATCTGGTTGCTCCTTGACTGTCTTCAAATTTCTGTTCAAAAGGCACATCCTGAGAGGCCTTCCTCATCACCTGCATCTCTCTCTACCTTTCTTTCTCTGCTTTAGTTTTTTGTCATATATTTATCACTCCCATATTTATCTTGTTTATTCTAGGTCTTTCTCTACTGGAATGTAAGCTTCTCTGCTGCATGCAGGTGCCCAGGTAGAGCAGGGCTTTCTCTGGCCATGGCAGTGGGAATGAAGGCAGATTGAACATGTTAAGGAAAGGCGGTTAGCTCCCTGGGGCACATGGGAGACTGCGAAGTGGGGTCAAGCTGGCCTAAAGGTCATGAAGGCCAAGCGGCCACCACAGAAGTTGGATAGTATCATAAGCATTATTGAAAACACCATTCCCTGTGTCCTCACACTCATGTCTTCCCTTCAGTCAGTCTTATCAGTGTGATAAGAAATGATTCTCCAAAACTTGTAAATAGACAACATAGATAACTACTGATAAACACTCTCCCTGACTTAACTTACTTAGGCTCCTCTCATTAAAGCCCGACCCCCTGAACTCAGGAAATTTCTAGTAGGAGCTTTTGTTGAAGTGCCAATCTTCCTTTTAGAAACTAAACCACTAGAAGCTTCTATCTAGCTGTCAGTCTTAGCTTCAGAGACAAGGTAACAAACTACAGGAACAGAGAAAGAAACATTTGAGGGAGAGCCTGCCCAGATGAATCAGAAAGTACCGGAGGAGGGACCAACAATCTCTTCAGCCTCATTATAAAGTTAAAATTCCCTTCTGCATATTCATCCCAACCCTAAAGGAGCCTGTGTTCCCTGGTTTCCCGAGACACAGCTTTGGAAATTATTCCCTGTGATCTCCTTATCTGTACAAGTAAAGATGGCCTCGTAAGGCAACTTCACCTGCTGTAATCTCTATCTGTAACTAACTGGGGGGGCAGGCCCACTTTGGTTCAGTAACACTTCGAGCCCTTTTTTCAGGCAGGCCTTGACCTTGGGCTTCCATGTCTATTCTAGCAGAGTCTAATTATTTTTTAAGGTAAAGTGGAGAGGACGCCTGAATGGTGCAGTGCCTTTGGCTCAGGTCATGATCCCAGAGTCCTGAGATGGAACCCTGCATTGGGCTCCCTGCTCAGCAGAGAGTCTGCTTCTCCCTTTGCCCTTCCCCCTGCTCGTGATCTCTCTCCCTCAAATAAATAAAATCTTTAAAAAAATAAAAATAAAGGTAAAGTGGGTATTTTATTTATTTGTACTTAAACCTATAAACCAACCAGTCAACTGGTATTATTATCATGATGCATTGAAATATAAAGCCTCTTTCTACAAAGACTAGAATAATGAACAAATTAGGAGGGTTTTTTGTTTTGTTTTGTTTTTGTTTTTGTTTTCAAATTAGGAGTTGTAGTAAAAACAGCACTGGAACAACTGAGGTCATCAACAAGTAAAACCTCTCAATCTCAGAAAACAAGGATAATCCATCATACATCTCTGTGCTTTTACTTCCTATTCTATTTTTTATTCAAGTTAATTAACATATAGTGAGTATTGGTTTCAGGAGTGGAATTTAGTGATTCATCACTTATACTTCCTATTCTTGAAGTTAGATTCTAGAACCCAAAGATATTCAAGCTAGTATCCTATCTAGTTATCTACAACCAGAAACATCTTTTATCATGTTGTGCACAGTAGCTGATCTACTGAAACCTCTCTGATTAGACTCTAAGCAAGCCCCAACCCCCCCCACCCCTCCGCAGTGGACACAATGAGCATAAAGGGAAACGGAACATCAAGGCAGAGATCCAGGACCTAAAAGACAAATCTTCAGAGAAGTAACACAGCACCAATTGAGACTGATTCATAGATTCATTGTCACACATCTTCAGGCTATATAGTCACAGAGTACTTTGAGAAAGATCCACCATCTGCTGTGTACTAGAATACTTGACAGTTTGCTCTCTTACGGCTTTCCCCAGCAGCTTTCTAAGATGGACTCCACATGGCTGACAAAATCTTGCTGGAACTGGATCTGGGGCAGCAGGGATTCTTCTCCACAGTTGGTTGTTCCAGGCTTGGGAGCACCAGATCTGACTATTCCAGGAACAGTTGCTCCAGGACTGGCTTTTCCAGGTCTGGTTGCTCCCACCTGGGTTATTACAGGCCTGGTTGCTCCATACTGGAAGGTTTCCAGAAGTCTGCATCAGGAATCCCCGGTGATAGGAGTAGAAGCCTGGGTGTTCTGTAGTCGCTGAGCTATTACGAGACACACCGTTCTATCCTGCGACTCTTACGTTGTTGTTTTTCTGCTACCACCGTCATTTCATCCTCTGGTTCTGGAACCAGGTCTTCACCTGCTTATAGCTAAGGTTCAGGAGGCTAGAAAGTTCTCCCATCTGCTGGAAACTGAGGTATTTCTGTCTCTGAAATCTGTCATTGAGTACATATAGCTGGGTCTGAGAGAACATCTTCTCTTTCTTGCCTTGGGCCATAACTTCCTTCTTCACTGTGCTCTCTACAGAAGTGGGTAGTGATTCACTAGTTTTACTAGAAAGAATCAGGGCTGGCCTGAATAAGCAAATCCATGGAGGAAGGAAAAGGAGAGATGGTCTCCATGTGAGGTTCTCAGCAGCTGATATTTGCAAGGGTGCATAATTTTCTTTAGAACCATAAATCTCAGGCATTGAAGAGTTCCTACAATTGGTGCTTTGGGGCAAGATGGGCACTGGGCCGGAGCTAGAAGCCACACTCACTGCAAGGCTATTGTAAGGCAAAAGGTAGCTAGCTGCCTGGTTGTCCAGACTGGGTGGGGAACAGGAAAACTGGGGCCACAGAACCTTAGTTTGCCCATAGCCACAGAGTCTAATTTTAACAATTCTGCTAGGTCAGTTTATCGAGAATCCCTCCATCCTTGATATCTAATCACCCTCCCTATCTCATCAAATTCCTCATCCCCCACCATCCTCCAGGTGCTATCTCATGGCTGGCCTGCCTTTAGCAGAAACCCTGTTAGCTCAGTATAGCAAGTCTCCCTTCTCCTCTCTTCTCATTTTCCATCCACTGACTCTCATTCTGTTCCTTGACTATAAATCCTTGCTTGTCCTTGCTATATTTGGAATCGAGCCCAGTTCTAGATGAGGTTTCCTATCCCCTACTGCAATAGTTCCTGAATAAAATCTGTTTGTACGGCTTAACTTCTGTCCAGCTCTTGTCCTTTTGGATGCTAGGTGTCCTAACAGTGGAGTGCTTAGCATTGCCTAGCAGACCTTTTGGGGGTGAACTGATTCCATGGGCACCTTTGACTGAGTTGGCTATTTTATAATTCTGCAGGTATAGAGGTTAATTTGTGGGAAACTGATCGCAATGCATACGGTTTCTGTGTGAGAGCAAGGCCAGAGAGTCCTGTTTATAGCAATACAAATAAAACATGTCAAGAGATGCCCCTGATTTCTGTCTGGTAAAAAATAAATAAGTAAAAAATAAAAATTACCCCAAAGTAGAAATCATAACTTTAAGTATCATAGTTTATTACCTATCTTTAGGATATTAACCTCCCTTCCATCTGTTAGCAATCTTTTTTCAACATTCCTTTGGTTGACTGATTATTAAAAAAAAAATCTCTTGAATATCTCATTTGAATTGGTTATTGCAACAACATTCGGGGCCCCTCATAAATGAACTGAATAAACTCTTGACAGGGGTGCATCATATATTTGCGTGAGAGTCACCTGTTTTGCTTTTTATTTTTTTTTTTTAAGATTTTATTTATTTTTTCATGAGAGACACAGAAACACAGGCAGAGAGAGAAGCAGACTCCATGCAGGGAGCCCGACGTGGGACTCAATCCCGGGATCCCAGGATCACGCCCTGGGCTGAAGGCAGACGCTCAACCGCTGAGCCACCCAGGCGTCCCTGTTTTGCTTTTTAAAATTATTTTAGGGATCCCTGGGTGGCTCAGCGGTTTGGCACTTGCCTTTGGCCCAAGGCGCGATCCTGGAGTCCTGGAATCAAGTCCGTCTCAGGCTCCCGGCATGGAGCCTGCTTCTCCCTCCTCCTGTGTCTCTGCCTCTCTCTCTATGTCTATCGTAAATAAATAAATCTTTAAAATGAAATTATTTTAGCAAATCACCTCAGCAGGACTCACTTGACCAAGGCGGTGTAAAAATACAACCTGCTATCCCACTACCCTACTCTTGTTCCTCCAGCATATATATTTGTTTGTGCAGATTGTTCCCCCCACTAGCAGTTTTCCAGGGCAAGGGCTTCTGTGTTCGTTCACTGCTGTATTTTCAGGGGACCCTCAGTAAAGACTCAGTGAATGAATGAAGGACTGAATGGGATGCAGTCTGGAGCAGGGGAGTGGGGCCTCCCCACTGGCCGCTAAAGCACGCTAGCTGTCTTTGCACTCCTTTAAGTGTTCCCTGGATTTTTTTTTTCTTCTACTAGGCCTGACTTTTGGACTTCCATGTTTGTCTCTGCATTGTCCAATTTTGGCAGGATTCCTGCTAAATAAATTTAGCCAGAATCTCCCATCCTTGATATCTGATCATCCTGGATATCCAATGGGGTTCCTCACCCCCCCTTCCCCAAAGTGCTCTTTATCATCCAGGGCTGCCTTCAGCAAGAATCGTGTCAGGCCGAGTCAGATCCAGCAACCAGAATCCTAACCCTGGATGATGTTTTCTCTGCCTCCTTTGCCATCCACTGACCCCCCCCCCCCCCCCCCCCCGGTTCCTTAGCTAGAAAACTTCACTTTTCTTTGTTGTATTCTGAATGGAGTCCGACTTCTGTCCCTGCCGGGGCCAGCCCCCGTTGCAGTGGTCCCTACACCTGTCACGACGGCCGCCCTTAAAGCCTCCCTAACGGGGGATGCCTGGGCGGGTCAGGGGCTCAGCGCCTGCCTTCGGCCTAGGCTGTGATCCCGGGGCCCCCGGATCGAGTCCCGCGCCAGGCTCTCTGCCTCTCTCAATCATAAATAAATAAAATTAAAAAAAAAAAAAGAAAAAGCCTTCCTGATAGTGTTTCAACAGGGGTCACGCGTGAGGACTCCTTTTCTCGGATGGTTACAGTCATCGCTTTCTTTAATAGTGTCTCCGCATCATCTGCGGCGCCGGCGGTGCGAGCGGGAGCGGGCGCGGGCGCGGGCCGGGGGCGCGGGGTGTGCGGGGTGTGCGGGGTCACCACGGACTCGCCCGCGCTCCCCGCCGCGAGGACGTCCCGCGTGTCTCCCGTGCTCCACCCGCAGAGGCCCAGCCGGGAGCGCAGGGCGGCGGGAGCCGGGGGCAGCCGCAGCCGGGTTCTTGCCCCCGCGGGGTGCACGCCGGCCGCGGTCGGAGCCCTCCGGTGCCG
The DNA here is from genome assembly GCF_048164855.1 of Canis lupus baileyi. Taxonomy (NCBI): domain Eukaryota; kingdom Metazoa; phylum Chordata; class Mammalia; order Carnivora; family Canidae; genus Canis; species Canis lupus. Next base: position 48,704,560 of record NC_132852.1, on the reverse strand, counting down.
GGGACCCAGGGCGCCGGGCCGGAGCGGCTCGCTGGACTCCCTGCGGGAAGACCCGGCCGGGCCGCCGGGCGCCGAGCGGCCGCGCGGTCCTCGGAAGTGCAGGGCGGGCGGCCTGCGCGGCGGAGGCGGCGGTCGCCCAGGAAGCGGGTGCAGCGCAGCCGGCCTCCCCGCCGGGTGTCAGGATGGCCGAGTGGTCTAAGGCGCCAGACTCAAGGTGCTCACCTTCCCCGCGGGTGTTCTGGTCTCTGAATAGAGGCGTGGGTTCGAATCCCACTTCTGACACAGACCTTTTGTGTGCGTCTCCTGAAGGACCCCCACACCATCCCAGGGACTGCTGGCGATTCTTTTTGCCCCCGAGAGACCCTGAGGTCGCCGAAGTCCTCCCGCAGCCCTTTCTGCGGGCGTGCGGAGGCGAGGGCCTGGGGAGGCACCCAAAGTCCTCCAAGCGCACTTTCCCTCCGACCGCGTCATCGCTACATGTTTGGTCTAGCACCTCGGGAGCGGCGTGAGCGTGCCTTCCCTGGTGGTCTAGTGGTTAGGATTCGGCGCTCTCACCGCCGCGGCCCGGGTTCGATTCCCGGTCAGGGAATGGATGTTTTCTTTCCACCTTCGAAATACACCCCGTAGCTTTTCTGTTTTGGCAGAAAGGCGTTATGATAAGTGAACGGTGCGTCTGGCAAGGTCTTATGCGCCGGCTGGAGGCAGCGCTAACCGAGGCAAGGCGCCACCCCCGGGCTGCCCCGAACCTGGACGGGTCACCTGGATCTTAGCTGCTCACAGTGACGCAGGCAATTGTGGATCTAGGGAAGTCTGGTAAATCTCCCTCATCCCAACATCTACCTTATTATTTTGAAGATATGTTAAATAATTCAACTAATGGCACAAGGGACGTTTGGGTGGCTCAGCGGTTGCATGTCTGCCTTAGGCTCAGGTTGTGATCCTGGGGTCCTGAGATTGAGCCCCACATTGGGCTCCTTGCAGGGAGGTTGCTTCTTCCTCAGCCTATGTCTCTGCCTCTGTCTCTTATGAATAAATTTAAAAAAATTTTTAAAAATGACACAAAAGACACAGATATTCTCTCTACCTAGATACAACCCTGGTTAATATTTTGCCACATTTCTCTCTCTCTTGCATCCCCAGCCTGCCACCCGTGTGACAATTGCAGAGCTCATTGCGCTATTCAAGTTAACACATCAGATGCCAGTTCACATTCAGATTTCTCCCAATTGTTCCCCAAGTATCTTTTATAGCTTCTTTTTAAAAAGCTTTTTTTCTAGGAATTTTCACTGTTCATTTTCCTATTGTAATGCCTGTAGAAAACAATATATTGTGATAATAAGAACAGTTAGACCACATTTAAATTCTATTTTCTTAACATTTGTATAATCTGAGCCTCTATACCTAATTTGTTGTTTTTCAAAGTATTCATTTCTCCTTGGGCACCTTTTCTAGACCTCCAGGCCAAGACTGAGCTAGGGTACACACTACCTCACTATGGGTTAGATCCTGCTTTCCCAGACAGTCGCAAATCTGGCACAAAGAACTTTGCTTCTGTTTTGCTGTGCTCTAGCAGTTGCTGTTGTCCTTGTTGTTTGTTGTAATTTAGTCCAGTATGGAGCAAGGTGCAGTGAATGATGGATGGCTAGGTAAGTGGTCAGGCTGAGATGAGTAAGTTCCGACTGTGTCTTTCCAGCTGAAGGCAAGTTGCTTATCCTCTCTAAAACTTAGTTTTCTAACCAGCAAAACTGACCAAAGGATGAAAAAGAAAGAGAATAAAATTCTATTTAACCTCTAAGTTTAATTTTCAAAACTTCTCTCCATCTTCAAAAGGAATTGGAAGGGATCCAAATACATGTAAGAACAAAAGAAAAAGAAAGTTGAAAGGACAAACATCTAAATGTAACTTTTATGATTTCTTAAATGATTTTCTGTAAGTGCTAGGATTATGAAAATCCTTAATTTTCTGTAACTCTGTAATTTTATGCATATGCTAATTTTCCTACCATGGGTATATATAATTTATTAGTAGATGAATACACTTTACTTGAAAAATTACTCATATTTTACACAAAAATCAGCTCAAAATGAATCACAGATTTAAAAATTACATTCAAAACTATAACATTTTAGGAAAAAAATGTAGGAGAAAATTCTTAGGACTTCAGGCTTAGTGAAGAGTTCTTAGATAACAATAAAAGTATAATCCATAAAAGAAAACATCATTAAATCAAAACTTGCAAGAATTAAACATTTATTCTGCAGATCTTAGAAGGATGACAAGACAAGGTATAGACAGAAAAAGAAATCTATAAACCACGTATCTGACACCGGATACATAGAGAACTCTTAAAACTCAGTGGTAAAACAATAAACAATCCAATTTAAAAAATAAGCCAAAGACATGAAAAGACATTCATGTTTATTTTATTGAAGTAGGAATGAAAATCACAATGAGATGCCACCATCACCACCACAATGAGATGCAGAATGACTAGAATAAAAAGTAGTGATAACACCAAATGCTAGTGAAGATGAAGAAAAACTGTATCACTTATTCATTGCTGGTCAGGATGTAAAATGGTACAGCCACTCTGGAAAGAGTCTGGCAATTTTTTACAATACTAAATATGCACTTACATTACAACCCAGCAATTATATTCCTGAGATAAAGGCCTCAGGATAGATAAATAGAGAAATGAAAACTTATGTTCATAAAAAAACCTATATACAAATATTCATGGCATATTTATTTGTAACAGCCAGAGCCAGGGAACAATTGAAATGCCCGTTGGTAGGTGAATGGTTAAACAAACTGGAGAATAGGATTCATAGAATAGCACCATAGAATACCAGAGAATTCTACATAGCAGTAAAAACATATGAATTATCGATAAAGGCAACGAACTTTGGTAGAGCTCAGATAATTATGCAAAGGATCACTCTCAATCTCAAAAGGTCATGTACTGTATGATTCCTTTTATTTATCATTCTAGAAATGACAAAATTACAGTGAAGTCTCAGAAGGGGCAGTCCAGAGAGCTGGGGCCTTGGGGGCCTGTGGGGCTTTTCCCTGGAGGTAACATTGGTGTGCCTAGAGATCTGGGGTCTCCCTACCCAGACAGGTGCTGGGAATAGAGAACTTGGAAGGAAGACAGGGACTCTGACTCATGCTCTTTAGGGCCATTAGGAAGACAGCTTCCCATTTCTCCATCTTACCTGACTCTGACTTCAGATGCCCTCCTCTGGAGCACTTAAAGGACTGGTTAAAATAGGGAAGACAGGAAAAGTATTTGTCTGTCTAAATGGTGGGCTGGAAACCTACCCTGAGGGAGTTCGAAGGAGGCCCTGTCATCTTTGTTGGGCCTTCCCTATTCCCTCCCTCCTTCCTCCATTCACAGTGAAAGATTGATTGAGCAAATCATCAACCAAGTGCCAGGTTCTGTGTTACCTTAAATGCCTCTTGGACCAAGGTGCAGTTGAAGAAAAGGGAGAAGAAGGAAGAAAAGAGACCAAGAGGAAGGAAAGGGCGGGGGAGGGAAAGAGGTGGTAAGAGGGAGGGAGGGAACACATGACCAAATGAATGCCAAGTACTTTCCAAACTTGGACATGCAGATCAGTTAAAGAGTAGACATATAATAGTGTTTATTAAGTCACTGAAAAGAATAAGAAAAAGTCTTTACCTTCAAGAAGTTCCTATGTGCAGGGATCCCTGGGTGGCGCAGCGGTTTAGCGCCTGCCTTTGGCCCAGGGCGCGATTCTGGAGACCCGGGATCGAATCCCACGTCGGGCTCCCGGTGCATGGAGCCTGCTTCTCCCTCTGCCTATGTCTCTGCCTCTCTCTCTCTCTCACTGTGTGCCTATCATGAATAAATAAAATTAAAAAAAAAAAAAGAAGTTCCTATGTGCAAATAGAAAATAGCTGTACTGAATAACAACTCAACCGCTCGACCACCCATTCAAACCTCTTCACTGAGTTACTCTGAAATACACCTGAATTCTGGCAGAGTACAGAGACTCTCCTCCAGAAGGACGCTGCACCGAAATTGCTCAGCTTGGCCTTCCACCCCTGGCCAGGCTTCTAGTACCTGCCTGGAATTCCCAGAACACAAGGGATTCGACACACAAGCTCCTCCTGCCCCCTTTCAAGCCCAGGCACTCGAGCACCTCCAGTTCTTGACCAGCAGCTTGGTTTGGCTGAATGTGGCTGGTGAGTAGAGTGGTGTGGTGAGTGTGCTCTCCAGGGTGAGCAGGGGAAAATTGAAATCAGTGGAGGTAACTGTCATATATTTTGTGTAGAACAGAGAAATGGCAGGTATACGCAGCCATTTGTCCATGTGAGGGTGTGTGTGTGCATCTGTGGGGCAATGTGGAGGTCATTATATGTGCCAACACCTCCTGGCTCATGTCTTCCTTTAATCTCTAAGTCTGTATATGGGTAATGTGACATACACAGGTGTACACAGGTGTGGGAAGTGCCCACTGAATTTTGAGCTCCAGAGATCATCCCCTGGTCCACAGTGAACTGTAGGCCAAGGAGGAGAGTCTCTTACCACGGCTGCTCTCTCTCATCATATAGTTTGCAGGTATGTTATACTTAAAATTGATACACAAAGATAAAAAGGTGAAAACTATGTGACTTGTTTATTGTCTCTTGGACAAAATGATTTAGATGAGGCTTGTAAAACATTGCAACAGTACCATTCAGTTTTACAATCAATTTGAAGGGTCATGATGTACCTTTTATTTTATTTTATTTTATTTTATTAATTTAATTATTTCATTTGTCTCATCCAGAAACACTCCCACAGACACACTCAGAATGTTCTTTTTAAATTGAGATGTAATTGACATATAATGTTGTGTTAGCTTCAGGTGAGCAAAATAAAATGATTTGATATATGTAAATAATCCAAAATGATCACCACAATGAAATTTAATTCACATCCATCACCTCACAGAGTTACAATTATTTCTTGTGGTGAGAACTTTTAAAATCTACTCATTAATAACTTTCAAATATTAACAGTAGTTACCATGCTGTATATTAAATATTATTTAACAATAATTAAATTATTAACGATAGTTACCATGCTCTATATTAAACCCCTATCACTTTTTATTTATTGATTATTTAAATTTTAATTAGTTAATATATGGTGCAATACTCGTTTCTGGAGTAGAATTTTGTGATTCATCCACAATATCCCATGCTCATAACAAGTGCCCACCTTAATATCCATCCCCCATCTAGCCCATCCCCCACCACCTCCCTCCATCAACCCTCAGTTCGTTCTTTAGAGTTGTGTCTTATGATTTATTTCCCTCTCTCCTTTTTGTCCCTTCTCATATGCTCATCTGTTTTCCTTCTTAAATTCCACATATGGGTGAGATCACACAGTATTTCTCTTTCTCTGCCTGATTTATTTTGCTTAGCATAACACGCTCTACCTCCATTCATGTCGATGCAAATGGCAAGAGACATTTATTTTATTTTATTTTATTTTATTATTTTTTTTTTTTAAATTTTTATTTATTTATGATAGTTACAGAGAGAGAGAGAGGCAGAGACACAGGCAGAGGGAGAAGCAGGCTCCATGCACCGGGAGCCCGATGTGGGATTCGATCCCGGGTCTCCAGGATCACGCCCTGGGCCAAAGGCAAGCGCCAAACCGCTGCGCCACCCAGGGATCCCCGAGACATTTATTTTATAACTGGAAGTTTGTACCTCTTAACCCTCTTTATCCAGTTCACCCACCCCCACCTCCCACCTTTTTAATTAAATAATTAATTACCTCCCACCTCATTTGAATCCAACTGCCTGCAAGAAGCCCCCCATCTCCAAACACCATGCCTTTGGAAACTAGGGCTGAAATATGAATTTGGGAGAGAATGGATCACTTCAGATCATAACACCTCTCCCCCCTCCCCCCCGGTTCTCTTTGAGGGTAAGCCCATTGCCCCTTCTGTGTGCTGGGAGCCTTGTGGGCCAAAACCTGCCGCAACAGGCTTAGCTACCAGAGTGGGGCAGTGCTGGGTGGCAAAGGAGGGGAGAGAGGCAGAATCCCAGCTCCCAGCTGTGCAGGAAACACTCTCTGACCCTGGTGTCCAGGCCACAGTGTCCCTGGGGTACAACAGTCAACAGTGGTTGGGCACTTCTTCCGAGCCAGGTTCTGTACTTTACATGCATAATTCATTTAACTGTAGAGCACCATTGCCTCCGTTTTACAGTTATGAGAGCAAGACTCAAAAACACTAAGTAACCTAAGAGATCACACCACATACCTAGAAATGGTGGAAACAGCAGAGCCTGGCTCCTGGTCACTGCATGTTGTTGGACTCCCCACATAGGAGAGGAGGTGGCACCCTGGGGCCCATGGTCCAGAGTCAGCCAGAGTGCTCAGGACACACCACACTTCCACCAGTCAAGCATGTGTGGGGTCCCTAAATGTCTTGTATATTTTCTTCTCCCTGCTAGAGATCCCTGTAACGAGCATCAGACTAATATTTCCACAATTGGGCAGACAAAAAGCACAATGCTGCTTGTGTTGAAGCTTTTGGAAACTAACTCTTCAGGGTGAGTGGTTGCCAGTCACAGAACTCCTGGGATTCCTGTGGTTCTGCAGGAAGAAGGGAGCGAAGAACGGAGGACCTGCAGATGTGGAGAGCTGGAGCACTAACATGTTGACTCACGAGACTATATCAACAGAAGCTCCCAAACTCTGGCAATTCTAGTTGCTGTGTGTTCCGTGGCTGGCCCTCCTGCAGCTTCACGGATTTCTCATTTGGTCAGTGCTACTTACCTCCAAGCCTCAGAGAGTGGAGGGCCATTTTGTTACCATGTGCTTTCCTGGGTGGCACTCAGGGCTTGTGAGGGTCCTCCCCACCTCCCTGCCCCCTACTTCCTCACTCCCTATATGTTAAATAATTAAAATATAAATAAAACATTTAAAAAGGGAGACATCAGCTCACAGCTTCTGGAATGGCTAAAATCAACAACACAAGAAACAGTAGATATTGAGAGGATATGGAGCAACAGGAACCTTCTTGCACTGTTTGTGGGATGCAAACTGGTGCAGCCACTCTGTAAAACAGCATAGAGGATCTTCAATTAGTTAAAAATAGTACTACCAATTGCACTACTGGTTATTTACCCAAAGGATACAAAAAAAACACTAATTCAAAGGGATACATGTAACCTTATGTTTATAGCAGCATTATTTACAATAGCCGAGAAGCAACACACACGTCCATTGACTTCTTAAAAAAGATTTTATTTATTCATTTGAGAGAGAGAAAGAGAGCACAAGTTTGGCAGAGGGACAAGCAGGGTCCCTACAGAGGGACTCAATCCTAGGACACTGCGATCATGGCCTGAGCCTGAGGCAGACTCTTAACTAACTGAGCCACCCAGGCACCCAAGATGTCTATTGATTGATGGATGGATAAAGAAGACATGGAATATATTCAGCCAAGAAAGAAAGACAGAGAGAGAGAGAGAGAGTGAATGAAATGCTAAAACGGAGGATTCGTCCCAAACGTAAGAACAAGTTCAGGTCATGGACAGAGATCTAAGCAAAAGAGATGTAAGTAATATGCCTAATGGAGAATTTAAAACAGCAATCATGAAGACACTAACTGGGCTTCAGAAAAGAACGGTAGACTTCAGAGAGGCTTTTACCACAGAAATAAAAAAGTTAAAAAGAACTTAAGATAGTTATACTGCTGAAAGCAATCTACATATTTCATGCAATTCCTATCAAAATACCACCATCATTTTTCACAGAACTAAAACAAACAATCCTAAAATTTGTATAGAACCACAAATCTCTGAATACCAAAGCAATCTTGAAAAAGATTGCAAGGGTCTCTGGGTGGCTCCATTGGTTAAGTGTCTGATTCTTGATTTCAGTTCAGGTCATGATCTCAGGATCCTGAGATTGAGCCCCAAGTCAGGCTCCATGCTGCACGTGGAGCCTACTTAAGATTCTCTCTCTCTCCCTTTCCCTCCCCACTCCCCTTTCTCTCTCTCTCTCTGAAAGAAAGAAGAAAGGAAAGAAAGAAAGAAAGAAAGAAAGAAAGAAAGAAAGAAAGAAAGAAAGAAGAAAGAAAGAAAAAGAAAGAAAGAAAGAAAGAAAGAAAGAAAGAAAGAAAGAAAGAAAGAAAGAAAGAAAGAACTGGAGATATTATGTTTCCAGATATCAATTATATTACAAAACTGTACTCATCAAGACAGTATGATACTGGCACAAAAACATACACATAGATGAGTGGAGTAGAATAGAACAACCAGAAATGGACCTTCAATTCTATGGTCAACTACTCTTTGACAAAACAGAAAAGAATATCCGATGGAAAAAGGACAGTCTCTTCAAGAAATGGTGCTGGGCAAATTGGACAGCCACATGCAGAAGAATGAAACTGGACCATTTTCTTACACCATACATAAAAATAAACTCAAAATGAATGAAAGACTTAAACATGGGATAGGAAGCCATCAAAATCCTAGAGGAAAACACAGGCAGCAACCTTTGTGACCTCAGCTGCAGCAACTTCTTTCTAGACACGTCTCCAAAAGCAAAGGAACCAAAGGCAAAAATGAACTATTGGGACTTAATCAAGATGAAAAGCTTGTACACAGCAAAGGAAACAGTCAACAAAACTAAAAGACAACCTAGGGAATGGGAGAAGATGTTTGCAAATGACATATGGGAATGCAAACTGGTACAGACACTCTCAAAAATAGTATGTTGCTTCCTCAAGAAGTTAAAAATAGAGCTACCCTGCCACCCAGCAATTACACTACTTGGTATTTACTACCAAGGGTACAGATGCAGTGAAACAGTAGGACACTTGCATCCCAATGTAGAAAGAGCCCAGATGTCCATTGACAGATGAATGGATAAAGAAGATATGGGGCATATATACAATAGAATATTACTTCATCAGAAAGGACAAATACCATTACATCAATGTGGATGGAACTGGAGGGCATTATGCTGAATGAAATAGTCAGTGAGAGAAAGTCAATTATCATATGGTTTCACTCATATGTGGAATATAAGAAACAGTACCAAGGAATATAGAGTAAGGGTAGGAAAAATGAAAGGGAAGGCATCAAGAGAGACTCTTAACTCTAGGAAACAAACTGAGGGTAATTGAAGGGAAGGTGGGTGGGATGATGGGTTAATTGGGTGATGGGCATAAGGAGGTCTCATGATGTGATGGGCACTGGGTATTGCATGCAACTGATAAATCATTGCACACTACATCTGAAACTGAGTACTCAATATTAGTATATATTAGTTTCAGGTGTACAATATAATGATTTAACTATTCCATACATCACCCTGTGCTCATCACACAAATTGCACTCCTTAATCCCCACCTGTTTAACCTAACTCCCCACCAACCTCCCCTCTGGTATCCATCAGTTTGTTCTCCATAACTAAGAGTCTGTTTCTTGATTGTCTGTCTCTCTTTTTTCCCCTTTGCTTGTTTGTTTTGTTTCCTAAATTCCACATAAGAGTAAAATCAGATGATATTATCTTTTTTTGACTGATTATACTCTCTAGCTCCATCCACATCATTGCAAATGGCAAGATTTCCAATATTTTTTCTCTTTTCCTGTCTTAACTACAATATTTTACCAACTCTTCATTTTTAAGCTTTTTCTTTTTTGACTTTCATATTTCTACAATGACATGTCTTAGATATATTCTTCATTTTTGGATTCCCTTCAACATACTCAATTTAATTTCGTTAGACATATGAGTTATGGGTTTTTGCTTTTTGGTTTTTTGTTTCTTCTGTCTTGTTTTGTTTTATAATGGTGAAAGTTAGTACCATCTAGTACATAGATCAAAATACACCCAGAACCAAGTAGAACACCGTGTTGGTTCATTCTGTGAGACTATATTCTCTCTTCCTTCCTATTTGGCCCCCTTCTTTTATCTCATTTATGTTTTTCTGGTCAATGTGGAGGCTTTGTATAAATTTTACTGTTTTGTATCAATTTGGAATTGAGCATCTTCTAACATACAGAACAAAAGACATTCATAATCAAGAGGATCATCCTCTAGGTCCCCTTGGGGAGAATATATTGTCTTTCTACCACCACTTTCTCACCACCACTCCCTTTATTATTTTCTTCTTCTTCTTCTTCTTCTTCTTCTTCTTCTTCTTCTTCTTCTTCTTGGTATTTGTTTTTCTTTATACTTACTATTTGTTTTAAAATCTGTTTTTCACTGTAGTAGTCCTTTTGTTTTATTTTGTTCTCTTCTGCTTTTTCTTTTATTTTCTGGTATCTGACATCTTCTGAATCATCTAGAGTGTATTTTACTTAGGTTGTGGTTGATATTTGTGACTCTGCTCGCTCATATAGCTACTCTGCACTGGACAAAATGACTAGATGGAAGAATTCACTACAAAAGAAAGAAACGGAAGCAATACTCTCTGCCACAGAAATGCTGAATGTAGATTTCAATACGATGTCAGAAATTCAATTCAGAAGTACAATTATAAAGTTACTGGTGGCTCTGGAAAAAAGCATAAAGGACTCTAGAGACCCTCTTACTGCAGAATTGAGATCTAATCAGGCCAAAATTAAAAATACTTTAACTGAGATGCAGTCCAAACTGCTCTAACTACTCGGGTTAATGAGGTGGGAAAGAGTGATGACATAGAAGACAAGTGGATGGAAAGGAAGGAAGCTGAAGAAAAAGAGAAAAATAATTAAAACCCATAAGGAAAGGCTTGGGGAAATAACTGATAGCTTGAGAAGGAAGAATATTCATCTTATTGGGATTCCAGAAGAGGCTGAGAGAGAGAGAGGACCACAAAGTATATTTGAACAAATCATAGCGGAGAACTTCCCTAATCCAGGGAAGGAAAGAGGCATTCAGATAGAAGAGACAGAGAGGACGCCCTAAAAAATCAACAAAAACCATTTGACACATCTTATTTATTTATTTATTTATTTATTTATTTATTTATAAATAAATGATTTTATTTATTTATTCATGAGAGACAGAGAGAGAGAGAGAGAGAGAGAGAGAAGCAGAGACATAGGCAGAAGAAGAAGCAGGTTCCATGCAGGGAGCCTGATACGGGACTTGATCCTGGGACACTGGAATCACACACTGAACCAAAGGCAGACGCTCAGACACTAAGCCACCCAGGCTTCCTAACACCTCACATTTAATAGTGAAACTTGCGAATGTCAAAGATAAAGAGAAAATTCATAAAGCAGCTTGAAACAAGAGATTCTTAACTTATCTGGGGAGAAATATCAGATTAGCAGCAGACCTCTCCACAGAGACCTGGCAGGCCAGAAACTGCCAGCAGGATATATGAAGGGCACTAAATGAGAAGAACATGCAGCCAAGAATACTTTGTCCAGCAAGGCTCTCATTCAGAATAGAAGGAGAGATAGAGTTTCCAGGATAGACAAAAACTGAAAAAATATGTGACCACCTGACCAACTCTGCAAGAAATATTAAGGGGGACCCTGTAAGAGAAACAGGGAGCCCAAAGAATCAATCCACAAAATAGGGACTGTGTAGGTAATACTATGACACTACATTCATATCTTTCAATAGTTACTTTCAATATGAATGGGCTTAATGATCACATCAAAAAATGCAGGGTACCAGACTGGATAAAAAAGAAAGAACCATCTATACGCTATCTACAAGAGACTTATTTTAGACCTAAGGACACCTACAGCCTCAAAATGAAAGGTTGGAGAACCATTTACCATTCAAATGGTCCTCAAACGAAAGCAGGGGTAGCAATCCTCATAGCAGATAAATTAAAGTTTATCCCAAAGACTTTAGTAAGAGATGAAGAGGGACACTGCATCATACTTAAAGGGTCTATCCAACAAGCGGACCTAACAATCATGAATAGTTACACCCCTAATGGGAGCTTCCAAGTATATCAATCAATTAATAACCAAAGTAAAGAGACACCTAGATAATAATACCTTAATAGTAGGAGACTTCACCACAGCACTCTCAGCAAAAGACAAATCTTATAAGTAGAACATCAACAAAGAAACAAGGGCCTTGAATGATACACTGGACCAAATAGATTTCACAGATAGATACAGAACATTACATCCTAATGCCAGTGAATACACGTTTTTCTCAAGTGCACATGGAACTTTCTCCAGAAAAGATCACGTACTGAGTCACAAATCAGGTCTCAACTGATACCAAAAGACTGGGATTTTCACCTGCATATTTTCAGATCATGATGCTTTGGAACTAGAACTCAATCACAAGAAGAAATTTGGAAGAAACTCAAACACGTGGAGATTAAAGAGCATCCTGCTAAAAGATGAAAGGGTCAACCAGGAAATTAGAGAAGAATTTAAAAGATTCATGGAAACTAATAAAAATGAAAATACAACTGTTCAAAATTTTTGGGATACAGCGAAGACAGTCCTAACAGGGAAATACATCACAATACAATCCTCCCTCAAAAAATTGGAAAAAACTCAAATACACAAGCTGACCTTGCACCTAAAGGAACTGAAGAAAGAAGAGCAAATAAAGCCTAAACCAAGCAGAAGAAGAGAGATAATAAAGATCAGAATGGAGCTCAATGAAATAGAGATGAGAAGAACTGTAGAACAGATCAACAAAATCAGGAGCTCATTCTTTGAAAGAGTCAATAAGGTAGAAAAATCCCTAGCCATCCTTATTAAAAAGAAAAAAGACTGAAATTAATAAAATCACGAACAAAAGAGATCACAAGCAACACTCAGGAAATACAAATGATTTTAAAAACATATTATAAGCAAATATATGCCAACAAATTAGGCAATCTAGAAGATGTGGATGCATTTCTGGAATCCCACAAACTGCCAAAACTGGAACAGGAAGAAATGGAAAACCTGACAGGCCAATAACCAGTGAGGAAATTGAAGCAATCATCAAAAATCTCTCAAGACACAAAAGTCCAGGGCCAGATGGCTTTCCAGGGGAATTCTATCAAACATTTAAAGAGGAAATAATATCTATTCTACTAAAGCTGTTTCAAAGGATAGAAAGGGAGGGAATACTTCCAAGCTCATTCTGAGGCCAGCATCTAAATGTGAGACAAGAATCCATCAAAATCTTAGAAGAGAACACAGGCAGCAACCTTTTTTAACTTGGCCACAGTAACTTCTTGCAAGATACATCTATGAAGCCAAGGGAAACACAGCAAAAATGAACTATTGAGACTTAATCAAGATGAAAAGGTTCTGCACAGCAAAAGAAACGGTTAACAAAAATAAAAGACAACCTAGGGAATGGGAGAAGATGTCTGTAAATAACATCAGATTAAGGTCTAGTATCCAAGATCTATAAAGAATTTATCAGCCTCCACACCCAAAGAACAAGTAATCCAGTCATGAAATGTCAGATGACATGAATAGATATTTGTCCAAAAAAGACATACACATGGCCAACAAGCACATAAAAAAAATGCTCCACATCACTTTCCATCAGGGAAATACAAATCACAGCTACAATGAGATACAGATGCAGTGAAACGGCAGGACACCTGCAGCACAATGTCTATAGCAGCAATGTCCACAACAGCCACGGTGAAAGGAGCCTCGGTGTCTTTAGACTGATGAATGGATAAAGAAGATGTGGTCTATATACATGGAATATTACTCAGCCGTTAGAAAGGATGAATACCCACCATTTGCTTCGACGTGAATGGAACTGGAGGGTATTATGCTGAGTGAAGTTAGTCAATTGGAGAAGGACAATCATATGGTTTCACTCAAACGTGGAATATGAGAAATAGTGAAAGGGATATAAGGGAAAGGAGGGAAAATGAGTGGGAAAATTAGACAGGGTGAAAACATAAGAGACTCCTAACTGAGAAACGAACAAAGTGTAGTGAAAGGGGAGGCGGGTGGAGGGATGAGGTATTGGGTGACAGGCACTGAGGAGGGCACTTGATGGGATGAGCACTGTGTTATACTCTGTGTTTTATTAGCAAAGAGATAGAGGATAGCATTGTCAATAATGTGCATATATGAATTATTGAATTATTACCAGCCTGATACTTGAATGTACTTCCATTACACAAAGAAACATAGTTGTTCATATTAATCCCAATGTGATCCCCTAAATGAGCTCTCACCTAAGTACCAATTACTCCTTGTGCTAAGCAATGAGAGTGATTTGGTACCAAGGGATTCATTACTGTCAGGATTCCATTAGGAATAATTTTTGCTCCGTCTAAAAGCTTGATCTTTTATTTAGGTTATACAGACTTAGGTATTGAACAAATGGCACAACTGAAGAGGAAAAATGTCTTCCTAGGTGGTTGCGATGGGAGATAATGTTTGGAAGGTTTGATTTACATTTTGGGAAAGTATATTTATAGTTAAAAAATTTCAGCTTTTTGCAAGCCCATACTAGACTCTTGCCACTTGCTTTCTTGCTTCCTCAAGGGGGAGGGCGGTGTGTGTGGCTGTGTGGCCCAAGTCTGGCCTTTTGGGGAAAAGGAGTGTTGTTGGAAGAAAACAAATGATCATCATAATAAATCCTCATTAATCTATGCCACTTGAGATCTTTCCCTGGAGTAGGCAATAGGAAACTTTAAAAAAAAATGATGCTTACTTTTCTGTGATAATGAAAGGAATCAACAGGGAATTATAGTAGAAGAATCAAAATTTTTCAAAGAGCAGGCTAATAAAAAATCCTCAGGAGGGCAAAATGCGGTTGCTTCTTGTAGCCAATACACTGGAGATAGATCATATTTCTATATGTTTACGTGCATTATGTACATGTGTATGTTGTATATACATTTATATTTATTTTAAAAATATTTTCTCCTAATGCTAACATTTTATGTAAGCATAACACTGTTATCAAAACCAGGAGGTTAATCTAACTGTTGGCCTTATTCACATTTCACAAGCCTTTTCACTAGTGTCTAACCAGGACCTTGTATTTCATGTGATTGACATCTGCTCTTAGTATCTTTCCATCTTTGAGCACTCCTCTGTCTTTTTTTTTTTTTTTTTTTTCCTCTGTCTTTTCTAACTTTGACACATGGTAAGATTACTGCTCACTTATCTTGCTGAGTGACTCTCAGCTTACTTTTGTTTGTTGGCTGTTTTCTCATTATTTGATAGATGTCATGGATTTTTGGCAAGAATGCCACAGGAGGGCTATTGTTTCCATAGCAGGGGATACCTGATGTCAACCTGTCTCGTTAGTGATAATGTAACCTTAAATAGCAAAGAAAGGTTTTTAGTTGGGAGATGGTGGAGGGAAACACAAGTGCCACAGCAAGCAGACTGTCTCAGACTAGGTGAGCAGTCAGCTATTGCTTTGGGAAGTCAGTCCACTCACTGCCAGTAGGGGAACTTGTACTCTAAGAGGAGTACAGGCCTGGCCTGTGCAAAACCACCATCCCTTCTTCAAGGGCTAAAAAATATGGCTGGCTTGATGGAAGGCATGGGCCTTGGCTTCATTAATCCTGTCCTCTATGTGACTGTTTCCCAAACACATTTGACCATGTCCCATAGTAATAACAATAACAGGAATGATGAAAATAACAAAACAAATGACACTTACTGAGTGAGGTACAGGACTAAATGTTTTATATTTGATATTTTCCATTTAATTTTATGACATCATGGGATAGGTACTATCATTATGTTTATAATTCTTAGATTTAAAAAAAATGACATCCAACATGATCAAGAAACTCCTAAGAGGCTTGCCAAGGTTCAAGTTCAGGCCTCCAAGTTCTCAGGGGTGACCCTTCACCACACATCATGCTGTTTCCATGGACCCAGGTCACTCATGCATACAGCATATATCACACACACCACACACCCAGCACACATTAGATGCATTATGCATATCACATGCACACACCCACTCCACACATACCCCTTCCCACATATCACATGCACCACACACACATGCACACTCTATACACACCATACACATACACAATGCCCCCCACCACATGCGAACCACACACTCTCACATACATAAACACAATTACACATACTCATACAGTCATTACTGAAATAAAATTTGTGTAGATTTATCTCTACCAGGTGTGATGCTCTGAAATTTTGTCTCTATTTCATTTTTTAAAATGATGCACTTTGCCAATTTCATTAATGATTCTATAAAGGTGGGAAAACCCTGCTTGTAGCCCATTTGCTTGAGAGATGCCAACATGATCATTTCTTCTGTGTGTTAAAACACAGGGCTAGATAGCAGTGGAACCCAGAGGTGAAGACAGAGTGCACTGGTTGTGCTGCAGGAATTTTTGATAAAATCTTTAATTATGAGTGTGGAATATGGGTTACACTTTTTGACCTTTCCCATGAAAATTTTGAAGATGCTTGATTCAATGATTTATCTCTTTTATTCAACAAGAAATATGTACTTCAAAGAAGAGTCATAGGGCCTGGCAGGCAGGGCAAGAGGAGCCTGGGAGTGCGAGGGCCACGGCGCTGCCTGGGAGCTGCGCCTGGGCTGGCCGGGTGGCCCCGCGGTCCCATACAACCTAGGGACGTGAGTAGTTTGAACCAGTTCATCTCATTGCAAAGAGGCATTTTTTACCATCTGTGAAAACTTCCTTGTAATTCATTTCTTCTCCCTCCAGTATTAAGAATTATACCATATTAAAAAGATAGGAATGAATATCCTAAAAAAAGAAAAAGGAAGACATTACACCCTTCTCATTACTCAGATTCCTCTGGAATAAGCAGGTTTGCAGATTGATTCAATGGAATTTTTTCTGATCATTGTTATAGTGTTTGTTCTATGAGACAACCAGACTTAAAATATTTTGACAACAAAGATGATGATTCTGATACAGAAACATCAAATGACTTGCCAAAATTTACAGATGGGATCAAGGCCAGAAGTAGAAATCAGAACTACCTGGTTCCCAACCCTGTACTTAGAATTCTAGACCACACTGCCTTTTCTACAGAAAAATCTGCTGATATTGAAATTTGTGATGAAGAATGTGACTTACCTGAGTCAGCCAACCAACAAGCTCAAGAGGAGAGTCCTATAGAAGTTCACACTGCTGAAGATGTTCCAATTGCTGCAGAAGTGCATGCAATTTCTAAAGATTATGATCTAGAGACCGAAAACAATTCCTTGGAGAGTCTCCAAGACCAAACTGATGAAGAGCCACCAGCTAAACTTTGCAAAATTCTAGATAAGAGCCAGGCTTTGAATGTGACTGCCCAACAAAAATGGCCTTTACTGAGAGCTAATAGCAGTGGCCTCTATAAGTGTGAACTTTGTGAGTTCAACAGCAAATATTTTTTCTGATTTAAAGCAGCATATGATCCTGAAGCATAAGCGTACTGATTCAAATGTGTGTCGAGTATGCGAGGAGAGTTTCTCTACCAACATGCTTTTGATCAAACATGCCAAACTGCATGAAGAGGATCCCTACATTTGTAAATACTGTGATTATAAAACAGTAATTTTTGAGAACCTCAGCCAGCACATTGCAGACACCCATTTTAGTGACCACCTCTACTGGTGTGAGCAGTGTGATGTACAGTTCTCATCAAGCAGTGAACTCTACCTACATTTCCAGGAGCTCAGCTGTGATGAACAGTACTTGTGTCAGTTTTGTGAACATGAAATGAATGATCCAGAAGACTTGCATAGCCATGTGGTAAATGAACAGGCATGTAAATTAATTGAGTTAAGTGATAAGTATAACAATAGAGCACATGGACAGTACAGCCTGCTAAGCAAAATTACCTTTGACAAATGTAAAAACTTCTTTGTATGTCAAGTATGTGGTTTTCGGAGTAGACTTCATACAAATGTTAACAGGTATGTTGCTATTGAACATACTAAAATTTTTCCTGGGATCCCTGGGTGGCGCAGCGGTTTGGCGCCTGCCTTTGGCCCAGGGCGCGATCCTGGAGACCTGGGATTGAATCCCACATCGGGCTCCCGGTGCATGGAGCCTGCTTCTCCCTCTGCCTATGTCTCTGCCTCTCTCTCTCTCTCTCTCTCTCTGTGACTATCATAAATAAATAAAAATTAAAAAAAAATAAAAATTTTTCCTATGTTTGTGATGACTGTGGGAAAGGCTTTTCAAGTATGCTAGAATATTGCAAACATTTAAATTCACATTTATCTGAAGGGATTTATTTATGTCAATACTGTGAATATTCAACAGGACAAATTGAAGATCTTAAAATTCATCTAGATTTCAAGCATTCAGTTGACTTACCTCATAAATGTAGTGACTGCTTGATGAGGTTTGGAAATGAGAGGGAATTAATAAGTCACCTTCCAAAAAAAAAAAAAAAAAAAAAAAAGCCCCCTTCCAGTCCATGAGATAACTTGATTATTTTCTTTAACTGCCACAATGTTAATGTAAAATAATAAATCTTTTTGGATATGTTAAATGGAAAAAACAAAAACAAAACAACAAAACAAAACAAAACAGAAAACCAAAGGAGAGTCATAAGATAATGGTTTAAAATGCTTTTAAAAAATGTTTTAAAGGAGAGTCCAGCCACTGGTAACCAAAGTCTATATAGCTAATTTGTACTTTTCTGCAAAGAGCAATAAAATGAAAACTCTTTGCAGTAAAGAGTTGACCCAGAAGTGTCTAAACCTTGTACATTCCAAAGAAGGCCTCTGTGGCTCCTGAGAAGTAATCTATAAGCTCTTGGAATATCCTGCTTGATAAAATGTCTTCGTTTAATGGGGCTTGGGTAGTCCAAGGAAGTCTATGCCAAGAACTTGACTTCTATTGGGGGCCTTGAGCCATATAGTATCAACTTGACTTTTGGGAGAGGATGGAGACTAAATTCAGCCCCCCAGGCAGTCAGTCATATGTGACTAACTCCCAGTAAAATCACCAAGGCTCAAGTAGGCTTCTCTGGTTGACAGTACTCTGTATCTGCTGTCATACATCATTGCTGGGAGAACTAAAGGCTGTCTGCATGTCTCTACCAGAAGCAGATAACTACAAGCCTGCACCTGGTATTTCCTGGACCCTGTATGTTTTATCTTTGCCAACTTTAATCCATATTCTTTCACTGAATAAACCACAACCATGAATATAACAGCTTTTCTCAGTTCTTTGAGTCCTTCTACGAACCTGAGGGTGATGTTAAGGATCCCCAAGAAGTCTGGACACACACAGGGGTGGTGAGAGTGTGGGCAGTGAGGGGTCTTCTGCTCAACAAAGTGAGCTTGTGGCAGCACTGCCTTTGAGAACACTGTGACTGAGTGACTCTGCCTCTGAGAAAGCAGCTGAGGGGGAGGCAGGAGCATGGTCACGAGTGAGGAAAGGTTCCCATGTGCCTTGGTGGACCAGGAGAAACAAAGTCAAGGTTTTTTTCTTTCAGAACCTCACTACTGGAACCCTTATTGAATTGGAGAACTGCTTTTCTGATATTGCTTTGGAAGAGAGGTAGTTAAAGTAGAGGGAAATGGGTTCATTTAGGGAATAGGGAACTGCAGTCTGAGACATCCTGGCTTCCACTCCCACTGCGGAGGTTCAAGTTCAGGGGCCCCATTTTATTTACAGTGAATGATTTGATGAAAGAATAAAGTGACTGGGATCCCTGGGTGGCACAGCGGTTTGGCGCCTGCCTTTGGCCCAGGGCGCGATCCTGGAAACCCGGGATCGAATCCCACATCGGGCTCCCGGTGCATGGAGCCTGCTTCTCCCTCTGCCTATGTCTCTGCCTCTCTCTCTCTCTCTCTCTCTATCATAAATAAATAAAAATTGAAAAAAAATTAAAAAAAAAAATAAAGTGACTGATTTGAGAGTGACTTAGTGATGGTCACCATCTGTGAGCAGATAAATACATTTCAAGAAGAATTCAACCTAAAATCTCTGTTTTATCTCCACATAACTGAAACAGAAACCTATGCTCCTTCCTTGGGATTTGTCTAAATCGGCTGGGCCTCCTGACCAGGTCTGGGAGGCCAGTGTCCTTTCTTTTCCACTTGCAGTGGAGATCTTGCCTGTGTGCATGGGCAAGCATTGAGACTGGCTTAGCGATCCAAGCTTACCCAGCTCAGCTTCCCTGGTCAGGAGGATGGGTGGCCCTGGAAGGGACCCTGCTTCCACCCAGCATCCCAATTCACTCACCCTCATGACTAATGTTTTCACCCAGACTTGTAGCTTTAAATATCATTTATACTCTCTAGCCAATTTCTCTCTCCATCCAGGATCTCCCCTTTGAATGGCAGGTGTGTAACAGGCACCTGACATAGAACAGGTGAACCTCTTATCTCTGTCCACCCCAGACCTTCACTGCTCCTCCCACTGCCATATTTCTGGTCTTAATAATGATACTTCCTCACTTCTAGCAATTCAACACAAAACCTGGGGGAGTCAGCCCAGACTCCTCTTTTGCACTCACATTAGCAAATTCCATCCACTCTACCTTCAAATATAAGCCACCATTTTGTAGCAACTTCACTGCTCCCATTCTGTTCCCACTCACTCTCATCTCCTGTCTGGAAAACTCAGTAGTCTCCCAGCCTTTCCTTCTCTCCCTGAATCTGCTGTGCCCCCTTTGTCTAACTGTCAACACAGCATCTGCAAATCTCATCTCCTTCATGTCTTTACTAAAGATAAGGGTGCTACATACTATGAATTGCAGAGCTCCAATTAAATTTGAATTTCATCTAATAAATAAATATTTGTTTTTATTCCTTTTCATTTTTAATTTTCATTCTAGTTGTTAACACACAGTGTTATATTAGTCCCCTTTAATTTGAAGTAGAGCCCTCTCCCATCTTCCTATCATCCTTTTCTGCTTTATTTTATTTTGCAGACTTATGATGAACATACCACATATTTTGCTTGTTTTTACAAATTCTGTTAAGGTGAAGTTCACATTACATAAAATCATTTATTTTATTTTTAAAAGGATTTTATTTATTTATTCATGAGAGACACACAGAGAGAGGCAGAGCCATAGGCAGAAGGAGAAGCAGGCTCCTTGCAGGGAGCCCGATGTGGGACTCGATCCCAAGACCCCAATGCCACGACCCAAGCCAAAGGCAGATGCTCAACCACTGAGCCACCCAAATGCCCCTAAAATCATCCATTTTAAAGTGAACAATTCAGCGGCATCTAGTACAATTACAATATCCTTCAACCACCACCACTATCTAATTCCAAAACATTTTCCCCACTCCAAAGTAAAACCCCACAGCTATTAAGCAGTTTCTCCTTATTTCCAGCTCCTGGCCCTACCTCCATGCCCTTTGCTTTGGTAACCACCAATATGCATTCTAGTTTTATGGATTTACCTATTCTCCATATTGCATACAAATGGAATCATACAATATTTTGCCTTTTTTTTTGTATTTGGTTTCTCTCACTTGACATAATGTTTTCAACGTTCATTCACATGTATCAGTGGTAACATGTATCAGTATTTCATTCTTTTTCATGACTAATATATTTTCACACACACATAACTATATGTTCATCAATTCAATCATTATTTTACTTTTGAATTGTATTTACGTTCAGGCTATTGTAAATAGTGGTGCTATGAATAGTTGTGTACAAGTATTTGTTTGAGCCCCTGTTTTCAGTTCTTTGGGGTATTATATACCTAGGAGTGGAATTGCTGGGCCATAGAGCAATTTTATGTTTAACATTTTGAGATTGCCAAGCTATTTTCCATAGCAGCTTAACCATTTCACATTGCCAACAGATATATGTTTTCCAGTTTCTCCAGGTCCTCATCGATACTTATTAGTCTCCATTTCTTATGGTTTATTTGTTTATTACAGCCACCCTCAAAGGCATGAAGTGGAAACTCATTGTGTTTTGATTTCCATTTCTCTAATGATTAGTAATGTCGAGCATCTTTTCATATGCTTATTGACCATTTGTACCTCTTCTTTGGAGAAATGTCTGCTCAAGTTCTTTGCCCATTTTTTCAAAAGTTTTTATTTAAATTATGTTTTTTTTAACATACAGTGTAATATTAGCTTCAGGTGTACAATATAGTGATTCAAAACTTCCATTCCTCCATCCATTTTTAAACTGTGTTGTTTTGTTTTCTTGTTGCATTATAAGAGGGTTTTATTTTTAAATCTATTCTGGATATAGAGGTTCTGAGATATATGATTTGGAAATATTTCCCCCTTCTGTATGTTGTCTTTTTGCTCTCATGATAATGCTCCTTGATGCACAAAAGATTTGATGTCTAATGTATGTACTTTGTTTTGTATGTACTTTTTTGAGTTCGATTTGCCAACATATAGCATAACACCCAGTGCTCATCCCATCAAATGCCCTCCTCAGTGCCTGTCATCCAGTCACCCCATCCCCCCGCCCACCTCCCCTTCCATTACCCCTGGTTTGTTTCCCAGAGTTAGGTGTCTCTCATGTTCTGTCTCCCTCACTGATATTTCCCACTCATTTTCTCTCCTTTCCCCTTTATTCCCTTTCACTATTTTTTATATTCCCCAAATGAATGAGACCATATAATGTTTGTCCTTCTCTGACTGACTTAATTCACCCAGCATAATACCCTCCAGGTCCCTCCACATCGAAGCAACCGATGGGTATTTGTCGCTTCTAATGGCTGAGGAATATTCCATTGTATACAGAGACCACAGCTTCTTTATCCATTCATCTGTCGATGGATACTGAAGCTCCTTCCACAGTTTGGCTATTGTGAACATTGCTGCTATAAACATTGGGGTGCAAGTGTCCTGCCGTTTCACTGCATCTATATCTTTAAAGTAAAAAAAAAAATTTTTTTTTGCTCTTTTTAATGATTTTATTGGTATGGTCACAAGTTTGATGTCTATAGTACATTGATTATGTAGCTGAATACAAATATTTTAAATAAGTATATTACATAAATGTGTCGAGTTTTAAAATGTCAAGTTTGAATGATCATGCATTTCCCATGCATTTGCATCTGCATCCCCAAATTGTACAACTCAATCTATGCTATCCTCACTGGGTCTTCGTGTATGCCCCAGCTAGGTTGGGGCAGGAGCTGTTGTGCCTTTTTGCAGACCCAGATTTTCAAGAGCAACAGTGTTGAACTCAGGCATTCCATGGAGCAAGAAAAGCAAAACCAGGTTTTGCTCTGGTTCAGGTAAAAATGCAAATACCGACTATTGCTTGTGTGAACCACCTGATCCCCCAGGGCTTGGGCTAGCACAAAGGGTATTTGGATATCCCTGCATAAGGCCAACAGGCCATATCTGTACCCACATTTCCTCCCTGGGGGAAAATTCTAGAACTGAGATGCACAGTCTTCCAACATGCTGTCAGTTATATAGCTGGAACCAAGATGGGATTCATAGTAACTTTTTTCATCAAAGATATTAACAGTCCAACCAACAACCTGAATGCCTTTGGCTGACCACTTCTTCAAATAGTCCGGGGATATAAAATCCTTCTGTAGGAGGAAAACTGAAATTCCACACAGGTACCACAAGATATTATGCATGCTCCAGTCGAGCAAAATGTCCATTACCACAAACATGGACTGTTTCCAGAAAGTATCATAGCGTGGCTTCCCATCTCCTGTATGGCTAAGGCTCCAAGGTCTTTGAGTTAACGCTGTTACTGCATTCTGATCTGTTTGTCTCATCTTATAGATAACTTCTGGCAAGAAAGAACAGACGATACTATTATTGTATAGTTGAGGAAACTCCAGATATATTTTCTTTAGAGCATCAGTAGCCATGTTTGCCCATGGCCCTTGACACCAAAGATTGTGAGGTTGTAATTTAGGCACTCCACTCTGCAAGGCTTGTCTCAGGGTAGGGATCTTTTCATCAGGGAAATCATTCCTTAACCTGTGATTGTAGGTTGCTGTAGGATTAAGCTGTAGGATTAAGCTTCCTAATTTGTTCAAATGTCAAATCACACAATCGACTGGTGCCATCAGTCGTCCTATTGACTGTATTATCATGCATTAGGTTGGGAATCCCATCAGAAGTAAACTCAAGGTCCAACTGCACACCCGTTGCTCCATTCTTAGCTGCCTGCCAAAAGCCTGCCAGCGTGTTCTCGGGGCGGGGGGGGGGGGCTTTGTGGGGCGATGGTGGAAACATAGCCCCCTGGCTTGAGCACCTGCAGGGCCCTGCGGGAGGACCCAGGCTCAAAGCTGAAGAGGCACAGCAAGAGGTAGAGGCTGCTGGTGAAGAGGCAGGCATTGAAGGGATTATGCGTCAGCAGCAGCAGCAGCAGCAAGGAGAAGGGGCCCAGGAGGCCTCCCTGGTGCTCCCACAGCCACCTGCTGGTGCCGGCACCCCCACGAATGGGAGTCCCCAACCCACCTGGCTCCCCAAGCCCCTGACACTCAGCACAGAGGGAGCCCTCTTAGGGGACCAGTGCCACACAACTGCAGTGGCCTAAAGTTAAATTTTAACCAAAGTTGTAAAAAGCTCCAGTTAAAGTAAAAGCAAAGTAAAAATAAGCTATAAAAGTCAATAATAATAAATAGATAAAGTAAAAATAAGCTGATTTAAAATACCAGATACCTAGAACCCCACTACTCTATGCCCTAAGCTAGACCTAATGGAATCATTTATTCTTATTTATTTATTTTTGGCCAAGAAACTTAAAACTCGAAGCAAGATCATTGTGGATGCCTTTGTAAGAGAAAATGAGAAGATACACAAAGACACAGTGAGAAGGCCACGTGAAGACAGAGGTAAAGATTGGCATAACGCAGCAGGAAGCCAAGGAAACTAAGACATCCAACACTGGGGTCAGTTTAGGGGTCATGGTAATCAAGGATGTAACTCACCTCAATCTTTACTTTCATAACATCTGAAAAGACTCTTATTTCAAAGATTAAATTCTGAGGTTCTGGGTAAATGTATGTTTTGAGGTGGCACCATGCACCCGCTAAGGGATTTTTAAGACCTTCAGTACCACAAGCAATGCAAAAATTTCTTTATATTAAAAAGAAAACTCCTCAAGGCCGTCTAAGGAAACAGCTCAAAGAGCGTACACCGGATCCACTAGATGGGTTTACCTGGGGGAACCTGGAACCCATCACTCTACCATTGCCCTCTTCCTTCTCTTTACCACAGTCCATCTTTCCAAGACTATCATGTCTCTTTCTGTTTTTGATTCATACCTATTTCTCCCTTTATCCTAGACTCTCCCTACTCCATATCTCTATAATCTGGAAGAGACCGCACTAGGGCCCTGATGTTTCTGTTGGTTGGTGTGCTGATTTATTCTGGAAAAGTATTAGTCTCTCATTCTCAGATTCTTCCATCCTCAATTTGAGCTCATTCATGAAGAGTCACAGTCTCCAGCACATGTACTGCCATATAAACCTGTTCTATACGCTCCAAAAGGCTGCAGAAAAAGTTTTTAAAGACAGAGGAGTAAAAAAAAAAAGGAAACTACCAAAGAATCCATTGTTCTAGGCAAGGTTGCCCTCCTAAGAAGATTAGAGGGTGTCTATCATTAATTATCCTAATGCTGACCAGGAAATCCCCATGGTGACTGGTTAAAGGTTACATATCTGGGGTGGGGTTGACCTCCAGTCATCCAAGCATGCATTATATATCTCCTTGGTAAATGAATAGGGGAACTATCTGGTCCTTAAGACAATGATTCTAATCCCTGCATTCCTTGATGTTACAACTCGTTATCCTGCCTATTTGTTAATATTTAGTCTCTTGATTTTTTTGCAATATATGAAATGTATTTAACCCTATAAGAACTGTTCATTTTCCAGAGCACTCCCTTTGTGAAGATACTGTTTCTTGGTCAGCTGTCCTAATTGAGGCTCAAATAAAACTTTCTTTCTTCCTTTTAGAGATTCTAAAAGGTTTGTTCATTTTGCAACTCACTTATGTCCTGCCTTATTTGGGGGAACTTACCTGATAGTTATCCCAAATTCCTAAGGACTTAAGCTTAGTAAGATTTTTCTGTTTTTGCTAGATATCTACATCTTTCAGGACTATAGTTCTTGAACATAAAACAAGCAGATGTGCTAGAGGGTAGCATGCTTGACTCTAGAATTTAAGGATCCCATTAGCTAAGTCTTTGGGTTTCTCGGAGCTGAACTAGTACCTGAAAAGGTTGGGCCACAGGCTTGAGGATTATGCGTGTTTTACAGTGTACCCTGCTGCATAGCAGTTTTCTTGATGCTGGTGGGTGGCCTAGTGTCCATCTAACCCATTTCATGACCAACCTACCCTATCATGGGAGTCTTCCTGAGGTGGCAAGTGTTCTAATAGCCTTTAAGTGCTTGGCCCACACCCACCAATTTTTGCAGCCGTTTGGCTTCTGAGATCCTCACTAGCAGTAGCCGTTATCCACCTAAAACAGGACAAACATGGGGATATTAATGTACTGAGAGTCTCACTGAGATGTTAGTCTCTCCTGGCCACAAGAAGGCCTTGAGTGCATGGCATCACCAATTCCTGTGGAACCTGCTGCGGTTTTCCATCCAGGGAATTGTGGGCTGAAAAGCTAGAGGCTTGGCCCTGGGCTAACCCTCTGCCAGCGCAGCTGGGCTCCAGGTGACTATACAAGCTCAATGGCTCATGGAATATCTGTCTGCCCGCTCAAGTCGATGTGCCCTATAAATAATGCCAATTCGATTGGGAGCTCAAGCACAAAAATAGTGGCACTCAGAAGAACTTACCTATAGCCTTGGAAATGTGAGAAAGACGGTGATTTCGAAGGGATCATGAGAGCATGCCCAGTTTTCTTATTGAATGCTGACAGAAGTTCTGCTTCAAACCCCAACACTGTCCCAAGCCTGTTAAATAACAAAAAGTCAACAATGTAAATTTTAAAAATCCTATTGGCTTTATTAACTGATTCATGAGTCAGGCAGGATCCCATCTAGCAAGTAGAGGGAAGCATCAAAGGGCTACAGAAAAGGAAGTGTTTTTAAACATGAAGAAGCAGTGGAAGAAAGGAAACGATTAGCCAAGAACCCATTGTTTTAGGCTAGGTTTCCCTTCTAAGAGGGATGAAGGGGTCTATTAGTCAGCTACCTAGTGCTGACCAGGAAATCTCCATGTTGACTAGTTGAAGGCTACATTTCTGTGGGGCTGATGCAGTTAGGTGAAGCATTAAGTGCTGCTTTACTGACTTGAGGCCTTAACCTAAGTGACATCATTTTCAGGCTGTGATTTTCTTTTTAACAACGGTGACAAAAACATTGAGGCACCTGGGGGGCTCAGGTGGTGAAGCACCTGTCTTCGGGCTCAGGTCATGATCCCTGGGCTCTATGATCCCTGGGTCCTGGATGGAGCCCTGCAACAGGATCCCTGCTCAGTGGGGAAGCCTGCTTCTCCCTCTCCCACTCCCCCACCTGGTGCTCTCTCTGTCTCTTTCTGTGTCAAATAAAATCTTTAAAAGGTAAATAAATAAATTCATCTACATAAAATCTCAAAACAATGAACAGTGACAAAAATAAACAAACACCTTGTGGAGAATTGCCAGGGTAGAGAAGCAAAATACAAAACCTTTGCTACTTGGCTCTCTTGAATGCTT
Source organism: Canis lupus baileyi (assembly GCF_048164855.1). NCBI lineage: Eukaryota > Metazoa > Chordata > Mammalia > Carnivora > Canidae > Canis > Canis lupus. The sequence goes on along the minus strand of NC_132852.1, from coordinate 48,677,053 downwards.
GACAGTTTGTTCCCAGGAGTATTTGTGTTTAGAGGCCAAGTCATCTTCTTCAGTGAAGTCTGCTGTCCCATGTATCTTATAAAGCAGTGATTCTCAAGGTATGACAGTAAGGGTGGGTTGGGGTGGAGGGGGGATTTTGCTGCCCCAGTGTTAAAAAGAAAACCATAGACCCCGAGAATGATATCAATTCCATTGAGTTCCTAAATTGTGGATTAATATTAATCTAATTCCAATTTAGGGGCACCTGGCTAGCTGAGTAAAGTGTGTAACTCTTGATCTTATGGTTGTGGGTTCCAGCCCCACACTGGGTGTGGAGTTTACTTAAAAAAATAAAATGTGTAAAAAAAAGAAATTGTAAGCAAAAATATTAAACAAATAATTGCAGTTTCGAATTTCTCCAGAAAAGTAGTCTTTACCAGTAGTCAGGCTTTTTGTTGCTGTTGTTGTTAGTGCCAGTCTTCCCCTTGGGCAGGGAGGGAGTCCCGAGCAGATAAGACCGCTTGCCTCTCCCCCAAGGCAAAGTGGTCTTTCCCGGAACAATCCTTTCCGTTTGCTAACGAGTTGCTTGCCCCAGCGTCCGGCTGTCAGCACCTTCCAGGTAGTACCATTCCTCGCAGCTTCTTCTATTTGCTAGATGGGATGTGACCTGATTTGTGAATCGTTTAATAAAGTCGGTTAGATCTTTCGCGATACTCGCGCCTCGGATAAACTCCTTGGCTACGTCCGATGCTGCCAGTGCACAAAGGTCAGTGAGATCTTGAAGCGCAGCTGAATGTTTTATTTAGCGCCGTGGGTGCACGGGGGTGCGTCTCCAGACAAAACACGGAGCTCCCAGGCACGTATGAATGTGAAGCTGGCCCCGTGGTTTGCCTGAACATCGAGGAGAACAGGTCCGCGTGTATTTTATCTGGAGGTCTCCGGCGCCCACGACCGCGATCCCGGCCCGGCGGCCAGGCCCTGCGGGTTCCCAGCCGGCTTTGCCCGAGGGCGAGCTCGGGGCGGGCGGGGGCCGCGGGGCCTGCCCGGGTGCTGGGCCCGCAGCTGAGGGCGCAGCTGCCCGCGCCGCGGTTCTCGCCTCTTTCCCAGGTGCCCGGGGGCCCGCGACGACTGTCCCTGTGCTGGGAAGGCGAAGGCCGCCTCTTGCCCGAGCCCCCGCCGTGGGGCGGGGAGAGGCTTCGCGCCCCGGGGAGCAGGAGCCACGGGCGTCCGCGCTCCGCTCCTCGGGGCTGAGCCGGGGTGCAGTGCCGCGGCGCCCGGCGTGCGCACGGCGGGCGGAGGCCCTCGCGGGTCCCTCTAGGCTCCGCGGAGGCCGGGCCTCTCGGTGGTCGCTGGGGCCGGGGCGGGCGGGGCGGGGCCGCAGAAGGAGCCCAGGCGCGGGGAGCCCATTGGTGCCGGACGTTGCGTGGCCGCGACGCTTCAGGCCGGGGCTTCCGGGCGCTCGGGCTCCTCGCAGCCGGCTCCGCAGACCTCGGCCCGGCGCGCAGGTACGTGTGGGCCCCCGAGCGGGGACAGGCCGGTTTGGCTGTGCGAGAGGCCGGGCCTGGCGTTGCGTTTTCTCAACGGTGCTCGAGGCGTTGGTCCTCGCTGTGGCGCGGAGGCTGCGCGGGAGGGACGGGGACGGGGACGGGGACGGGGGGCTTCTGGGGCCGCGGGAGGCGCCGCCACAGGGAGGCGGGGAGGCGGGCAGAGACCCTCGGGGCAGCCAGGGTGCTGGGATGCGAGGGGAGGAGTGGTCGGACCTGCACCCGGAGGCGGCGGGGCTGCGGTGAGGCCTGCTGCGGGGCACGTCGCGTCCACGCGGGCTCATGGAGGGGGGGGTGTGGGGCGGGCAGGGTGCGGTGCACCTCTGGCGCCTCTGCCTGCTTCTGCGATTGTGGACGTTTTTCTCTGCCTTCTATCACCTTGATGTTGTGATGTGGGAGGTGGGGGGGTGGGGTTCCGGGTCTCACCAGGGCTCTTATCCCCCGCCCCAGAGCCATTGTGCAAATGGCTCAACTTTGAGGCATTTACAGTTATCAAATGTCATATTTAAAAAAATATTTTTGAAATAATGTAAGGATGAAAAAAGTTCAGAAACTGGTACAAAGTATTGATTGTCACGTTCTGTGCACTTAGACTCCCCAGGTGTAATGGACATCTAATGGAACAGAACAGGAAAACGAAAGCCCTAACATCTACAGGGTTTATTCAGACTGGCCTGCTGGTCTCCCCCATTTCCTTTCCGTGGCAGAGGATCCAAGTCAGGATTTAGTTGCATTTACTTAAACAATGGAGGGCCTCTTAACCCCCAGGACCCTTCAGAGTGGCCTTGGAAGCAGCAGGTCTCAGATGAGAGGGTCTTTTCTTCCTCCGTGCCGGCCCCATAGAGAACGTCCAGCAGGGCCTGTGGGCAGCTTTGGCACTTGTCACCATCTGCCTTGACCCATCTAGTCCTGGCCTTTCAGCCTGTGCGGATTCTCCTCCTGCTTCTCAGGCCTACCTGCTTCTGTCCTGGTATCTCTGAAGATGCCGGCCTTGGCCATCTTCTCTTTCAGTGGGAGCATTTCCCCTGGGTGATCTCTTGTGGCTCCAAGGATTCTTGTGGGTTTGAGCCTACCCTATGTCCTCAGAGAACTCCCTCATCTGTGGTTGCAGCCCAGGTCATTTCTCTGTTCCTGACTTACAGAACCTGTGGCCTGCATGATACCTTGAAGGGTTATCTCAAAGCATTTCTGTCTCAGTATAAGCATATCTCAGCCTGAACTCACATCTGGTCTCCTCTTGTGCCCCCAGATCTGTGAATGCAACCACCGTACCCTCGCCACTCAGCCCATCCTCGGGTAGACCTCCCTGACCAGCTCTACCCCTGACCCCCAGTCAATCCAGACTTGGTTTCCTTTTTGAATCCTCCTGGGGCTGGCCCACTTTTCTCCCTGGGAACCACCATCCTGCCTTTTGTCCCCCTGTGCTTGCTCTATGCCCTCACTCAGTTGTCCACACCAGAGTCAGACTAAGCTAATTATTTTATTTTGTTTGTTTGTTTTTAGTTAAAGATTTTTATTTATTTATTCATGGGAGTGACAGAGAGTGAGAGAGGCAGAGACATAGGCAGAGGGAGAAGCAGGCTCCATGCAGGAAGCCTGATGGGGGACTTGATCCCGGATCCCAGGATCAGGCCCTGGGCTGAAGGCAGACGCTCAACCGCTGAGTCACCTGGGGGGTCCCAGACTAAGCTAATTAACATGTACAAGTGATTGTGTCATACTCTGATTGTATTGTTTTAAAATTTGTCTTTACTATAAAGAGAGAGAGAGAGAGAAAGACAAATTAAGATACAGACCATTACAAACTGATGGTCAGGGAACACTGGGTGGCTCAGCAGTTTAGTGCCTGCTTTTGGCCCAGGGCCTGATTCTGGAGTCCCGGGATGGAGTCCTGTGTCGGGCTCTCTGCCTGGAGCCTGCTTCTCCCTCTGCCTGTGTCTCTGCTTCTCTCTCTCTCTGTCTCTCATAAATAAATAAACATCTTTAAAAAAAGAGAGAGAGAGAGAAAGTCGGTGAAATAGGTGGCAGGAATTAAGGAGAGCACTTGTGATGACCACCAGGAGATATATGGAAGTATTGAATCACTAGATTATATGCCTACTAATATAACACTGTGTGTTAACTAACTAGGGTTAAAACAAAAACTCAATATTTAAAGAAGATGCAAAAATAAATAAATAAAATTTCCCTGTGCTGTACGATAAGGTTCATCTTCTTAATGGCGCCCTCAGGGCCCTGAAATGGCTGGTCCAGCCTCTTCCTCTACCCTCCCCCTTGGGTTCCTGCTTGGCCAAACCTTCATGGAGCTTGCCACCAGCGTGCTCATATGTCTTTGCAGAGAAGCACTCCTTAGTCTTGGGGTTCACCCAGGTTTTGAAGCCTCCTACCTGGATCCCAAAGCTCCTGCCAGAGCACTTTTTCTGTAGTTGGCTGGCTTATCATTGTATAGGGAGACAGAAGCGGGGCGGTTTCCGTTGTGCCGTCTCACTGAAATCACGCCTGCTTGTTCAGGATGGATCACAGGTCACTTCTGCTGTTCAAGTCTCAGTAATTTTGTCTGTAGATCATTAACCACTGAAAGAGATGTGTTGAGATCTGCCGTTATTGTGATGGATTTTTCAGTTTCGACAGTTCATTTGTATTGTGAAGTGGTTACTAAATGCATGAAGTTTAAAATGATTATAACCTAGTGAGTGATACATCCTTTCCCTGGGCAGTAATCTTTTTCTCTGATAATGCTTCTGTTTATTTTTAATTCTAAAAGTTAGCAAAAAATAAAATTTACTACGTTAACCACTCTTCAGTAGTGTTAAGCATGCTCATATTGCTGTGCGCCAATCTTCAGGACATTTTTATCTTCCAACATTGAAACCTTTGCCCATTAAACATCATCTTCCCATTTGCCCCTCCTCCCTCTACTGGTAACCACCATTCTACTTTCTGTTTTTATGAATTTAAGTACTGTCCATAGCTCATCTAAATAGATCCGTACAGTATTTGTCTTTTCATGACTGTTTTCTTTCATTTAGCTGAATGTCTTAAGTTTCATCCATGCTGCAACATGTGACAAGATTTCCTTCCTTTGTAAGGCTGAATAGTATTCCATTGTAAGTATATACCACATTTTCTTTACCCATTTATCTTTGATGGACCTTTGAGTTGCTCCCACCCCTTGGCTATGATAAAGAATGCTTCTATGAAGATGGAGGTCTCTTGGAGACCCTGCCTCAATTCTTTGGACTACATGCCCAGAAGTAGGATTGCTGGATTATATGGTAATACTATTTTTAATTTTTTTGAGGAACTCTCATTCTGTTTACATAGTGGTTGCACCGTTTTACATTTTCCTATCAGCAATGCACAAGTGTTCTAATTTCTCCATATCCTTGCCAACATTTTTTTTTTATATATATACTGGTCATCCTAATGGGTATGAGGTGAGCCTCATCGTGGTTGTGATTTGCATTTTTTTAAAAATTTTATTTATTTATTTACGATAGTCACAGAGAGAGAGAGAGAGAGAGGCAGAGACACAGGCAGAGAGAGAAGCAGGCTCCATGCACGGGGAGCCCGACGTGGGATTCGATCCCGGGTCTCCAGGATCGCGCCCTGAGCCAAAGGCAGGCGCCAAACCGCTGCGCCACCCAGGGATCCCGTGATTTGCATTTTTTAATGGTTAGTGATGTTGAGCATCATTTCATACGTTTATTGGCCATTTATACATCTTCTTTTGAGAAATGTCTATACAAGTTCTCCGTCCTTTTTTTCATTAGGTTACTTGTTGCCTTGCTACGAAATTCATAGGAGTTATTTGTATATTAACTTATTGTCAAATACATGATTTGCAAATATTTTTCCCATTCTATTCGTTGTCTCTTCACTCTCTGGATTGTGTCCTTTGATGCATTTTGAAGTTTTATATACCCCATTCGTCTATGTGTACTTTTTTGCTGGTGCTTTGGTATCGTAGTCAGGAAATCACTGCCAGGTCCGTGGATCCTGGGTGGCTCAGTCAGTAAGCATATGCCTCAATCTCAGCTCAGGTCTTGATCTCAGGGTTGTGAGTTCAGGCACCATATTAGGCTCCACACTGGGTACGGAGCCTATTTTAAAAAAAGAGAGAAATCATTGGCAGATGTTGTATTGTGAACCTTTTCCCTATGTTTTCTTTCAAGTGTTTTATAATTTTAACTTTTACGTTTATTTCTTTGATACATTTTGAGTTAAGCCTTTGTAGATGATGTCAGACAAGAGCCCACTTTATTGTTTTGCATGTAGATACTCCATTTTTTCTTTTTTTTAAGATTTATTTATTCATTTATTCATGATAGACACAGAGAGAGAGAGAGAGAGAGAGAGAGGCAGAGGCACAGGAGGAGGGAGAAGCAAGCTCCATGCCGGGAGCCCGACGTGGGACTTGATCCCGGGACTCCAGGACTGCCGCCCTGGGCCAAACGCTGAGCCACCAGGGATCCCTGATATTCAGTTTTTTTCAACACCATTTGTTAAAGAGACTATCTTTTCCCTATTGAGTAGTTTTTACGTCCTTTTTGAAGATTACCTGACCATATACATGAGGGTTTATTTCTGGTTCTGTTACACTTCACTGGTCTGTATATCAGGCCCTTTATACCAGGGCCATGCTATTTTGACTTCTTTAGCCGGGCAATATATTGAAATGAGGACATGTGAATTTTCCAACTTTGTTCCTTTTTTCCAAAGTTATCTGGGCTATTTGGCTTCCCTTGATTCCAAATAATTTTAGGACGGATTTTTCGATTTCTGGGGGAAAAAATGGTATCGGGATTTTGATAGAGATTGCCTTGAACCTTTGAAGTACTTTGGGCAGCATTGACATTTTAGCAATATTAGGTCTATCAACTTATGAATGAAGATATCTATTTTTGTGTGTTTTTTTAAAATATTACTCTGATATATGTTTTCTCATTTTCAGCATGTGATTCTTTCACTTCTTTCATTAGTCTTATTCCTGAATATCTTACTTTTTTCAGTGTTGTGGTAAATGTTGTGTTCTTAATGTCCACTTCAAATTGTTCATTGTTAACATATAGAGATGCAACTGATTTTTGGTGTGCTGGTTTTCATTTCTGCAACCTTTTTCAATTTGTTTACTACTTCTAATTTTTTTTTTAATCCTTACAATTTCTACATATTAGATCATGTTTTCTGCAAATATAATTCTTCTTCCTTTCCAACTTGGATGTCTTTTGTTTCTTTTTCTTGCCTAATTGCTCTGGCTAAGATTTCTAGTACTATATTTGATAGAAAGGCCAGAGTAAACAACTTTATCTTGATCCTGTTTTTAGAGGAAAAGTTTGAGTCTTTTGCTATTTTGTACATCAGTTGGGATTTTTAAAAATATTTGGTCTTTATTATGTTTAGTTGGTTTACTTTTACTCCTAGTTTAGTAAGAGTTCTTTTCATGAAAGAGTATTAAATCTTGTGAAGTGGATTTTTTTTTTCATTATTTGCTATAAATATTTGGTTTTTTAAATGTTTTTTTCAATTTAAATTTAATTAAATTATACTAAGTATACTTAGTATACTATACAAAGTATACTATATGTTGTATAGTATACTATACAACATATACTAAGTACATCATTATTTTCAGATGTAGAGTTAAAATAATCCATCAGTGAACATACGCTTTTTGTCTCTCATTCTGTTCACTGATTAATTGTTTTCTCATGTTGAACTATCCTTGCATTCAAGAAATCTCCCTTTGTTGGGGTATATAATCCTTTCAATGTGCTATTGAATTTACTTTGTTTATAATATTTTCTTGAGGATCAATATTCATCAAGGGTATTGATCGTTAGCTTTCTTGTAGTATCTGTTTGGCTCCAATATCAGGGTAATGCTGGCTTAGTTACTGTATTTTTCTGCTCCAGAGTGTCTTTTTGGATCTTTTCTATGATTTCTATCTTTACGTCAATATTCTCATTTTGTCATCCATTTCCTGATTTTGTCTCATTGTTTCTCTTGTTGTCTTTTAGCTCTTTGAATATATTTAACAAATGGCTTTCAATTCTTCACCAAGAAACTCAACAGTCTGTCTTTCTTTAGGATTCATATCTGGAATCTTATTTTGTTTCTGTGACTGAGCCATGTTTCCCAGTTTCTTTGTATGCTCGTGATCTGCTGTTGAGATATGGCCATTTGGGAAAAAACAGCCTCTTCTCAGTCTTTATGGACTGGCTTTGTTCAGGGGAATACTTCCAGTCAACCCTAGAATCTAGAAGTTTGGAACTTCACCAACATCTCCTGGTGATGCATTCTCTGGACCTGAGTGTGTACTTTTAATTTTAATGGTCTCAAGTTCCACAAATAGTGTGTCCCTAATTTCTTCTTAGAAATGTATAATTTTTCTCTCCCTGGCATTGGCATGTAAAACTACAGAATTTCTGCAGCTCTGGTGTGCTGTGGCACTTGCTTATATTTTCAGTAACCTCCAAACTGCTCCCATTCCCATCAATGCTCCATGTCTGATGAGGCATAAAATCTATATCACCCAGGGAGCCCCCAGATAAGCCAGGGTGTTGGACTGATAGTCTACTCTGATTTCCACTCCAGGGTCGAGTCACTGTATTTACCCTGGCTGTGCCTTACTGATCTGAGTGGGGAGAGATCCATCTGTGCACAAAATGCCATGAAATCTCCTACGCTTTTAAAGGGAATCCCATCTTACTTTTCTGTTGGCCTGGGTTGTACACCATTTCAAGTGGGCTCTAGAGTTCTCACAAAGATATTCGGGTTCATCTTTGTTTTTAACTTGTATTTCCATGGGTAATAAGGGCCTAGAGCTTTGAAGTCTACCATCTGCTGACATCACATCCTCTATATTTGTCTTTTGAATTGTCCTCATATTCCATTCTTTTCTTATAATGTCCTTCTCAAATGCTCGTATTGTGGTAATGCTCCTCTTATGAGTTTGGGTTGGTTTCTGTGTGTGTGTGTGTGTGTGTGTGTTTGGAAGAGTTTGAGAAGAGCTGGCATTAATTGTTCTTTATGTGTGGGTAAAATTCACCAGTGTGTACATTTGGGTTTTTGTTTATTTTTGGTTTGTTCGTTTGTTTTTTGGTTGGGAGATTCGTCTTTCTCCTACTTAATTGGACTGTTTCAGTCTTTCTCCTACTTAATTGGACTGTTTCAATGATCTGTTTCTCCTGGCTCAGTCTTGATAGATTGTGTGTTTCTGAGAATTTCAGCCGTTCCTAAGTTGTGCAGTTTGTTGGCATATAATCAATAATCAATTTGTAGTAGCCTCTATGATCTTTTGTTTCTGTGGTATCAGTTTTAGTCTCTCCTCTGTGAGATGTATTTTTGTTGATTTGGGTTCTCTTTATTTCTAGGATACTGTAGCTAGGAGTTTATCAATTTTGTTCATCTTTTCAAAAAGCTAGTTCTTAGTTTGTTCATCTCTCCTATTATTTTTATGTTCTCTATTTTAATTATTTTGGCTCTAATCTTTTATTTCCTTTCTTCTGATAACTTTGGGCTTAGGTTATTCTTTTTTTTTTTTAAGATTTTATTTATTTATTCATGAGAGAGACACACAGAGAGAAAGAGAGACATAGGCAGAGGGAGAAGCAGGCTCCCTGTAGGGAGCCCATTGTGATACTCAGTGTCAGGACCCCGGGATCTCGACCTGAGCCAAAGGCAGATGTTCAACCACTGAACCAGTTATTCTTTTAAAAAAAATTTTTTTTGGGATCCCTGGGTGGCGCAGCGGTTTAGCACCTGCTTTGGCCCAGGGCACGATCCTGGAGACCCGGGATCGAATCCCATGTCGGGCTCCCGGTGCATGGAGCCTGCTTCTCCCTCTGCCTGTGTCTCTGCCTCTCTCTCTCTGTGTGACTATCATAAATAAATAAATAAATAAATAAATAAATAATTTTAAATTTTAATTTAATTTTAAATTCCAATTTAGTTAATATAGAATGTTATGTTAGTTTCAGGTATACAATATAGTGATTCAGCACTTCCATATGTCACCTGGTGCCTATCACAAGTGCAGTCCTTAATCCCATGACCTATTTTACCCATTCCCCACTCCCCTCTGGTAACCATCAATTTGTTCTCTATAGTTAAGAGTAATTTCCTGGTTTCTCTCTCTTCCTCTCTTCCTTAGCTCATTTTAAAATTTTTATTTATTTCTGTGAGAGAGAGAGTGAGCACAAGCAGCAGGGAGGGAAGAGGGAGAAGCATACTTCCGCTGAGCAGGGAGTCCAATGTGGAACTCGATCCCAGGATCCTGGGATCATGACCTGAGCCAAAGGCAGATGCTTCACCAACTGAACCAAGATCAGTTTTGCACATTTGCCCCCCTTTGCACATTTTTTTGTTTCTTAAATTACACTTAGGAATGAAATCATATGGCATTTGTGCTTCTCTGACTCACTTATTTCACTTAGCATTACTCTTAGCTCCATGTACGTCATTCCAAATGACGAGATTTCATTCTTTTGTATGGCTGAATAATACTCCATCGCATATGTACCACTTCTTCTTTATCCATTCATCTATTCTTTCTAGAGTTCCTTGAGATATTTATATATATATATATATTTTTTTTTTTCTGTATGTGTTTATAGCATTAAGCTCTCCTAGAAATCTTTTGCTGCATCCTAAATGTTTTGGTATATTGTGTTTCCTTGTTTCATTTGTTTCAAGATACTAAGTATTTATGTAAGAAAGAAAACCCAGAAGTGGGTTGGGGCAGGGGGAAAGGAGAGGGAGAATCTTAAGCAGGCTTCACACTCACTGCAGATCCCCACACAGGGCTCGATCTCAAGATCCTGAGATCATGATCTGAGCCAAATCAGGAGTCGAATGCTTAACCAAGAGCCACCCAGATGGCCTCAAGATACTTTTTATTTTTTTTTTTATTTTTTTTTTTAAATTTTTTTTTTTAATTTTTATTTATTTATGATAGTCACAGAGAGAGAGAATGAGAGACAGAGACACAGGCAGAGGGAGAAGCAGGCTCCATGCACCGGGAGCCTGACGTGGGATTCGATCCCGGGTCTCCAGGATCGCGCCCTGGGCCAAGGGCAGGCGCCAAACCGCTGCGCCACCCAGGGATCCCTCAAGATACTTTTTAATTTCCCCCTTAAGTTATTCTATGAAAGAATTTTTTCTTCTTTGACCTGTTGGTTGTTAAGAGAATGTTGTTCCATAAGTAGTCCTTTAGGGGATTCCTGGGTGGCGCAGTGGTTTAGCGCCTGCCTTTGGCCCAGGACGCGATCCTGGAGACCCGGGATCAAGTCCCACGTCGGGCTCCCGGTGCATGGAGCCTGCTTCTCCCTCTGCCTGTGTCTCTGCCTCTCTCTCTCTCTCTCTGTGTGACTATCATAAATAAATGAAAATTAAAAAAAAAAAAAGTAGTTCTTTATACATCTGGGACTTCACGAATACAGTGGTCACTGGCCAGGCACATGTGACAATTTACATTAAATTTAAGTAAAATTATATAAAATTAAAAATTCAGTTTCTCAATCACACTAGCCATACATATCAGATATGTAATAACCACATACCATATTGGGTAGCACTAGTAGACAGTATTTCCTTTTTACAGTAGGATCTATTGGTAGTCTTGATATAGAATAAGAGTTGTCAACCAGGTGTAGTTTTGTTCCCCATGGGACGTAATGGCAATGTCTGGAAACATGTTTGATTTCACAAGTAGTGGAAAAGTAGTGCTGGTGTTTTACTGGCATCTAGTGGGTAGAGTTCTGGAAAGCTGTTAAAATCCCGTAATTCACAGGACAGCTCCCAACAGAGACTCATCCGGCCCACATGCCAGTAATTTTGACGGTGAAAACCTTTGCCCTATAATATGTTTTGGTGTGAGGTGGAGAGCTCCTTATTTTTCCCTCTGATGGGCCAGTTGACTAGACCCCCTCTGCTGTGTGTACTCAATCCATCCTCTGCTTACCGCTGGTGAACATTAAGCTAAACATGTTTTTTCACTTAAATGGTGGAGAAGGTTCTATTGCCTTGCTAATTAGCATACAATTTTTAAAAATCGACCTCTTCTGTCTTACAGATTCTTTGACTCTGCACATATAGACAAGTCTCTGTTCCTGGCTCATCATGGCTTCAACTTCAAGGTAAGTGCCTTTGATGAAAGCCTTTATGAAAGGCCATGCCCAGGACATTTTTAGCTCTTGGTCCTGCTGGCCTTACTAAGCATATGGTGTCTAGGAAAGAGAAAGGTGGAAGAGAGAGCAGAAAAGGGAGATTGAGGAAAGATGAGGCAGGCAGGGTAGTGTATATGGTATGGGTGAGGCTTTGTAGCTCCAGGGTCTACACTGTGTCTGAAAAATGTGATTTATTTTTCTCATCTTTTTTTTTTTTTTTGTAAGATTTATTTTTTTATTGAGAGAGAGAGAGAGAGAGAGAAAGAGCACAAGTGGGAGGGTTAGAGAGAGAGGGAGAACACGCTCCAGATTGAGCACGAAGCCCCATTTGGGACTCGACCTCATGACTCTGAGATCAGGATCCAAGCTGAAACCAACAGTTGGTCACATAACTGTGCCCTCCAGGCTCCCTTTCCTCATCTTTTAACGCACAAGGTGCTTGCTACTGGACTACCATGGTCCTTGCGAGCTTTACCATTCCATGAGTCTTCTTTCTTTATTTTTTTCAAGTTTTTACTTAAATTCCAGTTAGTTAACATGTACTGTAATATTGGTTCAAGACTAGAATTCTTCACTTACCTATAACACCCAGTGCACATCACAAGTGCCCTCCTCAGTGCCAATCACCATGCCAATCCCCTGCCCACCTTCCCTCCAGCAAGCCTGTTTGTTCTCAATACTAAAGAATCTCTTATGGTATACCTCCCACTCTTTCCCTTCCTTCCCCTATATTCGTCTGTTTGTTTTTTTTTTAAATTCCACATATGAGTGAAATCATCTGGTACTTTCTCTTACTGATTGACTTTGCTTAACATACATAATACACTCTAGTTCCTTCCATAGCATTGCAAAAGAGAATATCATCTTTTGATAACTGAGTAATATTCCATTGTCTGTCTGTCTATCTATCTGTCTACGTATGACATCTTCTTTGCCTGTTCATCAGTCCATGGACATTTGGGCTCTTTTCATAGTTTGTCTAATGTTGTTAATGCTGCTGTAAATATTAGGGTGCATGTGCCCCTTCAGAGAATAGTCTTGTATCCTCTGGGTAAATACTTAATAGTGCTATTGCTAGGTCACACATAGGGTAGTTTTATTTTTAACTTCTTGAGGAACCTCCATACTGTTTTCCAGAGTGGCTGCACCAGTTTGCATTCCCCCAAGAGTGTAAGAGGGTTCCCCTTTCTCTGTAACCTTGCCAACATCTGTTGTTTTCTGTGTTGTTAATTTTAGACATTCTGACAGGTGTGAGAAGGGATGTCATCATGATTTTGGTTTGTATTTCCCTGATGATGAGTGATGTTGAGCATCTTCCCATGTGCCTGTTGGCCATTTGTAGGTCTTCTTGGGAAGAATGTCTATTCTATCACCGGCCCATTTCTTAAATGGAATATTTGGTTTTTGGGTGTTGAGTTTGATAAGTTCTTTGTAGATTTTGGATAAGAGCTCTTTATCTGATAGGTCATTTGCAAACATCTTCTCCCATTCCATAGGTTGCCTTTTAGTTTTGTTGATTGTTTCCTTTGCTGTGCAGAAGCTTTTCATCTTGATTAAGTCCCAGTAGTTCATTATTGCTTTTTTTTCTTTTGCCTTCGTGGATGTATCTTGCAAGAAGTTACTGTGGCCAAGTTTAAAAAGGGTGTTGCCTGTGTTCTCCTCTAGGATTTTGATGGATTCTTGTCTCACATTTAGATCTTTCAACCCTTTTGAGTTTGTCTTATTGTGTGGTGTAAGAGAACGGTCCAGTTTCAATTTTCTGCATGTGGCTGTCCAATTTTCACAACACCACTTATTGAATAGACTGTGTTTTTTCCAGTGGCTATTCTTTCCTGCTTTGCTAAAGATTAGTTGACCATAGAATTGAGGGTCCATTTCTGGGTTCTCTATTCTGTTCCACTGATCTATGTGTCTGTTTTTGTGCCAGTACCACACTGTCTTGATGACCACAGCTTTGTAATGCAGCTTGAAGTCAGCATTGTGATGCCCCAGCTTTGGTTTTCTTTTTCAACATTCCTCTGGCTTTTTAGGGTCTGTGTGGTTCCATATAAATTTTAGTGTTGTGTGTTCCAGCTCTGTGAAAAATACTTGTGGTATTTTGATAGGGATTCCACGAATGTCTAGATCCCTCTGGGTAGGATAGACGTTTTCACAATATTCTCCCAATCCATGAACATAGAATGTTTTTCCATTTCTTTGTGTCTTCCTCAGTTTCTTTCACAAATGTTCTGTAGTTTTCAGAGGACAGATCCTTTACCTCTTTGGCTAGGTTTATTCCTAGGTATCCAATTGTTTTGGTGCATTTAAATGAGATCAATTCCTTGATTTCTTTTTCTGCTGCTTCATAATTGGTGTATAGAAATATGAGAGATTTCTACATTGATTTTGTATCCTGCAACTTTCCTCAATTTGCGTTATCAGTTCTAGCAATTTTTTGCTGGATTCTGTTGGGTTTTCTAAATAGAGTATCATGTTGTCTGCAAATAGTGTAAGTTTGACTTATTTGCTGGTTCGAATGGACTTCTGGTATTATTTTAAATAACAACGGTGAGAGTGGACATCCCGGTTTTGTTGCTGACCTTGGAGGAAAAGCTCTATTTGCCCCCATTGAGGACGATATTAGCTGTGGGTCTTTCATCCATAGCCTTTATGATGTTGAGCTATGTTCCCTCTATCCAGACTTTGTGGAGGGTTCTTATCAAGAATGGATGTTGTGCTTTTCAGATGTTTTCTCTGCATCTATGGAGAGGATCATGTGGTTCTTACCTTTCTTTCATTAATGTGGTATATGATATTGATTGACTTGTGGATGTCGAATCCCCCTTGTAGCCCAGAATAGATCTCACTTGATTGTGCTGAATGATTCTTTTAGTCTAGTAGTGGATTTGATTTCCTAGTATCTTGTTTGGAATTTTTGCATGCACGTTCATGAGGGATTTTGGCCTCGTTGGGGTCTTTGTCTGGTTTTGGAGTCAAGGTAATGCTGGCTTCATAAAAAATGAATTTGGAGGGTTTTTTCCATTTCTACTTTTTGGAGCAATTTGAAAAGAATATGTAGTAGCTTTTCCTTAAATGTTTGGTAAAAGTTCCCGAGAAACCATGTGACCCTGACTTTTATTTGTTGGGAGATTTTTTTTTTTTGTATTTTTTTGTATTTTTTTTATTGGAGCTCGATTTGTCAACATACAGTATAACACCCAGTGCTCAACCTGTCAAATGCCCTCCTCCGTGCCCATCACCCAGTCACCCTGTCACCCCATCCCCCCGCCCGCCTCCCCTTCTACTACCCCTTGTTTGTTTCCCAGAGTTAGGAGTCTCTCTGCTTTGTCACCCTCTCTGATTTTTCGTTGGGAAATTTTTAATTACTGATATAATTTATTTGCTGGTAATGGGTCTGTTCACATTTTTTGTTTCTTCCTGATTCACTCTTGGTAGTTTATATGTTTCTAGGAATTTATCCCTTTCCTCCAGCTCCTAGTTTCACTGATCTGGTCTACTGCTTTTTTTGTTTATCATTTATTTCTGCTCAATCATGATTATTTCTCTCCTTTTGCCTTTAGGCATTACTTACTGTACCTTTCCTAGCTCCCTTAGGGTAAGGCTAGGTTGTGTATTTGCACCTATTTTTTTTTTCTTGCATCTTGAGGTAGGCCTGTATTGCAGTATACTTTCCTCTTAGAACCACTTATAGACAGATAGAGCTTTTCCTCCAAGGTCAGCAAAAGTTTGAGACTGTCTTGTTTTCATTTTCATTTGCTTCCATGTATTTTTTATTTCCTTTTTAATTTTCTGATTAACCCATTTATTCTTTAGTATGGTCTTCTTTAACCTCCATGCATTTGTGGTTTTTCCAAATTTTTCCTTGTGATTGACTTTAGGTTTCATAGCATTGTGGTGAGCCATTATGCATGATATGATCTCAGTCTTTTTGTATTTGTTGTGGCCCGATAGGCAACCCAGTGTGCGATCTATTCTGGAGAATGTTCCATGTGCGTTCAAGAAGAATGTGTATTCTGGTGCTTTCAGACAAAATGTTTGGAATATATCTGTTAAGATCATCCAGTCCGGTTTGTTATTTAAACCATTTTTTCCTTGTTGATTTTCAGGTAGATGATCTGCCTGTTGCTCTAAGTGGGGTGTTAAAGTCTCCTAATATTATTTCAGTGACTTTAAGTTTGTATTTAATTGATTTTTAGGTTTGGGTGCTCCAGTTTGGGGGGCATAAATATGTACAACTGTTAGATGTTCTTGTTGGATAGATCCTTTTATTATATTATAGTGCCCTTCTTCATGTCTTCTTACAGTCTTTAGTTTAAAGTCTAGTTTGTCTGATGTAAGTGTGGCTGCTGACTTTCTCTTGATGTCCATTTGCATGGTACATGGTTCTCCATCCGCTCACTTTGAATCAACAAGTGTCTTTAAGTCTAAAGTGAGTTTCTTGTAGGCAGCATAGAGATGGGCCTTGTTTTTTATCCATTCTGATATCCTATGTCTGTTGGTGGGAGCAGTTAGTCTGTTTCCCTTCAGAGTGAGTGTTGATAGATATGAATTTAGTGCCATTGTGTTACTTGTGAGGTTGCTGTTCCTGTAGATTTTCTCTCCTCTGTAGTCTTTGTGGCTTTTGATCTTTCTTTACCTCTTGAAAAGTTCCCTTTAATATTTCTTGCAGGGGTAATGTAGTGGTCATGAACTCCTATTGTTTTTGTCTGTCTGGGAAGCTCTTTTTCTCCCCTTCTATTCTGAATGACAGCCTTGCTGGAAAAGTATTTTTGGCTGCATATTATTCCCATTCAGCACGTTGAGTATATCATGCTTCTCCCTTCTGATCTGTTAGGTTTCTGTGGAGAGATCTGCTGCTAACCTTATTTCTCTTCCACTATAATTATGCAGGGGACAATCCCAATCTTTTGGTATTGGTTAAGACCTGATTTGTGACCCAGTAATTTAATTTAGGGATTTCTTTTCCATTGCTGCTCTCAGGATGTTTTCCTCATCTCTATATTTTGCAAATTCTACTCTAATATGTCTTGGTGTTGGCCTGCTTTTGTTGATTCTGGCCAGAGTTCTCTGTGCCCCCTGGATTTGGATGTCACCTTCCTTCAGCAGATTAGGGAGGCCTTCAGTATAACTTCCTAGAGTAAGCTGTCTGGCCCATTTCCCTGGAACTCCTATGCTCTGCCTGTTATTATGCTTTATGAGGTCACCCAGTTCTTTAAGTCAATATGCTCTGCCTGTTATTATGCTTTATGAGGTCACCCAGTTCTTTAAGTCAATATTCGTGATCTTTTTCTTTCCTTTGACTTTTCAGCTTCATTACTTCTCATAATTTAATTTTTTTAAATCACGTATTCATTCTTCTGCTTCTTCTATCCTTGCGCTCATTGTATCTGGTGGATTTTGCATCTCGATTACAGGATTTTTTATTTCAGACTGACGAGTGTTTAGATCTTTTATCTCTGTGGTAAGGGACTCTCTGGTGTCTCTTATGCTTTTCTTAAGCCCAGAGAGTATCCTTAGATGTTGTTTTATTTTTATTTTTATTCATTCATTTTTTTTAAGATTTTATTTATTTATTCATGAGAGACACACAGAGAGAGAGATTGAGAGAGAGAAGCAGAGACACAGGCAGAGGGAGGAGCAGGCTTCATGCAGGGAGCCCGACGTGGGACTCAATCCCAGGTCTCCAGGATCACATCCCGGGCTGCAGGTGGTGCTAAACTGCTGCGCCACCAGGGCTGCCCTTAGATGTTGTTTTAAATTCTGGGTCAGGCATATTACTTATATCTGTTGGAATAGATCCCTGGCTATGACCTTTTTTGTTCTTTCTTTTGGGATGAAGTCTTCCCTCTTGGCATTTTGCCTAAGTCTCTGTCTTCTAGGTGTTAGGAAAACCTTTATGTTACCTTGTCATAGGGGTGATGACTGTATTAAGAAGAGGTTGTATGCTGACCAGGCAGGGCCTGGGCTTCAGGAAGTGTCTGGAGTATGCTGTGTACTCTGTTGCTGTGTTTTGGCAGCTCTTTCCCTTAGGTCACCTGTGCAGTGTTTCCGCCTGCCTGCAGTGTGCCCTTGTCCAGTGTGTGGTGAATTTTACCTAGGTGTGCGGTGGTCATCTTGGTAGAAAGGCTAGACCCAGTATCCACTACAGCTGGTGTTGTATCACTCCATGGTCTGTAGTCTTGGGTGTGGGGAGTGGGTGCTGGTTGTCTGGGGAGGGAGAGGCCCAGCTGCCTTTCTGGCTCTCAGGTACACTTGCTCTTTGAAGAAAGCACCTGCAGAGCATAAGGGGATGGGGATCGGTGTAAGTTTCTCAAGCTCCCACTTTGTTCTCTGTACTGCTGCCTGAAGTCCTCAGTGTTGACTAGGAGCGGATAAAAATGGCATCATGCACTCAGTGTTCACACCCACAGCTATTCAGGAAGCCATCATAGAAGAGGGAACCATGTTCCCTCATTGGCCCCAGGCTTCCCTCAGATTCCTGCCTTCCCCCTGTCTGTGTCTGAGCTGTCTGACCCCCAGTGGCTCAGTGCTCCTGTTTTATCTCATGCATGTTGGCTGGGTTTCAAAACTCCAAATTTTAGGGACCCAGTGTGGCATGGAGCCACACTAATCCTCTGGGAGGGTCTGCCCATTGTGGCCGGTGCGACTATGTCCCTAAAGGGCCATCACATGAACACACCAGGGCTTGGAGTTTATGGTGAAGCACAGCGAAAAAGCCAGTATCCAGGTTAGCTGCCCTCAGCAGCTGCCTCTGCTCCTATGGTAATGCGTGGGGTAGTTCAATGCTGTCTGCTGCCTGTTTTGTCCCTGAGTGGCAGTGCCACCTCTCCCAGATGCACTCCAGTGGGCCCCAGGGGATCCTCAGACACGCTGTCTGCTGCTGGACCTCTGCCCCCCCGCCCCCCCCACCCCAGGAGCACTTCAGAGCTGGCCAGGCTCCACCCATGGGGATGGCGTGGAGTTCTGAGATTCCAGACTCTGAGCTCCCCTGCTTCCAAGAACTCTCTATAATCAGCCCCTATCGCTTTCTCCCCTCAATGGCTTTGGGGAAATGTTTCTCTTGTGCCCCACGCATGTCCTCTCCCACACGCACTCTCCTCTCTCCCTGACCAGGGCCCCCTCCCCCCTTCACCTCCCCCAGATCCTGTCTCCCCCAGACCTACCTTCCAGGCTATAGCCCCTTTTCTCCAAGTTCTGCGCTTTGCTCTCCATCCTCAGATCAGTTTCTTGGGTGTTCAGAATGATTTGGTATTTCTCTAGCTGTGGTCATGGGATGAGGCAAGCCTAGGGTCGCCCTCCTACTCCTTCCTCTTAATTCCTCCTCCCCTTGTCCAGCAGTCTGAACAGCCATGCGCAGAAGGTGTTTAGAGTGAGGTAGTGAGAATGGTGGAAGCCCTGGCTGTCCTGGCCTGGATCTGCTGCTGCAAACCAAGGCAGGGACACTTGTGAAGATGGCTACTGATCCCAGAGAAGCGCTTGGTCTGAGGTCCATGGGAAGGGCTTTTGTATCCTTGAAAACTAGGTTCCCTTCCTGGCCTACACAGAGCATAAGAAGTACCTTAGTTCCCTGAGGTCGACCTCCCGGGCCTTGGTTCTAGCACAAAGGCTGATGAAGTCAGCATCACGAAGTGAGTCTGAACTTAAGAGTCCAAGGGCAGGTGTTCAGAGACCTTGCCTCTGTGTAAAGTCTGTTTCCTCCCTTGGGTTTGAAATTCTTTTAAGTGGTGTAGGACATCAGTAGTGCCCACCTTCCCCACCCTGTCCTTTCTCACACCCTGGTGGCCCTCCTCTGTCCCACTACAGAGGGCTTCCTGTGACAGCTGAACACACCTGAATGTCCTGATGGGGCCTCTAGACCCCTGGGGCCCTGGTCTGGGTGTCCTGGGCTCCTTGCTCCCCTGTTACTATATCTGAAGCCTCCTTGCTTGCAGATAGCCTGTCCTTTTGGGTTCAGGGACTTGTACCTGCAGCTCTCTTCCTGTGCCAGGGACACCCCATCTCCAGCTCTCTGTAAGGCCCACTCTCTTTCTCAGGTCACCTGTGTGGTGAGCCTTCACCCATCATCTATCGGAAATAGCAGCCCCAGTCCTAGTGTTTTGCTGTATTCTCTGAACCTGGTGCCGTCCCACAGAGCTCCTTGTCTGTTGAACTGTCATCCTTCTCCTCCAGGGCAGATCAGGGGTGGAGCACGTCCACCGCCAGGCCCTGAGAAGCACCTCATCACAGTCGGTGCTCATTAAACACAAGTATCTCTTGACATCCAGTTAGTTCCCACATGCGCAGGAAGAGTTAGGAAGGCAGGGGTTTCCATGTTTTGTGAGTCTATCTGGCTTCTGAATTGCGGCTGCTACGTAGTAAGATGTCTAATATTAAGGGAACCACCTGAAAACCTGTCTGAATCTGTTCAGGTCCTGAATTTGGGGTAGTAAGTCTTCAAATAGGGAGAGTTTGGAAATTTGGGAAAGACGAAACTTATAATTGCTCAATTCGTAAGGGAAAGGGAAGACCCAGGTAAGACAGGGATGAAAGTAGGGCTGCTGAGGCCACTGAGTCAGAGGACATCACTGGTGTTACTTCAGCAGCTCAGGCTCCCTGGTGGTGGTTCCTCCCTGGGGATGACAGTGCCACCTGGACTTATCACTAGAGGCGATCTTCTCTTCAAAACACTTTAAGAAAGAGAGAAGAATGGAATGTGTCCCTGGAGGTCCTTCCACTAAAATACTCCTGCACTTGAAAGTGTAACATGTGCTGGCCTGAAACTCAGTCACGCGGCCTGGAGCCTGATGGTGCTGGGTCTGACGTGCTGTTGGGGCCCAGGTGCTCTGTGGTGGGAGCCCTCTTCTCCAGGCAATGCTTTAACAGAGTTTCCTGCTGAAACACTGTCTCCTTGTGGCCTCTCTCCCCCTTGGTTCCTGTCATTGCAGCAGCTTCACTGTTGGGAGAGGTGCCAGTTCAAAGGCAAAGTCTGCGAAGCTGCTCGAGGTTCTGAATGCACTGGAGGAGGAGGAGGAGCGCAGCCACAGCAGGCAGGAGATCTTCATTGCGCCACCTGACAGTGCCTCAGGGGACTTCACTGACGAGGACTCAGGGGACGAAGGTGGCCGACGAGGCTTCCACCTGCCGGGCAGCGTCCTGCATGCCTCCGTGGTGCCTGAGGACTCGTCTGAGGACTCTGGCGCGGAGGAGGAGGAGGAGGAGGAGGAGGAGGAGGAGGAGCAGCTGTTGCAGCCGGCCCTGAAGAGACAGAGGGCAGTGGTGGAGCCTCGGCGTATTTGGACCAAGAGAGATATCCAAGCTGACTTCTGCAGCTGGACTGCATCCGATCCTCACATAGAGGATCTCAAGAGCCAGGAACTGAGTCCTGTCGGCCTCTTTGAGTTGTTTTTTGATGAAGGAACAATTAATTTCATTGTTAATGAAACCAATCGTTATGCTTGGCAGAAAAATGTCAACCTGGGGCTCACAGCCCAGGAATTAAAGTGTGTTCTGGGCATTTTGATTTTAAGTGGGTATATATCCTATCCAAGGAGAAGGATGTTTTGGGAAACCTCTCCTGATTCCCATCATCATCTTGTGGCTGATGCAATCAGAAGGGACAGGTTCGAAGTGATCTTCTCCTACCTGCATTTTGCAGATAACAATGAGCTGGATGAAAGTGATAGGTTTGCCAAAGTCAGGCCTCTCATCATCCGGATGAATTGCAATTTCCAGAAGCACGCACCCTTGGAAGAGTTCTACAGCTTTGGAGAGTCCATGTGTGAGTACTTTGGGCACCGGGGATCCAAGCATCTGCCTGCAGGGAGGCCCATGCAGCTGGGCTACAAGATCTGGTGTGGGACAACCAGTAGGGGCTACCTGGTGTGGTTTGAGCCCTCACAGGGCACGCTGTTCACCAAATCAGACAGGGGTCTGGACCTAGGAGGCAGTATGGTGGTGAAGTTTGTGGATGCGCTTCAGGAGCGTGGCTGTCGGCCTTACCACATATTTTTCGACAAGGTTTTTACAAGTGTCAAACTCCTGTCCATTTTGAAGAAAAAGGGGGTCAAGGCCACAGGAACTGTTCATGAGTATAGGACTGAGCGATGTCCCCTCAAAGATCCCAAAGAACTTAAGAAAATGAAGAGAGGTTCATTTGATTATAAAGTCGATGAGAGCGAGGAGATTATCGTGTGCCGCTGGCATGATGGCAGTGTAGTCAACTTCTGCTCCAATGCTGTGGGCATAGAGCCAGTAGGGCTGACCAGCCATCCTTCAGGAGCAGCCAAAACACGGACCCAGGTCCATCAGCCCTCTTTGGTGAAGCTGTACCAGGAGAAGGGGGGCGGTGTCAGTCGGATGGACCAGAACATTGCCAAGTACAAGGTGAAGATCCGGGGCATGAAGTGGTATTCAAGCTTCATTGGCTATGTCATCGATGCCGCCCTGAATAATGCCTGGCAGCTGCACAGGATCTGCAGCCATGATGCCCAGGTGGACCTCCTGGCCTTCCGGAGATATGTGGCCTGTGTGTACCTAGAGAGCAATGCTAACGTGTCCTCCCAAGGGAGGCGAAGCAGGCGGCTAGAAACTGAGAGCCGCTTTGACATGATTGGGCACTGGATCGTCCACCAGGACAAGAGGACCCGGTGTGCCCTCTGCCACTCACAGACCAACACGCGCTGTGAAAAATGCCAGAAGGGTGTCCACGCCAAGTGCTTCAGGGAGTACCATATCCGGTGATGCACGAGGGCCAGAGGGAGCCCTGTGGATGTTTGGTTTATAAAGAGATTTTACAGCTACTTACATATAGTAGATGGAGCACCTGATTTTATGTTGGGAAAAAGAGACCTGAATCCCTCATTATTTGCTTTTGTATTTTCTCCGTATCTCCGTTACACTTCTCTTTTTATTGTCTTCTGTGATGCCCACATGTAATATAAATTAGTATTTATATTGGCAATGATCGGTGTTTATAAATCTCTAGATTATACTCTTATTTACTTCAACAATGGGCCCTTTTTATTCAGATAAAAATCTTCCTTTGAGTTATACCTGAGTCCCAGTAAAGAAAATCAAATATAGCCAAAAACTTTGTGAAACTTTTATGAAGAGTAAAAAAGTTAGGTAATTGTATGCTACTGATGACAATCTAAGATGGAGCAATAGTATATAGGTATGGTATTGATGTGATGAAGGATATTTTATCATATTTATTTCACTTTAACACTAGCCGACTCTCCATGGATAGATATTTATCTATCTCTGCCTTCTATTTATCCAGAGGGCTAGATTTGTAGACTCAATCAAGATTTTCTTGATAAAAATATTTTCTTGGGGCGACTAGGTGGCTCCCTTGGTGAAGTGTCAGCTTTCAGCTCAGATCATGATCCCAGGGTCCTGGGATGGAGTCCCACATCCAGCTCTCTGCTCACCGGGGAGTCTGTCTGTCTCTTTCTCCCCCACTTTCTCCCCCTGCTTCTCCCCATGACTCATTCTCTCCCCCCCGCCTCAAATTAATTAATTAACTAAATATTTTCCTACTTTAAGTATATTCTTTTGGGATCCACTTTCATAACTAGAGCGAGATAGGAATCTCTCTCCCTGCCAAAACGATGGTTTGCATCATTTTCAAAAATATATGCATATTTCCCCACTGATTTCAATTCTAACTATATAAATTCCTGAAATTTTGGGTTAAGTATTAAAACACAGGAGTTATTCCAGACGACTAAAAGAAATACCTGTGAAAATTTGGACCTATCAAACATCAGAGAAAGGAACTTTTTTTTTTTACTTTTTAAAAATTCAATGTTTATGACTAATTTGGGGGTAGCATATAGTGATTCTCAATGGCAATAATAACCAGTGCTGGTTACATCAAGTGCCCTCTGTAACGCCCATCACCCAAACACCTCATCCCCCACCTCCCTCTCCTCCAGCAACCGTCAGTTTGTTTCCTATAGTTGAGTCTCTGATGCTTTGCCTCCCTTGCTATTTTCATTCTATTTGATTTTTCCTTTCCTTCACTTCCCTTATATACATTGCTTTTGTTTCTTAAATTCCACATGTGAGTGAAATCATATGATATTTTTCTATATCTCTGACTTATTTTGCTTAGTCTGCCACCGTCTAGTTCCACCCACATTGTGGCAAGGGACAAGATTTCATTCTCTTTGCCAGCTCTGTAGTATTCCACTGTATAGAAATACCACCTCTTTTTCATCTATTCATCAGTCAACAGATATCTGGGTTCATTCCATAGTTTGGCTCTTGTGGACATTGCTGCTGTAAACATTGGGGTACAAGGACCACTTTGAATCTGTAGCTTTGTGTCCTTTGAGTAAATACTTAGTTGTGCCATTGCTGGGTCGTAGGGTAGCTCTAGTTCTAACTTCTTGAGGAACCTCCCTACTGTTTCCAGAGTGGCTGCAGGAGCTTGCATTCCCATGAATCAACAGTGCATGAGGGTTCCCCTTTCTCTGCATCCTCACCAGCATCTGTGGTTTCCGGAGTTGTTCATTTCAGCCATCTGATGGTGGTTTGCCATTGTGTTTTTGAGTTGCATTTCCCTGATGATGAGGGACCTTGAGCATTTTTTTTCACATGTCTGGTAGCCATTTACCTGTTTCATTTGCAAATATTGAACCACCCCTGCAAAAACAAGGCCAATTTAAGAGTTGAATTATTACCTGGGAAAAGGTGCTTCCCTAACACAAGGATAAAGGAGAACTCTAAAGAATACAGAACTGCAGCTGGAGTCCTGGCTCCACCAGGCAAGTCTGTCTGATGGAATTTCAGTCGGGAAGTAAGCTACATAAGGCAGGTAGCTCGTCACTGTTCTGGCAAAGTGGGCACACATACCTGGTTTTTGGAAGCATCCACGGTGGACAGACAGGTCCCTGACACAGCAGGTTTAAAGCTGGAGTGGCTGTGGCAGGGAAATCTGGGAATGTGGCTCCCTCGCTGGCTGTGAGGAAAGGCCAGGGGAATCCCTAAGGAGCAACACCAGGCACACGGGGCTAGCTGCTGCACACTGTGCACTTGGCTGGTGATGCTGACCCTCTGAGCAGAGCGGCCTGTCCCAGCACTTATTGATCTCCATCATCATGCCTCCAGTGCTTACGTTTTTGCGCCCTAGTTTTTTTTTTTTAATCACATTTATGTTAGTTTTTCAAACCACTAGCATTTAGCTTTATGATTTTCCCCAGCATGCACCTGCTTTCTTTTAATGAAGCTCTGCTTTTATATTTGTAATGTAGTTGCTTCTCTCTTCTGTTCTATTTGCTATTCTTCTTTGGCTTCCTTTTTTTTTTTAGGATTTTATTTATTTATGAGAGACACAGAGAGAGAGGCAGAGGCACAGGCAGAGAGAGAGAGAGGGAGAAGCAGGCTCCATGAAGGGAGTCCGACGCTCGATCCCAGGTCTCCAGGATCATGGAAGGTGCTGCTTGTTACTTGACTTATGTTTCATGGAATCTGTGAGGCACGATCATACTTACATTCGAGGCTTGCTGTTTTGTGTCACCAGTCTGCTCCTGCTTCTTTATCCCTCTTTCTGCTTTTTTGGTTTGATGAATTATTTTCATTGTTCCCTTTCAATCTTAATTATTCTGTTTTCTCCCTTCAAGATTCAGCTTTATTTCTTTTTTCAATTAATTATCTTCAATGGTGTTACTTCTCCTCTGCTGACTTTCTAGTTCTGCATATCCGGGATCATGTCCTGGGCCGAAGGCAGCGCTAAACCACTGCCACCTGGGCTGCCCTCTTTTTTGGCTTCTTAAACGAGAAGCTTCTTCACCTGATTATCAGCATTTCTTCTTCTCTAATATAGACACGTGCAAGCCTGTTTGTGCCTTTCATCTACACCCCAAGCAAAATTTGTTTTCATTACATTCAGTCTGGACTATTTCCCGAGTTTTCCTGTGATGTGTCCCTCGACACATGGCTCACGAACACGTGTGTTGTTTCCTGTCTCAGCAGGAAGGGATTTCCCAGTTGTCTCCATGTTGTGGATTCCCCACGGAAATCCAGTTTTCAGGATCACAGTCAGCGGGAAGTCAGTCTTTTACAATCTGTTGAGACTTGGTTCATCAGCAGCATACGGTCTGTGTTGTCGATCATTCCGTCTGAAATGCCGAAGGACATATATTCTAAGTTACTGTGTGTAGTAGTAGAGCCAGAGGGTGCAGGTGCTCGGTCTCCCCTTGGCAATGGGTTTTCCTGAGTGTTCTGGCCGTTAGCGTGAGAGCGGCGTGTGAAGCCTCCAGGGCTGGTTTGAAATTTGTCCATTTCTTCCTTTACTTTGTGGGCATATTGCTATGTGCTTATGACATAGGCTGTGCATGTCATCCCGCCACCCCAACCCTCTCTGGTGTGAGATGTCCCACTTGCTTCGGGCAGGAAGTCTTCACTTTGAGTCAGCTTGGCTTCTACGAGGAGAGCTCACTGCTTCCTTTGGTTTGTGTCTGTGAGCTGCCCATTGTCCCATCTTTTATTGTGGACTTTGTGTCTGGAGTCTGCACGGGCTCCCTGTCAACAGCAGAGACTGGGCTATTGTTTTGATGGGCCGCCGGCGTTTGCTGGAAGGTGCTGCTTGTTGCTCGACTTATGTTCCATGGAATCCGTGAGGCATGATCATACTTACATTCGAGGCTTGCTGTTTTTTGTCACCAATCTGCCCCTGCTTCTTTTTCCCTCTTTCTGCTTTTTTGGTTTGATGAATTATTTTCATTATTCCATTTCAATCTTATTTATTCCGTTTTCTCCCTTCGAGATTAAACTTTATGTCTTTTTTTAATTAATTATCTTCAGTGAGGTTACTTCTCCTCTGCTGACTTTCTAGTTCTGCATATGCGTATACATTTATATCCGTTCCTATGCCGGTGCGTGCGGATACACATCATTATTTCAGTTCAGTTGGTGGTCAAGCTGGAGAGTCAGTGCCTCCTGTCTACTTACAGTTCTGTGGCTGACATCAGGTTTCCTACTTGTAAACACTCAGTCTTAAGACTCACTAGATTGATTCATCACGCTGCCTTTTGATGATCACCCTCATATGTTTCAATTCTACATGCCTGCAACCACAATAGTGCTTTTTTTTAAAAAAAAAAAAATCAATGTTCATTCCCCTTCTTTATGTCCATATATATTCATAAGCAGTCATTCATTTACATATCCATACTCAAGGGCAGCCCTGGTGACGCAGTGGTTTAGCGCCACCTGCAGCCCAGGGCGTGATCCTGGAGACCCGGGATCGAATCCCACATCAGGCTCCCTGCATGGAGCCTGCTTCTCCCTCTGCCTGTGTCTCTGCCTCTCTCTCTCTCTGTGTCTCTATGAATAAGTAAAATAAAAAATCTTAAAAATAAAAAAAAGAAAGTGTTAACATATTCATACTCAAATAGACAGCATTATTTACATATATATTTATACATACACATATATACACACATATACACATGCGTGCACACATATCTTGCTCTTATTTCCTTCAGACGGTCTGTAGTTCAAGTAGAAAATTTTCCTTCAGCCTGAGGAATTGCCTTTTGTATGTTTTATGGAGATCTCTCATGTGTTTTCTCAGTTTTGTGGAATATGATTCAGAGTTCCTGGGATTGCATCCCTCCCTCTCCCTCTGCCTGTCTTCACTGATCATGCGCGTGCACTCTCTCTCTCTCTCCCTTAAATAAATAAATAAAATCCTAAGAATTAATACTACTACTACTAGTAAATAACACACAGAGTGAGCATAAAGGTGGACATGCAGGCCTGCTAGACCTGGCTGGAGACCCCCTCCCTCGTGCCTGTATTTGTCGTCTTCCCCTTGTGCTGCTGCCTGCAGAGGTGCATGACCTCCCAGGGAGGGAGAAAAGGCCCATGGAGAAGCCACCCTGGCTCCTGAACGACCCCGTGAACAAGTTCAGTCTCCAATCTGAACAGCCACTCAGTGCTGTCAGGTGGGGCAATCTGTGTTGATGCGATACTGACATTGGAGGAGTCACTTGATAATTCAGCATAATGGAATAGACCTACCAAAGGCAGACATCTCCAAGTAACTGAAATAGTTATCACTCTAGTAGCTTGAAAATGACTGATGGATGCCTGGCTGGCTCAGTCCATAGGACGTGTGGTTGTTGACTTCAGGGTCGTGAGTTTGAGCCCCATGTCGGGCACAGAGTTTACTTGAAAAGCAAAGAAAACACAAGAATTTAAAAATGTCCAAAGTCAATAAGGCCCTAACCATTGTGAGGCCTGAGGCGGGATGGATCCTCCCACCTGCTCCTTCAGCCACTGAGCCCTGAGCACAGATAGTGCCAGAGCTGATAAGCCGACCAGATGCTCCCTCTCGAGCTCATGCTCCAGCGGGAAGATGTACAAAATATGGAGCAAGGTCATGAATGAGAAGGGCCATTGCTCCCTAGAAAGAGAGCCTGGTGCTTCCCTGGGTCCTGAGCTCCGCAGGTGAGGCTGTGATAAGGCTGTGCTGCAGGGACGTGGGGACGTCCTGAGCCCTGCACATGTCAGGGCATGCAGCCGGGCAGAGGCCACAACGGTTCAGTCACTCGAGGCAGAACTTGGTGTTGCCAGAGTGGCGGTTCGAAGGGGGGCCCGGGGGCCAGAGGAGGGGAGCAGCACAGAGGGGAGGAGGGGCAGGGCCCTGTCCTCTCACTCTGAGACCACATTTCCCCGCCCAGTGGCTTTCCCAGTGTCAGGGGCCAGGGATCCCGCAGGACGCAGCAGGGCTCCGGCCAGAGCCTTCCAGGGGGCGGAGGCTGCTGTCAAAACCGAGGATGGACCTGCTTCTAGGAAACTGGGCTCTCGGAGGGCTGGGGGTGGGATTCAGTCCACACCGCAGGCCAAGTTCCCAAACCTGTGGGCTGTTGTCCCCGGAGGCCAGGGCCTGAGCAGGGACTGTGTCATGGCTCAACATAGGGCCTTGTGGCCCAGTGTGGGGACCCAGGAAAGACGTGGGCCAGTCTGAGAGCTGCTGGGCCCCGAGCTGTTACAACCAAACTCTAGAAGTGGCTTCGGGTCACGTTGCCTTTGCTGCGGGTGCAAGTGTGTCATCAAGTGCAGGCCACACTCCAAGAAGTTATGCCAATCTGTGAGATTCTGGGGCCAGTCGTGCACTCGCTTTTGTCATTGTTCCTTCAACATAGATGCACTGAGGCCCGAGACACCAGGAACCGCAGAGTCATAAGTGCTTGCTCTCAGGACCCGCAGAGACACGGCCCCTCTGGCTCCTAGAACCGGGCGGCCGGAGTCCGAGTGGGCAAGGGGGACAAGCCGGTGACCTGTGGGGCGGTGCACGTACCGCACTTCATCGCCCACCGCAAGGGCTGGCTGTCTGTCACTGCACACAGGTGAGGGAGGGGCCCCTGCCGGGCGGGAGGAAGGACCCATCTCAGCGAGTCACGGCCTCCCCAAACAGGAGATAAACACCTGGGAGAGGCTTGCTTCCACTCCTCCGTATTCAGAGGTTTTATTCTCGGATTTCATACTTGGAGTCCCCGTGGACGGGCCCGAGCACCGCCCTGCACACACCTTCCCCTCCAGGGCTCTGCCTTCTTATTTCCACTCATGCTGCAAACAAGTGTTCTTTTCCCGATGGATTAGTGCCGCATGTTCACAGTTCTGTGCTTTTGGTGGGTGATTCCGCTGCCTTAAAGTAGCCCTAATGCTGAAATGTGAAGCTCGGGAAGGGTGTGAGGTACACACAGAGAAAATAGGCAAGGTAGGTAAGCTTCCTTCAGAGGCCAGGTATAATGCTGTTGGCAGAGTTCAGCGTTAATCCATCATGTGTATTACACGGGGGTCTCTAAGCGGAAACGCAAATGAAACAAGATTATATATTGAGGTGTTGACCACACTGGCCTAACCCTGTGTTTCTTCTAGGAGCAATGGTTCAATTCAATCACTGCGACTGGCTCTGGAACCCCCTGCAGTGTCCTGCTCTTGTGTATTGTGACGGGTTCGGTTCCTGGGTCCAATGGTTGAGGCTGTGCTACGTGACTTCAGGACTATTTCCCTTGGGTGGTCTCTTCTATGATCCTCCCGGTAAGAGCTGGTTTTTATTCAGTCTTTTCCTGCCAACACATTCTTACATGTTTATGGCTTGGAGGTAGGTTAAAATAATGAAGCCTTTATTCCATGATTTATCCTCTATTTTTATATATTTGAAAGATGCTAATTTCACGGTTGGTATTTTGCACATCATAAACTGTCATAGTTACTCATTTGTGAATTTGAGAATTTTTGTAGTTTTTTGTATACAGTTTGGTATTTTTTGATCCATTGCAATGTTGGTGAAATTGTCATGGTTATTCTCTCGTTTTATATTTTAACTATTAGAAAAGATTTATATTTTTTCTTTTTTTTAAAAATTTTTTTTTAATTTATTTATGATAGTCACAGAGAGAGGCAGAGACACAGGCAGAGGGAGAAGCAGGCTCCATGCACCGGGAGCCCGATGTGGGATTCGATCCCGGGTCTCCAGGATCGCGCCCTGGGCCAAAGGCAGGCGCCAAACCGCTGCACCACCCAGGGATCCCAGATTTATATTTTTTCTATTAGTGATCTCACCACTAGATATACTGAGTTGTCTTCTGAGAATTCATTAAGATTATGCAATGAAACCCCATACGTGTTTTAAAGTTTAATCGTATTGTATCATTATATCCTTGATCTCAAACTGTTAGCAGATTGAGAAAAAAGTACATAGTGTGATTTGATCAAATGCCGTGTTTCCATCGCTCTCGCTCACTGTGTCAAGCAAGTGTGGTTCACGGTTTCCCTGTTTACTCGTCACTTTAATTTTAACTTTGTTACACTGCTTTATTCTCTGTCCCCTGCAGCTTTGAGGTTCCCTTTGTTTTGGCCCCCCCTTTATTTTCTGGTCTTTAATCTTTGCATATTATTTCATTACCTTTCTACTATAACTCTTACATCATTCCACTAATGCTCATGCCTCCTTCTCTTTGGATGAAGCACTATAGCAGCAGACTGTTTGCGAGCATCACCGTCGTTTCAGACAACTCTGGGCTTGTGTCTTCGTTCTGTGACTTAGGAATTGTGAGGCCTTTGGCAAGGAGCTTAGAGTTTCTATGTGTAAAAGGAAGTAATAGTAATATTTAGTTCAGAAAGTTGTGAAATTTAAATAACGTGTCATAAATTTTTGAACACTTAGCATACTACTCAACACATTACCTAGAAGGTTTTTTTAAAATGTGATTCAAATATACTATTTTCCTCCAGTCTCCCTCCAAACCCCAAATGGCCAGAACTTGATTTTCCCATGTTGTATTTCTATACAACCTATTGTTCTTTTGAAGGCAGTGTGTCTTCCCAACCCCCACCCCCCGCCACAGCTGCTTTTGTGATTTTCTTTTTGTTTTTCTGTATTTTGATGATCATGTGACCTGTATGTGATGCATGCCTGTGTGTATATGTACACGCTTGTGCTGTGTGTGCCTGTAAGCGCACACGTGTTTTCATTCTGCCTCTTGAATATGGGAGTTGGTGTCTTTCTGCAGTTTGGGATCCTTGGCTGTTCTCTCTCTGGATGTTGCTTCTGTCTGTACCTCTTTTCCTGGGACCTCAAGTACAAGTATGATGGGCCTTTTGCTGTGGACCGTGTGTCTTCTGTTCTTTTCATTGCTTCTTCTGCTTGCTCTTCGGTTTTGGTATTGTCTGTTTGCTCTGTCTCAGAACCCACCAATCTTGTCCTTTCCTATGCCATCTGAGTTTTCTGTTAAGTCATCGATGAATGCTTGATGAAAGATAGTTTATTTTATAGGTCTAGAATATCCATGTGATTTCTTCATATGCATTACACTTTTCTCATTCAGTTCTCCATTGATTGCATCCACTTTTGTCCGTCTTGTTATCTGTTTGTCTTACCACGATGATCTTACTTACTTCGCAGTCTTTGCTTATTTTCATTCTGAATTATTGGTTGCATTTTCCTTCCCATATGTGTTTCTGGTAATTCTTTGGACGTGTGTCTAACATGGTGAATGAAAGAACATCAAGGGTCAGATGGTTTATTTGGTTGGTCGATAGTCCCTTTTTCTCTTTGGTGCATTGAGCTGGCCTTCAGTGCCCCTGTAATTTGTCCGTTTTTCCCCTGTGGACACTCTGTGTTTTGATTGAGACCCACTAGTCAGAAGCGGGCTCTTTGTCCTCAGCACTGGAAGGCCTCACAAGCACTATGCCAGTCCTTTCAGGGATTTCGAGTGTCATACTTAGTCCTATGCCCCGTGCATCTTAGTCATCTGGCACCTCCCACGTGGGTGGGTCTGGGTTTGTGGCAGACCCCTTCTTGCTTGCAGAGGCTCATCCCGTAGGTGCTGCGAGGCCACAGTAAGCTTTGCTCGGTCTTGTCCCCTTCACCTCCCACCTTGCCAAAGCACACGTCCTGTGGGAATGTCAGCCTTGCATCTGGGCCTCCTTGAGTTTCCAGTGTGTCACTGTATGGTGGTCATGATTGATGCTGGTGTCCTCTTCTCCCAGTGGAGCTGATGTCCTGAGCTGAAATTGGCAAGTGGCCTGGGGACAAAATGGTGCCCCGTCATCAGCCTCCTCAGTGAAGGGCTCTCTGTCCTCTGCACAGATCCGTTACCTAGTTCTGGTCATCTGACAGCTTCCTTACTATCGCTGGGAGCACATTTGTGCGTAATCAGCCTTTTCTGGTTGTTGGGATGGAGGCTTTGGCTTGCACCATGTATAAATCTTCTCAGGAAGTGGAAGTCCCCGATTTAATAAAAAGCTTAGAAATTGTGATTTGTTAATATCTTAAAGATGGTAGTGAGCTAGTTCTTGGTAACTGATGATTCACGTATCGAATGCCCCATTACTGCTTTTTGAATTGGATGCAGAGTGTGTTCTTCACTGTACACAAGAATGTGTGAATTTTTTTTTTTTTTTTTTTAGATTTTATTTAAATCCAAGTTAGTTAACATATAGTGTAGTATTAGTTCAGGGGTAGAATGTAGTGATTCATCAGTTGCATATAACACCTAGTGCTCATCACCTCACATGCCCTCCTTAATGCCCATCCCCCAGGTACCCCATCCACCACCCACCTCCCCTCCAGTGACTCTCACTCTGTTTCCTACGATTAAGAGTCTCTTATGGTTTGCCTCCTGCTCTGTTTTTATCTTATTGTATTTTTCCTTCTCTTCTCCATGTCCATCAGTTTTGTTTCTTAAATTCCACATATGAGTGAAATCATATGGTGTTTGTCTTTCTCCGATTGACTTATTTCACTTAGCAGAGTACCTCGAGTTCCATTCATGTTGTTGCAAATGGCAAGATTTCGTTCCTTTTGATGACTGAGTAGTATTCTAGTGTGTGTGTGTGTGTGTGCATGTGTTTGTGCGTGTGTGTGTGTGTGTGTACATACATAACATCATATATACCTACACCACCTCTTCTTTATCTTGGTGAAAGTCTGGGTTATAGATCTTTATCCAAAGTATGAAAAAATAGTGATTTGAAGGGGTACATGCACCCCAATGTTTATCTCAGCAATGTCCATAATAAGCAAAATATGGAAATAATGGGTAATTTGTAGCTATGTTCTTGAAACCACATTTGAGTAGCATTAAGAAAAATTCATATAGCAAATTATAGTCATAATTTATTTCAATGGTTAATTTTAAAAGATCCTAAATTTTGCTTATTTGAACTATTTTTGAGGCTTGACTTAGATGTAAGATTCTCCATAAAGTTGACAGTAGTTCGGTTTGTTGAAGAGTAGTTAATAAGATTTTATCCTCTATCAATATGGATGGAACTGGAGCATGTTACGCTGAGTGAAATAAGTCAATTGGAGAAAAACAATTATATGGTTTTACTCATACGTGGAATATAAGAAACAGCACAGAAGATCATAGGGGAAGGGAGGGAAAACTGAATGGGAAGAAATAAGAGATACTCTTAACTCTGGGAAACTCAGGGCTGCTGGAAGGGAGGTGGGTGGGGGGATGGGGTAACTGGGTGATGGGCATTAAGGAGGGCACATGATGTGATGAGCACTGGGTGTTATGTGCAACTGGTGAATTATTGAACACTACATCTGAAACTAATGATGTATGATATGTTGGCTTACTGAATCTAATTTAATTTTTTTTAAATCTAATTTTAAAAACTAGCTAGGAAATTTCTTTTACAGTTTACTCAGTATTTATTTACAATTTATATAGAAAGCTTCTTCATATTAGTGTTAAAATGTAATGTTCAAAATGTGATAAACACAGCATAGAAACTTTGGGAGGGATGAGAAATACATCCATGATCCTGATTCTGGTGATAGTTCATAGGCATACAT
Source organism: Canis lupus baileyi (assembly GCF_048164855.1). Lineage (NCBI taxonomy): Eukaryota > Metazoa > Chordata > Mammalia > Carnivora > Canidae > Canis > Canis lupus. The sequence goes on along the minus strand of NC_132852.1, from coordinate 48,643,052 downwards.
ATATGTCAAATCTTACCAAATTGTACACTTTAAATATATGCAGGTTTGTGTATATTAATTAAACTCCAATAAAGCAATTGGATACACAAAGTTAATGTATTTAGAGAAGAGCACAAAAATGAAAGAAGAGGACATAAATTTGGTGTAATGAAGTAAGTATGTTTCTTGGAGAAATAAAATGGCCATAATTCCACTTTGTCATGCAAAGCAATAATATAATGTTTTATTAGGCCTAAGAAAAGGTCTTGTAGATAAAGCTGTATTATACTTCATTACTATAATGTATGAAGAAAAATTACTGAACACATGCAAAATAAAAAAATGCAAGCATCAGAACTTGCTGAATTGCAATATTCAGGAGATGTCTGAATTCAGGAGCATAATTTTGAGAAATGTTACCATCACCACTACCTGTGGAAAAACACAAACACTGATGACTCTGAGTTGAAAAATGTGTTAGAAGAATTAGCCTATGAATATAAACAGGATTTAGAAATTCCTTAACTAATTGCTTTCAGTTATAATCCCTTTTGTGGTATATAACAAAAAGCTATGCCTATAGAAATCCAAGAGAGCTTTTTGAATAAATATGAAATTAAAATTATGTATTAGAAAAAATGATATATACACACCCTTCATACAAATAGGAAACCCATGTCAATGTTTTAATCAACTCATTAATGAGGGAACCTGCTGGGTGACAATGCAGGTTCTGGAAGGATGTAAGAAAGTGGATTAATAAGTGAAAGAAGGAATTCTAAAAATAAGATTGTCAAATTGGATACAAAATTGATTAATGAACTACAAGGCAATAAATCCAAACCTTTAGGGTAATCTTTTCTGTAAACACAAAGTATAACATCTCTCCTCATCAGTTTTCTATAAATTATTCTGTAACTTGATAGAATTGTAGAAAGAGGTTCCAAGTCAAGCTGCATTATATTGTTAGGGGCCGAGGCCTCTTCAGTGGGCTTGTTGGGCATTAAAATGTTATGCAAGCAGCTTTCTGCCCAAATTCCAAGTTTTAAGTATTCCTGAACATTGGAGAGGCATTGCAACCATATAAGCCAAATGTTAATAAAATATTTTCTGCCAACAGTTGGTTGGCTTCTTGGAAGCTGTTGACAGAAGCTTGTTTAGTGAGGTACTTGGTAAGAAGGATTTTTTTTTTCTGGCTAAAGAATAGTTATTTATTTATTTTCCTTTTTTGACCAGTTTATTTCACTTAGCATAATGTCTTCTACAGTTTATCCATGCTGTAGCATATGTTAGAATTTCCCTCCTCTTTATGACTGGATAATATTTTGTTATGTGTATTAGCACATTTTGTTTATTCATTCATCTGCCATTGGTACTTTATTGCTCCGACCTATGACTATTGTGAATAATGCTGTTATGAACATGGATATACAAATATTTGAGTGTTTCCTTTTAAATATTTTGGGTATACACCCTAAAAAGGAGTTTCTGGATCAAAGAATGGTATTTTAAAGATTGGATTTTACTAAGGAAGAAGGAAAGCCATTGGAGGGTTTTGAGCAAGGTGGTGACATGATCTGGATGTGTTTTAGAAGGATCCCTTTGGCTTTGTGTGGGGATGAGATTCTGGGGACCAAAAGGGAAGCCACCAGACACATCCCAGAAATCCATGCAGGAAAATGTAGCTCACCCAGAATAAGAGCCCAGGAAAGGTGAGAATTGATTGGCCTCTAAGGTGGAGCCAAATAGATTTGCTGACATATTTCCTATAGTCACACAAATGTAAGGCAAATATCCCAACTTCCTTTGGTTAGAGATGTTAAATGTTCAATAATGCAAAAGGTTATTTCCTGGGAGTATACATGTTTCTGATGCTTGCAGAAAAGAGGATCAAGATTCCAATGGAAGTATAACCACAAAAATGAGCTGGGACCTAAGGAATCATCTAGCCCCACAGGTGACAACCTACAAGGCTTGGCCATTGAACTCTTAACTCTTAACTCTTAACTTCCTACTTTGCTGGTAACTCTTGGCTTTGGGATGATCCTTCCTTTCACGACTAGTTATCAGTGCTCATAGAGTCTTCTCATCCTGACACCTGACACAGCCCATCCAGGCAATAATCACATAACAGAGAAGTCTCCATAAAGGTCCCAATCCACACAACAGGAGTCCATATTCTCTTTCCGTTTACAGGTGCTGAACTGTTTACAGAGAACTGTAGTCATATTGCATGTGAAGCTTACAAACACTTTGAAGTGTAACACATTAATAGTTAAATTGCATAACGTGGTAGCAAATATTATACAGCATTACCATGTCATTTGTATGTTAAATAAAGTTACTGTGATATCTAAAGGAGATTCCACACATATTCAGGTGGCAAATGTCAAAGTGCCAGTACTTATAGCCTTAGAAAATGACCTAACACTAGTTGCAATCCTTCCCATAATTTTTCCAGCTATAAAATCTATTTACATTAAGTGTGTTCACTTTCAGATATGAAGAAGTCCAGTGTGGTCTAAGTTACATATTCAATCATATGTCCCATTCAAAGCCTCTCTCCTCTTCCAACTTTAGCTCTGTCCTAACACTATCTCTCCCTTCTTTTTTTTTTTTTTAAAGAAATTATTTATTTATTCATGAGAGACACAGAGAAGCAGAGAGAGAAGTAGGCTCCATTCAGGGAGCCTGATGTGGCACTCAATTCCAGGAACTCAGGATCACGACCTGAACCAAAGGCAGATGCCCAACTGCTGAGCCATCCAGGCATCCCATTACCTCTCCCTTCAATGATTCTCACCTCCTGCTATTCACACTCTTGTGCAATCCCCACCCACACAAAATACCTCTGACTTCTATAAGGGTATTGCAGAAATGATGGCATATGACTTTCAAGGCTAGGGTATAAAAGATATTTTGGCTTTTGACATGTGCTTTTGACTTGCTTGCTCTCAGGATGCCAGCAATCATGTCTTCTTTTTTTTTTAAAGGATTTTATTCATCCATTCATGAAAGGCACACACACACACACACACACACACACACACAGAGAGAGAGAGAGAGAGAGAGAGAGAGGCAGAGGGAAAAGCAGGCTCCATGCAGGGAGCCCGACATGGGACTCGATACTGGGTCTCTAGGATCATGCCCCGGGCCAAAGGCAGGCATTAGACTGCTGAGCCACCCGGGCTGCCCCAGCAATCATGTCTTAAACACACTCAATGGAGAGTTCCATGTAGTGAAGAACTGAGGTCTCCTGCCAACACCCAGCACCAACTCACCAGGCACATGAATGAGTCACCTAAGTAGCAGATTCTCCAGCCCCAGTCAAGCCTTCAGATGACTGCAGCCCCAACCAACATCTAGACTGAGCCAGTCAAACATCCACTTTATTTATTTGCTGCTTCTGGCTTCTTCAGGGTCAAATTAGATGAAGAAGGATCAGAGAAGATGGGACTAATTACTTACCTAATTGGTGCTATTGCAATTTGGCTGCCAGTGCATCCCAAAGACTGGTTCTCTTGTTAGGACTCAGGTTATGAGTTATTTAAGAGGCTCTACTCAGACCCTAACCTGGGCAACATACTGTTTGCCTCTGCTCTTAAAACACCATCCCCCCTCAGCAACTGCCCATGGTGGAGGAACTCACAGTTTCCTTTTGCTGAGATCCCCTCATGCTAGCAGGCTTCCTTTTGGGACAGCCTACTTATAAGATCACCACAAACCCAGTTATCACTTTTGACATCCATTTAACCATTTAACACATGTAAACTTGCAATGCAAGGTGGTGGTTATGTAGGCAGCTCCCCCATTGCCTTCTACTTTAGGAGAGAAGGAAGCACTGGTTTCTAGGCTCATGGATGCTCCCAGATTCCAGGACACACATATCAAGCTCTCCTAAGAACCTTCTCGCCAATCTATACACCAGGCTTCATTCATGCTGAATCTAATGAGTTTTTGCAGTTCATTATCAACCAGCAAGGGAGGGAAATGACCTTTTCCCCTTCTTGTAAAGACCCCCAATCTTTTGAAATTATATTGCTGAAGCTCTCTTCTTTTTTTTTTTTTTTTTTTTTGCTGAAGTTCTCTTCTATTGGCCTTAAGGCGAGTTAGTAATCCTTCCTTCTTGTGGCTTGGAATGTAGGAAAAGATCCTCAGAGACTATCTATCTCTATTGGAAGCTTGCATAACAGAACTTAGAACTACAGTCTGGTTTGCCTTCAGAAGAGGGTTGTACTCCTACAATAACGCCTATAATTTATTGCTCTTGCTCACTGGTTGGTATGTTAATTCAAATGTAAATGGAGTTGAGGAAGACACACATTGAACTTGGCATGTTTCAGGCAATTCATAGATATCACTATTACTGTTTTGTGTGAGGAGCCAGACTGCATAGTGGGTTCCTTTTACAAGAAGTATTGATTCAGTTTCAAAATGTAATAAAAATATATAAAATACAAAAATAAGATTTTGTCTTATAATCATGCTACCTTTATATGACAACTAGACTTTTTGTATTCTTGTTTTTTCCATGTTTGTCCTTTCCAACTTTGGAAAAGTACCTTTGGGAAAGGAAAATGCATAAAATTTTAAGTCAGACGAATCTGGATTCAAAATCTGTTCTCCCACTTGCTTATTAAATTAACCTCAGCTCTCTGAGCCTCTTGTTATTTCAAGACAATAATGTTTATTTTGAAAGATTTTTGTAAGTATAAAAGATGAGGTAAGTGCTTAGAATAGCATCTGGGAAAGAAGCACTCAACAATGTGCAGCTAGTACCAGTTATTGTCATTATGAACATATACAAAGTTTTTATACAGTTGAATTATAATGTACGTTGATTTTGAGTTCTAATTTTCTTATTTACCTAAACTTGTTTCAAAAGTGTTTTCTGAGATGCCTGGGTGGCTCAGTGGTTGAGCATCTGCCTTTGGCTCAGGTAGAGATCCCAGGATCCTAGGATCAAGTCCTGCATCAGGCTCCTGCAAGGAGTCTGCTTCTCCCTCTGCTTATGTCTCTGCCTCTCTCTGTGTGTCTCTCATGAATAAATAAATAAAATCTTTTAAAAAACAATACAAAATGTTTTCCATGACAACCATATTTTTTGTTTTAATGACTAAAATATTCCAGCATATTGATATTTTATAATTCATATGCATTTCTCTATTCCTTAAAATTTAGGGTATTTTTAGCTTAACACTTTTTTATTTTTGGCAGTTTCAAATTATGTGCTATCAACCTCTTCATACATATAGTCCTTGTTTCTTATTTTAAGTTACTTTTCTGAGACAAAACTCCAGTTGTGGAATTACCAAAGTGGGTCAGAGTGCATGAATATTTTTATAGTTCTTGATATATAATCCCTACTGGAATATAGGGCACTGTTGAAATTATTTCTTTCCTGTGAGACCCTTCTGTTGGCTAGGCATTCTCTGGCTCAGTTGTACATTTAGCAGCAATAGCTGCCAAGGACAGAAAGCACCACAATTCCGTAATAGGTTCTGTCTGTATCTGAGGACAGGTTGGCCTTCAAGTATGATTGGAGATGTCAGATGCTATCACTGAATGGAGCTCCTTCCGGGGAAGATCTAAATTGAATTGATGCAGATACAATTTCTTGGTGTGGTTTCTGGCATGTGCCATGAATTGCCCTTGTGTACCTACAGGGAAGTAACAGTGAGGGAGAGGTAAGAGATTGGATTGGAGATGCAAGCAGGAATCAGATTGTGCAAGGCTTCCAGGCTTCTAGGCTTGATTTTATTCTGCACATATTATGGACGAATTGTGTCCCCCTCCAATTCGTATGTTGAAATTCTAGTTCTCAGTGTGACTATATTTAGAGATAGAGTCATTAGGAGGTAAGTAAGGGTGAATGAGGTCCAAGGGTAGGGCCCTAATCTACTAGGACTGCTGGTCTGCTGAGAATGAAAAGAGATCTCTTCCTCTCCATTTCCCTCCTCACATTACAGAGGAAAGGCCATGTGAGGATTTGGTGTGAAGGCAGCAATCTGCAAGCCAAGAGAGCTCTGGCCAGGAACTGGATCAGCCAGCACCTTGATCTGGGAATTCTAGCCTCCAGAACTGTGAGAAAATAAATTTCTGTTGTTTAACCACCCAGTCTATGGTACTTTATTATGGCAGCCGAGGCTGACTCATCCAGTGTGTCATAGTAAGTTATTGAAAGCTGTGAGCAAGAAAATGATGGGATCTGATGTGCAGCCAAGAAGCTGCTACCACTGAAGCAAAGCAGCAGATGAAATCAGAAAGGTGAAAGAGTTCTAAATTTATATAAGACCACATGGGACCAATGTAAGGAGGGTTTTGAGTAGAGAAATAATGGGACTTGACTCAATGGTTGAATAAATTATCCTAGTTAGAGGGCCCAGCAAGAAGAGAAGCAGATGCAGTGGCCATCAGGCAAGAAATGGTATGGTCTAGACCAGAGAAGTAGCAGATTTGGCACACCTACTCCATCCTCGGGGCTCAAATCCATCACCAGCCTTTTCTGCTGAGTGGCAAGTCCCATACTTGCACAAAATGAAAAGCAAGCTCCAATAGTACACTTTCAACATTTCGGTCATAACTGTATAGCCACTGCCTAGTGCCTAATGTGTATGAAATATTCAATAACTATTTGTTGAATGAATAAACTAGGAAAAAAACTAAAAAAATAGCCAGAAAATCATCACCACTGAGGAAAAGACTATGTTTAACCAATTATCTGACCCTGATAATGGTATAAATTCTTCTGGCAACATCTCAATTGTTGCCTTTAGATTCCTATAATATGCTCCTAGCTTCTCCTAATAACCAGCATGTCCTAGTGGTTAGTGTTTTGGTGTGGACACTTTGATTTCTAACCTGATGCCCAGACTTTTTTTTTTTTTTAATAAATTTATTTTTTGGGATCCCTGGGTGGCGCAGCGGTTTAGCGCCTGCCTTTGGCCCGGGGCACGATCCTGGAGACCTGGAATCGAATCCCACGTCCGGCTTCTGGTGCATAGAGCCTGCTTCTCCCTCTGCCTGTGTCTCTGCGTCTCTCTCTCTCTCGCTGTGACTATCACTAAAAAAAAAAAAAAAGAAATTTTATTGGTGTTCAATTTACCAACATACAGAATAACACCCAGTGCTCATCCCATCAAGTGCCCCCCCTCAGTGCCCGTCACCCATTCACCCCCACCCCCCGCCCTCCTCCCCTTCCACCACCCCTAGTTCGTTTCCCAGAATTAGGAGTCTTTATGTTCTGTCTCCCTTTCTGATATTTCCCACACACTTCTTCTCCCTTCCCTTATATTCCCTTTCACTATTATTTATATTCCCCAAATGAATGAGAACATACCCTGTTTGTCCTTCTCTGATTTGCTTACTTCACTCAGCATAATACCCTCCAGTTCCATCCACTTCGAAGCAAATGGTGGGTATTTGTCGTTTCTAATGGCTGAGTAATATTCCATTGTATACATAAACCACATCTTCTTTATCCATTCATCTTTCGAAGGACACCGAGGCTCCTTCCACAGTTTGGCTATTGTGGACATTGCTGCTAGAAACATCGGGGTGCAGGTGTCCCGGCGTTTCATTGCATCTGTATCTTTGGGGTAAATCCCCAGCAGTGCAATTGCTGGGTCATAGGGCAGGTCTATTTTTAACTGTTTGAGGAACCTCCACACAGTTTTCCAGAGTGGCTGCACCAGTTCACATTCCCACCAACAGTGTAAGAGGGTTCCCCTTTCTCCGCATCCTCTCCAACATTTGTGGTTTCCTGCCTTGTTAATGTTCCCCATTTTCACTGGTGTGGGGTGGTATCTCATTGTGGTTTTTTTTTTTTTTTTTTAATTTATTTATTCATAGAGACACAGCTAGAGAGAGAGGCAGAGACACAGGCAGAGGGAGAAGCAGGCTCCATGCAGGGAACCCAATGTGGGACTCGATCCCGGGTCTCCAGGATCACGCCTTTAGGCTGCAGGCGGCGCTAAACCGCTGCGCCACCGGGGCTGCCCCTCATTGTGGTTTTGATTTGTATTTCCCTGATTGATGCCCAGACTTTGTACCTGCATCTTGCAGTCTCCTCCAGCTAGCCAACAGAATCAAAACAGGTCCCCAAATGGCCCATGATCCTTCTTACATTACTGACTTGACAAGCTATCTCTTTGCCTGAAACAACCTCTGCCCTACTAAGCCTTCTTAGTAAACCCACACTGACTCTTTTTTTTAAAGATTTTATTTATTTATTCATGAGACACAGAGAGAGATAGATAGAGAGAGAGAGAGAGATTGAGGCAGAGACACCAGAGGGAGAAGCAGGCCCCACACAGGTAGCCCAATGTGGGACCCGATCCTGGGACTCCAGGATCATGCCGTGGGCTGAAGGCAGGCACTAAACTGCTGAGCCACCTAGGGGTCCCCCACACTGACTCTTTAATTCCATTTATCTCCTACAGGAAGGTGGTTATTTTTTTAAATTTAAATTCAATTTGCCAACATATAGTGTAACACTCAGTGCTCATCCCATCAAGTGCTCTTCTTAGTGCCCATCATCCAGTCATCCCATCTCCCCATCCACCTCCCCTTCTGCAAGCCTTTGTTTCTTTCCCAGAAGTCTCTCATGGTTTGTCTCCCTCTCTTACTTTTTCCCTCTCAGTTCGACTCCTTTCCCTTATAGCTCCTTTCACCATTTCTTATATTCCACATATGAATGAAACCATATGATGATTGTCCTTCTCAAATTGACTTATTTCACTCAGCATAATACCCTCCAGTTCCATCCATGTTATATGTAAATGGTAGGTACTCATCCTTCCTGATGGCTGAGTAATATTCCATTGTATATATAGATATCTTCTTTATGCAGTCATCTGTCAATGGACATCAAGGCTCCTTCCACAGTTTGACTATTGTGGACATTGCTGCTATGAACATTGGGATGCAAGTGTCACGGCGTTTCACTACATCAGTCTCTTTGGAGTAAATACCCAGGAGTGCCATTGCTGGGTCATACGGTAGCTCTATTTTTAACTTCTTGAGGAACCTCCACACTGTTTTCCACAGTGGCTGTACCAGCTTGCATTCCTACCCAGAGTACATGAGGGTTCCCCTTTCTCCACATCCTGTCCAACATGTGTTGTCTCCTGTCTTGTTACTTTTAGCCATCCTCACTGATGTGAGGTGATATCTCATTGTGTTTTTTTTTTTTATAATACATTTCTTTTTTATTGGTGTCAATTTGCCAACATACAGAATAACACCCAGTGCTCATCCCGTCAAGTGCGACTCTCAGTGCCCATCACCCATTCACCCCCACCCCCCGCCCTCCTCCCCTTCCACCACCCCTAGTTCGTTTCCCAGAGTTAGGAGTCTTCATGTTCTGTCTCCCTTTCTGATATTTCCCACACATTTCTTCTCCCTTCCCTTATATTCCCTTTCACTATTATTTATATTCCCCAAATGAATGAGAACATATAATGTTTGTGCTTCTCCGATTGACTTAATTCACTCAGCATAATACCCTCCAGTTCCATCCACGTCAAAGCAAATGGTGGGTATTTGTCGTTTCTAATGGCTGAGGAATATTCCATTGTATACATAAACCACATCTTCTTTATCCATTCATCTTTCGAAGGACACCGAGGCTCCTTCCACAGTTTGGCTATCGTGGACATTGCTGCTAGAAACATCGGGGTGCAGGTGTCCCGGCGTTTCATTGCATCTGTATCTTTGGGGTAAATCCCCAGCAGTGCAATTGCTGGGTCGTAGGGCAGGTCTATTTTTAACTCTTTGAGGAAGCTCCACACTTTTCCAGAGTGGCTGCACCAGTTCACATTCCCACCAACAGTGTGAGAGGGTTCCCTTTTCTCCGCATCCTCTCCAACATTTGTGGTTTCCTGCCTTGTTAATGTTCCCCATTCTCACTGGTGTGAGGTGGTATCTCATTGTGGTTTTGATTTGTATTTCCCTGATGGCAAGTGATGCAGAGCATTTTCTCATGTGCATGTTGGCCATGTCTATGTCTTCCTCTGTGAGATTTCTGTTCATGTCTTTTGCCCATTTCATGATTGGATTGTTTGTTTCTTTGGGTTGAGTTTAAGAAGTTCTTTATAGATCTTGGAAACTAGCCCTTTATCTGATACGTCATTTGCAAACATCTTCTCCCATTCTGTAGGTTGTCTTTGAGTTTTGTTGACTGTATCCTTCGCTGTGCAAAAGCTTCTTATCTTGATGAAGTCCCAATAGTTCATTTTTGCTCTTGTTTCTTTTGCCTTCGTGGATGTATCTTGCAAGAACTTACTGTGGCCGAGTTCAAAAAGGGTGTTGCCCGTGTTCTCTAGGATTTTGATACAAGTTACTCAATTAGCCGCGCTGCGCGCCCGGCGGCGGAGCTCCGCCCCCCGTGGGCGGGGCTAACGCAGGCGGACCCAATTAGTCCGTCCGTCATTAACAAACGATCCCTTGACCTTCCTAGAGGAGCGCCACGCACAGCAAGGCCCAATCAGAGGCCGCGGCTGGGGCGGGGGCGGGGGCGGGGCTGGGCAAGCGCCTTCGCACCTCCCAGCCTCTCGCCGCGGCCGGCGGAGCCTCGCGGGCTTGGGCAGGCCCCGCCCCCTGGCCAGGCGCGGCGGCGATTGGGCGGCGCGCTCCTCGCCGGGGCCTCAGCTGCGGGGAGAGGGCGGGCGGGGGCGGGGGCGGGGCCTGAGGCTGAGGTGGGCCGGCGCCGGCGGGGTGGGCGGGGGCCGGAGAGAGCGGCGGGGACGCGAGGGCGGGCTGGGGCGCAGCCTTCCCGGGGCGAGCAACGTCCAGAGCCGGGGCCCGAGCTGCTGCCCTGCCTGCCCGCGCCCCGGCGCTACCTCATGCTGCCCGCGCCCGTGCTGGGCTCGGCCGAGACCCCGCCGCCCGTCCCCGCCCCCGGCTCGCCGGTCAGCGGCTCTTCGCCGTTCGCCACCCAAGGTGAGAGGCGGCCGAGGTGGGCGCGCGGGGGGGAGGGGAGCCCGGGGCGCCCGGGGAGCCCGAGGAGCCTGAGGAGCGGCCCCCCTCCGGGGCAGGAGGCGGGCGCCCGGGTGCGGCGCGACCCGCTGTCACGTCGCCGCCGCCGGGGGTGCGCGGCGGGGGAGGGGCGAGGAGGAGGGTCCGCGTCGGCGGCGGCGGCCGCGCGCCCCGCGAGCCACTTCCCCGGGCGCCGAGGGCTTGGCGGCGGCGGCTCCGCGTTCTCCTCCGGGGCTGGAGGAGCGCGCCCCGCACTCTGGAAACCTGGGCTGGAGCGGGCTGCGCCGCGTCGCTCGGCTGCTTGGCCCGCTGCGTCCGGCTCACTGCTCTGCCCTCTGCCTCCCCCGGAGCTTTGTCCCGGTCGGTGCGGCCCTCATCACCCGGTTCGGACCCACGTCATTTGAGCCGGGGGTGGTGGGCGGTGGGTGAAGACGAAGCGACGGGGACTTTTCTTCGGGGAGACGCGTGGCAGATCCGGATGCTGTTTTCTGTCCTGCACGTATGTTTCGGCTTCTTTGACGCGTCTCCCCGATTTCTCTCCCTTCTGCCGGGACGGAGGGACCCAGAGAGACGGTATGTGGTTGTGTGTGTGTGTGTGTTTGCATTGGAAGGTTTTCTTTCGCAACGGTAAAGGGTAAAGAGAAATAGAAGGGAGTGATTTTTTTTGGGGGGGGGCGGGCGGCCCGCAGGATTTTCTTGTATTTTGTAGACGACAGCTGGGTAATGAGGACGTTGCTGTTCTCTTTGGTGGTGCATTTGTTACTGGGTAATGAGACTTTCGACAGGTCGTTCCCATTGCGAGCGTTAACAGGTTTGAGACCTTTAAAAAGTGAGTCAGAGTAAGCGCAGTAAGCATCCTAGGAGAATGAGGATTGTAAATTGCGACTTTGCGGATTCGGGAGCACCTACCTCCTTTTCAAAAATAGAGAGTAATTAGAAAGGGAATGATGCTTTTTTTTTTTTTTTTTTGAATGATTCGTTTTTGATGTATACTTTCAGAGGGTCTGGTTGATTAAGTTTGAGATAAAATGCTAATTAAGTAATTGAGCCTATGTTAAGGGGTATATGAAATCGGTGCTATAGACAGACAGTAGTGTTAGACTCTGCATTTGATTCTGTGTTTGGAACAGTATCTGGCCTAGGGAGCCAGTTTTCCAGCGGTCTCTCAGTTTCTGCAGGTCGTGCCAGGGAGGTACTGTGACTGCCCTTTGTTTCTGTTTTTGAAAGATGTTTGTATAAGGATCAGCCTTGGAAGATAGAGATAGTGTCTTCCACCAGAGCAAAGAGCAGGCATGCGTGTGGTCCAGTGTGATGTCCACTGGAGTTAAAGACAGGCATGCTTAGTACCCACGATACAAGATTGGGGTCCTCTAAGCTTAGGTTTCTTCTGGTGTAACACAATCCATTGCCTGTGCAGGTGTCAGCTGGCCCTTTGACCTTGCCTGGTGGGAACTGGGGTTCCGGGAAGGAGAGCAAAAATGTCGATGCTTCGGTTTATGTTAGCTTTGGCCTACGTTATTATTGTGAGTAGCTAATAAAGGTCCCTGGTCTCTCACCCATGAGTCTGCCTTCTACCATGGTAAGCTAGCTTGCAAATAGGCTGAAGTCTCCGATCTTTCACTCTTGTTTTCTCTCATGTGGCCCACCTGTTGGAAATTCAGTACAGGTGAAACAAATCTTAGTTCTTAATGTTTAGACACAGTCTGAGGTCTCTTTTATTTGAATTTTAATGGGTTAAATAGGCTAGTAGCCAATCGGGATCTGAATTTTGCCTAATTCTAGAATTAAGGTTTATCGTGTGCCTGGCCATGACATGGGGAATAAAAGCTCCGAAACTAAACTCTGAGACAGGTTTTAAGTTCCAGATTTCTCAAAATGTTCTATGCGATTCTAGTCTAAATATGTTTTATCTTGGTGTTTGTATTACCAGCAAGAATTCAAGAAAGCATATAAATTGGAAGGTAATGGTTTTGTTTTTATGCTGAGAAAGAGTCTCTAACAAATGATTCTTTAAATACACTGTTAAAAAGAGGGTCATTTTCTATAAATTAAAAATACTACCTATCCTGTATCTTATTAACTTAAATATGTTCTTCCTTCCTCTCTCTCCTTGTGAACTTACTCCAATACTAGCTGAGATAAAACTTTAGCCAGCACATTTCATAAATAAATAGGGTTCATTTCATCATCTCTGTTCTTCATTCTCCTAATGAACTTGTGGGTACAGTCCTCATGGATCAAACTCTATAATACCTACAGGAGCTAAGCTAGTTATATGAGTTGGAGAACTATGAGTTGGAGGTTAGGAGTGAAAGGGAGGCAGGCAGCAAACTCAGCTCTTGCAGATTGTCATGTAAGAGAAGAGAGGGCCAGTATTTTTTTGTTTGTTTGTTTTAAAGATTTTATTTACTTATTCATGAGAGAAACAGAGAGGCAGAGACACAGGCAGAGGGAGAAGCAGGCTCCCTGCAGGGAGCCAGATGTGGGACTCTATCCCAGGACTTGGATCATGACCTGAGCCAAAGGCAGATGCTCCATCGCTGAGCCACCCAGGTGCCCTCAGAGGGCCAGTATTGAAGGGTGTATATATATATATATATACACCCTTCAATATATATATTCCTATATATTGAATATCCTATATATTGAAGGATGTATATATATACACAAATATATACTATACTATATATATATAGTATTTCTTTTAATGAGAAGTCTGAAGCCCAGATTTTTGTGTGAGCTTTCTCTAGTATTAGATAATGGCAAGTAAATAAAAACACACACACACACACACACACACACACAGGCCCATTCTTTAGGCCAAACAAAACAAGTTTTGTTGAGGCCACAATCATGTTGCAGTTATACTCGTCCCTTTTAGATAGTGGTTTTCAAATTTTAGCTCTACTAGAGGCACTGGTATACTTATTAGACTTTTAGAGGTATCTGGATGGCTCATTTGGTTAAGTGTTGTCTACCTTCTGCTCAGGTCGTTATCTCACAATCCTGGGATCCTAGGATCAGAGCCCCAAAGGCAGGCTCCCTGCTGAGCAGGGAACCTACTTTTCCCTCTCCCTCTGCCTCTCCTCCCTGCTCATTCTCTCTCAAATAAAGAAATAAAATCTTAAAAAAAAAAATTAGATTTCTAGGCCTAGCCCTCCAGAGAGCCCAACTTGGCATAGTTTTAGAATTCTAGAGTATAATATTAAATTCTAGTGTTTCATTAGCTCAAGCCATGTTATATTCCAAAACAAAATTGATCATAGGAGGATTCCTTAGGAAATTAAGACCAAAATTCAGGGTATAGAATAATAGTTTTCAGCATTATCAAACCTGATATTTCTATAAACCATTTTTGGTGTTCTCTGTTACCCTAATTGGAATTCATAGAAAATAAATCTTCTGAAATGTTTTATGCAAAAGAAATAAAGCTAGTTTATAATGAAAAAGAATGTATTATAATTTATAAATGCTCAGATACAATTACAGTAACTACCAAGACCCCATGAGAACATGGGTCAAAACTGTCCTTTGATAAGGCTGCCTGCCAGTTGGAAGGAATGAGGATGAGTGACCACATGCTAAAGTTGGATGAGCTACCTCAGGTATGACTGCCATTTTCTTAGTGTGCAGTTATATCCAGGAAAGAGGGAAGGACGTAGAAAACAGATTTTCTTTAGGTACATTATAGGTACCTGAAGTCAGAAAACAAACTGGTCTTAGAGAAATGGTACAACATTGTACAATATTTTGTAGTGTATTCAGCAAAAGAGTAGCAAACTCTAAGCTGTTTTTACAAGAGTATTGAGCATACCCTTGAAAAGGGTCACATTATTTATCCAGGGAAGAGTAAAAAATAAGAACCCATCAATTTTTTGTAGACTTCTTTACTAACTGGCAGTCTGTAAGATGTAACTGTCGATTTTGGGATTTGATTGCTTTGGGTTCTTGGTGAGAAGTGTAAATCACCTTGTGAGTACAAGATACAATGTCAAAGAATTAATAGTATTTAAGATTGATCCATATTGTCTACCAGTTTTATATAAAACAGTTCTATATACAATATTCACCTTGTTAATGGAAATCATACTGTTGTTTTCAATTTGTGGCTATTAGGAATAAAACTGTTATAAATATTTGTAGACAAGTGTTTATGTAGTATGTTATTTCCTTGGGTAAATACTAAAAATGGGAATTTCTTCTTTGTGTCATAAATGTATATTTATACTGGTTGTACTGTTTTGCATTCCCTCCAGCGATGTATGAGAGTTCCAGTTGGTTCATAATCTTTGCCAGTTTGGGTGTCGTTAGTCTTTAATTTTAGTCATTCTAGGATGTGCAAAGGGGAGTCTCATGGTTTTAATTTTCATTTCCCCGATGAATAACGATGAGAGTCTTTTCTTGTGCTTATTAGCTATTATAGCTTTTTGGTATAATTTCAGTTTGTCTTTTGCAGATTTTTAAAGTTAAGTAATTGGTTACGTTATTGATAAGTAAATATTCTTTATATACGTTCTATATCCTGGTCCTTTGTTAGATACAGTTTTATACATATTTAACTCCTATAGCTTGCCCGTTCATTCTTTTCTTTTCTCTTTTCTTTTCTTTTTTCTTTTCTTTTCTTTTCTTTTCTTTTCTTTTCTTTTCTTTTCTTTTCTTTTCTTCTTTCTTTCCCCGTTCATTTTCTTAATGGTGTCTTTTGAAGAGCTGAAGTTTTATTTTTATTTTATTTTTTTATTTTATTTTATTTTATTTTATTTTATTATTTTATTTTATTTTATTTTATTTTATTTTATTTTATTTTATTTTATTTTATTTTATATTTTATTTTATTTTATTTATGATAGTCACAGAGAGAGAGAGAGAGAGGCAGAGACACGGGCAGAGGGAGAAGCAGGCTCCATGCACCGGGAGCCCGACGTGGGATTCGATCCCGGGTCTCCAGCATCGCCTCCTGGGCCAAAGGCAGGCGCCAAACCGCTGTGCCACCCAGGGATCCCAGAGCTGAAGTTTTAAATTTTGATTGCCTGATTTTATCCATTTTTTCTTTTATACTTAGTAGTTTTTGCGTTTTTTTTTTTTTTAAGATTTGTTTAATTTATTCATTCATGAGAGAAAGAGAGAGAGAGAGGCAGGCAGGCAGAGACACAGGCAGAGGAAGAAGCAGGCTCCATGCAGGTAGCCAGACGTGGGACTTGATCCCAAACCCCCAGGATCACGCCCCGGGCCCAAGGCAGGCGCTGAACCGCTGAGCTACCCAGGGATCCTCGTGTGTGTGTGTGTGTGTGTGTGTGTGTGTGTGTGTGTGTTTGTGTGTTTAAATATTTTATTTATTTATTCATGAGAGACACAGAGAGAGGCAGAGACACAGGCAGAGGGAGAAGTGGGCTCCATGCAGGGAGCCCGATGTGGGACTCGACCCCGGGACTCCAGGATCACACCCTGGGCGGAAGGCAGGCGCTACACCGCTGAGCCACCCAGGTGTCCCAGATCTCTAGATTTTTGTCTGATTTTTCTTAGAGATCTCACCAAGTTAAACTATCAACCTACTTGCATGAGCCCTACATTTCTTCCTAAAACCTTGACCCCTTTTTCAAATTTACTCCTGTATTTTCAAGTACATAGTAGACCAGTAGTCTCCAAAATGGGATATATGTGTCCCACATTACGAGGTAACATAATTTATTGAGTTGAGGGGAAAACATTAGAATTTAAGTTAAAGTACTTTGATAAGTAGATTGTCATTAATAAGCATTTCAAATGGCTGCATTTCACATATTGTATACAAAGCATTCTAAGAGTGGGGGAATTGAGGCTGCTGTAAGTCTAAAAGTTACTTTATCTGAGTTAGGAATATGTGTTCACTTGTCACCTGTAGTACCAAGGATTACATGCCTTAGGAAGTGGAATGCATATTAATCCCCATTTGCCCTCTTAAATTAAGTAGTTCCTTGTGCTGCACAACCTGTCAAACTGTACACAGCTGCAAGGGAAGTAATAGGATTTCTATACTGCAGACCCTATTGTGACACTCCCCCCTCCAATCCACCCCTAGCTTGCTCGTGCATACACATACATACGTATTGTAATACAATTTACATGTTCTTGGATGAGTTGGCTTATGGGTTGTAGACTCTGATTTTAACTAAAATGACTGAAAAATTGAAGATCATGGTAGGCCATTATCAGGACCCGGACATAAAGCCCTGGGATCTCAGTTCCTAGGGAATTCCCATATGGAAGCCACTCATGAAAGCGCCTCAGTTTCAGCAGCCTGGAGAGTCCCTTAGTTATAGGTTGTAGGGTATGTGTAATAATTATAAAAAGTGATCCTTAACTCCAATTAATAGCATAGAGAGTTGTATTTAAGTCTGTCATCAAGGTTGGATGCTAATAGCTCAGCTCCTCCCAAGTTTAGGAAAATATGGAAAGCTCCTCAGGGCTCTTCATATCTGATGACTTCTTTAGTGTTATGTAGAGGGATAGATACTTGTCATTTCCTGGCACCTGAATATGCAGTCAGTGGTAGATTAGCCAGCAAGATCTCTATTCTATGGAAAGCTGTAATTGTTGCTGTTCCATTGTTTATTTTATCAGGTATATGGAGTTGATGGAGTCTCGATTTTCCAACCAGCCCTAAATTATTTGAATCTTTGAAGTCTCAATTTTTTTTTTTAGCTATGATAAAGATAATACTAATTTGTAAGCTAACAGCATTAGAGTGGTAGAACTGATACTTCATAGGCTCTTTATCAGTCTTATTGTGAGGTTAACATAGGTGATTTTCTAACCAAATCTAATAAGTGCCTAAAAGTTTCAAAATTACCAAAAACCCTCTTTGAAATTGACATCCTCTGAATTAATGATGAACTATGCCTTAAATGTATATTACATCTTGGACCATTAGAGGATAGTGGTATGAAGCTATCATGACTAGCAAAACATTTAAAAATATTTTGCCCTGATTTTGTTCTTTCAGAATGTCTTGTATATGTGATTTTTTATATACAGGGTACTGTAGTACTATAGTATATACGCATAATATATACATAGGTGCATATTTAAACACCTGTGTTTAAAACAACATGTGAACATAAGTGTCAGCTGAATTGCCTCAGTGTTTTTCCGTGTTTACCTTGTCTTTCAAAAATGGTTTTCATATCCTCTTCTAAGTTGTAAAAATACAGGATTCTTCAAAGAACTTTGTTCTTTTTTTTTTTTTTTTTAAGATTTTATTTATTTAGTCATGAGAAACAGAGAGGAGAGAGAGACAGAGGCACAGGCAGAGGGAGAAGCAGGCTCCATGCAGGGAGCCTGACGTGGGACTCGATCCCAGGTCTCCAGGATCATGCCCTGGGCTGAGGGCGGCACTAAACTGCTGAGCCACCTGGGCTGCCCAAAGAACTTTCTTCTAATTTCTTCTAAAACACGTTGTCCATAGGTACTCTGGTCACAATACAATAAATTTATTTATTTATTTTTATTTTTATTTAAAACATTTTTTTTTATTTACTCATGAAAGACAGGCAGAGACACAGGCAGAGACACAGGCAGAGGGAGAAGCAGGCTCTATGCAAGGAGCCTGACGTGGGACTCAATCCGGCGACTCCAGGATCACCCCCTGGGCCGAAGGTGGCGCTAAACCCCTGAGCCACCCCGGCTGCCCTACAGTAAATTTAAAAGTGGGACTCCTGGGTGGCTCAGCGGTTTAGCGCCACCTTTGGCCCAAGGGAGCTGTACTGGAGACCCGGGATCCAGTCCCATGTCAGGCCTTCCTGCATGGAGCCTGCTTCTCCATCTGCCTTTGTCTCTGCCTCTCTCTCTCTCTCTCTCTCTCTCTCTCTCTCTGTCGGTCTCTCACGAATAAATAAAATCTTAAAAAAAAAATCCCAATAAATTTAAAAGAAAAATGTCATATATAGTAATTGGGATTTATAACTACTGGAAGATCTTTATTTTATCTTCCTTATGAATGAATAGTCTTTCTGGGATCTCTTGACCGTCTGTATTCAACATTAAGGATAACCAGGAGAAGAGCCTATAGCACATGACATTAGTATCTGCCTTTTGTACTGGTGCATGTTGATTTATATTTCTTCTGTTCCTCATCTTCTAGACTTGACTTGTGTGTCACATGCCTTAACTTGCTTTTACTAACCTCAGCTCATTTCCCCACCCATCTTTTGGTATTAAGGCTTCCATTCCATTTCTCTGACCCTTCCTTTTTGGTGTCCTGTTGTCCTCCCTCTGTTTCTTTCTCTTCTACTCTAGAGATTAGAGTGAGGAGATCACCTAGCACAAGGCCTTAGGTATTCGGATATGTTACGGGTGTGTAGGATGGAAACCTAGAAAGGACACTGAGAAGAGGTGGGAGAAATTCAGGAAAATGTAGTGTCATGGAAGCCAAGCAAAGAAAGTATTAACAAAGTGGTAGTTCACGGTGTCGCATTCACTCAAGTTCAAATAAGAGAGGCCAAAAACATTTTAGTGTTAGAAACATGACAGTCATGCAAAGCATATTTTGATGGAGAAGTAGTAGGGGAAACTCTGTTGGGGTTATACAATGGGTAGAAGTAAAGAGATGTGGATAGTTAAGACAACTCTAGAGAAATTTAAAGGAATTATGCAGTAGTTGGAGAGAGAAATGGAGTTATTGTTTATCGCCTTTTTGTAAATGGGAAAGGCTTAAGCATCTTTGTTATATGAAAGAAGAGTTCAATCAAACGAGCTATCAAATATACCAAAGAAGGGATTTGTGAGGTGTTCTGAGAAAGCAGGATTGATTGACCCAAGGCATAGATGGAAAGATTGGTGACTTTGAATAGAAGGAGAGACATTTTGTTACGAACAGGAGAGAAGGTAAGAGTAGGTATACATACACACACACACACACACAGAGGGTTTGTCTACATGTGTGCAAAGTGGATTGCATTTCCCAGTAAAATGTAGTATGACTGCAGATCTTGTTGAGGCCCACTTGCTACTGGAGATCGTACATTTATAGTGATACCTGTCTGCCTTACAGTGCCACTCAGCACTCTCTGAAAAAAAGCAAAGTATTTTAGGGAGTGCTATTCAAAATGTGGTCCAGAAACTTCTAATAGGGTCTGAAATGAGATCGTTTGCCACAGGAAAGTATGAGGGAGCAGGGACAGCCTGGTTCCTGAGATTCTTAGAAATATTCAGGAAGCGAACAGAGCCCCACACTGAAAAGAAATTGCTGCAAATAAAAGTTGATGAGAGTAGGAACTTAAGGGTAAAGAGGAGAAAAGACACAGATACATGTGGGAGGGGGCACTGGAGGAGGCAGATCTCAGAAAGTATTAGGGAAGTGGTCACACTTAAGTACCTTAGGTTTGAATACTTTGTGGTAACCATATAAGAGGAAACCTTTGAACTCTGAATCTAGGAAAGCTATCTCAGTCTGTTTACAAATCTTACATAGGAAACTTAAAAGTATAGGAAAAGCCATCCAACTATAATAAGATTTATAGAAGGTATTGTAATTTTTATGTCATTGGAAGATAGTATAAGAAAAAGGACAGTAGTCCTCTGAATAACAGATCTAAAGAAGTGAAGATAGCAGTATACTTTGTCTTAAAGCACAGATATAATTTCTACAAAATAAGCTGGAAAAATAAAACAGTATGTTATGAAAAAACAAAATAAACTGAATTAGAAAAGTTTGTAAATGAGCTCCTATGTTATAGGAGATCATGAAAAACTGACAAGACTTGAGGAATGAATGAGAAATATTTCAGAAATGAAGATAAACCAGAAAGTTCTTGAATGAGCAGACACTCTAGAAAGTACCACAAAAGAAAGAAATGATGGAAAAAGACAAGTGAAAACAAATCAAGTAAAGAGCTGAAAGAAATTCATAAAGTGACAAGAAGATCTTATATGCATGTGCAATAAGTATATGGACATTAATAAAAGTGCCCGGACTGACAAAAGAACAGGAAAAAAACAAAAACAAGAAAATGCTGTTAAAAGATGAACATCTGTATTATAAGGGTTCATCATGTGCTTAGGAAAATTGAAACAACAGCCACCACTGAAATGTGTTCTAGGGCTTTTAAAGAAAAAAAAAAAAAAACTTTGGGCAACTACACAAAAAGACTACATCACTTAGGTGGAAAGAATGCCAGATTATCATTAGACTCTCCAGCATTAGTACTTAAATCTGGAAGACTGGAGTAAAGATTTTTAAGATTTTTCATAGAAAAAAAATGTGAATTGAGGCACACATCCAGCCAACTGATGTTTAAGCATAAAGACCACATATAAGAACTTAAAAGTATTGTTCCTATGAGCCCTTCCTAAGGATACTAGATTTTGTTGCATTTTCTCACTTTGGTATGCTTGGTGATATATATATATATATATATATATATTTATTTATTTGGGAGCAGTGTAGACATGACCCTTAGCCCCAAACATAGATTCTCTTTTTTAAAAGGTTATTTATTTTTTAGCTTTACTGAGATAAGATGAACATACAGTAAGCTGCACATATTTAAATGTACTGTTTGATGAGTTTTGATATATGCAAGGATAATCCCCTATAACTGCAGTATAATTAAATTAAGAGAATTTGACATTAGTACAGTGCTATTATCTAATTACATGATCTATATTCAAATTTGGTCAGTTGTCACAATAATGTCCTTCACAGCAGCTTTTTCACCCCCTTTGATGGTGGGGGAAATCCAGGACACAGATTGCCAGCACGTACTATGGAATAGATTTGTGGACAAGTTCCAGAGGGTGAATTTCCAGCAAATCCCACTGGTACAGCACCAAAGTGTGAGTGATGGCTGTTACCTTTTCTAACAAGGTCTGACTATTGAGCTCTGAAGGGAAAATTCTTCCTTGGGTACTCTGTCCTAGCCTTAGCAGTAGTGGCTATTTTGTATCATATTTATCACATCTGCTGCTGTTATATTCTTGAGCACTGTCTCAACTTCTTACTGGCCACTCCTAGTTATCCCAGTTCCTTGAGGTAGTTAATAATTATTTCTGTCAAATGTTGTTTTTCCAAACTTAATGTTTGATTTCTCTCCTTATTCATCATTTTTGGCAAAAGTAATGCGTCCCCTTCAGTGCTTTACATTAGGAAACCATGATGTCCTCTTGTCCCATTGCTGTTGTTTGGCTTTCATCACTAGTTTGAACTGCCAGATTTCTCCAGTTTCCCCCCTTTGTAATTAATAACTTCCTGTGAGATACTTTGGGTCTCTGTCATTGTTCTGTTCCCCAAAACTGTAGATAGCATCCACTGCTGATTCTTCCCTTCATCATTTATTATTGTGATGTTGCAAAATGGTGATTTTTCTGTCACTCTCAGCTTATTAGCTGATACTGTACTGTATGAATGAGAGTTTCCTTTTCCATTTATCACTGTGGGCTTGTGAAATTTTTTTATATTATAAACTATTCCTTTCATTATTTTGATAACCACATTGTTCCAATTTGGGCAGTAGGAACCCCTTCAAGTTGAAATCTTGTCCTTTGACATACACCTATTGATTGTTGAATACTTCTAACTTTCTGGCAAACCAGATAGTTTCTAGGCTTATCTTCTACTTTTACTGTATCAGCCTTGGTTATTTCTCTAAGGAGTCCCAATTCCCTTTTTAGTGAAGTCCAACTTATCTTGTATGAATTTTTCTTTTGTTTGGTATTAATAATTCTTTACCTAACATGTTTTCCTCTTGAAGTTTCCCAGCTTTAAGTTTTACATTTAGATCTATGATCCATTTTGAGTTAATTTTCATGTGTGATATGAGGTATGGATCCAAGTTCATTTTACTTGTGGATATTTAATTTTTCCACCACTGCTGTCGAAAAAGCCATCCTTTCTCCTACTGCACTGCCTTTGTCAAGTATCAGTTGTTCACGTATGTCTGGGTTTATTTTTGGGCTTTCTGTTCCATTGATCAGTTTGTTATTACACCAATTCCGTGCTGTTGAGTCTTGATATTAATGCCAAGAGATCTTTTAGCAGGAAAACAATAGGCAGGATGTTCTGCAGGGAATTTTTTTTTCATTCTTAAATTTTAATTCCAGTATAGTTAACATACTGTGTTCTATTAGTTTCAGGTGTACAATATAGCGATTCAGTGTTTCTATACATTATTCAGTGCTCATCATGATAAGAATACTCTTTAATATCTATCAGCTATTTCACCCACCCCCTACTCATCTCTTTCTGGTAGCCATCAGTTTGTTCTCTATAGTGGAGTCTGTTTTTTGGTTTGCCTCTTTTTTTTTTTTTTCTTCATTTGTTTTCTTAAATTTCACAAGTGAAATCATACGATAATTTGTCTTCCTCTGACTTCTTTCACTTAGCATTATAATCTCCAGATCCCATCCATGTTATTGCAAATGGCAAGCTTCATTCTTTTTATGGCTGAGTAATTTTCGCGTGTGTGTGTACATGTGTACACACCACCTCTTCTTTATCCATTTGTTGATTGATGGACACTTGGGCTGCTTCTATAATTTGGCTATTGTAAATAATGCTTCAGTAAATGTAGAGTTCCATGTATCCTTTCAAATTAATGTTTTTGAGTTGTTTGGGTAAATATCCAGTAGTAGAATTACTGGATCATAGGGTAATTCTGTTTTAAAAACAACCTGCATACTGTGTTCCACAGTTAGCTGTTCCCACCAACAGAGCACAAATGTTCCTTTTTCTTCTACATCCTCATCAACACTTGTGGTTTTGATTTTAGCCATTCTGAGAGGTGTGAGATAATATCTTAATGTGATATTGATGTCTGTTTACCTGATGATGAGTGATATGGAGCATCTTTTCATGTGTCTATTGGCTATCTGGATGTCTTCTTTGG
Source organism: Canis lupus baileyi (assembly GCF_048164855.1). Lineage (NCBI taxonomy): Eukaryota > Metazoa > Chordata > Mammalia > Carnivora > Canidae > Canis > Canis lupus. Next base: position 48,619,239 of record NC_132852.1, on the reverse strand, counting down.
AGAAATGTCTGTTCATCTCTTCTGCCCATTTTTTAATTGGATTTCTTTCTTTCTTTTTTTTTTTTTTTTAGTATTGAGTTCTTATATTTTGGATACTAACCCTGTATCAGGTATGTTGTTTACAAATACCTTCTCCCATTCCCTACATTGTCTTTCAGTTTTGTTGATTGTTAGCTCTGATGTACACAAGCTTTTTATTATGATGTAATCTCAATAATTTATTTTTGCTTTTGTTTTCTATGCCTCAGGAGACATACCTTAGAAAAATATTGTTGGGGTTGATGTCAGAGAAATTACTGCCTATACTCTCTTGTAGGATTTTTTTATGGTTTCCGGTCTCACATTAGGTCTTTAATCCATTTTGAGTTTATTTTTGTGTATGGTCTAAAACTCGGGCCCGTTTTCATTCTTTTTTTTTTTTTATTTTTATTTTTAATTTTTATTTATTTATGATAGTCACAGAGAGAGAGAGAGAGGCAGAGACACAGGCAGAGGGAGAAGCAGGCTCCATGCACCGGGAGCCCGACGTGGGATTCGATCCCGGGTCTCCAGGATCGCGCCCTGGGCCAAAGGCAGGCGCCAAACCGCTGCGCCACCCAGGGATCCCCGTTTTCATTCTTTTGCACATAGCTGTCTAGTTTTCCCAACACCATTTGTTGAACAGATGGTCTTTTTTCTCACTGGATATTCTTTCCTGCTTTGTTGAAGATTAATTAACCATATAGTTGTGGGTTAATTTCTGGGTTTTCTATTCTGTTTCATTTATCTAGGTGTCTTGTGTGTGTATGTGTGTGTGTGTGTGTGTGTGCCAGTACCATAGTTTTATAGTTTTATGATTGCTACAGCTTTGTAATATAACTTAAGGTCTAGAATTGTGATACCTCTAGTTTTGTTTCTTATGTTCACGATTACTTTTGCTATTTGGGGTCTTTTATAGTTCCATACATAGGATTATGGATTTTAGGATTTTTTTTTCTCGCTCTGTGAAAAATACTTTAGTATTTTGATAGGGATTGCATTAAATCTGTAGATTGCTTCCATGCGTAGCCAACTGTTATATCTTAAATTTCTTTTATTTTTTTTTCAAGGATTTTATTTATTTATTCATGAGAGACACACATAGATAGGCAGAGACATGGGCACAGGGAGAAGCAGGCTCCATGCAGGTAGCCCAGTGTGGGACTCAATCCTGGGACTGGGATCATGCCCTGAGCCAAAGGGAAATGCTCAACTGCTGAGCCACCCAGGTGTCCCTCTTTTATCAGTTTTTTTATAGTTTTCGGAATACAGATGTTTCACCTCTTTGGTTAAGTTTATTCTTAGGTATTATTTTTGGTGCAATTGTAAATGGAATTGCTTTCTTAATTTCACTTTTTCTGCTGTTTCATTATTAGTATATAGAAATGCAACAAATTTCTGTACATTGATTTTGTATTCTGTGACTTTACCGAATTCAGTTCTAGTATGTTTTTGGTGGAATCCTTAGGGTTTTCTGTAAGTATTATCATGTCATTTGCAAGTAGTGAAAGCTGCTTCCTCACCAGTTTGGATGCCTTTTATTTCTTTTTGTTGTCTGATTACTGTGCCTATGACTTCCAGTATGATGTTGAATAAAAGTGGTGAGAGTGGACATCATTGTCTTTTCCTGACCTTATAGGAAAGCTCTGTTTTTCCCTATTGAGTATGATGTTCCCTATGGGTTTTTCATATAAGGCCTTAATTATGTTGAGGTATGTTCCCTCTAGACCTAGTTCGTTGAAGGTTTTTATTGAGAATGGTTGTTATACTTAGTCAAATGCTTTTTCTGAATCTGTTGAAATGATCCTTTCTCTTGGTGATGTGGTGTATCACATTGATTTATTTGCGAATATTGAGGCATGCTTGCATCCCAGGAATAAATCCCACTTGATTGAGGTGAAATTTTTTTTAGGTATTCAGTTTGCTAGTATTTTATTGAGGATTTTTGCATCTACTCTACAGCTGTTGGCCTGTAGTTCTCTTTTTTTGTGTGGTGTCTTTATCTGGTTTTACTATCCAGTGTAATGCTGGCCTCATAGAATGAATTTGAAAAATTTCCTTCCTCTTCTATTTTTTGGAACAGTTTCGGATGAATAGGTGTTAACTCTTTAAATGATTGGTTGAATTCACCTGTGAAGCCATCTATTCCTGGACTTTTGTTTGTTGAGAGTTTTTTTGATTACTGAGTCATTTTCATTGCTGGTTATCAGTCTGTTCATTTTCTGTTCTTCCTATTTCAGTTTTGGTAATTTCTGTTTCTAGGAATTGATCCATTTCTTCCAAATTGTCCATTTTGTTGGCATATAATTCCTCATAATATTCTTTTATAATTGTTTGTATTTCTGTGATGTTGGTTGTTATTTCTCCTCTCCTCATTTGTGATATTTATTCTGGTTCTTTCTGTTTTCTTTTTCATAAATCTAGATAGAGGTTGATCAATTTTATTAAGTGTTTCAAAGAATCAGCTCCTGGTTTCATTGATTGTTTATTTTCTGTTTAGATTACCTGTCCATTGATGTAAGTGTGATGATAAAGTCCCCTATTATTGTTACTGATGAGTTTATGTTTAATGTTTTATATATTTGGGTACTCCTGTGTTAGATGCATAAATATTTATGATTTCTATATCTTCTTGCTGATTTATCCCCTTTATTATTATATAGTGCTCTTCTTTGTCTCGTTACAGTCTTTGTTATAAAGTCTAGTTTGTCCCATATAAGTATTGCTGCTCCAGCCTTCTTTTGACTTGTATTTGCATGATAATTGTTTCTCTGTCTCTTCACTTTCAATCTGGAGGTGTCTTTAGGCCTAAAATAAGTCTCTTTTAGGCAGCATAAATGGGTCTTGTTTTTTGTTATTTTTTATTTTTTTAATCCATTCTGTCACCTTGTATCTTTTCCAAAAGTATTTAATTTAGAAAGAGAAAGAGTGAGTGAATGGAGACTGGAGGAGGAACAGAGGAAGAGGGAGAGAGAAACTGAAGGGAGACTCTGCAGGCTAAGCATGGAGCCCCACATGGGGTTGGATCTCCCCCACCAGAGCCAAAACCAAGGTTCAGTTACTTAACTGACTATGCCACTAGGGTGCCCCACCCTATATCTTTTGATTGGAATGTTTATTCCACTTACATTCAAAGTAATAGATAGATATGCACTTAGTGCCATTTTATTACTTGTTTTGTGGTTGTTCCTGGAGATTTTCTCAGATCCTTTCTTCTCTTTCGTGTTCTGCTGATTTTCTTTAGTGATATATTTGGAGTTCTTTCTCTTTATTCTTTGCATGTTTGTCAGTGGTTTTTAAAAAATAGTTGCCATTAGGTTTGTGTATATAACCTTTTCTCCACGCAGCAGTCTGTATTAAGTTGATGGTTGTTCAAGTTTGAACCCGTTTTTTTCTCCTCTCTTCCTCACATTTCAGGTATATGTTACTATATTTTATATCCTTTTTGTGTGTGACTTCCTGGACTGATTTTTGGTTTGTTTGTTTGTTTGTTTGTTTATTAATTACAGAGAGGGAGGCAGAGACATATAGGCAGAGGGAGAAGCAGGCTCCCTGTGAGGAGCCTAAAGGGGCACTCAATCCCAGGACCCTGGGATCATGACCTGAGCCAAAGGCAGATGCTCAACCACTGAGCCACCCAGGGGTCCCTCCTGGACTGATTTTTTTTTTTTTTTTAAGGATAGCTAAAATCCATTTATTTTATTTTTATTTTATTTTTTTATGATAGTAACAGAGAGAGAGAGAGAGAGAGAGAGAGGCGGAGACACAGGCAGAGGGAGAAGCAGGCTCCATGCACCGGGAGCCCGGCGTGGGATTCGATCCCGGGTCTCCAGGATTGCGCCCTGGGCCAAAGGCAGGCGCCAAACCGCTGCGCCACCCAGGGATCCCTGGACTGATTTTTATAGAAATATTCATTGTTACTGCTTTTGTGTTTGCTGCTTTTATTCTGTCACTTTAGTGTCCCCTTCCCAAAGAATCCCCTTCAGTATTTCATGTAGCGCTGGTTTAGTAGTCAGGAACTCCTTTAGTTTTTGTTTGGAGATAAATTCTTTATTTTTCCTATTCTAAATGATACCTTGCTGAATAGAGTATTCTTGGCTGTGGATTTTTCTCATTCAGCACTTTGAATATATCATGCCGCTGTCTTCTGGCTTGCCAAGTTTCTGTTGAGAAATCTCCAGCTAGCCTTATGGGTCTTCCCTTGTAAGTTAAGGACCTCTTTTGTTTTGCTGCTTTTGAGATTCTTTTGTCGCTATATTTTGAAAATTCAATTGCAGTATGTCTTGAAATTGGCCTGCTATTGTTGATTTCGATGGGAGTTCTTTGTGCCTCCTGAACCTAGATGTCTATTTCCTTCTCCAAATTAGGGAAGTTTTCAGCTATTATTTTGTCAGATACATTTTCTGCCCCTTTTTCTCTCTTCCTCTTCTGAGACTCCTGTAATATGAGTGTTACTATGTTTGATGGAGTCACTGAGTTCCCTAAATCTGTTTTTCATGTTCCATAATTCTTCTTCTCTTTTGTTCACCTTGAGTAATTTCCATTACTTTGTCTTCTAGGTCATTCATTTATTCTTCTACTTATTACAGCCTGCTGTTCATTGCATTAAGCATGTTTCTAAGCTTGTTTATTACACTCTTTGTCTCTGATTCTTTTTTAACTCTTTTTATCTCTGTGGTAAGGTTCTCACTGATGCCTTCTGTTCTTTTCTTAAGCCCGTGAGTGTCCTTACGATCTTGTTTTAAATTCTCTATCAGGCATGTTGCTTATATTTATTTCATTTAGATCTCAGGCCCTGGCCTTATCTTGTTCGCTTATTTGGGATAAATTCCTTTGTCCTCATACTTTGTCTAGGTCTCTGCCTCTTTTTCTGTGTTAGGAAAGTTATGTCTCCTGCTTCTACTGAAAGTAATGGCCTTATGAGAGAGAGATCATGCAGTTCCCAGGGCCTAGTGCTTCAGAAAGTATCTCTGGTGTGTACTGCATGTGGTCCGTTCTTATGTTCTGACTGCTCTGTCCTTCAGGCCTGTTGTCGGCAGAGGCTCTCCTTGCCTGCCATGGGCAGTATTTGGTCCTTGGCCTGAGTATGGTGAGTTTTAACTGGATGTGCTCTGGTCTGCTTGTGAAATGAGACCTGTTACCACCTCTACCAGAACAGAGGCCCTGCAAAACTCTCTGGTCAGGAAGGGTGGCATGGGCTTTGTGCTGTTCTTCTGAGGGGGAGGGGCCAGCCACCCTGGGACTGAGGGAGTTGTGACTGAGAAGGGCAGTTCTACCAGAGTGCAGGAGGTTGGTGCTTGATGTAAGCAAGTTAGGCAGCCAGTGTTGGTACTGTGTGCTGCTTTTCTACATGTGGCTCTGTGTTTATGCTGAGGAGTGGGGGGAGGGAAATGGCACCAGACAGGTCTTTTGTTCTAGAGAAGTGTCTCTGGACTCTGCCTCTCAGGGACCCTCTGAGAGGAACAAATAAACTTCCCCAGTGTGTGCCTCAGGCACTCTTAAGAACACACCACACTGTGCTTCTGGGTGGTTTGCCTGCCTTCTCTCCAGTAGCAGCACAGTGCCCTCAGGGCTCTATCACAGACAAGCCCACTGACCTTTAAAACTCCAGGCTTTAAGCCCCGCTGGTTGCAAGAACTCATGAAATTCAGCTCTTCTTGTTTTCTAAGCCAGTGGCTTGATGGAAATGTTCTTGTGTATTCCCTTGTGTGTGTGCCTCTCTCTCTCTCTCCCTGTCCTTCTTCTTTTTTTAAAAGATTTTATTTATTTATTCATGAGAGATGCAGAGAGAGAGAAAGAGGCAGAGACACAGGCAAGGGGAGAAGCAGGCTCCCTGCAGGGAGCCCGATGTGGGACTCTATCCCGGGTCTCCAGGATCATGCCCTGGGCCAAAGTCGGTGCTAAACCGCTGAGCTACCCAGGCTGCCCATCTTCTCCCTTTCCCTCTTTAGTCCTCTCACCCTTCTCTGTGACCATGGCTCTCTCCCCTCTGCAGCGGCCATAATCTGTTTCTCCCCTAAGTCACATCTCCACACTTTCTACCTTCTTCAGTGTGGCATCTTCTCTCCCTTTAGTTGTGGAGTTTGTTCTGTCAAGTCTTCAGGTCATATTCTGGGGTATTTAGGATGACTGCATAGTTATTAGCTGGGTTCATGGGACAAGGTGAACCTCGAGTCCTCATACTCCAGTGCCATCTTCCTGCTGCTTTGTGATTTTCCTTTTTTAGACTACTTTTTTTTTTTTTTTTTTTTTTTTAGATTTTATTTATTCATGAGAGACAGAGAGGCAGACACATGAGCAGAGGGAGAAGCAGGCTCCCTGTGAGGAGCCCGATGTGGGACTTGATCCCAGGACTCTGGGATCACACCCTGAGCCAAAGGCAGATGCTCAACTGCTGAGCCACCCAGGCATCCCTTTATACTACTCTTTTAAGTTTTCCTCTAGAGTTATATGAGCTTCATAAAATGAATTAGAGAGTGCTACCTTTTACAGTTCTCTGAAAGAGTTTGTGTAAGATTGGAATCCTTTTTTTTTCTTGAATATATAATAGCAACCAGAACCTGTGCTTTTCTTTGTGGGAACATTTTGACTCCGGATTCAGTTTTCCTAAAGTTTTATCTATAAGACTCTTCATGTTTTCTGTTTCACTTGAGAAACTTTGGTAGTTAATTGGCTTTCTTTAATTCATTGGGGTTGACTCTACTATGCTTTACAAACTCTGAATATTTTTCTTATTATGGTAAAAATGTACACAATGTAAATTTTACCATTTTAACCCTTTTTTTATTTTTAAGAAAAACAGAGTACCTGGTTAAGGGGGACAGAGGCAGAGAGGGAGAGGGGGAGGGAGAGGGAGATCGTATGCAGGCTCCATGCCAAGCTCAGAGCTCAACTTGGGGCTCCTTTTCACAACCCTGAGATCAAGATCTGAACTGAAATCAAAGAGTCGGACATAAAACCACTGAGCCATCCAGGAGCTCCCCATTTTAATCATTTTTAGGCCTACAATTTCATGACTTTAGGTACAATTATAATGTTGTGTAACCATCACTACTATTCCCAAAATATTTTTCATCATCTTAAATAGAAGCTCTACTCATAAGCAGTAATTCATTTCACCCTTCCTGCCCCCGGTAACTTCTATTTCGCTTTCCATCCTTCTGAATTTGTCTATTGTAGATAACTCATATAAGTACAATTTTTATATGTATATACATATATAGATCATATAAGTAGAATTATCTACATATATATGTATAATTTGACCTTTTTGTCTGGCTTATTTAGTATTTTCGAGGATTATCATTGTTACAGCATCAGAATTTCATTCTGATTTAATGGTCAAATAATACTCTATTTTACAGACACAGCACTATTTTATTCATTCATCTGTGATGGACAGAGCCACTGTTCCACTCTTATGAATAACACTGCTGTGAACAAGTATATGCTGAGTCCCATTTTCAGTTCTTTTGGGCGTATACCTAGAACTGGAATTGTTAGATCATTTGGTGATTCTATGTTTTTAACTCTTTGAGGAACTACCAAACTCTTTTCTGCATTGGCTGCACCACTTTATCTGCTGTATCCCACCAGCAATGTATCAGGGTCAGATTTCTCCATATCCTCCATCCTCTGCAACACTTACATTCCTTTTTTGGATAATAGCCATTCTTGTGGATGTGAAGTGATATCTTACTGTGGTTTTGATTTACATTTCCCTACTGATTAATGATCAGAATCATTTCATATACTTATTTATCATTTGTGTATCTTATTTGGAGATAGGTCTATTTGAGTCCTTTGGTACTGACATTTTCTGTTGTTGAGTTGTAGGGCTTCTTTATATATTCTAGATATTAAAACCTTACTAAATTTTGATTTGCAAAAATTTTTCTCTCTCTGTGTTGTCTTTTCACCCTTTTGATAGTGCTGTTGGTATATAATAATTTTAAATTCTGGTTAAGTCAAAGTGACATCATGCCTAATGACACAGTAGAACTTCATAGGGTTCGGTCTTTTCAGTGAAACAACCAGTAGACTGGAGAAAATGACTAGAATCAACTATTTTAGACTCTGGACCTTGGTCAAACTCTTAAAAGAACTAGGAGAGTGTTTGATTGAAGGGAAAGGCTGTTGCTGTTTGGTAGAGGGCTCCAAAATGTAAGGTTGTGTGTTTTAGTTGGTCTGAGAGATTCCTGAGGACTGGACATTGATGTTTGCTGAAATTTAAAGTGACAGTACCTCCTTCACGTTTTGGAGTCAGATATTTAAGGAAATCTTTGTCAGGTGATTGGCTGGCCATCAGACAGCATGGAACAGAAACTTCAAAAGGAATACATACATACTTTGCAAGATCGTTAATAAAAGTCACAAAGGAACTGTTCCCTCCATCAATAAGCAAAAATCAGCAATCTAGGAGGAGTGGGACAGTTAGAGTTCTAGAGTTACCATAATTGCCAGATCTCTTTGTGTTTAACTTACTTGGGGTCCCCCCCCCCCACTCCCAACCCCTACTTCTTAGATATGTAGATTCATGACTTCCATCAAATTTAGGCTATTTTCAACCATTATTTTTTTGTATTATCCCACAAGTCCCTCAGGTTCTGTTCATTTTTCTTTATCATTATTTTCATTCTATTCTTCATACTGGATAATTTGAACTGACTTGTCCTTCAGGCTTGCTGATTATTTCTTCTGCCTGTTCAGATCTGCCATCTCTGTCAAATTATTGCTTCCTATGAATGAATTCTATTTCCTGATTTCTTTAAATACTTTATATTTTTGGTTGTTGAAACCTGGACATTTCGAGTAGTATATTGTGGTAACTTTGGAAGTCAGGTTCTCTTCAGGAATTGATTTTGTTGCTTGTTGAGGTCTTCAGTTGCCTATTTGTATAGTGGCTTTCCTAAACTGTTTTCACAAAGCTTTCCTTGTGCCCATTACTGACCTGTTATCTTGGCACTCAGCCTGTGACATCTCAGAAGTTCTGTTGTTAATGTGTGGAGTTTTTTTAAGTGTATATGCCTGTTTAGATGTTCTGATAGGTGCCACCAAAGAAGCTGCTGTTTTCTGGGGGTGCTGAATAAAGCCAGCCATCCTAGCTGACCCTCAGGGGAACCTCGTACTACCCAAATCACAAAACTCCAAAATTAAGTTTAGAGTTCAAGATCCTACTGTCCCTCTGGAACCAGCCAGCCACTTGAGGAATGCAGGCTGCTATACCCACAATGCAACATGATTCAAGAAGGAGGCATGGTAGCTGGTTTACCCAAGTAGCTCTTTTACCAAAGTTCAACAGCCTCTGTCTCTATTAAGCACTTCTCTGGTTGCTATAAGTGTCTGAGTGACTCTAGAGTTCTAAAATAGTGGATTCTGATAGTGTTTTTCCAGCTTAATGTTTGTTTTGGTGGAGAGACCAACCCTAGAAGCTGCCATTTTTTTGACATCTTTTGCTGCCATTTTTACTGCTATTTTAAAGTAAATCACAGATTTGGCATTTTATCCTTAATACTTCAACTTGAATCTTCCAAAATAAGAACAATTGCCTGGATAATCCCATATCATTATCATGGGTAGTTAGCATAGCTGTTGTTTTCTACTATTCTAAGACAAGTGCATCGTTTTCATATTAACTATCTTGTCCTTAAAATGTCCTTTACAGCTGTTTTGTTCAAACCAGAAACCAGTCAAGGATTAACTAAGCACATTTAGTTACTGTGTTTCTTAAGTCTTTCTTAAACTAGAATAGTTTCCTCTCCTCTCCCTATTCTATTATTTGGACTTGAAGAGAACCCATCAGTTGGAGTGATAAAATACTTTATGTTCTGCATTTCTGTGGTGTTTCTTCATACATTCTTTTTAAAAAATATTTATTCATGAGAGACAGAGAGAAAGAGAGAAGCAGAGACACAGACAGAAGGAGAAGCAGGCTCCATGCAGGGAGCTCGATGTGGGACTTGATCCCGGGACTCCAGGATCTCCCTGAGCCAAAGGCAGATGTTCAACTGCTGAGCCACCCAGGCGTCCCTCCTCATACGCTCTTTAAGTCATTCCTCTCAACTAGAAGTTTAGGTGATTAAATTCAGGCTGAATCTTGTTTGGTAATAGTACTGCATAGAAGATGCTTCATATTCATATGAAGAATATACTTCATATTGCATCAGGAAGCAAAGAATGTCTAGTAAAGATTTGTTAGTAGAATAGTATTGAGGTTGACTGGCCAGATCACATAAAGTTGTTTATCTTAATTGATCTTTAAAGATATTTCTGCTGGGTTTAGAGGTCTAGCAAGGCAATTATTGTTTTTAACACTTGGAAGATGCCTTTAACACTTGGAAGATGTCTTCTGATTTACATTGTTGCTGGTGAGAAGTAGGCAATCGGTCTTACTTTTGTCTTGTTTGATGATAAGCCGACTGTTTTTTTTTGTTTTTTTTTTTTGCTTTTAAGATTTTTCTCTTGGTAGGATTTATCACTTCACTTCTGCAAAATTCTTAGTTGTTGTATTTGCTCTCAAGCCTTTCTGAGACAATGATTAAGATACTTGTTTTATATTCTATATGTATATGTCTATTTCTGGAGTCCATTCTGTTCCACTGTTTGTATTTCTGTCCCTACATAAAGACCATCCTGTCTTGATTACTGTAGCTCTATAGTAAGTCTTGAAATCAGATCACATAAGCCCTCCAAATTTATTTTTCAAATTGTTTTTGCTATTCTTGTCCTTTTGCATTTTCATATAAATTTTAGCCTCAGTTTGTCAGTTTCTACAAAAAGCCTGCTGGTATTTTAATTGGAATTGCACTGAATCTTTAGCTCAGTTTGGGGAGAAGGAATATCCTAACCATGTTGAATGTTCCATTCCAGGAACATGTTTAATGTCTCTCTTAAGGGTGATCATTAATTTTTGTTTCTTAGTTTTCATTATACAGGACTAACAAGTAATTTGATAAAAATGTTCCTTTGTCATGTGTTTTTGTTTGGTTTGTTTTTGTGTGTGTATGCTTTATAATTTTTTACATAGGTGATTGCTTATTGTGACTTTAAACAATTATACTTATCCTTTTCAACCTGTTTACCCTTTATTTCTTTATCTTGCCTTTTTTGTACTAATTAAAAGAGCTTGGAATAGAAGTTGTGAGTGGAAGTCCTTGATTTCTTCCAAGTCACACCAGAAAACATTTAGTATTTCATCATTAAATATGTTATGTGTAAGATTTTCAAACATGGCTTTTATCAGGTTGAGGAAGTTTCATTCTATTCCTAGGATACTGAATGTATCTTGTATGGGTGCTGAATTTTTCACGGATGATCATACTAAGACTTTTCTCCTTTATTTTGTTAATGTAGTGAATTACTGTAATTGATTTGAATGCTCAACCAGCCTTGCATTTCTATGATAAACTTTATTTATTTTTTATTTTTATTTTATTTTTTTTTATTTTTATTTTTTATTTTTTATTTTTTATTTATTTATGATAGTCACAGAGAGAGAGAGAGAGGCAGAGACACAGACAGAGGGAGAAGCAGGCTCCATGCACCGGGAGCCTGATGTGGGATTCGATCCCGGGTCTCCAGGATCGTGCCCTGGGCCAAAGGCAGGCACCAAACCGCTGCGCCACCCAGGGATCCCCAGATAAACTTTATTTAACCATGATGTATTATCCTTTTTATATGTTTCTTCCCTTGATATTCTGATATTTTGTTAATGATTTTTGTTAATCTTTGTTCATGAGACATACTGATCTGTACTTTTCTGTCCTGCCCTAATGATTGCATCTGATTTTAGTATCAGGACATTACTGGCCTTATAAAATGAGATGAGAAATGTGTTTCTTCTCTGTTTTCTAAGAGTTGTTTATAGCTGATATTATCTTCTTTTTATGTTTGACAGAATTCACCAGTGGTTCCTTCTAGAGCTAGACTTTTCTTTGAGGGAACGTTTGGAAACAAATTCAGTTTCTTTAATTGATACAGGGCTATTCAGGTTTTCTTTTTTTTTTTTAAGATTTGGGGTAATTCTGTCTTTCAAAGAATCAGTACATTTAATCAAGTTGATCACAGTATTCTGTTACTTTAAGGTCCACAAAGTCTATACAATGGCCTCTATTTTATTTGATTTTTTTTCATTATAATTTTTTGATAAGTCTAGCTAGAGTATTAATTTTAACAACCCGTCCCCCCTCACTTCCCAAACTAACTTCTGTTTCATTGCCTTTTTTGTTTTCCTTTATTCTCATTTTCTTTTCTTTCCCAATAGTTTTCTACTCATTATTTCCTTCATTCTGCTTTCTTTGGGATTAATTTGCAGTTCTTTTTCTAGATTCTTGACATAGAAGTTTCCTAGATCGTTGATTTTTGTTTTTTTTTTTAATCAACATGGAAATAAGTTGTTCAATTTCGGGATCCCTGGGTGGCGCAGCGGTTTGGCGCCTGCCTTTGGCCCAGGGTGGGATCCTGGAGACCTGGGATCAAATCCCACGTCGGGCTCCCGGTGCATGGAGCCTGCTTCTCCCTCTGCCTATGTCTCTGCCTCTCTCTCTCTCTCTCTCTCTCTCTCTCTCTCTGTGTGACTATCATAAATAAGTAAAAAAAAAAAAAAAAAAAAAGAAATAAGTTGTTCAATTTCCACGTAGTTGGGGATTTTCCAGTTCTATTTCTAATTTCTGAGTTAATCTCATTGTGATCATGGAACAATGTTTTGCGTTTTTAGTTCTTTTAATTTATTCATACTTGTTTTGTTGCACAACATATGATATTTCTGGGTATATATTCCAGACACAGTTAATATGTATTCTGCTATCATTGGGTATTCTTTAAACATCATTTGCATCAAGTTATTTGATTCTTTTGTTCAAGTTGTTTATGTCTTTGTAAGGAATTTACCCCTTTATCATAATATATTGTCCCACTTTATATCTGGTAAAGTCTTCCAGGTTTTATAGGCTTATTGTTGAATGTGTATCTGTTTTTGTCCTTTTTATTTTTTTAAACTGTGTGCATATTTAATTGGATTTCTTGTAGATAACGTTTAATTAGGTCTTTTGTTAAATACATGTGTATGTATCTATGTTTAAGTAGGATGTATACATCAGTGGCATCGATAGGACCATGGACAGAGCATCATTTAGTCCTTTTCCTTTAAAATGCAGAAAAATATAATACTGAAGTGTGAATTTTTTAATAGGTGATTTCCTTGTTTAGCTTCTCCCCAGCACATACTCCATATTCTTACTTTTGGTATTAGCTAAAAGAAGCAATTTATAGCATTTGTGAGATCCATTTCCTTTTCTCTTTAAAGTTGACTACCTGCTTGCCTTTTGGATCTCACGTTTTCCCTTTCAAAAATGGGAGTTGAATTATGTTTTTATAGTATTCCCATTCTTCCCAGGATGGCGTGTCAAAAGAACCCCTTTTTTCATACAGGCATTCAGTTACTTACTATATAGTATGCAGTGTCTTGTTTTTCTTGTACTCTTAAATTGTGTGGTTGGAATGAAACTTGAGACACAAATTTAAGATACATTCAACATTGATTCCCATTGTTACTTTTAGTTATGCACTTTCTTTTCCTACTGGTACTTTTAGGTAGAGGTGCCTTTATTAACCTGAATTCATTTGTAGCATTAGTAGATCATACTTTGAGGAAATCAGATAGATGAAGTCATGCTGATCCTTTCAGAAGGAGTCCCCTGTTATCTGATTTTAATTATAATGCACAGGCTTACCAAGTAACCAGCTTGACATCATTAGGCCCTTTTTATACATTTATTCATAGAATCCTTAGAACAGTCCTACCTCAAATTTATTCTGATGAGTGTGAAACATGTAGCACAACTGGAACACAGGAAACTCACAATATGGTAACTACTATTATGATTATCATTTACTGTTGTTTTACAGAAGAGGAAATGGAGGCTCAAAAGGTTTTAGGGGTTATAGAGTAATCAATCCAAAGGAGGCACCTAGGTCTATATGGTTTTAAGCAACATATTTTTATTATTTATTTATTTATTTATTTATTTATTTATTTATATTTATGATAGTCACAGAGAGAGAGAGAGAGAGGCAGAGAGAGAGAGAGGCAGAGACACAGGCAGAGGGAGAAGCAGGCTCCATGCACCGGGAGCCTGACGTGGGATTCGATCCCGGGTCTCCAGGATCGTGCCCTGGGCCAAAGGCAGGCGCCAAACCGCTGGGCCACCCAGGGATTCCAGAAGTCTCTATTTTTTAAAAAAAAATCTCCCACATTGTTCTGCACATCCATATTTGAAAACCACTACCAGGGGAAATTACTAAACAATAAAAAGAGCAGCATGGGGTTATTGAAGGGGCATATCATTTAAAATAATGAAGTATTATTCATTATTAAATTAAGTGTAAGATATATGTATATGTGTACATACGTGTATGTGTGTGTGTATGTATACACACACACACACACACACACTGAATTGCTTTGTGTTAAGTAATAGCAGGTATGACCTGGAAGAGAGTGGACATTATAAAAGAACCCGGTTACAATTTGAATGAGATGTGCTCATTTAGTGCTTAGTATATTTGTATTTAAATTTATAATGAGAGTTCATGGATATAGAGAACAAATTGTGATTGCCTAAGATGTAAAGTGTCATGAGCGGATAAAGAATGAGGAGGGTCAAAGGTACAAAATTCCAGTTATAAAATGAATAAGTCATAGGGTTGTAATGTACAGCATGGTAACTGTAGTTAATAATATTATATTGCTTATTTGAAAGTAGCTAGAACTATGACCCAGCAATTGCACTACTGGGTATTTACCCCAAACATACAGATGTAGTGAAATGAGGGGACACCTGCACCCCAATGTTCATAGCAGCAGTGTCCACAATAGCCAAATTGTGGAAGGAGCCACGATGTCCTTTGACAGATGAATAGATAAAAATGTGGTGTATATGTACAATGGAATATTACTCAGCCATCAGAAAGGAAAAATACCTTTTACATTGACGTGGAAGGAACTGGAGGGTGTTATGCTGAGTGAAATAAGTCAACTGGAGAAAGACAGTTATCACATGTTTTGACTTATGTATGAAATAAAAGAAATAGTGCAAGGGACTGTAAAGGAAGGAAGGGAAACTGAATGGGGGAAAAATAGAGGAAGACAAACCATGAGAGACTCAACTCTGGGAAACAAGTTTGCTGAAGGGAAAGTGGGTGGGGGGCTGCGGTAATTGGGTCACAGGCATTAAGGAGGGCATGTGATGTGATAAGCACTGGTGTTACACTATATGTTGGTAAATTGAATGTACATTTTTTTAAAAAGCTAGAAGAGTGGATCTTGAAAAATCTTATCACAGGAAAAAAATTTTTGTAACTGCGTGGTGGCAGATGTTAACTTACTGCCATGATCATTTTACAGTTATATACAGACAATGAAATCGTTATGCTGTGGAAACCAAAAAAATCTTAGAACGCAATTTTGTTTTTCCCAGTTGGAGTCATTCGATGTCCAGTTTGCAGCCAAGAGTGTGCAGAGAGAGACAACATAGATAACTTTTTTGTGAAGGACACTACTGAGGTTCCCAGCAGTACAGTAGAAAAGTCTAATCAGGTAAGCGTATTAATTAAGTCTTAAATGTTTTGCTTCCTTCTATTGAGACATCCTAAACTCCTGACAGACTCTAAAATAAAAGGTGTTTGACATTGACCATTATGTCTATCAATAATTATGTAATATTTTAAACAGTAACTTTAAACAGGGCTTGGTGCAGGGAATAAACTTTCTAATTGTTGTGGAACCAGCTTTAAAGAATGAAAATGTAATTATGTCAGCTACAGTGCGAAGTACTTAAGACTCTGAAAGTTCCCCTGTGAATACCAGTGATTTTTCTTTTTTGTCTTCCAGATTGTCATGTCACTTTGCTTCATATGTGATTATATTTATACTAGATATACTTTGTTAGTTACATCACTTTATCAGATGAACTGTAGTAATGCATGTGAATGCTCAGTCCAGGAAATTCAAAAGTAAAGCAGTATTATCAACAGAATAGTTATTATCCAATATGAATTGATGATGATAAGATGAGAATTGAAAAGATTCTTTTTTTTTTTTAAGATTTTATTCATTAATTCATGAGAGACAGAGAGAGAGGCAGAGACACAGGCAGAGGGAGAAGCAGGGAACTTCAGGCTCCATGCAGGGAGCCTGAAGTGGGACTTGATCCTGGGACCCTGGGATCATGCACGCCCTGAGCCGAAGGCAGATGCTCAACTGCTGAGCCACCCAAATACCCCAGAGAATAGAAGGGATTCTAATGTGAAGGACACATTTAAGAAGCTGCTTTATGCCTCTGTATAATATTAGTTTTGGTAAGTTTAGTTACTCTGTTTTTGTCACAGAAACATAATAGGAAGAAGTTATGATCCATTAAACTAGAGACAAAGTCCAAATTGACATGTTTGCTGTAGATAAGTGAGGGGGAGGGTGTTAAACCTGGTTCAGGAATAGGGTACTTGGAGGAATATTTTGGGACTATGCATGGGAATATCATGGGAATATTTATGGGAATATCCCATGAAGATGGGAGAGATGATAATGTGGGATGAAGGAAGCACTAGACAAAAGATAGAGAGATCTGAACTAGTCTGGTGGCAATAAGGAAAGGAAGGGAAGAAGTCTACACAGGGCTTGATATACCTGATTGGATGTGGAAGTGAGAGGAACCCCATTACTAGGATGGTGGTGCTTTTCACAGAGAGAAAGGGGGCAGAGAAGTGGTTAGAGAATTGGTTTTGAATATGATTGAGTTTGCCTATAAGACTAAGGTAATGTCATCCATGGTCAAACTGGAGCTCTGAGGAAAGTTTGTAGCTGAAGAAGTTTAAAACCTTTTTGTTATAGATAATTTTAAGCATTACCAGGAGAGGGACAGTTTCACTTGACTCCCATGTACAGGTTACTAGCTTAGTAGTCATCAATTCTTGTTTTATGTTTAACCTGACAGCACCCTCCCCCTGACCACACCACACATTATATTTTGTTGAAGTTATTCCCAGACATTATATCCTCTAACCCATAAGTCATTTTCTATGGGGAAGTAAGTTTTGTAAACATAACCACATTGATTTCATATGTAAAAAAAAATTAGTTATTCCTTAATATATCAAACATCCAGTGATAACGTATCTAATTGTTGTGGTTTCTTTTTTTAAAACAGTGGTTTGTAAGGATCCAATAAGGTCTACACAATTGACGTCTCAATCCTATATTTTAATTAATCTCAAATTACCTTTTCACTTTATTGGTTTTCTTTTTCCTCCCTTTTAACCTATTTGTTAGATAAACTGGGTCTTAGTCATGTAAAGTTAGCCTTATTCTGCATTTTGCTGACCATCTTCATAAAGTCACTTATGTACACTGGCAATAAAAATGTAGAGACTGATTTAGTTTCAGGTTCCATTGGATGAGGGGGTCGTGGTGTAAGAATACTTTTCATCTGGGCAGCCCTGGTGGCTCAGCGGTTTAGTGCCGCCTTCAGCCCAGGGTGTGATCCTGGAGACCCAGGATCGAGTCCCACGTCAGGCTCCCTGCATGGAGCCTGCTTCTCCCTCTGCCTGTGTCTCTGCCTCTCTCTCTACCTGTGTCTTTCATGAATAAATAAATAAAATATTAAAAAAATACTTTCATCCATATGTCTGAGTGTACTTCAATCAGGAGGCATAGGAGTTTGGTTCTCTTTCTTTTTTCTGATGTCAGTGGCCATTAATTATCATTGCCACAATCCCATATTATATTAGGCACTTGGAAAATTGTGACATTCTCATTCTGTGATTTCCCGTTTTTCTTAACTGGAAGAGAAACCAAAGGCTTCCTTCATTTATTCTTTGGTTATCAAGGAAAGGTAGATTAAACACTTGATTTATTTTTCCTTTATTTGCTGATTTTTAGAGTAGTAACCTAGTTTCTTAGCATTCTTCAGAGGTTGACTACACACGTTGTGTGTACGTGTGTGTTATTATGAATTAATGGATTTTTAACACAAAATATGTTGTAGTAGTTGTTTTTATTGATGCTCAAATTGTGCCATCTTGGCAAAAGGAGCCTCACATTGATTCCTGAGTCATTCTGATACAATTGCAGTAGTCACTGCTATCTCCCTTCCTTTCTCTTTTCACAAGATATTAGGGGCTTTGATTCCTTTTAGCTGGAAATGCTATCTATCTGGAGACCACAGTATGGGTGCCAAGGGTACTCATCACCACTGAGTTGGTCATATTTCTAGGCCTTGCAGGAGAATGATTTAGCAAATACTTTTTATTGAAAAAAGAGAAGTGACTGCACTTAACTGTATCAAGCACTGAGTGATGTATAGAATTGTTGGATCATACAATTGTACACCTGAAACTAATATAACACTATGTTAATTACATTTGAATAAAAAAGAATGAACAAGTCCATCAGGTTTGGTCTTGAATTTAGGCCACGTAGTGTCTCCTGGGGAACAGGCAAAGGATCCTCTCTAAAGCATCTTTTTATTAAGAAGCTCATCAACCTCAAACACACGAAATTTTAAGGATCTGCAATAGAGAGAGTCTCTGAAATCTTTAAGTGTCAGGGAAGGGGATAAACAGAATACAAAGTAAGTATTAGATGATAGAAAACTGTTAAGCTTAGTAAGGAAACTAGTGTTCTTAAGAAGGCTAGGATTTTAGAAAAGTGATGGTGCAAATGTTTAACAGAAAAGTAAGCAAGTTTAGTCTTAGTGTATTAATGTATTAACCAAGTGAACAGATTTCTGGAGCAAAAATGTGAGAAATGACCCGAGAAGCTCTGACAGCAAGTGGCTGTACCAAAAAAATTAAAACCATGTCCCCCCTAGTGCCAAAACCACCAGATGATAGTGTAAAAATTCAGTGTACAGTTATTCGTTTTATGTGATCCCAAATGTCCAAAGTCATGTTTCTGTTGCTGTTATTTTTTCCACAGAACTAATAGTTTGACCTGGTGTCCTATAGAGTATGTGAGAAATAAGGGTTGTAGCCGTGCCTTCGGGGCTTTCCCATAGGATGACCATTATCCTCTCCAGTTCAGCCAGTCTTTGAGGTTCTACCTTGACCCTGCTGAGGATCACAGAAGGCTCACTGTTCCCCTTCCCTGCCCTGTCATGTGAATAGTACTGAGAAGACTGCCCAATTATCAGGAGAGTCATAGATGTGCTGAAAACTCAAATTCGGCAGAGGGAATAAAGTGTGATTATGAAATGTGAATGTATTCCACTCCTAAGCAAACTGATAGCCTGATTGAGGCTCATGAGAAGTTACTGAGAAGAGGATATAACATCTATTTCTAAGATTCTTGTAGCTAGAAGACCTTAAGAAGAGAAATAGATTTCATTTGGCTCAATAGTGTACTCTCCATAAATAAAATGTGCTTCCATGTGAGGTAATGGGTGTCTAATTGCGGAAAAAAGACAAGCAGCCTATCTAGGAAAGAAAAAGCAAATATACCACTACACCATATTGATATTTATAAGTCCAGTTTAGATTTGTAGGTCTTTTTTGATTTTATCTCACTTAATCTGACATTGGAAATCTTGGTTCTTAATTACATTGACATCATTATTTGTTTTCTCGAAATATAATATATGTTATAGGATATATTAGTTTTGGTACAATCAGGAACTATCTTAATTCTTAAAAATAAGAATTGTTTACTAGATAAAACTTGTTTACTGAAAGAATAAAAAATACTTAAAAGTATCATAGAGCTAGCAACTATAAAGAAGCAGCTCAGAGAACAAAGAGAGTCAAAGTTAGAAGGGTCTTGTAGAACATCAGTTCAAACATCTGAAGAGGTTGCTTGGCTCAGCTCATGTTGGTGTCTGAGCTTTTGGCCCTGGGACCACAGAGCTTAGCAGAGCAGGAGTAGGCCTGTGGTGGTAGTATCTCCAAAGCTGGTTCTGTGAGGATTAACAACACTGCAAACCAGGGCTAAGCGCTACTGTGGGAATACACTTGCCATCACGGGGTGAAGTTCATGGATTGGTGTGATATACACAGAAAATGCAAGCAAATAGACAAATAAGATGATGAAGTGCCTTCTTCCTCTGACACTGCAGTACTCCTCCAGCACCATCTATTGTCAGAATCTAATAATGGGGGGCAGCCCTGGTGGCTCAGCGGTTTAGCTCCCTGCATGGAGCCTGCTTCTCCTCTGCCTGTGTCTCTGCCTCTCTCTCTCTCTTTCATGCATAAATAAATAAGATCTAAAAAAAATAAATAAATAAAAGAATCTAATATGGAACCAGCTCAGCATGAATATGGTTTGTGGAGTAAGACTATGGAAGAATAGAGTTGGTACTGAAAGTAGAAGTTATGGAGCGGTTTCTGTCAAAATAGAAAGCAAGGAAGCCAGCAATTACTTACATGTATGCATAGGAAATAGTCAATCAAATCCGTATTTTTAAAAATCTTTTAAAAAAATGTATTAGTTAACATTCAGTGTAATATTCTAAAGTTACTTGAAATAAATAATTCTCTCAATATTTAAGCCACCACTTGATAGGCAGATTCATTTGTTTCTTTTGCATTTGGTTTAGAGATTTAATTTTTTAAATTTAAATTTGTAGGACTATATATAAAACATTTCTATAGTTCTAAAGTAAAATCTATAAAACAGTGTATTGAGAGAACTCAAGCTTCTATTGCTGTTTAATCTACCCATATACCTTATTTCTTCTCTATCCTATAGGCAGCCATTTAATCTCCTTTATTCTTCCATTTAAAATATTTTATGTGGGATCCCTGGGTGGTGCAGCGGTTTGGCGCCTGCCTTTGGCCCAGGGCGCGATCCTGGAGACCCGGGATCGAATCCCACGTCGGGCTCCCGGTGCATGGAGCCTGCTTCTCCTGCTGCCTATGTCTCTGCCTCTCTCTCTTTCTCTCTCTGTGTGTGACTATCATAAATAAATAAAAAATTAAAAAAAATAAAGATAAGCATTCTAAGTAACCTGCCCAAGACTACTTAACTACTAAGTGGGCAACTGGAATATCAACCCACACTCCTATCCACAAGACTCGGTATCATAAGGGCAGGACCCATGTTTGCTTTTCCATCATTGTACCTTAACATAGTGCCTGGAATATTTGATATATTGAATGAAGAACAATGCCATATTTCCATTTCATATGTTTATATTTTAAAACATGTCAGTTTAAATTTACAAATACTGTCAGGATAGCTGATAGAGTCCAGTATGAGTGGTATATCATTTTTATATGACTAGTAGGTTTTGTTTTGTTTTGTTTTTTAAGATTTTCTTTATTCTTGAGAGACACAGAAAGGGAGGCAGAGGGAGAAACAAGTTCCATGCAGGGAGCCTCATGCAGGACTTGATCCTGGGACTCCAGGATCATGCGCTGAGCCAAAGGCAGACACTCAACCATTGAGCCACCCAGGCGTCCCAATATATGACTAGTTTTTTGACCACCTTTTTGTTTTTCTTAAAAATTGATGTGACATGTTTCTTTTATTAGGTATGCACAAGCTGTGAGGATAATGCAGAAGCTAATGGGTTTTGTGTAGAATGTGTTGAGTGGCTCTGCAAGATATGCATCAGAGCTCATCAAAGAGTGAAGTTCACAAAAGACCACACTAAGACAGAAGGAGGAAGTATCTCCAGGTAATAAACTGGCTTTAATCTCTTTTGGTCTCTAACCTTCCCCCTCTTTTCTATCTTCCTTTCCTGGCTTTGTTTTGATACCATTGTAAGTGTTAA
Organism: Canis lupus baileyi; assembly: GCF_048164855.1. Taxonomy (NCBI): domain Eukaryota; kingdom Metazoa; phylum Chordata; class Mammalia; order Carnivora; family Canidae; genus Canis; species Canis lupus. Next base: position 48,597,457 of record NC_132852.1, on the reverse strand, counting down.
ATGCATTCTTGTTTTTTAATATAAGGAGGTCTGTATTGTAATTGAAATTTGAAGACCTCTAAATGTTGTTGAATATGAGTAGATATAAAATTTTTCTGCCTTATATTGATTCATACTCCCAATCCCCCTTTTCGTTTAAATGCTATAATTTGGTGTAAATGTATAGGAAATGGAAGAAAAAAAGAGTTGCTTTTTAAACTTTTTTAGCTTCTCTTATTACTTATCTTGTTTCTAAGGTATGACAAGAGGTGGGCTTAATAAAAATTTATAAGCCTGATACCATTATGGAAAACCTGTTTTGTGATATTTGATATGTAGATAACTAAAGAAGCTCTGCCTTTTATGTGACTTACAGTTTCTCAGTTTTTATTGTATGACTTAAAATGTAAAGTTTACTAATAATTTGTTTTATTATAGTAAAATATATGTAACTTAAAACTTGCCATTTAAACCATTTTTAAGTGTATAATTCATTAATATACACATTCATTTTATCAGTGTACAGTGCATTAATGGCATTCACAATGTTATGAAGCTGTCACCACTGCCTGTTTCTAAAGTTTTTTCATCATTTCAGGAAGAAACAATACCCACTATATATTAATGCTTATTCCCCACTTTCCTCTACCCCGTGGACTTCTAATCTGTCTGTTCGAATTTGCTTATTTCTGCAAGTGGAATCAAATAGCATTTGTCCTTTGTTGTCTGACTTATATCACAATATTTTCAGCTTTTATCTATGTTGTAGTGTTTATCACACTTCATTTGTTTTTATGGCTCATTAATATAGTTTTGTTTAAAAAATTATTTTTTGGTTTTAATTTTTGCTTTATTGCCTTTAATTCAAGTCAACCAGTATTCATAGATCTATTCTGTATTCGAAGGAACTTTGCTGTGCATTAGAGATGGAAAGTGAATAAAACAGATAATTTTGCCCCACAGGAGTTATTAGTATGATGAAAGCTACAAACAAATTGGCCTCATAAGTTCTGTAGAAGCACATGAAAGAAGCCCCAAACTCAAGATTTGGGGATTTAGGTTGGAAGCGAAATCTGGGGCTTGAAGGAGAAATAGAGTTTTATCACAGGAAGGAGAGGAGTGGGGAAAAGTGAAGTACATGCACAAATATCTAGAGAGAGAGAGAGTTGAATATAGCTGGAGAGTAAGATTCAGGGGGAGGAGGAATAAGAGATGAGGCTAGGAGTCTGGTGACAAGGGAAGTGGGATTATAATTTCTGAGGACACTGATGAGGAAAAGACAAAAAGAGAAGAGGCCAAGTATAGATTCGGATAAATTAAATAGATTAGTGCTAGAAAGACTTGTCTCTTTTTTTGTGAATTCAGCCATCTATTGAAAAACAGAGCAGAGGAAACAGGATTAAAAGGTAAGGAATGTGGGGAATACTTGAAATGACTCCAGTTAAAAGAGAGCTCCAGCTTCCGAAACAGTTTGGTAGCATCAATGTTACATTGCATATACAGGCCTTAAAACTTCCTCCCTCGAGGGGTGCCTGGGTGGCTCAGTCAGTTAAGCGTCTGCCTTCAGCTCAGTTCATGATTCTGGGGTCCTAGATCGAATCCTACATCGAGCTCTCTTCTCTCAGAGGAGCCTGCTTCTCCCTCTGCCCACCACCTCCACCTCTCATGAGTAAATAAACAAAAATCTTAAAAATAAAATAAAATAAAATAAAACTTCCTCCATCAGGCCTCAGCAGTGTACTTGTAGGTATAGAGAAGAATCGAACTTACCTAGGATTGGGGTTTATCTAGATAGGTGTTGGAGAAGTTCAATAGAGTGAGAGGTAAAAATAATGGCATTTACTAAATGAAGGATTTTTTTAAACTGTATTGTTGTGCCCAAGATTGCGAATCCGAGAAACCATCAAGGAGCCGACACCAATGCAAGCGCACGAGGGTTTATTAGCAAGCTGGAGCTTGGGTCCAAGTATACCGGACACAGGGGAGCAGGGACTTGGACCCCGAAGTGGGTTACAGCTGGGTTTTTTATAGGCTGGTCTAGGAGATTTTCAGAAGGGGTGGAGGAATTTCTCAAGTTCTGTTTACATTCTGATATGGGGCTTTCAAGGGCATTGAGCTCCATTCTCATTCTAATATGGGACTTTCTACCACAGGGTGGGCTCTGTTGTCTTTCTGATATGGGATTCTCTGCCAAGGGCAATTCTGAGCTCTGTTGTCTTTCTGATATGGGATTCCCTGCCGAGGACATTGAGGACATTCTGCAGTTTTTCCCGTAAAGTTCAGCTCTTATTCACAGGGGCCTAAGATGGCTGTACTTGTGCGAATGCTCAAGTTTAGGTAGGATGGCCTTGATTTTTCTCGGCCTCCACAGTATAAAGGAAATGAAATTGATGGTGTAAGTTGATAATGAAAGAAATTGTTAAGAACCTAGAAATCATTGAGCCCCAGGGAGAGTAGTTGGAAGGTTAGAAAGTTGAAGTTATTAGAGTAGATGTTTGAATTTATGATTATAGAAATGGAGCACTTATGGGCCGTCAAAAGTCTAAGGTGAGACCATGATGTAAGGAGCTCTAATGGAGTTTTAGGTCTCCGGAGATGAGAAAGTCTGAGAGCCTTGTTTTTTTGTGGTAATCGATGTGGACTTCTAAATCATCCAGAGTGATGATGACATTGAGGACTAGAAGGATGACTGAGTCAGGATCCAAATTCTTCAATAAGTAAAGGAAGTCTATAAATGGGTGATAGGATATTCTAATTACCTAAATCAGAAGCTCTATAGTTATTGTTGGATAGTAGGCACAAACTAGAATGACCTAAGCCAACTAAAGATGTATGGTCACTCTATTTATTGTGATGTCTACATGACATGCACATTAAGGAGAAGGGTACAGGGGAGCTGTTAGGATATTCACATTATAATAGTGAGCCATTTTTGCATTGCTAGAATTAATTGCATTTGGTCTTGATGTGTTGTGCTTTTAATAGTCTTTTACTATATTGCTAATTTTCTCCAGTTATTTTCCTTCTTTCCAACTCATATGAGTTTAATACATTTTTGCCTATTTTTGGATCTGACTAGATGTACGTTATCTTTTTGTTTTTATCCACAGAAACATTTGCTCTGAAATTTATCTAATTATATTTTATGTATATCTTTAGCTCATTATTTTTCTTTAATTTCTCCCAGCTTACCTTAGTTTTATTTTAAAGTTCTAATACTAACTTCCTTGACATAAATACTTGATATTTATTTTTTGTAGAATTATAAATGTTTAAAGCTTGATATAATTTGCCACTTTGATTTCTACTATATTTTAAATACTCTGCATTTATGGGGGCATTTGGCTGGTTCGGGTGGTAGAGCATGCAACTCTTGATTTCCAGGTTGTGAGTTCAAGCCCCACATTGGGTGCAGAACCTACTTAGTTTAAAAAAGAAATCTAAGTATTCTGCATTTATGGTTCTGAATCCTAGACTTATGAATTTTTGTGTTATTTATTACTTTGGTGCATTATAAATAATGATATGGAAAGGAGGCCATAATGCATATTAAATGCAAAAAGCAAATTCCTTAACAGTCTGGTTATTCTGAATCCAAGAATTCATTAAAAGGAAAACAAAAGTGTTCTCATTGCTTGGAGTTTTTGTTTGTTCCCTGTTTCTTTTTTTTTTTTTTTTTGTTCCCTGTTTCAACTGTATAGTTTTATTATGATCAGAAAATGTGAGTCCGTGAACTCTTTCTACGTGCTGGCATACAACATAAGGTTTTTGTAAATATTGATAGTACAGGTGACCTTTGAATAACATGAGGCTTAGGGATGCTGAACCCTCCACAGTCAAAAATCCACTTTGTGAACCTTTGATTTTTCAGAACTTTACAGTTAACTGCTTCTAGTACCAGTGCCACTTTACTGGTAAAAGTCAATTAATACACTGTTTTTTAAAAGCTTTATTTGGGAGGGATAGTAAGTGTGAGTGCAAGAGCACAGGCATGTGCACACAAGTGGGAGGTGGGGCAGAGGGACAAGCAGACTTCTCACTGAGCAGGGAGCTGATGCTGGCTAGATCCCAGGACCCTGAGATCATGATCTGATTTGAAGTCAGATGCTTAATGAACTGAGCCATTCAGGTACCCTAGAACACATTTTGCAAGAAGTGTATGTGTGTGTATTTATATTGTGTTCTTACAAAGTAAGCTAGAGAAAAGAAAATGTTGAGAAAACTAAAAGGAAGAGGAAATACATTTATAGTAACCATACTGTTTTTTATCAAGAAAAATCCATGTGTATGGACCCAGGCACTTAAAACCTGTGTTGTTCAAGGGTAAACTCTATGTGAAAATAAATTTTAGATAAATACAAAATTTATATTAAAAGGAGAAACCATGTAAGTTCACTCTAAGAAAAAAAATAAACCTTTTTATAATTAGGAAAAAGCCTTTCTAGAAGCAGTTCTTTAGAACTAAAGTCATATAAAATAAAATCAGATTCGTTTTTCTGTAAAATGTTTTAAGGATCTTTTTGGGAAAATGACATAAATCAAGTCAGACTGGAGAAAATATTTCTAAAATCTTTGGCAAGCAATGTATCAAATGTGTCTGCAAATTGGTAAGAAAGACACTTGGAAAAAATAGCAGAGGTTGTGAACAGACAATTCTTAGAAGAAATACAAATGGTTGATTAGTGTGAAAAGTTGTCCAGTTTCAGTTATTAAAGAAATATGTCTAAAGATAGTGAAATCTTTTTTTTTCCTGTAAGATTGGCAAAGATTAAAAGTACTGACAAAACACTGTTAATAATGTAGGCAATAGCCACTCCACACTGTTAAGAATACAAATGGGTACAAGTTTTTTTTTGAGGATCATGTATGTTTGTAGAAATCACCCTTTGACCTAACAGTTGTGCTACTTGGAATTGATTTGTGGAAACATTCAATGACTTATACTTTTATATGTTTATTTCAGCATTATCATACAATATTAAAAAATGAGAAACAGTGCAGAGCTTATATTCATTTGATGAAATACTATGCAGTTAATAAATAAGTCGACATATTTACTATCACAGAAAGGTATCTAAGAGGGGCACTAGGGTGGCTCAGTTAGTGAAGCATCTGACTCTTGATTTTGGGTTCAGGTCATGATTTCAGGGTCGTGAGTCGAGCCCCATATTGGCCTCACACTCAGTGCGGTGGTGTCTGCTTGAGGTTCTCTCTTTCCCTCAGACCTTCCTCTGCTCAAATGTGTGTGTGAACGCATGCTGTCTCTCAAAATAAGAAAGGTATCTAAGAGTTAAGAAATCTTATAAGATAGTTTGTGTCATTTTTTAATTTTATAAAACAAAGTGCCTACTAATGTATATAGCTAAATATAAATAGAAAACAGCCAGAAGAACATATACCAAGCTACTAATAGTGGTGGTTATTGCTGAAAGTGGAATTATTTCTGAAATGTTTGGATTTCACCTATAATTATTAGTGAGATAACTGGTATTTATATTTAATCATTAAATGTACTTGTATTCTTTTTTTAATTTAACATTATGACATAAGCATTGCTCATTAAAAAGTTACATGGCTGGGGCACGTGGGTGGCTTAGTCAATTAAGTGTGGACTCTCAATTTTGGCTTGGATTGTGGTCTTCAGGTTGTGAGATCCAGCCCCCTGTTGGGCTCCATGCTGGTCATGGAGTCTGCTTGAGATTGTGTTTCTCCCTCCTTCTACCCCCCAACCCTGCTTTCTTTCTTAAGAAAGAAAGAATATTAAAGTTACATGGAGGACAATAGTATGTAGTGAAAACTTTATGATTATTTCTGTGTTAATGGGTATACTCTGGAAGGATTTTTACAAAAGTGGGAAAATAAGTTTTTCAACACATTCTTTATACATTTTTATTAGATATTTCTGAATTCCACTTAAAACCTTCTTCTTCTCCCATATTTGAAGTAGAAAACATCTAGTTGGTTCACACTCACTTAACCTGGGCTATTTTCTTAAGACTTCTTAATTACAAAAAAAAAAAAAAAAAGACTTATTAATTACAGATTTACAGAAAGCATATTTTTAACTACATACTTTTCTTTTTCTCCTGGGTTAATTTGAATTTCTGGAGAGAAAAACTTATTTATGTTTTCCTTCTAAAATGCTGAGAATACTTAATATATTTTTTCTTTTTTTAATTGAAAGTATAGTTGACACACAATGTTACATAAGTTTTAGATGTGCAACATAGTGATTTGACAAGTTTATACATTATGCTCTGCTTACCACAGGTGTAGCTACCATCTGTCACCGTACAATGCTATTTTAATATGTATAAAGCCTGGTAGTAGTGATGGTGTTGGTGGAACTGTTTATAGCTCTTTTATATCTCAATGGATTCAAATTTAAAACAATTTAATAATTATGTAGTATTCACTTACATTAATTTTCTTCTTTTGGCCTGCCATTATTTTCTACAGAGGCAGTGGGTGTGACCAGCCAGCAACCAGTGTTTTGTCCTTTTCATAAGAAGGAACAGCTAAAGCTTTACTGTGAAACATGTGACAAACTGGCATGCCGGGACTGCCAGTTATTAGAGCATAAAGAGCATAGGTACTGACATCTTTAATTATAGACCCACATTTATAATAAGCTATATGAGGAATAGAGGACTGCTGGAACCCCAGCCAAATGGCAGTCAACAAATAAAGTTTTTTTGGCCAGCAGTATGTTGGCTTGTTCCAGGATGTTTCAACTTGGGCACTGTTGATACTTGTTGGCTGGGGGTTGCTTCAGGTTCATTGTATGGTGCTTAGGTTCATTTTTGACCTGTATTCACTGGATTCCAGTGACATCATCCCAGTTGTGACAACCGAAAATGTCTCCAGATGTTGCCAAATGCCCTGCAGAACAAAATCACCCTGAATTGAGAACCACTGGCCTGCACACTATTTGAAAATAAATGGAATTTGTTGCCAGTGTTGTAAAGTGAGGAGATTTTACCTTCAGAAAAAAAATTTGGGTCTTTGGGTTTTTGAGAAAATGGAACTTGTTAGCCCCATATTCCTGTCAGCATTGAGTGGAATTCACTTCAGTGTTCTGTAGAATGAGGCACGGGTTTCCCAATTCATCATAATTCCTGCAGAAGCTTATTTTTTTTTTTTTCAGAAGCTTATTTTTAAATCTGACCTCCCATAGGCATTTGAGTCAGCAGCCACTGATTTATTTAAATAGTAAGATTCTGATTAATATAAACAAAATAGATTAAAATGGTCTAGGCTCAGAAGCTGATGATTGGTTACCAGAGAGGTGGGTGAGGGGATGGGTTAAATAGATGATAGGTTTGCATTTGGTGTGATGAGCACTGGGTGTTGTATTTAAGTGTTGAATCACTAAATTATACAACTAAAACTGATACACCATATATTAACTAACTGGAATTTAAATAAAAACTAAAAAAGAAAAGAAAAAGGGAAAAAATGATCCAAGGTCCCAGTAATGGCAGACTAGACAATTTGTACCAAACCATACCAGTGAGGATAACCAGAATACCTGGACAAAATACAGAAGTCATTGATAAAAAATCTAGAGCTTAGTAGTAAAGAATTACGAGGCCAGATTGGAGTGGGGAGAGAAAATAATAGCTTTTTTCCCTCTTTGATGCATTTACCAGGACTTCTGATAGGCCACAGGGCTGAGAATGAGAAGATAGGGATTACAGGGATTGAAGGTTCCTCCTCCTTGCCTTGATTTGGAATTCTGAAAGTCTACACTGTTTAAGTAAAGATGAATTTGGTACTAAATAGTTCATGACTGGGACTGAAGCCTCAACATCAAATTCTTCAGGACCCAAAGATGAAGTAAATTGAAATAATACTGGTGCCCCAAGATGTACCTGGTAGAATTAAATATAAATCCTTCCTGAAGAGAAAAAACATCATCCTGTGTCTCAGATTTATTCAGTAATGAACTTTGCAAAATGGTCCAACACATAATTAGAAGTAATCAAGTATTCTAGGAGATTCGACAACATGAACAAAACCTGGCAGATACAATAAATAATATAAAAAGACCCTTAGGGCTACCTCTTTTTATATTGAAGAGACAAAATGGAAATGTGGGTGGAGAAATGAAAACTATAAAAAAGAATGAGATGGAAAGTCCAGAGCTGAAAATTACCATAACTGAAACTAACTCATTAGTGGCTGTAACAGATTTGATGTAGCTGGAAAAGAGAATTAATGAACTAGAAGGAAAGTAAGAAAGTACCCAGAATGAAGCACGGTAAACAAAAAGATAGAAAGTGGAAGTAATACCGGGTGTAACTGGGGCCAAGAAGGAGAAGAGAGGGAATGGGAAGGCAGCAACATTTAAAGACATAACATAATGGCTTAGAATGTGGTAATATTGAAGAAAGATGTCTAGCCCATATTTAGGAAGCCATAAAACTCCAGCAGGATAAAAAAAGAAATATTTTTAAAATACAGAAAGAAAATAATTACAAAAGTAAAATTCTATACTCTGAACATTTTTTAAAAATGAAGATTAATGAAAGACATTTCAGATAAAATAAACTGGGATAATATATTCCCAGTAACCCTCACTACAGTATACCTAGGCAAAAGAGAAATGGTAGTTAATGAATGGTGGAATGAAGAGCAATTAAAATGGTAAGTATGAGTAAATCTAAATAAATGTTGACTTAGGAAACAAAAATTTTGTCTTACAGTGTTTTTTGTATATTACACAATAGATGTTTTGGGAGAATATGGAGTTTGTGTTGTAAGACTCATGGATAGTCGTAGAAGATGATAAAAAAGTACAAATTAGTATTAGATAGTAAGTGTAGATCTGTATTTTGTAATGCCTAGAGTAATTACTAAAAGAATAGTAGAAGTGTCTAGGATTATCAGAGTTAACAGGGAGGGGAAGTGGAATCATTAGGCAGTCTAAAAACAGGCCAAAAAAGAAAAACAAAGAACAGATGGGATTTAATAAGGACTTGGTAAGTTGGTAAATCTGTAAATATATTTGTAATTATAACTGGAAATGGGTAAAATGTTCCAAATTAAAAGATTTTTGGCCTGGATAAGAAAGAGAATAGAAAATCTGCCATTTGCTTTTTATAAGAGGAGCACCTAAAACCTAAGTATGTAGAAAGAATAATGGAAAAAGATACACCACATAACACTAATCAGAGGCAAGCTGTTATATCAAAGTGCCTTGAGATAAAGAGGGACACTTTATCCAATAGAGGGGTCTCTTCATTTAAAAGATAGAGCAGTTCTAAATATGTATTCCCATAGCCTTAAAATATATAACAAAAAGTAACAGAACTTAGAATGGACCAATCCATAGAGTGGGAAATGTTGACATTTTCAATAATTGACAAAACAAGCAGATTTAAAAATCAGGATATCCCTCCAAGATTCAAATAACCTAAAGACTATGTGGACATTAAGGAACACTGCACCCAATAATAATGTGCATTCTTTTCAAACATGAAAAAAAAATTAATTGACCTTATGTTAGGGCAGTCTTAAATTTCAGAGGGTTAAAATGCTATTAAGTCTTGGTGTAAACTCAATGCAGTTAAATCTAGAAGATAATAGGTGGAGAAAATTCTCCATATACTTGAAAATGAAGACCTGAAATTCATATGAAAGCTATATGCAGCAAAGCATGATCCTATACTGCAGCCTGGACTAGAAGGGGAAAATGATTTAGAGGACTGAAACAAATGGTATAACTGGTATATGGTGTGTAGAGAAGGTGAGAGAATGATCTCCGTGTCCATTTTCTTAATCGTTACAATATGGTTGCATAACAATGCCCTGTGTTTAGAAAATGCATACTGATTATTATTACGGTGTTAAAGAGCTATGATGAGTCTATTTAAAAAACTAAGCTGTGTAAAGATATACCTCTCTGTACCATGGCAGATTTAACTTCAAAGTTATTTCAAAATAAGCAGTTAGAAATAAATGTAAATAAAGCATTGAAGAAGAAATCCCAGTGGATATTAGAATATACTTTTATCTGAATATTAGAAATAATATCCTAAATATATTGTAAAGGAAGATCTATAGATCATGAAATGTATATATTAGACAGCAAGAATAAAAAAAGTCAATGTATCAAACCTTTATCTCAAATTAGAAAAATCAGTGAATAAACCTCAAGTGGGGAAAAGGACACCATGAGCATATGCAGACATTAATGAAGCAGATAATGTCAAAAATCAAATCATTCAAAAGATTGGTAAATTGACAAATCCCTTTATGAGTGACTGAGAGCTGACCCACCCGACCAATGCCAGGAGCTAAAAGGAGGAGCATCAGTACATCCTCTAACAGCATTTAAAATTATGAAAAGAATATCTGTCAATTGATTTGAAAATTTTTACTTGAAAGAGAATAATTCTTAGAAAATACAATTTACTGAAACTAGCATAAGGTAAGCTAGAAAGCCAGAATAGTCCTTTAATGTAAATTCATGATTTGTAAATTCCTCACAAAGAAAACTACAGACCCAGATGACTCAATGGATGAATCAACAACATAGGGGAGGTAAAAATAACACCTTAAATTAATGCAGCCTTGTCCAGAGAATGATGAAAGAATGTATTCTCTCCAACTTGTTTTATGAGGAATAAAAAAATGACTAGTCTCGTCCATGAAATGAATGAACATTCTAAGAAATAAAATAGGAAACCAAATCCAGTAGTATTTTGATTTTTGGACAATATAATTGCAACCTAGTTGGCTTTGTTTTAGGTATACTGAGTTCATCTAACATTTGAAAATCATTCCTGTAATTCATCATATTAAAAGAATAAAGGAAAAATTACATGACCATTTCAATAGAGACAGAAGCAACATTCTGTAAAAAATATATATCTATGTATATATATATACATGTACGTGTGGTAGAAGATCTTATCTTAGCAAACTAGGAATTAAATAAATTTCCTAAACCTGATAAGGTTATCTGTAAAGAGACCTAGAAAACATCATAACAGAATATTGAAAGTCTTTATTTTCTTTAAAGATTTTATTTATTTATTCATGAGAGACAGAGAGAGGCAGAGACACAGGCAGAGGGAGAAGCAGGCTCCAGGGACGTGGGACTCCAGGATCACACCCTGGGTCAAAGGCGGCGCTAAAGTGTTGAGCCACCTGGGCTGCCCAGAATATTCAAAGTCTTTAGATGGAGTTTAGGAACAAGATAAGAGTGACAATTCTGACCATTTCATTTAATGTTACACTGTACCACAGTCCCGAAAAGTGCATTATATACAAAGGAAATCCAACAGAATCATTAACTGTGTTCCCCCCCCTTTTTTTTTTCTAATGCTGGCATCCCTAATTATTTGACCTTGCACTTTTAAACCACATTATGTAAATTACTGTAATGCATTTTATGAAAAATTAATAAAACTGGTTATCTTCTACATTACTATTTCCCTGGAGCTACTCTTGAGTTCTCTACATGGTTTGTCAGGGGTTATCACGTTCACTTCCAAGTTAACTTTTTTAAAGTGCTATATTTTATGTTGCTTAAAGCTTACTGCATTTAAGGCATAATAACATCAAGAGGTTGTTTTGTTTTTTTGTTTTTTTGTTTTTTGTTTTTTTTTTTTTACTCTTCCCATTTTTTCCCAAAGGCATATATTTGTGACCTCTATGATGCCACAACTACCTGATGTTTAAAAGTGATCTTTACCTATGATGGCGGCGGGGAGAGAGAGACACAGGGAAGGAGAGTCAGACAGGGATGGAGAGACAGACGGTGAGGCAGAGACTGAAAGACAGGGAGGGAGAGGCAGGGAAACAGGTAGGGAGACGCCGAGAGACTGGGAGGGAGAGACCGAGACACAGAGAGGGAGACACAGAGACAAGGAGGGTGAGATCTAGACAGCGTGGGAGAGACAGAGAGGGAGGGAGACCCAGAGACAGGGAGGGAGAGACCAAGAGACAGGGAGTGAGAGCCAGAGCCAGGGAGGGAGACCCAGACACAGTAAGGGAGAGGAGAGACCGAGAGACAGGGCGAGAGAGCCAGGGAGGGATAGACAGAGACAGGGATGGAGACACACAGGGAGGGACAGGTGGAGACGGGTGGGGAGAGACAGGGAGGGACAGACCGAGGCAGGGAAGGAGAGACAGAAGTGGAGGAATGGACAGAGACAGGGAGGGAGGGAGAGATAGAGATGGGTGGGGAGACAGAAAGTGAGGGGGAGACCGAGAGACAGGGAGGGAGAGAGAGATGGAGACAGGGAGGAGCGACTGAGAGGACGGGGGTGAGAGACCAAGACAGGGGCAGAGACACAGGACAGGGAAGGAGGGATCCAGAGACAGGGAGGGAGGGACAGACAGACCAAGAGACAGTGAGGGAGAGACAGAGACGGGATGGAGATAATGAAACAAGGAGGGAAACAAGTGAGAGACCGAGAGACAAGGAGGTAGACACAGAGACAGGGAGGGACTGGCCGAGATAGTGAGGGAGGGAGGCAGAGGCAGAGAGACTGGGAGGGAGACAGGGCCCGACCCCAGACAGGGAGGGAGAGACAGAGCCCGAGAGAGGCTTCGTGCCTCTCTGAGCAGGAGTCCCTCGGGACTGAGCCGGGGGCGCAAGGCCTCGGACCCCTGCGCCCCGGGGCCCCGACCAGACTAGCGGGCGGAGGCAGAGGCGGTCTCGGGTCCCCTCTAGGCTCCGCGGGGGGCGGGCCTCCGTGGGGGGGGGCGGGGGGGCGGCCGGAGCTTGCCCCGGGCTGCCCCCAGCTGACCCGAAGGGGGCCCGGGCGTGGCCGCGGGGGGAGCTGGGCGCAGAGGCGGCGACCCCGACCCGACCCGACCCGACCCGCCGCGGCCGTGGCAGGAGGTTGCGCGGCTCCAGGCCCGCGGTTCCCGGCGCTGCGAGCTCCGGCCACGGGCGCGCAGGTCGGCGTGGGCCCCGGGAGGCGTGAGGGGCCCCGGGGTGGCTGTGCGAGAGGCATCTGGCCCTCGCGTGTGGGCGGCGGGTGCCCGGGAGGGACCGCGCGGGGGACAGCGGGCCTCGGGGGCCGCACGGAGGCACCACCGTGGCGAGCCGGGCCGACACCCACACCCTTTGGGCCGCCAGGGTGCGGGGCAGAGGGCTGCGCGCGGGGGGGGGGGGGGGGGGGGGGGGGGGGGGGAGGGGCGGGACCTGTTGGCGGAGGGGGTGGCGGCGGGGCCTCCTCCAGGTCAGGCGGGGCCTCCTCCAGGTCAGGCCGGGCCTCCTCCAGGCGGCTCAGGGAGGGTGCGGGGCCCCTGCCCGGGGCCCAGGGAGGGTGCCGCGGAGACCCTGCGCGCGCGCTCAGAGGGGTTAGGGTGCAGGCACCGGTGGCTTGAGGGCCTGGGCTGCTGGGCCCCAGGAGCCCCCCCAAGGCCCTGGCTCTTCCTCCGCCCCCCGCCACCCTCCCCACTCCCCGCTCTCAGGTCCCTCCCTAAGTGCCCCAGCCTGGCCGGGAGCCCGCCCCCCGCCCTGGTTCATATTAGGTGAGTATGGCTACCTCTGAAAGTTTTGCATTTTGAAAGCGTTCCCCTTTCTGCGCATCCTGTCCAACACTTGGTATTTCCTGTCTTGTTAATGTTCTCACCGCTGTGAGGTGGGATCTCATTGTGGTTTTGATCTGTATTTCCCTGATGGCCAGTGATGCAGAGCATTGTCTCGCGTGCTTGTTGGCCATGTACGTCTAGGTCTTCCTCCGTGACTTTTCTGTTCGTGTCTTTTGCCCATTTTTGGATTGGATTGTTGGTCTCTGCTGTAGAGTTGCAGAGGTTCTTCAGCGATCTTGGATGCTGGCCCTTTATCTGATGCGTCATTTGCACGTCTCTTCTCCCAGTCTGGAGGGTGTCTTTGAGTTTTGTTGTGTTTTTCTTTTGCTGTGCGGAAGCGGCTCATCTTTTTTTTTTTTTTTTTTTTTTTTTGTATTGGTGTTCAATTTACTAACATACAGAATAATACCCAGTGCCCGTCACCCATTCACTCCCACCCCCCGCCCTCCTCCCCTTCTACCACCCCTAGTTCGTTTCCCAGAGTTAGCAGTCTTTACGTTCTGTCTCCCTTTCTGATATTTCCCACACATTTCTTCTCCCTTCCCTTATTTTCCCTTTCACTATTATTTATATTCCCCAAATGAATGAGAACATATAATGTTTGTCCTTCTCCGACTGACTTACTTCACTCAGCATAATACCCTCCAGTTCCATCCACTTCGAAGCAAATGGTGGGTATTTGTCGTTTCTAATGGCTGAGGAATATTCCATTGTATACATAAACCACATCTTCTTTATCCATTCATCTTTCGTTGGACACCGAGGCTCCTTCCACAGTTTGGCTATCGTGGCCATTGCTGCTAGAAACATCGGGGTGCAGGTGTCCCGGCGTTTCATTGCATTTGTATCTTTGGGGTAAATCCCCAACAGTGCAATTGCTGGGTCGTAGGGCAGGTATATTTTTAACTGTTTGAGGAACCTCCACACAGTTTTCCAGAGTGGCTGCACCAGTTCACATTCCCACCAACAGTGTAAGAGGGTTCCCTTTTCTCCGCATCCTCTCCAACATTTGTTGTTTCCTGCCTTGTTAATTTTCCCCATTCTCACTGGTGTGAGGTGGTATCTCATTGTAGTTTTGATTTGTGTTTCCCTGATGGCAAGTGATGCAGAGCATTTTCTCATGTGCATGTTGGCCATGTCTATGTCTTCCTCTGAGATTTCTGTTCATGTCTTTTGCCCATTTCATGATTGGATTGTTTGTTTCTTTGGTGTTGAGTTTAATAAGTTCTTTATAGATCTTGGAAACTAGCCCTTTATCTGATATGTCATTTGCAAATATCTTCTCCCATTCTGTAGGTTGTCTTTGAGTTTTGTTGACTGTATCCTTTGCTGTGCAAAAGCTTCTTATCTTGATGAAGTCCCAATAGTTCATGTTTGCTTTTGTTTCTTTTGCCTTTGTGGATGTATCTTGCAAGAAGTTACTATGGCCGAGTTCAAAAAGGGTGTTGCCTGTGTTCTTCTCTAGGATTTTGATGGAATCTTGTCTCACATTTAGATCTTTCATCCATTTTGAGTTTATCTTTGTGTATGGTGAAAGAGAGTGGTCTAGTTTCATTCTTCTGCATGTGGATGTCCAATTTTCCCAGCACCATTTATTGAAGAGACTGTCTTTCTTCCAATGGATAGTCTTTCCTCCTTTATCGAATATTAGTTGCCCATAAAGTTCAGGGTCCACTTCTGGATTCTCTATTCTGTTCCACTGATCTATGTGTCTGTTTTTGTGCCAGTACCACACTGTCTTGATGACCACAGCTTTGTAGTACAACCTGAAATCTGGCATTGTGATGCCCCCAGATATGGTTTTCTTTTTTAAAATTCCCCTGGCTATTCGGGGTCTTTTCTGATTCCACACAAATCTTAAAATAATTTGTTCTAACTCTCTGAAGAAAGTCCATGGTATTTTGATAGGGATTGCATTAAACGTGTATATTGCCCTGGGTAACATTGACATTTTCACAATATTAATTCTGCCAATCCATGAGCATGGAATATTTTTCCATCTCTTTGTGTCTTCCTCAATTTCTTTCAGAAGTGTTTTATAGTTTTGAGGGTATAGATCCTTTACATCTTTGGTGAGGTTTATTCCTAGGTATCTTATGCTTTTGGGTGCAATTGTAAATGGGATTGACTCCTTAATTTCTCTTTCTTCAGTCTCATTGTTAGTGTATAGAAATGCCACTGACTTCTGGGCATTGATTTTGTATCCTGCCACGCTACCGAATTGCTGTATGAGTTCTAGCAATCTTGGGGTGGAGACTTTTGGGTTTTCTATGTAGAGTATCATGTCATCGGCAAAGAGGGAGAGTCTGACTTCTTCTTTGCCGATTTGAATGCCTTTAATGTCTTTTTGTTGTCTGATTGCTGAGGCTAGGACTTCCAGTACTATGTTGAATAGCAGTGGTGAGAGTGGACATGCCTGTCTTGTTCCTGATCTTAGGGGAAAGGCTCCCAGTGCTTCCCCATTGAGAATGATATTTGCTGTGGGCTTTTCATAGATGGCTTTTAAGATGTCGAGGAATGTTCCCTCTATCCCTACACTCTGAAGAGTTTTAATCAGGAATGGATGCTGTATTTTGTCAAATGCTTTCTCTGCATCCAATGAGAGGATCATATGGTTCTTGGTTTTTCTCTTGCTGATATGATGAATCACATTGATTGTTTTACGGGTGTTGAACCAGCCTTGTGTCCCAGGGATAAATCCTACTTGGTCACGGTGAATAATTTTCTTAATGTACTGTTGGATCCTATTGGCCAGTATCTTGTTGAGAATTTTTGCATCCATGTTCATCAGGGATATTGGTCTGTAATTCTCCTTTTTGGCGGGGTCTTTGTCTGGCTTTGGAATTAAGGTGATGCTGGCTTCATAGAACGAATTTGGAAGTACTCCATCTCTTTCTATCTTTCCAAACAGCTTTAGGAGAATAGGTATGATTTCTTCTTTAAACGTTTGATAAAATTCTCCTGGGAAGCCATCTGGCCCTGGACTCTTGTGTCTTGGGAGGTTTTTGATGACTGCTTCAATTTCCTCCCTGGTTATTGGCCTGTTCAGGTTTTCTATTTCTTCCTGTTCCAGTTTTGGTAGTTTGTGGCTTTCCAGGAATGCGTCCATTTGGAAGCGGCTCATCTTGATGAAGTCCCAGCGGTCCATTTCGCTCTTGTTTCTCTGGCTTTCGTGGCTGATGTCATTTGCAAGAAGTTGCTGTGGCCCAGTTCAAGAAGGCTGTTGTTGCCTGTGTTCTCCCGGAGGGTGTTGGTGGAATCTTGTCTCACATTTACATCCTTCGTGCGTTTTGAGTTTATCCTTGTGTTTGGTGTGAGAGGAATGGTCCAGTTTCATTCCTCTGCATGTGGCTGTCCAGTGTTCCCAGAAGCCTTTATGGAAGAGACTGTCTTTTTTTCCCCCGTGGATGGTCTTTCCTGCCTGGCCGAATCTTAGTTGCCCGTAGAGTTGAGGGTCCACTTCTGGATGCTCTCCCCTGTTCCATTGATCCATGTGTCCGTTTTTGTGCCAGTACCACACCGTCCTGATGGTCACAGCTTTGTGGCACACCCTGAAATCGGGCATTGTGCTGCTCACCGCCCCCCCCCCCCCCCCCCCCCGCAGTGGGTTTCTTGGCTACTATTCCCGTGGCTGTTTGGGGTCTTTTCTGATTCCACACAAGTCTTCAGATGATTTGTTCCAGCTCTCTGAAGAGAGTCCGTGGTATTTCTGACAGATTTTGCACTAGTTGTGTAAATTGCCCTGGGTCATGTTGACATTTTCCCCGATATTACTTCTTCCAACCCAGGAGCATGGAACCTTTTTCCATCTCTTTGTGTCTTCCTCAGTTTCTTTCAGACATGTGCTGCAATGTTTCGGGTAGAGATCCTTTACCCCTTTGGTTAGGTTTCTTTCTAGGTAGCTCATGCTTTTTTTTGGGTGCTGCGGTTGTATAAATGGGATTGACCCCTTCCTCGATGACCCTTTCCTCGGTCTTATTGTTCACGTACAGAAAGGCCACTGGTTTCTGGGCCCTGAGTTTGTATCCCGCCACACTGCCGAACTTGCTGTAGGAGTTCCAGCAATCTTGGGGTGGAGTCTTTTGGGTTTTCTCGGTACGGTATCATGTCATCGGTGAAGAGGGAGAGTTTGATTTTCCTTTGTGGGTTTGAATGCCTTTTATTTCTTCTCGTTGCCTGATTGCTGAGGCCATGGCGTCTCATACTATGTTGAGAATAGCAACGGTGAGAGTGGACATCCCCGTCTCATGCCTGGTCTTCGGGGAAAGGCTCCCGGTGTTTCCCCATTGGGAATGATAATTTGGCAGGGGCTTGTCGAAGATGGCTTTGAAGATGCTGAGGGAGTTTCCCTCTATCTCTATACTCTGAAGCGTTTGGATCAGGAATGGATTTTGTCAAATGCTTTCTCTGCATCTCTTGAGAGTATCATCTGGTTCTTGTTTTTTCTCTTGCAGATCTGATCAGTCACACGGAGTGCTTGCCGAGTGTTGAACCCGCCTTGCGTCCCGGGGATAAATGCCACCTGGTCACGGTGAGTAACTTCTCAATGTACCGTTGGATACTGTTGGCTTGTATCTCGTTGAGGACGTTTGCATCCGTGTTCATCGGGACATCGCAGTATAATTCTCCTTTTGGGTGGAGTGGAGTCTTTGTCTGCTTTTGGACATAAGGTGATGCTGGCCTCCAAGAACGAGTTTGGAAGCATTCCATCTCTTGTCTATCTTTCGGAACCGCTTGAGTAGAAATAGGTACGGTTTCTCCTTTAAACGTTTGATAGCATTCCCCAGGGAAGCCATCCGGCCCTGGGCTTTTGTGTCTCGGGAGGTCTTTGATGATGACTGCTTCAGTTTCCTCCCTGGATATTGGCCTGTTCGGGTTTTCTGTGTCTTCCTGTTCCGGTTTTGGTAGTTTGTGGTTTTCCGGAAATGCGTCCGTTTTTTCTCGATTGCACAATTTACTGGTGTACAGCTGCTCAGGATGAGTTTTTAAGATCGTTTGTATTTCCTTGGTGGTGATGGTGATCTCTCGTTTCTCATTCATGATTTTATTAAATGGAGTCTTTTCTCTCTTGTTTTTATAAGGCTGGCTTAATGGTTTTTCTTTCTCTTACTGGTTCCTTCAAAGATCCACGTCCTGGTTTGGTGGATGTGTTTCCCCAGTTCCTCTGCTCTCTATTTCATGGAGTTCTGCTCGAATTTTTATTAACCGTCATCTTCTGCTGGGTGAAGGTTTCATTTGCCGTTCCTTCTCCAGCTTCTTTAGGTGCAAGGTTAGCTTGTGTATTTGAGTTCTTTCCAATGTTTGGATGGACGCTTGCATTGCGATGTATTTGCCCCTCGGGACCGCTTTTGCCGTGTCCTAAAGATTTTGGACGGTTGGTTGTTATCTTCATTCTCATTGGTTTCCGTGAATCTTTCTAAGTCTTCTGTCATTTCCTGGTTGACCCTTTGAACTTTTATCAGGATGGTCGTTAACCTGCACGTGTTTGAAATCCTCCCAGACTTCTTCTTGTGGTTGAGTGGTTGAGTTCTAGTTTCAAAACATCGTGGTCCAAAAATATGCAGGGGTCGATCCCAGTCTTTTGGTATAGGTCACGACCTGATTTGTGGCCCAGGATGTGGTCTGTTCTGGAGAAGGTTCCGTGTGCACTTGAGAAGAATGTGAATTCAGTTGCATTTGGATGTAAAGTTCTGTAAATATCTGTGAGATCCTTGTGGTACACTGCATCCTTTCATGCGCTTGTTTCTTTGGAGATGTTGTGTCTGGAAGATCTATCCATTGTAGAAAGCGCCGTATTCGAGTCTCCAAGTCAAAGTGTCTTATTACTACCTAAGTATGTCTTAACTTTGGTTACTAATTACTTGATATCCTTGGCAGCTCCCACATTTGGGGCATAGATATCCATGATTGTTAGGTCGTCTTGTTGGACAGATCCTTTAAGTACGATCTAGTGACTCTTTCAGGTTTCCCACATGGAGTGTCATGTCCTCTGTGAAAGGTGAGAGTTTGACTTCTTGGCTGATCGGGATGCCTTTTCTCTCTGTTTCGGAATCTCACTACGAAAGCTGGGACCGCTACTACTGACACCCTGTCGTGTTCCTGACCGTAAGGTAAAAGCTCCAGGATTTTCCCAATGAAGAGGACGTTCCCCCTGGGTCTTTGGTAGATGGCTTTTATGATAATTGAGGTTTGTTCCCGGTATCCATGCCTGGCGGAAGGTTTTTATCATGAAAGGACGTTCCATTTCGTCAAATGCTTTTTCTGCGTCTATTGAGAGAATGCTCCGGCCCCTGTCCTTTCTTTCATTAATGTGGAGAGGGAAGGAGAGAAAGAGAGACACAGGCAGGGGGACACAGACAGGGAGGGAGAGATCGGGATGGGGGAGAGACAGCGAGGGAGAGACATAGAGATGGCGAGGGAGAGACCGAGACGAGGAGGGAGACCGAGGGAGGGATTGAAGGAGGGAAGGAGGGAAGGAGGGAGGGAGGGAGGGACAGACACGGAAGTAGAGTCCAAGAGACAGGGAGGGAGAGACAGAGACAGTGAGGGAGACCCCTAGAGACAGGGAGGGACACACCGAGAGACAGTGAGGAAGGTAGAGACAGTGAGACCCAGAGACGGGAAGGGAGACCGAGACACAGTGAGGGAGACACAGAGAATGGATGGAGAGAGAACGAGATAGGGAGGGAGAGACCGAAGGACAGGGAGTGAGAGACACGGAGGGAGACACAGAGAGACTGGCAGAGAGATAGAGATGGGGAGAGAGACAGAGACACACACTGGGGAGAGCCAGCGAGACAGGGAGCGAGACTCAGAGAGAGGGAGGGACAGAGCCAGACAGGGAGGAGAGACCAAGATGGGGTGGCGGGGAGAGACAGACACAGACACAGGAAAGAGAGTCAGAGAGACAGAGGGGATGGAGAGAGAGAGAGACCGTGAGGCAGAGACAGAAAGACAGGGAAACAGGTAGGGAGATGCGGGGAGACTGGGAGGGAGAGACCAAGACACAGAGAGGGAGACACAGAGACAAGGAGGGTGAGATCTAGACAGCGTGGGAGAGATAGGGAGGGAGACCCAGAGATAGGGAGGGAGAGACATAAAGGGAGGGACAAACCCAGAGACAGGGAGGGAGAGACCGAGAGACAAAGGGCTGCGCGGGGGAGGAGTGGTGGGACCTGTTCGCGGAGGGGGCTGGCGGTGTGGCCTCCTACGGGTCAGGTCTCCTCCGGGTGGCTCAGAGAGGATGCGAGGCCCCTCCACCGGGGCTCAGGGAGGGTGCCGAGCCCATCCGCGTACGCTCAGAGGGGTTTGGATGCAGGCACCGTCCAGCGTCAGGGCACGGCTTTGGGGCGGTGGCTTGAGGGCCTGGGTGTCTGGGCTCAAGCAGCGCCCCCAAGGCCCTTGGCTCTTCCTCCTCCCCGCTGCTCCCCTTTCCCCCTCCACCCCTGACCCCCTTCCCCCTCCCCCCTTCAGCCCCTTCCCCACTTCTCCCCTTCCCCCATTCTCAAGCTCCCCAGGCTCGCCAGGAGCACGCCCGCCCCGCCCCCCCCTTGGTCCCTATCAGGTGAGTATGGCAATTTCTGAAACTTTTGAATTTTGAAAGCATTCCCCTTTCTCCACATCCTCTCCAACATATGTTGTGTCCTGTCTGGTTCTTGTTCCCCATTCTCACCGGTGTGAGGTGGTATCTCATTGTGCTTTTGCTCTGTATTTCCCTGCCGGCCGGCGATGCAGAGCATCGTCTCGTGTGCTTGTTGGCCACGTCTGTGTCTTCCTGTGTGACGTTTCTGTTCATGTCTTTTGCCCATTTCAGGGTGGCACTCTTGGTTTCTTTGCTGTTGAGTTGAATAAGTTCTTTAGAGATCTTGGATAACTGGCCCTTTATCGGACGGGTCATTTGCACATATCTTCTTCCATTCTGGAGGTTTGTCTTTTAGTTTTCTTGAGCGTTTCTTTTGCTCTGTGGAAGCTTCTCATATTGACGAAGTCCCAGTGATTCGTTTTGGCTCTGTTTCCCTGGCCTTCATGGATGTATCTTGCAAGAAGTTGCTGTGGCCCACTTCAAGGAGGGTGTTGTTGCCTGTGTTCTCCCCTAGGAGTTTGATGGAATCTTGTCTCCCATTTAGATCTTTCATCCATTTTGAGTTTCTCTTTGTGTCCGGTGGTGTGAGAGAATGGTCCTGTTTCATTCCTCTGCGTGTGGCTGTCCAACGTGCCCAGCAGCCTTTAGTGAAGAGACTGTCTTTTTTTCAGCGGATGGTCTTTCCTGCTTGGTCGAATGTACGGTCTTGACGGTTGAGTTGAGGGTCCACTTCTGGATTTGTCTCTTCTGTCCCATTGATCTGTGTGTCTGTTTTTGTGCCAGTACCACACCGTCTTGATGAGCACAGCTTTGTAGCACGACCTGAAGTCCGGCATTGTGATGCCGCCAGCTGTGGTTTTCTTTTCTCATATTGCCCTGGGCATTCGGGGTCTTTTCTGATGATTCCACACGAATCTTCCGATGATTTGTTCCAGCTCTCTGAAGAGAGCCCGTGGTATTTCTGATGATAGGGATCGCGTTCGATGTGTAAATTGCCCTGGGTCACGTGGACATTTTCCCAAATATATATGAATTCTTCCAATCCAGGAGCACAGAATGGTTTTCCATCTCTTTGTGTCTTCCTCAATTTCTTTCAGACGTGTTCCGTGGTTTGTCGGGTAGAGATCCTTTATCTCTCTGGTTAGGTGTATTGCTAGG
Source organism: Canis lupus baileyi (assembly GCF_048164855.1). Taxonomy (NCBI): domain Eukaryota; kingdom Metazoa; phylum Chordata; class Mammalia; order Carnivora; family Canidae; genus Canis; species Canis lupus. The sequence goes on along the minus strand of NC_132852.1, from coordinate 48,575,181 downwards.
TATCTCATGCTTTTGGGTGCAATTGTCACTGGGACCGACTCCTTCATTTCTCTTTCTTCAGTCTCATCGTTGGCGTATAGAGAGGCCAGTGATTTCTGGGCATTGATTGGGTATCCTGCCACGCTGCCAAATTTGCTGTATGATTTCTGGCAATCTTGGGGTGGAGTCTTTTGGGTTTTCCAGGTACTCTATCATGTCATTGGAAGAGGGAGAGTTTGACTACTTCTTTGCCGATGTGAATGCCTTTTATTTCTTTCTGTCGCTTGATTGCTGAGGCCATGCCGTGGGTTTTCCTTTCCATCGATGGCTCTGGAGATGCTGGGGAACGTTCCCTCTTTGCCTGTACTCTGAAGCATTTGGATCAGGAATGGATGCCGTATTTTGTCAAATGCTTTCTCTGCATCTGTTGAGAGGATCTTCTGGTTCTTGTTTTTTCTCTTGCAGATCTGATCAGTCACACGGAGTGTTTGCCGAGTGTTGAACCAGTCTTGCGTCCCGGGGATAAATGCCACCTGGTCACGGCGAGTAACTTTTCAATGTACCATTGGATGCTATTCACTCGTATCTTGTTGAGAACGTTTGCATCCGTGTTCATCGGGGACATCGGTCTATAACACTCCTTTTTGGTGGGGTGGGGTCTTTGTCTGCTTCTGGACTTCAGGTGATGCTGGCCTCATAGAACGAGTTTGGAAGTATTCCATCTCCAGAAGCTTCAGGTGGCCTCACTGTAGTCTTTGTGGCGGGCTCTTGTTTTGGTTCAGGATGTAGCTCAGTGGCCAGAGACGTTCGCTCCACTGAGGCAGGTGGCTGCTCCGGCATGTGCGGGAACCCGATAGCATGCACCTGGGCGTGCTCTTCCTCCAGGGTGACCTTGGGTACAGGTAGCTCTTGCATGTCGGAACAGTGAGTCAGAGGTGTTACCACCACGTGCATTGGTTTGGTCTCAGCAGCTGGCTTCTCGGCTCGAGCCGTGACCAGCTCGATCACCTCTGGCTCTGAAGTTTTAGCAGTCCCCAAGGTAGGAGCTGGGGCCGGTTGTTGAGGTGGTTCAGGATACTGCACAGGGGCAGACACTAGTTGCTCCCCTGAGCTGGGTGGCCGCTCCGGCATGTGGCGGACCCTGATAGCATGCGCCGGGACATGATGTCCACAAGGGTGGCCAAGATTGCAGGTGGGTCCTCCTTGTCGGGAGAGTGAATCAGAGGCGTGACCACCTGGTGCATTGGCTTGGCCTCAGCAGCTCCATCTGCGCTCTGGCCAAGCACTCAGCACCGACAAACCTGCCCAGCTCGATCACCGCAGGCCCAGAAGCTTCATCAGGCCCCACCTATGGAGCTGGGGTGGGCTGCTGCCGTGGTTCATGATGTTGCTCAGGGGCCGAAGCTGGTTGCTGCACTGAGGCAGGTGACTCCTTTGGCATGGCATGCCGGGGACATTGATAGTGGGTGCCCGGGGGAGCTCTTCTTGCAGGGTGGCCAAGTGTGCAGGTGGCTCCTCCAGGTCGGGACAGTGAATCAGACGTGTGACTGCCCTGTAAATTGGCTTGGCCTCAGCAGCTGGCGTCTCGGCTCGGGCCAAGGACTCAGCACCAACTGCCATGCCCGGCTCGAACTGCTCAGGCCCATAAGCTTCAGCTCGCCCCAGTGTAGTAGCTCTGGCGGGCTCTTGATTTCATTTAGGATGTTGCTCAGTGCCCGAAGTCGGTTGCTCCACTGAGGCAGGTGGCTGCTCCGTCATGTGGGGGATCCCGATAGCATGCCCCTTGGCGTGCTCTTCTTCCAGGGTGGCCGTGGGTACAGGTACTTTTTCACATTTGAAATACCTTATTGCCTATTTGCTTATGTTAAAAAAATAACTGTGTCCAAGACTTAAAGATTCTTATTTACTGATGCATTTAAATCTTTCTCATAATGATCTACGGCATTTAATGTAGTAGGGAAATTGTTCATATCGGTGCCTCCGGCAGCTTTTCCTTCTGTACTTGTGGTGTTCCTGTTTCTATCATTCGGATATCTTTTGAAAAACAAAGACATTCTTTAGAAGCCTGAAGATTTACCTGGTGTTTTTTTTTTTTTTTTTTAGTGTCATACATTTCCATTTATTGGACCTACTGAATACATCAGTTAAATGTTTGCTTATTTTACATAAAGGGCCCGTTTTCTTTTTCTTGAATTTTTAATTTTTTATTGGAGTTCAGTTTGTCCACATATAGCGCAACACCCAGTGCTCATCCCGCCAAGAGCCCCCCTCATTGCCCATCACCCAGTCACCCCACCCCCTCCACCCACTTCCCCTTCCACTACCCCTTGTTTGTTTCCCAGAGTTAGGTGTCTCCTGTTTTGTCACCCTCACTGATACTTTCACTCATTTTCTCTGCTTTGCCTTTATTCCCTTTACTAATTTTTATATCTCCCAAATGAATGAGACCATATAATGTCTGTCCTTTTCCGATTGACTGTTTTCACTCAGCATAATAGCCGCGACAGCTGCACCCCAATGTTTCTAGCAGCAATGTCCACAATAGGCAAACTGTGGAAGGAGTCTTGGTCTCCATCGAAAGATGATGGATCAAGAAGCTGTGGTGTGGCGGGCAGTCATGGCGGCTCACCTAAAGAAACGAGTGTGCGAGGAATTCACTAAGGTGGTCCAGCAACAACAGGAGGATATTGCAACCAAGAAACTGTGATTGACAAAACCAAGTAAATCTGCAGCACTCCACGTAGATCGCTGTAAAGCTCCCTCCCCAGCGGATGCTTTGCAGTATCTACTCCAGTTTGCCAGAAAGCCTTTTGAAGCAGAAAGTGAGGAAGGAGTAGTCAGGATTCTCTTGGAACATTGTTACAAGGAGAGTGATCCATCTGTGAGACTGAAAATTGCCTCATTGTTGGGTTTATTATCAAAGACTGCAGGGTTTTCACCAGACTGCATTATGGATGATGCCATTAACATCCTGCAGAATGAAAAGTTTCATCACGTCCTTGCTCAACTGTTGGACACCTTGCTTGCAATTGGCACCAAACTCCCAGAGAATCAAGCTATCCACATGGGATTAGTTGATGTAGCCTGCAAGCACCTCACAGATACATCTCCTGGTGTAAGAAATAAGTGCCTGCAATTACTTGGCAATCTTGGCTCTTTGGAGACAAGTGTCACAAAAGATGGAGAAGGCCTAGCTCTCAGAGATGTCCAGAAGATTATAGGGGATTACTTCAGTGACCAAGACCCATGTGTCAGAAGAGCGGCTATAAAAGCCATGTTGCAGCTTCATGAAAGAGGACTGAAATTACACCAAGCAATTTATAATCAGGCCTCTAAAATGTTGTCGGATGACTGTGAACAAGTGCGCGGTGCTGCAGTCCAACTTACCTGGGCTATCAGTCAGCTCTATCCTGAAAGCACTGTCCCCATTCCTTCTTCTAATGAAGAAATTCGCTTAGTTGATGATGCATTTGGAGCAATTTGTCCCATGGTCAGTGATGGCTCCTGGGTGGTTCGAGTTCAGGCTGCAAAGCTATTGGGCTCGATGGAACAAGTCAGTTTTCACTTCTTGGAGCAGACGCTCGACAAGAAGCTCATGTCAGATCTCAGGAGAAAACGCACTACACATGATCGTGCCGAGGAACTTTACAGGTCAGGAGAGTTAACCAGTGGCTGAATGTGGGGAGGTGATGCTCCCAAAGAAGAAATAGATACAGGAGCTGTGAACTTGATGGAGTCAGGAGCTTGTGGAGCCTTTGTTCCTGGATTGGAAGATGAGATGTATGAGGTCCGCATTGCTACTTTGGAGGCTCTCTGCATGCTGGCCCAATCTTCACCTTCTTTTGTGGAGAAGTGCCGCCCTGATTTCCTGGTGGACATGTTTAATGATGAAATTGAGGAAGTACGTCTGCAGTCCATACACAGCATGAGAAAAATTTCTAAAAACATCACCCTCCGAGAGGATCAGCTTGGCAGTGTCCTGGCTGTGTTAGAGGATCGTCCAGAGATATTCGAGAGGCTGGCTCTTCACGAACTTTTATGCTGTACTAATGTTTCGACTAAAGAAGGGATTCATCTCGCACTGGCGGAGCTGCTGAAAAATTTAACCAAGTACTCTACTGATAGGGACTCTATATGGAAGTGCTTGAAGTTTCTGGGAAGTCGGCATCCAACCCTGGTGCTTCCCTTGGTGCCAGAGCGCCTGAGCACCCATCCATTTTTTGACCCAGCTGAACCAGACATGGATGACCCAGCTTACATTGCAGTTTTGGTTCTTATTTTTAATGCTGCTACAACCTGTCCCACAATGCCAGCACTATTCTCAGATCATACCTTCAGGCATTATGCCTACCTCCGAGACAGTCTTTCTCATCTTGTTCCTGCCTTAAGGTTACCAGGTAGAGAACTAGTGTCATCGGCCGTTTCTCCCGGTATTGCGCCCCATGAAGACCCGTCCCATCAGTTCCTGCAGCAGAGCCCTGAAAGGGTGTACAGTCTCCAGAGCACCGGGACCCTCAGGGAACCCAGAAGCTGCTGGAGTTCACCATCCGGGATCTGCAAAGACTTAGAGAACTTCAGTCTGAACTAGCAGGAGTTGCTGACTTCTCGGCTACCTATCTTTGGTGTCAGCTTCTTCTCATCAAGGCCTTGCAAGGAAAGCTGTGGAATGTGGCTGCCCCTTTATATTTGAAGCAGAGTGACTTGGCCTCCGCAGCAGCAAAACAGATCATGGAAGAGACCTACAAAATGGAGTTCATGTACAGTGGTGTGGAGGAGAAACAGGTGGTGATTATACATCCCATGAGGCTGCAGGCCAAAGCCTTGCAACTTACAGTAACAGCACGGACTACTCGAGGAGTTGACCCCTTATTTGGGATGTGTGAAAACTTTTTACAGGAAGTGGACTTTTTTCAGAGGTGTTTTATTGCTGATTTGCCCCCACCTACAGGACAGCTTTGTGGACAAACTTCTTGACCTTATGCCCCGACTCATGACATCCAAGCCTGTGGAAGTGGTCAAAATTCGACAGACCATGCTGAGGCAGAGTACCTCCTTGCACCTCCCCCTTCCAGAGCAGATCCACATACTTCAGCCATCATTGAGCCAGCAGGCGAGTCAGGCAACCCTTTGCGGTTTACGTCTGGATTGGTTGTGGCCCTGGATGTCGATGCGACCCTGGAACATGTGCAGGACCCTGAGAGTGCTGTGAAGGTCCAGGTCTTCTATCCAGATGGCCAGGCTCAGATGATTCATCCTAAGCCGGCAGACTTGAGGAATCCTGGCCCACCCAGGGCGCCACCGGCTTATCACTCAGGTGTACCTCTCCCATACTGCCTGGATAGAACCATGCCAGGTGGAAGTGAGGCTGCTACTGGCCTACAACTCCAATTCCCGCATTTCAAAATCCCCCTGGATTGAAGGTGGCGACGTGTTCCCCCAGGTGGAAACCAGCATGGAGGGCACCGTTCCCTTCAGCAAGTCTGTGAACGTTTACATAATGCCCAAACCCGCAAGGTGCTGAGTCACAGCATTGTGTAGAGCTGAAGCTGAGAAAGACCTTCTTAGGTAGCAGAGTGAGCCCGAAGCCTAGAGCACTTCACCTGGAGCCGGCGTATGGGCATGAGCACCATCACCCTTCTCGTCTCATCTGGAATCATACACAAAATAAATTAATTTGCATTAAAAAATCAAAAACCTTCAAGTCCACACCTCTTCCTTCCCTGACTCCCCCTACCACCTCTATAAAGTTGATAAAACAACAACAACAACAACAACAGAAGAAGGTGTGGTCTTACAGCTTACAATGGAATATTAGTCAGCCATTAGAAACGACAAACGCCGTGAAAGGAGAGTGACGTTTGGTTGTACTTGTTGGGTTCATGTTGTCGTACGTTTGTGTGCAGCCATTCAGCAGTGCTCGGTATGTACCAGATCATCTACTAAGGAGGGTCTTTTACTCAAAACCAGGAAAGAGGAGAGAGAAAGAACTAGTTTCGAGAGCTTTTTGATTGGGAAAAAGCATTCCAAAAATCACGATTTTCATTATACAGTAAGGGAGTAGCTTCCTTTCTGTGTTCATTCTCGTGAGGATTAACGATAGAGGGTGTCCTGTGAAATGAAGACCACTTTGTATTCCAATTTACTTCCTGGAATTTCTTAATTGTTTCCGTTTTTGAGTTTTAGCTGACATTCAAAAACTGAAAAACTTCTGGCTCATAACTTTGTTGCATTTCTAGGTCCCTGCAGCAAGAAAAGGAAATCGTCCTTAGGACTAGAAGTCTAAGTGAGTCCTAAAGTATTGGAAGAAAATTCTAAAATATACATTGAGGTTCTACCAGGAAAAGATTGAGTTTAAACAAAAGAGCCTGAGCTAATTCTTCCAGAAGGTTTGTTACCTTGAATTCAGAGCCCTTTTACGAGTATATTAGAAAAATAAGTAGTCCCACAGTGTCAGTCGATTCATGTATTAATGAGATGAGAGCTAACATTAATGAAACTAACTCTAAAGTAGTTGACTGCCAAGCTGATTGTTAAATTGGTTATTATGGAAACAGGAGAACCAACTCACACACTTAGAAATGAGGTCCCAGACTGGAAGCACTGGGAAATGTAGCTGCTCATAATCTAAGTTAAATAATTCCTTGACAATCTGAGTAGATCTATATCAACGTGGCTGTCTTATATGTAATGTAGGGTGTTTAGTAGGAAATTATCGAATGGACTTCATGATTCCCTAGAGCTTATTTTTGAGAGGTGCTAGTGAATCAGGAGGGGAAAAAATGAATGCTCAAAAAAGTCCTATTTCCATCTTACACATTTGGGGAAACTGTAAGAATATGTCCAAAGAATCTTGGTCTTCAATAGTTTTATATACAGTAATAACTAACACCATAAAATAGCACTTATTTAGATAGAATTGATGGTAGACATGGCAGTACTACATCCTTTTTTACAATGTCTGAGCGTTTGTAGTACTTCAGACCTTTCCATCAGGCATCAACATTAAATATTGAATACCTCTAGAGAGTGTGAAAATAATTTTGTCTTTGGAAGTAGTTAACGTGAAGTTTTTCCGTGTGTCCCATTGGACTTTTCTAGTGATGATCCTCCTAGGATGCTTTATCAGTAGGTGTCTGGATTTTATGGACTAAAAAACTGATATTTTTTTTTACAGTTGAAATCTGTAAATCATCTTTATACTTAATTTTCTATGTCCTTTCATAGCAAAAAGTAAGCAAAATATGCCAAGACAAACCTTGAGCATAACCGTTGAGGAACAAGAACTGTCGGAGATCTATGTGTGTGTATCTGTAGGTACATCCATGCATACATGGCAAGATTTAACAGAAATCATAATCCCGACATCATCTGTGGTTAATGTCACAGCTCTTTTCTGTCGTCAGCCTCTGTTTTTCTCTTTGGGCGTTCGTTGAAAAATACTCGGCCTCATGTCTTTAGCTCTGAGCCTTTAACTGTAATCCTTGAATTCTTAATTTCAGTTCAGAAACCCTAGTCTTAGAACTCATGAGTCTCCAGATTTCCATGACTGTCACCAAAAGTTGAAAATCCTATAGGTTTGCCCGTTTTTTTCTTTTTTAAACTAAAGACTTCAAAGAAAGAAAAGAAAAAAAAAAATGCTTCTTTCTGTCTTGACAAACATGAGGAAGAAACTGCAATCAGGAATACAGGTGGAAGCAACTCCTTCCGTAGCCTCCCCTTGTACCTTTAAAAGAGCTTTGTCATGTGGTTAATGATGGAGAAAGTTGACAACATGCATTGTATATGTCTGCTGTCCGCAGAGTGTATTGTGTGACCGTATTTTTTTCCCAGTCATTGAAAGGATTCTCCCAGTGTGATACTCTTAATTTAAAAAGTGTTTTTTTTCTCCTTTAAAATAGTCATCATTTGGAACTGGAGGGTATGACGCTGAGTGAAGTACGTCATTCGGAGAAGGACAAACATTGTAATGTCTCATTCATTTGGGGCATATAAAAATAGTGAAAAGGAAGAAAGGGGAAAGGAGAAAAAATGAGCGGGAAATATCAGAAAGGGAGACAGAACGTGAGAGACTCCTTACTCTGGAAAACGAACAAGGGGTGGAAGAAAAGGAGATGGGGTGGGGGTGTGGGGTGACTGGGTGACGAGCATTGAGCGGGGGGCACTTGATGGGATGAGCGCTGGGTGTTATGCTATATGTTGGCAAACTGAACTCCAATAAAAAAAATCATCATTATTTTATGACATTTATAAAATGCAGTAAATATAAGGAAACCATCCTGAGAGGCAGGATGCCTCTCTCATTTGGCCATCTTTTTAACATGTTCTACTTATTTTCCTCCCTTATTATTTAAGGCTTTTTTGTATGTATGCACTGACTTTTTTTATCAGCTATAGTTTTGAGGCATAAGCTCTTCAATTTATAGGTGCTGTATCTTTTATAGTCATAAGTTCATTGGTTTCTAGAAAATCACATTTGCTTCCATGTATCCATTAGAGTGCAACAATACTGAACTCCTATGGGATTTTTCACTGATGAAAGTTGTTTTTATACTTACCTGTTGTATTGAAGCAGGTCTGAAGGCCAGGAAGAAAGCTGATTGGTGATCTGAATTGCAAAATGTTGAGAACTGACCAGGGGGTTGTCATGGTGCCTGATGACTCTTTGTGTGTGCGCGCGCCTAATGACTCTTAAGTACAAAGGAAGTAGAGGGGGAGGTAGGAGGGTAGCAGGACTTAACCTAGGAGAAGCTGATAGATAGATGTCAGGATTTTCGAGGAAGAGGAGCTGGGCAGGAAGGGATTCTAAGGAAGGAGTGTGAGGAGGAGAACCCATCCAGGCTGCAAGAGAGGAGTGGGGCGGTCCGTGGATAGAGGAGGTGCCATCGGTTCCCATCCCCGCTACTGGGGAGGGGAAGCTGGCTCCCGAGTAGGAAGGCACAATGGAGTCGGTCGCCCCCGTGTCCAACAGGAAAGAGATGGGCTTCCCCGCTCCCTGGAGCAGGACCCTGGGCTTGGCCTGGGTTAGGGGGTGTCCGAGTCTGGGCCCCGTCAGTCATCGTCCAGTCCGAGTAGTTGAAAGGCTGGACTTCCCGGCTCAGGGTTTCCTCCGTGTGGAGGCGCCGAGGATCCCCCGAGTCCCGGGCAGGCGGATTTCCAGGGGCCCATCGTTGGACATTGAGGGCATTGCCGCGTTGGCTCCTTGGGATTGGGACATCGACGGGCTCATTGTCCCTCGGTGCCGCATCTGAAGCAGGCCCCAGGCGGGGTTCGGTCGGTTCCCCCTTTCTGCGGGCTCGCGGAGCCCGCCGGCCGCAGGGCTGCCACCGAGGCTTGGGTCTGGAGTTGGACCTTCTGCTGGAGCCTGGCCTGCCTCTGAAGTTCAGCCACTTCCTCTCGGGTGTTAAGGACTTTAAATGCCATTTTCACCAGGTGGGGCATGGGAGTTTGAGGACCCTCCTCGGTCTTCTTTAGTTTTCTGCGGATATCGGAGGAGGACTGATACACCACTGCCGTGGTAATCCACGTTAGCGCATCTGTAACGACCAGTAGGGGGGATCAAGGTGAGACTGTGGAACAGTCTGCTTGGGTAAAACATGACTCATGATGCTGGGAGTGGCATGCACACGAAGATTTTCTTACCCTTTAAGTTTCGTGGCAGAAGTCTCTCTTTTTATTCGGGTCTGATTCATAAAACACAAACCAGTACGTAAATTTATCATGAGAAACTTTCCATGAAATGGTATAAGGAAAGAGGTCTTACAGGTGTTTCTTCCGCAAGTTCTGAAGTTCTGCGTTTTCAAGTGTGACCTTTGGTGGTTGATTTTTCTTCTGTTTTCCTTATGAGGAGAACATTTTTGAAGGAGACTGCATGATTCAGAGCTGTTTTATGAAAGTTCCTTAAGAACGACAAAATGAAAAGAAGGACACCATTTCCTGTAGCTTCCCTCTGAGGGACACAACCCCTCTGTCTCTGGCTTGTGCCGCTTCCACGGCGCACTCCTGCAAGGATGGGAGCTTGCTGTCTTGTCGCTGGTCTGGGGTGGGATTAGGGATGACCCACGGGTGAAGGTGACAGCGGGAAAGCTCCCGTAAGGTCTGGTTTTAATCTGCTTCTGAGTTCAACTGTGGAGTCGTGCCGGAACCCAGGTTTTGTTCTCAGCTTTGTTCTAGGGGTTCACTAGCTCATGACAGAGTTCAGGAACTGGTTGAGTAGTAAGGAAGCCGTCTCTGTTGGAAGAAAAGCGTCTTTATGATCTCCTATCTATGGGCTCATTTTCTAACTTAGGAAGCACCGTCAGGGAGTCTTGTGGGCTCTCAACCTTAATTCCGTTTTCATCTAAGAACGACTTTTGCTCTGAAGAGCAGAAGAATGACAGGACGTTTGGAATTTCTGTTTAGATTTACATAGTGTTGCTGCTTTAAAAGCAATTTTTAGTCCTTTACTCGGCCTAATGGTTTTCTTTCATATGGAAATGAATTAAAATCTAGGAATGCAGTTGACATCCAATCATAATGATCATTTGTTAATTAATTCAGTCTATAACACTTGGATCCCTAGGAATTTAGCTGTGGTTTTATGAGTTTTCCCGTATGATTGCCCACAAATGTTTATGTTGACTAAAATTGTAAGTGGTTTAAACTGTTCAAACAAATTACTTAGCAGTTAAACCTCCAGCAAAATTGTAATTCATTTTAAATTTAGCACAGAGGTTTGATGCTCTTTCTGAGCAAAACAACGGGACATAACGGTGAAATACGGAAATTCGGTATTTTGCCTGAACTGTTTCCGACAGGACAAAAACATTCCCAGCACTGGACGTAGCAAAGCCTTCCACTAATGTGAATTAATTTTGTAGCGAAGGATCACTTGGGAGGATTCCTGCTTTTGAGTTTTATCCAGGTTTCATTCTTGAAGCACCCTTTCCATAAATTTGTGTTTTATTCCTAATTTGTCGTACTTCACCTTTTGATATTTAAACAACTCACATGCAGCTAACGGAAGTCATGATAGTATTCGCTTCTCTATCAGGTTATCTCCTGCGATGTTGAGAATTGCAAAGCCAGAGCACATTACAAAGAGTCAGTTGGACTTTGATACCAAAATTGCATTTACGAGGTTCACACTCCTTTGTATTTCACCAGATAGAGACAGCAACAGTGTTCTCAGGTAATGTGTGCTTCAGCCTCCGTGCCAGAATTTATAGTGTCTGGATTTTAATATGTAGTGTTGATCTGTTAACCAAAGTTGTTTAGTTTTGTTTTGTTTTGTCCACAGAGGCATGGACACCTGCCCCTGGTGAGTCTTTACGCTGAGTATACATACTCAGTTGTCGGTATGTATGTATGTATGTCACTTTGAGGTTCTCTCTCGCCAGTGTTACCATTCTTGACAAAAAAAAGTCTTTGTGTTTGATGTCCTTTCTCGTTTGTTAGCCAGGGTCTACCAAAACCATTACTTTTTGATGACACTTCAGTTTTGGCCCAGAATGTCACAGTCTGTATTGAATCCGTCATTTCATCGATCCCTCGTGGCTTTTAATTAACTTTAGCAGCATTCGCAGATTTTCTTGCACTAAGGGGAGTCAGAGGAATCAGTCTTTCTCTACATTTTTTAAGTCATTCCATAAAAATATTCCTGTGACGTAACCTGAACTCAAAACGCATTTTGTCAAAAGGGAGAATTAATCCAGTTTGATGAGCAAGTTTTGAATTCGATATCCTTTGTTTGATACTTGGTCCCGATGCTACATCCCGTCTTTATGTTGTAGTTTTGTGTTCCCGTGCTGGTTTTGCATACGTCCTTGCTCAGAGGTCTGGGGATTAGACTGCATTCTATCCCTGTTTTATGTCAGCTGGTATTTTCATTATTTTCATCTTGCCTGCTTTCAGATTTTCCCCTCCTTCCCCAACTTTTCCAATTGTTGAGGTCTTTTGTCTTTTTTTCTTGCCTGCTTTCTGGGAGTTTTGTTTAGGGGAAATGAACCTCTTGCTTCTTACAATTTATGTTTTCCTAGCCATTACTTAATTTTTTTAGGAAGATGAGCAGTTCAAAAAAAAAAAAAAAAAAAACAACATGAATATATGTTTTTGTTACTGTGATAGGGGAACATCTTTATCATTTCTTGTCGAAAGCATTCTTCAACCCCGAGCATTTTACATACTAAAATGAATCTGTTGCCTATACGGAATGGAAGCCTAGCGTAGCAGTAAATGTTTCCCTCACAAATTCAGTTTTTTATTGATTGCTAGCCATTTTGATTTCATTTATTAATGACTTTGTCACTGATCAGAAAACTCTGAGGTAGTATTTCTGTTTACTACTTCGGGAAAAGACTAATTAGGACCATTATTTGTAACTCCAACACAGCTTGTTGATTTTCAAGTTCATCGTACCAGAATATGCGCATGCGTGTGTGTTTGCAATCGTATTGATGTTTCAGTGTCTTCCTAAAAATTTACAATGTCTGTAGATAGCTATTTCAACATTTTGTGAGGTCTTATTTTTCTTTGTTCTTTTATTAAAATAACAGCAAGTAAATAGCCCATACTTTTGGTTATGTCCTATAAGAATTTCTGCTTGGAATACTTGGAAAGAATAATGCTAGTGTTATATGAATTTTGTCTTAATCATCAATTATCAACTATTTTTTAAACTATTTTTATCTTGAGTATGATAAATGATCATGTAGTCAAAGACTGTGTAGTTTAAACATATACTGTTCTTCGGTCGATAGTTTATGAGATTCATTTCATAGAACTGTCTTTATGTTTCCATTTTGTGCTCAGTGTCCTTTTGTAGAAATCCAGATTGACTACTTTACACTGTGCATATATTTAGAGCATCACAAATGTGGGCCATCAAAATGATAATTTCATGGTATCGGTGAAACTCTGGATAGAATTTTCTGTCCTATCATCTGTCAGAGCTTTAATTTGTTAACTTTATATTTCCTAAGTGTACTCAGTTATATCCTGACCCGGAAAGGTCGTTGAATATATGACACCTATAAGTACATACCTATCGAAAGTGTAATTAAGATGCACTTTGCCATTTTGACCAAAATGTCATAACAGCAGAGGCACGCCTAAGTCTCTTAGTGGGTTTGTGCTTGATGTATTGAGAGCAGTGTGGTCGAGAGTAACCCACTACTGGTCCCTGAGCCTCCCATGAAAACACATTCTGTACCAGAAGGTGGAGTACCTTTCACTTCTTCTTGACACCTCTTATTTTTTTTAAGATTTTTATTTATTTATCCATAGAGAGACACACACACACACACACACACACACACACACACACACACACACACAGAGGCAGAGACACAGGCAGAGGGAGAAGCAGGCTCCATGCAGAGAGCCCGACCTGGGACTCGATCCAGGATCTCCAGGATCACACCCTGGGCTGCAGGCGGCGCTAAAATGCTGTGCCACCGGGGCTGCCCTCGCTACCTCTTATATGGTGCTACTCACTGCAGAAATGACAGAATGAGCATGGGACTACTCTGTAGGCACAGTGAACATTTCCCAAAGTCTTCAAAGTGCACAGTCCCTTCAGGGTAGTAGACTAGCTGTGTTGTGTTACCTTGGGCCTGTATGTGTCAGTCGGCGGTAAATGACCGAGATCATGTGGTTTTCATCAATATTAACACTTACTGGGGCACCGTTTCTAAAAGGTCAGGAATGACGGAGCGAAACATTTTCCCGAGAATGCTTTATAAGACGCCTTGAAAACATGAAGCAATTTAACCCACTTGATAGAAAGTCTGTGGCTGCTGAGGTAAGGCTGCATGTCCAGAGCGCAGGGCATTGGCAGGAACACGGAGCAGTGGGGCCGCAGTGTGCACAAGCCCCTTTCGGGGCTGGGGGGCTGGGGTGCCGGGGGCCGGGGGGCCGGGGCCGGCTGAGGATGCGGCTCGGCCTGCATCGCACACCTTCCATCGTGGTCCTCCTTTCTCTTTTGTGGAGAACACTTCTTTGCACACTCGAGTTATTCGTCAGTCATCACACATGTGTAGACTGGTCTAGCGATTTTCTGGTAGGAGCTTGTTTTCATATTTAGGCCCTCGGTTTTTATTGAGTCACCATCAGCAGTGATTCGAAAAAATCCTCTCCGTATTTGCAGGGTTGGAGATTTGTTTGAAACCTGACCATCCAATAAGTCGTTCTCTGCATGCCGTGTGACAAATGTGTAGCGTTACCAGCAAAGATCATATTAATTCCTTTAATTAACATGTGACTCGAGAAGTCTCAGATTAATCAGCACATGACTCGTGGTTATTCGTACCCTCGTGGGAGTTTTTTGCCACCAAATGCAAATACCAGGCTAAAAATACTGCTTTGTTTGTACATGGAGCGACTATTCATCGCAATAGTCCTGTACATCTAAGAGAACAGAAAGTAATTAAAATGTTGATCACTATAGTAAATCTCCGCAACGGCCGCTTGTTTGTATTTCATATGTGCTCACGTTTCTGAGAAGTTAGCTCTTGCACAACCACCTACCATGATTATCTGATATCCTCCAGAAGGTTAGCTGGGTGGTTTCCTATGTTACTTAGGAAAAACTTTCTTTTCGCAATTGACAATGTCAGCATCAATTTAAAGTGTAACACTAAGCACGTGCTTGCTCTCTGAATATCGCCCTCCAGCCACCCTGCCGAGGATCTGGCCGTGACACTTTGAGGAGATCATCGATCCTCACTGTTCACGGCACTTTGCCTGCACACCCGGGCTGCCGGGGCACCTCTGGATCCAGCTGCCGTTGTTTCTGTGACCCAAGGTGCGCTGACCGTAGCAATTTACATTATGTGTGCAAATTAAAAGTTACCTTGCAACAGCAGTTTACTTTAAAAAATGACCTCGTTTTCCCCCATGTTAAAGTTCTGTTATGTTATAGGAGTTGCATTTTTGTATGATGCAAGGATCTTTTTGTAGGACATAGTCACCCGCCATGATGAGGATAGGTTTCTTTTTTCTTTTCATTTGGGCTTAGGTCGGAATCTCCATAAGGAAAATTATCTTATCTTTCATCATCTTGTGCTCTATCGGAATATATATATGTGCTATTTGATTGCATGTTTTCAATTTAATTACATTTTTTTTACCAGATTTAAGTCTAAAATAATTGAACTTGTCATATATTGCTGAAAATCTTTTTCTTTCTGCTCCTAAATTCTCCACTTGAACTGTCACAGTGGTCTGATTTATCCTGTCCTGTTTATAGTTGTAGTGATAGAGAGAAATACCTACTTAACATTTTCAATGCAAATTGTTTTAGTTGCAGACTGCAACATGAGCATACTGTTAAATCTAGCATTATCCGAGTTTTGGATACCATTAGTATCTTTTGTTTTCCTCACAACTTTTTATGTCTGCGATGAGGGAAGGAAAATAGAAAACTTCCAATCATTAACATTTTATGATCCTCTAGGATAGAGACCTGACTTTGGCTGTTCAACCAAAGTTTTGCTGTTCGGGTTTGAACAGTATCAATTGGGAAATGGCCACCCCATTAAAGAGTGTTCCCCCCAGTATTGGTAGAGACAAAGTAAAGTCAGATACACGCTGTATCTGTCATTTTTGTTGCAACTTACTATTGTTCTTCAGTTTCTGATTGTTCATTATTTTAAGGCACATGTGAGCCTTGTGCAAGTACATTGAAGTGTCGTGCTCTTTTGGTGAGAAAATCTTTTGTATTTATCAGAGAGCACATGGATACATACGGTATATAAGATTTTTCTGTTTCTGACGCACTTTTTTTTCTTCCCCTAGAGATGTAGAGCTTTGGGGATCATGAACAGTTTTCATCCTGATTTGTAATGATCTGTTTGTCCGTAGATAGGAAAATGTTATGAAATAATACTAAATATTCCTAAGTAAGATTATACCTTGTAGAGATCAAAGCCCAACATGCATGCAGTTAGATTTTGGTCATCTTCCGGAGCAGTGAGTATGCGTGGTGTACGGTGGCCATAAGCACATGTATTCCGTGTCGGCTGTCTCTTACCTCGGTCTACTTATGTTTTCAGTAGCATGGCTAATGTTCATTATAAAATCTTGATCTTATCCGTGAAAGTCTGTAGTAAATGTATACTTTCAAGTGTTTGACAGCGGCACGATCCGCCAGGCTGGAAAGCTCATTTGACTAATAGGTCGTTGGCCTACTCTTAATTCAGCCTTTTGTCCATCCAGCTGCCTGACCTTGTGTGCATTCCTTTAAATCTCTGTGTCTCATCTGTGCACGCGTGGGATTCCGGGGGAGCTGGAGCTGGGGTCGCAGCCCCGAGTTCCCTGTGTTCCACAGCAGCTGTACTTGCTTGAACAAACCTCCTTGACTCTCCGAGCCTGGTTTCGTGCTCTGAACCCTTGATGTGATCAGATGCAGACTGTCGTGAGGATCAATTGAGGCAATAAATGGAAAGCCCTGTGAGGGGCTTGTGGCGAGGAAAGCTCTGTGTAGGCTTATTAATCTCTAGTACCTGACTTTGAACAACACCATTACTTCCTGATGAAGTACTTCATCAGTACTTCCTAATGGCCGACCTGATGCAGCATCGGCCAAGTTATTTAACCTCTTAAGCTCCATTCACTCAACTACAAATATGGAGAATTACTCTTTCTTCCAGAATTCTTATAAGGAGTGAACTACATGAGGTTAAGTACGTAACATATCACAGCAGAGTGACATCAGGTCTTCCTGTCCTGTCACTGGGTATCACCTCTGCCTCGTGCATTTTCATCTAGTGAAAGCTTCCTGAGGCCCAGCCTCATTTTAAGTTCTGGGGGAGAGTGATGAGCAAGACAGGGACTCTGTATTTCTGGAGCTGACTTCCTTGTGGGGTCTCAGGAAATAGAGGAGTGAGCCAATCAGAAATTTCAGAAAGCAGTGGGTAGTGTGGAGGAATGATGTTGGGTGACAGGCAAGGAAGTGACGAGGGGTAGGGGGAGTCATGGCAGAGGTTAGTGGTTGCAGATAGATCTGTTGCAGAAGGCAGCCCCAGAGCGTTTTGTAAAGACTTTTCTTTGAGATAGGGGTTGAAATGGCAGGGGTCCGGAGCACCCTGGGTGATGGAGGACCCCAGAGCTGTGTGGGGCCCCGCCTGGCCCCTCTCCCGCAGCCCTGTGGCTGCTTCTGCAGCAGAGCTCCTCTTCGCTGGGGACCCGCCGGTCTGGGGTCTCCTGTCCCGGGCCCCCCTGACCACCGGACAGCTGACAGGTGGCCCCCGGGACTCCTATGCCTTTGAGCTCGAGCACGAGCTCCTGCTTGGCAGCCCCTCCGTGGCACCTGCCAACCCAGACCCTCTGCGGGCCAGGCACATGGTGGAGGGCTCCTAGGCCCCTGCTACGGGCTGCCAGGAGACCCCACACAGGCCATGCGATGGCCTCGACCTGGGCAGCTTCGCAACCACCTGCCCTGCAGGAGAGCCTGTCCCAGACCGCCAGCCTCCCCACCGCTATACCCACACCAGGACCCCTCCTCGGGGAGAAGAACCTGGGCTGTTGGGGATCGGTCGGCAAAAGACGCCAGGGGCCTACCCCCTGACCTGCAGAGCGTCTGCCGGTACCAAGCCTGTGCCACATGGATGGCAGAGGCAGGGAGGCCCCACTGGAGCAGCATGCGGGGGGGGGGGGGGTCGGGGAGGTCCAACACCAGCCTCAGGGTCATGCCTTCCTCTGTCGCCCTCACACCATGTTTGCATCAAAACGTCCCCGAGTGCATCCGGCTCTGGCTAAACAGCGTGGGAAGCAGCATGACGGAGAAGGCGGGAGGCCCGGCCTGGTTTCGTCCTCCATGCTAGCCAGACAGGAGACCACCCAGCCGGGACAGCCCCGCCAGGCTGCTGTACCTGCCGACCTGGTAGGGTGACACTCACCACGTGCCTCCCAGCGTGGGCTCCAGTGTCCATGCGCCTGGTCCCCTCTGGGCAAGGGGAACACACAAGGCCATACCCAGGTCCGGGCTCAGCAGCAGAGGGCAGGCCAGGGCAGCTGTCAGGCTGCACGCAAGCTGACCTCTGGAGGCCATCCAGCCCTCAAGAATCACATCCAGGAAAGGAACTAGGCGGGGTAAGGGGAGGTGTGCGGGGGGTGGGGGTGATGGGGTGCCGGGCACTGATGGGGGCACTTGATGGGGTGAGCACTGGGTGTTATTCTATACGTTGGCAAATTGAACACCAATAAAAAGTCAATTACAAAGGAAAAAAAAAGGAACTGACACATGTTTCCTAACTGATGGGAATGCTAAATCCCAGTTAGATATTAGCAAAAATTAGAGATATAACATTTTTCCCATCGATGTTCCAAGAAAAAAAAAAAAAAAGAATCACACCCAGGGAGAGCACCAGGGGCTTGATCAGACTGCTGAGCAGGGAGCGGCGCGTGAAATGACGGTGTTACCCCCCCACACCCACCGAGGCTGGGACAGGTGCCAGCGGGAGGCCCACGGGAGCGCCGCCTGCCTGTGGGGCAGACCCGGGTGGCTGTGGGTCTGTCCTCAGGTGGGCAGTCCTGGGCTCACTCCTCTCCACACCGCAACTGCCGCCTCCCAGACATTCCTTTCTACGTAGAACATGGATACTGTTCTCCCTCCCACACGTTTTGGGGCAAACTGTTGAAAGATGGGGCCTCTCCTCCCTGGCAGATAATCTCTGGTCCTGGGCACTTGTGCGCTAATGCCACCACGCATCCTCCATTGACTCGAGAAGCGTCGCCAGAGCCTGCCCAGAAGCACGGTCCCCGGGACTGGAGTGTGGCCGACGTGCTGTGCCCGGGAGGGTGCAGGCAGATGGGTGAGCCCAGCACCGCAGGGCGAGACTCGCTCCACGGGGTGCCGGCGGGGGGGGGGCGGTGTCCTCTGGCTGAAGCTTCGGGATCCTGTGCTCACTTCAGCTTTTCAGAACCTGCTGGAGACCCATGTCAGCTCTGCAACGAAAATCCTTTTTTCTTGAAAGCTCATCAGATTTCTGAAAACCACAGGTTAGAGCAGACACAGTTCAGAAGACACTGAGGAACCCCTACGGTGGCATCTGCTTTGTCCGTGAGCCAGGGACCTCGTGGCTGGAGTTCCGGAAACGCACACACGCAGAGAAGAGTCTCAGAAGCAAGTGACACACACAGACGCCGAAGTGCTTAAATACAGATTTATTGCAAACCGACACTGGAGAGGGGGCTTCGCGGGCGGGCACCCTGGTCTCCGCGGACCTCGGCTGACGGAGCTCAGTGGCCAATCTGCGGTGGCCGGTCTGGAGAGACAAAACACGCAGGCTGCACCGGCTCCAGGGCCCAGGCCAGCAGCAATGGGCAGAGGACACCCACGAGGACGGCCCGCCATCGGCCGCATGGCCCCGTGCCCCAGCCCGCCACTCTGACGCTGGTGAGCCGCTGCCACGGCAGGCGGGGTGGGCCGAAACGCAACACTGAAAACGACGTCAGATAGAGAAGACGACAGACCATGGAGTCCATGGCTCTCCAGTCTCCCGAGTAGCTGGGGTACGGTGCACGTCCCACGTCGTCACACCAGAGACCCCGACGAGACCATCGAGGCCAGTTCTCACGCACGTGCGTGCCATAAGAACCCTGGGATGTGGGACAGGTGTGCAAATTCTGGGGACCTTGAGGATGGGCCTCAGCAGCTCCAGCAACAGGCTGCGGCCCAACTATGGGGGCAGAGCTCTGCGCCCCCTTGGCGACGCTCCTCCCAGCCATCTGGTGTCTGCAGCTCCTTCGAAGGCACGAGAGCCACCCGATGCTTCCCAGGGGCTGCTTCGGACATACTCAGGAATCCCCACGCGTTTCTGGCCACCGGGAGCCACAAACCTGCCCCCACACGACGGACGAGTCAGCTCCCGCCTACTCAAGCCGTTTGAAGGGGGCCGTTTCTGGAGGAACCATCACCTAGAAAGGAGTCCTCCGCAGCCCCCAGGACAGCCCCGGAGGGAAGGTCCCAGGAAACCTGCCAGCTGACAGCCCCACAGAGCAGCGGGCACGCGGCCTGCGGGCCTGGGGTAGCTCAGGCCCCACGGGCAGAGCAGAGGCAGGAGCAAAGACCGCGGCTGTGTCTCCCGAGGACACCCGGTGGGCTCCCCGAAAGGACCAGGCCCCACAGACGATGTGGGAGGACAGTTCCTGCTGCGTCTGTGGCCTACTCGGGAAGGTGTCCCCACATCCGGCAGCGCCGACCAAGAGCCCCAGTCTGGTCTCCCCGACGGGGCTGAGCAGCCGGCGGACGCACACACACCAAGAGAGCGCAAGCATGAGTGTGCAAGAGAGATGAAGGCGAGGGCCCCCCGCGCCCCCCTCGGCAGCAGCCGGCCCATTACCCGCTCCCCGGGCCCAGCACGAGGAAAGGAAGCAGAGCCCACGCAGCAGCAGCAGGAGGAGAGCGGGTGGCCGGCGTCTCGCTCGCCCCACGCTGCTCCCGACAGGGTGGAGACGCAGGGCCGGGCGCCGCGGGTTCACCCTTCTTTTTAAAACGATTTTTTTTTATTGGAGTTCGGTTTGCCGTCATGTAGCATAACACCCAGCGCTCATCCCACCAAGTGCCCCCCTCAGTTCCAATCACCCAGTCACCCCAACCCCCCACCCACTTCCCCTTCCACTACCCCTTGTTCTTTTCCCAGAGTTAGGTGTCTCTCACGTTTTGTCACCCTCACTGATATTTTCACTCATTGTCTCTCCTTTCCCTTTATTCCCTGTCACTAATTTTTATATTCCCCAAAAGAATGAGACCATATAATGTTTGGCCTTCTCACATTGACTTATTTCACTCAACATAATACCCTCTAGGTCCCTCCACGTCGAAGCAAATAGGGGGTATTTGTCATTTCTCTTGGCTGAGGAATACTCCATTACATAGGTAGAACACATCTTTATGCATTCGTCTGTCCATGGGCACCGAGGCTCCTTCCACAGTGTGGCTATTGTGGACATTGCCGCTATAATCATTGGGGTGCAGGGGTCCCGGCATTTCACTGCATCCGTATCTTTGGGGTAAATCCCCAGCAGTGGGATTGCTGGCTCTCCCCGCAGCTCTATTTTGAACTCTTTGAGGATGCTCCACACAGTTTTCCAGAGTGGCTGCCCCAGTTCACATTCCCACCAACAGTGCAGGAGGGTCCCCCTTTCTCCACATCGTCTCCAACATTTGTTGTTTCCTGTCTTCTTAACGTTCACCATTCTCACTGGTGTGAGGTGGTATCTCATTGTGGTTTTGCGTTGTGTTTCCCTGATGGCCAGTGATGCGGAGCATTGTCTCATGTGCTTGGTGGCCACGTCTGTGTCTTCCTCTGTGGCATTTCTGTTCATGTCTTTTGCCCATTTCATGATTGGATTGTTGGTTTCTTTGCTGTAGAGTTGAATGAGTTCTCTAGAGATCTTGGACACTGGCCCTTTATCTGACGGGTCATTTACAAATATGTTCTCCCATTCTGTGGGTTGTCTTTTAGTTTTGTTGAGCGTTTCTTTTGCTGTCCGGAAGCTCCTCATCTTGATGAAGTCCCAGTGATTCATTTTTGCTTTTGTTTCTCTGGCCTTCACGGATGTATCTTGCAAGAAGTTACTGTGGCCAAGTTCAAGAAGGGTGTTGCCTGTGTTCTCCTCTAGGATTTTGATGGCTTCTTGTCTCACATTTAGATCTTTCATCCATTTTGAGTTTCTCTTTGTGTGCGGTGGTGTGAGAGAATGGTCCAGTTTCATTCCTCTGCGTGTGGCTGTCCAACGTGCCCAGCAGCCTTTAGTGAAGAGACTGTCTTTGTTCCAGTGGATGGTGTTTCTTGCTTTCTCGAATATTAGTTGACCATAGAGTTGAGGGTCCACTTCTGGATTCTCTGTTCTGTTCCGTTGATCTGTGTGTCTGTTTTTGTGCCAGTACCACACTGTCTTGATGAGCACAGCTTTGTCGCACAGCTTGACATCCAGCATTGTGATGCTCCGGCTCTGGTTTTCTTTTTTCATATTCCCCTGCTACTTGGGGTCTTTTCTGATTCCACACTAATCTTCAGATGATTTGTTCCAACTCTCTGAAGAAAGTCCATGGTATTTCGATAGGGATTGCCTTCCATGTGTAAATTGCCCTGGGTCACGTGGACGTTTTCCCAATATATGAATTCTTCCAATCCAGGAGCACAGAATAGTTTTCCATCTCTCTGTGTCTTCCTCAGTTTCTTTCAGACGTGTTCTGTAGTTTTTCGGGTAGGGATCCTTTACCGCTCTGGTTAGGTGTATTCCTAGGTATCTCATGCTTTTGGGTGCAATTGTCAATGGGACCGACTGCTTCATTTCTCTTTCTTCAGTCTCATTGTTAGTGTATCGAAATGCCACTGATTTCTGGGCATTGATTTGGTATCCTGCCACGCCGCCGAATTTCCCGTATGAGTTCTAGCAATCTTGGGGTGGAGTCTTTTGGTTTTCTAGGTACAGTATCATGTCATCGGCGAAGAGGGAGAGTTTGATCTCTTCTTTGTCAATTTGAATGCCTTTTATTTCTTTTTGCTGCCTGATTGCTGAAGCTAGGACTTGTAGTAGTATGTTGAGTAGCCGTGGTGGGAGTGTACGTCCCTGTCGTGTTCCTGATCTTAGGGGAGAGGCTCCCAGTGTTTCCCCATCGGGAATGATATTTGCTATGGTCTTTTCGTAGATGGCTTTGAAGATGCTGAGGAATGTTCCGTCTATCACTACAGTCTCAAGAGTTTTGATCAGGAATGGATGCTGTATTTTGTCAAATGCTTTCTCTGCATCTATTGAGAGGATCATCTGGTTCTTGTTTTTTCTCTTGTTGATGTGATCCATCCCGTTGACTGCTTTACGAGTGTTGAACAAGCCTTGCATCCCGGGAATCCATCCCACTTGGTCATGGCGAGTAATCTTCTTTATGTACTGTTGGGTCCTGTTGGCTCATATCTTGTTGAGAATGTTTGCATCCGTGTTCATCGGGGATATGGGACTATAATTTTCTCCTTTTTGGTGGGGTCTTTGTCTGGTTTTGGAATTAAGGTGATGCTGGCCTCATAGAACGAGCTTGGAAGTATGAATGGACCTAAAGCACCACGATGTATAGTTTAAAAGCATCAGAGTCAATTTTGTACAAGGTTAACTTATCCTTTATTACAAATAAAATTCATGAAGCAATTATGAAAAACACAAAATACAGAAACAGCACAACGAAAGGGGAGGGGAAGGCTTCAACTGTGCTGCAGCCTTCACGAACTGCTGCTCGGGGGCCGAGGCTGGTGGCTCCACTGAGGCAGGTGGCAGCTCTGGCCCTTCGATGACCTCGAGAGCTAGCGCTGGGACCTGCTCCTCCTTCTGGGGTGGCCAAGAAGCAGGTGGCTCCTCCAGGTCGGGGAAGTGAATCTGAGGTATGACCACCAGATACCTTGGCTTGACCTCAGCAGCCGGCATCTCGGCTGAGGCCTAGCTCTCAGCACCAGCAGCCGGGACCGGCTCGATCACCTCAGGCCCAGGAGCTTCAGCAGGCCCCACAGTCGGCCTCGGGTGGGCTCTTGCTGCGGTGGTTCCTGGTGTTGCTCGGGGTCCGAAGCTGGTTGCTCCCCTGAGTGAGGCGGCTGCTCCGGCACATCGATGACCTCGATAACCGGTGGTGGGGCCCGTTCGGCCTCCAGCGCTCCCAAGGGTGCAGGTGGTTCTTCCGGGTCAGGACAGGGATGGAGAGGTCTGACCATCACGTGTCTTACCTTGTAAGCGGCAGCTGGCATCAGGGCTGGGGCCGAGCCCTCAGCTTCAGCAGCCGGGACCAGCTCCATCCCCTGAGACCCTGAAGGTGTAGCAGGCCCCACAGTTGGGGCTCAGGCGGGCTCTTGCGGTGGTTCAGGGTGTTGCTCGGTGTCCGAAGCCGGTTGCTCCCCTGAGTGAGGCGGCTGCTCCGGCCCATCGATGACCTCGATAACCGGTGGTGGGGCCCGTTCGGCCTCCAGCGCTCCCAAGGTTACAGGTGGTTCTTCCGGGTCAGGACAGGGATGGAGAGGTCTGACCATCACGTGTCTTACCTTGTAAGCGGCAGCTGGCATCAGGGCTTGGGCCGATCCCTCAGCTGCATCGGCCAGGACCAGCTCCATCCCCTGAGACCCTGAAGGTGGAGCAGGCCCCAGAGTCGGGGCTCGGGCGCGCTCTTGGGGTGGTTCATGGTGTTTCTCGGGGTCTGAAGACACAGTATCATCTCCAGGAAGACAAAGTATCATCACCAGGATGGACTTTCCACGTCCCTCTCAAATCAAGGACCCTCTTCCCACCGCTCAACGTGTGTGAGTGCAAGAGCCCTGGGAGGTCTCCCCAGACTGCAGCCCGTGGGGATGGGGTGTGAGCCTACCCAGTGCTCCTGGCCCAGCAGCACGGAGGCTTGATCTGTGTGGCCCACCCTGTCCCCAACTCGGCCACCCTAGTTCTCCTCACCTCCACCCTCAAACTCCGCTTGATGGAGGTTTATGAAACGCCAAAGGTAGCGCTCGACACGACAGTCGAGCACTGAGCCTGGCACGTACTGCCCTGTGAATTTCAGCAGCTTTGTCAGGGCAGGAAATTCTGGGGGATCGTGGAAGTCCTCCTCATAGTAGTCCAGCCAGATGGTCAAGAAGGAGGACATGGCGCTGAGGAGGGACAGGTGGGCAGAGGCGTCAGAAGACAGGGCTCCCTCACACAGAGGTGTCCCGGGGAAGCCCTGCAGGAACCGGGGCCCTCGGCCTCCCGCCCGGGGCTGTCGGAGGCCAGTGCTGTTCCTTGTCCACCTGCCACCTGGCGGTCCTGCCTGCCACAGGCCTGCTCACTGAGGAGGGGCTGGCATGAAGCCTCTGTGCGTGGGAGCCCATGACCAGCGGTGTGACCATCACTGTCTTTCCCAGGGAACCTCCCTCCCATGGGTCTGCCCTGCCTCCCTCACGAGGGGCCCCCAGGGGGTGTCCTTCCACTGACTCTAATCTCCCACGGGGCTGGGGCCGTCTGGTCCGTGAGCACTCACTGGGTCTCCGGAGCACCTGCCGTGCACCCGGGTCCAGGTGCCACCAGATTGGTGAGGGTGATGCTCCCCACACCCTCTGCTCTGCGTCCCAGGTGTGGGGCAGACAGGGTTGGTGGGGATGGGCATGGAGGAGGTCTCCCTTTGGGGTCCCAGTGCTCTCCCACAAAGCCCGCACCCCACCCACGGCTCTCCTTTGCTCTTTTCCTAAAGGGGCCTCAGACCTTTGCCCTGTCACAGGAATTGCAGACGTGTGGGGTGAGGGGTCCAGCAGCCCCTCCAACCCACAGTCCCCTCGCGACCCTCCTGGAGAGGGAAGGCTCCCCTGCATGAGCCAGGGCTCACTCACATTTCCCACTGGTCCAGGATTCCTTCCTTCTTGCAAGTATGTATGATGTATCGATATCTAGAGGAGGGCGGGGGGCATCACATGAATCGTCCTGTGGACCCAACCTCTCCTCATAGCTGCTGTCACCCTCTGAACCCCAACTAGTCCAGAACCCTGGGGGGCCATTAGCTCTGTGCATTGGGCCACGGGCAGCTCCTGGAGAAGGACCTGCACCTGCTGGCGCTTCCTGAATGATTGAGGAATGAAAGGGCTCTGGCCAGGCCCATGGCCAATATCCAAGTGGGCCTGGGTGCCCAGGGGTCCCCGGGGACCCCTACCCCGAATGCCCCAGGATACAGACCCCAGATGGACTCAAAACTCCCTTTCCATGGCAAAACAGGTCAGCTCAAGACCCTGGTGACGGTGGGGAGGCGGAACAGGCTTCGTCATGGGGAGAGAACGACGACTGCTGAGCACAATCACAGCCCCTCTAGCCGACCTGCCACAGGCCAGGCCCCAGGGGCTGCCCTGCAGGACCCGACTAGGCCCTGCGTGACTCTACTCCAGTCAGAGGAGCAGCCCCAAGGGCCGGGAAGTTCAGCCACTTTCCCCAAGACTCCCAACCAGTAGGTGGCCCATCCCCTGTGGAGGGTCAGGGTGCTCACTTTGCAAACAGCAGGTCCAGCACCTCTTCAGGGGTGCCATATTCCTCCAAAACATTTAGAAATTCAAATAGGAACAGATTGTCCAAGCGCAGCAAGGCAGGCACCAGTTCTTCTACCTGCTGCTCCAGCAGCTCCCTCCGGCTGGGGGTGGTTGGGCAGATCCGATTCTTTCTCAGGGCTGAGGCCCTTTCAGCCTGAGGTGGGACAGAGGAGACGTACGTGCAGCCTGCACTGTAGCCTCCAGACCACCTGGGATTTGGAGCGCAGACCAAAGCCCGAGCTCTCAGTGGCTGCGGGGGACGGGGTGGGTGGTGGTGGCAGGAGTGCCCACAGCAGGAACACGGGGCTTGACGCCTGCGGCTCAGTCACTAGGCATCTGACTCTGGGTTGTGGCTCAGGTCATGGTTTCAGCATCCTGATCCCACCCCTGGCAGGCTCTGCGCTTGGGGCAGAGTGTGCTTGAGGAGCCTGTGTCTCCCTCTTCCGCTCCCTGCTTCTCTGCCTGTCTCTTAAACAAACTATCCAATAAAGAAATAATCTTAGAGGATAAATTTTCAAAAAAATTTGGATCAATACAAGGATCTCAAGTGGGAGGGGTCAGTCTCCCAGGGCCGCTTGTCAGCTGAGTTTTGACAGCACCTCCCTGCATTAACGGCTTCACCCCTTGAATTTGACCACACGTCCCTGTCTCGAGGTGCCCACACGGAGACCTTTCCTTGGGTGGAGGTCCCAGGGCGTGAGGGCTGCAGGATGTTCAGCGCCACCCTGTGATTTGGCAACAGAAGGGAATCGCATCGAAGTCCTGCATCAGTGAAGGGCTCAGTGGCTGTTGGGACCAACTGGTCTCTGACATGTTGTGCAGCACAGGAGGCCCCTGTGCCTGACCCCGGGGGGACGGGGGGCAGGGATGCGCTCCTTCAAAACCTAACTGCAGAGCGATAGACATAGTACAGTGAGCCCCGTGTCCCTTTGGGGAAAAGTCTCCCAACTCACAAGGACCATGCTCAAGCCTTGGAGAAGGTGGGGAAGGACGTCAGGCCAGTGGGGCCTCCTGGGAGCACCAGTTAGGAGAAAGCAGAGCACAGTGGAAACTACTGGAGACCACGTGCGATGAGACACGTGTCTCTTTTTCAAAAGTTTTTATGGGCAGCCCGGGTGGCTCAGTGGTTTAGCACTGCCTTCAGCCCAGGGCGTGATCCTGGGGACCCAGGATCCAGTCCCACATCAGACTCCCTGCGTGGAGCCTGCTTCTCCCTCTGCTTGTGTCTCTGCTTGTCTCTCTCGGTTTCTCGTGAATAAATAAATAAAATCTTTAAAAAGATTTAATTATAAAAAAGTTGTTATTTATTCATGAGACACAGAGAGAGAGAGAGAGAGAGAGAGGCAGACACACAGAGGTAGAAGCAGTCCCCATGCAGACAGCCCGAGGCAGAACTCGATCCCAGGTCTCCAGGATCAGGGCCTGGGCACAAGGCAGACGCTAAACCCTGGGCGAACAGGCATCCCCTGAAGGCTCTATTCTGATATTCCTACAAATCTGTGCACAGGGACTCTGCATGCATCTGGCCCAGGCAGGGGCAGGGTCATGGGGGTAAGTTTGGGGAGGAGGAGAATCCAGACTCCTGAAGGAACAGAAGTCTAGGGGGGAGCCCGGGGGAGCACAGGCTGGCTTCTGGGGCCCAGGGCCCTTCCTGCTGCATCGGGGCCCTGGGTGTCGGGTGGCCCCAGCCCCTGCACTCACCTTGAACCCTTGCAGGCCTCCGTTAGCTGTTTTGGGCTGCTTCCTGATCACCACCGGGGTGTGGGGGATGTCCTTTTCTTCCCGCCTCCGCCGCCACCCATTGTCCCATGTGGAGCTCTGTAAAGACAGTGTGTGGCAGCCAGGCAGGAGGCCTCAGCGCCCGGTCTGGCCGCTTTGGTCTGGCCGCTTCGGCCAGGCCGCACACCCAGCTGACTCCATTGCAGACCCACCAAGCACAGCCGGCTCACACCTCCCCCAAGGTAGAGCAAAGGGATGCGGCTGCAGGGCCTTGGGTTAACTCTGGGGCGGGTAAGAGGCGCCTTGGTAATCCTGTTTCCACCCTGCCCACCGTGACATCAGGGTGACCCTGAAGGGATCACCGGGGAACCTGCTGCCCTGCAATGTCCTCCAGCCTGGATGCGACCTGCCCACACATCCCTGTTTCCCTGAAGAGGAGGGGATGGGGCTACCCAGGATGGCTGGCACAGGTGGCCTGGCCTGGCCTGGCCTGCTTTGTATTACCCTACGGCGCCTCCTGAAAAACTCCCTGAGGCGTTGGGTTTGACGGTGGCACCAACGTCTCCAGCGTTCGAAGCAGCCGCATCCCTGGGGTTCCTGGCGTGGCTCGAAACTGGGAAAACCGGAAGGGAACATCTTTCAGTAGCAAAAGTCTCCTGAAAGTGAGCCTGAGGTGGGGCTGCACTAGAATGTGGGGGCCCCGGGCAGGGGTTCCAAGTTCTGTTGGCCTCTGTTGTGAAAGAAGTGACCTCACTGCCTGGGACCCCCTCCCTGAGTCCACTCCTGGAGGAAGCTTCAGGAGCAGCGCTCGGGGCTGCCAATGCGCCCCCCCCGTCCCCCAAGGCAATGGCCTGTGTGCACACAGTGACACAACCGCACCCCTCTCCACAGGCCCCAGGGAAGGACTGTGTGCAGCCAGGGCCCCAGCCTGGAAACACACCTGGGTTCAGACACAACTTTCCATTCTTCCCAGGTTTCCACCCCGGAGAAGCCGTTGTGCCCGTCGGGGATGGTCTGCCTCTTGCCTGTGGCATAGGGATTATCCTAGCAGGTGCTTCCTCCAGACGTCCCCAGGCCACTGTGGCATCATATCTATGACATTGGAGGCGGGTGTCCCAAGCAGGAAATACCTCCCACCACATGTTCTTCCTTGGTGTGTCCATGCGTCCAGGCCCACAAGGTCCCTGTGTGCACACACGTGGGCACCGGTACCCTCATTCTGGAGGCCCAGAAGATGACAGTGCCACCGGGGCAGGGATGGGCCATAGCTTCCCACGATCCTAGGCTCCTGAATCCAAGGCAAACCCTACAGTAGGTGTGGGAGTCTTGGCCTAGAAGGTGTGAGGCCGTCCTTATCCTGAAACCCTGCAGCCCTGGGCTGATCGCTGGGAGGACATCCTGACGCCCAGGACACGGGCGAGGCTTGGCAGTGGCCCCTGGTGCCATCCCTGGGCCCCAGGCCTGGGGACAGGGGACGTTGGGAGAGGGCTCCCTGTCCTTGTCCTTCCTGGGCGTCCTGGCCTGAATTCTCAGGTCAACGTGTAGCACCAGAGAAAAGCCGGAGGGGTCGGTCCTTCTGGGCAGACGGAGGGCAGCATGAGCAGAAGCCGGGGGATGTGCTCTCAGAGGGGGCTGCAGACGCCCGTGGGCCCAGGGCGCCCGCGTCACTCCCCGTGTGAACACAGCCACGCTTCTCACTGCTTGTGTTCATTCTGGAAAAGGTCATCGTTTTTCGTGAAGTTTGCGACTTCCGTTAACGTGTAGCGGGCTTGCTGTCCCCTCTGGGAGAACGCCTGAATGCGTTTTGGAGAGCGTCTCCCTCGTATCTCGTGGTCACACCCGTGGACCTGAGCCACTGGCGGGAAGGAGTCTTGTGAGGCCGTCTGCTATTTTAGGGATGCAGAGGGGAGCTTTACAGAAGTGTCCGAGGATGATCACAGGCGAGAGCAGCGGGTCAGCATGTGACAGGTGCTAGTGAGTCTGCCCCCGGGCGACGGCGAGGTGGGCGCTGACACTCTTCCTGTTGCAAAGTGCCAGAGTGGCAGTTCTGAGATGACCCTGGGTGGCGAGGTCAGGGTGCAGACCCTGGTGCGCCCCTTGCGGCTCGGGTCCCGGCGGGTGACTCTTCACAGACAGCGCCCACACATCCCGTGGAGGCCAGCCACGAGGACTCAGGTGTGCGCACATGCCCTTCGGGGGCCGGTGTCGGGGGTGTGTGGCACGATGCACAGGGGCCAGCAGGTGACGGTCTGAGGGGGTGGTCAGGAGGGAAGCTGGAAGAGAGAGCTGGCTCCAGGCTGGGGCTGTGTGGGTGTGCCAGCTGGGCCGCGGGGCGGGCAGGGTGGGTCCCTGCGTGGGAACCGGCCTGAGTGCAGGTGTAGGGCCGGGTGGGTGCCCCAGGGTGACCCTAACCACAGCCCTGGGGGCCGCTCACCTTCCTGAGGCTGCCCTGGCCTCCGAGGGGGTCCCTTGCCTGTCGTGCTGCACGCTCTGTGGTCTCTGGCACCTGGTGGTGAAAGTGCAGGTGCCCAGGCCCCGGGCGGGTCACTAACCTGGGATTTGTCCTGTCCCCCCCCCCCCCCCCAGGAGAACCACTGTCACCGCATCAAGATCCTCGGCGACTGTTATTACTGCGTGTCCGGCGTCACCCAGCCCAAGACCGACCATGCCCACTGCTGCGTGGAGATGGGCCTGGACATGATCGATACCATCACGTGAGCGCCCCGTGGCGACCGTCCCCGTGGCGTCCGCCCCCGCGTTGTCCCGTCCACTCTGCCGAGAGCCAGGCCGCATGGTGAGGCGCGTGTGCCTCTGGGACCCCCTCCTCTGCATTTGGCTGGGACGGCATTTTTTCATCTCTGGCCGTCCCGGGCATTGTCGGGATGGCATTAGTGGGGCGGGAGGAAATACGCTTTGTCGCGTAGCCAGGCCGGGCATCCAGGGAGTCAGCCGGGTTCCGCTGAAGGAACTGCATGTGCTCGGCCTTGCGCGCCTTGGCGTCCAGGTGCCCCGTGCCGAGGGGCCTTGGAGGGAACAGGTGCGCGTCGCCTGGACACCGCGGGCCGGCCGTGTCCACTTCTCAGCCAGCCTGTCTCGTCCCGTCAGGCAGCGGGATGAAGAGTTAGGGACCCTCGGTCGGGGTAGGGACGGCGTGGGGCCGGGAGGCCGCGCCGGTGGCTGGAGCACCCCCGTGCCCACGTCTCAGCAGCTCAGAGGGGTGGGTGCAGCCCCGCAGGACGGGCTTAATTCCCAGGGACCGCTGTCAGCATCCACACTCGGAGCTGAGAAGAGGCAGCAGCAGCGTCGTCTGGGGAACAAGAAAGGGGAGAGAGAGATGCAAACGAGAAGGCTCCGAAGTGTGGACGGGTTTGGAGGTGGGGCGACCAGGAGCCAGGCAGCGCCCTCAGGGACAGGGGTGGGGGCCCTGAGGGCAGTGGGTCCCTTTGCCAGTGGTGGCGGGTCTGCACCCGCGCCAGGGTTGGGCCGGGAGAGACCCCGGTGAGGCCAGCGTGCATCCAGACACTGGAGCCCCTGCCCTCGAGGGGGCGCTGCACTGGGGCAGGCAGGCAGGGCCGGGCAGGTAGCACAGGTGCGTCTCCCGGAGGGTTCGGAGGCTCCCCCTCGCGACGGCGTCCTCTCGTGTCCCCGGCCACGTCCCAGCCATCAGAGCGCTGGGCACCACGTGCCACGAATACGCCTGCGGTTCACATCGCGTCCTTTGTCAGCATGTGACGTCCGCCCCGTCGCGCGTCACCCCTCGTGTCACAGCCCGTGCTGTCTTGTGTGTCGTCGCGTGGGGCTCACGCCCAGCAGCTCTCACGTCGCGGCCACATCAGTGTGGAGCACAGCCTGGGTCACGTCGTGTGTCGTTCTGGGACCTCCTGGGCCAAAGTGAGGTTGTGCAGGGGGAGGTGTGGGGAGGCAGGTGTCCACTCCCCCGTCAGCCGGTCACGGGTGCGTCCCCGGCAGGTCCTGGCCAGGGTGCCACCGACGGCTCGTGCCGTTGATGTCCCTGAGGGGGGTGACGCCGGCCGCCCCTGCTGGGGGCCTCCTGGGGGGACCTGGTGCCCCCGTCGCCCCCAGGTCTCCTTGGGTGGAGAGGCGCCCAGAGGCGTGCTTGGGTCGCCTGGCTGCTCACGCGGGCTCTGGGCCTGCCCTGGTGCGCCCCACCTTCGCCGCACTTGGGCGGCCTCGGAGGGATTTCTGTGACCGTCTCCTGGCTGCCCCAACCCGGAGTTCTGCACCTCCCCTCGGGCGTGGCTGCTGCTGTGCCGTGTGGAGAGGTGGATCGGCCACCTGTCTGCCCCCTGCTCCGTTCCCTCGGGGCGGTGGGGGCCCCTTGGCAGTGTCTCCTGTCCGCTGAGGCTGAGCTCCAGGCTCCCCGACCCTGTCGGCCCTGAGAACCGACCTTGGCCTCGGAGGCCGCCCACCCCGGGGCCAGTGGGCATCTTCCCTGGCCTCCAGGGGCTGCCGTCTGCGTCGGCTCCAGATCCCCAGAAGCTTCCATGGTCTCCTGGGAATCCAGGGCCCGGTCTCTGTCTCCAGAGACTGGGAGCGTGTCCTGGGCGCCGTCCCGGCTTGGACGGGGGCGAGGGCCACCAGAGCCACAGCTCGGAGCCGGCCTCCTGCCCACGATGAGCCCCACTTCCCTTTTCTGGGGGCCCCAGCGCAGGGCGCTGCCTGTGTGCGTCCGCCGCACGGTGGGCCTCACGCAGTGACGGGCTCTTGGGGGGCCACTCCTGGCCTGCCGGTGGCCTCCCTCACCTGCCGCACCGCCCCCTTCTGACACAGAAACGTACGGAAGCCTGTGTATTTGTGTTTAGCCTGGAACTCTGGAAACGTGAAACTTGCCCGAGAAGAAGCGAGGAGCAGTGGTCAGGGCGGGTGTCTGGCCTCTGGCCGGGCTGTGTGCTGCTGTGTGTTGGGCCCAGGGCCCTGGGAGGACGGCGGCTTCCTTCTGAGCAGGGCCTGTCAGTCTTCTCCCTCGGAGCCCCAAGGGCGCAGCACCCCAAGGCCCCGCCGCAGCCTGGATGGCTAGAGTGAGCTGTGGGCGACCGGCAGGAAGGTGGTGCTTGCAGACGCCCCTCGCCAGGCCGCGGAGTCGATAGGTATAGAGGATACACCCGTTCAGACTCCCAAGTAACCCGTGCTGACACGCGGACTTCTGGACGTGCACCGGGCGGGGACCCCAGACCCGACGCGAAACACTGTGGTTCTGGGGGCTGGGCCCTCATTGGGCTCAAGGGGTGGTGATGGGCGCCCGGCCACGGAAGGCTGGGCCAGGGGGACGCGGTCCTCACGGCTGGGGGAGTGGGTTCCTGCAAGGGCAACCGGCACCCAAAGGCCTTGGCGAATGGCCCTGGGGGATGGGGGTGAGGGCCTGGGAGGGCTCCCTGGAGGCTACGTCTCAGCTGGGCCAAGTTGTACTAGGAAGAAGGTGGGCGCACATGAATCAACCGCAGTTTTGAAGCAGGAGGGAGGTTGGTCTCTGAGCTCACGGGCCACCTGCTGTGCTGGGCGGGTGGTGGTCTGCCCCAGGTTGGGCGCTGGTGAGATTGGCTCCAGGGTGGCGGCCTGGTGGCCCTGCATGTCTGTGGTTTCCCTTGTGGCAGACTTGCTAACCACGGGGCCACCGTGTCCTGGGCCATGGCTCGGCCTCCTGGTGTGGTTGGGCTTGCCGCTCATGCGGAAGGCCCGTTGGACACACCTGCTGTGGGGGCCACCTGTGGACAGACCAGGGCACAGAGGGGCTGAGCACCTGGCTCAGCGCATCCTCTGGCACCTGACTGTGGCCGTGCATCCCACAGGGCGGGGACCCCATGCTCCCGCCTGTCCGGGCTCCCCTGATGCGTGTACACGAGGGCCCAGCTCATGTCCGTGACCTGTTTCTTGCAGGTCGGTGGCCGAGGCCACTGAGGTGGACCTGAACGTGCGTGTGGGGCTGCACACCGGCAGGGTCCTCTGCGGGGTCCTCGGCCTGCGCAAATGGCAGTACGACGTGTGGTCCAACGACGTGACCCTGGCCAACGTCATGGAGGTCGCCGGCCTGCCCAGGTGAGTGGAGGGGAGGCGATGCGCTCTGGGCCAAAGGACTGGTGCAGGTGCTTCTCGGAGCCACCTGGGAGGGGCCTGCGGGGGGCCCCCAGGACCCCCAGCCTCTGCAGGAGCCGCAGTGGGTGGAGAGGAGGTCCGAGGCTCAGACCACCTGGTGCTGTCGCTTCTCTCTGCTCGTCCCCTGCGCTCACCTAAGGAAGGGGGGCCCCGTGGCCTCACTGTCCGGAGGGCACACCAGCTTTCTCCCGGCACTGCGTGTCCAAGTGCCTTGGCTGCCCCTGACACGGGGAGCCTGAGTCCTGGACGCGCCTGCAGGGAGGGCTGCCTGCCCCCGCCTGCAGGCCCTGGGCATGGTGGGGCTGCTGTGTTGCAGGAAGGTCCACATCACGAGGACGACGCTGGCGTGTTTGAACGGTGACTACGAGGTGGAGGAGGGTCACGGGCACGAGAGGAACAGCTTCCTGAAAGCTCACAACATTGAAACGTTCTTCATCGTGCTGTCTCACCGGCGGAAGGTAGGCTCTGAGAGGGGGACGGGGCCCCCACTCGCCTGGTCCTGGTCCTGGGCCAGGCCTTCTGGGTGGACGAACTCCTGGACCCCCAGGCGGAGCCTGGGGTCCTCTTGGGGGCGGGGCCACCCTGCAACTGCCCCCCCCCCCCCACTGACCTTCCTGGGCCTCTACTCCTCTCTAGCATGTCACGTCAGTGGTGGGGCTGCTGAGGGCTGAGGGTGCCGTGCACGTGGGAGGGCCTGTGACCCGCATAGAGGGCCATCAAGGGCTGTGTGCCCAAGGAAACGGATTTGAGTGTGATTAAGGGGGCCTAGTTCTTCCAGGGCTCAGGCGAGGGTTTCAGCGCACAGAGGAAGGTCTCAGGGCACAGACGGGGAGCGCAGGGCACAGGTGGGGTTCGCAAGGCACAGGCAGGAGGCATGGGGCACAGGCGAGGGGTGGGGGACACAGGCGAGGGGCAGGGGGCACAGAAGGGGGGGCCATGGGACATATGTGAGGGATGCGGGTTACAGGTGAGGGGCAGGGGGCACGGGTGGTGGATGCAGGGCACGGGCGGGGTTCGCGGGGCACAGGCGGGGGGCACAGGCGAGGGGCTGGGGGCACAGGCAGGAGGTGCGGGACACAGTTTGGGGTCGGGGGACACAGGCGGGTGATGTGGGTCACAGGAGGGGGGCGAGGGGCACAGAAGTGGGGGCACAGAAGGGGAGGCCACGGGGCACAAGTGGGGTCCTTGGGCACAGGACGGGGTCTCAGCGCACAGGCAGGGGTCGCGGGGCACAATGAGGGGCGGGGTCGCAGGCGAGGGATGGGGGTACAGGAGAGTAGTGGGGGGCACAGGTGAGGGGCCGGGGGCACAGAAGGTGGGGCCATGGGGCACAGGCAGGGTCTGGGGGCACAGGTGGGGGTTGTGGCGCACAGGCAGGGTTGGGGGGCACCAGCGGCCCTGGTGCTCCTTCAGGACATAAGCAGGTCGGCTGCGAGACAGAGCTTGAAGCTTCTCCGTCCTGCGTGTCCGTGGTTTGGGGCTGTGCAGGCCCTGTGACCTGGGGCCCACGGCCGAGGGGCTCCCTGAGCTCACTCCTGAAGCAGGGGCAGCCCTCGCGGGCCTGGAGGAGGGCCGGGCGAGGGGTCGCCCAGGACCCCAGCACAGCAGCAGTCACCCAGGCAGGTGGGGCCTGCGGGGCAGGACCCCGGGGGTCTCTGGCGCTGGTCCTCGGCCGGCTGCCGCCCCGCCAGCCAGCGACGTCCAGGCCTCCGGGTCCCTCCCTGGCCGGGCCCCAAGCCCCCCACTGCTGCAGGCCCCGCTCCGGGGCCTCGCTCTGGGTCCAGAGGCCCCGGGAGGAGCCGAGAGCCGTGTGCCGTGGAGCCGGCCCGCCGGTCCCGCTCGCCTGTTTGGCGTCTGTGTCCCCGTGAGGTCGTGCCCGGCCCGGGGGGCAGCTCGGGGCTGCTCACGGGCCGTCCCCAGACCACCTCTCTGCACAGATACTCCCAGGGCTCATCCTGTCCGACATCAAGGCAGCCAAGAGGATGAAATTCAAGACCGTGTGCTACCTGCTGGTTCAGCTCACACAGTGCCGGAAGATGTTCAAGGCGGAGATCCCGTTCTCCAACGACATGACGTGTGAGGATGACGACAAGGTAGGAGGGCCGCCCGCGCCGTCCTTTGTGCTTCCTGACCGTGTGGATGCTGTCCGGGGCTGGGTGGCTTTCGTTTCCCTGTGAAAATCTTCCTATTCTCTTGCATTTTTTTTTTTCCATTTGGCATTCCCCGTGCTTCTTGGTAAATTCGTGCTCAGACCCTCGCTGCCGTCTGCAGGTTCACGGTCCTCAGATGCTCTGTCGTGAGGTCTGGAGCCCCGGCCACGGCCTGTGAGCCCCGGCCGCCGTCCCACAGACCCGCCCTCGGCCCCCTCCTGTCCGTGGCCTCCTGCCACGCACCTGCTTGCCTCTCCTCCGTGGCTAGATCATGGAGTCTGTCCGCGGAAAGCGGCCTCCCGTGGGGTCCCCACCTCATGACCTGGCTCCCGGGAGTTTCTGGTTTTCCCCTTGGGTTGGTCAGAGGCATCCTTGGGTTTTCTCCTCTTCTGCTGGGTTGGGGGATGGTGCCGCCCCTTGCGGGTCCCAGCATCTGCTTCTACCACATGGGCCTCCTGTCTGGGGGTGTGGGCGGAGACCCCAGCCCCTCCAGGGGCGACCCCGGTCCTCCGTGGGGGCAGGAGAAGCCTGGCGCGCCGCCCCCTCCCCTGCTGTGTCCTTGCGTCCTGGGCCCCCTAGCCCAGCGTGGCTCTGTCCATGACTGATTTCCGTTTCCCGACACCATGCCATCTGTCCCCTGCCATCCTGGGTTTTGTGCAGTTACGAGGAATTCCATCCCTGCAGTTTTGGGGGCTTTTCATTCAGGAAGAAACCAGATTCTGCTGGCGGGCACTCCCAGGGGTTTATGGCCTCTAAGGGTTTTTGTGGATTTGGCTCTGAGCTCACGTTTGTGAGAATTTTGCTGGGATGTGAATTCCATCAACACTGAGTTCCCGTCCCGTCCCCCCGCCCCGCCCCGCCGGTACCCAGGGGCTTCATGTGTGTGGCCGGTGGGTTTGGACATCCCAGGCGGGCAGGCATATGCAAGAGTGTTCCTGAGAGCGGGCCCTGTCGGTGCAAAGCCACGTCTGAGAGCGTGGTCCTCACCGTCCTCCCCACGGGGGGCAGGGTCTCCCCATGTCGGTGTTTACTGGTGGGGTTTTGGGGGGAAGCTTCCTGCCCATCTCGCTCAGGCCCTGCGTGGCTGCAGTTAAGATGACGGGCTCTGCGAGCACTGGGTGCATCTGCCACCTGCCCGGCCTGGGTTCCCAGGTCCTGAGGGTCCCTGGCGGCTTCCCTTTCTTACCACGTTCTTGTGCATCTGTAAGTGTGCCTGCGTGAGTGTCCATGCGTGTGCATGGCCGTGTGTGCACGAGAACGCATGCCTGTGCAAGTGCGCGCTGGCCCTTCCCTCCCTACCTGTCGTCTGATGTCGCTGCTGGATTCCTGCCCCTCCTGGGAGCACAGGGCCGTGTCCCTGAATCCTGGCCCAGCCCCTGACCCCTGAACCTCTGCAGTGAGGGATGCCTCCCAGGTGGGGCCGTGTGCACCTGCCGACTCTGGTCCTTTGTCTGTTTGCCAGGGACAGCGTGTCCTGGCCTCCCACCTTGGGGGTTGCCCCCGGGGTGGAGACGGGGAGTGACAAGGCCGGTGGTTCCGAAGGGCGGGGGTACAGGCACCGAGGCCGGGCCAGGATGCCAGTTGGGCAGCTGGGGAGGTGGCTGTCGGGTGACCCTTCCGGGCAGGCCCTTCTGCCCATGGGCACTGTCCCCCTGCCACCCAGGGCCCGTGTCCCCGTTGAGATGGGGTCTCTCACTGGCCCTGTGTCCCGGTCGTCCATGTCCATGCCTGAGTCCTGGCAGGCGCCCTCATGTGGGGCCGAGCCTTGGCGCTCTCGGTTTCTGGACCAATGGTTATAGCTATGACTTTGGCACCTCTTTTCCCCCGTGTATTATTATTATTATTATTATCATTATTATTATTACTACTACTACTACTACTAATATTATTAGGTTTATTTGTTTATTCATGAGAAACACAATGAGAGAGAGAGACAGAGACACAGGCAGAGGGAGAAGCAGGCTCCCTGCAGGAGCCCGATGCAGGACTCATTCCCGGGACCCTGGGGTCTCACCCTCAGCTGAAGGCAGACGCTCAACCGCTGAGCTTCCCAAATGCACGTCACACGTGTGTGCGCTCAGGGCCGCTGTGAGTCAGCCTGGGCATCGTGCTGTTGTACAAACCCACGGTCGTGGGGGCTTGACCAGGAGAGAGGTTAGCTTTCTTACGCTTAAAGTGAACCCAGAGAGCAGGCAGGTGGGGGCCCACGTGGCAGCTTCATGATCATCTTGAGCCAGACCCGTGACCCTGTTCCGGCCTGCCTGCCTGCCTGCCGTCATCGCCACGTGGCCCCGCAGGGATGCTGGGGCTCTGGTCATTGCGTCCTCGTTTCAGCTGGCGGGAAGGACGCAGAACAGGCAAGTCCATGTCGGCCCCCAAGCGGGCTCTTCTGCCCGCACAGCCCCGTTCCCCCCACGTCCCTGCAAGACCCAGGTGAGCAGAGCGGGTCCGGGTCACCTCTCCTGCCCGGGGTCAGTCGGCCCAGCCCAGCCTCCCGACTTCCCGCAAGGGCCTCTTGCTCCTGGCGGCTCTGCCTCACCTGGGTCTCTGCGTGGATTCCGATGCTTCCCGCTGGCAGCACGCCGTGCCCCCCCTCGTTGTGGGTCGCAGACCGGGAAGCTGGAGCAGAGAGGTTAGGGGCGCCCTCGGGGCTGCACGGCTGGCCCGCACCCAGGGCTCTGCACCCAGGCCTCGAGCCTGCCCTCCGGCAGGTCAAGAAACAGGCTCAGGCGGCCAGAGTCTGCACCAAAATGGGCACGTTTCCTTGTGACCTTGGCTCTGACTTGTTTTCCGAGGAAACACGATTGTTGTGGAAAGTCCAGGGAAGAACGACAAAGAGGGAAAGCGTGGCCTCACTGCGGGGCAGGGGAGCGGGGAGCGGGGTGGGGGCGCGGCGGAGATCCTGCCCTCGGAGGAGCTGGGCCCGGGAGGAGCCCGGACGTGCTGCTGGTCGCATGGGAGCAACCTGCCCAGCAGGGGTCGTGGGTGACGGCTCTGTCCCAACCCGTCCCACGTTCTCGCCAAGTTCCGGAGGGGGGCGGTGATGCACCACCCTGGCCACACGCATGTGCAGTGGCGCCACGCAGTGTGCACACTGGGGCCCCCGGCGGGCTCCCCGAGGTCGCAGCTCCCCAGGACAGGTGCACCCGAGCTAGTGACGGGCACCGCTGGGTGGTGCGTGTGGCTGTGCCCCGGGTCGTCCTGGCGGCCACACTCGGGGCCCGGAACGTTCCCTCACGCCACGATCCCCCTTCTGCTGTGCCACATGCCCCCCTCCCCAGCCCCCGGCGCCCCCCACGGACGGCTCTCCGTGCTGACCTCTGCACTGAGGACATGGTGGACGCAGACCCCGGGATGCGCCCCGTGACCTGGCTCCTCCTCACGGGACGGAGCCCCGGGTCCCCCGTCCCCCGTGGCCGGCTGGCATTCCGTGGGGCGGGCGGGCCACCGTTTGCGGGACCCGTTGAAGGACGTTTAGCTTGTTCCCGACCGTGACTGTTAAAAATAAAACCGCAACATTCGTTCGCGTTCTCTTTCGTGGGGACGTAAATGCTTATTATCTGGGACAGATGCCCAGCTGTGCCGCGGATGGGTCTTGTTTTTGGTTTTTGTTTTTTTTTTAAGAAACCGCCAAACTGTTTCCGGAAAGACCGTCCGGTACCACGTTCCCGGCAGCCACGTGTGCGAGACGCAGCTTCTCTGCGTCCAGCCAGCTTTGTGCGGTCTCTGTTTTTAGAAAATGTTGGCTGTTCTAACACATGTGTAGTGACTGCGTTTATTGGCATCTGCCGGGTGGCTCGTCATGCCAGCCACCTTTTCAAGTGCTTGTTTTCTGTCCATATATTTTCTCTTCTTTGTTGGCAAAATGTCTGTCTGCTTTGTAATTGGAGTGGGTTTTTTTGTTTTTTTGTTTTTTTGTTTTTGGTACTGTTGACTTTTCGGAGTT
This sequence comes from Canis lupus baileyi, assembly GCF_048164855.1. Lineage (NCBI taxonomy): Eukaryota > Metazoa > Chordata > Mammalia > Carnivora > Canidae > Canis > Canis lupus. The sequence continues at coordinate 48,535,279 of NC_132852.1, read as the reverse complement.
CTCGATGAATCCTGGATCTGATTCTACTGTCACACGTGTGGCTTGTCTTTCCGTCCTGTTCACAGTGTCTTTCCCAGGACAGAGGTTTCAAATTTCAAAGATGTCCGATTTACTGATATTTTTTCCTTTCTGGACTGTGTTTCTGGTGTTCTAAGAATTTTCTATGTAGCCCAAACCATAAAGATTATCATGTTTCTTGTAAAAGTTTATACTTCTATGCTTTCTGGTTAAACTTATGGTGCATTTTGAGTTAATCTCTTATGTATACATATATTTTATCACATTTTTAAATTTAAGTTAGATTTGCCAACATATAGCATAACACCCAGTGCTCATCCCGTCAAGTGCCCCCCTCAGTGCCCGTCACCCAGTCACCCCCACCCCCCGCCCACCTCCCTTTCTTCCACCCCTTGTTCGTTTCCCAGAGTTAGGGGTCGCTTGTGGTTTGTCTCCCTCTCTGATTTTTCCCACTCATTTTCTCTCCTTTCCCCTTTATTCCCTTTTAATATTTCTTATATTCCCCATATAAGTGAAACCATATTTCTCCGAGTACTTACTTCACTCAGCATAATACCCTCCGGTTCCATCCACGCTGAAGCAAATGGTGGGTATCTGTCTTTTCTAATGGCTGTGGAATATTCCATTGTATACAGAGACCACATCTTCTTTATCCATCAACTTTCGATGGACACTGAGGCTCCTTCCACAATTCGGCTCTTGTGGACATTGCTGCTAGAAACCTCGGGGTGCAGGTGTCCCGGCGTTTCCCTGCATCTGTATCTTTGGGGTAAATCCCCAGCAGGGCAATTGCTGGGTCGTAGGGCAGGTCTATTTTTAACTCTTTGTGGAACCTCCACACAGTTTCCCAGAGTGGCTGCACCAGTTCACATTCCCACCAACAGTGCAGGAGGATCCCCCTTTCTCCACATCCTCTCCAACATTTGTGGTTTCCTGTCTGGCCAGTGTTCCCCATTCTCACTGGTGTAAGGTGGGATCTCGTGGTTTTGATCTGTATTTCCCTGATGGAAATACAGTGATGCAGAGCATTTTCTCATGTGCTTGTCGGCCACGTCTATGTCTTCCTCTGTGAGATTTCTGTTCATGTCTTTTGCCCATTTCAGGATTGGATTGTTTGTTTCTTGGGTGTTGAGTTTGATAAGTTCTTTTTATAACATGTGAGGTTTAGGTTGAGATTTCCTTTTTTGCACAGGGACGACCAGTTGGTCCAGCACCCTTTGTTGACAAGACTATCCTCTTCCATTGAATTACTTTTGCATTTAGTCAAAAATCATTGACCATACTGGTGTGAGGCTGTTTCTGGACTCTCTATCCTGTAGATCTCTGTGTCTCTCCTGTCACCAGCGCTGTACTGCTCCGACCACGGTAGCTACACAATCAGTCTTAACCTTGGGTTGAGTGATTTTGAGAAAAATGAGCTATTCTCATCCCCTTCCCTTTCCATTTATATTTAAGATAAGTCTGTATCGATGAAAAAATTCCTGTTAGGATTTTGATAAGAATTACATTAAACCCATGCACCGCGGGGCACCTGGATGGCTCATTGGTTGAGCATCTGTCTTCGGCTTAGGGCCTGACCCGGGGTTCTGGGATCGAGTCCCACACTGGGCTCCCTGCATGGAGCCTGCTTTTCCTTCTGCCTGGGTCTCTGCCTCTTTCTCTGTCTCTCATGAATAAGCAAATAAAATCTTTTTTTTTTAAGAACCTGTGCACATCAATATGAGGAGAATCGACAGCTTTACTGTGTCATGTCTTCTTATCGATGAGCACGTGTGTCCCTCTGTTCATTGAAATCTTTGATCTCTTTCATCAGTATCATATAGTCTTCAGCATACAAGTTGTGTACGTGTTAGATTTGTAGCTAGTACTTCGTTTTTCTCCATGAGTACATATGGCACTGAATTTTAACTTTGGTCTTCACATGCTGATTATTAGTTTAAGAAATACACTTATTTTTAGAGAGAGCCCATGAGAGTGCACAAGCAGGGGGAGGAACAGAGGGAGAAGGAGAAGCTCAAGCAGATTACCTGCTGAGCAGGGGGCCCAATGTGAGGCTTCATCCCAGGACCCCGAGATCATGCCCAGAGCTGAAACCAAGACTCAGACGCCCAACTGACTGAGCCACCCAGGTGCCCCAAGAAATACCTTTTTTATGTTCATCTTGTATCCAGTGACCTTATGGAATTCATTTGTTCTAGAGTTGTTTCCTCTCCTACATAGAATTTTCTACGTACACCACTGTGGCATCTGCAAAGGGCCAGTTTTCTGATGTTCTTTTTTTCTTTTTCTTGCCCTATTGCAATGGCTGGGGTTGCTGAAAGCACTCCATCTTTCACCAGCGAGTTCGATAGTAGCTGTCAGTATTCTGTAGATCTTCATCAAGTTGGAGAACCTCCCCTCCCTCCCTAGTTTTCTGATCTTGTTTATCAAGAATGGGTGTTGAATTTTGTCAGATTCAACTGTCAAATTTTTCTGTGTCAATTGACACAACCATGGGATTTTTTCTGTGGTGTATTGCATCGATGTGCAGATGTGTAAAAGGATCTGCATCTCTATTCATGGTCATGGTGCATGCTTCTGTTCTTAGGCTCCCGAATTCTATTTGCTGTTTTGTTAAGGATTGTAGCATCGGTATTGAAAGAGATGGCCTGTAGTGTTCCTTTTTTTGTCTTGTCTCAGTCTGACTTTGGTATCAGGATGATTCCGAGTTTATAAAGTGAGTTGGAAGGTGTTCCCTTTTCTGTTTTCTGGAAGAGATGATACAGAACTGGTGTTAATTCTTATTTAAATGTTAAGTAAAATTCTCCAGTGAAGCCACCTGGAGCTGGAGATTCATTTTTCGGGAACTTTACAGTTATGAGTTGAATTTCTTTAGTAAATTACAGGGCTAATCTCATAATCTTTCATGTTAAGTGAGTTGTGGTAGCGTGTGTGTTGCGAGTCGTTCATTGATCTGAGTGGTCAAATTAAGATGTGTAATTGTTCACAGTATTTCCTTATTACCTTTTTGACGTCAGCAGAGTCTATAGTAGAATTGTTTCATCCCCAGGTTTGTTAGTCTCTCTTTGTTTTTTTCTTTGTCATGCCTGCTGGAGATCTGTCAACTTTATTGATATTTTTCAAGAACCAACTTCTGTTTTCTTGCTCTGTGCTGGGTTCCGCCCACATCCACACGGAGTGCCACATGAACGTCGCATGCCCGTATTTGCAGACGCAGGCGTCTCAGGGCCAATGATGCGCTCAGTCACCTGGGATCTCAGGTGGTGGAGGCACGACCGCATCTCGGCCCCGCACCTGCCCCCCCAGACAGCAGGCTGAGGGAGTGGAAGAGCTTTTTCTTCAATGAGCGGACGATTTGACATTTACTTTTTTCCCTCCATGGCGGCAGCGGAGGGCCTTGAGAACCGCATCGGAGAAACTCAGAAACCGCTCCTCGTTCTCTGCAAACGTCGTCTACACCACGCCGGGCATGCACAGGTCCATCGGCCGCCTCCTGGAAGCGCGCCAGATGGAGCTGGAGATGGCAGACCTGGACTTCTTCACCCTGAAGTACAAGCAGGCTGAGCGCGAGCACAAGGTAGGTGGCAGGGGCCCCGGGAGCCACTCCCCCCACCTGTCTCCAGGCGGCGTGATCCCCAGGTCTCGGGTGCCCCTGCGGGGACCTTGCGTGTGTCCTGGCAGCTGCAGCCACTGATGGGCGGTCTCCGTGTCTCCCAGTACCACCAGCTCCAGGACGAATATTTCACCAGTGCCGTTGTGCTGGCGCTCATCCTCACCGCCCTGTTCGGCCTCGTCTACCTTCTCATCATCCCGCAGGAAGTGTGACGGGCCTGGCCGTCGGGGCAGGAGGGCGCCGGAGGTCCTTCCTCGTCTGCTCGTTGCCCCCGTGGTCCCTGGCACCGGGACCGCACGAGCCACAGCCCGTTGTCCCCTGGTTGCAGTCAGCCGTCAGGCAGGCCCTGGTGGCACATGTGTGGGACGCTCATGCTCAGGTTCTCGTGTGTCATTTACACAGTTCTAAGACACAAGATATTTTCAGCGCCTTTCCATCCGCCCAACGTGTACCCTTGACTTCAGGATAGATTTCGAGGGACGTTGATTTCTAGGTGCGCGTCATCTTCAGATATGTTAAAGTGAGAAATAGTGGCCTCTGGAAAGGAAGAGAAACGTAGTAATTTAGTAATAATCAGTTACCCAAAGTCAAAGTGAGTTTGGCAGTGTTTGTTTTCAGGAGGAAAGTCCACTTTCCTTCCAGAGAGGCCAGTTTCTTATCTTAGACCCCCTGGTGGAGTGGCTCTCCTTTGGTTTCCAGAGTTTCCAGAAAGCACAGGAAGCTGCTCCGTCCCCAGATGCTATCAACAGGGCGACCACCTGATGGCCCCGTGTGGGGATCAAGCTTTTCCTAGAAAATCTGCTCCCCCATGACTTGGCCCAGGAGGGCAGTGCCCAGCGGCAGGTCCTCCATGAGGGAGGACCTCTCCATGGGCCCCGCTGGTTAGGAGTTGGGGGGAAGACATAAAGGGACTTGGTGGAGAGGTTGGGGGTTGGAATCGCGGGCACTTGTCGGGCACAGCTTGCTTGGCCCCAGCCCGCGGTTTTAGGGGCTTTTCAGGAAGAAGCCAGATTCTGCTGGCGGGCACTCCCAGGGGTTTATGGCCTCTAAGGGTTTTTGTGGATTTGACCGTGAGCTCACGTTTGTGACGAGTTTGCTGGGATGTGAATTCCATCAACACTGACTCCGCGCACCCCCCATACCCGGGGGCTTCACGTGTGTGGCCGGTGGGTTTGGACATCCCAGGCGGGCAGGCATTTGCACAGGTGTTCCTGGGAGTGGGTCCCGTCGGTGCAAAGCCAGGTCTGAGAGCGTGGTCCTCACCGTCCCCCCCACGGGGGGCAGGGTCTCCCCATGTCGGTGTTTACTGGTGGGGTTTTGGGGGGAAGCTTCCTGCCCATCTCGCTCAGGCCCTGCGTGGCTGCAGTTAAGATGACGGGCTCTGCGAGCACTGGGTGCATCTGCCACCTGCCCGGCCTGGGTTCCCAGGTCCTGAGGGCCCCTGGCGGCTTCCCTTTCTTACCACGTTCTTGTGCATCTGTAAGTGTGCCTGCGTGAGTGTCCATGCGTGTGCATGGCCGTGTGTGCACGAGAACGCATGCCTGTGCAAGTGCGCGCTGGCCCTTCCCTCCCTACCTGTCGTCTGATGTCGCTGCTGGATTCCTGCCCCTCCTGGGAGCACAGGGCCGTGTCCCTGAATCCTGGCCCAGCCCCTGACCCCTGAACCTCTGCAGTGAGGGATGCCTCCCAGGTGGGGCCGTGTGCACCTGCCGACTCTGGTCCTTTGTCTGTTTGCCGGGGACAGTGTGTCCTGGCCTCCCACCTTGGAGGTTGCCCCTGGTGTGAAGACGGGGAGTGACAAGGCCGGTGGTTCCGAAGGGCGGGGGTACAGGCACCGAGGCCGGGCCAGAATGCCAGCTGGGGAGCTGGGGAGGTGGCTGTCGGGTGACCCTGCCGGGCAGGCCCTTCTGCCACAGGTCCGCGACCCTGAGCAGGGCCCGCGAGGAGGATGACAGGTTGCGTGAGGCCACAGCGCCCTGTGGTTCCTGCGGGCCCGCGTCCTAGCCCTGGCGTGCTCTCTGCACCCAGCGAGGCGGTGTGCCCGGCCCTGGGCGCTCCGCTGTGCTCAGTAGCCCCGAGGCCTGGGTCCCAAGACACCGGATCCCTGGATGTCACCGTGCGCTGTGGAGTGAGTGCGGGGGAGCCGGCACCCGGGCAGCCGAGGGAGTGGAACCGGGCTGCACGGAGTGTGGACGGTGTGACAGGCGCTCAGCGGGCGCCCCGGGTCGGAGGTGACTGAGGCCAGCCCCCGGTGGCTCGCCTGCTCTCTCGTTTCTACGGAGCGTCGTGTGGCGCTGGCACATGGGCGGTGGGAGCAGAGCTGTCCTGCGTGAGTGCTTCCAGGAATCGTAAGTCCCTGCCCATCCATAGGACATGCGGGAGCGGCTAGCGCCCGCTGCATATGACCTTCAGTGAGTAGAGCTCGGAGGGAGGGCCAGACCGGGGGAGCCACGGGGGCAGATTGTGTCCCCCGTTCAGCATCGTCGTAGGAAGGCGCCACCGCTTGGCCGACTGGTTGCCAAATGGGAACGGCGCATCCACCCCCCAGGCCGCCCCTGCCTCTGAGCCCGGCCTGCACACTCCAGGCCGCCTCCCGCTTCAGCCTCCCTGCACTCCGGGCACAGCTTGCTGAGCGTCGGCCGGTGGCCCTCCAGTCACCAGAGGCCACCAGAGGCAAGACCTGGGCAGTGCTCCCAGGGGCTCCTGATGTCCACAGCGGGAGGAGCCCCCCTTACCCTGTGTTTGCTGAGCGAATGCGTGAGCTGCGTGTGCCTTGTCGGCCGGGCGAGAGTCCGTGGGCACATCTCCGTCCCGGCCAGGGGCAGACACGAGATTGGACAGGGAGGGAGGTGGCCAGCGCCAGGTGTGAGCAGTCGGGGCTGGCACCGCTGCAGGGGGCTCCTCTCCCTGAGATCTGGGGGCCCAGCGTGTCTGCATGGCGCGGCAGGGTCGGACTCAGGAATCCCGAACCGAATCTGGAACCAAGGCTGCGCCGTGGGAGCCGCGTAGGACGCGGAAGGCCAGCTGGTGGGGACAGGAGGGTCGGGACTCCCCCAGGGGAGGGCCGCGGAGGGGGCCGGCCCTGGCCTGCTGCGGGTCTGGTCAGCGTCTCGTGCAGGGTCCCTGCGGTCTTTATTTTAGTTTTTGTTTTGAATTTCACGAGCGTGAATCAAAAAAGAATTTTGCGCTTTTATCCACGAACTCACATGTTGACTATTGCAAACTGTATTTAAGCTGCCTTCTTTCTTTTAAAAAGATTTTATTTATTTGGGAGAGAGCAAGAAAGTACAATTTCAGGGACAGGCAGAGGGAGAGGGAGAAGCAGACTCCTTCCCGAGCCGGGAGCCCGACGTGGGACTCGGTCCCAGGACCATGAGATCATGACCTGAGCTGCCCAGGTTCCCCCAAACAGATTTAAAATAAAATTTCTAGTAACAAAAACAGCGTAAAACCTATGTGAATAACATAAAACTTAAAGTACCTAAAAAAGACACAAGTACGTGTAAATCCTTGTTATTTCATATAATAAATAACAATATATAAAGTCAAAAAATACATAACGTAGTTAAGGATTTAATGCAATAAAAATGTCAAATTAATCCGTTCATTCCAGGCCAGAGTCACAGCGTGGGGCACACGGTGGCAGGTGTGGTGGTTTTTCACTGAAAGACAGTAGATTTTGTTTCAATTTTGGCAGCGTCGACCTGGGAGAGGAAGCCTGGGCACAGCTGAGATGTGTGGAGGGGGGGCCTGGGTGGGGAGCCAGCGGCACCAGGGCGCGCGGCCCATTCTGTGCTGTGACCGTTCCTGCGACCCGAACCGACTCTAAGGAACGCCTGTGTTCACAGTAATATGTTTTATTGTCCAGTGTTCTCCAGGAGCCTGACCATCCAGATCCGCACCGACTTGTGTATTTTCATAGTGTCCTGATCTGCTCCGTGGCCAAGGATGTGTGGTGAGCATGTCCGCAGGCGGCAGGGTGTAGCGGGGGGAGCCCCGTGAGGTGTGCGGGGCTGAGGGGGGCTGTCTCCGGGTGAAGGGACACCCAGCCCCTCCCCAGTGCGCACTAGAAGCTGGGGCAGGAGTCAGGGCAGGGGTGGGGCGCTGAGTACCAGGAGGGAGGCAGGGCCGCAGTGACAGTAGGGGGGCCGAGAGGGCACGGGCGGTCTGGGGGGGCGAGGGGGTCTCTTGCTTCTCCCAGCCTACACTGGGAGGAGCCTGGAGGGCACAGCAAGGGGGGGCGGGCGGCACCTGGGGGCATCCCCTCCTTCCCACAGGAAGCTGTAGCAGCGGGTGGGCGGTGCAGGTGGGGCTGAGGGCAGCTGGTCCTGAGCCCCCGTCTCCCTGCCCCCCTGCCCCTGGCTCCTCCTCCCCTGCCCCTCCACCCCTACTCTTCTGCCCGTGACCCCTCTGTCCCTGCCCCCTCCACTCCTGCCCCTGCTGCCTCCACTCCCCACCATCCCCTCCACCCCTACCTCTTCTTGACCCTGTGTCCCCTCTGCCCCTGCCTCCTCCACCCGTGCCTCTTCCACCCCCTCCTCCTCTACCCCCACCGCCCCATTGGCCTCTGCTCCCTCTGCTCCTCTGCCCCCTCCAACCCCTGCCTCCTCTGCCCCCACCGCCCCCTCTTCCTCTGTTCCTCTACCCCCGTCTCCTCCACCCCTGCCTCCTCTTCCCCCTCCACTCCCTCCGCCCCTCCTCCCCTGCCCCCTCTGTCCCTGCCTCCTCTGGCCCTGCTTTCTCTGCTCCTACTCCCCCTAACCCCCGCCCCCTCCCCCTCTGCCCCTGCCCCCTCCACCCCTCCGCCCCCTCCAGGTGGGCTGTCTGCCCTGGGCCTGGAGCTCCAGCCCTAACAGGACCCTGGGGGTCCTGACGCCCGGCGGCCTGTGCCCGCTGCGCCCTGCGCGTCTGTGCCCCACGCCCTGCTCTGCAGCCTGGTGGACACGCTCCCACTGGCCATCTTCCTGCGAGTGTCCTCCCTGCCCAAAACGATCCTGCTCCTCATGCTCACCGCGTCCTACATCCTGGTCCTGGAGCTCAGCGGCTACACCTGGGCCTCGGGGTAGGTGCGCTGCTGCCGGCCCCCTGGAGACACGCGTCGGGCGCTGCCTGCTTCCACGGCTTATCCGTGTGTCCATTTGGGCCCAGGGCCAGCGAGGCCTCGGTTCGGGTGGGAGGTGCTGCAGCCAGGCCGGTGGCAGGTGCTGCCGACTGGCCTGCCCCGGGGGCACGTGGACGGGTCTTGGGCCCTCGTTACTGAAGAGGTTTCTCTCCTCACCATCCCCCACCTCCCCCAGGGGCAACGCGGTGTCCGGGCTCAGCTTCGAGCCCATCATGGCCATCCTGCTGTTCTCGTGCACGCTGGCCTTGCACGCCCGGCAGGTGGACGTCAAGCTGCGGCTGGACTACCTCTGGACGGCACAGGCAAGAGGCGCTCCGTGTGCTCCACGGAGGGAGGGGTGCGGCAGAGGAGCCCCTGGGGAGGGGCCGTGGGGGTAGAGGGGCTAGTAGTGCTGAGGCAGGACGGGGACCAGGGGAAGCTGAGCACAGCCCCATGAGCCGTGCCTGACAGGCACAGGGGTTTGGTGACATCCTGAGCAGTGAGCTCCCCATCCCCAGAGGCGTCCGGCAGTAGGGCTGCCGCGCAGAGTGGCTCAGCCTTTGCTGCACTGCACGGGACAGTGGGTATCCCCAGGGTCATGGGAGTGTCCAGAAAACACTGACTCTTGCACCGCCCACCCAAGTTAGTAGGTGTGCGGGTGCAGGTATGCGAGCTGTCGGTCCGAGCCCGGGGAGGGAGGGGATGACTACCGGAGGCGTGGGCTGTGCACCTGCCAGGTGACCAGCACACTGGTGCTCGTCTGGGCCAGCGGGGCATGCGCGAGGGGCCCCCCTCGTCCCCTGCTGTGTCCCTCGCCTCTGGATGGGGAGGCCTTCCGGCCTGCTGGACAAGTCGACCCGTGCCACTTGCAGACGTCTGGACCCTGGGTGCAGGGCCTCCCTTGGCTTCCCCGGCTAGAAGTGGGCAGGGGGCACGCCCTAGAAGAGAGACGGTGGATGCGAGCTCTCAGGAGCTTTCTAATCCTGATGTATTACGCAGCCGCTCTCTAGCATCCGAGGCATTTAATTGTGTCCGGTCTTCATGGCAGCCCTGCCCAGGGCATGGGCCTGCAGGTGGGGAGCAGGGCAGCGATGTGACGTGCTCAGGCCCGGGTGGCTGGTACATGGCCCAGCGGGGAAGAGCCAGGGTCTGAGTGGTGTCCGGAGTAGGGGGGCAGTCGCCTCATCCTGGGAGCCCCGTGTCCAGCCTGGGCCCCCCCTGGGGACCAGGATGCAGGTAGAGCCAGTGTTTGATGCCAGACAGGTGGAGCCCAGAGGATTGGGGGGTGAGGTTGCCCTCGCCGAAGAAGACCATGGGCTGCAGAGACCAGCACGGACACCTGGAAGTGATGTTTGGTGGCCGTGTGGGCGCCCTGTGGCCTGGTCCGGGTGACACATAACCTTCCAGCCTGGGTGAGGATACAGTGACTAGTTCCCCACCAGGACGGGCTTGGCGGCGGGCCTGGCGCGCAGTGAGCTCTCGGTGCGGCTGGGCGGCCTCCGGACGCCAACTTGTTCATCTCTTGGGACACTCCACCTGCAGGAGCCAGTCTGATATTTCTTCTCTGGTTTTGTTAACCTGGGAAAGGCAGGTCCCAGCTACGGATGTCCGGGCAGGATGCGTGTCGGGACCATGAAGGGTGATCCCGTTCCTCCGGGTAGACAGAGGAGGGAAGACCCGTGTGCGTGCGCGTGTGCGTACCCGAGTACATAGGGGGTCTGCACACACGTCTGTATGCCGGGGAACAACAGCCTAATTATTCTTTTCTGCGTAACACCTGCACTGAGGTTAAAACCACTCTCCACGCTTCATTCCTGTAAAGTATGCGGTTCGGTGGTTTCCAGTGTATTTACAGACTTGGGCCGCCGTCGCCATGGTCAGTGTTAGAGCATCTTCACGTTCCCAGAGGGTCCTGTCCCCAGCAGCGGTCACTCCCTACGTCTGCCGCCCCATCCCCGTGGATGCGTGTTTCTGCTCATTGCCCATCCCACGTCTACTCTGGGCAGCCCACGCCCCCGAGCCCTGGGGAGACCCCTGATCTGAGGGGCTCGCTGCCCGGTGCCGTCTTCACTGTACACCTGGATTCTGGGTTTTGGGTGGGCAGAGGCCCTGGAATGCTGAGCCCTCTGGACCCCTGTCCATGGGGCTGGGACGCCCTGGGGAGGCGGGTGTACAGTGCTGGCTTGAGTCTCCCTGCAGACCGGGGTACGCCCCCGATGCTGGCTCTGTCCCACAAGGGACTTGAGCTGCCACCGTCATCCCACGTGAGGGCCCGACCACAGCCCGGATTGGGTGGGTCAGGGGTAGGACCGTCGGCTCACCTGAGATGGGCGGGTCTAGGGCCACTGCAGGCGCCCCGAGGCAGGCCACCAGACGAGACTCACGGCCTTCAGCCAAGGGACCTGGCCAAGGCCAAGGGACCTGGCCGGCCCTCCTTGACTATGCCGGGAGGGGCCCAGCCGCGTTCTCCCCGGGCCTGCTGAGGCTCCGCCCTGGCCAAGCCCAGAGGTCTCAGGTCGGAGCCGGTGCCAGACAGACGGCCGCATACATGGGTTCCCAGAAGGGAGACCCAACCACTGCTGTTTGCCACGGCCTCACCAGGTGACAGAGCACAGCGTCTCTCGTGGGCTGTGCCAGGGGACTCAGGGGACCCTTGTCTGGCTGTGGCTGGCTGTCCAGGGGCACCGGGCTGGCTGGTCCCTAGAGGTGCCCACCCCGCGGTCAGCTGGCCCGTCTGGTTTCAGGTCTTTAGTTGTGATTAGCTACTCAGCTTGAGGAGAGCAGTCAGGGTGCGCTGGAGAGCCGGGTTGGCCTGGCGTGTGCGCATCTGGCTTCCAGCTTGTTCACCAGGCACCTGCCGTGCGGCCAGCGCTACAGACAGAGGCTGCGGTGCCCCGTCTGGGTTGGCAGGCGCTCTTCTCGGTGTCCCTTTAGATGGTGTAAGCCCAGTGTTTGGGCCTGCCCTGGGGTTCCCCACTGACAACACCCCGGGCCCCCACCTCTCGGTGAGTTTTCCGGGGAGCTCAGTGGCAGGGAGACCCTCCGCATGTCACTGGGAAGGGGTGCCTACATGCGACACACTGACATATTTTCCCAAGGACGTGTAACGGGAAAGGCCACCTCACCTTCCTGTAAACCCAGCAAAACAAGGACATTTCTCGACTTTGCCCGCTTGCCGTGTGGGTCCGTAAGCCTGTCACGCAGACATCACAGTGTCTCACGCCGTTGTGGAACGGTCAGGCCAGGCCTGGGGGTTAATTATTTTCAGACCCGGGTGGTCCCAGGAGCCTGCATGCTTGAGCTTCCTCCTCGTCTGTGGCCACCACAATGCCCGTGTGCCAGAGCCGCGTTTCCTTTGGATTCCCCAGACAATCGGGATGCGACCTTAGTCTGGATGATAGTAGGGCAACTTGTTCCTGCACAGGGAATGCCTGTCTCGGGAGGGTGATTCCTGCCGGTGGTGGCGCCGTATTGGCAGCACTCGGAGGGAAGGTGGCCCGGCGTGGGCTTGCCTGTCATGCGGGAACGGTTCTGTGTGTTGTTGGATTCGCTTTGCCAAAACGTGGTAAGGGGATGTGCGTCGGCGCTCATGAATAATGTAGTTCTCTCATTGTCTTTTATTTATTTGTTTGTTTGTTTGTTTATTTATTTATTTTTGTAAGTTTATTTTCTGTTGCTGTTCAGTTGCCAACATATGGGTTGTTCTCTCATTTTCTAGGCCAGACAAGGCTTTGAGGTCAGAGCGAAGCAGGCCTCACCAGTAGGGACCTGTTCCTTCCTTTGCGGGTTTCTGGAAGAGTTCGTAGAATTGGTACCATTTCTTCCTCAGACGTTTTGGGAAGTGAAGCCCTTCGGCTTGGATTTGTATGTCTGTCTTTAGAGTAGGAAGGTTTTAACTAAAATGAGCTTCTCTAAAGATAAAGGGCCATAAGGCTTTCCTTGTTTTTTTCTTTTTTGAGGTAGCTTTGGGAATTTATGTCATTCCCTGAACGTTGTTCATTCGATTATCACAAACTTGTTTTTCCTATTCCCTTCTTACCCACTTTACCATTTGTAGGATTTGTGGTGACATCCCCTCTCTCCTGATGTAGGATTGTGTAGACTCTTTTTTTGTTTTGTTTTGATCAATGTGACTAGAAGTTGATACATTTTATTGATCTTAAGAAATAGGTTTTGGTCTTATTGATCTTTCTCTGTTATTTTGAGTTTCCAATTTCATTGAATTCTACTCTGATCTTTATTTTCTTCTGATAACTTTGGGGTTAATTGACTCATGTTCTCTAGTTTCTCAGGATGATTTGTACTTTCTCTAACTCAGGGGTTTTATTATACATTTTCCTCCAAGTGCTGCTTAATTCACAAATTTTGACATTAAATGTCATTTCATTTTCCTTTGGCTCAAAGATCTTTGTTGCTGTTGTTGTTGTTGTTGTTATTCTTCTTCTTCTTCTTCTTCTTCTTCTTCTTCTTCTTCTTCTTCTTCTTCCTTCTTTCTTCTTTCTTCTTTCTTCTTTCTTCTTTCTTCTTTCTTCTTTCTTCTTCCCAAGAGTTTTGAAGACATACATTCTTTTGTTGAAGATTTCCCAGGGATCTTTCTGTTACTGACTTCTCCTTGGTTATACTGTGGTCAGAGATTATGCCTTGAATTCTTTTACATTTCTTGAGAAAGAGGGGCACGTGGGTGGCTCGGTTAAGCTGCTGAACTGATCCTTGAGAATTCTGACATCCCTGTTCCATTTTGTGGCTGTTGGATGGTGTTGGTTTTTTAAATTTATTTTCATTTTTTAATTTTTAATTTTTTTCGATGGTGTGTTTCATGAATGCCAATGAGGCCACCGTGGCCGAGGATGCTCATAGGTCTTCTATGCCCTAATGGACTTTATGCCCAGATATTCTACCAATTTTTGAGAGAATGATGTTGAAATCTCCCGTTGTACCCGTAGACAGAATTTTGTGCAGTTCTACCAATTTTTCCTTCATGTATTTTGGCAATTCGTTATTAGGTGCATAATAAATGTTTAGGATGAGGATGTCCTCTTGGTAAGTTGAAATCTTTGTCCCCTTTATCACTATGGAAAGAGCTGCTTTTCCTAGGTAATGTGCTTGGCTCTGCAGTATACTTTACATGATATTATATACGTAATCCTGCTCTCTTTATATATTTTTTCCATCATTTTACTTTTAACTTATTTATATCTTTTTACTTAAGGTTAGTTTCTCAGAAGCAAAACACAATTGGACCAAATACAATTGGACCTTGCCTTTTTATCCAACTTATAAATCTCTGCTTTTTAAATTGAGCTATTCAGACCATTTATAATTAATATGATTATTGATGCATTGGATTTTAATCTTTTATCTTGCTGTCTCCTATTTGTCATGTCTGCCCATCTGTTCTTTGCGGTGTTCTCCCTCTTTTTCTGCCTGCTTTGGATTAAATATTTTTGTTATTCTATTATAATATAAAACAGTATTTAATGTTCCAATTATAATTAGTATTAATTACTTTATTAATAGTAGTAATTCATTTGTCTCTCTTGCTCTCCCTCTTTTTTTTCCCTTCCTCTTTTTATTAGGTGCATTCTTTGTTGTATTATTTCTTTTAGGTTTCAAGTTTTTATATAAATTCGATGGTTAACATATAGCCATTATTACTTTCAAGGGTAGTATTTAGTGATCCATCACTTACACATAATGCTCAGTGCTCATCACAGGTGCCCTCCTTAATACCCACTCCCTCTCTCCCCTCGCCTCAGCAACCCTCAGCGTGTTCTCTGTAGCTAAGAATCTGTTTCCTGGTTTGCGTCTCTCTCATTTCTCTCCCTGCATTCATCTGTTTCATTTCTTACATTCCATACATGAGTGAAATTATATGGTGTTTGTCTTTCTCTGACTGACTTATTTCACTGAGCATAATACGCTCTAGCTCCAACCAGGATGTTGCAAATGGCAAGATTTCATTCTTTTTGGATGGCCCAGTAGTATTCCATTGTATATATAGACCACATCTTTTTTGTTTTTGTTTTTACGTTTGCTTTTATTAAAATTCGATTTTCCACCATATAGTATAACATCCAGTGGTCTTCCAACCAAGTGCCCTCCTCAGTCACCCAGTTACCCCATCCCCCCACCCACCTCCCCTTCTGCAACCCTTTGTTTCTTTCCCAGAGTTAGGAGTCTCTCACGGTTTGTCTCCCTCTCTAATTTTTCTCGCTCAGTTCCCCTCCTTTTCCTTAGAATCCCTTTCACTATTTCTTATATTCCACATATGGGTGAAACCATATGATGATTGTCCTTCTGCAGTTGACTTTTTCACTCCTCATAATACCTTCCAGTTCCATCCACATCGAAGCACATGGTGGGTATTTGTCCTTTCTGATGGCGGAGTAATATTCCATCGTATACATAGACCGCATCTTTACCCATTCGTCTGTTGAAGGACATCTCGGCTCCTTCCACAGTGTGGCTATTGTGGACATTGCTGCTAGAAACATCGGGGTGCAGGTGTCCCAGCGTTTCACAGCATCTGTATCTTTGGGGTAAATCCCCAGCAGTGCATTTGCTGGGCCGTAGGGTAGCTCTATTTTTAACTTCTTGGGGAGCCTCCACACAGTTTTCCAGTGTGGCTACACCAGTTCACGTTCCCACCAACAGTGCAGGAGGGTCCCCCTCTCTCTACATCCTCTCCAACGTGTGTTGTTTCCTGTCTTGTTAATTTTCACCATTCTCACTGGGGTGAGACCACATCTTTATCCATGCACGTTGATCAACATTTAGGCTTTCTTGATAGTTTGGCTATTATTGATAATGCTGCTATAAACACGAGGGGGCATATACCCTTTCGAATCAGTATTTTTGTATCTTTTGGGTAAATACCTAGTAGTGCAATTGCTGGATCTTAGGGTAGTACTATTTTAACTCTTTGAGGAAACTCCATACTGTTTGCCAGAGTGGCTGTACCAGTTTTCATTCCCAGCAGCAATGCAAGAGGGTTCTCCTTTCTTTACCACTCACCGACACTTGTTGCTTCTTGTGTTGTTAATTTTGGCCATTCTGACAGGTGTGAGATGATGTCTCATCATGGTTTGATTTGTATTTCCCTGATGATGAGTGATGTTGAATATCTTTTCATGTGTCTGTTGGCCATCTGTGTGGCTTATTTGGAAAAATGTCTATTCGTGTCTTCTGCCTATTTCCTAGCTGGATTATTTGTTTTTTGGGTGTTGAGTTTGGTAAGTGCTCTATACATTTCGGATCCTAACCCTTTATCAGGTATGTCATTTGTAAACATCTTGTCCCATTCTGTAGGCTGCCTTTTAGTTTCATTGATTGTTTCCTTCATTGTGCAGATTTTTATCTTGATGAAGTCCCAATAGTTCACTTTTAGCTTTGTTTCCCTTTCCTCTGGAGACATGTCTAGGAAGAAATTACTATGGCCACTATCAGGGAGGTTACTGTTTGTCTTCGGGGACAAGTTTTTCTTTTGCTGTGCGGAAGCGGCTCATCTTGATGAAGTCCCAGCGGTCCATTTCGCTCTTGTTTCTCTGGCCTTCGTGGCTGATGTCATTTGCAAGAAGTTGCTGTGGCCCAGTTCAAGAAGGGTGTTGTTGCCTGTGTTCTCCCGGAGGG
This sequence comes from Canis lupus baileyi, assembly GCF_048164855.1. Classification (NCBI taxonomy): domain Eukaryota; kingdom Metazoa; phylum Chordata; class Mammalia; order Carnivora; family Canidae; genus Canis; species Canis lupus. The sequence goes on along the minus strand of NC_132852.1, from coordinate 48,518,918 downwards.
TTTTGATGGAATCTTGTCTCACATTTACATCCTTCATGCGTTTTGAGTTTATCCTTGTGTTTGGTGTGAGAGGAATGGTCCGGTTTCATTCTTCTGCATGTGGCTGTCCAGTGTTCCCAGCAGCCTTTATCGAACAGACTTTTTTTCCCCCGTGGATGGTCTTTCCTGCCTGGCCGAATCTTAGTTGCCCGTAGAGTTGAGGGTCCACTTCTGGATGCTCTCCCCTATTCCACTGATCCATGTGTCCGTTTTTGTGCCAGTACCACACCGTCTTGATGGTCACAGCTTTGTGGCACACCCTGAAATCGGGCATTGTGCTGCTCCCCCCCCCCCGCCCCGCAGTGGGTTTCTTGGCTACTATTCCCATGGCTGTTTGGGTTCTTTTCTGATTCCACACAAGTCTTCAGATGATTTGTTCCAGCTCTCTGAAGAGAGTCTGTGGTATTTCTGACAGATTTTGCACTAGATGTGTAAATTGCCCTGGGTCACGTTGACATTTTCCCCAATATTAATTCTTTCAACCCAGGAGCATGGAACCTTTTTCCATCTCTTTGTGTCTTCCTCAGTTTCTTTCAGACATGTGCTGCAGTGTTTCGGGTAGAGATCCTTTACCCCTTTGGTTAGGTTTCTTTCTAGGTAGCTCATGCTTTTTATGGGTGCTGCGGTTGTATAAATGGGATTGACCCCTTCCTTGATATCCCTTTCCTCAGACTCATTGTTCACGTACAGAAAGGCCACTGGTTTCTGGGCCCTGAGTTTGTATCCCGCCACACTGCCGAACTTGCTGTAGGAGTTCCAGCAATCTTGGGGTGGAGTCTTTTGGGTTTTCTAGGTACGGTATCATGTCATCGGCGAAGAGGGAGAGTTTGACTTTTCCTTTGTGGGTTTGAATGCCTTTTATTTCTTTTCGTTGCCTGATTGCTGAGGCCGTGACGTCTCATACTATGTTGAGAATAGCAGCGGTGAGAGTGGACATCCCCGTCTCGTGCCTGGTCTTCGGGGAAAGGCTCCCGGTGTTTCCCCATTGGGAATGATAATTTGCCAGGGGCTTGTCGTAGATGGCTTTGAAGATGCTGAGGAACTTTCCCTCTATCTCTATACTCTGAAGCATTTGGATCAGGAATGGATTTTGTCAAATGCTTTCTCTGCGTCTCTTGATAGGATCATCTGGTTCTTGTTTTTTCTCTTGCAGATCTGATCAGTCACACGGAGTGCTTGCCGAGTGTTGAACCGGCCTTGCGTCCCGGGGATAAATGCCACCTGGTCACGGTGAGTAACTTCTCAATGTACCGTTGGATCCTATTGGCTCGTATCTTGTTGAGGACGTTTGCATCCGTGTTCATCGGGGACATCGGAGTATAATTCTCCTTTTGGGTGGGGTGGTGGGGTGGAGTCTTTGTCTGCTTTTGGACATAATGTGATGCTGGCCTCCAAGAACGAGTTTGGAAGCATTCCATCTCTTGTCTATCTTTCGGAACCGCTTAAGTAGAAATAGGTATGGTTTCTTCTTTAAACGTTTGATAGCATTCCCCAGGGAAGCCATCCGGCCCTGGGCTTTTGTGTCTCGGGAGGTCTTTGATGATGACTGCTTCAGTTTCCTCCCTGGATATTGGCCTGTTCGGGTTTTCTGTGTCTTCCTGTTCCGGTTTTGGTAGTTTGTGGTTTTCCGGAAATGTGTCCCTTTCTTCTCGATTGCACAATTTACTGGTGTACAGCTCGTCAGGATGAGTTTTAAGATCGTTTGCATTTCCTTGGTGCTGGTGGTGATCTCTCGTTTCTCATTCATGATTTTATTAATTAGAGTCTTTTCTCTCTTCTTTTTATAAGGCTGGCTTAATGGTTTTTCTCTCTCTTATTGGTTCTTTCAAAGATCCACCTCCTGGTTTTGTGGATGTGTTTCCCCGGTTCTTCTGCTCTCCATTTCATTGAGTCCTGTTCGAATTTTTATTAACTGTTGTCTTCTGCTGGGTGAAGGTTTCATTTGCCGTTCCTTCTCCAGCTCCTTTAGGTGCAAGGTTAGCTTGTGTATTGGAGTTCTTTCCAGTGTTTGGATGGACGCTTGCATTGCGATGTATTTCCCCTATCTGGGACCGCTTTTGCCGTATCCCAAAGATTTGGAACAGGTTGGTTGTATCTTCATTCTCATTGGTTTTTGTGAATCTTTTTAATTCTTCTCTAATGTACTGGTTGACCCTTTCGTCTTTTAGCAGGATGGTCCTTAACCTGCACGTGTTTGAAATCCTTGCATACTTCTTCTTGTGGTTGAGTTCTAGTTTCAGAGCATTATGGTCTGAAAATACACAGGGGACAATCCCAGTCTTTTGGTATCGATCACGACCTGATTTGTGACCCAGTATGTGGTCTCTTCTGGACAAAGTTCCACATGCACTTGAGAAGAATGTGAATTCAGTTGCATTTGGAGGTAAAGTTCTGTAAACATTTGTGTGATCCATGTGGTACACTGCATCCTTTCATGCGCTTGTTTCTTTGGAGATGCTGTGCCTGGAAGATCTATCAATCCTAGAAAGCGCCGTGTTCGAGTCTCTAAGTAAAAGTGTCTTATTATCTAAGTATGTCTTAACTTTGCTTCGCAACTGATTGATATCCGTGGCAGCTCCCACATTCGGGGCATAGATATCCACGATTGTTAGGTGGTCTTGTTGGACAGATCCTTTAAGTACAATCTAGTGACTGTTTGAGGTTTTCCACGTAGAGTGTCATGTCCTCTGTGAAGAGTGAGAGTTTGACTTCTTGGCTGATCGGGATGCCTTTTCTCTCTGTTTCGGAATGTCACTGCGAAAGCTGGGACCCCTACTACTGTGCCGAATGACAGCGTTGAGGGTGGACACCCTGTCGTGTTCCTGACCTTAAGTTAAAAGCTCGAGGATTTTCCCAATGAAGAGGACTTTCCCTCTGGGCCTTTTGTAGATGGGTTTTATGAGAATTGAGGTTTGTTCCCAGTATCCGTACCGGGCGGAAGTTTTCATCACGAAATGATGGTCTATTTGGTCAAGTGCTTTTTCTGCATCTGTTGAGAGAATCCTATGGTTGTCACCCTTTATTTGATTGACATGGAGAGGGAAGGAGAGACAGAGAAGCGGAGGGACGGACAGACACAGGGAGGGGGACACAGACAGGGAGGGAGAGATCGGGGAGGGGAGGGAGAGAAGACAGCGAGATGGCGAGGGACAGACCGAGACAAGGAGGGAGACTGAGGGAGGGAGGGAGAGAGCCAGACACGGAAGGAGAGTCAGAGAGACACGGAGGGAGAGACAGAGACAGAGAGGGAGACACCGAGAGACAGTGAGGAAGAGACAGAGAGACAGGGAGGGAGACCGAGACACAGTGAGGGAGACACAGAGACAGGATGGAGAGAAGAGGAGACAGGGAGTGAGAGACCGGGAGACACGAAGGGAGACACACAGAGACTGGCGGAGAGATAGAGACGCAAAGAGAGACAGAGACACAGGGAGGGATAGCCGGCGAGACAGGGAGCGAGAATCAGAGAGAGGGAGGGAGAGAAGGAGACGGGGGGGGGGGGGGGGGTTGCGGGTACAGACCGAGATGGGGTGGCAGAGAGAGACAGACACAGACACAGGGAAGGAGAGTCAGAGAGACAGGGACAGAGAGAGAGAGACGGTGAGGGAGAGACAGAAAGACAGGGAGGGAGAGGCAGGGAATCAGGTAGGGAGACGCTGAGAGACTGGGAGGGAGAGACTGAGACACAGAGAGGGAGACACAGAGACAAGGAGGGTGAGATCTAGACAGCGTGGGAGAGACAGAGAGGGAGGGAGACCGAGAGACAGGGAGGGAGAGACAGAGAGACAGGGAGGGACAGACCCAGAGACAGGGAGGGAGAGACCGAGAGACAAAGGGCTGCGCGGGGGAGGAGTGGTGGGACCTGTTCGCGGAGGGGGCTGGCGGTGGGGCCTCCTACGGGTCAGGTCTCCTCCGGGCGGCTCAGAGAGGGTGCGAGGCCCCTCCACCGGGGCACAGGGAGGGTACTGAGCCCATCCGCTTACGCTCAGAGGGGTTTGGATGCAGACACCATCCAGCGTCAGGGCACGGCCTTGGGGCGGTGGCTTGAGGGCCTGGGCTGCTGGGCCCCAGGAGCCCCCCCAAGGCCCTGGCTCTTCCTCCACCCCCCGCCACCCTCCCCGCTCCCCGCTCTCAGGTCCTACCCTAAGTGCCCCAGCCTGGTCGGGAGCCTGCCCCCCGCCCTGGTCCCTATCAGGTGAGTACGGCTACCTCTGAAAGTTTTGTATTTTGAAAGCGTTCCCCTTTCTGCGCATCCTGTCCAACATTTGGTATTTCCTGTCTTGTTAATGTTCTCACCGCTGTGAGGTGGTTTCTCATTGTGGTTTTGATCTGTATTTCCCTGATGGCCAGTGATGCAGAGCATTGTCTCGCGTGCTTGTTGGCCATGTACGTCTAGGTCTTCCTCCGTGACTTTTCTGTTCGTGTCTTTTGCCCATTTTCAGATTGGATGGTTGGTCTCTTTGCTGTGGAGTTGCAGAGGTTCTTCAGCGATCTTGGATGCTGGCCCTTTATCTGACGGGGCATTTGCAAGTAGCTTCTCCCATTCTGGAGATTGTCTGTCGGTTTTGTTGAGTGTCTCTTTGGCTGTGCGGAAGCTTGTCATCCTGGTGAAGTCCCAATAGTTCATCTCTGCTTTTGTTTCTCTGGCCTTCATGGGTGTATCTTGCAAGAAGTTGCTGTGGCCAAGTTCAGGTAGGGCGTTGCCTGTGTTCTCCCCCAGGGTTTTGATGGAATCTCGTCCCACATTTACATCTTTCATCCATTCTGAGTTTATCTTTGTGTACAGTGTGAGACAGTGGTCCAGTTTCCCTCCTCTGCATGTGACTGTCCAGTATTCGCCTGGCATTTATGGAAGACACTTGTCTTTTTTCCAGTGGATGGTCTCTCCTGCTTGGTCGAATGTATGGTCTTGACCATCGACTTGATTCTGGATTCCTCTGGATTCCTCTTCTGTTCCATTGATGGATGTGTCTGTTTTTGTGCCTGTGCCCACTGTCTTGGTGAGCACAGCTTTGCAGCGCAACCTGAAATTCGGCATTGTGCTCCCCCCGCTGTGGTTTTCTTGGTATTATTCCCGTGGCCATTCGGGGTCCTTTCCGATTCCACAGAAATCTTCAGATGATCTGTTCCAGCTCTCTGAGGAGAGTCCGTGGTATTTTTGTTAGGGATTATGTTAATTGTGCAAATTGCCCTGGGTCACGTTGATGTTTTCCCAATATTCATTCTTCGTATCCATGAGCATGGAATAGTTTGCCATCTCTTTGTGTCTTGCTCAGTCTCTTTCAGACATGTTCTGTCGTTTTTCGGGTAGAGATCCTTTACCTCTTTGGTTAGGTTTATTCCTAGGTAGTGCATGCTTTTGGGTGCCATCGTAAATGGAGTTGACTCCTTAATTTCTCTTTCTTCAGTCTCATCGTTAGCGTCTAGAAAGGCCACTGATTTCTGGGCATTGATTTTGTAGCCTGCCACACTGCCGAATTTGCTGTATGAGTTCTAGCAGTCTTGGGGTGGAGTCTTTTGGGTTTTCTAGGTGTACAGTATCATGTCATCTGTGAAAAGGGAGAGTTTGACTTCTTCTAGGCCGATTTGAATGCCTTCTATTTCTTTTCGTTGCCTGATTCCTGAAGCTACGACGTCTAGTGTTATGTTGAATAGCAGTGGTGAGAGTGGACATCCCTGTCTCGTTCCTGATCTTTTTCGGGGAAAGGCTCCCAGCGTTTGCCCCTTGGGAATGATAATTTGCCAGGAGGTTGTCGTAGATGGCTTTGAAGATGCTGAGGAACGTTCCCTCTATCCCTATACTCTGAAGCATTTGGATCAGGAGAGGATGCCATATTTTGTCAAATGCTTTCTCTGCATCTATTGAGAGGATCATCTGGTTCTTGTTTTTTCTCTTGCAGATCTGATCAGTCACACGGGATGTTTGCCGAGTGTTGAACCAGCCTTGCGTCCCGGGGATAAATGCCACCTGGTCACGGTGAGTAACTTCTCAATGTACCGTTGGATCCTATTGGCTTGTATCTTGTTGAGATGTTTGCATCCATGTTCATCGGGGACATTGGTCTATAACTCTCCTTTTTGGTGGGGTGGGGTCTTTGTCTGCTTCTGGACTTCAGGTGATGCTGGCCTCATAGAACGAGTTTGGAAGTATTCCATCTCCAGAAGCTTCAGGTGGCCTCACTGTAGTCTCTGTGGCGGGCTCTTGTTTTGGTTCAGGATGTAGCTCAGTGGCCAGAGTTGTTCACTCCACTGAGGCAGGTGGCTGCTCGGGCATGTACGGGAACCCTATAGCATGCACCTGGGCGTGCTCTTCCTCCAGGGTGGCCATGGCTACAGGTAGCTCTTGCATGTCGGAACAGTGAGTCAGAGGTGTTACCACCACGTGCATTGGTTTGGTCTCAGCAGCTGGCTTCTCGGCTCGAGCCGTGACCAGCTTGATCACCTCTGGCTCTGAAGCTTTAGCAGGCCCCGAGGTAGGAGCTGGGGCCGGTTGTTGAGGTGGTTCAGGATATTGCACAGGGCAGACACTAGTTGCTGCACTGAGCTGGGTGGCCGCTCCGGCATGTGGCGGACCCTGATAGCATGCGCCGGGACATGATGTACCACAAGGGTGGCCAAGATTGCAGGTGGGTCCTCCTTGTCGGGAGAGTGAATCAGAGGTGTGACCACCTCGTGCATTGGCTTGGTCTCAGCAGCTGGCATCTGCGCTCTGGCCAAGCACTCAGCACTGACAGCCCTGCCCAGCTCGATCACCTCAGGCCCAGAAGCTTCATCAGACCCCACCTTCAGAGCTGGGGTGGGCTGCTGCCTTAGTTCATGGTGTTGCTCGGGGGCCGAAGCTGGTTGCTGCACTGAGGCAGGTGACTCCTTTGGCATGGCATGCCGGGGACATTGATAGTGGGTGCCCGGGGGAGCTCTTCTTGCAGGGTGGCCAAGTGTGCAGGTGGCTCCTCCAGGTCGGTGCAGTGAATCAGACGTGTGACTGCCATGTAAATTGGCTTGGCCTCAGCAGCTAGCATCTCGGCTCGGGCCAAGGACTCAGCACCAACTGCCATGCCCGGCTCGAACTGCTCAGGCCCATAAGCTTCAGCTCGCCCCAGTGTAGTAGCTCTGGCGGGCTCTTGATTTCATTTAGGATGTTGCTCAGTGCCCAAAGTCGTTTGCTCCACTGAGGCAGGTGGCTGCTCCGTCATGTGGGGGATCCCGATAGCATGCCCCTTGGCGTGCTCTTCCTCCAGGGTGGCCGTGGGTACAGGTACTTTTTCACATTTGAAATACCTTATTGCCTATTTGCTTATGTTAAAAAAATAACTGTGTCCAAGACTTAAAGATTCTTATTTACTGATGCATTTAAATCTTTCTCATAATGATCTACGGCATTTAATGTAGTAGGGAAATTGTTCATATCGGTGCCTCCGGCAGCTTTTCCTTCTGTACTTGTGGTGTTCCTGTTTCTATCATTCGGATATCTTTTGAAAAACAATGACATTCTTTAGAACCCTGAAGATTTACCTGGTGTTTTGTTTTTTTTTTTTTCAGTGTCATACATTTCCATTTATTGGACCTACTGAATACATCAGTTAAATATTTGCTTATTTTACATAAAGGGCCCGTTTTCTTTTTCTTGAATTTTTAATTTTTTATTGGAGTTCAGTTTGTCCACATATAGCGCAACACCCAGTGCTCATCCCGCCAAGAGCCCCCCTCATTGCCCATCACCCAGTCACCCCACCGCCCCCCCACTTCCCCTTCCACTACCCTTGTTTGTTTCCCAGAGTTAGGTGTCTCCTGTTTTGTCACCCTCACTGATACTTTCACTCATTTTCTCTGCTTTGCCTTTATTCCCTTTCACTAATTTTTATATTTCCCAAATGAATGAGACAATATAATGTCTGTCCCTTTCCGATTGACTGTTTTCACTCAGCATAATAGCCGGGACAGCTGCACCCCAATGTTTCTAGCAGCAATGTCCACAATAGGCAAACTGTGGAAGGAGCCTCGGTGTCCATCGAAATATGATGGATCAGGAAGCTGTGGTGTGGCGGGCAGTCATGGCGGCTCACCTAAAGAAACGAGTGTGCGAGGAATTCACTAAGGTGGTCCAGCAACAACAGGAGGAAATTGCAACCAAGAAACTGCAATTGACAAAACCAAGTAAATCTCAGCACTCCACGTAGATCGGTGTAAAGCTCCCTCCCCAGTGGATGCTTTGCAGTATCTACTCCAGTTTGCCAGAAAGCCTGTTGAAGCAGAAAGTGTGGAAGGAGTAGTCAGGATTCTCCTGGAACATTGTTACAAGGAGAATGATCCATCTGTGAGACTGAAAATTGCATCATTGTTGGGTTTATTATCAAAGCCTGCAGGGTTTTCACCAGAGTGCATTATGGATGATGCCATTAACATCCTGCAGAATGAAAAGTCTCATCAAGTCCTTGCTCAACTGTTGGACACCTTGCTTGCAATTGGCACCAAACTCCCAGAGAATCAAGCTATCCACATGGGATTAGTTGATGTAGCCTGCAAGCACCTCACTGATACGTCTCCTGGTGTAAGAAATAAGTGCCTGCAATTACTTGGCAATCTTGGCTCTTTGGAGACAAGTGTCACAAAAGATGGAGAAGGCCTAGCTGTCAGAGATGTCCAGAAGATTATAGGGGATTACTTCAGTGACCAAGACCCACGTGTCAGAAGAGCGGCTATAAAAGCCATGTTGCAGGCTTCATGAAAGAGGACTGAAATTACACCAAGCAATTTATAATCAGGCCTCTAAAATGTTGTCTGATGACTGTGAACAAGTGCGCAGTGCTGCAGTCCAACTTATCTGGGCTATCAGTCAGCTCTATCCTGAAAGCACTGTCCCCATTCCTTCTTCTAATGAAGAAATTCGCTTAGTTGATGATGCATTTGGAGCAATTTGTCCCATGGTCAGTGATGGCTCCTGGGTGGTTCGAGTTCAGGCTGCAAAGCTATTGGGCTCGATGGAACAAGTCAGTTTTCATATCTTGGAGCAGACGCTCAACAAAAAGCTCATGTCAGATCTCAGGAGAAAACGCACTACACGTGAAAGTGCCGAGGAACTTTACAGGTCAGAAGAGTTTTCCAGTGGCAGAAAGTGGGGAGGTGATGCTCCCAAAGAAGAAATAGATACAGGAGCTGTGAACTTGATGGAGTCAGGAGCTTGTGGAGCCTTTGTTCCTGGATTGGAAGATGAGATGTATGAGGTCCGCATTGCTGCTGTGGAGGCTCTCTGCATGCTGGCCCAATCTTCACCTTCTTTTGCGGAGAAGTGCCGCCCTGATTTCCCGGTGGACATGTTTAATGATGAAATTGAGGAAGTGCGTCTACAGTCCATACACAGCATGAGAAAAATTTCTAAAAACATCACTCTCCGAGAGGATCAGCTTGGCAGTGTCCTGGCTGTGTTAGAGGATTCGTCCAGAGATATTCGAGAGGCTGGCTCTTCACGAACTTTTATGCTGTACTAATGTTTCGACTAAAGAAGGGATTCATCTCGCACTGGCGGAGCTGCTGAAAAATTTAACCAAGTCCCCTACTGATAGGGACTCTATATGGAAGTGCTTGAAGTTTCTGGGAAGTCGGCATCCAACCCTGGTGCTTCCCTTGGTGCCAGAGCTCCTGAGCACCCATCCATTTTTTGACCCAGCTGAACCAGACATGGATGACCCAGCTTACATTGCAGTTTTGGTTCTTATTTTTAATGCTGCTACAACCTGTCCCACAATGCCAGCACTGTTCTCAGATCATACCTTCAGACATTATGCCTACCTCTGAGACAGTCTTTCTCATCTTGTTCCTGCCTTAAGGTTACCAGGTAGAAAACTAGTGTCATCGGCCGTTTCTCCCGGTATTGCGCCCCATGAGGACCCGTCCCATCAGTTCCTGCAGCAGAGCCCTGAAAGGGTGTACAGTCTTCAGAGCACCGGGCCCCTCAGGGAACCCAGAAGCTGCTGGAGTTCACCATCCGGGATCTGCAAAGACTTGGAGAACTTCAGTCTGAACTAGCAGGAGTTGCTGACTTCTCGGCTACCTATCTTCGGTGTCAGCTTCTTCTCATCAAGGCCTTGCAAGGAAAGCTGTGCAATGTGGCTGCCCCTTTATATTTGAAGCAGAGTGACTTGGCCTCCGCAGCAGCAAAACAGATCATGGAAGAGACCTACAAAATGGAGTTCATGTACAGTGGTGTGGAGAAGAAACAGGTGGTGATTATACATCCCATGAGGCTGCAGGCCAAAGCCTTGCAACTTACAGTAACAGCACGGACTACTCGAGGAGTTGACCCCTTATTTGGGATGTGTGAAAACTTTTTACAGGAAGTGGACTTTTTTCAGAGGTGTTTTATTGCTGATTTGCCCCCACCTACAGGACAGCTTTGTGGACAAACTTCTTGACCTTATGCCCCGACTCATGACATCCAAGCCTGTGGAAGTGGTCAAAATTCGACAGACCATGGTGAGGCAGAGTACCTCCTTGCACCTTCCCCTTCCAGAGCAGATCCACACACTTCAGCCACCATCATTGAGCCAGTAGGCGAGTCAGACAACCCTTTGCGGTTTACGTCTGGATTGGTTGTGGCCCTGGATGTCGATGTGACCCTGGAACATGTGCAGGACCCTGAGAGTGCTGTGAAGGTCCAGGTCTTCTATCCAGATGGCCAGGCTCAGATGATTCATCCTAAGCCGGCAGACTTGAGGAATCCTGGCCCAACCAGGGCGCCACCGGCTTATCACTCAGGTGTACCTCTCCCATACTGCCTGGACAGAACCATGCCCGGTGGAAGTGAGGCTGCTACCGGCCTACAACTCCAATTCCCGTATTACAAAATCCCCCTGGATTGAAGGTGGCAAAGTGTCCCCCCAGGTGGAAACCAGCATCGAGGGCACCATCCCATTCAGCAAGTCTGTGAACCTTTACATAATGCCCAAACCCGCAAGGCGCTGAGTCACAAGCATTGTGTAGAGCTGAAGCTGAGAAAGACCTTCTTAGGTAGCAGAGTGAGCCCGAAGCCTAGAGCACTTCACCTGGAGCCGGCGTATGGGCATGAGCACCATCACCCTTATCGTCTCATCTGGTATCAAACACAAAATAAATTATTTTGCATTAAAAAATCAAAAACCTTCAAGTCCACACCTCTTCCTTCCCTGACTCCCCCCACCACCTCTGTAAAGTTGAGAAAACAACAACAACAACAACAAAAGAAGCTGTGGTCTTACAGCTTACAATGGAATATTACTCAGCCATTAGAAACGACAAACGCCGTGAAAGTAGAGTGACGTTTGGTTCTACTTGTTGGGTTGATGTTGTTGTACGTGTGTGTGCAGCCAACCAGCAGTGCTTGGTATGTACCAGATCATCTACTAAGAAGGGTCTTTAACTCAAAACCAGGAAAGAGGAAAGAGAAAGAACTAGTTTCGAGACCTTTTTGATTTGGAAAAAGCATTCCAAAAATCACGATTTTCATTATACAGTAAGGGAGTAGCTTCCTTTCTGTGTTCATTCTCATGAGTATTAACGATAGAGGGAGTCCTGTGAAATGAAGACCACTTTGTATTCCAATTTACTTCCTGGAATTTCTTAATTGTTTCCTTTTTTGGGTTTTAACTGACATTCAAAAACTGAAAAACTTCTGGCTCATAACTTTGTTGCATTTCTAGGTCCCTGCAGCAACAAAAGGAAATCGTCCTATTAGGACTAGAAGTTTAAGTGAGTCCTAAAGTATTGGAAGAAAATTCTAAAATATACATTGAGGTTCTACAAGGAAAATGTTGAGTTTATTTTTTTTAATTTTTTATTTATTTATGATAGTCACAGAGAGAGAGAGAGGGAGAGAGAGGCAGAGACACAGGCAGAGGGAGAAGCAGGCTTCATGCACCGGGAGCGCAACGTGCGAATCGATCCCGGGTCTCCAGAATCACGCCCTGGGCCAAAGGCAGGCGCCAAACCGCTGTGCCACCCAGGGATCCCCAAGATTGAGTTTAAACAAAAGAGCCTGAGCTAATTCTTCCAGAAGGTTTGTTACCTTGAATTCAGAGCCCTTTTACGAGTATATAGAAAAATAAGTAGTCCCACAGTGTCAGTCGATTCATGTATTAATGAGATGAGAGCTAACATTAATGAAACTAACTCTAAAGTAGTTGACTGCCAAGCTGATTGTTAAATTGGTTATTATGGAAACAGGAGAACCAACTCACACACTTAGAAATGAGGTCCCAGACTGGAAGCACTGGGAAATGTAGCTGCTCATAATCTAAGTTAAATAATTCCTTGACAATCTGAGTAGATCTATATCAACGTGGCTGTCTTATATGTAATGTAGGGTGTTTAGTAGGAAATTATCGAATGGACTTCATGATTCCCTAGAGCTTATTTTTGAGAGGTGCTAGTGAATCAGGAGGGGAAAAAATGAATGCTCAAAAAAGTCCTATTTCCATCTTACACATTTGGGGAAACTGTAAGAATATGTCCAAAGAATCTTGGTCTTCAATAGTTTTATATACAGTAATAACTAACACCATAAAATAGCACTTATTTAGATAGAATTGATGGTAGACATGGCAGTACTACATCCTTTTTTACAATGTCTGAGCGTTTGTAGTACTTCAGACCTTTCCATCAGGCATCAACATTAAATATTGAATACCTCTAGAGAGTGTGAAAATAATTTTGTCTTTGGAAGTAGTTAACGTGAAGTTTTTCCGTGTGTCCCATTGGACTTTTCTAGTGATGATCCTCCTAGGATGCTTTATCAGTAGGTGTCTGGATTTTATGGACTAAAAAACTGATATTTTTTTTTACAGTTGAAATCTGTAAATCATCTTTATACTTAATTTTCTATGTCCTTTCATAGCAAAAAGTAAGCAAAATATGCCAAGACAAAGAATGATGGTCCCCCCACCAAACCTTGAGCATAACCGTTAAGGAACAAGAACTGTCGGAGATCTATGTGTGTGTATCTGTACGTACATCCATGCATACCTGGCAAAATTTAACAGAAATCACAATTCTGACATCATCTGTGGTTTATGTCACAGCTCTTCTCTGTCGTCAGCCTCTGTTTTTCTCTTTGGGCTTTCGTTGAAAAATACTCGGCCTCATGTCTTTCGCTCTGAGACTTTAACTGTAATCCTTGAATTCTTAATTTCAGTTCAGAAACCCTAGTCTTAGAACTCATGAGTCTTCAGATTTCCATGACTGTCACCAAAAGTTGAAAATCCTATAGGTTTGCCCTTTTTTTTTTTTAAACTAAAGACTTAAAAGAAAAAAAAAGCTTCTTTCTGTTTTGACAAATACGAGGAAGAAAGTGCAATCAGGAATACAGGTGGAAGCAACTCCTTCCGTAGCCTCCCCTTGTACCTTTAAAAGAGCTTTGTCATGTGGTTAATGATGGAGAAAGTTGACAACATGCATTGTATATGTCTGCTGTCCGCAGAGTGTATTGTGTGACCGAGCGTGGGGGATGCTGAGTGGGCGCTGGGAAGCAGCCCGAAGCGTCCTGGGGCCCCGCTCATCCAAGTCGATGCTCTGATGACATCATCGTGACAGGTGGCACCCGCGCTGCCGTGTTCACTGACCATCGCGGCCTCGGGACCTGGGAAGTCACAGGGGATCTGGGGCAGAGGCGTGTGGGGATTCTGGCCGCCCATGTGCATCTGGATGCGCTGCTGCAGCAGGGCCACGTTCGGGACCCTCTTCTGGCAGATGGGGCACGAGTGCCGCATCTCTATGGACGTGTTGGTCCGGGGAACCCCGAGGTGCATCTTCAGGTTGCCCTTGGTGGACAATGCCCGACCCCAGATCTTGCACTGGAATGGCCTCTCCCCGGTGTGGGGCCGTAATGCCTCTCCAGGGAGCTTTGGCAGCTCAAGACCCGGTGGCAAATGAGACATTCGTTGGGGTCGGTGGTGGCCTTGTCAATGTTCCCCACCAGCTGCTGTAATTTCAGGGTCTCCGACCCGGCTCGGGGGTCCCACTCCCTTGGAAACCACCAACCCTCGGGGAAGTGTGGCTTGCTCCCACCCCCCCAGACAGTAGGGACCCGTCCTCACTTTCTGGGGAAGTCCCGGGCTGCAGGTCATTGGGCAGCGGGCCGCCCAGGAGGTCCTTGGGGTTAGTCCCTGAAGAGAGATTCTGAGGTAGCCCTAGACCGGGGGTCCCTGTTACAAGGACAGGTTTGCTGTCTAAAGAGAGACTCGATTCATCTACGGGGATGGCTACAGAGAGTGCATAGGGAATGCCATGGCCTGCCGACGTTTTGTCGTGGAACTTGGGAAAGAGCTGGGGGTGGGCCTCCCCTGGGGATGTCCATGCAAGTGCACTTGAGGTTGCCCTGGGTGGTGAACCGGCGGCCACAGACAGAGCCCACGAAGGGTCTCTCTCCGGTATGGGAGCGGAGGTGGATCTGCAGGGAGCTATGGGCCCCCAAAGCCCTGCTACAGTACTTAGGCTTGTGCTTGCAGAGGACGGCCTGTCTGGGTTTGGACTGCCCCAGGGACACGTTCGGCGGCTTCCCCTTCCCTTTCCTGGACGGGTCTAACGCCTCGGTGGAGGAAGGGCTCTGGAGGAGCACAGAGCCCTGGGCCTGAGGTAGCAAAGCACGGGGAAGGCGCGACCTGGCGTTGGCAGCACCCTCGTCCGTCGGGCTCCAGGGCAAGGGCGCAGCCCGAGGAGCTGCGGGGAAGGGGTGTTCGCGTGAGGCAGCTGGGCTGGTGTCGGGCGACCGGAGACAGGCCCTGGCTGCCGACTTGCTGGTCGCAGAAAGCTGCGGGTCCCTGCTCGGCCCAGGGTCTGGAGGGGGTCACCCCCGAGTGGAGGGCGCGCAGGCCCACGTGCTCCCCGGCGGCGGAGGCCTCGGGAGCGGGATGTGCTGCAGCTGCGGCTGCTGCGGACGCAGGATCTGCTCCGGCCCGGGGGCTGCTGGCGCCGGGCGCTGCGCCGCTCACCCGCACCCTGTGCCCCGCGGGGCTCGCAATGACCAGGTGGCGGCTGCTTTGCCTTTGGGTAGTAGCTTCCGTCCTGGGGCGCGCTCGGCAGACGGTCTCAGCCTTCAGGTCCACGACACACTCGCCCCGGCTTGTCCTTGAGCGCCCCGGCCGCCGCCCCCTCCCTGGGACCCTCCGCACCCCCTGGGCCGGCGGCGGCGGCTGAGCGCGCCCGGGGACTCTGCCCAGCCCGGCCCCTGCCATGGGTCATGTGCGCACAGCTGGGGCAGTGCGATTTGTCTCGTGTCCTAGGAACCCCGAGAAGCTGGAGAGCTCTGCACAGCATTTCTCACAGCTGCGAGTCTCCTCCCGACGAGTCCTGTGTGCAGTCCTTCGGTCCCGGGGGTGTCACTGGGCCCCGTCCTCCTACGAGTTGACGCGCTGGGGTTCCACCTGCCTGCGCCTCGAGGCGGTGCGAGCATCGGGCAGCCGGGAGGGCCTCGGTTATTTGCCCACTCCGCCACAAATTCCTGGAGTTCTTTGCTCATATTTTAATAAACAAAACAGGGTAATGGGGAAGGGAGGGAAAATAAAATAAGAAATCAGAGAGGGAGAAAAAAACATAAGCGATTCTTAACTCTAGGAAACAAACTGAATCTGCTGGAGGGGAGGTGGGTGGGGGGATGGGGTAACTGGGTGATGGGCGTCAAGGAGGGCTGGTGATGTAATGAGCATTGGGTGTTACATGCACCTGATGAATCACTGATCTCTACCCCTGAAATTCATAATATGCTATATGTTAATTAATTGAATTTAAATAAAATTATAAAGAAGAAAGCAAGCAACATGAGATCCAGAATGAGCTGCTGCATGCATGTTTAAGTGACTGATTAGTGAGTAGTGGGTCTACCTTCAATGTCATACATTCAAGTTCATGAGCTGAAGTAAGGATCATTTTTTACCTTGGAATTTAGGAGCTTTTTACAACCATGTGAATAGATATTCTAGACGTTTAGAAAATTTAATTTGGTTCTGGGAATTTACATGGTTTGTCTGAGTTTACTTCACCCCAATGAAAATAATGCATACTCTGTAAACATACTGTACCTTCTCTAGATTCTCTTCTTTGAACCCTACTGCCTCAACCTCTAGTATTAACGCTCTTTGGGGCCTACTTAGAGCCTAAACTCCACCAGAATAATATTGTCTTTATGAGGTCCTTTTGAGGATTAAGAGATAGATTACAGGAAGCAATTCTATGACAAAATCAAAGTATATGTATAAATCAAAAGCATATTCATGCAAATGGATCACAATGCTTTTTCAACTAATCACTGTGGTGTGACATTTTGAACAATATGAAGTAAGTTAATAAAGCTCTCGAGTGAAAGAAACATCTTGATATTTTATAAAGCTGCATGCTTATTATAAAGCTGACCCTTTGGTTATTACAAACAACAGCAAGTATCTATCTTTGACAATATGTTGATGAACACAAAACTTGAACAAGATGTATACATATGTTTTCCAAATTTGAAATTAAACAAAAGGAAAAAAATAAATTGAAAAAGTATGAATGCTCAGGTGAGACCTACTAGTATCACCTTTGAAAAGGAATGTACAATTAAAATAGGTGAATAGGGCAGCCCTGGTGGCTCAGTAGTTTAGCGCTGCCTTCAGCCCAGGGCATGATCCTGGAGACCCAGGATTGAGTCCCACATTGGGTTCCCTGAATGGAGGTTGCTTCTCCCTCTGCCTGTGTCTCTGACCCCCATTTCTCTCCCTCTCTGTCTCTCTGTCTCTCATAAATAAAATCTTTAACAATAAAATAAAATAAATGAAATGAAATGAAATAAAATATGTTGAATGATGTCACCTAAAATGCTAGTGTAAGTAACTCTGACACACCATCCCTTCATGAAGGCAATGATCAAGCTGACAAAAACTATTGGAATCGACTTTTTCTGACTTCTAAAAAACACAAAACCTGGGGAAGGGCTTAAAAGAAAAAAAGAAAAAGGTACTGAATTTCAGTAAAACAGTCTTTATGAGATTTTAACTTAACCACCTACCATGCCACACTCCCCAGCTCTGTGGTCACCATGAGGACAGTGGTCTACTTTCCTGGGACAGTGTGCTCATGCCAGCAAGACTGATTATTCTCAGAGAATTGTGGTTGTGTATTCTGACCTCCTTGGGGACTCCAAGAAGCACTGACTCAGGGTCTTTCATTTGTTTGAGGCAGTTTCAAACTGCCTCAGAGCTTTTAGGAGCTCCTGGGTGACACTGCCAAGAGCATGTCAGTGAACATACTAGCCACACCTGTCTGGGCAAGGGGCCAACCAGAGAGGCCAGAGGCAGGCAGACCGAAACACCTGGGAAGGAAGATGCTGGGGATTATCAAGGGACGAAGGACACCGAAAATCTGCTGTGTGCCAGGCAATCCAAGGGCCATGCTGATGCCCGTGGCTGGACATATTCTTAGAAAACCCTTGAGAGGACCACATGAGTTTGCCTTCAGCACCAGGGCAACAGCAAGGGAAGGGAAGACAGAGTTAACTCCCTGCCTGCGCCCTGTGGGGCAGAGCGCAGCGCAGGGGCGTCTGCAGTGACTAGCAGAGTGCTTCGTGGTGGCTTGGCTCCCGGCATTTAAGGGGCTCTCTCTCAAATCACACGGTGACCGCTAGGCTAACAGAAGAGACTTCAGGGCACTCATAACAAAGACCCTTTACAAAAAGTTGAGAAAAACATTAAACAAGTAACACCATCCACACAAGTTGTAAACAAACAAATAAAACCCAGAAAAGGCAGAAGAGTGCCGTTTGCAAAATTACCACGCTGTGATATTCAAAATGTCAATATTCAACAACAGAGGATGGCAGTCACTCAAAGAAAGGAAGTACCGTTCATGGGAGTGGGCAGAGATTGGTAATGAAACTGAGGACCATGCTCCTAAGGAAGTGGCTTTAAAAGAACTATTTCAGTGATGCTTAAGAAATGAAACCTGGGGGTGGGGAGCGCCTAGGTGGCTCAGTTGGTAAATTGACTCTTGATTTTGGCTCAGGTCATGAGATCGAGCCCTCCATGGGCTCCATGCTTAGTGTGGAGCCTGCTTAAGATTCTCTCTTCCTCTTTTCCTTCTCTCCCTCCTAAAAAATGAAACCAGAAAGGATTCAATTTTACCAAATCAAGAGTTTCAATACATCGTGATAGATTTTAAAATGGAGTTAAAAATTCTGGAGTTGAAAAGTACAATAGTTGAAATGAAAAAAATCTATATAAGAAGAGGGTTCTAGCATTGGATTTGATCAAGAGGAAAACTAATCCATGAACATAAAGACAAATCATTTGAAATGATCAGTCAAGGTTTATGGATGAGCCAAAGATGATCTTTGCATAGCAGACCTCTGTTTATTTTTTCACAGCAGGCAGAGACCTTGAACTCAAAAAACCACTGTTACCAACCTCAAATTTTTACACACTGAATTGATTTAAACATAGCCCAGATTGGTAGAGGTTAAGCCATTTATAGCTTAGCCATATCTTCTGTGCATATCCTGTGAATCACCACCTGAATCTACTAACAGTAGATAAGATAAATCATGAATATTAGTGTCTCTAAGATCCTGTCATCCATTCATAATTCCCTGGCTCAGAGACTCCATATCCCGATGCGAGACATCATCTCCCTAAGTAAGCCCTTCTTCAATCCCTCTCCTCTGGGGAGTTTCTTTTCTATCCTAGCTTTCTGGGTGGTGGCCCTATACTGTTGCCACTGAAAGATATCCTGTGAGGGACCTCTCCATTCAATTAAGCTGTGAGCGTGCCATCCAAATAAGTCTCGTGTGATTATATAATTATACATTATCAGCCCTATGCTGAAGTCCCTTGATCTCAGTACAACTGCCCAACACACATCCATGGGTCAGTGGAGATAATCCTACCAGAACGGGGCCTCCTCTGAGAAGGGGAGTGTGTGCATAAATCTTAGGGGTCCTAGCACTAGCAGAGGCCCCAGGACTGGCCCCTTCCTTCCTGGAGACACCCTGTGCGATTCCTGGCTGAGCCACCAGATGGGTCTCTAATAAAGTGGTTTCCCAGAATTACAGTTCAATACAACTAGAGCTTGGGAGTAGGACAGGTATTGCCTTAGTCAGACAATAGAATTGTTTGATCATCATCCTCACACATGACTGGACAGAGTGTTTCTACCCTAACTGTACCATAGAATCATTGGAGGAGATTTTTTTTAAATGATGTATCAGTTTCAACCAGGGATGTGCTCATTTACTTGGTCTCTAGCCCATGGTTTTAGGATTTTGCTAGTTTGGCAAGAGTACAGGTCAGCTCAGGACTCCTTGGAGTATTTCCCCTTGATGTTTAAGTTCAGTACTGGTTTTGGTTGAGGGAAAACACTTCCAAGGCTTGGGGCCGCAGCACGGGAATCCCTAGGGAAATCGCCTCTGTGAGAATGTGTATTTCACTCGGGGAAAGAACTTTGCACTAATTATTTAAACAAAACAAAACAGCTTAAGTGATGCCTGATAGGGCTCCAGTAGGATAAATACCTAAACCTATTTTCTGGTCTGTGGGGGTGGGGTGGTGAACAGCCATGGTGCTATCTGAGGTGACTGGAGGATGCATAACTCAGGAATTACCTTAATAATAATATATAGACTGTGGTCACAAAATAAACTCTTTCTCCTACTCTTAGCTCAATTCAGAAGTTTGGAGGCAAAATGCAAAGAGATTTCTGGAGACTGAGAGAGAAAAGCTGCCTCTCTGGCACCGGGTTGCTTCCAGTAGCAGAGACCTAGGCTGAGGGCCACCAGAAATCTTTACTGGGTATCTTTGATAGTGCCTGTCTGACCCCGTATGACCAGGGCCATGACCTTCTGAGAAACCTGGCAAGTGGGGCTGAAGGTCACCATTGTGCCTCCGCCAGGGCCTTAAGGCAGACAGACCATGGTGATGGGAAGTTGGACTAAGTGGAGCTGAGTTGTATGGAAGGGGCCTTTGGAGAAAGGGGAGACTCAGAGTCCTGATGAGTCTCTAACCCACATGCCCGGAAGTACAGACTGGGATCTACAAAGAGAACACTAGAATACCAACATTTAGCTTCTTTAGCAAGAGGTTTTATTTTTCAAATATTTTTCGGTGTTGATCTATAGTAAAAGTTAAAACTTCTTTAAAAAATTTTACTTTTAATATTACCAGATCATTTCACATTCCTATATTTTTGCCACATTTTTTCAAAAACTAAAGGATCAAAGGTTATCCTCTGCATAAGTGCTAAAAAGTGCTTTATTTTTTTAAAAGTTTTATTTCTAAGTAATCCCCACACCCAAGGTGGGGCTCGAAGCCACAACCCTGAGACAAAGAATCGCATGCACCACCACCGGAGCCAGCCAGGCACCCCAACAGTTAGATCTTACTTATTTTTAATTAATTTATTTTTTGTCGGAGTTCAATTTGCCAACTATAGCATAACACCCAGTGCTCAACCCATCAAGTGCCCCCCTCAGTGCCCGTCACCCAGTCATCCTGTCACCGCCCGCCTACCTCCCTTTTCACCACCCCTTGTTCGTTTCCCAGAGTTAGGAGTCTCTCATGTTCTGTCTCCCTCTCTGATATTTCCCACTCATTTTCTCTTTCCCCTTTATTTCCTTTCACTATCTTTTATATTCCCCAAATGAATGAGACCATATAATGTTTGTCCTTCTCTGATTGACTCACTTCACTCAGCATCATACCCTCCAGTTCCATCCACGTCGAAGCAAATGGTGGTTAATTGTCATTTCTAATGGCTGAGGAATATTCCATTGTTTTTTTTTTTTTAAGATTTTATTTATTTATTCATGATAGTCACACAGAGAGAGACAAAGAGGCAGAGACACAGGCAGAGGGAGAAGCAGGCTCGATGCACCGGGAGCCCGACATGGGATTCGATCCTGGGTCTCCAGGATGGCGCCCCGGGCCAAAGGCAGGCGCCAAACTGCTGCGCCACCCAGGGATCCCAGAATATTCCATTGTATGCAGAGACCACATCTTTATCCATTCATCTTTCGGTGGACACCGAGGCTCCTTTCACAGTTTGGATCTTGTGGACATTGCTGCTAGAAACATCGGGGTGCAGGTGTCCCGGGGTTTCCCTGCATCTGTATCTTTGGGGTAAATCCCCAACAGGGCAATTACTGGGTCATAGGGCAGATCCATTGTTAAATCTTTGAGGACCCTCCACACAGTTTCCCAGAGTGGCTGCACCAGGCCACATTCCCACCAACAGTGCAGGAGGGTTCCCCTTTCTGCACATCCTGTCCAACATTTGTTGTTTCCTGTCTGGCCAATGTTGCCCATTCTCACCGCTGTGAGGTGGGATCTCGTTGTGGTTTTGATCTGTATTTCCCTGATGGAAATACAGTGATGCGGAGCATTTTCTCATGGGCTTGTTGGCCACGTCTACGTCTTGCTCTGTGCCATTTCGGTTCGTGTCTTTTGCCCATTTCCAGATTGGATTGTTGGTTTCTCTGCTGTTGAGTTGAATAGGTTCTTTAGAGATCTTGGATGCTGTCCCTTTATCCGACGGGTCATTTGCACAAAGGTTCTCCCATTCTGGAGATTGTCTGTTGGTTTTGTTGAGTGTCTCTTTGGCTGTGCGGAAGCTTCTCATCCTGGTGAAGTCCCAATAGTTCATCTCTGCTTTTGTTTCTCTTGCCTTCATGGGTGTATCTTGCAAGAAGTTGCTGTGGCCAAGTTCAGGAAGGGCATTGCCTGTGTTCTCCCCCAGGGTTTTGATGGAATCTCGTCTCACATTTACATCTTTCATCCATTCTGAGTTTATCTTTGTGTACAGTGTGAGACAGTGGTCCAGTTTCCCTCCTCCGCATGTGGCTGTCCAGTATTCCCCTGACATTTATGGAAGAGACTTGTCTTTTTTCCAGTGGATGGTCTCTCCTGCTTGGTCAAATATATGGTCTTGACCATCGAGTTGAGGGTCCACTTCTGGATTCCTCTTCTGTTCCATTGATGGATGTGTCTGTAGTTCTGCCTGTACCACACTGTCTTGGTGAGCACAGCTTGGCAGCGCAACCTGAAATCCGGCATTGTGCTGCCCCCCGCTCTGGTTTTCTTGGCTACTATTCCCGTGGCCATTCGGGGTCCTTTCTGATTCCACACAAATCTTCAGATGATCTGTTCCAGCTCTCTGAGGAGAGTCCGTGGTATTTTTGATAGGGATTGCATTCATTGTGTAAATTGCCCTGGGTCACATTGACATTTTCCCAATATTCATTCTTCGGATCCATGAGCATGGAATATTTTTCCATCTCTTTGTGTCTTCCTCAGTCTCTTTCAGACATGTTCTGTCGTTTTTCGGGTAGAGATCCTTTACCTCTTTGGTTAGGTTTATTCCTAGGTAGTGCATGCTTTTGGGTGCCATCGTAAATGGGGTTGACTCCTTAATTTCTCTTTCTTCAGTCTCATCGTTAGCGTCTAGAAAGGCCACTGATTTCTGGGCATTGATTTTGTACCCTGCCACACTGCCGAATTTGCTGTATGAGTTCTAGCAGTCTTGGGGTGGAGTCTTTTGGGTTTTCTAGGTGTACGGTATCATGTCATCTGCAAAGAAGGAGAGTTTGACTTCTTCTAGGCCAATTTGAATGCCTTCTATTTCTTTTTGTTGCCTGATTCCTGAAGCTACGACGTCTAGTGTTATGTTGAATAGCAGTGGTGAGAGTGGACATCCCTGTCTCGTTCCTGATCTTCTTCTCCTGATCTTCTTCGGGGAAAGTCTCCCAGCGTTTGCCCCTTGGGAATGATAATTTGCTGTGGGCTTTTCGTAGATGGCTTTGAAGATGCTGAGGAACATTCCCTCTATCCCTATACTCTGAAGCATTTGGATCCAGGAGTGGATGCCGTATTTTGTCAAATGCTTTCTCTGCGTATCTTGAGAGGATCATCTGGTTCTTGTTTTTTCTCTTGCAGATCTGATCAGTCACACGGAGTGTTTGCCGAGTGTTGAACCAGCCTTGCGTCCCGGGGATAAAGGCCACCTGGTCACAGTGAGTAACTTCTCAATGTACCGTTGGATCCTATTGGCTCGTATCTTGTTGAGATGTTTGCATCCGTGTTCATCGGGGACATTGGTCTATAATTCTCCTTTTTGATGGGGTCTTTGTCCGGTTTTGGACTTAAGGTGATGCTGGCCTCATAGAAAGAGTTTGGAAGTATTCCATCTCTTTCTGTCTTTCAGAACAGCTTTAGTAGAATAGGTACGGTTTCTTCTTTCAACGTTTGATAGCATTCCCCTGGGAAGCCATCTGGCCCTGGACTTTTGTGTCTTGGGAGGTTTCTGATGATGACTGTTTCAATTTCCTCCCGGGTTATCGGCCTGTTCCGGTTTTCTATTTCTTTCTGTTCCAGTTTTGGTAGTTTGTGGTTTTCCAGAAATGTGTCCATTTCTTCTAGATTGCCTAATTTATTGGCGTATAGCTGCTCATAATAAGTTTTTAAAATCGCTTGTATTTCCTTAGTGCTGGTGGTGATCTCTCTTTTCTCATTCATGATTTTATTGAGTCCTTTATGCTTTTTTCTAGAGTCACCAGTAGCTTTATAATAGTGCTTCTGTATTGGCTTTCTGACATTGAATTGTAATCCAGATTTTGTAACTCTGTGGGAGAGAGGACTGTTTCTGATTCTTTCTTTTGAGGTGAATTGTTCCTTCTAGTCATTTTGCTCAGTGTGGAGTGGACAAAAACAAGTTATACTGGAAAAAGGAGCAAAAGAGAAAAAAAAGAAGAAATAAAAAAGAATAAAAAAAGGGGGTTGGGAAACAACAGAAACAAACAGAAAAGAAAAAACAAGGGGGAGTATCCTCTGATTCTATATACTGTAAATCCCTCAACTTCCCCTAGAAGTTTCCAGTGCTGCTTGGTCAATAACTTGGTTTCCCCTGTCCTTCCAGCTGGTCTTCTGGGGTAGGGGCCTGCTGTGCTGATTCTCAGGTGTGTGCTGCTGGGGGAGCTGCCCCGCCCCCTGCCAGGTGCCTGGCTCAGTGGGTGCTGTTTATCCAGTGAGGCCCCTGCCCAGTCCCAGGCACAGGGTGACACGAGGAGGAACAGCCACACTGGTGGCGGCCAGCTGTTCAGCCCTGGAGTCAGCTCCCGCAGTAACTACCGCAGCTTCCAGGCCACAGGGGCCTGGATGCTCTGGGGGTGGGGGGGCGCCGATCCGCCCAGCTCGGGGCCGCCCAGTGGTAGGAGCGTCCTTGCTTTCCTGTACCCTCCTGGCCTCTGCCTGTCCTGGGGGGAGCGCCGATCTTGGGCTGTGTCCCCCAGTGCCCTGGGCTCCGGGGCCTGTGACACTATGAATGGACCTAAAGTACCACGATGTATAATTTAAAAGCATCAGAGTAAATTTTCTGCCGTTAACTTATCTTTTATTACAAATAAAATTCATAAGCCATTATAGAGGTTAAAGAAAAACAAAATATGGAAACAGCACAATGACGGGGAGGGAAGCCTCCATTGGGCTGCAGCCATCACGAGCCCCGCGGTAGGAGCTGGGGTGGCTCCTGAGGTGGTTCAGGGGGTTGTTCAGGGGTCGAAGCCAGTTGCTCCAGAGGCAGGTGGCGGCCCTGGCACTTTGGGGACCCTGACTGCAGGCGCCAGGGCCTACTCCTCCACCGGGTGGCCAAGGGTGCAGGTGGCTCCTCATCAGGGTGGGGAATCATAGGTGCCAAAACCATGTGCATTGACTTGGACTCAGTAGCCAGCATCTCAGCTTGGGCCAAGCCCTCACCTCCAGCAGCCGGGACCGGCTCGGTCACCTCAGGCCCTGAAGGTGCCACAGGCCCCACAGTCGGAGCTGGGGTGGGCTCCTGAGGTGGGTTAGGGTGTTGCTCTGGGGCCAAAGCTGTAGCCCCAAGAAGACAAAGTATCATCACCAGGACGGACTTTCCACGTCCCTCCCAAATCAAGGACACTCTTCCCACTGCTCAACGTGTGTGAGTACAAGAGCCCTGGGAGGTCTCCCCAGACTGAAGCCCGTGGGAATGGGGTGTGAGCCTACCCACTGCTCCCGGCCCAGCTGCATGGAGGTTGGGTCTGTGTGGCCCACCCTGTCCCAAGCTTGGCCACCCCCAGTCCTCCTCATCCTCATCGTCTAATTCCACGAGCTCCAGGTAGCTGAATCGTTCCAGGTAACGCTGGGCTCGGTTTTCCAGGTCTGAGCCTGGCCTGTTGAGCCCCATGAATGCCAGAAGTTTCCTCAGGAAGAGAAATTCTGGTGGCTGATGAAAATCCTCCTGATAGTACTCCAGCCAGATGTCCAGGATGCAGGAGATGGCCCTGGGGAGGGACAGGTGGGCAGAGGCGTCAGAAGACAGGGCTCCCTCACACCAAGGTGTCCCGGGGAAGCCCTGCAGGAATGGGGCCCCAGGCCTTCCGCTCAGGGCTGTCGGAGGCCAGTGCTGCTCCTTGTCCACCTGCCACCTGGTGGTCCTGCCTGCCACAGGCCTGCTCACTGAGGAGGGGCTGGCACGAAGCCTCTGTGCATGGGAGCCCATGACTAGTGGTGTGACCATCACTGTCTTCCCTGGGGAAGCATGACTCCCTCCTCAGCCTGGCTCCCTGCCCACTTGCCCCTTGAATCCACTGGCAGGCATCCGGGGAAGGGGGGTGTCTGGCCTGTCATTGCCCTCACTGCACACACTGTCGCTCTGGGAATGTCCGAGTGGGGAGGGTTTGGGCTCTGTGTCTTGCCAGGCCTTGCCAGGAGCTGCCCGGTACTGCCGCCTTCCCTCCTGTGGCTCAGCGCTGCCTCACTCACGAGGGGCCCCCAGGGGTTGTCCTTCCACTGACTCTAATCTCCCAAAGGGCAGGGGCCGTCTGGTCCGTGAGCACTCACTGGCTCTCCTGAACACCTGCTGTGCACCTGGGTCCAGGTGCCACCAGCTTGGTGAGTGCGATGCTCCCCACACCCTCTGCTCTGGGTCCCAGGAGGGGGGTAGACAGAGGGCTTTGAAAGGGGCAGGCATGGAGAAGGACTTCATTAGGGCTCCCAGTGCTCTCCCACAAAGCCCGCACCCCATCCACAGCTCTCTTTTCCTCTTTTCTCAAAGGACCCATTAGACCTTTACCCTGTCACAGGAATTGCAGATGTGTGGGGTGAGGGTCCAGCAGCCCCTCCAGGCCACAGCCCCCTCGCTGCCCTCTTGGAGAGGAAGGCCCTCCTGCATGAGCCAGAGCTCACTCACACTTTGCACTGCTCCACGGATCCCACGATGTCATCATTCAGATATTTGTTGCATCCATATCTAGAGGAGGGCAGGGGGGCATCACATGAAAGTTCCTGTGGACCCGACCTCTCCTCATAGCTGCTGTCACCCTCTGACCCTTGACTAGCCTGGAGCCCTGGGGGGCCATCCGCTCTGTGCGTGGGGCCACAGGCAGCCCCTGGAGAAGCGCCTGCACCTGCTGGGTCCTCCTGAATGCTTGAGGAATGAAAGGGCTCCGGCCAGGCCCATGGCCGACATCCGAGTGGGCCAGGGTGCCCCGGTGTCCCCGGGGTCCCCTACTCCGGTTGCCCCAGGACACAGACCCCAGATGGACTCTCAAACCTCCCTTTCCATGGGAAAACAGGCCAGCTCAAACCCTGGTGATGGTGGGGACGCGGCACAGGCTTCGTCATGGGGAGAGAACGATGACTGCTGAGCACAATCACAGCCCCTCTAGCCGACCTGCCACAGGCCAGGCCCCGGGGACTGCCCTACAGGACCCCACTAGGCCCCGTGTGACTCTGCTCCAGTCGGAGGAGCAGCCCCAGGGGCCGGGAAGTTCAGGAACATTCCCAAGACTCCCAACCAGTAGGTGGCCCATCCCCCTGGGCTGTGGAGGGTCAGGGTGCTCACTTTGCAAACAGCAGGTCCAGGATCTCTTCGGTGGTGCCAAATTCAGGATACGTTTCCATAAATTGAACAATGGAAAGGTCGTCCAAGCACAGCAAGGCGGGCACCAGTTCTTCTACCTGCTGCTCCAGCAGCTCCCTCCGGCTAGGGGTGGTCGGGAAGATCCGATTCCTTCTCAGGGCTGAGGCCCTTTCAGCCTGAGGTGGGACAGAGGGGACGTGCAGCCTGCACTGTAGCCTCCAGACCACCTGGCAGTTGGAGCGCAGACCAAAGCCCGAGCTCTCAGTGGCTACGGGGGGCGGGGGGTGGGGGGGCAGGAGTGCCCACAGCAGGAACACGGGGCTTGACGCCTGCGGCTCAGTCACTAGGCATCTGACTCTGGGTTGTGGCTCAGGTCATGGTCTCAGCATCCTGAGATCCCGCCCCTGGCAGGCTCTGCGCTTGGGGCAGAGTGTGCTTGAGGAGCCTGTGTCTCCCTCTTCTGCTCCCTGCTTCTCTGCCTGTCTCTTAAACAGACAAACTATCCAATAAAGAAATGATCTTAGAGGATAAATTTTCAAAAAAATTTGGATCAATACAAGGACCTAGTGGGAAAGATTAGTGTCCCAGGGCCGCTTGTCAGCTGAGTTTTGGCAGCACCTCCCTGCATTAATGGCTTCACCCCATGTCAATCCCCAAATCTTAAAACTTCTCTGTCATATTTTTAAAAATATTTTATTTATTTATTCATGAGAGACACACACAGAGAGAGGCAAAGACACAGGGAGAGGGAGAAGCAGGCTCCACACAGGGAGCCCGATGTGGGACTCGATCCCGGGACCCAGGGATCACGACCTGAGCCAAAGGCAGTGGCTCAACTGCTCAGCCACCCAGGCATCCTATCTGCCATATTTTTTAAAGTAAAATTATTAGAGAAGGGATGAGCTTGGATATAGGGCAGACAAAGCTGTACAAAATAAAAGAGAACTTTTGAAAATACACCAAGGTAAGTTCTTCTCACATCCAACTAAATGTTTTGATATTTTACATGTCTCCTCCCACTACATCTTTATAAAAGCAAGCAACATTGATAATCCTTCATCTCAATTGTAAATTGACTCCCCGTCGAAGCATTTTCAAAAAATACAAGAACTTTCATAGTGGTGACATAGAATATCAAATGTCAAGTTGAATTTGAACACTATGTGCCTCATAAGTGGAACTTCACAACAATATTCTAGGCTTGATTATTTATTAAGAGAACTTAGGATCCCATATAAGGCTAATGTTCTGGTCATTGCCCTACAAGTCATCACTACACTAATGTCCCTTTTTGCTCCAAAGTACATTTCAATGTGTGTGTGTGTGTGTGCATGCATATGTGTGAATGTATGTTAATATATAATTTTAAAAATCCAGTCAACCCTTAATTTACTCTTCATGATGATGTTAAAATGAAAGGAATGTGGTCTGTTCTTGACTCTTTCAATGTGTTGCTATTTCATAGTTCCTAACACATTAATTGTACTGAAATGAGCTTCCCACATTACTTAAGAGGGCGAATATTTGGATCCAGATTACCTTAAAAATTTGCAAAATTTATAAAGGATATATAAAGCTTGTTAAAATAATTTGTAAATTATTATATTTCATAAAAATACAAATTCCAAAATAATAAAATAGGCTTGAAACTAGAAAATAGTAAAGAAACTTTTGTCTGCCTTGATACTTATAGTTAGAGAACATCAAGCCTGATATTGCTAGGACTAGTAAACAGCTGGATCACCCAGCTGACTATTCCCTTTGAAAGGTTATCCTGACTTTGGAATGGCATGAGTCAGACTCTAAAGGAGAAGTGGTTCTGAGGACGTTCAGATATGAGCACCAAGAAGGTAATGAGCCTGGAAATCCTCTGATACACAGAAAAGTAATAAGAATTGGGGAAATTTTTAAATGAAAAAATTATGTGTATCCAACCTGAAACTATTTAAAAAGCTACCATCTAAAGAAAATTTATAAAGAGCCTCATTCAGTTTATGAAACAAAAATAGAAATGATGGCAGGGATTTTATGAGAAAGCACATTCTAATCAATCTAAGAAATAACATTCTAACAGCAATATTTTATTTTTGGAGTTAGTAGTTTATTATCCCCCAAATCAGATGAAGTTAGTGGAGTTGGCTTTCAGTGAATTTGTGCTCTTGGTGAGATGCTGGACTCAGAGAAGTATTGAGGTTCCTTCCATTTCTAGGGCTTCTTTTTTAAGTACTGATACCACAAAAAGTGTTAATGAATTTCCATAATTCTCTCTAACTTTCAAATAAAGAACATATCAGGCTACATGATACCTACTTACCATTAATATTTTATATGTGTATCTTATTTTTTTTATTAAGATTACAGACCAGAATGTCATCTATCTCTATGTATGGAGATATAAAGATACATTCATATACTATATCTATCTATAGACCAGTATATGTCATCTATCTCTATCTATAGATAGATATGGTATGCAGCTATATCTATATCTACATATCTATATCTCCATACATAGAGATAGATGACATATTCTTTTTTTTTTTTTTAGATGGCATATTCCAGTCTATATCCTTAATGCCAGAAAAGCAGGATTAATTTATTCAGATAATTTTTTTGACTTTGGCAGACAATAAAGAATGACCTTAAAAAACATTAAATAAAAAAAAAATTAAATATCTCAAAAAATATAATAGAGAAAAATAAAAATGGCTCATTATTCCACTTCCCAGAGATAACCACTATTAATATGTTGGTTCATATTCTTTTCCCTCTTTCTGTTGATACAGACTAGTCAAAATATATTAGTGTCTTTTCACACACATGGAACAATACTATTAATACTAAAACTTTATGTTTTTCAAAGTATTTCTTGCCTCTACTTCCACATAGATTGATCTTCTTCTTTTGAGTGACTCTGTTGTATTCTATTCAATGAACCTAAGTTTATTTAACCGATATCCCAGTTGAATAAGGGGCTTGTTTTGAGACCTTAACTATTATAAATGATGCTGCATAATATTTATAACAATATTATCTTCATTACAAAGACTAATAAACATCTCTCAAGTACTTATGAGGTGCCAAACACTTTCTTACACACTTTATAGACATCATTTCATTTAATTCTCAAAGGACAGTGAAATCTAGACATGCTATGTAACTTGCCTAAGCTCACATATCTAGAAAGTAATGCCATTAGAAACGACAAACACTCACCATTTGCTTCGACGTGGATGGACCTGGAGGGTATTATGCTGAGTGAAATAAGTCAGTCAGTGAAGGACAAACATTATATGGTCTCATTCATTTGGGGAATATAAAAAAATGGTGAAAGGGAATAAAGGGGAAAGGAGAGAAAATGAGTGGGAAATATCAGAGAGGGAGACAGAACATGAGAGACTCCTAACTCTGGAAAGGAACAAGGGAAAGTGGAAGGGGAGGTGGGTAGGGGGGATGGGGTGATGGGCACTGAGGGGGGCACTTGATGGGAGGAGCACCTGGTGTCATACTATATGTTGGCAAATCAAACTCCATTAAAATATATATATATATTTAAAAAAAGAAAGTAATGAAGTGGTAATTGCAACTCAGGTCTGTCTGATTCTAGAGCTAAAGCTCAACACTCACTCAGCAAATATTTCTGTGCATACATTTTTGTATGACTTGTGTTAGTACACACATGGTACATTTATAAACATAGTATCGCTGAGTCAAAGGTTATGCAATATTTGAACTTCAAGATGTATTTTCAAATTAATTTTCAAAAAGTTTTACCAATTAGCACTCATTATTGCAGAAAATCAGAGCACTACTTTCTCCATACTCTTGCCAGCATTGTGTAGTATTTATCTTCCCCCCCATATGATAGACAAAATGATTAGTGTTATTAGTGTTGTTTCAATTTTCATTTCTTTAATAATTTACTGTTTTAGTAATAAAATGTATATATTTAAATATCATTCTTGTCATCAGCTGTTGCATTATACCTCATATGCCCATCATCTCTGTTTTGGAGAAGTGGCATAAAATTCTCAAGAAAGTTTTTTTTTTTGTGCGTTTGTGTGTGTGTGTGTGTGTGTGTGTGTGTGTGTGCATGCAGTACATTATTCATTCTCTGTATCACCACATATATCCAAATTCCTTGTTTTTTGTTTTTTTTGTTTTTTGTTTTTCTGTTCTTTGGAATTTGTTTCTGGGTTAAGCACAGTCAGTTGCCATGCTGCCAGCAAGTTGCCATTATTCAATTCAACAATCAGTTAAGGTTTCTTTTTTTTTTTTAAGAATTTTATTTATTCATGAGAGACACACAGAGAGAGAGAGAGAGAGAGAGAGGCAGAGACACAGGCAGAGAGAGAAGCAGGCTCCCTCAGGGAGCCCAACCCGGAACTTGATCCCGGGACTCAATCCCGGGACCCCAGGATCACTCCCTGGTCCAAAGGCAGCCGCCCAACCGCTGAGCCACCCAGGGATCCCTCAGTTAAGGTTTCAGGACTTGGGCAAGGTAACTGACTAGAGAGTAGGAACACACCATTTAAAGTTGCTTTTTTTCTCATAAAAATGATGGCAGTTATGGAAAGAGAGAAGAAAAACTTTTTGAAAACTAACGTGATATGAATTAATACATGTATACACACATGCATATGTACATGTTCTTTTAAAAGAGCGAAGAGTTCAAGGGAAAAATAACATTAAAAGAAGAGCTGTTCAAAAATTTTCTTAAATTTTAAAAGTCCTTCAGAAAATAAAAAGTGATTAAAGAATTTGAGGTCAAGAATTCTTAGAAATTAAGAAATCAACTCACCATTTACATTTCTTTTTTTTAAATAGATTTTCTTGAACAAATCTTTATTCACTTGCTGTGTGCCCTTTTTTTATAATAAATTTATTTTTTATTGGTGTTCAATTTACCAACATACAGACCATTTACATTTCTTTTAGAGTCCCTCTATAGGAGCACCTGAGTGGCTCATGGATGACCATCTGCTTTTGGCTCAGGTCATGATCCTGTGATCCCAGGGCCTGGGATTGAGTTCTGGATGGGCCTCCCCATAGGGAGCCTGCTTCTCCCTCTGCCTGTGTCTCTGCCTCTCTGTGTCTCATGAATAAATAAACGAAGTCTTTAAAAAAATAAAATAAATAAATTCCCTCTATACACTCCAGCAAGTGTATATCACATTGCAGAAAAATGCACCAGAGTCCAAATGCTACCAAGTCTAGGAAGCAGTCAGGGTTAACATTTATTCCAAGTGGAAAAACATGGCACTCAGCTACATCTAATGGCATGAAGATCAACTAAGGCACACAAAAGTACTTGTTTTTTGTAATATATTCAAAGGTACAGCCATTTGCTTTGCTTAGCATTCTCAAGACGATAGTTTTGTCAATGGTGATAAGAGTAAGTATGATTATGTTATAGAATTATCATCAATAAAAACAAAAGTGTCATAAATGGTATCCTTAAACTTGGAACCAATTAGCAGCACCTATAATCATTCTCCTTAATTATTCTCATTTTCTTAGAGGAGAAGAGAGGAGAACTTAATGTGTATCAGGTTAAGTGTTTCCTCCCTAAAGTTAAATACTTTTTTCTATAATAATCTCTAATGAATGCATGTTTGATATTTTATACTTCTTTTCTTTTGCATGAGCAGACCTACTGACGTTTTCCACCTTGTTCAAGCAAAAATGAAAAAGAATGCTAAGTAATTACAATGTGAAACTAGCCTATTTCTTTTTCTGAGTGTTACTTGGAAGAATGCATCTTGCTACAAAGCCAGTATTTTTTCTTCAATTAATATAAATAAGAAATGGGACAGATTAAGGGATTGGGTATGTGATTTATCTCTGGTCTGTAATTTGTTTAAAAAGCAACTCCTATTTCTTTTCTAACCTGTTCATTTCTCTCCTCTATGCAGCTTAAAAAAAAAAAAAAAAGGAGAGAGACCACCTACATCCACACAGTATCATGTCCCCAAAGCCAAACTTTAAAAAAAAAAGGAAGCATCAGTAAAATATTTATTTAACTTTTCTGCTCTAACAGGCAAATGTAACACAAAAGGCAACAAAATCTACATTATGATTTCATGATTATTAATTTGAATATGAATGGAAATGCCCGATTCCAAAGCTGGTTTGAACTGCAAAAGTAATATACTGTGCTGTAAGTCATTTTTTTTCCTAATTATATGGTGAAATCATTAAAAAATAATGATTAAGTTCACTCAAAATGACATTGTAAAGCTTGTAGAAATATAAAAGCAGAATCTTTACATATATGTGCATGTGTGTGTATATATATATTTCACTTTTAATTTTTTTTTTAATTATAGTCACAGAGAGAGAGAGAGAGGCAGAGACATAGGCAGAGGGAGAAGCAGGCTCCATGCACTGGGAGCCCGATGTGGGATTCGATCCCGGGTCTCCAGGATCGCGCCCTGGGCCAAAGGCAGGCGCCAAACCTCTGCCCCACCCAGGGATCCCTATAGATTTCATTTTTTATCATAGTTCATACCGCAAAAATTTTAAGGAGATTGACTTTTATCTTAGAATTCCTATTGATAAGGAGGATAACTACCTAAAAACAAACTGACCAATCTATCAATGGAATACTACATATTAATTTCATTATTGGTTATGTACATTGTATTATGAACATGTTTTTTCAATTGCAGAAATGTCTCCTTTACAATGAGCATTGTTTATTTGAAAAGAGAGGGATCCCGGCCTCAGGTCCCTCCCGACCCCCCAGGCTCCTTGGCCCACGCGCCCTCCCCCCCCCACCACCCCCAGCATCCCGGGCCCCTGCCCGCCCCCGCGGCCCCCACCGGCCTCAGGTCCCTCCCGACCCCCCAGGCTCCTTGGCCCACGCCCCCCCCCCCCCCACCCCCAGCATCCCGGGCCCTTGCCCGCCCCCCGCGGCCCCGCCCGGCCTCAGGTCCCGCCCGACCCCCCAGGCTCCTTGGCCCACGCCCCCCCCCCCCCGACCCCCAGCATCCCGGGCCCTTGCCCGCCCCCCGCGGCCCCGCCCGGCCTCAGGTCCCTCCCGACCCCCCAGGCTCCTTGGCCCACGCCCCCCCCCCGACCCCCAGCATCCCGGGCCCCTGCCCGCCCCCCGCGGCCCCCACCGGCCTCAGGTCCCTCCCGACCCCCCAGGCTCCTTGGCCCACGTACCCCCCCACCCCCAGCATCCCGGGCCCCTGCCCGCCCCCCGCGGCCCCCACCGGCCTCAGGTCCCTCCCGACCCCCCAGGCTCCTTGGCCCACGTACCCCCCCACCCCCAGCATCCCGGGCCCTTGCCCGCCCCCCGCGGCCCCGCCCGGCCTCAGGTCCCGCCCGACCCCCCAGGCTCCTTGGCCCACGCCCCCCCCTCCCGACCCCCCAGGCTCCTTGGCCCACGCCCCACCCCCACCCCCAGCATCCCGGGCCCTTGCCCGCCCCCCGCGGCCCCGCCCGGCCTCAGGTCCCGCCCGACCCCCCAGGCTCCTTGGCCCACACCCCCCCCCCCCGACCCCCAGCATCCCGGGCCCCTGCCCGCCCCCCGCGGCCCCGCCCGGCCTCAGGTCCCTCCCGACCCCCCAGGCTCCTTGGCCCACACCCCCCCCCCCCGACCCCCAGCATCCCGGGCCCCTGCCCGCCCCCCGCGGCCCCGCCCGGCCTCAGGTCCCTCCCGACCCCCCAGGCTCCTTGGCCCACGCCCCCCTCCCCCCCCCAGCATCCCGGGCCCCTGCCCGCCCCCCGCGGCCCCCACCGGCCTCAGGTCCCGCCCGACCCCCAGCCTCCCCCGCCGACCCCCGCCCCCTGCGGACCACCCCGCCGGCCTCAGGTCGCGCCCCCCGCGGGCCGCCCTCAGCCCCCATCGCGCAGTGGGGCGCTGCTTACCGCAGGCCGAGTGCGGGTCAGAGCCCTGCCCCAGGGGGAGCCGCCGGTGGGTCCCGGTCCAGGCCGCGGCTTCCCCAACGGCCCCCGCCCGGGTCCCCCCAGACTGATGCGCCTCTGCCCCCCGCGCCTCCTTCCGTTGAGGCCGTTGGAGCCCGGAGCGCGCGGCCGCGGGGGGCCTGGCCTGGGCGGGGCGGCGGGGCGGGAGCCCGGGGCGCGCTGCTGCTTGGCCACTTTGGGCTCTAACCTCGCTCCTCCCCTGGGCTGTGGGGTTTTTTGATTACAGGAAACTAGAGGACTGTAGGGAAGTGCCGCCTTGAGCGGGCTGAAGCGACTGCTGTCACTACTACATTCTCTTCTAGGTGTGACAGCGCCTTGGATCTAGAGACAAGCTTCTTGTTCTCCAGGAGCACCCCTGCAATGTGCATTTTCGGGTCATATCCGCATATAAATGCCTGTTTTTAACTACTTCATGCACAGGTTCTTAGCAGAGAGTCATGTTTTAGTTCTAGGATTATGCTTATTTCTTTCTTTAGGGTTGCTTTTGTAATGAATCAGCACTTACATACACCTCTACTAGGCAATCATGGAGTTGGCACCCCAAAGAAAGGTAATTTTCGGTCATTTTTAAAAATGTAACAAACACAATTATATTTGCATTTTAGGCCTCGTTTAATGATGTGACCTCTAGAATGCTTATCACATCAGTTCATCGTGTTTTTTATTTTATTTATTTACTCATGATAGACACAGAGAGAGAGAGAGAGAGAGAGGCAGAGACGCAGGCAGAGGGAGAAGCAGGCTCCCTGCAGGGAGCCGGTCGCGGGACCCTATCCGGGTCTCCAGGATCAGGCCCTGGGCTGAAGGTGGCGCTAAACCACTGAGCCCCCGGAGCTGCCCGGTTCATCAGGTTTTGCGTCTGTGGTGCTCCGTCCTTGAATAGGACATTTCATACCACTCTTCCACAAACATTTAATGTCCTTTGAATTCTGAAAATTCTGTTCTAAAAATATTTGCAACAATTTGAAGGACTTTGAATTTGTGAAATTGTGAAATAAAGTTGAAACAGTAGAAAAGTTTATTCGGAGGGGATTGACCTCTGCACATGTGTTTGAGTTAAAATAATGATGTAAAAGTAAACTTTGTGTATTTCTTCCTGTACTTTAAACAGTATTTTCAGATTCTCAGTGTAGAATTAAACATTGCTGATACTAAAAAAGAAATACATCTTGTGTCTTCCCCCAAGTAATACTATGGTTGCCGAGTCGTGAGAAATAACACCACAGTGATTATGTCCTCAACTGCCAGGCTTTTTCTTTTTTTTTCTCTGTCCTGCTACCGTGTCATAATTAGCTTCACCACATGGACTGAATTCTATTAGCTGAGCAGAGACAGAGCAATGTCAGCTCTCAGGTGAGTATGGCTACTTCCAAACTTTTTGAATCTGCAAAATGTACAACTCAGAGCTAGTGAAAATTCCTCTCTCTTTCTTTCAATGACAGAGGATATTTACCCCCGGATCCTCTGGGATGGTATCTGAAACTCTGTAGACACTCCTGGAAACTTTAGGATTTTAGTACTTTTTTAAGTTGTCAGTAATGATGCAGTTTGTTGTACAAGTCTGCAGCTTAGGACCTCCAAGGACCTCTTCCTTATTTACAAATGTTTCATTGCCTTTTTTAAAAATGTAAAATGCTCTTACCAATATTTTCTGTGTTTACAAGCAGTTTAGCTTGACTCTTCTATCGCAGGCCTAGTCTTTTCTTTAGCACGTTAGTTTGGGCGTGACTATTTGTCAAAGTACTGAGCGTTATGTATGCCTACTCCTTATATTTTGATGTCTGGTCTTCTCTTTGCAGCATTATATTTAATTTGAGCCAAACTCTATGTATTTAACATATCCTGAACGCATTATTCCTCAAATTCAACAAATTCTTTATCACTTAAATTCTAATTTGGAACTTGTCAAAGTTTTGTTTCATGAGTCTATAAGGAGTGGAAGCAAAACATTTGTAATGCTGTGTTTTTGTTGCTTTCACATGCATGATCTCAGTAATCACTTTGAGTTGTTATTAGCAGTGCAGCATTATTCCAGGTTTTTAGATCTAAGGACTGAGATTGAGGAATGTGTAGTAACTTACTCAGTGTTTTTTTTTTTTAATAAAAACTTAGTGTTTTTAATTAATGAATATTAGAATTGTTATTTTTCTGACTCTAATCCCATTGTCCTTTCTTGTACTAATTATCTCCCCTTGAGAATTTTTACATATAGGTACTTCGTATATTTTGTTCCCCAAATAAATTTTGAATGAAAACAGATCAGATGATTACTGAAAAGAAAATCCTTCCCCTCCTATGTAACTAGTATATGTTTTGAACTCAAATGTATCATTTTGCTTTTTATTTAGGAATTTTTTTAATGTATATATATTTTTTATTTATTTATGATACAGAGAGAGAGAGAGAGAGAGAGAGAGGCAGAGACACAGGCAGAGGGAGAAGCAGGCTCCATGCACCGGGAGCCCGACGTGGGACTCGATCCCAGGTCTCCAGGATCGCGCCCTGGGCCAAAGGCAGGCGCCAAACCGCTGCGCCACCCAGGGAACCCTTATTTAGGAATTTAAAAAGGTTAAATAAGTTTTCACATCATTTCGTACAATGAATCATTCATTACCTGATACATATTTTTATTCTCCAAGGACTTAAATACAGTAGACACCTCTTGTGTATTATGACAGGAGGGGGAAGAGCCCACATGTACTGTTTGGTTCCCATGACCTTTTCTGTATCCTCCAGGGACACTTGCTGGTGTCCGCTCATTTCCTCCCTTGACACGTAGAGGGAGGCCACACTGAGGCAAGAGAAACATGGCATGTCTTTCTACCCTTTGAGAGGTGCTAAGCTTTTTCTCTGGCATTAATCCGGTTTTGCTTCTACATCAGGAAAGGAAC
Organism: Canis lupus baileyi; assembly: GCF_048164855.1. NCBI lineage: Eukaryota > Metazoa > Chordata > Mammalia > Carnivora > Canidae > Canis > Canis lupus. The sequence continues at coordinate 48,481,191 of NC_132852.1, read as the reverse complement.
CTCAAGAGGGAAAATACACCATCTTCTGGGTCTTGACCCCCATGTAGTCCAGGCTGTTGAGTTCCTCTCAACTGAGCATCTTCCATTGAATTGTTATTTCAAAGACCTCTGTGTTTCAGAAGCCTTCTAGTTTAGGACACCTGTTTCTGGGGCGCTCCCTCTCTCTGCACAAAAATACCAAGTCAGAAGGCCCAGAGCCCCGCAGCAGTGTCCTCTCCCAGTAGACCTGCTTAGCTGGGGAGAGTCACAGTCAAGTAGCAAAGCCAGCGCCAAAGGGCTCCCATTCCACTCTCCTTCCTACCTCGGAGAGGGAATTGAGACCTTTTCATGGTATCTGGAAACAAAGGAACTCTTTATCAGCAGGTTGAACCTTCCCTTTGGGCACAACTGTTCTTTAAATTAAGGTAAACATTGTTTTTTTTTTTTTTTTTTTTTTACCTATTTAAAACATTAATGCCTCGGCTCTAATTTTGTCAGCTTGCTGTATTTTAATTTCTCCAGGACAAAATAATCGGTTTACTTTTTTAGATTTTCAATCTGATTCTCCCCCTTATGCATTGCATATTATAACAAATAGTAATAGAACTTAGCCAAATAGGCTGTGACAATTAATTTTTTTTATTGGAGTTCAAATTGCCAACATGTAGCATAACACCCAGTGCTCATCCCGCCAAGTGCCCCCCTCAGTGCCCATCACCCAATCACCCCAACCCCCCACCCATCTCCCCTTCCACTACCCCTTGTTCATTTCCCAGACCTAGGTGTCTCATGTTTTGTGACAATTAAATTAATAATTCATTTTGGTTGCAAGTGTTTAGGCCTTGTGCTTTGACTGATATATGCAAAAATGATAATTTATTACAAATAAATTCATATACTTGCACTATAGTTTGATGAACCAGTAAATTTTGTCTGCATGACTGTCATTAGAAAGTTAGATCATTTCAAATATATATGTTTGACTTCATGAACACCTGAAATGACGGCTCGCGTAAGAACATGTTTTTGTTTTTTGTCCCTAAATTTGTATGAACTTACTTTAAGGTACTAAGTACACTCCTGTATTTCTGAAGTCTTGTACACTTAAATATAAAGAACTAAATATAACCACATTCAATTCACATTCCAAAATAATAGACTCCAATTAATTTGCAAGTTCATTCTAAAGTCTTTCTTATTTTCAAGGAGTAATTCTGTTTGTAATATAGTAAGCCAAAGTATCTTTATGACTGAGTTTGCTCATAGGAATTGAGCAAATGAGCCTCTGCACAATGACCACCGCTGAAACAGCCCTGCTAAGTTTTTCTCGCGTGGGAGTCAGGTGCATATTCTAATAGAAGGAGATGGCATTCCTGGTTCCCTGGGTGGAGGTCAGCTGGGCTCTGAGTGACTGTAAATAGCAGGAGGGGAAAAGGCTCACTGGAAATTCGAGTTTGTGGTGTCCAGGGGTCAGCAAAGTTATCTGCCCTGACAGCATCTCAGGGGAGCTTTAACGCCCCAACCACCTTTTCCACTAGAAGATTTTAAATTGGATCCACGTGTCAGAGAGTCTAAGACCTAAATAATTTCAGAACATGGGAAATGTACCTGTTTCTTTCAAGTTGTTAATTAATGAATACCTCGATAAAAACCTTAGTATTTCCTTAGTGAAGAATTTGGGAGGCATCAACTCAGGTTGTTAAACTCAGAGAGTGTGTGGTGGTTGACATGGGGAGTCTTGAGGCCCCAGGGTGAGCCCAGGATTGGTCAGGGCTTTTGTTCAGGTGAATGGGTTTTCCCTAGGCCTGTTTCAGATCCCTGAGCTCTTTTCATGGATGCTGGCTCTATCTCCTTTTTACCAGACACTTGGGATTTGTGATTCGTCATCTTCCTTTTCATAGTATCTTTGATCTTAATGATAAGTAAAATCTTGCCCCCCCCCCCCATTTTTATCCATACCAGGTGTTACCTAGGCCCACTGCGCAATAGAAGTACTGGCAGCTCTGCTACCTGGTTCTGGTTTGCTGTAAACCATTAGGCCCAGACGACCAGACGTGATACCCTATAGGGTTTCAGGGTCTTGCTTGTCTCCTTTCCTTTCTCTCCTTTTTCAGAAATGCTTGTATTGCAATGTTAAAATTTTATGAAAGCATCATTGTTCCCTGCTTTTCGGTTTAGATGGAAACATAACTCTTTTTCTGAAAACATGAAAGTATCCCAAACCTAAACATTCCTAGAAAAAAGCATACCAATGTGCACATGCAGTTGTCTTTGCAAGTTTGCTAACAGTAATTTGGGTTGATTTGAAACTTCACTGACATTTATTTATTGAAAGATTTTGTTAATCAGAGGGAGAGAGTATACCAGGGAGGAGGGGCAGAGAGAGAGGGAGAGGGAGAAGCAGGCTCCCCGCTGAGCAGGGAGCTCAAAGTGGGGCTGGATCCCAGGACCCTGGGATCATGACCTGAGCTGAAGGGAGACACTTCACCGACTGAGCCACCCAGGCACCCCAAAACCTTAGGTTACCTTTAAATGAGAGGATAATACAGTTTATAAATATTCTGAATTACATTTATCTAAAGAGATTCAAAAATTTCCTATCAGAAGAGTATGAGCTTAACTCCTGGAATTGTCACTTGATTGTCCATTTGAAAGAACTGTGTTCCTTTGGCTAAGTTGTCATCATTACTTTCATTTTCTGTATTAAAAGATCATCATCAGGGTGTCTGGGGGGCTCACTGGATTAAGCCTCAGACTCTTGCTTTCTGCTCTTGATCTCAGGGTCTTGAGTTCAAGCCCCACATTGGGCTCCATGCTGGATGCTGGACATGGAGTCTACTTAAAAAAAAAAAAAAAAGGTTCGTCATCTTCCTCAGTGTTTATTCCTTATGAATGTCTGTAGGGTAAATACCGTTTTCTGTTCTACCACTGAAATGGGTACCTTATTCTCGTGGATGCATTGAGATATTTTCCTCTTGTTGAGTGACCATCGTGTGATGTCTGTGGAGTGTTCTTGGTAAAACTTGTTGGTCACTTTATTCCTGCTGGCCTCAGGCTCACTGTCACCATGACTCGCCCACTGCTTATTGGTCTTCCCCTCTCATTTCTTCTCTTACCCCAATGGTTAGCAGTATTTTTTCCCTTTCTACCTTTTTTTTTTTTTAATGATGGCCCATTTTAAGAAAAATAGTGCTTATAGGCTCTTTTTTGTTGTAAAAAAAAATATATTTATACCAGAAATAACTCTCGAGCCAAAATGGAGGAAAACATATGCTTATGTTTACACCTCGGCTTGCTTATGTTAAGGAGTGAGAGGTTGTCCTATGTTTTTTTTTTTTTATTATTTATGATAGGCACACAGTGAGAGAGAGAGAGAGAGAGGCAGAGACATAGGCAGAGGGAGAAGCAGGCTCCATGCACCGGGAGCCTGACGTGGGATTCAAACCCAGGTCTCCAGGATCGCGCCTTGGGCCAAAGGCAGGCGCTAAACCGCTGCGCCACCCAGGGATCCCAGGTTGGCCTATGTTATTGCCTCAGTGTTGCATGAGCTCAGGACTCTGTTTCTTCTGTCTTTTCCCATTTCTCCATCTGCAGACAGTATCCAGGGTAGAATAGAATTAATATCTTGTGATCATTTGCCACGGTTTAGTTGTGAACAAGTAGGACCGAACAGACATATAGCCCTGCTAAACGATCACTTCTATGTGGAAAAATAGAAGTCACATCAATTCATCTAAAACCAAGGTTATTTATTATTTCTAGAAAATTTCCTTTTATATGTTACTGATTTAAACTAACAACTTATTAAGGTGCCTATAGAGATAAGTATATATCTTCCACGAAAGCTATCTTGTCAGTGTCTAGGAAATAGTTCCCAATTAAGTGGGTAATTTCAGTGTTCTTTGGTTGCTTCCTGACAAGTGTTTTCTTGCTGAAATGGGTGTTTTCTAACTGCGACTTGATGAACGTTCCTGGTGGAAGTGAACAGAGGTGTCAGTGGTCCAGAAGGTCGGGTTCTCAGATCCTCATGTGTTGGCTGAAGTTTCCACCTTACTTTCTTGGCAAGGGATTTGGACCTCGTTAGAGTTCATTCTCGGGGCTCATCCGCAAGGGGATGGAAATCCCTCTCTCCGGGTCCCGCCTGCCTCTGGCTCCGCAGCCTCCCTGGAGCAGTGGCGGCCCTGCTCCTCCTGCGGCCCAGTGCTCAGGAGCTGCGAGGGGCTCCGGCCTCTGGGCCTCTGGGCCTCTGGGCCTCTGGGCTGCGGTTGCCCTGCAGGCCTGAGCGCACGTTCCTTGCCTTCCCTTCCTCGTGTGCTTCCGCTCCCCCTGGCCTTAGCACCGCGCAGGAGAGCCCCTTGCCCTCCCTGCCTTGCTTTTGTTCTCTTTTTGTTTTCTTTTTTTTAATAATAAATTTATTTTTTATTGCTTTTGTTTTCTAAGGCAGAATGGACTTCCCAGTGTTTGTGGTAATGACGTGCACTTAAGGATGTTTAAAGAAGTGGCCTTATAAAATGCATATTTGTATTATTAAGATAGTGCTCAGGTTGCCGCTCCAGAAAATAGGTCAGATCTTCCTGTGAGATCCAGGGGCCGGTTTCTCCCTGGTCTTTTTTTTTTTTTTTTTTTTTTTTTAATTTTTATTTATTTATGATAGGCACACAGTGAGAGAGAGAGAGAGAGGCAGAGACACAGGCAGAGGGAGAAGCAGGCTCCATGCACCGGTAGCCCGACGTGGGATTCGATCCTGCATCTCCAGAATCACGCCCTGGGCCAAAGGCAGGCACTAAACCGCTGCGCCACCCAGGGATCCCTCTCCCTGGTCTTAATTCCAGGAAAGGTTGTGCTTTTCTGAAACAAGTTGTCAGTTTGGTCTTAAGTACCAGCACATCCTCTATCTAAGTGAGTTTTCCTCTTTCTGTTTACTGCTGTGTGTTATTTTCTTTTTGAAAATAATCTTAATTTCCTTATGGCTATTTGTTAATTTTATCCATTCTAGAGAAAGCCTTTGTGCAGTACCGAGTATGCTAGAACTGTCATCCAAATAATGATATATTTTTCTAGACTGAAGAGATCTAGATGTATTATTGTGTTTCATATCTTTAATACTTGACTGGCTTTAAACAAAATAAATAGCTGTTCATGCATGACTGATAGGGTTTTAGTTTTTGTCACCCAGTGAAATAGGCTTGGGGATTAGCCATAGGTCATCATCAGTTTAAAGAGAGGAAAATGCACTTGTTTTAATATCTGTGTGATCGAGATACCAAGCTACATTTTCCTCTCTAGCAGAGATGTGTCACACGAGGTTGTAGCTGTGTTCAGTGTAGTGTGGATGGATGCAAAATGGAGGGAAACGTTCCAGTCTGAAGCATTGTCATCTTTTCTCCTAATGAGCCTAAAATTCTAACAAACAATGCACTTTTGGTTTTTTTGTATTGTTTTTTTTTTTTCAGCAGGTATATATATGCTTTCATTTTATTCATATGATAGTTTACCCAGTACAGCTCTAGGCTCCAACACCTTAAAAAATAACTCTCCTTTCCATACAAATATCACATCAAAATTCAGGTCCAGATTAATTTCACACACATTAACCTCCAACAGTTAAGCAACGATTTCCTCTGAGATACTTGCTACTCTCATTTCACAATGGATTTGGTTCATATAAATTGATGAAGACAACAGAAAAGAAAGAAAAGAAAAGAAATGAAATGAAAAGTGTTTTTCTGGACTTAGGTGATTTTGCTTTGGTTGTTAGTAAAACCTAAATGCATTTGTTAAGTTTGTGGTGTCTTGGGAAGACCAGAGACAATCCAGTTACACATTCTTTTTTTATTTTTTTGTATCACTTTTATTGTTTTCAGTTGTTTGATACTGTTTATTACATGGTTCAGATATTTGACTGCTCTGGTTGAAAATGCCTAAATCTTCTGAAGCTTTTTGAGGACATTAATTCTCTTCTTACTTCTGCCTGTCTACCGCTGAGCCCAGCACAGTGTCTTCCATGTGGCGGTTTCAGATATCTGGTCGACTGATTTTTTTTTTTTTTTTTTAATAAACTGACACCAAGAGGTTATAAGCTGTAACTTTATAATTTGTAGGACAAAAGCTCTGGACTTTGAAGGGAAGCCGTGATCACTGCTCGGTCCCTGCCCACCCCAAACTCTTAGGCCCCAGATGCAGCCACTCTGGACCCTTTGAGATGCTTGTCTGTTCTCCGCGTCCTTGTATCTGAAGAATGAGTATCTGCTGCAACTTCTTGGTTTCCAGGCTCGGGTGCTGTCCGCGTTCCTGCGTGGAAGGGACAGATTGGCGCCCCCTCGCATGCCTCCCCACGCACAAACTCACGCCTCCTCCCACCCGCGGTGCAGACACGGCTCTGCCGCAGAATCAGACCGATGGCCAGTGAGGGTGTTTCCTAACACGTAAGCACCAGGTGCAGCTCGGAAACCTAGGAGGCTCACTTGCCATTTCCAGGCTCGCACAAGTTTTCATTTCTGGAAATTATGGTTCGTGAGGCAGGATGAGGCCTAATCAACATGGTCCGCGTGTGACTCTGGCTTAACAGTCCGGGTGTCGGTGGCCAACAGACCCCTCGCAGTCTGGAAAGCCAGCCGTGTGAGTCAGGGAGAAACAGAACCAACTGGAGGTAAGTGTGTAAGTAGATCTACTTTAGGGAGTTGGCTCACACGATGGTGGAGACTTGGTGACTCCAAAATCTGCGGGGGGAAGGCCGGCAGCTGGAGGCCCAGGAAGAGCAGACTTCTCCCTTGCTCGGGGGAGTCAGCCTTTGTTCTAGGCAGGCCTTCACCTGATTGGACGAGGCCCACCCACATTATGGAGGGTGATTTGCTTTACTCAAAATTGCCTGATTTAAATTTTTTTAAATTTTTATTTATTTATGATAGTCACACAGAGAGAAAGAGAGAGAGGCAGAGACATAGGCAGAGGGAGAAGCAGGCTCCATGCACCGGGAGCCCGACTTGGGATTCGATCCCAGGTCTCCAGGATCGCGCCCTGGGCCAAAGGCAGGCACTAAACCGCTGCGCCACCCAGGGATCCCGCCTGATTTAAATGTTAATCTCATCCAAAGCCACCCTCAGAGGAACAGCCAGAAAAGTGTTTGACCGGCTCTCTGAGACCACACTCCAGGCGACCTGACACATCAGATTAACCATCACACCATCAGAAATTCATCCTTGAGTGGAAAAATCTCCTCTTCATACACTCAATACACAGCAGCTGTTGTGGCGAACACTGTCGGTCTCGCACGCATCTCTCCTGCTCCGCGGACAGACAAGCCCCTTTCCCAAGACAAGGTCTTGGGAAATTCTTCACCCCTCTCCTGCTTGCTCTCTGGCTGGTGGAACTCCTGTCTTTTTCTTTCTTTCTTGGTTTGCTTCCTCAGTTTTGGTGGTTTGCTGAGACGTATTTTGAAAATATTGTCTTTCCATCTGTGGCTTGTCTTTTTATTCTTTATAAGAGCAGAAGTTGTACATTTTCATGAAGATTAATTTATCATTTTTTCGTGTTTATGGATCATATTTATGTTGCATCAGAGAAATCTTAGTCCAACATAAATAAAAAGACATTTTCTTATATTTTCTTGTGGAAGTGTGATGTTTCAGGCTGTACATTTAGGACCGTGGTTAACTTTATGTTTGTATATGATGCAATTTATCAATTTCTTTCTTTCTTTCTTTCTATCTTTCTTTCTTTCTTTCTTTCTTTCTTTCTTTCTTTCTTTCTTTCTTTCTTCTTTCTTTCCTTTTCCTTCTTTTCTTTCTTCTTCTCGTTCCTTTTTTGGTATTTATCTATCTCTAGCTGTTTCACCACAGATTTGCTGAAAAGACTTTTCTTTCTCTGCTCCCTTTTATTTCTTTTTCCTGTCTTACTGAAGTGGCTGGAACCGCATAAGAATGTCACACAGAACAGTGAAAAGTGGAGGCCTTGTCCTGTCACTGATCTCAGAGGGAAAGTGTCTACTGCTCTTCTGTCAATGTGATGTTACCTATGGTGTTTTTGTACACGACTTTAATCAGTTTGAAAAAGTTCCCTTCTGTTTTTAATTTGCTGGGGATGGATGCTGCTTTTTCTGCATTGAGATGACATGTGCGTTTTCCTTTCTGCCTATTAATATGGTGGATTATACTAGTTGTTAATTTAATTTGATTATTTAAAAAAGATTTTGTTTACTTATTCATGAAAGACACACACACACAGAGGCAGAGGCATAGGCAGAGGGAGAAGCAGGCTTCCTGCAGGGACCCCGATGCAGGACTCGATCCTGGGACCCTGGGATCATGACCTGAGCTGAAGGCAGATGCTCAACCACTGAGCTACCCAGGTGTCCCCAATAGTTTAATTTTAAACCAACCTTGCATTGAACCTCAGTTGGTTGTGATTTATCTTTTTAAATATTGTTAGCTTCAATTTATTAACACTATGTTGAGAATGTTTACACCCATGCTTGTGAAAATATTATATTTTATTTTATTTTATTTTATTTTGGGGGAATGTCTTTGGTTTTGGTAGCAGAGACTTCTGGCCACTTATGGGCAGGCCCTCGTCCACTTCTCTGCACAGTTTGTCTAGAATTGGTTTGATTTCTTTTTCTTTTTTTTTTCTTGATTTTATTTATTTATTTGAGTGAGTGAGAGAGAGCGAGAGCGAGTGCACGCATGAGTGGGGGGAGGGGCAGAGGCAGAAGGAGAAGCGGACTCCCCGCTGAGCAGGGAGCCCAACATGAGGGTTGAATCCAGGACCCTGAGATCATGACCTGAGCTGACGGCAGTTGCATCACCGACTGAGGTACCCAGGTGCCCCATTTTATTTCTTAAATATTTGGTGGATTCCCCCAGTGGAGCTCCCTGGGCCTGGAATTTTATCTGTCCCTTGGTTTTTACTACAAATTCAATTTTGTTAACAGACATAAGGCTGTTTGTCTTCTTTTCTTGAGTGAGCTTCGGTAGTTTGTCATCCAAGGACCTTGCCCACTTTGTCTTAGTTGTCAGAATTATTGGCATGCGTCTGTCCACAATAGTCCCTTATTATGCTCTTAATATCTATATCACCTGAAGGGCTGCCACTTCTCACTCCTGCTGTTCGTGACTTTTTTGTTCTCTTGGTTTTCCTGGTCAATCTAGCCAAAGACTTATTCATTACATCAATTTTCTGAAGGAACCAGCTTTCTGTTTCATTGATTCTTGCTGTTGTTTTGCTTTTTTTTTTTTTCATGGATTTCCATTCTCATCCGTATGATTTTTTTTTCCTTCTCGTACTATGTTGATTTTTATTCCCCCCCCCCCCCCAGTTTCCTAAGATGGAAGATGGAAGTTGGAATTGTTGGTTTTAAACAAACTTTTCTAGGGTAGGTGCTAAGTGATATGTGTTTCCCTCCAGATGCTGCTCCAGCGGCAGCCTGCACGTGTTGATACAGTGCATTTCATTGTCACTCAGTTCAAAACCCTTTCTAATTTCTTCTTAAAGTTTCTTCTTTGTTCAATGTCTTATTTGAAAACATTTTATTTAGTTACTAAACATTCACAGATTTTCAAGACATGTTTCTAGTATTGATTTACAACCTAATTTCATTTCGTGATTGGAGAACATATCTTTATGACTAAAATCCTTCACAATTTGTTAAGATTTGTTTCATGGCCCGGACTATGGATTATCTTGACAAATATTCCATTTGCACTTGGAAAGAATGTATGTTCTGCTGCTGCCAAGTATCATGTTCTTCTGGAATGTCCCTCAGGTCAGGTCCTCGGTGTTGTAACTGATGGGCTGTCTACATCCGCCATCAATTTACTGAGAGGGATGTTGAAATCCGTGACTCTACTGTTTCTACCTCCTTGTCTTTATCATGTTTGCTTCATGTATCCTGAAGCTCTGTTAGGTACATAAGCACTTAGGACTTTTGTCATGTCCTCTTGATGATCGGACATCTATTTCTTCAGGACATAGTTCTGTGTCTCCCCTCTAACAGTCTGGGTCTGAAATCAACCTTGTCAGACATTAACCTGCGACTACTTGCTTTTGATTAGTATGGAATATCTTTTTGCATCCTTTACATTTAACTTATTTGTGTCTTTGCATTTCAAGTCACTTTCTCGGGGCGCCTGGGTGGCTCAGTAGGTTGGGTGTCTGCCTTTGGCTTGGGCCATGGTCTTGGAGTCCTGAGATAGAGTCCCGAGTCAGGTTCCCTGCTCAGCTTCTCCTTCTACCTCCGCTGCTCTGCCTGCTTGTCCTCTCACTCTCTCTCTCAAATAAATAAATAAAACCTTAAAAGAAATAAAGTCATTTTTCTGGTGGCTATTATGTGCTGGGGCTGTGGTTTTTCATTGGATCTGACAATCTCTAACTTTTAAGTGGGTTTTGGACCATTTATACTGACTGTGATTATGGACATGGTTGAGTCTAATTCTATCCACTTGCTACTTGTTTTCTACTGTCCCGTTTGTTTGTTCTCTTTTTCTTGTTTCTCTACTTTCTCTTGGATTCATTGACCATTTCTTTTTAATAATTCCATATCATTTATGTTGCTACATTATTGGCTATTTTTTTATTGTGATACTTTAGTGGTTTATTTAGTTTTTTAGAGTTTATGATATAAATCTTTAATTGACCTGCCTTTGAGCAAGATCGTGCCCCTTCCCATATAGTAAATGCAACTTACACTATGCTCCTACTTCTTCCTTTCTGTTCTTTGTGCTATTATTGTAACGTATTTTACTTTTACATATGTTATACATTCCACAATATAGTTTTGTCATTATTGCTCTAAACATTCAGCTATCTTTTATAAAGGTTAATTCATTTTTAAGTCTTCATAATTTCCCATCTACTTATCATTTCTGATGCTCTGCATTCCTTTACGTTGGTCCAGATTTCCATCTGGTGTAATTTTTCTTCTGTTTGCTGGAGGTAAGTTCTTCTGGCTATAGTATGGATGGAAAATATTTTATTTTACTTTCATTTTTTGAAAGATATTCTTTTTGGGTAAAGAATTCTAGGTTTACAGTTATTTTTCTTCAAATGGTAAAGAAATTTCTTCATTGTCTTCAACGAGAAGTCTTCATAAGAAGTTAGCACTCGCCCTTACCTTCATCCTTCTCCGTGTAGTTGTCTTATTTCTCTGCTGCTTTTAAGATTTTCTCTTTGTTCGTGGTTTTGGGCAAAATGGTACGACATGTAGTTTTTGTCATGATTCTTGTGATTGGGGTTCAATGAGCCCCTTTAATATATGGGATTATACTTTTGTAATATAAGTTTTAGGAAAGTGGGTCTGGATGGCTATGGGAGGACTGGGTTTGGGAAGGCTGCTCTGGATAGTTCTGGAGGGACTTTGAGAAGGTTGGCTCTGGGTGGCTGTCTCAGATGGCGCCATGGCTGAGAGCAGGGAAGTCACAGGTGCTTTAGGGCAGCCTATCACTCTCAGACTCTGTCTTGTCCAGATTCCCCTTCCTAGTGTGGGTTTCTCTAACTCCCCAGGCCAATATGGGACCCTCACATAGGTTTCCTTTGCACTGGGAAGTTGTCCCTCTAGTGTTTTCTATTGTTTAATTATGTTTAGTACTTCTTCAGTTTGGGTCTTTCTGTGGATCCTAAGGCTCCATGAGCGCCTCTGACATTCTGTGTGGCTCAAAGTCGCTACTCAAGGATTGCTGAATTAGTGAGAGAAGGACCAGGTGAATGAGCTGTGTGCTGCTGTTCCTCACCATTCAAGTCTTCAGTTTATCATTTCGTCCATAGCTTCAGGTCCTACTAACCCCAAGTCTCTGACCACTTGGAAACTCTGTTCCAGGAGGTTTTGAGGAAAGCGAGGTGCCAGACTTTCTGGGGAATGTCTGGGAGGAGGGACCTGGGGATTGAGGTGTTCAATAGCTGTTCACACACCACTAGGGGTTTCATGATGTGCTGCCACCAGCTCCATACTCCTGGTGTCCCATCTACAAAGTGCTGCCTCTCTAACCACACCATGAAAACCGAGCATTTGGTTGTGGGGGTGTAGCAGAATTAGAACACTAATTATAGTGCTCTCTGGGGGAGCCTGGAGCACTGGAGTCATGGTTACGATTCTGGTCTATGTGAGATTTACTTGAGTTCTTTTTTTTCCTTTTATTTCTACACTTGGTGTGACAATAGATTTACATAATGAATATGTGTCAAGGGTTTCGAGTCATAGCTTTCCTAGGCTTCCGTCATTTCTTGAAAGAAGACAGATTTTTTATGTTTTTTGAATTTTGCAACAATGTGGGCTGGTCTACATGGACAATTGGCATGTTGTGAGGATTGAAGCTCATTCACGTATCACGTATGGCATCTGGAAGCCCTGAAACAACACCCGGGGCTGATGGTGTTGGAGTCCCTTAACGATCCGAATTGTCATGCTGTTCATTTGCTTGAAAACTTGTCTTTGAGAGTCATTATAGCACAAAAGATGCAGAGGGAGAATTAGGGTGAAAGACGTGAGTTTGAACCAAAGATCTGCTACATAAAAATAATACAGCGAGGCCTCCAGCCTGGACATAGTAGAGTAGACCTGCTTCTCCATATTCCTCTTTGCCCTGGAAATAAAGCAAGAGGCAGCGAGAGGAAGGAGGAGGGTAGGCTACCGTGGGACCCGAGGGATGAACAGCAATTCAGTGGGGGGGATCTTACACTCCCCGACCCAACAGAGGGAGGTGGTCCAGGCCCTGAGGCTGGCAAAAGGGGACAAGGGAGTCTTTCCATCAAAGCAGTGGAAAGAAACATCCACGGGAGGGACTGACCAGGGACCCCATTCAGTGACGAGTGGCTGGTGGGGAGGTCGTCCCTTTCCTGCTAGATCCTAGACTCCTTGCCCACCCTAGACACTGACCAGCTGGCTGGCTCTGGTAGAAAGAGTCCTGCCCCGGGTCACATGTTGTCATGGTGGGATTGAGGTTCTTTCCTTGGCTCGACGACACTGGGGAGTGTGTCTTGCTCTGCAAACTGTAGGCTGTGGTAAGCCTTAGGTAGCTACTGTAACCAGGACAGTGTGGTATCGGGGGATGATAGACACAGACTGTTGAACAAAACAGAGAATCTGGCCATGGACCCACACAAAGGAGCCCAACCGACTTTCAACAAACATGCAAGAGCGCTTAAGTGGAGGAAGGCAGGTCTAACAACAAGTTGTGCTGGAGCCGTTGGACATCCACAGGCACACTCAGAAAATGAACCTGACCTACACTTTACACCTTGAAATGAACTCTAAGTAGGTCCTGCACTTAAGTGTAAAGAGTGAAACCACAACTTTTGGGGAAAAAGGGAAGCTCTTCAGGGTCTAGGGCCAGAGTTCTTAGGCTTGACACCAAAAGCACCATCCATAAAAGGAAGATGGATAAATTGGACCTCAGCGGAATCAAAAACTCAAACTCGTGCTCTGTGCAGGACCACGTGACCAGGATGAAAAGATTACAGGCTGGGAGAAAAAATTTGCAAACCATATGTTCCAAAGAGAACTAGTATCTAGAATAGATAAAACCTTACAAGTTAACAGTAATGCGCGATCCAATCACAAAATGGGCAGAGACGGCAGTCAGTCTCTTGACAAGGAGGTAGGGTTGGCAGCGAAGCACAGGAGGTGATGCCCAGCAACACAGCCATCAGGGACGCGTTATGGAAACCACAGTGGGACATCACTGCACACCGCTCAGAACGGTAACAAGTGACCTCTCCATTGGTTGGACATGGGCCCCTGCACTCGCAGAGGGCAGGTGAGATCCAAGACACAGGAAGCCCCTCCTGGCTGGTGGGTGGCAGGTTGAATAAGCAAAGGAACGTACTTGCCAGGCTGGTCGTGAGTGGCTGCGTGACCAGTGGGTCTCCGTCCCTGCCCGCTGGAATCTTGCGAGTTAAGGAGTGAGCCTGACGAGTTCCGTCACACGCGCCATCCAGGTGGCCCAGCTACACGCGCCGTCTGGCAGCTGCACCCCATGGAAGCAGCGGGCAGAGCTGCGACCCGAGGGCAGGAGGGGATGGGCAGCCCCTGGCAGCTGATGGCCTCGTGGGTCCAGCGGCCGTCACCCCTCTCAGCTCCTCCTGCAGCCACCAAACGCCGGGGGAACCTGGATCTCTCCTCCACGGCTGGCCGTGGTTAGATGGCACAGGCGCTGGGAGACCAGTCTGCTGGCTTCTTCAAAACTAAACGTACCGGGGACCCCTGGGTGGCTCCGCGGTTAAGCACCCGCCTGCGGCCCATGGCGTGACCCCGGGGTCCCGGGATTGAGTCCCGCGTCGGGCTCCCTGCATGGAGCCTGCTTCTCCCTGTGCCTGGGTCTCTGCCTCTCCCTCTCTCCCTCTCTCTCTCTCTCTCTCTCTCTGTGTCTCTCATGAAAAAATAAAATCTTTTTTTTTTAAACTAAACGTGCAGCTACCGTGTGACCTAGAAACTGCACCTCTGGGCATGCATCCCAGAGAAATGGAATTATTTTCCCTGGAAACCTGTCCATGAATAGTCAAAGCAGTTTTATTGGTAAGAGCCCCTGACCTGGGAGCCGCCCGGGTGCCCTGCAGTGGGCAGTGGTCCCGCGGGCTGGGCCCATCCCCCAGGAGCCGCTCTCAGCCCCTAAAGTGAACAAGTTATTGCTACACACGACGTGGCGATGTTCCCGAGGCTCACGCTGTCGCCGGGTCACTGTGGGGTTCCATCTGTAGCACATTCGTGAAGTGACAAAAGCTTGGAAATGGGGAGCAGAATTTTGGTGCCCGCAGTCAGGGCCGGGGGGCCGGGAGGGGGTGGGACCTGCTGGGATGGACGGTCTGGTCCTGCCCGTGGGGGGCACCGCAGGAACCCACGGAATCGCACAGAACAGGATCGCCCAGAACTAACCCCCCACGCAGCAGAAGCGGCAAACCTGGGGCCCCTGGTGTCCGGGCCCTTCCTGGTGGCGGCTCGTGCGGGCTCCGGGCACCTGCCACCGGGTGGGGGCCTGGGCCCTGTGGGCTCCTGCAGCTGCGGCCGAAGCTCCAGATTCTCCCCACGACGACCTCGGCTGGGGAACAGGTGACGAGCCCCGCGGGGCTTCTCTCTTTCCGTGAAGAGTCTAGAGGAAGGTGAGCCCCGGCCGGCGGGGGCCGAGCTGGGGGCCGAGCCGCGCTCCTCTGCACCCCACACGCCCGTCTCATGCCATCCTGGCCACTCCTGGCTTCCCCCGTGACAGACACTGAGGCCTCAGTTTACCCAGCCTTCTGGGGTCGGGGTGAGGTGTCAAGTGCGGTTCCCACGGGAGGTTAGCGGGGGACACAGGTGCTGCCCCAGGGAGCTCTCAGGTCAGCACGGAAATCGGTCCCGTTTCCCCGATGACGAGGCCCGCTTCTTCCCTGGAAGCTTCTGGGCGCCCAGAGGCCGGGGGGGAGCAGAGGGGAGCCCGGGCCCCTGAGGCCTGCAAACAGCGGCCCGGGGCCAGAACGAGCGAGGAGGGGCCAGGCTGGCGGCCCACGGGAGAGGCTCGGCCGTTGCTGCACCTGCCGCCAGCGTCCCCCGCTGCCCGGGGGAGCCAGGCCTTCGCCTGCCCGGTCGCCCCCTTCCGCCCTCTGCGCACTGGCTTCGGCCGCCTCGGTGGCGTCCTTTACGGGGTCCTACTCCCCCGCTCCCGGAGGGCGCCCGTCTCTGCAGCTCCCACCCCACTGTCCTCTGCCGGGTTCTCCACTGGGTGACCCAAGGGACGTGGGGCGGCGGTCCTGCCAAGTCCTTGGCCACACCAAGCACGCTGGCTTCTTGGAACTGGCGTCCAGACCCCAGCTCAGCCTGTGCCCCTGACCCCACAGCCTCATCTGGGGCCAGCGCAGAGCTCCGGGGCCTGGGGAACGCATCCAATGGTGGTCCTGGGACCCGGCACACTTCTGCTCACCGAGTGGGAAAGGTTCTGGGCCAATTCCAGCAGGTGTGTGTGTGTGTGTGTGTGTGTGTGTGTGTGTGTGTGTTGGGGGGGTTGCCCTCCACCCAAGAACTCTCCACGACACCAGCCGGATGTCCTACAATTCACCTGGATTTTGACAGTATTTGGAAACAACATTGATCTCACGGGTAAGTGCCCAGACCTGGAAGATCGTCCTGTGTCCCATCCCCCATCTGGCCCCCGACTACCCACCCCAACACCCCAACACCCACCCTGCGTCCCAACCCCAGGCTCTCACCAGTGCTTCTGACCAACCAGCTGCAGATTGGAGGCTCTGGGGACCCCCTCCTTGGGGCCAGGTAATTTGCTGCAGCAGCTCACAGAAACGAGAGACACGGGCGTTTACCAGCTTGTTGAAGGATGTGATAACTTTATCATGTACACAGGTGCACAGCCAGAAGGGAGAGCTGCCGGGGGGGGGGGGGGGCATTGTCTTCCCAGGCCCCCAGGGCCCATGGTCCCCACATCACCTGCTCACCAGCCCGGGAGCTCCCCAGACCCCGTCCTTGTGGGGGTTTCTGGGGCTTCATCCCAAGGACGGGATTGATGAAATCACCAGTCATGGCTGTGGGTTCACCCTGCGGCCCCGCCCCTCCCGAGGGCAGAGGCTGGGGGTGGGGCTGGGGCTGGGGGGTCCCACCTGTAAGCACGTGGTCGGCCCCCTGGCAACCAGCCCCCCATCAGGTGTTTTCCTGACCTCACCTCCTCAGCATAACAGGAGACACCTGAGCCCCCGCCTTAGGGAATCCGGGGGGGCTCGGGGGCTCCGTGCTGGGAATGCGCCGAGACCAAGTCTGTCCTCACCAGGAATCTCAGGAACTTATGTCACTTTATGGTTTTTGAAAACCCTTCATTCTCTTTGACCTTGGTTCTCTCTTTCCCCAGAGATTCCTGATGTGCTCACTGGTCTCACTGAAAACAAGTGGGTTTGAGGCTGAGGGTGGACGAGAGTCTCAACAACCTGACACCAGACGCCCAGGGGCCCTGGGGGTGATGAATAACCACGGAAGGACAGGACAAAATGTTCCCTACATCTGGTTTTTTGTCTGCCTTCAGGGCTTGGCTCCATGCTACCCTGCAGACCAGCCCGCCCCCCACCCAGGCCCAAACTCCTCCTCCCTGCGATATCACCTGTCACCGTGTCCCGGTGTGCCAGCGTGCTCCTCTGTGTGAGGTCCGTGGCCCAGAGGGAGGGGGCCACCTGTGCTGTCCTCGCTTATGGCACTGGGCTCACCATGCCAAGGGCTGACACTCAAGTGTCTGTCGGGAAACACCAGAATCTTATTCCTGGATGTATATGACTTGTTGAGTGGATGAAGGAATGATGGACAGTGACACCCCCTGTGTCCAGGAGCCGCAGTGTCAGTGCCGGGGACTGTCTGCCACCAGGGGCGTCTGAGACCGATGGGAGGGCGCCCGGCAAGCACCAGGCCTCACACTCGCTCCCGTCCTGGTGTGTGAGTCCCCACTTCCAGGTGCAAGGGGAAGTCATCCGTGGGAGGGTCCTCTGGGGGGGCCAGGACTCCACACCCCCCACTCTCAGACTCAGGGGTGGAATCCACCGTGGAAACGGGAAACGTCAGGAGCAGAGGGGACGGCAGCACAGGGACCCCCGTAGACACCCCCATCCCGGGAAGCGGGTCGATAAGGCCACCTTCAGAACCGCCCTGAGCTCCACCTGCCGTCTCGCAGACGTGCCCAGCCGGCCTTCAAGGGCGCGGCCCTGCGCAGCACACGGCAGCCAAAATGCACGGGGCACGTGCTCTGCCCCTGGCGCCTTCCTAAGCACCTGTTGTCCTGATGGCAACCGCGTGGCCCATGTGACGGGGACCCGGAGCCATGGGCGGGGAAGGACATTGCTGCACCAGCGCTGATGAGCGGCAGGAGGTGTGCACAGCTCGGGGCGTGGGGCTCAGATCTGAGCCTGAACCTCCAGCCCCGCGGACCCCAGCCACGACCCTACTATCCATCCTGTCTGAAAGGATGGGCCGTGTGGCCAGAACCTCTCACTTTTTTCGAGAATATCATTCATTCATTCATTCATTCATTTAAGAGAGACAGAGCTTGCACGGAGTTGGGCGGTGTGCAGAAGCAGCAGGAGACAGAGAATCCCAAGCAGACGCCCCACTGAATGTGGAGCCTGACCTGGGCCTTGGTCTCATGACCCAGAGATCTGAGGGGAAATCAAGAGTCTGAGGCTCAACCACCTGAGCCACCCAGGAGCCCCTGCTTTCACATATTTAAAGGAATAGATCCATATAAAGTATGTTTTCAGACCATAATGAAATTAAACTAGAAATAAAGAGCAGAAAGCTGAAAAATCTTCACGTATTTGCTAATTTAAACAACACATTAAAAAAAAAACCCTATAGATCAAAGAAGAAGTCTTGAGAGAAGATACATTTCTTATAATATCTTACCTGGTTTTGGTATTGGCATTGGTGTAGTGCTGGGAAGTGTGTCTGCTTCCTTTATGGGTGCTAAAGCTCTGGAAAATTCAACTTATCAAAATTTGTGAAATGCAGCTAATGCAGTTGGTGAAGGGGAATGTACGGCATGGAAATGCACATATGAGAAAACAAGGAGGATCTAAAGCTGGTCACCTGAACTTCCGCTATGGGAAATGGAGTAAGACGAACAATTTAGGGCTCGTGCAAGCGGGACAGAGTACATCATAACAATTAGGCCAGAAGTCAACAACATTGAAAACAGGTACACAATAAATAAAATCAACAAAATGAAAAACTAGGTCCTTGGAAAATCAGTAAAATTGAGCAATCTCTAGCCACAGATGTGGAAAAAATATTTGTAAATCACCTTCCTGGTAAAGGCCGTGCATCCAGAATATACAAAGAACTCTCACAACTCAATAATAAAGAGCAAGCAGCTCGATTAAAAAATAGACAATGGATCTGGTTGGCCGTTGCTCTAAAAGCAATACACAGACCTTGAGTGAGGATGCACGGATTCCGGACATCACCTGTCACTATACGGGGCCACGGCATTGAGATGTGACCAGAGCTTGTCAGAACGACTGGAATGGGAGCACCTGGGTGGCTCAGTTGGTTGAGCATCTGCCTTTGGCTCAGGTCATGATCGCAGGGTCCTGGATCAAGTCCCTCATGGGGCTCCCAGCTCAGAGGGACTCTGCTTCTCCCTCTCCCTCTGCCCCTCATACTCTCTCTTGCTCGTGCATACTCTCTGTTTCAAATAAATAAAATCCTTTCTAAAAAAAGAATGACTAAAATGTGAAAATGGTTTTATACCAATTTCTGGCGAGGATGTGGAGCAGCAGGAGCTCTCATTCACTGCGGGTGGGAATGCGAAATGGCACAGCCGCTTTGGAAGACCTTCAAAGTCTCGGATAACACTAAACAGCCTTACTGAATGATCCAGTAATTGTGCTTCTGGGTAGTTTTCAACAGATTTAAAAAATGATATCCGTACAAAAAGCTGCATATGAGGCACCCTTATTCACAGTCACCCCAGTGGGAAGCAATGACGCTGGGCTTCGGTAGGTGAATGGGTACACCAACTGGTCATTAGTATGGTGGGCTGCCCCTCGGTGATGAAAAGGAGTGAGCGACCCTACCAGCATGGGTCTGAGCTGGATATTGAGAAGTGAGAGGCTACGTGGTGTTGATTCAATTGATAGGACATTCTGGAAGAGGCCAAAGTGTAGAAATATAGTGTTGGTAGACAGGTTGCTCTCAGTGGCTCGAGGATGTTCATGAGCTGGGAGGTTGGAATGCTCAAAGCACCAGGGAGCTTTAGGCAGCGACTCTTGGATGGTGGATACATGACCCTGGGTGTTTGGGAACACAGGACCTCACAGCACAGAGTGAACCTTCATGCACACAACTTAAAAAACTCACACGGGAGTTTGGGGATCCCAGGTGGAAAACAGACTGAGAAAGAGCCGTCACAAGTGTGTGAAGGAGCTTCATGAAAAGGGTGGGGGTGAGGCGCTGGCCCTCGTAACTTCAGAGATGAGCAGAGGCCATAGGCTAACGGTGGGAGGACCAGTTCACAGCACCGTCCTCCAGCCAAGGAGCTGCTTCTCGAGGTGGAAGAGGGGACAGCTCTGGAACTGCCGCGTGGACGGGGCACTGTGCAGCCAGGCGAGTGGATGTGGGCGGTGGGAGCAGACTACCCACTGTGACAGAGGGAGCTCACAGACGAGCAAGGGAGGAGGGAGCAGTGGACTGAGAGTATTGGGTGAAAGTCTCAGACATCAGTGTGAAGTCGTGTTCAGCTAGTGTAGACTCAGATGGCGCATGCAGCAGTGGCTACTGATGTGTGTGTTCACGTGGGTTAGCACACACATGTTCTGTTTCCCTGGGAGCCGGGGGCCTGGAGGCCGTGAGGCCTCATCACGACCTGTGCTCAGCACTTGATACTCCCCTCCTCTGGGAAAGGGCCCCACGGCTGCTGGGAGGACCGGCTGGCTCTGGGCCCATCAGAGAACACAGGAGGTGAGCGTGGAGCACCTGGTGGCACCAGGACAGGAGGTATCTGAAGAAACAGGACGATGCCGCGGAGACAGAGGAGCCGCACGAAAGACGGGCCCGTGGCCAAAGCTGGGGCAGGTATGGCAGCACATGAAATAAAGTAGTAATTGGTTTATAACCCATAGAATAAAATAAATATGCATGAATGTGCTATAAATAAATGCAAGACTAGACAAATCTCTCACACAGAAGAATTCAAGGAGGTGGAACACGGCTCCCCATCCCTCAAATGTGGGCTGTGCACAGCGCCTTCTCTCCGAAGCGCCCAGCATGCAAAGGGGAGAAACCTCGCAGACATGACCTCAGCCCCGTGATCCCAGTGGCCAGGAAAGGAGTCCTGCTGGTGGCACGTGCCCTGGCTCTGATGGCCAGGAGCGCTCTTCCTCTGTGGTCTTCCTCCTGAGAGCCCATAACCCCAGTGTAATCGCTGGAGAACATCAAACACTCCCAAGTTTGCAGAAATTATGCAAACCACCTGACCAAGATTTCTCAGAACTGTAAAAATCATCCAAAGCAAGAAAAAGTTTGAGAAATGGTTACAGCCAAGAAGAGTCTAGGGACATGTGGCAACTGAATGTCATATAGTGTCGGGGTGGGGGGGAAGAGGGGACCTGGAGCAGAAAGGACAGGAATACAAAACTTTATCAACGTTAGTTGATAATGATCTGTCAATATTGATTGATCAGCGGAACCATACTAAGATATGTTGTGGGCTCTAACTCTGGAAAACTGTGTGGGGGTCCCCAAAGAGTTAACAATAGATTTGCCCTACGACCCAGCAATTGCACTGTTGGGGATTTACCCCAAAGATACAGATGCAATGAAACGCCGGGACACCTGCACCCCGATGTTTCTAGCAGCAATGTCCACAATAGCCAAACTGTGGAAGGAGCCTCGGTGCCCATCGAAAGATGAATGGATAAAGAAGATGTGGTTTATCTATACAATGGAATATTCCTCAGCCATTAGGAACGACAAATACCCACCATTTGCTTCAACGTGGATGGACCTGGAGGGTATGATGCTGAGTGAAGTAAGTCAATCGGAGAAGGACAAACAGTGTATGTTCTCATTCATTTGGGGAATATAAATAATAGTGAAAGGGAATAGAAGGGAAGGGAGAAGAAATGTGTGGGAAATATCAGAAAGGGAGACAGAACATGAACACTCCTAACTCTGGGAAACGAACTAGGGGAGGTGGAAGGGGAGGAGGGCGGAGGGTGGGGGTGAATGGGTGACGGGCACTGAGGGGGCACTTGACGGGATGAGCACTGGGTGTTATTCTGTATGTTGGTAAATTGAACACCAATAAAAAATAAATTTATTATAAAAAAATAAAATAAAAAAAGATGTGGGCTCTAATTTAATAATACACACCACATATAGGTCAATAAATAATATAATCGTTCTTGCATGTGGTGTAGGGTATGAGAATTGTGCCATGTTCACACTTTTCTGTAAATCTAACACTATTCTAGAATAAAAAGTTTGTTTAAAAATGATCTCCTTTTGTAATAAATGTCTCCAAAAATAGAAACCACTCAGATTATTAAATTAATCAAATCAGTCTTGTTTGTTATTCAATATTAGTAATCCATGTTTCACTGAATGGAGAGAAATGAATGTTTGTTTACAAAACCACAATACAGTTATAGATTGCTCCTTTAACTTCCTATTTTTAGTTAATAAATTGAAATCAAATCGCTTTTTGTAACCTCCAAAGGACTCAGTGATTACCTGATGAGGAGGAGATTTTAGGCTCTTGTTTTATAAATGAACAGATGAATCCCTAAGGATTATTTTGATTGGTGGGAATTAAGGTTTCAGCAGTTTAAAAAGGTTTAAAGGGGACCCAAATCAATAGGGGCTTTCTATTTTTGAATAGTTACAACCTCTTATTTATATTGTGTATGTGAGGAAACATTGTCTCCACTAAACACTCAGGGCATTTTGGCACCATTTCACATCTGGATAAAAGTATATTTATTATGATCTCTTGGGGAATGTTAATATCGCATTGCTTAATACCTCTGGGTCCCCTCTTTCTAAAGTATTTGGTGTTTGAATTTAGTAAAACACACAAAGTGGTTGATCGCCTAGATGGTTTTTTTTTTTTTTTTTTTTTTTTTTTTTGCCTAGATGGTTTTTAATTCCTTCTATTTCTGTTAGGTTACTGAGTAATTCCAGATTCACCCCATCCTATCTGATAAATCAGTGCAAGTGACTTGGGTTTGTCTTATGAGTGGTTTTTTACAATAAACGTAAATAGAAAAGAAGGAAGAGCCGGAGCTAAAAAGCAAATTGATCCTTTAAAATATTGATTTTACACACATTTTACTTCCCATTTGAATACCAAGCATTCTGGCAATTTTTTTCCTTCTTAATTAGAAAATTAAAACCCGAAAGCTCAGCGCTCTGAAAACGAGTGTGTGCGGCACGGAGCTGCGACAACACTGCGCCGGTGTCTCTGCGCACGGCTGTCTCCCTCTGCCAGCCACTTCTCACTCTGCTTGGTTTCCTGGGAGCACCCAGGGACTCTCCAACTCATGGACAGCAAGGTGGCTGCACTCTGTGGTCTTTAACCCTCTGCCTCTGTCCTACCTCGGTTTCCTCACACTTTCTTCTCTTTCCCCCTCAGTGGGAGGGTTTTCACCAAATCGATTGTGAAAGACAGGCTCTCGCTTGTCTGGTGACTCCTGGAAGATCACTTGTGTGATCAAGGTTCTCCTTGCTTTGTCCTGTTGTGTTCGGAAGTCCATCTGTCCTCAGGGGCAGGTTACCCAGTTTTCAAAATTGTAAATGGTTGACTTGGACTGTCCCACATATTTGAGAGCTCCAAGGTAATGTGAACCGCGCCCCCGATACGTGCTTGCTGTTCTAGGGGCTTGGCCTAAGCAAGCTCACTGGATCCTCACACAGCCCTAGACTCGGCATGGCTCTTGCAGACGTGGAAAGGGCACCCAGGTGTGCCCCCGTGGGGTCTGGACGCTTACATATGCCCAGCACTGTAGAAGCACTAATCATAGTGTATCTGCTTCCTCCACACATAAGATGCCAGCGGGTTAAACATGCTTCCAGCTGTCACGTATCAAAACAAACATATTTTTATGGCACATTAAAGGAATCATACACCATGATCAAATGAGATCTATTCCAGGGATGAGAGGATGGTTCAACTTCTGCAAATCAGTCAATGTGATCTCAGTAGATGTAGAAAAGGCGTTTGACAAAATGCAATTCCAGTCATGATAAAAACTCAGTGAACGGGGTTGAGAGGGAACATTCCTCAACCTAGTAAAGACATAAGGACAAGCTCACAGTCAATATTATACTCAATGGTGAGAAGCTGAAAGCTTTTCCTCTAAGATCAGGAACAGGACAAGGATGCCCACTCTTGCTGCTTCTGTTCAGCAGAGTACTGGAAGTCGTGGCCACAGCAATCAGGCAAGAAAAGGAAATAAACAGCATCCAAATTGGAAAGGAAGAAGTAAACTTCTCTCACTGAGCATCATGTCCCTAAGGTCCATCCATGCTGTCAGAAAGGTAGGATTCTCTTCTTTTTAATGGCTGAACAATATTTTAGTCCGAGTGTGTATGTATTACACTTTCAATCCATTCATCCACCGAAAGACACTTGGCTTGTTTCCATACCTTGGCTACTGTAAATAATGCTGCAATAAACATGGAGGTGTCAATATCTCTTCAAGATAGTGATTTCAGGGGTGTCTGGATGGCTCAGTTGGTTGAGCGCCTGACTCTTGATCTCAGCTCAGGTCTTGATCTCAGGGTCATGAGTTCGAGCCCTGCATTAGGCTGCATGCTGCGCAGGGAGCCTGCTTAAATTGGATATACACTCAGAAGTGGGATTGCTGCTCAAATGGTATTTCTACTTCTGATTTTTTGAGAACCCTCTGTAGTGTTTCATATAGTGGTTGCACCAACTTACAGTCCCACCAACTGTGCACGAGGGCTCCCTTCTCTCCCAGTCCTCACCGACATTTGTTCTCTGCTGTCCTTCTGACCACAGCCTTTCTAACACGGGTGAGGTGACATCTCATCGTGACTTTGATTTGCATTTCCCTGATGACTAGTGATGTGGAGCATCTTTCCATGTACCTGTTAATTATTTGTAGGTCTTCTTTGGGAAAATGTCATTTTTTAAAAAATCCACTTTTTAATTGGATTATTATTAGTTTTTTGCTCTTGAGCTGTGTGAGTTCCTTATATATTATGAATACCAACCCCTTACCATGTTTGTGGTTCGCAAATGTTTTTCCTTTGCTGTATTTGCCTTTTCACTGTGTCCATGGTTTCTCTGCTGGGCGGAGCCCTTTAATTCGATGTCCTTCCACTTAGTGAATTTTGCTCTCATTGCTTGTGTTTTTAGTGTCATATGCAAACAATCATTGCCAAGACCAATGCCAAGGAACTTTCCCCCTATATTTTTCTTTTCGGAATTTTACAGGTTTAAGTGTTATGTTTAAGTCTTTAATCTGTTTCAAGTTAATTTTTGTGAGTGGCCCAGTTTCACCCTCCCACTGGGCAGGCTCCAGAGCCCTCCCCAGGCCGGGATGAACCACCTGCCCAGACTTTCCTCCCCATCCCTTCTCTTGTTTTCTGCCATCTCCTCCTCACTCCTTCCTCCCCTCCTCCTTCCTCCCTCCCCTTCTCCTCATCCTCCTCCTCCTTGCTCCTCCCCCTCCCCTTCCCTCCTCCCCACTTCTCTTCCTTCCTTCTTCCTCCCTCCCCTCTCCTCCTCCCCTCCTCTGGTCTCTCCCCCTCTCTCCCTCTCCCTCTCTCCACCTCTCCCCCTCCCCACTCTCCTTCTCCTCCCCCTCCCCTGCTCCTCTACTTGGCTGTTCCTACAGAGCCCTTAGGACTGCATTCTCCTGGATGCAGCAATCTCACCACTAGGAAATTATCCTGGGGAGTCCCTGCGAGACTGAAGGAACTCGACTGGGTGAAGATGTTCACTGCAGCATTGTCTGCAGTTCGGAAAGCATGAGCTCTCAAGAGAAGGCTGATTAAATCATGAAAATGCCAAACAAGCCAAAGTCCTGTGATCCTTAGGGGTGAGGACAGTGGGCCGTGTTCACGGTGAGAACACAAGGCGACAGCCCACTGATGGGTTGGGAATCTGTGTTTCCTGCGTGTGTTTGAGTCTACAAGGGGGGCTGCCCCAGAGACGGGACTGATCCCCGGTGGGCGGGGGCGGCGGCCTTCTGAGGTTCTCCAGGGAACACAGGTTGCTTTTGTGAAACGAACAGGTTCGGTGGGGGCAGAAGGGCTTCTGGGAACACAGTCACCACAGGCCTGTGCTGGTGGAAGGCAGAGCTTGACGGGCGAGGAGAGAGGGCCTGTGGGGTCGGAGGTGGCATCGGGCCGGGCAGGGAAACAAGAAGGCCTCTGGTTCGCATCGGGACACGAATGGCGCTTGAGGAGCAAAAGCATCTGGGCGGTGGCACCGGGAGTGGGCAGGACAAGCCACCGCGTCCAAGTCTCCAAGTAAATGAACAACGTGTGCCGTGTGGTCCCCAGGTGCAGAAGCTGCACCACAGAACACCCGCCTACAGCCAGAACCCCCCGACGGTGCCGGTGCCCCAGGGCTTCCAGCCCCCCCTTCCCCGTGTTCCATCCTGTACCCGGTGCGGACTCACCGGCCGCGGCAGGGGCTGCTCCTGGGGGGCGCGCAGATGGGGTGTTCTCCGCTTCAGGGTCCTAATGGCTCAGGGAATACAGACCTTTCACAAGGACTGAGAATGCCGCGGGAGGCCGAGGGGGTCTTCACTGGGGGTTCAGGCAGATGGGGAGGCGGGCCCCGCACTCCCTGGGCTTGCTCGGTTCCAAGAGGAGAGGACAAAGTCCTGGAAGATTTTCAAGATTTCCCAAGAGGAGGGGCTCGGAACAGAGAACTAGATGGGGGCTGTGCCCGGGGGCTTCCCCCGGGTCTGGGGCCCCCACCGGCTCCTCATCCCTCCCTGGCCCTCCACCCTCCCTTCCACTTTGGGTGTGAATTTATCCTCCTGCCTAGTCCCACCCGGCGGGGGGCCTACCCGGGCGCTCCCCTCAGTGGGCCTGTCGGGGTCTCCACCCCCACTGCCTGCTACCTGCTGGAGTTGGGGGGCCCCTCTCTGCGTGTCCATCGAGGAGTCACACCCTTCATGCTTCAAGACGCTCGGGCTGTTCCCACTCCGGGCCTTTCCCGGCTGTGGGGGTGTGGCCCGTGCGGAGGCGGCTTTGTGGGGCTCCCCCAAGTCTACTGCGCCCAACGTCCCACCCACATCCCTGGGCGCTCAGAAGCCCGGAAGGTGGACCTGGTCGAGAGGGGCCCTCTCGAGCTGCAGGCTGGGCCATCCGGTGCCCACCCCATCCGACCGGCCGGAACTGGGCTCTGATTAGGCCATGGTTGATTCTTGTCAAATCACGGAAACTGGTGTGCGTTTATGGACTCTGTCCCCATCGCTCTGCATCGTGTCCTCCTTCACCCCGGACTCTGGAGGGAGACAGCAGGCCTGCGGCCCGGGGGGCCTAAGCGACTTCATTAGTCACTTCTTTTATTGCCTGGCCATCATTTCTTTGGGGTCACCATCCTTCCCCACCCCAACATGTCCTCCGTTTGCCGATGTCAGCCTGGAGTTGGGCACATGCCTTGGGGCTGGCCAGTGAGAGTACCAGGCTCCTTGGCCACAGCGACCGGCGGAGGGATGAACCATGACCCATGGCAGGGCCATCACAGCTGCCCCCGGGATGCTGCTGGGAGCCCTGGGCCGTGCGCTCCTCTCTCCTCCACAGACAGTGGAGCTAAGGACCGAAGAAGCCAGAGCCTCACGGGAGTGTCCTTGTCAGCAGGGGACGAATGCCACCCCTGGGGCTGGAAACGCATGGCCAGGTGCCACAGGCCCCAGTGCGGGGCTCTGCAGCCTCTGCCTTAAGCTCCCTCCCCCACTGGGCTCTTCTCTGCTCTGCTCTTGTACAAACTCATTTAAATTCAAGCTTTTTGTGGAATAGCTTCAGTCAACAAGCCCTATTTTAATTTTCCTCAAGTGAAAAAGAAGGCCCAGGCGAAAAGCATTCTATCTGCTTCTGTGCCTTAGTTCGGTGGCTCACACCCCCTGGGCTATGAATGCCCAGACTCAGAGTGTCCTCATGCCGGGGGCCTCACGGGGCCTGCCCGGTTCCAGCAGCCACACTCAGGCATCCCTTTCCTGCACCACTCGGCAGGGCTGGCAGGGCTGGCCCTCCCCGGGGTCTGTGCCAGCCACGCACTGAGTTTCAAGTTGGTGATGAAACTGCCAGGTCCTAATGCAGGTGCAGCCCCTGGTTGAGTTTCCTGCCCTCCCCAACTGGAGCTTCTGCCCCCTCCCACCGCCCCGAGCTTCTGCCTCCGTCCCCAGCACCTCTGTGGTCAGCGGTGGACATAACGGGGTGGGAAGCCATGCCCAAAGTTCCTGCACTACTTGCATGGGGTCCAGAGGATACTGTCTCTGCCCAGCGCCTTGCACCCAGAAGTTTGTCCCCTGGGTCCTGTCATCCCCTGGGCTGGCCCTTGGGGCAGGGTCTATGGTGACCCCATGCCAGATTTTTTTTAATTATTTATTTAAAACTCATGTAAATCCCAAAACTCATTCCGTGGGGTGACCCCCACTCCACCTCAGCTCCCTTCCATGCCCTCCTGGGTGGGTGTTTTTGGGGACGTCACCCCTTTGAAGACATTGCCTGGAAGGCAGAAGCTTGCAGCAAGCTTGGTGCCAGAGAAGCTCCCTAGCTCGCGGATCTGGGCCTGCCTCTGACCCCACTGCTTGGCCTGTTCTCAAAAAGCCTCCCCTGCCCATCCAGGTGGGAGCACCTCTGCCTGTCGTATCTCCCCCTCCGTCTCGTGTGGCATCGGGGGAGGCCCGGCTTTCCAGAAAGGTCTTCTTTAAACTGAGTCCTTCTGTGACAGCAGCCGACACAGCAGATCTTTCGGTCTTTGATTTCCTTCTTCACATATTGAGAGCAAATCTTGTAGCTTGGACACTCTCTGAGAGATTTATTCCTCTGCCTGCTTGTCTTAAAAGCTTCCTTCATAAATTCAACCATTTTTGTCAAACTCTGTAAAAGATTTATCAGTTTTTATTTTCACAGACAGCTCCTCCAACATCTGGTCTACCTCTTATTTTAAGGCACAGGGTCCGAGGCTCTCTCTGAAAGGAGCTCCCCAGAAGATGAGGGCTCCCCAGGGTGACAGGCCACCAGGACACGTCGGTCTCAGGCCAGAGGACAGCCCAACGCGGGGTCTGCACTCTGAGTGGCTCCAAACGCGTTATTTCCAATTTCTGCACCATCATCCCGTGAATGGACATTGCATATAGTTCATTTAATCAATGCGTATTGCTTAGAATTGATGAGAAATTCTTCACTTGGGATATTTCATTATCTGACGGAAATCTTCAAGTGCACACTTCCAAACACACCCTGGTGGCAGACAGTCCCCGGCACGGACACTGCGGCTCCAGGACACAGGGGGCGTCACCATCCATCATTCCTTCGTCCACTCAGTGAGCCTGCATTGCACAGGGCCGTGTGGCAGGCACGGCGCTGGATGGGGGCAGGCCGACCCCTGCTCCACGGATTGCACATTCTAAAGGGCAGAGGGAGACGCCAGAGGCACGTGGTGTCAGGTGCCCGACATGGCAGTAGGCAGAGCAGGATAAGGTGACGGCAGGCAGGAGCCGGAGAGGGAGAAGTGACGGAGAGAGAGGGCGGTCCGGGGCCAGCAGACCCCCAGAAGGCCGCATCCCCGCTGCTTGGCCTGCAGGGAGGATGGGGGGGCCGCAGGGCAGGCGCGGGGAGCTCTGGTTGGGCGGGGCTGATCTGCAGACTGAGCTGGAGCCGCTGCAGGGTTTGGGGCGCAGGAACGACGGGGTCCGGGGAGCTGGCAAGTGGGCGGCTGGGCTGCAGGAGCACTTGAGTGCTGCGGCGGGTGCACTGCAGGCACACGTGGCTTGCTGGCACATCACACGTCGGGTGTGAATAAGCGGGGTGCCACGTTTGTCTCTGCAGCCCTGACCCCGAGGCCCCTGCTGAGCTGCCCTTAGGGGGTGAGCATGTCTGCAGGGGGTGGGCGTGGAGGGCTGAGATCCACACGGATGAGCATCCACATCCGCGGTGTGTTTCACACTTGCAGTGTAGATGGCACACAGGCTGCTGCGGCTGAAGCTGGGAGAGTCAGGATCTGGGGACGGCTGGGCGCTGACTTCAGGGGGTGGGTCAGAGGAATGGGGTGCAGGGGGCGGCTCACCTAACCGAGAGGTGGAGCCTCGTCCCTGGTCAACGCTCTGAACGCCCGCTGTTCCCGGAGCAGGACGGAGGCGGGAACGGACTCCCGGCGTTGCGGGCCTGTGGGGGGCCCGCAGAGAGGGGGGGCTGACGACGCACAGGTCGTGCTCCCGGGTTGCGCACACGTGGGTGAGCCTCATGGTTCACACAATTAGCTGCCAGGCTTGCTCCCAGCCGCTGGCGGAGCCGAGTCCGCTGGCGCCCACGGGGAGGGTGGACATGCTGTCATTCTGCAATGACGTGTGGAGGCGGATGTGGGTCGCGCACAGCTGCTCAGGGTGACGAGGAGCCACGGCTGGAAAGACATACGCGGCCCAGCGTGGTCTGCGCCCGGCAGTGGCGGCCTTGTCGTCCGTCTGGGGACCGGCCGCTCTGGAGGGCAGCGCCGCACGGACAGCGCGCTGTTGGGCCGAGCAGCGACCGCCTCCTGCGTGGCTGTGGTCCAGGGGGAGGTGTTTCCACGAGCATCCGTGCCAGCCCCGGGGAGGCGTGTGCTGGTTCCAGGTCTGGTGCCCCGGTTTGTTCCGGGCGCTGGGTGAGCGGCCGCCCCTGCGCCCCGTGGGGCGTACTGAGCCCCATCCACGGACCACTCAGGCGCTTGGCCTCTGTCCGCTGAGCCTTCCGGGCCCGGCCTCCCCGGCTCTCGTAGCTCCTCGTACCCCGTCCCTTCTGCAGAGCCTGGGCCTGCAGGGTCACGCCTCAGCCCTCCCCAGACCCACCGTCCTTGGGGTACTGAAGGGCTGGACGGTGGGGGCCACGTGGGGGCCAGCTCCCTGCTTCCAGCACGAGGCTCGGAGCTCCGTCTGTGCGCTGAACGCGCCAATGAGTGAAGAATGAGTGGACGGTTCTTGCCAAGGCACGTCTTGTCCAGCGGAGCTGACGCCGTGACGGCAGGGAGGACACTGACCCCGGCTCCCCCGTGTCCAAAGGGCGCAACGGCCCTGGCTTCGCTGGCGCCATGGGGTCGAGCAGTGATGTCTGCACATCACCCGGTCCTTGCTACTGCAGCCTCGGAGAGAACGGCCGGACCCACGCGGGACTCCGAGCGGTCCTCAGCGACTCGCCCCGGGGACGACAGGAGGGCCGCTCGGGGGCAGGCGACTCAGGTATCTTGTGAGTCGCCGAGGAGACAGGGGGCCCTGGACACGCGGACTCTGCAAGCCGCCCCGTCCCCGCGCACGTGTCTTTCCTCTCGCCTCCTGCGACTTTCCCTGAGGACTGGGGAGGACTCGGCCCGCGGGGGGTGGGAGCCGAGGGTCAGTGTCCGCTGCCTCCGGGGCGGCCGCTCCACGGCCCCGCTTGGCCCCGACACCCCGGAGCCCCGCTCAGGGAAGGGCTGCTAAGGGAAGGGACCCCGCCTTCCTCCGCAGGTGGTTGCGGGCGACCCCCCTCGGCGCTCCAGGCCTGGGGGCTGCGCCCCGCGGCCACCTCCCTCCTCCCGCTGAGCATCCCGGGGGGGGGGGGGGGGGGGGAAATGCTTTTCCTGGAATTTGTGTTTGATGAAGACAGGGAGAGAGCGGCTCTCGGAGCAGGAACTGAGCTGCGGCCTGGGCGCCTGGGAGGGGACGGGCCGAGGTCTCCCAGGCCCGGCCAGCGCGACGCGCACCTGCCGCCAGGAGGGAGGAGGAGGCCCGGGGCGCCCCTGCGTGTCTCAGGCGCTCGGTGCGCAGGACTCAGGACCAGCAGCTCCGAGCTGGCGCCCGATGGCGGCTGGGCTGGGAGGAGGCGGGGGCCGCACCCGGGGTGGGACCGGAGGCCCGGGAGGCACCGTCGCCTCCCCGCAGTGGCAGCGGGCGGCTCCCGCCAGTCGGTGCCTTAACTTTTTATCAGGTTGTTCCTCGGAGCATTTTAATGTCAGTGAGAACCAGCGCGCTGCGGCTGACCTGAGCCTGGAAGGGCTCCCTCCGCCCCGGCTCCTGCGGCTGTCGCCCCGCGGAGACGGCCGAGTCTGGCAGCCAGCCAGGGCCACCACGGCCGGCGGCGGATGCTGGGAAGCCCACCCCTGTGTCCAGGGTCACGATGGGGGAGGGGGTGTCCTCGTCTCTGTGTGGGGAGCTGCAGCCCGGGGGGCCTTGGCTGCTGGCCTGACTGGCTTCAGGATGGGGGTCCTCGGACACCCTCGGGGGAGCCGAGCGGGGTGAAGCCGTCAGGGCGGGCGGTCACTGGCGGCCCCCGGGGGTCAGCACACACCGTGAGGCCACCTTCCTCCTCCCGGGGCTCCTTGTCCCTGAGACCCCGAGGGCAGGGAGCAGAGGCCGCACTAGTGACGGCGATGGACAGCACCCATGGGTCACTCTTCCGGGCCCGAGGGAGGGGGCTCGTTACAAGTCCCCTCCTGACACCAGAAGGACCCTCCGGACCGGCTGAGAGCAGGCCAGGTCAGGACCCCAGCACCTCCCACCTGTGAGGGGGCCCAGCCCGGCGGTGCTCTGCCCTGGGCCGTCCTGCCTCCCCCTGCGCTGTAGGAGCCCTAGGACCCCCGTCCCGCCCGACGCTCAGGCTGCTCTTGGGGGCAGGGCAGGAGCCTGGTTTCCATTTTGCAGATGGGCCTGGGGGCCTGGGGGGGTGGAGGGAGGAAGCGGGTGGGGCGGGGGTGGCGGGCGGCCTCCCTGGGCCCCTCTCGGGGGAGGCAAGGAGCCCGCAGGCCTCAAGTGGCCACGTGATGCCTGCGACCACCATTGCCTTCTGCTCACAAGCCGCGCCGATGGCAGGTGATCTAAGGATTATGGGCTCTGGGAGACAAGTGTGGGGCCACCCAGCCCCGCTCACACCCCAGGACTGCTGCCTCAGGGGGCTCCCCGAGATCCTACACGTCTGCCTGACCCCCAGTCCTCAGCCTGCCCTGGGGGCAGCGAGTCGTGTGGCCCCCACAGGACAGTGTAGACGGAGGGACGGCCTCCCCCGCCCGGCCCCTCCCGGGCCCACCGTGGAAGGTCCGTGGCTGTAGCGGAGCTCAGAGTCCCTCAGGCGACGAAGTCCAGGGGGCTCAGGCTCCCCGCCCCCCCCGGGAGGACCCAGCACCTGGCGGCCAGCTCCGCCTCGGCTCTGTGCACAAGTGGGTTCAGCTGACCTGTCTTCACTAACAGAGGCTGGGAAATGTAAACGAGGTCACCCGGTTTTAAACCAGGTCCCCACCCGTGGTCACGGCCAGCCACCGCGTGTTCCCAGCGTGATGACTCACGGGTCCAGAAACGGGACTATTTGAATGATGATCACTTATGCTTCAAACACTGTCATCGCGCGGGTCTGTCTGCTACGTGGCCTCGTCGGGACAACACACTGAGGCACACATGTCACCAGGTGGCTGTGTCCTGAGGAAATGCTAGTGGAGGAGGACTTAGCCCCTCCACGCTCCAGGGTCACCCTCACCCACCCATGGGGCTGGGGCAGGGTCTGTACCCGGCCGGTGGGGTTGTGTGAGGCTGGCTCTGCGCCGGGGCCCTGCAGGGCAGTGGGGGGATGCCCTGCAGGGAGGGTGGGTGGGGAGGACCCCACAGGGACCGAGGGCTCAGGGAGCCCGGGAGAGGGTGGGCCATCCTGCAGGGCCGGCTGCCTCTGAGCCGTCTGGAGGCCGCAGCTGCCGGGGACTTGGCTGGAAGGTGACGAGGCCCCGGCCTGCATGTCACACATGGGGACCTGCCTGCTGCCACTGCCCTGGTTCAGAATGACCGCTCAGCTCTCCACCCTCACTAGCTGGCCAGGGGACAGCAGCCTGAAGCTGGGGGAGGCGATCACAATCCCCCTTTTGCAGAATAGGTCTCGGGATGGACGCACAGACTTGGGAACCCCAGCGCCCGCAGCTCTGGTCCTGCTCACAGAGGGGTGTACAGAAGGCAGGGTGAGGCACACGGGGGTGGGGTGCCCTCAGGTCCCGCCAGATCCACCCCTTTCCGCTCGGTGTACAATCTCATCTCTAGAACAAGAGAAATCTTGCACGGAAGAGGCAGAGATACATTGAAAAAACATGGAAAAGGCAAAGGCACGTGTTGGGTGAGCTATTCTAGAAGGAGCATCCACTGGCATCGCGGGCCGCACCTGCAGGGATGGGACCCTGCCTCACTAGGGCGCCGCAGGCAGTGGCAGGGCCTGGGTGAAGCCACCTGTGCGAGGACCAGAGCTTTCCGCCAAGGTAGCCATGGACAGGGCTGGGCCCGCCTGGGGTTTCAGCCCTGAAGACCGCCTGCTACTTGCGAACACTTTGAGCACCCCTAAACGCAAAGCCCGGAGCCTGGTGAGCTCAGCCTGTGGAGCCAGTGACTCCTGACCTCAGGGCTGTAAGCTTGAACCCCATGTTGGGCATAGAGAATACTTTAAAATAAAAAATCTTTTTTTTTTAATTTTTATTTATTTATGATAGTCACAGAGAGAGAGAGAGGCGCAGAGACACAGGCAGAGGGAGAAGCAGGCTCCATGCACCGGGAGCCCGATGTGGGATTCGATCCCGGGTCTCCAGGATCACGCCCTGGGCCAAAGGCAGGGGCCAAACCTCTGCGCCACCCAGGGATCCCCTAAAATAAAAAATCTTTAAAAAAATACCAAATTCAAATATGTTTCTCAATTTACTTTTGACTTGGGATCCATGGTTTGGGTTTATAACGGGGCCGTGTCTCCTTGTTCTTGTGTCCTCTGGTGGCATCTTCATTTTGTAAGATCGTCAAGAGGCAACAGAGTTGCCAGGCCAGTACTGGTGAATGTGGGCAGCCTGTCCCAGAACCGCGTGGCCTGCCAAAGGCCTGGGGCACCCTGCTGGGGACCGGGGGACTGCTGGAGAGCCTGCCAGACTTGCTGCGTGCTCTGGAGGTGGGGACGCAGGCCCTCCGCGGTGGACAGAGGCACCTCCACATCCCACCTCCACCCTCACAGCTTCCTGTCCAG
This sequence comes from Canis lupus baileyi, assembly GCF_048164855.1. Lineage (NCBI taxonomy): Eukaryota > Metazoa > Chordata > Mammalia > Carnivora > Canidae > Canis > Canis lupus. Next base: position 48,446,579 of record NC_132852.1, on the reverse strand, counting down.
GCCTCTGCGTTTCTGTGTGTCCCTCCCCTCTTGCGTCACTGGGTCATGGTCTCCTGCAAGCTGGGGAACAGCCGCAGGGTCAGGAGCTTGGCATACCTTAGGGAACATGGTTCTTCCACAACATATATGCTTATGTAAATGTGATCGTATTCTTGGTACCACAGGAGAGGTCTCCATCTTCACTGACCATTTATTTTATTTTTTATTTTTTAATTTTTAAAAAGATTTTATTTACTTCTTCATGAGACACCCAGAGAGAGAGAGGCAGAGACACAGGCAAAGGGAGAAGCAGGCTCCCTGCAGGGAGCCCGACATGGGACTTGATCCTGGGACTCCGGGGTCATGCCCTGGGTCAAAGGCAGATGCTCTACCGCTGAGCCACCCAGGCGCCCCTTCACTGACCTTTTTAACACACTTTCTTTATTATATATATATATATAAATTTATTTTTTATTGGTGTTCAATTTGCCAGCATATGGAATAACACCCAGTGCTCATCCCGTCAAGTGCCCCCCTCAGTGCCTGTCACCCAGTCACCCCCACCCCCTGCCTACCTCCCCTTCCACCACCTCTTGTTCGTTTCCCAGAGTTAGGTTAGGAGTCTTTCATGTTCTGTCTCCCTTTCTGATATTTGTCGTTCCTAATGGCTGAGGAATATTCCATTGTATACATAGACCACATCTTCTTTATCCATCATCTTTTGATGGACACTGAGGCTCCTTCCACAGTGTGGCTATTGTGGACATTGCTGCTAGAAACATCGGGGTGCAGGTGTCCCGGTGTTTCACTGCATCTGTATCTTTGGGGTAAATCCCCAGCAGTGCAATTGCTGGATCTTAGGGCAGGTCTATTTTTAACTCTTTGAGGAACCTACTCAGTTTTCCAGAGTGGCTGCACCAGTTCACATTCCCACCAACATTTAACACACTTTCTTAATATAGATTTCTCATTGCAAATAACAGCTTTACCCAGTCATGTTCTGCTGCATGTGTGTGCATGTGCATGCACATGTGTGGTGCGTGGGATGTCTGTAAGCCTGGTAATATGAGTGCTCATGTGTATACACATGTGCATGCCTGGGGATGTGTGCACGTGTGTGTGGTGTGCGCTTGTGTTTGTGAGCCTGGCATTATGTGCATGTGTATGCAGGTGTATGAGTGTGCATGTATGTGCACACGTGTGTGTGTCTATGAGCCTGGCAATGTGTGCACGTGTGTGCAGGTGTGTGTGGTCCTTTGCAGATACACATGGCTGAGTGCACATGTGTGTGCATCTAAGTGCCTAGCCACAAGATCCGGGTCAGTGTGCTGTGCGGCCTGCTTCCCGGGGAACCAGGATGCCTGGATCTTGCCCGGCCTCTGCATAGCCCTGGCAGGTGAGGGAGGTGTGCTCGTGGTGATTTCTTTCTTTTTGTAAAAAAAAGATTTTATTTATTTATTCATAAGAGACACAGAGAGAGAGAGGCAGAGACACAAGCAGAGGGAGAAGCAGGCTCCCTGCAGGGAGCCTGACCTGGGACTCGATCCTGGGACCCCAGGATGATGCCCCAGGCCAAAGGCAGGCACCAAATCGCTGAGCCCCCTGGGGATCTCCTGTCCTCCGTCTTTTCCACGCACTTCATCTTGTGTTTTCCCAGTCCTGTGTGTCCTTGCTTCTGATTGGAATTCGTAGGCTCTGTGGCTCTCTCGTGGCTGCACTGACCACGCGCCCATGTGCGCAGAGTCCGCAGTCCTGCTGCCCGCGTGGCACCTCCACCTGAGTAACTCAAGGGCTTTGGGGCACTTTACCACTTATCACCCCTTTACCGCATCCGTGCCCTCCCCCGCCCCGTGGTTGCTTGTCATTAATATTTGTGTTTCTTCTATTTCACCCAACATTTTGTGGATTCTGTCCTTTGCGGGACCATTCCACTGGCATCAGAAGTCAAATTCACCCTTAATCCCTGCTTCCAGGGCCTGTCTGGGGTTATAGAAAAATCAAATGAAATTCTACACACCTGCATCTCTCTTAGTAGCCACCCCCTGGAAACCTAAACAGATGCAAACCTCCTGTGCGCCACATGGCTGAAATCACCCACAATCGAGAGAGAAGGCTCTGGGATAACTGTCATTTTGAGCTGGTCAAGAATTTCACTTGCTGGTTTTCGTACTTTTTACATTTAAATTGCTAAAACTATTGCTGCGAGATTCTCGATGTCACTTGCTCACATCTGGGTGGCGCACAGCATGCAGTGGCGCAGGCTTGAGTCTATGCCATGCTGGCTTCTACCTTCTGGGAAGGAGACTGGAGGCGTCTGTCACCGACACTCTTGCCCACCGTAGGGCAGGAAGGTTCCACTTGTGCGGTGACACGCGACTTCCACAGAGATCCTTCCGTCTCATGAAAGCAGGCCCTGGGGGCCACTGTGCACTGTCAGTGGAGGCTTTGGGGGGAGGGAGGGCAGGAGATAGTGCCTCTGCCGTGGACTCCGGATCCGCGCACACCAGTGCGCGTGGACGAGATGCCTGCAGCGTGCCGGGTGGGGACCCTCCCCGCTAGGGGCCAAGCCTGCAGGCTGCCGTCGTTGACGGGTGTCCATGTGCACCCCATGGAGCCTGAGAAATGTGTGCGTGCTCAAGCCCCCAGGGTCTGCCCTGCAAGCATCGGTGACCATCGGCACCAGCGAGGTTGGTGATGACAGTGAGGGGAAGTGAGGCGGATCGAGTCCCCGGGGCCCAGCCGGACGCAGACCCGCATCTGTGAAGTCCAGCAGGGCCTGGCCCCGGGCACACAGCCTGCAAGCTGGGGGACCTCAGGCCCCGCATCTCGGTTTCCAGAGGAGCTGGGTCGACGCACGTTTATAGACGTTGGCACGTGTCATGATTTCAGACCCGAGATATCCACCGTCGTCCTCCTCCCGGCTTCTTCCCCTCTCGCGGGGCCTTGCCTAGCCGCAGAAGGGTTTATGGGAGCTGCTGAGTCTGAAAACACCATCCTCACCCCCCGGAAAATCCCCTTAACCGTGTACCTGTGGTTCGTCTCCACTTTCTGTTTACAGCGCAGGCTGCCCATGTTCCAGAAGCTTCCCTCGCTCATGCCATCCCACCCCCCCCACACACACCCCGCTCACACTCTGCACCATGGTGCAGGCACGTTTTGCCTCCTTGGGTCCCACGGGCGGCGGGCCTCTTCTGGGTCAGGTTGGTACCGAGGCCCCGGGTGCCAGTGCCCACAGCGTCTGTCCCGGTAAGTGCTCGGTGGTGCTTGTGGAGCGTGGCTGAGCCTGACTCATTGCCCCTGAACCGGGCGCGGACAATTGGACGTGTCTGTTGGGAGGCGCCCCTGCGGCAGGGCTGGGATTCGCAGTGGGTCGGCGGGCGTGAGCCCTGCAGCCCAAGCAGCGCCACCCCTCCTGCGCTGACACCCCGCCAGCTGCTGGGGCTCCTGCGCTCTCCAGCCGTCAGCCGGCAGCTCCGGACCCAGAGCAGCACGATGGGCTGGATCTGTACTCCCTGAAGCCTGCTGGTTCCACGTCCCCGGCCTCCCGCTGAGCAACGCCAACCCGCAGAACCTGAGATCAATGGCTGGAGGCCGGTAGGACATGCAGCCGCGGGCTCTCCAGACCCCACCGGATGCTGGATGCTGCCTCGGAGAGCGCCCCCCCAACAGCTCGCGCACGGATCTTAATGGGGCGGGAAGGTGAGCACAGCCCTGGGCGGTGGCAGCTCCTGCAGCATCCACGTCCGCGTGGAAGACGCAGGTCTCCTTGAAAAACCTCTCGGGAGTAGAGGGGCCCGCTGAGCAAGGGGACATCTGGCACCGCAGGGCGCCTTCCAACCGTTGTGCACCTGCGTGAGCGGTGTGTGAGCCGCTTACGTGGGCCCCCCACGCAAGCGCTAATGCCAGGTGACAGTCCTGCAAGTGCCATCAGTTATAGACCAACCTCAGCTCTGTGGGCGCCGTCTTGGCAGAAGCCAGGCACTGACCTCCGCCGGGGAGGCTGCACAACAGGCCACTTCACTCTCTTGCTGACACCCACGCTGTCCTCACAAACCCAGAGAAGACCGTGGGACCCCGTGAGGCTGTCCCAGTATAGACAGTGCCCAGAAATGAGTAACCGGGTCCGTGACATGGGGCACGCGCTGTATTTTCATGGCTTGAACTCTACAAGGGGGTGAGAAAGCAGAGCCCCGTGGGCGGGACGGGGATGGACGCGGATGGACCCAGAAGCACCAGCAAAGGCCCGCCAGCCTCATCCTCAACCTAAGTGCAAAGCGTATAAATACAGAGAGGGCCCGTCCTATTGCCCTGGAGTAGATTTTATTCATCCTGGTGGGTTTTTTCCTTTGTTTTGAGAGACAGAGCAAGAGCGAGAGAGAGCGTGCACGAGCAGCAGGAGTCCTCACTGGGCGGGAAGCCCAACATGGGGCTGCACCCCCTGACCCCAAGATCATGACCCAAGCCAAAGTCAAGAGTTGGACACAGCCATTCATGCACCCATCTTCATCCTGGTTTTGAGTTTTAAATGCTTTATTCTAAATAAGCATGTCACAACATGCAGGGATAGCTCGGTGGGCCACCCTGTGTACTTCCAGGTGCCACTGTAGGGTGTGTGGGGACACAGGATAAAGTCCATGGATGGGCGCTTGGCCTCGCACATAGCACAGACTACCAATCTCCAGGAGCAAAAGTCTGCTGAGAAGCCGTCAGCTTGTGCTTCAAAAGTTAGCAGTTATTTTAAGAACATAATTCGCAAAGGTGAGGAATTAAGATGTACAATGTCAGAGGCTGCATTTAGAAATTGCTTTGAGAGGCATGACTTTTTGGATCAAATGACTGTCATCGTACATTAATTTTTTTCACTTTTATTTCTGGATTTTCTGCATGTATCAAAAAGGAAAGCCGTATGTGTTAATATGTGGCCTCCACACCCAAAAATAGAACTTCAAGATCAGTTGAATAACATCAGTTTTGTGGGAGTCATTAGATCCTCTAAAGTAGAAAATAAGTCAAGTAAAATTGTGTCAAGGTCTTCATTCAATGCTTGGGGTCAGCAGAAAGCTTTCAGAGCTTTGTCTCACGGACAGTGACTTATCTGACGTGATTCTGGACGCTACCGTAAGTTTACTCTCAAAGTGGATGTTGAAGATTAAATGAGTTGTCTGTGGTGCTGATATAAACACGCTCTTGCCAAGCGCAGGCCATGGAGGAGTAGTGCTTGTATGGACTGAAGAGAGGAGCCTGGAATGTTCTTACTGGAAATGTGAAGATGCGGGAGCCCGTGACCCAGAGTCCAGGAAACCGAGTCTCTGAGCACAGACTTGCAGAGAGTGTGAGTGCGTGACCCTGGGGTCCTGGGATCGAGTCCCACGTCGGGCTCCCTGCATGGAGCCTGCTTCTCCCTCCGCCTGTGTCTCTGCCTCTCTCTCTGTGCCTCATGAACAACTAAATAAAAATCTTTAAAAATAGATAAAGTCAATGTAATATTAAAGGCAAAACTGTCAACACCGTGTTTGGGGATGATGGTATTTTAAAGTGGAATATGCACCCACAGAAGCCAGGAGGCCCGAGGGTTTTCCGGGGCGGTTGCTGTTAAGTCAAGGTGTGCTGCGGGCAGTAGGGACGGCTGTGCATTGCACGCTGCAGGGGGGTCCCTAACACGGAACACGGACACGTGTGGCTGGAGGGCTAACGATCTTGTTGTTTTACGGGACACTGTGGCTGGGACGCTTTTACAAGCCCATCATGTTGAAGCCCACCTGTCAGTCAAAAAAAAAAAAAAAACCATATCTCAAGAAATTATGTAATCCAATGAGCTCCGCACCTTTCCTTCGTCCTTAACGGTTCCTCGGAGTGACATTTAAATTAGAGCGCTCCCTGCTGCACGTTGGAAGGAACAGTAGCCTATTCGCATGGGGATTTGCTTCCCTTTCTGACACATTCCCCGGGTTTGGGTCCCAGGGAAGCACCACACTGAAGAATGTGGACGTGTATGAATTTTTATTTATTTATTTTTGGCCAAATGCTAAATGAAGAGTTTTTAAAATATGATGAAGTTTCAAATAGGAAGTTCCTAAACAAATCTGTGATTTAACCAAGCGCAAGGGATAGACTGAGAGTTAGGGCTCGTCCGCCGATGCAGGCCACTGGGGGAGGCAGGGCCGTGAGCCTGCACGTCCAGGGCACTGGCCACACGGCTACCAGCACCCACGCCCGGCCCGCCCTGCTCCTGGGACAGCCCCGTGCACGCTCGCCACCTCCTGCCCAGGGGCAGGGCCCGGCTGCGCCGTTGGGGCATCCGCGCAAGGCGCAGTCTGCTCCTGTCCTCCCGTTTCTGGTTTCCTCGGGGACAGCACTCCAGGCCTCTGTGTCACGGATCGGTGCGTGATGTTCGGACGCACAAGAGACGCCACGGTGGTGAAATCAGCCTCCCAGTAAGGGATGATGGTAAAGAAAATGTAGGTCCCAGCAGAATGACGGACGCTCCATGTTCTATCTTCATGGAGAAACCGTCTACTTCTTTCAAATACGTCTCCTGGCGGCTCCTTCCCAGGCTTTTCTCAACTTTGCCGACTTCCGACTGCAGGTTCCATGTTTTCCTGGTAGCAGGAGTGTTGAGGCAACACCTGCAGCTCTCTTGGGGGTTCTTGTACCTAAACTAGGCTTGCCATCACCTGCTTGCTTGCTTTGTCTTTCTTCCTTTTAAAGTTCTTATTTAAATTCCGGTACAGGTGATCCCTAGGTGGCTCAGTGGTTTAGCACCTGCCTTCAACCCAGGGTGTGACCCTGGAGATCTGGGATCGAGTCCCATGTCTGGCTCCCAGCATGGAGCCTGCTTCTCCCTCTGCCGTGTCTCTCTCTCTTTCTCATGAATGAATAAATAAAATATTTTTATAAAATAAAATAAATTCCGGTACAACCAGCACACAGGGTACTGTTAGTCTCAGATGTACAATACAGCGACTCAGCACCTCCTTGTACCACCCGGTGCTCCTCATGGCAGGTGCGTTCCGTCGTCCCCGTCACCTGCCCCCCATCCCTGCCCCTCCCCTCTGCTCACCAGCAGTGTGTTCTCTAGAGTGGAGTCTGTCCTGGTTTCTCTCTCTCTTGCCCCTTCACTCCTTTGTTTTGTTCCTTACATTCTACATGAGTGGGGATCCCTGGGTGGCTCAGCGGTTTAGTGCCTGCCTTTGGCCCGGGGTGTGATCCTGGAGTCCTGGGATCGAGTCCTGTGTCGGGCTCCCGGCATGGAGCCAGCTTCTCCCTCTGCCTGGGTCTCTCTCTCTCTCTCTCTATGTCTATCATGAATAAATAAATAAAATCTTAAAAAAAATCCCACGTGAGTGGGATCATATGGTGTTTGTCCTTCTCTGACTGACTTGTCTCGCTGAGCGTAATGCCCTCTAAGTCCATCCATGCTGTTGCGAATGGCAAGATTTCCTTCTCCTTGAGAACTGAGCGATTGTCCGCTGTGTATATATCCCGTCTTCTTCACCGTTCATCCATCCACGGACATCTGGGCTCTTTCCCTACTTTGGCTATTGTGGACATGGCTGCTGTGAACCCCAGGGAACAGGTGCCTCTTCGGATCTATATTTTCGTGGTTTTTTTTTTTTTTTTTAAGATCCCATTCATTTATTAATGAGAGACACACAGAGAGAGGCAGAGACACAGGCCGAGGGAGAAGCAGGCTCCATGCAGGGAGCCCGACGTGGGACTCGACCCTGGGTCTCCAGGATCGGGCCCTGGGCTGGAGGCGGTGCTAAACTGCTGAGCCACCCGGGCGTCCCTATTTTTGTATTCTTTAAGTAAACACCTTGCAGGGCAGTTTCTGGGTCATAGGGCAGCTCTGTGTTTAACTTTTTTGATGAGCCTCCATGCTGTTTCCCAGAGTGGCTGCACCAGTTCTCACTCCCACCAACAATGCACAAGGGCTCCCCCTTTCTCCACATCCTCACCAACACCTGTTGTTTCTAGTATTGTTAATTTTAGCCATTGTGACAGTTGTGAGGTAGTAACTCAGCATGGGTTTTTAAATTTTTTAAATTTATTTAGTTTTGCTAGAGAGAGAGAGAGAGGAGAGAGCGAACATGCACAAGCTGGAGTCAGGGCTAGAGGGAGAAGCAGGCTCCCTGCTAACAGGGACCTGACGTAGGGCTCCTTCCAGGACCCCGAGATCATGACCTGAGCCAAAGGCAGACGTGTAACCCACTGAGCACCCCAGGCGCCCTCATTGTAGTTTTGGTTTGTGTTTCCCTAATGATGAGTGATGTTGAGCATCTTTTCTTTTCTTTTTTAAAAGATTTTATTTATTCATGAGAGATGCACAGAGAGAGGCAGAGACACAGGCAGAGGGGCAGGCTCCCTGTTGGGAGCCCGATGCGGAACTCCATCCCGGGACCCCGGGGTCACGACCTGAACCAAAGGCAGACACTCAGCCACCGAGCCCCCCCGGGCACCCCTTGAGCATCTTTCCTGTTGGCCATCTGGATCTCTTCTTTGGAGAAATGCCTCTTCATATCTCCTGCCCATTTTTACATTGGATTATTTAGGTTTTATGTTGTTGAGCTTTATGAAGTTCTTTACATATTTTGGATATTTAACCCTTTATCAGATCTGTCACTTTAACCCATTCCGGGACTTCCACGGCACTTCCGCCCTCCTGCAGGATGATCCTAGCATGTGACCGGGTCTTGCGTGAAAAGCAGTGCGTGAGCGGACCTGAGAGGGAGCTGTGAGCGTCAGGAAGAGGCCCTGCGGCTGGGGCAGGGGCGTCCCGCGTCTCCTCTGCAGTCCCCTCAGTGGCACACGTGCTTGCTGGGCTCCAGACAGGACCTGGTCAAAGACCTCTGCCTCCCCGGGGTCACCACTGCCTCTCTGTGTGCACCCCAGCTCTCGTATTTCAGACTGGTCCACCGGCTGGAGCATCAAGGGGTCCCAACCCGCAGGTTCACTGCTTCCCAGGGGAGAAACAACCCTTGGCCTGTTGATGGACTAAATCCCCCATCCAGTCACTCAACAAATATGTGCCGAGCGCTGTCCTGCTCCCAGCACCCCCGGAGGAGCCCTCGGATGGCCGTGCAGCCTGAGGACTGTGGCTGACCTGCCCCTCTGGCCCCTGGCAGGTCTCCCTCCAAAGATAAAGGATCGTGCTCTGCACTCGGTCTGTTGGAAAGAATATTGGGGTCATTGCCACTGTCCTCTCCTTACAGTTCATACAAATTGACTCCTTTAAAAAAATAATTGATATATATATGTATAATAACAAAGAAAGTGTAACAACCAGAGTTAAATCATGTTCAGGAGAGACACCGCCACGTTAGAACTGAATTGGAAAAGCGGCCCTGTCCTACTCCGCCAGCTGGAATGGTCTTGCGGCAATGCCACGGGAAGTGGTCCCCGGCGCCTCTCTCCGACGCACGGCGGAGGGGAGACGTGTGCCTGGGATATATCTTTGTGTCATAAAGCAAGGAGAAATGAGAGATTAAAGATTTAAAAATAATGAAGGATTAAGAGACACAAGAGCCAACCTACATGGGTTGTGAAGCCAACGTTGCGGCGATTTGGCCACCAGACGGAGAGTGATGACAGTGATGGAAAAAGCCTAAATATATAAAAAGCCATCAGGCCCCTGGGGGAGGGAAGGGGTTTTCAGTGGGAGCAGAGTTTCTGTTTTGCACGGGGAGGAAGTTGTAGGAGTCTGACGTGAGGCATGACTTCAGTTAGCTCGACTGTCTTGTACCCTTAAACATGGATTATGTGGCAAATTTTATGGGATGTGTATTTCTTTTTAAAGATTTTATGTACTTATTCATGAGAGATACAGAGAGAGAGAGGCAGAGACCCAGGCAGAGGGAGAAGCAGGCGCCCTGCGGGGAGCCCGACATGGGACTAGATCCTGGGTCTCCAGGATCACGCTCTGGGCTGAAGTCAGGTGCTAAACTGCTGAGCCACCGGCTGCCCCTGTGGGATGTGTATTTTTAAAAAAGATTGTATTTATTTATTTGAGAGAGAGAGAGAGAGGAGAATGAGCAGGGAGGAGAGGCAGAGGGAGAAGCAGACACCCCGCCGAGCAGGGAGCCTGATGCAGAACTCGATCCCAGGACCCTGAGATCATGACCTGAGCTGCAGGCAGACACGTGACCAACTGAGCTCCCCAGGTGTCCCTATGGGGTGTTTTTTTTTTTTTTAAAGATCTTATTTATTTATTCATGAGAGACGCAGCGAGAGAGAGAGGCAGAGACACAGGCAGAGGGAGAAGCAGGCTCCATGCAGGGAGCCCGACGTGGGACTCAATCCCGGGTCTCCAGGATCACGCCCTGGGCCAAAGGCAGACGCTCAACCGCTGAGCCACCCACGCATCCCTATGGGGTGTGTTTTTAACATAATTTTATAAAAAGAAGGCTTAGAGTTCAGAGAAGGAAGAGTGTCTGGGTGGGAAGAGCGGCAGAGCCTGGTGAGCTCGGCTGGGGCAAACCCCAGAAGCGTCGTGGTGGTTCTCCGTGTAGGCGGCGAGATGCTGGGCACGGTGGCATTTTTCGCACGAGGATGGTAACGGGGCCGTGACATTGGAAGAGGTCCCCGGTGGCTGTCGTGCTGAGTCCTGGGTGCGTGTGGGCTGCGCAGAGAAACCACCACGGGAGCCACGCCGCCACCGTGCTCAGGAACTCAGGATGCACCCTGTGAAAGGTGCGTGTGACCAGAGGAAGGCAGGTGGACAGATGGGGGCGGGGGGGGCAGAAAGCAGGAAGCACAGGGTTAGTGATCCACGGCAGCCCGGAGCCCTACCAGGGTCTTGGGCAGAGTGGACAGCAGGTCGGCTGCGCCCACGGCCCAGCGGGACTCCCCGCAGACGCGCTGGCCCAAGCCGGTGGGACCCAGCCCGCGGCACCCCGGGGCCCCAGCCCCCCTTGATGGCGGCCGCAGGACTTGGCCATGATCACGATGATGCAGAGACAGGGAGGGACGGAGCAGAGCAGAGACAAGCACTAGAGACAGGGAGGGATGGGTCACACAAATGTCACGCAAGGAGCTGGTTGGGGCAGATGATGCGCATCATGGTGACACAGGACAGACAGGGCAGTGATCAAGGGGAAGGCCCCGATGGGCTGGGGTGTCTCAGGAGTGTGGGCGCCCACCAGGTGAATCTGTTGGTTCAGTGCAGTCCCAGGGAGACCACCTACGGGTAGTTTTTATGGAAAACAAGCTGATTCTGAACTTCCCACAGAAATTCAGAAATTCAAAGTGTTGCTAAGGCCCAAGACGCTTCCAAGAAAGCAAAGTGGGGGGTTTGGAGTAACAGGCCCACAGCACTGAACACAGAGGGAACCGGGGCAGGGGTGTGGACACACAGATGCCCAGGATAACAATACTCTAAACTAGGCACCAGGGGGCTCAGCAGTGGAGCGTCTGCCTTGGGCCCAGGGCATGACCTGGGGTTCGCAGGATCGAGTCCCGCATCAGGCTCCCTGCATGGAGCCTGCTTCTCCCTCTGCCTGTGTCTCTGCCTTTCTCTGTTCTCTCGGGAATAAATAAATAAAATGATGGCCCCTGGATCAATGACGAAAGGGAAATTATTGTTCATATATCTCCCTGGGTTGGTCCCCTGCTCGGGGAAGCCACGAGAGTGACGTTGCCCAGCTAATAAGTGTGGTTGCTGCACAGAATAAAGCCGGGGAGCAAGTTTGCACTGTCAGGACCACTTCTCTCCAGCTGGTCGGGTTCCAGGTGACTTACCTTCCTTTCTCTTTCCCATGTATTTCAGGATTCACCACCTAAGTCAGACTTTTTACTTTTTAAAGATTTTATTTAAAAAAATTTACATGTGCTGCTTTCTGGAAAAGGACAATTTTATCATTCACATTTTTTTTTCCTAACTGATAAAGTTACATGTGTTTTTTCTTTTTATGCCAATCGCCAAATTCTGGTGTCTCTGCAGGATAGTAGCTGGCATGAAAATTGCTTCTCAGATTTCAGTTTAAAAATGCATGAGGAGACATTCTACATAAATTCTGTAAAGAGAAACTGCATCTCCTTCAAATAAACATCCCCCTTTCTGTGCTGTGATTCGGAATAATAGAGTCTCATGCAAATGAAAAGAAAATTGCCCCAGACGTCTGGCTGATAAAATAGAAGTGATGATAAGCATCACGATTAACAGCAGAATCGACACGGCTGGGGTTTTACTATAATATGGCCCTGGACAAACGTTCTGTCCCGAGTCCTTGAAGACGCAGGAAAGACAGGTGATAATATGAAGGTCGGGTTGTGACCCCTCAGACTCCTTAGTTCGATCCCTGCTGCCGCAAGAGGGGCTGAGGTGGGGGACCCAGGGCTGCAGAGATCACATCCTCAGGGCTCGAGACACCTGGCTTTCACGCACCCCCCTGAGATCTCCCTTCAGACTGGCTACAGGCCTGGCAGGTGGAACCTGGGGTTCCCCAAAGTCAGACACGACCCGAGTGACTCACGGGGGTGAAGGTGGGGCGGCTGGGGCCCCCTTGCAGACGGAGGGCTCACTGGCTAGGTTCTCGTGTCTGGGGGACACCAGAGGCTCCAGGACTGCGTGGGCAGTGGGGCAGGTGCTCACCCCGACCTCAGGCACTTCCCGGGGCAGACGTGCAACCCAGAGGCAGGCGGGGGTGGCGGGGGGTGGCAGCGGTGGCGGTGGCTGCAGGGCCCAGCAGCCCCTCCTCATCTCTCCAGGGCCTCGGACCCCAGGCTGGGGCTGCCCCTGGTAGCTCTGCTTCAGAGGCAAGATGCTCAGCAGGCTCCCTGCCACCGCCCAGGCCCCAGCTTAGATGTGCTTCCTCCCACCTGGCCACTGGGAGATGCTGGCTACTTGGCCTCCGGTCCGTTGCTGGCCCGTGGACGCCGGGCCGTGCCCCTTGCCCCCACGCAGCCAACCCAGGCCAGATGTGCTAGTTCCTTCCCAGCTCAGAGCTGTCCCTGTCCCCACCTGCCCAGGGCCGCCCACCAGCCTGCCCGCCCCACCCCGTCCTGGGCCCTGGGGCACCTCGGGGAGCTCCTTCTGGCTTCCACAGCCTGCTCCCCCGCCCGGTCACCCCGGCTTGGCTCCCTCTGACCCCCCCCACCCAGCGCAGGGCCTGCGGGAACCGTCCACTTGTCCGGGAACACGTGCGTTTACTGCGTGCGGGGTGCACGGTGCGGGGGGTCCGGGGGCACGAGGCTCCCTGGGCAGCGGGGCTAATGAGCGTGTGGCCTGCGACCTGCTGCTCTCCCGCCGCGACAGGACCTCTGGGGCGTCAGAGGACGTCCCCAGTGCACAGACAGCCAGCCTCGGCCCTGAGCGGGGGTGCTGGTGTGCGGCCCTCGCCCCTCCACCCCCGCGGGCAGCGCCTGCAGACCCCGAAGGGCTGGGGGCGAGTGGCACCTGCTCCGAGAGCCACACGCTCCTGTCACCACTTCCCACTGCGCCGCAGCCGGAAGTCAGCAGCGAGTGCCAAGGCCCCCGCGTCTCTGCACCAATAAAACTTGGTTCAGGTTCACGGGATCCGCATCCCATGCGGTGCTCACGCTCCAGGAAGCAGTCTTCTCTGTGGATTTTCTTCAACCTTCTAAAGCCCTAGAGACGCTCTTCATCCCCGGGCTGCAGGGCAAGGCGGTGGTGGGCTCGGCCGAGCCTGTCCTGCGCTGACCCCCGCCCCGGCCCACCTGGTGGGAGGTCAGAGGGGGGCCCGGCCCCATCCCCAGGAGCGTGCGCACACCCTACTGGGCTGTGCCTGCCGCAGCCGTGCAGCCTGCGGAGCAAAGCAGGGGACCTGGGGGGCTCAGTGACACCGGGGCCAACTCGTCTCCTGTGGGGCTTGGTGTGACCCGGCTCCTGACCTGTCTTCAGAGCTCCGGCTATCCCCCCAGTCAGCAGTCCTCGATGACACAGGCTTCCACGTTCTCATCAGGATCTTAGAAAGCGGTGACGCAGGACAGAAGGGCGACGCTCCCCAGCCAGCTGGTAGGGTCCTCCGGGCAGGACCCCTGCCCCATCGGGTGCTTCTGGGCACGCTCCCCAGGAGACCCCAAGCCCCTGGGCGGCAGGCAGGGCCCCTCCTCCCGCAGTGATGCCCACAGCTGCGGCAGCCAGTGACTGGGCCTCGGGAGCAGATGACTCCTGGCCCCTGTCCCCGGCATGAGAAGGTGCCACCAGCCATCTCATTCCAGTGCTTGCTCTGTTATGCGTGAGCACATGCATGTAAGCACATGTGTGCGAGCATGTGAGTGCATGTGTTGTTGCATGCATGTAAGCATGTGCATGTGAGCATGTGCACGTGGGTGTGGGTGAGTGTGTGCACATGTGTGAGAGCATTGTGTTTGTGCGCACAGGTATGTGCACGCATGTGAGCATATGCATGAGTGGTGAGTGGGTGCATGTGAGCATGTGCACATGTGTACGGGTGAGTGCACATGTGCGAGAACGTTGTGTGTGTGTACAGGTATGTGCATGCACGTGAGCATATGCATGAGTGGTGAGTGGGTGCATGTGAGCATGTGCATGTGAGTGTGTGCATGAGCGTATGAGTGAGCAAAAATGAATCGCAGAACAGGATGCACATGACCCCGCTCTACAGAGACCACTGGGGACTGAGCCGTTCTGTGGTCCTGTCCCAATGCTAAAAATATGCCTCCCTCCTGTCTGCGAGGTCATCACGTGTAGACAGTGACATGACCCCAGTGACGCTGACATAGCAGTGGGGCTTGGGTTACTCACATCGCACACCCTACACCCCTCACTGCTCCTGAAGTTTGGTAGAACAGTGCAGATCTGATCCTGACTGCAAACCTGCCCGCTGCCTCCAGTGCCTGCCTCCCCCTCACATCTCTGGACTTAACGCCGCTCCGGCGTCACCTGTACAGGATCTCGGTCGGTCACGTCACAGTCGTTTCTGTAACTGAGTTGCAGGCCGCCTTATTTCTAACAGGTCATGAAATTTAAAAACCAGTAAGCGAGTACCTGTAGATCAACATGGCAAAGCAAATTTGTGCTTTAAAATCCTCTCTGTTGGGATCCCTGGGTGGTGCAGCGGTTTGGCGCCTGCCTTTGGCCCAGGGCGTGATCCTGGAGACCAGGGATCGAATCCCACATCGGGCTCCCGGTGCATGGAGCCTGCTTCTCCCTCTGCCTGTGTCTCTGCCTCTCTCTCTCTATCTGTGTGTGACTATCATAAATAAATAAAAATTTAAAAAAATAAAATAAAATCCTCTCTGTTCTCGTGACAGAAGAACTAGGACGTGTAAGAGGGAGAGCGAGTTGGAACAAGCCTCCACACGACAGGCGTGTATCTCTGTCGACAAGTAGAGAGCACGCTGGGTGGCATTTCTAGTAACTGCTGAATCCAGGGGTCACTGGGCCCCAGTGGGGGCAGGCCCTGTGCTGGCTGGGCCTCGGTCTCCCTCTGCTCATGCTCTGGACAAGAAGGGGCTGCACCACACTCCCGGGGCCTGGGGCGGGGGCTCAGCACCGCCGGCCCGCCGGGGAGCCATGCTGTGACCAGGTTGCGTGGGCCGAGGGACCGGCTGACGGCCAGAACCCCGAGATCCCCACGTGGGCTGGCGGAGGCGGCTGAGGGCAGGTGTTCACAGGAGGAGAGAGAGAAAAATACCCGCCCTCACCAACTGTGCCCAAAAACCCAAGTTCCAAGCCATGTGAAGGGACCAACCCTCACCAATGCGGCAGCAAGTGCTGTAAAATACAGGCCTCGGGGGTGTTAGGCAGCCAGATGGGCTCTCTTTCCTCACATTCCATTGGGCCGTGTTGCAATTTGCGTTGTACATTCTGTTCTTTCCAGGGGTGACATGTTAGTACATGCGAGGGGCTGAACTGTGTCCCCCCCAGGACCCACCCGGGGAAGCCAGAATCCCCCAGACCTCAGGTATGACTGTTTGGAAATGGGGTCAGTGATTGAAGTACAATGAGGCCACTGGGGTGGGCTCTAATCCCATAGGACTGGTGTCCTCATGGGAAGGGGACATCAGGACACAGGCCAGCAGAGAGGACAGCCACGTGGAGACACAGGGAGGAGACGGGCCCATGAGAGGCCCGAGAGACCAGCTTGGAGCCAGCGGGACGCCTGGGGACCCAGCCAAGGCCTTGGGTTTTTGCTTTCTCTCTTTGGCTTTTTCTTCTGTTGCTGCGGCACATTTTCAAGTAACTTCCAAGAAAGGTGCAAACCCAGTGCTTCTGGAAGCTTCTGTGCATCTGGCGGTCCCACGGCGGGCCCTCAGTGTGGCTCCTGCCCGGGTGCAGAGCTCCGCCTGGGCCTCCCTGGGAGTCTAGAATTTCCAGGGACCCTTCTGCTGTCTGCTCGGGTCTAGTCCCTCTGCCGGGGACCTGCGTGTTTTCGTGGAAGCTCCTAGAATCCTGCCTTTATCCTTGGCATCTCCCAGGCAGTTACACAAGAGGTGGACTCTTTGGGTCTGTTCCCATCAGTGCCGTCACCTCCTGGTGGCCTCCGGGACTTCAGCTTCTCCGTGTTACCCCAGGGACTGACCAGAACCCCCCTGTCCAGCTGAGGCCATCCTGCCCCGACGCTCTGTCTGGTTTTAGCCTCTCCTCTCGTACTTTCTCGGCCAGCTCTCAGACCCGTTTTTCCTGAACGCTTGGTTTCTTTTCCAAAAGGTCGCTCTCGTTCTCCGAGTGTCCCTTTGTGTGATATCTGGTTTTTATGTCTGTTCCTCTTCCCAAATAGCTCAGCCTCTGCTGTGGGCTCTCCCCCGGGTCCCTCCTGAGCCCTGAATGGCCTCTTTCGGGCCATGAGTGCACAGGCCCAGCTTCCAGAAGCCCTGGAGTTCCCCACAAGCTCCATTCTTTGGCAGGGGGGGCTTCTGGTTCTGCCTTTTGGTGAGGGGGTCGGGTAGGCCCAACCTGTCAGGGCACCAGGGTGACAGGTGACAGGGTGACAGCATGGGGAGACACTGAGGGACCTGACGGCGTGGTTGCTGGCGCCGCTGCTGGGTGTTTGTGCCACCCCATGCCTGGCTTCAGTATTTGCACTGACCTTGACCTCCGCGTGCCCACCTTGACCTCCACGTGCCCACCTTGACCTCCATGGCCTGGGCAGACCTCCAGCTGCTCCTGCTGAGAATTGCCTCGCTCTGTCCCTGTGCACACACACCCGTCAGCTTGCCTCAGGTCACCCACTCGCCTGGGTGCACCTTTCCTTCCCTCTTTCCTGGGTGTGTTCTCTTTGCTGTGCATCTGGGGGGCGAGGCGGTGCCGTCCCCAGAGGAATGAAAGCAAAAGCATGTCGGCCTTTGCTGCTTCGAGTATAGATGACAAAAGGGCATCTCCTCGGGGCTCCAGTTTACATGTCTCGGCTCACTTTGCTTCCCATCTGTGCCGGTCACCTGTATCCCCTTGGGATAGGCGCTTTGCACCCTGGCTTTGTGATTTTCTTGACTCATATGAGCTCTTTACATGTAAAAAGCTGTTCACCCCTCTAACCTTATTTGCTGCCAATGCTGTTCACGGTGTGACTTAGGAATATGAAGGAGAGAAAACCCGTGGTGACAACTGCGTCCTGACCAGTCTCTGCCTTATTTGCACCTTAGCCAGGACCCCAAAGCCGTTCACGGATCCCCTTGAACTTAACCCGAACGTCTCCTGCAAACCATTTTGGAAGCCCCACCTGGCCTCCTCCCACCTCCGCAGAGGAGGACGGAAGCCAGGTCGGTCCTGGGGGCGTCCAGATTCCCGGGGGACAATGGCCTGTGCTCCCTGGAATTACCATGACTTGAAACTTGATGTTTTTGTATCTGTAAGAATCAGGTGGAGCCAACCTACTTCTCGGGAAAGCCACTTGACGGCCTTCCGTGTGACTGCATGGGGCCGGCTACATGAACAGCTACGTGTCTGCCCAGCGGAGCTTTGAAAGCTGCTCCGACTCCTTCAGTTGTTCTCTACAAGCAAACAGATCTATGCCCAGAAAGCCCAACCACCTAAAGTACTCCCGATGTCACCACAGCACGACGGCCAGCTTTCTGCCCTAAGAGCCCACCTGCGAGCGTTGTTATCCTGTGTGTCAAGTGGGTTTGCACCACCTCCCTCCCAGTTACCGGGTGGATCCAACGAAGTGGCCCCGGCATCTGGCAGCTCGGGCCCCATCACCGGGCACTGGGGGCCAGCAGCTGGAACAGCATCCGTCCTCTCCTGGTGCTGGACATCCGAGATCCAGGTGGGGCGGGGGGGGTCCCTCCCGAGGCCTCCCCTGGGCGAGCAGATGGTCGTGTCCTCCCGGGGTCCTCCTGGGGTTGTCCCTCGGTGTGGGTCTGCATCCTGACGTCCTCTTCTGATGAGGACGTGGTCACACTGGAGCAGGGCCCACCCTAGTGACCTTGTTTACCTCATCACCTCCTTAAAGACCCCTCTCCACGTACAGACCCATTCTGAGGTCCTGGGAGGTAGAGAGGAGACACCATCCAGCCCCCCACGCCTGTGTAGGTACCTCCTGGGATTTAGTGTGCAATGTGTGCCTTCTACCTGTCTTCAGGTATCTGGAAAGTGTCCCTAAAGAGGTGACGTAAGGGACACAGGGTATCCGGGTCCCCGTCCCCAGAGCTGGTGACCATCAGAGCAAGGGCTGCGGTCGGGGTGCTCGTGGCCCAGGAGCCAGGCCTGTAGCACCTGGCAACATGGTCCCCCTTCCCCCGGAGCGCTTGGCATCAATATTTGCTGCTGCTGAATCATCACGGGGCTGTGGTGCCCCTTGGAGCAGATGTCCCCAATCTTCCCTAAAACAGTAGCAGGCTGGTGACTCATGAAGTTTTGTAACTGGAGGACTGTTAAGTCCTCAGAACATACATCCCCCAGCTTGAGGTGGGAGGGGAAGCTGCTGGCCCACACGCTTAGAGGGAGCAGGGCCTCGGCTTACCCGGCCCGTGGCTCTGGCTCCCGGAGCCTCGCACGCCTGCTCTGCCTTCATCGTGGCGGCCCCGTGCTGCACTGGCCCCAGCGAGCGTCGGAACACACCAGGGCCCAGGGAGGATTCTGGCCCCGACCCCTCGCTGTCTTGCTGTGTGACCTCAGGGGGGTTCCCTGCCAGCAGGAGCCTTGGGGTCCCTGCCAGGGAAACAGGGAAGCTGGCCTCTGAGGGCTTGTGGGTTTGCTGCCCAGGAGGGAGGTGTTGGCACCAGCCCTGCCCCTCCCCGGTGGGCAGAAGCGGGGTCTGGGGTGATGCTGGGTCTTGAGACTGGGAGTTTACTTGGGTCCCCTTCCTATTGGGAGCTCGGCAGTTGTCTCAGGGGACAAACCTTTGAAATCCTTGAGGAAACTGCTTCTGAATGAATGAGTTGCCTTCCTTTCCAATTTTATTAACCGGAAAGGGAATATTGTCTGTGTGAGGAGAACTTGGCCTCAGAAGGGTCTGTCTCCGGAGCCTGCAAATGAGGGATCCTCGTTTCTCCTGTAAAAGCAGCATGTGGTGCCTCGCAGGGGGCGGCCAAGAGGGCTTGTGAGCTCAGGATGGCGAGCCATGTGATTGTCCTACCTCTGGTCTCCAGGGCACCTCCACACTGTCTCCCAGGGTGGCCACACCAGTGTGAACTCCCAGCGGAGCACGAGGGTGCCCCTTCCTCCACATTTCTGCCAGCACCAACCTGGCGACCTTCTAGAGGCCGGCCATTCTGACCGGTGTGAAGTTACATCTGATTGTGTGCTTGATTTGCGTTTCCCTGGTGGTGAGTGATGTTGAGCGTCTTTTCACGGGCCCATGGGCCATCTGGATTGGCTGTCTTCTTTCTAGGCACTTTGCCCATTTGTAAATGCTTTTTGTTTGTTTGCTATTAAATTATATAATGATTTAATTTCCTTATATATTCCTTATATATTATATTCCAGATAATATAATATATTCCAGATATTATCCCCTTATTAAATGTATGCTTTGCAAATATTTTCTCCCCTTCCACCGGCTGCCTTTTCGTTCTGTTGCCTGCACCGTGCAGAAGCTTTCTCGTGTGACATAGTCCCACTTGTTTATTTTTGCTTTCGTTGCCTTTGCTTTTGGTGTCAGATCCAAGAAATCACTGCCAAGACCGATGTGGAGGAGTTTTTCCTGATATGTTCTTCTATGAGTTTTATGGTTTCAGGTTTCACGTTCAAGTCTTTAATCCATTTCGAAATGATTTTTATGTGTGATACACCTCACGTTTGTTGTAGGTTTGTCCACAATCGCCAAGATATGGAAACAGCCTGAGCGTCCGTTGACGGGTGAATGGATAAGGAAACTGGTCCATGTACTACTAAGTATGATAGAAAACACATATATGATGGGATGTATTCACCCATATAAAGAAGGAAATCCTACCGTTTGCAACAACGTGGATAAACCCAGGGGTATTATCCTCAGCGTAGGAAGCCAGAGAAGGGTAAACCCTGCCTCGTGTCACTTACATGTAGAATCTAGATAAAAAGGTTGAACTCACACAGGCAGTATAACCGTGGTTGCCTCGGGCTGGGGGTGGTATAAGGGGGGGTGTCGGTCAAAGGAAACCAACTTCCAATCACAAAGTCAGCATGTGGGGGAGACCGTGCAGCACGGTGACCATGCACAGTGTAATCTCTAAGGCAACAACTTAAATTATAAAAAGAAGTATAAATGCAATGCTAAGAAAATATAACACCCAACCCTATAAAATGCTCGCAAAAACCACAAAAGGCACAATAAGAAGGGGGGGAAGAGGACATAAGCAATAATATGAATAAAAAACTGTCAAGAAGATAGTAGATATCGATCCAACCATGTTGATAATCATTTTGATTGAGACAATTAGGAGACAGAGATTCACAGAGTGAACTGCCAGAACCCAACTATATGTTGTCTGCGGGAGATCCTAATTAAAGTAGATATTTAGGTCGATTTAAAGAAAGACACGGAGAAAGAACTGCCATCCTGCTCATCAGACACTGATCGAAAGAAAGCTGGGGGAACTGTATTAATTTCAGACGATATCGACTTTAGAACAAGAAACAGGATCAAGGATGAAGAGCAACATAAGGATAAAGGGGCTGATCCTCCCAGAAGCCACAGTAGCACTAAACACATATGCACCCAACAATCTGTGAAAAGTACATCAAAACACTTAAGGCAAACAGAACCGTGTGGAGAGGTGTGCAGACCCACACCTGCGGTTGGAGACCCAATGCCCTCTGTCAGTCAGTGATGCAGCAGTCGGGCCAGGGTGCGTCCAGTGCAGAGGCCTGCAGAGCAGTGACCACCTGGGTCTGACACCTACGGAGTTCTCCACCCAACAGCGGAACATGCGGAGCGCTCAGTGCAACAGACCACATTCTGGGCCATACGACACACCTTAGCTGATTTAAAAGACTAGAAACCAAACCAAGTAGGTGCTCAGACAACAGAGGAATTAAACTTGAAGTGAATAACAGGGAGATGGATGGAAAAAATCCCCAAATATATGGAGAATAAGGAACGTGCTTTCAATAATCCATAAATCAAAGAAGACTCCAGAGAAACTGCAGAATATTTCAAACCAAATGAAAATGAAAATTATCCAAATTTGTTGGAAGCAGTGAGAACAGTGCTTACTGGGAGATTTTTCATATAGAAGAGAAGTCTTAAATCAATAATCTGAGTCACAGGACCCAAGCTCAAGAACCTACAACTGAAGAGCAAAATGACCCGAGAGCAAGCAGAAGAAGGTAGAAAAGACAAGAACAGAAATCAGTGAAATGAAAACTATAAAAGCAACAGGGAAGGCACACCCATCCACATGCATGCACACACGCATGCGCACACCCCCAACCACACGCATGCACACACAACCACATACACGCATGTGCACACCCACACCCACATACACGTATGCACACCCATGTGCACACCCACAACCATGCATGCTCACACATGCATGCCTACACACCCATGCCTCACTAGACCCACATGCATATACCCACACCCTCCACTCCCCCAACACATGCACACACAACCCATACCCCCACACACAGACACCTGCACTCACACCCCACTTATACACACGTGTGCACACAGACCCTTGCATATCCTGCTCTCCTCTGGCCTTCCGAGAGCTGGGGTTCCTTGCAGTCCTCTGGCATCTCCCCTTCCCACCACATGGAGGTTCTGCTTGGAAGGACCAGGCTCTTCTCTCTTGCACCGGAGCTGGAGGGATGGGCTGTGTCCTCCAGGCTGGGCCTGGGATGTGCAGAAGCCTCATGAACAACCCGGCCTCCTCGTGGGTATTCACACATCACCAGGGACACATCAACTCCACACCAATTCCAAACCCGGACTCCTTTCTTGTTAAATCTGCTGGGTCGAGACTAACCTCAACTCCCTAACCTGTCCCAACCCGGATTTGAGGAACACAGGAGGGATCACCCACCTGTAGGTCAAGTGCTCCCACTGACCTGAGCACCATCCAGGGAGGCGCTGGGCGGGGCCACCACTTCCATCTGGGCGCTGTGTGGGCCCTTCCCTGCGCCCCTTCCATCTCAGAGGTGAGGACACCTACTCTGGGTGTGCCGGAGCCCGCTGCCTCGTGGAGCACAGCCACCCCACCTTCAGGACACGGAGCCACCTCGCCTCCACTGACAGCTCCTGTGAAGCGTGTCCCTTATTCTCACCTTTGTTTTCACTTTTCAGTATGGAATCGCTCAGATGTGCGTCGATGTTGACTGACTATTAAGTGGCTCCTCATACCCTCACCACGTGGGTTCCTTTGTCAGTGTGTGGTTCTCTGCTCCTGTGCGGGGACGTGCGTCACACGCGGTGGTGGCCAGCCTGCGTCGCTTTGGCATTCTCCCCTAAGAATTAAGGACATTCCTTAGGATCCCAATCCCATTTTCATACCGGAGAAAGTTAGCAATGGCCCTTCCCTATTATCTTATGTCAAATCCCAATTTGAAGATCAAACGTCCCCCATCGTCACCAAGACGTGTTTAACACGCGGTTGGTGCAGATCGAAGATGGCAGTTTTGATTTCGTGTTCCTGACGTCCTTCACCGCCTTGACTTGTTGGCAGGCTGGTTGGCCGCCCGGGGCGCACCGTCCTGGCCCCGTGGACTGGGAGAGGCTCCCACGGCCCTGGGGCAGCTCTGGCCCTGGGATGCCATCGCCGACGCAGCCCTCGGGGCTGGGAGCTGAGCCACGCGGGCGCATCTGGAAGCCGGGGCGCCCCTTGCCTCGGCCCCCCTGGATGAGCCTCGCCTGGGTCAGGTGCCCACCAGGGGCACCTCCATAGGAAGGAGTTTTGATCTGCTGGGCGGGCAGGGGGGCGCCTCATGGTTTGCAGGGAGCCCCTCATTTCCAGGGGAACGGCCGCTATGGCCCTTGCTTCCAGCAGAGACCGATTAGGGTGGCTTTCGTTCGCTCGCGCTCTCTCTCTGGGAGTTATTAGGGACTCATGGATTTTTACAGACGACACGTGTCTGAGTCAACTAGTCATTTTTCTTGCTGACGCCCTGGCCGTCCCCACGTTGCTCAGTGGGATCCCTGTGAAGCTCACTCCGTCATCCTTCATCCTAATGTGGGATTTGTCATGTCAGACATTCTTTGGGAATAAATCTGAAGACTTTGCATTTATTTCAGTCGGACCTGATCCGTCATCTGAGGCCGGTGAGGCAGTGTTGGAGGCCTGGGGTGGGCGCGGGCCCAGCCCCCACACCCGCCAGCCTGTCGCACCTGCAAGCGCGGCAAACGGCTTGCCGGCAGCCCCACGTGTGAAGAGGACACACGTCCACGCACCCAGACCGGTCCGTGGCACTATTTGCCCTCAGCGTTGCGGAGCGTGAGATTTCCCCGTGGGCTGGAGGGTCACCCCCTGGCCCACAGGAGGAGCTGCAGAGAGGGGGTCTGGGTGACTCAAAGCCTGTGTGTCATGCCAGAGTCACCCTCATGTCCCCTGAGAGTGATGGCTTAGGTGTGTGGCCCACCGTGGGACCAGCCCGAAGCGGGGCTATCTGTGTGCAGTGTCGCTGTGACCTCATGTGACAGGGACCGCGAAGAGGCAGGAGCAGGAAGGCAGTGGATGTGCCGGCAGGGGACTCACCGTGTCCCAGCCCTGAGTCTCATCCTCCGCTTCCAGGGGAGGACGCCCGGGCCCGCACCTGCCACCTGCTCTGAGCACCTTGCAGCACTGGGGCCCATGGGACGATGGGGGCCGCTGCAGAGGGAGTTCTGTCTGCAGTCACCCCCCGGCCCCAGGACACGGGGGGCTGTTTCTGCGACATGCACCGGCCGCACCCGCACTGAAGTCCGCCACACACGCGGCACGCGGGGTCCCGCACGCTGTGGTCAGCGGCCCTCCCGGTGGCTCCGTGCTGCCTGCGGCTTGGACCTGGTGGCCGTGCTTTCTTCTCACCGCCTGGGACGCGAGTTCCTGCACTCTCGGGGCAGCAGATCACCTGCTAAGGGTCCCAACGGCATCACAAAGAGGATTAGGAAGTTGGTCATTTCGCCTCATGCGCCAAACTATGCCCATTGCTTGGGCAGGCGGAGGGCGGAAAGCACACGGGGCTGCATTTAGCCACATCAGGGTGTGGGTGTTCTGGGGCCTGACCCGGCCGTGCTCTACACGTTTGCCTCGACAGACGCAGTCATGCAGCCTCCCCTCAGCTCCTATTTCATGTCAGTTTAAGGTTCCTGAAGTTGAACACAAAATGGAGTCAAGCATATTTTAAACCATGGTTGTTTCCTTCTCAGACAAATATACTTTTTTAAAAATAAAAAATAGTGTGTGTTTTCCAGGACTCCAGTCCATGCAGAGTTTAGCCTGAGCTCTCGAGGGTCTTTACTCTCTGGCTGCTTATTCATGCCCTGGGTCTGTATCCCCCGGCAGGACGGTCAGGTGTTGCCGTTGCCTGGACCTGTAACACCCATCATTAGCTCATAGGCTCTGGGGTGTCGGTGCCCTGGGTAAATCAAGAAGTTGGAGCTCGGCTCGACAGCTCACCCGTGTTGGCGTGGTGGTCCTAGTGAGCACCTGGCCTGCTCCTTGAAGCCACAGAGTGGCTTCTTTTGCTCCAGCCATCACGTCACCCTCCAGGCAGGAATGCACCTGGAGGGTGCACTCTGCTCACCTCCCAGCACTCTTCAGGGAAAGCGGGCTAGTTTAGCAAAAGGCAGTGAACCATTTGAACTTTTAATTGTTTTGGGAAAAAAATGATATATATATGTATGTATGTATATATAATGTAAAAACCATTCTAAAATGCTCTAAAGGGGAAAAAATGGAGAAGGAAAATCTCAGGGAAAAATCTGTCAAGTTTTTTATTCATTTTCCCTAAATTGGAGACCTTAGGAATAACTTCTGCTCACAATTTACGAAGTTGGTCAACAAGTCATGGATAAGGTGAGATTTAGCTACTATTTTATTTTGTCCATATCAAGACCATCCTGCCTCTAGAGCACACGGCGTCAGGGGAGAAGCAGGGAGCACAAGCCCCGGGCGGTCGGTACCCCGGGGCCTCCAGGTGACGAGCCCCTGCAATCGCTAACCTGGGGCAGGGAGAAGGGGAAGGTCTGGAAGGTTCTGGGGGGTTCCTAAGGCTTTAGTGAAGCCAGGACTTATGGACAATGTACAGATCACAGAAAACACCTGACTACTTTTTTGAGTAAAATCAGGGAAAAAGTAAGAGTCGGCACAGACGTTACCTGAGAGTGGCTTTGTCTACACAGAGTGTCAGAGCCTCCTTTACCTCGACCAGGAGCCTCAGCTCACCCCCACGAACCAGGAACCACGGTCAGGCACACAGTGCACTGTCATCGGCCCTAGAAAGGGAGGGACTCCTGGCACCTGCTGCAGCGTGGACGCTCCCGGAGGGCATGGCGCTCGTGCGTAAGCCCGTCACCGAGGGACAGAGCGCGCAGTCCCACCTCTGTCGGCCCACAGACACGGGGCGGCCGAGCGAGGGGAGCCAGGCTGGAGCCCGGGAGGCGGCCGGGGTCTCGGCCGGCGCTTCTGACTCCCACACAGAAACATCTGTCCAGAGGTGGGCCTTCAGCTAACTGTCCTTGTCACGGTAAAAGCGCAAGCGGAAAGCAAGAGAAAGAAGAAAGCCCTGCCCGGCCTGATCCGGAGGCTGCGGTGCTCGCCAGCCTGCCTGTCCGTCCTGGGGCCCCTGGGGCTCCTGGGGCCAGCTTCAGAGACGGCGACTTCCACCCACGTGCTGTCTGGCCACACCGCCTGCCCCTGTGGCTGCAGAGACCTGGCCCGGCCCTGTCCTGCTTGGTTCTGGGCTTTCTCCCCGAGGTGTTGGGGCGCTGAGTCCATCGGGGGCGGGGAGACACCTGCCAGCGTGACACCAGGAATGCTCTCTAATCACCCAGGTGCGACCAGAGCGCAGCATCGCGAGGGACGGGCCTAGACGAGCTTACTCGTTGCTCATCTGACCCAGATTGTGAGCGTCTGAGTTTCATGCCTTTTTAATCACGCCCGCTCATCCCTGCTCTGAGCTCACAGATTTCCTTGCAGCTACATTGTATTTTCCACTTCCAGGGTCGCGCACCTGCTGCGAGGTCACACACCCCTGGTTTCCTCCCTGTGCCCCATGACCTTGTGCTGCCGAGAAAACACGCTCAGCATCAGCTCCGGACCTGGTCTACTGCACACGTCCTGGTGTCACGTGGGCAGCTCTGACGCTGGCCCCAGGTTGGGTTTCTGCAGGTGCACACCGTCCCCCCGACAGTGTAACTCGCTTCTCTGTTCTTCAGGATCGCGTTGCATCTCCTGTTCTGTGACTTTATATTTGTTTTAAAGATTTCACTTATTTATTTAAGAGTGAGAGAGAGTGTGAGCCAGGGGAGGGCCTGAGGGAGAAGCAGCCTCCCTCGTGAGCAGGGAGCCTGATGTGGGGCTCGGTCCCAGGACGCTGAGTGGGCTCATGCCCTGAGCCAAAGGCAGATGCTTAACAGACTGAGCCACCCAGGCGTCCCTCAGTGACATCCTAAAATGCTCTTTGCAGACACACAGGAAAGTGGGCACTGCAGTCAATCTTTCCCCTTCCCCTTCTTGCTACAGTAGCTCTCCTAGTCCCTTGGGGGAGGGGTACCTGGCGACCTCCAGCACAAGGGGGGAATCATCAAAGGGGGGAAATCCATTTCAATCACAGTCATGGCGAATGCTGTAATAATGATTAATTTCAAGCCAGAATTTCCTTTTCTGCTCATAATTAATGTTGTTTCTTCAAAGAACAGCCTTGACACTTAAAGGAATAAATATTTCTTCCATTATTTCTCTAATGTATTCAGCAAGTCCCTTTAAGCAGTGGAGCATGGCAATGGTGCTGTTGGTGCTTCTGTCAATTTGCATAATCCTGTTGCTAAAGGGATATTGAAAACTCCGAACTTAGAAATAAGTAGGCTGCACTCAGTAAATTATTTATAAAATCAACACAAATTCTGGGATTTTTCTTCAAATGGAAGTATGATTTCAGGGCCTCAAATAAAGTGAGCGTGTTCTCAACTGCACCCGGACAACCCGCCACTTCTGAAGGTCAGAAGGGAACAAGAAATGGCAACAAGGTCACCGAAGTCCTTTCCTAGCTGGGTTGGAAGAGGGCCACCGCATGATGATGGCGTGGGTGTCGGGGGGAAGCACGCAGGTGCCTCCTGAGCTGGATCCCACGGAACCCGGGAAGCACGGCCACGCACCCCACCAACAGTCCCAACAGAAACACCTGTTGTTTGCTCCTTTATGCGAATTCCTGTCAAACTTATATTTGCCTTCTCTTCACCAAAAGCAGGGCAATTTTTCCCATGAACCCCTAACTCGTGACACAACGTGCAGAAATTCACTGCAACGTCTTGAGTCACTTCTGAAAGAACTTTTACTCGCAACAGCTTTTTAAGCAAGGCTTTTTGGGAAAGAAAATATTGCACAAGGAAAGGGGAGACAATCCTTTGTCATGTGCTGTGTGTGCGGCTGTGCCGTTAGGGGCGAGCCAGAGCCACTGTGACACTCTTTTTTTAAAAAATTATTTATTTAGTTATTCATGAGAGACACAGAGACCCAGAAAGAGAGGCAGAGACCCAGGCAGAGGGAGAAGCAGCCTCCATGCAAGGAGCCCGACGAGGGACTCGATCCCGGGACCCCGGGGTCACAGCCTGGGCCCAAAGCAGACGCTCAACGGCTGAGGGACATTTGGTCTTCTTCGTGTCAATTTCTGTTAAAGAAACAAACAACCCCCCCAAAAGCTATTTTACTCCTCTCTTTGGTACTGGTTGAGGAAATCATGCAGGGCTGGGCTTAACTGCCTGCCTGCGATGACTTACGTCCGACTGGTCCCATTGCCACGGGGGATAGGCCACCAAGTCCTGAACAAGGAGCTTCAAATAATTTTCTTCTGCTTAGTGAACGTCCGCTTTTCAAAAAAAAAAAAAATAGTCAAAATGGTATTTGGTATTTGCACTTGTGTTTGGGTGCCTGGGGCTCAGATACACATGCGAACTACAGACAATAGGAGGTGCAGCCAGGATGGACAAGACCGTGTGGAATCACATCACGGCTGCTGGGGCCCAGTGGCCTGGAGCAGCCCCGGGGCTGGGGACTGGTGGCAGGACGGGCCCGGCACGGCGGTCAGGGCGAGGGGCCATCCTCTGCACCCCCCCGAGGCCCAGCATCGCCGGCCGGCTTGCTTCCAGAAGCGGGGCCAGGGGCAGGGGTTCAGGTCAGAGCACGAGGACTGGGCTGAGGGGGGCTCCTGCCAGAGGCAGACGTGGTGGCGTGTCCGTGGTGACGTGTCTGGGGCCTGGGGCTTGGGCCACACTGCAGCCTTCCCTGTGGAATAGGAGCAGCGAGTGATTTCCACTCAGCCCCCGGCCCCCTGGGTCCCACCCGCAGGACAGGCCCCGAGGCTCGGGTGGACCCTCACCAGCAGAGGTCTGGCTTTTTGAGTCACTTACGTGATTCAAGACTCAAGTGCTGTGTTGGCAAAATAGTTCTAACTGCAAAATTTCTGCAATGTATTGAAAAAATGGAACATGGGGCATTTCGGTGCTCTGAGAAAGGCAGTTGAGGATGTAGGGCCCAGCCGCCAAATATGACTGTGTCATGTATATACTTGGGGCATGAGTGGGTCATAGCACCTGCCCTCACTCTCCTAATAGAAGGTGTGACAATGAGGCCGGCTGAGCTTCAGATCCTTGCCCTCTTGTCAGACGGGGATGGCTTGGTGCCTCCGAGAAGGTGGGCCTTCCTGGGCCTGCCAGGGGGCAGGGGCTGAGGACGCAAAGCTGGACCTGGGCTCACCCTTCCCCAACTGCACAGCCCCCGGGGCTGGTGTGGCCGTGGCCAGGGTGCCAGAGCTCCTCCGTGCCAGAGCGCTGTGTGGCACATGCGGAGCACAGTTCCTACAAAAACCATCAGGCTCCGTACAAGGGCTCAGTGAAAAGAGTAGCTTGATGGCAAATATGCTAAATAAGAAGCACCCACGTCCCAGGAACACCTGTCAGGGCGTGATGAGAAAAGGCATCCGGTTAGGACTAGAAACAAAAACCACAGAAAGCATGAAATGGCAGGATTAATGGGAGCTGTCCTGGCCACCAGCCCCTCTCAGAGCACGTCGGCGGACACGGAGCCCGGGGCGGCTTCGCTGACAAGCAGGCGGGATGCTGCAAGACGTGACGGCGCGCTCCAAAGTAATCTGTGGGTTTAATGCAAAGCCAACTCTTTCAGTGTCTTAAAAGCATTTGCGAATGCATGAAATATTCAAGGAAAAAGCCTGAAGATACGGGGAAAACATACGTGCCAGGCCATCAAAGCTTCTGAGGCAAAACAGATAGGATCAGGAGCTCAAAGTCTGTAAGCTGGAGCCGCCACGATAAAACGTGCAGAAGAATAGGAACAAACAGAGGGAGAGGCGCGCGGATCAAAGGAAGGGCAAGGAGGCAGGCCCCGGGTGAAACTCTGAGATGGGGTTTCCGAGGAAGGACCTGTTAGTGACTGTTCTCAGAACAGGTGGGTAGCAGCCCCGAGAGGGAGCATATTGGATCCGTACCTTCTATCACTGGAATTAGATTCAGCTAAATTTAGAATAAAGAATTACATGGAAGAAATAAGATTTTAAGAGCTAGCAGAAAGCATAAAATTATATTATCGTGGAAGACAATTTCCTCAGCTCTGAAGCAATGGGAGAAATTGCAGAGGAAAATTAGATTTGTAGCACAAAAATGTTAAATTATAGTGTTATTAAAAAGATCTGAGGTCAGAGGGTGGAACAATGATTGGGAAAAGTTTCTGCAAGGTGTAGATAATAGCCCTTGTTCCCTGGATTGTGGAGGACATGAACGTGGTGATGGACAGTGAACATGGTGATGGATGATGGACACGGTGATGGAGGGTGAACACAGTGATGGAGGGTGAACACGGTGAACACAGTGATGGAGGGTGAACATGGTGACGGATGGTGGACACGGTGACAGAGGGTGACCACAGTGGTGGATGACAAACATGGTGGTAGATGGTTAACATGGTGATGGAGGGTGGATATGGTGACAGATGGTGGACACGGTGATGGAGGGTGACCACGGTGACGGAGGGTGACCGCGGTGGTGGGTGATGAACATGGTGATGGACACCAATCATGGTGATGGACAGGAAGTGTCGGCGTGTGGTGCCAGCAGTGCTCCTGTCCATGGCCACACTCGGGGTCTGTGGCCCATGGAGCTGTCACCAACTTGTTTGGGGGAAACACCATAACCCTCGGACAGCATTGTCCTTTCCCTGTTGATCCTCGTATCTGGATACTTCGTCTTCGGTCTACACCGGGCAAGCACACACAGTGCACGGTCATCTGCCGGACTGGCCGACGCTTTCGGGGTTTCTCAGTGGACGAGTGAAAGCCTCTGATTCCTTCGAGCCGGTGCGAGTGCTGGGGCGAAGGGCGAGGAGGGAAACGGGGAACCCTGCAGGCCTGCATGGGAGCCGGTGCGAGCCCGGGGGCCCAGGGCAGAGCAGGGAGCCCGAGGACAGGCCCGTGCTCCGGCACAGGGCTGTGTCACCCGCCCCCGGGGGAGGCCGTCCGAGGGCACTGCCCGGCAAGGACTAACCTAATTCTTTAGAAGAAGCTGACCCTCCTGGTCAAAACAAGGGCGAGTCTCCCCCACCTCACAGCACCTCTCTCAAGGACCCGGAGCAAGCTCTTGGGGCGTCAACGCCCCTAGAGGCCGTGTCTGCGTTCCCGCACCCGTGGCAGGGGCGTCGTGGGCACCGTCGTGGGCTCCGTGCCCCGTGTTGCCATCTCCATCTCGTCGTGGGAACAGGAGGCCCGTTTCTTCCTTATGAGACCGGCCATCGCCACAGGTGCCCCCTGCCCCGCCCCAGCACCGCTTCTCATTTCCCTTGAGGACGCACGTGGAATGGGGGGATGCGCAGCCGTGGGGTGTCCTCCTGGCTCCTCGATGCCTAGCAGGCTCCTGGGACGCACAGGACATTCTGGTTACGGATCTCGTTCCTGCCTCCTGGAACAGGTTTTCTTTTTTTTTCTTTCTTTTTTTATTTTATTTTATTTTTATTTTTATTTATGATAGTCACAGAGATAGAGAGAGAGAGAGAGAGGCAGAGACATAGGCAGAGGGAGAAGCAGGCTCCATGCACTGGGAGCCCGATGTGGGATTCGATCCCGGGTCTCCAGGATCGCGCCCTGGGCCAAAGGCAGGCGCCAAACCGCTGCGCCACCCAGGGATCCCCTGGAACAAGTTTTCTGTGTCGAGAGGCGCCCAGGTGTCCCTGAGCCACGAGCAGGGTGTGCGGCCCAGCAGGGGCCACGAGCCTCGGCCGGGGACCAGGCCCTCCCGCTACGGGGAGCCCAGCGCCCTTCCGTCGGGCTGTCCCGAGACCTGGACATGGCGTGTTAGGATCCAGGAGTTCAGACCGCCCCGTGCTCCCGTGTCCCCATCGCCCCCCGGCCCGTGAGAGCCCTGGAGGACCCGACCTTGTGCCCGTCCCAGCCCGCCACGGGCCGCACAGCCCCGACCTGCCTGTTTCCCGTGGACACAGCCCAGGCGCGGAACAGGACAAACATGAAATGTGAGGAGCAGGGGGTTGGGGTACTTTTAAAAAGAAGCTGAAAGAGCAGCTGATCTTACAGGGTAACTTGGAAGGTTTTAATGCTAATTTTGCACATTTATAAATCTCGGGCTTATGTAAGGCGAGGCCAAGTTCCTGGGGCTCATCGGCTCGCAGGCGAACCCCCAGGCCTCACAGGTCATGAGCAAAGCCGGAGGGCAGGGTTTCCAGGGCCCACGTTCCATCCGGGCCGTGAGCCCTCTGTGCTCGGGGACACGACCTGGAGGCTGCAGCCGGTGGCGGACCCGGAGTGCTGACACACAGCGGTCTCTGCCAGGTGCGCGTCACATCCTAGGACATGCACATCTGCCTCCCTGCCCCCCCATTCCCTGGGTTCAGGGGCTGCTGCCCCCGCCTGCCCGCTTCCTTCGTGGGCGATGCCTCTGGGACGTGGGGATGAGACCACAGGTGCAGTGAAGGACCTTTGGTAGGGCGGTAGGGCGGTCAGGCGGTTGATCAGTAAGGAGAGGGAGGGAAGGAGAGAAAGAGGGGGAGGGAGGAGGGAGGGAGAGGGAGAGGAGGAGAGGGAGGCCCCTGCCCCCGCCCCAGGCCGTCCAGGCTCAGCGATCCTGGGGCGAGCACCGCCAGCCTGCGATTGGAGCCCCTGCCATCTGGTGGCTCCCCCCCGGGAGGTGCCTTCTGCTGGGCTCCGAGCAGCCAGGCGCCCTCCCTCCAGCCCGCTGTCCCCTGGCAGCCCTGGGCATGCTCCCCCCTCGGGCGGGGAGCCCTGGAGCCCGGGTTCTCCCCCGAGCATTGTGCGGTGGGCCTGGGACAGGCTCAGCTGGGCCCCCCAAACCTGAGCACAAAGTGACCCCGCCAGGCCACGGGCAAAGAGCCCCCGGTTCCAGGCTCCGCGCTCTGGCTCGTGGGACTCCCCTCCAAGGGTTTCAGGACCCTCAGGAAGCAGGGGCTTTGGATAGGAAGGAGGGGGCGGGGGTACACAGGGGCTGTGGTGCGGGGAAGCCTGTGGCTCCCGCCCCAGGGAGGCCTGGATACGCCTGGCCCTTGGTGCTGCTTGGTGCTGGGCCCCCGGGCTGGAGAGGACACGCCAGCCCTACAGGGTGCACGGGGGGGGGGGGGATGGGGGGGCTCCAGACCCTTGTGGCTCCTCTAAGGTGGGGGAGGGACCAGCAGAGGCTGTGCAGCAGGGAAGACACTCCATCCCCTGTTGTATTTTCAGGAACCTCCCTGGGGGGGGTGGCCGTGGGAGCCGTGGGGTACAGGTGTGGTGTGCTCTGGGCGGAGCGAGCATCGGGGCAGCTGCCCCAAGCATATCTTCAGGGGTTAGCGTAAGGAGTCGTGTGGCTTCCACTGCGGCCTCGCATGACCCTGAGGCTGGTCCACCCCCGGCTGTCAGGGACCCGAGGACACATGCCCTATTTAAGCTAAATGGAGACTTGGGGTTCAGGCATGTGCGGGAGGCCAGGCTGGGCAGGCAGGGGTGTCCTGCTGTGGCACCGGGAGCCTGCGGGGGGCGGGGGGATGTCTGCAGACCACCTCCCTCGGGCAGCCCACCAGCCCGGACCAAGGGCCTGAAGCTGCGGGTCCCCACCTCTGCTCCCCCTGCCTTCCCAGCCACAGAGCCCCCTGCTCCCAGGCCACATGGCACGTTTATCTCACTGGGTGGAGCCCCGAATCCCCAGCAGCCGCACCTCCGAAAGTCCCTCTGGCCCAGGGTCCTGAGAGAACTGCTTGGCGACTGTGTCAGTTTTGTTTCCTGGGGAGGACGACTGTGCTGAGGCCTGCTGGGGGCATCTGATCACCTGCTCTGCTCCCCAACGGCCCCTCTCTCGGGGTGCGGGGTTGGCGGTGTCTTCTGCTCTGTCCCCCGAGGAAGCAGGTGCCTGCAGGCAGAAGGCAGTGCCGCTGGGGCGTCCCCTGTCCTGCCTGTGTCCCCCTTCCTCTCGGAGAGTCCTGGCCCCGGAGGGCCCCCGACAGGCTCAC
Organism: Canis lupus baileyi; assembly: GCF_048164855.1. Lineage (NCBI taxonomy): Eukaryota > Metazoa > Chordata > Mammalia > Carnivora > Canidae > Canis > Canis lupus. The sequence goes on along the minus strand of NC_132852.1, from coordinate 48,412,601 downwards.
CCATTGCCACAGAGCCATGGCCCGTCGCGTGGCCTGGGGGTGATCCACAGACCCACACAGTCACGTGCTGCTGCCTCCAGATGGGGACAGGGACCCTCTCCTGACCGAGCTTCTTTGCCGCCAGGCATCCACCTAGGGCTTCCGTGTCCGTCTGGGCAGAAGCAGGTGTAGCAAGAACCCGACGTCACATCAGATGCCACCCCCACCCCGGGGGACGTCTGACGCCCTGGCCTGGGCCGGAACCCCGTCATCCTGATGTGCTCTTTCCTACGCCCTGCTCCCCAGGAGCCCAGGCTGCACAGGGCAAGCCCACTTCCGTACTGGGGGCTCCTTTCGCAGTGGCAGTAACGCCTCAGTGAAACCCCGCCTGTCACCGCTTTAACGGTGACACCTGTCATGTCTTTCTCTCTGGGGCTGGGGAGCCGCCTTGCTCTGGGCGCTGCTGCGTTCCCATAGGATCCTCTGGCCGCAGCTGCGGTCCAACCTGACTCGACCTCCCCGACTTGGCACAGACCCCCGCAGGCTGGGGGCAACACTGCCCCCAGCTCTGACACCAACCAGCGGTGGCGGGGGGGGGGGGGGGGACAGCCCTTGCCCCAGCTACATCCATCTGCTAAACAACCCAGAACTCAGGAGGCCCGAACTTGTGATTGCTGCTTTGTCACAAAGGCCATGGAGGTGCAGCCGAAACAGGAGCCCACAGCAAGGTTGGGGGGGCCCACGGTGAGGCTGGGGAGCACCCAGGGAGGTTGGGGAGCACCTAGGGAGGTTGGGGAGCACCCAGTGAGGTCAGGGGGGCCCACAGTGAGGTCAGGGAGGGTCCCGCGCACACGGGAGCTGGTGTTGGGGGCTTGTCTGTCCTCACCAAGTGTCCTCCCAGCCTCTTCAGCCTGAGCCCTGAGGGATCAACTTCCCCCGCCCCTCACTCCAGGGCAGAGGCACTGCCGTCTGTCCTGAAGCTTGGAGGTGGGGGCCCTACCAGGGACAGAGACCAGGCGTCTCCTTGCTCACACTATGGCTGCGTAGGCACAGGTGGTACAACACGCCTGTGAGCTGCTTGATGCCCCCTCCCTCCTCCTCTCCCCCTCCCTCATTGCCCATCCTACCTCCCCCTCCCCCCTCCCCTCCATTGCCCTTTCTCCCTCCCCCCACTGCCCTTCCTCCCTCCCTCCCCCTCCCTTTCTCACTCCCTCCCCATTCTCCGCAGTGTTGTTTGGGGACCACTAGTTTAATTCAGCACCATATGAAACCAAGTGAGTTCCAATAGCCTATATGTGGGAGAAGCCTCTAGAAACGTGAGAGATGCATGCCATCTGCTCTGCACTGGCACCTGGCGGTGACAACCGTCCTGCCTCAGGGGTATGGGCAGGATGGTGTCTTTCCAACCCATAGGGCGAAGCCCTGGCCCCAGGACCTCGGACGTGTCTGTATCAGGAGGCAGGATTCTTACCAAGAGGTCACTGAGGGGTGGAGGCCACCAGACCAGGCCCTGCTCCCCTCCTGCTGAGCCCTGCTCCCCTCTCACCGAGCCCTGCTCCACTTCGGTAAGGGGCTTCTAAGAAGACAGATGGGGATGCAGACACGCGTGGGGAGCCGGCCATGTGAGGATGTGGGGAGGACACAGTGTCTGCGCCCAGGAGAGGCCTCAGGGAATCTGTAAACCATGAGATGCGCCCACGATGCTCCGTGCTCAGGAGTCCTCCTCTCCCTCGACAACCGCCATCTCGGGAACAGATGAGCCCTGCTGGTGCGGGTGCAAGGACGCAACTCCCCTCAACCTCCAGCGCTGGCGCCTCAGCAGAGCCCCCGCCCGGCCTACCCGGCCCGCCTGGCCCCCTGAGCTGCAGGCTGGGAATCGTGTGTGCAGGGGGGCGGCTACACAGCCGCTCCTCCGGTTATTCTGCGCAGCTGCGCACATGCACCCCTGCTTCTGGGGTTGGGAAGGCGCCACGTACGAGCACCTCATCTTTCGTGTCTTCCCCTCCATTTGGTCACATGCGGGGGGGCCTCCACCGTGTCCTGAGAGCCCCCCACTCTGCCATCGGCACTCTTCCGTCTCAAAATGCCCTTGGGCAGCCCAGTTGCTTGCTTCTCCATATAAACCTTTAGGTGACCTTGCCGGTGACTTACAAAACAAAGGTATTTCATTATACTTTTCTTAGAAATTCGTTAAGCTTTCAAAGGAAGCGAGTGCACGGAGGAGCGTGTGGACAGGCAGCACGTATGCTCAGCGTGCAGGGCCCGGGCTCGTTGGGAGCCGAAGCCCTGAGACTCAGGCCATCCGATGAAGATGCAGAGGAACAGGTAGAGCCCAACAGCGGGCAGGTTCTGGTGCCAGCCTCCCTGCTGAGGGCAGACGGGAAGCCACAGAGCGGGGCACGAAGCGCTGAGGAGCAGGTGATGATGGCCCCGCAGAGAGGCTGGCACTGGAGCACTGCAAAGCAGCATCTCTCTCCTCCCTCTCAGTCCTCCCTGTCTGTGCCTGGGCCCAGGCTCTCCTGAGCTTTGAGGGAACAGCTCCAGCCCCCACCCCCAGCCCCCCATCCACCCCCCCACCCCCGCAACCCTCAGGGTCCGAGGCCCCAGGTGCCTAAGTGCTGGAGAAAGAGCCCTTCCCCCAGGAGCACGGGGTCAGCTGCTCTGCTTCTCGGCTCCCTTTGCCCCCGCCCCTTGGCGCAGGACAAGGTGCCAGCCTGGGAGGGCAGGACGGAGCGCCAGGACCCACAGCGGGGTCACAGGGCGTGCAGGGAGATCACGGGGGGCCGGACGCCGGACTGTGAGCTTCGTGAACCCTGAGTGTTCACAGAGCGCCGAGGACTTGACCGACCCGCACCAACCGTTCTGCATCTGCAAGGGAGCAGGACGGAGGCCGTGACCGGCCGCGTTCTGTGTCCAGGGACACCGCCGGGGCCCAGGGACAACTGGGCTCGCACAAACATGTCCTCTGGACAGCGGGGTTCAACTAAACCCAAAACCGAGAGAAAAGAGGAAAATCTGCCAACGCTTGGAAACGAAGCCACATGGTTTAAAATCATCCATGATCAAAGGGAAGGCTGCAAGTGAACTAGGAAAATATTTAAGACTGAACAGAAATGCAAATATACGGAGTTTGTAGGAAGCGGCTTCGGCCGCACCAGGAGGAAGCACAGACCATTCAGTGCCCCAATTAAAGGAAGAGAAAGTTGAATTCAGAACCCAAGCTTCAGGTTAGAAAACTGGAAAAAGAGGAGCCCAGTGACCCAGGGCAAATGTGTTCTGAGTCAGTGTTTATGTCGTTGGCAAAAATGTTGGTTTCTCCCCAACCTCGTCTGCACTATGTGCCCCCAGCCCCCTTTTCAGGCGGCAGCGGTTCCGCTGCCCCGGAAAGAGCTGACATGTCCTAGCGATGGGAAATGTTCTCAGCGTCTTCCAGACCCCGATGAAAGCACCTCCGATGGGCGCAAGGCAAGCTCTGGAAGTGGATTATCCTTGACCACGTTAGGTGGTGCCTTCCTTGTATGACGAGTTCAATAAAATCTTTAAAAACGAAGAATGGATATTGAATTTAAATTTGTGTATTGCTAATTTTATAGGATAGAAATGAGGTGTAGATGGGAACGGAGAGGTGTGGTTATGTTTCTGGTAATGATTTGAAAAGAATCATTGTGATAAACATATTTAAACTTGGAAAAGTCCTCTTGTTGCTAAAAGAATATACAGAGGGGACGTGTGGGGGCTCAGTGGTGAGCGTGATGGGGGGGGTCAGGCTCCCTGCCGCCCAGGGAGTCTGCTTCTCCCTCTGCCTCTGCCCCTCCCCCTGTCAAATAAATAAATAAAGTCTTCAAAAAGAAAAAGAGAGAGAGAGAGAGAATGTTTAGAAAAATCTCCAAGAGATATATAATTTCCTTTAGAGAAAATTTGAAACCGAAAGAATAATTTATATGAAAATTTGTAGAGAAAGTTAATTGAAAGTCCGTTCACATAAACTCTCACAATCGCCTAATCTACATATTATAATCTGCATATTCTTAATATTTCAAAAGGGAATCCACCATCCCGGCCATCATCTCGAGGCCTTTCCCTGCTAAGCGTTCTCCCGGCAGATTCCAGGTAGACACGTTCCAAGCGGGATCCGGAGGGGAGCAGTGATTCGGGGAGGGAGGAGAGGGTTCAGGCACTCCGCCCTCGGGAACGTGAAGGGCTGGGGTGCGTGTGGCCTGCTCACTGTAGAGTGCTGAGGCACGCCGCCCACGCGCCGCGAGTGCCAGGCTGCTGGGGGCCGGCCCTGGGGTCGAAGCCTCCCTCTCCAGGGCCAGCCCGGCAGCCGCCGCCTGCGATGTCCTACAGCCCCGAGCCCAAAGACCCTCGTGTCCGGTGGCCCTGGAGGCTGGACGTCCCAGACAGGGCTGCCGGCTGGTCAGGGTCCTGGTGAGGCCGCTTCCTGGCTCGTAGACGCCGATTCCCACCGTGTCCTCACGGGGCAGAGAGCGTGGGCTCCTCTCCTGCCAGGGGCGATAATCCCACCAACAGGACCCTGCTCCCCTGACCTCATCTCACCCGGACCGCCTCCTCCTCCACCATCCCACGGGGCTTAGGGGTAAATGCATGAATTCGGTCCAGACCCCCTCCTAGCCAGAATCTGGGGGGGCCGACACCTGCTTCGGTCTGAGCGTCTGGCACCGGCCGACCCCTGAGTGCCAGAGGAGCCTGGGTCCTTGCCAGGCGCCTGCTGCGGGCCTGAGGGTTGGCCTCTGCACACCTGTCGGGCCTCCTGTCCATCCAGGACGTCCCGCATGGGCTGAGCTGCGCTTTGCGAGGTGTTTCGGCAGAACCAGACCCGGGACTGACTGCTGCTGGGTCAACGGCTGGACGCGCACAATTCTGCATTCCTCCTAGGGGACGCAGACTTGGCAGTGCGAGCAGCAGGGATGTGTTCCCCCGCAGTCTGGGGGCTGGAGCCCGAGGCCCAGGGGTCCCCATCTCCTCCTTGCAAGGATGCCAGTCTGGGTTCAGGGCCCACCCCAAATGCAGAAGGGCCTCGCCTCGAGAGCCTTCACCAGTTACACCCATTTCCAGAAACAGCCCTGCTCTGAGGCTCCGGGCAGACGGCAGTTTGGGGTGACACTGGCCTGCGGACCCCAGGGACCTCTCCCTCTGCCACCGTTCCTAGGCCCCCCAACCGTCTACCTGCTGAAGGGGGGACCTGAGGTCGTTCTCGCTCCATCTCCTCCCTCCGAGCAGCTCGTCCTCATCCTCCTTCCTGCCTCCTCTGGCTCTCCAGGAGAGCCGCGCGGGCCTCATGGCGGTGATATTCCCGAGGAAGGGTGAGCAGAGGCCCGTGGACCCTGGGAGGGGGGTCTGCAAGGCCAGCCTGGCGATGACCCCATGTGGTCACATGAGCAGCCACAGAGCAGGAGGCCCTGCTGTAGGGGAGGGACCCTGAGGACCCTGGAGGCTGGGTGTCTAAGGCTGGGTGTCCTCAGAAGGGTTCCGATGCCCGGTGGTGCACCACGCACGATGACTCGGTGGCCGGCCAGCAGCAGGAGGGACGGGACCGGGCAGCAGTGGGCTCCTGGAGGTGACTCTGAGTCTCCCAGGAGATTGTGCACGTGTGGAGCAAGGCTGTGTCAGTAGAACAGAAACCAAGGGACAGTGGGCGGCGGGGGCAGGGGCAGCTTCGTAGGACGGGCCAGGGTTTGCACCTGGGGGAGGGTGTGGGGAGCCCATCACTGGGATGAAGCGGAGGCCAAACTGGGCCTGGGGATAGTAACAGCTCAGGGGGGATGTGGGTCTGAGGCCAGAGGCCTGGACATTGGTGGAGTATGAGCCCCCACCCGCCTTCCAGTGCAGCTCCTGGGAGGCAGGTGGATGCTGGGGGGGGGGCAAGGAGAGAGGCTGAGACCCCCCGTTAGCTCAGAGGGGGCCGGGGCGCCGCACGTCACCCCCCAGGCTGCAGGGCACATAGACCCTGGCTCGCAGCACTGAGGTGGGGATGCGGGGAGCATGCACAGGCCAGGATCAGACCTCGCAGGTGGCACAGAGCGAGGGGGTGGGGGGGGCGGGAAGCCAGCGCTTTTTATGAAATAAACCACCTTTTAAAAGGTCAGGAGCTACAATATAAGCCGTTTATAGTTGTTAGAACGGTATTTTTCTTTTCAACATAATTGAAAGTGATCTCTAATGACTGGTAAAGGCGGCGTGGTCTCTGGGATCCTGGGGAAGAACACGCAGCAGCGGACATGTCCACCTCACGATTTAATTTGCCCTTCACACTAAGCCCCCGAAAATTGAATAACGTTCTTCCTCCCTTCAAAATAAATCAGACATCACAGACGGCCAGCAGAGAAAATTGATTCTATCATATCTAATGAGGACAGAGCCGCACTTGGAAGCCACAGGATGTTCCAGGCACGGCTGCAAGCATGGTCCTGGGATGGGCAGGAAGTGTCGGGTGATCCGCCCGGCCTCCTTCTCCAGCAGCTGCCTTAGCCCCACTTTGCCTCCCGGCCCCAAGCCCGGCTGCCTGTGGACGCAGAAGGACACCTGCAGACTGCAGTCTGGTTTCCCCTCTGGGCGGAGCGACAGTGGGCAAGGAGAGTCCACGCAGTAGGCAGCGAACCTGCAAAGACGAGATGTTATTCTGGGCTGAGCGGTCCTGCCCAGCCGTGCGTGCAGCCCGAGCAGCAGAGATTCTAGCTCAGAGGGGCTCAGATGTCACAGAACCACCTGCAGGGCGTGTGGCCGGGCCCAGCTCCACGCTCCTGATTCAGCAGGTCTGGGTGCCACGTTTCTGGTAAGCTCCCTGCTGATGCGGGTGCTGCTGGCCTGGGAGCCACATCCCAGATCCATGGCTCTCGATAAATATGATGACGCTTCCCATTCAAATATAGCAACAGGCATGACGAGCACAGAGACGCAGCCGGGGACAGAGAACATCCTGGGAGGGGGGACAGAAGGAAGTCACTCCTCTGTCCTGGAGTCGCCATCCTGACGCAGAATGAGCCACCCTCAGGTACGGCCTGCTCTGGCTGTTCAGAGGTTCGCAAGCAAGATAAGCTGAGGCTGCCAACTTGAAAAATAAAGTCACAAACACACATGCTTTTCTCAAGTGTACAGCTTACTGACTGAGAGCAGGAGCCCGGGAGGGGCAGAGCAGAGGGAGAAGCAGACTCCACGTGGGGCATGAGCCCGATGCAGGGCTCGATCCCAGGACCCTGAGATCACTACCCGAGCTGAAATCAAGTCAGATGCTTACCCGGGGGGGCCACCCAGGCGCCCGCTTACTGGCTTTTCGAACCTTTGCAGCCCTGTGTCACCGCCCACGTGAAGAGCACTTAGACATTTCCCTCCCCATGTACATCATCTTCCTCCCCCGTCAGTCTCTCCAAACCGGAGGCGCCGCTGTCCGATTTAACCCCTGGGGAGAACCCGATGGCTCGGGGGCTGCCCCGGAGGGAGAGCGTGCAGCTGGCCCTCTGCTGGCTTCCTAACCCTCGGCGATCCAGCCACGCGCTGCAGGTGACAGCGGTTTGATCGTTTCAAAGGTGTGCAGTGTCGGCTTTTAAAACACCTTCCACTTGGAAAGAACCATAGATCAGTAAGAAAGTCGCACATGGAGGGACCCAGGGGTGGAGGGGGGACAGGGTGCCCATGGAGGGACCCGGGGGTGGAGGGGACAGGGTGCCCATGGAGGGACCCAGGGGCGGGGGGATACAGGGTGCCATGGAGGGAATGTGCCCCTGGGTCCCTCCATGGGTGCCCTGTCTCCCCTACCCCTGGGTCCCTCCATGGGCATCCTGTGCCCCTGTCCCCTTCCCTGGAATCTCCTCCCTGGGGATCAGGGAGCTTGATCCCCCCCTCAGCAGCTTGATCAGGACGCTGGGCCTGAGCAGCCACACTGCCCACACAGTCACCGTCACCATGGTCCGCTCCTACCTGGTCAGGCTCCCCGTCCAGCCCTGCTCCCCACCAAGGGAAGTGCCCCTAACTGCAGACCTAGACCCAGGACAGCCATACTGCGGTCCCTCCACCCAAGCTCTCGGGCCACAGACACTGCAACAAGCCCAGAGCAAAGTGGGTCCTGGGTGCTGAGAGAGAGTGAGCAGCCTCAGACCCAGACATCCAGACCTGCAGGTCCTGGTGGGCCTCAGGGCTCCGAATGCTACCAACACACGCACGTGTGCGTGAACATGTGCACACACTAGAATGTACACACATGTGCCCACCTAGGTGCACACACATATGTTGTGCTCACTCATGCACACATGTATGCAGGGGACCTGAGGACAGGGTCCGTGGCCCGGGGCGTGTCGGGGTCATGGGAAGGGCCAGGAGCCCCCCTCCTCCTGGCATCGTGTGGCAGAGCAGGTGCGCGTGGGTGTGCGCTCCTGGGCGTGCAGTGGCACTGGTGGTGCTCCTGCGGGGCCGAGCCGGCGTCTCCTCGGGAGACGCGGACCCCGGCCTTCAAGAGTGAAGCCACGTCTGAGGCCAGACAAGCCTCTTGGTTGGCACTGTGTGCCACCAGGGTGCACAGGAAACGGCGCGGTGGCTCGCCGGGCCCCTGGGCATGGGCCGCTGGTGGTGGTGGCCACGACCCGGGTCCTCAGCATCAGGTGTGGGAAACCCGAGCAGGAGCTCACAGGCACCCCACCCCCACCCCCCGCCCAGAATCTGTAGTTAAGAAACCCGTTTTTGTTTTGTTTTTGCTACGGGAAACTCGGGAAACTCGCCGGAGCGCGGCCAGCAGGGCGCTTTCTTGGGGCCAGAGGCGGCCCCGATACCTGTCCCTGTCCTCTCCGCTTTTCCTCCTTCAGGGGATGCTCGTCCCAGAACGCTTTTCTTAATTCCACCACAGAGAGGGTGGCAAGCGGTCGCGTTAGGAAACACGTCCGTGAGCAACGTGGGAAAGGCAGCACCCCGCGGGGAGCACCCCGCACCCGCAGGCAGGACTGGGTGGGTCCCAGTGCAGGCGCCGTCAGGGGGGCCCCAACCAGAAACACGGGACTTGGCGAGGTCCGGGCGGGGCGTTGATTTGGCGCAGGGGGTGCGCCCGGTGAGGTGGGGGTTCTCATGTGTGGGCAGGGCTCCCCCTCTTCGGCGGTGGCCGAGCTGCCGATGCGGAGGCCGGTGCCCTGTGCTGGGCGGCGCGGGGGCGGCTGGATGGCACCCGGGCGTTCCGCGCAGAGGTTTGAGTGCTGAACAGGGGATCTTGGGGTGCTTCGGGCTTGGGGTCAGGAGGCTGCCCAGTGGTCAGGGGGACACCCTTGAGGCTGAGGCCGCTGTGGGAGGCGCCGTCCCGAGGGAGAGCGGCACGCTGCAGGCCTGGCGGGGGCACGAGCACGTGTGTGCGCCCCCGGGGCCCCGATGGGGAGATGGGACAGGGGAGAGGTCAGCCTGGAGACGTGGGCCGGCCCCGGCCTCCGAGGGACGGGGATGCCCTCCTGGAGTCCACGGACGTGGGGCGCGGTGACCAGACGGTGTGGGGGGAGTGGCCACGGGGCGGGGGCAGCGGCCGGCAAAGCTTTGAGGTGCTCCTCAGTTGGGGTTATTTTCTGTGTTCCATTTCCCCTTCCGAGGGGCCCCTCTGAGAATGCACGCGGCCATCTGGGAGCTTCCTTCCCGGGTCCCCGCCCCACTGTAAAGCCCGAGTGCGGCCCCCGGGGAGGCTGGGCTGGTCATGTGCGTGGCCCCTGTCGTCCGTGGCGGCACCCGGGGCCCCTTCTGAAGCAGCCTGGGGCTCCCCGGGCTGGGCTCTTCCCCTCGGACACGGCCCTTCAATCCGGATGGCGTCTCACTCACCTGTCCTGAGAGCCCACCTGGTGACCTCGGCCCTTGCCGCCTCTCCCCGTGTGCGAACAGCCCGTCCCTGTCCCCATGGGCACAGGGGCCGGGCCTCTTGGGAAGGGGCCCAGCGCGGGACCTCGGCCAGTGACGCCTCCCCCTCTCCCACCCCTGACCCTGCAGCCTGTGGTCACCTTCATCTCTGGGAACCTCACGGCAGCTGCAGCCCACACCCCTCCTGGTGGGTGCCGGCCCCACTCCCCCCACCCACGCTGAGCCTCTCCAGACCTCGTGCCCAGCCCACGGCCAAGGCCTCTGCTGCCGTGTAGACCCCTCACTAAAGCTCAGGAGCCTGGACACCCGGCTTACATTTGCGGAGTCCCGCGCCCTCTGCACTTCCTGACGCCCCAGAACCTGCTGCTGGGTCCTTATCCCCAGTCCCCTTGTCCCGAGAGCACCTGCTCCCGCTTCTGGGCGGTCCCTCCTCCACTGCCAGGTACCCCTCACCTTCAGGCCTGGCCCCCCTCCTCCCAGCCTCTACTCTTGTCCTGGACAGAGGATGAGGGGAGGGTGAGGCCAAGGCCAGCCCCCCACTGGCAATGAGCCTGGCCACCCTGGAGCCGTGGGACCCCAAGTGGCTGTGCCTGGATCCGGAGGTGGCTGTGCGGGGCCTGGGGCGGGCGCTCGGGCTGTGTGCCAGCCTCTGTACAGCCGCATCCTGCCGCTAGGTGTGGGCGGTGGGGTGGCAGGCTGTGCCTCAGGCTCCGCGCAATCTGGATGCGGTGGCGCCTGGCCCCCTGCATCCCCGGGTCGCCGTGTCCCCAGTGGGTCTGCAGACACTCCCGCCGCTCCGGGCTGGCAGGGTGCTGGCTCTGCTCCCCCTGCCCGGCCTCCTGGGGGCGGCCCGCCCTCCTGCCGCGCCTCGAACCCTGGCTCCTGGCTTTGAAAGCGTGTTCTGTGGTTGAGTTCTCCGTCTCAAAACTTGTCAGTGGTTGTGAGGTTCAAGGTGATGCCTGTGGTCGGCACGGCCGGCGTCACTCTGTGCGTGGTGCAGCCCGTGGCTTCTGGAGTAGGTGTGCGTCAGACGGGGCGTGACCCCAGGGGCAGGGAGCCCGTGCTGCAGCAGCAAGGGGAAGGCGCCAGGCCCCCGTCCGGGAGCCCCAGGGCAGCGTGAGGACCCGGGGGCCCGCTGTGGGGCGGGGATTGGCTGCTCACCTGGGGGCACCACACATACTCGTCTCCAGGTGACCCCCCACCCACCCCGGCCCCATGCCTGTCCCACTGGCATCTGCCCAGGTCCACGGGGCAGGGGTCTGCTTCGACCCATTCCTGCACCTCGCGGCCATGCAGGAGGCGCCCTGGGCGGCTTTCCCCGCCGCTCTGGCCTTGCGTGTGGCCCTTGCACCTCCAGCCTGCGTGCCCCGCTGATGAGCCAAGCGCTCAGTGGAGCTGCCGGGAGCAGGAATGGGGCTTCCTGGAAGCCGAGGCAGCGCAAGAGCACGCTTCTGGTCCTCTGCGGTCAGGTGCGAGGGCAGGAGACGCGGCAGCGCTGTGGCTGCTTTTCCTGCAGCAGGCAGGTGCCCTGGCTCACGGCTTTCAGTCTGGTCCTTCACAGTGGCGCTGCCTCCCCGGCCAGGGGCGGCTTCCCCCTGAGCCACGTCCGTTACCGCTTCACACAGGCCCGGGACGCTTCGCACAGGTGTCGGGGTGGTGCCCACGCGGGGCGGGCGGTGAGCTCTGCGCTGCTCCCACTCTGCGTAATTCAGCTTCGCCTTGGACAGATCATCCCCTGACTGTGGCCTCAGCTTCTATCTGACGGAGGGGTCTTCTCTGTAGCAGACGTGCGTGGCTGTGCTGATGTGGAGTGGGGTGGGCCCCGTGTGCCTCCGAGCCAGAGCTCTCGCATGCGTCGTCCCCTCCAGAAGTGCTTTGACATTGCTGTTCAGTTGTCACCCTTGTTGTCCTTTGAGGTTCCCGGGACTCCTGGAGCCACCTGGCCCATCTAAGGCGAGGAGGCCCTGCCAGCCCATCCTGGAGTGGACACAGATCCAAAGCCTTGCTCCTGTTGTGCTTGAGTGTATGGACGGATGCAAGGATGGATGGCAGATAGATAGGTGCACAGGTGGATCGGTGGGTGCAGATGGATGGATGGGTCGGTGGATGGTTGGGTGCATGGGGATGGATGGGTGGGAGGGCATAGATGGATGATATGGATAGGTGAGTGGGTAGATGATGTATGTATGCGTGGATGGATGGATTGGATGGGGAAGTGGATGGATGGGTGAGTGGGTGGATGGATAGGTGAGTGGGTGGATGGATAGGTGAGTGGGTGGCTGAGTGAGTGGGTGGCTGGGTGAGTGGGCAGGTGGGTGAGTGGGTGGATGGATGCATGAATGTTTTGAATCGGGGGGTGTATGTCTACAGATTTGATTCCGGCTGGTAACACCCTGATTATGGAAGGAGATGATGTTTGTGGTGGAGCAGTTCCTTGTTGGTTTCTTCACTCACTGGGAAGTGGCAGGGAGGGAGGGAGGGACAGCAGGGTGTTACCCACGTCAGCACCCTGCAGGTGAGAGTGGTGGTCCCATTTGCATGGGGTCCCTTGGCAGTGGGCAGAGCTGGATTTGAACCCGGGCCTCTGACTTCGCGGCCAGTGATCGTCCAGAGGATTCACTGGAAGCAGGGCCCAGCGGGAGAGCGCAGTGAGGGGTCTGGGCCAGACCAGAGAGGCCCAAGTCTGCTCACTCACCAGCTGTGAGAGCCTGCCCACGCTCCTCAGCCCGACCTCCGTCTCACGTTTGTAAGGGAGGCCAGGCGGGGTTGCACCGGGTGGGGTGTGGGCTGAGCACAGGGACCGTATCTTCTCCCACCTGTGACCCAGGGGATCAGGAGTCAGGAAAAGCACTGGGGATAGTTCCACGCCAACTCTGCACCTTCCAGTAGGAAGGGCCATGGGGTGCTGGTGCTTTCAGGAGCCAGGAGAGGCCTCGGGCCACCGGCGGACCGCTGAGCCACCCAGGTGTCCCACTTTTGTCCTTTTAAATCATGTACGTGCCTCTTAGATGAAATACAATGTATGCAATTATTTAAAGAAGGAGAAAGACTCAGAGCAGGGCCTCCGTTGTCCACTTTGGTCAAGGCCCTGTTGGACCAGCGGCAGAACTGATATCACCCAACCCCGAGACGCGCAAGAGGCCGATCGACACCGGGCACGCTGGGCAAAGTGCAGACAGATGGACAGACGGGGCAATGAGCAGAATGGGGAGCACGGGGAGTGCAGAGACAGCCTCAGGGGGTACAGTCCGCCCCTGACCAGGAGCCGAGTCAGCACAGTGGAGCCAAGACCACAGCTCCACACATGCGCTGGAACAGCCACACAGGCCCTTGCAAAGCAGACCCCGCACCCCTTGTAGCGCTGACCCGGAGTGGGCCAACGCCTGGATGCAACGCACGACCAGACCCTGGAAGGTGCAGCAGAGATCTAATTCACCTCAGGACTCTCTGGGATGACATTTTTAGATGCAACATGGAAGGCACAATCCCTAAAAGGAAGATTTGGTGATCTGGATGTCCTTAGCACTAAAAACCCCTCCTGTGCCTGAGCTGCCTTTTGGTTTTGTAGATGGTTTTCTTTCCCGTGCACCAGCTTTTTGATTTTGGTGTCGTCCCAACAGTTGAAAGCTAGCGACAGTGTGATGGGAGATCAATGATGCACAGAATTTTATAAGACTACTTTCTAGTTTATAGTTAGCTTCTAGAGTAACCATAAATAAAACTTGAGACTGATATAGAAACAGAAGCACATCTTTCTAATGCAGAATGACTAAGAAGGCAAGGAAAGAAAGAAGAAAAGAAAGAAGGAAAGAAAGAAAGAAAGAAAGAAAGAAAGAAAGAAAGAAAGAAAGAAAGAAAGAAAGAAAGAAAGAAAGAAATTGAGACACCCGGGTGGCTCAGAGGTCGAGCATCCCACCTTCGGCTCAGGGCATGACCCCGGGGTCCCAGGATCGAGTCCCATGTCGGGCTCCCTGCATGAAGTCTGCTTCTCCCTCTGCCTGGGTCTCTGCCTCTCTCTCTCTCTATGTCTATCATGGATAAATGAAAGAAAGAAAGAAAGAAAGAAAGAAAGAAAGAAAGAAAGAAAGAAAGAAAGAAAGAAAGAAAAGGAAGGAGGGAGGGAGGGAGGGAGGGAAGGAAGGAAGGAAGGAAGGAAGGAAGGAAGGAAGGAAGGAAGGAAGGAAGGAAGGAAACAGAAAGTGTTTTCTGGACTTAGGCGATTTTGCTTTGGTTTTTAGTAAAACTTATATGAATTTGTTAAGTTTGTGGTGTCTTGGGAAGACCAGAGACAATCCAGTTACACATTCTTATTTTTTTTTTTTTTTTATGATAGTCACAGAGAGAGAGAGGGGGGCAGAGACACAGGCAGAGGGAGAAGCAGGCTCCATGCATCGGGAGCCCGACGTGGGACTCAATCCCGGGTCTCCAGGATCGCGCCCTGGGCCAAAGGCAGGCGCCAAACCGCTGCGCCACCCAGGGATCCCCAGTTACACATTCTTTTTCGCATTAACATTAAAAAAAAAAAAAAGACTAGCCTCACTACTTAGACCATAAATTATTGGCCAAAACATAAAGGGATCTGAAAACATTGAGAGGACAAGTAAGTAGCTCATAAGAACAACGTAAACTATAAACACTTACCGGCCCCTTGGTCGTCAGAGCGGCTCAGACGTCTTTTACGTACACGAGGCAAGGTGGACTCATGTTCCAGCCTCCTCCAGGCATCCGGCATTAATGAACTAAATGTTGAACTGTGATTTTTTTTTTCTTGATTCTGCTTTGCAAAAGACACTCAAGAGAATAAACAGACAAGCCATAGACTGGGAGAAAACATTTGGGAAAGACTCATCTCATGAAGGACTGGTCTCCAAAATATGCAAAGAACTCTTAAAATTCAACAATAAGAAAACAGATAAACGGATTGGAAAATGGGCCAAAGATTTAACAGACACCCCACCGGAGAAGGTGTAGGGATGACAAGCAAGCATATGAAAAGATTCCCAGTTACGTGTTATTGGGGAAATGCAAGTTAAAACAACAATGACGCCACCACACACAGACCGAAAGGGCCCAGACCCAGAACCCCGAGGACGCCCCAGGCTGGCGAGAACGCAGAGGGGCAGGAGCACTCACTGCTGTGGGGATGCCGAGCGGGCACCCAGAGGACAGGCTGGCCATTTCTTCTGGAGCTAAATGTCCTCTTACCGTGCGATCCCGCGGCCACGCTCCTTGGCATTTACCCAAGGAGGCGGACCCCCTGTGCCCGTGTGAGCACCTGCACACGGATGTCTACAGCATAGTCGACAAGCCGTGGAGGCAACCAAGACGCCTTCGGCAGGGGATGCATAAATAAGTCGTGGTCCCTCCCGACGGGATATTGTTCAGAAGGGGGCTGTCATGCGGTGAGAAAATGCAAGAGACACTTAGATCATCCCATGAAGGGGAAGCAGCCAGTCTGGGGAGGCTCGTCCTGCAGGATCCCAGCTCCATGGCATCTTTGGAAAGGGGACGGCCTTGGGGAAGGCAGTGAGATCAGCAGCCGCCTGGGGCTGGGGAGCAGGGGCAGGGATGACGAGGCGGGGCACAGGGGTCGCGATGCCACGATGGCGAATACCTGTCATCGCACGCTCGTCGGGATGCACGGGACACTCAGCAAGAGAGCACCCCTGTGAGCCGTGGGCCCAGGTGACCACCGCATCGGGTGCAGGTACCACCTGGTGGGGATGCACAGGTGGGGAGGCTGCAGGTGGAGCACAGAGCAAGCAGGACGTTTCCGCACCTTCTTCTCAAAGTTGCTGCGAATATAAAACTGCTCTAAGAACAAAACGAAGCAAAACAAAAAAAAAGATGGTCTTAAAAAAAAAAAAAAAGCAATGAACTGTGGGCGGATGCAGCGGCCTGCGCACGGTCGGGGCTTTGTGCCGAGCAGGAGAATCAGGAAGCAGGGCGAGAGGCAGGGAGCAAAGTTGGGCAAAGAAAAAAGGAGTGATTGTCTCTAAAAACGTCTGCATGACCCCGTGCCCCCGCATCCGCATCCCCGGTGCGGCGCAGCCCAGCGCTGTGCGCACAGACAAGGGACAGCTGCTTTAGAGCGGGCGCACCGGTCGCCGCCTCCTGTTCTGACTGGGGGCGCCAGCTGCCCTTCCATCCACGCCCTGTCCCCGGCGGGGTGCTCCCAGCTCCCTGAGCTACACCGCTGTCGGGGTGCCTGCCCCATGGCAGCCCCCGCTGAGTCCAGCAGCCCCCACCCGCGCTCCAGACGCCAGGTCCTTCCTCCAGGCCTAGGCCCCTCACCATCCTGCCCGCCCCCAGGGGTGGGGCTGTGGGGGGACTCCAGTCCCCAGCGGCCCATCTCGTCTGCCCGAGGTTCGGGAGCAGGTGCTTCTAGAACCGTCATCCGTACCAGAGAGCCCTCCCCAGAGTCCTCACAACCGCCAGCAGCACATTATTCTCAATGAAATGCATTTAGAAGTTTCCGCTTCCGGGCTGCCTGGGGGCTCAGTCGGTCAAGCACCGGCCTTCCCCTCAAGTCGTGATCCTGGGGTCCTGGGATCGAGCCTCACGTTGGGAGTCTGCTGCTCCCTCCTCTGACCCTGCCCAGCTCTCTACCCCTCATTGTCTCACATAAATAAATAAAATTTATTTTAAAAATAAAAGTTTCTATGACCCACTGGTAATACTTCGGAGTCTTGCCTTCCTGGGGTCTGTGCATTCTGATAAGGGACACTGCCCTCGGCCCTGAGAACCACGTAAGCCCGGGACGGCCACCTTCCCCAGCGCATGAGGATGTCCAGGCCCGGGCATGGCTGTGGCAGGGCCAGGACCCAAACCCAGTGACCCAGCAAATCGAGCCCCGGGACGTGGCCACACACACAAGCCACAAAGGCCCAGAGCCACGCAGGCCCTGCTCTCCTGCCCTGGGCTCCTCCCAGGCCTCCCAGCGACCGAATCCGGCCCTCCCCGGGTTTCTGCGGACACGTGGGTCCCGGGGGGTCCTGGGCTGAAAGTCAGGAGGGCAGGTCCCTGTCTGGCCTGGCCCTGGCTGGTCCTTGCACACCGGCCCCTCTGGCCTCACCCCCACTCACCCACCCTGTCTGCAGAGGGAATGTGGGAAGAGCACTGCCCCCCCCCCCCCCCCCGCCAAGCCCCTGGGACCCCTCCCGCTCTGGTCACTGCAGCCCAGTTTCACCAAGACGTGTCCATGAAAACAAACTTCAGGGGCGCTGGAACAGGAGTCTAGTTCACTCTGAACAGGCAAGACCGTCTTCCTACAGGGTGAGGAGGGCAGCGTGTTGTCACTGCCAGCGGGCGGGACCTCAGCGCTGCCAGGCAGCGGGCCACCCGCAGGGGGCAGCAGAGGCCGGGCCACTGCTCAGGGCCGGGCACCAGCCTGCTCTCAGGGATGCAGAGGTGCCTGGGCCGGGCAGGAATGCTGGGCGGGGTGCGGGGCTGGGGTGCGGGCCAGGATGCTGGGGTTGGAATGTGGGGCCAGGGTGCAGGGCTGGGTGCGGGGCCGGGATGCTGGGGCCAGTGTGTGGGGCCAGGATTCTGGTCCTGCAGACACCTCGGTAGCTCAGTGGGTGAGTGTTTGCCTTGGGCTCAGGGTGTGACCCTGGGGTCCCAGGATCAAGTCCCACATCAAGTTCCCGGCAGGGAGCCTGCTACTCCCTCTGCCTGTGTCTCTGCCTCTCTCTGTGTGTCTCTCATGAATAAATAATTTTTTTAAAATCTTAAAAAAAAAAAAAAAAAACACGATTCTGGTCCCGGATGCTCACTCTAGGCTGCTGGGGCAGGGATGCTGGGTGGGGGGAGCTTGCAGCCAGGTTGCTCCTTCTGCAGATGCTCACTCCCAGTCTGGTCTGATTGCATGAGTGTGCACCTTGCACCAATACCCGGTGCTCTCCACACCCAAAAGCCAGAAGCAGGGGCGCTGGGCCATTTTGTTGAATGAACAGTGGAACACACAAATCACTGGTGGAGATCAGGACACAATTCGGTGTTAGGCTGTTTGTTATTGGAAGGACTGGGGTTGAGGGTTCCCGCCTGCGCACCTGCGAGTGCTTGCACAGAGGACAGTCCTACAAGGCTGTTTACCGTCGCCCCGTCTGCTCAGGGTGTGTCCTCCCTCCACTAAATGCCTGAGGCCACAGCCTGAGTCCTTACCTGTTGCAGCCCACCCTGTGACGTCGTGAGCAACTACCAGGCCGGGAGCCAAGAGCTCACACGACAGTGCTTGAGTCGGTCTGTTGAGGGGCGTGTATGGCATGAACCCAACTTCAGGCGGGAAATGCGAGCGTTGGTCTGAGAAAGATCCTCACAACGCAAACCCTCCTGATGGCAGACAGACGGCCCCAGCAAGCCTGTCCCCCTGCTCAGGCCCCCCGAAGCGGTGGCCAGATCCAGAGGCCAGCCACAGCCAGGACCTATCAGACACATGGAAATGACAGCATCCTGGTGTACCCAGCCTCGGAGGAGCTGGACATTTCCATTAAAAGAAGCTTTGCATTTAACCCCTTGTCCCGCCTCTGCTGTCAGTGGCTCCGTGGCTTTCTGCTGAGATGGGACAGCCCGGCTCACCCCATGTTGGCCCACCTGTCCCTGGAATCCCTGCTCCGTGTGACACGAGGGGATGTCCAGAGACGGCAGGCTGGGCACAAAGGCAGCAGACGGATTAGGATTTGGTTTCTGGGCCTTTTGGTGGACAGAGTGAGGACACATGGGGCTTTTTAAAGGTTGCCTGTGTTCGTTTAAGAAATGCTCAGTCGAAAGCACCACAAGGGATCCCTGGGTGGCGCAGCGGTTTGGCGCCTGCCTTTGGCCCAGGGCGCGATCCTGGAGACCCGGGATCGAATCCCACATCGGGCTCCCGGTGCATGGAGCCTGCTTCTCCCTCTGCCTGTGTCTCTGCCTCTCTCTCTCTCTCTCTCTGTGTGACTATCATAAATAAATAAAAAAAATTAAAAAAAGAAAAAGAAAGCACCACAAGAGGAGACACAGAGATTCTCAGGAAACAGGTTATTATCCTCGTGGGTCCTAGAGGCAGCTGGTGTAGCATGTCACCTGGGCCACTGGGAGGCCCCGGGGCAGCCAGGAGGTGGCAGTGGGAGGGGGGCAGGGCCCAGGCCGCAGCCCTCACTGGGTTTCCACAGGGAAGGAGAGCAGGGCAGCTGCCTTGAGGAATCCCGGCGGGCTCTGAGCTGCGGGGGGGGGCCTCTTGTGCCTGGCTCCCCACCCCGGGTGACCAAGCCAGAGGAGCACCGTCTTCGGGGCTGTGGCTCTGGGCTGTTCAGCACCCAGCAGAAGGCATGGTGCTCCCTGCCGGGTCCTCCCCCATCCAGGGACCACTGACCCCACGTGGGCAGCCTCTCCCCAGCCAGAACGGTGCTAGAAGAGGCCAAAGCATCATCATAGACAGAAAATAAAAATATATATATACACCTGACAGAGGCAAAGTGCTTTGTGATTTCATACTGGTATTTCAAAATGAAATGCAGAGCTTCAGGGTTTTTATATACCTTACTCAGTATCCTGTTTACAGCCACTCAGTCTGTTGTTAAAAAAAAAAAAAATCCTGGAGGGTCACCTGGGTGGCTCAGTCAGTTGAGCGTCCAACTCTTGATTTTGGCTCCATCCGAAGTCGTGGTCTCAGGATCCTGAGACCAAGCCCCGAATCTGGCTCCACACTCAGAGAGGAGTCCGCTTGGGATCTTCTCTCCCTTTCCCTCTGCCTCTCCCCCTGTTCACATGCTGTCTCTTTCTGTCAAATAAATAAATAAATAATCTAGGAAAAAAACAAAACAAAACAAAAAACAATGCTGGCTCCTGTTAACTTTATGCAGCACTCCACACACTGGGTTAAATTAGGACTCCAAATGTGTATAGAACACAAATCCACAAACAAATATAAAACAGAATACATATCTTGTTTACATTTCCTACATAACATTTAGCCTTTAATACATAAACAATGCACAAAATATAGTCTATTAAAAAAAACTCAGGAAAACATGGTTAACAAGAATGACTGTCTCTGGATGATAGTATATAGGCAATTTTCTTCTTTTTTTAAAAGATTTTATATAGTAATTCATGAGACACACGGAGAGAGGCAGAGTCACAGGCAGAGGGAGAAGCAGGTTCCCTGTGGGGAGCCCCATGTGGGACTCGATCCCAGGACCCCAGGGTCACGACCAGAGCCAAAGGCAGATGCTCAACCGCTGAGCCACCCGGGTGACCCCAACTTTTATTTTCTTTTTTATGCCTTTCTGAAATTCCACACACACGATGTTCAGTACCGAGACTTCAATAAGCATTCAACAACACTCTCTCAAATTTTAATTTGTGTACATGAAATAATACCACAAAAGAGAGACAAAACCAAGCCATTATGAGTGATTCAATGACTTTGTTAAGGCTGAGAGACCCGTTTGGGTTTCAGTTAAAGATAAAGATATGAGGGGATCCCTGGGTGGCTCAGTGGTTGGGCGTCTGCCCTCCAGCTCAGGGCGTGATCCTGGAGCTGGAAACGAGGGGCGGGGAGGCGTGTCTGGGGAGACAGGACCTGTGGGGGAGGGTCAGGGAGCCTGTGTTGTAGTAGATCCTGTAGTAGATCCTACAGGATCCAGACCACAGCCAGGCTCTGCGTCACCAGCTCCAGCTGTCTCCATGGTGCCTGGGGCCCCACCACTGGTCTGCAGCTGGACGTGTGCGAGCCCTTCCCCATCAGGCTGTGACTCACTCACCTCTGCATCCCTCGGCACCAAATTCCTCAGGGGCAGCAAGCACCCATCTGGTAAAGAAATGGAGAAAATCTTTGGTCACAGCATGGCAAGCTCTCCGATGCTTGATGGGGTGCCCTGGGCCTGGGCTGACCTGCTGTCCTCGAAGACAGGGTCCCCCGCAGGCCGCCCACAGTCTACCTGAGGCTAGGAATTCACCGTGGTGATCACGAGGCCAGCACTGCCCCCCACCCTAACCCCCGCTCAGCTCAGGGCACCTCGTCTGGGCACTGAGCTGCGAGCAGCGCTTTCAGGCCTTGGCCACCTGGGTCTTGTTGCAAAGCTAAGGGACCAGCCCTGGGGACAGAGGGCTCTGCAGCCCCTCAACCACAGCCAGCCTGAGGATGTGGTGGTGACAGGCTTCACTCCAGCAATGCCAGCAGGTGCCCGCCCTCCTGCCCTCCCCAAGCTGATGCTCCAAGGGCCACAGGTGAGCCTCGCAGATACACCCAGAATCCTGGTGGCGTTCATTAGCCCTTCGCTGGAATGTCACACGTGGGCGGCAATGCACAGCTCACCAGGGCACCGCTGGCTGGATTGCCATGTGTGCGTGCACACTGTGTCCAGGAGCTGTGCCCTGTCCCAGGACACCATGGGGGGCAGGGCCATGTTTTTAAAGGCCCAAATATAACCCTTATGATTTCGGCAGCAGAGTGGTTGGGGTGGCATGAGGTGTGAGCTTCTTTACTAGCGCAGTAAATAAAGCAAGATCCCACAGAGCGTACAGCAAGCGCTGCGATTTTAGTGGATTTTAACGAAGAGGATAAACCGTAGGTAAGCTGTCTGCCACCACCGCAGCAGGACGTGGAACCGCGCGTGACTCCTCTTGGCAACAGAGTCACAGGTGCCGCTAACAGTACTGCAGCCGCCCCGGAGGGATGCTAAGGACCAGAGTCGCGACTGTTTGTCACCTCCATGTGGAACCACCTGGGAAAACAGAAGACAGAGTGATAGAAAATAAGTGTGCATGTGCACGAGTGTGATTCGCATCGACCCCATTGCCCATAAGGTGCTTGAGGAACTCGGGAGCCGACTCCTTCTCACCCCTGATTTCCCATCTGTCAGCGCCACCCCCCCCCCCTGCAGCCCCAAGATGCGCAACAGACACCTTTACCCTCAGGCTTCCCGGCCTCCTTCTAAAAGTAAGTGCTGGTGGATCCTGGTCCCTGGGGCAGCACTACCCCAGCAAGTCTGGCAGGGACGGGCCAGGGGCTCCTGTGTCACCAGTCAGAGCAGTGGACAGGAGTCTTTCCGGGCACTCTACCAACCTTCCCCAAGCTCTGAGTCGGTGTGGCATGCTGAGTCCTGACTCTGCCTCCAGAGCCTCCCCCAGACCCCAGCTGCTGCTTCTGTCACTCTCTGGAGCCTCTGTCCTCAGAGGGCCCTGGAGTGGTCCAGAAGTGAGCATTGCCTCCTAACCCCTAAACAAAAATTAATGTCAATCTCAGATAATGTCTGTGATGGCACATTCTGTGTGTTAACTTGACCAGACCATCACACTCAGTTCTTGGCCAAACATCAGTCTAGATGTTGCTGTGAAGGCATTTTTAAGATGAGATTAACACTTGCATGGACTCTGATTAAAGCAGATTACCCTCCATCACATGGTGGGCCGCATCCAATCAGTTGAAGGTCTTAAGAGAAAAGTCTGGGGTCCCCCAAGGAGGAAGGAATTCTGCCTTCAGGCAGCCTTTGGACTCGAGATGCAACACCAACTCCTCCCTGGATCTCCAGCTGCTGCCTGCCCTGCAGACTGGATTTGCCAGCCCCGTGACTGGGAGAGCTGCAGATAGATAGATGATAGATAGATGATAGATAGATAGATAGATAGATAGATAGATAGATAGATAGATAGATGATAGATAATAAGGATGGATGGATAGATGATGGGTGGATGGAAGGAAGGATGGATGGGGTGGGATGGATGGATGGGTGGATGGACGGTTGGATGGATGGACAGATGGATCAATGGATGGATAGATGATGGTTGGATGGATGGAAGGAAGGATGGATGGGGTGGATGGATAGATGGTGGATGGATGGATGGGTGGATGGATGGATGGATGGACGTACAGACAGACAGGTGATACACACACACACACACACACACACACACAGAGTGACAGAAAAACAGAGAGACAAAGACAAGTAGAGCCTGGGAGATACAGAAAGAGGGAGAGAAAAGGTGGATAGCAGAGTCCTTCCCGGAGGTCAGGGAAGCAACATGCAGAGAACGAGCAGGAGCAAAGGGGTCAGGTCCACAAGGGCCAAGCTGCACATCTGTGTCTCTGGTCCCCTGAAGTGCCCTTGGGCCGCACCTGCAGAACACCTCCCAGATGGCCGGGCCCCACACTGCCATTCCACCCAGAATCAGGTGCTTCTGCTCCCCTTGGCTGGAGCCAGGACTGAGCAGACAGGTGATGAGCTCAGGACACTTCCTCCCTCTGTCTGTCTCTGTCGGCCCCGTCCCAGGCCGCACCACTCCCTCTGAAGCTAGAAGCCCCACACAGGTCTGAGCTGGCTCCTGCCACGTTGGGTGACGAGGCCACCAGGCCCCACACAGGTCTCCACACGCACCCACCCCCCAGCCCAGAAAGGACCTCACTGGAGTTTATCTCAAAGATGCCCCCTGACCCGAGGCCTGGGCAAGTCCCTCTGTCCTCCAGGAACCATTTGCGTGCAGCACACGAACAAGCTACGCTAGAACCCGCTCAGACCTCCCCCTGGAACTCACCGCGGCCACAGACACGCAGGGAAGGAATTTGCTTTTGCAGATATAAGGAATGGCAGGGGCTCAGGAGGATTGTGTGATGAACAGAGGGGCACAGGAATAACACGTGGCATGATTTTGTGTCATCGTGCAGGCGGCATCGGGCTATTTCTTCGGTCCTGTCGCTGAGGGACTGGGAGTGACTGGAGAACGGCTCTACAGCAAGACCTCCCCCGGCCAACGCTCGGGGAGGGCTTGTCCCACATCCTTCAGTGACCAGGGGTCCAAAGGGGATAAGACCACTCCCCAGCTTCCCTCGTAGACGTTGACATAATTAAGTAGTGATTAATAAGAGACATTTTTAAATATCTATCTGTAGCAGGAACGATTCCGTGTTCCTTATCTCATTTACGAGGGCCACACACATAATGGGAACAACAGTTACCGTCTGTGGCGGGGCTACCCCAGCCTCCTCCCGCGTAACAGATCTGCAGGTTGTTTGTGCAAACAGTTTCCAACCTCTCAAGGAGGTTTGCTTCTCCAAGCATCTTGAGCATGTCCATCATGCATGCTGGATTTTGTCTAGCACTTTCCTCAGCCACTAACATGACCCTATGGTTTCTGTCCTGTTGTCACAGACTGATCTCTGTGCATTGTCACCTCGTGTTCATGGGTCAACACCACTTGCCTGGGAGCCACCCCACTGAGGTTGCTGACGTTCTGTGGACGCGCTGACATCCACATCCACGAGAGATGGAGGCTCTTCCCTTGTGGAGACGCCGAGTCGGCCTGGGTCCTCTCTGGGCGAGCCTGCGGACTGCGCACTCAACCTCGTAGCTCAGACTCCCACCCTCCTTCGGCTGTTTTGGGTGACCATGTCTTTCCAGAACTTTCTTGATCCCTCTAAGCTCTTGAGTTCGTTGACGTAGAGATGTGATTAGGACTCCCTTATAATCCCCTGGTTTCTGAAGGGGCCATGGCCAGGTCCCTTTGCCACTGCTAATTCTGGCAATCTGTGTCTTCCCCCCTTTTTTGATTAATATAGTTACAAATTTGTCAAGAAGTTGATCTCTTCAAAGAACTAGCTTTCTGTTTTATTTCTTATTCGGCTTATTCATATCTTCTCCTTCCAGACTCAGGGTGGCATTTAGAATATTGGTGCAAGGGATTTTCATTTCTCTAACAGACATTTAAACCATAAACCTCCCTCTGACATGGCCCTTGCCTCACCCTGTGGATGTCCAGAGCTGGTGTCTTCACTTCCACTCACATCAAAACACTTTCTGATTTCCCCCGTATTTTCTCCGTTGGCCCCCTGGGTATCTGCAATGTGTGGTTTGATTTTCGGGTACTAGTGGATTTCCCGGGTTTCGTTCTGTTGCCCATCTCCAGCTCCATTTCATGGTGACCAGAGAACACGATGAGATCAGCCCCTTTGCCCACACGAAGGCAGCGTCACAGGGTCATGCGCGGTCTGCCCTGGGAGATGCCCCACGCATGTTTGCACAGAAAGCATGTTCTGCTGCTGTCAGGGAAAGTGCTCCATGCTTGTTAGGCCAAGGGGTCAACAGTCTTGTCCTCCACGTCATTATGGATCTTCTCCCAGGTTGTTCCATACACTATTAAAGGTGGGGTGCTGAAGAACACAACTATCATTTTTTACCTGTCCATTGTTCTAATTCTGTCCATTTTTGTAATATATTTCAAAGCTCTGTTGGTGGATGCATGTGTGTGTGTGTGTGTGTAAAATTGTATCTTCCCAATGGCTCGCTCAGTTCACCATGATAACACCTACGTCTTCATCTCCAGCAACAACTTGCCTTAAAGTCTGACGTCTGATAGTCGGACGGCAGCCCTAGCTCTCTGGCTCCCATTTGTAGCACCCTCATCCCTTTTCTTTCAACCGTTTGTGTCTTTGGATGTAAAGTGTGTCACAGCCAGCACATTGCTGCATCCTGAAATCTGAATTCACTCTGACAAGTGGTTGGGCTGTTTTTATTGGGCTGTTTAATGTGATTATTTATACAGTAGGATTTACTTTGGTCCTTTTCCCATCGTCTACATATGTTTTATACCATTTTGCTCTTCAGCTAGTCCTCACTGGCCTCTTTTGTGCTAAATATATTTTTCTACTCTCTCATTTATGTTCCAATGTTTGTTATTTTTGCCAAATTTTTACATCATCTTTTTGGTGGTTGCTCTGAGGGACTACACTATGCACCATTACGTAAAGTAATCTTGCCCTTAGGCCGCCTGGCTGACTCAGTCGGTTGAGCGTCTGACTCTTGATTTTGGCTCAGGTCATGATCTTGGGGTTGTGAGATGGAGCCCTGTGTCAGGCTCTGTGCTGAGCTGGAGCCTGCTTGGGATTCTCATTCTCTCTCTCTCTCTCTCTCTCTCTCCCTCTCTGCCCCCTCTCCCCATTGCTCATACGCACTCTCTATATATATCTTTCTCTAAAATCGTCATCATCATCATCATCATCATCATCATCATCATCATCATCTTGCCTTTGTTCCAGTAGTGTCTACAAACTCTGCTCCAACATGAATACCATTCTCTCCATCCTTTATGCTTTCACTCCTGCACAAATCACAACTTTGTACATGATGAGCCTATCAGCAGCACCTGTACTCACTGTCTGGCACAGCTGCTGTCACTTATAGTCCGTTAGGAGTGGGCGCTGTCCCGGTGGGTTTGCAGAAGCTTCATGGGCCTGGCTGCATGTGAGATGGTAAGAACATTGTACACGGAGACTCTTGATGTTCTTGAGCAAACCCCTAAAAATGCAGCATATAGAAAGTATACAGAATATATTACAGATGAAAAGTTGGGTACGGGGGCAGCCTGGGGGTCTCAGCGGTTTAGTGCCGCCTTCGGCCTGGGGTATGATCCTGGAGACCCGGGATCCAGTCCCACATCGGGCTCCCTGCATGGAACCTGCTTCTCCCTCTGCCTGGGTCTCTGCCTCTCTCTCCCTCTCTGTGTCTCTCATGAGTAAATAAATAAAATTTAAAAAATAAAAGAAGTTGGGTATGGTTAAAGCAGAATCAGATGTTAAGAAATTGGAAGACCAACTTCAGGGTGGGCAACTGGAACAGGTGATTCTTCAGGATGAAAATGAACTAAGTCTGGCCAAAAAAAAAAAAAATGATACAGTGGAAACCATGGGAGCTTTTAGTGGAAGGGCATCCTGCCAACCCATGGAGGTGACCAAGATAATCCCCATTAAATGACTATGTTGCTGGGAAACTGATGGAATTAAATCTTCTGTTACATTAAAAAAATAAAATAAAATAATGAAATCAAGAGAGGAGAAAAGTTTAAAAATATATGCTTACTGGGGCACTTGGGTAGCTCAGCCAATTGAGCATCCAACTCTTAATCTGAGCTCAGGTCTTGAAACAGGATCATGAGTTCAAGCCCCGTGCTGGGATCCATGCTGGGCATGGAGCCTAGTTAAATATATATATGCTTATCCAGCATTTTGTATTTTCCTCTGTAATTTGGCGTCCTCACCTCTTTGTGTGGACGTGTCCTTTCCCTTCAGACCAAAGGGCCCTCTGCCGCATGTCCCTGAGACAGCTCTGCCAGCAGTGAACTCTCTCAGTCTATCTGAATACATCTTTATTTCTCCTTCATTCTCAAAAGATAGTTTGGCGGGATACAGGACTCCTAGCTGGTAGTCTCTCCCACGCTGTGACAGCATGGTCCCACCGCCCCCTTGCCTCAGTGGCATTGGGGAAAAGTCAGCTGTTACTCTTGCTGGTCTGTCATTGTACTCTTGCTGCTTCCAGGTCCTCCCTTTGACTCTGACCTTCTGTAGGTCCCCAGTGAGACATCTACAGGTGGGTCTCTGCAGGTCTATTCTACATGGAGCTTGTTGAACCTCTGGGCAGAGTAAATGTGTATTTCATCTTAGTATTTTTCATAAATATTAAATGCACATTATTGATGACTGCAGGCTCAACATTGTCCAGCAGACCTCCAGGGCTGACTCATCTCGCTTGCCTGAAACTTTCTGTCCATTGATTAATGACCCTCTACCCAGCCCCTGGAAACCACACTTCAGATCTAGTAATGTGACTGTATAAGACACATCCTACAAAAGGAATTGTGCAGTGTTTATGTCTGATATGCTCATGTCACTCAGCATAGTGTTCTCGAGGTTCATCCATCTTGTACCGTATTGCAGAATTCTGTTCTTTTTTTCGGGATGAATAGTATGCATTGTGTGTCTACATCACATTCTCCTTATCCATTCATCCGTTGAGGGACATTTAGGTTGTTTGCACATGGTGGCTATTGTGGATAGTGCTACAAAAAACACAGAAGAGCTAATATCTCTTCAAGATCCTGATTTCAGTTATTTTTCCTAAATATCCAGAAGTAATATTGCTGGGTCATATGGTAGTTCCATTTTTAATTTTTTGTGGAGCCTCTACTCTATTCCATAGCAGCTGCACCATTTTGCATTCCACAGTGTGCAACGGTCCCAATATCTCCAAATCCTCACAATACTTGTACTTTTCTTCTTTTTCTTTTCCTTTTGCTTTTTGCTTTTGCTTTTGTTTTGTAATAGCCATCCTGACAGGAGTAAGGTGATATCTCATTGTGATTCTGATTTATGTTTCCCTGGTGATTAGTAATATTGAAAGACTTTTATGTACTTGTGGTCTCTGTATATGTCTTCTTTGTAAAATGTCTGTACAAGTCTTTTGCCCATTTTTTAACTGAGTAATTACTTTTTTTTTTTTTTTTTTACTGTTGAGTTATAGATGTCCCTTATATATTTTGGAGATTAACCCTGTTTTAAATATATGGTTTGCAAAATATTTTCTTCCCTCTGAAGGTTGGCTTTTCACTATTTCATGATTTCCCTTGCTGCACAGAGGTTTTTTAGTTTGATGTGGTCCCACTTGTCTATTTTTTATCTTTGTTGACTATGGTTTTGGTTCATATCCATGAAATCATTGCCAAGCCCAATGTTATGAAGATTTTCCCCTGTTTTCTGCTAGCAGATTTACAGTTTCAAGTCTTATGTTTAATTCTTTATTTTTCGTTGATTTCTCTGTGTTGTGTATGGTGAGGGTTCCATTTTACTAATTTGCATGTTGATATCCAGTTTTCCCAGCATAATTTTTTTAAGATTTTATTTATTTATTCATGAGAGATACAGAGAGAGAGGTAGAGACACAGGCAGAGGGAGAAGCACGCTCCATGCAGGAAGCCGGATGTGGGACTCGATCCCAGGTCTCCAGGATCAGGCCCTGGGCTGAAGGCGGTGCTACACCACTGAGCCCCCGGGGCTGCCCCCAGCATAATTTATTAAAGAGAACATCCTTTCCCTATCCTTTGTTTATTTTTGACACTCTTGTCAAAAGTCAGTTGGCTGCATAGGCATGGATTTATTTCTGAGCTCTCTGTTCTGTCCCATTGGCCTATACATCCTTCCTTGTGTCAGTACCATACTGTTTTAATTACTGTAGCTTTGCAATAGGCTTTGAAATCAGGAGATACAAGTGTATCCACACTTCCTCTTTGTTCTTCTTCCTGGATATTGATTAAGCCTTTAGTGGTCTTCCATGTGAATTTTGTTGTTGTTGTTGTTGTTGTTGTTGTTTTAATTTCTGTAAAGAAAAAGAACCACTGGGAATTTGAGAGGAATTGCATTGAATCTGTAGATGTTTTGGGTAGTATGACATTTTAACAATATTAATACTTCTACCCATTTACATGGGATGTCTTTCCATATGTGTCTTGTTTTGTTTCTTATACCAATGTTTTATGGTTTTGATATACAAGCCTTTAATCTCCTTAGTCAACATTATTCCTAAATATTTCAGGGATCCCTGGGTGGCGCAGCGGTTTGGCGCCTGCCTTTGGCCCAGGGCGCGATCCTGGAGACCCAGGATCGAATCCCACGTCAGGCTCCCAGTGCATGGAGCTTGTTTCTCCCTCTGCCTGTGTCTCTGCCTCTCTCTCTCACTGTGTGCCTATCATAAATAAATAAAAATAAAAAAATATATTTCATTCTTTTTTTTAAGATGTATTTATCTATGTTAGGGGGGAGGGGAAGAGGGAGAAGGAGAGAATCCTCAAGCAGACCCCCCTGCTGAGCAAGGAACCTAACACCAGGCTCAATCCAAGGTCCCCAAGATCATGATCAGAGCTGAAATCAAGAGTCAGACACTTAACCGACTGAGCCATTTTAAGTGGGATTGTTTTCCTAATTTCCTTTTCAAATATTTTATTGTTATTGTATAGAAGTTAGACTGATTTTTGTGTATTGATTTTGGATCCTGCAAATCTACTGCATTTGTTTATTAGTTCTAATTGGACAGTTTTTTAATGAAGTCTTTAGAATTTTCTATGTATACAATCCTGTTGTCTGCAAATGGACAATTTTATTTCTTCCTGTCTGGCTTGAATGTCTTTTATTTCTTTGTATTGTCTAGTTGCTTCAGCTAGGACTTCCAGTGCTATGTTGAATTAAAAGTGGCAAGACTGGAAATCCTTGCCTTGTTCCTAACCTTAGAAGGAAAACTTTCAGATTTTCACTACTGAGTAGGATGGCCTTTATTATGTTGAGGTAGTTCTCTTTGTTCTTAATTTGTTGAGAATTTTTATCATAAAAACATGTTAAGGGACCCCCCGGGTGGCTCAGTGGTTGAGCGTCTGCCTTTGGCTCAGGTTGTGATCCTTGGTCCAGGGGTCAAGTCCCCCATCAGGCTCTCTGCATGGGGGCCTGTTTCTCCCTCTGCCTATGTCTCTGCCTCGCTCTGTGTGTCTCTCATAAATAAATAAATAAATAAAATCTTTACAAAAAATAAAAATAAATTAAATAAATAAATAAATAAACAAAAACATGTTAAAATTATTAAGCTTTCCTCCTATTGAAATAATTATGTGATTTTAGGCCTTTATTCTGGTAATGCGAGGTATTGCATTAATTTATTTTCATATGCTGAACCATCCCTTCAACCCAGGAATACGCCCCTGTCAAATGCTGCCAGTTCCTGTTTGCCAGCTCTGTGTTGAGGATTTTCATATCTATACCCATCACCAACATTGGCCTGTACTTCTCATTCCTTCTGTTGTCTTTGTCTGGTTTTGATAATCAGATAGTACTGGCCTCCTAAAATGAGTTTTGAAGCATTCTCTTCTCTCAGTTTTTCGGATGAGTTTGAGAAGAATAGGCATTAATTCTTCTTTAAGTGTTTGACAGAATTCACCAATGACACCATCTGGTCCAAGAATCTTCTTTTGGGGGGAGATTTTTGATTACTGGTGTAATCTCCATACTAGTTTTAGACCTGTACAGACTTTCTATTTCTTCATAATTTAGTCTTAGCAAGTTGTATGTTTCTAGGATTTATCCATTTCTTCCTGGTTGTCCAATTTGTTGGCATATAATTTTGATAGCAGTCTCTTACGATCCTTTTTATTTCCCTGACTTTGGATGTAATGTCTCCTTTTTCACTCCTGATTTTATTTACCTGAGGCTTCTATTTTGTTCTTTGTTGCCTTAAGAAATTGTCAGTTTTGTTGGTCTTTTCAAAAATTTTCAAAAACCAACTCTTAGTGTCACTGACTTTTCTAGCATTTTACATTTTTTATTTCATTTATTTCTGCTCTAATAACATTTCCTTCATTCTGTTAACTCTGGGCTTATTTTGCTGTTTCTAACTCTCCGATGTATAAAGGTAGGTTGTTTGAGAACTTTCTTCTCCTAATGTAAGCATTTATTGCCATAAACCTCCCACTAAGTGATGCATCTGCTGCATTTCATGAGTTTTGAGTTTCTGTCAAAAAACTCATTTTCATTTTCCATTTTGTCACAAGGTATTTACTAATTTCCTTTCCGATTTCTTCTTTGACCTAATATTGCTCAAAAGCGTGTTGTTCTATTTCCACACACTTAAGAGTTTTCCAGTTTCCCTTCTGCTTGACACCTAGTTTCGTTTCATTGTGGTTAAAAAAGATATTTACTATGATTTCAACCTTCATAAATTCGTTAAGACTTGTGATCACTAACAAGTACTCTGTCCCGGAGGAAAAAAAATCAGTGTGCACTTGAAAAGATTATGCATTCCGCCACTTTTGGGAGAATGTTCTGTGTGTGTCTGTTGGGTCCATGTGATCTATAGTGTTGGTCAAGTCCTCTGTTTGCTTATGGATCTTCTGTCCAAATATCCTATCCGTTATTGACAGAGGGGGACTGAAGTCTCCTGCTGCCATCGTATTGCCGTCTATTTCTCCCTGCTGCTCTATCTATCATTGTTTGCTTTCTATATTTAGAAATTGGATGAAGGGTACATATATATTTATTATATCTTCCTGGTGAATTGACGCTTTTATTATTACATAATGTCTTTCTTTGTCTTCTCTTACGGTTTTTGACTTAAAGTCGGCTTTGTCTGATATAAATATAACCACCCTGTTCTTATTTGAATGCCACTTGCTTGGCTTACCTTCTTTTATCCTTTCATTTTCAGCCTATGTATGTTCTTCAGTCTGAAGTGAGTTTCTTATAGACAGCATATAGTTGGACCTGTTTCTCTCTTTTTTTTTTATCCATTCAATCATTCAATGTCTTTTAATTAGGAAGTTTAATCCATTTACTTAAAAATTAATTATTGATAAAGATGGATTTATTTTTGCCATTTTATTAGTTGTTTTCTACTAGCCCTGTATTGGTGTTTTTGTCTATCTTTTCCTTTCTTGCTATATTTCTTTGTGTTTTGTTGATTTTCTTTTTGTATTGATATGCTTCAATTCCTTTCCTTTTTTTCTTTTATGTAACTTCTCTAGGGTTTTGTTTGTTTGTTTGTTTACTTCTCTAGGTTTTTTTGGTTACCTTGGGTCCTACATAAAAGAGCTCATAGTTATAACAGTTTATTTTAAGCTAATAGCAACTGAATTCAATCACATACAAAAACTCCACACTTTTAACTTCTTCTGCCAAGCACGTTGTTAATGTTGTCACAATTTACATCTATTCATATTGTATATCTTTTAACATATTTTTAGTTATAGTTATTTTAATAATCTTGTTTTTTAACTTTTATTCTAGAATTAAAAATAATTTACCCGCATCATTACAATAATACTGTATTCTGTATTTGCCTGTATATTTACCTGTACCAATATGTTTCATACCTTCTTACACTATTGGGTTGCTGTTTAGCATCCTTTCAACTTGAAAAACACCCTTTACATTTACTAAAAGGCAAGTCTAGTGGTGAATTCCTTCAACTTTTGTTTGTCTGGGAGTCTTTATCTCTCATTCATTTTTGACAGACAGTTTTTTGCCAGGCATAGTATTTTTGGTTATCAATCTCTTTCTTTCAGAACTTTGAATATATTATTCCACTCCCTCTTGGCCAGCAAGGTTTATGCTGAAAAATCCATTGACAGTCTTATGACAGCGAGGTCGGGGGGGATCTCTTTTATCTGATAAATTCTCTCTTCAACTTTTGACAATTTTATTATAATGTGTCTCAGTATAGATTTCTTTGAATTCCTCTGATCTAGTATCTTTTGGGCTTCTTGGATCCAGACATTCGTTTCCTTTCTCAGATTTAGGGACTTTTCAACCATTATTTCTTGGTTTTTTTTTTCAACCATTATTTCTTTGAATAATTTTTCTGGTATTTCTTTCTCTCTTCCTTATAAGCCTTGTAAAAGCTTTCTTCATTCTTTTTTTTTTTTTCTTTTTGATCCTCAGACTGAATAATTTCCAATGACCTATCTTCAAGTTCACTGATTCTTTCTTCTGCTTATTTCTGTCTACTGTTGATCCTTCTAATGAATTTTTCAGTTCAATTATTATGTTATTCAGCCCCCTGATTTCTGTTTGGTACTCTATAACATTTTCTCCATATCGAAATACTACTTTGTTCATGCTATTCTCTGGGCTTTAATGAGCATCTTTATGACAAATATTTGGAATTCTCTTTTTTTTTAAAGATTTATTTATTTATTTATGATAGGGCAGAGAGAGAGAGAGAGAGAGAGGCAGAGACACAGGAGGAGGGAGAAGCAGGCTCCATGCCAGTAGCCAACATGGGACTCGATCCGGGACTCCAGGATCGCGCCCTGGGCCAAAGGCAGGCGCCAAACCACTGAGCCACCCGGGGATCCCCTGGAATTCTTTTTCAGGTAAATCATAGAACTCCATTTCAAAAAAAAATAAAAATTAATAAAAATAAAAATTAAAAAATTAAAAAAAAGAACTCCGTTTCACTATGATTGGTTTCTGGATATTTATCTTGTTCCCTTGTATAGACATCTTTGCTTGGTTGTTCATTTTCCTGGACTCTTTGTGTTGGTGTCTGCACAGTAAACAAAGCAGGTACCTTTCCCTCTCTTCATGGATTGTGCTCCTACAGAAGACCCTCCCCAATTACCTCAGCTAGAGGTTGGGGGTGGGAGGCTAGCAATTTTTCCTCCTCGAAGAGAATTGAGCAGCTATGGCTTTTGGACGCTCACTTTTGCTGAGGTAGGGGAAGCTATGGCATCTACCAACCCAAAGCACTCTCTCTGCTCTACTCCAGGTAGCTATACTGTGTCCAACCCTTCAGAGCTCCAAAACTGAAGAGACACGTGCTAGTTCTTTGGGCATACCCAGAGAAGTTGAGACAATGGATGAATGATTCAATCATCTCCCTTTCCAGGGACAAAAGACGAGAGCTATTTTTTGGTCTGCTCACTCTGTGCTGAGCAGGGGAGAGGGTATATGGTCTACAGCCACCCAAGATACTGCTTCTGATCATTCCAGGCAGCTGG
The DNA here is from genome assembly GCF_048164855.1 of Canis lupus baileyi. Classification (NCBI taxonomy): domain Eukaryota; kingdom Metazoa; phylum Chordata; class Mammalia; order Carnivora; family Canidae; genus Canis; species Canis lupus. The sequence continues at coordinate 48,378,509 of NC_132852.1, read as the reverse complement.
GCTGTGCCAGGTCTGCTAAAACTCCCAGACTGGTAAGACGGAAGCCATCCCTCTGGGGACCCCCTCCGAAAAGTTGGGGTGCTGGACACATGAAAGAACCCCTTTCATCCCCTGGGTGAAGCTGGGAACCAAGGAGTCTCTTCCTGATTGTGTGACACTGCACTGGGGGAAGAGGCTCCAGTGAGAGACTGTCTCAAATCTTGCTTCCTTTCAACAAGTCTGGGTTCACATAATCTCAGTACGCAGAAGCCTTTCCATTAATTTCTGGATTTCTCTCCAAGGGAATTTTTGGTGCGTTGTTACTGAATCAGTGTATTTGGGGGGAGGGTCAGAGTTCCCAAGCTTTCCTGTTCCACCATCTTTCTGACGTCACTCCCTCCTTCGTCCTTTCGTTCTGTTCTTCGGACTGAATATCCTCTGTTAATCTACCTTTAGGTTTACTAATTCTTCCATCAGCTCAATTTTTTAAATCCCACTAGCAAATTTTTCATTTCAATTATTATACTTTATGAATTCAGAGTTTCTATTTAGTTCTATTATTTCTGTATATTTATTGATATTCACTATTTGGTGAGCCATGGTTGTCCTAGTTTCCTTTAATTCTTTGAACACAGTTTCCTTTAGTTCTTTGCAAATATTTATAACAGCTGATTCAAGTCGTTATTTACAAAGTCCAACATCCAGACCCCTCAGAAACATTTTTCATTGGTGCCTTTTTTTTCTTTCTTTCTTTCTTTCTGTTTTTTTTTTTCTTTTTTTGCCTTTTTTTTTTTTTCTATGTATGGTCCACACTTTCCTGTTTTTTGTTTTTTGTTTTCAAAACGATCTGGATACTAACTGTTGAAAACTAGATGTTTTAGAAAATATATTTGTAATATATCTGGTTCTCTCTCTCAAACACACACACACACACACACACACAGAGAGAGAATTCGTTGTTACTGTTGTTTCATTGGTGTTCTTATTGCTGCATATTTGTTTCCTGACTTTCCTGGATTAATTCTGTAGATTCTCTATCCCCTGCAATGTGTGGACATTGAGTCTCTGCAAGCTTTTTTAGTTTATTTTTACCTTTAAGCCTGGCTTCCTAAGAGTCACCCCTGGATCAATATGATTTAGTGATCAGCCAATTATTAATCATAAGATGTTCTTCAGCACCTTGAACCACCCTTTGCCAAGGGGATCTGTTTGCAGAGGTGCATCTTGAAACGTCAGGCAGTTGACAAGACAGCTGTAGCTCTCATTTCCTGCTCCTATTGAACCTTGGTGCCAGCCAGACCTCTCCCTCCCAGGTCCCTCCTGGGAGCGTCACCTCCCTGGGTGTGCCTGGGAATACTTGAAGTTCCCTACAGTTACCTCCTTCTCTAGGTTTTCCTTTTAAACTTTACCCAGAATTTTTCCACCCTAACTGAAGTGATAGCCTTATGAAGCTGCAGTATTACCAGCAGATTGCCCTTGCTTCCTGTAATGGGCTAGGGCTTTTTTTTTTTTTTTTTTTTTTTTTTCCAGCTGAATGCTGAGTCAAATCAAATTGAGACTATACTGTGGGAATGGGGATATTCCAGGTCATTGCTAGTTGGTCAAACTACTGACACTGCTCTGAGGGTGGAACTCTTCGTGGAGCTCCCTGAATAGTCATCCCTCTCTGTTGGCTGTGCTGCTCCAGCTTCGCATGACTTTCACACCTGGAGCTGGGAGTGAAGAGCAAGTAGCACTACACTGCACCACCTCACACCCTGCTGCTCTTGTGAAAGTTCACTAGGATTTTTTTCTTGAATGGATACTTTTAGTTCATCGTATGACTCTGGTTAATTTCCAAAGTACTAAAATGGTTGGTTATTGTTGTTCTGTCATTATTTTTGTTGCTTTTGTGGGAACCTAGGTTCCTAACATCCACCATTCCAAAAGTCAATCCTTCTCAAGTCTTTCTTCTTAAAGCTGTCTTGAAATTCTTTAGGAAACAAGTCAGGGGCAGCCCCAGTGGCACAGCGGTTTAGTGCCGCCTGCAGCCCAGGGCGTGATCCTGGAGACAAGTCCCAAGTCGGGCTCTCTGCATGGAGCCTGCTTCTCCCTCTGCCTGTGTCTCTGCCTCTCTCTCTCTCTCTCTCTCTCTCTCTCTGTCTCTATGAATAAATAAATAAAATCTTTAAAAAAAAAAAAAGGATCAAGTCCCAAGTCGGGCTCTCTGCATGGAGCCTGCTTCTCCCTCTGCCTGTGTCTCTGCCTCTCTCTCTCTCTCTCTCTCTCTCTCTCTCTCTCTGTCTCTATGAATAAATAAATAAAATCTTTAAAAAAAAAAAAGGATCAAGTCCCAAGTCGGGCTCTCTGCATGGAGCCTGCTTCTCCCTCTGCCTGTGTCTCTGCCTCTCTCTCTCTCTCTCTCTCTCTCTGTCTCTATGAATAAATAAATAAAATCTTTAAAAAAAAAAAAAGGAAACAAGTCAGGTACAAAGCATGAAAAGATTATAATAGTCATCCTGTAAGTTTTTGTAGAATCATCCTTTAAAAATCTAAGGCTCCATTAGAATATTTGAGAAACTTTCCAAAGCATTAAGGACATTAAACCTTTACCAACTATATCTTCAGCCTGAACCATTCTATTTCAGTGACTTTAATTTTTTCAACAGAACCTGAGATGGCATTCAAGATAAAATGCACTGCCAGACAAGTAAGAGACTTTTATGAACCTATCAACCTGACTCAAAAGGACCTCTTAAAACCTCAAGAGGCTATTACATTAAGATTTTTTCAGTGTGACAAGAGCAGATGCTTATAACAAAAAATCTGCCAACCAATGCAGCACCAAATGCAAACCACTGGTAAATCATGTCTGATTAAAGCAACAGAATGGAAAATCTTGGCACACCTGTGTCTAGAAAGCCACTCTTACCAAGCAGTCTAATGAATGCCCTGGTGGTACAAAACCTGCATCTCCTCTTCAAGACTATTAAGAATAGAACTGAAGTCTTAAGTCAACCAAAAAAATGCTTTTTCTGCTTGTACAGTTCACTCATTATAATTGGTGAGTGTGACTACTTCTAAGAGGATGGGTGCATGTGGTATTCACAAAGCTTGCTTATTGCTTTTCAGAATTTACAAGGACGACAGCCCATGTCAAAGAACTCACACATTCTGGACCAATATCCATCAGCCACTGACTCTCTATTGTCACTTAGAGACATTATTTGAAGGATTATTGGCTCTTTAGATTGTTCATAGAGAGAAAATCAGCAAGATATCCCCCAACATTAAAAAGGAACCAAATTTAAAATTTATCCAGCCAATGGGAAATTAGAGTCATACTCAACCAATGTTTGCTAAACATATTCTCATCTAGGTAACCTCCTTAATTCCAGGGCTCAGGGGATATGATCCCCTCTCAGCCTGCCTGGCCTCCTCACACTGTAGCTGCTGACACTGTCTGCATTTCCAACCACATGTGTTCACTGCCAGGAAGAGACCACTGAGTCCTTCCTAAAAGCTCTCATCTCTGTTTCTGAATCCCCTTTCACTCGTCTATGTATACAAACATTTACCACAGACTTATATATACCATGCACTGAGCATACAAAACAAGAATGTGGCCAGGGGCAGTGCACCAGGTATTACAAAAATTGTGAATTTGGGGTTTTATTAAAAAATCATATACAGTTTCTCCCTTGAGTAAATTCTCAAGTGGTGAAAATTCTACTCAGCCAGCATCCCTTCACACCAGCCCCACTGCTGTCACTGCTCAGCCCTGACATTCAGACCCAGACCCTGTCCAGAGAGCTCAGTATGTGTGTGTGATCCGGGGGGGCGGGGGTGTCACTCCAGGACACCAGGTGGATTGTACTATGAGGACGATGTACTCATTTAGTACAAAGTAAATTTAACAGGCATGTGAGCTGGAGGATTCATTGACAATCTGATTCTCTACATCCACGTCCCTAAACACACACTTAGAGACATATGCACACAGACGTATGCACATGTATGCATACAGACACACATAAAGGCACTCACACACACAGACACACCTGTATACGCGGACATATACTTACACACACAAACACACATGAATATGCATGCAGAGTCACAGACAGACTCACTTGCACACAGGTGCAAGCACATACCAACACATAGATGCACATGAACATGAATGCACAGAGACACATATGCATATAAGCGTGTGCAAATGTAGACACACAGACAAATGAACATGTTGACTGCACACACATACGTGCACATGTACAGATACACCGACATACACATCCATGCACACACAGAGTGACACACCAGCCTTGAACCCCGGGAATAAATCTAACTTAATTAATCATGATGTATAATTATATTATAAAAGGACATTGCCATCTGATTCTGTTCATATGAGGTCCCTAAGCATCATCAAATTTATAGAGACAGAATGAATTAGGAAGAAGTGTCCCTCCCTCCTATTTCCTGGAAAAGTAGGCAGGTGTGGGGGGGGGGAGAAACGGGGAGAGAGGAAGTCTGTGTTTAATGGGACAGAGTTTGAGTTTTGCAGGACTGAAAGAATCATGTGCTGGAGTGGCTGAGGCCTGCACATGCTGTGTATCTCACCAGAATTAAACTCTCCATAGTACAGTAGACAGTTTTCATACGTTATACACATAGGTTTCATTTGTTTTATCTTGACCAGAAAATCTCCTTCCTTTTTATTTATTTTTTTAAATAGATTTATTTTTTTAATAATAAATTTATTTTTATTCGTGTTCAATTTGCCAACATACAGAATAACACCCAGTGCTCATCCCATCAAGTGCCCCCCTCAGTGCCCACCACCCAGTCACCCCCACCCCCGCCCTCCTCCTCTTCTACCACCCTAAGTTCGTTTCCCAGAGTTAGGGGTCTTCCATGCCTCCCTCCTTTTTAGACAAAACCTCTAAAGTTGGTAGCTTTGCATAGATTTGAGAGGTAGATGGATGATAGGTAGACAGACTGGTCTCTTCAGAACGGTTCTTCTGCACCCTGCTTAGGCCACACTAGCTCCAGAAGGCCTGGGCCCCACTCCTCCCCACAAGCACTCACCTGTTCCCCCCTGGCCCCTCCCCACCTGCCCTTCTCCAGGATTCAGGCCTGGCTCCTAGCTGGCCACAGGTTCACATTGCTCTGCGCCCCTCTGTCCCCCTCCCTGCAGCTGTGAGCTGCATGCAGGCAGCTGGCCCTTCCCACTCCCTGCCTGTGACCTCTCTACTCACCTGTCCACACAGCGACCCTGCCCATGCTCCCTCTTCCCCTGAGCCCCAGCCCTTCACCTGAGCACCAGCTGGCTCTGGGACCTCCCCTTCCCTGCCCCACAAAGGCTTATCCCTGGTCTACTCTGGTGGCTACTCACCTATGCGAGAAACTCCCTGTGAGCCGCTCCCCTGAATTATGCTGGCGGTGTCCTCCCTCCGGGCCCCAGACCTCCCCCACACCCCTACGCCTGGTCCAGCACTTCCACCAGAACCCTCCTGTGCTCCCATCACACTCAGCCCGTCCTCAGCTCCAGCACTCCCCTCTCAATGCCGCTCCCCCCTCCCTCTCCTCAGTCTCCCCTGCCCCCCCACCCGCACTCACAGGCACTTCCCTTCCCATGACCCCTTTGTGCTTCCCCAGTGCCGCCTGCACAGTCTTTGCACGAATCCTTTGCATGTTCCTGGAAAAATGCCCCAAAGTAACCAGAGGAGCAGAGGACTTTGAGTAAGGGGCCTGGAAACTTCTCTCACCGTTGAGCCAAGCACAAGACTCAGAAATGGCTCCATGGAATTTTTTGTGCGTTTTAGCAATTAAAAAAAAAATACATTAGGAAACTGGGGACATTTCATTTTTAATTAGATATGACTATGGAGGGATCCCCCGGTGGCTCAGCGGTTTAGTGCCTGCCTTCAGCCCAGGGCCTGATCCTGGAATCCTGGAATCCTGAAATCTAGTGGAGTCCCGCATCAGGCTCCCCGCAGGGAGCCTGCTTCTCCCTTCTCCCTCTGCGTGTGTGTGTGTGTGTGTGTGTGTGTGTGTGTGTGTGTGTGTGTGTGCCATGAATAAATGAATAAAATCTTTAAAAAAATATATGACTATGAAGCAAATGAGGTTTGAATCTGTTAAGCAGCTGCCCCCCAGGGCCAGGACAGCGTCAACAGCAGGGGCTAGGGGGGTGTAGGGCTCCAGGGTCCCTGTCCCCCCCTCCGGCCCCATTGTGCCTTAAACAGTGGAGGAGTCTTTAGGAAATCACTGAAATCATTTTCTGTGGCACCCAGCTAGACTTGCTCCTCCATAAATCTTTATCATTCATGGACCGCTCACAGCATGTATGAGACTATAATCAACTTCTCAACATTTTGAAATCCACTCCTTAAAACATAGACATTAGAAAAACATCTTGACGTCTAAAAATGTATAAATAAAAGAACTATTGGCTTCAGAGTTCTTATCTAAAGAGGAAGGAAATTTTCTGGTTGAGATAAAAGAAATTAAATAGGGCAGCCTGGGTGGCTCAGTGGTTTAGTGCCACTGTCAGCCCAGGGCCTGATCCTGGAGACCCGGGATTGAGGCCCAGGTCAGGCTCCCTGCATGGAGCCTGCTTCTCCCTCAGCCTGTGTCTCTGCCTCTCTCTCTCTCTCTTTCTCATTCTCTCGGTCTCTCATGAGTAAATAAAATCTTAAAAAAAAAGAAAAATTAAATATTTTTCCAGCTATGCTTGGCATGTATCTTATGCACAGACACAGAGATTATTAGTTAAGGAGGCACTCAGCTCCCATGTCTGGAGAGCACGCCTCCATCCCTGCGGCCCAGTGGCTGGTTCGGGGATGTACCTGCTAAAGCCCTAAGCAAAGAGAAATCTACGCCATGGAGGTTGCTGGAAGGATAGACTATAAACCCGGAGTTCTGGAGGCCACCTTGCCTCCAGAAGCATCAGCCAGGCAGGGGCAAAGACAAGCCTGGGAGGCCGGTCCCCCCTGGTCCCCACGGGTTTTCAGCTGCAGGATGCCGCTGGGCCTGAAGTTCATCTGACAGCCAAGGAGGCCATTCTCTGGGGACTACCCACCCCCTCACTCTGCCAAGGTCCTGTGGACAGTCTCACATGCCACAGGTCAGCTTTGCAAAGACCCTTAAAGACAGACATTGGGAAAGGGGAGAGAGGAATGTGAACAGCAATGTGATAAGATCTAAAGAATAAAGAATAAAGTTTAACATCACAACTGTACGAGGTCAAATCCAAGCCCGATCTTTATTAACCCACAGAGTAGGGTGGATGGGAGTATGGGCCCCTGCTTGCTCAGGCTCCTGGCCCTAGGGCACATCCCTGAGGATGTGCAGAAGCAGATGGGGCCCCTGGGGGGCTCGGTAGCTGAGCCTCTGCCTTAGGCCCAGGCCGTGACCCCGGGTCCTGGGATGGAGTCTCGCATGGGGCTCCCTGCGTGGAGCCTGCTTCTCCCTCTGCCTGTGTCTCTGCCTCTCTCTCTGGGTCTCTCATGAATAAATAAATAAAATCTTTAAAAAAAAAAACAAAAAAGCACAAATATTACATTGTGATTTTACTTCGTGCAAACGACAGGCTTCATTCCCCCAGGATGATGTCCATTTTCATCTCGTTCTAATTCTCAGGCTGCGGGGGCTCAGTGAACGCCAGCCGAACCCAGTGAACTTTGATGGTGCCCTGTGAGGCAAGGGTTCAGTGCGGAGCACGCAGGCGGCCGCTTCCCGTGTCCTCACCGCGCCTTGTCGCTCGTCCTGTGGATGCCAGCCGTCCGGCCTGTGCGCAGTGTCGTGTCACTGCGGGGTCGAGGCTTCTCCCTGAATGAGTGAGGTCAGGTTCCTCTTCACGCATTTGTCGTTCATCTGGATGTCTTGTTTGGGAAAATGTCTATTTGGCTCCGTTGCCCTTTTTTTTTCTTTTTTCTTTCTTTTTTTTTCCTATTGCCCATTTTTTAATGAAGGTGAGATTTTTACATTTTCCGTCCTACAATGTTCAAATGATCCTGACCTGCAGCCGTGCTGGGGCAAAATGCCGGGGACTGAGCTTTCCCCAGGAAACTGTTTCATTCAACTCAAATTTAGCTATTCGATTAAAAGAACGATTCTTCTTTTATTCAAATAGCAACTTTATTCCTTTCCGTGAGGGTCTTGGAAGCAAGACCGCTTGGGCCATGGCCATGGGCCCCTGACACAAGGCCCAGCCTCTCCTGACGTACACCGTGATTCACAGTCCCGTCCAGGCCCCGGCTCGGCCAGTCCCTCGGATTACGGTCCCTCCAGTCCCCAAGGTTGCTCCCTCCACATGCACACACCTGCCAAACCCCAGGGCTGCACCACTTCCACAGGACCTGGGGTCTGGAGCCCCACGCGGGGTCCCCCGACGGCCGGGCCTCTGAAGTTCAGAGTCGGGACACGGATGTGAAGGCTCGTACGGCCACCTCCGTCTGCTGGAGCTGGTCCCATGACAGCCTCCGAGGTGCAGGCTGACGACAGTCACCCCCTGGGAGCCAGGCCCGGGCATCTGTGGGCAATTGGGATTTGACTTGTGTGCCTGCTGAGCGCAGACTCCGTGGCGGCCTTGTGTCCACGAGCCTGTTCCTGCCGCATGTTCCCACAGCCGCAGGTGTCACCAGCACCAGCACCATCTTCCCCAGCCCGAGGGGACCAGTCCTGTGGCTGCAAAGTGGCAGGTTTGGGTCTCAGGTGAGGGCCTGGATCTCACGCTGAACCTGACGGCGACCATGCACGGCCCAGGGGTGGGAGCAAGCACCCCGTGAGACAGCAGCACCACCTGCATCCTACCCTCTCCAGATGGCTCTGCGCGTCTCTGCACCCCCAGCTCCCCACCCTCCAGGGGAGCGCCCGGGGGCTCCCCTTCGTCCATCTGTCCCACAGGAACAAGAGGGAGATGATCACCTCGGGAGGCAGCCCAACAGATGGGAGCCCGTTCCCACAGTAACCCGAGGTCACTGGGAAACCGCCTGGTGACATTGTCAAGGCAGACCATTCCTTCCAGTGGGTGGTGACCCTCACGTTAATGCCGAGAAACGAGCGGCCTCGTATCGTCCGCGCACCACAGAGCAAACTCTAGTGACCATGGACGTCCCAAGGACAACAGAAACCAAAGTTGCCGCCACCCTGCTGCCCACCAGGGTTTATGCTCTCCTTCCATCAAAGGGGAAATGGCCTGAAAGCAATGCCACCAGTGCTGTTTTCCCGGCCGTGTCAGCATTACCAGCTGGGCCCCCAGGTCACCAGCTGGGACCTGTCACTGTCCACCACCCACACCTGCGGCTCTTGGGGGTCTGCTTCCTGCCCAGGGACCACACAGAGCCATGGGAGGCCCCGGGAGGGAAAGAACCTCCTGAGGCTCAGGGCAGATGACACTCAGCCCACGAGGCCACCAGGGCAGGAGCCGGGCCGTGTACGAGACAGCCGCTTGAGACGGCCTTGCCTCCTGAGGCCCCGGATCTAACGCATGCAAGGCATTTCACTCTGTCACCTTACTTTCCTCCAAGACGATCATGTGAGTACAAGAGAAGCCACGCGGAGCCTGTGTCCCCCAAGCCAGCTGCCACCAGAAGGCACGGACATCCCCGGAGTGTTTGGCTGCCCTAAGAAAACCCTGCCAAGGGGCTGGCTGGGCAGGCTTGTCACCCCACCCCAAGGCCACCGACCGGCACACGGCACCCCCTCAACACCTCATGCTTGCCTGCCCCAGGGGCCTGCAAACCTGTGCACCCAGGGGCCTCGGTGTGCGGAGGAGCAGCCGGGTCAGCACGACACCACATCCCTGAGCAAACCTTGAGGTAACAGACGGTCAGGTTCAGAAGGCCGCACATGGAAATCGCTGCGTCTGCCAAATCTGGCCTCACCTGAAGGACTGCGCTTCGAAGTTACGGCCCCCAGGAGGGCTACAAAAGAAAATTGCCAACACTGAAAATAAAAATATTAAGAAGCGGTAATAAATCTCTCAAAGAAAGTGGGTCATTGAGAGTTATTGTAGCTCTAAGAAATGGTGCTCTCAGAGGTGACCTCGGTGTCGCTGAACCCAAGAGCCATCTGCAGCCCTCCTCCCGGGCAGGTGGCTCGGGGTCCTGGGCCCCGGCTCTCCTGGGCCTTCTCCACTAGCAGGCCTGCGGCTGACCCCACTTGCACCCCTTAGAGGCCGCCCTGCACGCCCACGTCTTTGCGGCCCGTCCCCATGGCTCGGCCTCTGAGCGACACCCCAACACTGCCTGGGAGGCTCCTTGTGCACCGTGCGGTGGGTGGGCCGACCCCACCTGGTGGCCCCGGGCCCACCAGCTGTGCTTGTTTGTGGTCCTGCTTGGCATTGGCTGTGCTTCCCAGGACAGACATCCCCACCCCATACAATCCTTGGCGCACACATCTGCCAAACACAGCTCGAACCCTGAGCGTCTTTCCTCCTCTTCTTCCAGGCAAATGTGAAAGGTGTTTCAGAAGGTCACAGGGCCCAGCTGAGTCGGGATGTGACACTTTCCACTCAGGGCAGGGGGTCGAGCTCACAGGAGAGCGCCAGTGTGGACACAGAAGAGGCTGGAGGGTGAAGTCACATCAGCTCTGGGCACTGTGACACCAGGGCAGGTCACTGAGCCCCCGGAGGAAAGGGCTAGAAAGGGCCACAGGGCACAGAGACCCACCCAAATAGGCCGCGTTCGGAGGAGATGGGAAGGGCTGCAAGCCAGGCATAAGGAGGCATCTGCACCCTGACAGCGCCTCCAGCCCCACCGTCACCCAGGGCGGCCCCACCCCGGGCCGGTCAGGACTGTCCCCAGAAGGCAGCCAGGTTGACCAAGCCCCCATCCTCACCCCTCTGCCCCAGAACAACTCAGACTAGAACAAAATTGGTCAGGTCACAGAAATTTGGCTTCTTATTCGTCCAACCTTAAAGAGGAAGCAAAACAAAGGCATGACCCCTTGGACAGTAAATTGTCTCCGTGTCCGGAGAACTACGCGCTGAAGGACTGTCCTCCGGGCCTTCACAGCGGACAGAGAATGTGTGCACATCTCGGAGAAAGGGTCATCCTGTGAAGCTCGTGCGAAGTGGCCCAAAGGTCTGGGCGACTCTGTCTGGGGTGGACGCACAGAGAACGAAGGCCAGCGCCGAGGCCCGTCCCAGGAGGGACTGAGAAGCCGGCACCAGGGTGCATGTCCTATGGGCAGGAAAGGATTCGAAGTCCCCTGTCCCAGAATATAAATCGATGTCCTGCGTCCTCCACCTGGAAGGTGGCACCAAGCCACCCCACCTCGGCCAGCTTTCACTGTGGGCGAGGTTGGAAGGAACCCCAGCTGGGCCAGTCTCGTGGCACCCGCGTCTCTCTCCTGCCCACCCCTTCCACCAAGGCCAGATAGTCCATGTGGTGACACCTGAGACCAGGAGGAAGTTCTCCTAACCTGGGGCTACTCTTCATACACCAGTGTTTATGCTTCTAGATTCTGGATACTGTTAGTGGCAAACAGCAGGAACATGATTTGCAGGCTTTTCCATAAACTTTAACATCTGAAATAAATCAGAATTTGGTCTGTTTATAAATGCATACATACCATACTGTTCTTTGCTGTATTAATTAATGTATTTTTATTTCTGGTCTTTCCTGTTCCCCCATGGCCTGTCCCCCCAGAGAGCCACCAAGGATTTCTACCTTCACTGACCCAGGAAAGCCCAGCCTTCTAGAATGAGAGAGAGTGGGGATGCCGGTGGGGCAGGGAGCCCAGGACACAGGCCCTGGCTGATGGCCGGGAGGTGGGAGCGAGTGTGGAAGCCTGACCAGAGGGCGGGCAGCGCTGGGGCGGAGCCAAGTGCCTGTGGGAGCACCTGTGACAGCCAGCCTGCTGCACCTGCTGCTGTCAGAAAAGGTGAGCTGCGGTCACGCACATGTGGACCAACTGCGGCTGTGCTCAGCCCCCGAAGCCTCCAACAGGACGTGGCAGGTGCTACTGCCAGGGAGGGCAGGTCCCCCAAGGGTGTGGGTGGTGCCACGCGGACTGTAGTTGGGGAGGGGGACTTGAGTGGTGAGTTCATTCCACATGGATGCTACTCCCCATGTGCTCCTTGGAGATCGCCATGTGGACCCCCCAGGACATCCGCTCTGCGTAGAAGGATGAAGGCCCCACGTAGGCGAATCCGGCTGTGGTGGTCCCGGCCCAGGGCCCAGTCTGCAGGGCCTTCCCAGGGGCATCCATGCGGCCACTGCTTGTAACCGTCTCCGTGTCCTGCTGCCTGTGGCAGGTGCGCATGTGGAAGGGGACTGCGATGAGACATGGCTGAGGGTGGGGATGAAGATCTGTGCCCTCGGCTATTAGCTGTCCTGGAAACACAAGAGATGATCTGGTTCAGAAGGACAGCTCTTGGGGTGCCTGGGGGGCTCAGGGGGTGAGGTATCTGCCTTCAGCTCAGGTCATGATCTCAGGGTCCTAGAATCGAGCCCACATGGGGCTCCCTGCTCCATGGGGAGTCTGCTCCTCCCTCTCCCTCTGCCCCCCACCTTGTACTCCTTCTCTCTCAAATAAATTAATTAAAAATTTAAAAGGACAGCACCCAGGGAATCCACAGCGTCGCATTTTACAGGCGTATCCCCTGCAGTCTCCATGAAGAGATGCTACTAGGCACTCATATAGGGTTTCCAAGACAGCAATAAGCCCCCCACAATGCTTTGAATTCAAACAGGCCAACATATTAAGAAAAATTCTCAGTGCAGTGGATGGCGGAGGGCAGAAACGGGCAGGCGGGCAGCAGAGCCACCGCCAAGTTTCCAAGGCTGGGTCTGAGCTGCAGGTCTTGGAGAAACATGATTCCTAAGAAGAGAGAGGCTCGCAGAAGCCAGAAATACTAGAACATTCCCAGGACATGTGAAGGGTGTCCGAGTACTCTGCAGATGCAGGATAACTAAGGGCTTCGTTTCAGGTCGCACATCACAGCCCGTCTGCGCACAATGAACCCGTCTTGACCATCTTGGTGGGAGGCTCACTGCTCCTCATGCCCCAGCCCTCGCGGCAGCGTGGAATGTGGGCAGGCTGGCGTTCACCTTCTTGGGAAATCGAGCAATTTGAACTTCCTGAGTTTCCCATTTGGTTTTACGAGTCACAATCATTTCCACTAAAGGTTGAAGACCCTGATGGTGTAACCGCGTGTTCAGCTGAATCGAATTGTAATAACCAGTGGTTCTGGCCGGTGTCCAGCGGGGTGTCGCACGCACGGGGGCCCGGGTCACCTCTCCCACAGACGCGGACGCCAGTGGTGACCCCGTGACCTAGGCAGACGGATCCCTTCCAAGGTGCCTCGCTGGCTCCCAGTCCTGAGTGGGCAGTGATCCTTGATTTCCTGGGAACTCTCAGAGACCCGAAAAGTCTGCACGGACAGAGGGGAATGACTACCTGGAACACAGGTACCAGGGACACACGCTTGTCCATCTAAAAACAGATTTGCTCTTTCCCAGGACAGGGGCCTCGTGCGCAGGCCTGTCATGTATGCCGAGAGGGGGACACCGCACCCCAGCACCACGGACGAGCCGCCTGAACTGCGGCAGCTTCCCCTCCTCTCGCCCGCATGTCACCGCATCAAAGGCCACTTCTCCAGGATACCTTCACCCTGACAAACCGCATCTGCAGCAACCTTATCTCTGAATCGGGCCCCTCCTGGGTCTGGCAGAAACACACCCAGCAGCAGTACCCGGCACAGGGCAGCAGGTGTGGCCTCGGGCAGTGTCCCTGGGAGGCCAGTGGCTATGCCCCGGGACTTTCAGGTAGGCATCAAGGTGCGGGGTAGGGGGTGAGGAAGGTCCTATCACGGAGTGGGGGGTGGGGAAGGTCCCATAAGGGGAAGGGGAGGGTGAGGAAGGTCCCATCACAGGCAGAGGCACCAGAGACGGGCCCAGTCCCCCCATAGAGCCTGGGGGCCACTCCCTAAGAGGATGTAAGGCAACCAATTAAGCTAAAATGGGGTTTCCTGGAGGAGCCTCCCCCCGGGAGCGAGTGCACCTTTGGGGGGCAGGCAGAGAGCAGGGGAGGGTCCCGCGCAGCCGGACGTGCCCCAGGGGATGCCCAGGGCGAGGGCCTTGGAAGCCCTCCTGGGGTTGGGCAGGAGCCCCCAAGGGACCCAGAAGTGAGGTCGCAGCGATACCCGCTCTGGCTGCATCGGCGGGAAGGGCCTGAGTCACTCACTCGACTGGCGCTGCCCCCGGAGCACAAGGAAGCCGGCGACCGACCGGTCAGGCCTCCGGGGACTGTCTGCACTCCGGAGGCTTCGAGGAAAACTTTCTCCGCCCTGCGGAAGGGCCTCGCCCTCCCATGTTTCCTGGAAAGTGAGCAAGACTTTCCTGAGCTGGTCCGTTTGGCTGAGAACGTTCCTGCGGACCATTCCCTTTAACCACGAGACTGGATTCCGTCCAACAGAAGCTCCTGGAGGCAAGGAAAGTCCTCGCTTCGAGGACGCGGCCCCACGTGGCCCCACGCACGGTGCAAGGTGAGCACGGGCCCCAGCGGAGGGCTGTGAGCTGGGCGCAGGGTGACAGCCCCGGGGACGCTCGCCTCCAGAGCGCGCGGGGTGAGGCGGAGAGCAGACGACCAGGAGGCCCGGAGCCCCGACCTCAGGCGGAGCAACACCCCAACGGTGGCCGGCGAGGGCTCCCTGGGGGCATCTCCTGCTGCTCCTCTGCCCTGATCACACCCTCCAGCCCCGGGGAGGACAGCGCCTCCTGCCCTGCAGGTGTCACTCCTGCCACCCAGACCAGGAGGGCCTGACTCATCTGCCTTCTACCCTTGCTGGCACACACTGAACCCCCTCCTTTGTCAAAGGAACTCCAACTTTATTTGGGGCGCCCATGGGCCCCTATGCAGATGCCCTCTCCCAGACTCCCTGAAAACTGGGAGTGGCCATAAAGAGCCCAGACTCTGAGACCCTGGGGAATGTCTGCTGATCTCCTAAGAAAAAAGGCAGGCCCAGCTGTGTGCACAAATGACCCACTTCCTGGGATGTGGCTCATGTAGACACCCACCGTACCCCCGGAACCGGGATCTCAGGCTGCAGACAGCCTGGCACATGCCAGCAGCAGGGCCATGAGCTATGAACCTCTCCCAGACTTCCCAGACTTCCCACACTGTGCCCCCTGGGCCGGCCCCAACCCCCATCCCTGCACCTTGTGCCCCAGGACTGGCCCCTGACCTCCACTCCCTGCATCGTGTGCCCCCTGGACCGGCCCCTGATCCCCGTCCCCTGCACCGTGTGTCCCTGGGCCGACCCTGATCCCTGTCCCCTGCACCGTGTGCCCCTGGGCCAGCCCTGACCCCTGTCCCCATCCCCTGCATCATGTGCCCCCTGGACTGGCCCCTGATCCCCGTCCCCTGCACCGTGTGCCCCTGGGCCGGCCCTGATCCCCGTCCCCTGCACCGTGTGCCCCCTGGGCTGGCCCTGACCCCCGAGCCTGCACTGTGTGCCCCCTGGACTGGCCCTGACCCCTGAGCCTGCACTGTGTGCCCCCTCGGCTGGCCCCTGACCCCCATCCCCTACACCGTGTGCCCCCTGGACTGGCTTCTGATCCCCATCCCCTTCACCGTGTGCCCCTGGACCAGCCCCTGACCCCCATCCCCTCACCATGTGTCCCTGGACTGGCCCCTGAGTTCTGCCCCCTCATCCTGTGCCCTTGGACCAGCCCCTGATCCCCTTCCCCTGCACCGTGTGCCACTGGACCAGCCCCTGACATCCATCACCTGCATCGTGTGCCCCTGGACTGGCCCCTGACCCCCACCCCCTACACTATGTGCCCCTGGATGGGTTCCCAACCCCAGCCCTGCACTGAGCACCCCTTACAGCTGCCATATGCCTCCAGGCCAGCACTAAACACCACCACCCTCAGTGGCACCCTGAAAATAAAACTTTCTCTCTGTTTACTGGCATCCCAAGCTCCATGTTCTAGGATATTTTTAAAGCTTGAAGAACAAGGACGCTTTTGCTCTCACGCGAACAATTTGGCCCGTTACCTCCTGTTTGCCGATGCTGACAGGTCTGTCTCCAGAGAGACTCAGGTCAGACCTCCCATTTGAGCCGCACCCCCGCCCGGACTACCACCGCCTGTAGTCCCTGCTAGTCCACGGCTCAGAGACCAGAGGGATGAGAGCTGGGGTGTGAGACCCTGAGATGCCAGCTGGGGGAACACGGTCCCTTCTGTCTTGGCGGAGGCCTCCCGGGTTATCTACAGAACAGGCTCAGCCTGCACGTGGGGTTCACTGGGAGCCCAGGATAAAGACCCATGTCGCTCCCTCAGCTCTGCTGGCACCCACCTCCCAACAGGCCTGAGAAGTGTTTGCGGAATGAATGCATGAGCTTGCCCAGACTTTCACACAGAAGGCCGTCTGCTGTCCTGTGCACGCCGGCCGTGGAGCCCGGGCTCTGTGTCCGGACCCGCCATCCGCCAAGCAGAGGGCTCTCCGCCCTGGGGACACATCACGAAGCAGCAGGTGCGGAGTTCTGGGGAGGACAGCTCAGCTGCCACAACAGGCAGCCTCATTAACGCCCTGAGGCTCCTTGAGGATAAGGAGGACCCTCCAACAGCACAGGGCTTAGGGGCACCAACCCCCTGTGGTCGAAAATTCACATTTCACATTTGGCTCCCCAGAAGTTGGCGGCAGGGCCCCTGAGGAGCCGATGCCCAGGGCTGGCTGTCTACAGGGACTCTCTGAGGGGAGGGGGATTTCTGCCCAGAGTCACCGTGCAGCCCTCCAGCTGGGGGTCCCATAGCCGGGCTTTTGTCCCAGGCCCCGCCACCCCCTGGCCTTGCACACCCAGCCCTGCCCCTGCGGGAAGGAGGGGTCAAGGGTGGGCTGGAGGGCCGCCTGCCCCCTGGAGAGACCACCTACTCACTGTACGCCCCGAGTGCAGGCCTTGCAGTTCGCTTGGCAGACTCAGAAGCGCCGCCGCCGCTCATCTCCTTGTGGAGGGGCATCCAAGTCACCTGGCTAAGGGCTGGCACGGGCATTGGCTCACCCCCGGCCCCTTCCGTGGAGTGGCGCTCAGCCGCGCCACGCGAGGCCTGGGGGAGGTGGCCAGAGGGACCCAGGGCGTCCAGGGTCTGCTCCCGTCTATGGCGCACTTGGAGGGGCCGCTGCGGGCCCAAGCGTGTCTGCACATGCTCCGAGAGCCCTGGACAAATGCCAGGCCTGCCACACCGCCAGCCATAGCTCTGCCCACCGTGCCCTGGGCCCGCACCTGACACGCTGTCCATCGGGAAGCCCCCGGCTCCAGGAGGAAGATGGCACTGCTGGCAGGGGTCGGGGGGGCGGCGTGTCCAGTGTGACTCAACACACACCGCCTGCAGCCCAGGGACTTCCCGAGGTCAGGAAAGGCAGGGCGCCTGAGAATACACGTTTCCTGACGGCGCACAGACAGCCCCACAGCCACTTTCCCTCCTGCCACGTGGAGGCCACCTCTGAGACCCCAGCCCAGAAGACACCAAAGTGAGCCAGGTGAGGAATCACCCCTAGTGTAAGGGTGACCCTCAGCTGTGGGTGTGACCCTTGGGTGTGGGTGTGACCTCAGGTGTAGGGGTGTGACACTCAGATGTGGGGGTGACCCCAGGTGTGGGGGTATGACCCTCAGGTGTGGGGGTGTGACCCTCAGGTGTGGGGGTGACCTCAGGTGTAGGGGTGTGACCCTCAGGTGTGGGGTGTGACCCTCAGGTGTGGATATGGCCCTCAGGTATATGAGGGTGACCCTCAGGTGTGGGGGTGACCCTCAGGTATGTGGATGTGGCCTCAGGTGTGTGGGGGTGACCCTCAGGTGTGTGAGGGTGACCCTCAAGTGTAGGAGTGTGACCCTCAGGTGTGGGGGTGACCCTCAGGTATGTGGATGTGGCTCTCAGGTGTGTAGGGGTGACCCTCAAGTGTGTGAAGGTGACCCTCAGGTGTGGGGGTGATCCTCAGGTGTGGATATGGCCCTCAGGTATATGAGGGTGACCCTCAGGTGTGGAGGTGACCCTCAGGTATGTGGATGTGGCTTCAGGTGTGTGGGGGTGACCCTCCGGTGTAGGAGTGTGACCCTCAGGTGTGTGGATGTGGCCCTCAGGTGTGTAGGGGTGACCCTCAGGTGTGGGGGTGACCCTCAGGTGTGGGGGAGACCTGAGTGTGAAGGGAAGATGTGCCCTTCTGGGCTCACTGGGCAGAATGTCCTGGTGGAATAGCGGGAGGCAGACAAGGCTCCTGGCAGGAGCCCCGCCCCGCCGCCTTGGGGACCCTAACGCGTCGCTGTCACATGCTTCCCACCATTCTCTGTTCACAGGAAAGAAAAGCAGCCACCGCTCCCATCGGACTGGGCGGCACCAGTCTGGTCCAGAGGCAGAGCCGCGGTGCCCACATGGTGCCCACACCTGAGCATGGCCCGCATCCCGTGACAGCCCGCGCTCACAGCACCCACGGTGTTACGATGCCCGGAGAGCCGGGACAGTCCCTCCCCTCCACGGGGGAGGAAGCACGGCCACCGGCTCGTGCAGCGGAGCCTGGAGCCCGCACCAAGCCATCGGGGAACCAAGGTCCTGAGAAGCAGAATGTCTGAGAACAGCTTGTCCTCAGCAGCTGATTCAGACCATGCTTCTCCCACCCACAGGCAGGACGCCCGAAACACAGTGCACTTGAAGATGTGGCCTTGGCAAAGCCCAGGCCTTTCCCAGACTCCGTTTCCATCTCCCCATCTATGGCTTCTGTGCGGGGTTGAACCAACCAGGGCTCCCCAAAACGCCTACCCCACCCCAAGTGTCTGGGGTCTGACCGCCATGGAAAAGCAGCAGGTCGCCCAGCAAGCGGATCCTAGGTGGGCTGATCTCAGACAGTCTAGGAGGTCAGCTTGGGGTGGGAAGCTGCAGGGCGCCAGGGGGCCAGAGGGCAGCCCGCCACGCCCGGGCTCTGTCCTGAGGTCACGGGCACAGCCTCCCTGGAGACAGAGGTCCCCCATCGGAAGCACAGGCATCTGCCCTGCAACTGGCAACAACCGGGAACATTCTGCTGTGGGCTACATACCAGAAATGCAGGGGTTGGAAGTAGCCATCCTGGAAGGCTTTCCATGAGGTGATTTGTCTCTCTCGGGAAGGAGTCCAGCCCTGAACAGTAGGGTTCCAGGAGCGAAGCCTGGGCCACCTGGGCCCAGCCTTCCTAGCTCTGAAGCTAGGGGGCCCCGCCCGCCCGGGAGCAAGAGACCACATGTGGGGAACCAGCCCAGCATGCTGCCCCCAAGCGCGTGTGGAGCAACCACTTTGCTGGGGGAACACTAGTTCCTGGAAACACAAAGATCATGTGCACTTGCCTGCCTCCCAGGAGCTCGTAACCCAGCGTGTCCTGGCTTGGCCCTTGACAGCCGAGTGACAGGGGCCTAGACCAAGGGCCCAGACGAGGGTTTCTCTGCAGTAAGAAATGGGCCTGTTAATGCGGTTCCCCAACCCGAAGGTCGTCACGCCCATCCCGAGGGGAAGGTCCAGTGGGAAGTGGACACCGTGCTCTGCAAGATGAGGGGAAGGACGAAACCAAGTCCAGGGAAGGGTGGGCCGCAGTCTTGGCCAGCACTCAGGAGCAGCTACCCCCAGGGTCAGGCCCACTGGGTGGGTGCATCTGCGGGACCCCTTGTCCCCCAGCCCCCAGGAAACCATGCCTTGTGCTTCTGCCATGAGTTTCTGCCCCATGTCTAGCTGTCTGAAACTCATTATCATGAATTGCTGTGGAATTTTGGTTTACACACCTGTGTGAAGACTCCCCTTGATTCTGTGCATATGGTGATTTTCATTCTTTTTTTTTTTTTTTAATGTGAAACCAACCTTGCATTCCTGGGATCAAACCCGCCAGGTTAAGACGTGTTAAGGATCTAAGATGTAGACCCTTGCTCTACATAGCTGGATGCTATCTGTGACGTATCGTCAACAACTTTTGCATCTATATTTACAAGGGATATTGATCTATGGCTTTCTTTTCTTGTAATTCGCTTGTTATGTATCTGAGCTCCACTGTTCCTATAAAATGAGTTAGAAAGCATTCCCTACTCCTTGATTTTATTAGTTTAAAACTGCTGTTAAAGCTCCCTTAAGGGATCCCTGGGTGGTGCAGCGGTTTGGCACCTGCCTTTGGCCCAGGGTGCGATCCTGGAGACCCGAGATCGAATCCCACATCGGGCTCCCAGTGCATGGAGCCTGCTTCTCCCTCTGCCTATGTCTCTGCCTCTTCTCTCTCTCTCTCTATGTGACTATCATAAATAAATAAAAATTTTTTAAAAAGCTCCCTTAAGTATTTTTTAAGATTTTTTATTTATGTATTAGAGAGAAAGACAGAGAGAGAGAGAGCATGAGCAGGGGGGAGGCACAGAGGGGGATGGAGAAGCAGGCTCCCCCACTGAGCAGGGAGCCCGGACACAGGCCTCCATCCCCGGACCCTGAGATCACGACCTGAGCTGAAGGCAGATGCCTCACTGACTGAGCCCCCAGATGCCCCTTCCCTTAAGTATTTGATATGATTTACCAGTGAACCCATCAGGCTCCAGAGTTTTTCTTTCTAGGAAGGTTTTTTATTAAGAATTCCATTTCAGGGCACCTGGCTGGCTCAGTGGGAAGAGCCTGCAGCTCTTGGTCTCAGGGTCATGGGTTCAAGCCCCTCGTTGGGTGTAGAAATGACTAAATAAATAAACAAACTTTAAAAAAAGAATTCCGTGTCTTACACAGCTATGGGCTACTCAGATTGACCATTAATTCTTGTGCCTGTTTTCATAAACCATGTTTTCAAAGAATTTGTTCTTGGATCTGACTTGTCAGACTTACCAGCATCAGTTTGCTTGTATCATTTCCATATTATCCTCCCAATGTCTGCAGGATCTCTTATGATGGCCCCTCTCTCCCAGATGCCAATAAATTTTGGATTCTTTCTTTCCCTTTTCATCATTCTTGCTAGGATTTTGCCAATGTTGGCAAGCTCTTCGGAGAGTCAACTCTCGGCTCTACTGATTCCAGAAGGTCATCTGCCTTCTTTTCCCTGATTTCTTGTCTGTAGTATTTCCTGCCTTTGACTTATTTGGGGGTTAATTTGCCTCTTTTCCCTAGCTTCTTCTGATGGAATCATATCAATTTAGAATTTTAATTCTTTTCTGATATGAGCACTCGAGGTTCAATTTCTACTCAACACGGCTTTGGCACGTCGCACAAACTGATGTGTTTATGTTTAGATGAGACATTTCCTAAGAATTGCCCTGGGATTTTTTTTTTCTCTGACCTGTGGATTCTTTAAAACAATTTTTCTCATTCATTTGAGGAATATAAAAAAATAGTGAAAGGGAATAAAGGGGACAGGAGAAAAAAATGAGTGGGAAATATCAGAAAGGGAGACAGAACAT
Organism: Canis lupus baileyi; assembly: GCF_048164855.1. Lineage (NCBI taxonomy): Eukaryota > Metazoa > Chordata > Mammalia > Carnivora > Canidae > Canis > Canis lupus. The sequence goes on along the minus strand of NC_132852.1, from coordinate 48,357,163 downwards.
GAGAGACTCCTAACTCTGGGAAACGAACAAGGGGTGGTAGAAAGGGAGGTGGGTGGGGGGTGGGGGTGACTGGGTGACAGGCACTGAGGGAGGCACTTGATGGGATGAGCACTGGGTGTTATGCTATATGTTGGCAAATTGAACACCAATTTTTTAAAAAGGTAAAAAAATAAAAATAAAAATAAAACAGTTTTGCTTAATTTCCAAATAGTTTGGGGATTTTCTAGATATCTTACTGGCCTTTAATTCTATCATGGTAAGAAAACACCCTGTATGTGAATTTAATTTTACGGAGGCTTGTTTTATACTCAGATGGGTAGTCTGCACGAGGACGCCATTCGCCCTCCCGAGCGTCTGTTTAAAACAAATCTAAAGTTTTACTGATTTGTTGGCCTGAGTGGTTTGTCCCTAAGAGAAAGAGGGGCATTGAGTATCTCCAATCACAGGACTCCAAACTCTCCTCCTCAAATAACCTGAAGTATCTATGAAATTTCTATGCAAAAACCATACCCTCCCTGTTGCTTGGGAAGAAAGCATGCCAAGACTGCAAAAATGTTAACGATGCTAGAATTAAAATAAAAAATGAATTTAAAGGCTGAAAACTGCCTGTCAGTAAGAAGAGGAAAAGCAGCAAGCCCCCGGGGCCCAGCCCGCCCTCAGCCCCCAGCTCCCAGCTGGACTGAGGCTGCAGGAGGCGCGGCCATGGGGACCCGGACCCAGCAGCCCTGAAAATGCAACCTCTCAGGCCAGCAGCTCATCAGAGAAAGCAGAAGTGGAATCAGCTCTCCTCCCCGAAGCCTGAGGGAAAGGAGGAAGGTCCACTGGCATCTGGGTGAGGAAAGGAGCGGCGTGAGTGTGGGTGGCCCCGGCCCCACGCAAAGCCTCCCTTGAAGGACCGCGATCCCCAGACTGACAGGGAAGCTGAGGTCTCACTACCAACCCCGTGCAGGAGATGGACAGGGGAGCTCAAACCCACAGACCACGCTCGGGAGCATCAGGAAAGGAACAGGGGGACAGCAAGGGACCCAGCGGTTTAGCACCGCCTTCAGCCCAGGGCCTGATCCTGGAGCCCCAGGATAGAGTCTCATGTCGGGCTCCCTGCGTGGAGCCTGCTTCTCCCTCTGCCTGGGTCTCTGCCTCTCTCTCTGTGTCTCTCATGAATAAATACATAAAATCTAAAAAAAAAAAAAAAAAAAGGAAAGGAACAGAGACGCAGGAAGAAGAAGGAAACTGCACCTACACTCCAAACTGAGGTCACAGAGGCTGTGGTCATGTGGGTCTCAGGGTGCAGGCTCATGGAGGGTTGTGGTCATGTGGGTGTCGGGGTGCAGGCTCATGGAGGGCTGTGGTCATGTGGGTCTCAGGGTGCAGGCTCACGATGGCTGAGACACAGAGGGTTTCAGGGAGCAGAGGCACAGACCTCACAGTACTCTAGCAAATCCCCAGAAACACTGTCTCTCAGCCATAAGCAGGTGGACTTGGCGCCACTGGGTACACGGCTGCCGGTGAACCAGGCTGCCGTCCCTCGAAGCTGGCCAAGCGCAGAGCGGGGTGGTGCCTCCATAAGGGCTCCTGCCCCCCCTTAGGCAGAGACCCCCGCCAACAGCATCAGGCACAGAGCGAGGGGGGTGACTGTGCAGGGCGGAGGACAGGCCAGAGCCTCACTGTCCCCCGAGACCCCCGGCCCTGCGGAGGGCCAGGTTGGCATGAGCAGCCGAGCCTGCTCTCCCAGGAGCCTGGGCAAGGCTGGGCCACCTCACCATGCGAGGCCACACTCAGTGCCACCCTGGCCCGCAGCCAGGGCCCTTGGCGCCCGAGACCCAGCAGAGGGGAGGGCGAGCCGTGCCCCCATCCAAGAAGAGGCGCTGGTGCCTCTCGTGCCCTGGTCACGCAGGGGTGGTCAGAGCAGTTGGGATCACATGATCAGGGGCTCAAGCTCGTCTCCACCACTAACAGGCTTGCGGACTCAGGGACGTCACCCAAGCACGCTGGGCTCTTAGTTTCCTTATCTGTAAAATAGCAATAAACACAGAACCTACCCTGAGGGTCACAGGGGGACCGCAGGATGCCGGCACTTGGGCACCATTCCCGGAACGCAGGAAGCACTCAGGAAGGATGTGCTATTATTATTCCAGGAAGCCAAGGTCCCACGTTTCTCCTCTGGTGGCTTTGTTGCCGGAAACCTTTTAATTTCCACCTTAAGGAGCTGCCAAGAGCCCTCCCTCCTCTGCCCCCTCCCCACCTCCCTGTCCCCCCTTCCTAACTGCTCCCATCCCCTGGGTCACCCCACTTTCTCCCAGGAGTCCTCTCATGGGGGCAGAAAGCCATCTCCCCAGCCCCCAATCCTGGGGTCCCCCAAACACATTCTGTGAATTGAAGAACTGTCAGAAAACAGGCAAGGGAAAGAGGAAAGGGAGGAATCGGGGTCCAGAATCTCCCAGATGCTTCCATCTTCCTGCCTGAGCCCTGTCCCGAGGCCGTCCCGCCTGTGAGGGACAAGGACCCGGGCTCCTACTCTATCCCAGGAGCTGGGCTCTCAGGAAGACGGTGCCTCTGCCCTCTCGGCCTGCAATTATGTTAGCCTTTTACTCTTTCAAAGAAATGTTATTGAGCACCTTCCTTCCTGAAGCTGCTGGATCAATCCACCTGTCATACATGTGGTTTTTTCCATGTCCCATGAAGGTCATGTCCCATGAAGTTATGGGCTGGAGGGGCAGGGGGCGCCAGCCGGCGATGGGGCCTCAGGACCACTGTCCCAGACTGGGCCCCCGCTGCCCTTGTACAGAAGAGCTGTGGCTCTTCCCTACAGCACAGCTGTCCCATTGTGTCGCTGAAGAAGGAGAACCAGAGAAGTTGGTGGCTTGTCCCAAGGGACCCTGTGAGACAGGAGTGAGGCAGGGCCCGCTCTGCCCTAAGCCAGAGTCTGCAAGGGCTGCCAAGACAAAGCACCACAAATCCGGAGGCTCTGGCAACATGAATTTATTCCTCATGGTCCTGGAAGCTGAAGCCCAAGATCCAGGGGTGGCGGGGCCCCTGTCCTGGGCGAGTAGATGGCCACCTTGTCCCCATCTCCTCCTCATTTCTGGGGAAGGGATGGGAAGCCATGGGGAGAAGCACACAGGTTCTGAGGAACAGGATCATTTTTGTCATTCCTCTTCAGCGTGGACATGCATTGATGTGCTCAGGCCCTTCCTGTCACATAAGAAGCCCTAGGGCCTTCTCCAGATGCTCTGGTGCAGACGGGGCTCACAGGGCAGCTGGGCAACAGGGTGCGTTCTGGATCCCCTGGAGGCCCTCCATGCCTCTGGGCCTCCCTCCGTGGGGCCCTAAGCCTACCTGCCATCCCCAGCAGTGAGACTACTGGCCTCTGCGCCTCAGGACTCCCACCCCAGGCCACAAGGATGCAGCTCAGATTCCTGCTGCGAGACAGCAGCCAGGGATGCAGACAAGCCTCAATACCTGAGAAAGGCTCCTGCCCTCCAGATGGAGCTCTTGGCTCTCGAGCTGGCACCTGCTCCAAACAGGTGGAGTGGGGGGATGGGGGGAGGGAATCCCTAGGAACCACAGAGGTGACTCGGGAACTCAAGGAACTCAAACCCTGAGAAGCTTCAAAACCCTCGCCAATTGCTGCGCTGGGGGAGGGGTGCCTAAAGCTCCCGGATCCACCTGGCTTCTTGCTCACTATCACTGGGTACCCTGTCCAGGCCCCCTGGTCAGCGCACAGAGAAATCTGCTTGTGACAAAGGGCAAAGAACGCCATTTGCCTGCATCAGCCGTGGGCCTTCCTGGAACGTAGACGGTCCAGCTTTCTGGATGGTAGGGTCCTATGTTTGAGACATTTTATAAATGTGTCATTTAATTTTTTTTTAAAGATTTATTTATTCATTCATTCAGAGAGAGAGAGAGAGAGGCAGAGACAAAGGCAGAGGGAGAAGCAGGCTCTATGCAGGGAGCCCGACGTGGGACTCGATCCCAGGTCTCCAGGATCACACCATGGGCTGCAGGTAGCACTAAACCACTGTGCCACCGGGGCTGCCCTAAATGTGTCATTTTAAAGCCATGTCATTTTCTACTGCTACAGCCAGCTCTTCCCTGAATGATGGGAACTTGCCAATAAATGTTCTGGGTTTTTTTCCCAGAAATCTTTTCAGAGACAGGACACCAAAACAAGGCCCATCCCTGTAGTTCTGACCCAGAAATTCTGGAACGGGGTCTGCCCAGGTAGAAGGCAGGGGAGGGCAAGCCCCTGTTCAACAGGTGTAACAATCACATGGCCTCCAGGAGAATCCCGACCGCCCTCTTCCAGCTGGCCCCCCAAGGCAGGGGTCTCAGGCCACACATCTCACAAGCCTCGTGCACTCACCATCACAGAAGCCCCAGCGTGCACACACAGCCTTTCTCCTGCTCTGGTTTATCGGAGGTGTTCATACCCCATTTAAACAGTTTAATGAGGGTCATGCATTAAATCAACAGCCCTACCCTCTCCCATCGCCTCTTTCTAGCTTTGACCTCTTGCAACCAATTATTCTGGTATTTCCCCAGCTTTATGAATACAACTGACATGTCACATTGTGTAAGTTGAGAGTATACAATGCAACAGTTCTGACGCATGGTGTACTTTATATGTGAATATATGTATAAAGCATAGTTGCTATGTCCACTTTATGAGGTATGTACACTACACTTTGTGAAGTAACCCATCACCACACATGGTTACAGTTTTTTACAGTCCAAAAGTTTAAGATCTGCTCTCTTAGCAACTTTCAAATACGCAATACACAATTATTAACTACGCTGTGCATTAGATCTACGGAACTTATTCATCTTATAACTGGAAGATCCTTCCCTGTGGCCAACATCTCCCCACTTTCCTCACCCTGAGCCCCTGGAGACCACCATTCTACTTCCTGTCTCTCTGAATTCGGGTCCTCTTAGATTCCTCATATAAGTGAGATCATAAGGTACTTGTCTTTCTCTATCTGAATTATTTCACTTAGCATGATGCCCTCAAGCTCCAGCCATGGTCTTGCACATGGCAGGATGTCCTTCTTTTTACAGCTGGATTTTCTTCGTCTCCCTGAACACCATGATTTTGGGGATTTTTGGACTTCCACCATAAAGGAGGAAGATTTGGCTCTGTCTTGGCCCCTGTGACCCCAACACCCACATCCCCACCAGATCTCATCCTCCTTTGGGCCTCATCATATTTGACTGAGACCGGAGGCCAGGATCCCATCCTGAGAGCAGTGTGGAGCCAAGTGCAAACAAGGGTAGACTCCCCTTTCCTGGCCCCTTATCCCACATACACACACAGTCAGTGCAGTTCACAGATGGCCTCTATCTCTTCGAAAAGTGAGCACCTTCCTGGAGCCACGGATCCCAAGGCTCTGGTCGGGCACATCTAGACAAGGATGCCCTGGGGGTCCCTCTGCTCCTGGGGACTTCCTGTGCCCTGGCCCATGGTCCCACTGTCATGCCCACAGTGGGACTCTGGTACTCAGGTGCCTGTGTCCCTGATGACAGCCCTGGAGGTGGAGCCCTGCCAGGAAACATGCTGTGGGTCTGGGGTTTCTGTCAAGCAGGCTAGAAGTCTGTGTGAGAAGTCCCTGCCAGCCTCTCACTAATCTCCTTCCTGGGACATGGGGCCAGCTGTGCCCTCCCAGCCCACTTCTCATGCCTCTGCCTAGAGTGGCCTTCCCATCTCGAATGGCAAACTCCCCACCAGACCTCAAGGGCAGACTAGCACTTTCCCTATGAAGACTTCTTCCCCTTCTCGAGGACCCACCTCTGCTGTCAGCACCCACTTGGCCCCATTTGACTTGAGGCATAGCAGAGTCTCCCATGCTGTGGGTTGATTCAGTCTGGGGTCTATGTCCTTGGATGCATACAAGTTTCAAATGTTGATGCAGTCAAGTTTGTTTCTGTTTCTTTCCTTTTGTTGCCTGTTCTTTTGGTGTCATATCCCAGGAATCATCTCAAATCACATATCATGAAGCTTTTCCTGCATTTTTTTCTCCTAAGATCTCCACCTTTAGCTCTTACCTGTAGGACTTTGATCCACTTTGAGTTACTTTGTGTATATGGTGTGAGGTAGGGGCCAACTTCACTCTTTTGACTGTGGAGCCTTGGTTTCCCCAGGACTGTCATTGAAATCATGTTGTTTTACAGATCCACACGCCTAGAGTGGCCTCGAGAGCAAAGTGGCAAGACAAGTGAGGAAAAGACACCAGCGGTCCCCACCCTTTCCAGGAGAAAGGGCCCCTTCCTCTGTTCCTCTGGTCAGAGAGACTGTGGGAGCCGGCCTCCAGGATGGTGCCTAATTATCCCACATCACCCACATGCACAGCCCCATGTCATCCCCTACTTCACCTTACACCCAGGTTGGCCTGTATAGCTAGCAGAACGTGGCGGAAGTCATTTCTTTGAGGCCAGGACCCTGGCCTTAAAGACACTGCAGTTTGGGGCATCTGTGTGGCTCTGTCAGCTGAGTGTCTGCCTTCAGCTCAGGTCATGATCTCAGGGTCCTGGGATCGAGTCCTGCATCAGGCTCCCTTTGCCCCTCCCCCTGCTCGTGTGCTCACTCTCTCCTTCTCTCAAAAAAATAAATAAAATCTTAATAAATAAAAAAAAAGCACTGCCGTTTGCATGCTGGGTATGCTGTTGTGCTCTCTTGCTCTTGTATCACTAGCTCCAGAGGAAGCCAGCCGCCCCGAAGAGGTGCATGTGGTGAGGAGCCGAAGCCTCTTGAGTACCACATGAGCGCTCCCCAGCTGGGGCTTCAGATGATGCAGGACCACCCAGCTGAGCCACTCCCAGGTCCCTGACTCAGAAACCCTGCAAGATAACCAGCGTGTGCTTCCCTCTGCCCGGTGGCCACCCAGCAATGGATGACTCACGTGGAGCTTACTTCCCCAGGGTCAAGGCCTGCCCGGCAGCACGACTCTGCAAACAAGGCTGGCAGAGCTGGAAGCAATAGACGAGAAAGAAAGATGAGGGATGCCCCCCTCCCATGGGTGGGGGGGGCTTCCACTGATGCTCTGTCTCCAAAAAGAGGAGCTCCTCCTGGAGGGTAGCCATCCATTTGGCAGAGCCCTTGGGCCCAACTCAGCCTCAATCCACAGCTAGAGGCAGTGGAGGAAGAAGGAAGCACAGACTCCGCCATGGGCCTGCATTCACTCTTTGGAGCCGTTGAGGCCCAACGGTCTGTGCAAGGCCTACTGCTGTTATCAGTGAGAGATGTCGCTTGGTGGGCTCACAGAAGCCACTCCGAATTCCGCAGCTTGTGCTGTGGTAGGAGTGAAACCCAATCCACTGTCCAGCATTCCCAGTTGAAGGACACGTATATCCTTCCCGACCTGCTGCTGCTCGAGCAAAGCTACAGGACATCCTCCTGGGTCTCTGACACTGGAGTTCAGCACCTGTCCAGGACTGCCCTCGGGCGGAGGGAATGCCTCCTCCTTCCACGGAGACCTCCAAGTCGCCCACCAAAAAGATGCATTCGTTTACTGTCACACCAGGACCCTGTCAACACACCCTACCAACACTTGACATTATCCATCTTTGTCATTTTCACGATAAATACTAATATCTCATTGTTTTAATTTCATATCTCTGAGACTTAGCTCCCTTCTTGTCCTTATGGGCTGTTTACATATCTGTTTGTAGTTCCTTTACTATTAATTGCCCATTTAAAAACCGGGTTGTCTTTTATCAACTCATTTATAGAAGCTCTTTATATACGTATATATACTAGATCTCAGTAGTTGTCCTATTTGGTTTATTTCTGGATATTTTAAAGTTCATGGCTATTGTGTATAGGGTATTTCTTCTATTAATTTATGTGTGAATATAGTTGTTTTATAAGTATTGACTTTGTATGCAGATTTTGCTTCAGGCCACCACCAAATCTCATTGGTTCTAATTATTTTTATTGATTTTCATGGATTTTCTAGGTAGACCATCATGTATCTACAAGTAATGGCAGTTTTGACCTTTCCTGTTCATTAAATGTCCCTTCTTTTTTATAGTCTTACTACAATGACTAGGATCCCCTCCCTAAGACTGAGTACCCGCCTCTAATGTGAGCATCTCTGTTTCGCTCCTGACAGTAGGAAGGATGTGTCTGAGGTCTCACCACTAGGACACACATGCCTGGGGGCTACCCGCCTGTGCTCCCCCCTTGTCCCCGTCCCACTCTGCTTAGATGGCACACATGCGGGGCTGTTCATTCCCTCTCCTCTGGAAGCTGAGAAGTGATACGCTTCATTCCCAGCCTCTCTTGCAGCTAGAGGTGCTCCCATGAGACAAATCTGGCTATGAGTCTCAGGGAAAAGCCCCGGAAGATGTGGATTTCCTGAATAAAAGATGCAATCCCAAAAAGAATATGCTTTGCCCTCCCCCTACCCCTTGCTTCACTCCCGGATGCAGGCCGAATGCTTTGAGATGTGCAGCTGGGCAGGCTCCAGGAAGGAGGTAGTAATGCAGCCTCCTTCATGACATCCTCGGATCACGGCCCCAGACATAGCCCGTGCTCTTTTGTGGGATGGTCAGACGTTGAATGCACTGCAGAGGACACAGGAGAGACTCAGGAAACAAAGGTCATTGTACCTTTGGGGGCCCAGAGACAGGAAGCACAACACACCACATGGGTGGGGGGAGCACCAGGGTGGTCACATGACAGAAGCAGGAGTGAAGGGAGAGCCCAGACCAGAGTCTCTACTGGGTTTTCCACAGTAAAGGCAGGTCAGGGCAAGGTGAATGGCTTAAAATTGGCTACTTTGAATCATTCTAGCAGGTTCTAAACCACATGGGTGTCCCTAGCTGCTGGTACCTGGCCTGGGATGATGAAGACAGGGGTACTGCCTCCTTTGTCCAGATAGAGTCTGGCTCTGGATTGGCCTGTTTGCAGAACAAAGACATGCGTCCACTGGGCCCTCCTGCTCCAGGAACCAACTAAACTAGGAGAGTCAGTCATAGACTGACTCTCCTAGTTTAGTTGGAGACCCATTATGGTCTCATAATATATATATGACAAAAATAAAAATAAAATATAAATATAATATATATGTGTATATATAATACGACAAAAAATTGTTTAAGCCATTTCTTGTTGGTCATACTCGGGCTGTCACCTTCAGCAGGGTGAATCCTAGCAGGTCAAGGTGACCCTGGCCATGTACCATTACTTAGAGAACTTCCTATCTTTGTCTGTGATCCAGGACAGTTTATACATCACGTAGGATCGTGATAAAAACTACTCATAAGGGGAAGCCCGGGTGGCTCAGCAGTTTAGCGCCGCCTTCAGCCCGGGGTGTGATCCTGGAGACCCGGGATCGAGTCCCACGTCAGGCTCCCTGCATGGAGCCTGCTTCTCCCTCTGCCTCTCTCTCTCTCTCTCTCTGCTTCTCATGAACAAATAAAATCTTTAAAAAAATAAAACAATTATGATTTCTATTTTTCTTGCCTCTTGAACCCAAAATTATACAGAAAGGTGATTTTGTAATTTCCAAGTGAAAAGATTTTCTTTTCCCTCTCACTCCTTCCAACCCAAGAATGTAGCCAAAATCATTTCAACTTTTATCAGTTCCCCATGGGTATTTGAAAAAAATGAATATTTCCATTTGGAAAGGACAGATAGGTAGATGAGTAGATGATCAATAGATGGCAAGCATTAAATGTATATTATATCAAGCCTGTTCGTTTTTATACATCTCCACTTTTGATGTGTGTGTTTACTTGATCTTCTGATTTCTGAAAGCTTTGGCAGGTGGATGAGACTTCCGGACCACAGGGGACTGACTCCCGACCCAGCTGCCCCAGACACCCCCCTCGACATGCTCTCCCCAATTCACACCCAGGCTGGTCACACTCCCCATGACAGAGTAATCTGCAGCCACCTCCATTTCCCAGACTCACGGACAGGGACCCTCGAGGGCAAAGATGGTGTCTTTACAGACCCCACCCCTCATGGCACCCACCACCTAGCTAATTAGGGCTGGGTAACTGAGAGAGTATGTGTGCTTCCCAGATACCTTCTTTTTTTTATTTTTTTAAGATTTTATTTATTCATGAGAGACATTTCATTTATTCATGAGAGACACAGAGAGAGGCAGAGACACAGGCAGAGGGAGAAGCAGGCTCCATGCAAGGAGCCCAATGTGGTACTCGATCCCAAGTCTCCAGGATCATGCCCTGGGCCGAAGGCAGCACTAAACCACTGAGCCACCCAGGCTGCCCCCAGATACCTTCTTGATCATCACTAATATCTATTTGGTGTTGATTCCTTGAGTGAGAGCTCAGTTCTCCAATGGTAGACTTAAAACAGTGCTCCTACAGGAATGCAAATCCATGAAAGGAAGAGACTCCTGTGAATGCACCATAGTGTGAGCACAGCCATAGAGCACACCTGCAAAAGCAATGATGTCATTGTTTTATCTTGCCCTGACTGTCCCCCAGCACGAATCGGGGCCAGTGAGAGACCCTTTCATACTTGCTGAGGTCGGAATATTTGTGTTCCCCCCAAACTCACGTGTTGAATTCCTAAGGCCCGATGGGATGACATTCACAGGTGGAGTCTTCATGAGTAAGATCAGCAACCTTACCAGAGACCCTAGAGTGCTCCCACCCGCCTCCCACCGGGAGGGGACACAGCGCGGGCATCTGGGAGCTGGAAGTGGGCCCTCAGCAGACACCTCAGAAATCTGTCAGCCAGATCTTGGACTTTCCAGCCCCTGGAACTATGAGAAATAGATTTCTGTTGTTTACAAGCCACCCAGCCTGTGGAATGTTCCTGCAGCCACCTAAATGGTCTAAAACAATATCCTTCTAAACAACCAAAACACTTAGAAACAAAAACATACAGAGCACAAAAGCTGAAGCCAAAGGAAGCAGTTTCTGAGACCCCGGTCTACCTTTGTGCCTGGTTACATCTGTTCACCATGTAGGGATGAGTGACCCGAGGCAACCCCAGGGAGGGCAGATGGCTGAGTGAGGCTGATTGTGGGGATGGACACAGAGCCCAGGCCAGCACAGCCCCCAAGTGCAAGCAGCTTCACGTGGATATAAGTTTACAAACAACACGCCTGGAGACCCAGAGGAGCAGCCTGGGCTGCCCGGGTTGACACAAGCACGCGGTCACCACCTTGTCCCCGAGTCTCAGCTCCGTCCACCCACAGCAGGCAGGCCACATTCTCTCCTGCAGTCATGCTCCACAAACACGGGACTGCAAGGATCCTCCGGGCTGCTCTGTGACCTGTTGTCTCCGCAGAGCTGAGTAGAGGACATTCACACCCCACCTCCAGCCAGAGACGATTTTCAGAGCATGACAGATGAGGTCTACCCAAGGGAGAGACCCAGCCACAGAGACCCAGCCCCAAAGGCAGGTAGGCTCTGGTTGGCCAGATGACTGGAGATCCTTGGGTGGGACCATCTCATCCCTGGAGAAGGCCCATTCTGCTAGGACTCCTTGCAGGGGGAAAGGTCATCAAGAGTGGGCTTCTGAAGGGTATGGGACCTGCCTGCCAGGTCTCTCTGGCCTCCCCTCCAAGCCCAGCCCCACCGCTGGTCCCAGCAAAGATGTGCTGGAGCCAACAAGCCTCGTCAAAAGACCACCCTGGAACTGGAAGAGAGACAGCAACCAGAGACAGGCTTCCACCTGCTGCTCCGGGGCCTCCAAGACCAGCGTCTGACCACCCCCCACCCCCCCACCAGGAAACCCAGCAGGCAGGGGTCTTGGGAAGCCCCAGGTGGTCCTGAAATGCACACGGGACAGGCTGGTCCCTCCACCCACCCACAATCCCCTGGCTCGAAGCCCTCAGAACTCTGACATTCTGGGGTGGGGTTCTAGGGGGTCCCCCAGTCACTCCCTATCTGCAAAACGGGCATGAGGACTTGTGAGCCCCAAGAGACGGACCTCTCTGAATACCCTGAAATAAAACAGGAACCCCCAGGGCAGGATGACTCTTTATCGGAGAAAGCACACACAGCACAGATGGAGCTCAGCCAGCACGCGGGCTCACAGGACCCCAGCGCCGAGGGGCCTGACTCCCAGGGGCCTGGGGAGGAGGCCTGCGCTGGGCGCCCCAGGCCACGGCTGTGGGCAGACAGGGGGTCTCGGGCGGTGCACGGGCTCCCCGCCAGAGGGTCAGACAGCGCCGCGGGCCCTGCAAACACCGCGCACACACTCCATCCAGGCCCCGCTCAGGGGCGAGTGGGCGGGCCAGGCCCCAGGCCGGGAGCGCCGGGGCAGCGCAGGGCGGGTGGGACCAGGCCGGGGGTGGGGTCAGGGCAGGAGGCCGGGCCGGACGCCCAGCCTGGCCAGTGGGCACAGCAGCAGCAATTTGGGCTCCGGCCTTGGTGCGTTTTGCCCCGCGGCCCAAGGAGGACGAGCCCGAGCAGCACGAGCACAGTGGGCTGCGTCCCGGGGCGGGGTGGGGAGGAGGGGAGCCCTGCCCACGGTGGCCAGAGAGGGTGGCTCCCCGGGACCCCCACCCCGCGCCGGCCTGGCCTTCCCTCTGCCGGGCCTCACAGCAGCTGGTCTGGGCGCTTGCTGCGCCACACCACCAGGCCGGCCATGGCCACGGTCAGCAGGACCGGCACGGCGATGAGCGGGATGAGCACCTCATCCGGGGGGTCCTCCCAGTGCGTCCTGTCCACCGTGCAGTTGGCGAAGAACTGCCTGTGGACGCCGGTGATGAAGCCCTGCGCCAGGGGGTTGGGCCAGTAGCAGCCCACCACGTTGGTCTCCACTTCCGTGCAGTTGGTGAAGCTCTCGTAGTACCTGCAAAGGCGGACGGCGTGACAGGCGCCCCTCCTGCTGCCCCCGAGGGCAAGGAATGGGGGCCCAGTCCTAGGCCCCCTCATACCGGGGACCCTATGGCACCCCACTCCCGGCCTCCTGGCCCAGAGGCTCCTGGGCAAGGTGATCATCCCCACACACACCAAGGCTTCCCCCCTGGGTCTCAGCCGCCTCCCCCACGGCACAAGTGCTCTCTACTCCACCTGGCAGGATGCCTGCCACACATCCCCTGTGCCCCACGCCCCCACGTCAGTGACATGACCTCATCTAGCCCAACCCTCCCACCTCCCACCTCAAGGAAGAGCAAACCCAGCAAGGGAGCCCCCAGCCTGGACCCAGCCCCCAGGACCCCCAGGACTTCCCAGACCTGCCCAGAGGACACATCAGGCCTGACCCCTTTCTCCAAGGCAGAGGGGTGCACGACCTGCAAGCCCTTCATGATCTAAGATGCTCTGTGGGCCCCAGGGGAGAGGTCTCTCCAAGGCCAGGGGCCAGCTGCCTCATTTGCCAGGTCAGGCTCGACCCCCCTCCCCCACAGGCCTCCCTGTCCATGTCATCAAACCTCTGAAGGACACTCAGCAAGCCACCCATGAGGTGCCACCTCTGTCCAGCAGGAGGGCACTGGGCAGGTCTACCGGCCGACCAAGGTGCAGCTATGGTGACCCAGAGTTAGCCGGACAGCCACTTCACCCTGAGCACAGCCAGTCACCTCTGGAGGCGGGAGCCTGCACTGGAACCACCACCCGAGATGCTCTGGAGGGAGGGCTGGGCAGACACCTGCCAGGGGCACCAGCTCTGCCCATGCCCATGCCTTCCCACACCTGGCTGAGTGCTGTACCCAGGATAGGAACAGGGGGGCCAGGAGTCCCGGCTTCGGCTCCCCGCGGGACTGAAAGCTGGGGTGAGGCAGGCCTGAGGCTCTGTGCCCACATCCTCCTTTCACCCTGTCCTGGGGAACGTGGCCTAGCCTGAGACATCAGGAAGGAACTGCTTCCTCCACAAACACTGTCTCTGCCCAACAAGGGATAGGAGACGAGGAGGAGTGGACTCACTTGGCCAGGTCTCCGGGTACCCAGCCCTCCTGGCAGCACCCGGCTGTGTCCTAGTCCAGATGCTGGAATGCAGGTCACACACCTGGGCCCCCCAGGTAATGCCTCCAAGGAGGAGCCCTCATAGCAGAAGAGAGCCAGAAATAGAAGGGATGGCCTGAATCATGTCCAGTGCCTGGGACCTGCCCAGGTCACGTCCCCAGGAAGCCCATCATCCCCAGACCCGCCCCACACACACTGGGGCTCAGCCGCCTGCTGCCCAGATCTCCAGCCTGGCCTTTGCTCAGGGCAGCCCTCGTGCCCAGAGTCTGACCAGAGCCCTATGCGCTGACTCCCTTGCCCCCGGGAAGGCCACTGCCACCCTCCCCAGACTGGAGACGAGCCCGAGGCCGGATGAGGTGCTGTTTGCATGACCTCAGGGCACCAGGGTCCCATCACGGTTTGTACCCTCCCAGCATCCCCTGGTCACCCGGGGCCTCCCTTTGGTGCGGCTCCCAGAGGACCCTCCCTCCACCTACTGGGGTGCTGCGTACATAGTAAAGAAGATGCAGCTGTAGCCCTGATGGCAACCATGGGTCCCCAGCCCCCCGCCAGATGCCCTCACCCACCAGGCAGGCACTTTCCCAACTAGGCTCCCTACTCCACCTCTTGCTTTCCCTTCGAGATTGGCTGCATGCCGTGCTGCTCATGGGCGATACAGCACGGCAGCTGAAAACCTTGCTAGCAGCCACCCCTTCACGGGATGGAGGGGGTCTCCCTCCTCAGCAGGCTGGCTCTGAGGTGAAGTCAAGGGTGGTGACCTCGGGCACAGGTCACCGCGGGGACAGGCCACCCTGGGGCTCGCTGCCACTGCCGCCCCGCCGCCTGAGGCCCACCCAGGGTTGCCTCTCCCGCTCTGCCTCTGCATCCTCAGGTGTGCTCACTATCTCGGGGGGCGGGGGCAGCCACCCCTGCCTCCTAGGAAAGGGTGCCCGGGAAACACGAGGTGAGCGCTCCACATGTCTGACAGTGTTTCCATGATGACGGATTGGGGGGAAGCATTCTAGAATTCTGAAGCGCCAGGCCCCCGCCTCCGGGTCTCCAGGGCTGTGTGGAGAGCCTGAGGCCCCAATTCTTCACCTGTGTGTCTAGCCCGTGTTAGCCTCTCTGCACACGTGCCTCGGCCCCTTCCTGGCCCACACCATTGGGCCAGGTGCCAGGGACCCCTCCCTCGCCCTCTTTCTCCCACTCCCCCCTCAGGGTCTGCGAACCTGAGCCCTCACCGGGAAAGGGCCCTGAGTTTCTCCCTGTGTCCCTTGCCTGCCTCCTAGAACTCCTGCTCCGGGATGCCTGGCCTGCTAGCTGACCCCTGGCTGCCTCCGGCTCCCAGCTCTGTCCTTCTGCTTCTGAGGAGATCTCCTCCCACGGTCATCTTCTGCTCCGTGTTCCTGTCCAGGGGCGCACTCTGTGTCTACAGCACCTCCTCTCACTCCTCTCCATGCCGTGCACTGATATGGCCCTGGGATCTCCCAGTGCTGCAAGGGGCCTCAAGGTGCTGGACTCTGCCCTGCTCTTCCCAGCAGAGTCCTTTATCAGAGTCCCAGTCCCTCCCGGACGCTCACGGCTGGCGGGGGCCTGGGCCTGGGGAGAGGGGCTGCCTGGAGCCTCCAGGGCTCTGCTGGGCCGTCCGAGGGGAGCCCCGGCGGCCCCACACCTCGGGAAGGACAGCTCACCCCAGGGGTCACCTTCCAGGTCCAGTGGAAGGGACAGGCGGGTGCCAGCCGCTGTCCCCAGATCCCCTGCTCTCCATCCCCAACAGCTGTTCCAGGGGCTTCCGTGCCCAGGGCCCCAGCAGACAGTGGTTCTGGGAGGGAGGTCCATACCCCCAATCCCTGCGTGGACCTGGTACAGTGGTTGTGGGGGAACTGTTCCTGGATGAAACAGAATGAAATTTCTGCATCTGCTGGAAATGTGCAGGGGCAGGCACGCTCTGGGCAGGGGACGGCATGAGGGGGTAAGCGGGGGCAGGCGTGGGCAGGGGTGGGCAGGGGAGGGTAGGCAGGGGCACGGGTGGGCAGGGGAGGGCAGATAGTGGTGGGGGGGCAGGGGAGGGCAGGGGAGGGCAGGCAGTGGGGGGGCAGAGCAGCGGCACTCACACAATGAACTCCGACAGGTTGCACCACTTCCAGACGTCCACCTTGTGCATCATGTCGGCGAAGGCCTTCCCGCACCGGGGCAGCTTCTCCAACATGCGTGTCTCGTTGCAGCCACCCACTCGGGGACACCCACCTGGAGAGGGGACAGCCACGGGCATCACACTGCTGGGAACGTGGTTTGCAAAGTGACCCTGGAGCCCTCCTGCTGACACCACCCACCCACCACAGGCGAAAGAGGGGTCCCTCGTGCTGGCCTCCCCCCGTATGGCCCAGGGAGGTAAAGCCCCTACCAAGAGGGGGCCCACATGGGTGGCGCCTAGATGGGACCCAGAGGGCCGCAGCCTCCTGACAGGGAGTGGGAGAAAGAGGGCAAGGGAGGGCAGCAGGCAGGGGATGCGTGTCCCGGGAGGGCGGGGAGGCAAGAACAGAATGGCTCTGGTGGAGGGTGGGGTGGGGAGTGGGTCCCACCAATCAGGGATGGGGAGAGGCCCCACTGCTCCTCCAGGGTCCAGGGTCCCCCGAGCACATCCCCAGAAGGATCCTGCGTGTCTGGGCCCTCTAGGAGCACAAGGCCCCCATGGGGTTGCACCCGCATCCCAGGAGGCCCAGGGCTGACCTGACACAGGGACTCACATTCCAGAGGCAGAAGCCAGACCATCAGTCACTCCCCAGGTCTGGTACGGGTCCCCCCAAGGTTCCCAGCACCCCGCTCCCCACTCCACCTCCACCCCTGGCACTCCCATGTCTCCACCCCCACCCTCCCCAGCTCATTTCCCTACTGAGCAGCCCCCACCTTCAGGACCAGCCCACTGTTCCACCCTAGACACCCCTTATAAGCTTCCTTCCTGTGGCCCCTGCTTTGGCTCCCAGCACACCATCGAGAGAAAGTCCTGCTATGTGTGCGCACGTGTATGTACATGTGTGCATGTGTGTGCATACAGCCCTGCCGTGTATGTCCTGGTGTGTGTGTGTGTGTGTGTGTGTGTATGCGTAGATGTGTGTATATCTCTGTGTGTGTCCTGGCAGGAAAAACCACAGGGAAGGACACAGGAGAGAGGCCCACACCCAGAACTGGGCAGACCTGGGCTCACACTGAGCATCACTAGGCAGCAGCTGACCCCAGTTTCCCAATTGGCAAACTGAGGGAAACAGGCCATGTCTCACAGGGGGGCTGTACGGTCAGGCATTAGGCATGTGCCCAGAGGCTCCCGATGCTCTTATTGTAGGTGTTTGATAAACACCCACTGCTCCCTCACTCCTCTAACCACAAGCACCTCACTGGTATTCCAAAAAGACTTTTCAAGAGAATGGATGGATGGATGAATCAATGAATGAATGATTAATTCCTAAGGGCAGCAGAACAGATTTCACCGTCTGAGCACAAGTAAATGCATCAAAAGGAAATGGTGGGTTTGGATCCACTCAGATCCTGCTCTGCAGGCCAGGTCATCGCCAGGGGAGGCCATAGGGTGCCCTGTGTGGAAACCCGTGCCAGGCTCAGGGAGGGGCTTGCGCCATACAGAAGGTGACCTCATGACCATGAAGTGCCTCTGGGAACAGAAGGGGAGGCAAGAGAGAAGAGGGCAATGCAGTAAAAACTCTAAAAAAAATAATTAAGTCCAAAAGAAGACAGAAAAAAAAAAAAGAAGAGAAAAAGTTCTGATGGCACAAAAATAGATGTAAACCAAACCATGTCAACAGTCAGATTGAGGGGCACCTGGAGGGTTCAGTGGTGGGACATGCGACTCCTGATCTTGGGTTTGTGAGTTCGAGACCCATATTGGCGTAGAGATTACTCAAAAATAAAAGCTTTAAAAAAATAGATTGAGAGTCAATGGCCTAAACACCCTAATTAAGAAGCAAAGTTGTTAGATGAGATCAAAGAATAAGCCCCAACTATAGGCTGTACACAAGAATCCTACTTTAAACAAAGAGTCAATTATTTTCAAAGAAAAGGGTGGAAAAAGACATACCATCCTACCACTAATCCAAAGAAAGGTGGAGTGCCAATGTGAGTGCTGAACAAAGTATATTTCAGAGCCAAGAATATTATCAGCGATAAGGAGGGTCTTTTATAATGATAAATGGTTCAGTTCACCGGGAAAACATAGCAATGCCAAACATGTATGCACCTAATAACAGAGCATCAAAACATAGGAGGCAAAAATGGATAGGACTGCAAGGAACAAAATGACAAATCCACAATTATAGCTGAGAATTAAATACTCTTCTCTCAATAATTTGCAGAACAAACGAATAGAGAAAAAATAAGTGAGATTACAGAACAGTGAACAGTGAAGGAGTGCCAAGTACAGACAGAAAGCCATGAAGCCAGACTTCACTTTGCCTATGGGTGGGCACCCACAGTTACTAGGAGTGAAGGGGAGGGAGTGGGGTTGGAAAGGTGGACCCAGAGCCAGACTGGTGCAGGCCCCCCAGGGCAGTTTTCAACCCTGGAACTCTCCCCTGAACCCAACCTCAGAGCTTGCACTCACAGAGTCGAGGCAAACAGCTGACAGTCCTTCCAGAGGAGCTTGCCATCTCAATACCCGACCAATGTACACAACGTGCCCTGTCCTAAGTAAGGTCCTACTCGTGGAGGCTCTTAAAGACAGGATCATCACACAGGGGAAGTCACCCACCTGCTCAGTCACGCAGTGGAGGGCAAGCCCCAAGCTACCTGCCTGCAGAGCTGACCCCCCCTGGCCTGTCACGCTGGCCTGGGATGACACCCTCATGCCAATCCCATCCTTGGTTTGCCTGAGGAGCAGCATCATGCCTCCTGCCCCGCATCCCCCTCGTTTAAATCCCCCTCGTTTAAATGCCCAGAGGAAAAGTGACTTTCCCACAGCCAAATGCAGTGTCAGCGTGGTCCAGGGTATGCCATGGGCTGGCCTCGCTCCACTGCCCTGCCCAGATGCACCTGCCCAGCCGCTGGCAGGAAGGCAGCCCTGGGTCCCAGGCCACATGGGCATGGTGTTGGTGATTTGGGAGTTCGGGCCCTCGGGGGCCACGTGGAGGGGGATGATGATGAAGCCAGCCCGTGTTCCTTTCTCCCATCACTGCCCTATTCCAAAGGCACCTTCCTCTGCAGCTCCCCAGTGGGCTTCCCACCAGAGGTGCTTTGCTTCTTAATTAGGGTGTTTAGACCATTGACTCAATCTATTTTTTGCCACCAGCATTCTGCACACCTAACCCTTGGGCCCATCCCTGAGCCTGGCCGTTCCCTGATGGGATCATCACAGCATCCCATCTGAGTCTCCTAAGCTCCATCCACCTCCCACATGTGCATAAGCCACATATGTCCCACACTGTCACCTCCTCCTGGCTGCTGCCACAGCAAAAACCCACCTTTACCTAGACCACCTACCTGATCCGACAGCTGGACTGGACCCTGACACCTGGACCTGCACCTCTGGACCCCCTGGGCCCCCTGGACCTAGACCCCTTGGACCTGGGTCCCCTAGGGCTGCATCTCCTGGACCTGGACCCCAGAAGCCCCTAGACCTGGAAGTCCTGAACCCCAGCATACCCTAACCATCTGCTGTTGGATCACTAAGACCCAGCCCAGCGCTTCCTTCCTCTTGTTCTCCTCCCTCTGTCCTGGGACCCTTGCTCTTCTCTCCTCTCTGCCTCCTTCTTCCTGGACTAGAGTCTCCACCCAGCAGTGCAGCAGGAGCTGGCCAGGGCTGGCTGAAAGTATGCCACTGAGCACCATGGGGGGTGCTGTGAGGATGCTAGGGCAGTGCCACCTCTGTCTGCACAAAGCAGGCACCAGAAGTGTCCCAGGGCAGGGGGAGGGGGCACGTTCTAGCATCATCTCTGATGCGCACCCTGCTCAAAGAGCTCCCAGCAAACCCAACAACCCAGCCAGTGTCAGAACAGCAGGTAGAGACACAGATTCCTGACAGCTCAGAGAAAGTGGGCGGCTGCCACAAGCTACCAGCTGCATCAGAAAAGATCTCGGGAATTAAACTGAAATACAAAACTAGTTGGTTCCATCAGGGCAACAAAGAAAATGTGGTACTGTGTTCCTTTTGTCTAGGGGACTTCCAGAGACTCCAGAAGATGATAACCCGCCAAACCGATGCATTTCCTGGAGAAAGGCCTTTTACAGCAGGGCATTTGCAAGTGGATTGCGGGAGCCTCTCGTCCTCCTCAGATGGAGACGGGGTGCAACCACACCAGCCACCACGCTCTGAGCAACACGCACAGCCAGCAAGGCCAGAGTTTCTAGAAGGTTCTGCCCCTGCCCCTGATGGGGCAGTCTCCCCTGTAGTCCCCTCCCCACCCGGGGCCTCACTTACTTATCTATAAAAGCAGCCGTGAAAAAAAAAAATTAAAAAAATAAATAAATA
This sequence comes from Canis lupus baileyi, assembly GCF_048164855.1. Taxonomy (NCBI): domain Eukaryota; kingdom Metazoa; phylum Chordata; class Mammalia; order Carnivora; family Canidae; genus Canis; species Canis lupus. The sequence continues at coordinate 48,336,825 of NC_132852.1, read as the reverse complement.
AAAGCAGCTGTGAGGTCAGAAGACCTGCAAGACACCCGTCAGCCAACCACATCTGGGTAGCCACCATGTCACTGGTGTACATGCTATCATGCCACCGCACCCGGGCCCGAGTGAGGGCAACAGGAGCTAGTGCGGCATCAGGACGTCATTACCCTTACCACTGGCAAAAAGAGGACAGTGTCACGTTCACACATGGCACTGGCGCTGCCTGGGGTGCCACCAGCCCCTGGAGCCACACACAGGTGCCAGGCACTGGCGGGCGCCTTCCCACGCGTCCCTGTGTCTGAGTCAAAGCCTTGGGGGCTGGCACAGTGGTTAGCGGGACTAAGATGATGGAATCCAACTAAAGGTAACGATGACCCTTCACATGTTGCCATTCCTACATCTACGTTGCAGTGGGGGAAACTGAGTCCAGAACCAGTAAGTAAGTGCCTTACCCTGTCCTGGGGTTGAGCATTTGCAAGAGGGAGCCCCCAGAGTTTGCACTCAGGCCAAAGGGTGCAGTCAGGGAGCTGGCCAGACACGAGCCCCAGCTGGGGGGCTTCTGCTGAACCTCACCATCCCAGGGCCCTGCATGGTGGCTGCTGCCTCTGAACGGGGGTCTGGAATTGCCCGAGACAGCTGAAGTCACCTTCCTGGCCTGGCCCTCCACAGCCCATCCTCGAGGGGCCTCTGCCAGCAGGAAGAACCAGTCCCCCAGCTGGCCCTGCTTCCTGGACAGCCAGGCCCCCACTTTGCTCAGGTGCCGGCAGCAGCCCTGGGACCCTCGCTCCAGATGCAGCCACCTCCAGAGCTCGGCCCCACCTCTGACAAATGGAGTGTGACCAAGAGCAGGTTTTGCCTTTCCCTGCATCCTACCTGGTCAGCAGCCACCTCCCAACACCCCCCCCCTCTGGCAGGACCAGCCCTGGGCTGGGTGTGCAGAGAGGCTGGCCCCATGCCTCCCCAGCCGGGCCCCCCCTCCCCCCAAGTTCCATGGCAGGGAGACTGTGGAGCCACCGAAGGAGGACCAGATGTTGTGAATGCAGAAGACGTTGGTGCGGGGTCTGCCCTACTGGAGGCAGGTCCAGTGAGCCCCTACTGGCCTCGGAATGAAGTAAAGGGCTCCCTTTCCCCGAGGAGCCAAAATCTCCATCCCAGGGGCCTTGAGTTTGAAGCTTACTGAAATCCCACCTCATTGTGCTCATGTCCAGAAGCCACCAGAAAAAAATCCGCCTAATTCTAGGCTCTAACCCTGGAGGGTGAGATGAAGCCACACTGCCCCCCCAGACATCTCCGGGGGAAGGGCGGCCCAGAGATGGGGAACCCGAGGGGCAATCCAGCCCTTTCCCACCTTGGAACCTGTTCCAAATCAGCAAAGCTGATGATTTCAAACAAGCTCAACTTTGTGTCTTACAGCCAGGGACACAGGTCAGCTAGGGCAAGGCTGACATCCCAAAGGACCAGGGGACAGCGGCCCCCTGAGAGGTCCTGAGTGCCCAGCCCACCCCGGGGGACCAGCGCTCCCACCTCAGCTCAGCACGCCTCCCAGGCAAGCCCTCCCCAAGCACACACACAGCCTCTTTGGATCATCTCTAGGAAAATTTTTTCCAAACAAGCTTTTCTTTCCATCCATCCCCAATCCGTAAATAATGTATCCTCCCGGGAGCCCCGATTTCTCGTTGGAGAGGGGATCTGGGAGGGAAGCCTCGGGGGGTTGCCCCCTTCCCGGTCCTGGGAGCCGGGGGCACGCGCGCACACACGCATCACAAACGCTGTGGACCAGTGCAGGTGCAAAGGACTCGTCCTGCGCAGTCTGGACGCCTCTCCCCGAAGCCCTGAGCGTGCGGTCCACGCCGAGGCCCCGGGAGCTCACTCACCATCCGGCGGCCAAGTGGCACCGGGACCTGCGCCGCCCCCGCTCCTCGGGCCACCCCAGCCCGCCGCCGGCGGAGCCCGCGCGACAGCCCGCGCCTCCCTGCCCAGCCCCGGCCCGTCGGCCTGGGCTCCTCGGGGGACCGTGGACGGGAGCCCCCCGGGAGGCTGCGGCCGGCGCCCGGGTCACACCTCGCGGCTCCGGAGCCGGGCGCGCCGGGCGGGCGGGGACCCGCGCAGGGCAGGAGGCGCGGCCCGGGCGGGTGCAGCCCGGTGGCCCCGAGGTCCCGGACCGGAGCGGGCCCCGCGGCCCCTTACCGCAGAGCAGCAGCAGCAGCAGCAGCAGCCTTAGCTGCGGGCGCCGCCGCGCGCGCGCCTCCATGGCTGGATGTTTGCGGCTCGCGGTCGGCTCGGTCCCCGCTGGGTGCGCGGGGGGCGCCCGGGGACGCGGCCGAGGGTGGGGCCGCCGAGAGCCCGCCCCCAGCCTGTGCCCTCCCCCTCGGGGACGCGCCCTCCCACTGAGGACACTCCCGCTTCCAGCGCGCGCGCCCCGCTAGGACGAGCCCTCCCGGGACGCGCGCTACCTCCCCCGGGACGCGCCCCCCCCAGCCGGGCGCACGCCCCCCACCGCGGGTGCGAGCCCCGGGCTGCTGTTCCGGGGTGCCGCCGGCGGGGCGGGGGCGAACCGGGGGGGGGGCTGCTACGGAGTGGGCCGGAGTGCGGGCGTCTCTGGAGGGGCGGGGAGTGCGGGGGTGGCACCAGCCGGAGGTGGGGTGCTGGGGGAGAGAGTTCTGTGTGCTGGTGCACGGAGAGGCCCCCAGAGTGAAGCGGCGGACCCCGAGTCTTTCCTGGCCCTGCGCCTCCCCCATACTCTTCTGGGGGCTCCCCTGTGCCTTTGCAGCCCCCTGCATCAGCAACGGTGGGGGCCTGGGCCCTGCCCTGTGACCTCTGGGAAGCTGCAAAGGACAAAATCAGGGCCAGGAGAGTGACTGGTAGCTTGGAAGACCTGGCCACAAGGAGTGCTGGGGCCCTGGAGTGAGGGAGGCAGAGACTTGGACAGATGACTTCTGTGGGTTTGGTCACCTCTGACACTGTCAGCTCCTAGCACAGATCCTGGTCCCAGTGGACACCCGGCCACGCCACTCTCCTGAGCCCCTTGGAGTGCAGGACCCCCTGCCCTCCAGTGCCTGCAGTCTAACCCTGGGAGCCGAGCCACAGGTGGGGCTCCCTCAGGGACTGCTCCCTGCTGGGGCCCATCCCAGACCAGAGGGACAGAGCAAATGTGCATGGGGGGAAGAACAGCTCATGGGCTCGCCCCGAAGTCCAGGTGGTAGTGGCGGTGACGCACCACTGCTGGCTGTGCGGGCTGATCTGACCCTTCCTGCATTAGTTACAGGATCGAAGCTTTCTGTGCCTTTTCTGGAAGAAACCAAAATGATTTCAACGGAGACTTAAAGCTAATTAAAATTGATCAGCCTTCCTGCCTGCCTTCCACCAGAGGTGGTGGGGAGGGCAGGCACAGGAGCAACCCAAGCTGTAAGCTCGCACAGGGGGGCCTTGGGCACAGCTCAGCCACATGCAGCTGCCCTCCCTCAACTGCCCTGCACCAACCCAGGCAGAGCAAGAGCATGGGGCAGGTGCCCGGCAGCGTCCCAGGAGACTGCAGACCCACCCAGGCCAGACCTCCAAGACCCCCACGTTTCCACCCCCTGGTGGGCTCTAGCGGCAGGATGGGTCATCAGAAGGACAGGTCAGAGAGCACCCAGAAGCCTGCTTAGCCTAGAGGCTGTGGCTCTGGGGGACTAGAACTCGGGAATGAATAGCCAGGACCAGGCCAGGCTGCAGTGATGACAGCGCGAGGGCCTGCACACTCCACCTGGGACCCATTCTGAGGTCTCACTCAGGTCCTGCCCACCCAGGGCTCAGGAGTGCCTCGGACCTGCATAGACCGCTCCTTGTCCCCGCTAGAGGGAGACCCTGCGCGTTCACTGTACACACACACACACACACACACACACACACACATGCACTTCCCTGCCCCTCCTCCCCCCCTGCACACTCCCCCTGCGCACACCCCCTGCGCACTGCCCCATAGGGTTCCCACAGCTAGTGAGGAGGGGTTAGGAGAGACTCCTGCCCTTTCCACCTCGTCCTGACCCCCTCCTGTCCTGGCACCCACTGGGCATATGGACCCTGTGCACAGCTACCTCCCCAGCCACAAGCTCACTCCTCTCCTCTCCAGAGGGGCAGGTCAACAGTCCCTGGAGATCCAGGCTGGCATTACTGTTTGCTGTGACCCCTGGATCGTGGCAGAGGGGACATTCTAGGAACTCCAAGGCTGGGACATAAGCGGTTGGCAGCCGTCACTCCACGCTCTGCAGAGCTGCTTCATCCTGGACCGGGAGCAGCCCCATGAGCAACCCTGGGATGAGAGCCCACCACGTTCCAGCCACGCGGACAGGCTGAGTGGGTTCCTGGGCCATCTCAACCCCCCCACACCCTGGAGCAGGACAGCCTCCCAGTGGAGCCAGTCACGAAGCGCAGTGAGCATTGTGGTGTCTGCTGTGTAAGGGGTGCTGGGCCGGGCACCCAGAAGGGGCACCCTGGGGGAACGCTGAGCTTGAGAGGGGAAGGGGAGGGGAGGGTACACCCTAGACAGGGGGTGCGGATGCCGCATGGTAGATGCACAAGCAGTGAGAGGGACTGCAGCCTGCATCCCTCCCTCCAGTGACAGAAGCCCCCACCTCACGAGACAGCCCACGCCTAGAGCCCAGCCGATCAGGATCCCCGGGGGGTCTCGGGGGCCAGCTGCAGGCCTCGGGCCCAGGGCGGAAAGGACACATCAGGCCCGGGGCAGGGGCTGCCCTGACATCTGGGTCCTTCCCTGAGCTCACTGGCTGAGACCCCAGAAGAGCCAGTGGCTCTTCCCCCAGCGCAGTCTTCCCCCACCCAGCCCTGAGAGGACCTGCACCTGTCCCCCCGCCCGCCCGGCTTTTGTGTCCTCTGGCCTGGCTTTCCACTTCTCTCCTGCCCCTTCACGTGGCTCTTGCTAGCTGCCAGTCCCCTCTGGCTCCCCCTGGCCCCCTGGCTAGGAGTGCCCCTCCCCGTCCTCCTGCTGCCTGGTGCCCTCCTCTCCTATACCTGGGACTCCACCCTGGCCCCATCCAGGGCACTGCTGGACCCAGCAGGCAGTGGGCATTGGAGGGGGGCATGGCTCTGGCACTTGCCCATCCCTGCTCCAGAACGCGCCTTCCCTGCACCCGGCCAGCCCTCCCCAGCCCCCTGGCTCTCCTGCTCCCCCGCCCCCAGGAGTCCAGAACCTGAATGCAGCCCAGCCTCCAGATGGAGAATGTCCTGCTTGGGTGAGCTGCCCAGCTGCCCTCAGCTCAGCCCCCACACCCTTAAGAACAGGTCCAATCAGCTTCCCTAGGAATTCACCCCAAGCTCCCAAAGCTTCCTCTGGAACAGACATGCTCACCCCTCCTCCAGGAGGCTCAAGCAAATCTCCCCCACGTCCTGGTGGCTGCTCCTCCATCGGACGCCCCCAGGCCTGGAGGCGTGCCATGCACATCAGCAGCTCTGCTCCCGGGTTTGGAACAAGAGCCATGGAAGACTTAGGTGCGGCCAGGCTCCTCGCAGGTCCCGGGGAAGCTGCAGACCATAACTGCCCTGGCTCATCCCCAGGTTGGGGTGATGACCAGGGCCGAGGGGACCAGTCAGTGCCCAGGGGGACGGAGGTTGGGGAGGAGGTGGGGAGGACCTGGACAGCTGGACGAGAGCAGCACTCACTCCTAGTGCCCCATGTGTCTCCCCAGCCCTGTGGCCCCCAGCAGGTGCCTGTGGCATCAAAGAAGCCCAGCCCTCTGGTCCCACCTTTTGCAGCAGGCCTGCAGGCTCCTGTCCCCTCCTTGCTCCCCCCTTGGCCAAGGGCCACCAGACAGAAGACTGAGCATGTGGTCTCATCAAGGAGCAGTCCCTCCAGGCTCCTGGGACCAGTGACAGGCCCTCCAGGAAAGAGATAGGCACAGCCGAGTGGGAGTCCCCTGCAAGGCTCCCCGTGGCCACAGGCCCTGTGTGGCCAGCCAACCCCACGGGTGACCCGAGTGGCCTCGCTCCTGAATGAGTACCATCCCACCGTGTGTGCAGCGGTGTGAGAGGGCTGAGGTGGGGCAGGCCCTGAGTCTCGGAGGTGCCCGCCCAGCGGGGCGAGAGGGCACAGGAGTGGGCAGGTGGCTGCACGCTTGGCTCCCCCTGCCGACGGATTCTGGCCACTGCAGCTCCATGCCAGGGGGCCGCAGGGAGGTCTCCCAGGCCCAGGGTTGGAGAAGGGGACCCCCAGCCCCTTCCCAGCTGCTCCGGATCCAGGACTCAAGTCTCCGTGTCTTATTATTATTACTATCATTATTATTATAAACTGCACATAAAGCCCCAGTCCTCACCAGCTCTAAGGACACAGTTTGGGGCATCAGGCTCGTTCACTTTGGAGGTGGCCCTAGGACTGTCCCCATTACACACCAGCTCCCTCCTCCTCCACCCCGCGCTGCCTCCCACCAGCTCCTCTCCGCACCCCCCCCCCAGCACTGGAACCCCACGCTGTGTGTCCCTCGGTGTGGCTCATCCGCTCAGCATCACCTGTTCCAGGTCCCTCCACATGGGAGCAGGTGTCAGGGTCCTTCCTCCTCCAGGCCGGGGGTCTCCCGCCATGTGGATGGGCCACATTCCATCTACTTGCTTGTCGTCATCCACGTCCTTTCTAAGTGAACAAAGCAGGTTCGCCTTCATTTGATTTCAATTTTATAAAATCGATCAGAAAGCATTTTGAGGGCAGCCCGGGGTCTCAGCGGTTTAGCGCCGCCTGCAGCTGGGGGTATGATCCTGGAGACCCGGGGTCGAGTCCCGTGTCGGGCTCCCTGCGTGGAGCCTGCTTCTCCTTCCGCCTGTGTCTCTGCCTCTCTCTGTGTCTCTCATGAATAAATAAATAAAATCTTTAAAATTTAAAAAAAAAAAGCATTTTGGAGCGAATACACTATAATGTTATTCCTGGTCATTTCTGGATCTGGGGGATTTGGAAGTATTTTTAATTTATGGTCCTTTCTGTTTTCTCATTTTCCCACAGTGCCACGAGTGGCCCATGGCAAGTTTTGTGTCGTGTGTGTGTGTGTGTGTGTGTGTGTGTGTGTACGAGTGTGTTGTGTCGTTCTTGGTCTGTGGGTTGTGCACAGCTATTCCCTATACAGACATGCAGACCCTCGCTCCAGACATCTCTTGGGACAGGTGAAGGGACAACCTAGTGCGCTGCTGGAAGCCCTGCCCCTGGAAGAGTGCCGCAGCCCTCCTGGGGGGCCTGGGGCAGGGGTGCGGCCATCGAGCTCCAAAAAGTGGCCTTGTACCTGCGGTCCCCAACCAGCCGATGGAGGAGCTTCTGAGAGGCCACAGGCATGGGAGGCTGGAGGAGGGAGCAACCCAAGCAGAGTGGGCCATCCACTCATGCCACCTGCCTATAGTTTCCAGGTTTGCTCAAGCCTGAGTGCGTGCGTGTGTGTGTGCATGTGTGTAAATGTCTGTGTAAGTGTGTACACACGCCGAGAGGTCTGATGATAAACCGCTACTGGGGCAGCCCCGGTGGCACAGCGGTTTGGCGCTGCCTGCAACCTTGGGTGTGATCCTGGAGACCCGGGATCGAGTCCCACATCGGGCTTCCTGTATGAAGCCTGCTTTTCCCTCTGCCTGTGTCTCTGCCTCTCTCTGTCTCTACGAATAAATAAAATCTTTAAAAAATAAAAAATAAAAATAAATAAATAAACCGCTACTGCATACGTCAACCTCACCGACTTGGTGAATAAGTAAGGTGCACTTCAGGATGGGGTCCCCTGGTCACTTCCTGTGCCCTGACCAGGGGCCATGTCCACTAGGTTCCAGGACCAGGTGGGCCCCGTTTCTCACAAGAACAGGACTGGTGGAGACCAAGGGTGTGCTCCACAACTTGGAAGGTCTGGGCTGCGCCCCCCGCTGCACAGCACCCCTGGCCCTGCAGGTATGTGGAGCACCGCAGGATCTGCAGGGTCAAGGCACGAGTGCATGCTCAGGTGCAAGGACCTGACTGCCGTGGAGACTTCCAGAAACCCGGGCACAGATCCAGGGGTAGGACGGCTCTGCAAAAGCGGAAGGCAGCCGTAGGGCCCCGCTCCTTGGCTCTGGCAGTCACCTGGGGGGCCTCACTGTGAGCTTCATTTTCCGCTCTCTGGGTGTCGGGGTGCAGTACCAGGTGCAGGGGATGTAGGGGGTAACGGGCACATCTCGAGGACCCGCCATCACCACGGCAGCGACCGGCTCATTGCCCTGGCACCTTGCAGGTGTGCACACAGCAGCCCCGGGTGGGCACTCAGACCTTGAAGGAAGGAGTGACCCCGTCGGGAGCGGGATGAGGGCAAGAGCAGCTCCTTCTCCCTGCAGGTTCCCTCCAGTACCCCTGCCAGGGCCCTAAGGACAGACTCTGCGCCAGGTTTGCAAACTCCTCAAACCCCTTGCTGCAGGCTGCTGTTTATCTGAATAACTGCAGCGCAACAAACTTAGAAACCAGCTCATTTGCGCACCTCCCACACCGCAGAGGCTTGAGGGGAGGTGTGCCCAGAAAACCAGGGCGCACCCCACTTTCCGTGCAGAGGTGGTGGTGGCCCAGTGGGCTAGTGCAAGTGAACTGGGACAGTCCAGAGACAGTGCAGAGACAGCGCTCAGACAGAGATAGCACAGAGATGGCACAGAGACAACCAGAGATAGCTGGAAACAGCCCAGAGACAGCCAGAGAAAGCAGAGATACCCCAGAGATAGCACACAGACAGCCTGAGACAGCAGAGAGACAGCTAGAAAGACAACCCAGAGACCATGCAGAGACAGCCCGAACACTTCCCAGAGAGAGTCAGAGATAGCCTAGAAACAGCCTAGAGATACCTTCTAGAAATAACCCAGAGACACCCCAGAGATAGCAGACAACCCAGAGACACCCCCAGAAATACGAGATGCCTGTTGGAACCAGGCCCTTGGCCTCACTGGTGTGTGGAACAGCTGGGAATTCAGGGTGGTAACATAGCTGGGTGAGCCCTCACTGGGAGCTTAAGGCTGAGGGAAGAAGACAGGGTGTCCCCAGCCAGTCTAAAGACCTCCCTCAGGGAGCACAGGCGACATCCTTGTTTTTTGTTTGTTTTCCCCCATTTATAGAAGAAATACACATCATTTCAGGGACAAACAGAAATGAAGTGAAGCAAAAGGAAACAGACACCATCCCCTGCAAATTTATTTTAGAAAAACAAGAATCTCATTTGGCTGTGCAAACTGCTTTTTAATGTTTTAAACCAGATTCATGTAAAATTAAATAGTGGAAGATGCCAAAAAAATGTTACTTGTTAATGATCATTTTACTTGGTAATTGTAAAACCCTTTTTAAAAGTGAAAGTAATGCTTGATGATTGCAACACAAAATAAGGAGATTCCGGGGATGAAAATCCTCCACAAGGCAACAAAGTGTAAAGTGGATGGGGGCGGGCAAGGAGAGGAGGGGGGAGCAGGAGGCGAGGCAGAGGGAGGGGAGGTAGATATGCCCCTCAGGAACCTTGGCAGTGGGGTGTCCATGGCCAGGAGCTCCCAGCAGGTGACAAGCAGGCCCCGTGTCCCACGCCCCCCGCGCTCCCGCGCTAGCCTGAGGCCCACGCGTCTCTGACTGAACCCGCGCTACCCTCCAGGCACAGGCAGGCTTCGGACTGCCATCTGGTTTCCCACGTGGCCCTGTCTCCATGGCTCTGTCTCCGGGGAAACCGTGCTACCGTTCTGGTGTTAGATGACATGGGGTCCTGGGCAGATTATTCTGATGGAGCGTTGATCTGTTGCCATAGGAGTTATTACATGTCTTGGCCAATAAGCATCCTTCTCTGGGAAATGAAGTCACTGTTACATGTTCGCAAAAGAACATTTCTTGGCCAAGACGTAGGAACCTGACACTGGGATGCTGCAGGATCCCTACCGTAGCCCCATGCAGGAAACCCTGGAAAACACACTTGCTGGTGCACCCACCCGCCCCTAGAGCCCCCTTCCTAGCCGCTCAACGTTTCTACAGGAACTTCCAGCAACCAAGATGCCCAACGTCTGTACAGCATCAGCATGCCACCACCCACGGAGAGGCTCCACAGAGAGGCTCCACGTTACCCCGCGAGCCTCACCGGGGATCGTCACCAAGGCAGGGCAGGCTGATTGCAACAAGCAACCAATATGAAAAGATTTAATAAGGTAATTACTGTATTGGAAGTTGGACACCTGGCTTCGGACTCTGACTCCTGTGTCTTCCACTAAACATCTCCACGCGGCAGAGGGGACGATGGCAGCGCGATGCTCCTCGCTGTGGGCATGGGCCACCTGGTGGCTGTGCATCCTAAATCGACAGGGGGTGGTTAAGGGCTGGGGACTCAGCGGTGTGAGATCCAGAAGAGGAGGTGCTTCAGGAGTACAGAGGGCCTGCGTGTAGAGCAACCCAGGAAGCTGGCTGCGCAGAGCTGACCACCGGGCAGTGAGGACAGAGAGAAGCCAGGTGAGTGGCCCTGGCAAGGAGACACCCCCCCCTCCACCGCTGGGGGCTCCTGGCCCAGTGCCAATAAATATGGCGCATTTCCTAAGAAGTCAAGTCAGCTTCCGATCCCCAGCCCCGAAAGGGAGTAGGAAGGAGCTCCTGCCAGCAGCATGACCTGCTGAGGTTGGCCCCCAGACCCCCAGGGTGACTGACCAGGTCTTCTGGAACCCCAGCACACAGACACCAATGGCTGTGCAGAACCACCCTATCTCTGGTGAGATACGCGAGGCTGAGAGCCGTGTTTGGGGAGCATGTCCCCTTTTGAAAGCCCATTAAGCCCCAGAAACAAAAGGCAGGAGTACTCATCCTACACTGAAGAATAAAGGCTGGATGACATCGCAAAGGTAGCCAGACAAGATGTCCCTCATTTGTGTCCTCCTCGACAAAGGCAGTGTGGCATCCGGCCACAGACAACGTGGGGGTACAGCCAGGACACTGTGACACCCGCCGTGGTCCAAGACCGATGAAGGCTGGTTGGAGAAGGCAGGCACCCAGCTGCTGATCCAGGGACCCAGGCCGGGCCGTGAAGCAGGACACCACCCCCCACCGAGGACTCAGCCGGTCTGTCAGCAACACCAAATGCCAAGGGACCCAGAAGGAGTCTCAGCCACCTGTGCCTCTGCCCAGGCACCCCAGGCCCTCTGTGTGCCATGTGCACTCGCACACGCACACACACAGCATGGCCTCCAGCCTGGGCACATTCCCAGACCCCCAGCAGTGGCAAGAGAGAGCCAGCGGGCCTTCCCAGAAAGCCAGAGCAAATCCACAGGTCAAGGAAAGGCCCAGATGAGGGTGAGCGCCCTTGGAAGCACAGGGAAGGCTGTGGGCATGTGGCCCCACTGGGCAGGAGACAGAAAGGGCTAAAGAATTTTGCCACAGGAGGGAGCAGGGAGCGAGGAGGAAGTGTGTGCATGGGTCTGAGAGAACCTGAGAATCCCAGCAGGTATTTATTTATCTTTGAGAGTCAGTCAGTGAGACCACAGGTCATGACTGCCCTTTGGGTGTGAAGATGGTAGCACAAAAGTTCCAGGAACATGAAAAATCAAGGCAACAGGACACCATGAAGAAAAACCACAATTTTCCTGACTTGCAATTTGCCCAGTAAATTCAGAATATAGGCACTCGGTCCAGAGCACTGCAATAAAGTGAGTATCACAATAAAGCAGGTCAAATGAGTTGTTTGGTTTCCCAGTGCATAGAACAGTTATGCTTATACCACACTGTGGTCTATTAGTGTGCAACAAATACCAGTGGTTCTTAAAAAATAATGTACATACTTTCACTTTAAAATAGTGTATTTCTGGGGCACCTGGGTGGCTCAGTGAGTTAAGCATCTGATTTGTGATGTCAGCTCATGTCGCCATCCCAGAGCCATGAGATCGAGCCCACGTCCATTTCCAAGCTCAGCACTGAGTCTGCTTTAGCTTCTCTCTCCCCCTCTCCTCCAACCCCTCTCCCCACTCACTCATTCTGTCTCTCGCAAATAAATATATAAATCTTAAAAAAAAAGAAAAGAAAAAAAGAATTAACACCAATCTTTCTCAAACTATTCCTAAAAATTGAAGAGGTGGGGACACTCCCAAACTCATTTTATGAGAAGAGACTTACCCTGATACCAAAGCCAGGCAAGGACACTACAAGGGAAGAAAATCCTGCAGACCAATATCCCTGATGAATATGGATTCATCAAAATCTCAACTAAAATTCAACAAAAATTCTCAACTAAATATTTGTAAACCAAATTCAACCACAAGTAAAGGAACCATACATACACCATGATTAAGTGAGCTTTATCTCTAGGATGCAAGAATGACTCAACATTCACAAATCAATGCAATACACACCTTAATAGAATGATGTAAATACTATACAGTTATCTCAATAGATACAGAGAAAGTATTTGGCAAAGCACAGCATCCTAGCACTCATAAAAGCACTCAATGAAAATGGATGTGGAATGAACATGCCTCAACATAATAAAGGCCAGATAAGACAAGCCCACCAGTAACCTCATACTCAACAGTGAAAGATTGAAAGCTTTTCCTCTAAGATCAGGGACAAGACAATGACAGCCACTCTCTATCCCACATAGTACTGGAAGTCCTAGCCAGAGCAATTAGGCAAGAAAAAAAAAATTAAAATAAAAGGTATCCAAATCAGAAAGGAAGAAGTAAAATTGTTTGCAGATGATGTAATTGCCCTATTTATAGAAAATTCTAAACATCCTCCCCAAAAAAACTACTGGAAAAAATCAATCAATTCAGTGAAATCGTAAGATACACAATCAACATACAGAAATTAGTTGTGTTTTCACTTGCTAACAATAAAATATCTGAAAAGTTGAGGCACCTGGGGGGGCTCAGTCGGTGAAGTGTCTGCCTTCAGCTTAGATCATGATCTCAGGGTACTGAGATCAAGCACCACATTGAGTTCCCTGGTCAGCAGGGAGTCTGCTTCTCCCTCTCCCTCTGCCCCTCCCCCACTCTCTCTGTCAAATAAATAAGAAAATCTTTATTTATTTATTTTTTTTAAGAAAATCTTTAAAGTAAAATATCTGGGCAGCCTGGGTGGCTCAGCGGTTTAGCACCTCTCTGTGTCTCTCATGAATAAATAAATAAAATCTTTTTAAAAAATAAAAAGTAAAATATCTGAAAAGTAGGTAAAACAAGCCCATTCACAATAGCATCAAAAACAATAAATCACTCAAGAATAAATTCACCCAGGAGATGAAAAATTTGCACCCTAAAAACTATTGCACTTCAATGAAAAATTAAAGAAGACAGAAGCCAATGGAAAGGTGTACCATGTTTATGCATTGGAAGAATCAATACCATTAAAATGTCCGTATTACCCAAAGCTGTGGACAGATTCAGTGTGATGCCCATCAAAATTTGAGTGGCATTTTTCATGGAAGTAGCAAAAACAATTCTAAAATTCATTTGGAACCACAAAAAAAAAAAAAACAAAAAACAAAAAACAAATAGCCAAAGCAATCCTGAGAGAGAGCGAAGCCGGAGGCATCAGGCTGTTTCAGAGCTGTGGTGACCCGACGGTGTGGCACGATAGACACATAAGCCCATGGGACAGAACAGGGAGCTCTGAAATACAGCCCCGCGTGTGAGGTCGGCCGCCATGGAGACGGGGCTGGTGACACTCCCGGGGAAAAGACGTTCCCTTCAATACACTGTGCCAGGAACACCGGAGGAGCCCCACACCGACCCCTCTCTTACCCCAGTCACAAAAATCTACTGAAAATGAGCTAGAAATTCGAGCGTGAGACCTGAAGCTGTAAAGCTCCCTGCAAGAGAACACATGGGAAAAGCCCCTTGGTAGGCGTTGGGGCACTTTTTTAGAGATGACCCCAAAGCACAAGCAACCAAAGTGAAAATGAGCAAGTGGTTCTGCAGGGAACAAGAGGCTCCGCCCAGCAAAGGAGACCAGAGTGGCAACTCTCGGCCTGGGAACGTGAGGATTGGGGCGGCCCCGCCGTCTACCGCTGTGTCCTCTGCGCCTCTGCCACCAGCATCTGGAAGGTCCTGATGCAGCCTGCTGCAAAGCCCGCCGCAAAGTCCATGGGCAGGCTTCATTCGAGAATTTCAGGCCTCTCTTCTCCCCTGAGGATCAAGACTAACCTCAGGATTTTCACCAGGACTGTGTCAATTCTGGAAATCAATTTGGGAACAAGGAACATCCGTGATGGTTGAATCTTTAGATCTATGAACGTAATATGTATCTCCACGTTTTAGGTCTCAAATGTCTTTCCTTGATGTTCTATTTTTGCTGGGTTTTGTTGTTGTTGTTTTAAGATTTTATTTATTTGAGAGTGAGAGAGCGTGTGCCTGACCTAGGGGAGCAGGGACAGGGAGAGAAAGAGGGAGAAGCAGGCTCCCGCTGAGCAGGGAGCCCGATGCAGGACTCGATCCCAGGACCCCAAGATATGACCTGAGCTGAAGGGAGATGCTTTACCCACTGAGCAACAAGTCCCCCCCTTGTTGGGTTTTTTTCATTACATTTTCTACTTTTTAGTTTTGTTTTTTTTTGTTGTTTTTTTTTTAATTTTTATTTATTTATGATAGTTACACACACACACAGAGAGAGAGAGGCGCAGAGACACAGGCAGAGGGAGAAGCAGGCTCCATGCACCGGGAGCCCGACGTGGGATTCGATCCCGGGTCTCCAGGATCGCGCCCTGGGCCAAAGGCAGGCGCTAAACCGCTGCGCCACCCAGGGATCCCTACTTTTTAGTTTTGATCTGGAGAGATCCCATGGGCCCTTTATCAGGCTGTCCCCTGTGGTCCAACTGGGGTTAATTTCTCTATAAGGTGTGAGGCTTAAGTCAAAGTTTATTCTAAAAAAGAAAAAAAGTGTGCTTTCTCCTGTGGACGTCACTTGACCCATCAGCCGAAAGGATCACTCTTCCTTCCCACAGAGTTGGACTTGCATCTCTTGTCCAATGATCAGTAAGCTGTGTCTGTGGGGGCTGCAAACAGACCCCACATCCCGGTGTCCGGCCCGTGGCCCGACCCGCACATCCTGGCACGGCCGTGACATCCTGCATCAGACAGACCGCTTCCTCTGTCTATTCTTCCCCCAAACCCGTTTAGCTACTCAGGTCCCCTTTTTACTTTCCCATGTAAAGTTTTAGAATGACCTTGTGTACAGCTACCAGAAATCTTCCTGGGGTTTTGACAGGGATCCTGTTGTAGATGTTCTCCAGCCAAGGAAATTCCCGCCCATTCCTAACGTTCTGCGAGCTTTTACCTCGATTCTCCTGGTTTATGCTGTTAATACGGTAGTTTACGCGGATTGGTTTTCAAATATCGAACCAGCCTTGCACCCGCGGAGCATCCCCACTGGCTCATGGTGTATATTCTTTGTACCTACGACTGGGTTCCCTGCGCTGAGGACACCTGCGTGTACACGCCTGTATGCACATGTGTGCGTGCTCTGCTGTCTCTGTCAGGCTGGGGCGCATTCAGTGTAAATCTGCTCGTATAAAATGAGTTGGAAAGGGTTCTGTCCTATTCTGTTTTCTAGAATTAATTGTGCAGAATTGGTCTTGAATGCTTGGGACAAGTCACCCATGAAACCCTCTGGTCATGCCCTGGGCCTGGAGGTCTCTGTTCCGGGAATGTTCAGCGTGAGCTCAGTTCCTTAACTGCTTCCTCCTGGGCGAGTGCAGCCCAGGCCATTGAGAAGCTGGTCCCTTCCGCCCGCCCCGTGTTGTCCTGTTGTGCAGATGTGAAGGGGAGCAGCCAGCAGGGTTCCCTCACCTCCCCCCACGCCGGCCATATCCCCGCTTTGTCCCCTCTCTTTTCCTTTGTCAATCTCGCTAGTTTTGTCGATTTTCTGGATCTTCCCAAAGAACCAGAATCTGAGGACGCGGGGGGAGGGAGCTGGGGGTGGGGGGGCTCAGCAGTTAAGCATCTGCCTTTGGCCCAGGGCATGACCCCAGGGTCCTGGGATAGAGTCCCGCATCGGGCTCCCCGCAGGGACCCTGCTTCTCCCTCTGCCTGTGTCTCTGCCTCTCTGTGTGTCTCTCACAAAAAAATAAATAAGATCTTTAAAAAAAAAAATGAAAAAAAAAAAAAAAAAAGAACCAGAATCTGTGGGCAGTTTTGCTTCATACATTTTTCTCTGTGTTTCTGTTCTGGATTTATTGATTTTTTTTAAATTTATTTATTTATTTGAGGGAGAGAGAGAGAGCACAAGCAGTGGGGTTGGGGGGCAAGGGTCAGAGGGAGAGGGAGAAGCAGACGCCCCGCTGAGCAGGGAGCCTGATGCAGGACTCGATCCCAGGACCCTGAGATCATGACCTGAGCAGAGGCAGACACTTCACTGGCTGAGCCACCCAGGTGCCCCTGGAATTACTGATTTCTCTCTTTATCTTTTATTGCTCCCGGCCTTTAGCTGCTTGGGTTGTCACTGCTCTTTGTCACTCCTTCCTTCGGGGATGGAGGAGCTCAGAGTGTTGAGGTGACACTCGCAGTGTCTCCCCCACCAGCCTTGCCCCAGCCGTGCCCCACAGGGGGGAACGTGCCAATGGAACTGGTCATCCAGTTGGGGGGCTCCACATCCCCTGGGGCTTCACTTGGACCCATGGGTTATTTAGAAGTGTGTGGTTTAGTTGCCAAGACTTTGGGGGGTTTTCCTATTATTTGTCTGTTACCAATTTCTACTTTAATTCCACTATGCTCACAGAAAACCACCCATGGCTCCCCCTGTTCTGAGGACCAGGATGTAGCCACCCTGGTCTGTGGGCGCGTGAAGGGAACATGGACTTTGCTGTCAGTGGGCAGGGAGTCCTGTCGACATCAGAGGGTTGGGCTTGGTGACACTGGCGCCAAGCTTTCCCACATTCTTGCTAACATCCATGAAGTCATTTGAAGTCATTCTGCCAACTGTCAAGAGAGGTGGACTGATGTCTCCCGCTTCCATAAGCACTTGTCCACATCCCTCAGACCCGCAGGGAGGAGTGGCCATGTCCACACGGGCCCGTGGGAGGCCTTGCACACCGAGCCCGCTGTCCACCTCGCGCCTCGAGGGCCTCGGCCACAGGCCAGCTTTGAAGGACACCCCGGGCAGCCCTGCTCCGGGGCCCAGGCCCTGCCTTCTGGGGCTTTCCCACTGTCCACCTCAGCCCCCCTGCCCCGTGAAGGAGGCACACAGGAGCGCAGCCCAGACACAGCCCGTGGAGCCCCACACTCTGCCCACCACTCTTTCTGGAGCCCCAGGGAACTCAGACGGATGGCCCATGCAGTCGTTTGTGGTCCTCCTCCATGCCCGAGGGTCACACTTCTTTTTGTTTGTTTGTTTGGGGTTTTGTTTTTTGTGGGGTTTTTTTGGTTTTTTGGTTTTTTTTGAGGGTACACACTTCTTGCAGGAGAATTCGCACACAGCTCCGTGGTAACAAGCAAGGACAGCGCACTGTGATTTCTTGTTTGGAAACTAAATATTCCTCTACGGGGAGCATCTGTGGGAGTACAACTCTGCCCACAGCAGGATCTGGGGGGTCCTAAGACTGCCTCTGCAAGACGGTTTCTGGGGTTGTAGAGGTCCTGACCCAGATGTCCTAAAGAGGAGTCACTGGGGCCAGCCGTGAGCTGCATGGTGCTGCCCCCACGGGTGGTGCCGTGTTTGGACCAGCGCGCTGTCGACACCAAATCTGACCGTACAGCTGCTCTATCATCGTGCCTCCTAACTCATCAGTGGATGCCCTTCCCACCGACACCCCAGGGTCTTACTCCAGGTGGCAGATAGAGCAGCAGGATTGGGGGCTCAGGGGCCAGGTTTGGCAGCATCAGAGCAGCGACTGCACCCGGACCCGGACTGAGGGTGGGGACGAGGGTTCAGCCCTCCTCAGCAGGACTGAGCTCCCACGGCCCTTCACGGATTCCTGGATTCCCACATTACACAAATACAATCATAAGTGTCCATTTGCTGACACCCTGCAGGCTGGGGTCCCAGGTGAACCTGGGCTAGATGGATCTCCTGGCCCCAGCTGGCCGTCCAAGCAGAGGTCTGCAGGGGTAGGGCGCTAGGGAGGTGCTGGGCCGACACACCTGGAGTTACTGTCCTGTCACAGTCCCTCGACCCCAGGTGGGCGGCTCGTCGGCTCCCAGTATGCTGGTGTAGACCCCCGGACCCGCCTTCATGTACTGTTAAGCCTCAAGCCAGGCACCAGCCAGGGGCCGCCCAGTCTGTGGTCCGGCCAGGCCCTGAAGGAGACCCGGGTGTCCCCAGCACATGGACAGAGTCCAGATGCTTCCTAGGAGGCTGCTGCGGAGGAAGAGAACTCACCAGACATGCTGGAAAGTCCCAGGACTCTGGACAGCCCAAGGCAAAGGGGCTGCACACTATGGTAGATACACAAGCACAGATATAAATGGTGCACACGTGGGCACATACGTGTGTGCACAGAAATGGATAGCTACGTGTGTGTGTAAATGTGCTGCATATGGATCAATGTGCTGATACAAGTGTATAGATCACACAGGTCGCCCCAGCTCTCCTTGGCCCCCTCCAGCCCCCCAGGCCCACAGCCCCCACCTGCTCTGTGCCCCCTCCACCGGGAAGCCCTCCCTCCTGTCTGCCTCTGGGCCTCTGCCCACCTGGGCGATGGGGTGCCCTCGCTGTGGACATGCACCGTGCGCCTTGCCCAGTGGGCCTTCCCATGCTCCCCACCAGAGCTAGATTTTAACAGAAAGTCTTCCATTCTCTTACTGTTGGCAAGGAAAGTAAGATTTTTAAATGCCATGGGAGGGGATGAGATGCGAGATTGTGGAGGAAGGAGGAAGGCACGAATGTTGCATGCCTTCTATTGGAGCCCCCCAAAAAATCAGTGTCTGCTGGAGAGGAAGCACAAGTGAGCTCCCCTGCCCCTCACCCCCACTCCAGGCCCTGGGAGCCAGGGTCATGATGAGGACAGGACCCCCACCCAGGGGTCGTGATACCTGGTGATGTGGACTGAGCTCAAAACTCCCATTCAGGGGCCCTGACGATCCCCACAGACAGGGGCATGGCCACCCTGACCTGTCTTGACCTTGAGAACTGGAGGAAACCCCAGGCCAGCTGACCCCGCAGGACCAGTGGGGATGCTGCGTGCTTAGCCCTATAAGTCCATGATGCACCTGGTGATCACAGTGGGGCCTCATTTTCCCCACCTGTCCTGGCTTTCAGAAGCTGCTGGGAAGCAGGAAGGCCTGTATGTCTCAGCAGATGGGCTGAGGTTTGCAGGTGTGACCAGCGAGCACCCCCAGGCCCTGCCCTGGGGCTGGAGAGCTCAGGGTTACATCCTTCCTGGAAACCTCTGTTTTCTCCACCTGCCCTCAGAGCCATGAAGGTAGATGTGCATCTGCCCCCACACTTCTCTGGCCGCACCCTTTGCTCATGCTCCTCCCCACCCCCCGCCCCATGGGCTGTGAGTCCCCTCCGGCCATGGCTCGCCACCCCAGGTAGTTAGAGCAGACCCCTGCGCCCCTGGAAGAGACCCAGGCTGCGGAGAAGTCTCCCCCCTTTGCAAGTGAGGAAATGTTTACAATGGTGGTAGCCTGCTGCTGAATGCCCACTGCTCCAGCACTGGAGTGTGGAGCTTTCTGGAAGCATGGAGGGTCCGGGAGAGCTCAGCCTACGGGTATAGGGCTCAGCTCAGCCCCAGTGACCCAGATCGGCGGGGGGCGGGGGGCAGCCTACTACGTAGCAATGTGCGATGGGTGGATGGTGGACGGATAACGATGGATGAAGACAAAGCACGGTGACACTGGCTCCGGGGACAACTAGGTGAAGTCCGAGCCAGCCGGCGACAAGATAGCTCCAGGATGCCCGGCGGGCCTGAGTTTTCTTTTCTTCTCCCTGCCTTTCTGAATTGTCTGGGCTTCCTACAATGCACGTGTTATTTTTCTAGAAGCTGTCTTCTAAATAATCTGAACTGCATCACAGAGAGCTTTCCAGGTCCAGCGGCACCTTGGCTGTCCGCAGGGGCCTCCTGCCGTCCTGCGGGCCTCTGACTCCCCAACAGACAGGCTCCCTCCAGCGGGGACCAGGGCACCCCCCAGCCTCAGCTCCAGGCAGCAGCAGCCCGGAGTCACCACCCACAGCCCATCAAGAAGCCTGGAGGGGAGGGGAGGGGTGGAGGAGGAAGGAGGGATGGGGAGAGAGGTGGTGGGGGAGCCTGAGCCCAGCCCCCCTGCCTCAAGCTCCAAGTGAACCGGGCAGGAGGGAGGTATACCAGCCCCCCACCCCCATGCTGGTGCTCCGCATGGTCAGGAAGGAGAGGACCAGGCAGGATGGCCCCCCAGACCTTGCAGCTGCAGGCTGCGCAGACCAAGGGCCACGTCCCCAGGGAGCCAGTGGCAGGCGTGGTCAGCCTGGCCTCGGACCAGCATCTAAGCAAGTGAGACCCTGAGCCCCCTACTGTTGGTGTAGGCGGGACAGAAAGGCCCAGGGGACCCCCCAAGAGTGACTGGGACCTCCATACCACGAGGGTCTCCCCCTAGGCCTGTGCGCTGCCTCCTTCTCGGGCTGGGCTTCAGCGGGGAAACAGTCTGAACTGCCAGCACAGAAGAGTCACTGTCGTTGGCCAGGTTCTCTGCGCTGGCCGACCTCAGAGGGCCTGGGCACCCCAGAACTCTGCTAGGGGGGCGTGAGGTGGCTCGGAGCCCATGGGTACGGATGGGAAGACGGTCTGGGCTGAAATGTATGGAAATGTGGGGAGCACAGGCTGAGGGCTGCAGGGGGGAGGAAAGCGGCCTAGAGCCCTTCATTGGCCCAGTCCACAGCCCCCCAGCCCCCCAGGGCGTTTTCCTCACCCAGGCCCTCAGGCGGGAAGGATGAAGGAAGCTCCCTCGGGCCCCAAGAGGGCAGCCCAGCCAGGCTGGCCTGACACAGACAGAGTCCTTCTGGGAAGAGGCCTTCCTGGTGGCCGCTGTGCCCTGCACAGAAACTGCCGGGAAGTCCTCTGCCCGCGGGGCCGTGGCTCTAACACGTTCCAGAGAAGCCACAAGAGCCACAGCCTGTCCTTCCGATTGCCCCCTCCCCCACCTGGATCCTCCCCCCACTTCCGGAGCTCTGAGTGCAGGATGAGGGGGAGGCAGGGCACAGGGAGGACGCTGTGCTCTCCTGGGTCCCATTTTTCCCTTCTCTGCTCTTCATTTTTTTGTTTAATCTTTTTTTTTTTTTTAAGATTTTATTTATTCATGAGAGAGAGAGAGAGACAAGCAGGGGGAGAAGCAGGCTCCATGAAGGGAGCCTGACGCGGGACTCGATCCAGGGTCTCTGGATTCATGCCCTGAGCCGAAGGCAGGTGCTAAACCCCTGAGCCACCCAGGGATCCCCTAATCTTTCTCTTTTTTAAGTGCTATCAGGGACATACTGGTTCCAGGTGTGCAAGGTAACAACCAGCTGTTTGCAAACCCTAGGACACCATCAGCACGACCATGTTAACATCCCCCACCCAGCACTGAGATGAGTTCCTCTTCAAGTGATGATGACAACTTAGGATCTGCGAGCTCCTCGACCTTCTTCTTCGCAGACACATCACGGTTTTGTTTAGTTGAGGGCAATGGCCTGGCCGCCCATCCTACCCCCACGGCCCTCCGGGCCACACCACCACGAGGCAGAAAAATGGCACACCACATCAGGGACATTTTAAAGTTTTAAGACTCTTCCCTGATGCAGCTCGCCTGCCTAAGGCGGAAGCCCCTAGGCCAGCTGGGACAGCGCCAGCCCCTGCCCCACATCCACCCTCCCACTGCTGCCTTTAAAGGCCCTTGGAGCCCCGCAGGCCACCATCTGCCACCTGCCTGCCACCCGCCACCATGCGCTGTCTTGCTGGCCTCGCTCTGGCCCTGCTGGCTCTGGGGGCCACCCTGGCCCTGGCCCCAGCCCCGGCCCCCGCCCTTACCTTGCCAGGTAGGCCTGAGCTGCTGCCCCTGGGAGGCGCCGAGGAGGGCCCCGGACACACCACTGGCCCTGACGTTTCAGTGACAGGACCAGAGGAGGCTGGTCCTCGGGGATCCCCGACTGCCCAGGAGCAGGGCCCTGCCCAGAGACTGCCATGGGCTGCAGGGCCCAGGCCACTGTCCCTGATGGCAGGACAGCTCCTGGAGCACGGTAGGCCTGTCCTTGGCCCCCTGGGTCTTGACACCACCTGCTGCCATGGACCTGTGCCTGACGCACCCTTTTGTCCCCAAGTCATGCTCCGCGTATTGTCTTCCCTTCAAGAAAGGGCGTGAGTTCGGGACCAGACTCCCCACGGCTGTCACCCCAGCCTGCTTTTCCCTGAGCCCGTCCTATGTCCAGGGCAGGCCGTGTGCCCGGAGGTCAGCTCCTCGGAGGAGGACACCTGCGTTGTCTCCTGCAACTCTGATGACAACTGTCCCCAAGGCACCAAATGCTGCCCCAGGAGCCCCTGCAGCCGCTCCTGTGTGGTCCCCTTCATCGGTAACACCACGCCCCTGTGCCCCCCGCCCCCAAGGTCTGTCTAGGGGAGGGAGGAACTGGCTCTGTCAGGGTCAACCCTGAGTGCTCACGCCACCCCCCTCCAAATGACCCACTGCCAGCCCCCTAAACTTGACCTGTCAGTGAGCACACTCCCCCGCCAGCCTTGCCCAGGCCCCTCTACCCGGTGCCTGTGGTCCCCTCCCCAGTAGCACGGTGGCCTGGGGCCACCTGACAGCCCATCCCTCCCCAGTGCCTGTGCAAAAAGCCGGCCACTGCCCCCGCGTGCAGATCCCGCTGACCCCCGAGCCCTGCCTGGAGAGCAGTGAGTGCTCCAGGGATGATCAGTGTGTGGGCCACAGGAAGTGCTGTCTCAGTGTGTGTGCCATGCGGTGTCAGGACCCTGAGGCAGGTGAGCGCCCCGCACCCTCCCCGGGCCACCACCGCAGCTCCTGACCACGGATGGAGCAGAAGGTCTGTGCTGCTGGGGCAGAGGGTGGGTGTCGGGCCAGCAAGGGAGGCGGAGGCCCAGAGACTTGCCCAGCAGGACAGGATGTGTCCAACCCGGCCTGAGCAGGACCTTGGCCTTGCCATGGAACTTTGGGAGGCATCGGGGTTCCTGAATGTGGGAGGAGGTCTGGGAAATGTGGTTCCTGGCCGTCTGTGTCCTCGCCAGCCCGTGGGCACCGTGAGGGCCGGGGAGGGATGGGGAGGGATGGGTATGGGGCGTCCCCCCTGCCACCTTGGTTGGCTTGCCTCTGAGGCCTCCATGTCCCTGCAGAGGAACCACTTCAGTGACAGGCTTCCCCAGGAGCCCCGGGCTGCCAGGAGTGACCGGCCTGAGTCTGCTTGGCAAGAACCTTCTCTCTTGAATCCAGAGAACATAAGATGATTCCTGCCTGCTGCTAATAAAAACCTGAGCTTCACTCTGTCTGTCCATCTGTCCTGGGCACCTGCTGGGAGGGACAAAGCACACAGGCCTCTGGGAGCTCCCGGGTCTCTGGCCCCCCGGGGGCCGGTCCCTGTGACAGGTGCTGCTGGTGCGGGGACAGGAGTGGAGCAGGGTCTGCAGGGAGGACTGGGCTCCCAAGTCGCCTCGGCCTCTCTCCACAGCAGGCGTGTAACCCCATCCGTGCAGTGGTGTGCAGAGGGAAGGCATGGTTACAGGAGTGTCAGTGCCCACACCACCCTGGGGACCTCCAGGGAAGGTGGAGCAGATACCCAGTGGGGACCCCACCGCTCACGGCAGTTCTGACACTAACCCCCCTGCGGCTCCCACCCTACTGCCTTGACTGCAAGCACCTGCTGGCAGTTCGGGAGGCCACCTGCACCCCGATTCACGTAGCTACAGATGCAGGGGTTCCCACAAACCACACCAACTCAGTGAATTGTCAGGACGACCCAAAGAACTCTGAAAGCCCAATAGTTATGATTACAGTCTATCGTGAAGAACCCAGACCAGCAACAGCCAAATAAAGACCACACAGTGGAGGTGGGTGCGGGGACGTGGGGGGCTCTGTACCTGCTGGGCTGGGGTGCACCACCTGTAGGCACATCCGTGTGTCACGGGCCCACCCCTGCCCCCCAGGGGCGCCCAAGCTCTGGTGTCCAGGGGCCTTCCCGCAGCCTTCAGCCCTCGTTCAGCAAGTCGGCCCCCGGCCCTCTTGCCACAGGCTGGCTCCTTGGGCCACCAGCCCGTTCTGTGTGTCTAGGACTCCTGCCCCAGTGTCACCTCGTTAGCAAAAACTCAGGTATGGGAAGCAGAGTCCTTGTAAATAACACAGGATGCTTGCAGCACCCCGGAAACTGCAAAGTTTCAAAATGCTGCTCCAGGCAGAGGGCAAGGACCAGAGCTCCTTGCAGTGCCCCAGTGTGCGGCTGGCACGTGTGGGCGCTTGGCTGGCCTGGCCACGGCTTGTGGGGCCGGCGGACACATCAGGAGCTAGGGAGACAGGATGGATCGCCCCAAATGAAAAGGGCTACGCCCAGTGGCTGAATCTTGTTTCTGGACCATTGTCCAGCAAGAGGAACCAGATTCCTTGGAGACACTGTTGCAGGAACACAGGACAAGGCTGCGTGGGCCACCTTGTGTCAGAAAGCGGAGCCGGCCTGTAGCCATCACCAGCCCGCTGGAGCACCGCCAGGGTACAGGGAGAACAGGAAGCTCCTCTTCCCGGAAAACGCTAGTCCACATGGGGGGCTGGGGGGGACACTAGGACCAGAAACCCACGGCCCACCCTCCACAGCTCCGAAGTCATCCTCATCCCGGGCAGGTGTCACCAGACGCCCGGGAGCCCCTGGGAGAGACACATGGTCTCGAAGCATCCCCCTTACATGACCATTTTTCACCAAGGGGAGCTCCCTCCACAGCAGAGAGCTGGTCCCCACCCCAAGCAAGGGACTGAACCTGGCACCACACATCCTAGGCCCCCGTGGCTCTGCGAGCCCCAGTGCCACTCGAGGGGATCCCAACACTCACATGTGGTGGCCCTGCCAGAGATGTGCACCGCGAGGATTCAAAGGTGCCATGAGACAGCGCAGTTGCCCCTCAGTTATGGCGGGGGGGGGGGCCTGAACCCCGCAGCCCACCCCGCCTTGAGCTCAGAGTGAACCAGGCGGACGGAGACACACCGGCCCCCACCTACATGCTGGGGGACCCTCCCCTGCGAACGCCCACCCCCTCCATCCCTGTATGGCCACGCGTCCAGCTTGTCAGCTTGACACCCTAACATCTGCCCTACGTGCTTACCCACCCGCACCCCTGTCCTCCTCACTCCTGCTCAGGAGCAGCCCTCCTGCCCGAGGTAAGGGGGAGCAACCTTCCAATGCAAATCACTGCAGAGCCCATGGCCCAACCCCTCCTCCGTGGGAGTCCTATGCTCCAGCCCACTCTCCCCTGCCCTCCTCACCCACAGGGACCAGAGGAGGAGGAGCAGCCCCGGCACAGCGGGGCCTACGGAGGCAGCCACACCACCTGTCCTCTGCCTGCTGGCCCTTGCCCGGTCCTCCCCACGGAAACCACATAAAGGCTGGTGCCCACAGCGACCCTCCCCCTGCCTCCTGGCCAGGCACTTCCCCGTGTGGCCCTCCTCCCAGGAACTGTGACAGTCTACCATCTGCTCTCCTGGCCATGGATTTCCTACTATGTGGTATTTTAGAACAGTGGCTTGCAGGGGGCCATGGGGAGAGGGGGGATCCAGCACCTTCCAGGCCCTCCCACCCCGGAGCTCCCAGGCCCCGCTGGCTCCAGCCAGGAGAGGCGACCAGAAGGGCCCTCGCACCCATACTGTCCCCAGCACTTGCCCACCACACCAGGAGGGCTCTGCAGGACTTCTCGGTGGATGGTGTAGTGGTAGGAGGATGGGCAAGGCAGAAGGGTGGACTGGGTGAAGAACAGAGGAGGGAGAGGGAGGGGGGAGGAGGGATGCAGGAGGATGGATGACTGAGAGACAAAGGACTGAAGGAGGAGGAAGGAAAGGCAGTGGAGGGAGGAGGGAGGAAGAGGAAGGAGGGGCGATGAAGGAGCAGGAACAATGTAGGAGGTGGAGGCAGGAGGGACAGAGGGAGGGGAGGTTGGATGTGTCGATCCATGGGGTTTGGGGACCTGGCTTCGGTCAGGATTAAGGGGTCGGAGGGCAGAGGCACTGGGGCTTCGGGACTATAGGAGCCCTGGGTGCTCATTCTCCACACACCCTTGGGCAGTCCCATCCTCCACTCTGGCCGTTTCCCACACGTGAGGGGTGAGGGTGCAAGGGTGCAGTGAGGGTGCATGGGACAGGGTCACACGCCTGGCTGAGCCAACAGACCTTCCAGTGTGGTTCCTCCCCCTCCCCTCCCATCCCCCCCATCCTCTTAGGAAGTTTGGGGAGGCCCTGAGGGAGGATCTTTCCCTAAGAAAGTGGAGTCCTCAGGCCCACCTTTCTGTGATTCTACAGAGGACTCAGCACAGCACCTTGGTAGGAGGAGACCCCAAACCCTGCACGCAGAAGAGGCATTGGGGGGAGGGGGATGAACTCTGGAGGCAGCCAGGTGTACCCTTCCAGGCCTGTCCCCAAGAAGCCTCAGAGGAGGCACTGGATTCCCCAGCGACAGGTGTGCGGCCTGTCCACCAAGGTAGCTCACCAGGGGTTCCCCACCCCACCCCCTGGGCCGGTCTGGGGGACACCTCTGCCCAGCCCCAGCCAAAACCCAGCCTTGCAGAGGGAAGGCAGGTGCCATTGCCACACCTCACTGTCCAGGGGAGCCCAGGAAGGCCCAGCGCCTGGTGGAGCCCTCACCTCCCCCACCACCCGCCACCCTGCTGTCACACTGTCATCGCCAGCTCATCTGCTCCAGATTGCAGCAGGAAGAGTCCCTGGCAGGCCTGCACGCTGCTCTGGGCCTGTCACTCCATCTGTCACAAGCACACAGGACAGGACGGGCTGAGATCTCCCCAGCATCCCCCCGCCCCCCTCCCTGCCACCCAAAGGAGACCAGCCCCTCACCCAATCTTCCTGCCAGACTGGTGCTCTTCACCTCCAGGGCGGCAGGCGGTCCTTCCGCAGTGTCCTGCTGTCAGAGGGCACCGAGCTGGGGCCACCCCCCCCCACCAAGGCCACTCTGCCCTCAGGTCACCATCAGGCCCCCCATCATCAGGGGGCAAGGGAGCTGCAGGCTAGCCTCGCCGGGAGGGGCACAGGGACCAGGGTGGCATGGGGGCACGGAGGGGGAGCCAAGGGGCTCACAGCAGGGCCTGGAGGGGGAAGCAGGGACAAAGCGCCCCATCCTCCCCAGGCCCAGCTGGGTCCTCTGAAGGCAGAGGGGGTTCCAAGCCCAGCACTCAGAACACTGAGCACCTGGCAAATCAGATCTTTCCCCCAAGCCACCAAGTGGAGCCTGATGCTTCCCATCCCGACAAGGCTCCTGCCCCCGTCGGCTCAGAGCGCAGGGCCATCTACACAGACCTGAGTGACCGTGGGGGCCCCAGACGTAGCCCCTGGGCCCGGACACTGCTCCCTGGCAGCAGCGGCGGTGATGGCGAGGTGGGAGGCCCTCTGTCTGGGTGGCCGAGGCCACCACCTCAATGGAGATGCGCCTGCTGGGTCACGTTTGCTGGAAGCATGAGCTCCTGACTCCGGGAAGTAAGAGAGGCTTTGAGGGACCCCACGGGGCCCTGGGCGGGCCACCTCCCGCTCCTGGTCACGGCCAGAAGGGCCCCAGACGAGCCACCCTTGCAACCTCCAGCTGCAAGAGCATCAGAACCAGGGCCCAGGAGAGGTCTGCGGGCTCAAACCTGAGGCCCTGGGCTCCCCACGCCCAGGCTCCCAAAACGTTGGCAGCTCTGGAAACGCCTCGGCGTCTGGCCAGCCCCAGAGTAAAGACTAAACAGACGGCAACGGCAGGCGCCTTAAACACGGCCCAACAGCAGGCGAGGCCCTTTCTTGGGCCCACCGGCCTCTGACGCACTAGCTGGGCCACAGAGCTCCCAGAGTACGTGGCCGCTGCCCCACTGCAGACCCCGGTGGCTCTTCGTGGTCTCAGGGACAAGAGCTCCAATCCCAGAACACTTCCAGCACCCAAAGCGGCCCCATCCCCACGATCCCAGCCCAGGAACCACCGTCTCCTTCCGTGTGCACCTCTGCGCCTCCAGGACGAGGCACCCGGGTGAAATCACGCGGGGAGGGCACGGTCACCGAGCGTACTGGCTAGTATCCCACTTGGGACACGCCACATCGTGCGCTTGCTCGCCCACCATTGCTGGCGCACATCTAGTTTGGGGCTTTTTCGGGTAACACCTCTGCGAACACCTGTGTGCAGGTGTTGGCACAGACATGTTTCCCGTGTTCTTAGGTGTGCCCCCGAGTCCCCCAGCGACTGTTCCGTGAAACCGCCACGGCTTCCAAAAAAGCCAGCCCGTGTCACGGCTGACTGCGAAGCCTTAGCCTCCCAAGCTCCCCACGCCCTCACCAACGCTCTTCATCTTCTGGGGTCTGTGCTGGTTGTTTCCACCACAGCCACACTGAGTGAGTGCAAAGGGGCACCTCGTGGTGGCTTTGGTTGGCATTTTCCTGATGACTGGTGGCACCGAGCTCCTTTCATGTGCTCATCAGACATTTATGTAAATTCTTTGGAGACATCTACTCAAATTCTTGGGCCAGTTTTTAGGGGCGCCTGGGTGGCTGAGGCAGCTCAGCATCTGCCTTCAGCTCAGGTCATGATGCGGGGGTCGTGGGATGGAGCCCATTAGCGGGGAGCCTGCTTCTCCTTCCCTGTCTGCCTCTCCCCACCCCCCCACCCCCATGTACGCTCGCTCTCACTTGTGCTCTCAAATAAATAAAACCTTAAAATTCTGTGACCGGTTTTCAGGGGCACCTGGGTGGCTCGGCTGGCAAAGGTGAAGCGTCTGCCTTCGGCTCAAGTCAGGCTCTCAGGGGCCTGGGATAGAGCCCTGGGTTGGGCGCCCTGCTTAGCGGGGGGTCTGTTTCTCCCTCTGCCTTTGCCCCCCCACCTGTGTGTGCGTGCCTTCTCTCAAATAAAATCTTTTTTTAAAAAATTCTTTGACTGGTTTTTACGTGGGCAACCGCCATTCACCGTGGAGGTGTAAGCGTTCCTGGACTTTACACGTTTGTTTTGAGCTGCATCCTCACGTGTGTGTTGCCGCTCGTTACTTTCTAATAGCCTCCATGGTCTAGAGTGACCTCAGGCTCGCAGCAACACCGAGTGAGAAGCCTGGTAAGACCTACATCTCGTCCCAACGCACATGCCAGCCCTCCCCCTGCCATCGACAGCCCCCACCAAAGGGCACACCCGTTAGCGTCGAGGAAGCCACACGGAATCATCACCAAAGCCCGCGCATTCGACTCCTCCGTTCTAGAGACAACAGAACCCCCGCCGGACGCACGCACGACGTCGGCCGGGCACGGTCCGCAGCGCAGCCGCCCCGCACAGCGCCGACAGCGCTCGGCCTCCAGCCGCGGGGCCGGATCCCCGTCCGTCTCCCCGTCCGTCTCCCCGTCCGTCTCCCCGCGCACCAGGGCCGCTCCGCCCCAGTCTCCCACGCCGCTTCTTCCCATCAACCAGCTTGTGCCCTCAGCAAAGATGGCATCTGGCCAGAAAGGGGCAGCCAGTGGCTGCCGGCTGCGTGCCCTCAGCAAAGATGGCTCCCGGCCGGAAAGGAGCTCCAGGGACTTCCGGACCGGCGGACCGCGGCGCGGCTCGCTTCCGGCGGCGCTCCGAATGACGTAAGAGCGCGCCGAGCGGCGTGGCCCTGGGACGCTGCGGGGGCACATGGAGGTCAGCGGCGGTGCTGGCGGCCGCGGTGTAGGTCTGATGGCGCGGGGGGGCGGCTGGGCGGCGGTTGTAAGGCCCCCAAGGGCGCGGGAGGACGCGGGGGAGTTGAGAGTCCCGGGGCGAGGGGAGGCCGGTCCGCGCGCACGCCCTCGTCCGCCGCCATCCCGCGGGCGCGGGTGCAGGTACTCGGTTTGTACCCGGAGGCCGAGCCTCGGGGCGCGAGTACGCCGATACCCCGCGTCTCCCAGCGTCCGCTCTTCTGCGGTTAGGACGGGCGTCTGGCGCGGAGGGAGCCGAGGGAGCCCCGGAGGCCCGGGGCTGGAGCGCGCCGCCGTGGCGGGAGGAGGCCGTCGGGGCCTGTGCGACCTGCCCGTGGCGTGCGCGGCCCCGTCCGCGGGGTTTGTGATAGGCCGGGGAAGAGGGCGATGCCCCGGGTCGCGGCGGGGGGGTAGGGGGGAAGGGTGGGAGGGGAGGAGAGTTCCCGGGGGCCGGGAGGGGGCGCGGTGATGTGGGAGGGGAGGGGAGGGGTGATGGGGCCTGGAGGGGAGCGCCGTGGTGATGTGGGGAGGGGGCGGGGTGATGGGGACCCCCTCCCCGCCCTTGGGAGCCTGCTGCTCGCCTGGAGCCCCGGCTTCGGGCTGGGCCCCGGGGTCACTGTTGAACCGCTGGCCCAGCCACCCCCTCGGGTGATGCCAAGCACAGTGCGCGGACTCTCCGCAGCCCAGGCTCTAATGCGGATGAGTTCTGGGCCTCGGTCACCTGCGCGGAACCAAAAGCCTGAAAGGTGGTTCTTCAGGAAACAGATGTACAGCGCCGGCAGGAAGCAGAGGCTGCGGCCTCTGGAGAGGGGCTGAGCTGCGGTCCGTGTGTCTTGCTCTGTGTCTGGGAGTCCGCAGCTGTGCCCGCCTCACCTCTTCCTCTCCTTTGTGTCTTCAGGGCTGTGGAACTGCCGGCTAGGAGTCTCAGCTGCCTGCCCCCCGGGCCGAGATGGCAGTTCGCCTGGTGAAGCGATGCACCTGCCTCCTGAGGGGGGCCATGCTCGAGGCCCCTGCCCTGGCTCCGGGCTGCGGACTCCGACTTAGCAGGGTCGCCCCCAGGGTTCTGACGTCCTCAGCTACCTCGCCCAGTTCCCACTTCCCAGGTCCCTTATCGGGGCTTGTGGAGAAGGAACGGGCATTCGCCGCCAACTCAGAGCACCAAGATGTGGACCAGCTCATCGAGAAGGCTACTCGGCCTGAGGAGCTGCTGGAGCTCTTTCGTGGTGGTCACTGCTTGCACGAGAACCATGCAGCCCTCATCCTCATCCAGCTCTCTCGCCTGCTGGCCAACAAGCCAGAAGACAAGAAGGCATTGCTTCTGCAGGATGCCCACTTCCAGCAGCTGCTTCAGCTGGTCAATAGCCAGGTGGGTTTCTAGAATGTACTCTGAGGGTTCAACGAGCAGGAAAAGGTGGCCCTAGAGTCCAGAGTAGCCGGTCAGTTTCCAGGTACAGCCAGGAGCTCCACCACCCTGCCAGGTAAGTCCTCCACATCCTCTAGGTTTTCATTTTGGGGGTTTTTTGGTGTGTTTTTTGTTTAAAGATTGTATTTATTCATGAGAGACACAGAAAGAAGCAGAGACACAGGCAGAGGGAGAAGCAGGCTCCATGCAGGAGCCCGATGCAGGACTTGATCCCAGGACCCTGGGGTCACACTCTGAGCCAAAGGCAGACGCTCAACCCCTGAGCCATCCAGGTGCCTCTAGTTTTTCATTTCGTAGAGTACAAATACTTTTATGTGTCTTTTTCCTGTTAGTGCTTTATGCAGACGTTTTAGGTGAATGAGTATAAACTGTGTTGTTGTTGTTGTTTTAAGATTTTATTTATTTGTTCATGAGGGACGTGGGGGCGCGGGGGAGACACGGGCAGACGGAGAAGTAGGCTCCATGCAGGGAACTGGACATGGGACTCGATCCCAGGTCTCCAGAATCACACCCCTGGCCAAAGGCAGCGCCAAACCACTGGGCCATCAGGGCTGCCCAGTATAAGCTTTTTTTTCCCAAGCAGCAAACGCCCTTCCCTGGCGAGGCAGTCCTGACTTGTGTAGCTCCCGTCCAGGGTCTGTATGGCTAACAGTGGGCATGCTCCCATGGCTGGAAGGGATACAGGGTATTGGACGGAGGGCGCCAGGCCACTGGGCTGGGTACAGCCATCATCCAGCTAGTCAGACCCTTACACTGAGGGAACAGGGCAGGGGGAGGGCCTGAGTAGCACCTACAGGGGAGGAAGCAGAACTCCAGTTGGCTCTTTTGCCAGAGGGGGGGGTCCACACCACAGGCAGGAGGTCGAACCCCTGCTCTGGCCTTGTCTGCCCACATTCCCTCCCCAAGTCTATGCTTCTGTCCCTTGCTGAGCAAAAGGGATAGGAGATTCAC
This sequence comes from Canis lupus baileyi, assembly GCF_048164855.1. NCBI lineage: Eukaryota > Metazoa > Chordata > Mammalia > Carnivora > Canidae > Canis > Canis lupus. The sequence goes on along the minus strand of NC_132852.1, from coordinate 48,304,739 downwards.
AGTTCAAGGGCGGGGTTTCCAGGCTTCCACTGAAAAGCAGGGGGTGTGGCTGGCTGTTTTTTATGAGATAGGCTAACTAGGCCAAGGGAGGAAATGCTAGAACGTGTGTGTTAGGGGAAGTATCACGTCCGGGAGCTGTGTCTCAGTGAAACGTGTGCGTGCACGCTGGAGTCATGACAGAAGGTGGTCGAGTGCCACTGCCAGTGCCAGTGCTCGTGATCTCATCCTGAGCCCTTCTGGTGGTGAGGGTGTGGTCCTGACGGTTATTTATTGAGTACCAGGTACACACTAAGGAAGCAAGTATTAGGAGGTGGATGTGAACAACATGACAAATTGACGAGCCAGGATAAACCAGGAACAAATTATAACGAGTTTGGAGATTTAAGCTTCCTTTTAAAAGTTCCCCTGCTATCCAGGAGACGCACAGACATAGGCACCAGGTTTCCTGAAACAGACTCAGATTCCAGACTTGTCAGCCTCCGCAGCCCTTCGCACACCGGCTCCCCTGTTTGCACTCAGCACCAGGTGTGGTTCCAGCTCACATTTGAAGGGAACAGCTTCACAAGAAGGGGCACCATTAGAGGCTCAGTGCTCCAGACAGCCCCTCCCCACCGAGTGCCTGTGTCCTGGCTCTCCTGTGGGCCCCCTGCCATATACTGCCTCTGCAAGGGGCTGGGCTGGAGGGGCCCCATGCATCTCTGAGGCCTGGAAACACACACCCTGCTGGGAACGGCAGAGTCTTCTTGTCAGAAACAGGTACCAAGGAGGAGGGAGGGAGGTGCCAGCATGGCACTGCTGTAGATGGTGGGGCTTTAAGGAAACTGAAGTGGGGTGTGAAGCTCCCCTGGTGTTGGTGCCTGACACGGCCACGGTGGCAGCCGGTGAACAACCAGCCCCTTGTCCCAGACGCCTGGGTTAGGATGGCCAGGACTGTGTTGGACCCAGGCCTCCTTTTGCCCACACATTCAAGGGCCTCTCACGCCCTGAGGAGCACGGACTGGGTGGGGCAGGGGGGTCCCCCGTGCCTGGACATGCTGTGCTGGATGCCGGCGTTACTCTCATCAACGTCCATGAGAAACACTTTACCACAACTGTGGGACCGCTCCATTGGGGAAAAGGGGCTTAGAATTTGGGCTTCTCAGACTCAGTGGGGCAGTTGTGTGCTGTAGGAAAGTCAGTGTGTCTGTAACAGCCAGGGAGCGATACGGTCACCACAAGCAAAGGAACGAGCGGGCTCCTGCAGGCTTGCCTCCCAGTCCTGGACGCAATGGCTTGCCTGGGTTCAGGCCTGCATGTGTGAGATGGGCACTCACCAGATGTGCCCGCCATGCAGAGCAGCTGTGGCCGAGTCTGTGTGTAACCGGCCTCCTCTGTGGAATTTGCATTGGAGAAACTCGGGAATTTCGCTTCTCATGCAACCTTCTTGTTTGAAGGTGACCCAGACAGCTGCCAGAAGCCCCCTCCCCCACCCCAAAGCAGTGGGTGGGCTGTGCTGGGCAGGCAGCTTCTAGTCCAAACCCCTGACATAAGTCAGGTGGAGTCTTGCGTGTGACTTTTTTGTGTCCTTCCAACCCAGATAACCTCCGTGTGGCACGGGATCCTCGTGAAGCTGCTCCGGAGCCTCTATGCGCTGGCGCTCCCCGGGGCCTGCAAGGAGCTGCAGTCGGTGGAGCAGGAGGTCCGCTGGCGCCTGCGCAGGCTTAAGTACAGGCACCTGGTCTTCCTGGCGGAGTCTAGTGCCACCTACATGCAGGAGCGGGACTCCCAGGAGCTGCTGGCTGAGCTGCTTGTGCACCTGGAGCGGCGATGGGCAGAAATCGAGGATTGCCGCATGGTAGTGTCCATGATGGCCAAGATAGGGCACCTCTCGGAGCCACTGATGAACCGCCTGGAAGACAAGGTACTGGGGCAGGAGCCCTGGGAAGCTGCTTGCCACTCCTGGTGGGGAGAGCACAGGGCCCGAACCGTGCCTGGTCTTACTCCACAATCACCTTGTGCGCCTAACTGGGGCCGTCAGGTGGCTCAGCTCCAGGCTAGTGCTTGGTGGTGATGCCTCCCGCACCTTGCAGTCAAGTCAAATTCAGCTCCCATTCCCGTCATAGTGGGTGCTGGCCCAGATGGCTGCCACAGCAAGCCCTGCAGCTCATGGGCCCTGGGTCCTCTGCACTAGGACCTGGGGATAAGTTTGGCTGCAGACAGGGCACCCCAGAACCCAGCGGGGGTCCCTAGCTGGGAGCAGAGGCAGGGCCCACCCAGCTGGGGCCTGGGGTTACTGAGCTCAGGTCCAGTCGCTGTCCCACAGGGGCTGCACTGCATGGGACCCCTGGCCTCGGCCGTCGAGCTGACCCCTGCCGGCTGTGATTGACAGTGCCTGGAGCTGGTGGAGCAGTTTGGCCCCGACGAACTACGGAAGGTGCTGTTGACGCTAGCCACTCAGAATCGGCGGTCAGTGCCCTTGCTGCGGGCCATCTCTTACCACCTGGTCCAGAAGCCCTTCCCCCTGACGAAAGGCATCCTCCTGGACCTGGCTTACGCCTATGGTGAGCCCTTCCCACCAGGAGCACTGGGCGAAGGGGCACTATGGCCGCAGCTATGTCAAATTCGATGCCTGCCTATCCTGTGGCCGGCACTGGTCCAAAAGGCTGCCACAGCAACACTGTGACCCATGGGCCCTGATTCCCCGCACTGGGCCTCAGGGATAAATCTGATCACAGACACCAACCTCCCAGACCTTGAGGCCATACAGGGGTGGCTGGGTGGCTCCCAGGCAGCCCGCTGACCCTCACTGGGTGAACCCTGGGGTCACTGTGTCCCGAAGGCAAACTCGGCTTCCAGCAGACCCAGGTGTTCCAGCGCCTTGCATCTGACCTGCTGCCCCGTGCTCCCAGCCTGACATCCAGCGAGGTGGCCCGCTGCACCAAGTCCTTCGCCCTCCTCAAGTGGGTCAACGGGCCCCTGTTTGAGGCCTTCGTCCAGGTGAGCTGGGCAGCGCCCTGCGTCTTCTATCAGGCGCAGCAGGCCAGACACACTGCCAGACTGCAAAGGGGGGTGGCTAGAGAGGGGGGTCCCCATCCGAGGGTGATTGGGGGAGGAGCCATCTCAGGTGGTGCAGATGACATGGGTGAGGGTGGTCTCCGGCCTCAGGTGACTGTAGCAGGGACTGTTGTGGACAGCGAAGCTCCGAATTTGCTCTCTGCTCCTGAAGCAGCAAGGAAAGATGCTCACGTTTGCGTGCAACCACTTGAGGCTATGCGGACTGGCTGCAGCATTTCCAGAGTCTCCACCTCTGGGGGAAGGTCTAGATGACCTAGGTGGCTGGGAGCCCTGTGGGAGGGCCCGTTGTGTCTTACGTTTCCCTCTGCTGTGTGGCCGGTCTAGCACATCCTAGACAGAGCCCAGACTATCACTGGGCTACACCTGTGCAACATGCTCCTGGCCTTCGCGCATCTGAACTTCCACCCGGAACAAGAGGACCAGTTCTTCTGCTTGGTACAGTCTGTGTACCCCTGCTCCCCCATCCTCTTCCTGTGCCTGCCGGACCCCCGGGGGGAGCTCCAGACTGGACTTGTGCATGGGAGCCCTAGGTATAGAGGCAGAAAGGAAGACCCAGCGTGGGGGCCATGGGGACGCCAAGAGGGCCATGGGAGCCAGCTGGAGCCACACGGGACATGCGTTGTCTGGGGTCTAAGACCTGAAATCCCCACATGTGCACTGTGTGGCCCAGAGCAGCTGCAGGTCAAGGACCATCAGCCTGCTCAGTCACCACGTGGTCAGGGCTGGGTCTCCCTGGTGCTCCCTCAACTCCCTGCTGATGCTGTGAGACTTGCCAGCAGGCACAGGTGTGCAGGTCACTGCAGAGTGCCCCTGCGCAGGGGTGAGACTGCCTGTGTGTCTACCGGCCTCAACCCTAGGTCTGCTGGCTGTGGTCCCTTACCAGTGGGAGGGGCAGTGGGAAAGTCTAGCTGAAGGTCGTGCTGCCCAGGTTGCTCCTGGGTGACAAGGAGGGTTTCTGGAGCTTTCTACGAGGGGATGCGCCAAGCCTGAGCAGAGCAACTGCAGGCTCACTCCCCAGAGCTGCTTTGGGCCTTGGTGCGGCCAAGTCCTTCGGGAGCCCTGAGCATGGCTGGCCCTGGGATGTGTGCTGCCGCTGAGGGAGACCCCCATCCGTCCACCTCGCCCTGTCCTCACCCAGGTCCGTGAGAAGCTGGGCTCAATGCTGTCGGGCCTGCCCCCAGCCCTGCAGGTGGACGTGGTGTGGGCTCTGTGCGTGCTGCAGCAGGTGCAAGAGGCAGAGCTGCGGGCTGTGCTGTGCCCTGAGCTGCATACCCAGTTCCTAGGTGAGTGGTGTGTGGCATCTCCTCTTACCCTGAGGGATGCGGAGCCCTTCCCGCTGTAGCTCCAGCTGGTTGGCTGCCTGGTCCTGCATGTGTCCAGCACCTCCAGCGGGGCTGGGCAGGGGAGAGGGGACATCCCAAGCCCACCTGGCACTCACTGCTCCCCCGCCCCCTCCCCGAGGGTGGCCCACACACCCTCTTCTACCTGTGATGACATGTATTTCATGGTGCAGCTTGGGGGCAGAGCGTGCTGGTCCTCAGTTCACCCGCTCTTCTCGTTGTGTCCTCTTCCTTAGGGGGCGGGTCCCCAAAACATCAGAGCACCTTTCAGAAGCTGCTGCACATCAACGCTACTGCCCAGCTGGAGTATCCCGAGTACACGGGCCCCCTCCTTCCGGCCTCTGCTGTGGTCCCCAGGCTCTCAGCCTTAGACAGGAAGGTGACCCCTTTGCAGAAGGAGCTGCAGGACACACTGAGGGGGCTGCTGGGGAGCAAGGGCAGCTTCATGGTGCCCACGCAGTACGGCTGGGTCCTGGGTGAGGCCCTCCCCATACTCCCACCACAGCGGCCGCGGGACTGCTCCTAGTTCTGCCCCCTGCTCCCCCGAGGACAGTGCCCAACATGTGCCCCACACCTATCCCTAGACGCTGAGGTAGTGTTGGACCCAGATAGCCAGTTCCTGCCCCCGAGGGACTTCGTGGCCCCCCATCTTGCCCCACCCTCCGGGAGCCAGCTGTTGCCTCCTGGAGCCAAGAGGTAGGCAGGCCTGCAGCTTTTCTGGGCTCCCCACTCCTCCCAAGGGCCCAGGAGCCCCTGAAGCTGAAGCCCTGCGCCTCTCCCCCACCAGGCTGGCCTTCCTACGCTGGGAGTTCCCCAACTACAGCAGCCGGAGCCGAGACTTGCTGGGGCGCTTCGTGCTGGCCCGGCGCCATGTGCTGGCCGCTGGCTTCCTGGTGGTGGATGTGAGTACTGTTGGGCAGGCAGTGACCACATGGCCCCCCAGCTCCTGAGGGTGTCCCTATGAGGGTTCCCCCTTCACGCAGGAGAAAGGGCAGCTTCAAAGATCCTATTTTCCCCAAGGCCGTGGCTTCTGTTACCCGCTCTAGGCCTTGTGCACCAGATCTGCACGTCCACGTCAGCCGGTGCTAGAGCTGGGTGCTGCCCAGGACACTGCGCTCCTTCTTGCTCCCATCGGAGAGCAGACTGTCCTATATGGGCCACAGGACACAGGAGTGGCCTTAGAGGCCACATGATGGTTTTGTCATGCATCTCAGGGTGGTTTTTTGGTTTTGTTTTTAACAATGTTTAAAAATTTAAAAGTTGCTCTCAGATGCCACAGGCTCTTGGATCCCAGGCTTAGAGGTCAGGCTCCTGTAGCTCTGAGCCCTGCGGAAACCAGGATCTCTTCCCTGAACACGGTGCCACAGCTCCGTGGGCTTGGGAGGCCTGGGGTGTGGGCGCAGAACAGCAGACAGAGCAGGGGTCCCCACACCCTCCCCACAGGTCCCGTACTACGAGTGGCTGGAACTCAAGTCTGAGTGGCAGAAAGGCGCCTACCTGAAGGACAAGATAAGAAAAGCAGTGGCGGAGGAGCTGGCCAAGTGACCTGTCCTGAGCCGTGAACTGCGTTTCCCCAGGGTGGGGCCAGGTTCCCCCAGAGGCCTGGCCATGGCCACTCATGGACACACGTCCCTGTGGGGCTTGCCCAGAGAGGAGTGCTGGCCGGCAGCTCTTGCCTCTTGTGGGCAATAAACCTAGAATTTCAGTTTTCAACACCAGAAGGCATCTTGGCCTTTGTCACCGTCACCACCATCCACCCTGCTTTCCAGGCGGTCCGTCTGTCCTAGCTTCTGCCTCCACGGGGGCCCTTGTCCTGTACATGCACACACAGCCACCTGCCTCCTGCTCACACTGCGCAGATTTGGTCCTAGAGTTCCAGCTTTGGAGCCATGAGGACCTTCCTGGGGTAGGCCCATTGGGGTTTGAGCACATGAGTACATGGCTTGGGGCTCTCATCATGGTTTGGTACCCAGCACAGTTGTCCTAGAAGTTCTCTTGTGCATGGTCTCGAGTGAGTGGGGGGAAGCCAGAGACCCAAGCTGACCAGGAGGCAGTGGCTCTGGAGCAGAAGGCAAGTGTACTCATCTGTTACAGCAGGGTTGGAGTCCCCTCCTTGCCGTCTCATCCCAGCCAGGGGGCCCTGGTGTTGTGTGCCCTAAGCCTCCTGTCCTGGCCTGGCAGTAGTCCCACTAGACACTGGAAAGAACAGTCTGCTTCCCTCCTGGTCCCTTGCCAGAAATTTCATTGGTAGAATAGACAAGAGTGATTACTGGGCACTGCCATTTGCCCCCAGCAGCTCAGAAGAGTGCAAAGGCAGCCAGGGAGAAGGGCCCCTCAACCCCAGGTCCCCATCCCAGCGGTGCCACAAGCCTCCAGAGGGTCTCAGGAAGAGCTAGTTCATCTCTTGAAACCTCGCGGGCCTGGGGGTGGATGGGGAGCCATTGGACCCTTGTTTGCACAGGCTGGTGGCTGTCCCTCACCAGGTGGGAGGGGGCAGCCAAGGTGGCCTAGGCAAGATGGGGGCAGGAGGGCCTGCCACAGTGGAGCACTGTCCTGGATGAGTGCCACATGCAGAGCTGGTTCAGGAGGACTTCAGGGATGTCCCATCCACCACTTGGGACCACCGGCCTTCATGGCAGACACTCAGGTCCCTTTGTGCTTATGAGAAGGGACAGTGGTCCCTGTGTCCTCCCAGTTTCCCCGGTGCTGACCTCTTGTGGGACCAACGGGTGTCACACCAGGACACTGACAGGGAATGGAGTGCACGTTGGCACGAAGACCCCTGTGCCCTTCACACCGTGCATCCCCCTTGCTAGCTGGTGACCTTGGGTTGGATGGGTTTAGCTCCTGCAGTTAGGTCCGTTCTTGGATCAGTGCCTGGGGGGTGGCTGCCTGTCGTGGCACCATCCCACGTCCCCCTGGCACAGCGAGGGGCCCTGAGGTCCTCCACACCCTCATCCCGTGGTAGACGCTTGAGGTTCCAGGAGGCAGGGCAGGTCCCTGTGGCTGGTGCTGGGGAGCACTCTAGCCATCAAGTGGGTGTTTCCACAACCAGCAGCGGTCTTTTCACCTTCATGTGTGCTTACTGGTCACTCACATGATCTTTGGAGAAATACCTACTCCCATTCTGTGTCTCATATGCAGTTAGGTCGTCTGAGTTGTAACAGTATGTTCCAGAAACCAGTGCCTTGTTGGATAAATGATCTGCAAATGCTTACTCCCATTTTGTGGGTTGTACCTTCTTGGTGGTGTCCTTGAAGCTACAAAGTTCCTGTGATATTCACTGTATTTTCTTTTACTTGTGCTTTGGGGCTCATATCCAGAAATCATTTGGTGAATCTAGGTCATGAAAATATACCCTGTTTTCTAAGAATTTCGTAATTCTGCCCATATATTACTACTTTTAATCTATTTGGGGTTGACTTTTGAATTTGGTGTGTGCTGAGCGTCAACTTCGTTCTCTTCCGTGTGACTCTCCAGTTGTCCCAGCACCGTTATTGAGAAGATTGTTTTCCCCTTGAGAAGTATGATCTCAATAGTATGATCTTGGCATCTTTGTTGAAACTCACTTGGCCACGGATGCCTGGGGTTATTTCCAGGCTCTCAGTAGCACACGGTCTCTTGATTGTTGGCTTTGTAGGACCCTTTGAAACCAGAAAGTGAGTCCTGAATTACATCAAGCTAAAAAGCTTCTGCACAGTAAGGGAAAGAGCCAGCAAAACTAAAGACCTACAGAATGACAGGAGATATTTGCAAATGACATATCCAATAAAGGGTAGGTGACCAAAATATATAAAGAACTTAATACCAAAAACACCATTTGTATTTTAAAATGGACAGAAGACACGAACAGACGTGTCTCCTAAGACATCCAGATGGCCAACGGACACAAAAAAGTTGTTGAGCATCACTTGCCATCAGAGAAACACAAATCAAAACCACAATGAGACACCAATTCACACCCATCAGAATGGCTAAACAAGACAGGAAACCACGAATGTTGGCGAGGATGTGGAGAAAGGGGGGAGGATGCAAACTGGTGCGGCCACTGGAAAACTGGAGGTTCCTCAAAGGGTTAAAAATAGAGCTACCCTACGACACAGTAATTGCACTGCTGTTTACCAAAAAACAACAGGAATTCAAAGGGATACTGCACAGAAAGGGAAACAGAACATGAGAGACTCCTAACTGGGAAACAAACTAGGGGTGGGGGAAGGGGAGGGGGGTGGGGGTGACTGGGTGACGGGCACTGAGGGGGGCACTTGATGGCATGAGCACTGGGTGTTATTCTATATGTTGGCAAATTGAACACCAATAAAAAATAAATTTACAAAAAATAAAATAAAGGGATACTGCAGCCCTGTGTGTATAGCAGCATTAATTACAATAGCTAAGCTCTGGAAGCAGTCCATCAACTGATGAGTAGATTAAATTGTGTATCATGCTGTGGAATATTCCTCAGCCATTAAAAAAATAAACCTTGCCATTTGCAACAATGTAGATGGAGCCAGAGAGTATTCTGCCAAGTGAGCTAAGATACCATAGGATTTCACTCATGGAATTTAAGAAAAATAAAGGGAAAAAGACCAAAAACTCCCAACTAAGGATGGTTAGTTATGTGAGGGGAGGGGCTAAGCACGCTGCTCTCGATGAGTGTGGGATTCTCTGGCAGGGCTGACTTGCTATGCTGTACACCTGAAACTAATACAACACTGTGTTAACTACACTGGAATTTTAAAAAGCATGAGCCCTATTTTCTTGTATGTTTTTGAGATTGTTTCAGGTCTTCTGGGGCTCTTGCAACCGCCTGTTTGGCTGTGTGGTTCACGGATACCTGCTGCCATTCAGTAGGCGGCCTTTATGTTTTGTTGATGGTTCCTTCCTATGCATTTCAAAAAATACGTATTCATGAGAGATGGAGAAAGGCAGAGACACAGGCAGAGGGAGAAGTAGGCTCCACGCAGGGAGCCCAATGCCGGACTAGATCCTAGAACTTTGGGATCACACCCTGGGCCAAAGGGGCATCCCACATTTTAGCATTTGTTGCCCCTGCCTGAGGAAACTGGTCCAAAGAAAATATTGCTGAGACCAACGTCAGAGAACTTACAGCCTGTGCTCTCCTCTGAGAGTTTTAGGGTTTGGGGTCACACATTTAGGTCTTTAATCCATTTGGAGTTTATTTTTGTCGACAGTGTCAGAAAGTGGTCCTGTCTCTTCTGCATGTGGCTGTCCAGTTTTCCCAGCACTATTCGTTGGTATTATCTTCCCCATCAGGCATTCTTACCACCTTTGTCATGGATTCATTGACCCCATAAATGTGGGTTTATTTCTGGGCTCTCTGTTCAGTTCCATTGATCTGTATGTCTGTTTCCTGCCAGTACCATATTTTTTGATTAATCTGATTCCTTATTTGCATCATAGTATAGTTTAAAATCAGGGAGTGTGATGCTTCCAAGTCTTGTTATTTCTCAGGAGTGCTTTAGCTATTCGGGATCAACACTTTATTTTTAAAGATTTTATTTATTCATGAGAGACACAGAGAGGCAGGCTCCATGCAGGGAGCCCGATGTGGGACTCAATCCCTGGACCCCAGGATCCTGAGCTGATGGCAGACACTCATCCACTGAGCCACCCAGGCGTCCCAACAATTGATTTTAGTATACTTATCTTAAATCTTGCAACTGTGCTGAACTAATTATCAGTCCTAATTATTTTTGATGCTTTTAAGATTTTGTTTTTGACTTTTGGCATTTTTATATGTCTGTTTGTGGGTCTGTCTGTATAGATCCTACCTGGGGTCCATTGAGCTTCCTGAATATATGGGAGGTTTTTCAACTTAGGAGGTTTGCAGCTGTGCCTTCTTTGAAAGTTCTCTCTCCTCCTGGTTTCCCATTATGTGTATTGGGCCAGTTAATGTGTTCCACATTTCTCAGGGACTCTGTTCATTTTTTCTCTGTTCTTAGGCTAGCATAATCTCCTATGATCTGTCTTCAAGTTCACAAATTCTCCTGCCAGTTCATATCTTCTGTTTGGTCCCTAAAGTGAATCTCATCATTTCTGTGTTTTATGAATCTTCTCTACTTGATGTGACCTTCTGATACCTTCCTTTACTGTAGTCATGCTGTCCTTTAGCTGTGAACATATTTACAATGGCTACCTCAGAGTCTTTGTGAGATGTGGCATCTAGTTCCTCTCAAAAGCAGTTTCTGTTGCCCGCTTTCTTGCCAGTATACAGGTCATACACTCCTCTGTGTGCCTGGTAATTTTTTTGTTGGAAACTAGGCATTTTTAATAAAATACTGTAACAACTCTGGGTTCTGGCCCAGTACCCCCCTCCTCTAGGGCGTGTTACTGTTATGTGCTTGTTTGCTTGGGGACTGGCTAGCCTCTTTTGGTGAGTCTGCTCCTTTCCCCTGCCGTGTTGCACCTCGGCGGGGGGTGGGGGGGCATGGGTATGCCCACAGTCACCCTGGCCTGCTGTCTAGGCAGTGGCTTCACTGGCTCTGTGAATCTCCTCCCAAATGCCTTTGACCACAACGTCCACTGTCCTGAGGACACTCTTGGGTCAAAACTTGCCTGAGCTTTATTGCAAGGGAAGTCCACTCCTATGGGAAGAGATTGGGAGCTGTCCACTTTAGGGCCTGGCAAATTCTCAGCCGGGACTCAAAGCAAGCTTATGAGAGGCACCCCCAGCCTGGGAGCTGAGCACTCAGTGGAGGGGGACAGCAGCCTCTTCTGGAGTGGAACCATGGCTTTGGGGTGCAAGAGGGGTCGCCAGGCTGGCATGGTGTGCCAGGCCCAAGGGAAGGTCTCCCACAAGTGGGGGCTAAAGAGGAAGGGAGCCCCACCTTGATCACACTTGCCTGGAACTCAGCCTCAGCAGCAGGGGTCAGGACAGGATAAGAAATGCTAAGTGGGGGATCCCTGGGTGGCTCAGTGGTTTGGCACCTGCCTTTGGCCCAGGGCGCGATCCTGGAGTCCCGGGATCAAGTCCCGCATTGGGCTCCTGGCGTGGAGCCTGCTTCTCTCTCTCTCTCTCTCTCTCTCTCTCTCGTCTATCATCAATAAATAAATAAATATTTTTTTAAAAAAAGAAAGAAATGCTAAGTGACCTGGGCCCCCGTGTTCTTGGCAGTTAGATGGGTTCTGTACCTTGGGGAGAGGAGAAGGGAGGGAGGGAGCAGCTTGGCTCAAATAACACTGACTCTGCTTTCTTAACTCAGGGCCTCTGCATGGCTCAGTTGGTGAAGCATCCAACTCTTGGTTTCAGCTTAGTTTGTGACCTCAGGGTGGTGAGATCGGGCCCCACATCAGGCTTTACACTCAGTGCACAATCTGCTTGAGGTTCTCTCCCTCTGCCCCCCCCCCATGTGCACTTGTGCTTTCCCCCCTCTTTAAAATAAATACATCTTTACAAAAATAAAAACTTTGCACCAATTCTCTTGAATAGTGCTTTTTTTCATTTGTTTGCCCATCAGAGCATTTCCAGAAGTTTTAACAGTCATATAATTTCCACCAGTTTTGCTGGGAAGCTGGCCAGTGAAACTGCTCCCATTCTGGAAGTCTGGCAGCCCTTACTTCTTTTCTTGCCTCACCGTGGGTTAGGATCCGCAGCCCTGTGTTGAACCCAGGGGGCAACAGGTGTCCATGTCTTGCCTCGGCCTCCAAGAGCAGTCTTTCACCACCACGCACTGTTGGCTTTAAGGCTTTTACAAGTGATCTTCATCACTTTGATTTTAACCTGCTGAAAAAGTTTCTACACTCTGGACGGCTGTTGGGTTATGTCAGATGTGTCTTGTGTCACTCAATATGGTCACGTAACTTCTCTTCTTTAGCTTGTTGGTATGGTGGATGACACAAGTGATTTTAAATGTTGAATGGCCCGTGCACACCTGGAAAAAAAAATCCATCTGCTCAGGGGTGTCTACTTCTTTTTATACAATGTCAGATTTGATTTGCCAATATTTTACTGAGAATGTTTGTGCCTAAGTTTGTGGGAGAGGTTGAGCTGTGGTTTCTTGTTTGTTTCTGGTACTCTGCCTGGTTTTAATTTTGCTTCAGGAAATGAGTTAGGACGTGCTCCTTCATCGTGAGCTGAAGGCAGGCGCCCAACTGCTAAGCCATCCAGGCATCCCTGAACATTTATTTTTAAACATTTATTTAGGGCCATCCAGGCACCCCTAAGTAAAATATTTTTTTAAGAATAAACATTTGGGCAGCCCGGGTGGCTCAGCGGTTTAGCACCACCTTCAGTCCAGGGCGTGGTCCTGGAGACTCAGAATCAAGTCCCACATCAGGCTCCCTGCAGGGAGCCTGCTTCTCCCTCTGCCTGTGTCTCTGCCTCTCTCTCTCTCTGTCTCTCATGGATAAATAAATAAAATGTTTTTAAAAAAAAAATAAATATTTTGGGCAGCCCCGATGGCTTAGAGGTTTAGCACCGCATTCAGTCCAGGACATGATCCTGGGAACATGGGATTGAGTCCCACATCAGGCTCCTTGCATGGAGCCTGCTTCTCCCTCTGCCTGTGTCTCTGCCTCTCTCTCTCTCTCTCTCTGTCTCTGTCTCTCATGAATAAATAATTAAAATCTTTAAAAAATAAAATAAACATTTTATTTATTTATTTGAGAGAGAGAGTGAGAGCACAAGCAGGGGGGAGAGGGGCAGAGGGAGAGGGAGAATCAGACTCCCCACTGAGCAGGGAGCCCGACATGGGGCTCGATCCCAGGACCCCAGGATCATGACCTGAGCTGAAGGCAGACGCTCCACCCTCTAAGCCCCCCAGGCTCCACCGCTGTGGACTCTGAACATTTTAAAGGACCCTATTTTGACTTACATATAGTGGTTTGGGGTGTCATCTTGTATGGTCTTAACGGTTGTTCTGGGTGTAGAGACACACTCATGTGAGGTCCCCCCAATCTGCTCCCAGCAGCATGTATACTTTGGGTCACATGTGCACACTGCTTCCATGTCGGTCCCTTTGCCATCGCTGCTTTTAAGAATCCTGTCGGGTGTCAGCTGGAGTTCTCGTTTGTTTCAGTGGTCACACATGCCACCGGGCACTCAGGAGGAGGAGGAGTGCCCATCATTGTGCCCATCCCTCTGCCCTTCCTGTACTCTTTTCGCCCCCTCCCCCAGGCTTGTGGGGTGCTCTGCTGGTGCTGGAGCCTCCAGTGCCCCCTCCCTCAGAGCACACTTCCCATTCCTTCCTGTGTGCCTGCCTTCTCCGATGAGCCTTGCTTTCCACACTTGAAGGCCTGTCGCAGCTTCCTCCTGGCCTCTGGCTTTGGACCAGAAGCGCGCTGCGGTTCTCCTTGGCAGTCCCCATGGGTCTTGTGTTCTCTCTGGCCACTGCTGTGACTTTGTCCCCAGTGCTCACAAGTTAGAGGTCAAGTGTCCGGATGTGAATTTCCTTGGATGTATCATATTTGACCGTCCCTCAGCTCTTGCATCTGTAAGTTTCTATCTTTTGCCTATTTGGGGAGTTTCAGCCATCATGTCTGAATACTCTTCAACTGCCCTCTTTACTGCTCTTCTTCTGGGACTCCAGGTACATGAGCAGGGTCTTATGTTGTCATCCCGCACGGTCCTCAGCCTCTCTTGCCCAACGTTTTTCTTGTCGTTATTACTCAGTTGAGTACATTCTGTGGACCCATCCCAGCCTCACTTGGATGTCCTCTGTCATCTCTGGCCACTGATAAACTGCTCAGCAAGTGCTTCCTTTCAGTGATTCTATATCGTTCCGTGATCTTGGTTTGTTTCCATTTCATAACGTCTGTTTCTTTGCTGACGTTTTCCATTTGCTCCAAAAGAAACTTATTTCGCATGGCACCGCTTCCATGATGGCTGATTTAAAATCCTTATCAGGTAATTCCAGCATCTTCATCTTAGTTTTGGCATCAGTTGATTACTTTTTCTTATTCTAGTTGTGACCTTCCTGGGTCTTGGATTCTTCCTTGATCTTTCTGGCGTGACAGGTGATTTTTTGTATTGCCTCCTGAACAGTCAGTCCGGCTATTACATTCAAATTTTTTATTTCAGCAGGTCCATCCTGTCTGTGCTACTCTAGTGGCCTGTGGCTCCAGTGACAATAGTCCCTGCTGGGCCATCCTGGGCCCTAGGAGTACTTCCTGGGCTGAAACCCTGCCGTGGGCTCCTCCTAGCCAGTGCTACCACCCCTACCCTTGGGGCTTCTCAGTGGGGCAGAGGGGCAGGTGATCCCGGTGGGGAAGGAGCAGGCCTCCCCCTGACCCTCCTAGAATTGTCAGTGGGACTCCAGCCCTACATGGAGATGAATATGTCCGTCTGGTCCTCCTCCTGGGAGCAGACTGGGGTCCGGAAACGTGGTCAAGGGCCCCTTGTGTCAGCAGGCTGTTCCTGCAGCCCTGGGGACCCTCGCCGCATCACCTCACTCTTCGTGTGTGAGAGTTGTGTTGGGATTGTGTGTCTTGTGTCTACTGTCAGGAAGAGCAGACAAGCCGAGGCCACCCTGCCCAGACCAGAAGGCACACGGAAGGGCTTTTGGTTTCTGGGAGGTTGGTGCGGGCCGGGTGGTCGCGGTGCGCAGAGCAGAGGGAGCATGAAGGTCTCCGCCAGGGCAGCCGGGCTGTGGGGGGGGCAACTTGGAAGAGCCGGAAGGCGAGAATGAAGGTGGATGCAGAGGGTCCCAGCAGGGGAGAGACGCTCCATCAGCGGCTGGGGGGTGCAGGATGCAGGGGTGGCCGCAGGAGACAGGGTTGGGGAGACGCCCCGCCCCCCGCCGCCGCCACAATGACCGCTCTGATTCCCTGCCGCCGCCCAGCTCGGGGGGGGGGGGGGGGGGGGGCACAATGCTCATGTGTCTCGCGGAGCCGGAGCCTGGCACTGGGCGGGTGCGAGCGCGGGAGGCGGGCGGGGGAGGCTGGGGGGGCTGGGGAGGGGAGATGGGGGGGCGGCGGCCCAGGCCCAGGAAGGCGTGGCGCTCCTCTTCCTCCGCCGGGAGCCCGGGGGAGCCCGGGAGCGGGGTTGCGGGGTGCGCGGACCGTCCGCCCTGCTCCCCCGGGCTGCCTTCCCCGCGCTCCAGCCGCGCCGGCTCCCGTCTCGGTTTCCATGGAGCCGGGAGGCGGTTGCCACGGAGACCGACGTGCGACGACCGGCCAATCAGCATGGAGCTGCGGCTCCTGCTCACCCCCGGGATGGAGGCGGGGGGCGCGGGAGGCCGGGCCCCAGGACCGCGCCGCCACCTGCCCCGCTCCCCGCGCCCCGCGCCCCGCGCCCCGCGCCGCCCCCGCCTCCTGCGGAGCCGGCTTCGGCTTCGGGTGATGCTCCCTGGGGTCCGCCCAGCCTCCGGCCGGCCCGGCCCCTCGCGACCCGGGAGGATGCCGCGGGAAAGGCGCGGCGGCGCGACGCCGGAGGAGGGCGCAGCCGGGCGGGGAGGGGGCCCCGCACCCCCGCTGCGCTCCGCAGTGCTTGGGGCGCAGGCGCACGCTCCTCCGGGGCGCCGGGCGGGCGGGGCGGCGTGACGTCAGCCGCCGACCTCCCCCTACTCCCGGGCCGAGGGGCGGCGGCCGCGCAGGCTCCGCCGGACGGACACGCGGACGGAGCGGGCGCCGAGGGACGGGCGCACGGCCAGGCCATGCCCGGGGAGGCCGCGCGCGCTGAACCGCTGCTGCCGGAGGCGGGCGGGCCGGGCCCCCAAACAGGTGAGGCCTCGGGCTGGGCCCCTGCGATCCTGTCGGCGGCCCTGCCCCTGCCCCTGCCCCTGCCCCTGCCCCTGCCCCTGCCCCTGCCCCTGGGTCTCCGTCCCCCGCCGGCCGCTCCGCTCCGCCGTCCCCCACCCCCGTCTGGTCTCGGCCTGCGCTCCCAGCCATCCTGACCCCTTCCCCGCCCCACAGGCCCAGCTCTGGACTGCGGGAAGGGCGGGGGGGCTTGCGAGCATCCCGGGGGCCCGTGGCTCAGGCCCGTGGCCCGCCCTCCAGGCTCCGCGGCCCCATTGTCTGCGAGGAGCTGCGGGCCAGGCAGGCCTGAGGCTCTGGACCAGAGGCGAGGGGTTCTCAGCCTCACCCCCAGCCCCGCGGGGGACTCGCCCTTTAGATGCTGCAGCCGCCGCACGGCCAGCGACTGGGGTCTTGAAAGGAGCAACAGGGCTGGAGCTGGCGCCTGGGGTGGCCAGGGGGCCGGTCCCCGAGGGCGGGGGGCAGTGCCCGCAGCCTTGGAGATGCTAGCTCAGCAAGTGTCCGCGGAGTGGAGGCGTCTGCCCAGGTCTGGAAGGACCAGGGTGGCCCAGCAGGAGGTCAGCGGTGACTCCTGGAGGGCCAAGGGCACCAAGCTGTGCGCGCATCACCTGGCAGTGTCACTGACCAGCACAGCACTGGGCCGGGGCCCTGGCCCCCTTTGGCCTCTGGTAAAGCGGGTGGAGGCTGGGCCTGCCCGGACCCAGCATCTCAGGCTGGCTCTGCTCAGGCTGCTTGATGACCTTGGGTGCTTACAAAAACCTTTTGACCTTTGGCTTCCCTTCACCACCTCCCTTGGCCTGGCTCTGGCCTCTCCCCGCCCCAGGGCAGGCGGGCAAGGGTACCACAGGCTCAGCACCTGGAGCCTGTGTCCACCCCACCCCACCCACCACACCCACCTCCGGGCGTTGGGTGTATGCCACGCTGCAGTGGCCCGAAGGACCCCCTTCTCAAGACCCCCATGGCCTCTCTGAATCCCAGCAGGGGGCCCAAGGGGGCAGGATGCTGCCCCTTCCTAAAAGCTTCGCCTCTAATCAGATACTCAGCTTTGCAGACAGACCCCTGAGGCAGAGATCCCTGTGGGGTGACCGAGGGTGAACGTGATAGAGCAGGAACCTCCCCAAGAACAGAGTCAGGGTCTAGGCAGCCCTGGGACCCACAGCCCTGGGGCCGCTGTCACCATAAAGAGGCCTGGCCAGTCTCATGATCCTGCAGCCCCCAGGGCCCATTCCCACAGCTGCCCTCTTTCCCACAAATCCCATCACTGCCAGCACCAACCCCTGCAGCTCAGCCTCCGTGGGACCCGTGGCCTGAGGACACACCCGCGGTGGCCCTGCCTCCCCTCCTCTGCACCAGCTCGGCAGCTGGAACCTGGGGCAGAGCCGGATGGCTCCCCGAGAGGCTGGCCTCCGGTGTGGGCAGCAGGGAGAGAGCTGAGGCAGGGAGGTGAGACCCCCACGCACAGGAGGTGTGACACCTAGAGTGTTCCAGAGCCAGCGGGGTGCAAGTGCCGTTCCCCTGGGAGCTTCTGATGCAGGTCAGAGAGGTCACCAGCCGAGCCCAGCACAGACTGCGGGCAGGGGGCCAGCCAGCCAGTGTCGGTGGAGACAGGTGCTAGCCCCCCGCCTGCCGAGCCTCAGACACCACCCACCCCCCGGCCCCAGGCTGTCCCCTCCGGGTTCGGGCTCCCAGAGGTTCTTCGGCTCCCCGAGGATGTCTGCCCTCCTCATGGCCCTCTCTTTCCACAGAGTCGTCCTGTGATGTGGCCTCGGCCACCACCCCAAGAGGGGACCGGCTGGAGCACTGTGCCCTGACCCCCGGACCCAGTGCCCTGGCCCTGGAGTTTCTGCCCAGCAAGCCGGGTGCCCGGCCCCCGCCAGAGGGAGCCAGCTGGGATGCAGGGCCAAGCGGCACCCCTTCAGCCTGGGCGGTCCCCGCAGAAGGCAGCCCTAGCCTGGGCCCCCCCGAGGCCCGGCCCGCCGGGGGTCCTCCCCCAGCCACCATGGAGCCCCGGATCGTGATGGGCGAGGAGACCCTCCGGGTGCCCCTGCTGCCCAGGGCAGCCCTGCCAGAGCTCAGGGACCGGGAGGGTGGGCACCCCAGCCTGAACCCACCCCCCGCGTTGTGTTCTCAGGGTGACCCTCCTGTGCCTTGCCCTGTCCCAGACCCTGAGTCCTACTTCACGCCACCCTCCACCCCCACCGAGACCGCCTCTGCCCTGCTCCTTGGCCCCGGGTCCCGCAGGGATGCCCGGGACGCCCCGGCGGAGCCAGGGGACTCGCCACCTGCCTCGCCCTCGGGCTCTTACATCACGGCAGATGGGGACAGCTGGGCCTCGTCCCCGTCCTGCTCCCTGAGCCTGCTGGCCCCAGCCGAAGGGCTGGATGTCCCCTCGGGCTGGGGCTTCTCCCCACAGGGGTCTGTAGCAGATGAGCAGGAGCTGCCCTACACGGGGCCCCCCGGCCCCCCATCCCCGGAGTCCAGCATCTCAGCCGACAGCAGCTCTTCCTGGGGCCAGGAGGCCCATTTCTTCGAGCTGGACTTCCTGGCCAACGACCCCATGATCCCCGCCGCCCTCCTGCCCTTCCGGGGCAGCCTCATCTTCCAGGTGGAGGCCGTGGAGGTGACACCGAGGGCCCCCGAGGAGGAGGAAGAGGAGGAGCAGGAGGAGGAAGAGGCCTCTGTCCCTGGAGGGGATGCTGCTGGGGAGGGCGAGGACGACAGCACGTTTGCCTCCTCCCTGCAGTCCCTGTCCGATCTCTCCATCACCGAGGGCATGGACGAGGCCTTTGCCTTCCGGGATGACACCTCGGCGGCCTCCTCCGACCCCGACTCGGCCTCCTACGCGGGGGCAGATGACGAGAGGCTGTACAGCGAGGAGCCCCACGCACGACCCACGGCCCTGCTCCACGACAGCCCTGGCGAGCCTGCTCCCGGGATCTGCGAGGAAGAGGCCAGCCGAGCCACCGGGCGCCAGGCCCCAGGTGCCAAGGTCGCCGGGCCAGGCCAGGGCTCAGGCCGGGCATGTGCTGCGGCCGAGGCCCCTCACACCCCGCAGGAAGCCCCGGACCTCACGAGGGTGACCGCTCAGGCCTGGGGGCAGGCGCTGGGCTCCATTCTGGGTCGGGGGCCTGCTGCCGCGGGCGCAGTTCAGTCCCTGCAGGGGGATGAGCACACGGCCTTAGGCCCAGAGCCCCAGACTGCCCCAGCAGTGGGGGCCCTCCCACCAAGCCCCGACTCTCTGCAGCACCTGGAGAGACGGGCAGGCCCAGACCCTGGGTCTGAGGCCCCGCCCCTACCCCTGCAGGCCGCGGGCCTCCCCTTGGGCCAGGGACCCGCCGCTGAGGCCAAGCTCCAGACCCTGCAGACAGATGCAGGCTGCACACCATGGATGGAGCCTGTGGCCACTGCAGCCCGGCAGGAAGGACAAGTGACCTTGGGGCTGAGGCCAGCATGTGAGCAGAGGGACACAGAGCCTCAGGCCTGGGAGCAGGTCCAGCTGGATGGCCTGGAGCCAGCTGCAGACACGGGGGCACCTTGGGCCTCATGGGGAACTGTAGGCCCCTCCAAGCCTGCCACGGAGGCCCCAGAACACCGGGAGCCTACCACCAGGGCCCTAGAACACCTGGAGCTTTCCATGGCGGCCCTAGGATGCCCAGAACCTGTCATGGAGGCCCCAGAACACCCGGAGCCTGCTATCGAGGCCCTAGAACACCCAGAGCCTTCCACAGAGGCCTCAGAACACCCGGAGCCTTCCAGGGAGGCCCCAGAACACTCGGAGCCTGCCACCAAGACCCTAGAACTCCTGGAGCTTTCCATGGAGGTCCCAGGACACCCAGAACCTACCATGGAGGCCCCAGAACACCCGGAGCCTGCTATCGAGGCCCTAGAATGCCCAGAGCCTTCCATGGAGGTCCCAGAACATCCAGAACCTGCCACGGAGGCCTCAGAACACCCGGAGCCTGCCACTGAAGCCCTAGAATGCCTCGAGCTTTCCATGGAAGCCCCAGAATACCCAGAACCTGCCACGGCGACCCCAGAACACCCGGAGCCTGCCACCAACACCCTAGAACTCCTGGAACTTTCCATGGAGGCCCCAAGATACCCAGAACCTGCCACAGAGGCCCCAGAACACCCACAGCCTTCCACTGAGGCCCTAGAATGCCTAGAGCTTTCCATGGAGGTCCCAGAACGCCCAGAACCTGCCATGGAGGCCCCAGAATGCCCAGAGCCTGCCACCAAGGCCCTAGAATGCCTGGAGCCTTCTATGGAGGCCCCAGAACATCCAGAACCTGCCACGGCAGCCCCAGAACACCTGGAGCCTGCCACTGAGGCCCTAGAACGCCTGGAGCTTTCCATGGAGGCCCCAAGACACCCAGAACCTGCCACGGAGGCCCCAGAATGCCCAAAGCTTGCCACTGAGGCCCTGGAATGCCTGGAGCTTTCCATGGAGGCCCCAGGACATCCAGAACCTGCCACGGAGGTCCCAGAATGCCCAGAGCCTGCCACCGAGGCCCTAGAATGCCTGGAGCTTTCCATGGAGGCCCCAAGACACCCAGAACCTGCCACGGAGGCCCCAGAATGCCTAAAGCCTGCCACGGAGGCCCTAGAATGCCTGGAGCTTTCCATGGAGGCCCCAGGACACCCAGAACCTGCCACGGAGGCTCCAGAATGCCCAGAGCCTGCCACTGAGGTCCTAGAATGCCTGGAGCCTTCCACGGAGGCCTCAGAACATCCAGAACTTGCCAAAGAGGCCCCAGAATGCCCGGAGCCTGCCACCAAGGCCCTAGAACATACAGAGCCTTCCATGGAGGCCCTAGAATACCCAGAACCTGCCACCGAGGCCCCAGAACACCCGGAACCTGCCACTGAGGCCCTAGAACACCTGGAGCTTTCCATGGAGGTCCCAGAACACCCAGAACCTGCCACCAAGGCCCCAGAACACCCGGAGCTTACCACCGAGGCCCTAGAATGCCTGGAGCCTTCCATGGAGGCCCCAGAACATCCAGAACCTGCCACAGAGACCCCAGAATGCCCAGAGCCTGCCACCAAGGCCCCAGAATACCTGGAGCCCACCATCAAGGCCCTAGAATGCCTGGAGCCTTCCATGGAGGCCCCAGGACACCTAGAACCTGCCACGGAGGCCCCAGAATGCCCAGAGCCTCCCACTGAGGCCCTAGAACGTCCAGAGCCTTCCATGGAGGCCCCACAACATCCAGAACCTGCTACCAAGCTCCAAGAACATCCAGAACCTGCCGTGGAGGTCCCAGAATGCCCGGAGCCTGCCACTGAGGCCCTAGAACATCCAGAGCCTTCCATGGGGGCCCCAGAACATCCAGAACCTGCTACCAAGGCTCTAGAACATCCAGAGCCTTCCATGGAGGCCCCAGGACATCCAGAATCTGCTACCAAGGCCCTAGAACATCCAGAGCCTTCCATGGAGGCCCCAGAACATCCAGAACCTGCTACCAAGGCCCTAGAACATCCAGAGCTTTCCATGGAGGCCCAAGAACATCCAGAACCTGCTACCAAGGCCCTAGAACATCCAGAGCCTTCCATGGAGGCTCCAGAACATCCAGAACCTGTTACCAAGGCCCTAGAACATCCAGAGCTTTCTATGGAGGCCCCAGAACATCCAGAACCTGCTACCAAGGCCCTAGAACATGCAGAGCCTTCCATGGAGGCCCCAGAACATCCAGAACCTGCGACGGAGGCCCCAGAATATCCAGAACCTGCCACAGAGGCCCCAGAATGCCCGGAGCCTGCCACCAAGGCCCTAGAATGCCTGGAGCCTTCCATGGAGGCCCCAGGACACTCAGAACCTGCCATAGAGGCCCCAGTATGCCTGGAGCCTTCCACCAAGACCCTAGAACGTCCAGAGCCTTCCATGGAGGCCCCAGAACATCTAGAACCTGCTATGGAGGCCCCAGAACACCCGGAGCCTGCCACCGAGGCCCTAGAACATCCAGAGCCTTCCATGGAGGCACCAGAATATCCAGAACCTGCCATGGAAGCCCCAGAACATTCGGACCCTGCCATGGAAGCTCCAGAACATCCAGAACCTGCCACAGAGGCTCCAGAATGCCTAGAGCCTGCCACAGAGGCCCCAGAACATCCAGAACCTGCCACGGAGGCCCCAGAACTGCTAGCGTCAGCCCCAGAGATCCCGGAGTGCCCAGGGGCTGCGGCGGAAACCCGGGACTCACCGAAGGCCGCCTCTGCCCGGGAGGGAGCAGCCGAGGGTCCGGCGGCGCCCGAGCAGGGAAGCCGTCCCGGTGCCCGCGTGCGCGCTGGAGCCCGAGCTGAGCCCCGCTCGGCCCCGGGGGAGGCCCCAGGGGGTGAGAGTCCAGGGGCGCGCGGCCTGGAGCCGGTCCCCCAGGGAGCCGGGAAGGCTACGGGGCAGCGTGGCCCGGGGGCGCATCCTGCGGCTTGGCCCCGGTGTCCCGGCGCTGCGGAGGTGGGACCGAGGCCGGAGGGCGGCTGCCGCCCAGAGCCAGTGCCCAGCCCGCCCGCAGCCTCCGGGCAGGAGCCCGCGCCGGGCCCCGGCGGCGGGGAGAGGGCACGGGGGGTCTGCGGGAGCCCCGGGGTGGCAGCGCAGTTGCCAGGAAGCCCCGGCCGGGCCCTGGCCCGCGAGCCCTGCACCCCCGGGGGCCCCGCAGAGGCAGCCCTGAGCCCCGGGGTCCTCGGCGCCTCCTGCCCCTGCCGGGGCCTCAGGGAAGACTTGGAGGCCGGGGAGCCCCTGGCGGGAACCCCGCAGGCACCAGCTGCCCTCTCAGGGACCCCGGGACCTCCCGGGGCTGGGCCAAGGGGGGGCCTCCCGCCCCCTGCCGCCCTCCCTGGCCCCAGGACAGCCCCGGCGGGGGACACCCATGCCAAAGACCGGGCCTGGCGGACCGCGCCCCCCTGCCAAGTGCCTCCTGGGCCTCGGGGCCCCCCTGCCGCCGGGCAGCAGGCTGACCAGGACAGCCCAGAGGAAGGTGAGGCCAGGCAGCGAGTTGTCCGGAGCAGGGACCGCGGGCGGCAGGTGGGGGCCCGGGGTTGCGGCCGTCCTCATCCCCCCACCCGCCCGCACCCAGACTCGCCCCCCAGGGCGCCAGGATCCAGCCCACACTCGGACAGCCACGGGGAGTCGTCGGCAGAGCCAGAGGAGCACGATGCCTCGGGGGTACAGCCAGCGCAGTGCCCAGCCCAGGTGCCCGGCCCGGGGGGAAGGGGGCACCCCTGGGAGGGCTCCCCGATGCCCCACCCTCAGTTCCTCAAACCCCGTCCTCCCCAGGCCCCCGCAGCCGGTGGCAGCGAAGAGACCGTGGCCAAAGCCAAGCAGAGTCGCAGTGAGAAGAAGGCCCGGAAGGTGGGGGGGTGCTGTGGGGCTGCTGGGGAGGGTGTAGGAAGGGACCCTTCACCCCCAGGGGCTGATGATGCCACCAGTGAGGCTGTTGGGCAGTGGAGGTGCTGGGGCCAGAGCCTCCATGGAGATGGTACACCGGCACCCCACTGTCCCTGGGGGCCAGTGTCCCGGGCTGGCCCAGAGCCCACAGAGGGGCCCCCAGACTTGGCGGGAGAGGCTTCAGCCCCTGCCGGGATGCTGCCACCCCTCGGGGCCGGCTCCTCCCCGCCTCGGCCTGGGACCCCCCAGTGCCCAGGGTGAGCCTGCCGTGTCCCCAGGCGATGTCCAAGCTGGGCCTGCGGCAAATCCAGGGGGTCACCAGGATCACCATCCAGAAGTCCAAGAACATCCTGTTTGTCATCGCCAAGCCCGACGTCTTCAAGAGCCCAGCCTCCGACACCTACGTGGTCTTCGGGGAGGCCAAGGTCTGGTGGGGGTGGGGGGTGGGGGGGGTGGGGGGCCGGGGGGCGACCTGACCGCTGTGCCCGCCCTGCAGATCGAGGACCTGTCGCAGCAAGTGCACAGGGCTGCCGCCGAGAAGTTCAAGGTGCCCACTGAGCCATCGGCCCTGGTGCCTGAGTCTGCGCCGGGGCCGCTGCGGAGGCCAGAGGAGGAGGAGGAGGAGGAGGAGGAGGAGGAGGAGGTGAGGCTGGGGCACCGCGGGGTGGGGGGGAGGAGGGGTAGGGGCCTTCCGGGGGGCGGCAGCCCCGGAACCTGCCCGCCTGCCCCCATCCAGGTGGATGAGGCAGGCCTGGAGCTCCGGGACATCGAGCTGGTGATGGCGCAAGCCAACGTGTCGAGGGCCAGGGCCGTGCGGGCTCTGCGGGACAACCAGAGTGACATCGTCAACGCCATCATGGTGAGTGGCCGCTCTCAGCCCCGCCGCCCACCCTGTTGGGCCCCCTCTCAGCCCACACCTCTGCACCCTCCCACAGGAGCTCACCATGTAGCCGCGACCGCCACCCACCGCCACCGACTGCCACCGACTGCCACCGACCACCGGCCCTGTCCCCGCCCCCGGCTCTGCTGCTCAATAAACGGGTGTGTCCCCTCAGCCTCCGCTCTGCTCCTGCTTCCGGGCTCGTTCGGGTCTCAGGGGACTCGCGGTGGGGCCCCTAGAGGGTCAGGGGGGCCTGTCCCCGGGCGCCGGAGGGTGCGGGCGATCCCAACCCAGGCCTGGAGCAATCCGGGTCCCTAGAGGTAGGTGTCCTCCTCCTTGTCCCCAGAGGGCAGGGCTGTCCCCACCAGTCCCCGAGTGGGGGGGGCCCTCCTCGTCCCCAGAGGGCGGGGCTCTGTCCCCATGTGTCCCAGAGTGGGGGGGCTCTCCTCCTGGTCCCCAGAGGGCGGGGCTCTGGCCCCCACCATGTCCCCAGAGGGTGGGATCTGTCCCGTGTCTCCAGTATGTGGGGGTTCACGTAAGGCCCCTGGAGGGTGGGGGTCCTCACCCTCCCCACCCCAGGACTTCGGTGCCCCACCTGCCCAGAGACTAGACTGTCCCCTGGCTGTGGCCCAGGGTGTGGGCCTGGGGACTGGCTTCGGGAAGGGACTCCCCAGACCCAGGGCTCCAGGGCTCTAGCCACGGAGAGGCATTTGTTGGGGGCCCTCCTGATGCCCAGCTGTGGAGGGGCCATCCATCCCCTCCATATTCCCTCTTCTCTGAAGTCCAGAGATCCGCTGAGGGGGCGCTGGTGGGAAAGGCACTCCTGGAGGGGATGAGGCGGTCCCTGCCATCCACACAGGACATGCGGGCCAGGCCCCAGGGTGCGGCCCCACTGCTACCACCCCGCTGCAGCCCGAGACCGAAGGTGGCTGGGGAGGGCCTGGCCGCCTTGGCCGTTCCAGATGTTCCCAGGGCAGGAGGGCCAGGGGTCTTGGCTCACATCCAGAGAACCACTGCACGGGCCCTAGCCCTGCCAGCCTGGGCCCACTGCCAGCTCCCGGGGGGGCTGCGGCCAGAGCCACGTGAGGGGCTTCTCCTCCCATCCGCACCTGCCACCGGCCCCACACGGCCTCCGTCCTCCCGCCCCGGGGCCCCCACATCCACCCTGCTCAGCCCAGGGCTCCCACACATGCTGCTGGGGGTCTCCCAGGCCAGACGCACCCTCTGGTTCCCCAGGTGCCAAGAGCGCAGCAGGGGCCCAGCCCAGGGAAGGCCTAGAACAGTGCCCCTGCGCGCCCCCACCGAGCCCAGGACCCTGGGCGTGCTGGGTGGGGAGGGGGACCTGTGCTCTGGGTGGGGGTGGGGGTCCGGGTACAGTGGAGAGCACCTGTGCTGGAAGACAGAGGAAGGGGGACTCATCGAGGAGCAGGAGGCCAGGCGTCCTCGGGAGGACGAGGACCCACACTCGCACCAGGGCCCAGGTCACCCGCTGCCCACCCTGCGTTTTCAAAGCAAAACCCCGATGCCGTCCTCTGCGTCTGCTGCCCGGCTCCCACCCGCAAGATCAGAAGCACGCTGGGACCAGAAATGAATCATTCACATGGCGGTAAACTTGTTTGAAGGTCTCTGAGAGTTTCGACAGCATCGTCGTGTGCAAAACCGAAAGGACCCCCGGGAGCCCTCCCGGAGGGGGCCACGGGCACCAGCGCCCCGGGGCAGGTCCTTCACAGTAGAGGGAGCGCCGGCGGGCCCTTCCCGGCGCCATCAGGCTGAGTCCCGGTCCATGCTGCAGCCCAGAGCCTCGATGTCGTTGCTGATATCTGAAATCATGCGGTCCCACTCGTCCCCCTCCGAGGGTGCGGACTGGTCGTCGGAGCTGCCTGTGGTCCTGTTCCCAGTGCAGGTGGAGGTGGAGGCGGAGCTCAGGGCCCGCCGGTACCTGCCGAAGCTGTCAGTGATGATGCCTCGGCCGTCCTTCACCCCGATGGTCTCAAGGAAGTTCTCGAAGTGCTGGCTGTCCTTCTCCGGGATGAAGGGCCGCAGACCTAAGGACACAGGGTGTGCTGGATGCCATGCTTCTGGGGGGCTGGGCCAGGGAACAGGGGGCTGGCTGCATGTCCCTCCCTTGGTCCTGGCGGAGCCCCACCCACAGGCCCTGGAGTACAGAGCAGAGGGCGCAGGCCAACCACTGGGCACCGCCCGCTTCTACGGGACAACAACACAGAAAGGAACACGGGGCGGGGCCCTCGGACCCAAGCCTTGACCACACGACGGACCCTGGCGGAGAGGCCACAGGGTCACCAAGAGTTCAAACTGGACACAGCACGGCAGGCCCTAGAGCCCCCATGAGCAGAGAGCCCTTGGGTGGCGGCTGACAAGGGTATAAACCCACCCTCGGTGGAGGTTGGGGAGCAGAGCCGGAGCCTCCAACAGCCACCGTCAGCCAGCCGAGTTCCCCAGGCTCTGCACACAGGACACACAGCCGCGCCACCATCCTCAAGGGTGGGGGCAGGTGTGCGGGGTCCTTGCCACCCTGGCTACCCAGCTGCACCATGGTGCTCATTTCTCAGGGCCCAGCTCTCGGAAAAGCCGGTCTTTCCACCCAGTAATGGGGTCCACTTCTCTGCCTGGCAAACTCCTGGCCACCCACCAAAACCCTCTCAGGTGCCATCTCCTCTGGGGAGTCCCACCCTGGCCCTCATTCCGAGGTACCAGCCCCTGGCTTCCCCGCAGTCTGCCTCCCACTGGCGAGCTCTGGTCTCTGGCCAGAGCCCCCACACTGCAGCCACGCCACCTCAGACTCACCGAGCAGCAGGAACTTGCGGCTGTCCCCATACAGCTGACGCAGGTTGATGCAGAACTCGTGCACAGACGCCCCGTCGCGGTAGTCGTGCAGAAGTGCCGCGAACTGCTGGATCTCCTGGGAGGACAGCTTGGTGCGCAGCTGCAGACAGCGGAGCAGAAGGTGGGGGGTGAGCGCAGCACCATGCACCCACAGCCCAACCAGTGGCACCCTGAGTAAGGAGCCCAAGCAGGCTGTGCCCCCAGGGCTGTGCACTAGCGCAGAACCACATGAGGATCAGGGGCACGCGTTGGCTAAGCAGCAAGTCCCAGGGCCAAGCTCGGCTGTCCCCGCCCCCCACAGGGCAGGGCCGCACCGTGAGCATGTAGTCCTGCAGCAGCTCGGTGGCAGTGGCGCTCAACTCGCTCTCACTGACTGTCTTGGCGTGGGGCACCATCTGCATGCAGAAGGACGAGGGCGAGATGCCACCGGGGTGCACACACTCGGGGAACGCGCTGCAAGGACAGGAGCCATGGGCACGGGGCTCTGCGCCTCTGCCCTGTGCCCGCGTCCGGCTCCCCACAGACACCCAGGTTTGGCCAGGGTGCCCAGTGTGGATGGCATGGCTGATGGGGGCAGGGGTGGCGGGCGGGTACTCACAAAGTGCCCAGGTCTGTCTCATATGGCTCCTTCACGTCCACCTTGGTGGAAGAGTCGTCTGTACAGGGTGGGGAGACAGGGGCACCTGGTCACACGGGGAGAGGGCACTGAGCCCAAGGGCACTGGCGGCAGGGGGGCTGCAGGCCTCCTGGGGTGGCCCATAGGCACCACCCACACATGCTCCTCCGCAGGGCTCATGGTGCGGTCTGAGTGTGATGCTCTGGTCTCTGGAGAACGCACCAAATGGAGCGCTGGGGGGACCCTCTCCCCAGCGTGGCCAAGGATGAGAAAGCACCCCTGGTGGCCGCCTGCGGTGTCCTTTAGGTGAGGCACAGGATCCCAGAGCCCCTGCAACGGCCTGGCCGCAGGTGCTGACGGCAGAAGCCACCACCACAGGCAGGTGTGACCCCCCCGCGAGCTCCACACAGCACAGCTGCTCCCCAAGGACAGAGGCAGGACCCCCACGAGCCCGAGGCCCCCGCACCAGCAAAAAGCATGGCCCACAGCAGCTACCCAGGGAACGTTGGCCAGGACCTAAGGTCCCCACAACACAGAGCAGGACAGCATCAGTGTGGCTACTGGGCTCTGAGAGAGGGGTGAGGAGGGGGTGAGGGGACTAAATGAACTCCTGTAAGTAAGGCGCCTCCCAAAAATGCTCCACAGACACAGAGTAGGTGGTGGCTTCCACACGTCCACTGCCTGGGCAGCCTCGGTCCCCGGACAAAGCCCTCATCAGAGAGCAGTGAGGTCTGGGGGCTCCTCCCCACAGCGCCCCCTAGCCCCCGGCTCTCTGATCTGAAACAGGTGAAGTGACCTTCGTTGATGCGTTCCCTGGTCCCCACAGTGATGCAGGAAGCCACCAGGTGGGAGACATGGACCTCGGGGACTGTCTGCCCACACTCACATACCGCTGTGCAGGGACAGGTGGTGGGTGGGTGTCGAGGCCCCATCGAATATGGCTCTGTCCAGGAAGTCGATGGTGGACTCCGTGTACACAATCTGGAAGACCTGCCCCAGCAGGGAGCACAGTTCTTCCGCAGCGACCTGCCGTGGGGACGAAGCTGGGTCTTCCTGGGCAGCTTTCCTGGGCAGGCTCCTCAGATGCCCAACCAGCACCAGAACCGAGGGCCCGTTGCCTCCCACTGCCCCCCAGGGGAGCAGCCTATGTCTGGGAGGCTCCCTGGACCTCAGGGGCCAGGTGTGTCAGCTGCCAGCCCTCCTGTATCCGCCCACCTGGCCCCCCAACGCCTCCCAACGCCCTGCCCCGCAGTGGCCCCAGGCTGGGGGACAGCGCTCCCAGCATGGCACACAGCTTCAGGCCCACTGTGAAGGCAGGCTCCTATCTGGGCAGCTCTGCCCCCAGATATGGGGCAGGGACTAGAGGAGCCTGCAGGGGCGGGCCAGGAGCCCAGCGCGCTCCTCAGCACTGCCCGGCTAGAAGGTGGGCGGAGCCGAGGAGGGGCACTGATCTAAGGGAACCCGAGATGGGAGTCCCTGCTCCAGTCTTACACAGAAACCGCACCAAGGAGCTCCTGGAGGCTGACAACCCTTAGGTAGCTAAGGGGGCCTCAAGCCCTAACCCCCCACTCCCAGGGCACAGCTTGGGGTGCAGGAGACCACCCCCATCAGCACTGGGGAAAGGGTGAGGTCCCTGAAAGAGAAGGCACCAGACTCAGGGAGCAGGGAAGGGGCTTTAGCAGGGCCTGGGCAGGTGGTGGGCTGGGCCCTGCCGGTGGGAGGAGCCCAGAGGGTTGTTGGAGGGGCCTTGATGGGGTATGGGCGGGGGCCTAGCTGGGTGTGGGCGGGGCCTGCTTGGGTGTGGGCGGGGTCTGGGTCAGAAGGGTAGGAGAGGCCTGGGTGGGTATGGGCGTGGCCTGGATGGGGAGTAGGAGGGGCCTGGGTGGTGTGGTCGGCCTGAGTCAGGGCATGTGGACGGGACCTGGACTCATGGTGGGCAGGACCTGGGCTGGAGGTGGGGGGTGCTGGGTCCGACCCTCTACTCACTTTGCTCTCAGTGGCCAGGATCACCAGGCAGCAGGCCTCCACAGGTCCCACTCCACTCTCTGACAGGGAGACTGTGGTGAGGCCTCTGGAACTTTCTGCACACAGACTCTGGCTGGGGGAGATGCCAGGGTCCTGGGCTGAGAAGTCAACAGTGCAGCAGGTCAGGGCAGGTGTGGGAGCCGGACAGCAGGCTCAGGGCAGGCGGCCTGCCTCCACCGTCACCCTCACCCTCCTTGGCCACCTGCTCCCTGAGAACCACCACCCCATGGGGCCCTCCCGCATCCCTGCCACTAACGATAAGGGTAACTTAGGCCAATATTCAGCTGCTTTTGGCCTGCACACGAGAAGGTACCAGCAGGGTTCCACTCGCAGGAACCATGGGCATGAACCCCTCCTGACAGGGACCCTGAGAACCGGGGGCCCCAACAGCCAAGCCCAGGGGCGGGAGAGGGGCAGAGAGCCCGGCCCCTGTTCCTAACATCCACACACTGCCTGGTGGGACGAAGGGAGTGAGCACCCCCCACCCGAAGCACCAGCTCGTCCACTCAGTGGGTGGGGGCATGGGCACTGAAGTGAAGCCTCCAATCCCCCTGATGCTGGGGCACCCCGGGCCAAGCCCACGTCAGCCCGGAGAACACTTGTGGCTCAGACGCAGCTGGGAGACGGGAACTCAGAACAGGTATGCCTGCAGAGACTAGGGCCTGGCATCCCCTGAGCCCCCAAACGCAGCAGTCAGACCGCAGGACCACACAGCCGATGGCCCTGAGCCACAGGCCCTGAGCCCATGAGACATGGCAGGTCCACGCGGCAACACGGGCAGCGTCAACAGCACACCAGGTCTCAGAAGAAGTACCCAGCAAGGCAGAGCACATCTCTCGATCCTGGTCAGATAGTCGGGTCTGGGGGCCTGATTTTGGACACGGAGGGCTGAATAAAATACATTACTAACACTGATTTCACCTGCTTCCTCCTTTTTTTTTTTTTTAAAGATTTATTTATTTATTCATGAGAGACACAGACTGAGAGAGAGGCAGAGGCACAGGCAGAGGGAGAAGCAGGCTCCATGCAGGGAGCCTGATGTGGGACTCGATCCCGGGTCCCCAGGATCATGCCCTGGACCGAAGGCAGGTGCCCAACTGCTGAGCCACCCAGGCGTCCCTTCCTCCTCCTTTTAACGTAGCCACGAGAACATTTTAAGCAGCTCCATGGCCGTTGTCGAAGAAGCAGGGTATGCAGTCCCGCCAGTTGTCCCCTGGGCCCTGCGGATCCCCGCCCCCGTCCTCCTACACCCACAGAGACCCTCCGTGAGATGTCTGCACAGTCTCCTCCGCCCTCCCAGCCAGGCCCTTCACATGAAGCCTGGGCAGCTGGACGGGACCCCAGCACATGCACCCCAGGCCACACTACCCCAGGCAGTGGCCCCCCAGACCCCAGTGGGTACTTCAGGCCTCCTGCAGGACCACCCATCCTGGGTACAGGAATGGGTGGGCACCGCGGCCACGCTGGGAGGCAGTGGCAGGGGCGCTGCCACTTGCCCGGCCGCTCTCCCCACTCTGGGCTCCCCCGCCAGCCACTCAACCTCCACACTCCGTTACCCCATCAGGGAAGTGGGAGACCAGGGTCCTCATCACAGTTCAGGTGGAGGTTATGCCAAGTAATTATGTTCCAGGCCTTCTGCCAGTTTGAGCCAGTTTTGAAAATTAAAATGGTTACATCTGGGCCGCTACACGCTGTTCAATGTAAATACTGCCCATCCTCCAACAGCACCCATAGAGGGCAATGAGGGTTAAGCAGCACAGCGGGGCAGCCCCCGTGGCGCAGCGGTTTAGCGCCACCTGCAGCCCAGGGCATGGTCCTGGAGTCCCAGGATCGAGTCCCACATCGGGCTCCCTGCATGGAGCCTGCTTCTCCCTCTGCCTCTCTCTGTCTCTATGAATAAATAAAAAAAAATCTTAAAAAAAAAAAGCACAGAGGGGAGCACGGGGCCCACAGCATCCCCCCCAGATCCATGCCGCTCACGTCCTGGCTGTTCACTAGAGCCCCCAAGCTCACGGGGTCGTGCAAGGAGGCTCGCCAGGGCCCTCAGATCCCCCAAGACCTGCCGAGCTCAGGCGGAAAGGCAACTTCCCTCTGCACTGCCTGTGGTGTGTTCCTTCAATCCCCCTGCCACAGGCCCATGGCCAATGAATCCAGCCCCAGAAGCCCCACACGAGCCCAGAACAGCATAGAAACTGCAGCGCCAACCACAGAACCCCACCTCAGGGGCGCAGCCCAAGCAGAGCCGTGCTATCTTTCCTTGTGCCTCAGCGACTCAGTGGCAGGCAAAGGCCGTGGCATGCGGTGGGCCGCACACCCAGAGACCCCGGCAGACAACCCTGGGCTCCCAACACGAGGGGAGGAGTGGACCAGGTGCAGGGGGCTGGGGGCCAGTGCCTGGTTTAAGGTTCCTCCTGAGGGACGCCTGGGTGGCTCAGCGGTTGGGCACCTGTCTTTGGTTCAGGTTGTGATTCTGGGATCTCAGGATCCAGGATCGAGTCCCACATCGGGCTCCCTGCATGGAGCCTGCTCCTCCCTCTGCCTGTGTCTCTGCCTCTGTCTCTGCCTCTGTGTCTTTCATGAATAAATAAATAAATCTTTAAAAAAAAAAAAAAGGTTCCTCTTGACTCAGAACGTCTCACAGACTAGGAGCAACGCGATGGCTTGCTTCCGTCTTTGTACCCAGCTCTTAAAAGCCTGTGGCCAAGGGCAGGGCCCAAGCAGGAGGGCTCGGCACAGCACCCACTGCTTATGACCCCCTGGGTCACTGATGTCCTCTGACTGAGGCTGACCTCAGGTAGGACGGCCCTTCTTGGACACAGCAGGCAGCAGCAGCTGACCCCACACCGGACAAACTGTCTCCAGAGCTCCATTAAATTCCCAGACTCACTCGTGCAAAGACACAAGCTGCTCCTGTCGAGGACCCCTCGGCCCTGCCTCCCAGATCCGTACCTGTCTTCAGGACCACCAGGTGTGAGGCGTCGTCCCGCACATAGGACACAGCGGCGATGTCATGGATGGGAACCCTGAGGATGGTGTCCTCCCCGTCTCGCCAGGCCAGCTTGACGTTATAGGCAGACAGGCTGATCACGGCGTCGTGCTCCTGGGTCAGGTGTCCAGGGAGCTGGTGGGCTCTCTGGAAGGGAGCATGGTGCATCAAGAATGCCGGCCCAGCCACAGCCCCTGGGGACCCCCCCATCAAGCACAGGCCAGCACTGTCCCTACAGGATGGCCACGCTGGCTCTGGAAGCTCTGCTGCCTCTGGAGCAGCTCTTATTCAGACCTATGGTATGTGGTTTATGCATCTTGAAAATGTAAATTCTGAAAAGAGCCCAAACCACAAGGAGCAAAATCTGGAGCACAAAGTTCACGTTCAGACAGGATTGGTCTCTATGGCCCAGGAGCCAAGCACACCCATACCGTGATGGGACAGGGTCACCCTCCCCCAGCCGTGAAAGGCCCAGGATCAGAGGACCAGGAGCTGGTGTCAGGGTCAGAGGTCAGGGTCAGGGGCTAGAGCAGACTAAGGGTCAGAGGTGGGGTCAGGAGGTGGTACAGGCCAGGGGTCAGAGGTCAGGGACAGAAGGGTGGGGTTACCTTTGCATTGTCTATGAAATGAAGGATTTCAGTCCTACTGGAGGGATTCAGGTATCCTGGGATGGACGTCAGCTGACCTAAGTACTGTAAGAAAACAAGGAGAGAAAGCTGCGGTAAGAAAGGGAAGACGAGGACACCTCAGTGGCTCAGCAGTTGGGCATCTGCCGTTGGCTTAGGGTGTGGTCCCGGGGTCCCAGGGTTGAGTCCCGTATTGGGCTCCTTGCATGGACCCTGCTTCTCCTGTCTCTGTCTCTCTCTCTCCCTGTGTTTCTCTCCTGAATAGATAAATAAAATCTTTAAAAAAATAGAGAAAAGGGGGATCCCTGGGTGGCTCAACGGTTTGGCTCCTGCCTTTGGCCCAGGGCACAATCCTGGAGTCCCGGGATCGAGTCCCGCGTCGGGCTCCCGGCATGGAGCCTGCTTCTCCCTCCTCCTGTGTCTCTGCCTCTCTCTCTCTCTCTCTATGTCTATCATAAATAAATAAAGAAATAAATCTTTAAAAAATAAAATAAAATAAAATAAAATAAAATAAAATAAAATAAAATAAAATAAAGAGAAAGGGAGACGAACCCATGTAGTCACAGACACAGGAAGCACGGCCTGGCCCCCCCCTTCGGCCACCAGGCCTGCAGGCCGGGCTCGAGCAGAGGCCGCGCTCCCCAGGATGTGTGCTCAGACCTCGAAGTCTGTCGGCCCGGGAGCTGCTCCCCTGCTACCTGCTGCACCACATGACAGACCAACAGACCAGCAGGACCGAGATCCATACGGCAGTGGCCCGGCCCCAAGGAGCGCTGCTGTCCCAGGGTCGGGCACCCCGACTCCAGCCAGGGGAGGCCAAGGGAGAAGTGCGTGCGGCCCCACTGTCCAGGGGCACCAGCTGCCCGCAGGACAGACACACCAACAGACAGACGGATCACAGCCCTCAGAAGTGCGGACAGGCGCGAGCACCAAGCTGGCCGCGGCCCGGGACAGCAGCACCACCCTCACGAGGAAGGGCTGCAGCACGGGCTTCCTGGGTGACGCCAGCGACACATGGAAATTGCAGCCACCCTGAGCCACGATCACAGGGGCCGCGGACGGATGTGCTGGGGCGGCCTCGAGATGGGCCGGTGGGAGCCTCCCAAACGGGAGAGCGACGGGGAAAGAGCCTGAGGAAGGCGGCATAAGAACAGGAGCTCCTCAGCTGTGCAGGAGCTGCTCTCCCGGCCTTGGGCTGGGCCTGGGGGCTGGGGGCTGGGGGCCTAGGGGCTGGGGCTCAGGGCCTGGGGCCCAGGGGCTGGGGGCCTGGGAGCTGGGGCCTGGGGGCCTAGGGGCTGGGGGGCTGGGGGCTGGGGGCCAGGGGCCTGGGGGCTGGGGGCCTGCAGCTCAAGCAGCGAGCGGCCTGCCTCACTCTCGGCTCAGTCCTTCAAGCAAAGGAGAAATAAAAACTTTCTCTGACAAACAAAATTTGAGGGATTTTAAGATTTATTTATTTTATTTGAGTGACAGCAAGAGCGCATGTACTCAGTCTTGATCTTGGTGGGTGAGTTCAGCCCCTTGTTGGGCACAGAGCTTATTAAAATTTTTTTAAATGTTTTTTCAAGTTTTATTTATTTAGGTAATCTCTACACTCCACATGGGGCTCCAACTCATGCCCTGAGACTGAGCTGCACGATCTACCAACGGAGCCACCCAGGAGCCCCAGGAAACCCTCTTTATTTTTTTAGAGGTTCTTGCAGAATTTGCAAGTCTTTTTTTTTTTTTTTTAAGATTTTATTAATTTATTCATGAGACTCACAGAGAGCAAGGCAGAGACACAGGCAGAGAGAGGAGTAGGCTTCCTGTGGGGAACCCAATGCAGGACTCAATCCAGGAACTGTGGATCACGCCCTGAGCTAAAGGCAGACCTCAACCGCTGAGCCACCCAGGCATTTGGAAACCCACTTTAAAGAGGGGCCTTATATAACAAAAATACTTCTCTAAGAAGATGTAACAGTCTTTAACACATATGTACATAACAACAGAGCATCAAAATACGCAAGGCAAAAATGGGCAAAACTGCAAGGAGAAAGAAATGAAGCCACAATTACACCTGGAGACTTCAACACCCTTATCAGAAATGGACAGATCCTGCAGGTAGAAAATCAGTGAGGACACAGGTAAACTCAACACCCTCAATCAATAGGTCATAACTGACATACGTAAGCTACTATATAATTGATATCTATACACAGCTGCAGGATATGCTTTCTTCTTTTTTTCTTTTTTTTAAGATTTTATTTATTTATTCATAGAGATGCAGAGAGAGAGAGAGAGAGAGAGAGGCAGAGACACAGGCAGAGGAGAAGCAGGCTTCATGCAGGGAGCCTGACGTGGGACTCGATCCAGGGTCTCCAGGATCACGCCCTGGGCTGAAGGCGGCGCTAAACCGCTGCGCCACTGGGGCTGCCCAGGATATGCTTTCTTCTTAAGCTCACATGAACATTCACCAAGAAACAGCACACACTGGGCCGTAAAACACACCTTAACAAATTTAAAAGATAAGAAACCATGCACAGTATGTTCTCAAGTCACAATGGAATTCCCTGAAAGACACAACTGTCAAAATTCATACAAAATGAATTGCTTAATCTGAATAGGCATATGTTCTATTAATGGAATTGAATCAATAATTAACAACCTTCCAAAACAGAAAGCACCAAGTCCAGTCAGGTTCACTGGTGAATTTTAACACATACTAAAGGAAGAAATGATACCAATTCTCTATAATCTCTTCCAGAAAGTAAAAACAGAGAAAACACTCTAACCCATCCTATGAGGTGGCATGACCCTAGTGTCAAAATCAAAGATACTAGAATAACAGAAAAACTACAGATTAAGGGCACCTGAGTGGCTCAGCGGTTGGAGTGTCTGCCTTGGGCCCAGGGCGTGATCCTGGAGTCCTGGGATCGAGTCCCACATCGGGTTCCCTGCATGGAGACTGCTTCTCCCTCTGCCTGTGTCTCTCATGAATAAATAAATAAAAATCTTCAAAAAAAAAAACTTCATTTGCTAACAACTTTTTGAATCCTGAGGAACACGATCACATCTGTGAACCATCGCTGCCGGTTCAGCACTTTGCTGAAATGATGGTGCCCAGGTGCTGTGTGTGCAGGACTGCGTGGGGACGGGCCCCACTGTATGGCCTGGGGGGATGATGTCACCATCCCCTCCCCTTCTCTCAGCGCCACCATGCCTCTGCTCAGCGACCAGTCTCTGGGGAGGATTCCACTTTCTTCATAGGAAGGGGAGCCACCATTGGAGATTTCCTTCACTATAACATATTTCTTGGTAAAACAATATTTTCAATAAAAGAAGATTGCAGCTTTCGTCCTTGTTGCAGCTCTGGATGGGACAGGGTGTGCTCCTGGACAGCACTTACTGCACTGGGCTCGTCGTCCTGCAAGGTCCTCTGGCCAACCCCAATTACCCCCATGCCCTAGCAGGCCAGCAGCAGCTGGCCCACACCCACCAAGGGGAAAGGGTACAGGGCTTGGGGCCGACCACTAATCCCAGCACATCAAAGGCACGGCTATAGAGGGGTGAATGCGACGAAGCATGAGAGAGCCTGAGGGGACGTGTGACTAGCAGTGACATCTGCTGAAGGGCCCCGCCTCACCGAGGTGGAAGACGATATGGCCAGGCTGTCTTGGGCACCACTCACCCTGCCCCGCTCCGGCCACCATTAGGTACCACAGCCAGCGCAGAGGCATGCTGCCGAGCTCATGCTCTAGCTCCAAACACAGAAAGTGCTTCCAAAAATCACTGCTGACGGGACACAACAGAAGGCTGTGTTTATACCGACCCTAAGGTGGCGTCCAGACAACATCCAGCCACCCCAGCCTCACTCGGCAAGACCCGTGCAGCAGAGTGGGGTCTGATGGAAAGGCAGGAGGACTTCCACACAGGGACGGAGACACAAGGGTGGGTACCCAGTTTCTCAACGCCCCAGGCCTGCAAAAGTGGCCTTTTCCTACTTGCTGGAAGACAGCCGACACCTCCTACACACACGTGCACACACACATCCTGTGTGGACACTGCTCACTCTTCTCGGGGTCCACCCCATCCGCCTGTAGCAGGTATGAGGCCATGACTGAGGACGGAACACAGATGGGGCAGGGGGTCTGCGGGGACCCCCACACACACAGACGTCCAGCTGCCAGCACCTTGACAAGAGCGAGGCCCGCATGGAACACAGCAGAGGTCGCACAGCGGCCATGGTGAACTGCGGGTGAGGCTCACAGGGGTCCCACTGGATGGGTTCCCGCGTCAGACAGGGAACCTCACGCTCTGCTCCCCATGCTCCTCGGGAGGGCCAGGAGGACACCCCACTCTGGAGAATGAGCAGCTCTGAGAGGCGCAGCTGATGGCAGGAGAGGCTCACAGAACAGGGCGCCACAGAGCAAGGGGACAAGAGGAGGAGCGGTGCTGGGCAGAAGTGCCAAGCCGCGGGAGTAGCAGGCATGGCCACGGAGCGGCAGTGGGGTGCGGCCTACAGGGGCCACGTTGCCGGCTCCCACAGCATGAGCCTGGGGCACCGCCTAATGTACACAGATGGGAGCGACACTGAGGGCACAGCTTGGGCACAAAGGCTCAGCTCCCTGACACGGGTTCCAGACCTAGAAAGGTGGCCGAATGAGGGGTGAAGCCCCAGGAGAAGGCACCCGCGGGGCCCAGGGAGGTGTGCTGCGGAGATGCCCAGTTGTCCCAAAGGGATTAGCCTCTCTCTTGAGCCACCGTACCCTGAGGAACGGGAATTCCCTCCCAGGTCTGGAGACGATGTCAGCACCGCGGGCCCCAGATGGTCCACGAGGTCGTGCAGGGACAGGGATGCAGGGGCCAGACCCACGTGCACACAGTGCATCCTTGGCCTCCAGACCCATGCCCCCCTTGTAAGGAGGGGGTGTACTTAGCCTCCAGAATGCAGGGGCTACCGAGGTCCAGGAGGCCACGTGGCAGCCCCTGAAATTCATTCCGCTGCTGCCCCTGGCTACGGTTCCAAAGAGAGTGTCACCACCTGTGGCAAAAGCAGAGGCGTGTGCTGCCCTCCAAGATGGACGTGGCGCCGGGATGGCAGGCTCCACCCGTGGGCAGCCCGGCTCTGCAGAACCGGCGGGCCGGGGCCAGGGCCGGGGCTGGCACAAGGGAGCCAGATGGGCTCTTTGTGAGAACAGGTGAGCTCACGGCACAAACACGTTCCTCTCCAAAGCCACCAGGAGCCGTTCCCATCCCCCTCCAAGAGGGACAGAAGCAGGGTCCCGGTCCTACCCTAAGAGCCACAGGAGCCTGGCACAGACGCACCATATGCACAGCTGATGGAAGGCAGAGGCCAGGCTGCACTCACCTGGCCAAGAACACGCCAGCGCACGGCAGACTCTGTCGCACGGGCAGACTCTGTGGCCCCGCTACGGCACTGTCTACGACAGGCCAACTGGCTCGGGGTGGCAGGCCAGCCTCGGGGAGGGCAAGGCTCTTTCCTGGTGACAACGGACGGGGTACCCTGTCCTGCCCACGGCATCTCGGCCAAGCCCAGCATGTCCTGAATGCACATACGGGTGGGGCGTGGGGTGAGGCTCACAGTTCCTCCGTGGGTGTCCAGCAGCCCCGGCACCGTCCAAGATGACTATCCGTCCCCCGTACACTGTGTTTGTGCTTCGTCAAAATCGCACTGGGCACGTCCGTGTGGGTGTGTTTCGGGCTCTCGACCCGCCCGCCGACCGTGTGGGTCCCTCTGCTGATACGTCACAAGAGCAGAGGCCTGGCTCCTCCTCTTCCCAGGCTGTCTCAGCGATTCCGCTGAATTTCCACACGCACTTCAGAGAAATCTTCACATCTACAAAGACCTCACCGGGATTTTGGGAAGAACGATGTTAAGCTGCACACGGGTCCAGGGCTACGTGACACACCGACGGGCTCGGTCCACCACCCACCAACAAGGCGGGACACGCAGACCAGTGCTTCCCTGCATCCCTACTGGGCGCTCTCAGCAAACCCCGCATGAGTTTGGCTCCATTTGTATCCTGGTCTTCCCGTTTCTTAAGTAACCATAAGTAAATGGTGTTTTGTTTTTAAGTCTGTTGCCCACCTTGAACGAATATTGTTGCTCATGTACACATCCTGTTTTTCTGAGTTTTTTTCATCATGAGTGGTGTTGGATGCTTTTTCTGCATCAGTTGATAGGATCCCATGAGAGTTATGCCTTCGCCTGTTGACGGGATGGGTTCCCTCTTGGAATCCTGCGCCAGGCTCACGTCCCTTCACAGGGTAACCCCGCACCTTCTCTTTCCAGGAGAGGACACAGCGCTGGTGCCCATTCCTCGAACACGAGAGGGACTCCTCCAGCGGGAGCATGCAGGCTGAAACCCTCCGACAGGACACTCCACACAAGCCACAGTGTCCTCAGCGGTTACAGAATGATTCAAACCCACAGGACGGACACGGCAGGGAGCGCTCCCAAGGAGCTGGTGGGTATGTTGGCCCGCGTGCGGTCCTCCACTTTCTCCTCCACCCGACCCCAGGGCCCAGCACCCAAAGGAGGTCTGGCCGCCACTCCTGCCCCTCACGGCCCGGGGCAGCTGTCACCTCATTCTCCCCTTGGATAAAGTGCTCTGCTCACTGTTCCCAAGACCTCGGGCTTTACCCTGCTGTGTGCACTCACTCAGCTTCTTCAATCTCCAAGTTTCTCTTTTGCCCAATGAATGACATTTCGGCCACAAACCTCTTGAACAGTGTCTTGGCCTCTCCGAAGGTGCATGTGCTGGAAAGCGTGCTTTGGTCCCCCTGCAGCCGCCGAGGACACCCCAGTCCCTCCTGTGCTCATCGGGGGCCTCCTCCAGGGTGGGCGCAGGCCCCGGCTCAGCCTTGGCTGGTCTGTCAGGCAGATAGGCGGCCTTCACTGGGGTCTGTCTGCACCAGTTCCTGTTTCTGGGCTGCTGGCGTCCTCAACTCCAAGCCTGGGATACACGGGGAGAGAGGGAAGCTGGGGGCCTCACCTGGGGCCCCAGGTCCCTGCTGCTCTGCTTCTGTCCACTTTGCAGACCTCTCTTATGGCTGCTGCATGTACAACATCCAGGACCTTCATCGTGCAAAGAGGCCCAGGGAGAGGCATGTGCACCCCACTCTCTGGAAGCAGAAATCTCCTTTATTTCTCTGGGTTTCACAGGGACCCCCATCCCCACACCCACCCCGTCCTCACACACGGCTCTGACACCCCCAAACACAGAAAGCCCCTCGTCCTGTCTCCCAGAGGCACGTAGGCCCAGTCCTGAGTCTTGCGGGGCCTGCCCTCTGTCACCACGCCTGGAATCCTTTGGCTCTGGACCCGCGTCTCCACCTCTGGGGGGATCCATGCAGTGAGGCAGCACGTCCTCCCGTGCATCACCAGTCACTGTGCCGGGACTCCTAGGTCCTGCGAGGTCGCAGTGGTCGACTGCGACAGGTCCTGCGTCACCGTCTGGAGGCCGCCTCCCCTCTTCCACCCCTGCCGGACCCCTGGGTCGATCCTACAAACCTCTTTTGCTCTCATTCCTTTGCCCACTAATTCCCTCTCTCCTCAACTCTGGTCATCCTTTCTGGGGACCTCTCCTGATTGGCGTTCAAGCCCCTAGTGAATGTTCTAAGACACTCATCGCCACAGCTATTATTGCAAAAGCTCCCGTCTACACCACTTATTGAAAAGTGGACCCTGTTACATCAGAGTTCCCAGAATATGCTCTTACCTCTCCCCACCTTCCTGCAGGGTGGCCACATTCCCACTTGCCTCCTGTGTTTGTCATGGGCTCTACCACCCTGAGCACATGTGAATCCACACTGCCCCCGACAGAGGCCATGTGCGTGGGTAGCACCGCTGGCCAGTAGCCCCGGATGCCCCGTGAAAGCACCTTGGGGACCCCATATGGGACCGGCCCGCGTGCCAGGTCCTGGAGGCTCGGGAGGGAGAGGGCTCCACATCCTTGTCTTCACTCGGGGCCACCCCGACCCTCCTCCCTGCCCACCATCCCCACACCCGGGCCTCCCCAGTCCTGTCTCTGCTGGGGACGCCACCCACGTCCCCCATCACCTGAGGACTAGATGAAAGCAGAAACCCCTCCAAGGACACAAGCGGCCCCGCACCCCTCCCAGCCTGGGAGTCAAGGCTGGACCTGTGCAGCCTCCGCGAGCCCTGCAGCCCCACCTTCCCCAGCCCTCTCCAAGCGCAGGTGCCACGCTCCTGTTGGACCCGTCACCACCACACTGACCCCGAGGCCACAGTCCCTGTCCCTGGTTCACTGTCACTCCAGCGAGTTGGGGGGGCACACTTATCCGCAGCTGCCTGCGCACAGGATGGGCCAGGGTGCGGCAGGCCTGCGTCCTTAGCCGTGACCCCACACGCGAACACAAACACGCCCACCCTCGAGAGAAAGGAGGTGGCTGCTCCTGCAGAAAGAGCCAGAAATAGGCCAGCAGACAGCAACGTGGTGCATGGGCATGGTCGCCCCGTGGACAGGCCAGCACAGGCGGGACAGCGGGCGGGAGGAGAGGCGGTGAGCGCTCGGCCATGCAGGACTTACCTTCACCTCCTTCTCGATGTAATCACTCAGGAGTCGGTCGGGCTCCACGCGCTCAGGCAGGGACAGCGCCACGGTGTGCAGAGGGCGCCGTTCTGTCACCTTCTCGTGGGCTTTCTTATCTCTACTCTTTTCACCTTTTAGGAATACTCGTTTAAATGGCGACACAATTCCAGGCTGCAGGCAGAAACGGCAAGGGTTGGAGGTGTTATTCACGAAGGCTTCGCGTGGCCCCCACAGCGCACAAGTAGACATGGCCGCGCCACCGCCACGGTCCCCACACAGGCCTGGGGAGGAGGACCCCAAGACCGCCGGGAAGGGCCGGGCGCGCTCTGCAGGTGAGTAGCCTCATGGCTCAGGAGGTGGTGGGAAGGGGACAATCCTCCCAGAAGCCGGGAACGTGGCGCCACCCAAGGCCCTGGCTGAGGCGGGTCCCTTGGCTCCAGGACCCCGGAGCAGGTGCCACGGCCTCAACAGAGCCGAGAGCCCACCCGCTGCCTCATGTCCATGCCCGTGGACTGCCTGCACATGCCCTTCCTGCTGCCAGGGCCTCGCTGGCCACACCAGGCGACCCCGCCCGCCCGCTGGAGGCTCGTCTTCCAACCACAGGAAACCTACACAGCAAGAGCCGGGGGGCCCAAGGGTGGGCCGGGTGTCCCTTCCCATGACTCTCCAAAGGAGCCCCTCACCTGCCATGGTCACTGCACACCTGCACATGGACGGCAAGGCTCCTTGCTTCCCCACAGGCCAAAGGAATGCAAACCAAAGAAACTAAAACACCGACACGTGGCCTGGGCAGGGAGCCAACACCACACAGGGACACGAAGGCCCCCCAGACCGAGGCAGCCGCTCACCTGCCAGACGGCCGAGTGCCCGACCCCAGCCAAGACCCAGACTTACAGAAACAAGCTAGGGGCCTCTGGCACCGAAGGACCTCACGAGCTGTTGCTCGCTCCTCCTGCACGTGGGGAAGCTCAGCTGCATCCCGCGCAAACCGATGCTGTGACCCCTGAAGCCACAAAGCTCCTCACCAGCAGGTCAGCCTCACGGGCGGAAGGTGAACAGGTGCACTGACCCCCCGCAAAGGCAGCCAAGGCCTCAGTGTCTCTCAGCACACCCTGCACCCACAGCACACTCTGCAGCATCACCCCCTCCCTGTCCTGGAACACCCCCATCCTGGAGCACCCCCCCATCCTGGAGCACCCCCATCTCCACCTTGGAGTACCCCATCCCCACCTTAGAGCACGCCCTCCCTGTCCTGGAGCACGCCCTCCCTGTCCTGGAGCACCCCCCTCCCCATCCTGGAGCATACCCATCCTGAAGCACCCCCATCCCCACCTTGGAGCACCCCCCTCCCCGTCCTGGAGCAACCCCCTCCCCATCCTGGAGCACACATTCCCCATTCTGGAGAACCCCATCCTAGAGCATCCCCGTCCCCACTTTGGAGCACCTCCTCCCCGTCCTGGAAGATCCCCCTTCCCGTCCTGGAGCACCCTCATCCCCACCTTGGAGCACCCCCCTCCCCGTCCTGGAGCATGCCCTCCCCATCCTGGAGCACCCCCCTCCCCATCCTGGAAGATCCCCCTTCCCATCCTGGAGCACCCCCTCCCCATCCTGGAGCATCCCCGTCCTGGAGCATCCCCCTTCCTGTCCTGGAGCACCCGCCTCCCCGTCCTGGAGCAGCCCTATCCTGGAGCACTCCCACCCGCCCTGGAGCATCTCCTGGTTCCTACTCCCCACATCCATCCATGCAGAGTGAGACCCACAGGGCTACCACCAAAGCTGGATGATGTCCATGCAGAGCTTCAATTTACTTGCCTCTCCACTCTATTAGATTTCCAATTTTCCATCTCACCAGGTTTTTTATGTAAAGATGAGGGCAGCTCCTGCCTGCAGCTGGCACACTTCAGCTGAGACAAGATGCCCAGTGTCACCATAACATGACCCTCATAGGCACACGGATGGTCTACGGAAGGACAGAGCAACTCCGAGAAGCCCACCCACCCGTGGGGTCTGTCCAGACCCCATTGTCCTCAGCCTCTGGGATTCTCAGCCTCACACAATTTAGGGGCATGGCCAAGAGCAGGGGTGCTCCGCTGAAAGCCTGGGGCATGGAAACAGGCAGATGCTGTGGGCGGCTCACGTGGGGAATGGTGGGAAACGGTCACCTACAACCAGCCAAACACCTACAGTAAATTCAAGTTGAAAATGACCCCAGATGGGGATCCCTGGGTGGCTCAGTGGTTGGGCGCCTGCCTTCAGCCCAGGGCGTGACCCTGGGGTCCCAGGATGGAGTCCCACAGCGGGCTCCCTGCATGGAGCCTGCTTCTCCCTCTGCCTGTGTCTCTGCCTGTCTCTCATGAATAAATAAATATTAAAAAAAAAAAAAGAAAGAAAGAAAATTACCCCAGAAATCTAGTAACGTGAGCACCACGCTTTACGCCCTACCCCAAGCAGGCAAGGCCATGCGGAACTGGGGCTGCCTCTCTGCCTGCACCCCAGTAGGCAGGGCCCCTCCCAACCCCTGGCTTCTGCACACAGAGCACCTCTAGGTTCCTGTGATAGGCGCACACTGCCCCAGGGCTACAGGGAAACTGAGGCAGGCTCATGCAAACCTCGACTCTCCGGAACTGTACAACCCACACGGGCGCAGACATCTGTCCCTATACCATTTCTACTTGGTGACCCCACAAAGCTCACCCCCTGGATGGTGACCATCCAGGGTGCAGGCCAAGGGGCAGTCTGAATGCAGTGGCACACGCAAGTGCTCACACATGTTCCCACCTCATTAACCCTCTCTCCCGAGACCAATGGGAAGTGAACTCAGAAGAGAGGTTGGCCAAGGTCAGCCTCTCGCCATGAAGCCCACGTTGTGTCACCAGGTCCACAAATTGC
This sequence comes from Canis lupus baileyi, assembly GCF_048164855.1. Classification (NCBI taxonomy): domain Eukaryota; kingdom Metazoa; phylum Chordata; class Mammalia; order Carnivora; family Canidae; genus Canis; species Canis lupus. The sequence continues at coordinate 48,259,831 of NC_132852.1, read as the reverse complement.
ATGCAACTCACGCTGTTATTTGGAGGCTGAGACACAGCTCAGGAAATCAATCTTCACGCCCAAGGGGTCCGGGTTGGGAGAGACCCCGGGGCCTCAGCCATACAGCCCACCCTGAAGACAGACCCTCTGCAGGTAGGTCCTCGGCCCCCGTCTGGTCCCCACGGCCCAAGGAAACCCGGACAGCCCACTCCAGAGGCCTCCTCTGCCTCCACGCCTTGGGACCCCGCATGGGACCCCAGCCCCCAGGGAGGAGTAAGCACTGCTCAGTGAGCATTCGGTCCCCATAAGGCCAAGCGTGGGGAAGGCCCCGTGGGGGAGTGAGACCACTCCTACTGCAAAAGGGTCATCAGGCTGGGAAAGAAGCCGATGCTTCTTTGAACAGGCACTAAGTTCATGACGGAAACGCTGGCCTGATGACCCAAAGGGTGTGTTTTAGTGCCAACCGCTCTGCCTTGGGGATGCCACCCCAGCAACAAGGGACCCACCCTGCAGGGCCCCCACACAACCCACTGGCCTAGCACGACCCTGTGGGGGCACCCAGGAGCACACAGCTTCCAGCCTGGCCGCTGAGCTCCAAGTGCCCGGGCACCACATGCCCTCTCATGTCTCCAGCAGCAAAGTGGCACGTGGGCTTTCCTGGAGAGAGGCACGCTGAAGCCACCAGGTAAAGAAACAGGTCATGTCACACCTGCCCCTCCCACTGCCATCTGCCCCTGCATCAGCACAGGACTGCCGGCTGCCCCACACAAGTGCCACAGGCAGCTGGGCCCCGCCGCCCCTCCAGAAACACAGCAACCCAGAGGGACCCCGGGTCTGGGGACAGAGGCGGCTTCCGAACACGAAAACGTAAGGCGAAGTTCTAGTTAACACACAGAGAGGCGATGGAACATCCTGTCACATGGAAGCAGGTCTCTCAAAAACCATCGTAGATCCTTTAACTTGCAGGAATATTCTCCTGATCGAGACGGTGAGTTTTAAAAGCAGTCATCGGGGTGCCAGCGCTCATTCTTCACCCGACAGGAATTTCTACTGAGCACTGATGTCCATCATCATCGCCAAAATGATCTGGTAATCCCTGACCGCGGAAGACCGAGGACTAACGCAGCCCCCCGAAGGGAACCCAAGATGCTGAGCACGATTTCCCTCCAAGGATAGAGCCCGGAACTGGGAGTGGCCAGGGGCCCACTGGTGCCCAAGTCTTCTGTGATGAGATGGGGCCCTGCGGGTCCAGGGTACAGGCAGGCAGGGAGGCGGGGCTTCTGCAGCACACAGAACACCGGCCACTTCCAGGAATGCGGGGGAACTTTCTGGACTGGCTTGAGAACCAGCCCTCAATCCTTACCATGTTCTTCTAGTATTTTCCATCTTCTGCTTGAAACCGCTTTTGAAGTTGGGGACCAAGAGGTTGCCCTTAAACACACACTCGGTCTGGCCGCGGATTGTTTCCTGGAGGAGCACCCAGGTGCCAGGCCGGCCGTGACGGCTGGGCTGAAGCAGGCTCACAGATCACCTGGGGTGTCTCCTACACAAACCCTCAGAGGCTGACTTCACCACCAGAGCATCTGACTTAGGACAAGCAATGCATCCCTGTGAAGCCAGCACCAGCACATGTGTGGCAGTGGTCTCCGCTCAGGGACCAGAGCTGACCAGGAGGTGACACGCCAGCTGGCTGCAAGTGCATGGCGGGAGGAGGCTCAGAGTGTTGTGCACAGAGTCCCCAGGGGCCAGCAGGGGAGGGGACGCCCCAAGCACCCAGGACGCCTCGGTGCAGGTTCACAGGTTCTCAAGGATGTATCTTATCTGATCCTTTAGTTCTCAACACAAACCTGCCCCCAGACAGCTTCCCAGTGCAGGGCCGTGGGCATCCCTGAGTCCAGCATTCAGCAGATGTCTAGCGAGGGCGTCGCAGGCGCCCAGCCCGGGACTGCAATGCGCAGGAGCCTTGGTGCCTCCCTGGGCCCAGCTGGCGACAGGACCACGTGGGGCTACAGGCTGGCCTCGGGGAGGCTCTGAGCGGGAGGCAGGCAGACAGCTGGCGGGCCCACTCTGGCACGAACCCGAGGCCATGGTCCCGTGCAGCCAGGCAGGTCAGCGGGCGCACGCAGCTGTGCGTCAAACCCCCTCCTGGGAACCTCACCACAGTGTGTCGGTTCCCACCGCACTGCAACCCTGCCTACCTTTTTCTTGTTTTTTTAAAGATTGTATTTTTTAGTCACTGTTACGCCCAACGTGGGGCTTGAACTCACGACCCCAAGGGTCGTGCACTCCTCCGAGCCTACCAGGTGCCCCCCAGGCTCGCCCCCAAGTGCTCTTGTTAGTGCCAACTAACTCCCAGTGTTTGGGCTACCCAGGTCGGCACATTCACTCTCTACAAACATCTTTGGTACGAGGGGCCCAGCAACAGAAGAGGGACATGCTTGAGGTGCCTAGAGACCCAGGGAGGTGCAGGTCCGCGCCCTCAGCGCCATCCTCTGGGCCTCGATGGCTTGCTCAGCAGCACCCAACCGTGCAGGCGCCTCCCGTGGGGACCTGGCCACAGCACGGAGGGCATGTTTCTTCGTCCTTTCCCTAAATCCTGTTCCCACTCAGATCCTAGGTCCCAACCAGCCACAAATCCCCCTGAGACCCGCTCTTCACCCGCAGATGGGACCCTGAGCCTCCTACCTCTTGGGCTAAGGCAGGGCGACCCTCCTCGTGGGCCCAGCAACTGCTGCCCACCAGTGCTCCTCCAGCCCGGAAGCCAGCAGGAACCCTCCTCCCCTCTTCCCAGGGCACCGATTGGGCCCACACGCTCGTCCTGGTGGCTCCGTCCCTACTGGGCTCGCACCTACCTCGTTGTCCATGGGGCACCCGCTGGAAAGTCTGAGGAGGAGTCTGGTTCCTCCCCCTGTGCTGATAATTACTGTGCATTCTCCTCTGTTCACTGCTGATCTTGTTGAAAAATATGGTCAGATGTTAGCCCTCCCTCTGAAAAAAACATGTGAATGAACAGGAAGACCAGAAACCACAGCTTCCTCCTGCAAACCCCACTGAAGCTGTTTAGTTTGTTAAGGAGGGTAAGAGGCGGGCGGTGCCCTCCAACTGCTGCCAAAATCCAAACGGCCGCGAGCCCTGAACAAGACGGCTAGAGCAGCGCGCGCTGCGGGCAGTAGGTGCCCACGGCGGCTCCCCGCGTGTCCAGCCACTGCTACGGGGCTACAGAAGGTCATCATTCTGGAATTCCAACCGTTCTGCAAAGAATGACCCACGGGGCTCCTGTCTGACCACTTGGGGGGCGCCCCCCATGCGTGAGGTCCCCTCTGCCCCAGGTGCACAGCTTGGCCCACCTTCTGAGTCCCCAGCCTGCGAGAGCCTGTGCCTCCCTTGGGACCCCTAAGTTTGTGTCCCCACGTGACACGGAAGAGCACATTTCCAAGCAAGTTCCCTTCAACTTCTTCAGGGTCAACCCTCTCACCTAGAAAAGCAGAAGCTGGGGTGCTGGTAGGGAGGCCTGACACAGAACATTCCAGAACAGCCTGCCCACAAGAAAGGCCACTGAGTAAGCATCTTGTTGATCAGGGTGACTGAGTGTGCTCACACACATCAACAGACTTGACGATCACAACACAAGTTATAATGATGAACCACACCGAAGTGCTGGCTTTCAACAGCTTTTGCCCATGAACATGGCCATTTCATGCGGTTCCACTTAAACTGCCCTGCAGTTCAGCACTTCAAAACTCTGAGATGGCCGAGGGCTCCGAGACGATCACTCCGTGCCCCGGTGACGAGCACACACACCGCAGACGGAGAAAGCGCCACAGGATGGGAAGGTGGCACTGAACCGGATGCGCTCCGAAAAACCCAGCGTCCACTGGACTGCCGTCCTTTTACCTCCCAAGGGACTCAGGGCGGCGGGTGGCCCGGATGAGGACGTGTCCTTTCCCGAAGCCACCCCTGCACAGCAAGACTGGAAGGCCCTGGTCTCCAGTGGCTGCTGACGGCAGGTGCAGAGCGGTGCCCACCAGTTGGGCAGCCTGCATCCACAGATGCTACGGTGGCCTGCTGGGCGAGCAAGAGCAAGGCCAGTAAGCACACAGGTAAATGCCGCAGACCACACACAGGGACGCACATGGGCCACCTGCAGGTGTTTGGGGAGGACTGAGCCCCAAACACAAGGGTGACACACGGCGAGCAAGGGCCCTGCGGAATGACAGGTGTGAGCATGGAGATGCGGGTGCCAGGAGAAGGCCGATGCTGACACGGTGTGGCTGAAACCACACCGGGCCTGGGACGCAGCCCACTGCCAAGACCTCCTACAGACAGATGTTCTGGCCAGGATGCCTACAGCGCTAACCCAACCCCACACACCGCGCCAGCCCCTGCAACAACCCCCCACCCCATTCCCGGCAGGGCCATGTCACAAACTTACTGGTTGTCAGGTCATGCCCTCCACCTGGGAAAATGTCATGGAAATGTGCTTCCTCTCTGCTTCCAGAGCACCTCCCAATGTCCCAGATTCCAGCCCTGGGCCAGCAGACCCAACAGTTGCTACCTTGCCCTTTCACATGAAAACTTTGCTCGCCCTGTCCTGGAACACACGCCACAGGCCACAGAAGCCAGACCCACAAAATCTCTTGGTGACCTTCATTCTGGAGACAGCGATGAAAGACGTGCTCTATGGGCGGAAATGGCTTCGTACCAAGGCCGACTGGACAGACGGACCCCAGACATGCCGACTCAGCCTCCTACAGGGTCCGAGAGCAGACATAAAGGCCTCCTGTCCTGGAACGAGATCAGAGCAGCACCCCCATAAAGCTTTGGAATAATTTTGAACCTACCAGTTTATATGAAGCCAAACTATCCAAGTTCAGGAAAATAATGTTATGTCCATACTTAAAGTGCCTTGGCATGTTTATACCCGAAAACTGTTTGAAAAACATACTAGAGGATGTACTACCAGCAAAAGAAAAAGTGTCCAGAGGAGAAAAAGATGTGGACTCCAGGGACACGACGACCTAAGTCACAGGGTGAGTCACACACTGAGCCAATACAGCAATGGGTCCAAGTCAAAATAGAAGAGAGGCGGCACGTGGGGGGCTCAGTGGTTGAGCTTCTGCCCTGGGCTCAGGGCATGATCCTGGGGTCCTGGGGTCGAGTCCCAGGTCGGGTTCCCTGCTCAGTGGGGAGTCTGCTTCTCCCTCTCCCTCTGTCCCACCCCTGCCCGTTTTCTCTCCTGCTTGCTCTCTCTCTCAAATAAATAAAATCTTTAAAGAAACAAAACAGAGGAGGCGCCAAAAGAAAACAGAAAGGAAGAGTCCATTACATAAGTTATGTGCTGAAGACCCTAGAAGTTCTATCTTGATGATGAAAGCTTGGTACCTTCGGTGTCCATCGAAAGATGAATGGGAAAAAAAAAAAAAAAAAGAAAGATGAATGGATAAAGAAGCTGTGGTCTATGTATGCAATGGGATATTACTCAGCCATTAAAAACGACAAATACCCACCATTTGCTTCGAGGTGGGTGGACCTGGAGGGTATTATGCTGAGTGAAAGAAGTCAATCGGAGAAGGACAAACATTATATGGTCTCATTCATTCGGGGAATATAAAAATTAGTGAAAGGGGGGATCCCTGGGTGGCGCAGTGGTTTGGCGCCTGCCTTTGGCCCAGGGCGTGATCCTGGAGACCCGGGATTGAGTCCCACGTCGGGCTCCCAGTGCATGGAGCCTGCTTCTCCCTCTGCCTGTGTCTCTGCCTCTTTCTCTGTGTGACTATCATAAATTAAAAAAAAAAAAATTAGGGATCCCTGCGTGGCGCAGCGGTTTGGCGCCTGCCTTTGGCCCAGGGCGCGATCCTGGAGACCCGGGATTGAATCCCACGTCGGGCTCCCGGTGCATGGAGCCTGCTTCTCCCTCTGCCTATGTCTCTGCCTCTCTCTCTCTCTCTCTCTCTCTCTGTGTTTGTGACTATCATAAATAAATAAAAATTGAAAAAAAAATTAAAAAAATAAAAATAAAAAAAATAATAAAATAATAAAAAAAATTAGTGAAAGGGAATAAAGGGGAAAGGAGAGAAAATGAATGAAAATATCAGTGAGGGTGACAAACCACAAGCGACCCCTAACTCTGGTAAATGAACAAGGGGTAGTGGAAAGGGAGGTGGGCAGGGGGTGGGGGTGACTGGGTGATGGGCACTGAGGGGGGCACTTGGTGGGATGAGCACTGGGTGTTATGCTAAATGTTGGCAAATTGAACTCCAATTAAAAAAAAAAAAAAGCTTGGTTCCTTTCAAAGAAAAAAGAAAAGTATTAAAACTCTAGAAAATCGAGGTGCCTGGCTGGTTCAGCCGGTGGAGCATACAACTCTTGATCTCAGGGTTGTGAGCTCGAGCCCCATGTTGGATGCAGACATTACTTAAAATAAATAAATACGGGGGAAAAAAAAGCTCTACAGACCCAAAGTTGGTCAAGACACAGACACACTACCCCCGTGTGATAGCAGAACACCTGGGTCTGAACACCAGACAGAACAAGACGGACATCTCCCCAGAAGGACAGACCCTGCAGCAGAAAGGACATTTTCCTGCTCAGCTGGATCACGCATTGGGTACAGAGCAGAGACCAACCTGAGGCACCAGGTGTGCTCATCACGAACGGGCTGTCATGCTTCCAGGTGTGTGTGCACCAAAGAAAGGTGTGTTTTAAATTTTTTTAAATTTTTATTTATTTATGATAGTCACACAGAGAGAGAGAGAGAGAGGCAGAGACATAGGCAGAGGGAGAAGCAGGCTCCATGCACTGGGAGCCCGACGTGGGATTTGACCCCGGGTCTCCAGGATCGCGCCCTGGGCCAAAGGCAGGCGCCAAACCGCTGGGCCACCCAGGGATACCAAGGTGTGCTTTTAAATAGAGACATTGTGGGGCACTGGGTGGCTCAGTGGTGGAGCATCTGTCTTTGGCTCAGGGAGTGATCCTGGGGTTGTGGGATCGAGTCCCGCATCAGGCTCCCCGCAGGGAGCCTGCTTCTCCCTCTGCCTGTGTCTCTGATATGAATAAATAAATAATATTAATTTAAAATAAAAAAATAAATAAAAGGAGACATCATGAATTCAAACTGAGAATACTAATTTGAAATGAATCCAATAGGATCTTCTTTCATGTCACCTTGTGTCTTCTGGTTCTTACACATGATCCTGGTTCCTGATGGCTTGGGTGGCCAGCAGCCCCCACCCCGGGAGCTGCTCGTGGTCCATGTGGTACCAGGGGGTGGGAAGCAGGGGTCAAGCTCAGCCCCCTCCGCAGCCCCCTCCTCAGGGATCCTCAGCTCTGGGGTCCACAGCTCCAGTCTGCATGGGGGCAGGGTGACCCAGGAAGACTGGCACCCCCTTCCAGCTACAGATGCTGCACCCAGGAGGGAAGGTTGCTTCCCACCCCCTTGAGTACACTTAAAATTAAGATGTCAAAAAGAAATATCTGGGTAGCCCGGGTGGCTCAGCGGTTTAGCACCGCCTTTGGCCCAGGGCGTGATCCTGGAGACCTGGGATCGAGTCCTGCGTCGGGCTCCCTGCATGGGGCCTGCTTCTCCCTGTGCCTGCATCTCTGCCTCTCTCTCTCTCTGTCACTCATGAATAAATAAATAATTAATCTCAAAAAAAAAAAAGAAAAAGAAATATCCTCCACTGGGGGGCTGGCTGCATCTGTGGAGCATGTGACTCATGAGCTCAGGGTTGAGTTTGAGCCCCAGTACGGGTGTAAAATAAAATAAAGTAAAACGTAATCAAAGTCACAAAGACTATGTGTAATTGACTCCAATAAAAATTAAGAAATAAAAAAGAAATATTCTACTCGGGAACAGGTGCCAAACATAACCTGACCCTAAGGAGTTTGTTTTTTTAAAGAAAATCAACTGACAAAACAAACAAGATTAAAAGAAAAAGAAGGAAAGGAGAGCAGGTGGGAAGAGGAAGGTGGATGCCAGTTCCAACCAGGGGTCTAAGGCCTCTATGGCTCACAACACTGGCACACAAACCCGGCGCCCAACTCCCCAAATAAAGCAGGCTCAGCACAAACTTCCCATGAGCAGGCAGTGTCTCACCTGCAGGCCCCGCGTCAGCCTCTCCCACGCATGTCCTCAGCTCCATCGGAAGAGCCAAGTCCAACCTCCCCCCTACTCTCCGGTCACAGCTGGTGCAGAACACCCTCCTTAACAATCGTCCTGGTGAACAGGAACCATCCACACTGTCGCCTTACAGACGCTCAGATGCCTCCACATCTGGCCAAGGGCAGAGGACAGCTCAAACAGGGGGACAGCTCGGGGGAGACAGAATGGACGGGGGACGGTTGGGGGGGGCAGCTCAGACATGGGGACAGCTCAGGGAGGACAGAACGGACAGGTGACAGCTCAAGGGGGACAGAACGGACAGCTGGGGGGCAGCTCAGACAGGGGAACAGCTGAAAGGGGACAGCTTGGGGGGACAGAATGGACGGGAGATAGCTGGGGGGCAGCTCAGATGAGGGACAGCTCTGGCAGGGGACAGCTCAGACCTGGGATAGCTCAGGAGAGGGACAGCTCAGACCAAGGAGCAGCCGCCTCTGGAGGAAAAGGCTGTCTCAGGTCCCATGGCCACTACGGATGCTCAGTGGCACGTATCTCCAGGAAATTTCAGAATAAGGACATAAGCTTCTGTGCTGAGAAGACTTCAGAGTGCCGTTTCCAATCCGACCTGGGATACAGGGTTATGGATTGGCCCCTCTGGTGTGCCCAAGCCTGTGCCCTGGCCTGGAAGTTCGTGTGCATGGATGCTAACAGAACAACACTGCCCCTGTACCCTGAAACACACGTGATGGTTGCAAAATGACACCACCAGTATTATTACTGGTATGATTACTGAAAAAAAATTATTTGGGGCTCTTCTCTAGCTCTTATCCTCCACATATATCCCACTGGGGGTCTGCTGTCACATATCTATGATTTCAGCACTTGAAATATCTTTTCTTGGAGGGGTTAATGACTTTTTGTGGCTTTATGCCATTTTTAATACATATTTTGCTTTCTTTTTTTTTTTTTTAAGATTTTATTTACTTATCCATGAGACACACACAGAGAGAGGCAGAGACACAGGCAGAGGGAGAAGCAGGCTCCATGCAGGGAGCCCGATGTGGGACTTGATCCCAGGACCCCTGGATTGCACCATGAGCCAAAGGCAGACGCTCAACCACTGAGCCACCCAGACGTCCCTGCTTTCCTTTTTTAAAAAAAAATAAATTTAATTTATTTATTCATGAGAGACACACAGAGAGAGAGGCAGAGACACAGGCAGAGGGAGAAACAGGCTCCATGCAGGGAGCCCGACGTGGGACTCTATCCTGGGTCTCCAGGATCATGTGCTAGGCTGAAGGCGGCGCCAAACCACAGAGCCACCGGGGCTGCCCCCTGCTTTCCATTTTTAAGTGACATTTTAAGAAGCTTTTATTTAATTTATAATAGTATAGAACAGAAGATAGTTTTAGTCACAAGGCCTATGCTCAGAGGTCATACCCTCCTTGCCTCCAGGTAACTGTATAAAAATTATCAGAGTGAATGGCTGCAAGTGCATGTCCAGGCGCCCACTCACTGGGCTCAGGGGACCCCTCTGGCTGGCCATGCTGCCCCAAAACCCATTATGTGGGGATAGCACAGCTTGAAGAATCTGCACCTCGTTCCAAAGAGTAGGGCCACAATGCACAGCCTGGTGCACAAACCACATCCGGTTTTTGCCAAAGTGTCCTTGGAGTAGGTCTTTGGAAGCAGGATGCTGTGTCAGTCGACACACCAGGTGGGAAGTGGGATGCTAGGTCAGTCAATGTACCAGGTGAGCCAGGCATTGCCTTTATCAGGGTTTGTGCAGGTCCCCTTCCCTCATGCCTAACCAACTCCAGGGTTTCTGCTGGCCTTGGGGGAAGGGGGGGAGAGGGCAGTGGCCCCAAGTAGTCTGAATTTGCATTTCTCTTGTTATTCAGGAGTCTGACTTCCATTTTCACACATTTTTTCCCAAAGATTTTATTTATTTATTCATGAGCGACACAGAGAGAGAGAGGCAGAGACACAGGCAGAGGGAGAAGCAGGCTCCATGCAGGGAGCCCGATGTGGGACTCGATCCCGGGTCCCCAGGATCATGCTCCAGGCCAAAGGCAGCGCTAAACAGCTGAGCCCACCCGGCACCCCTTTTCACACGTTTTTAAAAACCATTTGTGTTTCTCTTTCTGTGTCCGTCTGTCCCCCTCTCTTGCCTGTGTCTCTCCTCTCAGCCCCTAGCCATTTTTTTCCTCTTTTTAGAAGCATCTAATTCAGGAAATATTTACCTTGTGTTTTATAAGGTCCAGATAATGTTTTCTTGGTTTGTCTTTTTACTTTACTTATGCTTATGTCATTGGGTCTTTTGGTCTTTTTTTTTTTTTTTTTTTTTACGGCTGAATGATTTGCTTTGTTTTTATCTAAATATCTGAGCCACTGGTTGCTCATCCTGGTGTACGGTACGAAGGATGGATCTATTTTATCGTTTTTTTAGACGGTGACCCAGGTACCCCGCACCACTCTCCAGCACTCGGTTCCCCGAAGAGTGGGGCTTCCAGCTGACTTTCCCTTCTGCTCCTGCAGCTCATCGCAGGACAACCCCACAGAGTCCAGCAGAGGTGCGGCCCCACCGCCTATTCTGCTGCACTTGTTCCCACATCGCTCTTCTTCTTTCCAGAGGGTTTCTGGGCTATTCTCACTTACTCCCAAGTCAGGTGAGCTTCCACTCAAGGAGTCTGTTCCAGAGAAGACGTCTGTGGCACTTTCACGGGGAAGAGACGCCGTCACCAGGCCACCATGCCATCCAAACACAAGACGTCTCTCCACTTCTTCTAGCCTGTGTTTCTGTGGCTCAGGAAGTTGTCTCCTACAATTTCAGATGTTTCTGCTCACTGTAGCCCTAGAGCACGCACCTGTCCCCAGAACCAGGGACACGCACAGCTGGCTTGGGGTGCGGCTGACAGGGTGGCAGAGGAGACGACGGCCGAGCCTGACCGCACCGGGTGTAGGAGCTGTGGTGTGCAGTCGGCCCCCACGCCCCGCGCCCCCAGCAGCCCCTCTGCTGACTAGAATGCCGGCTGTGCAACATCTGCACTGGCCGTTTCCACGGGCACAGTAAGCAGGAGATGCTCGGGCATCGAGCGCACAGCTGAGAGCGGCCGGCCCCCTAGACAGGCCCGATGTACGCCCACGGCCGGGCCCCCGCGAACAGCAGGGCCCCGCAGCACCTGGCACTGAATCGGCCTGCCTGCCCCCTCCCGCCCGGCCATGGGCGCCCACCCCGAGCTCACCGGCCACCACACGAAGCCATCCTGCGCGGAGCCCTGCCAACTGATGGCTTCCACAGAACCCCTACAGGGTCACCTGTCCCTTCTGCACGCACACCGTCTAAAGGGTGGATGGGGACATGGGCGGAGCCCGAGGCCCCGCTCCCCCGGCCATCTGAGAGCCATTTGGACGGTGCTGCAGAGCCAGGCACACCTGGCCCCAGAGCCGCCAACAAGCCGGATACACAGCCTCCTGCATCCTCACCTGGGCCTTTGGTTACTTCCTCCCAGGGCAGCTGAACGTGTGCAGCCACCTCCCCAGAAGGCCGTTCAGGTGGCAGTGAGGCCAAGCCCACGGCAACAGGCCCATCCGAAGCGCAGGATGCCCCAGAACCTACCTGGTCCCCGCTTCTGCCCCAAGAGCTGCCCGGGCGCTGGGCAGGATGGCAGCCAGCACCCAAGCCACACACACAGACACCAACAGGGAGCATGATGAGCGGGGGGCCCTGGAGGGAACAGGAGGGGGCCCCCAGAATTAAAAGCAGGGTGCATTTCACAATTCTGATGGGGTCCCCCAAACTGCATTCCCATAAGGGAAGCCCAACAGGAGAGGGAACGGGCACTTCCCCGGAAGGACAAGCGTCTCCCACACACAGAGGAGGCACGGGGCTGGACCCCACAGGCACCGCTGGCTCCGCAGGGCTGCGCCCCTCCTACAGGAGCCCGGAGCCACCTGCACCAGGGATCGTGAGGGTCCACAGCGCCAGGCCCGACGTCACAACCCGGGGTGCCCCGCGGGCTCCTCCCACAGGATGACATGACGGCCCCTCCGGGGAGCACGGCTGCTGCAAGGCCAATGGCACCTCCCCCAGGGCCTGGCCTCCTGGGACAGGCGACCAGAGAGCGACGGGATGGGGTGGTCAACAGGGGAGCCCTTTACAACCTGCTGCACCTTGGTGAGCGTGTGGTGCAGTGTGACAGAAGCCAGGGGGACCCGCACAGACACCCAGCCGTGCCAAGAGTCGGGGTGGGCTGCGCACATGCCACTCTGCTTCTGCCAAGGACGCCACCTGCTCGTGAATTCGGCTGAGGGCACACTGGAGCTCCTGGTTCTACTCCTGCAGCTCTTAAGTGTGAAATTATTTCAAAATACAAAGATCTGTAAAGCGGCATGAAAACAACACGCATCTTACAAGAACATGAACAGAAGGATCGGCATCATATAGGTAAGGATGTTGGCCAACAAAGGCGAGATGTGAAAGAACAGGGGGCCTGGGGATCAGGGAAACGGAGCAGTGAAGTGGATGCAAAAACCAACAGAAGACCATCAGAGGCGCCCCCTCCTCCTGTGACCAGACCCGGCCGCGGAGGAAGACAGAGGGAGGTGAGGCCCTGATGAGCCCCCGCCGGACGCAGTACTGGGGACACGGGGCAGACAGGGCATCCAGTACCCCTGCAATGGTCCCATCGCGCCCCCCCTCCCAAAACGCTGTGGCACCAGGGAGCCACGCACAAGTTCCTTAGGACATGGAGGCTCCCAACACATGGGAGGAGCTCTGGAAATGAGGATTCCCAAGCAGGGAGCTCTAGGAGATTCGTGGATGTGGCCTGCCTCCTCTGCGTACACCAGGTGACAAGATACCACTGACACGGCGTGCTGCCACGGGGTTTTCTGCCCCTGGCAATTACAGCAAAATTCCAGCTCTAGAATAAACTTGTGAGAGTGCTCTAAGTAGATGCAGAGGGGTTGCCCCAGAAGTAGGGGAACAAATGTCTGTATAACAGGCACTGTAGGGATCCCTGGGTGGCGCAGCGGTTTGGCGCCTGCCTTTGGCCCAGGGCGCGATCCTGGAGACCCGGGATCGAATCCCACGTCGGGCTCCCGGTGCATGGAGCCTGCTTCTCCCTCTGCCTCTCTCTCTCTCTCTCTCTCTCTCTCTGTGACTATCATAAATAAATAAAAAATTAAAAAAAAAAAAAAAAAAAAAACAGGCACTGAAACACAACCATCTTCGTAAGGGATCTCCGTCACCAGTTACCCTGACTCTTCAACCTCCTTCCAGGATAAACCACACTGTTCCTGACACTTACCTCAAAGGTGTGCTCCATCACTGTGTCTCTACACATGCCAGGTGTACTTACAGAAACCCATGCCGGCAACAAGGAGCAGCCCAGCAGGGCCAGCCAGGGCCCTACTTCTCCAGGAACAACAGAACCACAGGACAGAGTTTGAGTGACAAGGGGATGGGGACAGAGGGCCCTTCAGAAAATCCACGCACTCTGCAAAGTGCACATCCTGACCCACTGCCCTGTGCTCCTTGTCACAGCACTCAGTCTATCCTGTGGCACTAAGAGCCCCCTAAAGATGAAGGAGTTTCGGGAAGGCGGTGACAACTCCCCAGAAAGCACTGTACCAAGTGGGCATTAAACAAGTGTTTGCAATAAATGAAACCAAGAAAATAAAACTGTATGCACACAAAAAAGTATACACACATAGGAAAGTAATCTGAAAAGCTCTAACAAGAATTGTTTCTGGCAGACAGGATTTTTTCATATTTTTTCATTTTCATTTCACATTCATTTCTTGAATATATTTTCCTATTTTTGAGCTGTAAATGTATTTTTTAGTAAAAAAATTTTTTTAAGTTCATTTTGTAAAATAAAACCCAGATGCACCTGGGTGGCTAAGTGGTTTGAGCATCTGCCTTCGGCTTAGGTCATGATCTCAGGGTTTTGGGATTGAGCCCCATTTCAGGCTCCCTGCTCAGTGAGGAGCCTGCTTCTCCCTTTCCTGCTACCCCTCCCTACCCCTATTCCCCATTTGTGTTTTTTCTCTCTTTGTCTCAAATAAATGAGTGAAATCTTTTAGAAAGAAAGAAGAAAGAAAGAAAGAAAGAAAGAAAGAAAGAAAGAAAGAAAGAAAGAAAGAAAGAAAGAAAGAAAGAAAGAAAGGAAGAAAGAAAGACAGCACCTGGTGGCTCAGTGGTTGAGTGTCTGCCTTTGGCTCAGGTCATGATCCCAGGGTCCTGGGGTCGAGTCTCTGCCTCTCTCTGTGTCTCTCATGAATAAATAAATAAAATATTAAAAAAGAAAAACCCAAATTATTAGCAAATATCATTTTCATCTATAGGTGTGGCAGGTATTCAACAGTCTGGTAATGTGCCATGTGAGCAAGGATATTTGAAAACATTTGGGATGCCTGAGTGGCTCAGCAGTTGAGCATCTGCCTTCGGCTCAGGGTGTGACCCCGGGGTCCTGGGATCAAGTCCCACATTGGGCTCCCTGCATGGAGCCTGCTTCTCCTCTCACTACCTATGTCTCTGCCTCTCTCTGTGTCTCTCATAAATTAAATTAAATTAATTTAAATTTATTAATTTAAAAATAAATAAAACAAAATAACACTTGTCCCTTTTCTAGCTACAGGGCTGTGTGAGGCCAGATTTTCTTCGGACATTTCAACTAAAACAACACAGAGCAACAGAATGAATGCAGAAGCAGATAAGACAATCCCACTATCTTCTGTTCACCTAGACAATAAAGAGCGTTTCAAAACCATTAAAAAGGGGGCGGGGAAGTGGTGGCTCCAGGAGAGAGCGGGACTTCAGCTGGCAGAGGGAGCACCAAGGAAGCATTTATGACCTCCTACAGTGAGGTCAAACAAATAGAAAAGGGAGATTCAGTTCTAATATCCAAAAATCAGATTGAAAGACTGACCCGTCCTGGTTCTTCCTACTTCAATCTGAACCCTTTTGAGGTTATTCGGATAGATCCTGAAGTGACAAATGAAGAAATAAAAAAGAGATTTTAACAGTTACCCATATTGGTACACCCCGACAAAAACCAAGATGATGCTGATCGAGCACAAAAGGCTTTTGAAGCTGTGGACAAAGCTTATAAGTTGCAACTGGATCAGGAACAAAAGAAGAGGGCCCTGGATGTAATTCAGGCAGGAAAAGAATACGTGGCACACACTGAGAAAGAGAGAAAAAAGCAATTAAAGAAGGAAGGAAAAAAAAAAAAAAAGAAGGAAGGAAAACCTACAAATGTGGAGGAGGATGACCCTGAGCTGTTCAAACAAGCAGTATATAAACAGACCATGAAACTCTTTCCTGAGCTGGAAATTAAAAGGAAAGAGAGAGGCGACGTCCAGGTGGCTCAGCAGTTTAGCGCCTGCCTTCGACCCAGGGCGTGACCCCGGAGTCCCAGGATCGAGTCCCATGTCGGGCTCCCTGCATGGAGCCTGCTTCTCCCTCTGCCTGGGTCTCTGCCTCTCTCTGTGTGTCTCTCAGAAATAAATTAATAAAATCTTTAAAAAAAAATAAAAGGAAAGGAGAGAAGCCAAAGAGATGCATGAAAGGAAGTGACAAAGGGAAGAAGAGATTGAAGTTCAAGAAAAAGCCAAACGAGGAAGGGAGTGGCAGAAAAACTGAGGAAAGTAGAGATGGCCGTGTGGACAGCTGGTGAAGCTTCCAAGCAAATACAAAGGGGAAGAAAGAGAAGAAAAATCGGACCTTCCTGAAACCAAAAGTAAAAATGGAGCAGTGTGCGTGACCACCGGAGGTCACAGCCACTGAACCTTTCTTTCCCCAGCTCTCTCCCCTCCTGCTCTGAAGGACACCTTCTTTCCTCCCATTTCCACCCCAACATACAGTAGTAGTCGCTTTTTATTCCATTTTGTTTTCAATACAATTTAATACTGATCAGAGTAATTCTTTTGTACACTGAAATGTGGGGCTCAGTTTGAGATGAAAATGAAACCTTCCCCACCCCCTACTCCTAGACCAACCAGGACTGGAAGGTGCCACCGCTGGTGTTGCCTTCTCTTCCCACAGCCTATAACTTCATGTTTTGTACTTCACTGAATTGTGACAGTTAGAAACTTCTTGTATAGTTTGTGGAAATCACCCAGTTAAAGCAGTTAAGCACACACTGCTTAAAAAATAAATAAATAAATAAAATAAAATAAAATAAAATAAAATAAAATAAAATAAAATAAAAAGCAAGCTAGGTGGTGTGGCTATATTAGCATCAGAATTCAATTTGAAACAAGAAATATTACCACAAATAAACAGTCGTTTCACAATGAAAGAGACTCCTTTCCACAAGACCGAACGATCGTAAGTGTGCATGTACTTAACACAAACTTGAAGCCCAAACGCACAGAGCTACAAGGAGAAAGAAACCCAAAACAATGCTCTCTCAGTAAGTGATAGAATCAACAGACAAAAATTTGGTAGGGAATGGTTCAGCGGTGTCTTACAAAGTTCAGTACGTAACTACGCATCGATGGCAATTCAATTACTAGGTATTTACCCCAAAGAAATGGCCACATACGTCCAAGCAATGACCCGTTCACAAATGGTCACTGCTTTTCAGGAGAATATAAGATTTGAAAGAACCCAACAGCTGACACCAGATGAGTGGGCAACAGACCGTGGTGTAGACGTGCGGTAGACCGCTACTGGACATCACAGGTGAATCCCAGAATCCTGTGAATAAAGGGAATATGTACTGGCTGGGGGCACCCAGGAGGCTCAGTTGGTTCATTGACAGTCCTCAGCTTGAGTCAGGATCTTGGGGTCCTGGGATCAAGCCCCGCACCGGGCTCCCTGCTAACCAGGGATGTGCTTCTCCCTCTCCTTCTGTGTACATGCTCTTGCTCTCTCTCGAATAAATAAATAAATAGATCTTAAAAAAAAAAAGACTCCTTTAAAAAAAAAAAAAAGTACTGCTTGAATCCATGTGTATGAAGTTCTCGAACAGAAACCAATCCTGACAAGCTCACCTACAGCGCCAACCACCAGAGCAGCAGCTGCCAGGGTGGCGAGGGAAGGAACACACATCCTAGGAAGCGTGAGCGGCTTTCTGGGTGATGGCAATAGTCTAATTCTTGACAGGGCTTTGGGTTGCACAGGTGTACACATCTGTCAAAATTTAGCTAATACACTATTAAGATGTGTACGTTTGACTGTATATACATTTTGCAGCAAAAGAAAACTGAGCAACATTGATTTGCAGCTACAGATCAGCATGCTGAGGTACCCAGATGGAAGCAGAATGGTGTCTGTAACTTACTCTGAAACGCATCAGAGAGACAGGGCAAGTTTTCAGGTGGGTTCAGAGACAGACAGGTGTGTGGGATAAAACAAGCATAGCAAACGTTAACAGTGGAATCTAGGTGGTGGGTGGACAGGGATTTGCTGTAAAATCCTTCCAACTCAGCTGTATTCAAGAACATTCAGGATCAAATACTGGGGGGTGGACTGTACACTCTTCTTCCAAGGAGGGGGACTGAAGATTCAATCCTGGGGGAGAGGACACTTCTCACAGGGCCTGACGTGGGTCTCACCTCCACATACGAAGGGCAGGTCAGCTCCAGCCACTGTCATACCGCAGGAGTCAGTAAACCGGTAACAGTCATTTAGAGGGACATGTTTCCTGCCAGTTGGACCTGGGACATTTGCTGACGTGTGACCCATAGGTCTGTCCAAGTATTAGATTCATAAACTGCATCCCCACCAGGCCACCAGTGAGGGAAAATGCAACGTTCTAGAGCATACAGGCCTGCAGAGTTAATGGTAAGGACACACAGGAGGCATGCTAGATTGCAGGTGAAACTGTGAAGAACTGTCACTATAAAAAGCCAAACAGGGGCAGCCCCAGCAGCATAGCGGTCTAGCGCCACCTGCAGCCCAGGGTGTGATCTTGGAGACCCGGGATCGAGTTCCATGTTGGGCTACTTGCATGGAGCCCGCTTCTCCTTCTGCCTGTGTCTCTGCCTATCTCTCTCTCTCTCTCTCTCTCTCTCTGTGCCTCTATGAATAAATAAATAAAATCTTAAAAAAATAAAAAAAAAATAAAAAGCCAAACAGGGGATCCCTGGGTGGCTCAGCGGTTTAGCATCTGCCTTCAGCCGGGGGCGTGATCCTGGAGACCTGGGATCGAGTCCCACGTCAGGCTCCCTACATGGAGCCTGCTTCTCCCTCTGCCTGTGTCTCTGCCTCTCTCTCCCTCTGTGTGTCTCTAATTAAAAAAAAAAAAGGGATCCCTGGGTGGCGCAGCGGTTTGGTGCCTGCCTTTGGCCCAGGGCGCGATCCTGGAGACCCGGGATCGAATCCCACATCAGGCTCCTGGTGCATGGAGCCTGCTTCTCCCTCTGCCTGTGTCTCTGCCTCTCTCTCTCTCTCTCTCTGTGACTATCATAAATAAAAAAAAAAAAAAAAAAAAAAAAAAGCCAAAGAAACAAGTGTCTTTATCCCAAGTCAGGAGTGCCAGCAGGTGAAACAGCAGAGCCCACACAAGTGAGCAGCTCCAGAGCAAGTGCTCCGTACAGACAGGAACCCCAGAGGTCCACGTGGACCATTCTCATTTTCACCATTCAACTCTCCTTCCCCCTCCCGGGTTACAAGATACCCACCATCCTAAGCCTCGAACAAAAGCCCAAATTTCAACTTCCTGCTGCACTCAGTAAAGGGGATTATTTCCACTGCACACATCCAATGCCCACAATCAAATGCCTTAATTCTTGGCACGAGCCTGGCAAACAAAAACACCAACCCTGCTACTATTCAGGCACGCTTAGGAGAAAAAAGGGTAACATTTCTGGCACACACAGCTAAGGGGAAAAAAAATTTTTTTTAAGATTTTATTTATTTATTCACGAGAGACAGAGAGAGAATGGGGGGTGACAAACCCAAACCTAAACTCCCTGCATAACCATGAAAACCGAGCTACTGTTCTTGGGCGGAGGGAGGAGAGTGAGCAAGCTCAGTGGTGGGAAGAGCCAGCATGGACCTGGGCGCAGGGTCACGACAGACCCACTCAGCCCACTCTCCAGCTGCAGGCAGGATTTTGAGGCTCAGAGCCTGGGCACACAGCCTGTCACAGGCCACACAGGCATGTGGTCGGCGGCCCACAGAGCACAGCGCCAGGTCACCCTGCCACCCTGAGTAGCCTGTCCGTGTGGGATGGGACCGTGGAGACCAGGTGCTCAGAATCTCTGGGTGACACTGAGACCAATTCCCCCAATGTGGTCCTAGCATAGGACTCTTGCCACATCACCCTGATGTCCAGGGCTTGCTTCAGGATAGCCTGCTTTACTCCACTTTAACAA
Organism: Canis lupus baileyi; assembly: GCF_048164855.1. Taxonomy (NCBI): domain Eukaryota; kingdom Metazoa; phylum Chordata; class Mammalia; order Carnivora; family Canidae; genus Canis; species Canis lupus. Next base: position 48,240,420 of record NC_132852.1, on the reverse strand, counting down.
ACACCAGGGCAGGTGGCTGCAACAGCATCCGTCCTCCCCTGGCGCTGGAGGCCGGACGTCCGAGATCCGGGCAGGGGGGCAGGAGGGGGGGAGGGCAGTCCCTCCCAACGCCTCCCCTGGGCGAGCGGATGGTCGTGTCCTCCCCAGGTCATCCCTCAGTGCGGGTCTGCATCCTGACGTCCTCTTCTGATGAGGATGCAGTCACACTGGAGCAGGGCCCACCCTAGTGACCTCGTTTACCTCATCACCTCCTTAAAGACCCCTCTCCACGTACAGACCTGTTCGTAGGTGTTGGGGCTTGGGGCTCCACCCTTCAGATTTGGGGGGAAAATAGTTCAGCCCAAGGTACCTGGGGAGGAGGAGTGGATGAGGACCAGCTGCCTGCACACTGATGATGTTCAAAGTCAAGGCACAGGAGCTTCAATACAGGAACTTCTCACGCTTGGACCTGCCGCCTTCATAACAGAAAGGCTTTCTCATTTGGTCTCCTCAAAGGAACTTTCTCTGAAGTTCCACCCTCGTGTGTCCTCTGAAGCCCCACTTCTGGCTCAGTGGCCACAGAGCTCATCTGTGTCCCCAGCATCTGGTCCTGGCACACAGTCAGCACCAGGGAACAGTCACTGGAGAGAGAGGCAACCACCAGCGGCTTCTGCGGCACAAAGGGCCGACCCCCTCCCCCCAGCCTGGGCCCAGGGCCTCCCAGAACCTCGGGGGCCCCATCCTGCACCCCACCTGCTGCTGAACATCACATACATGGTCCCCATGTGGGGTGAGCTGATACCCAGGGTGCCCCCTTCTCCCACGCCATGTGGGCACCTGCTCTCCAGACCGGATGCAGCAGCCTGAGCCGTGCTTCTCACTGCACAAAGCCTGTCTTAGGCGATCGGGTAAACCAACAGGAGGATTTCATGCTGTCACATTGGTCCTTAGAGGGTGGCTGGTCACTCTCACCAGAGAGCGGTGACGAGCCAGGCTAGTGCTGCTGACAGAAAGGAACAAACAGGACAGCAACAGTGACCATAGTCACCAAGCCCCTCAGTACAGAAGGCACTTGTCCCCGACCTCATAGGCGCAAGGCTGACAGCCCCTCTCGTTTCAGAGCAGCCTCCTTGTGGTACCATCGCTGAAAGAAATGTATTCCTCTCCAAACGATGCTCGAGCAGGAACGGAGAAGTATCATGAGGTTCGGGTATGCTCTCTGGGTCTCACAATGGCCGGCGAGTCACTGGATCTGAAGGTGGCAGGGACTCTATGGTTCCTTAGGTCGAAAACTAATAAATACAAGGTACTATGTGAATGGGAACTCTCCAAATCGGAGAGGAATGAGCCTCGTGACTGCTGGCCTCACTGAACTTGTCCACTGGCCGCTGGACCTACTGCCTCCACCAGGCACCTCCTGCCCCCCCCCACCGCCCACCTTCCAGCTCGGGGGTGCCACATGGTCACCCAAGAGTCACTGTGAAACCTATTCCAGCAGAAAGATAAAACAAGGCACAGACCCCAAAGTCCCTTCGTGAACCCCATGTGATGGCTGCGACACGTCATGACTGGCAGTTTTTAATGAGAGAAACAAAAAGGAACAGAGAAAAAAAAATCAGATTGTGTTGCTTTATATAAAGTACCATTTCTGGGACGCCTGGGTGGGTCACCGGTTGAGCGTCTGCCTTTGGCCCAGGGCGTGATCCTGGAGACCCCAGATGGAGTCCCACATCGGGCTCCCTGCATGGAGCCTGCTTCTCCTTCTCCCTGTGTCTCTTGCCTCCCTCTCTCTTTGTGTCTCTCATGAATAAATAAAATCTTTAAAAAAAGAAAAAAAGAAAAGTACCATTTCTTTAGATTTTCATTTTAGCCACATACGCACACACACACACTCACACACAAACAGACACATGCACGCTGGTGTGGAAGGCTGACAACTGGACATGCAAAGGTATAAAGGCACTGGTCCAGCCAAGCACCAGTGCCTCACAGACACCACCTGAGGGGCAATCCAGCAGCTACAGGAGCTGAGGACCCAGGACCCATAATGTGGGGGACTGCTTTCTCCCCACTTTTTATATGAAAACTCCAAAATTCCAAAAAGTAAACAGAATAACGGATGAGGAACATGCACCTCCAGCGCATTGGGCTATCTCCTCTCTGTTCTGCTTCCAGTCTGAATAAAGCAAATCTTAGGACTCACATTATCTTACCTATAAATAGCTCAGTACACATGTCTATCAATCAGACCTGGATCACATGATAGAAACATTATATCAACAAAATTAATAACTCCTTGCTAGGGGATCCCTGGGTGGCTCAGCAGTTTGGCGCCTGCCTTTGGCCCAGGGCGTGATCCTGGAGTCCCGGGATCGAGTCCCACATCGGGCTCCCGGCACGGAGCCAGCTTCTCCCTCTGCCTCTCTCTCTCTCTCCGTCTCTATCATAAATAAATAAATAAATATTTTTAAAATCTTAAAAAAAAATAATAACTCCTTGCTATCATTTAACATCCAGCCCTACATTTCTGGGGTACCTTATAACCTTTCTTTTTCTTTCTTTCTTTCCTTTTATGAAATGCAAACAAAGTAACCCAGTGTAAAAAATATTCAACTATTCAGGTTGAAAGCTTGGCCACTGATGGTTTGACCCGCCGTAGCAAAAGCAGGGACCCAAGAGAGTAGAGGCCCGGTGGTGACCTCCCACAGGCTAAGGCCTTTGTCCAATCAAGCATTCGATCCAACTTACGTGTACACCTACATTTGTCACAAAAAAGAATTACAACCTGACAGAACAGTGTCAAAACTCATGAAACTTGGATCCGTTTCATAAAGAGGCAACCTTATTCTCCAAACCCCAAATCAGGACTCATGATCTGAAAGATACCAGCCACCGTGAGGACATGTGTGCAGGATGTGTGCCCCAGCAGTCAGTCCTGCTCCCCAGGCCCCACGCCACTAGCAGCCAGTGGATATCCTGGTCCACATACGCATCCCACAGATGAACGAGGACCTGCTCATTTCCTGACCAGCTCCTCCAGCGTCCCCATCAGCCAGGATTTTCCATGACACATTACAAGGGTTCCAGTCGCCCTCATCATATGTGCCAGGGTAGCCTAAGACAAGACAGGGCTGGGGACACCTCAGAGGCTCAGTCGGTTGAGCGTCCAACTCCTGATTTTGGCTCAGGTGCTGATCTCAGGGTCATATCGAGCCCCAGGCCGGGCTCCCCACTGGGTGTGGAATCTGCTTAAAATTCTCTCTCCCTCTCCCGTCTTCCCCATTGAAAGAAAGAGAAAAATGAACGGACAGAACTGTACCTGGGGCCACCTTATATGAAATCCACTCTGTCCTACTTATTTTCTGGCAGTTCACAGACTCCTGTCCTGAGGCATTAGAAGAAGCCTGAATAACTGCTTGACAAGAAACCAGGACAAGTGTCTGAAGACATGAAAACGCCTACCAATCCACATTTATAAAGTATAAATCTGGGGGCGGCTGGCTCCCTCGGTCAGTACAGCATGTGACTCTTGATCTCAGGGTCATGAGTTCAAGCTCCATGATGAGCCTAGAGCCTACTTTAAAAAAAGTCAAAATCAAAATACAAAATAAAGGTTTAATCTGCAATTTTCGGGGCACTTGGGTGGCCCAGTTGGTTGAGCAGCTGCCTTTGGCCTGGGTCATGATCTCGAGGTCCTGGGATGGAGCCCCACATCAAGCTCCCCCGGTCAGCAGGGGGTCTGCTTCTCCCTCTCCCTCTGCCCACCTGTGTGTTCTCTCTCTCAAATAAATAAAATCTTAAAAAAAAAAAAATCTGTAATTCTGAGGGAGCTCACTGGAAAGAACTTTTTTTAAATATTTTATTTATTTGGGATCCCTGGGTGGCTCAGCCATTTAGCACCTGCATTCAGCCCAAATTGACCCCGGGTCTCCAGGATTGAGTCCCACGTCAGGCTCCCTGCATGGAGCCTGCTTCTCCCTCTGCCTGTGTCTCTGCCTCTCTAGGTCTCTCATAAGTAAATAAATAAATAAATAAATTATAATTATTTATCTATTTGACAAAGAGAGCTCGAGCTGGAGGGTGGGGCAGAGAGGCAGAAACAGACTCCCCATTGAGCAGGGAGGAAGCCTGACATGGGGCTCAACCCCAGGGCCCTGAAATCATGACCTGAGCTAAAGACACATGCTTCACCGAGAGCCCCCCCCAGACGCCCCTGAAGAAGGAATTTAAATGGCTGAACTGTACTTTCATAAAACTATTAGGTCCTTACTTCCACTGTTTTAGCTTGAATTTGTGTGTAACTTTTAAAATAGACTAATCTGGTTATGTGACCATAATGAGAACAACGTAAGCACCAAATTTCATGAGTGGAGGTGACCTCACTGCACGAGGAGCAGAGCAGGAAGGTTCTGGCCAGAAGCAGCAGGGAAAGTGTGCTAAGTCGTGGCCTGGATAGGAATTCACGTCCCAGAGCTGTCTGGCTGGCCTGCCTATGGGAACATGAGCTAGGGCAGGGGCAGACCACAGAGAAAACACAGAGCTCCTGGCTTAGGCAACTATGTAACCAGTGATTATCTTCTCCAACAGACACAATGAAATTCATCATCAAAAAAAAAAAAAAAAAAAGAAATTCAGCATCAACCTTCTCCAGCCTGAATGTTAACACTGCTCCTAACTCTGAAATTGTTGAGTTGTTTTGTTTCTTATTTTTTTAAAGATTTTTATTTATTTTTTTTAAGATTTTATTTATTTATTCATAGAGACAGAGAGAGAGGCAGAGACACAGGTAGAGGAAGAAGCAGGCATCATACAGAGAGCCCGACGTGGGACTCGATCCAGGGTCTCCAGGATCACGCCCTGGGCTGCAGGCGGCGCTAAACCACTGAGCTATTTATTTATTCTTGAGAGACACAGAGAGAGACAGACACAGGCTAAGGGAAAAGCATGTTTCCTGCAGGGAGCCTGATGCAGGACTTGATCCTGGGACCCTGGGGTCACAACCTGAGCTAAAGCAGACAATTAACCACTGGGCCACCCAAGCATCCCTAAAATTCTTGATTTTTACTGGCTTCTCACTTCTATTTTAAAAGCTCAGGAATATCTCACGGATTCTTTGTCTCTCTCAACATTGTGGAATATTCTACTTTTCCTACCAAACCTTGTAGAAGGTTCTAGAAAGAAGTCAGTGTACCTATCCCCTGCTCCCCCATCACTGACAGTTTAGCATCCATTCTAAGGAGGTGAGCCTCTGTAGCCAGCACCTTCTGGCCCGAGTGTGGAAGATGCTTCCAGGCCAAGCCCCAAGATCTGCTTGGGACATGAGCACCACTGGCAGCCAGGAGTGCTGGGGTCAGGCCATCTCCGGTGGGGGCCCTGGTCCACCTGCCTGCTGTATAACAGGGGAAGATGCAATGTGGAGCCTTCTCCCAGCTGTGGCAGAAACATTAAGCTCAGCTCTCCCCCTTTGTGGTGGGCAGCACCCCCCTGCAGTCTAGCGCTGGCAGAATGAATCACTTGCTCGGGCTGTTTTCCAGACTTAGGAACTGCAACTGGTACCGTACTTGAATGAGACACACATTCACGACACAGCAAGGAGAGAGAGAGAGAGAGAGAGAGAGAGAGAGCGCGCCACACGATCCCCCAGGACCACCTGGCCACACCGGATTTCAAGCACAGCCTTCCAAAAATGGTGCATCATGTGAAACAAGGTGCGGAGTCAGAGGATGGGCACAGCTGCCTCCAGCCGGCTGTGCAGACTGGGGAGAGCAGAGGACCTCCCAAAGTCTGAAACTCGTGCACCCGAAGTGCACATTAACGAAATCCAGCAGATGAGAAATCCTCTACCTGAGAAAGGAGAAATTTCATTGAAATCTGGTTTTTTTCTTAATGGCCTCTCCGCTATTAGTCTCCTGAAAATGAGTTTATCAACTACTCCAGCCTACAGTTAAAGCCACATTTGTAAAAGGACACAAACTAAGGAGCCCCTTAAACTGTGTCCGAAATCCAAGCTCCAAATGGAGTGACCCTGCAAACGCTGAGCGAGCCGCGAGCAGCTGTCCCTAAGCACAGCTTCTCCCTTCTTCGGAATCAGGACGCAGAGGTCCCTTGGGCAGCGGAGACCCCGGCCCTGGAGAGCCCCCGGGGCCCGCCCGCGCGCGCGCCCCTTCCCCGGCCCGGCGGAGCCCGCGGGCAGGGCCATGTGCACAGCCCGGGTTTGGGGGACGCGCTGACCGGAAGGGGCGGAAAGGCGTGGCTCCTTCCTCCCCGCGGGGCGGGCCGGGCGGAGGACCACCTAGCCCCATTGTCCAGGGACTCGCCTCCCGGCGCATCCGCGGACACCGACCCCCGCCGCCCGGGCCCAGCGCGCGAGGTCCGCCGGGGGCCCCAGCCTGCCGGCCCCGCTGTCCCCCGACCTCCCCCCGACCGGCGGCGGCGGCGCCTCCCGGTCCAGCCTCGGCCCCCCCGCCCCGCCCTGGGGTCCAGCCCGGCCCGGCCCGGGGAGCACGCTGCCGCTGCCGCTCACCTTCTTGCCCTTCTTGCCCTCCTCCTCCATGTCGCCGCGAGCGGCTCCCGCGGCCCGGCCCGGCCCGCCCCGGGAGCCCCGCGCCGCCCGCGGCCGCTACATGCTCGCCCGGCCCCGCGGCCGCCGTCGCCGCCGCTCCTGCGCCTCCAGCCCGCGCGGCCGCAGTCTCCCGCCGCGGCCGCCAGGGGACGTCCGCGCCCCGCACCCCGCACCCCGCACTTCCGGGCCGAGGCGACGCCCCGCCCCCGGCCCCGCCCCCGCCCTCGGGGCCCCCGGGGACGCGCCCGCCTGGGCCCGCCCCCTCGGCCGCGGGAGCGCGCCTGTCGCGCCCCTACCCCGCCCCACCCCTTCAGGGAGGGCGGGAGAGCGCCAGCCCCGCCCCAGCCCGTCCTCTGCCCGTCCCCTGCCTCTCAGGGCTCCAGGAACCGCTTCAACTTTTCAATTCTGCCGCCATCTTTAGGGCAGCCACTTCCCGGCGTGCCTCGCGCTCGGGAAGGGCCCCCCCCCCCCGCCGCCTCGGGCCGACGGGAAACAGGGGCGGGGCCACGATGAGGGGGAGGAGCTATTCAGTAGGTGAGGGGCGTGGCCTGTGGGGAGGGAGGGGCTCGCAGGAAGGTGAGGCTTGCGTGGCTGGTGGGGAGGGGCTGGGAGGCGGGGGGCCTGCGTGAAGGGGTGTGGCTAGCAGGGAGGGAAGGGCGGGGCCGGCAGCAAGGTGGGGGCGGGGCCTGTGGGGAAGGGGCCGGCGGGGCCGGCGGAGCCGGGGAGGGGAGGGGGCGGGGCTGGCCGGGGAGGGGGCGGGGCTTGGACTCTGGTGGGCGGGGCTGGTAGGAAGGGGGCGGGGCGAAGCTACTTCCTTTCTCTTTCTCAATTCGCCGGGTACCTTCAGGGCCCCAGTGACGCCCCTTTAAGCCTTCCTGCGCTTCAGCACCCGTGTTGCTTAAGCCCTCAGGAAGGTGGGGTGCGGTAGGACGCAACTCCTGGCCCCCGTCGGGACAAAGCGCAACCGGCCACTAGCTACCAGGCTGTGTCAACGTCCGCCCCTCCGCAGGCTGGGGTCGGCCGCGTCCCGCCACGAGCTGCCAGTGAGCCCCTTGCAGCGCCCCTAGAGAGTGAACTGACACTTGTGTTAAGTGGTGACCTCTGCCAGCTGTCCGTGCATCCCTTCCAGCTCCGCTCGTGCTCCTTTCCTGCCCTGCGCGCTAGAGCCGGACCCTCTGAGCCTCCCCCGTCCCCGATGGACCCTGCACTGGAGCCAGGCCCTCTGCGCCTCCTCTGTCCCCGGATGGCCCAGCGCTGCAGAGCTGTGCAGCAGGAAGCACTGGGAGGCGGTGTGGGAGGCAAGGCCTCCAGGGAGCTCCTAGGCAGGCACCTGCAGCCTCTGCGGCCTCCCCGCCACAGGGGCAGCTTCTCACAGCTCCGGGGCCTTGGAGCACCTGCCTCCGAGGGAACTTAGCAACCCTCCGTGACCAGCTTTCCCTAGGCTCTACAAGGACTCCCAGCGAGTCCTGCGGGTGCTTCTCCAGCATGTGCGGAGCTGTCGCTAGGCTCTCAGCCCTGGGGGGAAGGGGTCTCTTTTCTGGGAGCTTCATCTCAGCCCTCAGAGTAGTAGCTGCATCTTGTATTTAGAATCCTCGTGTTCTTCAGACCTCTCCTTGCTTTAACCAGCCAACCCTTTGTTGCTCTGCTATACTTAACACTTGTTTGTATAGCAACCCCAGGCATATTCCAGGTCCTTTGGCACATAGAGCGGAGGTGGGTGAAAACATCTTTCACTCTACCTTTTTTTTTTTTTTAAGATTTTATTCATTTATTCATGAGAGACACAGAGAGGGAGAGGCAGAGACACAGGCAGAGGGAGAAGCAGGCTCCATGCAGGGAGCACGACATGGGACTCGATCCCAGGACCCGGGGTCACGCCCTGAGCTAGAAGGCATATGCTCAACTACTGAGCCACCTGGGTGTCCCTCACTCTATCTCCTGCACTAATTTAGCAGCCACATCCCCAAACACAAACAAGGCAGTGGACCTAGCAATTAGTCTCCCACTCATGTACCTTCACATATTTTGCAGCAGAGAACACTCCTCAAACTCCCCTTAGCCTGTGTGTCAGGAAAAACCCACTCTCCTCCTGTGCCTCCTTTGCTCTTACATGGCTGGCACTCTCTCAACACTGCTGACATCAGACGTCCAAGGGTTTTCCCCACACCAAGAAGTTCTGTGATTCCAGCAGAATGTCCCACACTTTAACTCACTTGGCAGCATCTACCCAGACATGGCATCAGATCCCAGGGGTTGAGGACTCAGTCCCATAAGACTGCCCACACAGATGCCAACAGCAGTCCAGGCTGTTACCTGTGCTAATTGGCTATTAATCTGGGCTCCCACAAGCCTCTCTTGAGCTCAGTTAACTTGCTAGAGTGGCTCACAGAACTCAGGAAAACAGTTCACTTACTGCTTACCAGTTTATTATAAAAGGACATGATAGGGGCTGTCTCAGTGAGTGGGCCAGGGCCCTAGGGTCCTCAGGGTTCTTGGATTGAGCCCTGCGTCATCCCACATCGTCTGAGCTCCCTGCTTAACAGAGAGTCTGCTTCTCCCTCTCTCTCTGCCCTTCCCCCATCCTCTCTGACTTTCCCTGTCACATAAATAAATTCTTTTTTTTTTTCTTTAAAGGACACGATAAAGAAAACTGGTAAACATTCAGATGGGAGAGATGCCTACGGCGAGGTGTAGGGACAGGCACACGGAGTCCCCATGTCTCTCTGGGGGCACCACTCTACCAGCACCTCCAACGTGTTCACCAACCAAGAAGCTCTTTCCACCCCATAATTTGGGGGAAATAAGGAGGACCAAACAAATGAGAACAAGCAAGGCTATTTGTCCAGAGCCTGCTATAATGAGGGAGTCACTGCATCCCTTGGTTTGGTAGAGGCCCAAAGGCAGGTGGGGAGGGGGAGAACTTCATGGCTGAAAGATGGGGACTCAGAGCTGCCCTGCAGGGGCCGGGGGCCTAAGGAGCAGGAGGTGCTCTAAGTGGACGTGGGGCATGCCATGTGTTTGGTTTTCTCTGGTTGGTCCTGAGTTGGAACTGGGAACAAAAATTAGGTAAGATGTCAGGTGCTGACCAAGTCCTGGCTCTCTGGCTTATCTGGATTGTTATGTGGTATCGTGTGGCTTCCTGGGTTGTCACTAGAGACAGCAGTCTGAATTCCCCCAAGTATGACTTCTAGCAGCCAGCTTCCAGGGCGGGGTGGGGGTGGGGGGTCTTCTGCAGAGGAGGGCCTCATTTCTGAGCAGGCTGCACCAGGTCAGCTGGTGAGGTCTATGAATGGTCTGGCCGCTGGCCACGTGTTTATGCAGTTTCTCATAACCCACAGGATGAGGCAGCTGCCGTGCTCAGAGAACACAATATTCCTCCCAAGGTCACACCTCAGTTGCAAAGTGTCCAGAGGGCCTCCTTCCTCTTACCAGTAACCTTCCGAGCCCACCCTGTGGCCCCATCTCATGAACAAAATGACCGGAAAGGCCTGGGGGGGTGTTTAGTCAGTGAAGCGTCCAACTCTTGGTTTCAGCCCAGGTCATGATCTGAGGGTCCTGGAATCAAGCCCTGCATGGGGCTCCCTTTGCCTCTCGCTCCCCGGCTTGCAATCTTGTTCTCTCTGTGTCAGTTAAATAATTTTTTTAAAAAATAGGGACGCCTGGGTCGCTCAGTGGTTGAGCATCTGCCTTCTGTTCAGGTCATGATCCCGGGATCCTGGGATCGAGTCCTACATCGGCCTTCCCACGGGAAGCCTGCTTCTCCCTCTGCCTATGTCTGTATGTTTCATGAATAAATAAAATCTTTTTTTAAAAGAATATGATAAGTAATTACTCAATGCAATCCCAAACCTTCCAAAACTTCCTTTCTACTCTTGCAATGAGACGCAGCACAGCTGTCTCTAGGGTTCTCTCTTTGAAGCAGGTTAATAAACCAAATTTAGGGATACCTGGTTTGTCCCTGGTGGATCTGGCTGTTGGGCTCTTTCACCCAGTTGAAGTAGCACCTCTTCCACTAAATCTTCAGATGCAACTTTTCCCTCCTCCAGCCTGAGAGTGCTTTCTCTGCATCTCCTGATGCTAGAGTCAACCATGCTCAGACATTCCCTCTACTAAACTATAAGGTCCTTTAGGGACTGCATGGGCTTCCTCTTTGTATCCAAGAAGTTCTAGTGAGACAAATGACACACACCTGACCAGGCTGAGACAGGAGGGCACTGATGGTTCCTAGACACGGTCTCATACAGATGCCTTCCCACTAGACTCGAGTTTTCCAGAACGCCCTGAACACTGGAGATTTATCAACTGGCCTGCTCGGAGGTAGTTTTCTCCGACCCACATGTTGGCTAGATTCCAACTAACTGGTGCGGTTTGTTCTTTATTTTTTTAAGATTTTATTTATTATTTATTCATGAGAGACACAGAGAGAGGCAGAGACATACGCAGAGGGAGAAGCAGGCTCCATGTAGGGAGCCTGACGTGGGACTCGATCCCGGGTCTCCAGGATCAGGCCCTGGGCTGAAGTCGGCGCTAGACTGCTGAGCCACCCGGGCTGCCCTGTTCTTTATTTTGTTAAGTGAATGTTTTCCCCATTCCCAAGGCTGAGAAGAATTCAGTGTTTTCATTCCGGTCCCTGATGCCCATCAACTAGCTCCCTCGTGAGAACAAAACGGCTAGCAAGTACCTAAGTCGGAGCTCCTCGCTCCGCTGTGCCCCCGGGGCCCCCGCCCCCCGCCGGCTTCCAGCCGCGCAGCCTTGGCAGCTCCGTGCGTCCAGAGCGGGGATGGAAGTAAAACCCCACCGCCCTCCGCCCAGACGGCCGCTCCGCAGAGGCAGGGAATAAAGAAAACATTTCTATGGACAAGGATCAAGGCAGAAACGGATGCGCATCGCGGGCACCGCGCTGAACGGCTGCTCGGCGTCCGCGGGCGGGGCGCCGGACCGGGCCTAGCTGCGCGCTCGCCGGGCCGCGGTGGGCGCCCAGACGTGAACCGGAAGGACCGGGCCCGCGGCCGGGGCGGAACTTCCGCCTGCGCCCTGTGACGTCACCGCACCCGGCTTCCGGTGGGCTGCGTGAGGACGCGACGCGCGGCGGGAGGAGGAGCGCGGGAGTCGTGTGTCTCTGGCGACTCCGGGGCGCCGGCATCCGAGGCCATCCGAGGCCGTCGGGGTTCCAGGCGGTGCCCCGCCGCACCGGCTGAGGCCCGGTGAGCAGCGGCCGCCGTGCGGGCCGAGCGCTCGAGGCGATGGGGTCGCGGCTCGTCGGAGCGCGGCGCGGACTGACCCCCCCGCTCCCGAGCCTCCGAGGGCCGAGCGCGGGGTAGTGGCGGCGCCCGGCCGTCCCGGAGCCCGCCCGAGGGGCTCGGCCTGCGGCTGCGGAGTGCGAGCGGAGCGCGGCCTGCGTGCGAGGAGGACTGCGGGGAGAGGCCGCGGCGGGGCGCGCTGCTGCTGGGCGTCGGGGTGCGGGGGCGCCCCGCTCGGCGGCCCTCGGGGCCCGGCAAGCGTCCAGCGTGCTGGGGTCTGCGGTGACCCTGTGCATTCCTGCACCGCTTGCCACAGCATCCTGAGACGGTTTGAGGCCTTGCCCTGCTCCATCCAGAGCGAGGTTATAGAAATTTCAGACAGGCTGCCGCCTCCTCCGGCTGCCGCGCTGACCTGGGCCACGTGTGGTCCCACGAGGCTGGTCAAGCGGCGACGGTCGGGGACCGTGCAGGTTGCGGAGCCCCCCGCCTGAACAGGCGCTCGGGACTGGGCCGTTTGCTGGGTGCCCGGCTCCCTGCTCACGCTGTTTCCTGACCCTCCACAGCCCCACGCACGCTAAAAATGAAGCTCAGGAGGAGTGGGGCCGCCCTCGGCAAATACCGCGTAGAAGGAGCGAGGGGCAAGGCTGGCCCCGCAGAGCCAGAGGTGAGGTTCCGCGCCCGCGCTGCTGCAGGGAGGCTTCGGGACCAGCCGGCTTGCTTGACTCGTAAACCTTAGTTCCCCGCGAGGTTCAGATCTTTGACCACCAGGAGGTGGTCTCGGTTGCACACGAGCAGGGTCGCCCAGCCAGAAACCCCCTCCAGGCATCGCGTCTGTTCCCTTCCCCATGCCTGAGCAGGAGGGAGGAGTGGGATCTTGACGTGGGTGGAGGGTCATGGCAGGGCAGCAGAGCCTTGGGCTCCTTTGGGTGGCTGGCCAGGCCACACCAACTCTCCGAGGCCAAGGCTTCCCGTAGACTTGGGGTCTGCTGTGTCTTCTGTCCAGGTGCAGACACTGAGCACACTGGGAGTTGGCTGCACCTTGGCTCATCTTTTTCTTTTTTCTTTTCTTTTCTTTCTCTTTCTCTTTCCTTCCTCCTTTTCCTTTCTTTTCTTTCCTTCCTTCCTTCCTTCCCTTCCTTCCTTTCCTTCCGGTTTTATTTATTTATGAGAGACACAGAGAGAGGCGGAGACACAGAGTGAGAAGCAGGCACCATGCAGGGAGACCGACTCAGGACTCAATCCCAGAACTCCAGGATCACATCCTGGCTGAAGGCAGCGCTAAACCGCTGAGCCGCCAGTGCTGCCCATTGGCCCATCTTTCTGAGGACGTTCGTGTGGCATGCAGCCGCAGGATGGAGGAGGTAATACAGAGCTGGCCTGCCTGCCCTCTGATGCTAGGGGTCCAGCTCTCCTATACCTCGTGGCCCACCACACATGCCAAGTGTCCTCTGGCTCCCATGTGTCACCCTGTGGGCACTGGGACTGGCAGGAGGTGCCACGCTCTGGCTGCTCCTGTGGAGAAGCATCAGCTGTTCCTCTCTCTAATCAGAGCCTCTTATGTCTCACCAGCATCCTTGAAATTGGGGGGCCACCTTGTCGGTCGTGGGACGGAATAGATCAGTCTCATCTCTTGTCTGACTGGCGCCTCTCCCGGCAGGCTCTGCTCTGGGTCCCTGCCCAGCACAGGATGTACAGTCTGCCCTCACCTGAGCCAGGTGCCAGAGCCAGAAGAACGCCGACAGGACAGGTGGCCTGGTCATCACTGCGTGGCTGTGTCTGCGATCTGCCGCGGTACACGTGCTGGAGAGGCCTGTCTTCACTTCTGTTCATTCCCATGAGCCCACCCCACCCCCACCAGAGAAGAAGTTAAGAACCACCAACTTGGTCTGACCTTCGTCTCCTAAGTCAGGTGATTGAATTCCAGAAAGGTTCATTGACTGCCTTTGAGACTTGGGATTCGACCAGGACCCTGGGAAGATCAGGCTGCTGCCAGAGTCCCATCACAGAGGCCCCGCAGCCCACCGTTTGGGGGGGTGGGTAGTGGCAGATCCAGATTCAGGTCCCATCACAGGTCTCTTAGGGGTAACAGGCTCCGAATAGTCCCTGGTCTTGTGCTCAGGGTGTTTGCTTGATATTCACAGCCAGTCCAGGTGCCTTGATCTCCTGCCAGAGGTCAGCGCCGGGGGTGTGGCCTGCCCATCATACACTGCAGGGGTGCAGCTGGATCTGAGCGGCCTTTGTGCCCCACCCCCAGCAGGTATGCTTCCTCACTGGCTACCCTTCTGGGAGGAGATGAAATTTCTGGCTCAGGTGCCGAGTGGGAGTGGGTGGCTCGGCCTGCTATGCATGTCTGACTGACATTTCTCTGCCTGCAGGTTTGGATGCCATGCTGTCCACTCCCAATATGGGTCCCTGCTCTACCTCAGGGCCCAGGCTTCTCTGACCTCTCCTGTGTGGGAAATGAGGGGTGGTTAATAAACAGTCTTTTTAGTTTGGGTGCAGCCAGCTGTGTGTGTCTCCTTGCCTCATGTGGGATCCAGGGAGCAAGAGCCCTGCCGCCAGGAAGGGAGCAGCTGCTGAGTTCCTTCGGCCTGACGAGTCTTTGCAGTGTGCTGAGTGGGTGATGGGCTACAACAGGTGCCATTGCAGGCATCCCCCCCCGGGGATCCTGGGTGGGCTCTGTCACCTTGACAGGCTTGTCCGCCTCTAGTCCTCCTCCCTGTGCGGTGGTCACTTCAGAGCAGGGCTCATCTCCATACATGGGCACACAGAGGTGTCCAGGCCCATGTGTGCGTGAAAGTAACACGTGCAGATGCAATGAGCCACCTTCACACTCCATATGGTACTGAGGTTGTGAGTGGAGAGGTACCCCGAGTCCTAGCAACTGTACCCTGAAACCCTCCTATCCCCCCATGCACACCCGGGTCGATGGGGAAAAGTGGAAGGTGGCCTCTCAGGAGCCCTGGTTCCACACACCCTGAGATGGGCTGGATGGAGATCAGAGAGCCGGGGACTGGGAGGGAGATTGGCATCTGTAGTGAAGGTGGGAGGGGGGGTGTCCCCCAGGGCCAGGGTGGGGCCCCAGCAACTGGCTTCCCCAGCTGACCTGCAAGGTCTGTCCCACCTGACAGGGGAGATGGCATGCAGTGTCACCCCAGCCTTGGGACAAATGAGGCATGAGAGACAAATCCCACCAACCCCAGTGAGGCTCCAGGTTCCACAACAGCAGGCTCTCCCCCAGGGGCCAAATCCCCAACCTCAGAACCCTCTTGACATTTCTACTAGAAAAAGACCCAAGAACTGAGACGCCTGGGTGGCTCAGGGGTTGGGCGTCTGCCTTCTACTCAGGGTGTGATCCCTTCCTGCGTGGAGCCTGCTTCTCCCTCTGCCTGTGTCTCTGCCTCTCTCTGTGTCTCATGAATAAAGTCTTAAAAAAAAAATCCAAGAACTGTCCAGTGACGTGAAAATCCTGTCCAGTTCAGGTTTCAGAACAGGGGCTGAATTCCTCTCCATTTAAACCAAGGCTGGAGAACCTTCCCCCTGCAACCAGGGGTTGAGAGGTTGGGGAAGTGAAACCCAGGACCAGAGGGACCAGATTCTCCTGAGTGTCAGTGTGGAAAAGCCCTTCAAAAGCACCAACCCCAGAGGGGATGTACAGGGGACTCCCCAAAGCTTTGGAGGATGACCTGAGTCCCTATGGAAGTGTCAGGCCAACAGCCCCTGAGGATGGTGCACAAGGCCGTGGCCTGGATTTATGGGCTTTTGAGTAAGCACTCCCAACTTACTGGGTATCTATTTGTCATAATGAATTTGAAGGCAAAACCGTCCTTAACTTGCGTGTCGATTCTTTTAGAGATTTTTTTTTTTATAAATTTTTATTTTTATTTATTTATGATAGTCACAGAGAGAGAGAGAGGCAGAGACATAGGCAGAGGGAGAAGCAGGCTCCATGCACCGGGAGCCCGACGTGGGATTCGATCCCGGGTCTCCAGGATCGCGCCCTGGGCCAAAGGCAGGCGCCAAACCGCTGCGCCACCCAGGGTTTTAGAGTTTAAAAAATGAGCTCATCGAAAGGCAATTATTACACTAGCTTTTTGAGTATAGAATCCCCAAGGCAGCATGCGGATGACTCACTTGGCAAATACTTGGGCCTCCCGGGGTCGGTGTTGAGAGAACTGCCTCCTGGAGGATGCCATGGGGTCAATCGAAGTGGCTGTTGGGAGACAGATCTCAGCCAGCCAGAGACTTGTGAGGAAACAGGTGGGACGGGAGGGCTCTCCACGCCTTTCCTGAACCTTACGACTGAAGGGCCAGGCTAGGGGGCTGGGGATGGCCTCCCGAGGACCATCCACAGGCCTGGGTTGCGGCCCCACTGGAATCTCAGCCTGAGGAACCTGGCCCGCCAGCCCCGCTGTGCGGTGGGACATGAAGCCGGTTTTCTCACATCCCAGTGTGTCCTTGCACACTTTGAAGAATGCTTACCCTAGGCCGTGCCCCCAAAGGCCTGGGCACTGGCATTTCCCACTGCTTATCAAGATCCAAAGTACCTAGCCAAAAACGTGCCTAGTGTGGAGCTCTGGGTGTTACACATAGAGGGTTGGTAGCCGTGAGCACGTCAAGCCACACAGATGCTGTCCTGGGCGGGGTGACAGGTGGGCACAGGGACCACTGAGGGTCGGAGCTTACAGAGGAGGCCAGCAGGAGCCTTCCAGAGAACCTGGCACCCCAAATGTTGGGCGTGCCCGCCCTCTGGGTGCGGGAACCAGGAAGCGAGGGTCAGAGCCCCTCGCGGGGAGCGGCAAGTGGGGAGGGCAGCCCCTCCCTGGGGCCAGAACCCACTTCCTACTTCACCGCAGGGGCCTGGGAGGCGCGCTGAAAACTGAGCCTGCTCAGCAGCAGAGCACCCTCCCCTCTGCCCTTCTGCACGGATAGATCTCGGCAGCCTGACCTGGGGGCCCCACTGACAGGATGGACCAGGAAGGCCCAGAGTGCGGCAAACCCGACTTTGTGCTCTTGGACCAGGTGACCATGGAGGACTTCATGGAGAACCTAAAGCTCAGGTAGGCAGAGGGCACAGGCTCTCTCCCCAGGCTTACTGGCACCCATCGGCCCACAGTGGGGGCAGGAGGTGGGGCTGCACACACCCCCACCCACACCGCTATGTGGGTGACTGCAGGGGCACCTGGCAGGCAGGAAGGACCATCCTCCCAAGGCCAGAGTGGTCAGCCAGTGCTGGAGCGGGCTTCCCAGATCCCGGCCTCCCCCTCGGCCTGGGTGTTCTCTGTTCCACCCACCCGGCAGGCACAGGCAGGTACCAGCGCCCTGCACAGGGCGCACTGTCCATCTGCCGCTGGGGGTGGTGCTGGGCCCTGGGGGCTCCAAGGGAAGCGGGCGGCTGCTGTCCCAGGGCGCAGGTGGACAAGCTGACACTCAGGGAGGGGGGCACATGGGGTGCTGCAGGGCGTGGCTCCTGGAAGTGACACGGGGTCTGACTGCCCTGGAGGAACCGGAGTTGGAGAGATGGGGTGGCACCAGGAGTTGGGCAGCCGGATGGCTTCACCCCTGCACAGCCAGGGGGAGCACCAGGTGGCTGCTGTGCAGAGTTAGGGAATAGGATGCCCTGAGCATGCGTTGTTGAAGTTCCAGGACAGGAAATAGACTATTTTGTACAGGGCACAAAGCTGAGCCTGCTTTCACGTCATTCTTCTACACTAGCCTGTGAGACAGGCATTACCATGTGCATTTTAACCATGGAGACCTGAGCTCCAGCCACACAGCTTGCAGGGGAACAGGACCAGGGCAGATGAGAGAGGGTGTGGAGATTGCCGAGCCCCATGGGGAACTCCCTCATCTGAGGTGGTGGAGGAAGAGGAACCCTTGCTGGAGGAGGGACCACAAGCCGCCAGGGAAGGGCGGGTCCCAGCCAGAGCAAGGGCTGAGCTGGCTGGCCAGTGTAACTTCCAGGGCAGAAAGGTCAAGAGAGGAACATATCCGGGGCCCAGAGCCAGGGTTCCCGAAAGGAAGGGTTGAGAAGCAGGAGGATGTGCAGGGAGAACACAGTCCCAGCATCCCCAGGGCCCCTCCTTGTGCCCCTCCTAGTCCCAGCCCTCTGGGTGGAGCCAGGAGGGCTCCCCTGCTGCCTCTGGGTCTCCACCCAGGCCTGAAGACAGGAAACAGCCGGAGCCTCTTCCTCTGCCTCCACCCCATGGCCTACCTGGCCCCCTGTGGCCCTGGGCCAGAAAGTCCCTTCATAAAACGGGTGGTGGACATTCCTGTGCCACCAGGACGCCCCTGGGGAGCAGCGTGGACTCCAGCACCACCTGGCAGTGGGGGTGGGATTCCAGCAAGATGGCACTAGGAAGTGTCAGGTCAACCCACACACCTTCCCACTCTCAGCCCTGGGTTGGGCTAGGGCCCCCAGGCTCCCCATGGCCCTGAGCACTGAGGTCTGGCCCCACCCATACCAGGTTCGAGAAGGGCCGCATCTACACCTACATTGGCGAGGTGCTGGTGTCCATGAACCCCTACCAGGAGCTGCCCCTGTATGGGCCTGAGGCCATCGCCAAGTACCAGGGCCGTGAGCTCTATGAGCGGCCACCACACCTCTATGCCGTGGCCAATGCTGCCTACAGGGCAATGAAGCACCGCTCCAGGGACACCTGCATTGTCATCTCAGGTACCTGCCCTATGGACTGGGCCCAGGAAGCCTCCCCAGACCCCGCAGGAGGGGGTGCCCTGGGGGCTGGTCAGAGGGAGTGGCCCCCCATTCTATCTGACCATCCACTTGTCTGGCAGGGGAGAGTGGGGCAGGGAAGACAGAAGCCAGCAAGCACATCATGCAGTATATCGCTGCCGTCACCAACCCCAGCCAGAGGGCCGAGGTGGACAGGTGAGAGAGAGCAGGGATGGCCTGGGCCTCAGGCCTGGGGGGGAACAGATATGACTCAGCCTGGCTCAGGCCACGTTTGGAGCCCCCGTCTGTGGGAAGGCTCCCGGAGCCCACCCAGAACCTCTCCACCCAGGAGAGGCAGGGCCCAGTGCCTGGAGCACCCCACCACCAGGAACAGGGAAGAGGCAAGGCGCACAGGGCTGACAGATGGGCCCCTCACAGGAGACCCCACGGAAGGGAGAAGATTGCCAAATGGTCAGGAAGGACCTGGACCAGGATCAGGGCCCACCTGTCCACCTCCTCTGCAGCTGCTCCCCAGCTCTTACCCCGGGGGCCTCGTGGGAGCAGCTTCCTGTGTGAGAGCCCTGGCTCTTCCTGTCTGGAGGGGCAGGGTGGGGTTCCGGGAAATGGGGAGCACAATGATGGAAGATCTGAGCTTGCAAGGGGGCGGGCAGCTCCGGCCCCTCCCTGCAGGTGGCAGCCCGCCCAGGCCAGGACCTGGGCCTCACCCACACCCAGGGGGAGCTTAGGGCAGGTGGCCTGGGGCAGGGATCCCAGCCGGTACAGTCCCCCTACGAGGTCTGTGCGCCACAGCCCAGCCCCCTCTGCCCTGCTCAGGGTTAAGGACGTGCTGCTCAAGTCCACGTGCGTGCTAGAGGCATTCGGGAATGCGCGCACCAACCGCAACCACAACTCCAGCCGCTTTGGCAAGTACATGGACATCAACTTTGACTTTAAAGGTGACCCCATCGGGGGGCACATCCACAGCTACTTGCTAGAGAAGGTGGGCTGGTCGCCTGCGCTGACCCTCCCTGATCTGGGCCACCCCTCTGCCTGCACCACCCTTGGGGCTCTGGGTGGGTCCCTGGGCAGCTGGGCCCTTGCCTGGGTAGCAGCTGGGCACCTCTCTCCACAGTCTCGAGTCCTCAAGCAGCATGTGGGTGAACGGAACTTCCATGCCTTCTACCAGGTAAGCCAGAGCAGGTTTGTGGGACGTCCAGGAAGCCCTCCCCCTCCCTGGACACCAGCAGGGTGGTGTCTACACTGGGTGACATAGGGTCTTCCCAGATGCAGGTGGTGTCACACATCATGTGTGTGAGGGGGTTCTCCCTGGACCCAGATGGTGTCCAACCTTAGCAGACCACTGAAGGGGATTGTCCCTGGACCTGGGCAGTGTCCACCCTTTGACTGACCACTGAAGCGGGTTCTGCGTGGACCTGGGTGGTGTCCACTCCTTGGCTGACCACTGAAGAGGGTTCTGCGTGGACCTGGGCGGTGTCCACTCCTTGGCTGACCACTGAAGCGGGTGCTACGTGGACCTGGGCAGTGTCCACTCGTTGGCTGACCACAGAAGCGGGTTCTGCATGGACCTGGCGGTGTCCACACAAGCGTGGAGCTCCCCCATGTTGTTCCTCCTGCACGTCGGGTGGGGTCTTGCAGCCCCAAGGGCCTCACGGTGGGTGTACCTGTCCTTCAGGTGCTGCGGGGCTGCGAGGACACTGAGCTCCAGGACCTGCACCTGCAGAGGAACCCTGCCCTATACAACTTCACCCGGCAGGGTGCGGGGCTCAGTGTGAGTGGGGACGGGCTCCGTGGGAGCACCAGGGCGCCCAGGCTCTGTGGCGCCACATTCTGGGGCACTGGGTGCTGGAGGCGGTGCTTCAGGGGGGGACCAGGGTGGTGAGCCACTCAGCGGGACCCCGATTTAACAGGCATTCAGTGGGAGGACTCTGGGGCTCTGCATGGCCCTGGGGTGCTGAGCCCCTGTCCTGCAGGCTCTGGAGAGCGACGAGAAGAGCCACTACCTGGCAGTGATGGAAGCCATGCGGGTGATCGGCTTCAGCCCTGAGGAGGTGGGCTCTGTGCACCGGATCCTGGCGGCTATACTGCACCTGGTGAGCCTGGCCGAGGGCGGAGGGGCCAGCACCCCACGCGGTGCCCAAGGGCCGCCCCTGGAGAAGGACGCAGGCTCCAAGGAGCTGGGCCCTCAGCTGTGGGCTCCGCGTGCCCCGCAGCAGGCAGGTCAGGCCTGCACCATGACCCGTCTGTGGCTCGGCCAGCAGGGAAGTGCAGTGAGGTCTGTGTGGCTCCAGGCAGTGCCTCAGTGTGTCGGAGCCTCTGTCTCACCCCCTCAGCCCCAGGCAGCTTGAGGAGCAGGTGCCTATCAGCTGCAGCCTGGGCACAAGGTTCTGGGCAAGGAGCTGTGCTCCAGGGCCCATCCACACCCCCATCCCTGCCTTTCCTTCCTTCTCCCTGGGCAGAGGCGTGGGGGCACCCCGTCTGGGATGCATAGCCTGACCATCATTCTCCCCGTCCCCAGGGAAACGTTGAGTTTGTGGAGACGGAGGCGGCCGGCCTGCAGCAGGGGCACCTGGCGGTGGCCGAGGAGGTGCTGGTGGACCACGTGGCCGAGCTGACGGCCACGCCCCGCGAGCTGGTGCTGCGCTGCCTGCTGTCTCGCACCGTAGCCTCGGGAGGCAGGGAGCTCATAGAGAAGGGCCACACTGCAGCCGAGGCCAGCTATGCCCGGGATGCCTGTGCAAAGGTGCCCCGGGGGTGAGCTGCGGGGAGCGGGGCGGGAACACCCAGGTGCCTTCCTGGAGGAGGCAAAGGCAGAGGCAAGCTGAAGCAGCTGGCTGCCGGCCTCTCCCCAGGCTGTGTACCAGCGGCTGTTTGAGTGGGTGGTGAACCGGATCAACTGTGTCATGGAAGCCCGGGGCCGGGACCCCCGGCGAGATGGCAAGGACACAGTTATCGGCGTGCTGGACATCTACGGCTTCGAGGTGTTCCCTGTCAACAGGTGGGTAGCCCGGCGGCCGCCCCCCTGCTCTGACCCCAACCTCAGGGGCCACCTCAGTCCCGTGGCACCCCGCGGGGCCGGGGAGCAGGATGTCAGGCCCCCGGGCTCCTCAGCGGAGCCACCCCATCCAGCCGTGGCCACGTCCCCTGGGCTGGGATTCCCAAGTCCACGGTAGTGCGTGATGCCAGAGGCGGGGGCGCGGGGCGGAGGGGGTGCTCGCTGACTGGCAGCGCATGACGCCCATCTGCCCCCCGCAGCTTTGAGCAGTTCTGTATCAACTACTGCAATGAGAAGCTGCAGCAGCTCTTTATCCAGCTCATCCTGAAGCAGGAGCAAGAGGAGTACGAGCGGGAGGGCATCGCCTGGCAGAGCGTGAGTGCCGGCCACCGGGCAGGGGGGTGCCACCAAGCAAGGCCAGCGGCCGGGCTGACCGGGGCCCACCCCTGCCCAGGTGGACTACTTCAACAACGCCACCATTGTGGACCTGGTGGAGCGGCCCCACCGGGGCGTGCTGGCCGTCCTGGACGAGGCCTGCAGCGCTGCGGGCACCATCACCGACCGCATCTTCTTGCAAAGCCTGGACACGCACCACCGCCACCACCCGCACTACAGCAGCCGCCAGGTGCCGCTCTGCCCTTGTGACCCCACCCCCTCCATGCCCAGCCTGTCCTGGGCGGCGCCCCCAGGTGGCGTGCTGCCCGCCTTGGTGGGCCTGCCCTCTAGCACCGCACCCTGCACAGCCTCCCCCGACCCATGCCTTGACCCAGGCCTGCCCCCCCTCCCCCTGCCCAGCTCTGCCCCACGGACAAGACCATGGAGTTTGGCCGAGACTTCCGGATCAAGCACTATGCAGGGGATGTCACGTAAGGCCCCCTCCCCTTCTTAGCACGCCGAAGACGGGCCTGACACCAGATCCACAAGGGACAAGCATGAAACAGGGCTGTTCAGATAAGAGCTCTTGGCCCTGGCTGCACCACAGAAGCCTTTGGAAGCTTTTAACAAATGTTCTTCTCTGGCCCAGTTCATGCAGTACCTGGGGTGGGGATGGGGGGTTCGCTATTATGGAGATGCAGGTTACCTGGGGGTGGGACAGGCCAGTCTGTTTCCAGCAAGCCCCCAGGCATGCATTTTCCATCCTTGGAGCACACCCTCGGGACCAACACCCAAAGACTCCAGAAATCACCATGGCCGTATTATTAATTTCCCTGCCGCTCCCCTCATCCTGAATTGGACTGGAGGTGGCTCGCAGAGAGCCCTTCCCAAGGACACGTGGAGAGGACAGAGCAGCCTGAGGTCAGGCCACTGGCCCAGAGTCTGCCAGGAGCTGCAGGTGCACCAAGGACCCTGCACCTTCCAGCCTTTTGTTGTCAAAAGGCGGGACGACAATGAATCTGAGCTTCTCAGCACCACAGATTCCGAACAGATCAGACGCAGGGGTTCCTGGCCATAACTACCATCGCTGACACTCATGGAACTCAGCAGGTGCCCATCTGAGCATGCGATGCACATTCGGGCACAGACAGGTTAAGTCACTGGTCCCTGGTCATACAGCACGAACTCGCTAGAGCCGGGGTTCAGTGCCCTGGACATAAGCCCCGACTCATCGTCCTGGAGAGGCACCTCTGAAGGACAGAGTCTTTTTTTTTTTTTAAGATTTATTTATTTATGAGAGAGAGAGAGAGAGAAAGAGAGAGAGGCAGAGACACAGGAGGAGGGAGAAGCAGGCTCCATGCCGGGAGCCAGACGCGGGACTCGATCCCGAGACTCCAGGATGGTGCCCTGGGCCAAAGGCAGTCGCTAAACTGCTGAGCCACCGAGGGATCCCCTGAAGGACAGAGTCTTATGTGCTGAGAAGGAAAGTGGGTGTGGGAAAGCAGGGGAGAGGGGAGAGAGGCCTAGGAATGCAGATGCAGGGGAGGAGGGTGAGGGCCTCCTGCCCCTCAGCAGCCCTGGACCCACAGGTACTCAGTGGAGGGCTTTATCGACAAGAACAGAGACCACCTCTTCCAAGACTTCAAGCGGCTGCTCTACAACAGGTGCGTGGGGGCCAGGGCTGGCAGGGCCTTCAGACGCTCGGGTCTGACACCTGCCTGATGGGCTGACAGCCTGGAGTTTCACACCAGGGGCAGAGCTGGAGCGGGGGGGAGGGGCTGCCCTCCAGATGGCAGCTGGTACGTGGCCTATATCCACAGCTCCGACCCCACCCTGCGGACCATGTGGCCGGATGGCCAACAGGACATCACAGAAGTGACCAAGCGCCCCCTGACCGCTGGCACTCTCTTCAAGAATTCCATGGTGGCCCTAGTGGAAAACCTGGCCTCCAAGGTACACACCATCCCCACCCCCACCCCGCCATGGATCTTTCCAGACCCTTTCATCTGTGCCTGGCTGGCAAACCAGCCCCAGCACCTCTGCACACCGTGGGGAAGGTGGGGGGTCATTTCCTGCCTGCCGTGAGCCACACCCCCACCCCCACCGCAGCCAGGGGGAACCCACCGCTGTGCAGACCAGGACATCCAGGGCCAGGCTGAAGCTTGAGTAAAAATGAGATTGGCAGCAGCCCTCCCCTGTCCTCTCCCTGCCTCTCACGCAGGAGGTGGTGGGGAGGGCCTACGGGGACAGGAAAGCAGTATTTGCTTCTCGTGTGGCTTGGGGCCAAAGTCCAAGGAGGCGGCAGGAGGACCCCAGAGCCCACCCAAACACAGAGCTTCCGGAGACTCAGTCTGGCCCCTTGCGGGCCGTCCTGCCTCCTCCTGACCTGGCCGCTCAGCCTCCCCTTCCCCCTGCAAGAGCCTCTTCCCTGGGCAGCCTGTGAGGGACACCTGCACGCTGCCCGGTGGCCGTGGGGGCTGATGCTGGTGTCTCTGAGTGTCCTCTGTTGTGGCAGGAGCCCTTCTATGTACGCTGCATCAAGCCCAATGAGGACAAGGTGGCTGGCAGGCTGGACGAGGACCATTGTCGCCATCAGGTTTCATACCTGGGGCTGCTGGAGAATGTGAGGGTCCGGAGGGCCGGCTTTGCTTCCCGCCAGCCCTACCCTCGATTCCTGCTCAGGTACTGCTCCCTGCTAGCCCGGAGCCCCATGTCCCCACCTATCTGTCTCCCATGCATGGGCTGGGATCGGGTGAGGAGTTGGAGGGGTGGCCGGAGGGTCCCAAATGCAGCCAGTGCTTCTCATTCACACACATACCCGTGCGCACGCGCACACACACACACACACACACACACACACACACACGACGTGGACAGTGAGGACCTGTGTGTATATGTGGGACACGGTGGGCAGGGACTGGGATGAGCCACATGGGGAGGGTGGGGGCATGGGCTGGGCGGCTCGGGGCAGAGCAGCGCCACACCTCGCCCCAGAGCATGGTGCCCACTGTGCTGTCCTGTGGTGACAGGTACAAGATGACCTGTGAGTACACATGGCCCAATCACCTGCTGGGCTCAGACAGGGCAGCTGTGAGTGCCCTCCTGGAGCAACATGGTCTACAAGGGGATGTGGCCTTTGGCCACAGCAAGCTCTTCATCCGCTCACCCCAGACTTTGGTCACGCTGGAGCAGAGCCGTGCTCGCCTGATCCCCATCATTGTGCTGCTGCTGCAGAAGGTGGGGCCCAGCTGGATGCCTACCATGGAGGGGATGTGGGGGTTGGGTTTGCACCGGGGTAGGGGGCTGGGGTGGGGGGAGGGATGGATGGGGAGGGGAGGGATGTGTGTGTACCACCTGGAGTAGGGGGATGGATGTGCATGGGGGGAAGAGAGGGATGGGTGAAAGCTGGGGGGGAGGGGAGAGATGGGTGTGCATGGGGTGGGGGGAAGGGAGGGATGCATGTGCACCACCTGCGGTGGGGGGATGGGTATGCACCATGGGGGAAGGGAGGGAGGGGTGTGCACCTAGAGGGGATAGGAGGGAGGGGTGTGCACCTGGTGGGGGTGAGGGGGTGGAGGGGAATGAATGTGCAGGGGGGAGGGGAGGGAGGGGTGTGTACCTAGAGGGGATGGGAGGGTTGGATGTGCACCACCTGGAGTGAGGAGTGCATGCACCGGACAGGGCCTACAGGCGCCCCTCCAGGCACCGCAGGAATCCCCTCTAGCAGGAAACAGACCAGAACTGATATTGATTTAAGTAAAATTTGTGGATGGGGTTAGTTCACTTCAGTCCCCAGGCCATCAGCTTCAGGCCCAGGTAGATCTAAGTGCTTAAAACAAGATTTTCAGGATCTGGCTTCCTTCCTTCCCTTTTTTTTTTTTTTTTCCCCTAGAATTTTATTTATGTGTTTGAGGGAGATAGAGAAGGAGTGGGTGAGCAGGGGAGGGGCCGAGGGAGAGGAACAAGCAGACTCCCCACTGAGCAGGGAGCCTGACTCGGTAATCCCAGGACCCTGAGATCATGACCTGAGCCTAAATCAAGGGTCAGATGCTTAACTGAGCCACCCGGGCATCCCCCTTCCTTCTCTTCCCTTCTTTTCTTCTATTCACTCTGAAAGATTTCAGACCTAGAGAAAAGTATGCGTAATGGTCTACTAAATTCCCCCGCCTACTCCCCAGCGCCTACTCCCCAGCGTCAGTTGTACCACCCCGTGACCACTGTGGTTTTGTGCAGACACCTGCAGCCCATCCCAGTTATTTTTAAGCAATTCTTTTTGTTTGTTTTTTAAGATTTATGTATTCCTTTTAGAGATGACTGAGAACGTCTGAGTGGGGGGTGGGCAGAGAGAGAGGGAGAGGGAGAAGCGACTGTCCGCTGAGCACCGATGCAGGGTTTGATCCCATGACCCTGAGATCATGACCTGAGCCGAAATCAAAGGTCCAACACCAAACCAACTGATCCACGCAGGTGCTCCATCGAATCATTTGGTTTGAAGTCATTTTGGTGTATTCCCAAAGGACAGGAGTTCTCCCATTTGTCTCCCCAACTGTTTATTTTTAACATTTTAAACCCACAGAAAAGTTGAGAGATCCCTATGATGACTTACCATCCTCCCCGATTGCTACAATTGTGTGCTTCCCCCCACCCCATCTCTGTGTGTCTGTCTGTCTGTCCCCACACTATGTCCAGGACTGTCCACACCGCTGTCCTCTCCTCAGCCTGGGTCAGGCTCCTTGTCTGTTTTCATCTATGGGTCCCCTGGGCTGCCTGCTGTGTATGTGGGCTTCCCGATCTAGGGGTTCATTCTCAGGGTCAGCTTGGGTCCCAGGTGGACAGTTGGCACTGCCCCTCGTGGAGGGGAAGGCACCCCCATCTCCAGGGGCCAGGTGTTGGGCACAAGGATAAAGAGCAGGGCAGGCAGCTCTCCCAGGAGTCAGGCAGAGGCTCCAGCAGGGCCACCTGCCCACCCAGGAAGCAACCCGCTGCAGGAGGAGGTGGCTCCCAGGAGTTGCAGGCGGGGCAGCCTGGCCCAGTTTTGGGCTGAGGGTGGAGGAGGTGGGCTGCACGAGAGGGGAGGGAATGGAAACCAGCGGGGAGGAGGGGCCTGGCCAGACAGACCAAACTGACTGAGAGCCTGGCTGGCCCCCCAGGCCTGGCGGGGCACTCTGGCGAGGTGGCGCTGCCGGCGACTGCGGGCCGTCTACACCATCATGCGCTGGTTCCGAAGGCACAAGGTACGCGCTCACCTGGCTGAGCTGCAGCGGCGGTTCCAGGCCGCAAGGCAGCCCCCGCTCTACGGCAGAGACCTGGTCTGGCCACCGCCTCCTGCTGTGCTGCAGCCTTTCCAGGACACCTGCCACGTGCTGTTCTGCAGGTAGGCACCCTCAGCCGCTGCCCCTCCGTGTATCTCCGTTCAGCTAGCGCCCTCTGAAGCCCTGGCCTGTCCCTCTGCTCCCCAGCAGCCCCATTGCTAAACAGGAAAGCAGGAGGCTGCGCATAGTAACTGGGTCCCCACACCCCACACTCAGGAGGGTAGCTGGCTGGGACTAGGGAATGCGTGGAACAAAGCATCCTAGTAGGAGTTCTCCA
Organism: Canis lupus baileyi; assembly: GCF_048164855.1. Lineage (NCBI taxonomy): Eukaryota > Metazoa > Chordata > Mammalia > Carnivora > Canidae > Canis > Canis lupus. The sequence continues at coordinate 48,212,989 of NC_132852.1, read as the reverse complement.
GGTGGAGCAGCACAGAGCAGCCCCTAACCTCAGAGTGGGGGGGTGGGGCACATCATGCTGAGACCCAGGAGGCCGGGAGGGAGGCCGAAGGCAGCCTTCTCCTATGGGGGAAAGGGAGTGACAGGCGGCCATGGACGTGAGTCCAAGGGCAAGACCAGGATGGGGAAGGTGAGGGCTGCGTGAGGTCCATCTGGCCTCCTGGTGACCTGTAGGTGGCGGGCCCGGCAGCTGGTGAAGAATATCCCACCTTCAGACATGGCCCAGATCAAGGCCAAGGTGGCTGCCATGGGGGTCCTGCAGGAGCTGCGACAAGACTGGGGCTGCCGGCGAGCCTGGGTCAGGGACTACTTGTCCTCTGTGAGTGCCGGGGCCCTGAAGGCTGGGCAGCAGGGAGGGGCTCAGGGCAGAGAGCTTGCTGTGCCCATCCCAGATGTCCTCTCCCTGGGCCCGGGTGTCTGTCTGGCCCGTGGGCCATGCCCCTCCGCCCTAGGCCCTGGCCTCCCCCCAGAACCATGAGGCCTGGGCCTCGGAGCACCTTCTCTGCACTCTGGCCCCTCTTCCGCAGATACAGAGGTAGAGCCGGCCCCCTACCCCCGACCTGAACCCATGCCCTGGCTCCCCTTGGCCCTCCCCCAGGCACAGGGAACTGTGCCCCTGGCCCCCGGGACCCTGCCTTCTCAGCTTTTGGGCTGCTGGGCAGCTGTGGAGGGCATAAGCGTGAGCAGAACCTGGGGCTGCCGGGAACTGGGCCTCGGGCCCTCAGACCCCTAAGGAGGGCAGGCTCAAGGCCTGACTTGGTTTGGCTTCTGGGAGAGGCACCCACTCACCAGACCCATTGTTCGCCCAGCACTGTCCCCAGCTTGGCCCTTAAGCTCCCCCAATCTGTCCTCAGGCCACCGACAACCCCACAGCCTCAGGCCTGTTCGCTGAGCGGCTGAAGGCACTCCGGGAGAAGGACTGCTTCGGCGCCGTGCTCTTCTCCAGCCACGTTCGGAAGGTGAGGCGTGGGATGGCTGGGAAGGGGGCAGCAGCTCCAGCCAGGTCCAGCCCAGGCCCAGGGCAGGGGCTTCCCAAGCATCAAATCCAACTCAGTCCTGAGTAAAGGGATCCAGGGAGAAGAGGCCCCAGGTGTACAGATGACCCCAAGCGCCTGTCCCACAGGTGAATCGCTTCCACAAGAGCCGGGACCGCGCGCTGCTGCTCACTGACCGGCACCTTTACAAGCTGGACCCGGGCCGGCAGTACCGGGTGATGCGGGCCGTGCCCCTGGAGGCGGTGAGCGCCGTGGGGGGAGGCGGGGGTCTACCTGCAAAGGACAGAGCTCCTAGAAGAAACCCTCAGCTCAAGAGGGCAGGGCCTTCCCTACTGCTGGGGGTGGAGGTGGAGGCTGGCAGGGGGAGGAGGCCGGCCACTCCCCTGACCCCGTGGCCACGCAGGTGACCGGGCTGAGTGTGACCAGCGGGCGGGACCAGCTGGTCGTGCTGCACGCGCGGGGCCAGGATGACCTGGTGGTGTGTCTGCACCGCTCCCGGCCACCCCTGGACAACCGCGTGGGGGAGCTGGTGGGCGTGCTGGCTGCCTACTGCCAGGGGTGAGTGCGGGCGCACCCAGTGGTCCTGGGGGCTTGCGGGGCCCTGACACTCCTGCCCTAACCTCCTCGGCGCCCCTGCTCCAGGACGGGGAGGGCCCTGGAGGTCCGCGTCTCCGACTGCATCCCCCTGAGCCAGCGCGGGACCAGGCGCCTGGTCTCTGTGGAACCCAAGCCCGAGCAGCCCGAGCCGGAATTCCGCTGCAGCCGCGGTGCCTTCACCCTCCTGTGGCCTAGCTGCTGACCTGTCCCGCCACAGCGGCCTACCTTCACGCCAGCCCAGTGCCGGAGCCCGGGCCATGGGCAATAAAGGGTTCTGAATCTGTGCCCTACGAGACTTGTGTCTGTGGGTGGACATCCACACAGCCACCAGCAACTTGTCAAAGGTCACTGCCGTGCCTTCTGCTGACCCTTGTGGGGTCACCCAAACTGAGGGAGGAGGCCCAGTGTGGTGGGGCAGCAAGACCCCCTTCCCTGGAGGCCCCAGCATGTGGACCACTGGCTGCAGAGCCCATGGGCCTAGAGGAAACGGTGCCCTCTGTGTCCAGGCTGCTCCTCCCACAGCTCAGGGCTCTCCCCACCTCATCCTCCGACCCGAAGGCTCCTTTTCTTGTCCCTACTGGGCCCGTAGGGAGGCTTGGGGTCCCAGGGCCACCCTTGGGCAGGGCTGAGCACACGTGGGGACAGACACATCCCTGCTGCTGTGTCCCTGCTGGGTGTGGGCATCCCAGGCCCAGGAAGCCCAATTCCTACCTGCAGAACCAAGAGCCAATACCTCCCACAGGCCTGGGAGGAAGCCAGAAGCCAACCAGAGGAAAGCCAGAGTGGACACAGTGCCCCCCCAACCCCTCTGCCCCTCAATGCCCCGCCCTGCCCCACCCCATCCGGCCCTCCCACTCTCCTCACTCCACAATTGGCCCCTTGGCTTTCACAGCTGCTCCCTCCCTCTCAGGACATGCTAAATTTGAGTGGCATCCTTGCCTCGTGCACCCTGTTGCTGTGGAGGGAGGTTGGTGTGTCCACTAGGGCCTTCGAGTGTGCTTACAGCTCCTGAGGCTCCACTGGTCACTATTGGCTCCTCTTTCCAGGGGGTTCGGTGAGGTCCCCTCGTCCTGTGCAGCTGTGTTAAGGCTGCCCCTGCCCAGCCTGGAGGCCCCTGGAAACCCTCACGTAGCCCATCCCAGGATCTGTCCCTGGCACTGGTGGCCTCGGGACAAGCCAGCCGTCCTCTTGAAGAGCAAGCTAACTGTGAAGGCTACTCAGGTCCCCTGGGACCAGGAGAGACTAAGCTGCTCTGGACAGCAGGTGGTCCTGGCCCGGGAGTAGGTGGCTTGCCAGAGGCCGTAAGCGTGGCCTGCTTCCTTTCCAGATTCTCCACAGCTGCCCGGCTGCCCAGCTGAGGCGAGGGCTTAGTGGAGCCCAGAGGGACATGCCTCACACTTGGCAACACTCAGGGGGTCCTGTCCTACTGGGAGCCGCTCCATGCTGAAGGCCCAGAGCCGGACACAGTGTCTCCAGCATCCAGAGATATGTGACGGCTGCCAGGCAGTCTTCTGGGGCTGCAGGATCTTGAGATCCTACAGAAGGGCTTAAGAGACAGGCAGGAGCAGGAAGGAGCTGGAACCCCTTTGTTGAACTCTGACCCCACATCAGCCTACTCACACACGTGATACATCACCCCACAAATCCTGGTATTTGTCATACATTAAGTGCTTTGCAGATCACACCTCCCTACCTTCGAGGTCAGTGTTAGTTTTATCTTCTACTGTTACAGGTGGAGAAAGGGGGTCTGTAATCTCGTGGGACCGGCCTGCCTGCTGGGGGGTGGGGGCTTGCACACCCCACCTCACCTCTGCAGAGGTCCTGGCTTTGCAAACGGGCCTGTGGTCCTGAGTGTTGCTGTCTCAGCAGAGTCCAGCTCCGCTCACAGGCTCCCTCCCGCCCTTCTGCAGGCTTCGCCCAGAGTCTGGGCTGGCCCTGGGAGGGGCTTTGAGAGGGCCCAAGCTTTAAGAAGGAGAATCGTGGGAAGAGGTCACCTGGGGGAGAGAGCTAGACACAGGGACGGTGATGGGACAGAGGGGACACGGGGAGAGCCCACCAACCAGACCAGCAGGTTTTGTTATTTTTTTTTTAAGATTTTATTTATTTATTTGAGGGGGGGGGGTACCTGGGTGGCTCAGGTCGTGATCCTGGGATCTGAGATCGAGTCCCACATGGGCTCCCTGCAGGGAGCCTGCTTCTCCTTCTGCCTGTGTCTCTGCCTCTCTCTGTGTTTCTCATGAATAAATAAATAAGTCTTAAAAAAGAGAGAGAGAGAAATAGCAAGAGAGCTTGACTAGAGGGGAAGGGAGAAGCAGGCTCCCTTTAGATGCTCAACCGATTTAGCCACTAAGGTGCCCAGGTTTTTGTTTTGTTTTGTTTTGTTCTGTTTTGTTTTTAATATTTATTTGTTTGAGGGCAGCCCGGGTAGCTCAGTGGTTTAGCACTGCCTTTAGCCCAGGGTGTGATCCTGGAGACCCGGGATTGAGTCCCACGTTGGGCTCCCTGCATGGAGCCTGCTTCTCCCTCTACCTGTGTCTCTGCCTCTGTGTGTGTGTGTGTGTGTGTGTGTGTCTCTCATGAATAAATAAATTCTTTAAAAAAATATTTATTTGTTTGAGAGAGACCATAAGCAGAAGAAACAGCAAAGGGAGAGGGAGAAGGAGCAGGGAGTCCAACGTGGGGCTTGATCCCAGGACACGGGATCATGACCTGAGCCAAAGGCTTCACCCACGGAGCAACCCAGGCACCCCCATCAGCAGGTTTTGAGTAGAATATCCAATAAATAAAATGGTTGGGTTTTTTTTTTTTTTTAGATTTTATATATTTATTCATGAGAGACATAGAGAGAGGCAGAGGGAGAAACAGGCTTCATGCAGGGAGCCCGATGCGGGACTCAATCCCAGGACCCCAAGGTCACACACTGAGCCGAAGGCAGACGCTCAACCACTGAGCCACCCAGTCACCCAAAAGGTGGTTGTTTTAAGCCACTAAGTACAGTGCTGATTTTTGCTCAGAGTGATAGATAATTAAAACAAAGACTAAGCTTTCTGACCTATCTCTGTGTGTGTCCCTATGTCCCAGGTTATGAACAATGAGCTGTCATAAGCTTTATGACCTTCTCTACGACAGTCTTGCATGTCTTTTTTTTTTTTTTTTAAGATTTATTTATTTATTCATGAGAGAGAGAGAGAGAGAGAGAGAGAGGCAGAGACACAGGCAGAGGGAGAAGCAGGCTCCATGCAGGGAGCCCAACGTGGGACTCTTGATCTTGGGTCTCCAGGATCAGGCCTTGGCCTGAAGACATCACTTAAACCGCTGAGCCACCCGGGCTGCCTAGTCTTGCATGTCTTTATCTGTTTAATTCCTAGGACCAAATATATGGTGCTGTTGTAAATGATAACTTTTTAAACATTTTTATTTAGACAATAATACAGTAACCATATACCCAATACTATGAGCGAACTATGAACATTTTGCCACATTTGGTTCAATTTTTCCTGAAATTTTTTAAGGCTAATTATAGAAACCATGCCATTTTATCCCTAAATGTATCAATACGTACCTGGAAAAATGAAATGTTTTTTTACATGACCAAATGCCATGATCACACTAACAAATGTGTAACAATTCCCTTACATCACCTAACACTTGGCCGATATTCAGTTTTTCCCAAATGCCCTTCCACAGTGAGTTTGTATGAACCATTGTCCAAACAAAATCCACGTGTTTGTCTCAATCTGTATCTGACTGAGGGTCCTGCGTGGGTTACAACGTCTCTGCGTCCTGCGAAGTTTTCAGAATCGTGGATGCCAGGGGGTTTGGCTTGAGGAGAGGGAGGGTCAGGAGGAGCCAGTCCCCAGGAGCCCAGGAGCCAGGTGAGGACCCACCTCTGCTCAGAAAGGGGCCGGCTGCAGTCCTGTGTTCTGACCTGCTGAGGCTCCCTGTTACGGGGTGTGGGGGGGTGTTCCCGCAAAGAGTTCCCATGCGTAACGCATCGTGCCCCACGGAAGGGCCACGGAATGCCCCCACGGAGCAAACCTGCCAGCTCCAGGTGTGTCAGACCTCGCCGTTCCCTGCGGCGACGGGAAGCAAGAGCCCCACGCGGACCCCCCAGCTCCATGGCCAGGATCCAAGCCCAGCTCCTCCCCTCGGAATCCTGAACCCAGAGGCAGCCTCCTCTGTCTTTCTATCAACAGAGCGGGTCTCTAGAAGCCCAGGGACTCTGGGAGGCTGAGAAGAGGTGTCCAGCATGTGGGAGCAGCCTTCATCCTGGATGCGGGGACAGGAGCACCCCCCCCCCACGGCCTGGCCAGAGGCTCCCCTTGCAGGACTTGCCCCGCAACTCCGGGTGCAGGAGCAGATGAGGAAATGGAACTAGACAGGTGCCTTGTTCTCTGTTTCTTCTGCGATATAACTCACACACCACAAAATCCACTATTTTATCATGCAATCCGGTGTTTTTTAGCATAGTTAGCATATTTGGTGGTTTGAGTATATTGGGCAAGAGTGTCATCTAATATTAGAACTTTCCATGGCCCCCAAAAGAAGCTTGTCTCCAGTCCCTGGCAACCACTGATCAACTCCCTGTCTCTGTAGATTGGCCTGCTCTGGACGTGTCCCAAAAAGGGGACGAGCATGAACTCAGACTTCAACCATATCAGGGCAGGTGTCACTATCTCGTTCTTTTATTTTTTTTAAGGATTTATTTATTTATTTATTTATTTATTTATTTATTTATTTATTTTTTATTTTATTTATGATAGTCACACAGAGAGAGAGAGAAAAAGAGAGAGAGGCAGAAGCAGGCTCCATGCACCGGGAGCCCAACGTGGGATTTGATCCTGGGTCTCCAGGATCACTCCCTGGGCCAAAGGCAGGCGCTAAACCACTGCACCACTCAAGGATCCCAGGATTTACTTATTCATTTCAGAAAGAGAGAGCATCCGAGTGGAAGGAGGAGCAGAGGGAGAGAATCTCAAGCAGACTCTGTGCTGAGCTTGGATCCTGACACGGGGCTCCATCCCACTGCCCTGAGATCATGACCTGAGCCAAAATCCAGCTGAGCACTCGACTGACTCTGCCACCCAGGCACCCATCGTCCATCGAGTTTTACTAACCATGTTAGAAAGTGTGGGGTGGTGGCACTCGCTGGCCTTTGGCTTGCGGATCCCTGATGGCCAACATTGAGCTCACTGACCATGTGTATGTCTTCCATGGACAAACGTTGACTTGAGGTTTTTGCCAACTTTTAAATTGGTTGTTTTTGGGCAGCCCCTGTGGCACAGCGGTTTAGCGCCACCTGCAGCCTCAGGCGTGATCCTGGAGACCCTGGATCCAGTCCCACGTCGGGCTCTCTGCATGGAGCCTGCTTCTCCCTCTGCTTGTGTCTCTGCCTCTCTCTCTCTCTGTGTGTCTCTATGAATAAATAAATAAAAAATCTTTAAAAAAGTAAATTGGTTGTTTTATTATTGATATTTTGTTTATATTATGGATAATCTGCCACTTTTTTTAAAAGATTTTATTTATTCATGAGAGACACACAGAGAGAGGCAGAGACACAGGCAGAGTGAGAAGCAGGCTCCATGCAGGGAACCCAATGCAGGACTCAATCCCAGGACCTGGGGATCACAATCTGAGCCAAAGGCAGGTGCTCAACCGCCAAGTTACCCAGGTGCCCTCTGCCACTTTTTTATAAGTAAAAAAGTAAAGCCTTACTCTTGCATGCTATGCCCAGGCCAAACACCAGACGTGCGCTGAATATCGGTAGCGGCTCATCAGTGTGTGTCTGAAGCACTAGGTGATACCACCTGGCAGCCCAACGCTGACACCTGATTCCAGGTGAGAGCCCAGCCTGCGTCTCCTCCCTGGCTGGTGTTTGGCCCCCCGCGTCTGCTAGGAGGGGAGGTGGATACGTCCACGGTCAGGGCCCTTTTCAGGCGGGCACCAAGGTACTCCTGCCAGCCAGAGCATCGGGGGCTGGGCCCAGATCACAGAGGGCACTCCCCAGCAGCGAGGGGTGAACAGCCAGCGCTCCAGCCAGACGGCAAGTCCGCAGTTCCGCAGGCAGGCACAGTTGATCCTACCATCCTCTGCGATCACTGATCCCAGGCCCCAGGAGGGACGGAGCTTTGTAGACACCAGGAAACACTCCCTGCCCCTCCTGGATAACATGGCGGTACCTTCTAGAAGCTCTATCATGGTCACAGATGGGGCACCCTGGGTCCCAGCTCTGCAGTCCCTTGAGCCACCTGGCGCCATACATCATCTTCCCTCCCAGGAGTCCAGACAAGGCCTTGGGGGCATGTAAGATGGAGCAGGGACGGTGCAGGAACCTGAGCGAGCTGCGGTAAGACCATGGGGCCAGCGTCATCACAGTGTCCTTAGGCCTCCAGCAGGGCGCCCCCAGGTGCTCAGGGACAGGGACAGAGGCCCCAGCAGGCGCCCAGCATCTCACAGGTCAGCTCCGGCCTTGGCAAGCACAGACGGCTGGCCAGGCGGGGCAGCTTCCTGGCACCCTGTCCTTGTCCTCCTCGCCCCCGGAGGTCACCGAGCAGGCTGGGCGGGCTTTTACTCTCGCCCAGGAAAACACCCTTACAGACTGCAAAAGTTCAGAATAATCCAGAAACCACAGCTGAATGAGCATGACCATCCGTTCTGTTTAAATCCTCCCTGAGCTGAGCAAACAGGAGAAGAATCCTTCAGGTAGAGACACAGGGCAAAGCTCAGGGTCCCTGTCACCGAGCTGCCACCCTAGCATCCCCGCCGTCGCTCCCATGCCCTGCCCACTACTGTCCTCAGCCCACCAGAAGGAAAGGTCCCCCAGGCAACTAATATGCTTTCCAAATGAGTAGGGAGGCCGGCCAGCCGGCAACCTCCTGGCCCCAAAGCAGGGCTGACCCCGCACACCCCCCTGGCCCGACCCCAGCCACAGCCACAGATGGGTGGTGGCTTGGGTACAGGGGAGGCAGACAGCAGCCTCTCAGTCTGAAAGCCCCTTCAGTGGCGACCAGTGAGTGAGCCAGGGTGTGGGAGGGGTGTGTAGGAGGAGGCGGCTATGGGCGGGCCTGTGGTGGGGGGCACCTGCTCAGGGTATGTGCGTTCCCAGGGCATCGGAGAGACTTTGAACACTGTGAATCTGGTGCCTTGGGGATCCCCGGGTGGCTCAGAGGTTGAGCACCGCCTTTGGCCCAGGGCATGACCCCAGAGTCCTGGGATCGAGTCCCATGTCGGGCTCTCTGCATGGAGCCTGCTTCTCCCTCTGCCTGTGCCTCTCTCTCTGTGTCTCTCATAAAATAATAAATAAAATAATAAAATAAATAAAATAAAATAAAATAAAATAAAATATAATCTGGCACCTTGCATGCCGGCTGCCTACTTGATGGGCACGAACCTCCCAGGAGCACCCGGAACTGACAGCGAGACCGCAGCACATGAACCCTCAGGGTGCCCCGGCGGCAGGAGGACAGGGCCCCCCATAAGGCTGCACCGTGCCAGCCCAAGGGCAGGGCCACCGAAGGAGGCAGGGCTGGCCCTTCATGAAGCCTGTCCTGGGAGATCTGTCCCAGATGCCCCCAACCAGGCCTGGAGCCTGAGCCGTGCCCGAGCCCATCCCTCCCGCACCCTCTGGGGAGCTCAGGAAGCCCCACCGGGGGAGGGGCACAGGCCCATGTCCGTCCATTGTTACCGGGTTGCTGTGCAGCTGCCTGGGTTGTCACTGGAGGCAGCAGGCTGGCCTCCTTGAGGCTGACACGTAGACACAGGCAGGCTGCGCAGAGCAGGATGAGGGCTTGGCGGCTGCTGCAGGCTGTGGGTCGGAGGCCCCTTTGTGTCTGGGGTCCAGCCACTGTCTGCACGTGCAGTGTCCCTGGCCTGTGTTCATCAGCACCCACCCTGCTGTGGGGAGGGCCCACCCTGCTGTGGGGAGGGCCCACCCGGAGGGCCCACCCTAGGCTGGAGTGGGGGGACGTCTGAATACGAGCACCCAAGAGGAGCACTTCCAGGTCCCAGGAACCAGCTCACGGATGGCAGGCATGACTGTTCCAATCGCCGGAAAATGTGCGACTCCACAAAAGATGACCCAATGAATCGCCCCGTGGTTTGATTTATATATTCATCAGTTAGGTTTTGGTGAGGGGGAGGCAGTCCCCGCCACTGGGGTCAGCTCCACGTGTGCTCTGGACGGGGCTCCAGAAAAGATCAGGCCAGGATCTGGTGATGGGAGCAGAGCGTCCGAGCAGGGAGCCCTTCTGGAGGGGCAGCGACGCCTCGAGAACCATTTCAAGGCTTCTCTGAATCCCCACATTTACAGCGGGGCAAGGGGAAGGCTCCTGGCAGCTGGCCCGGGACTCTTGACCTCGGGGCAGAAGGTACGCCATGGCTCAGAGGGTCCCACTGGAGCTCAGTGGAGACCCGAGCTGCTGAGGCCGCAGCGGGGTTGATGGCCTGCACTGGCCCAGGGTGTGCAGCCAGGGCTTGGTGTGGGCTCGCCTTAGGGTCAGGGAGAAGTCCATGCTGATGACCGGGTGAGGGCTGCATGTCGGGTAAGCGTCCAGTGCCAGGCAGTCCTAAACTGCGGGCTCAATCTGAGTGAGCTGGGGCGCTGGCCTGGGGTCACGGTTAGGAACAGCTTCAGGTGCCAGGGCCGGGTTAGGGCACCATCCCCCTCTGCTCCTGCGGCTGCTCTGATGGACGGCAGCTTCCCACCAGTCTGGACACTGCAGGTCCCCAATCAGCCAGTGGCACGGGTCTCCTGCGAGGGCCACCTGGCGTCTCTGCACCGCTGGTGCCAGCTTTGGAGTCTCTTCTGACAGGGACTCAGGGCCTCTGGGTAGCCCCACTAGTGACCTCACCTGACTTGTGCCTGTGAAGGCCTGTCTCCAGGTACCCCAGGGGTGCTTCAGGGCCACTCCAGAGACACTCACGGAGACATCTCAGACACCCCAGAGACACAGAGACATCTCACCGAGACATCCCCATACAGATGTCTGGTGGTAGTGTGTGGACATGTGCACACGTGTGTTTGTGTACACGCATGTACATGTTTGTGCATTGTGTGTACATGTGTTTGCACATGTGTGGTGTGTGCATGTTTGTGTACGGGTGTTCATGTCTGCATGTATGTGTGTTGTGTGCATGTGTATATACACGTTTGTGTGTGTACATGTGTGTACATACTCGTGCGTGTGTTCGTGTGTGGCTCTTGTGTCTTCTGTGTAAGTCCATGCATCCGTCACCACATTTGAGATACTAAAAAGCTCTCTCATCACAAGGATGCCTGCTGCCCTGGGTCATCAGCACGGCATCCGGGGAGCAGGCCAGATGGGGCTCCCAGGGAAGCAGCCATCCGCATTCAGAATGCCGGCCACTCTGTCACACATAGTTTACAGCAAGACTACGAAGTTTTCTTAGTTATTCAAAGACTCAGTGCAGTAATTTGTTTTTTACTGTAATCTCTTTTTAATTGCAAGGGCAGTTGCCTGCCAAGACATGATGCCCATAAAACTTGTAAACTATGACAGATACCAGGAAAATCAGTGAGTTCTCCACTTTAATAAAACATAAAATTGGGACGCCTGAGTGGCTCAGCAGTTGAGCATCTGCCTTCAGGTCAGGTCATGATCCTGAGGTCCCGAGATCGAGTCCCGAATCGGGCTCCCCACAGGGAGCCTGCTTCTCCCTCTGCCTGTGTCTCTGCCTCTGTGTCTCTCATGAATAAATAAATAAAATAAATAAACCAAAAAAAACATTAAACTATAATTTGCAGTACAGCTCCCAGCCCAGAGAGACACAGCAAATGTCTGATCCCAAACATCCTAGAGCCAGCTCCACCTCTGGGAACCTGTCCGCTCTCCCGGTGAGAGTGTACTTTCACTTTAATAAACAGCTTTGTATTTGCAAATATCAACAGTAATAATAATTTGCAGTAGAATCCATTTTTTAAAAAAAGATTTCATTCATTTATTTGAGCAAGTGAGAGTGAGCCAGCGAGAGAGCAGGAGCAGGGGAGGGGCAGAGGGGGAAGCAGACTCCCCGCTGAGCAGGGAGCCCAAACCCAGGGAGCCCGAAGTGAGACTCGATTCCAGGACCCCAGGATCATGACCTGAGCCCAAAGCAGACTCTCAACCACTGAGCCACCCACGTGCCCCAAGTGGAGTGGATTCTGATCATGTTTAATTTAATATAATTTATTGAAAATACAATTTCAACAGGGAACCAGTGTAAACACTATTAATTAACCATTTTACCTTTTTTTTTTTAAGATTTTGTTTATTTATTCCTGAGAGACACAGAGAGAGAGGCAGAGACACAGGCAGAGGGAGAAGCAGGCTCCATGCAGAGAGCCTGATGTGGGACTCGATCCCAGGACCCCGGGGTCACACCTTGGGCTGAAGGCAGACACTCAACTGCTAAGCCATCCAGGGATCCCTTGGTGCCTACAAGTTTTTAATTTTAAAGATGTGCAACTGAAGTATTTTCTGTTTTGCATGCAGGGTCTTGTCCTCCTCCATCTGCTCCGAGCACTCTGTGCCCAGAGATGAAGCCCGAGGCCCAGCTGGCTTCTTCAGCAGCCCCAGCACCGGGTTGGACACAGGCCCTGAGGCTGAGCCCAGGCTAGCCTCTCCCCACTGGTCCGTCATAGAGGATGGTATTATTGTTACCATTTGCACAGTAGACACACTGAGAGATGGTTACAGAAATTCCATTTGTTTAATTTTTAAAGATTTTACTATCTATTTGAGAGAGAGTGAGACAGAGAACAGGAGCATAAGCAGGGAAGAGAGAGAGAAGCAGACTCCCCGCTGAGCAGGGAGCCTGATGCCGGGACTAGATCCCAGGACTCTGGGATCATGCCCTGACAGAAGGCAGGTGCGTCGCTGACTGAGCACATCAGGTGCCCCTCATTTTATTTTATTTAAAGATTTTATTGTCAGTGGGCACCTGGGGGGCTCAGTCGGGGGAGCACATGATTCTTGATCTCAGGGTCCTGTGTTTGAGCCCCATGCTGGGCATAAAGCTTACTTTAAAAAAAATCAAGGGTGGCTCAGTGGTTTAGCTCCACCTTCAGCCCAGGGCATGACCCTGAGGTCCCGGGATCGAGTTCCACGTTGGGCTCCCTGCATGGAGCCTGCTTCTCCCTTGGCCTGTGTCTCTGCTTCTCTCATTCTCTGTGTCTTTCGTGAATAAATAAATAAAATCTTTTTTAAAAATCAACTATAATATTTATTAAGCAAGCTCCATGCCCAACATAGTCTCGAATGCAGGACCCTGCATTCGGCTCCACTGACTGAGCCCGCCAGGTGCCCCCAGACATTTGAAATAAAAGGAGAAATCGCCCACGGTTCAGCAAGGCCCGAATCAAGTGCAATAAGCCTGCTCCTGCACCAAGTCCCATGGGTGCTCCTGGGTGCATCCCGACAACCAGTGTGGGCGCAGCTGAACCACCAGAGGCTCCACCCTGACACGAGTCTTTTCAAACCCTGGCTTTCTGAGGAGCTGCTCCTGTTGGGTGTCCGCCACCTGCACATTGTATGAGTCCTTTACTCAGGTGTGTCCGGGGGCGTCAAGCAAGTCCTCCTCTTTATGGGCACGTGTGTCCCCTGGAGGCCGCCGGCTACAAAGGGTCCCATGCAGCCAGTCATTCCCTCGGCAAACACCTGCTGAGGCCCGGGGCTCAGTGAGCGAGGCTTCTGCCTTCAGCTCAGGGCATGAGCTCAGGGCCCTGGCATCGAGCCTGTGTCGTCGGGCTCCCTGCTCAGCAGAGGAGTCTACTTCTCCCTCTCTTTCTGCCCCTCCCCCCACTCGTGCTCTCTCTCTAGTAAATAAAACCTTTAATGGAAAAGATGAAAAAGAACTTGGTCTGCGTCAGATGCCGTATCTCGTGGCAGGAATATCAAGATGAGAAGCAGAGCCATGCTGCAAGCAGTCCGCGACAGGGGGACGCTGGGAGGAACCGGGGGGTACAAGCCCAAGTAGAGGGGCCCCTGGGCAGAGGCGGGGCCACAGGAGCAGGGGGATGTCCGCTTTCTGAAGTGACCCCCTCCCCGTCTGCGGGTTGCCTCTGACCTGTATCCCCACAACTCTAGGTTTTCCCCTAAATAGGGATTTTAAGGGGTCAGAAGATACAAGGTTAACGGAACGCTGCCTGGAGGCTGCGGTACCCGCTCTCCGGGGACCGAGCCCTGCTGACCAGGCACAGCCAGTGGGGCTCTTACAGGAAGCCAGCTGTGGAGGCTCAGCTGTGGAGGATGCCAGTCAGATGGGATTAGGGCAGCTTAGTGTCCTCATTCTACCTCTGTCACCTCCTTAAAGACCCCGTCTCCAGACACAGATGTGGAGGGCTCTCCCTGAGGCACCTCTGCTCTGAGATTTCTCCACTAACAGGCCAAGGCCCCCAGGGAGGGGGTTAGGGTAGAAGGGGAGGCCAACTCTGCCTTCTACCACAGAGGTTGCCATGGTCACGCTGCAGGGGCTTGCTTGAAGTCCTCCTCAGTGAGGCTCGTGTCCTGTCCGCTAACCCAGGAGGAAGATCTTGCCTTCTCAGGGGGAAGAAAGAGCAGTGACCCGCTGTGGGAGCCTGGGGGGCTCCTGGCTGGTTGAAGCAGAAGCGAGTTAGGAGCGGTATAGACGGGGGAGTCCCTAACCCACTGCCCCCACACACACAACGGCAGAAGCTCCAGACCAGTGGGAAACCGCACACAGTGGAGCTCCTGCCCCGGCTGACATGAGCTCAGAACGACACCAAGTTCCCAGAGTTACAGCCAGTGATGAGAGGTGTCCCCCAAAGTCACATGTTGAAGCTCTAACAGCCAGGATCCCAGAATAGGACTGTGTTTGGAAACACAGTCTTTAAGGAGGTGACCGAGGTAGAATGAGGTCATTAGGGTCACCCGAATCCCATCCGACTGGCATCCTTATCAGAAGAGGCCATCAGGACGATACAGGGACGACCAAGTGAGGATCCCAGGAGGATGTGGCCACCTGCACTCCCAGGAGAGGCTCTGGGAGGGATCAGCCCCGCTACGCCTAGATCTGGGGCCTCCAGCCTCCAGGACAGGAGCAGTAAATTCTCATTGTTTAAGCCCTGCCCTCACTGCCCGCCCCCTCCTGGTCTGGGGTGTTTGCCTCCACAGCCTGAGGGGACAGATGCACAGCGTCCCCTCTGGTCTCTGCAGCCTCTGTCCTCCTCCAGATGCACATGTGGGTGCTTCTCTTCCTTGGTCTCTCTCCCAGAGGAGGATGGAGGCCGCGCATCCTGCCCCCAGGACCAGGGTCACTTCCAACATCCTTGGGATGCAGGCCCTCCCTCTGACTCTACAGCACCAAGCCCCTGTCCCTGGCCCCAGAGCCATGGCTCTTCCCCCGTTCCTGGGAGCCCTGCTGGGGCTAAACCAGGGACACAGGGGACTGACCCCTGGATGGAGGAGGAGAGGCTGGAGCCCCGTCTGGGAGGACGCGGGGCAGGGACATGGTCCCCGGAGAGCGGGTACCGCAGCCTCCAGGCAGTGTTCCATTAACCTTGTATCTTCCGACCCCTTAAAATCCCTATTTAGGGGAAAACCTAGAGTTGTGGGGATACAGGTCAGAGGCGACCCGCAGACGGGGAGGGGGTCACTTCGGAAAGCGGACATCCCCCTGCTCCTGTGGCCCAGTGTGCCAGCCCCGCGGGTCCCTGGAGGGGAGACGGCCACCCCTGGGGGCCCGGCCTGTGAAGACGCAGAAGCGCGGACACCCGGAGTTTCTGGCCGCAGAACGTGGACGCCGCTGCGGCTCCACGACGGTGTAAGAACACAAAGCAGGTGTCTCTGCCTCTCTTTCTCTCTCTCTCTCTCTCTGTGTCTCTCATGAATAAATAAAATCTTAAACACACACACACACACACAAAGCAGGGACAACAAGAGGAACTGTTGTGTTTTCTTTGGTGTGCTGCGTGTAAACACACGCTGATTACAAGATTACAACGTAACAACAGACGGGGGGTGGGGGGGTGGGGGCAAGAGAATCTGTGTGACATTTCTTCCTTTTTTTTAAGATTTATTTTTTATTTATTTATGATAGACACACACAGAGAGAGAGGCAGAGACACAGGCAGAGGGAGAAGCAGGCTCCATGCACCGGGAGCCCGACGTGGGATTCGATCCCGGAACTCCAGGATCGCGCCCTGGGCCAAAGGCAGACGCTAAACCGCTGCGCCACCCAGGGATCCCCTTTACTGAGGTTTTAATCAATGATACTTTTAGGGATCCCAGCATGGGGCCTGCTTCTCCCTCTGCCTGTGTCTCTGCCTCTCTCTGGGTCTCTCATGAATAAATGAATAAAATCTTTTTAAAAAAAATGATACTTTTAAAATACTGTATTTCTCTGTCCTGAATTGAAACTTGGCTTAAACGAAGAAGAGACTCCCCTGGAGGGGGCTTCTGGTGCTTACCCAGCAGCGGCCAGGAAAATACGAACTGAGTGGGAAGAGGGAGAGGGACAGGATGGTCCCCTGGAACCGGTGGAGTTAATGACCCTTTGTACTCTGAAGACAGAAGAGCGGCCAGGCTTTGGCAATGAGGGTGGGGTCAGAGCTCTGGTCCATGGCACTGTCCCTGGGTGTCGGGCTCTGTTTTGGGGTGTATTTGGCCATGGCAGGTGCCCCGGGAGCAGATGGCACAGCCAAGCCTCCAACAGTGGGGACAGCAGGGCTGGGCCTGGTGGGCAAGGGGGGCTGGCCTCAGCCACATGGAGTCCGAGATGGAGGCAGGATAGCGAGCTAAAGCCACAGAGCATGTGAGGACACCCGACAGTGATAGAAAGACCAGCCTGTGGCAAAGCAGAGCTCAGAGAGCCCTCGGTGGCCACGGGCCAGATGGGAGGGGCCCCCGGGACCCCCAGGGGGCGGGAGGACAGGTGCAGGGCTAGATGGTGGGGACTCAGTGGGAGCCAAGGTGGTGAAGGCCCAGGTCACCGGCAGCCACAAGGCCTGTGAGCTGTCCAGGCGGCCACGACAGGGGTGACAGACCCTCAAGCACACCCCTAAAAACAAGGATATTCTCAGCTACAGCCAGGGTTCAACAATCACAGGAAGCTCACAGTGTGTTATCCGACTGACATTCTGGGTGGGGGTCGTCCAGGGGAACGTGTCCTCTCGGGAACACTGGCGAGAGCCTCAGGGTCCCAGGGTCCCATTCCTGGGGGCATGGCAGGGCAGCCGCGTGTCCCCTGCATGGAGCTACGCTAGGATGGTGCAAACTCACTCACTGGGCCCACGTCTGCGAGGAACCCTAACCAAATCATTACCATGCTGGCCGCTATATGTTCCTCAAATCGCATCTTTTCTTCCTGGTCACTGGCCTTGCCACCGTACGGAAGCGCTCTTTCTCTCATTCGTTTATCCGTGTCGTCAGGTTACGTGGATCCTTACCTTAATCAATGGCTTATGACCCGTTGCTGTCACCCTCCGACGCTTCTGCTGCTCCAGATCTAGGCAGCCGGAGCGACCTTTCGACACAGCCCCCTTGTATCTGAGCAGTTCCCACCGGACAAAGGACTCCCTAGGCTCAGCCTGTGCTAGGCTGTCCTCCAGGCCTGGAGCTCGGCATTTCTCTGGGCAGCTCTGGTTCCTTCCAGCAGAGAGGGGAGTTAGGAACCCAAGTTCTGGGTGCTGGGTGTGCCTGCTGCTTCTAGGGGACAGGCATCATACAGGTGCCCACATACAGGTCCGTATGCACCTGCTGCTGCATCTGTCTGCACCTGTGCGTGTCTGTCGTGTGTGCAGGTGCTCACGCTTGTTCGGGTCATGAAACCACAACTTGAACTGGTACTTCACACTCCAATCCAAGGTCACGGGGTCTATTTCAATCTCCACCCCCATGGCCCCCGATCCTGTGGCCTTGCTCTGTGCTCTGCGTAGAACCTCAGTGGGCCCCTTGTCTGGCTGAGCAAGGGGCAGATGGAGTCACCGGGGGAGGGGCCTGGTGCTGAGCCAGACAGCCTTCTGGGAAGTACAAATTTTTTGTACTTTTTTGTACTTTTTTGCAGAAGCAAAATCCTCAGGAAGCTCTAGGGCAAGGGCAAAACCCTAGGACTTTCTGGATGGAATGAGCAGCCAGACGGCTGCTGTCTGGCTCTATGGAAAGACCTCAGGTGATGTAGGCTCACTAGGAAAGGGCAAACATGTCCCCAAGCATTTGTGGGGGGCTCCTCACGTCCTGCTGTCCAACAGGAGAGGCTGCCCTCCATTCAGGGCACGAGTGACGCTAGTTATGGCCTACCCAGACCAGCCTGTGCATAACCAGCTATTAAAACCTCTGACTGTTCCATTTCTTTTTTTTTTTTTTTCTTTTTTTTTTTTTTGACTGTTCCATTTCTAAGGATCCTCTTCCCTTTTCATTTTTTAAGAATTTATTTTTGTTTTTTATTTATTTTTGAATTTACTTTATTTTAATTTTTTTTAAAAAACCTTTTTTTTAATTTTTATTTATTTATTTATTTATTTTTTTATGATAGTCACACACACAGAGAGAGAGAGAGAGAGAGGCAGAGACACAGGCAGACGGAGAAGCAGGCTCCATGTACCGGGAGCCTGACGTGGGATTCGATCCCAGGTCTCCAGGATCGCGCCCTGGGCCAAAGGCAGGCGCCAAACCGCTGTGCCACCCAGGGATCCCAAATTTACTTTATTTTTTAAGAAGGTTCCATACTCAGCACAGAATCTAATGCAGGGCATGAATTCACGACCCTGAGATCAAGCCCTGAGCTGAAATCAAGAGTCAGATGCTGGTCAGCCCAGGTGGCTCAGCAGTTTAGTGCTGCTTTCAGCCCAGGGCATGATCCTGGAGTCCCGGGATCAAGTCCTGCATCCAGCTCCCTGCATGGAGCCTGCTTCTCCCTCTGCCTGTGATCTGTGCCTCTCTCTCTCTCTTTCTCTCTCTGTGTCTCTCATGAATAAATAAAATCTTTTAAAAAATTAAAAAAAAAGAGATGCTTAACCCACTGAGTCACCCAGGCTCCCCAATTTTATTTTAAGTGGGCACCAGGGCCAAAGTGGGGCTTGAACTCACAACCCTGAGACTAAGAGTCACATGCTCTATGGACTGCAACAGCCAGGTGCCCTGGGATTCTGTTCTTTTTTTTCTTTTTTTAAGATTTTATTTATTTGGGGCAGTCCTGGTGGCTCAGCGGTTTAGTGCCGCCTTCAGTCCAGGGTGTGATCCTGGAGACCTGGGATCGAGTCCCACATCAGGCTTCCTGCATGGAGCCTGCTTCTCCCTCTGCCTGTGTCTCTGCTTCTCTCTCTCTCTCTCCATGAATAAATAAATAAAATCTTAAAAAAAAAAGATTTTATTTATTTACTCATGAGAGACATACACACACAAAGGCAGAAACACAGGCAAAAGGAGAAGCAGGCTCCATGCAGGGAGCCAGACATGGGACTCGATCCCAGGACCCCAGGATCACACCCTGGACTGAAGGCAGCACTAAACCACTGAGCCACCTGGGATTCCCATGATCCTGTTCTTTTTGAGGCTGTTCTGTTGGGGGTTTCATCTCTCTTGTCCAACAAACATAATATCCCCCAAAGACAAAAGTAATTCTGGGTTTTATGTGCACGTGCTCTCAACCCAACACTGAGTCTTTACAGAACAGGGAGCCTGTGGGGTACGTCTGCACACAGCCAGCAATAGAGGGCAAGGCCGCTCTGGAGCTTGCCATTTGCACGCACGGCCTCTTCACTACCCAGGGAGGCCATTCAGAGTGGAAGCCAGAGTGACGCCCTTGTGAAGCCCTGGCTGCCACCAAGCACTGGGCAGTGGAGACTGGGTGCTCCCAAGAGGGACGGACGCCTCTCTTGGGGCTCCCACGGCTGTGTGGCAGCACTGGTGAACACTGGGTACACGGGGCCTGACTAGTATGCTCAGAGCTGTCCACCAGGCTCTGGGAGTGCTCAAGAGCACCTACAAATCCTGGACAGTGACTGCATCGAACCATAAACCCCAAGGCTAGAAACTCTGCCTGGAACTCAACACCCGAGCAAGGAATCGGTTTTCTACCTCACAGGAGACAAAAATCTCCCGAATGACAGCAGGTGTGGGCCTGCTGCCAGGCCTGGATGAGGCAATCTCTTTTGCTCGTGCATGAACAGCAAACCAAGATGTCACTGGAGGCTTCAACACAATGCCAGCTGGAAGCTGTGACAAAGAGTGTCACGCGGAGGTGCATCTGGCATAGGGTGCGGGCCGAGAGGTGGGTGCCAGCACCTGCAGGAGGGCCGCCCCTCAACACCAGGGCACCACGTCTGCAGCTTATCCTCAGATGGTTCTAGGGGAAAGAAGAAAGAGAGGAAACAAACGTGCTAACATACTGATGTCTGGGAGCTGTGGATCATGAGTGCTATTCTTGAACCCTCCTGGCTCCATTTTAAGCTTAATAAGAACAATAATGGGGGGCGGGAAAGGGGAGAAGAGGCAGTCATCTGAGGCCATGGAGTGCTGTCCCTCGCCTGTTTCCTGGCCCTGGCAAGGCCTGCCGCCATACGCACCCCCTGCCCAGCGCCAGCTGCCCCCAGCGGCTGGAGCAAGCTGCGTGCTTGTGCCCCAGTCTCAGCCAGACCAGCTGCTCCGGGGCTCCTAGTTGCGCCCGAGCCCCTCCTCAGCAGGCAGCCTCACTCGCCCCCGGAGCAGGTGCAGCTTTTGGCCGACGACCCCATCCTCCGTCCTCCCCCAGAAGCCCTGGGTCCCCCGACAGCTCCCTGCTTGCCCGCCAGAGCGGCCCTTCCCTCTGCCCGCGTGCTGGCCACTTTGGGCCACTGCGCTCGTCGCCACCCGCACAGCCTCGGCGCCGCCCCAGGCCTCTGCGAGGCAGTTCCTCCCCACCCGCGTTCACGCCACAGGACTGACACCCAAGCAGCTGTGTGAGAACCGCACAGAGAGCCGCTGCCCCGCTCGGCCTCCTCAAGCCGCGCTGCTCGGGCACGCCCAGCACCTGTCAGCTCAGCACCTGTCGGCTCCAGGACCCGCGGGCAGGGTACGGCAAGGCCAGGAAGAATGGCAGCGTGGAGTGCTTGCCGCCGGGCCCGCCAGTCTGCTGCCCCTGCACCCTCCAGCTCAGCTTCGGGGACCTGACCTCAGCTCCACCAGTCAGCCTGTGGCTCCCAACCCGCCGCCCCTCTGCTTGACTTAGCTTGTCTGGGCTCCAGGGCTGGGCTGCCCTCGTAGCCCTGAGGGCAGCACGCCAGCTCCTCGGGTTGAACATGCCGCCTGACGCTTGGGCCCGCTCTCACTTGTGTGGGATTTGCCAAAAGGCAACCACAGCAGGTGCTTAAGGCCACTGAGACGAAATAAACTTCTGCGGAAAGAATGTGATGTTCCAAAAATGTGCCAAAACTCGCCACTTGTGCAGCAGGGACTGAGCTGTGGGGGAGGAGCCCCTAACCCGTTTGGGTGGGGATCCCCACTCTGTGTAGTGCTCCCTACTATCTCCAGAGCAGGTCCTCCCCAGTAGCCTGGAGTGCTGTGAAACCAACAACACCCGGTTTTTAACTTTTTTAAGATTTATTTACTTAGTCATGATAGACACGGGGGGGGGGGGGGCAGAGACAAGAGGAGGGAGAAGCAGGCTCCACGCCAGTAGCCCGACGCAGGACTCAATCCCACGACTCCAAGATTGCGCTCTGGGCCAAAAGCAGGCGCTAAATCGCTGAGCCACCCACGGATCCCCCGCTTTTTCAATCTTTATGCTTCTCTGGCCCCATAGTTCCCGTCCACCTCCAGGCTCTCTGCTCGCTTGGGTGTGCACAGCTGTTGCGTCCTGGAGGAGCAGCCAGGCTGCCCTCGGTCACAGGTTGCCTCCTGCAGGGACAAGGTACACACACCGCACCCCAGGTCCCCTCCTGCAGCGACAGGGCACTCACGCCGCGCCCCCGGGGCCCCTCCCGCACGGACAGGGCACGCACGCCGGGCCCCCGGGTGCCTTCCCGGACGGACAGGGCACGCACGCCGCGCCCCCGGGTGCCTTCCCGGACGGACAGGGCACGCACGCCGCGCCCCCGGGGCCCCTCCCGCACGGACAGGGCACGCACGCCGCGCCCAGGTCCGCACAACCCTGCCCGCAGCTCCACGCCCCCCGGAGGTCAAGGCCTGCACGAAGGGTCGCCCCCCGCCCCGTGTCCCCCATCCCCCACGAAGGGCCTGGGCTCCAGACAAACCAGGCTTGTCGCCATCCGAGAACTGGTGTTTCCTCCGCCCAAAATAATCTACATCCGTCGGCACCTGTCGGGGTCTGTCCGTGGCCAACACATGGTCCCGGGACACTTGACCCCTCGAAGGAAATACTTTAGATTCCCCGCTTCCCCGCCTGCACCAGAATACTCTACAGCCCGGGATTAAACAGCGGAGGACGTGGTTCACAGGTGCCGAAGCAGAAGTGGGGCCAAGCCCAGGCGCCATGTGCTCCCAGACACACGGGGGGCAGGGTCCCGGGCGGCCCCGCGGAGCCCGAAGGCGTCGGGGGAGGCAGGGCGGCCGGCGGGGGTTGGGGGGTGCCGCGGCCCCACAGGCCCTCGCCCGCCCGGGGCCCACCCGCTCGCGCGATGACGTCACCGCGCCCACGGGCCGCGCAACGCCGCTCCGGGCCGTTGCCCAGCAACGCTACGAGACCAGCTTTGTTCCGAACACGGATGGCCCCGGCTTCACCCGTCCGTGGCCCGCTGCCCTGAGGCACCTGTGCCTACGAGGGAGGACGCTTATGTTAACAAGTCTAGCACCCAGCAGGCCCGCGACCGCGAAGGCACGCACACCGCCACGCCCGCACCCTCCCGCGCCCTTCCCAGCCGGGACGCTCTCCGCTTCCCAGCGCGCCGCGCGCTGCGACGTCACCTTCCTGCGCCCCCCCGCCACCGCCTCCGCCGAGCGCGGCGCTTCCAGCCGCGAGGACGTTTGGGCGGGGCAGGTGGCGTCAGGGGGTGCGCGCCGGAAGCTGGCGCGAGCTCGGCGGAAGTGGCGGGGCGGAGCGCGGGGCGATGGGGGGCGGCGGCGGCGGCGGCGGCCGGCGATGAGCGGCGGGAGCGCGTGAGCGGCCGGCGGGCGAGGCTGGGGGCCCCGGAGAGCGAGCCGCAGGGCGGAGGGCGGGCGCGAGCGCAGCAGGCGGCGGCGGCGGAGGCCGAGGCGCGGCGGCGGCGGCGGCCGAGAAGATGGCGGACGGCGATAGTGGCAGCGAACGCGGCGGCGGCGGCGGGCCCGGCGGCTTCCAGCCCGCGGCCCGCGGCGGCGAGCAGGAGACGCAGGAGCTAGCCTCGAAGCGGCTGGACATCCAGAACAAGCGCTTCTACCTGGACGTGAAACAGAACGCCAAGGGCCGCTTCCTGAAGATCGCCGAGGTGGGCGCGGGGGGCTCCAAAAGCCGCCTAACGCTGTCCATGGCGGTGGCCGCCGAGTTCCGCGACTACCTGGGCGACTTCATCGAGCACTACGCGCAGCTGGGCCCCAGCAGCCCCGAGCAGGTGGCGGCGGCGGCGGCGGGCGCCGAGGAGGGCGGCGGGCCGCGGCGCGCGCTCAAGAGCGAGTTCCTGGTGCGCGAGAACCGCAAGTACTACCTGGACCTGAAGGAGAACCAGCGCGGCCGCTTCCTGCGCATCCGCCAGACGGTGAACCGCGGCGGCGGCGGCCCGGGGCCCGGCGGCCTGCAGAGCGGCCAGACCATCGCGCTGCCGGCACAGGGCCTCATCGAGTTCCGGGACGCGCTGGCCAAGCTCATCGACGACTACGGCGGCGACGACGACGAGCTGGCGGGGGGCGCGGGCGGCGGCGCGGGGGGCGCGGGCGGCGGCCTGTACGGGGAGCTCCCGGAGGGCACGTCCATCACCGTGGACTCCAAGCGATTCTTCTTCGACGTGGGTTGCAACAAGTACGGCGTGTTCCTGCGCGTGAGCGAGGTGAAGCCGTCCTACCGGAACGCCATCACCGTGCCCTTCAAGGCCTGGGGCAAGTTCGGGGGCGCCTTCTGCCGGTACGCCGACGAGATGAAGGAGATCCAGGAACGGCAGCGCGATAAGCTGTATGAGCGCCGCGGCGGGGACGAGTCGGAGGGCGAGGAGGTGGACGAGGATTGAAGCGCCGCTTCCCCGCCGGGCCCCCCCACCCCCGCCCGCCGTCCCTGTCCCCGGGGCCGCCGCGGAGTCCCCTTCCTGCTCGTCCCCAGGGAGCCGGTGGAGGCGGAGCAAGGAGGCCCCGTCGGGAGAACACACAGTTAAAAAACAATACAGTTAATTAAGAGAAATAACCACAAAAAGAACAGTCGCAATTAGAGAAAAGCAGCAAAGTTCCAAGGCACTGACAGCAGCCGCAGAAAGGAGACAACCTGAGCAAAATCGTCTCAGCTTCCGTAGTTTGCAGCTGGGTTGGTTCTTCACCACCACCCCAACCCAGGCTAGCCCTGCAGGGGACAGAGCCGCCCGTGCCCGGGGGACACTGGCCTTCCCCAGGTCGGTCCATGACAGCAGCGTCTGTGTTCCACCTAGGTGTCCTGGCCTGACAACATCTCAGGACCTCCCTGCTGGGGGGGTGGGTCTCTTCACCTCCATTGAATCAGCCTCTAGGATCTAGGTTTCCGTGGAATTCCTGAGAAGACCGAGGCCTTGGCCTTTGTCCATTTCTGAGGGTACAGGTTTTCTGAAAAGGAGCACGACTTTAAATAACCACGGACAGGGCAAAAGAAGAATTCCAGAAGCCACCGGGGAATATAGCAACAAAATGGGCCCATTTTGTCTAAAATGGTTTCACGTGGAACCTGGACCAGTGTCCATGTCTCTTTGTGGAGTTGTCTTCCTGGATGCAAGTGGATTGAGATGTCAGTCCTTCAACTACAGTCTGTTAGCAAAGGATTTTAGAAGCTGGCCATGTTTTTTTCTGGAGCTGAGAGCAATTTTACATTGGGGGGTTGCTGAGGCAGGCACCGAAAGTCCCACATCAAGCACAAGGAGGACTGTTTGAGTGGGTTAGTTGCTGCTCACTGAAGTCCCTCCCTGGGTGTCCAGACACGGAGGTCGTTACCAAGAGATGGCTTAGGGGTGAATGAGAGCAGGTCCCTGTAGTGGCTTCACACTAGCCACTGAATTATGGCTAATTGGGCTGTTTGAGCCACTGGTTGGCTGGATTTTCAACAGTAAAACTTGAAGATAACCTACAAAAGGAACAGTGTGGCTACAAGCCTGAGCTTTAATGGAATGTACATCCTCACAGAGAAGTTGGAAATAACCAAAACTGAGGTCTTCACCCACCTTCAGTTCCATCTCTGGATTTGTTCCAATACTAAAGATCCTCAGGTCCAGAATTCCAGCATCATCTATTCTTTTAAAGTAAAATTTTAAGAACTCGATCCATTGTTTCAGTACCTCCCAATCAAAGTTGGCAAATGATGGATGAGTGATTTGAGCAGTGTGCCCTTGGGAAGCTGAAATCCATCTGAATGGAGATGAAGTGAACGTGCAAATGCTGACTATGTCCTGGAAGCATTTTTTTATACCATCTTGAGATTTCAACAAACTGGTTCTCGCCAGTTTATCCAGCTGTTTTTCAAGAATAAAAGTTGGGGTTTTGAAGGATCGCCTCTTCTATATTTTAAATGGATTTTCAGTAGAAATGATTTTTACTAATCAAGTTAATCCCACCCCATCACAAGGTATTCCTAGAAGTGTCACAGACCTAGGCGACTTTGAATTGAGCGGGAGCTAACGTTCTTTCCAAAGTTTTTAGGTATTCTCTGTGCGACACCTTCTCAACCAGGAGGCAAGTAACCCCACCTCCACAATCTTAGTTGTTTTGTTTTTCGTTTTTTGTTCTTTTTTTTTTTTTAAACTGCATGCCTGCCCTTTATCTGAGCTGCCGTTTAATTTATTGCATACCCTTTATTATCTGAGTTTGGTATTATTCAATCTATACAATCTTTTTTGTATTTATTGGGAAATAAGTAATCTAGAAAAAGATCATCTTCATGAATCGTGGCTGAGAGGGAGGATAAAGAACTGTACATAAAATTAGGCTTTTTTAAAAATTAGATTATGATTCAGAATACTGTTGATCTTAGATTTTTTTTAAAAAAAAAGTGGAAGAGCCACACACATTGGTGCCCTTTTCAGACTATTTCTCTACTCTCATTCTCCACAGTAGACTTTTTAAACAGATTTTTTTTAAAGCTTTTCCTTTTTTTAAAAAACCTTCTCCGTCGCAAAGAATGTTTCCTAAATTGTATGGGAGCAATAGTATTTTTGATGTTTTAATGACATCCGTATATACTCGTACTGTATTTTGTACCACAAGGCAGCTGTTTTCAATAATGTCCTGCTGTATTTACCTATGTGTTTTGAGTGTTGATTTCTTTGCTGCGGAGAACAAATCCCTAAATTGTTTTTGTAAGGGCGCCGCGAAGCTAGCGTTAGGTTTGCAGAAACTGTTGCAGTTTCCAACCTTGAGGCAGCAATGAAAAGTCAGGTCGCAGCTCTCATTTCACTGCTGCGACTTGTTCATTTTCAGACCGTGTACAATTCCTGTTCAGACCAACTCGTGTTCTTGCTTCAGTGGTGGTTCTGTTGCTCAGCTGCAGTGAGCCAGTTCAATTTTGCAAAGGTGCAGTACCTCTCCTTTTGAAGGGGTTGGTGTATTTTTTTTTTTCTTTTCTTTTTGTTTGGCTGAATTGCAGTAACTAGCCTTGCCTTTCTATTCTGTAGAAATGACAGGGTCTTCACAATCCTTCACCAGTGGCTACTAAGCTATAATTAGCTGAATAGAAAGAATGTGGAAGTGGTCTGAGGCGTATAGAGTATATGCCAAGAACACTACCATATATGGCATCAGCTTTGGTTACCAGAGAAATTTTCTTAGTCATTAGACCATATAACAGTAATATATCATATGTAAATCTTTAGATATCAATTTGAGAATCCTCCAAAAAAAGGAGCAAAGAATGCATAAGCTATGTGTTGGAAAAAGTAATTTATATTAAAATTTTGACCTGCCTATGTAAGATTAAGTGGTAAACGTCATAGTGGTGGGTTTAAGTCTTAACCAATCTCAAAGGTTTGTTTCTCCTGCAGGGGGTGGTTCATGGCCTCTCTCCTCACTGCAGGAAGATGACAGAAGGGTGTGGATTAGTTGTAGCATTTCACTGACCCTCATCCACTCGCTGTTCTGGGGCAATAGAAATCCGGCGAGCACAGAGACTGCTCTTTTGATGTGTGATGCGGCCTGTTAATGAGGCTGTATCTCAGAACTCGTCCATAAACAGCACTTAGCAAAGAATATCTGTTAATTCCAGTCAGAAAATGGCATTACTCTGGGAAACATCCAAATATTTTTTTGTTCTGGTTTTCATCCTCTACTACGAACAGTGATTTAGGGCTTGTTTTTTAACCTTGGCAAACATCCCAGCTAATCACGTGTTCAAAATAGTCCAATTTCTAAGAAGCGGGGAACGAAAATTCCTTTTCTGATCATTGGTAGAGTGTTTCTCAGGCCGTTCCGGATGTGAGAAGTTAGATTGCAGGAACAGAATCAAAAGAGCGAAACTCTGTGGCGAGTTCCCCGCTATTCCCTTCTGGTTTCTATTGTGCCCACTCTCGCTTGAGCAGAGTGGCACTTCTAGTCCGCAAGGAAAGCCTTCAGTGCATATGCTGCACAAAGCGCCACGTGAGTCTGTATGGCACCAAAAAATCAAAGTGGAAACCAAACGGGAAACGCAGACACCCTGAGCTGCCGTGGGAGGCATGTAGTCGGTCAGAAGGGCTGTGGCCATGGCGCGCACATGGCCACTTGTTAGGTCACTTTCCACAATGGTTTGCTGCCGGCCGCTGTAGGGGCTTCCAGGGCAGGCAGCTGGCACCTCCTGCTCCCTCCGTCCCCTCCATCGCCTGACAGTAAATTGCAGGTCTTTTATACAAACTCAAGCTTCAGATTTCTCAAAACAAAACAGTTATCCTGTCTTATCTGAAAAATGCAGGGTTGTGGGCAGAAGAGGCTGGTTATAATAATGCCCTCATATTGAGTGGTCTGTAAACGGCTGCACACTTCAGGCGCGTAGTTGCTGAGGATGCTTTGTCCCGTGTGACCTTGACCGGCTCTACTGGAGGGTAGAGTGACCTGCACAAGGTATCGAGAGGTAACTATTGCTCGGCGTCCGCCTTGCTCTCAAGGTGGATGCCTTAGGGAGAAGCTTGAGTGTGTAAGCCATGCACATAAGTATTCTTCACTGTAAATTTTGTTTTCATTTTTAACCCAGTTACGGTACTTTGTCCAATGCACAACTGATCTCTCAGTAGATATTCATTTGCAAATAGCGTGGCCTTGATCAGTAGGAGGGAAGGAGGGAAGCACCCTAGCGGGTGTGAAGGTAACTCAGCTAGGCCTTCCGCACTGCACCACTCTTTGTGTCTGATGCACGCGAGTCTCGAGTGGTCCGTCTCCTTTCCGCCTGGGGAGAGTTCATGGTTTTGACCCTGGGGTTTTATCAATTCAATTGAGTTTTCTGTTTTTAGGAAGGATCAGAATTGCTCTGATAAGTAACAAAGTTGAGTGCTTTGGTGTCCAATCTCAGGTTTTAGAGTAGAGAGTGGTGTAAAATTCCACTGTTAACTCTTTAACAATTTTAATGTAATCCACCCTACAAGTCACACACACGAGGCCTGTTCAGAGAGCAGAGCCTCCCATCGTCTTGCTCCTTTTCCACTTTGTATTCACTTGAGAAAGTGTCGAGTGATCTTCCATTGTATATTTCCATTTGAACCCCGACATATTTCTCAAAGATAAAGCACTTTTTGATAATGAAATTCATGGGATCTTCGTGTGATGTGGATCATGGTTTCTCAGGCTCCCTTAGATAATCTGCTTTTGAATACTGTTCTGTGTAAGAAGAGTGGAAATCTTTGCTAATGTTAGGAGGTTTGTATTATTGATCCAGAATGCGTTCTGCTAGCTTCCAATCGATGGGAGAGTAAATAATGCTGCATTCACAAATTAATAAGTTACTTTCCCTTAAGCCTTAAGGTAACTTTTTTTTTTTTCCCTGTCAACAACAGCACTGAAGTTATACTGAGTGGATGAAATGATCAGTTTTCAGGGTTGGTTTTAGAGTACTGTAAATCCATGAGCTGTCTTCCTAAACAGTTACTCCCCCTCCTTGAACAAACTGGGTAGTGGGGCACATGGGTGGGCCGGGGGGATAGCTTATAGGAAATAGAAAAAGAAACCACATTTACCTTAAGAAAAATAGACAAAATTAAAAAGTGCACGTCAGCGCCCTGCTTTTGAAATTACAGCTAGAGGGCGGAAATGGCAAACTAGAACTTCATTTCCCCGATTTCTAAATCTAGGAAAGCAAAGTCATGGATTTTCAACACCTTCCCTCCCCAGTTGCAAGAGCTCACACTTGGGGACGGTGAGTGCATGTCCCAGGTCGCTGGTTAAAGTCCCTGTCCCCAGCCCTTGGTCTTAAAATGTAATTTCAGTGCTGATGGATTCAACCCTTCTTTCAATAAATGTCCAGTTGTCAGGATGATAATCCAATTTGGAAAAAAAAATAGTAAAGGTATATCATGAAGACTTATGACTCTGGCAAGTCCCAGGTGGTACCCATTCCCCTCGATCCAAGTAAGACTTTTTTGAATGTATTCTATACTCCCTGAGGAAACAGGGAGTATGCCATCTGTGTGACCACCCCATTCACCACCTTTTCCATTTCCTTTGAGAATCTGACTCCTGCGCCTCGAGTTGGACATTCGCACAGGGTCAGTAAAGCCGCAGTAAGGTATCTGCAGATGCCGCCTGGGTACTTTCCTTGCTCGGCAGGGCTCCTATTAACAGGAGGACAGAGCTTTATTTGAAGCAAAGACGTGGTCTACCCCCCCAAACCCAGGTGATTCTAACAGATGGTTTGGTGAAGGAGCATGACCATACTTTGGGCTAGTGCAAAATCATGAGTCTAGGAGTAAGTCTCATGGGCCTCGCGTGTGAGATGTCCACTGACACGGATGAGAGAGGGCCGATTCTGTCTGTAGGGGCTGATGTGTGGGGCCGCCCGAGAGAGAGAGAGAGAGAGAGAGAGATCCTTTCGCATTCCCTCCACACGAGCAGATTGCAGGCGATGCGAGTTTGTCTCTCTGCCTTGAGTAAGTCGGACAGCAGACGTTCATCCCCAGCCTTACCCCGTGTCGTAGGGTCAGGCTAGTTCAGAAAATACCTGGTTGGAAACAGAAGGGCAAGTGGAATATTCCTTCTTTATAAATTCCCTTTTCAGGGACATACAAGTGCAGGGAGAGGCCCAGGATGATTGCAAAACAGGATTCCATCACAAAGCACATTTGTGTGGTAGGGATTTGGAGTTTTGTTTGTACGTTGCTCAGACACGAGCACAAACCCGTTTCTCCCAGCTCCATGTGTCACCTCTGCACACAAAAGCTCTCTGGATTCCTAGAAGCTAACAGATGGAGCAAAAGTCCAAAAAGTGATTTTTAAGACAGTACAGGGCATCCCTTCAGAGCCTAGTTTTATACATTGTGGTAGCAGGAGAATGTATTTGAGGTTTTTCTCGATGATCATCAAGATTTGAATGGTAACTAGGATTATCAGTGTCTTTGAACAGTTAGTGGGGGTTTATTCTTCCTTTTGCTCCTTCATGACAATGTTTCTCCAGGACCCTTTCTCAGAGTGTGTTTGTCTCCTTAGACCTTTGTAGACCGCACATCTTCTATCCTGTAAGAACCCTCACCGCCGGTCAGAATCGTCAGGGGCTTCTGTAGACTAGATGGTTCACTCCAAAGTGGGGACCGATGCCCTGCCAGTAGAGACTCTGCAGAAGTCGTTTAAATAATTTCAAACCAAATCTTGATGGCAGGAGACAGCTTCCTGATGTAGACAGACAACTAGGTACTTCTAAGGGGGTTGGGGGCGTCTTTGGTGTCTGAATAGCCACATGCCTGTGCGTTGTAAACCATATGTGTACTCCTGTGTATGAATTTGTAGAACTGCTTCCAAGAGAAGCTGCACCTTTCATTTTGTAAGGTCCCCTCTACCTGTAACCCTATAAATATTTGTATATAGAACACTAAAATTTGTAGCGATAGGATCAACTTGGGAATATCTGCTGAGAGACCAAAAAAGCTCATTTTCTAAGTACCTTGGTTAAAGAGTAAAGATTATTTCTCTTATTTTTTAAAAGAAGA
This sequence comes from Canis lupus baileyi, assembly GCF_048164855.1. Classification (NCBI taxonomy): domain Eukaryota; kingdom Metazoa; phylum Chordata; class Mammalia; order Carnivora; family Canidae; genus Canis; species Canis lupus. The sequence continues at coordinate 48,182,174 of NC_132852.1, read as the reverse complement.
ATGCACTTTAACAGCTGCATGGGCTATTCAAACAAGCCCGTGAAGTGCAGTGCCGTTCAGAAATCACACTTCCTGGAAACCGTTCAGAAGCGAGTGTAGACGGGCTGTTGCGCTCACTGCCTGGAGGCGGAAGCTCGGGTGCCAGTCAGTGTAGAGACATGGAGACGAGTAGGGCCGCTGCAAAAGCGCAACGTGAGCTCGGCCAGAAGCTTCCGACAGGCCTGCAACAGGCAGGTCCCGTGTTGACCACTAACTAGCAAAACTGACAGAAACAGAGAAAAAAGTTGAAGAATCCTTACTGCTGGTGTGCACTCCCTACAATAGATTTTGCAAATGGAGTTTTACAGTCTATATTTAAAATTGTATGTTTGTAACAAATAAAGTATGCGGAAAAGTGAGAACCTTGTCTGGCATCTGTGATTTCAGGCACCAGGTGGGGAGGAAAGGGCCAGTCGCTGGCTGCTGGGCTCCCCATGGGTCTGGAACCGGGTGCGTTCCCTCCTGCAAAGACCCAAGGGCCATCGTGTTCTGGGGTGGGTGGGTGGGTCGCCGACGAGTCCCAGACCCTGTTCTCCGTGGTGAGGATCTGGAGGGAAGTAGGGGTTGCAAGCGAGTCTCCCGATGTGGTTCCTGTGCCAGACAGGCCACTTGTTGCTTCCTGCATTTGTTCCTGACCATTGTCCACTGGCTATTAGGCCCTGTTGTGGTCAGTGGGGGGCGAGAAACTGCCACCCCAGCCTCCGCCACCAACTGTCACAGCTGACTGGTCAGGCCAGTGCTACCCACCTAGAAGGAAAAATGAAACTCTCAGGTCCTAGGTCCCGGCCCTGGCTCCCAAATTGTTATTTTCAGGAACCCCCTTTACACCATGAAGGAGATTCTATTCTTCCGGCCTGTGTCAGCTGATGCCTATCCTAAACATTGAATTAATTATTTTGAAGATTTTATTTATTTATTCATGAGAGACAGAGAGGCAGAGACACAGGCAGAGGGAGAAGCAGGCTCCCTGCAGGGAACTCCATGTGGGATTTGATCCCTGATGGCAGGATCACACCCTGGGCCCAAGGCGGCGCTAAACTGCTGAGCCGCCGGGGCTGCCTAATTTTTATTTATTTATGATAGTCACAGAGAGAGAGAGAAGCAGAGACATAGGCAGAGGGAGAAGCAGGCTCCATGCACCGGGAGCCCTATGTGGGATTCGATCCCGGGTCTCCAGGATCGCGCCCTGGGCCAAAGGCAGGCGCCAAACCGCTGCGCCACCCAGGGATCCCTGAATTACTTTTAAGACAAAACTAAAAGTATACACCCTGGGGGCTACCAGCCAGGGGGGCCCTGGAAAAGGCATGCTGGTGAGGTGACAGGCCGGTGTGGCCACAAACAAGAAGGCCAGGAACCGATGGCTGAGTTCGAGGTCTTCTAGGTGACCCCCCCCCCGCCCGTGCACTCCCACAGTGGCGGCATGCAGACCCTCGGGGAGCCCCAGACCCACTACACCAGAGTCTTTGGGACGCAGGCGTCGGTGTCCTGTGTGCTTTGTGCTACCTTCCCAAGCTCCCCAAGTGGTCGTCCTGAGTCGGGATGCGAACCAGCCGCCTGGGGGGCTCAGGGAAGGAAGAGAAAGAGGGCGAAGGGCGCAGTTTCCGCGGCAGGAAGCAAGAACCCCGGGAGGGCGGAGCCCTGGCCAGCGGGGCCTCACCTGGCGCCGGGGGGTGGGCTCCCGGGGGCGGGGGCAGGGCCGGGACACGCGGGGTGCTGCGAGCGAGCCGGGGCTCTGGAGACGCTCTGGGGCGCGCAGGTGCGGTGAGCCGGCTTCCCCCCGCCTCCGTGCCCACGGGCAGTGCGGCTCCGCGCGCATCCGACACAAATCCTCGCGGCCCACGGCGGCCTGGCGCGCGGAGAGGCCACCTGGCGGCCGCTCCCGGGATCCCTATGCCCGGACTGCGGTGGGCCTGCCTGAGGCCTTGGCACCGGTTGCAGGAGGCGGGGTCGGTCGGGGCGCAACGAGAGCAGCGGGGGGCACTGGGGAGACCTGCGGGAGCTGAGTGCGGCCCTCCTAGGGACGCCCCTCTGCAGACCCCGGCGGCTGTGGGGCTGGGGGCAGCGTGCGCGGCAGGAGACGGGGCGCCCCGGGTTCCGGGAGGGCGCGGGCGCACCTGCGGGGGTGGGGGTGGGCCTCGGGCAGGCCAGGTGCCGCGCCCGCGCTTCCGATGGAGCGGCTCCCCTGGGGTCCGAGCCATCCAGTCTCCATCGCTGAAGATGGGCTCCATCCAAGCGGCCGGAGCTCACGCGGGAGGGGCCCGCTCTCCGACCCCGCCGTACCCGGGACACCTGGGGGCCCCACCTGGGGAGAGGCGGGAGTGAGCCCACGTCGCAGGCTGTTGCCCCCACCGCTGCCCCAGGCGTCCCACCAGGGTCTGCCAGACGTCCTGGGTTCCCCCGCGAAGTGTGCGTGCCGCTCATCAGTGTCTTCAGGGTGTGCTTCCGAGAATGAAATTAAACAGGTCCCCAAGGCTTTAAACAGGATCCCCCGGTGGCTTTAGCGCCGCCTTCAGCCCAGGGCGTGACCCCGGGGGCATCCGAATCAAGTCCTGCATCGGGCTCCCTGCATGGAGCCTGCTTCTCCCTCTGCCTGTGTTTCTGCCTCTCTCTCTCTCTCTCTCTCTCTCTCTCTCTCTCTCTCCCCTCCGTGTCTCATGAATAAATAAATAAAATCTTAAAAAAAAAAAAAAAAAACAGGTCCCCAAGGCTAAGAAGGAAAGCGCACTGACTTGGTTCATCACTATCAGTGACCCAGAAGGAGAATGCTAGCCTTGCATCTGGGTGAGCCCCACTCCACTGTGAGCATCCGTGGCTGCCTCCAGACCTGAAAATCACAGTGCCCCTCCCAAAACAAAAGGTTCCAAAGTCACATTGCAGGACTGGATTGGAGCCAGACAGGCACTTCCATGAAGCCAGTGCAGAGCAAGTGGGCCTGCAAATAGCCCCCTTTATGCTACTTTATGTTTTTTTCCCAGCCTAGGTGTCAAACCAAGAAAATAGCCAAGTTAATAAATAAGGATGGACAGGGTCTGTTACTGAAGTGTTCCCCAGGATGCCCAGGGTGGGACCAGAGGCCAGAAGCTGGGGATGTGGACTGAAGCCCTGGCGGGGGAGGCCTGACCCACACACAGCCTGGCTCTGCCTCCCAGGGCCCTGTCACTAAGCGCTCCTGGACTCTCCCACACTCACCATCATCCTGTCCTTTGCTCATTTATTCAGCAGCCCTCATAATCAGTGGCATCATTTTGGTAGTTACAGTCTCCGAACTTTCTTTGATTATAAAAATTAATGTATACTCATTTCAACAGATATAAACAGTGGAGTATCGCTGGAAGGAAACAAAAATGAATGTTCTTTCTCCAGACCCGCTCCATAAATGTAACTACTGGTATACAGATGTGTCCTTTTGGTTTTTTTTTTTTGTTTTTTTTTTTTTTAGATGTGTCCTTTTGATAAATCTTGATAATTTTTAAAAATCTCAGCAGTGGTAGGTGCCCACCACATTTATGTATATTTTTTAGATTATTTATTATTTATTTGAGAGAGAGAGAGCACCCACACAAGCAGGGGGAGCAGCAGGCAGAGGGAGAGGGAGAAGCAGACTCCCTGCTGAGCAGGGAGCCCAATGTGGGGCTGGATCTCAGGGCCCCGAGATCATGACCTGAGCCGAAGGAAGACGCTTCACCTACTGAGCCCCCCAGGCACCCTGAATGTATATTATCATATTGAAAAAACATCAGATTAGCTCACCAGGTGAAATGACACAGATTTCTGGTCAGATAGGTTAAGGGTGAAATCTGGGCCCCAAAGCCAACAACTCCAATGCAGGAATTGAATTGAAAAGGAACCTAATTTTTCATGATTTTAGGTTCCAGCGAGTTAGACACAGGCAGATCCCTCTTGCATAGTGGAATAAGTACTTTTGAGCCTATGGAATTTAGAGAAAAGTGTCTTTATTTTATGAGCTCTGGCACATGGAGTGATCATCTGCTGGTTGCACTTCCAACCGACTGTGTATTTCAGGCAAAAACTTGCCTTCGCCATCAAGAAGTCACGAGATGGAGTGATACTCACCACACACAGGGATCCAGTGGCCCTTCGCTCTTATGTCACAGGCTATTGTGCAGTTTAGGAACAAGAAAATGTGTTTTTGTTTTTTGATTTATTCTGCGACCTGCGGTGAGTGTTTCCCAGCCATACCTACGTCCAGCTGCTTCTGACCTTGAAACTTTGGCTTAGAATTCAGAGTGAGCCTTTATGAATATGCATATCGTGTAAATGCCTAGTTCAGAACATAAAGGCAGTCTCAAATATAAATAATGCAAACAGAGAAAGCATGTTCGGTTCTTAGGAAGAATGGCAGGGAACAGTCTGCGCGGGCAGGAGAGCTGCTGTCAGCAATGTGGAATGTTCTAGTGCAGCAGCTGCTGTTTCCTGGCTGTGAAAACCCAGCTGGGGACATCACTCAAGCAAGTGACTCATCAGGACCCGGGGGGGTGGGGGGTGTCTCATTTGTCTGCTCGGCTGACACCATGCCTTTCCTGGGGAGCTGGGGAGGCTGTGAGCTTGCTTTGGATACACCTGCTGACCTCTTCCAGACCTCCGGCAGCCGAAGGCTTTCTCTTCTCTGGATGATGTTCAGGATAAAACAAGTCTGTGGGGGATTCCAGGGCTATTCACTGGGTGTTTCTCTACTCCACCTGCCATTTGCCTTCCAAGGCCACATGTGGAGGGAGTCAGCCCTTCTGTTCCACCTAAAAGCTGCTGTCACCCACCCTGCAAGGGCCAGGCCTAACGTTGCAGGGAGCATGCATTCTAGAGCAGAGCGGGGGCCGCGGTCAGTGTCATCCGGCTCCCAGTGGTCCTGGCCAAGCACCTGCCAAGCCCACAAACCGGGTCCTCGCCGGACTCAACGCGCAGGAGTTGACATGTTATCACTTTGTGACAAGGAGCACGCTTACCCTGTGCTCAGGTACTCGGCCACTGTTAAATTTCAGTAAACATGAAAGATTATTTTGCCAAAAGACATGTGCCAGTTACAGTGCCAGATGGAGCCGGGCTCCCAGAGGAGGAGCTGAGCTCATCTCCAGAGGGAATAGTGCTGTACCACCCTGTGCAAGCATCATTTTGGGGCCTTCAGACATAGGGAGGCCCGAGAGCAGCAGGGAGGAACAGCGCAGCACCCTGCGTCTGGGCCTGGGGAGGCCGGGTACATAAAGCTAAGAGCAAATCGCATACGGATAAGAAGTAGGTACAGACAATCCAAGGGAAAAAAAAATTGACACCAGCGGCCCAGAATTACATGAGAATAATCTCCCTCCTAATAAGAGAAATGCAAAATAAAACTGAGATACTATTTCTCCCCCGCGGCCTGACAGCAATCTCCCCTAGCAATGCTGTAGGTACACAGGGTCACTGGAGCATCACGGCGGGGGGTGGGGTGGGGGGTGGGCACAGTCCCCAGCAAAGGGTCTCGTGAGGTCTAGCTAGCAAGAGGGCTCGAGAAGTTGCCCTTTGACCAGCAATCCCACTTCTCGGGATCTACCCCAAAGGCATGCTGGCAACAGTGTGGAAAATGCTCGACTGCAGGGCCCCCTTGCGCCCGCTATCTGCTGTGAAGTCCACCAGGTAAATTCTTATGGCCCTCGCATTTATGTTCGCTGCTCATTTTTAGCCAAAGTCTATGTTGAACTATTGTAAATATACTGTACCCCTAACCTTTTTATTTATGGCAAGCTGAAAAATATTTGGAATAACAAAAGAATTTCCTTTTTTTTTTTTTTTTGTCTTTTCACTGACTACAAGTCCAATTTTAGGAGCCTTGGATTTGTAACTGTTTAAAAAGAAATTACAGGGCAGCCTGGGTGGCTCAGTGGTTTGGCGCTGCCTTCAGCCCAGAGCATGATCCTGGAGACCCGAGATCGAGTCCCACATTGGGCTCCCTAAATGGAGCTTGCTTCTCCCTCTGCCTGTGTCTCTGCCTCTCTCTGTGTGTCTCTCATGAATAGATAAATAAAGTATTAAAAAAAAGAAAAGAGTCCAATAATTAAGATGAAATTGTTCTTGTGATAATACAAATTATTTTTATTATTATCATATGGAGCCAAGTGGTGCAAACATGTGCTTGCAAAATGAAGACGTTAAACACACCTGGAATTGGATGTAGCACACACACATAACTCTTAAGGTGTCCAAGCAAGCTGTGATATCTGCCCAGCTAACAATTATGGTATAGTCATCACATCTTAACAGAGTTTATAGTGGCTAAAGTACAAAATTGTTGTGAAACAGTAAATGTTGAATCTAACAAGCACTTGAGCTCAGGGGTGTGGATTTTCTCTGTTTTTTTTTTTTTTTTTTTTTTTAAGATTTTATTTATTCATTCATGAGAGAGAGAGAGGGAGAAGCAGGCTCCATTCAGGGAGCCCAATGTGGTACTCGATCCCGGGACTCCAGGATCATGCTCTGGGCCAAAGGTGGCGCTAAACCGACGAGCCACCCAGGGATCCCCTTTTCTCTCTCTTTGCTGTTCAACATCCTATTTCAGAAATGCTTGAGCCTTTGAGAATCAACCTATACTGAATTCACTTTTATTTTTGTAAACAAGGCCTCTAAATTTTGGTGGTATTTTATTCAAGATCAGTTGGAAGTCTTTCATCCAAGCATTTGATGTATGAATTGGTAAGAAACTTCAGCTTTTGGTTATTCTGAATTGTGACCCTTCACTATTCCCAAAGAAACCCATGGCAGCTGATAAAAAAAAAATAATAATAATAATAATTTTAAAAAGGAAATAAACTTCAGCTTTTGAAACCATTGGTTGCAAGTATTGGAAGCCACACTGAAAAGAGGAAAATGATGAATGTGGTCCCTTCAGAAGAAAGGGAAAGATGAGCAAATTAAACACTGGGGGAGCACTCTGGAATATCTCAGCTATGGTTTCTCTTCTCCAGAGCATTTCCCTTGTTGTAGCCTCGAAATTTGGTGAATACTCAAAAGAATCAGAGACCTTTTAGAAATGACTTGACATAACTCACACAGCCTTTCTGGATCTTTCTCATGTGTAAAATGAGGATCATAGATTGTATTTTGCATTTTGTTATAAAGATTAAAAAGTATGTGTAAGGCACTTAACACTTAGGATGATGTCTACCACAGAGGAGTAGGCCCTCCAATTTTAAGGTGCATGAATTTTAAGTCTTGAAAAATGTAATAATTTGTTCTATTATCATGTTAATTTTTTATTTTACTTCTCCCTCATGTAAAATTGAAATATTTTTAAATGCATTTTTTATAAAAGCACTTATAAAGCTGACACATAGCCAAGAAATGCAGTTTAGAAAATACCAAAGAACATTCAAAATCCAACCCACATTACCCTAAATAATTCATTGTTGGATGTTGCTCCATTTCCTGGCAATGCATTTCTATGTGAATGAAAGAATGAGAAAAAGACAGCAGATTCTCTTCAGGCAGCTTTCAACACCGTTTCTTGAAAAGATTGTGCTCTGCCCATTGCATCATCTCAACACCTTTATCAGATACCAAGTGACCAGAGAGACTCTTGTCAATCCGATTGATCTGTCGACCCTGTGCCAGCCCCATGCCATCTCCGTCACTGCAGCTTTGTGCTAAGTTTTTTTTAAAGATTTTTATTTATTTATTTGAGAGACAGAGAGAGAGAGAAAGAGAGATAGAGAGCTCGCACAAGCAAGGGAAGTGGCAGGCAGAGGCAGAGGGAGAAGCAGACTCTGCTGAGCAGGGAGCCCGATGTGGAGTCAATCCTGGGACCCTGGGATCATGACCTTAGCCAAAGGCAGATGCTTCACCCACTGAGCCACTAGGTGCCCCTGGGGTAAGTTTTGAAATTGAGGAGTGTGGGTTTTCCATAGATGGCCTCCATCAGGCCTCCATCAGGACCTCCATCAGGTCCATCATTAGAAGAAGTTCCTTTCTAATCTTAATTATTGGGTGTTTTTATGATGAAAAGGTGTTGGATGGGATCCCTGGGTGGCTCAGCGGTTTGGCGCCTGCCTTTGGCACAGGGCGTGATCCTGGAGTCCAGGGATTGAGTCCCGCGTTGGGCTCCCTGCATGGAGCCTGCTTCTCCCTCTGCCTGTGTCTCTGCCTCTCTCTCTATCATGAATAAATAAATAAAATCTTAAAAAAAAAAAAAGGTGTTGGATTTGGTCAAATGCTTTTCCTGCCTTTTTTGGGATGATCACACATGTTTCTTATCCTTTATCCTACTAATATGGTACATTGCTTGCTTTTCCTCTGTCTAGCTGACCTTGCATTCCAGGTATAAGCCTTTTTACATGTCACTGGGTCTGTTTTCACGAGTTGAGCAATTTGTTTCTAGATTTACAAGGGAGTTGGTGTGTGGGATGTTTTTCTCGTAGGATCTCTGTCCTATGTTAGTCCCAGGGTAATAATGAAGTGGGAAGTGTCCTGTCCTATTTTTTGGAGGAGTTTGTGAAGGATTGATATCAATTCTTCTTTTTAAAAAAAAATTATTCATGAGAGACACACAGAGAGAGGCAGACACATAGGCAGATGGAGAAGCAGGCTCCTCGCAGGGAGCTGGATTGCGGCACTCGATCCCAGGACCCAGGGGTCACAACCTGAGCCAAAGGCAGACGCTCAACCACTGAGCCACCCAGGCACCCCGATATTAATTCTTCTGATAGAATTCAACAGTTAAGATTCAGCTTTTCTTTGTAGGAATATCTTAAATTACTAATTCCATTTCTCGACTTGTCATACATCTATTCAGATTTTCTAGTATTTTCTGGAGTTTCTATCTTCTCAGAACTCTGCCCAATTCATGGAGGTCACTTAATTTGTGGTCACAGAGCTGTCCAAAAGCATTCTGATCATCCTTCTTATTTCTGGAAGGCTGGTAGTGATCTTCCCTCTCTCACTTTCCATTTCTCTGATCTCATTCCTCTTTTCTTCTTCTCACTTAGTCTAGCTGAACCATAGTTCTGTTCATCTTTACAAAGAACCAACTTTTAGTGTCACTGATCTTGGTCTATTGTTGTCTCATTCTCCACTTCCTCTTGAATCTTTATTATGTTCTTCCCTCTGCTTGCTTACAGTTTGCTCTTTTCTGTTTTATTTTTATTTTTTATTATTTTTAAATATTTATTTATTTATTCATGATAGACAGAGAGAGGCAGAAACACAGGAGGAGGGAGAAGCAGGCTCCATGCCAGGAGCCCGATGCAGGACCCGAACCCGGGACTCCAGGATCGTGCCCTGGGCCAGAGGCAGGTGCCAAACCGCTGAGCCACCCAGGGATCCCCTCTGTTTTATTTTTTAAAATATTTTATTTCTTTATTCATGACAGGCACAGGGAGAGGCGGAGGCATAGACAAAGGGAGGAGCAGGCTCCCTGTGGGGAACCCGATGCAGGACTTGATCCCGGACCCTGGAATCTCAACCTGAACTAAAGGTAGACACTCGACCACTGAGCTACCCGGGTACCCCTGCTCTGTTGTGTTTTATTGTTTAAGGAAAGGACGCATGCACGTTGTACAAATTCAAGAGGACCGAAGGCTTTTTTTGTAAGGAAACTATTTTCCCGTAAAAACATCTGTTGCTCCTTTGCTTTCCATTGGATTTGCTAGTGGTGGGGTAGATGTGAATGTGAACGTAAAATAAAGTGACTGTGAGTCCGTGATCACTAGTTGTGTGAGGGCCACTTCAAGTCCATTGGAACTATCGCTTTACCTTGGCATACGTTTAAAATTTTCATAATAAAAACTTACACATGCACATATCCTGTGCCTATCCATCAAGGTCCTTTCGGGTTCCAGGGGACACCCCACGTGTCTGAACAGAGAGGATATAAAGGATTTTAACTAGATACAAAGTTGCTAACTGATAAGTGGTAAAGGGGAAGACTCTAAGCTTTTGGCAGTTGGCAGCTACCCTCAAGGAGCAAAAGGAAAACCTTAGAACCTCAGGGGAAGGGCCCGTGGCTGGAGCTCACAGCTGAGGGAAGGGCTGGCTGGGTCGAGGAGGCCCACCTGGTTTGGCAGGAGTTGGAAAAACGGATTCAGTGATGGCTATATAAGAGGTAAAGCACTGCTTGGGCGAAGCTCAGAGCAGGCCAGCAGAATTGCGTCCTGGCCCTGACTGTCCGGCGCGTTCCCTTCAGCGCTCCGCGGCCGCAGAACCACGCAGGTCGGGGAGCCTACGCACCGGCTCAGCAGCGCCAGCAGAGCGCTGGCTCCCGGGGCTGCTCCTCACTGACCACAGCGGAACCAGGCACGTGCTGGCTCATGGAGGCAGCTTCCCTAACGCCCCAGGCATGTTTTTTTTTTTTTAATTAAAGACTCAAAAGAGAATTTGGCTGTGCTTTACAAGAGTGGCCCGAAGAAAGTGTCTGTCTCTTAACGCCTTCATGATATTTGGTAGAGTCCCTCAGTGTTGAAAGGAACTTAAAACTGAACACACAGGGATCCCTGGGTGGTTCAGCGGTTTAGCGTCTGCCTTTGGCCCAGGGTGTGATTCTGGGGTCCCAGGATCGAGTCCCGGGCTTCCTGCGAGGGGCCTGCTTCTCCCTATGCCTGTGTCTCTGCCTCTCTCTCTCTCTCTTTCTCTCTGTGTCTCTCATGAATAAAATAAAATATTTTTTAAAAAGCTTTGGGAATTGGGATCCCTGGGTGGCTCAGCGGTTTGGTGCCTGCCTTTGGCCCAGGGCGCGATCCTGGAGTCCCGGGATCAAGTCCCACGTCGGGCTCCTGGCGTGGAGCCTGCTTCTCCCTGTGTCTCTGCCTCTCTCTCTCTCTATGTCTATAATAAATAAATAAATAAATAAATCTTTAAAAAAAAAAAAGCTCTGGGAATCCATGTAGTAATCATGTAATCATTAAGACCATCTTCCCGAAAGGCGGGAGGATGCTGTCATCACTCTGGCAGCCTAGGAAGATGGATGACTGGGGTAGGATGACTGCTACCCTCTGTACCTTTACAATTCTGTGCTCATGAATACATAACCCACTTGAAAAATCAACTACAACTTTGCAAAGAAAAACCTTTGTGTTAGGTCAGGTTTCCCAGGAAACAGACTCTAATGTGGGGGGATTTGCCTTCGCCAGTTTGCGGGGGCGGGGGTGCTCCTGGCGAAACTGCTATAAGAAAATGAAGAGATGGATGGAGGAGAGGGAGAAGTGGGACAGCAGTGCCGCTCAGCAGATTGGGGGGAATCACACACAGGACACTATAGAGTCCAAGGGCTCTTCAAGATGCTTTCAAATTAAGGCACAGGACTGGGCACCGCTACCCCACCTCCACCAGCCTGGGAGGCTGGCTGTGCCCAGAGGACTGACCCCTGGGCCATGCTGCCCCCTTGGGTTGAGCACACTTCCTGGGAAGACTCCTGAGCAACGACCAGTGGACCCCGGGCAGCTGAGGAAACAGGTGCCTCTGTGTGGACCTGCTCAGACGCTCCTGTGCACCCTCCCTGCCAGCCCCATGACCCCAGCCACAGTTTCTGGTTCAGACGTGTGGGTTGGGGTCCGAATCTGCTCTTCCAACAATTGCGGGTGATGCTGATGGTGCCGCGTAGGCACTGCGCCTGGAGAAGCGTTACACCGTCTCTGATCGGGTTGCATCACGTGTGGCAATTTATCACCAAGGGATGCTAATCCCTGAACTGCCCTGGTCACGCTGGGGTTCTTTGTGAGCTCATGCCACCTTCCTTGAAGCCCGAGCTCTCGGGGAGCTAGACTTGATTCACTAACACACCTGCTTTCAAAGATCGGTAACAGGCAGTGTTTATAGATACCAGAAAACCCCATCGGTTTTCTGGAGTCTGTGGGCCTCACTCTATTTCTCGCGGCTCTCAACAGGACACAGAAGCCAGGACAGGGGTCTTCAGTACCACTTGAGATGAGCACCAGGGTCTGTCAATCTAACTCCATGCTCCCCGAATCCGTGAGCAAAGTTTATCGGGTATTGATCCGTGCTAGGTAACCGGTGAGTGCTTTCTCTAGGCCACCGCGTAGCGCTCACCCAAACCCTGCACGGTGGGCCGGCGTGGGATACCAGGTGCCTTGGCGGGTCAGACACGCAGCCAGGGAGGGCCCCAGAGCGGTCTCCGGAGGCGGGGTCTGCAGGTTCAAAGTGGGGCTGGGCAGGTCTGCAGGGGAGCGAGGTAAATGAGGAGGGGCGGGATCTGCAGGTGCACGGGGCAGGGGCGGAGTCTGCAGGGGAGTGAGGGGCAATGAGGAGGAGCGGGGTCTGCAGGTTCAAGGTGGGGAGCGGGGTCTGCAGGTGCACGGGGGCGCAGGTCTGCAGCGGAACGCGGGGCAATGAGGAGCGGCGAGGTTTGCAGGTGCACAGTGGGCGGGGCAGGTCTGCAGGGGAGCGAGGGGCAAAGAGGAGGGGCGGGGTCTGCAGGTGCACGGGGCAGGGGCGGAGTCTGCAGGGGAGTGAGGGGCAAAGAGGAGGGGCGGGGTCTGCAGGTTCAAGGTGGGGAGCGGGGTCTGCAGGTGCACGGGGGCGCAGGTCTGCAGGGGAACGCGGGGCAATGAGGAGTGGTGGGGTTTGCAGGTGCGCAGTGGGCGGGGCAGGTCTGCAGGGGAGCGAGGGGCAAAGAGAAGGGGCGGGGTCTGCAGGTGCAAGGGGTAGGGGCGGAGTCAGCAGGGGCGCGCGGGGCGCAGAGGGGGCCTGGGGCACCGAGGGCATCTGCTCTTGGGCCAGACTCGGGTTGCTGACCGGAACGCCCTTCTCCCACCCCGGAGTCCCGAGGGAGCGCTGGCACCGGGGCCATCCGGTGCACCCCACAGGAAGCGCCCACGAAACCTCCGGGGTCCCCGCCGCGCGGACGCGGGAGGAGGGCAGCAGGACAAATGCCGACGCAGGGCGCCGCACGCGGACCAGCGAAAGGCAGGAACACCCGGCGGGCCGGGTCCTGGGGAGGCCGGCCTCACTCCGGGGGTCCGCACACCGCTCCCGGCCGCGGGCCACCCAAACCCTGCGTCCCACACCGCGGCGGACCGGGCGCCGAGAACACGCGGGAAAGCCGTGGCCGCCTCCGAACTGCCCACCCATTGGCTAACCCCACTGTCGTTCACGGAAGCCCGCCTCCCCTGCTCGCGGGCCGTGCTCTCATTGGCTGACTATCCAGCCGTCCGCCCTTATTAGCCCGCCCCTCCGCTCTTCGGGCAGGAGTCGTGGCAACAGGCGGACAGAGGTACGCGGCCCCGCCCTCGCGCGCGCACACGAGCGCGTCAGTGTTGGGGCTGGAGGCCCCGCCCCCGCGTGCCGTGTGCAAAAACAAACAGCCGTTAGGGAGGAGGTGCCGGGGGCGGGGCCTGGCTAGAAGGGGGCGCGCGATTGGGCGGTTGCCGGGGTTCAAACCAGCAAGGCGAGCGGGGATTGGCCGGGGCGGCGCGAAGCGGGCACCGGTTATTGTCCGGGCTCCGGCGGCGGCGGCGGCGGCGGCGGCGGGGGTGGTGGTGGTCTGTGCTCCGGAGCGGCGGCTCTGCGGGAGCGAGGGCGGGAGCGGCCGAGACCATGGTGAGGGCGGCGGCCTAGCGGCCAGGGTCGGCGCCGCTACCTGTTGAGGCGGCCCGGGGCGCCCGCCCGCCCGCCCGCCCTGGCGCCGGCGAGCAGCGAGGGGAGCGGGCCGTGCGGCCGGCCTGCGTCCCGGGCGGGCGGCGGGCTCTCCGCTGGGCCCCCGGGCAGCGCCGCACACCTGCGTCTCTCCGCCAGCGGCCGCACGGGAGCTAAAAATACCAGCGGCTGCGAGCTGTGGGCTTGCTGCGGAGCCGCGGTCCCCCGGGGCCGGCGGGCAGTTGTCCCGCGGGCGGGAGCCCCTCCGTCCTGGGCGCTAGGGACCAGGTGTCCGGCGGCAGGTGTCCCGCGGGCGGGAGCTCCTCCGTCCCCGGAGTAAGGGGGCAAGTGTCCCACAGGCCGGAGGGCAGATGGGGGAGACGGCGAGCAGGTGTCCAGCCGACAGAGCTCCTGCATCCGGGGGACAGTGCATACCTGCACTTCGTTTGTTGAAATGGCTGCATATTTTCCCTTGCACCTCTGTACCATGCTTTATTTGTGAACGGTCAGATTTTTTTTTTTTCTGTCAGTTGATAGAAATTTGTTTAACCCTGTTAGTGTAAACTGGAAGGCCCTTTTTTTTTAATTCTCAAATATACATAACAAAATTTGCCATTTTAGCCACTCTTCCATGTCCAGTCAGTGGTATTAAGTACGTTGTTCTGCAACCAGCACTGCCAGTCATCTCCAGAACTTTCCTTTCTTCCCAGAGTGGAACTCTGTACCCATTGCACACTGACTCTTTGTTCCAGCCTCTGGCAGCCCCCCTTCTACTCTGTCCCTCTGGTTTTGACCAGATGCTCCTGTAAGATGCACTGACAGTATTTGTCCTTTGGGGTCATGTCCTTTATGGGTCCATGTCAGAGCAGGTGCCAGAACGTCCTCTTTATAGCTGAGTACTAGTCCATTGTGTACACGTACTGCATCCCCTACCTCCGCAGACACGGCTTTTTCTGTCTTTGGGCTGTTGTGAACATGCACGCACATCACATTGTTCTATTCTGTGGGGAGAGACCAAGGGTGGGATTGCTGGGTCATGTATTTCCATGTTTACATTTTTGAGAGTTTTCTTTTTTAAGGTGCTTTTTTTTCTCTCCCCAACAACTAATCTTCTGATTATTTCCGTGGAAATGATGTATTTTAACTGTTTTTGTTTAATCTCTTTTTGTTTAATCTCTTAAAAATACCTTATTATGAACTATTTCCAATGTAAAAATTATAGTCTTGATGGCTTGACATATTTATGTAACTTAATATATGGTGAAATAACACGTGTATATTTGAAATTGAGGAAGGAGATCATGTAGTTTTTTAAACTACCTTAAGTAAAACTGGCAAAAATTATTTTCCAAGTGTTTTTGAAATAGCATCTTCCAACTGGAGCTTTTTTTTTTTTTTTTTTTTTTTTTTACTTAGGCTGGAGGCAAAGCTGGAAAGGACAGTGGGAAGGCCAAGGCTAAGGCAGTATCTCGCTCCCAGAGAGCCGGGCTACAGGTAATTGATGCTCTCGTCATTCACTATTAAAATTAGTTTCTTGGGATGTTTGGGTGGCTCAGCAGTTGAGCATCTGCCCTTGGCTCAGGGCGTGATCCCGGGTCCAGGGATTGAGTTCCACATCGGGCTCCCTGAGTGGAACCTGCTTCTCTCTCTGCCTGTGTCTCTGCGCCTCTCTCTCTCTCTCTCTCTCATGAATAAGTAAATAAGTTTCTTTACTGTTGTGAGGACCATAGATGTTATATTAATTACAAAAATGTACTTGTACTCCTGGCCTTTTAATGAGATTGATTGATCAAAATGTAAATCCTGGGATCCCTGGGTGGTGCAGCGGTTTGGCGCCTGCCTTTGGCCCAGGGCGCGATCCTGGAGACCCGGGATGGAATCCCACATCGGGCTCCCGGTGCATGGAGCCTGCTTCTCCCTCTGCCTGTGTCTCTGCCTCTCTCTCTCTCTCTCTCTCTCTCTCTCTGTATGACTATCATAAATTTAAAAAAAAAAGTTAAAAAAAAATTTTTAAAAATGTAAATCCTAAAACAACAGTCTTTTAATTTGTATTCTAAATGAGAACAAGTCATGAAATGACCTTAAGTGAAGTCTGTGATTTTGCTTTTAAAATCTGTTACTTCTAGATTGTAAGTATTTCCTGGTTCTTTTGTAAATTGTATAATGTTAAAGTAAGTCTGCTGTGGTTTTTCTTTTGGAGAGGTATCTGTAGTGGTACGTAACTCTGAGGATGAGACAGAGTGTTGGGTAGAATAATGAACTATTCGTTAATCCTTTTAATGTCTCCCCAGTCACTTCAGTTCGAGACTCTGTGATATACTCAAAACACTATTTTATCAAACTTTATGTATTTTAGTTATTGTAGCTTTAATCCACAAACTCAAAATTTTCTGAATAAGAATTACTCCCTACATATAAGAGACCCTTTTTAAAGGAAAGTGTGAAGGCCAGACTGTAAGGTGTGGACTTTGATCCCCTTGGCAGTGGTGAGTCACTGAAAATTTTGGAGCAAGAAGATGACATAATCCAGGGGTACTAAAGGAAGGGGATGGAAGGTACACTTGATGGTAAATTCTGTGTT
Organism: Canis lupus baileyi; assembly: GCF_048164855.1. Taxonomy (NCBI): domain Eukaryota; kingdom Metazoa; phylum Chordata; class Mammalia; order Carnivora; family Canidae; genus Canis; species Canis lupus. Next base: position 48,165,985 of record NC_132852.1, on the reverse strand, counting down.
TAGAGCATCTTGTAGATCTCTGTGAAGATGTTGGGGGGAGTGGGAAGATAGCAGAGGCTGTTCCCATGCCACAGGTAACACAGACATGAGCCAGAGCGGGGCAGAAGCAATGGGAGCATGTGTGTGTCCCCCACGAGTGGAAGGGGAAGCACAGGGTTGAGCGGCAAGACAAAGATTTGTCTAAGACTCAGAACCAGAGAGTCAGAGGAGTTTGTGTTGTTGGAGGAACGGGTTATGATGTAATGAATTTCAAGTGAGTAACTTGAAGTTCAGAACACCCACCCGAAGATGTCCACGAGTGTAGATTTGAGCCCCCTTTCCAAGAGGGAGTGATGAAAAGAATTACACATATAAGTTCAGGTATGTAAAATTGGCAGTTCACGCCATGGATGTTTGCTATATAGAGCATGAGAAAAGAACATGAGGACCCAGGTGCACCCTGAGAAGCACAGGGTATTTGAGTCTGATAAAGAAAAGCCTGGGGATCCCTGGGTGGCTCAGCGGTTTAGCGCCTGCCTTTGGCCCAGGGCGCCATCCTGGAGACCCGGGATCGAGTCCCACATCGGGCTCCCAGCATGGAACCTGCTTCTCCCTCCTCCTGTCTCTCTCTCTCTCTCTCTCTCTCTCTCTCTCTCTCTCTCTCATAAATAAATAGATAGATAGATCGGGCTCCCAGCATGGAACCTGCTTCTCCCTCCTCCTGTGTCTGTCTGTCTGTCTCTCTCTCTCTCAGATAGATAGATAGATAGATACATAGATAAATAAATCTTTAAAAAAAAAGAAAAGCCTGAAGCCCACCCTAAGGCGGCATTAGAACTCTGTAATCTCTGTAGCCTAGGAAGAAATGGAATTGGAAGCCCTAATTTAATGTGTGAGACAAGCTGTCTGCTTGGAGGAGCTCAGGATTACTTAGTGAACGAATGTAAACAAAATACCATGCTTTTCCTCTGGAAGGATTTGATCTAGAAATGGCTAGAATGGATTTGGCAAATGGATTTGGCAGTTCAAGTTCACCACTGACTCTTGACCTTCAAGGATGTTTGGCAAAAGCCAGGTTTGGAATGCCTGGGTGGCTCAGCGGTTGAATGTCTGCCTTTGGTCTGGGGTGTTATCCTGAGTCCCTGATCAAGTCCCACATCGGGTTCCCTGCAGGGAGCCTGCTTCTCCCTCTGCCTGTGTCTCTGCCCCTCTCTGTGTCTCTCACGAATAAAATCTTAAAAAGAAAAAAAAGAAAAAAAGAAAGGGTTTCAGCATTTCCACTGAAATTTTGCCGTTGAAGGGGCGTCTGGTGGCTCAGGTGGTTAGACGCCTAACTCTGGATCTCGGCTCAAGTCATGATCCCAGGTTATGAGTTCAAGCTCTGCATCAGGCTCTAGGCTGGGTGCAGTGCCTCCTTAAACATGAATAAATAAATGAGTTAATGAATGACTCTTGCTTTTGGAAAGGAGGGGTGTAGGGATGGGGTATGGGGGGGACTGGCAGGAGTTCAGGGGCACAGCACTGGGACCTCTGGGAGCTGAGGAGATTCTTAGAACAGTGAGGGAATGGTGTTGGCTTTTCCTAACTATCAGATCCCCTCTTGAACCTGAGCAAGGAAGGGTGGCGCTGGGGTCCAAGGAAGGTGGGAGTGGAAGTCACATGAGGCTGTTCTCTGGATAGATGACCCCGACACAACTTAAGGCCCCATGGGACGAGCAGTGGATGCCACACCACGTGGTTTCTCTGCAAGTTGCCATGACACCCCGTATAGAGAATTGATTCCTAAAAGCCCGTGGTGGTTCCTGGCACTGTGCCTTTTCTCCGCTCTTCAGTAGGGTAAACGGCGTGAAGATGTGGGGTTCCTTTCCAGGACACACACAGGTCTAGGGACTGCTCTTTGCCAAATAGGTTTGACCTCTGATGCATGCAACCAAATTTACCTTCTCTCCTGCTTTCCCCTGTTGCTCCACCATGCATCATACTAGGTAGAGTGATGTCAAGACTCTTAGGTGCTTCCCATTCTGATGGTCTGTCTTTCAGTTTCCCGTGGGCCGCATCCACAGACATCTGAAGACTCGCACCACCAGCCATGGAAGGGTCGGTGCCACGGCTGCTGTGTACAGCGCTGCGATTCTGGAGTACCTCACTGCAGAGGTCGGCAAAGGGGTCTGTTGTTCATGGGGTTTGTGGGGGTCTGAGGGGCTGGAACCCGTGAGTCAGGGCTTGAAACAAAATGATACATGTACTTTAAGCTGCATCTTGCTGGTCCTAGCTGCCCAGCACTGGGGGCAGAGGAACCTTCATGTACTCACGTTTAAAGTTCAGGCTAGGGGAAAAAAAAAAAAAAGTTCAGGCTAGGGTCAGTGACCCATAGTTTAAGCGATGTGACAACAGAGTGTACAATCCTTTCAGTTCTAGAGTAGTAGTGAAGGGAGCCCTGAATAATACATATCACTGCGATGTGATCCTTGTGAGGTTAGACCAGAATCTTCATGAGTGAAGATTTGGGGTGGGGTCAGGGTTTGCCACTGTGATGGTACAGCTTTAAAGATCATAGTGATAAGGAATTTGGTAAAAGACCTTATTGGTCCTTTTGGTTCTCTGGGGGGTCGTATGCCTAAAATGCTGCATCTTGGTCAGTTTGACTTCTCAGGAAGAAAAGTTAATTCATTCTTAAGACTTGGCTGATGGATTAGCACTGCCTCCGTCCAGCCCCATTCAGGGCTCTGAAACTCCTTTAGCCACATCCCAAGCTGGGGCATTTGTTAGAGTAGCAGGTGGTGGCAGTAGTCAAGCGGGTAGACCCGGGGAAGGTTCTTCCCCAGCAGAGACATGGTTGAGACTGAGGCTGAAAGATAGTTGTTGTTGTTGTTGTTGTTTTTAAGATAGGAGTTTGATGTGTGTATTGTCACTGCTGTCATTTCGTGAACCTTGACCCCCAGACAGTGTCAAATCTGTTAGGTCCTGAGCCAGGCAGTTAGTGTGGGTGACGCAGAGCCTTTGTCCCCCTCTCTCCTGCAGCAGCTCACACCAGTGTGTGTGTTTAGTGGCGGACTTTGGAGAGGTGTACGTTTAATTCCTTCACTCGTGGGGAGGCTCTGATTGTTCCAGATACTTAAGTTTGGGGGTTTAGTCACTAGAAGTAAAGAAAACACTGGAATCTAAGGTCAGGGATAATCATTTATCACCCTTGGCTTTGCACTAGGATCACTTGGGGAGCCTTCAAAAGATGCTTGGATGAGGCCTCCCCCCACAGAACATCCAGAGTCTCTGGGGCAAATGAAGGGGGTCCTGGTGGTTTTTACAGCATGCTAGTGGCTTCTGATGCACACCAAGGCTTCCTGCCACTCTATCTCAGTGCGGCTCGTGGAGTTATTTTTGTAGGACTTCCATCAGAGGGTTTTTTTTTTTTTTTTTTAAGATTTATCTATTTATTTATGATAGACACAGAGAGAGAGAGAGAGAGGCAGAGACACAGGTGGAGGGAGAAGCAGGCTCCATGCCAGGAGCCCGATGTGGGACTCGATCCCGGGACTCCAGGATCGCGCCCTGGGCCAAAGGCAGGCGCCAAACCGCTGAGCCACCCAGGGATCCCTCCATCAGAGGTTTTATAATGCTTGTATAGTCCGTGGAGGCAAAAACAAATTAAAAATGAAGTTTTATGGCCAGTTGGGATTTTGAGATTCTTTTAGTTGAAATTCCCATTCTAGAATGAAGGGCTTCTAGTACATTGCCTGCAGATTATAGGGCCCAGTGATGTTAAAAACTCTGAATTAGAAAGTATTTTCATTATATTTTTAAACTTTTCCACAAGTCGTAAGAAAGAAATTCCAGCCATTAAGGACTCTGCACTTGGGGATCCCTGGGTGGCTATAAAAGGACCCAATGGAGTAATGAGATTTCTCTAAAAGCATCAGAAATGTAAGAAGGAACTGGTGTTGTTGGTTTATGTATCTGTTGTGTGTCTTGTGTACAGATGCTGCAGGAATCTTTTTATCTATAATTGCAAGTCTCTACTGATTTTCAAATGCTTTGCCCTCTGATGTGCTCTCTCACACGTACCTTGTAGGTGCTGGAGCTGGCAGGTAACGCTTCCAAGGACCTCAAGGTAAAGCGGATCACTCCGCGCCACTTGCAGCTTGCAATCCGCGGTGATGAAGAATTGGATTCTCTCATCAAGGCTACCATCGCTGGGGGTGGTGCGTATGATTACCTCTTCAGCCTCTGTCGTACTGTCCTTTCTAACGACATATTTCAGATCAGCGATCCAGCACCTGTGAAGTTGGCTAGAACACACACAGGCTTAGAGTCCATCAGTGTGGGCTCCATTACAATTAAGGCTTCTGTTGGTCCTGACCTGAATACATAGTCCTCCTTTGTAGCCACATACAGGGCTACTTTTATTTTAGCAAGCTCCTTGTCTGAATCTCATATATGATACTTACAACTTAGTGTTTAAAATATTTCTCATACGCTTTAACTCTGTTAAAAATGACCTTGAGAAACTGCTGAGGGTGAGCCCTTGAAACCCAGGGCTGAGGTCATTGAGCATTTCAGGGGGAGTGTAGGTGTGATGTGAGCTGTGGTTCGAAGTCTTTGCTGGGTCACCTTCAGAGAACCTTCTGGAAGCTGTGATGGGTCTTGCCCCCAAACCAAAAAAGCACTGTTTTGCATAGTTTTAGGGGGAGTTCCCAGACCCCAAGAGAGGGAGCCTTTCCTGGGTGTAGGTACAGTCACAGGATCAGCGTGTGAAAGGGGACGTTATGGAATTTCATTTCTGTGTGGTCGCTGTCCATGGAGACACTGGTAAGCGAGAGCCAGCGCGAAGTTGTTGATCTGTGCATTTCCTTCCAGGTGTGATCCCGCACATCCACAAGTCTCTGATTGGAAAGAAGGGACAGCAGAAAACCGCTTAGAGCATTGTTTTACCCAACCCCTTCCTCCCCGTCATTGTACTGTAACTGGGACAGAAGAAATAATGGGGATATGTGGAATTTTTAAAAGAGGCGGATGGAAAAGCATAGACAATTACTGTAGACGTGATAAGAGATATTTGTACGTTCTTAGGCTCAAAGTTTGATAAAGTACCTTTCCATGTGGCAGCACTTGTGTGTTGATTGGCTAGGTTTCTCCCGTGTGTTTTATACAAAAATGGAATTGATAAACCATTTTTTACAAAAATAATTTGTCTCAAAACTGCTCTGTTTGTGATGGGTTGGAAATATTTTGGTCATACTTTGAAATTTCTTAAATTTCCAATCAGTTATCCTATATTCACAATTTTAAAACAGATATTGGGACTATAGAGTCTCCTATTATTATGTAAATCTTAGGTGGCTCTCCATCTGCAGTATGCACTGTTATTTTACCCACAATGAAGGAAAGAAAAACTGCCAATTAAACCATGGTATGCCAGCAATTAGGAGATGCATCCCAATTCCAGAGGGATTTGAGGATGAAAATGTACATTTAGAATTGATGAAATTCTAGTGGGGATAGTGGAATTGCTTTGAATTATTTACTGAGCATTTATTATGTGGCAGGCCCTGAACTAAGTGCTTTAGTAATTGAGAAATTCTGTTACACCCATTTTTAAAGGTATGGAAACCGAGGCTCACAGAAGTTCCTGTTCTCTGGAAGCCATTTATCTCGTAGACCGGAGACTGCGGGGCTGGGATACATGCTTAGATTTGGCTGACTCCACAGCCTCCCTCTTACCTGGGATTAAAGTTAAATTTATCAGAGTTTTCTACTTTTACTTAAACTTCCAGCTTTTAGTGGTCTTTTATTGCTACAGTAACACTCAGCAATTTGTGCCATATTTTTGAAACTATTTGACTTTGTTAGTTTCTAAGTAACTTGTAAGATTTAATTAATGTACCGATTAATGGTCCATCAGAAAGTTCTATTTTTCTGCTTGGAAGTCTTCATTAAAAAAAGAAAATTTCTAAATGTTTTATAATGTAGCACTATCAAAACAAAACTCTCATTTTTAAAAACTTATTTTTATTATGGAAAATTTCAAAAATACAGAAAAATAAAGAGAATAGTATAATGAACCCCGGTGTACTCCTCCGACTTCCAGCAGTTATCCCGTGGTCAGCTGCGTTTTACCTGGATGCCCCTCGATCCCTCCTCCCAGTGGATTATTGGTTTGAATCGTGTTTGAGCATGATTTATTTTCACATCTGCATACCTGCTAAGTCTAATGCTGGGGCAATTTGGTCCATAGTCACAATCTTATTAACACAGCATTTGATAGATCAGGTCTCCTCAGTATTCAGATTTTCCTATCAGCTGTTTACCGTTGGTTTGTTTGAATCAAGATCCAGACATGTTCTGTATCTTTTTTTTTTCTTTTAAGTCCTCCCTGCCCAGTGTGGGGCTGAAACTCACAACCCTGAGATTGAGAGTCGAGCACTCCCGCAACCCCACCAGCGGGCGTCCCAGCATGTTTTGTATCTTATGTTTTGTTGATGCCTCTTGTCCCTTTTTAATGTATAAGCTTCTCTTCCCTGTTTGTTTTTCTTATTTAATTTTTGAAGAAACTGTTGTTTTCCCTACAGATTTTACTAAATACACCCAAATGATATTTAGATGTTCTTCTGTCCCCTGAATTTCCTATATGTGGACGGATCTAGAGGGGTTGGTTTTTGCTGCATTTTGCTTTGTCACAAAAATAATTTATAGGTGACACTGTGTAGCTCCCGTCGGACCACATCAGGGGCACCTAAATGGCTGCATGAACACATATGGGTCAGGTGTGCCAGCCCAGTCCGTGCACCCTGCAGACACCGCTGCTTGTCCCCAGGAGTCCTGGACACTCTAAACCATCCCTACCCAGTCGCAGGTTTGTATTGGGGATCAGATAGGGGACCCTCTTGTGTTCCTTCTACATCTGGAATTCTGTACATTGCTTTTATTCTCTTTGATTTACAAGGCGGGATAAGAAGATTTCAAATTCTAAAAAAAAAAAAAAAAGAAAATTTCAAATTCTGATCGAATCATCTCAGCACATACTTTGAAGTTTCTACATTGAGAGGGCCAGCAGTTAGATCTGTGTAAAGTCTTAGTCGTTTTTAGAAGGCCAAGTAGCAACAGAAAAGAAGGCAAAATCATCAACAGAGAGTAATAGGGTCTTTTCCTAGAGTTTTCTAGAGAATTGCTTTAGATACCAGCTGCTTTTCCTTTTTTTTTTTTTTTTTTTTTTTTTTAAGATTGTATTCATTTGAGAGCAAGCATGAGCAGGGGGACGGGCAGAGGGAGAGGGAGAAGCAGACTTGCCCCTGAGCAGGGACCCTGGGATCATGACCTGAGCTGAAGAGGGGAGATGCTTCACCAACTGAGCCACCCAGGCGTCCCAAAAGCTTTTCTTTAAAAAGGGAGTTTTAGGGCAGCCCTGGTGGCTCAGCGGTTTAGCACCGCCTGCAGTCCGGGGTGTGATCCTGGAGATCCGGGATTGAGTCCCATGTCGGGTTCCCTGCATGGAGCCTGCTTCTCCCTCAGCCTGTGTCTCTGCCTCTCTCTCTCTCTTTCTCTCTCTCTGTCTCAATAAATAAATAAAATCTTTAAAAAAAATAAAAATAAAAAGGGAGTTTTATATTAAAAAAATAAAAGACCTTCAAGGCATCTGGAGGGCTCAATGGGTTGAGTGTTTGACTCTTGAATTCAGCTCAGGCATGATCTCAGGGTTGTGGGATTTTGCTCTGCATCGGGCTCTCTGCACAGTGTGGAGTCTGCTTCTCCCTTTCTCTGTGCCCCCTTCCCTTTCCCTACTGCTCTAAAAATAAATAATAATTTAAAAATTTTTAAAAGACCCACTCTAGCATCTAAAGTTTTTTAACTTATAAAGTTTTATAAACTAGATTTATGTACAGTGTGGGGGCACAGTGTGGGTGGAGGGAAAGAAACAAGCAGACTCTTCAGGGCTCAATCCCACAACTGAGATCACGACTTAGACTCACATGCTCAACTGACTGTGCCACCCAGGTACCCTATAATATGTAAACTTTTAAAACCTACTTCGACACCTGTATTTTACACAGTACAGCCCATATGCATGCCGTAACACCTGAAGAGGATTTCTAGAAGAGGATTTCTATAAGAAATGAGAGGTAGAAGGTGAGTTTTATTTATGTCCTGAGGAGGAAGAGCATTTATATGGGGCCTTACGTGGCCTGAAGAGTATCTGATCTGAAGTGGAAATGAGAAACATCCTACTACTGGCTTTGGTGCCGATTATGGAATTTATCGTGATCCTTTTTTATTGAGGTAGAACTGGTAGACAACATACTAGCTTCAGATGCACAGCATGATGACTCCATATTTGTATATATTGTGACATCACCACAATTAAATGCAGTCACCACACAGTATTGTTCTTTTTTTTTTTTTTTTTTTACTTTTTAAAACCAGAACGTTTATTTTGACTAATCGTTGAAATCCTTAAGATGAACTGGATGCTGCAACAGCTGCCCTCTTGGGCTTAGGTGTCGTTCCTTCACGGAATCCATGCCTGAATCTGCGGTATACAATTTTTAGGTGCCTCATTCGACCGGTCCCAGTGGTATTCCGTCTTTTAGCCTTGGCACTCCAGTTATACTTTCTCTTCCGCTTGGCAGGGTAGCCACACTTGCCGCAGGTGGACTTCTGAAGGTGGTAGGCCTTAGAGCCACAGCGGCGGCACAACGTGTGCGTCTTATTGCGACGCTTTCCGAACGATGACGTCCCCTTCGTCATCTTGTTTCCGCGGCAGACCCCAAAGAGCCACAGTATTGTTCTCAAGCTGTCATGCGATGCATGACGTTGCCAAACCTTACTCATAAGTGGAAGTTTGCACTTTTCAGCCTCCTGCACCCACCCTGCCCACTCCCTACCTCTGGCAACCACCAGTCTCTCTGTGAGCTTCATTTTTGGTTTTACACATTGCCTTTTGTTTTTAAGATTTGATTTTTGTGTAACCTCTACACCTCATGTGGGACGTGAACTCACGACCTGAAATCAAGAGTTGGACTCTCAACAGACTGAGCCAGCTGGGAACCCCATGTTTTTGTTTTTTGTTTTTTTTTCAAATTATTTGTTCAGCTTTATTTGGACTTGAGAATCATGACATTGATGCTTCAAGAAGTTCCCCCAAATAATATAACTTTTTTATCAAGAAATACAGGGGATCCCTGGGTGGCATAGCGGTTTAGCGCCTGCCTTTGGCCCAGGGCAGGATCCTGGAGACCAGGGATCGAGTCCCACATCGGGCTCCCTGTATGGAGCCTGCTTCTCCCTCTGCCTGTGTCTCTGCCTCTCTCTCTCTCTATCATGAATAAATAAAACATTTTTAAAAAAACAACAAAAAACAAACAAATACAACTAATCGGGGCAACTTAGTGGCTCAGGTCAGGACTTCCGGTCCTGGGATCGAGCGCCCCACATCCAGCTCCCTGCTCAGTGGGGAGTCTGCTCTTCTCCCTCTACACGCCTCCCCCTTTGCTCACTCTCAAATAAATAGAAATCATTTTTAAAAAATACAACTAATTGAGAGGGAAAAAGCCAGAAATCCTACCTGTAAACTATTAGAACTCCTAGGGTGCTCCCACTCCCGGTCTGGACTCACTAAATACAAGGAAGGGTGAAAAAAAATGCATGTACTTAGGCTTTAAAAAAATTTCTCATTCTTTCACTTTTTTTTTAAGATTTCATTTTTATCTATTCATAGACACAGAGAGAGGCAGAGACACAGGCAGAGGGAGAAGCAGGCTCCATGCAGGGAGCCCCATGTGGGACTCAATCCTGGGATTCCAGGGTCACGCCTTGGGCTGAAGGCAGGCACCCAACCACTGAGACACCTGGGCATCCCATACACCCAACATGGGCCTTGAACTCAGAACCTAGAGATCAAGAGTCACACGCTCTACTGACGAAGCCAGCCAAGTGCCCTCAATTAAGTTTATTTGGCATGGAATTGTATGAGAGTTCTTTTTTTTTTTTTATGAGTTCTGTCTATATTTTGAATATTAACCCCTAATCAGTTAGATGGTTTGCAAATATTTTCTCCTATTGAGTAAGTTGTCTTTTTATCTTGTTGATAGTGAAGTGGTTCTTTTTTGACATGTTATGAAAAATTTTTAACAAGTACAAAAGTTAAAATCATTATGCAGCCAATAATTCTTATTCCTCCATCCTAGAGTCTACAATTAATATTTTACTCTATTTCTTTCATCATGTGATTATTCATTTAGGGGATGGCTCTCATTGTCTGATGTTTGTGCTCTGTCCTAGTATTTCCTATTAGAGGTGAGAAAGTGTTCTTTAGCCAGATCATGTGGGGGTTTTTTGTTTGGTTGGTTGTTTTTTTTTAGGATTTTATCTATTTATTCAGTAGAGACACAGGCAGAGGGAGAAGCAGGCTCCGTCTATGGAGCCTGTTGCAGGACTCGATCCCAGTACCCCGGGATCACACCCTGAGCTGAAAGCAGCGGTTTAACCGCTGAGCCACCCAGGCGTCCCAGATCATGTGGTTCTAGCAGATGACTGACAGGTTTGCAGGATCTAGGGAAACAAGGTGCCACTGGGATATGTGTGCTGAGTTAAATCAAGGGCTGAATGTGTTTTAAGGACATTTGCTTCTTAGGTACATGAATCAGATTTTGAGCAAGATTTGTTACCTGCTTAGGAGGAGCTTCAATTTAAAGTAATTTCAAAGCACTTTTTTGTGCATCTTCTGCTTGGCCCTCAGGGAATGTGCATTGCCTCAAGGTGGGTCCACACAGCCATCTCCATCCTAGGCTGAGGTTTTAGGGCAAACAGGCGCTGGAAAGGGTGGGGCTATGTGAGTTGAGGGGTATCTGGCATCCATTTCTCATTTGCTTTTTTTTTTTTAAGATTGATTTTATTGGGCAGCCCGGGTGGCTCAGCGGTTTAGCGCCACCTTCAGCCCAGGGCGTGATCCTGGAGTCTCGGGATAGAGTCCCACATCGGGCTCCCTGCAGGGAGCCTGCTTCTCCCTCTGCCTGTGTCTCTGCCTCTCTCTCTGTGTCTCTCATGAGTAAATAAATGAAACCTTAAAAAAAATATTGATTTTATTTATTTGACACAGAGAGAGAGAGAGAGAGCACAAGCAGGGGGAGGAGCAGAGGGAGAGGGAGAAGCAGGCTCCTCTCACTGAGCAGGGAGCCCAATGTGGGACTCGATCCCAGAACCCTGAGATAATGACCTGAGGCAAAGGCAGACACTTCAGCAACTGAGCCCCTCAGGCACCCCCGTTTCTCAGCTCTTGGTTCATAAGGGTTGATTCCCAAGGGATGGAGCCAACCTGAAATGTGTCGAAATAGGCTTTTCCAGAATTTACCAGTTACTCAGCCAGCATTTCTTAACATACAGAGAGAAAGTTAATTTGTGGTCGGGTGAGGCTCCAAGCTTAAGAGTTCTCGTCTGTAAACAGGGAAGGTCACTGCACATTTTCTTTGAAAACTTTGCACATGCCTTCTGTAGATTTGTCTGTAAGCCCCTAAGTGAATCTGGGAAAGTGAAGAAATCCAGGTTCATGGACGTTCGCTAGCTGGCTCCGGCTGCCACACAGCTAGAGTTTGACCTGAGGCCCGGTGACTGCAGGCCCAGGCCCTGGGGACGCAGAGGGCACCACCGCATGCGAGGGGTCACGGCCCGCCCGCAGCTGTGCAGGCGCTGCCCCACGTTGTCCCGCCTTGCTTGGAGCTGTGTACAGAAAATGTGGTTGACACAAGTGTCCATTGCTGGGAAGGCCAGCATCCGCAGGGCCTCGAGTCCTCACAGCCCCCAAGCTTCCACTCACTCCCGTGTCCATCCGTGGCAGCAGTTCTCACTCGATGGCCATCCTGTCTCTCCCTGCTCTTCCCTCCTGTCTCTGCCCTATTGCTGAGCACGGCCTCTACCCTTCCAGGTTCTTCCTGGGAGTCCACTTCCGAATTCTACTATCTAGAGCACACATCCTGATCCTGGATGCTGACGGTTCTTCCTGCAAATGACCCCGGTTCTGCTCTTGCCCCCCAACACCTCGGCCTCCGTGCCCTCTTCCTGCCCAGACTCCCTTATCAACCCATGCAGTGTGTCACTGCCGGATTAATGGCCCCAGATGTGTCCCCTTTAGAGTGTGAAGCCAGCCCCTGGGCTGCCTGTGCACTGAAGCTCTTCCTCTGCCAGGTGCTCTGCTGCGGGGTTTGGCTCTCCTTGCCAGCAGGTGTGGCCTTCTGCTCAGCTGTCCTGCACGTCGGCCACACTCCTCGTAGCAGCTTGAGGCAAAGGCCACTGATGGCTCTGTGGTGGCCGCACTCAAGGACCATCCCACTGTCCACAGACTTTTTTTTTTCCCCACAGACTGTTTTATCAAATAGCACCTATTAAGATTTTTTTCCAAAGTGTTCAAATTTAAAAAATTGTTTTGAAATGTTTGGGGGCTTTTTTATAGTTTATTTTTTTTTAAGATTTTTATTTATTCATGAGAGACACAGAGAGGCAGAGACACAGGCAGAGAAGCAGGGAGCCCGACGCGGAACTAGATCCCAGGATCCCGGGGTCACATCCTGAGCCTAAGGCAGATGCTCAACCACTGAGCCACCCTGGCACCCCTGTTTTGAAAGATTTTATTTATTCATGAGAGATCCACAGAGGCAGAGATACAGGCAGAGGGAGAAGCAGGCTCCATGCAGGGAGCCCAGTGTGGGATTCCATCCTGGGACCCCAGGGTCACACCCTGGGCTGAAGGTGGGCGCTAAACCGCTGCTGCTCACTTTTTAAAAAATAAAACTCCAGGTGAGCAAGTGTTGCTCACACTTGCTCATCTCGAGCAAGGGCGGGAGAGAAGACCGGAGGCCAACCGTCCAGAGTGGGGAGCAGTGGCCCCCAAGCCCGGACCAGAAAGCAATGGATTTGGGGAATGCAGGTAGGGATCAGGGCCCCGGGACCAGTGAGCGTGGCCCCACTCGCCTGGACCCGCTCGGCCAGGCACGTGGCAGAGGGCGTCCGTGCGGCCCCGGCCCAGCTTCCCAGGCCTGGCGCCGTCCAGCCGGTGGCTCACTCCCGGCCTCGCAGCAGGCGCCCTCGGGCGGCGAGGAGCTTCAGTGGGGCTCTGGCCCGTCCCCACGCCACCAGGAACAGCAACGCTGGCTGAGCCCTGGCACGTCTCAGCCACCAGGCGCTGAGCCGATGAAGTGTCACATCCCGACACAAGCAGACTCGAGCGACATGGCGTCCCTTGTGTCATCGAGGGCCGGGCATGGTGCCCAGAACATCTCAGATGCGCCGAAGCCCTGGCCCCGGGCGCAGGGTCCTCGGGGGCCCCCCGCCTGCATGGCCCGCCGCCCACTGCCTTCAGCGCCCCCGGCCCCGGAGTCCCAGGCCCCCCCGTGGGCGCTGTGGGTGCGCCCAACAGCCCTTCCCAGCATTGCTGGCCCGAGCACACCAGCGACTCCGAAGTGGGGCGCAGACGAGGGCGCGGGATTGGGCTCCATCAGGACAGCCGGAGGAGGCCCCCCTGCCCCTGACGGCTGCCCTGCAGAGGGCCGGATGGGTGGGAGGGAGACCAGGTGGGACAGGCCCCCGCACTCCGGCCCCAGCCGCTTCTCTGCGGCGGGCAGCCCTTCCACAGGCAGGACGCAGGTGCACGAGGTGCACGAGGTGCACGAGGTACAGGAGGGCGCCCCCCACCCCGCGGCCCGCGGCCCAATCCAGCCCGGCCAGCTGCCGCCCGCCGCTCCCCAGGGAGCTCGGCCTCGTCCCTTCCGGTCCTGACCCCCAGCCACGGCCGGCCAGGGGCTCGCGGACCTGAGGATGAACAGGAGCGGCGCAAATCCGCCTGCAAACCCAGGTCAGTGCTGGAACCCCCGAGAAACCCCAAACGTCCACCACCTTCGTGACACACAACCGCTGCTGTTTGACCAAAGGATTTCCTGAAAAATCCCGGAACTTGGAAAGTTGAGCGTGTCGCTGAACAGAGTCAGGTTTTCGTGGCCAATTCCGGGTCACAGGATTTCAGCGGATTGGAAAACCACCGCTGCTGCCCCCACTCGGGCACGAGGCCTACCCATGCTGGTGGCTGCCGGCTTGGCGGGACATGGGCTCCCAGCGGCGGCCATCCCGCGTGGTCACGGCGACTGCGGGGCACAGCCGCCCCTCTGCCGGGAGCCAGGACGCGGAGATCGCAGCACGGCAGGTGCACCGGGCATCTTTCCGGGGCTCTCTGGTCAAAGACTATTGCCTGCGTTCAGGGTTTACCAAGAATCCATCCGATTTCTTCCCAGACCTGCTTGGGCGAGTGAGTCATCGCTATTTTCAGCAGGCAATTCGGTTAACAAGTCTGTAAATCCATTATGAAATAAGCGGTCGCTTCTAGGACCAGTAGGCCCAGAAAGAGCCCACAAACAAAAAATTCCTTTCTGAGGATGAGTGGCCTGGGGCAGATGGGAAAGATCAGGGGTTGGAAGTGACCCGCCTCCTGAAGGGTGCGGAGGGCCCAGGCGCGGGCCACATGCAACAGCAGCCAGCGCTTTCCAGTCCACCGTGGGGTCTGGCGGTGGGACGCTCCACCCGTGGCCAAAGGCAGCCCCTCCAACGGGCTGAGTGCCAGTGTCCCAGTGGGAGGCCAGCGCAGGCCGAGGGCGCACCCGAAGCCAGGTGTGTGTCACAGTCGGTGTGCAAACTGAGCACTTCCTAGCTTTCATTTTTGAAAACTGCCTAAGAAAGTGATAAACAAAATCGAATTTTTTTCAGCAATAGCTTCGTCTACATGAAGCATTTTGAAGTGAGCCGATTGTGACTGATTCATTTCAGAATGTGTGTGTGTGTTCGAGGCTCTCGATGTGTTGATGCAGGTAAAAGCGGCGCGGGTGAGCGGCGCCCACAGGGAGCCTCCCGAGGGTATTCTAGGCCCAGACGAGCCCCAAAATACATTTCTTTTTTTTTTTGCAAAAACTGTGCCATATGTTATGTGGCATCCTCCTGCTCTTAACCTTGATTTTCATCTTCCAAAGGCATATCCGAGGCTATGTTGGCGATGTACTACCTTGTTTTTTTAACAGCTACATCTTAGGATGTCACAACATGCAGGGAGGGAGGCTCCTGGGAAACATGCAGAGGGGGCAGGGCTGGACCTCTTGAAACGCATGAGACCACACCCCTGGCGCCCAGACATCCGCCAGATGTTCGTGCACACGAGAAGCTTATTCACGATGACCGAGTGTAGAAGTCCCTTCTACCTGTAGGCACACGGGGCTTGTCTGTGGTTGAAAATGCCAGCAGCCCTGGCACTTCCCGGGCCTCGGCCACGGGGCCATCAGAAGGAAGCATGGAAAAGAAAAAAAAAAAAAAGAAGGAAGCATGGACTCCGTGGTTTGGGACTTTGTCCAGAGTTGATTACCATTGCGGCAAGCCATGTGATGTCACCCATAGGGTTGGAGACACCCAACGTGCACCCTCGTGCTCCTGCATGAATAGGGTGCCCCCTTGACCTCCCCCTGTGCCCTGGGGAGTGGCTGCTGGTGGGACACAGACATTCAGAGCAAAATGCACAACGGCCTCCTCGGTGATTTCCCTCCCTCTTCTTATAGTGCTCACTCAGGACACTAGTGAATATGGTGGGTAAGAAAATCATGAGCTGAGGGTAGTAAAGGGATATGAGCGGAAAGGCTACTATAAATTAACAAGTTCCGGACAGCCCAGGTGGCTCAGTGGTTTAGCGCCGCCTTCAGCCCAGGGCGTGATCCTGGGGACCCGGGATCAAGTCCCACACCGGGCTCTCCCTGCATGGAGCCTGCTTCTCCCTCTGCCTGTGCCTCTGCCTCTCTCTCTGTTTCTCAAATAAATAAAATCTTAAAAAAAAAAAATTAACAAGTTCGTATAATTTATGTAACTAGTCCCCTGTGATGGATATTTACAGTATTTTCAGCTTTCGTTTAAGGTTGTGAGTTCAAGCCCCCTGTTGGGTGGGGAGCCCACTTAAGAAAAAAACCCTGCCAGGACTTGCCTTGGGTTTGGCCACAGCTTGTTTTTCACAGATTGCGATTCATTTTTTAAAAAACTATTAGAAGCATGCATGTGATGTGTGTGCGCATACGTGGGCCAGTCGTGAGAGGGGCAGATGGAAGGAGAGAGAGAACCTCAAGCAGACTCCCTGCTGAGCAGGGACCACCCCCCCTCCGCCCCCAGCGTGGGGCTGGATCCCATGGTCCAGATCATGACCTGAGCTGAAGGCAGAGGCTTCACCCACTGAGCCACCAGGTGCCCCAGATATTGACTTTAGGATGCACGCAGGTCCTTCTCTCCCCAGACCCTGCTCTGTCTGCAGGGAGCACACGGGCAGGGCTTGGTGACAGCTGGCACCAGGTGGAAGCTACAGAGGTCAGCTCAGAGGGGCTTCTGCTGTCAGACTGAGATGGACTGAGCACCAAACATTGTACTGTCTGTAACAGGCTAAGTAAGAATCTGGGAGTCCTTGGTAACCGAAAGAGGGAGAGACTTGAAATTTATTTTTACGGCTACAGAATAATAATGGATTCTAGCCAAGATCATTAATTGATGTTCAAATGGAGCAGTCAGCAGAAGGTGTGGAAACAGGGTCTTCCCACAGCAGCAAACCCACTGCCCACGAGTCACCTGCCCGCTGGGCAGGGGCACAGTCACTGCTGAGCTGGCCTGAGCTCACGTGCACCCACGAGGGACAGGATCCAGTGCACATGGCATCACCTACAAAGTCTTCTAGCTTGAGTCCAACATCCTTGGCCTCACTTCCAGTTTAGAGAAAATCCAAGCGCCAGAGGAAGAAGCAAGTGACATGGGCAAGTGTCAGGTGACTGGGATGTCCTGGGCTACAGGAGCCAAGGACATAAAGAAGGGTGTGGGGGTCGCCTGGGGGCTGTCGTTATGCTCAGGGCATGATCCCGGCTCCTAGGACGAGCCTGCATCGGCTCCCGCTCAGCGGGGCACTTGCCTCTCCCTCTCCCTCTGCTCCTCCCCCTGCCTGTGTTCTCGCTCTCAAATAAATCTTTAAAAAGAAAAGGTGAATTTTATGGTGTATAAACTCAATAAGTTCTCAAGTTTACACTAATGGCAAAAGTGAAAGGGGAGAGACCAGAGACACAAGAACAAGATGGGGGCCAGGGTCTGGGCCAGGCAGAGAAGGGAGTGAAGGGCAGGCCTTCCAACCGTATGCGAGTCCCACCGTAACAAACCCATTCTGGGCCCAATGGCGAAAACCCGAATATGGACCAGATACTGCAGATTCTATGCATTGTGCCCCATTTTCAGAGGTGTGATAAAGGCCTTGGGTGAGCCCTGCCTTCCAGGAAGCACACCGGATCCCCTGGGAGCAGCAGTGTCCACCTTCTCCTGGGCCTTCGTCACAGATTTGCCCCGACTTTGCAGAGGGCTAATGTCTGGGAGCCTCCTCTGGACCGAGCGGCACCTTGACACCAGGAGTCCCTGAACGGACCAGATAGGCCCCAGGGGCTCACACCCCAAGCTAACCTGCCCCGACTCCCTACTCTGCACAGGAAGCAGTCGCAGAGTGTGCAAGTTCTCAGCACGTGGAGACCACCCCCACCTCTGGCTGGGCCATGTTTCTCTGCGGGCACTCCCAGGGCCCAGACAGCCCAGATGGGAGGTAAGTGTCCTGGTCATGCGGCCAGCTCTCCAGGAGAGTCCCTCGGGGCCAAGGGAGGGCTCCGGTCACATGCTGACACATCACCCAAGTCCTGGTCACTGGTGGGATTCCTCCTGGGAGAGTTGATAGGGGCCTACCCTGGTTACTGCCTTGGTGGCACCCATGGTGTTGGGGTCATTGCCCAGAATCCCTGGGCTGAGCAGACACAGCCGCGGACTAGGAGTGAATAGCCCAGGGAACAAGGCCCGCTCAGTCAAGGGCAGCCTCCTGGTCCCAAGCTGTACAGGACAGCGTGGTTACCCAGAGGATGGAAGAAGGGGACACAGCCAGGGACACATGGTTCTCACACCTCAGAGAACAGAATCACCTGAGGGCCTCTAAAGCGCTAACAGGCCCCCTGCAGCCACACACCTGGCCCTGCACCCAGTTCACAAGGGGCAAGGGCTCCTCAACTGGACCCCATGGTTCAGGATGGCGAGACTGCAGGCTTCCAAGGACCTGGAAGGGAGGGCCCCCAACTCCTGTTGGTGGCAGGATCAGGACCAAGATGATCCGCACAAGACCTGTCACTTTCATCAACAGATCAACTTTAGGCTCACCTGCTGACCTTTTCCACATGCCCCAGTTAAACCAGATCCAGGATTGTGGTCCAAAGACCTATGGAGTTCACCCACTGGTAGAGGAGGCCATAAAAGCAGCCAGCACCTCCCCACGAGTGTCCACGCATGTAGGCTCAAACAAGGTGCTGGCACAGCTAGTACCCTCCCACTTCCATCCAGCCTTGGCTTGCTCATTCCCTGACTCCATATACCTCCAGGAGCTTCTGGGTCAGGGGAACCAACACAAACCCACCACTGTGAGTGAAAGGCTGGACTGACTCCCCCCAAACAAGGACAGACAACTGTGGTTTAGATTTTATTTCATCATCATAAACTGAACTCTGCAATCCAGCTATACCTGGGGAAAGGAACCACGGAGCCCGCAGAACTGCAGTGAGAGTGCGGAGACTGGGCTATTTCAAGCAGGTGGGGGTGGAGGGGCGCTCTCCTGAGCTAAAGGAACGGTCTGGAAGTTCAGATAAAACAGGAGTTAAGATTCATCAGATCTGTCCACAGTCGGCGATGGTGATCTTCTTGCTGGTCTTGCCATTCCTGGACCCGAAGCGCTCCATGGCTTCCACGATGTTCATGCCCTCCTTGACCTTGCCAAAGACCACATGCTTGCCGTCCAACCTGCAAGCAACTTCTAATATTAGCACCCGCCGGAGGCCAGGAGCAATCAGCACCTTGTACCTGATCCCAGCTGACACCCACCTGACACCAAGCACCTCACCCTTCCAGCTAGGACACGGTAACGCCACAGACAATTAACAATCTGTCTCCTAAGGTGGCGGCTCAGTGGTTGGGCATCTGCCTTCAGCTCAGATCATGATCTCAGGGTCCTGGGATCAAGTCTCAGGTCAGGCTCCCTGCTCAATCTCTCTTAAATGAATAGACACCAATCTTATAGACCAGATCCCTTAAGACCCAACAATCCCATCCTCACCTGAAGAGAGTATCATTTTCACAAGCATTTACTTTTAAGTCTTTGTTAGTAAGCTGTACAGACATTGTAGGGCTTAAACTTACGACCCTGACGCTGAGCTAGCCAGGTGCCCCACAATGCCACTCAGCTGAGCACCCTGTCTGGCAGCTACAGTACCTTGCCTTCTACAGCACACAACCTAAACCTGTAAGTGCTTTGTGTCCTCCTCCTGCTATGTCAGGTGGACACAGCAGGGAAACTAAGGTGCAAGGCCTTTGCGTCCCTGGGCTATGTTCTGCCCTTACCACTCAGTCTTGGCGGTGCAGATGAAAAACTGGGAACCGTTTGTGTTGGGTCCAGCGTTGGCCATGGACAAGATGCCAGGCCCTGTGTGCTTCAGGATGAAGTTCTCGTCATCAAACTTCTCCCCGTAGATGGACTTGCCTCCAGTGCCATTGTGACGCGTGAAGTCCCCACCCTGTGAGCATGAGCAAGACCCGTCACTTCTGGCAACGTCGTCGGAGAACATGTAACTTATTGGCCAACTCAAAGGGTTGAACGGAACCCAAACGATAGAAAACAGCCCTTCCACACCCTTGCTGAAATATTCCAGCTCAGCCTCCAATGACAAGCCCCCACCCCAATCAGAACCGGTGAATTCCATACCTGGCACATAAATCCCGGGATAATCCTGTGAAAGCAGGAACCTTTGTAACCGAATCCCTTCTCTCCAGTACTCAGAGCACGAAAGTTCTCTGTTTGGAGAAAAAAAGACACGTATGTTCAGATGCACGCGCGTGTTTTAGAACTGGCGTTCCTTGGGAAGTTCAAGGGGAAGAGAGGGCACTAACCTGCTGTCTTTGGAACTTTGTCTGCAAACAGCTGCAAGACAAGAGCCGGGTTAACGCCGTGCGGACACGTTACACCGACAGCCGCGCCCGGGCGGCTGCTGAAACACAAACTCCTTTTCTCGGCGCTTCGAGCACTACGGAGAAACCCCCGAAACGAGGGCTCCCGGGGGCCCCGTCCTCCGACTGCAGCTGCCGCCCGGGCGGGGGGGGGGGGGGCGGTCACGGCGGCAGGCGCCGCACTCCCCGACACGCGGGGACGAGGCCGCCGCGGCGGGAACCCGCTCCGCGTGTCCCGGAAGCCGCGCGCACCGCCAGCTCCGGGAGCGGCGGGGAGGGGCCGCAGGTCGCCACGTGCGGGGGGGGCGCGTCCGCGTGCGCCGCCAGGTCCGCCGGGGACCGTTGGGCGGGCGGGGCCCGCGGCGTCGGCGCCGAGGCGGGGGCGCCGCTCGCTTCCGCCGGGCGGGGCGGGGCCGGGCGCATCCGCAGCGCCCCCGCCGGCCGCCCGCGCCCCGCCGCCCCCCGCAGGCGTCGCCCACCCCGGCGCGCGGCCAAGCACGTGGGCGCCGCCCCTCCCCCGCCGCCCCGCCTTTGTCCGCCGCCGCCCCTCCCCCGCCGCCCCCGGCCGCCCAAGATGGCCCCTCTTCAGGAAATGGCGCCGCGCCGCCGCGCTCCTCGGGCCAGGGCCGCCCACCCGCCCCCCGCCAGCCTCCCCACGCCCGGCCGCCGGCCCCCGCCCGCCCGGCGCGCCCGGCCGCCCACCTCGAAAGAGACGCGGCCCAAAGGCTCGCCGTCCACGGCGATGTCAAAGAACACGGTGGGGTTGACCATGGCTGGACGGCGACGGCTACTCCGGGGCGGCGGCGTCTGCAAGGCGGCACGAGCCCCGCCGCGGCCCCTTTTATAGCCGGCCGGGCCCCGCCCACACCCGGTCGCGCGCCCGGATCCTAGCCAATTGCGAGTGCGAGCCGGTCGGAGTGATGGTAGGACTGGCCTATGAGAGGAGGCGGCGCCGGAGGGGCGGGACCTGGGCGCGCGTGCGCGCTGGCGGTGGAGGCTGGTTCCCGCCCGCGGGCTCCGTCGCGGTGCTGCGGCGTGGGGACCCAGTCGGGACCCAGTCGGGAGTGGGGTGCGGACGGGGGAGGGGGGGGGGGAGGGGGGGGGAACGGAGGCCAGGCGAGCCGGCGGAGCCCGAGGGTCCGCAGGAAGAGGGCGACGGCAGCTGCGGCGCGGGCGGGCCGACGCAGCGCCGCGGCCAGGGCGTGTCCCCATTGCGCAGAGGGGGCAACTGAGGCGAACGCAGGCCCCAAGGTCGCGCCGCTCGCCAAGGTCGCCCGCGCCCCTCCCGGACTGCGACCCCGCGACCCCGCGCGTGGCTGGGGGCGCCCGGTAACCGCCGGCATAGCCCCCTCCTCCAGCGCCGCCGCCTCCGTCTCGGAGGTTACGAAATGCTTCCAAAATGCCCTACTTTCCGAAAATATCTTGCACAGTCCGCTTGAATTTTGTTAGGGAGGAGGACGTTGACACGGGAGCCGGGCAGGCTCGTACCTGCAGGGACGCGGCGCGCCCTCTCGCCCTCGTCCGACCTGGGGGCGTGGGAGCGAGCCCCGGGAGCCCCCAGCCGCCGTGCGGAGCTTGGAGCGGGGTCCGGTCCGGTCGGCGCCCCCCGCCGTGCGGCGAACTGGGACCGTCCAGGGGGTCAGGTCCGGATCTCCATCCGCGCCGCCAGGAACGTCTTCTGATGAGCTCCGCGTCGCGCATCGTGCGTCCCCACGGTGCACCTGGCGCCATGTGTGCGGGGTTTAAGGCCCCGCTGTCACCAGTGAAAGTGACGCTCGTCCCTGTGAGCAGCTGCTCAGTCACCAGCGCCGGGTGTTCCCGAGGCCACACCTGGACACTGCTGCCCCCACCATCACCTAGTGCCTTGTGACCTTGAAGCTCTGTGGACCCGTCTGCTGGAAGCCAAGTGCGCCAGGCCTCCCAGTGTCTACACTACCCCCTCCTCCACCCTGAGCCTTGCAGAGCTCAGAGACCCTTCCTAGGAAAGCAATGAGTGCGCGAGTGCAGAAGGAAAGCGGCCCTGTGACTTCGCTGGCGCCTATGTAAAGTCCTGCCTCCTTTTTTTTTTTTTTTTCCCCTAAGGTTTTATTTATTCATGAGAGACACAGCAGAGGGAGGAGCAGGCTCCCTCCGGGAGCCCCATGCGGGACTCGATCCGGCACCCCCGGAGCTGAAGGTAGATACTCAGCCGTTGAGCCCCCTGGGCACCCCAAGTCCTGCCTCCTGGTAAACGTCAGTGGGGCAGCCAGGCCCAGGGTCTTGTGCCTTCTTCCACACCGGCGTAGGATACGTGCACGCAGGAGAACCCACGTGCAGGGGGAGCCAGTGCGGCGGGGAAGCCTCAACCAGCTTTGTCCGTGACCGGGACTTCCTAACCGAGTGTCTCGGGAACGCGGGGCCTTCCTGCCTTGTTTGGATGAATCACACTGCGGCCAACCTAACTGCGATCAACAGTGCCCTGACGTGGTTTTACACGGACGCTTCTCCCACAGGCGTCTGGGGCCGCTGCAAACCTAGGGAGGAAAAACAGGTTCTTGAAAACCCTAAGAAGACAGATGACTTCAGAAGAGGGTAAGGGGCCTCGTGCGTGCCTCTTGCCCGGGACGAGGGTGGGCTTCCCGTCTTCTTCTGCTGGGACCAGTGGCGACTCCACAGTCCACTTTCCCAGGACTCTGTCCAGGGCCACCCTTCCTGGACGCTGCCCTCGGCTCGCCTGGCCCCACGGCTCCTCCCACTTCCCTGGAGTCTGGGCTTCTCTCTCCTGGTCTCTCCACTCCTGGTCCCTCCGGCTCTGCCTCCCCGAAGCCTTTCAGATGGCTCCGCAGCAGAGTTCTGGGTTTGGTCAGGTGGCGGCCCCCCACCCCAGCACTGTTAGCCGCCTCCATTCCCCAGGCTCAGATCACCTGGAGACTTCTAGACCAGCCTCACAGCTGTAGCTCCCCAGAGCGGCCATGGATCCTCCCCCATCCCCTGGTCCTCCTCCCCCATGCCCTGGTCCTCCTCATGGCTGAGCCGTGGGTGAGCCCATCAGAGTTCTGCCTCCGCCTCCCCAGGCCTCCTCTTCCCCCCCCCCTCCTTCTTCTCCTCCTTCTCTTCCCCAGGCCTCCTCCTCCCCCCCAGGCCTCCTCCTCCTCCTACCCCGGCTTCCCCCTCCTCCTCCCCTTCCCCAGGCCTCCTCCGCCTCCCCAGGCCTCTTCCTCCTCCCCCTCCCCAGGACGCCTCCTCCTCCTCAGCCTTTCCCGCAGCTATAGCTCCTGCTTGGCCTTCTGCAGCACCTTCTTGCTTCCGTTTCTGGGCCCCAGTTTTCCCAGGGGCTTCCAGAATGGTCATTTGCAGAATCACTGGAAATCGTGACTCCTGCGCTAGACTACTTGTCCAGGTTCTTGGTTGCCCACAGGACAGACGAAAGCAGCGGCTCCGTGGCCCTAAGTCAGCAGCTGTGGGCTGACAGTCCTGCTACGCAGAGCTTCTCCGAACTGCCCCCTGCATTTGCAGGGCTCTCCCTCGACCCGGGCGGTGCTTCCCCACTCCACCAGTAAGGCTCACCCCGTGCTGGGTCCTTTCCAGGACACGTTCCCTAGCGCTCTGGAGCTGGTCGCCTGTGAAGATCCTGCGGAACCAAAGCTCAGTAAAGGCGTGTTGACTGAAGGTGTAAGTGGGGTCAGCAGCACAGGTGCGCAGAACGGAAGGGCCCCCCCAGATCTGGCTGCATGGCTGCAGGTGTGTCTCCCTGGTGGGCTTGCCAGTGGGTTCCCCCACACTGACCAGACTGGGACTGTGCCCTGCTGGGACAGCCGTGGGCCCCCCTTTCCCCCCCACCCCCCACTCAGATCAGCCTGGCCTTGCACGCTGGGCGGGAGGGCGGCTCGTGGCAGCTCCCACCCCCACGGCCGGGCTGCTGGTGGCCTTCGGCGCCCTGCCTTCCTCCCTGACCTAGTGCTGTCCGCCTGCCTCGGCCCCACCTGCCAGTCACACAGCTTCAACCGCCCTCCCCTTCCCCTCGCTCTGGGGCGGCCTCGGCAGCCGCCCAGCCTCGTGCCTTACTGTCTCCTGCAAGCTGCTCCTGTCCCGGCCCCAGGACTCCTGTACCCCGGGGCGGCCGGCATTCGACCCCATGGGTGCGGAGGGGCCTCCGCTAGGGTGCAGAGAGCCGCCTACCACCTAGTTTGGAGCGCGCCAGCCGCGAGCCAGGGACCCCCGCACCGGTGGCCCCGATGGGAGTCGGCTTAGGCACAGCCCCTGTGAGCTGGCCGCGGGGCCTATGGCAGGGGAGCCATAATGGGTGGGCCCTGCCGTCCCCGCCCCCGGGCTGGTGGCCTGGAGAGGACACAGGGGTGCGCATGCGGCCTGGTGGTGGCAGATGCCACCGAACAGGAGGCCTTTACAGACCCAAGGTGGCGTCACCTTCAAGGATGTTTAGAGGAAGGTGATGCTGAGAAGACCTACCACTGTCTCATGAATACATGAATAAAATATTTTTTTTTTTTTTAATTTTTTTTTTAATTTTTATTTATTTATGATAGTCACAGAGAGAGAGAGAGAGAGAGAGAGAGAGGCAGAGGGAGAAGCAGGCTCCATGCACCGGGAGCCCGACGTGGGATTCGATCCCAGGTCTCCAGGATCGCGCCCTGGGCCAAAGACAGGCGCTAAACCGCTGCGCCACCCAGGGATCCCCTGAATAAAATATTTTTAAAAAACAAAAATAAAGCTGCAGCCCAGTGATTTCTAAAGATCGGAGCAGATCCTGCTGCAACCTAATTTTAGAACAGGTTCCTCACCCCAAAAAAGATCTTGTGCCCAATTTTAGTAACTCCCGCCCCCAAACAGCTTTTATAAAAAACATATTTTATTTATTTATTTATTTGAGACAGAGAGAGGCAGAGACACAGGCAGATGGAGAAGCAGACTGTATGCAGGGAGCCCGACGTGGGACTCGATCGACATGGGACTCGATCCCGGGACTCCGGGATCACGCCCTGAGCCACCCAGGGATCCCCTTGGGGAGGTTTTCCTTGTTATTTTTGGACAAATAAGTACTTTAAAAGGAAACCAAATGTATTACATTTAAAAATGCAATTGAAATGTTTGAAGATGTATTTGAACCGGTTCAAGTCTGTTAATGCTCACAAAAAGGCTAACATGGTTTATAAGCTAAAGAATTATGTTGTAGGATGACAACTTTAATAAATTAAAAATCAGCTGTTAAAAATAAAACAAACTCATGCAAGTAGCTTCCTCCGTGAAAAGCCGCAGGACCCACACGGCCCTGCACCCCCGGGGTTGGCTCCTGCCGTCCCCAGGATGGCACCCCGCCACTGCCCTGCTCAGCGTCCAGGGAAGGGGAGAGAAGGAGGAGGACCACCGGCTGGGAGTGATGCTGCCACTCAGTCCTGTTGTCAGCTTCCCTGGAGCTACCCAGTGCTGTCCCCCTTGGTGCCAAAGTCCAGGAAGGTGGCTGCTTGGTCTGCTAGTGATGTGCTCTGCTAGTGACGGAGGCAAGAGGGGTGCTCTGGGTAGATGGCCAGCAGCAGACAGGGACTGGGCGTTCTGAGCCCAGAAAGCAGTATGCGGCACAGGGGGCATCCCACCCGCCCCGCCGGGCTGCAGGAGGACCACTGCTGCTGCCTCAGCCTTCAGAAAAGTCCTTTGTGGGGGGTGTCTGCCGAGGGGAGCCAGGATCCCCAGATTGCCCAGATTGCCAGAGGCCGGGGTGTCTGGTGCCGAATTTCCCTGACACAGGGGTGGGGCGGGGGCAGGGGAGGGCGGGGTACAGTAACCAAAAAGGAGAGAGAGGCCTAAATTAACTCAGAATTCTAGGGACACCTGGGTGGCTCGGAGGTTGACTGTCTGCCTTGGGCTCAGGTCATGATCCTAGGGTCCCGGGATCGAGTCCCACGTGGGTCCCTGCATAGAGCCTGCTTCTTCCTCTGTCTGTGACTCTGCCTCTCTCTCTGTGTCTCATGAATAAATAAATAAAATATTCAAAAAAAAAAAAAAGAGTTCTAGGGAGGGCCAGGTGGCATGGTCAGGGCCAGTGTGGGACTCTCCGGCAGCCCTTTGGGGTAGATGCTGATGTTTCCTCCAAGAGGAGACGAAGCCCAGCAAGGGTGAGAAACTGGAGGCCACGGCGCGGCCGGCCGAGGCAGGGCTAGTGCCCGGTCCCCGGGCCTGGCCGCTGTGCCCCTCGCTGCCACACCTTGTCCTGGGAGTGAAAACCCAAGTGTGGCGCCAGCCACAGGGCAACAGGTGTCCTGCCCCGCCCAACACGCCGCACAGGCCTACAGAGCAGGTTCCTGCTGTGTGCCATCCTCACCTTCCACCTCCAGAGCTTTCCTGTCTCCGGAACAGAAGCTCTGTGCCACGCCCCCCAGCACGGTTCCCTGTCCTGCCCACCCCCCGCCCCCCTCCTGCCGTCCCTCAGCTGCCCGGGCACCTCCAGCAGGTGGGACCTGTGTCCCTGCAAGACGAGCTGCTTTCAGCATGTGTGCTCGGGGCCAACCATGGCAGAGTGCAGGTCCGAACGACCTTCCCTGGGGATCCCCGGTGGGGGGGGGGGGGTGTTTAGCGCCGCCTTCGGCCCAGGGCGTGATCCTGGGGTCCTGGGATGGAGTGCCGCGTCGTCGGGCTCCCTGCGTGGAGCCTGCTTCTCCCTGTCCGTGTCTCTGCCTCTCTCTCTCTCTGTCTCTCGTGAATAAGTAAAAAAAAAAAAAAAAAAAAAAAAGAACATCCTTCCTTTCTGTGACTGCGACCACCCGCCTGTGGAGCTGCAGCCCTTCATCCATTGACAGACACTGGGGCGCTCCCATCTCAAGTGCACTGTGAGCGCAGCCGAGCCCCTGCTCTTGGCTCTTCTGAGTTCACAGCACGAAGCGGCGTCGCGGGGTCACATGGGAGTTCTCCACTTCAATTTTCATAGGACCTGCCACACCGTCTCCAGGGCGGTGGCCGCAGTCCACCATGTGAGACAGTCCAATCCCCTCCCCCCAACACGACACCTGCTGTTTCCTGCTTGTCTCTCTGACAGCCGTCCTAGTGAGCATGCAGCGCACTGCGTACCCCTGCTTTGTGTTGTCCTGGTGGGTAGCACTGCTGAGCCTCCTCTCTCGTGCTGTGGGCCATCGTGTACATCTGTTCAAGTCCTCTGCCCGCTTCTTCTGTGGATCGTTTGCTTTTTTTTATAGTTGTAGGAGTTTTTTCCACATTCTGGACATTAATCCTTTATCAGAGATGGGATTTTGCAGCTCCTTCCTCCCGTTCTGCGGCTACTTTCTTGTTCTCTTCGCAGGTACAGACTGGGGAGGAGTGCCAGGCACGCGCGTGGCATACACACACCCCAACTCTTCCAATAAACATTGCTGAGCGCTCATGAGGAAAACTGGAGTCCAGATCAGGGGACCAGGGAGCTACCTGAGAGCCAGGTGTGCAGGGCCTGTGAGGGCCTCAGGCTGGCCCAGGAGAGCTACAGGAACCCACTAGACGGGCTAAGCCTGCCACCGCACCCCACTGGGGATTTGACCAGAGAGCCAGGGCTACCCGGAGGCCCAGACACACAAGGCTCCCTGTGTTCTGAGAGCAAGGGGGAATGAGAGAAGCAGCATGGGTTGGTGCGGTGCATGCTGATTGCCAGGAGCGGTCCTCCAATGCTCAGGGAGGTGGAGGAGAGCTCGGGAGACCATCCTGCCGAGGCACAGGGCACAGGGCCTGCTGCCACAGACCCCGGAACCCACAGATGCCAGGCCCACTAAAGGAAGGTGTGATGCTGCTGCTGCCACTGGCAAACAGCATGTAAGGAATGTCTCAGCAAGTCCAGACGCAGCCTGCCCACAGGCCATGAGGGCTGAGCCCAGAATGGCAGCCAGCACAGGGAGGGGCGTGCCGTCTCCCAGGCTCTGGGACCACTGACTTCGACCTCTGCTTTTCTCCTATGCGCAATGCCTGGCATCCAGTCACAATCTCTCCTGCCTTCAGACGGGAACTCACACCACCAGTTCTCCTAGCTCTCCAGCTTTCTGGCTCCCCTTCCAGATCTTGGGATATGTCGGCCTCTGCAGTCATGTGAGTTAATTCCTCATGATAAATATCTTTGTTATGTTACTATTTTTTAAAGGTTTTATTTGTTTATTGATGAGAGACACACACAGAGAGGCAGAGACACAGGCAGAGGGAGAAGCAGGCTCCATGCAGGGAGTCCAACATGGGACTCAATCCTGGGTCTCCGGGGTGACACCCTGGGCTGAAGGTAGTGTTAAACCGCTGAGCCACCCGGGCTGCCCTATGTTATGTTATATTAATTATATTAATTCCTGTAGGTGTGTGTATCTCTTACTGGCTCTCTTTGGAGAACCCTAATACAGACACCCAAAAAAGCAAGATGATACAGCCTATCATCCAGAGATACAACAGTCAATAGAACCAGACCCAGAGATGTCCTGCCATAGAAAGGGGGGGTTTAATCCTGTTAAGTATGCAACAGGATGTGATGCAGAGGGTGGATGACAGGCATGAAGAGGCGGGAATTTCGTGAGAAAGATAGAAGTAAAAAGAAGAGGTGAGTGGAGACACTGCAAAAGGAAATTATGAAACTAGAAGTAAAGATTACATGGAGATTAAGGCCTCTTGTATGGATATAGAGTAGACTGGACTCGGCAGAGAGATGAGCCAGTGGCTTTGAGGACAGGTTTGTGGACTGGATGTCTGTCCCTCTTCAACAACTCATGTGTTGAAGCCCTACCCTCAGCATGACTCTATTTGGAGAGGAAGTCTCTGTGGAAATAGTTAAGGTTAAATGAGCCAGTGCGGATGGGGCCCTGATTCCATCAGACTAGTGTCCTTTTTTTAAAAAAAATTATTTATGTATGTATTCATGAGAGACACACAGAGAGAGGCAGAGACACAGGCAGAGGGAGAAGCAGACTCCTTGCAGGGAGCCTGATGCAGGACTCAACCCTAGGACCTTGGGATCATGCCCTGAGCCAAGGGCAGATGCTCAACCACTGAGCCACCCAGGCATCCCAGACTAGTATCCTTCTAAGAAGCCACCCCAGAGTTTGCCCACCCTCCCTCGCCCCATGCACACACCAAGGAAAGGCTGAGTGACAAGGTGGCCATCTGTGAGTCAGGAAGAGAGGCCACACCAGAAACCACATCAGCTGGAAGCTTGATCTTGGACACCTGGCTGTTGAAACCACCCAAACTGTCATGTTGTTTTAGGGATACCCAGCCGACAAAGACAAGGCAGTAGAAATGACTCAATTGGATATACAAAGGTGAGGAAGGATGGCGGGAAATCAAACAACAGAGCATTCCAGATCTGTGAGATGCATCATTAGTCTGACCTGTATGCAGTTGGAATCCCACCAGGGCAAAGGGAGAGGAGAGAAATTTAAATCAACAATGGATGAGGATTTCCTAAAGTTAATAAAAGGTAGCAAATGGATCCATGAAGCTCAGAAACCCCAAAACAGATTTAAAAATGAACAAAGAGGGGCACCTGGGGCCTCAGTCAGTTGAGCATCCAACTCTTGGTGTTGGCTCAGGTTGTGATCTCAGGGTCCTGGAATCGAGCCCCATGTTGGGCTCTGCCATTTGGCAGGGAGTCTGCTTGAGGATCCTCTCTCTCCCTCTGCCTTTCCCCTGCTCATGCTTTCTCTCTCTCTCTCTCTTAAATAAATAAATCTTTAAAAAATTAGAAATGAACAAAGAAAAAACAAAACAACTATACCCGGCACATGGTGGTCACACTGATAGGTACCAAAGGAACGGGGAGGACTCAAAGGGAGAGAGGGGACCAAAGATGAAGAGGAACGAGGTCAGCAGATTTCCCTCCAGGACGATGGATGCCAGAGACAGTGGAACTATGTGTTTGGGGCACGGAAGGACAGAGGGGCCCAGGGATGTACCACTCAACCAGCAGTGTCCAGACCATTGGCTGTCTCTCTCTCTCTCTTTTTTAAAGATTTTATTTATTTATTCATGAAGGACACACACAGAGAGGCAGAGACACAGGCAGAGGGAGAAGCAGGCTCCCTGTGGGAAGCACGATGCGGGACTCGATCCTGGGACCCCAGGATCACAACCTGAGGTGAAGGCAGATACTCACCCTACTGAGCCACCCAGGTGCCCCTCCAGTGTCTCTTTAAAAACAAACTTAAGGGGATGCCTGGGTAGCTCAGTGGTTGAGCATCTGCCTTTGGCCCAGGGCATGATCCTGGAGTCCCGGGATCGAGTCCCACGTCGGGCTCCCTGCATGGAGCCTGCTTCTCCTTCTGCCTGTGTCTCTGCCTCTCTATCTCTCATAAATAAATAAATAAATAAATAAATAAATAAATAAATAAATAAATATAAAAACAAATGTAAAGCTCGCTGGGTCATCTTTATTAGCAGGTTGTATTTTGGTGGGGGTTTTCCTCCAGCAAATTGATATGAAAAATCAATTACTGAAAGTTTATTCGAGTATCTTATTATGACCATTAGTTTGTTTACTTCTCTTTTCAGATCCGTAACTTTTGTTCTATGCTTGTTGAGGCCATATTCTTGGGACTATGCAAATTTTTTGCAAAAATGTTTGTTTATTTATTTTAAAGATTTTATTTATTTATTCGTGAGAGACACGGAGAGAGAGGCAGAGACACAGGCAGAGGGAGAAGTAGGCTCCATGCAGGGAGCCCAATGCGGGACTCGATCCCAGGACCCTGGGGTTACGCTCCTAGCCAAAGGCAGACGCTCAATTGCTGAGCCACTCAGGCACCCCTCTATGTCTTTAAGAATATTTAAAAATTTTTTTTCAGTGCTGTACTTGCCCTTGGCAAATTCCGTAGCTCCCCACCACAAGAGATAGATGCGTCTCCTAAGCTGAAGGTGGACCTCACACACAGTCCTAAATGTGGAGTTCTGATTTTCAAAACTAAATAAAAAGAACCAGGAGGCACCCAGTGGGCTCAATTGTTAGAGCACAGGACTCTTGATTGCAGGGCTGCGAGTTCAAGCCCCACGTTGGGTGTGAATATTGCTTTGAAAAAAAAAAGTTTGGTCAGTAAAACCTCTAAATGACCTTAAAATTCTGAATGAAATTAAAAAAAAAAAAGAACCAGATGTAAAGTATGAGGTGCTATTTGTTATGATCTTCCAGAAGGTGTGGACTAGATTCATAGACCAACAGGAACGATTTCAAGCCAGCTCCAGGGAAGATGTCACAGAGATGGACCAGGTTCAGGCACGACGGCCGGAAGGGCAGCTCCGCTCGTATTTGCAGTGCTCTTTTACAGAAGAAACAGAGGAAACCAGGGGACGCGCAATTCACACTAATACAGAAAAAAGGATTTGGTCCCCTGATAACCAAAGAAACACAAATCACCATAAGATCATCCATGGTGTCCATTCTGGCAAAGATTCAAACAAAAATTATGCCCACACTTAGCTACAGGCTCACGGGTTGAACACCGATGTCAATCATACCTCAGTTAACCAGGCTAATGAAGGGGGGGACATGCTGGGGGAGGGGAGTGGAGGGGGGAGGGGGGAGAGCTGAGCTGCTGGGTTGTGTGGACAGTGGACATCTGTGCATCCACTGGGTGAGCACCCCTCCTTCTGTCCCTAACTGCATCCTCGTTCCCACTGGGGAGCCCCTGACCTTGCTCCTGCTCTAGGATTGGGTGCTCCCTCACCTCCGGCCGGTCCGAATAATGGCATTTTGTTTAGGAGGGACCAGAACCCAAATCTGGCCCGTGTGGCTCTCCCCAGGGCTCTTTCTAAAAATACTGGGAAAGCGTTTCCCTTTCTCCCGGCCTTGCTGGGATTCACCCAGGCCCTGTCCCTGGCTGGGTGACAGTGCCGAACTCTTAAGGCCCAGGCCACCTCCCACCCCGGGCCACTTCCCCACCCTGGGCCATCAACCCACCCCAGGCCACCCCCCACCCCGGGCCAACCCCCCAACCACGGGCCACCTCGCCCCAGGCCAACCCCCCCAACCCTGGGCCACCCCCCCAACCCCAGGCCACCCCCAACCCTGGGCCACCCCCCCTGCCCCGGGCCACCTCCCCACCCCGGGCCACCCCCCTGCCCCGGGCCACTTCTGAAGGCTTGGCTCAGCTCCCAGCCCCGGTAGCTGCCCTCCCGGCCCATCTCACTCAGCTGGGACTGGTTCCATGAATTTTGGAGCCCAGTATGTGGAGACGTGGAGCGTCTTGTTCAAAAGCCAGGGAGAATTTCACGATGGGGCTGGTCCCTCTGAGTGTGAGACTCCGGGGATGGCCTCCCCAAGGCCACCACACCCCACGCAGTGCAGCTGGAGGGGCAGCCAGGACGGGGGCCAGGGTCCCCGTGCATCCTCCGTCCTGGCCTGTCCCCCGAGCCCTGCTGCCTGAGCCGTGTGTCCTGCTCTCCATGGCTCCATGTCCCCGGCCCTGATTGTGGCTGGTGTGGCGGGGGGCGGGGGGTGGTCCATGCCCCGAGCCCCCTTGCTTCTCCAGAGACCGCAGCCCCAGGCTATCGGTGCGGAAGGGACGGGGTGAGGGACACGTTCACTGCCTGCTCTTCTGCAGCAAATAGAACTGCAAGTGCACGGCTTGTGTTTTAAAGACACGTGTCCCTGGCAGCCGGACACCGGGCTTGCCATCAACAGCATCCTCGCTGACTTGGCCATGGAGGACTTTGTTGGAAGTCTGTCTGGTGACACACATGCAGTGGGGTTGGGAGTCACAGGCTCAGAGAACGGGCAGGACCTGGGGAGCCCGCGGGCTGAGCGGAAGGGTGCCCCCGCGTGCCCCCACCCCGTGCCCCCGCACCCCTCCGCTGCTCTGCACGTCTCGGCCTCTGCTGGTGGGTGCACTGTCGTGGGAAGTTCGGCCCTGGTCCTGGCCCGCTGGGGACCCCCGAGGAGGCTGGGGGCAACTCAGGGTGGGGGCCAGAGTTAGTGAGTGTCCTTCTGGACTTCTGTGTGCTGCCAGGGCTCCTTCCTGCTTCCCACCTGTGTAGGCCGTTCTGTTTGCTTAGAGTCCGTGACAATCGGTAAGGATGGGATTTGGTAATTACAAATAATATGTAAGGCTCACTTAAAAAAAAATTTTTTTACAGATTTATTTATTCATGAGAGACACAGAGAGAGGCAGAGACACAGAGGGAGAAGCAGGCTCCCTGCAGGGAGCCCGATGCGGGACTCGATCCCCGGACCCCAGGGTCGCTCCCTGAGCCGAAGGCGGCACTAGACCGCTGAGCTACCCGGTTGCCCTAAGGCCCACTTTTTAACAGATTTCTTTCTTTCTTTTTTTTTTTTAAAGATTTTATTTATTTATTCATGAGAGACACAGAGAGAAAGGCAGAGACATAGGCAGAGGGAGAAGCAGGCTCCCCATGGGGAGACCGATGCGGGACTCGATCCCAGGGCCCTGGGATCATGACCTGAGCTGAAGGCAGATGCTTAACCACTGAGCCACCCAGGTGTCCCTTAACAGATTTCTTTAAATAGTTTTTAGAGCACTTCTAGGGGCACGACACGGTAGAGCGGGGGCTGCGTAGGGAGGCCTCCCCCCAGGCCCCCACCCCCACCATCCACGTCCCCCCAGAATGGGGCACGTCATCGTCACCCAAAGCCTGTGGTTTACACTTGGGCTCCGTGTGTCTGGTGTGGACGGACGTGTGACACGTGTCCACGTAGTCGCGTCACACAGAGCCTTCCACTGCCGCACATCCTGCCTGCCTGGCGCCCAACCCTGGACCCACCACTTCCAGAAGTCAGAGACCTGGGCTCCTTTCCCTTTGAGGGACGGTGTTGCTGCCCCACGTCCTTGCGGCACTCCTTCCCGTCAGCGCTGCCCTGCACTCGCCCAGTGGCCTCCGTGGCCCAGCCGTCCGCCTGCCGAGGATGCCCTGCTGCATTCACGTTGGGGCGACGATTCTGTCGCCACCTGGGTGCGGTTTCCATGTGGAGCTGGGTTGTCAGCTCCCCAGCTGTCCTGCAGAGCGATGGCCCCGTTTTGCCTTCCTGGCAGCAGTGTGAGCAGCTCCCGCTGCCCTGTTGTGTGCGTGTGCATGTGTGTGTGCGTGTGTGTACTTCTTGCCATGAGGGTGTGTTCACTGTGTAGAAGCAGCCTTTCCTGGTCGCGAGGAACTCTGGGGACTGTCACACTGGCGGTAGGCTTGCAGGCCCCACCGCGGGCTCTTCTTACTTCCGCGGGGGGTGGGGGGTGGGGACAGAGGACCCAGGGGCAGCGGGCCACTAGCCACAGCCACGGGTCACTGACAAGGGAAACTGGAAAAGCAGGTTGGCTGAGAGCAGGGGGGCAGGACCTCGGGCTCCCAGGCCCTGCGCAGCTTCAGTCTGGAAGAGTTTGGCTTGGAGACTTTGAGGGAAACCTGCACCCGTCAGCGGTGCTCCCTGGGGTGGGGCCCTGCGGCTCTGCTCGCCCCCACCGGGAGCCCCCCACCAGGAGAGACCCCTGAGCAGGGCCTCGTTCCTGGGGCGGGGGTTCCTGGGGTGCCCGGGAGTCTCTGTTGCTGTCGGAGGGTCTCCAGGAGTGGCAGCCAGGCCTCCGGGGCTCACTCTGCCACCAACCCTCATTGGAGCAAGGGACACCTGCGGACTGCCCCACAGCGACAGGTCCCCAGCCAGGACAGCAGCAGGCTGGGGGGACGCCAGGTGCTCAGAGCCCACCGCACGCTCACCCCAGGCAGCCCGCTCCTTGGTGGCCCCCATTTGCCAGCTTTGGAACGAATGAGGACACGAAAGAGATCTGGTTGGTCCCGTGGTCTTGCAGGGAAAGCAGTCCATGCTCGTCTGGCCCAGAATGTTTAGCCCTGCTCCAGATGTCCTCTCTAGGGGACGGGACACGCGGGGTGCAGGAGAAAGGGCTGGTTGCCAGGACTGTGTGTCCAGGCGACCGTGGGGCTCTGCAAGGCAACTTGCCTGAATCGTGCAGAAAATCAGTGTAAGGAAGGCCAAGGACTCCTCCACACTGAGATGCAACCACCAGACTCAAGGGTGACCCCTGATCAGGTCTCAGGATGAATAATGCTATGGCGGGCGTTGGGACGTCGGGAGGCAAGGGAGTGGGTGTGGAGCCCGGCTTGGCCATCACAGCAGCACCCCTGCTCACGGGTGGGAACAGCCTTGTTTCCAGGACGCGTGCTGACCGGTTTGGCTGCAGCTGACTTTCCCTAGTTGGCAGCAACTAAAACCCATGTGCGCATAAAACATGCAGCTACGTGGGAAGTTGGGGGGAGGCAGGTAGGCTCGCAAAACATCCATGACAGCTAACCCGAGGGTTGTGCAGGGCGCTCCCTATGCTGTTTGCAAAGTTAAAGTGCTTTTAAGTAAAACGTCAGAAGCGATCACTATCGAGTTGTCTGTGATTGAGTATCGGCTGTGACGACGGGGACCACAGAGGCGGCCACAGTAGGCGGCGCCCTGACCCGCTCTGGAGGCGGAGGGCTCCCTGGGCAGCGGCAGGTCGGCCATGGCTTGCACTGGGTCGGATGCAGAGGGGCCTTAAGTCTCCAGTGGTGGCCAGCGTGGCAGATGCAGGGCCAGGAAGCAGGCCGTGGGCTGGTGGGAAATGTGCCCTCCTTCCGTCCTTGGGGAGCACTCCCGACCCCACCCTGGATGTGGGCCCCCTAGTGCTTGGGGCCCTTCTGTGTGGATCTGGAGGCTCTGGCCTCCACTCTGTAGCAACAGCTACTCTGGACAGTGGGCTCTCCAAGGGGGCAGGTCATCCTGGGGCTGCGTCTGCCCGTGTCCGGCTGTCCCCAAGGCACCTGGCTGCCCTTTCAGGATGGCTTTGCTTCCCTCCTGAGCTGGCTCTGAGCGGGCTGTGGTCACTTGTAGCCTGAGCCGTGTGATCACACACGGAGAAGATTTGAGCAGAGGGAGCCTGGTCAGAGGGCGTCGGCCAACGCACCCCCAATCCTCCCTCACGGCAACCGGTATAGCCGACACCTCATGTCAGGGTGTAGGCCCGTGGTTGTACTCACAGGTTCAGGACCATACTGAGGAAGGCAGACGTGGCTACAGGGGATGGGGACAGCCACACAACCTCATCGATCCCCGCACACTTGGCACCTGGGCAATTCACGGATCATCAGCCTGAACAAGTGGACCAGGCAAGTGGCCAATGACTCTCAGGTACAAAGCCATCAACGTCCGGGGCCGATTATGCATTTCCTTAGTCCTGTGCGGAGCCTCCTCCCTCCGATGGTCGTCCGGCTGTCCCAACGGGCCCCAGCAAGCAGCAGCGTGGGAGGTGGTGAGGCGAGGGCACCGGCAGGCAGCGGCATGGGGACAGGGCCATTCCCGTGGTGTCCGGCAGCACGTAGTCCCGGGCGTGGGGACTGGGGCTCCTGCTGTGGCCGCTTCCCGGGAGCCCCGCACCTCGCCTGGGCGTCTGGCTGCCGGCGGTCGTGGCCTCAGACGCCCTTGCCGTGCTGCTGTTGCCGCAGCCCTGAGGCTTGGCCAGGGACGCGTGCAAACGGCCTGTTCCCCTCGGGACCCTCGCCGCCACTGGCACGGCTTCGTCTCCCGAAGTTACCAGTTGTTGCCCGCGTTGTGGTGAGAGCCTGCTGAGCAGCCCGCTCTGCTCCCCGGGGGCAGGAGGGTCTGGGCACCACCTTGAGTGCTTGGGTCCCCTGGGCTCTCGCAGCAACCGGGACATGAGCAGAACGTGTGTCCCGCGGGGGCTGGCGGTCGCACCCCACGGAGTCCAGTGTGCTGCTCTGGAAACTGCACGCGTGGCACGTATGGGAGGACGGGATGGATGAAGTGCAAGGCGGCAGCCCAAGAAGCCACGGCTTGGCCTGAGGACCAGCGAGGTGCTGGCACCTCCGCCCTGTAGCACCCGCCTGCCGCACCCCCGGGCCCCGGGCTGGCGCCACCACTCCGGGCCTCCCTCCTCAGCCTAGCACACGCGGGCGAATCCCGGAAGATACGTTTGCCGTGGAGCCTCACGGTGACGGCATCGTGCCCCATGAACTCCTGCCTGTCACCTGGCAGATCGAGGGGAGCCGGGCGCCGTCGAGGCTGTGGCCCCGCTTACCGCTCAGTCCGGCCGGGCCCACCCTGCCGCGCGGGGATGCGCAGCCTTTGGCTCATCTCCAGGTTTCTCTGTCCTGCCAGCAAAACCCAGAATGACGTTGGTGAGACCACACCTGGCGCGACCCCCAGGAAGGAAGGCCTGCCCCTCGTACCCCAGCTGCATGAGGGACAGCGCCCTGGACAGGCCCTGCTCACCCTGGGGCCTCCTCGTCCTCTGCGACCCAGGCCAGAAACACCGGCTGCGGAGATGCGGAGGCCCATGCCACGGTCCCAAGACGTCCGCAGAAAAGCGCCCGGGGCCTGCCCGCGCCCAATACTTCCCACCCGAGGTTCCAGCACCCCACAGGCATTCCCCATTCCCTGCCGCGGGGCCCGTAAGCCTCTCCCACTGGACAGGAAGGCTCTCGGGGCCAGGAAGAGGAGGCCACCAGGGCACAGCTGAGGAGGGCACAGGGTTGGGGCAGAGCTGGGGGAAGGGCCCGGCCCGCAGGACGGGGGCAGAGCCGGGGGGGCCTGCAGGACCAGGGCAGAGCTGGGGGGGCCTGCAGGACTGGGGCACAGCTGGGGGAGGGGCCGGCAGGACCAGGGAACAGCTTGGGAGTGGTCCACAGGACCCACACACAGCTTGGGAGGCACAAGACCGGGGCACAGCTGGGGGGGGGGGGCCCTTGCAGAACTGGGAGCCCAGGGCCTCCCCCCACAGGCCTCCTGCAGCTGCTGTCTGGAGCTTGCCAGGCCTTAGGTCCTGCTCCTGCTCAAGGCCCCTGGCTCACTGCCCCAGGCACGCCCACGCAAGGTGACAGGGTGGCAGATGTGTCTCCTGGTCCTGGTGACACTTCACAAAATAGTTTTCTAGCCAGGGCCAACTTGGGAAATTCCAGGGATGAGGCGGGAACAGCTGGGTCCTGGCGGGGGACAGCCCTGCCCACATGGGGCACAGGGCAAGGAGGGACGGACTCTCAGGCCCACTGTGAGGAAGTCCTTTAATAGAGACGGGCAGACAGGGTACACGACTCGGCCCTGGGCCAGTGGATGCAGTGGCCCCTCCCCCCACCTGGCTTGGCCCCAGGGTGGACACTGGAGAGGCAGTTTTAAAAACAGTGGGACTGATTCTTCACTTCACGGAGAAGGGGATCCCAGAGGAACAGCCCGCAGGAGCATCTGCACTCAGAGATGCGTCTGAGCGGTCACCCCTAACTGTTGCACCCAGGAGGGGGCAGCGGCCCACGGGGGCCCTGACAGCACGGGAGGGACTGGCCGTCTACAGCTCTTACTGTCCCTACTCTACGTCCACAGTTGTGCTTTAGAAGCCCCCACCCTGCAGCCCTAGCCTGAAAGCCCGAAGCTCCTGGGGGGAGAGGGACCCCCGCCCTCTGTGAGCTCAGGCCTGGGGACAGAGCAGCCTTGCTCCTCGCCATGAGCCAAGGGGTCGCTGGAACAGAAGGGTGGACGCTGGACAAAATGCAGGCTGGCGGGAGCAGGCGGGGTTGGAAGGACAGGGGGCGAGGCTTGAGGTCTGGGTAGCAGGTGCTCATGGGTGGGGCAAAGCTGGGCTGGGGGCGGTGGATGGAGGGGAGCTGAGCATCTCCTGACACCATTCTGCAGCGGAGGGGGTGGGGGGCGAGGTGCCCACCCGGCGCGGCTGCCTCCAGTGTCAGGGGCTGGGGGGCTGGGGCAGGCCCTGGCTCCAGGTACGCAGGTGGGGAGGGGCAGGGCATGGTGACGTCTGCGGGCGAGTCCCCGCCGGCTGGGGGGGGGGTCTACAGGATCAGTTGTTCTCGAAGAGAGAGAGCAGGTCATCATTGTTGTTTGTGGGGAGGTCAGGTGGGCCCAGGTAGGACAGCAGTTCCTCAGGGTTGGTCAGTTCTGGGAGCAGCTGGGGACAAAGCAAAGCCATCAGCGGCTCTGGCCTCGGACCTGGCACAGCCCTTCACGGGCCCCTGACCCTCAGCCTGCACAGGGGCCTCTCCCTGCCGAAGGCTGCTCTTTGCCCGGGAATCACTCCACGCAAGTTGTCCGAGGACAGCCCGGGACACGCAGTGCCTGGCCCAGGTGGCCGCGCTGCTCCTGGCAGTTGGGGATGGTGCGGGGACCCC
Organism: Canis lupus baileyi; assembly: GCF_048164855.1. Lineage (NCBI taxonomy): Eukaryota > Metazoa > Chordata > Mammalia > Carnivora > Canidae > Canis > Canis lupus. Next base: position 48,126,835 of record NC_132852.1, on the reverse strand, counting down.
GACGAGAGCACGCCAAATGCAGGAGGTGGAATCTCCAGCGTCCAGGATTTGCTGCTTTGAGCTGCTCTAACTTTTCTCGCGATGAACTTCAATGAGTTTGGTTTATTCGGGTCGAGGACAGTTACCTGCGTTTTACACGCTGATTCTGGCTCACACGCCAAGGTGAGTCAGACGGGTCAACTCCCACCCCGAGCCGATGTGGTCAGCTGCAAGCCCAGTCTTCTCGGGCACTTGGCACAGGCCCCCAGAGCCAACCCCACGGCTACTGCAGGTGCCCGACACTCAGCGTCACGAGAGTGGACGCTACCTGACCAGCTCTCTGGGTCTGGAGGTCACTGGGGCGTCAGTGTCCTCCCTTCTATGAAGCACGTGGACCCTGGGGACGATGAACACGCTGTCCCCAGCCCCAGCTCCCATGTGCTCCCCAGCATGGGGCCCGTACTCACGTCCAGGGCCGGTTCCGGGGCCTCCCCCGCCCCAGACATGGGGGGCCCCATCACGCCTGCGGCCGCACTGAAGCCCAGCTCGCCGAGGGGGCCTGAGCTCACTGGGCCCAGGGGCTGCCGGGATGCTGGGGGAGGGTTTGCATGGTGCAGCTGGGCCCCGGGGGGCCCCCCAAGGCTGGGGGCGTGCAGGCCCTGCGCCCCGGGGTTGTGGGCTGGGTCCAGGTGACCCGCTGGTGCCATCTGAGGAAGCAGAGAAGAGGAACCAGGTCAAATAGCCCAGGGCCCCCCTCCCCAGGAGCCGGCCCTCCACCCTCCACCAGCACTGACCTGGCCTGGGAGGCAGGGGGTAGACTTCTCTGGGGTCAGGAGGCTGCTGGGAAGGTCAGATTGGTAGGAGCTGGGGGGCGGCCCTGCAGTGAACTCCGGAAGGGCTGGGGTGCTGGGCGTGGCGGGCGGGAAGGAATCGGGGAAAGTCCCGGGTCCCAGGAAGCTGGAAGCTAAGAGCAGAGCCAGTCCTGAGTAAGGCCTGGGGGCTTGCGCCAGAGGAGCAGCGGGTGGGGTGGGGAGGCAGGCTGGCCGTGACCTGGGCGGGGCTCCCAGCACTCTCCCCCAGGTAACACGGGACTTCTCATCACAGCCAAAGGATCCCGCCACAAGAGGACAGGGATGGACCCGCCTTACCTAGACACACTCACAGGTGGGGTCAGAGAGGGTCAGGCCCCAGAAGCATGACAGCAGATGGCCCCTGTTCCCCAGCGCCGGGGTGGCTGGGCCCAGCTACCATGGGAGGCCCTGCTGCACTGCCCAACCCCTCCGGGGTGTCCCCAGACAGCCCCCCAGGCGCAGGGATGGCTTCACAGGGAGTGGATAGACGGGCCCGGAGAGAACAGATCATTTGTGGCCATCTGCGGGGGGGCCTGCCATACTCACCCTGGCTGGGGTAGTCACCAGGAGCTGGGGCTGAGGGGGGCTGCAGGGGGGCGAAGGGGGCGGCCCCGGGGCCCAGGGCTGCAATCATCTCCATCACACTGGGCATGAGCACGTGCGCAGGGCTCACAGTGCGGCAGCGCTTCAGCACGGGCCCGTCCGGCTCCTCCTTGACGTGCACGTCTGGCTTCACCGGCACCGGCTTCCAACTGCACGTGGGGTCGATGGTGATCTCCTCGTAATCGGAGCTGCGGGCGTACACGTGGCCTGGTCACCACCTGTCCAGCTGCCTCTCTCTTCTGGGCAGACCTTCCACTCAAATGCTGGTGGCCGCCCAGCACATTCTACGGGCCCCGGGGCGGGGGGAATGTGGGTTCTGCCTGGGTAGGGAAGCCGTGGAGGGTGCCTCCCAGCTGTCCCCCAGGCTGCCCGCTGCAGACCAGATACCGGGGGCGGCAGAAAGAAACTTACTTCTGAATGTAAATGAGAATGCCCAGCATGTACTGGTCTACCTCCAGGCCTTCCAGCAACGCTGTCTTACTGTGGGAAACCAGAGGCACATGGCTCAGGGGCCTGGCCCAAGCTCATTCTGGCCGCAGGCCCATCACTGTGCCGGAGGCCACCCCCTGGGAGATGACCCCTCAAGAGGAGACCCCATGGAGGTGACCGTGTGTGAAGTCTATGCCCTGGGCTGCACCATCCTGGTCTGTGCGGTGACCCCCTGAGCTGACCAAGGTTTTCCATGGTGCCATGGAGGGGGGAAACGCTCCCACAGCCTCTGACACGTGCCACCCTGTCTGTGCCTGAGGCTCCCACGAAGACTGCCTTGGAGGTACTCACTTGCACACAGGGCATCTCCAAGTCCCCCGCTCGCAGTTGAGCTGTAGGTAGGATTCCAGGTCGAAGCACTATGGAGAGCAGGACAGGTGGCTCCTCACGTGGGGGCCACATCCCGTGATCGAGCCCCACGATTCTGGGCTCATCTACTCGGGTGCCAAGAAGCCATGTGTGCCAGGCTTTCCCTGAGGCGCCCTTCTGCCAGATGGACACTGGGACAGCCTACACAGTCCTCAGTGGGATGCGGAGGCCATGCAGCCACAGAATTGGGTGTCTGTGCTGGCAAAGGACCACCCCCGGGGCACAGTGTCCAGGACACCCCGAGAGAGAGCTGGCCACTGAGCTGCCCTCCTGGGGGGGCGGAGCGGGGGGCTGGATGGCGCCCGCTGTCCTGTGGCCTCAGGAGACGAGACCCCAAGAATTCAGGGAAATGGCAACCGTGCTTGGAGACACAGATGCCCGGTCCCAGGGGAGGGTACGAAGGAGCCCGGCCACCTGCCTGCCGCTGCCTGTCCCTCCACCTGCTGTTGGAGGTGGCGGCAGCGACGGCACACAGGGAACACAGCCAGCGGAAGCTCTGGCTGAGCTGCACAGGGACACCCACCTGGATGTGACGGCAGTCGTGACCGCGGGCGGGGAGCTGGATCCTGCGGAAGGTGATGGGGCACTTGAGGGACACCTTGATGGCGGTCTGCTCTACCCCGTCCTCGCCGTTTGGCCCAGGGGTGCCTGGGATGGTGCCGCTGCTGAAGTTGCGCTTTACTGGTGTCGCCGGGGAGAGCACTCGAGTGAGGGGCTGCGTGGGGCTGACCGCCCCCCATCCCCCCAGGGCCCCGGCATGGAGGCGACAGCCTCATCGGATGGGGGCATGTGGGGGTGGTGGCCGGGGCCACTCACTCTTGGTGATACAGTGCTCGGCAGGCAGGAGGCGCTTCTTGAGGAGACCCTGCAGCACCGAGCGAACGGAGGGCCGGTGGACCAGCTGCAGCACGAAGAGATGGGACTGCGGGAGAGGGGCTGCTCAGGGGGGGCGGGGGGACTCCTGGCCTGGGAGCCCCCCAGGTGCTGACCAGCACAGCCCGCAGCACCCCCGCAATCCCACAGAGCCAGAGGCCCTGGTGGCTGCTCTCGGCCCTGCTCACCCCCAAGCAGGGATTCGGGGGCTGCAGCACATGGGACTCCACAGCCTCCTGCTGGGGCGACAGCTCAGCTGGCTTCCCCGTGGGGCCGGCACAGGTGCCCAGTCTAGGTAAGCGGGCCTAATGAGAGCAGGGAGGCCGCTCCTCACAGGCCCCTTTCTGAGAGGCCAGAACAGGCTGGATGGGGGAAGCACCGGGTGGGGTCGCCGGACCCAGGAGGGTACTCACGCAGCAGCAGGCTGTGACTGTGATCTGGATGGTGTTGCGGCCTGGCTGGCACACGTGTTTCAGGTACAGGGGCTTATGGGACGTCTTGTTGTCGCCGCGCTCAATGGTCAGTGGGGTGGCGTTGACGCTGACCTGCACGGAGGCCGGCCAGTTGGTGTTCATCTGCCGGTCCTCGTGGTGGTAGCACTTGAACTGCAGCTCCAGGTCGGGCCTGTATGGGGTGGGGGCGTGCTGAGAATGGAGCAGGGGGACGGGGTGGCCAAGGGTGGCCATGCACGGGGTGGGGGGGCGCCCACCTCAGCATCAGGGTCTTGTAGACGGAGTCGCGGAGCTGGAAGGCGTGGTTGCTCACAGCCAGGTTGTGCTGCAGGCGGAAGGGCTCCAGGACCACCCCGTCCCGCACGGGGAAGGTCAGCCGCAGCTCGTCGCAGGGGCCGCTGCCTGGGAGCAGGCCGTGCAGGTGTGAGCAGGCTGTGCGGGTGTGAGCAGGCTGCCGGGGCTGTGGCCAGGAGCACGGCCTGTCATTCCCCTCCCCCGCCCCACCTCGGGGCGTCTCCCCGGGACCTGGGCCTGGCCAGAAGCAGGAGCTTGGTGTCCCACCTTAGTCACCCAGCCCGGTGTCCCCTAAGTTATAACTGGAGCACATGTTCCCAACCCAGAAAGAGGCTGCCACTGGCACTTTCTCAGGGGTGGGAGGCTGAGGAGCTGGGACCGGATCAAATGGACCACCTGGCGTCTTGCTAGTGCTTGAGCCAGGGTTCCAGTTGCCCTGCTTCCGTCATGGTGGCCTTCCCTAGTTCTCCCTCAGGGCAGGAAGTTCCCAACGAGGAGTGGACTTCAGGGGACTCATAAATCCCTTAATAATATACAAAATTTTGTGTGCACGGGTGTGTTTCTAGAGAGAAGATCCACACCTTGAAAGACACGCAAAGAGATCTACGAGTAGAAGACAAAGGTACGGGCCCCCCGTCCCCCACATTCCCTGCAGGCCACTGGGGTCCTGAGAGCAGATGACACTCACCGGGGGGTGACGGGTGTAAGGAGCTCACGCTGGGCTTGAGGTCGGACAGGAAGGGAGACTTGACCTCCTGGCTAGTGGACATGTAGGGGACGCTGCTGCCGGGGGTCATGGGCGGCGTGGGGCTCCCCGGCAGTGGGGAGCTGGGGTAGCCAGGGATGGAACGGGTGGGCTGTGGGGTCGAGCAGACAGTCAAAGGGTATCTGGCTAGCCCTCCGTACTTCCTCCTCCTTGGGTGCCCTCTGTGCACGTACCCACCCGTGAGCCGCCCGCCAGTCTGCCCGTACCCCACTCAGGCCATGCTGGCTGTAGCCGACGCTCCCCCCGTTGAAGCTGGTGCCCTGCCCGTTGAACTGCTCTGTGGGCTGCAGGAGAGAAAACTGCGTGCGCCCGGGGCCCCCGCCTGCCCCTGCCAGGCCCCTGAACTGGACCCGAGGAGGGGGCTGGGGGCGGGGTGCCCACCGCACACACCGGCACTGGCCTTTGGTTTCTTTGTATGCTTTCTACGATTTGTAAACGTGTCGCTTTCATAATTTACAAAGTTACCACTCTGGAAGCAGAGAGGACCCCGCCTGTCAGAAGGGGGGAAGGCAGGGCCACCAGAAGCTAAAAACCCAGCTCCTCCTCCCCGCCGTGCCCCCCTGGGCCCGTCCCCAGCAAGTAGAGGGAACGGGGGCACTCTTCCCCACAGGACATTCAGTGGCTGCAGTGCCTGCCCCCTAGGTCCCTACACCAAATCTCACAGTGGGTCCTTTCAGAACCACATCCCTGCCCCGGTCAGGACCTCTGTGGAGCTCCGGGCTGCTTGGTCACCCCCCTGTGCACATGGGCCCGCACCCTGGTCAGCCCAGTCGAGGCCCGTCTGTGTCGCGCGGGGGGAACCCACCCTACCTTGTAGTGCAGTCCTGCAGGGCCGGGGGCGGGCAGGGACTGGGCCAGGCCCTGCTGCAAGGGCAGCCGGTGGCCGGCGTAGGAGGAGGGAGCAGAAGACTGTCCGGCGCCAGGCGTGTACTGGGTGGCACTAGGCCCGTACTGGCCTCCTGGCAGGTACTGCTGCCCTGGATAAACCTGAGGAAGAGAAGAGGCCAGGTGCCAAGGGAACAGGTGTCGGGGAAGCCAGCTCCCAGGGGGATGCGGTGCCCACCCTGTTGGGCACGGCCAGTTCTCTCACACGGATGCCCGAGCTCACCGCGGCTCTGGATGCAACTGGGGACAAGGGAGGCCCCGACACTCACCTCGCTGGAATAGGCTCTCTTGACCCCCTGTCGGGGCAGTGGCTGGGCCTGCAGGGGCCCAGCGTACCCATGCTGGGGCAGGCGCTGCCCTGCATACAGGGGGGCCATGCCTGCCGCCCGGGGGGGGTTCATGCCCATGGGGCTCAGGCCAGAGGGGCCCAGCAGCCCTCCCATGCTGGTGGGGTTCATGCCGCTTGGGACGCTGGGCCCCCGGGGACCTCCGTGCTGCAGGAACTGGCTGTTGAAAGCCTGCCCGGCCCCCATCTGGGGAAATAAGAGAGGAGCCTTTCAGGCCAACCCCCCACCCCGGGGGTACCACCCAGAGGCCCCCCCTCAGCATCTTGCCCCCCCAACCCAGTCCCCGACCCCGGCTGCCCAACTGGTCCCTGCCTTCCAGACCAGCACACGTGGGTGCCATGGGAGGAGCGGCCGGGCCTCACCGCTCCGTACTGGCTCAGCTCCTGGCTCTGCTTCTCCTGGAGGGCGGCCACGGTGGCCGTGGCGGTGGCCGTGGCGGTGGCTGCAGCAGCAGCCACCGCGGCCGCCGCCGCCGCCTGAGTGAAATCGGTGGAGGGTCGTGTGGCATGTGAGGGTAGACCCAGGCCCCCAGGGCCGCCTGCATACCTGCGAGAGACACACACCGCTGGACTCAGAAGTTCCCGTCTGCCCGTCACCCGGGGGGCCACTGGGCAACGACGGGGGCCCCCACTCTCATCTACATGCTCTCGTGGGAGCCCACAGGAAGAACAGAGATGTGGCTCTTAAGAGGCTCGTCCACACAGTCATTGGCGCCTGCCACGCCCAAAGCATTGCCCCTGGAGGGCTCCCAGCACACCTGCCGCGTGACGGGTCCCACTTACCCAGGAGTGAAGCCGGGGCCCCCAGGGTAGCCCCCACGGCCGTACACCCCTTGCTGCACGAAGCCCTTGTTGGCGGCACCCTCACCAAATGCCTGCTGTCCGAGGCACTGTGGGGAATTCAGGGCTGAGCCGCTGCCAGCCATGCCAGGCATCACAGAGCCACCCGGGGGGCTCCCTGCAGGGCCCATGGGGTTCCCCAAAACCTACAAGGAAGCAACAATTGCCATTGAAGACGATCCAAACAACTAACTTCACACAGACAGTCCAAAGGAGAGGCCTGGCAGGTAAGGGGGTGAGGAGGGCGGACAGAGGTGAGGGAAGGAGGGGAACAGAGCAGAGGGACGGTTCGTGTGGAAGCTGGAAGCGGGGGCGGGGGGGGCACACCATGTGAGGGAGGGGGGCACGTCGACAGGGACAGGGAGCACTCAGGAAGCCCAACTCCATTTCTCCCTGAGGTCCAGGGGGCCCTGGTGGCTCTCAGGGGCGGGCCCAGGTGTGGGCTCACCTGGCTCTGGGCCGCGTTCCCAACGCCCCACACGGTTGTGACCACAGACAGTGATCCCGCCGGCTGAGTGGCGCTCTGTTGCCAAGGCACCGCCTCATAAGCAAATGGACCATCACTGCCAGGAAAGAGGTGGGCAGGCAGGCCCAGGTCAGGATGCCACAGGGGTGGAGACCCCTGCTGGGGAGGTGGGGAGGCCCCCACCGCAGCCCTGCGGCCTGAGAAGTGAAGGCGGCAGGAGCCCCACTCACCCGTGTGGCGTGGGGGGCAGGGCAGGTTTCACGGGGTGCATGGGGTTCATTGGCTTCAGAGCAGCCTAAAGGCCAGGTCTGTGGGTGGCAGGAAGTGGCCCTCACTGCTGTTGACGTGGGACTCAGCTGCTCTGGCTGCTGGGACAGGAGAGAGGACATCAGTGGAGATGCAGCCAGGGGGGCTGTCAGCGGGTTACGGGGAGATCCGAGCACCAGGACCCCCTTGCTCTGGGCTGACTGATGGAGGGCAGGGTGACACCGGCGTCTGAGGGCCACCTTGATCTGCACTGCCCCCCGGAAGCCAGCATTAACCCTTTAGGCCCTACTACTCAGGGCTCCTGGAACAGCTCTGGGAGAAGGCTTCTGATCCCAAATATTTTCCACGCTTCCCTCCTGCACAAAGGCCTGGATATCTATAAAATAAGGGAGCATCCAGGACCTGATTGCCATCATCCCCCAAGAAAGCCCCAGGGTGGAGGCCAAGCTGAGAGCCAGCATCAGAAAATATAGGAGGACCAGCTGGGGGGGCCGGGGCACTGTGTGCCTAGGCTCTGAGGCGTGCCCACTGTGCGCAGGGGCTCTGGTAAGCAGGGGTGAGCAAGGTCAGCCACCTTCCACCCTGGCCTGGGGCCAATCGGCCGCCCCTGGCTGGCAGTCCCCTGCGGGGGCCCACCTGGGACCAACATGGGCCCAGGGCCAGGCAGGCAGACCTGACCCCCACAGGCCACAGTGACACCCACACGAGTTCCCAGAAGGGGTGGGATGCATACACAGGGTGACAGGCAAAGGGTTGGCAGGTGCCTGTGGACATGGCAAGGGGCCAATAGAACACAGCAGAGGCTGGCGAACGCTTGTGGGACCCAGGTGCCCAAGCAGGGGGGCTCCCACCTACCCTATGAGGTGCACTCCCTCACATCTACCATCTCAGAAAAATGAGTGAGGGAGGGCACATTAATGACCAACATTCGAAAAACTCACCAGGCCACTCACATTCTCCAGCACCCCAAAAAGTCAGCCCAAACTTGCTGGCACTGCTGGGGCCACCCCCACACCTACCTCTGCCTGGCCTAACCACGGGGTGCATGGGGTTCATTGGCTTCAGAGCAGCCTAAAGGCCAGGTCTGTGGGTGGCAGGAACACCGCCTATGTTCTCCGGGGGGTCCCCTGGGGGTCCTGGGAGGGGAGGCTGTACTCTTGTACTCTGCCCTCTGGGTGTTGAGGTTCTGTCCTGAAGTACCACTGCCCTTGTGGGGCCGTGAGGCCTCGCGCACATGACCTGAGACAAGCTAACCTCTGGGGGGTCAGTCGCGCCATTTCAGCACTCACGAGGTGTCTGGCTGGTCCAGGAGTGAAGAAGTGGCCCCAGCAGCCACCCAACCACGAGACTCACATTCCTGTGTGCTGACCAGGGACCTCAAGATTATCACATCCTCTAGGAATATGGTGTGGGGGGCAGGTCTGTCACCGGGGACCCAGAGCCGGAAGGGGTACACTGGGGACTGTGATCCATAGCCTCCCATGGGTGGGCGGTTGGCTGTGTGTTTGAAGCATGTGAAGCTCACTGGCCTCTCCCAGCACAGAGCACTGAGGTATGTGGGTCCCGGGGATCCCAGAGCTGCAGCAGGGCCGCTGGAGCTAGGCACGAGGGGGATGGCAGAGGGGAGTCGGCTTGCTCCCCTTCCCCACACCATTCTCCTTCCTCCCCTAGACCAGCTCCCACTCAGGACACAGAGGCCAGCAAGAGCAAGGCTCAGGGGAGTCCAGAAGGCTCTGGGCCCCTGGAATCTGGGCAGAGGCAGGTTTGGGAGCCAGGACCAGCCGGCTAGGCAAGGGAAGGCTGGTGTCCCCACTCCCTACTGGCCACCTTCAGGATGGGTGGGGGGTCGGGGGATAGCGATGGACTGACCTGCCAACAGGTCAATGGGACAGACCAGAGAAGTGACTGATCTCTGATGACGAAGGTAGAAAAACCACACGCTGGAGAAAACCTGGCATTTCAACATGTGGTGCCAGGGCCGCTGGACTCCAGCATGCAAAAAAAAAAAAAAGAATCCTAATCTTCACATCTTGCACAGAAATTAACTAGAAACATGCCATAGGTTTAAATGTACGGCGTAAAACCATAGAGCCTTTGGAAACATTCACGAGAAAATCTCTGGGATCTTGCGCTAAGGAAAGTCCTTAAACAGTGCCCCAAAAGCACAGTCCTCAAAGTGGAAAACTGAAAATTTACCTGTGGGAGGCCCTGCTGATGGGACGAAGGGACAAGCCATGTCCCCGGCAAAGGATTAGTATCTAAAATACATAAAGAATTCCCAAAACTCAAAAGACAAAAAAGCTCACCCAGGAAATGGGTGGAAGACAGAGGGACATTTCACTGGCGAGGTCGTGTGGACAGTGAGGCAGCCTGGGGTGGGGGGGCACCATCGAGGCATCGGGAAGGGTGGAGTAAGGCCTCTGAGCCCCCTGAGCCCCTCCCACCGCCCCTCCAGGCTCCGCAGCACAGCAAGGCCGCCACGGAGTGCAGTGAGGATAGACGGCTCCAGCCCTGGGGATACTGGGAATGCACTGCCGTGCAGCCGCTCTGGAAAGTCTGGGGCTTCTCGTAAAACTAAGCAGGCGGCTACTGCCCGGCCCCACAAACTCACTCCCGAACACTCATCTCCCAGAAATGTAAACACGCGTTCACCCAGGAATGTGTGTGTGTGTGCTGCCGGCAGCGTCAGTGGGGACGGCCTGCAGGTGAGGGGCGAGCCCTTCAGGGGCCACCCACAGCCTGGGAGCTTGAGGGGAGGCGGCAGGAAGCCCCAAGAGACCACGCTGCGTGGAGAAAGCCAGTCCCCAAAGGTTACACACGGTAGGATTCCCTTTATGTAACATTCCTGAAATGATGGAATCCCAGAACGAAAAGCAGAGCACAACTGCCAGGTGGGGAGGAGGGAACAGGTGTGAACAGAAGGTGGGGAGGGAGTATCTGCATCTTGACTGGAGCCACGCAGCATCCCGGTGTGACGTTATCCTATCGTATTATAAGATGTCACCACTAGAGTAACCAGGTAAAGGACACACAGTTATTTCTTTCGGCTGCACGTGAATCTTTAATTCCCTCAAAATAAAAGTTTAATGAGAAAACTGCCGCCGCTTGGCCTGTTCTCTCCACTGAAATGCCCAGGGCCACCCTTCCCTACAACAAAGCTGGTGGGGTTGGCCAGGCCCACTCTGTGGTTACAGAAGCAAAGGGTGGGTGGAAGACGAGCCCCTGGCCAGGTGGGGGAGCACCACTGAGGACTCCCGCGGCCCCAGCTCCAGCTCCGGCGCATCACACACAACTGGAGGACTGGAACTGAGGACCCGCATCGCTAACGAGCCTGGGTGAGGATGCTGCCGCTACAGGGACTCCAGGTGGAGAGTGGGGGAGGCAGAGGCTACTGGTCTGGGGCCCCAGGACGACTCCTACATCACATGGGTCAGGGGAATTCCACCCCAAAGGCTGCTCTGCTATGGACGAGACCACAGAGATTTCCAGTTCCCCCTGAGCTGACTGCATGCATGGGTGTCTGGGTGTGCAGGGCGTGTGTGTGTGTGTGTGTGTGTGTGTGTGTGTGTGAGACTTCCTGCCAAACTAAGTCTGGTCTCCTCCTTGGGGAGACCTGCACTCTCCAAGTTGGGTACCCCATGGCCCTCTGCTCCCGACAAAGGGAGAGCCCTGCTCTGAATGCAAGACCCTCCTCTCACTTCCTGGCCTGAGAGGTACAGCTGGAGAAGCCCTGGTGTGTGTGTGCGTGTGTGCCTGAGTGCACGTGCGCACAAGGAGGCCCGAGCAGGCCTGAGGCGGGGGCCCTTCTGCTGGTCCGAGGCTCTGCTGTCCACAGCTCCAGCGGGAAGCCAGGACCCCTCGGCAGAACCGCCCTGGCACGTGGTTAGCCTGGAGCTTTCTCTGGGTTGGGTCACATCTCCCAGAAAGACGGCTACAGAAACTCGCTACTCAGACCCCCTCCCAGGGCCTCGGAGCAGCTGCACCCAGTCTCCTGGGTGCCAACCACAGGCAGACGTTAATGTGGGTCAGCTCTCTTGCACCTCTCCTCCGTCCCTGCCGCCTGGTCAGCCAGGAGCAGCACACCCCATGACAGGCCACCTGACCTCGGAAAGGCACGCCTGCTCTGTGGTCCTGGGGCAGGCACTCCGGCAGCAGGGAGCCTGTGCTTCCAGGGCACGTGTCCAAGCAGAGGGACACCCAAGTCTGATGGGCTTGGAGAAGGTGGAAATGGTGGCTCAGTGAGGCAGGACGACACAAGGGGGGGACTCACATGCTTGGATGGCTGGAAGTCCTGCTGCTCTCCACGTGAGGCCACAACACCGACCAGCCTAAGTGCTGGAGCCCATCTAAAGCACCCAGGAACGAGCACTTACGAAGGGCCTGGGTGCACAATGGGTACGTGGCAGCCACCCTAGGAAAGCGGAGGACACACACCTGCCATTCTGTGCTCAAACCCTGAGTCCTGTAGTGGACGCAGTGCCAGTGGACACTTCGTGAGGAAGTCGGGCTGTCCCTGGAGTCCTCCCCAGGCGCACCCTGCCTGCCTGTCATTACCTTCCTCCTCCCTGACCTCTGTCCCCTGCCTGTAACCAGCCCCTGGGCATGACCAGTCCTCAGGCCCAGTACCTGCTGGGGGAGGCCAGGCCCCCCTCTCACGAAGCCTGGATGGAGGCCCGAGGGCTCTGGCTCCCCAGGAAGCGGTGGCTGAGTCTGCTCACCCTCCCTGCATCCACCACCGTCCCCCAGATCAAGTCACACGTTCCGTGTATGCCCCTGCGAAACCGACTTACAGACGTGGCTGTGGATGGTCTGCAACCATCAGGAACAGAGCTGGGCAGGGACGGGCGCATCCGGGCCGGAGGGGAGCAAGCAGGAGGGAAAGGAGAGCGGGGCAGGGAGAGAGGCAAACGGGGGTCCTGGGAGAGGGCACCCTCCCGCCCCGGCGACGGCGCGGCTGGGACGAGGGGTGTCCCCTTAGAAACAACGGCGGGAGGCTGAAAGGTCAGCCTGCTCCGCCGGCCTCGGGCGGCCCCGCGGCCCCACGCCGCCCAGCTGGTGGGCGCGCACGGCCCAGAGCCAGCCCGGAGGCGAGCCCGAGCGCGGCGTGGCGGCGGCGCGGCCAGGCGGGGCGAGGGCCCCGGGCCATCCTCCCGGCTCGGGAGGTCGCCGGGGCCGCGCACACCCCTCGGGCGCCCGGCCGGCTTCCAGCCCACCCCAACAAAGGCTCAGGTGAGGGCCGCCCGCGCGCCGGCCGGAGGGCCCGAGAGCACGACGCGCACGCGGCAGGTGCGGCAGGTGGGCGGCGGGGCCGCCTCCACCCCGGCCCGAGCCCGGCAGAGGCGCCGCAGCGCGGGCCCCGAGCGCCGCACCTGCCCGCCGCGCGCACCTGCCGCACCTGCCGCCCCCGCCGCCCGCACCTGTCCACCCGGCCCGCTCACCTCCGCCCGGCCTAGCCCGGCCCCTCGCCGCCGAGGCCCCCGGCCCACGCCGCTCCATGCGCTCAGCCCGCCCTCCGCGCCGCCCGCCGCCGCGGGGCCGCCGCCGCCGCCACCCGCGCCATCGCGCCGCCGCCCGCTCCGAGGGCACAATGGAGCCGCCGCGCCGCTCATGCATATGCATGACGCCGCGCGCCGGCCCCGCCCCCAGGCCAGAGCAGTGGATCCCAGAGCCGGCGCTCGCGCGGGGCGGCCGCGGGCCTGCAGGAGCCCGGGCTGCAGGCCGGGCCGGGGGCGGGCCGGGGGCGGGCCGGGGGCGGGCCGGGCAGCGCCAGCGGCGGCGGACCACCACCCGCGCCCCCGCCCCCTCCACACCTGTCCGAAAGCCGTGTCTGCGGAGTCCCCCGCGCGCCCTGCAGCCTGCCACCGGGGCGGGGCCTGATGGAGGGGCGGGGCCTGGCGGAGCGGCGGGGGCGGGCGGCGGCGACGGGGCCTGCCGATGGGCGGGGCCTGTCAGGGAAGGGTGTCGGAGCCCGGCTAGGGGGCGGGGCCTGGCGGAGGGGGCCCGGTCGAGGGCGGGGGCGGCTGGAGGGGCGGGGCCTGAGTGCGGGCGGGGCGGGTCAGACGGAGGCCGGCCGGAGGACTGGGGGCGCGGGGGCGGGGCGCCAATCTGAGAGAGGCCGGGCGGAGGGGAGGAGCCCGGCTGGGGGCGGGGCCGGCCGGAGGGGCGGGGCCTCCCGGGGAGAGATGGGGCTTTCGGGGGAGGGGAGGGGAGGGGCCTGGCAAAAGGCCGGCCTTCCGGGGGGTAGGGCCTGGCTGAGGGCGGGGCCTCCCGGGGCCGGGGCCGGGGCCGGGGGCCGGGGTCCGGGGTCCGGGGTCCGGGAGGGGAGCCGGGCTGGCCGCACGTGCTGCTGCGGTCTCTGGGTCGCTGCGCCCCTTTAGCGGACCAAGCGCCGTTTCTTATCCGCTGGCTCCTCCACGTGCTACTATTACCCTTTAAGTCCTTTTTTCTGCCCTGGCTTTAGGGAGACCATGTTCTTCCAGTCACCCCACAATTCATGTTTTTTACTGTGCCAACTACACGTAAGAAAATGTATTTCAGGGCAGCCCGGGTGGCTCAGCGGTTTAGCGCCGCCTTGAGCCCAGGGCGTGATCCTGGAGCCCCGGGATCTAGTCCCACGTCGGGCTCCCTGCATGGAGCCTGCTTCTTCCTCTGCCAGTGTCTCTCTCTGTCTCTCATGAATAAATAAATAAAATCTTAAAAAAAAAAAAAAGAAAAGAAAGAACGAAAAGAAAGAAAAGAAAGAAAATATTTATGGTGCCAAGATCTTCCTCCAGGCTACAGTTCATTACGAGCATAGGATAGTATCTTAACTGGGCCCCTCGGTGGCTAAGTGTCTGCCTTTGGCTCAGGTCATGGTCCTGGGGTCCTGGGATCCAGCCCTGGGTCTGGCTCCTGGCTGGGTGGGGAGTCTGCTTCTCTCTCTGCTCCTCCCCCCGCTCACGCTCTCTTTGTCAAATAAATAAATGAAATCTTAAAAGAAAAATGAAAAAAAAAGGAAAGTACCTTTACAAGAAAGATGCCCATCAGACACCACCTGGCCCAAAGGACCAAGTCAGCATGACCCTGTGTGGGACCCAATAATGTCTGTGCCCCTGGCGAGATGTCCAAGAAAGGACGCAGAGCCCCTCCTCCCCGCCTAAGTGGAAGTGACAACCATAAAGTTTTTACCTGGATCTACTCAAGACAAAGCCACACAGGGGGTAGCCTCCAGAGCTGGCCTGGATTGGAGAACTGCAGAAGCCTGGCTGGGGGAAGGGTCAGAGGAGACCAGGGATCCCAGGCCCCAGCTCGTAAGGCAGGCTGGACGTGGCAGGCTGAGTGCAGGCCACAGGGGGTGGGCTCCCCAGTGTGGCACCCTGGGGACCCGGGGGGGTTGCCCTGGTATTTGGGAGGCATCTGGGGCAGTGTCCAAGGGGGCAGCACCGGGGCGGGGGGGGGGGGGGCATGGGGGCAGCCAGGGCTCCCGCAGTGACACCAAGCCGGCGAAGCTCGAGGGCACACATCAAGGAGTGTGTAGGGCCTGGCAGCAGCTCAGGAAGTGTCTCTCCAGGGGCAGGAAGGAAATGCCCCCAATCGGGACAAGATCGTGTCATCTGTGAACGTGTATAAACGATCCTATAAACGATCTAAAATCCTTTCAAATACTGCTGACGGCCCACCTTCTCCACAGGTGTGTGATGAGCTGCATCTTCGGCAGCAGGGACCCCAAACAGTCGGGCAGGGGGCGCCATGGGGTTTTGGGGTCCCCAAGGCTGTGCTGAGGGCCACACGGGGAGCCCCTGTCGGACGGGCTCGGGGTGCAGGGTGGCCTAGCTTCTCCTCCAGGATCTACCGGGCCCCGGAGGCGGGGGGATTGGGAAGTCGGGATGCTAGTCCCGGGGCCCACATGATGGTCACTGTGATGAGGACAGTCACTGCGATGGGGCAGCAGCCTAGGGACCGGCCCTCTGCACTCCCTGCTCTACATCAACAATCCTGGATACTTGAGAGCCCTTTGGAGAGAACCTGCCAACCTGCAGGCGCCCAGGCCTTCAGGGCCCCACTCACCCCAGCCCCCAACCAGGCTCCAGCCCAGACCCCACCGCCAAACTTAGGAAATTGTATGTTTTCAGAACAAAATTTATTTATTTATTTATTTATTTATTTATTTATTTATTTATTTATTTATTTATTTATTTTTTAAGGTTTTATTTACTCATTCATGAGAGACACACACAGAGAGAGAGGCAGAGACACAGGCAGAGGGAGAAGCATGCTCTCTGCAGGGAACCCGACATGGGACTGGATCCAGGGTTTCCAGGATCACACCGCGGGCTGCAGGCAGCGCTAAACCGCTGAGCCACCAGGGCTGCCCCAGAACAAAATTTTAATATTCTTTGCCACCGCAGTAATACATGTTCGCGTAACAAAAATAAGCAAAAAGAATAAACTTTACTGCTATCTCACCAGCAGAACAAAAACTATCTTTGCCGTCCGTTCTTCCTGCATTGTGCGCAATTCTACAAGAGCAACGGAAGCCACTCACATGGAGACGGACCAGCACCATGGGCCTCCTACCTCCTCCTGAGTCCCGGGGGTGGGGGTCACCCGCCTGCACCTCCACCGCCCCCCCCCCCCAGCTTTTTTGTGTCTCCCAGGGCTGCTCTACTGGCCGGCCTGGTCTCCTGGGGGACCCTCCAAGCCCATCTCTGGTTGGCTTGTAACCAATGGGACCCTCACTGTTGCCCCCACCTCCAGACATTTCCAAAGTCCCCAACCGTTGGGAATAGGTAGGAGCAGACATCTGGAAGGTGAGGGCAAAAGTCAGGTCACTGCTGGCCAGGGGACTCCCATACCCACAGGCCGGCACTGTAGCCTGATGCTTCAGCAATGCTGGTGGGCTAGGAGAGAAGGGCACGGCCCACACTATCCCCAGAACACCTCCAACACAGGACACACTCCCACCAAAGCAGAACCACCGGTGGCAACCATGGCCCGTTTCCACGTGGCATTCACTCCTTCCCTGTGGTTCTGTTACTGGGCCCTCAAAAAGGTCCCTCATTTGCAGAAGCAGCTGGGCACTTGCCTCTGTGGCCAGCTCGGTTTCCCTTCCCAACCACTGGCTGCAGTGGCCCTGGGCACTGTCTACAGTGCCACTCGTTCTTGGTAAATTCGGACATAGGCCCCTTGTCCACCTGCCCTAACCCTGCACCTGGGTGCTCAGCCTACCTTTCTGCCCCTGACTGGGGTCCTTCCTCCCGCCCTCATCCCTAGAGCCTGTGAACGTCACTTCATAGGACAAATCCTGTGGCTACGGACTGGGAAAGGATTACCAGGGGGGCCTGGGGCATCCCAGAGAGGCTAGGGGACTTTAGAGACAGACCCACAAACAGCGATGCAGCCGCGGAAGCTGGGAATACAGGGAGGACCTTCTCCAGGGCCTCTGGGAGGATGTGCAGCCCTACCACACTTGGATTCAGGTGTAGGTCTCCAGGCTGGGAGAGAGGAACTTCTGTGGTGTTGGGCACCCTGCTTTGTGGTATCTCATTCCTGCACCTGCTTCCTCTGGGGCTCACAGCCTCAGATGTCCCCCCCCCCCCCCGCCAATCAGGTCCATCAGCAACTGCACCTGACACCCAGGTTCACCACCCTTCAGGACAGCCTGTCTCCCTGTGGCTACCTGTCCTGTCTCTAGACTTGCTGTCCCCTCTACCTCCTGGACAATGGCCAGCCCAGGCTCAGTCCTTGGTGCTGCTCTGTGCCCACTGTACTTTGCTGTGGCTCCTGTGGCCCTGGGGCCCATCCACTGCCATCCTGGCCTTCCCTGAAGCCAGGCTGACCTGAGCCATGCAATTCTCGTTCTGAGTCTGCCTTGGCATATGCATGTGCACAGTGGGACTCTGGGTCCTACCCCAGGCCTGCTGATCCCACTCTTCCTGCAGGTCCTCCCCTGGCAGCCATCCTCAACCTCCTGCAGTGCCTGGCAACCAGCTTTCCACTTTCTGTCCCTGTGGGTTTCCCTGTTCTGGACACTTCGTGCATGTGGAATCACCCAGCAGGTGGTCCTTTGTATCCCCCTGCTTCACTTAATATTTCCCAGGTTCAGCCAGATGTGGTGTGGAGGGTTCGTGCCACATTCCTCTTTCATGGCTGAATAATATTCCATTATATGGTTGAAGACAGATGCTCAACTACTGAGTCACCCAGTGCCCTGCAGATCAGTTTTGAGAGCAATGCCATCTTAATGGTCTTCTGCCTCTTGATCCATGAACATGGGATGTCCTTCATGTGATTAGGTGTTTTTCTCTCTGTGTGTGTGTGTGTGTGTGTGTGTGTGTGTGTCAATTATAGTTCATAGTTTTCAGAATATACATTTCACACTTTTTTGGTAATTATTCCTGAGCATTTTATCACTTCTGATGCTGTACATGAGATTTCAATTTCATTTTCATTCTGTCCATTGCTATGGTCTAGAAATACACAGATTCTTAGGTAATGATCTTGTATCCTGCAACCCAGCTTGCTTCATTCTGTACTTCTACTAGTTTTGAAAGTGGATTTTGTAGGGTTTTCTTTATATGAGATCACATCATCTAAATGGAGATAGTTTTACTTCTTCCCTTCCAATCTGGATGTCTTTTATTTCATTTTCTTGCCCTGTTGCCCTGTGTGGGGCTTCCATACAATGTTGAACAGCACTGGTGATGAGTGCCTCCCTGGGATTCGGTGCGAGCCTGGCCATGGTCGTCCATCTTTGCCCATCCCTTGGTCAGCAGTGAGCCCTTTGAAGAGGAGCTCTGCCTGTGGTGTGCCTCTTCTCAGAGCTCATGGCTACACGCTCGACCCAGTGCCCCCTGCCTTCATCTCAGGGACGCTCTGTGCTCACCATGCTTGGGCCACACGGGCCATCCACTGACCCCAACCTCTCCGACTCCTTGTCTTTTCACTCCTTTGCTCTGTTCCCAGATTTTTACACAGCTTATTCCCTTATTTCCTCTGGGTCAGTGGCTCAGGACAAATTTGTACTCTTAACACTTATTTTTTTTAATTTTTTTAATTAATTAATTAATTAATTTATGATAGTCACAGAGAGAGAGAGAGAGGCAGAGACATAGGCAGAGGGAGAAGCAGGCTCCATGCACCGGGAGCCCGACGTGGGATTTGATCCCAGGTCTCCAGGATCGCACCCTGGGCCAAAGGCAAGCGCCAAACCGCTGCGCCACCCAGGGATCCCATCTTAACACTTATTGATGGAGACTCTGACTTCCAGGAAGATGGAGATGTGCTTTCCCTGTTCTGCTAAGGACAACAAAAGCCTTAGACGTTACATATAAACACAACGCAAGAAGTCTCTGAAAAGAGGAAAGAAGGCAGACGGACTATGGACCTCAGAACCCAAGGAATGACCACTCAGTAAGTCCTCCAAGTTTTCTTTTCCTTGATGTTTCCCAGACTGGGTGCTGGAGGAGCTGGCAACCCAGAAACACCAACATGTGCAGACCATGGGGCTCCTGGAAGAGCCAGCTGTCTAGCCACAGGACCAAGAAAGGCGCAGCCAAGCAGGACAGAAAACTTTGAGACAATAACACCCCTACCCCAGGCAACACCACTACCCAAGCAAAGGCTGATTGGGGAGCCTAGACCTCCATCCTTAGCTGGCTTAAGTGTGGGAGCACTGCCCCCCAGTGAGCTGGTTTTAGAGGAGCACTTTTACCACTCTCTGTGGTAGCACAAACTCCAGGGGAGGCCATGTGAATACAGTCACCAGATGCTCATGCCCCTCCACTCCCTGCCATGGAGGTGAGAGTGGAGGCCCAGTGGGGAACAGGAACTCCTACACCAGCAACCGCAATTAGGAGGCCTCCCCCACGGAAAAGAGGCCAAATGGGGAACACCTGCCATGGTATTATCCCATCTCCCACTGAAATGGAGTGAGAAGATGCCACTTAAAATAAAAATCCAGAGTCTCATAATACTCAAATGTCCAGTTTTCAAGAAAAGAAATCACTTATACCAAAACTTAGGAAGATATCAAACTAAATTTATGAAGATAATCAATAGATGCTAACACCAAAGTGAGAGAAATGTTAGAATTATCTGACAAAGATTTTAATTTTTTAAAAAGATTTTATTTATTTATTCATGAGAGACAGAGAGAGAGAGAGGCAGAGACATAGGCAGAGGGAGAAGCAGGCTCCATGCAGGGAGCCCGACGTGAGACTCCCAGGACTCCAGGATCACAACCCAAGCTGAAGGTGGCGCTAAACCGCTGAGCCACCCAGGCTGCCCTCTGACAAAGATTTTAAGCAGCCATAAGAGCACGCTTCAACAGGCACTTGTGAATACTCTCAGGACAAATATAAAAAACAGAATGCCTCAATAATAGAAGATATAAAGAAGAACCAAATGGAACATTTATTTTTTATTTATTTATTTTTTTAAATGGAACATTTAGAAGTAAAGAATGCAGTAACTGAAATTTAAAAACTCCATGGGTGGGCTCACTGGCAGAATGGACAGGTCAGAAGATCAGACAACTGGAAGGAACAACAACAGAAATTACCCAAACTGAACAACAGAGAGAAAATTGTTGGGAAAAAACAAAATAAAACAGAGCCCAGGGTCTTGTGGCACTATAACAAAAGGTCTAACATCTTAGTTTATCAGAGTCCTGGAGGTAGAGGTGAAAGGGCAGCTGGAAAGGCATCTAAGGAAAGTGGCTGAAAACATCCCAAATACAATAAAAGGTGGATACATACAGATTCAAGGTAAGCAAATCAAAAGTGGGTAAATCCAAAGAAACCAAGCCAAGACACATCATAAGCAAACCTCTAAGAATTGAATTCTAATACACATTATTCCATGCAGGACAGTTAAAACAAGAGATTTCTCATCAGAAACCAGGGAGGAGGGCAGCCCCGGTGGGTCAGCAGTTTAGCACTGCCTTCGGCCCAGGGCGTGATCCTGGGGATCCAGGATCGATTCCCGAGTTGGGCTCCCTCCGTGGAGTCTGCTTCTCCCTCTGCTTGTGTCTGTGCTTCTCTGTCTCTCTCTGTATCTCTCATGAATAAATAAATAAAATATTAAAAAAAAAACAGGAAGGCCAGAAGAAAGTGGCACCTTTATCAAATTCTTTTTTTTTTAAAGATTTTATTTATTCATAGAGATGCAGAGAGAGAGAGAGAGAGAGAGAGAGAGAGAGAGGCAGAGACACAAGCAGAGGGAGAAGCAGGCTCCATGCAGGGAGCCCGACTTGGGACTCGATCCCGGGTCTCCAGGATCATGCCCTGGGCTGCAGGCAGCACTAAACCGTTGCACCACCAGGGCTGCCCACCTTTTCCAAATTCTAAAAGCAAAGAACTGTTAACTGAGAATTCTCTATCCAGCTCTATCTATCTATCTATCTATCTATCTATCTATCTATCTATCTATCTATCATCTATCTATCTATCTATTCTCTATCCAGATCTATCTATCTATTTAATTCTCTATCCAGCTCTATCCTCTATTTTGGATATCCAGGACATCCAAAGTGTCCTTCAGGAATTACAAGGTGGCTGATTCATTCTTAGATGTAGGACAAGAGAATTTGTTACTAGTAGACCTACCCTAAAAGAATAGCTAAAACACATTCACTAACAGAAAGGAAATGATAAACCATCTTTGAACATCAGAAAGGAATAAACGACACAGACAGCAAAACATTTTTTATAAAAGATTTTGTTTATTTATTCATGAGAGAGAGAGGCAGAGACACAGGCAGAAGGAGAAACAGGCTCCATGCAGGGAGCCCGATGCAGGGCTCAATCCAGGGACCCGAGGACCACGCCCTGGGCTGAAGTCAGGCACTAAACTGCTGAGCCACCCACGGATCCCCAAAATGTGTTGTTAAATAAAATAGAACTGGGTCTTCTAAATTATCTTTGGTGGTGGAGCAGACCTACAAGACTGTCTGATGTGGTTCTAGATGACATTGAGAAAATGTTTAGGACAATTATATTTTAAAGGGCAAAGGAATGTACAAGAAGGTATGTTTTCTGCACTTTACTTGAACTGTTAAAATTATGACACCAATAGACTGTGATAAGTTCTGTATACATAATGTCATACCTAGAGCAACTACAAAAAGCTACACCATAGACAAATACCAATGGTCAAAAACACCATAAATAAAAATGGAATTACAAAAAATGTGTAACTCCTAGAAAGGCAGAGGAACGAGGATGGAGATTAAAATTAGAAAGAATAAACAGAAAACAAAAATTATATGGCATACTTATACTCTGACATGGTAACAATTACACTAAGTGTAAATGGTCTAAATATACCAATTAAAAGAGATTGGAAAAGTGGATAAAAAATACATGCTGCCTACAAGACTCTCACTTAAAAATCACATATAGGCAGGTTGAAAGTAAAAGGATGGAAAAAGATAAAGATATACATATACATGCAAATATTAATCAAAGAAAAGCAGAGACAGTTCTATCGTTATCAGATAAAGTAGATGTCAGAGCAAAGAGAATTACAAGCCAGAGAGGAACATTGCTCATGGTGCAATCCAGGGGTCCTGGGATCAAGTCCCACATCGGGCTCCCTGCATGGAGTCTGTTTCTCCCTCTGCTTGTGTCTCTGCCTCTCTCTCTCTCTCTCTCTCTCTCTCTGCATCTCTATGAATAAATAAATAAAATCTCTATTTAATGACCTACACTCCACCCAAGTATCTAGAAAAAGAAGAGCAAAAGAAACCAAAAGCAATTAGAAGAATTAAATAATAATAAAGACTGGAAATCAGTGAAACTGAAAACAGAAAAACTAGAGAAAACTCATGAAAAAAATCTGATTCCTTGAAAAGATCAATAACATTGATGAACCTTCAGCAAGATGGATAAAGAACACAGAACACACACAACTACAGACCAATATCCCTCATGAATCTAGAAGGAAATCCTTAGCAAATTATTATCAGATAGGACTTGACAATGAATAAAAGGAATTATACATCACGATCAAGAGGGACCCATGGCTGCTTGAATGCTCACATGTAACAGACTAATGGAAAAATACCACATGATTACATCAATCGTTGCTGGTAAAGCATTTGACAAAATTCAACACCTGTTTATGATATAGACTCTCAGAAAAATAGTCATAGAGTGGAACTTCTGGACTAGACAAGGAGAGTCTACAGAATTCCTGCAGTTCACAGCACACCACTCATTCCTGAGTGAAGCAGGGGACCTGTGGCAGGGACTGTCCAGCCTGGGGCACTCCCTCAGATGGCCACACCTGGCCTGGGTGTCAGCAGGACACCAGTTCTCTGGGGCGTTCCCCTGAAGGTCAGAGCAGAATGGGGGCAGGGGAGGGACATGGGGGCATGCTCTGTGTCTGGGCCAAGGGCCACCAGGGCCAGGGGGACCCTGGGCTGCGGCCCAGCTCTAGGCTGGGTGGACAGGGAGAGGGAGGGTCTGAGGCCAGATGGCCATCCCAGCCCCTCCCAAGCCAGGTGGCCAGGGGTTAGCAGAGGCTGGGGGCAGTGATGGGAGGGTTATTGGGGTGGGGAGGTGGCCCTGGGGGCAGGGGGTCAATGGTGTACATTTCTAATCACACAGTAAGTCCTGGAGTCCAGTGTGCAGCCTGGCAGTTGTGGTTAATGATACTGTATTGCATATGTGAAAGTTTCAAGAGAGTCAATCTTAAAGTATGTGTCAGTTAGGTGAGCTACTTGGCCATGATTCTGCAGAATGTACAAACACTGAGTCACTACGTTATACACCCAAAACCCATGTCATGTGTCACTTAGATCTCATTATAGAAAGGGCCTGGGGAGGCAGTGGGAGAGGGGCTGGGAGGTGGGGCGACCGTGTCCTGGCCCTTGCAGGCACTTGCTCAGCGGTCACTTGGAGATATTCTGGGCCTTGTGTGGCCTCGTGGGTACAGCGGGGCCTGAGATGGGAAGCGAGACAGGTGTAGTTCACTCCGGATGGCTTCCCATTCTGTTCAAGAAGTCCCAACTGAACGCTCCCTTGACGGGGAGCTCACTGCCCCAGCTAATTTCAGGCAGGAATAGGTTCGACACAGATTCCAATTACCTCTCTTTCCACTGGAGTAGATGGAATCAGCCCAGTGAGTGGGCACGCCACATAATACCTACCCTCCTGTGCCACCCCCAGGCCCTGCCCTGGCCCAGGCGCACCTGTACTGGGGCTGGAGCCTGCTGGGGCTTCACCTCCGCCAGCAGTTGGCTGGCTCTCTCCCACTTTCAAGCTGGCTGAGTGTTGAAAGTTCCTCTCCATCCAATAAAACCCAGACAACCCCCTCAGCACACCCAGGGACACTCATGTGCACAAAGTATGCTCATGTTCACAGGCACTCACGTGTGCTTGCACACACTTATCCTCCCTGACACTGCAGCTGAGCACGCGGGATGTTTGCCCAGACGTGAAGCTTCTTCCTTTGTGCGATCACGGGGCAGAGAGGACCGCAGGCTTAGCAGACGAGCTAACCTGGGAGGGCTGAGTGTTCCTGCTCCTGGCACAGCCTCTCCAGACCACACTCCAGACCACATGGCAGCACCCAGCACAGCCAGGGGTCTCCAGAGAAGGGGCTCCTGCTTCATTTTTGCCCTTTCTGGCCCTAATCCAGCCAGTCAACTGCGTCAGTCACAGGCGTGTTGCTCGTGTTCCCCGGACCCCCTGCCCAGGTCTGCTTGTGGGTGGCCATTGTCCCAGTAGGGCTGCAGGACCCTTGGGCCAGCTGCAGGGAGCATGCAGGATGTGGTGGAGATTACAAGCAGGGACCCAGGTGTGGCCTACAGGTTACGGCACACATCAGCCCCATGTCCACACCCAGGCCTTCCCCTGAGCTGCCTCTTGGAGCTGGGACACTGGGACCTGGGGGCCCTGCTGGCATAGTTGCTTCTCTGCAGAGGCCAAAGGAGCTACATAGGCCTTTAGAGGCACACTGGCTCAGGGCCCAGGTGCAGGCCATGGAGCATGGCTCTAGGTGGTGAGGGGAGGGGCCCTGGGAGCAGCAGAGGCTCAAGAAGCAGGTGCACAGGCACAGCTCTCACCCATGATACATGGCCAAGCAGTGAGGAGCTGCTTCCCAGGCAGGGTGGGGAGGCCTCGGTGGGTCTCTTCCGAGGGAGGACAGAAAAGAAGGACACGCAGACAGGCCCGAGGAGAATTTCATTTATGGGACAAGCCAAATGCAATGCAAAGTTGTTTTTGTTCTTTTTTTTTTTAACCAAAATAAATAAATCAGATCTGTTCCTGTGATGGGTGAGGGGAGCTGCCCCCACAGCCCTGGCCCTCCTCTCCTCTCCTGACCAGCTGTGACACAGCACAGAAAAGAATGCTTCTGTCTCCACGGTGTCGGGGGAAATGGACATAGGAGTGGGCTGGGTGGGTGGTGGGAGGTGGGGGGCAGCTGCACCTTGGCTTGGCCGTGTACCCTGCACACCTGGTGCCACCTGGCCCCAGGTGGGTGAAGCATGCATGGCCCCCACGCATGGCCCGGAACCATCTTGAGGGACGGAAGTGGACACTGCAGAGAGCGGACCTGCCCTCTCTGTGCCAGGCCGGGGGTAGGCCCCCTCCTGCCAGCCGCCCCCAGCCGCCTTGCCAGAGCTCAGCCCACCCGCGACAGTTCCTTCTGAGGGCCCTGGGGCTGGAGGTGAAGAGGCAGCCACCTGGGTCCAGGTGCAGCAGCCCCCTTGCTGGGTGACAAGGACCGCCGATACCTGGGGAGGCCATGTGAGGCTGGTCCTGCGGGGGTGGGGGCTGGGGTGCAGCTGACCCTCTCAGGACACCTGCAGGGACTCCCTCTCCTCCTCCTGCTCCCCGTGGCCTCCGCAGAGGATGCACAGCTGGACAGAAGTCATAGCGCCTGAGGGGGCAGCCAAGCACACGGGGGATGGCAGCCTAACTGGTAAGCGAGGGGGGTGTGCGGTGCAGTGGAAGGGCAGAGGTGTGGGCAGCGCTGAGGCACTATTCTTTAGTTGAGAAGCGGGGGCGGCCGTGGCTGTGGAGGGCAGTGGCCCACGCGGCCTACGTGGCGTCTATGAAAAGTTCTTAAAGGCGTCCAGGTCGAAGGCCGTGTCCAGGAGACGCTGCAGCTCCGTGAGGTGGGTCTTCTTGTTGCCGGTGGCTGGAGCAGCGGCTGGGTCCCGGCCTGCATACCTGCAGGGGTGTTGGCAGGGGTCACGGAGGAGGTGATGGCAGAACCACGGAGGACCCAGTCCCCGCTGCTCTCCCAAGGCCCCACTCACCACACGGGCTTGGCGCGGCTGATGGTCGTCCGCAGCCTGGGCTTCACGTAGTCATAGTAGCCTTGGTTCTTGTGCTCCTCCTGGCACCAGGCCAGCTCGGCATTGGGGTACTTCTGTACCTCCCGCAGCAGGAGGTCAAAGGGGAACGGGGACAGCTGCGGGGAGAGAGTGCGGGGTCTGGTCAGGAGGGGCACATTCAGGGGCCCCTGATAACCCGGGGGACGCCAGCACACCTGCCCTCACCTGTTCAATCCTGGTGATGGCCACTTGCTCTGCCATGCCTCGCGCCTTCCGCTCGCGGGTGAGGTCGTAGTACACCTTGCCCGTACAGAACAGAAGTCTCTTGACGTTCTCCGGGTTCTGGGCTGCGAGGCCATCTTCGGGGATGACCCGCTGGAAGTGCGTTCCTACGAGAGGATCCCCGCAGCCGGGGGTTCTCTCAGGACCTGGTGGAGAACACCTGGGACCCTCCCACTGCTGCCCTGCATGGGCGGGGTCCCCCAGGCAGGGCTGTGACCAGGGCTGATGCCAGAGTACATAGCTCCTCGCAAACACCAGCCTCGGATGTGACCGAGAGCGCCCTGAGGAGCACGTCACGTGCAGTGCACAGTAGGCACACCAGTTCCTTCTTCCGAACAGCCCATCCCGGATGCCCCGTACGACAGTCTGATCACTCTGCTCAGACTCTCCACAAGTTTACAAATCCTGAAGCCTTCCACACAACTGGACAAATACCCAGATTCCCATTGCTGGGCTGGGCCCCATAACCAGCTGCCTTCAGGAAGTAGCATCCAGAAATGGGTCTCACTTGGTGATATGCACACAACACACGCATGTTCGTGCTACAGAAGGACACTTCCCCCACGCAATACAGGTCAGATCTGAAAGGCCCACCATGAATGTAATGCTCAGGGGTGCGAGACAGGGAGACCCATGTCACTGCTCTCATGCAGCCTGGTACCAGAAGCCCCAGCCAGAGCAGTTGGGGAGAAGGAAGAGAAAAGGCCTCTAACTTGTAAAAGAAGAGATAAAATTATCTGTGTGTGGATGACATGATATTGTATGTAGAAAACCCCCAAATTAGAAGAGATGAACTCAGCAAAGTTGCAAATCAAAAAAAAATCCACATTCAGAGCTCAGAGGCATTTCTGCACACTAACAACAAACCACCCAAACGTGAATAAGAAACTCCATTTGCAATGGCATCAAAAGGAATAAAATACTTAAGGATCAAGAGAGGGAAGGCGTGCACATTGTGTTCACGGGCGGGCAAGCCTGCTGCTGTTACAACGTCGGTAGTCCTCAGAGTGACCTACACATTCGATCCTACCAGAACCCGAGTGGTGTCTTCTGCAGAGACAGAGAAATCCTTCCTAACACGCATGGATTCGTAAAGGCCCCTGAAGAGCCAGAATGATCTTACAACAGAGGAGCACGGTTTCTGATGTCAGAAGCCAGCACAGAGCTACAGTGCCCGGATCAGTGAGGCCCCAGCTTGCCGACTGGGACAGGAAGCCCAGAAGTAAGCCCAGCACACACGACATCTTTGTGACGAGGGAGCCAAGACCATTCAGTAGGGAAGGAAAAGGAGTCTTTGCAAAGAACGTTGGGAAAACTGGACATCCACATACAAAGGACTAGTACACCACAGAAAAGTTAATCCAAAATACGCTAAGGACTTCAACACAGGAACTACAATAATAACACTCTTAGAAGAAAAGAGAGCAAACACTTCAGAACCCTGGATGTAACAGTGATCATCTGGGTGTAAACAGAAAAAGAGACTTCAAGAGACAATACACAGGGGGGCGCTTGGGTGGCTCAGCTGGTTTAGTGTCTGACTTTGGCTCAGGTCATGATCTCAGAGTCCTGGGATTGAGCCCCACATCGGGCTTGCTGCTCAGCAAGGAGTCTGCTGCTCCCTCTCCCTCTAACCCTCCCTCGTCCCCCAGCTCTCTTTAGAATAAATAATTTTTAAAAAGATTTTATTTATTTATTCATGAGACACACACAGAGAGAGAGAGAGAGAGAGAGAGAGAGAGAGAGAGACAGGCAGAGGGAGAAGCAGGCTCCATGCAGGGAGCCCGACGTGGGACTCAATCCCAGGTCTCCAGGATCAGGCCCTGGGCTGAAGGCGGCACAAAACCGCTGAGCTACCAGGGCTCCAGGGCTGCCCAGAATAAATAAAATCTTAAAAAAAAAAAAAGAGGCAACACACAAAAATGAGAAAACAGCTGTAAGCTCTCTGATGTCAGATTAGTATCCAGCTTATAGAAAGAACTTCTAAATATCAACACCAACACAAAGAATCCAAAGAAATCAGGCAAAGGACAGAAGAGATGCTTCTCTGAAGCAGATACCTAGCCAGCCAGCAGACACACGAGAGGAGGCTCGCCATCACTGTCAGCAGGGAAACACAAGTTAAAACCACAAGGTATGGCTTCACGGGCAGTAGCATGGCCATGATAAACACACACCAAGAGCCAGTGTGGACATGGAGAAGCTGGAGACCTCCAGAGTGTGGGTAGGGATGTCAAAAGGCACAGCTGCTGGGGAAAACCACACAGAGGTTCCTCAATGACCTAAAAACAGAACCACTGTAGGATCCCGCAGTGCCACCCCTGGGGATATGCTCAAAGGGACCAAACGTGAGTTCTCCAAAGGTATCTACACACCCAGCTCACGGCAGCATCAATCACAATCACTCCCAAGTGGAAGCGACCGATGTCCACTGACAGATAAACAGGTAACACGAGTGTTTCGTCCGCACATTGGAGTAGCATTCAGCCTTAAACCTGAAAGGGGTCCTGACACCTGCTGTGATGTGAGTGGACCTGGAGACACAGCGACACCTGTTGCCCTCCTGCCTGTACTTACTTGAGAGGCCTCTCATGGCTAGACCAGAGACAGTAAGTGGGATGGAGGATCTCTGGAGGTGGCCACACAGCTGTGAGCATGCTTAAGTCTCATGAGCTGCACATGCGGAAACACTTATGTTTAAATTTTATGTGTATTTCACCATAATAACGATAAATGGGAACACAAACCAACCAAGCAGGGCTTCACCCTAATTGGAGATTTAGGAGGCACCCCCGGCCAGGTGAGCCTGGGGATGGGGGGCCTGCTCCATGCTGTGTCCACTGCCTGCCATCAGGGTGGGATCTCAACGCTGTGGGCCTCGCTGCATGTCCCCCAGGAGCAGCGGCCAAGCAGCAGGGGAAATGAGTTCAGACTTGCTTCCTGCCTCTACAGGAGGCCTGAGGCATGCCCAGGTGAAGACTGCAGACCCGGTGAGCAACTCACAAGCAAGCTCCAATTTGTGGCCTGTTGTGTTCACTGGTCTTTATCCGATGACCAACGATGTGGCAAGGGCCACAGTGAGACTGTCATGTACAGGTCCCAAGCCTCACACCCACCTGAGAGCATCTCATCGAAGCTGGTTCTGGCCTCAGGGTGCCGCAGCAGAGACTTGGGGGTGAAGATGATTAGCTGGAACAGAGTAGCATAGGCTGTGATGGATAAGGCCCCACAGATTCTGGAAGGCATGGCGAGGACGGCCCCGACTCATCCCCAGGCTGGGGACCTGGTACTGTGCCCCACCCCCAGCTCTGCGGGCAGGAGCTGCTGGGATGCTGCTGCTTCCCATTCAGCCATGTGTGTACTCCTCTGGGACCTCTTCCAGTCTGCTCTGAGCCCCAGTGCCACTTCCCTGTACCCAGCAAAGAGCCCCCACCTCTCTTCAGGGTCCCCACCCAGAACCAGGGCTGTCTCGACCCAGGGTCCCTTCACACACACACTTCTACTCACCCTTCAACACCCTGCCCAGGAGTCTGCTGGTTGGGACCCTTCTAGGGCTCACCCCCTCTTCTACTACCCGCTCACACGTCCCTCTTCCCAATAAACGGGGGCTTGGACTCTGTAGGCCAGGCCTCTGAGCAGGGTCCCCCACAACTGACCGGCTTCCGGAAGGGCAGGAGAATCTGACGACGCAGCACATGGAAGAAGTTGCCAGGGGTGGAGCAGTTGACGACAACCCAGTTGCAATCATACAGCTGGTTTATGTCAAAGTTGGCTTCTTCCAGGTTCTGCAGCTCGAGGGAGAGGCCAGAGGCCAGGCAGCACTGAGCACCTACCGTGGGACTTGGGGGCAGAAGCCCCAGCCTCAGGGCTCTCCTGCCCTTGCTCTGTCCACTATACCCTCCACTCCTCTGGAGACCTCGGCCACGCCTGGACCTTGGTTCTACCTACAGCCATGTCCGGTTCACCTTAGAAACCAACTCCCTAGGGGCACGGGGGTGGCTCAGTGGTGGAGCATCTGTCTTTGGCTCAGGGCGTGATCCCGGAGTCCTGGGATCGAGTCACGCACCAGGCTCCTTGCAGGGTCCCTGTTTCTCCCTCTGCCTACGTCTCTGCCTCTCTGTGTCTCTCAGGAATAAATAAAATCTTAAAAAAAAAAAAAAAAAGGGGGAACCAACTCCCAGTTACTTTGTTCCAAGTCTTAAAGCTCTACTGAAGCCAGCCCAGAGGGCTCCACGTTCTTTCCTCTAAGTCATCTGCCTGAACCCAATGCAGTCGCTTGTCACGCAGCAGCACAAAGGAGACTCGCACTTTTGGGGGGGCCAGCAGGAACCGCCCTCCCGTCACCCCCATGAGGCCTGGGTGCAAAGCAGCGGTGCCTGTGGCGTGACCGCTCTGCTCACCGGCAGGACGTCTGGGTCATCATTGCACATCTGCAGGAACCGCTCTGGCCGGGCGGAGGAATGTTCCGGGCCCTGGAACCGGAACACAAATTATGGTTTGGGAGCTCTGCAGAAGGGGGGAGATATACTTGCCACATCTCTTCCTTCACAAACTCTGGTCATTTCTGGTCTGAAATACGCTGAGTCGCATAGACCCGCTGGCATTTCAACTTTTTCCCCTCCCCAAGAGGTTGGATGGGCACTTCCACGTCGGGAAGGTTTCCAAACCCCAGTCCTGAGATGGTGTCCCACAGGGCCTCTGCAGTGAGGAGAGTCCCCACAGACCCACGGCAGGGGCGGGGAGGGGAGCAGGACCGGACGCCTGCTCCTGGGGATGGAGGCAGACCGGACTGCACCATGCCAACTTCTGGGGCCAGAGTCCTAGGCTTGGTGGGGAGGGCTGGGGGGCTCACCATGCCCTCCATGCCATGGGGGAGCAGCAGCACAATGCCATTCTGTCGCACCCACTTGGCCTGTCCTGGGCAGATGAACTGGTCTATGATGCACTGGGCCGTGTTGTGGAAGTCACCAAACTGGGCCTCCCAGAGGACCAGGGCATTAGGGCTGGCCATGGCAAAGCCCAGCTCGAAGCCTGTGGAACGAGGAGGCCTGAGTCAGCTGGCGGGCGGGGAGGGGGCTACTGTGGGATACAGTGGTGGAAGGAGGGCTTGTGGGCTGGGGCACTCACCCAGGACCCCGTACTCAGAGAGAGAGCTGTTGCACACGGTGTAGGGGGCCTGGTTGGGCCAGAGGTGGTTCATGGGAATGCAGGTCTTCTTGTCCACGTTCTGGTCGTGGAGCACGTGGTGGCGGTGGCTGTGGCACAACAGCACAGATTAGAAGGTGGGAGCACCTGTGCTGTGCCCTGACACACAGACCCAAGAGGCAGCTACTTGCTGCAGTGGCCACTTCTCCACAGAAGTGTCAACGTCTGAGCAGGGGAAGAGTGCTTGCAGGCCGACACAGGATTTTCTTCTCTAGAGAAACACCAGAGCCCTCCCTTTTGGTGCCAAAAGAATCCTGAGAGAATTACCTAAAGGTGCCTCGCTCCACATCCTGGCCGCTTAGCCGGATATGGATGCCCTCCTTCAGGAGGGACCCGAAAGCCATGTACTCCGCCAGAGCCCAGTCCACGGTCCTGTTCTTCACCATCTCCCCGCGGGTCTTCAAGATCCGGCTCAGCCCTGCACAGACAGGGTGCTCAGCAGCCACCGGGCATACCAGCGGGGGACAAGAGCAGTAGCTCCTTCGGCCTGGCCAGCAGCTGTGATGGCCCACCCTTTCCTCTGTCACGGGGGTGGAGGACCATGCTGAGCCAGTCCCGTGCTGGAGAGAAGTCCACGGACATGGCCCAACACTTCCACAGGTCAGTGGGCGTCCTCACCTCCATGAATGGTGAAGTTCTCCACGGGCACGGAACTGGCCACGTTCCCAATGTGTGTCAGAATGTCCTCCGTCAGGCCTGTGGAGGGGCAGGTCATGCTCCTTGGCTGTCCGTCCAGGGTGAAGAAGCCTAGGACAGGGAGACAAGCTGACACATGGCCGCCACTCTTCTAGAAACCAACTGTAGCCCACAGGGGTGTGGTGGGGGTGGAGGAGAGGGGCAAAGGCGATGCTCTTCACTCACCGGGCCAGGGGGAGTCCAGCCAGTGCTTGATGTGCAAGATCTTCTCGTCCTTGGACCTGGTGAAGGCCTCCTCGCAGATCTTATCATACTTGGAGATCTCCTCCTGTGGGGTCAGGCATAGCACAGCCATTAGGGGCGCTCTGCATAGGGTACCCCACCCACCACAGCGCACCTGACTCTGCTGGCCCCCCATGTGTACGACGGCTCTGAGGCCTGCCAGAAGCCTGCTGTGTTCTCATCTTTATCCCTAGCATCTGCTTTGTGTCTAGGGGCTGCAGACCTGCTTGAGGTCAGATGCCCTGTCCCTGCCTGGTCTCTGTCCACCCCTCCTGGATTGGAACCGGGGACTTACCTCGTACTCCGGCTGGTTGACCACACCCTGGGACACCAGCAGCTCTGCATACTTCTGCAGCACGGGCTTCTGCTTGCGGATCTGCTTGTACATGAGTGGCTGCGTGAACATGGGCTCATCCATCTCGTTGTGGCCGTTGCGCCGATAACACACCTGGACACAGCCCAGACATGTTGGCATCAGAGACCCACCAGCACCAGCCTGCTCTCCTGCACCGTGCGCCCTGTTGTCCCTCCTCTACAATTCGGGTCCTGCTGAAATCTCCTTTATGCCAGAGTCGCCACCACAGGAGATGAAACCAGTGACCTGAGGACACCCTGACACAAGACCTGAACTACCTTCCTTCCCGGCAGGGCCCTAGGATGTGGGTGGGTCTGCCTCGAGTGGGAGCCCACTGCTCCTCTCCCAGACACAGATGGAGGCTGCTCACCAGGTCCACTACCACGTCCTTATGGAAGGTGCTCCGCCACTCG
This sequence comes from Canis lupus baileyi, assembly GCF_048164855.1. Taxonomy (NCBI): domain Eukaryota; kingdom Metazoa; phylum Chordata; class Mammalia; order Carnivora; family Canidae; genus Canis; species Canis lupus. Next base: position 48,093,914 of record NC_132852.1, on the reverse strand, counting down.
GCCGCCACCTTGCACACATACATGACAGCCTCTGGGTCGTCCGAGTTCACGTGGAAAATGGGCGCATTCACGACGCGGGCCACGTCAGTGGGGTAGGGTGAGGAGCGGGCCATGCGTGGGTCAGTGGTGAAGCCGATCTGCAAGAGACACACTGCTGGGCGGGGCTGGGCAAGGTGGATGGCACTCCACTGGCCCAGCGGGGCCGGGTCAGACAGGTGGGGCTGGGCGGGGTTAGGCTGGGTGGGGTGGGTGGAGCACCACTGTCTTAGCTGCCTCCTGGCTGCACCTGCCCTACTTGGTCCCCAAATGGCTACTCAGGTGGTTTATTAAAAACTGTTTTGTTGTTTCCTATTCTGCGAATAAACTTCATATGTTCAACACATAGAGTTTGGAAGACAGGATTAAAAAATTAAAGTTAATTTAAACAAAGTTACATATCTTTCCACCAGGTACAGGGTAAACACCTTGATGTCTTTCTTTGCACATATACAGCTAATATATATTAAAAATTTCAGAGGCTGGTCTATAACCCAGCAGTTTCTTCATTTAACACTGTAAGCACTATTTTGTCTTTCTTTTCTTTTCTTTTCTTTTTTTCTTTCTTCCTTCCTTTCCTTTCCTTTTCTTTCTTTCTTTTCTCTTTCTTTCTTTCTTTCTTTCTTTCTTTCTTTCTTTCTTTCTTTCTTTCTTTCTTTCTTTCTTTCTTTCTTTCTTTTTTCTTCTTTCTTTCAAGATTTTATTTATTCATGAGAGACAGAGACACACACACACACACACACACAGGCAGAGGGAGAAGCTGGCTCCATGCAGGGAGCCTGACGTGGGACTCGTTCCCGGGACTCCAGGATCACGCCCTGGGCCAAAGGCAGGCACTAAACTGCTGAGCCACCCAGGGATCCCCATCAGCACTGTTTTCTTTGAAAGGAAAATTTAAAGCTTTCATGATCATCCTTACTTTGTCTATATTTGTATTTCTATGACCTATATCTCCTATTGACTTCTAGGAAATGCCTCACACGCACAGTGTGACAATACCATAGTGGTCACACATGAGCGCCTCCAAACCTCTGTGCCAACATGACCTGCTTCTGCTGCAGCGACTATCCTCTTAGGCTTGTCCCAACTTTACAATTTTGATACAATTTCAGAGTGGAGAAAGTTGAAAGAATAACACAAATAACTCCCATACACTCTTTACTCAGATTTGGCATTTGTTGCCTTTTGTCTTTTACCATCCATGCTCCCTCCCTCCACACGCGTGCGACACAGGACGTAGGTGGTAGTCCCCATTTGCTAAAACAGGGATGTTCCCTGAGCAGCCTAATCAATTCCATGTCCCAGACTCCACACACACACGCCCCCACTCTGTGCCCTCTCTTGTTTCCCTTTCATCTGGAAGACTCCCCACCTTTCTTGATTTTCATAGCATTGGCATCTGTCCATTTTACTGGTGGTGGACACGTTCCCACACAGGTCTGCTCCAGCAAATACGGAGCTCACTTGCGTTCACTCCCAGGAAGGGAACGCTGAGCCACAGGCTGCGAGCCTGTGGATGTCTGCAAATGCCAGCAAGCTTCTCTTCTGTTGCGAGTGTGCCATTCAAGTTCCAGCCAGTGGCAAGTGAGGGCCCCACACTGCCTTTCACCAAACTGTGACTCTGTCTCCATGGTATTAAATGTTTTGATGATTATATAGCACTGCTTCCTATGGTTTTGCCGAAATATATGCCAAGACTTCTACTGTCAGACATATGGCTTATTTTCTACTTTTGTAAGCAGTACCATTATGGTTTTGACAAACATAGAAAAGCATTTAGCATCTGATGGCTTCCTCAGGAGAGAATTTCTGGTCAAATCGTAGATACATCCATAGAGAAACAAGAGCATCAGGAAAACAGCCACTTCATCTCTCGCTACATATCTTACTGACCTGGTCTCACACTGTGTCATGATCTGTGGCATCAAAATATCAATGAAGAGACTGAAGAAAACATGAGCAAAACCACAGCTCCTAAAGATGTCTGGGAATTCCCATGGTTTTTACAATCTCCTTTATCACATTGACTAAAGAGAAGATTAGAAATGATCAGAAACCAATGAGAACATTAACAAATGATGTACCAGGGAGAATTCTGATGAACACGTCTTGAACAATCTCATCACCCACCTGGGTCTCCTCATTCAGGGAGATGAATGTGGGGAACTATGAGTTCGTGACCACAATTTGCATGTTGCTTATAGAACCTCGCTGGAAGTGAACTGCTTTGACAGGTTTTGACCTGAGTCCACCAGCCGCCCTCCCCCTCAGGACCCACAACAGTTATCAGCATCTGTGTCTTCAAGCACATATGGATGTACGCACACGCATGAGGAGACAGAGGTGTGCTCTGCAAGCATGGGCACCTCTGTGGGTGGTGGGTGTGCACACACACAGACACAGGGAGATGGGTGTGTACACACTCTGCCCGCTACTTTCTCCCTATGGAATCCATCTCGTAGACCATTTCAACAGTACACAGACCCCAGTCTTTTAAATAGTTTCACTGCACCGCGTTAATCACTACAGTTAACTCACACCGTGGCTATTTACGCACCAGGCACTATTCTGAGCATTTTATATATATTAACTTTCATGTGCTTTGTAACACACATATGGGTACACCATAGACTATTTAACCAGCTCCCTGTTGATCTAGTGATGAAAATTTTTATTTCTGGTCTTAGAGCATCAGCGATGTCTTTAAAGACATCTCTCAGCAAACATCTGGTAGTGAGTGCTCCAGTGGGAATACCCCACTAAGTGGAACTGCAGGTTTGAGAGCCAGAGACCCCGAAGTCAAATGGTTAACTCTTGCCATCCCTGGCTAGAGCCCTGTCTCCTTCATCCTGCAGCTGGACCCTGGCAGGTTTGAGAGCCAGAGACCCCGAAGTCAAATGGTTAACTCTTGCCATCCCTGGCTAGAGCCCTGTCTCCTTCACCCTGCAGCTGGACCCTGGCTGGAACAAATCTGATTGCTCAAAGCTCTTCTGGTCACTCAACCGAGACCTGGTTTCTAGTAGTTGCTATCCATTGGTGCTGACTCTGCCATCACATTCTTGCTACATGAATCATTGGTTTTGATGAAAACAGCTCTCAGGCTTTTAGAGGTCTTCCAGCTTCCTGGGTCATTCCTGGTGGGGTAGTTTCCAGACGCTATGCCATCCTATGACACTCTCCCCTGGACACGGTCTCACTTAAGTGCAACCAAAATCCTTCACAATCTTTCATAAGAAGTTTGACAAACCCATGGCTGACCTACACTGTATCTGTTTAATGAGGTTCTTAAATTGGAATGTTATTAAACATTTATATTGCAAAGAAGGAAAGTTTCAAGTCAGTGATCTAAGAAACCAGGAAGAGGAGGCTAAATTAAATCCAAAGCAAGCAGAAGGGAAGGGATAACAAGGAGTAGAAATCAATAAACCAGAAAAACAGGAGCACACAGAAAATGCAATGAACCCAAAGCTGATCCTTGGAAAGCAACAACAAATCTACAGCTAGACCAACTAAGAAAAAAAGAGAAAAGATATGAATTATCAGTATCAGGAATGAGAGAAGGGATATCAGTACAGATTCCAGTAAACTTCCAAACTCTAGGACCATAAATTCTACAACTTAAATGAAAGAAGTCACCACAGCCACTTGAGAACAAACTCATAACCTGGATAGTCCTACATTTATTAAAGATACTGAGTTTATATATAAATATATATTTATACATATAAATATATATATAAATATATATATAAAATATATACATTAAAAATATATTTTTAAGGTGTGTGTGTGTTTAAGATTCTAGTTATTTATTTGAGACAGAGAGAGAAGGAGAGAGAGAGAGAGCAAGCATGCGCACTCAGGGGCGAGGGCAGAGGGAGGAGCAGACGCCCCGCTGAGCAGGGAGCCCAACAAGGGACTCCATCCTAGGACCCTGAGACCATGATCTGAGTCAAAAGCAGAGATTTCACCCACTGAGCCCCCCAGGGGCTCTAACAAAAGATTTAAGTAAGATTGGAATCTCAACACAAAATCCAAGATGTCCTGGTTTCATTTGAAAACCAACAACCTAGCTTGAATGAGAAAAAGTGATCATCAGAAGCTAACACCAAGATGACACAGATGTTAGAATTATCTGACAAAGACATTAAAAAGATGTCATAAAAATGCTTTGATGAAAATTATGAACATGCATGAAACGCATGAAAAAATAAAAATTCTCAGCAAAGACAAAGAAGAAATGAGAATGAAGTCAAAAGTTTAGAACTGAAAAATTAAAAATTAAAAAAACTGGCATGCCTGGGTGGCTCAGTTGGTAAAGTGTCCCACTCTTTTTTTTTTTTTTTTTTTTTTCCCACTCTTATTTCAGCTCTGGTTGTGGGATCGAACCCTGTGTCAGGCTCTGCGCTGAGTATATGAGTCTGCCTGAGATGGTCTCCCTCCTTCTCCCGCTGCCTCTCCACCCTGCTCGTGCTCTCTCTAAAAAACAAACAAAAAACTGGTGGAAACAACCTGAATGGAGGTCTCTACAGTACAATAGAGAGGAAAGAATCTATGACCTTGAGGTCACTCCGAATCCCAAAAAATGGAGAGATTGAAGAACACCATGAACAAAGCATCAGGGAATGTGAAGCTGGCAACAGGTCTGACGTTGGCACCACTGGAGACTCAGAAACAGAGGGGTGGGGCTGAGTAAGTATCTGAAATAAGAAATATCGTCTGTAGGAATAAATGTAGTTGAGGAGGTGAGAGACCTGTCCTCTGAAAACTCCAATATGTTGATGAAAGAAATGGAAGACAACACAAAGAAATGGAAAGATACCATGCTCATGGACTGGAAAAATTACCTATCAAAATACCAGGGGCACTTTTCACAGAAATAGAGCAATCAACCCTGAAATTTACATGGAACCACAGACCACAAATAGCCACAGCAGTATCCCGAAAGAAGAATAAAGCTGCAGGTGTCATACTGCCTGATTTCAAACCACGCTGCCAAAGCTGTAGTGATCCAGACACTATGGTGCTGGCATAAAAACAGAATAGACCAATGGTACAGAACAGAGCCCAGAAACAAACCCATGCCTACAAAGGAGCCCAAACTATATAGTGAGGAAAGGACAGTCTCTTCAACAAATGATTTTGGGAAAACTGAACAGCCACATGCAGAAGACCACGTTCTTACTCCATACACAAACATAAACTCAAGGGGATCCCTGAGTGGTGCAGCAGTTTGGTGCCTGCCTTTGGCCCAGGGCGCGATCCTGGAGACCCGGGATCGAATCCCACGTCGGGTTCCTGGTGCATGGAGCCTGCTTCTCCCTCTGCCTATGTCTCTGCCTCTCTCTCTCTCTGTGTGACTATCATAAATAAATAAAAATTAAAACAACAACAACAACAAAAAAAAACAAACATAAACTCAAAATGGATGAAAGCCAGAATGTGAGACCTTTTACTCCTAGAAGAAAACACAGGCAGTAATTCCTGGAGATCAGTCTTTGTGAGTTTAGGGATCTGACACCAAAAGCAAAGATAGGTTAACCAGTGGGACTATGTCAAACTAAAAAGCTTCTGCACAGCAACGGAAACCATTAACAATGAAAAGGCAACTCATGGGATTGGAGAAAATAACCACAAATTTTATGTCTGATTAGGGATTCATATTCAAAATATACGAAGAACTGATACAACTCAGCAAGAGCCAAATAATCTAATTAAAAAAATAGGCAGAGGGCCTGAATAGACACTCTTCCAAAGACATGCAGATGGCCAACAAGCACATGGAAATATGCTCCACATCACTTGTCATCAGGGAAATGCTCAAAACCACAGTGAGATCCCACCTCTCACCTGTCTGGATGGCTCAAAAGAACAACACAGGAAACAACACGTGTTGGTAAGGATGCAGAGAAAGGGAAGCCCTCGTGCATTGTGGGTAGGAATGCAAACTGGTGTAGTCACTGTGGAAATCAGTATGGAGGGTCCTCAGAAAGTGAAAAATAGGAAAACCACGTGACCCAGTAATCCCACTTCTGAGTATTTATCCTAAGAACACAACATCACTAACTCCAAGAGGATACATGCACCATTACTGCAGCATTATCTGCAATAGCCCAGACACAGACACAACCCAGGTATTTATCAGTGGAGGATGGGTAAAGACATGGTATATATATACACAATGGAGCATTATTCAGAAATCAAAGAGGAATTCTTGCCATCTGTGACACATGTATGGATCTTGAGGGCATCACACTAAGTGAAATAACTCAAAGACAAATATCACATGATCTCATTTGTATGTGAAACCTAAAACAAGACAAAACCCAAACTCATAGATACAGAAAACATATAGGTGGTTGCCAGAGGTGAGGGGTGGGATGCGTGGGTAAAAGGGGTGAAGGTGGTTAAAAAAATACATCATGTTTGAAAAGCCCCCAAATGTGTCAAAAGCTATAAATTTACAGGTTTGAGAAGCTGAATGATGCCGAGTCACCTGGGTGGGGGAAAGATAATTTTCTCCGCCGATGGTGTCCGTGTGTAACAAACTCCTTCCTTGCCCCACATGCAGAAATTAACTCCAGTGGGTCATAGATGCAAAGAGCTTTGAGGAAAACATAGGAGCAAGAAAATGAAACTTTTGTGCTTCAAAAACATCAAGAGAGTGAAAACTCCATAGAGAGAAAATATTTGCAAATCACATACCTGATCAAGGGCTTGTATCCACAATATATAAAGAATTCTCACAATTCAATGATAAAAAGACAATCCAGTTTAAAAACAGGCAGAAGATTGTTGTAAATATTTCTCCAAAGAAGACATACAAAGTGCCAACAAACACATTTGCAGATGATGGACATCATTAGTCATTAGGGAAATGCAAACTGAAACCAGTTCACACCCACTTTGATGGCTAAGATAGAAGGGAGACGAGCTAGTGTCCATGAAGAGGTGGGACAACTGGAACTCTCAGATATCACTGACAAAAGGTCATATGGTACAACAACCTTGGAAAACAATCTGGTGGGTCTAAGGGTATGCAGAGCTACCAGGTGACCCCACAATTCCACTCTGGGTTACATGCCATATGGAAACCTGGGCCCAGAGCAGCATCACGTATAACAGCCAAAAGGTATAAATAATTCAAATGTTCCTCCCCTGATAAATGGGTGAATTAGACTTGCCAGAGCCATATACTAGGTATTGCATGGCCATCACAGGGATGAAGTCCTGATAACAGTATGACTGACAGCTGCTTAGGGCTGAGGAGGAGGGGCAGGGGCGTGACAGCTAACGGACACAGAATTTCATGGATAGAACACGATAAAATGTTCTACGATTGTGGCAGGAGCCGCACTGTCTGTTCCACTGTATGCTGTAAGTGGACCACGCTGTAAGTGGACCAAGGGTGCAGTGTGTGAGTTACATTTCAATAAAGCTGTTACAACAAACAGAGAAGAGCTGAGCAAACCCTTAACAGGCTGAACCCAAAGACATCCATGCCAAGGCACCTCACACAGAGCTTCTAGGAATGGAAGACAAAGGGAAGTCTTCCTGTAGAGCAAACTCCAGGCCCAGAGGTCTCCTCCTGCAAGGCTGCACGGAGTGTTTACAGAGGAGGTGACCCCAGTCCTACACAGACTTGTCTGGAAAACCGAGGAGGAGGGAGCAGTCCCCAACTTAACCTGACCAGGTCAGCACGACCCTGACACCAAAACCAGGCAGATGCGACAAGAACACATGAGTTACAGACACAAGAGTCCACACTCAGGATGGGATCCGCCACCAGCAAAGCACAGGATCATCTTAACAGACATAGTAAAGCATCTGACAAAAACTACCATCCGTTTGTGATAAATTCCATCCATGAATCAGGAACAGGAGGGAGCTCTCTGAGCCTGCAAGGATGCAGACAGAGCACCTGCAGCAAGGACCTCGGTGAATCACCAAAAACGGATGCTTTCCTCTTAAATGGGGAACAAGGGAGGGATGTCCACTCTCCCGTGTCTGAACTGTGTGGGCCCTGTGGTGAGAAAGGGGAACACAAGGCATTTATGTACAAGCACTGGAAAGGAAGAAACAGAACCTTCTCTTGTGGAGATGTGACTGTTCATACAGAGATTCCATGGTATCACAAACAGATTAGAAAAATGAGCTTAACAAGGCTGTGGGGTACAAAATGCAAAACTGAATTCTATTTCTATATCCTGACAACAATCAGAAATGGAAATTTTAAAGAAGTATCATTTATCATAGCCCCCAATCAATTAATATTTAGAAGCAAGTCTCACAAAAGACATGCAGGATCTGTATGCTGAGAACTACAAAATACCTATGAGAGGAACAAAAAAATAAAAATAAAAATAATGCAGAGACTTGCTGTATTCTCAGGTTAGAAGGCTCAGTATTGCGAAGGCTGCAATTCTTCCCAAACTGACGTACTGACTCCACATACTTCTACTCAAAATATTAGTGGAGTTTTTTTGGTGGAAATCGACAAGCTGATTATAAAATTTGATGAAAAAACTAGTAACAGAACTGTGAGAACAACTGTAAATAATGAAGTTGGAGGATTCGGGCCACTGAATGGCAGTACCACAGTTGTCCAGGGGGCACAGTGTTGGCAGGAAGCAGAGAGGACGGGTCTGCAGACACGTGCTCAATTCACTTCCAGCAAAAACAGTCCTTTCCACAGATTGCCCCGAAACAAGAGATACGTACACCCATCCCCAAACCCCAAATACAACCCAGACTTACACACAAAATATGAAACTATAAAACTTCCTCAGTCAGGCAAACTTTCTTTAGATCTGACATAAAACACATGATCCACAAGAGAAAGAAAATCATAAACTGGACTTCACCGACATCAAATACCTCTGGGTTTGTTAAAGTGAAAGGTAGGAGAACAAAGATAAGGCACGAAATGGAAGGAAATCTTTGCAAACACATCTCTGATATAAGGGACTCGTGTCCAAAACTCTGTAGTTTTAGCAATAAAACCAGCAGCCTCCCCCTGACCCCTCCTGCAGAGAATTCATGGTGGCTGGTACGCACCAGAAACAACACCTCCCGTCTTCAGCCTTTAGGAGAAGGAAGAGTGAGCCGCACGCGACACTGCAGGCTGCAGGAGTTCTGGGAAATAGGCCGGTTCTGGTAAAGTCTATCAGACCGTTAGGGTGTGTGCACCCAGTAGTCCCAGCAACAGGTACGTGCAGAGTGAGAAACAGATAGACAAGCCATCATTTGTCTATGAACCTTTACGCTGACTTCAATCCTAACTGCCAAAGCTGGGAATGCTCCAAATTCCCACCCACTGTGGCGAGCGACCGTGCAACTGAGTGCCATGCAGCAACCGGAGGAAAAGACCCCACAAACACAGATGTGCGCCAAGGGGTGTCGCCAGGGGAGCCAGTACTGCAGGGCTCCGTTCACCTGTCACTGTGGCGGCAGGTGGGGAGAGGGCGGCAGGTGCCCATGTGTATCTGTCCCAGCCTGGAGGAGTGCGCACTAGCACCGCTGGACTCTACCGTGTGGAGCCATTCCTGTGTCTACACTCTAGACTACGTGTTGTTGCCTGCGGACGCCTCTCACAACTGGACTGGCACAAAATGTTGCAGGTGCCTGGCAGCTCTATTTGCCAGGATCCTGAAGAGGTTATCTTTTACGGTCTCCTGGGACGGAGCTCACCCCAGCCTGGAAACTGCTCTCGGGAAATTCTAAGTTACCCTGTGTCTTAGGCTTCCAATGACTCTGACTCACCTCTGCTGCCACTCCTCCAGAGTGAGGAGAGTTCTCCTGTTAGCACTGCAGGCTCAGCCCACAAGCAAGGAGTCTTGTAGTGACAGGTTTTTTGTTTGGTTTCTAGACCTTTCTGTGTTTTTGGCTTTTTTTCAAAATTCTTTCTGATACTGTTCTTTGAAAGAAAGCAGATCGAATGCTGACTCTCAAGCAAGCTCTTCATTCACTCTCTGCTCCAGGCTCTCTTCTGGAGAATGGGAAAGATCCTGCCCAGGGCTCGGGTGGCTTCGGTATTGGCTAATGTGAGCGCCTAGCCTGGTGCCTGGCACACAGCAGGTGCTTGATGAGTGACAGCTGTGATCACACTGCACGTTATGTTGGTACCCGATGACGTGCCTGACCGTGCAGATTTTGAGCTCTCCTGCCTTATGGCAGAAGGGCCACCATGTCTGCTTTGATGTTTGCATTCTCCTGGCTCCCTCTCTGCGCCCTGCTGGGACAGTGCAATCGTCCCCTGTTCCTCTACACCCTCTGCAGATAGAAAAAATCACCTTTGGAAATGAAACTATCTTGCCACTCCCTCACTCTGGTCCTTCCAGCAGCCTCCCGATGCATGGAGGGCCCCAAGGGAGCTGGCCGATGGCCCCGTTCCTTCCTCTGGACACAGAGACTCCTTCCCTGCCTGGATCCCAAGGCCCCATCATTTGTCTACCTGACTGTCAGTTTGCATTTAAAGATCAAATCTGGGGATCCCTGGGTGGCTCAATGGTTTAGTGCCTGCCTTTGGCCCAGGGCGTGATCCTGGAGTCCCGGGATCAAGTCCCGCATCAGGCTCCCTATATGGAGCCTGCTTCTCCCTCTGCCTGTGCGTCTGCCTCTGTGTCTCTCACGAATAAATAATAAAATAAAATCTTTAAAAAAATTAAAATATAAATAAGTAAATAAAAAATATATATACATACACACACACACATATAAATATATATAAACACACACATACATACATACATATGTTAAATCCTCTGGGAAACGTGCTGCCCGACCAGCATCCGTAGGCCCCCACCCCACATTGGACCCCAGCTCTGAGGCGGCAGGGAGCATGCCCTCACTCTGCTGGAACCTAGCACAGCACCTACATGCAAAGGCCTCAGTATCTGTCACAGGACAGTTCACAGGAGCTGGCGACAGGCACCCTTGGGTACAGCCGCCAGAAGTAACAGACACATCAGGATTATGTAAGAACGGCCGAAATATTCCCTTACAGGAGTGTTCATCATGGCATTACTTAAAACAGTGCAAAATGAGAATCCTAAAAGTCTAACAACATGGCAATGTCTGTTTTATGAAACAATCTATGACAGATATTTACACTAAAATTAATATTTTCAGGGGTACCTGGGTGGCTCAGTGGTTGAGCATCTATCTACTTTCAGCTCAGGTCATGATCTTGCAGTCCTGGGATCGAGCCCAGGAGTCTGCTTTCCCTCTCCCTGCTTGTGCTCTCCCTCTCTCTCAAATAAAATCTTCAAAATTAATATTTTAAAAGTACATAAGAACATGAGAAAATAATGAGATGAGTAAGAAAGGAGCATACTGAAGAACCTCAGTTTCTTCAATATGAACCGCCATCTATATGCCCTCGTGGGGCTGAAATAATATATTCTAAAGTAGTATCATGATCTTGAATAACGTCATCAAAATCTCTCCTTTTTAAAAAGATATCTTTTGTGTTGCCCACATCTTTCATAAAAGACACACGTACATGATCAGAGAACAACTGTCCTAAATAATCGAGGCATGTCATTCTAAGTAAGATGACGTGAGCACAGGGTGCCCTCAGGAGGAGCCTCAGTTACCTGATTGTTGACGACCACGTGGACGGTGCCGTGAGTCGTATAAGAGGGCAGGTCACTCAGGTGGAAGGTCTCGTACACAATGCCTTGGCCGGCAAAGGCAGCGTCTCCATGTAGAAGGATGGACATGACCTGCAGACATGCAAAGGAAACCCGAAATCCAACACAGTCCCGACCATCATGGCTACAGGGCATACCAGAGACTAAGTCACAATGTGCTTTTCAAAAATGAATGCATTTTGAAAACCTGTCAAACTTAGAAACAAAGTGGGAGGAGAACAAGACCCCCAAGCCCCTCCTGGGTCCTGACCCGCTCCATCTGCACACCTGCCACTCTGCCACTGTCTGCTGCAGAGCCCGTGGATGTCACGCTGGCATAGCCTGTGGGACCCTCCCACCAGGAGAGCAACTCTGGGGGGCTCTGACTGGGAGTAGTTCATTGCCTCTCCTGTCTCCACCACCTGGACAAGCCTTGGGCTCCAGCATCCTTCATGACCAGGCTCAGTACACTCCATCCTGGGAGATACCCCAGTTGGCCTGACCCATGCCAGCTTGTGTCCTTGTGGTCGCCTGGGCAGGGAGTTGGCTTTGTGTCTCCCTTCCACTCACTGTTCCCCTCAGTCAGGAGAACAGCAGCAGCATCTGAGAACCTCTGGGTCCCGCTCCTCACCAAGCCCTGCCCAGCAGCTGCAGTGGCCTCTCTAGGGCGCTACCAGGTGTCACTCTCACATGTATCTAGTGGCGATCTGCAAGACCCTCTCCTTCTTGCCTTTTATTTGTATTCATGTGTGCTTAGGGGTTTCTAGCTTATTCAATTGCTGTAACTGACTCATCAGAGTGACTTTGCCATCTGGACGGCGGCTCTCTGGCACGGTAGAGCCTTCAGCCTTATGCTGAGCGGCCCCGTGGCCTGGAAAGAGATACTTCTCCAGGAGCCTGCTTCCTTCAGCAGGGACAACAGGTAAGACCAGGCTGCACATACAGGTGTCTCTCAGCGACTGTGTGTGCAGCATAACGGCAATGCTGCTGAGTGCAACCCGACCCTGTTCTGTGTGCTCCTCCCTCCACATCCACAAATACTTCCTACGCTGTGAAACACAGCTACTGCTCCCTTGGATGCTTTCGTGTGTCCCGCCAGGAAGGGAAAGTCTACGATGTCCTCTTAGGGGACAAAATGTAGATCTACTCAATAGCACCCTTTGTGTCCTGCCTCTGGATGCAGGGATGTTTGCTAGGACAGGTTTGTTCAGGGGCATCCTCAGAGGCACGTAGGAAGGTCACAGGGAGTCCAGCCAACGCCTTCTCTGCACATACTCAGCCTCCCGCTGTTGGGTGCTTCGGGGAGAGCCTCCTGTCCAGGTCTCCTGGGGAAGCCGCTGGGACCCTTGCCAGGCAGCAAGGCTGTCCCCCGAGGCTCTCTCAGTGTGGCGCTGGCTGCCGCTCCTTGCGTCTGACAGCACCCCAGTGCCCGATCTAGACCTTGGCAGGAGCAAGTCTCTGGGTGGGCTGCTTCCCCATGAACACCCCAGGGGCCAAACCAGGTCAGGCCCCATCCTGTCCCAGGTTATGCAACAACCCTGGTTACGTGGACAGAGGATAAAGATGTTTTCTTAAATGAGAAAGGTAGGTTAACAGCTCCAGATCCCTAAATTCCGTTTAGCAGAAATCAGCTAATTGCTGGGGGTTTCAGACGAGCAGCGAGAACAGGCATGAAGGGGTGTGGGGTCTGGATCCATGGCTGAGGGTGGGCAAGGGCTGGAGTGGCTCCCACGGAGGGGTGGGTCCTCAAGGGGTGGGCAGCGTGCACTAGGAAGAGCCCTCCCGAAAACAAGGGCCTGGGGAGCACCGGGGCTGACCAGCCTCTCCTGACCTTGCAGCTCACAGCAGGACTGATCCGTGCCAGCATCCGGAGCAGTTCAAATGTTCTCTTTGGCCCTCACCTAGTTATTCACTGCTTTCCAGGACGTGTCTAGCACTCTGGGTGAGTGCTGCTTGAGGGGCTTTTTGTCTGTCACTCACAAATGAAGACATTGCACAGACTTTCCTGCAATCTCCTTCCCCTGCCTAGCTCCAAATGCCCAGGCCAGTGTCCTCGCCAAGGATGACAGGATGATGGCTAACCTTGGCCACTGTGTCGGTGCTGCTCCCAGAGGCTGCACAGGAGGCCCGCCCTTCTCTGGAGTTTGACCTTCACACCTTGACATCTTCCCCGTGGTCCGTGCCCTTTCTCTGTGAGGGCAGGAGTGCCTGCAGCACAGGACCCACTTCCTGTCCCCGACACCACGCCTAGCCCACACCGATTGCTGCTGATGGCAGCTTCCTGTGTCACCCTCCGAGCGCAGTCTAGCAGACTTACAGTATTTTAAATTATAGAACCGGTAAGCTAATGCTTGGTACCAGCCCTAAAAAGTTGGCCTCCTCTAAGGGCACCCCTGGGCCAGCATGCCCCGCTCTGCCCACAGCACCCCCCAGTCTACCTCCACCTCACCTCTGCCTTTCACCTCCAGAGTAAGTTCTTTCTTGCAAGCCCGGCTTCACCGGGGGTGTGAGGATGGGATTGCCCCCCCCCCCCCCCCCCCCCCCCCCCGCATCCCTGCCTGTCTCTGCTGCTTCAACCCAGGAGGGGGCACCTCTGGCAGCATGGCTGTATCGCGATCTAGAATTCCTCCAAAGTCTGTCCAGAATACGTTGTTAAACTGCAGAAACCTGAGGTGGGAGACATGATGGGCTCAGAGCCCATCCTGGACACTGTGGCCTCAGGGTTGTCCTGGCTGATCCCTGCGGCCTTACCTTCTTCCCCTCCGTGTCCCCGCAGTAAAACTGCTCGGCCTTCGTCTTGCCCATCACCACCGGGTCGGCAGCCTCGAGGTGGGAAGGGTTCGCTACCAGCGACAGGGTGATGTTCCTGTCGGTCACACGGTTGATCCGCCGGTGGTACATGCCCAGGTGGTACTTCACGTCCCCAGAACCCTGACACACAGACACAGGGTCTTTATCCTCAGTGGGAGATGCTTAGGCTTCACGATGGCTCTGCTCTGTGCCACTTCTATCCCAGAACCCCATTCCCGAAGGCGTGGTGGGAAGGTGTTTCCCGGGATGGCTCCCCCCATGGCTCTGGGAGGAGGGGCACATCCTTGCCCCCAGTGGGAGGGCTGTGGGGGCCACCTGGCCACTGGCCACCTGTGTATGGTGTGGAAGCCCCGGCCCCCAGGAAAGGGAGGGCTGTTCTGAGTGACAAGTGGAGCTGAGGGTCTCCAGTGGCTGACCTGTGCTGGATGTTCTGAAAGAAAACAGGTGCCTCACCTCATCAGCTGCCTCCAGCTTCGAATCAAACTGGCAGAAAATCTGCTCCAGCTCCTTCCTGATGACATTGGCAAGGACATTCAGCCGCCCCCTGGAACACAGAGGCAGGTGAGCCTGATGCCACAGCAGCGGAGGAGGGAAGGTGGAAAACAAAGGCCATGGGCTGTGGGGGGCCCTCAGCCCTCTGCCTCTGCTATGCCCAGTGGGCTGGAGCCCCAGAGGGTGGTGGTGGTGGGGCCGTGGGGAAGGCCACTGGGGGCGCGTGCATACCTGTGGGGCATCCCCATGATCACGTAGTCCACCCCGTTCTCACTGGACTTGTCGATGATGGTCTTGAGCGCAGGGATCAACACCTCGCACCCTTCTAGACCGAAGCGCTTCTCAGATGACCACTTTCGCTGCAGGAAATCCTCAAACCTGGCCAGGGACCGCCACGTCACTGGGGCCAGTGCCACTCACAGGGGCTGTGGCCCCGCCCCTCCCCCCATGGGCAGAGGGGACAGCCCGCACCTGGTGGACCGCACGAGCCTGGCCAGCAGCGTCCGCTTCTCCTCATTGGTGAACTGCATGATTCCAGGCGTCTCAAACTTTTGGCGGATCCACTGGCACTGCTCCAGGTCGTTGATGAACATGAACTCCACCCCAATGTGCTGACAGTAGGCCATCTGTGTCACACACACGCACACACACCCTGTCAAGGGCTGCTCGCCTGAGGCTGTCCACTGCCTCCTCAGCCAGAAGGTTGGCAGAAACAGGGGCCTCCCTTTGAAGGCAGCAGATCTGGCTGGGCCCGGGGCAGAGACGCACGGCTGGAGGGCGGTGCCAGGTCCAGGCCCACACCATCCTCTCACTTCTAGCAGGGCCACGAGATGCATCCTTCACGTCACACTGAGCCAGTGAGCAGGAAGGGGACAGCAAGAACCATGGGGCCAGCACCACGAGAAAGAAGGGACTGTGTGGCAGTGGGTGACAGAGCTCAGCAGTCACTGAAGATTCACAGGTGTTTAGATTTTAACAACTGACCCTTCCTGGGAAGGCTGGGTCCTACAGAAGCGTGACTGCACACATCACGACACACAGGGTTGGGAATAGAGCAGGGTGTCCATCCACGGCGCTCACATTACAGCTGGGAAGGATGAAGCATGGGCTCAGTGGAAAGGAAACCAGAGTGGAACAGAGGACATGAAGGCACAGGAGGGCCCAGCCTGGGGGGGTTTACATTTTCCTGAGGCAGGTGACCAGGACCCCTCTTCTCCCTCCACCCGCCAGCCATCCCAAATCAGCACAGGAGTTAAAGAAGGAAGCACCTTGGCATGGCAGTAGGGAGATTCTATAGACCCTAAAACACCTCTAGCAGCCACACTGTCCCAGCTGAGGGCGCAAGGCTCTGCTGGTTTCCATGATAGGCATGGAGCCACCTATCACCCTGGACCATTCCTCCTGCCTTCAGAGCAGGGTGGGCATCTGTGCACATAGCACCATGATTAGGAAACAAAGGAAGGACTCTCTGAGCCAAGAATGGGCAAGCACTACAGGCACCATCACCCTGGCCAGGAGAGGAAGGGCTCAGGTGATAAACCCAGACCATGAAGCCCAGGGATGGGGTGGGCTGGGACAATTTCTCTGACGTCAGAGTCAGCATTAGTCCCTGCTTCTGCTTCATGGTATGCAGATCCACTTGAGCCCCAAAACGGGTTGAAGGCCCCACCAGGGTGCCTGTTGACAGGAACCTCCTCCTTCAGCTTAACACAGGTCTTTCTTGGGGCTTGAATGTGACCTGCAAGGTGAGGCGGGGGAGGTCTGGCGGGGAAAGAGGAGGGAGGGAGGAGGAGGGAGAGAAGGGAGGAAAGTGGAGGGTGGGGGAGGGAGAGGGAGGGAAGAGGACGCAGGGGAGGATGGGGAGGGAGACCCACACCCCTTACTCCCAGGGAACACTATTTCCCTGACCTGAACTCCTTAAAAGCTAGAAAAAAAAACTAGCAACTCTCTTGTGTCGATCACCATCAGCATGAGTTTAGCTATTAACTTGGATGCGTGATGACTGGGGCCCTGGATCACGTGTTGTTTTTCCTAGTCTTGGCTCAATCCCCAGGAGAAAAGGCCGAGCGTTTTCAGGGGCTGGTTCTCAGTTCCTCTGTCCAGAACTTTTCAGAGGCCACAGTGTCCCAGGCCAGCCTGTGGTCCTGGCAGCTCATGCCAGCAGCCCAGTGTGCACACATGTGTGTGAACCTCCACACCATTGCTGGCAAGTGTGCCCCGACACCTGGAAGCCATGAGCATGGCTCACGGGTTGGCATGTGGGCACCCTGGGGTCAAGAGGGGCAGTGGCCAAGGTCTCACATAGCAAGAGCCCACCTCCTGGGCTGCAAGTGACAGCAGAGGGCTTTGCCCTTCCTAATGCTGGGGGTCGGGGCCACCGGGACTCAAGGCTGAGGAGATCAAGCACAGGGCTCTGCACACCCCTAGAAACATGGCTCAGGAGGAGGGCTGGGCTCCCCTCTGGAGACGTGTGGGAAGGGAAGGGGGCAGGAGCACCATGCCAGCCCTTACGAAGACTGCCCCAATCTCTGCTTTCCACAAACAGACTGGCCCAGGTGCCTGGGACACCTACGGGGTGGGGCCCACATGGCCTAGGCCCACAGACAGGCTCATCTGGAGAAGGACTAGTCTCCAAGGGGTGCAGTTTCTGAGGTCTGAGCCAGGGGAGCCCCCAGTCAGTAATGTCCCAGAGAAACAGAACATAACCATCTGTGACATTTAAATTTTTCTAACAGACAGGAATTAATTCTCAGCCTGTGTCTGATCAAGGTATCAATACTAGTTATCTCCTCAAGATCTAAGTCCCTCAGGTATTCTGCATGCTTCCAGAACTCAAGGACCGCATGGGGCTGGGGGCCACTCCTGGACGGAGTGGATCCAGACACTGCAGGCAGTGGTAAGGCCCAGTGTAGACCCAGAGGACCCCCTTGGCTAATCCTGCCCATCCCTCCCCACCCCTCCCTGACACACACACCCCTCCCCACCCTTCCCTGACACGTCCATTCCTCCCCTCTCTTGCCTGACGCCCACACCTCTCCCTGTGTCCACACCCTCATGTTGCACCAGGTCACAGTGTCAACATTTTCCCCTTACAGCCTAGAAGTGATGAAGGCCAAGCTGAAATATTGACACCACAGGATGCAAGTCACAAGTTAAAGACAATGTCATCAATAGACACTTAGACCTTTCTAGATTGTCACAGTCACAGCCACATGTGGTACCACCCATGGGAGCATTCTGATCAGATCCCACTGGCTGGAGTAAGATCCCCTTTATCACAACTGAGTCATAGGGCTGGGTACGAGCAGTAGTGCTGGTGCCTGGCGTGGAGAGCCCTACTATTGGGTATCGTGCAGCTGGGGCTTGCCAGGGACACCAGGTGCCACCCACGATCCAGAGCGTGCATGCCAGGCAGTGCCCCAGGTAACTGCATGATCCACTCTGAGGAGCCTTGTTCCAGAGTACTTGTTTCCTTCATTTTATTTATTTATTTATTTATTTATTTATTTATTTATTTATTTATTTATTTATTTATTTATTTATTTATTTATTTATTTATTTATTTATTTAAAGATTTTATTTATTTATTCATGAGAGACACAGAGAGAAAGAGAGGCAGAGACACAAGCAGAGAGAGAAGCAGGCTCCATGCAGGAAGCTCGACATGGGACTCGATCCCAGGTCTCCAGGATCACACCCCAGGCTGCAGGCGGTGCAAGCCACTGTGCCACGGGGGCTGCCCCTCCTTTATCTATCTTAATGGGCAGCACAGGCACGGACCCCCCACACCCTGTACAGATGAGGGGCTAGACAAAGACTGGCAGGTGGCAGTAGACCCCTGTGTAGCTGTGGTGCGTGTGCGGCAACCAGCAGGCTCTGTGCCAACCACGGCCGGAAAGGAGAAGGAAAAGAAGAAAACACCAGAAGTGTGGTGCAAGCAGACAGACCTCTGGGGGCAGAGACACTGGGCAGCCTGGGGCCCAAACCTGGTCCCTGACGGCAGAATGCGGGTTCTGGGGGACCTCGCACACCTGAAGTGAGCTCCCACTGAGATTGATGTGCACAGAAATGCTTTATCTCTGCTATCACTGACGGTAAAAATAAAAAGCATGAATTTTTTATCTACCAAATGAAAAAAATGTTCCCCTCTCTCTTACACTGAGAAGGAAACCAGAGAACCAAGACAAAGAACCACCTAGTCTGGAGGCCTCCTGCCAACACAGGTGAAAAACAAGTACATGAGGTTTCTGTCCCCTTACCTCCAGCCGCCGGATGATCTCCCGCAGAGGAAGTGCTGACTCCTGCCCCCCAATGAACGTGGTGGTGGGCAGGTGGAAGACCTTGTCCAGATCAGACTCGTCCAGGCCGTAGAACCCTGCAGGGCGAGGAGAGACGGGCACAGCCACGAGGGGACCACAGTTTATGGAAAGGGGAAGGGACTCCCCGGAGGAGAGAAAAGAAAAGAGGAAAAATCATAAAAACCTCTGATATAGGTGAAAATTAGTAATATTTTACAGTCAGAAACACAAATTTTAGCAACAAACAGAAGCTGAGAATATTACTAGCATCACAGCTAAATGAGAATAAAATTCATATTATGTGTATTAGTCCAGGGCACCAACTATTCATGATTTAGAAGAAAATGTATTTCAAGGTCCCAGAGACACCAATTTTGACTTGAAAAGGCACTGGGTAAGTTAATCGGAAAGCAAATAGGCAGTAGTTAAGGAGGAATTTCAAGTGGAAACTGAGGAACTGGTGTAGAACAGGCCCAGCGTCCTGTGTGAGGAAGTGACCGGGAGCTGGGGGCCTGAGGCAGGGAACGCGGCCAGCCTGGACCCACAGTGCCCGCCCCCTTCTCCCAACCATCCGTTGGCATCCATTTTGCACCCATCCTGCACACGGTAGGCAGCAGGCGCCCCCCAGGGCCCCGCTCACACAGATCGCCTGACTAATCCCTAGCATGTCCCGCAGTGCCGGCTAGGCAAGGCAACTCAGCTGAGAGCGTATTTCCAACTGACAGAAACGTGAAGGAAGGACTCTTCCTCAGGCATGAGGTGCTTGTTTCATGTCACAGTGACTGTCGAGAAAGAGACTGGAAGGGCTGTTGGGCAATACAGGAGGCTGGGCTCCCGCCAGCTCTGAAAGCTAATGTGTGTGGGAGGAGGCAGAGGCGCCACTTCACACCAACAAGCTGGACGCCAGAATGCCACAGCCTGGGACACCCGGCTGTGCAAGGTCACACAGTCCTTGTTCCTGCCTAACTAAGAGTCACCGGGAGAAGTGCCGGGAGTGGGACTCGGGCTGCTGCAGGCAGACACAGCTGTGTGTCTGAACCGCTGGAAGCTTGTAGAAGCGCACATTTCCAGGCCTCACCCCAGCGCTGACTCCCTGGTCACGTGGGGGCCAGGAATCCCTAGGTGATCCCATCCAAGCTGCCGTGGGGACCACAGTCTGCATGCATTTAACATTTTGGCACACATTTTTAAAGTCTTAGAACTCTTTTCTAAACCCCTTTCTGCTTAAAAGTCTTTTCTAAACCCCTTTCTGCTTTACTGAAACAAAAGCAACCTGGCTTTTTCATATGGGGGCAGTGAAGGCAGTGGTGGCTTGCGTAAACACACGCAGCGGTTTCCTGCTGCCATTCTATCCAGAATGAGAACGGTCCACCGCATAGGTCTGGTGAGGCTCCAGGTGCTCAGTGCCCAGCTCGTGGTATTAAGGGATGGCAGCCAGAATCATATGGGGGGCATTTTTCCTAGCTGATGAGAACACCAGGTGTGCACATTGCCGGGAATGCTCTGATCCAGAGAACTTCAGCTTGTCAGGACCTTTGAGTGGGAAGAGCCCCCAGCCTCGACATGCATATGGCTCTTTGCCCTGGTCACCCTGTGCTAACTACTCTTGGGCTGCCCTGATGAGCCTCCAAACGGCCGGCCATGCTTCTACATTCTTTAGTCACATGAGAAACTGAATCTTAGACACCCGTGTTCAAAAAGGTGAGCTGACATATTCCTATCTATTCCCCACTAAATGTAACTACAAAGCCCAGACATAGTGGGGAAAACAAACATAAGACAATGCCAGAAGGTGAAGAAGGCTGACCAGCCAGTGAGGTCCCCAGATTTCCTTCCAGGCTTCCATATCCCAGACTTGTAGCAAAGAAAAAGCAACGTGAGAACTCCTCCAGATGCAGACCAAAAAAGCCCCAACAAAAGCTTGGGTCAGGAGCGGGACAGCCAAGCAGGGCAGAGAACTCACACAATGACCATTCATACTACCCAAAACCCCAGCACACACTGCAGTCCAGACGCACCCCCACAGGCTGCGATGCCCTCCAACATCCAGCCCCATCCTGGGCTTTCAGGGAAAGCCCAACAAGGAGCCCAGACTTTGTTCCCTTCAGGAGGTGATACACTGGCCCACTTGCCCATTCCAGCAACAGTGGATGTCCATGGGGACCATGGCTCCTCCCTGTCACAGCAGTGTTCAGATGGGGCCTGCTGTAACAGAGATCAGAGTATGATTCCAAGTCTGCTAATACCCAAGTGTCCTGGCTTCAATAAAAGAATCCCTGACAACAAGAACCAGGAATATCTCTGACTGAATGAGGTAAGATAACCAAGAGACACCACGCCAGCTCCCAGTAGCACGGATGCTGGAACTACCTACTTGGGGTTCTCCAGGAGCTGTCCTCAGGGACAATGTGACAGGGACAGTGGGAAGCTAAGTCTACAAAAACTGAAGATGCAGAAAAAAAACAAATGGTAAAGTCTGAAATGGAAAACGTAACCAACTGAAATAAAGTCGGACATATAGGCTGGAGGGCAGAGGCGAGGGTTGGAGGACAGGGACTTTGAGGACAGAACCATAGAGATGAACCAATCTGAAAAACAGAGATAAATGAAGAAAGCTTCGGGGACATGTAGCATAAACAAAAGACTTTGCGCCCACAAACCCAGAAGGGGAGGAGACAGAGGGACGCCGAGAAAGGGACCTGGAAAATCATGGCTGAAATGCCCCACATATGGCCAGAGACTTCCACCCACAGATCAAAGAAGCAGTGACGGGATGCCTGGGTGGCTCAGTGCTTGAGCATCTGCCTTTGGCTCAGGGTGTGATCCTGGAGTTCCGGGATCAAGTCCCACATCGGGCTCCCTGCATGGAGCTTGCTTCTCCCTCTGCCTGTGTTTCTGCCTCTCTCTCTCTGTGTCTCTCATAAATAAATAAAATCTTAAAAAAAAAAAAAGCGGCAGCAAGAACCTACAGGAGAAACCCAAGTACAACCATGCCAAAACACAGCATAACTGCGCTTCTCAAAATTAAAGACAAAGAAAAAAATCTTGAAAGCAGCCAGAATAAAATGAGGGAGAAGCCACTCGAAGGAGAGAGGATTTCTCATCAAGAACCAGGGGGCAGGGCAGGGGCAGAACACTTTCCCAGAGCGCAAGAGAAGAGCTGTCTCCCCAGAACTGTGTCCAGGGGGCAGCTCGGGTGGCTCAGCGGTTTAGCGCCGCCTTCAGCCCAGGGTGTGATCCTGGATACCCGGGATCGAGTCCTGTGTTGGGCTCCCTGCACGGACCCTGCTTCTCCCTCTGCCTGTGTCTCTGCCACCCCCCCCCCCGCATAAATAAATATAATCTTTAAAAAAAAAAAAAAAAAGAACTGTGTCCAGGGACAACACCTTTTAGGAACGAAAGGGAAATGGAGGCATTCTCAGTTGCAGGGAACAGAGAGTCTGTCACCTACAGGAATGGCTACAGAAAGTTCTCTCCAAAGAAATGAAATGACATCTGAGGGGATCTTAGCCACTAGGGCGGAAGACAGAACATGGAATAAAAAGTATGGGTTAATAAAGCAGACTTCCCTTCCCCTTGGGTCTTCTAACTTACAGTTGACAGTTGAGGCCAAACTTATGATGCTGTCTACAGTTCTAAACATGTACAGAAAGTATTTAAAATAATTTTATTTTAAATGAAGAGGGTAAAGGGATATATAGAGAGGTATACTTTCTATATATCATTTGAACTCATCACACAAGGACACCAGTAGATTGTGATAAATTGGATTTATGGATATCTGAAAGAGACTGAAAACTACTAAAATCACAAAGATATGACCAAAAATACTATATGTAAGTAAAATCAGAATTCTAAAATATAGGCTTAAAAACCTAGATAAAGTCAGGAAAAAGGCAGAGAAATGAAAAAGAGGACAAATAAAACACTAGATGTTAGACTTAAGCCCTAGCATATCAATAATTACATTAGATGTAAATAATCTAAATATGCCAATTAGAAGACAAAGGTTGGCAGAGTCGATTAAAAAAAAAAAGACCCAACTATATGGTTGTCTATAAGAAACTCCCTTCAAATATAATGACATAGGCAGACTAAAAGTAAAAGGATGGAAAGATACATCATATAAACACAATCAAAAGCAGAGGTGGCTTGATTATTATCAGATAAAGCAGATATCAGAGCAAAGAAAATTACTAGACACAGGGGGCATTACATGATGAAAATAGATGAATCCATCTAGAAGACACAGCAAGCCCAACTGTACATGCACCCAGTGATGAAGCTACAAAGTTTGTAAACCAAAAATTGAGGATAGAAAGAAGAAACAGAGAAACCCATAGCTACAGTTGGAGACTTCAACTCTTCTCTCAGTAACTCATTGAAAAAGTAAATAGAAAAATCGCCAAGGATGTAGAAGGACTCAACAACCATCAGTTAAAAGCAAACAAAAAACAATAAAATCCCATCAATTTGGTACCGATGGGTGTTTACAGAACACTTCACCCAAAAGTAACAGAATATACATTCTTCCAAGTGCCCATGAAACATAAACCAAGACAGATAATTCACTGGGCCATAAAAAATCCTCAACAAGTTTAGCAGAATTGAAATCACAGAGTGCACTCTCTAATCAGAGTAATAAGAAATCAATAATAGAAAGACATAAGGAATATCTCCAAATTATTGGAAATGAAACACACTCCTAAATAATCCATGGTCACAGAAGAAGTATTAAAGGAGATACCAATACACTGAACTGCATGAAAATGAAAATACAACATACCAAACTTTGTGGAACAGCTAAAGCAGTTCCCCGAGGGAAATTTATAGCAGTTATACACATCACAAGAGAAGAAATGTCTCAAGGTATCCAAATGGCTCAGTCAGTTAAGTTTCTGACTCTTCACTTCGGCTCAGGTCATGTTCTCAGGGTTGTGAGATTGGGCCCCGTGTCAGGCTCTAAGCTCAGCTGGAATCTGCTTGGGATTCTCCCTCTCCCTCTGCCCCGTGCGTGCTCTCTCTTCCTCCCCTCTCTCCTCTTCTCTCTTTGTGTCTAAATAAATAAATAAAATATAAAAAAAAAAAAAAACCAGAGGAAAACCCCAAATTAATAATCTAAGCTCTCACCACAAGACCCTAATAAATGGGAGGGAAAAACCATGCAGAAAGCAGAAGTAAGGAAATAATAAAGAGCAGAAATCTATTGAAACTGTAAGCACCAAAATAGAGAAAAATCAATGAAACAAGGAGCTGGTTCTCTGAAAAGATCAGTAACACTAACAAATCTCTAACAAGACTAACAAAGAAAAAGAGACAAATTACCAATATCAGGAACAAAACAGGATGGCAATACAGACCCCCTGCAGGGTCAACAAGATACTAAGGGAATACTATGGACAACTCTCTATATATACACATTTGACAACTCAGATGACACGAACCATTCCTAGAACAATACAAACTGCCACTACTCACCCAGTATGAAACAGATAATCTGCAATGGCTCTACAACTATTAAAGATACTGAATTCATAAATAAAAAGCTTCTGAAAAAGGAATCTCCAAACCCACATGGTTTTGTTGGAGAACCTACCAAATGCTTAAAAGAAGAGTTAACACCAGCTCTACAAAATCTCTCTCAAAATAGAAAACAGAGGGATGCCTGGGTGGCTCAGCGGTTGAGCATCTGCCTTCGGCTCAGGGCAAGATCACAGGATCCGGGATTGAGTCCCATATTAGGCTCCCTGCAAGGAGCCTGCTTCTTCCTCTGCCTGTGTCTCTGCCTGTCTGTGTATCTCTTATGAATAAATAAATAAATTTCTAAAAAAATAAAATAAAATAAATAAAAAGAAAACAGAAAAGAAAAAAAAAACCTCATTTTATGAAGTTAGAACTTCCCTGATATGAATGGCAAAGATGGTTGAAAAAAGGAAATTACAGACCAATATCCCTCATTAATATAGATGAAAGAAAATGTAGTTGCAGTAATATTTAAAAAGAATTACGCACCACAACCAAGTGAAGTTAATTCCAACGATACAAGGCTGGTTCAATATCTGAAAATCAATCAGTGTAATCTGCCATACTATCAGGATAAAGAAGAAAAATCACACAACTGTATCAACAGATACAAAAAAAATTCACACTTCTTCAAAATAAAAATTAGCAAAGGAATAGAAGGGAACTTCAACTTGATAAAGAACATCTATAAAAAATCTACAGCTAATATTATACTTGGTGATGAAAGACTGAGAGTTTTCCCCCGAGATCAGAAATGAGGCAAAGATGTACATTCTCAGCACTCTTACTCAGCACAGTGCTAAAAGTTCTAGCCAAGACAATTAGGCATGAAAAGGAAATACAAGGCACACAGGTTAGAAAGGAAGAAACAATTGTTCCTCTTGTCAGATGACATGATTATCTACACAGAAAATCCTAAGGAATCTACTAAAAAAAAAGTCCTCGAATAAGTCAGCTCAGTAAGGCCACAGGATACAACATAAATACAAATATCAACTGTATTTCTAGATATTAGTAATGATACATTGACACTACAATTAAAAAGAAAAAGAATCTGGGTATAAACATTAACAAAGCATGTACAGAGCTTATAAACTAAAACTACAAAAAGCTGATGAAAGCAATCAAAACAGATCTAAATAAATGGAGAGGCATACTATGTTCATGGATTGAGAACAGAAGCAATGGAGTGAACATGCCAATTCTCTTAAACTGATCTGGAGGTTTAGCACCATTGTTACCAAAATGTCAGCAAGTTGTTTTGTAAACACAAACAAACCTTTTCTCAAATTTGTCTGGAAAGAGAAAGGCCCTACAACAGCCACAACAGTTCTGAAGCAGGAAAATGAAGCTCGGTAGCTATGGTAACAGAGAGTGAAAGTGGTTAAAGAAAAGACACAGACTATAGAAAATGATCGAGAATCCAGGAACACACCGGTGCAAGTCAGTCCAACTCATTTTTGACAAAAGTGAGAAAGTATTTCAGTAGAAGGAACACAGGGGATCCTGTGTTCACTCAGTGGTTGAGCATCTGCCTTTGGCCCAGGGCATGGTCCTGGCATCCCAGGATTGATTCCCACATCGGGCTCCCTGCATGGAGCCTGTTTCTCTCTCTGCCTATGTCTCTGCCTCTCTCTTCTCTGTGTCTCTCATGAATAAATAAATAAAATCTTACAAAACAAACAAACAAAAAAACCAGAAGGAACACAAACCTTCCAGGTGTTGGGCAACTGGACATCCATAAGCAAAAAACAAAAGCAAAAAACAACCTTGACCTAAACTTCAGGTTTTATACAGAAATTAACTCTAAAAGGATCATAGATTTAAATGTAAAATGGAAAACCAGAGAAATCATTTAAAAAATACATAAGAGGGATGCCTGGTTGGCTCAGAAGGTTAAGTGGCCAACTCTTGACTTTGGCTCAGGTCATAACCTCCAGGTTGTGAGATCCAGCCCTGCATTGGGCTCTGTGTTAGGTGTGGAGTCTGCTTAAGATGGTCTCTCCTTCTGCCTCTGCCCCTCCCCCAATCATTCTCTCTCTAAAATAAATAAATATAAATAAATCTTAAAAAAAAATACACAAGAGAAAATTTTTGGGATCTTCAGCTTCACTACAAAAGCACAATCCATAAAAGGGAAAAGCGACAAACTAGACATCATCAGAATTTAAAATTTTGTTCAGCAAAAGATGGTACTAGCCAAAGAATGGGAATAATACAAAGGTCTTCCAAATGAAGACTGGAAACAAGTGTGGGACACCCATGGCAGGGAGTCCTGGCCAGCAAGAAGGGATAAACCAGTGTTAAAACGCCTCCTGGGCTCAAACTCCAGAAAAATCACGTTGACTAAAAACTGCTGATTACAAAATGTTACATACTGTGATTCCACTGCAGAATATTCTTTCACTGAGGAATTATAGAAATGGGGCCCAGGATAGGTCTGCCAGGGGTTAAATGGGAACAGGATGCAGGGGAAGTAGGTGTGGCTCAGGAAGCTCCACCCCCCCTCCGGTGATGAGGTGCCCCTGTGCTATCGATGTGCTATCTTTGCAAGATGTTACACCAGGGGACCAGCTGCTAGGCATGAGGCACGGGTTTCCCTGTGAGTTGTTCCAACTGCATATGAATCTACGATGATCTCAAAACAAAAAGTATCATCAAAACTGGGGTCTCACAGCTATGGTAAGATGGAGGAAAAAGAGAACTTCTTAGGGCCACAGGGCATGGAGGGAAGACTGGCCACCAGGGTAATGACAACAGGCAGATGGCCTCAGCACTTCACTCTGAATTCCTCAAAAGTACTTTGCCCAGAACCCCAGGTCACTGAGGATTCCTTACTTAGGGAAATAAGTTTTTATCAATTGTTGTCAAGTTGTCCTTCAAACACAGGAGGATCAAAGAGAACTCGTCAAACTGCCCAGGAAGCAGAATCTGAGAGAATCCGGAGCCCAGTCAAAGGCACAGCGCAGAAGGTGGAGAGGGTGAGCTGACATGCAGAATGCTGTGTGGCCTTGGGGCGCCCACCAGCCCGGCAGGAGATCCAAACACCTGCACTAGAGATGAGCTTAGCGAAGCGGTGGTGAGACACATGGCAGGTGAGAATGGAGAGAAACGGAAATGACACAGAAGTGGCTCTTCCTGCTGGGTGACAGATGAATGACAGGACAATGCACTTCAGTACAATCAACAGTCAACTTTCCCCCAATCACATGCTGGGAAAAGTTGCACATCCCTGTTCCAATGAAGTCCTCAGCTCCAGAAAGGTGAAAGGCGCATTATTTTCCTACCTCCTACTGTTAGCATTCGGAGTCGTTCCTTGAACACTGCAAGGTCTGAGAGGCAGAGTGGGTGGCGTGGGTGAGCGCAGAAGGAAAAAGACAGCGAGAGTTAGTTAAACACCCAGACATCCCAACCCTGCACCGTCACCGCGGTCATGGGGGCGGGGGGCACAGACACTGCCACACAGACAGACACTGAAAGGGAACAGAGTGGGCTCAGGGGCTGACAGAGACTGGGGTTAGGGTGGGAGCTGCTCGGGAACAGCTGGAATGAGGGGAGCCTAAAGGAGGGACATGCTGTTTCCCGATACGAGAAAGACCACCTGGCTTCCCTGTCCTGAGGAAGGCACTGACACAGAGCTCCGCTGGGAAACCAACCCACCCCACTCCGCCCACTTCGGGTGAGAAAACCAGGGAACACAAAATGAAAAGGCCTAATTGCTAGCAGACCATCCTCAGAACCGGAGCAACGAACTACACCCTAAACCTCAGGTTCTGATGAGGTCTAAAGGACAGAGGTGGGTCCTTGGTCTCCCCTCAGTGACAGTGCAGAACTGGGAGGGAGCTTGGCTGCACAGAACCCCCGAGGGCTGCCCTTGGTCCTCCTGCTGCAAGCTTTTCAGGGCACTATACCATTCCTGGATGCTTTCCAGGCCATTGCTGAAAGCCAAGGTGTTCATTTGGACACATGCTAGCACCGTCCTTCCCCTGGCCCTGCTCTCCCAGGAATGTGAGCCCAGGGGCTGGGGCCGGGAGGTTCTTGGTGACGGGGCACACAAGGGTTGATAGCTGAGTGGTTGGGGCATGCTCACTGTCCCTGCAGCTGCTGCCTGCCCTGGGAGGGCAGAAGAAGGCAAGCACACACTGCCTCAGAGGTTGAGAGCAAGAGATCCGAGTCAGAGGAGGCAGGCCCCCTTGCTTGGGTAGGCAAGCCCTCCTCCTCACCCATGAGGACAGCAGCACCCAGCAAAGACTGTGGAGCCAGTGGCTCTTAGACAACATATCAACCAAGTTTGGCAGAGAAGTGTGGATGCTGTGCTCAAGGGCAAGAATAAAGAATCTTCCTGTTTTTCTTTCGAGCCTCAGAATGAAGACGGAGGACCATGTCCCGCCCCAAAAGGAATGCAAGCGTGCCCTATGTGTTAAAAAATCCACAGGCAACATGTGAAAGGTCTTGAAATGTTTACATCTGTTCACTCTGCGTACTGATTATGTGAAGCCTTTTTGTCTGTACTTCCTTGTAGTTTTAAAATGAAACATGAATAAAAGACATAGACTAAAGGTGAGTGAAAAGGACAGGGGTGTTCTGGCCGTCACCCCAGAAAGCACAGAGGGATCCCCACGGCCTGCATGTTACTCCCTGGTGAGTGCACGGCACTGCTACAGACATGAGGTGGCTGTGGTCCAGCCATGCTGCCCCCAGGTACACATGGGCATCCAGGAGGACCCCTGTGCATGGCATGCTGGCCTGGTCCCCAGCGCTTCACTCAGGTGTTTGGTGGCACTGCATATGGCAGCCCAGAGGTGTCAAGTGCACTGCTCTCTACTGCTCTGAAATTAAGAAAGTGGGCTAAAAACCAATTCTATTTTTAGCTATTTTCCCCAGCCATCCAGGGAGAAGTGGCCTGGTGACACACAGGGTCAGGGACGAGACTCCAGCCCCTGCCACGCTGGAATGAGCTAATCCACTGACGTGCTCAAAGTGTTGCCATGATTTTGGACTTCTGAGTTGGCTTTTTAATGACAGGCACGCCTTGCTTCGTCGTCCTTCACAGATATTGAGTTTTTGTTGGGTTTTTTTGTTTGTTTGTTTTTCTTACAAATTTTAGTGATTTACAAATTTGTGGCAACCCTGCATCCAGCACGCCCATCGGCCCCACTTCTCCACAGCATTTGCTCACTTACTGTCTCTGTGTTACATTTTGGTAATTCTTGCACTATTCTAAACTTTTCACTATTATCCTATGTGCTACAGTGGCCTGTGATGTGATGACCCTGACAGCTCAGGTGACTTCAGATGATGGTGTGCTTTAGCGTGAAGTATTTTTAATGAAGGTATGTGAAGTATTTTTTATTCAGACGCAGTTCTGCTACTGTACACTCCTCAGCCGCAGCACAGACCTCACCTGCATGCACCGGGAAACCAAAAAGCTCATGGGGCTCGCTTGATGGCCGCATGGGCTCTCCTGTGCTGCTCTGGCGCTGAGCCCGCAGGACCTCCAAAGTGGGCCTGGATTTAAGCTCAAGCTTGTTTCCTACAACTGGCTGCGTGCAAACACTGAGGGCAAACAGTAGAAGCATCAGTTTCCTCCCTGTGATCTACAGAATTTGTTCAAGTTCCCCTTTAATTACATTTAAATCTCACATTACAGTAAACCCCCACCACCTCTGTCTCCATGAGCAATCACACTGCGTATCTACCCAGGAGCACAGGCGCCGGCACTCTGACGTTGGAGTCTAATTCATGCGCTGAATTTGAAAGCAAGACACAGAACGCAGGTCAGTGGGACTTTGCTGCACATCCCAGACGAGTCAAGGGTGGCCCACTTGCCTCCCCACCTGAACAAAGCAAGTGCTGCATGTCCGCACAGGACACAGGTGTGCTTTCATCCAGTTTATCTGTAATGAAGACGGCAATGACCCTGACCCCATAGGACTCTGGATCTTTCCATCAACAGATGCACCCTGACCCTAACTTGGGGTCAACCAGAAAGGCCTCACTAGAAAACCCAATCCTGTCCATACCTCCTGAGGAAGTCAAGGTGGAATGTGTGCTCAGGCATCTTATGTCGAGCTCCCCACCCTCCTCCACAGGTGTGGGGTTGACGGTATAGCCTGGTACAGATGAAGATGCGTTTCTGGGCCCATCTGGAACCCAACACAACACACCCAGGGAAACGGTACCCTATTCCTAGTCATCATCCACCCAATTATGGACCTGCTGAGAGATTGTACTAACGTTAGCTTAAATGTAAAATCTTCATTAAAATAATCACACCTCAACAATGTTTTTTGTTCATGGGCAGTTATATTCCATGCACATGCCACATCTGCTGGTGATCCCAGCCACCCTGGCTGCCCAGGAGTGTCACACACCTGCCGACTCGGTGTGCAGTAAGAGCCTGCCTGGGAATCATCTTTCCCTGCCACTTTGGGGGCCAGGAGAATGTGTGCGACATTAGGGTAGGGACCCTGGGCCAGTAATTCCTAACCTTCTCAAAACTAGTCAAAAGTCAAGAGCTGAACAGAAATGATTTTATACAATCTACCTTATTTAAAAAACTGGGAGTGGACATAAGCCCACTGTAGACCAGCATTAGCACCCCTGGAAGACAGCCTGCTGCCTGTGCCCAAGGCTCACGTCCACGCACCGCTGTCCCTCCACTCACGTGCTTCTCCAGCAGCACAACATGCTCTCAGACTTACGGGGAGTGAGGATCTCCCAAGCCCGGTTTCCCCACATGAGGATAGAGAAATTGTGCTTGTATCCACAGGGAGAAGGGGAGGTCAGCACAGAGGGGGCATGAGAGGGACCTAGGCTCCATACGGAACATGCAGGCCACTCTGCTCTGGCCCCAGCTCCCGGGCTCCCTCACCACCACCAACTCTGGTGTGACCCTGTGCTGCTTGCTCCATCCCTCGGTTTCTGGATTTATCTCGTTACCAGAGAACATGGCAGCTTCGTATCTCTAAAGACTGTTAATGACTGCACTAACTCAGACCTTCATGGAGCTTAGGAAGCTCCAGGCACTGTTCTACGGAGTTTAATTCTGAAATAGCTTTACAGATGAGGAGATGCAGGCACACAGCTGGTCCTGGAAAGGGCCCAAGGTCCCACCTGGGAAGCCACCTCTGAGGCCAGGCCCGTGGCCCAGAGGAGGTGAGGGGTATGGAAACACCCAGAAGTGACCAGGCCCATGAGCAGCGGTCGGGTTGGACCAGCTATTTTCCCAAAGACTTGCATGCACCAGAGATGAGATACACTTCAAACTAATTTTCCAGCAAATTCACTATTTCCATTTCTTACATCTAAAAAAATAATTCATCACAACTATTTCAAATTCTCAGGATGAAAATGCACTTTCCTCTGCAAAGCAGGGGCTACTCCCTGACTTTCTCCTGGTGGTTCTGAAAGGCCCTGGGCCAGAAGGGGCAGCATCTCTGTCCCAAGTGAGCCGGGGGGGCTCTGAGGCCACCTCTGTGTGGCCCTCCTAGGGCATCATGTCCTCTGACCCTTTCACCCTTACTGTGGTGAGGCTGATCCCCAAAGAAGTACAAATCCTTGGGGACACTACTCTAGGAGGGGATGGAAGGGATCACGGTGGCCAGGAAAGCACTGGGAAGAATGATGGAGGCCCTGCCCCACTCCTGCCTCTGCCCTCAAGCAGCGCTGGGTTGGAGATGCTGGAGTGCCGCCAGGTGTCCCCCTCTAACAGACCAGCCGGGCTCTAAGCAACCTCTGCCGGTGCCTGTGGGCTGTGGCTCTGCCCTGCCCAGTCTCATGTGGGACAGAGCACAGCTTTGCACTCCCCTCCCCTGAAGTTCTCATGAAAGCTGAGAACCATGAAAAAACATCCATTTTAATACCAAGAAATTGGTGACCATGTATGCCACTGGGGTGATGCAGTTTTGGGTGGCAAAGAGCGACCCCTACCTCCTGTACTCTTTTCCCGTACGTACAATGCTTCACTGTGTATGGGAGCACTAGCCTTGGAGCCTTCTCCAGAGAGGCCCTAGGGCTACAGCTGTCCAGGTGGGGGCTCTGCCCTGCCTTCAACACATGGATGGGCCGCCGAGGGGCTGCAGGACAGCCAGGCACAGGTTGTGTGGGGCCTTGGTGCTGCTGGGGCTGTGTGGTAAGGACGAAAAGGGGAGGCAGCCCTGGACCACCCAGCAGTGTTTCTCCAGTGAACAGGGCAGCAAGACTGCTAGCTAACACTGGCCCTGGAGCAACGCCGTCTGAAACCTAGCCTTACCTGGCTTGAGCCTGACCACCCCTGCCACAGCCTAGCGATGCCAACCAGGTGCTGGGGCGTCCCTGAGTGTTAGAGACCATCACTGGAGGAGGCGAGGTCCATCCCCTCGCAAAGAACAGCATTAGGCAGGTAGGCAATTGTCAGTTTCATTAGCATGCATGGGGTGTCTGCTGGACACTTGGCCATCTCCAGATCAGTTATCTCAGCACAGGTTAGCGGCGCAGTGACTGAGAGCAGATTAACTTGAGAAAGCAGCTGTGGGGTGAGCCTGGCCGCGCCCCTGTGCTGCACGGCGGCAGTGGGGATGCGTGACAGCAACTGCCTGCATGCCACGTACCTCCCTGTGTGCTGGGATGCCTTCCAAAGTTTCCTTCCTCAGTGTGATCACCAGCGCTTACGAATTGACACCCAGTGCACAGCGCACTTTGGCCTTTTGCCTGTTAAAGGCAGGCCTTGTTGGGGCACAGGCCGCGCCGCACTGGGATTTGGGTACCAAGCCACCAGAGTGGATGCCTGGAATGTCATGTGACCCACCTACCCAGGGAGGTCACCTTTATATCTCGGCCACAAACCTTGTGTGCCCCCAGTTTTACTCTCCAATTTTGAGGCTTCGACAATTGAGCTCATACAGCCTGGCTGAAAGCTGGGATAAAAGTAACTTGCCCCAAACATGCTAAATTTCAAGTGATCATAACGAAGGAAACTTAAGAGCCTTTCCCTTCCATCTGAGGACATCCTGGCTGTCACAGCCGTGACACAGAGCAGCTAAGCAGCGCAGCGCTGGCCGCTCCCAGACCCTCACCAAGTTTGTCTGTGGATGAGATAATGTCAGCGGGCACGGACGAGTCCAGATCGGCGTCCAAAATCCCCAGGGGGTCCAGCTGCGCTACATGGTGCCCTCGTATCTACGAACGGGCCAGCGAGGGAGGGGACACACACAAAAGGACAGGAGAAAAAAAAGAGGGAAGGGGTAAAAAAAAAGTAAAATTACATTAAATTAGCATTTACAGATTAATTCTCACCCACGTTTGAAGAAACAGTTACCGGAGCATCATCAAAATTTACACAACTAATTCCGAGAGGATCAAGTTTTGCAATGTGGTGACCCCTGACCTGGAAGCAATAACACAAGCAGTTGTTAAGCAGGACCCGCGGGCTGTGGGGGGGAAAAGTTACACTTGGTCAGACTTGAACCCAAAGTAACAAAATTAGTTAAAAAAAAAAAAGCCTTTGAATATTTTACTGTAAAAGCACTCTTGTGCTTATAAAAAGAGATGAGCTCAGGTCACAGTACACCAGGCAGCTCAAGAGGACCCAGTTCTGGGCATCCTCGCAGTTTCCCTGGATACATGAAGTGGGACATGCTGGAGGCTCACACCTGCGTGGGATCATGCAGCTTAGGACGTCAGCACCCCCAAGGAAGGGAGTGGCGGGGATGCCTCC
Organism: Canis lupus baileyi; assembly: GCF_048164855.1. Classification (NCBI taxonomy): domain Eukaryota; kingdom Metazoa; phylum Chordata; class Mammalia; order Carnivora; family Canidae; genus Canis; species Canis lupus. Next base: position 48,059,424 of record NC_132852.1, on the reverse strand, counting down.
CGTCCGCCGTGGGGGTGCAGGGGCTTCGGCATCTGACCTGAACTGCCTAAGAAGCAAAAGGAGGAAGTAAGTCCCTCCCAGCTTTAGGTGCTGGCTTTTACCCACAATTGTTTGTTAGCCGTTTGAGAAGGCACAGCTGCTGAGGGGGACCTGGGACTGCGTGGAGTTACTGAGGCTGCATGAGGTAGGCCACAGTCAGAAGCCACCCAATGCACCTCCTTCCTGCAGAAATGCCCCCTGAACAACGCTCCAGAACACATGGCCGTGTGGGCCACGGAGCTCGGAGTGTGTCTCCTCACCACGACCCACCACCCTGCCCTGTGCCACCTGCCCTGACCTGTGGCGTCTCCTGGAAATGTGTCCAGGAAAGAGAGAACTCTGTGTGATCCATGGGAGAGGAGGTGGCAGGGGGCCCCAGAAGTGGCCCCGCAGGCCTGATTGTTCCTCCTGCCCTCAGAGCTACTCTCAGAACAGGTTTTCGGGTCTGAATTCTGGGTTGTTCCCCAGCAGGCAGAGAAAGGTCGGGGGAGCCCCACTTGTCCTGTCCAGCAGCCCTCCGATGGTGTGAACTGCTAACTGGAACCCTCCTGGAGACCGCCCTGCCCTTCATCCGTCTCTCACACACATCCATGGGCCCTGCTTCCATCCTGAACTCTATGGGTTCATTTTCTCTTGTCATATCTGTGTGCTGGCGATTGAGAAGGGGGAGCGCCCTTCTGGTCACTGATCCCTCCTGGTGACCGGCAGCCCCCTTGACACCCCAGCAATGACTGTCTTTCCCTGCCCACAAATTTTTCTTGTCGACTTATGGAAAGACATAAGGAGCTCTTTGCAGGGCAGGTGCTACAGGTGGCAGAGAATGTGCTCAAGCAGGGTCAGAAAGTCTGGCAGATTTCATTTTTGTCTCCCCAGGCTCCTGGACAGGGAGGGTGTGCCCATGGTTGCTGGGGGTGCAGGTTATATGACATTTTAGTCGGGGCACCCTCTGTCACTGATGTACCGCCAGCTGGCCAGCACCACCTTACCTGGTAGGCTCTGATGAGAGACTGCACCGCCAGGTGATCCTCCACCAGCTTGTCCACGTTGGGCTGGGCTTCCACCAGGGGTTGTGCTCGGGCCATTGCAGACAGGGAGCCTGGGCTCAGGGGAAGTGGGCTCTGGTAGGCAGTGCCTGGGGGCGCTCCAGCATTGGTGTTTCGGAAAAAAATGTCCCATGACTAAAGACAAAGAAGGAACTTGTGTTACCCCATGGGTCACCTAGGATGTAGGACCCACTTTTAGCCCCAAAGAGCAGCATTCTTGGCAGGCAGGTCATGTCCTGGCTGTATCTGCCCACCAGCAGGCTGGCTGGGCCGATGGCCTGATTCCACCCCTAAAGGATGGGGCCCTGCTTCCATTATTCCCTTGGGATGCCTAAGACATAGAGGACGTGACACTGCCCTTCCATCAAACCCCCAAAGGCCCATGGTTGCACAGCTCTGCTGCATGACATGGCCTGCCAACTGCCTCCGTGGCAGAGTCCTTCCCACCCCATCTGGCCTGGGCCCAGTCGTCTGGAAGACCAGTGCTCCTGGCCCTGATGTGCAGATGTCCTGACAGGACCACCTAAGAGGGACTGAGCATTCCAAGGGTCTCTCCAGACCCAGAGGCTGGGCACAGTCCTGGAGGTGCCTTGTAAGGCATCCAAGACCCGTATCTGGAAGCTTGCCATGCTTCCTTAGTGACCCCTGGAGGTGGGTGTAGTCACAGACAGAACCAGGGCCTCTCAGCCCCGACATATGGGCGAGTCACCTAACTTTCTGTGCTCGGTCATCATAAGAGGACACACATCTATACTCCTCAAAGGTCTGTCGTAAAGATCAAAGCAAGTGGTTAAAGACACTTAGAATGTAACTGTAGGCAACAAGAATTTCCCCGGCAGGACTGCTGCCCCGATTTCCTCTGGGTGAACATGATCTCTTTTACTATGTCCTTCTGTTCTCGGGTGTTCTGTGCTTGGATGCTTAATTTGCAACTTACAGAAATGTCGTGAGCTATGATGGTTTATCATCTCATACATGGATAAGAGATTAAAAAAATTTCAGAGCTCAGAGAAATAAAGGCTTAATAAAATTCCTTTGGAAAAAAGAACACTATTGAAACTCAGCAAGTTCAGAGACATGAAAATGTTCTTTCCTCAGTTTCTGAGGTTCTTCTGTCAATAAGCTGATTTAGACTCCTGACAAATGTCGCTGGACTTCTGTGCTCGCCTTCTCAGGAGGAGCTATCAGACACTGTCCAAAGGAGCTGGGCTGGGGCTTGACAGGCATCGTGTGGGTTGTCCATGTGCAGACTGACGCCACGGCGCAGGTCCTCATGGTCCTCTGGCTTTCTCAGGCAGGCTGCATCCAGGGCTGTTCAGGACATAGCCGTACCTGAGTCCATGGCCCCCTGAATGACTGGTCATAAGCTCATCACCAGGGGAGGCCTGGAGCACTGCCTCATGTGGGGAGCACTGGCTTTTCCTTACCACTGCTTCTGATGAAGCTTTGCAGAATATTTAAATCATTCTACTATATGTACACAATTACTTTTGGATTCCAAAAAGGTAATAAAAAAAAATTCAAGCCCTTAGCAGGATGGCTGTCCAACGCCAAACTGTACACTTTATGTGATTTTATATGTCAACAATTTTAAGATATTTGTACTAATTAGTCCAGATATTACTGTTTTTGCCTTTCTGGCTAATTTGCAGTGTGCCAGCTGATGGGAGAGAGATGTGGGGCTCTCCCCTGGCACCTGCCTTAATGCCGCTGTGAACCCTCTCCTCCCACGAAAACTGACAGCAGAGTGGGGAGGGGGCCTCTCTGCAATCTGGGACTTAGGGGCCCGGGGCCAACCTCTCACTCCTCTCTGTCAAACTGGTGCTGCCGACACCCGGACAGGTGAGAGGCAGCATGTCCACCAGGGAAGGCAGCTGCCTTCATCTCTGGAGGGAAACAGGGGCCACCTGAGTATTGTCTCCCTAGGGAAGGTAAGGCTGCCTCCCTGCTCCCACCTGGTTGGTTCAGTAAAAGGACACAAGGAGCTGACCTGCTGGACGCTCCACATACTTCTGATCCGTGGGGCTTTCTAGCACATGTGAGCGAGCCCCTGCAGCTGGGGAGTGGCTCTGGACCAGGGTTCACCCTGGCTGCCACCCAGGCCTCCAGTGACTGAGGGCCTGGCCCAGAAGGAGCCCCTCCAAGGTAACAGTGAGGCAAGAGCCATAGCCTGCTGCCCTGAGTGCCAGTACAGCCAGGCCACAGGGACATGGTCAGTGGGCAGCCTAGACAGCATTGCTCAGCTGCCCACCCTGCCAAGGAAATGCAGAAAGGCCTCTCCAGCAGTGGACGCAGAGCACAGAGTCAGAAGACAAAGGCAGCAGGGGCTTTGTCCAGCCTGCCCTCCCCTCCGGGGAAGGGGGGCAATCGCTACTATCAGGCCTCCTCTCTCTGACCTTCTTTTGTGCTCAGAATAAAACTCCAGGTGATTTTCAATTGGCTGGGACAAATGCATGCATAGCGGCAAACCCTGCCAGCGCTGGAGGCAGTTGGAAGAAACTGGTTCACACCAGTCCTGCAAAGGGGGAGCTAGCAGGGAGGAACACACTGGAATGCAGTGTCCGCCCTTCCCGTCACTTGCCCCGGTGCCCGGCCAGGCTGGGCACCTGCCCTGAGGTGACCTGTCCTTACAGCAGCGGCGAGCCTCTTCCCCCCAGACACCCAGACCAGGAGACTCTCCCACGCAGTGATACAAAAGCCTGAGGACCTCTGCAAATGGGTGTCTGGGGTGGCACGGCTGCAGGCACTGGCACACCCACCATGCTAAAACTTAAAATGGGTGCATTTCAATATAAGTCAGACCTCAAAAAAGCTGATTAACAAAGTAGTCTCTGAAAGTGGACGTCATGTTGTAGTTGTAGGCTTCACCACCCCAAAGAGCTGCTCTCATCCCTCCAGTGGTTTCAGTTCCCTAAGGAGCCTTGCTTCCCTCTCTCCCCCGCCTTCTCTCCCTTGCTCTTCCCACCTTCTCCCTCTCTCCCCTGCCCCCAGTCCCCTGAACACGGAGAGGGCTTCCTGGCTGATGAGTGCAGCCCTCACTGGCACGCCCGTTGGCAGCAGGTTTTCTAGATCCACGTGCTTATCGCCTGTCACACTAAGTGCCAGCAGTCCCGACACACGAGGCTGCAGTGCCTGGTAGGGGAGCCCTTCCACTCTATGAGGAAGAAGCTTCCAGAAGAGGATGCCTGCCCCCAGCCACCTGCTCCTTGAGACTGGCGGTGTGAGGTCATTGTGTCATGGAGGGTGAGTGGCCCCGGGCTTCTTGTTGAGAAAAACCCTGTGTGCATGTGCACACCGCGTTAGGGTTCCTCTCCAAGCCACTCATTCCTTTTGTCTGGACACACTGATCCTATAGTGTGGTGACCCCTGACTCTGGCAGTAACTCTAGCGATAAAGCAGAAGTAAAAGGGAGGAAGCACAGGGACCGGCTAAGCGGGACTGATTTCACAGCACAGTCTAAGAGTGCATCTAGAACACCCACAACAAACCAGCAGAGCCGAGCCTGGCTGCCATCTGGGTGGCAGTCCTTGGGCCCAGAGGGTGGCCTTCTGTGTCAGCCCTGCTGCACAGCTACAGGCTCATCACCTCCTCCAAGGGCGACCGACACAAGGCACGCTGGAGCAGCCCCTGCCATGCAGCCACCAGACACACACGCTGAGGGTCGCCCCAGCCTCCAACCTGTCCACCTGCCTCTGGCGCACAAGTAACCCACAGAGGAAATTCTCTGTCCCCTTGCCCACCTTCAAGCCTACCCGTGGCCACTGATGGACACTCAGTCCTCTGTCTGCTGCGGGAGAGGGAGTGGTGGCCTAGAGCGAGGATGAAGGAAGGAGCTTGCCCACAGGAGGCCAGCATTTCTGCCTGGCAAGACTGGAGGGTTCCAGTGACGTTCTGCTTACGCAGGAACCATCTTCCCAAAGGCACATACAATGGGTGTGAGCAGTGCTCCATGACAGGTGAACAGGGCACTCAGAAGTTCAACCCCTTGGTTCGACGCCATCTGCTTTTGGGTTTGGGGACAAGTGCACAACCATGAAGGGCATCCCCTCTCACGAATGGCAGGAAAATGCGTGAGCGTGGGATGTCAGAGCAGACACAGGGCAGAGAAGATGGTACCCGGGGACTGGTGCCAAAAGGACAGTTGGTATAGGGAGCCCGGGACAGGAGCCATGCAGGAAGAGGGGACAGCCATCAGTAGACACGCGGGCCTGCCATCCCTGCCCCCCATGAGTGGGGCTAAGACCATCATTTACTGCTGATATGACCTCATCAGAACGTGGTAGACTTTGAGTGTAAATAAGTGCAATATTCTGGTAGAAATAAAACCAGAAATCTTATTTTCAATTTTAGGTAAATGAAAGCATTCCCCCATAACATACATATGAAGTGGAAGCTCTGTTCCTAAAGCCATTGCCCCCTTGCTCCCTCAACCTCCCAGACCTCCCGTAACCATGACGGGCTCTCCCCCCAGCCACCAGCCCTCTCTGCCCTAAGCAGAGGAAGCCATATGATGGCCGCACACATCCCCTTTCCTCTGCAACATCCTAAGGAAGTTACTCTGGGCTCTGCACACAGTAGGTGCTCAACACACCTGAGCTAAATTCAGACAGCTGGGACTCCCTCACATGGAAACAGCCTGACAAGTTAGCTGTGGTGTCAGGTGGGGGGGGGGGGGGGGGTGGTCAGCTGCTGACACCTGTGGCCTCCAGAATCTAGAGGCTCCACCTCACCTGGGAAAGGTGCTGACGCTGGTAAGATGGGGCCACTCACCAGGGCACATGGGTGTGAGCTGGTCAGTGAGCAGGTCAGTAAGGCAAGTGGACTCTGCCTTCAGTTATTTATTGTCAACAGATCACAGGCGCTTTGGGGCCAAGTTCCTGGCTGCAATGCTTCCATCAGAGACCGTTGGTGCGCTCCAGCTTCGGAGGGGTGGTGCGTTCACCTGCCGGGAAGGCCCCTGCAGTGTGTCTGACAGGGCAGCCAGCGTGAGCTAGGGCGTAAGGGCTGCACACACAGCGAGCCCAGTCCACCGTGGTGGTGAGGCCCAGGGAAGCTGCTTCAGCTCTGTGTGTGCCAGACCCTCACCTGCAAGTGGGATGGAGATGCCCCTGTACTTGCACACCTTCTTACACTTTGAAAAGCAGCCACAGGACACTTGGATTTCTTCCAGAAGCTGGGGATCAACACTCAATCCCGGGGTTACTGATGGTGACTCTAGCCACCCAATCCCATGCCTCTGGGCTGACACCATTTCCTCCTGCCCAAAGGCCCCTCCAGATGCTGCTCCACCTGGGCCCTGCCCACTTGCTCCACACACCTTGGTCCAGCACACCTTGTCACCCAATGCCACCACCGCTCTCTGCTGGCGCCCTGCCAAGCACCCTGACCTAAAACCAGCTGGGGGAGTGGGTGAGGCAGCCTCTGTAATGGACCAACCCAGGGCTGATGAACTACTGACCCTGGGTCTGGGTTGGATCCCAGCACCCTGACAAACAAGCGTGTTGTTTAAGTCCCCGTATTAGCAATGTTTCTTAACTGCTGCCAATGTGAAAGTCGGGGCAACAAGTGACTAGCTGCCATCCTGAAACGCAGTGGCTGATTCAGGCTAATTCAGCCAACCTGATGGATGGGCAGTGGCTCCTCAGGCTGCGGGTGGCCACCAGGTGCTGCTGTGGGGCTCCTGTCCTCCTCATCCCACTCCCCGCACACAGGCTCTTCTGCCGTGGAAGGCATGCTGGCAGCTCTGCACTGTCTCCTCAGCAGCCAGGTTACTGTGCACAGCAGCCCAGCCACCGCATGTTGCTGTGTGTCCCGTGTCCCCGCTGGGCATGAAAAAGCTGCGCGGACAGCCCCCACACCCGCCTGATGTGCCCTATTCATGCCACCTGCTGGCTGCCAGCCTTCCCTGAAGACACTGATGTGCCTGCCCCAAGGTGCCGCCATGAGGCTCTGGGGGGCAGGGGCAGGCAGTGCACTGGGGTCTGGGCCTGCCTGACCAGTCACCCGGGAACCGTTTACACTGGAAATGGCTAAAATTGGGGGTTCCTGCTGGGGTATCCCTCAGTCACAGAAACCAAGGGAACTTAAGCTCAGTCTGAGTGATGCAGCTGCACTCAAAGCACAGCACAGGTGAGGGCATGTCTGCAGACGACCTCTGCTAACTTCTCCCTGTAAGAGCGTGCAAGCAAAATATCAGCAGCCCCCCGCCCACGAGCAAAGGAATGCTGCCTCAGCTCTCCCCATGGAGTCCACAGTGACCGCCACTCCTAGGTAGGGCCCAAGACCAAGGTTGGCAGCCCAGTCCCTGGCCTGCAGCACAGCCCTTGCAGGTTCCAAGAGTGTCCGAGTCTGGGAGTCACAATCACTTAAAGGAGGGGCCTCCTTTCCAAGCCCTGAGGGTGGCGGAACCAGAACCAAGAGCCCCCAGACCTTCAGACCACTCATCACTCAGGCCCGAAAGGTGGCGGGCCAGCCTGCACTCACAAGGACACTGGGCCAGCACCTCCCCCAGCAGCCCCTGGCCACCGTGCTCCCACAGGACAGTCCTGGTACTCTTCCGACATGCTCATCTTATCTCCTTTTATCTCCCTACCCAAACTGTGCAAGGGAAGACCCCAGAAGGTACTCCGCCTATTTGGCTGACTTCATAAGCAAAGTCACTGTGGCTGAGGTGCCTTCTGAGGTCGGGAGCCGAGTGTCATCAAGGGCCAATGTCACTGCTGCTCAACATCACAGAAATCCCACAAGGCACCCCACAGACCTACAACCTAGGTGTGTCTCTCCCCTGAGGCAGGCACAGGGTCTCCAAGCACAGCCAGGGCACTTTCAAAACTGCAGGGTGAAAAGGCATGTGCCACGATGAATTGGGGACCGTTTGTTTTTTGCTCTACCTATCTGGTTCCCTTACATAAAACGACAGGATTGTGTCTCAGAGGCACTGAAGGAAGACACAGAGCTGCCCTGGCCAGGAGGGTGGCACAGCCAAGCTCCTGGAGGAGGGACTGAATGTGGAATGACCCATGGATGGCATAAAAAAATGGGTGTGTTGAAGGAGAGGTGGAAGACAGTATTTAAGAACTGGGCTGAGGCCACTGTGAAGGCCTGGCATGGGAAGTGAGCTCTGAGGCTGGAGGATGGCAGAGACAGCCCTCCCTCCAACTCCTGGGTCCTCCCCAGCGGGGCTGCCGCCACGCTCAGCCCGCGGGTGGGTGCGTGCCTCTGCGCACACATGAGGCCCAGCAGTGCCCAACGCCCATCTATCCTAAACACCGGCGGGGCAATCTGGCTTTGACTCTAAGTGTTTCTAAGATGTAAATGAAAATGAGACGCCGCCACCTGATTTGTTCCCAACACGGCCTAAGGAGACCCTACGGAGGGAGGCTTCTTGTGTTGACACCACAGCCAGCAGCTGAGGGTCCCTATGGGGGTCCAGCGCTGAGCTATGCCTGACAAGATGTTTAAGATGGCAGGTGATGATGGGGAGGGGACACCTGCAGTGGCCAACCTGGGCGCCAGGAGCCAGAGGGGCTTGCAGCTCTGAACTGCTCAATTACTTTACCACAAATAATTTTCACCATCTCAAACATTTAAAAAGATAGAAGTGGTCTTTAAAAACAAGGATCTATGCCTTACGGTAACCACAGCTGGCAGAGGATGAGAAGTAGATGGTACAGAGTCACTTTGTTACCTTCATCAGGTGCGGTGAAGGAAACCTTCCCGTTCATCAGAGTTGTACCGAAATGACGCACACTTGGATTGGTTTGAAATATTCCTCTGGGCCCTCACCCTGAAAAAACTACCAAGCAAAAAAGAGTGGGGCAGGAAGAGGTTTTTGAGAACTGGCAAGCTGCAGAGTGCTGTGGAGGTTGGATGTGGGTCTCCTCACAGAGGCTCACTGTAGACCCTCCTCTCTACTCTATGTTTGAAAATATCATAAAAAGTAATTGGAAAGCTGAGCGCAGCAGGGCAGGGCAGAGAGACGCTAAATTTTGTTCTGTTTCTGCCGGATGTGAACAAGTTCTATGCCGGTGGTGGAGAGAAGGGACAGGACCAGCACTAGGGGCCAGGAGCCCATACCACACACCCACACCCACCTGGGGGATCAAAACACCAATTGATCTCAATCTCTAAAGCTAGTTTTTCATTTCTGCTTGAACTATGTGTTCTAAAACATGACCACAAAGGAAGCATTCTTAATAAAGTCAATTATTTTGAAGGACTTCCCTGAGTCCCAGATACCTCTGAAATCTGACACAAGCTCTGGATTGTGTCTCTGAAAAAACACGGACATGTCAGGTATGAGGCCTATCCCAATTTGGAGAGGCAGTTGATTCCCCGTGGCTGGGACTGCGGACGAGGGGCACGCCCACTGATTTATGTCACCCCGCCCCTCTGTAGAAGATGCGATGTCCCCTGGAGAATCCCAGTAACAGACACAAGGCACGTAAAATCTGTCCCAAAGATGTCAACTGTCGTGGATTCCCATATTAAACCAGCAAGTCGCTCTGTGAGATCCTGCACATCTGCTTGGTAGCATCCCTGTGGGGTGTTCGGACAGACCAGCGGAACCCATGGACCAGTCCCCACCCTGGATTCCTCCCTGGCCTGCGGTACCTGGCCTGTCAGTGGACCTGTCACTGTGCTGTCCTCCCCAGGAGTGGGAATGAAGTCAGACGACCCTCCCCTATGGTCCACAGTACATGCACTGCGTCTTGGATTCTCCTCCAAAGAAGAGTAACGATACTAATATGAATGCTAATAATAACAGTACTAAACCCAGCGAATAGGAAAAAAAACCTTTTCAAGGAAATCGGCCCCATTTATGTACCACGGTTTACGATCAGGTCCCCATAAAAGCCTCCTTGTAAAGTTTCTGGCAGGAGCCATGGTGACAGTGTTAGCCCCTTTTCTGAGTTCTGCACCAGAGTCACAGGGCGCTTCCCCACTGCCACCCTCTGGCACAGACGCTCCTGGCACTGTGTGTACAAGGTGTGGTTGTAACTTCAGATGTGGTTGGTTCCACAAAGAGGTCATGTTTGGGGAGAGGAAGGCCAAGGGATAGGCCTGGGCATAAGAGGACAGCGTGTACCCACAGCCTCTGGCTAGCTTTATTTCAGAGTGCCCAGCACAGCGCCTGTCTTCAGAGCTTCTGATGGCCAGCATCTAGGCAGGGCCACTTGCAGGATGCCTCTGGTCAGGGAAAGATCTACTCTCACAGGAAACCAGGTCTCACCTGCTCAGAGAGCCATGTGGCCCTCAGGTTGCCAAGGGAATGGGGAAGCACCCAGCTGCATATCCTCCTCTGCCAAGCAATGAGGCTCAGATCAGGACAAAACAGGGCCAGTGGCTCTGGCAGTCACACAAACGTATCCAACCTTAAGTGTCACGCACCTCACACGTACGGTCTCAGGCAAGCCTCCCACGGTCTGCAAACGGGGTACACATTGCAACTTGGGGACCCACCCTCCAGTTCCTGCAAGGAGGCCGGGAACCAGGAACAACCATCAAAACCCATAAATATCACTGGCCAGAATTCTATGAAGAAGTTCGGCCATCACTGGGCATGCCCTGTATCAAGCAAACATGTGTACACAGGGATTCTCGACGGGTTGCCTTACAGGTGACAGAGATGAGTTACAGAGAAGCCTGCGCAGGATTCATTTTCAAACACAGGAGATAAAACATGAGCATACTGCTTGAAAATGCCAATTACACAGCATTTGCATGCGATCATTATAAGGCCTTCTCAGGATGAGAGGATGGAGTGTTGGAGGAGCAGCCTGCAGGGTTGTGGCTTCTGTTTCCTTCCCGTCTTGGGCGTCTGTACCTCATGGCATCCTTGGGGGGGTGGGCTGGCAGTGGTGCCCAAGCCTCTTCAGGGTGCCCGACCCCTGCAGGTCAAACAGGCCTTCTGTTCCAGGGTAAGGGTTTCAAGTGTGCAGCATGTCCAATAAGAGGGGAGTGCTCCTCCACAGAGGCGGTCACTGTTGGGCCTGGCTGACAGCCAAGCTGCCTGCTGATGCAAAGGACTCTGCCAGGTGGGGTTTTCGCCGCCTGTCGGCCGGCCCGCCTTCCAGAAGGTTCCTCAGGACACACGTACTTACCTGGACGGCCAGCCAACACCAGGCCAAGACTCCAAACACATGAAGACATCCCCTCCTGGGAGCCTTACCTTGTGTACACTTTTGGGGTTTTCCAACCAAGCATAGTACATTTCTTCCACATAGTTGGAACTAGTCCCGCTGAGGAAGGGCTCAGCAGCAACGGGGGAGGTAAAGCAGCGAATCTGCCCCAACGTCCTAGCTGCTGCTGGTCTGTTTTGTGAAAATGTCTTCACAGTCTGGGAGGCCGTCAACGGCCTCAACTTAGCAGCACAAGTCCTTAAGTGAAACATTCTTGTCCTGACGTCTCTCACGACTGTCTGCACAAAAAAGAAGAAAAGTTAGCAAGGGCATTCTATCAGACGGGGAAAATCCATGCAGACCGAGGCTGGCGGAGATGCTTGTGGCTGTGAGCACGGGCGGAGAGCAAAACAGCGTGTGCAGGTCACCCCAAACCCGTCTTCTACGTTCGGGGCCCATGCTCGAGGACACAGCTTCCACCTCACTGGAGGAATGTGATGCCAATGAGAAGCATGGGACACTTCAAGTCTGCATGAGTACGCACAGGGATAGAAAAGGCAATAGGGGTAATTTAGTGCGAAAGACATTTCTAACCTATCCTGAAACTACTGCGCACCTACTAGACTCATGGTGTTCTGGAACCTAGAGAAACTGCTAAGTATCTTGTTCACGCTCAAAGAATTTATCATCATGCAGAAGAGAAAACAAATATATAAACAACACTGCGGAGAAAGTACTGACTACCGGAGAAGCACCAAAGTGCCAAGGAAACCTCTGGAAGGAGAGCACTGGGAAGGCTGAGGTGTTCAGGCCTCGAGGAAGGATCTAGCCGTGGTGGGAGGAGGCAACCTAAGCCGAAGAATCAGAAGGAATCACAGGTAGGGGGGAAGCTCAAAGGAGCCCAGAGGAAGAGTGAGGAGCGAGGTGGAGAGTCCAGAGAGTGTGGGCAGCCAGGCTCCGACACCACCGCACGCGTGGCCACACTTCACAAGCCCCGTGGAGTTCAGGGGGGCCTGCGGAGCGGGGAGGTGCTCGAACCAAGGCTCCGAAGGCAAGTCCACGCACAGGTCGTGACAGGAATGTCTACTTGCCCCGCAATACACTGGGACTCCGCATGAACCCTGAAAACCTGCAGGAGGAGGGTGCCGGCCCTTCTGTTTGCAGACCGCTTTCCTGGCTGGAGATCCTTTCTTGAGAGAAAGTCCCTAAGGTTGGCAGGGCCAGGAGGCAAAGCCCAGCTTCCAGTTCTGGAGAGGAAGGGAGAGGCCAGGGCAAGAAGGAAGGGAATGCGCAGGGGGAGGGGCACTCATTTGCTTCTGAGCTGAGTGGACCTTGTGCCCGATAGTCATAATTTTACTAAATATAACACATACCTCTATCAAACACAGCCGAGTTATAAAAGCAGCAGCTGCGGCCACCAGACCATGCAAGAGTTCAGACTGCTCCCAGAGTATCTAGAACCACTTCCAGCCATGTGTGCCCGTGGGCAGGGCCCATGTCCAGAGTGATACGGACACTGCACTGCTCCCCTTCCCTGAGAATCCTGGCTGCCCAGGGACCCCAGGAGGGGTGCAGGGCTTACACCACAGCCCTCTGCCCCGAGCTGCCGTGTGCGCTGGCCTAACGCCTTGCTCACGCTTGTGCCTCAAAGCAGGCACCCTGGCTGGAATCACACCCACCTCCACATCTACCTGAAGGAGATCTAAGCCTTGAAACGTGCTGAGAATTCCCCCAAAGTAACTGTTGTATAAACTACCCGGTGTACAGGTTGTTGTTGTTGTTGTTGTTTTTCTTTTAAGATTTTATTTATCTATTCATGAGAGACACACAGAGAGAGAGGCACAGACACAGGCAGAGGGAGAAGCAGGCTCCCTGCAGGGAGCCCAACGCGGGACTCGGTCCCTGGTCTCCGGGATCAGGCCCCAGGCCGAAGGCAGTGCTAAACTGCTGAGCCACCCGGCTGCCCCTCTGTGTACTGTTTACAGGAACTGTTCCTTTTGGCCCGGATATGCCAAGAATACACACACAAGGTCTCGGACACAGGGCATGGCGCCTGCCTGCCCTGCTGCTTGGAAAAGACAGGCCAACAAAAGGAAAAAGCAGAGCAGGTGCTCTGAAAACCAACTAAACAATAAATGAAAAATTGCCCCATACAGGGTCAAGACAGGCAGGCTGCAAGTCTCAAATGTGGCCACAGAAGGCGATCTCAGCCTGTGCCATTTCCACCTTGGAGTCATGGCCACCTGCCCTGTCCCTCCCCAGGCGTCTCTCCACTGCGCGGCTGCAAACACCACCACCATCACTTTAATATGGAGGCACAGAGGAAACCACCTGTGCCTCCCTCCAGCGTCACCTTCATCTGGGCCTCCTGAGCCACGCCACGGTCTCTGCATTGGGCTCTCCTCCCAGAACACCGTAGTTTCACCTCCACTAACTGTCATTATTCAGCAGCTGTGATGCCCAGTGACACAGGTACCACACTGACAACCACAAAACTGCTCATTTCTTCTGTTCTGCCAAAAGCGGTCCTTCCAACATGACACTGCAAATGACCCATGTTATCTAGCTGCTGTGCAATCACTGAGTGTGACACACAGCTTAGGGCTGCCCAGATGGTCACCAGGATAGATGGCAACTGTCAAACTTCCCTTTAGATGACTCGTCAGAAAGACTGCTCATCAGCAGGCGGCTCCACCCCAGGATGTTCATGCTCTGACAGCTCCGAGCAGACACTAGGTTTACCATTCCAGATGTGGAAGAACCAGATTCCGTTCTTCCAATTCCAGAGTCACTGTGAGAATAGTGCATCGTTTGGGACAGTTAATTGTTCACTTTCATGAAAACTCTGGGTTATCCCAAAAGTCCAAGTGTTCTGACTCTGTTTTGGATGAATATTTCCATTTGACAAAGGTGCCAGAAAGTACACTTTTCAACAGATGGTGTTGGGACAAACACAGTACACAGATAAGAGCATGAAACTGAACCCCTATCTCAAACCATCTAGAAAGTTAACTCAAAATGGAACAGAGACCTAAATGCAAGAGCTAAAAAAACTGTAATACTCATAACTTTTATACCTCCTGAGTTACAATGTTGTAAATCTTTGTCGTCCTGACTCAGCGAAGAGTACCAGAAGTACAAACAAATGAACAAATGGGAACTTCCAAAATAAAAACCTTTGTGCATCATCACAGACACCATCAAGAAAAACACAAACAGGGCAGCCCCGGTGGTGCAGCAGTTTAGCACCGCCTGCAGCCCAGGGAGTGATCCTGGAGACCCAGGATCGAGTCCCACGTCGGGCTCCTTGCATGGAGCCTGCTTCTCCCTCTGCCTGTGTCTTTGCCTCTCTCTCTAGCTGTGTCTCTATGAATAAATAAATAAAATCTTTAAAAAAAAAAAAAAAAAACACAAACACCGAATAGGAAAAACATTCACAAATCACATGATTGAATACACTTAAAAACTGTCTTCTAAGTCAACAGTAAAGAGAAAAATAACCAAATCAAATAACCACCATAGGACATGAGTAGACGTTTTTCCCAAGAATATACTCAAATGGCCAACAAACATGTTAAAAGGCGTTCAAAATCATTATTAATTCCGGAACTTCAAATCAAAATGGTAAGACACCACTTGATGCCCACGAGACTAGACATGATCAAAGAGAAAACAGGTGCTGTGGAGGCCGTAGAGAAACCAGAGCCCTCGCGTACTGCTGGTCGGAATGCAAGCTGGTGTGGCCGCCGGGGAACATGGGGTTAAACACAGAGCTGCCATATGACTCAGCAATTCCACTCCTAGGTACATGACCAAGAGAAACGACAACCTATGTCTATGTAAACCTTTGTATGTAAATGTTCACAGTAGCATTTTCCATCACTGCCAAAACATGGCAACAGCCCAGATGTCCTTCAACTGATGGAAGGTGTACGGAAGGTGCTATAATAGCCATACAATGTGACGGTCGTTGATAATAAAAAAGGATGCAATATGGACGCGTGCCGTGACACAGATGAACCTTCAGAGTGTTAAGTGAAGAATGCCATCCACAAAAAACAACAGGTTATATGATTACACTCAAATAAAATGTTCAGAACAGGTCAATCTCTACAGAGCCTACTGGTAGCTGTGAGGGGCTGGGAGCAGAGAGGAGAGGACTCATGTCTATGAATGGGTGTGGATTTTCTTTGGAGGAGGATGGAGATGCCCTACAACCAGATTATGATGACTGCTGCACAACCCTCTAGTCTACTGGGGAAACACCCAATTGTGAAATTTAAGTGGGTGAATTGTATCATATGTGAATTGTATCAAAGAAGTTGTTTAAAAATAAAGTCTCAGAAAAAATAAAAGTGAATCTATTTGCATCAGTAAAGTACACAAATGACACTATTTGTAACCTGTTAATTTCATGTAGATACAGGTATAGATCCGTACATTTGAGAAAAAGTACATTTAAGGTAAGCAGAAACCAAGGCAAAATTTGTTATTAAGGATTTGGTATAAAAAAAAAAAAAGGATTTGGTATACTGCCCTTAGGAAACTATATGCTGACATAAAATGAGACTTTATCTGTGCCTGGCCCTTCCCAAGTTGGGCACGCACTTTACCCAAGGCCACCTCCCCATACACAGAATGCTAGATAAACTGCCTCCTGATGCTATCAAGGTCACGTCAGCGAGGCAGAGGTGCAAGTACACAGGCAGGGTCTAGCAAAAACAGCCGAGGCAGCTCCTCAGGAAATGAGTCTGAGGAACAGAGTGACTGTTTCCAGTATGTGTTTGTTGCCTGACAACCATTTCAAAAGAACAACAACTCATCTTGAAGACATTCTTCTTTCTCTTTTTCTTTTACGGTTTCAGACTCATTGAGATTCTTGGGACGAACCAAGAAAGCAATATTTGCTACATACCTATAGCTGTTACTTCCATGGCTGCAGTTACGGTACTTCTGGCAGTGATACAAAAACACGGACAGAGAAAGCACAAGTAGGAGCTCTCCCCTTACTGGCTGAGAATCTCGAAGAATTCCATGTCTTTCACTTGTGACGCCTCATCAAGCATATACTGAAGGAAAGGCAGGTAGTGAGGATCACTTTCAAACTGCAGAAGTATTTTGCCATTACTAGGTAGAAAGGATGGTTGAGTGCAGGGCAAACAGGCAGAGTGACTCTAAGTTCCTGCGTGATCCTCAGACAAGTCACTGGCTCTGTGTTCAGGTTCCTTTGCCAGAAAGTGAAGGCAACAATCACTCCTGCTCCCTCCTCTCACTTCTTGTGATTATGGTACAAATATGAAAGCACTTTGAAGGCTTTGCGAGTGTTCTATGATGAATGAATTACTACTCACCAGCAGGAGAAAAAGACCAATTAATGATAGTTCTTAAAAGGCTTAGGTAAAACTAAACGTAAATTAATGTAGAGTGGGTAGCTGACCAGATTACTGGGAGGGACTTCCACCTCAAAGTCAGAACCCCCAGCAAGCTTCAGTGCGTAGGTCTGAGGCTGACCCATCCTTGCCCAGACTGTGACTGTGCTCGGGGGCATAGCTACACAGGTATTCTTCAAGGGTGTTGATCAGGGTATAAATTATGAAGTATTTATAGAAAGAAGGCCATCTGTCAGTATTTACTAAAAAGTTTAAAGGCACATACAAGGGGCGCCTGGGTGGCTCAGTCAGTTAAGCACCTGACTCTCAGTTTCCTCTCAGGCCATGATTTCAGGGTCGTGAGATTGAGCCCCATATCAGGATCTGCACCCAGTGCGGGGTCTGCTTGGGGTTTCTCTTTCCTGCTCCCTCTGCTCCTCCCCCTAAAATAAATAAATCTTAGGAAAAACCCAAAGGCACATACAGGACTCCTGTTTCCCACTAAATGCAACTAAAGAAATAAGACGTTGCATTCAAACCAAACAAAAGACAGAAAGGTGGAGTGAGAGGAGGCAGACTGGGAAGACATCTGGGGACCAAAAAGACACACCATCAAGTCCTCAATTTTCTTTCTGCTTCATATATTCCAGACTAGGTACCAAAGAAACTGGTAACCCAGACATGCTAACATAGACAAAGCTGCAAACAAAGCCTGATCTCTCTGGTCAAAGGACCAGGAATGGGTTGCAGAGCAAGAGAGAACATTTTTGGACAATAATTGCTCTATTGTAGCCTGCAGCCAACCCCACAGAAAACACTGTGGCCCACCTCTACCCCATATGGTGGTGTCAGAGAAGATCAGGGACTTCCATCCCCGCAGGGGACCTCCACAAGCTCAGTGGAAGCCAGGAGGAAGCTGGCATTCCACTGTGCCCAGCAGTAACAGGGTGGTACCGTTCCCCTCCCCGGCAGGGCTGAATCACAAAGGCTTAATGGAGAACTTATGCCCACACAGCAATACCAAGGAGTCCCTCCCCACAGATACCAAGGAGGCTGGGTGGAGAGCCTGGATTCCACCCCTGCCCAGTATAACCAGGCAGCACCTGCTGACCTCCAGCAGCGTCAGCAAAAGCCTATTCTGCTGTGTTCAGGTATTTACGATTCAGAGTCTCAATGTAACACGCAAAATGTCCAAGACCTAACCAAAGATCACTCACCACATCAAGAACCAGGATGATCTCAATCAAAACAAACAAACAAGGACAATCTATAGGCACCAAGAAGGCAGAAATGTTAGAATTATCTAGCAAAAAGTTTAAAGGAGCCAGCTTCAAAATGCATCCTTGAGCAACTATGAACATGCTCGCAAACAAGTAAAAAAAAAATTTTTTTTTAAACCTCAACAAAGGGATTTCTGGGTGGCTCAGTGGTTGGGCACCTGCCTTCGGCTCGGGTCGTGATCCCTGGATCCGGTATCAAGTCCTGTCATCAGGCTCCCTGCGAGGAGCCTGCTGCTCTCTCTCCCTCTCTCTCTCTTTTTTAATTAATTAACTTTAAAAAAAGATTTATTTATTTATTCAGAGAGAGAGAGAGAGAGGCAGAGACACAGGCAGAGGGAGAAGCAGGCTCCACGCAGGGAGCCTGACGTGGGACTCGATCCTGGGTCTCCAGGATCACACCCTGGGCTGCAGGCGGTGCTAAACCACTGCGCCACCGGGGCTGCCCCTGCTCTCTCTTTTTTAAAAAAGATTTTATCTATTTATTCATGAAAGACACACACAGAGAGAGAAGCAGACACAGGCAGAGGGAGAAGCAGGCTCTACGCAGGGAGCTCGATGTGGGACTCGATCCCAGGACTCCGGGATCACTCCCTGAACCGAAGGCAGATGCTCAACTATTGAGCCACCTAGGCGTCTCAGAGGAGCCTGCTTCTCCCTCTATGTCTCTGCCTCTCTCAGATTGTGTCTCTCATGAATAAATAAATAAATCTTTAAAAAAAAAAAAAACACAACAAAGAAATGAAGGACATAAAAAAGAACCAAATGGAAATTCAGAGCTGAAAAATACAACCACCAAAATAAAATTGATGGATGGGCTAAACTGCAAAATGAAAA
This sequence comes from Canis lupus baileyi, assembly GCF_048164855.1. Taxonomy (NCBI): domain Eukaryota; kingdom Metazoa; phylum Chordata; class Mammalia; order Carnivora; family Canidae; genus Canis; species Canis lupus. The sequence continues at coordinate 48,040,738 of NC_132852.1, read as the reverse complement.
GGAAAGAAAAAACTCAGTGAACAAAGATAGAACAAAAAAATTATCCAAGTTGACAACAGGGAATACACACTGAAAAGAAAAATGACACATGGGACCGTAACACAAGATTTCATGATGTTTTATAAACATATAAAAATCAACAGTATTTCTATATGCTATTACCAAACACATGAAAACCGAAAAACTTTAAAAAGAAATATTTAGTTTTAAGTCCAACAAAACATGTGCAGGTAGGCTGAAAACTACAAAACACTGATGAAAAAATTTAAAAATCTAAATAAGTGGAGAAACATACCGTGTTCATAGATTGTAACACTGAACGTGGTCAAGATATTGATTATCACCAAACTGATATACCAGTATAATACAATTCTTATCAAAACTCCAATAACTTATTTTTGTAGATAGAGGTTAAAATTATTCTAAAATTTTTAGAAGGCAAAGGAACTAGATTAGCTAAAACAATTTTGAAGAGAGAGAGTAAAGTGGGAAGAACCAACCTACTTGACTTCAAAATTATGTAGTTGCAGTAATCAAGATTGTGTGGTATTGATGGTAAGATGAACAAAAATTCTAGTAACAGAATAGAGAACTCTGAAATAGACCCATACAAACACAACTGATTTCGGACAAAAATGCAAAAGCAATTCAATGGAAGAAGAATAATCTTTTCAACAAATAGCATAGGCTGGATATTCATTGGCAACCTCCTCTCAAAACAAAACAAACACATCTCAAACTAACTTAATACCTTATAAGGAAATTAACTCAAGAAGAGTCAGATTTACATGTGCAACAAAAAACCATGAAACTTATAGAAAAGAACATAACAAGAAATCTTCAGGAACTAGAACTAGCAGAGTTCTTTTTTTTTTTTTTTTTACTAGCAGAGTTCTTAAACTTGATGCTAAAAGCACAATCCATAAAAGACAAAAATTGATAAACTGGACTTCATCAAAATTAAAAACTTTTGCCCTGCAAAACATCTTAAGGAGATGACAAGCTACAAAAGAGGAGAAAATATTTGCAAACCACATATTCAACAAAGGCCTAAAATATATAAAGAATTCTCAAAACTCAACATTAAAAAATATACATATCATAAAATGGGCAAAAGACCAAATGTGCAAAATAACACGACACTATACAGATGGCAAATAAGCACACAAAAATGTGTTCAACATCACTAGCCATCAGGGAAATGCAAACTGAAACCACGAGACATCGCTACACAGCTATTAGAATGGCTAAAATTAAAAAAAAAAAAATAGTGACATTACGAAATGCTGGCAAGGATGTAGAGAAAGTGGATCGTGAATACGTTCCCCGTGGGAGAGTAAAATGGCACAGCCACCATAGAAATTTTGGCTATTTCTTAAAGGACCAGACATGCAGCCACCGAATGACCTCGTCATTGCACTCCTAGGCATTTATCCCAGAGAGAGAAAAACTTACGTTCACATAAAAACCTGCATATGAATGTTTCTAGGAGCCTTATTTGTAATAGTCCAAGAATGGAAACAACTCAATGTCCTTTAATGGGTAGTGGTGTATTCTTGGCCTGGAGGCATAAAAAAGAGCTACTGATGCAGGCAGAAAGCTGCATTCATCTTCAGAATATTATGAGGAGTGGAAAAAGCCAATCCCAAACAGTTATGTGCCTTACGATTCTCTTTCTATAACACACATCATTTGCCAAAATCAGAGAAATGGAGAGCAGATTAGTGGCTGCCAGGAGCTAATAAGATGGAGGCAGGAGGAAAGAATATGTGGCTATAAAAAGGCAACAGGAGAGATCCTTGTGATGAGGGAAATATTCTGTATCTTGGCTGGCACCAATGCCAGTACCTGGCTGTGATACCATACTTTAGTTTCTGCAAAATGTTACCATTTGAGGAAACCAGGTAAAGGGGTGCTGGGATCTCTCTGCACTATCTGTTGTAACTGCATATGATAAATTTATATGTACAGTTATCAAAATAAATATCAATAGCTGCAGTTATCCCAAAGTAAACTATCTAAAAATTTAAAAAGTAGATAGTACAGTATTTTTTTTAATGGGGCAAAGAGGAGTGAGATCGGTTAAAAGTAGATCAATATGTACACAAGTACACAATTGTGTAGGTATAATATACATACAATAAACATGGTAAAGGTTTGGTAGTTAATAAACTGCAAATTTAAATGAGACCCACAGAAATTCATGCTTCTGAAATTAGTTTTTTTTTATTTTTATTTATTTATGATAGTCACACAGGGAGAGAGAGAGAGGCAGAGACATAGGCAGAGGGAGAAGCAGGCTCCATGCACCGGGAGCCTGATGTGGGATTCGATTCCGGGTCTCCAGGATCGCGCCCTGGGCCAAAGGCAGGCACTAAACCGCTGCGCCACCCAGGGATCCCCTGAAATTAGTTTTTAAAAGTAACTGAACTGTGGCAATGGCTGTATAAGTGTGAATACCCTACAAATCCTTTGTGTATTCTATTTTTTTAAATAATATTTTATTTATTATTTTGACAGAGAGAAAGCCCAAACAGAGGAGCAGCAGGCAGAAGGAGAGGGAGTAGCAGGCACCCCACGGAGCAGGGAGCCTGATGCGGGGCTAGATCCCAGGACTCCGGGATCATGACCTGAGCTGAAGGTAGATGCTTCACCTAGTGAGCCACTCAGGCAACCTAATTGTACATTTTATTTTATTTTACTTTTTAAAGATTTTATTTATTTATTCATGACAGACAGAGAGAGAGAAAGAGAGGCAGAGACACTGGCAGAAGGAGAAGCAGGTTCCATGCAGGGAGCCCAACATGGGACTCGATCCCGGGTCTCCAGGATCAGGCCCTGGGCCGAAGGCGGCGCTAAACCACTGAGCCACCGGGGCTGCCTTAATTGTACATTTTAAGTGAGTGAATGGCACAGCACACGAGTTGAATCTCAAAAGTTTTGCAAATGAAAAAAAACTGAAATGTGGAAAGTGCTCTCAATTATCGGAAACTCTGATCTTTCTCCAGCTTTCCAAGATCCAGTCCTTGGCTAATTTGCAAAGCTAGAACTGTACTGGGTACTTTCACATAAAGCATGTCCACATGAAAATACTGTAGTTTGACTGTCACACCTACTGCTACTGTTTGATTGTCACACTGTTCTGCCATGAACAAGGCTTCATTCCAGGTCACTGGTCCTGAAGCTGCTTGGAGCAGTGAGCCTGGAAGTATGCCTCCAGTCCCTGCTTCACAGTACGGGACTGCAGGACACGGCACACAGAAACCAAAACAGAGGGCACTCCTCAGGCCTTGGATTCATCTGTCCTCTATTCTGCAACTACCACTTCTCTACTGCATTTTGGAAGGCAGCTATGCTCACCCCTACACCACCAACGCCGATGCCCCCAAATTCTACTGAGTCTTGAAACACAACTTACACTTCTGTCTGGCAGCTCTGTGAGGCAGAAGAGGTACACTAGTGGTGTGCTACTACAAGAAATGTGCCTCATCTCATCACAGGCCATCAACCTCCAGAAAAAGGACAAGTATGGGGGGTGATGCAGGGTGGTCTGTTCAAGGGTGTCTCCCCAGAAGCGCCAAGGAGAAGGATGGGAATCGTGGGGTACTGAGTACGGAGAAGTACTAAGTACACAAAGTGCTGTGGAGACTAAATATGCTTAGGAGCGTCACTCCAAGAGTGCAGAGAGGATGGGTACATGGGGTGGTGAGGATGGAGGAGTACTGAGTACACAGGTGCTGCATGGTGGTACACTTAAGCATGTCACCCCAGGACCTCAGGGAGAAGGATGGGTGAGGCAGGGTGCTGAGTCCAGAAGAGTACTGAATACACAGCATGATCTGAACATTAAATATTTTTAAGGTTATCAACCTAGGAGTGCAGGGAGAAGAATGGATATGGCAGGGTCCAGGTTACGGAGGGGTACTGAGTACACAGAGTGCTGTGGAGATTAAATATGCTCAAGGGTGTCCCCCTGGGAGCGCAGGAAGGATGGGTAAGGTGGGGTAGTGGGTGCAGAGGAGTACTGAGTTCACAATGTGCTGTGGATCCTCTGCTCAAGAGTGTCTTCCCCAGAGCGCAGGGAGAAAGATGAGTATGCAGGATACTGAGTCTGAAGGGGTACTGAGCATGAGCTATTGTGGGTGGTCTGCTCAAGGGTGTCCCCCCCAGGAACGGAGAGAGAGGGATGGGTAAGGGAGGGTACTCAGTCTGGAGGGGAACTGAGTCCATGAAAGGCTGTGGGTGGCCCACTCAAGGGCATCTCCTCAAAAGCAGAGGTTGAAGGATATATGAGGTGGGGTACTGAGTCTGGAGGAGTACCAAGCCCATGGGATACTGAGGGTGGTCTGCTCAAGGGCATCTCCCCAGGACCACAGGGAGAAGGATGAATACAAAGAAGTAGTTAGTTTGGAGAAGTACTGAGTCCACAGGGTGCTGTGGGTTGTCTGCTCAAGGGATCCCAGGGAGAAGGATGGGTACTGAGTCCGTGGGGTACTGTGGGTGATGTGCTCAAGGGCATCCCCCCAGGAGCACAGGGAGAATGAGTAAGGAGGAGTATTGAGTCTGAGGGATACTGAGTCCACAGGATGCTATTGGTGGTCCGTTCAAAGGCGTCTCCCCAGGACCACAGGGAGAAGAACGGGTAAGGTGAAGTCCTCAGTCCAGAGAGGTCCTGAGTCTGGAGTACTGCAGGTGGTGCATTCAAGGTTGTCTCCCCAGGCACACAGGGAGGATGAGTAAAGCGGATACTGAGTCCAGAAGGGTACTTAGTCCACAGGGTGCTGTAGGTGGTACATTCAAGGGTATCACTCCAGGATCACAAGTAGAAAAGTGGGTAAGGTTGGGTACCGAGTCTGGAAGGGAACTGAGTACATGGGGTGGTGTGCTCAAGGGTGTCACCCCAGTAGTGCATGGAGAAAGATGGGTAGAAAGAAGTACTGAGCCTAGTGAGTCCCTGGGGTGCTATGGGTGGTCCACTCAAGGATGTCTCCCTAGGAGAACAGATAGAAGGATGGATACAGAGAAATACTAAATCTGAAGGGGTACTAAGTACCCTAGGTGCTACAGACGGTGTGCTCAAGAGTATCCCCCCAGCACCAGAGAGAGAATGAATACAGAGAAACACTGGGTCTGGAGAGGTAGTGAGTTCACGGGCTGCTGCAAGTGGTGTACTCAAGGGCATCCCTTCAGGACAAAAGGAAGAAGAATGGGTACAGAGTCTATGGGGTGCTGTGGGTGGTCTGCTCAAGGGTGTCTCCCTAGGACCACAGGGAGAAGGATGGGTACTAAGTCCCTGGGATGGTGCAGGTGGTGGGCTGAAGGGCATCTCCCCAGGACTGCAGGGAAAAAGATGGGTAAGGAGGAGTACTGAGTCTAGAGCAGTATTGAGTCCCTAGGGTGGTGCAGTTGGTGTGCTAAAGGGTGTCTCCCCAGGACCACAGGGAGGAGGAGGGGTATGGAGCCAATGGAGTGCAGTGGGTGGTCTCCTCAAGGGTGTCTCCCCAGGACCACAGGAGAATGGGTAAGGAGGAGTACTGAGTCCAAAGGTGTACTGAATCTCCGGGGTGGTGTGTTCAAAGGTGTCCCCCCCAGGACTACAGGGAGAAGGAGAAGTAAGAAGGAGTACAGAGTCTGGGGGAGTAGGGGATCCATGTGGTGCTGTGGATGCTGTGTTTAAAGGTGTCTCCCCAGGAACAGAGTAAGGATGGGTAAGGTGGAGTACTGAGTCTGGAGAGGTAATGAGTCCCCAGGGCGGTACGAGTGGTGTGCTCAAAGGTATCACCCCAGGACTGCAAGGAGAAGAATGGGTATGAGGTAAGGGAGAAAGATGGGTACTGATTCCATGGTATGCCGCAGGGGTACTGAACCTGGAGAAGTAGTCCACAGGGCACTACGGGTGCTGTGCTCAAGGGTGTACCCCCAGGACCACTGGGAGGAGGGGTAAAGAGGAGTACGAGTCTGGGGGAGTAGACAGTCCACACTGCTCTGTGGGTGGTGTGCTCAAGGGCGTCCTCCTATGACGTCTAGGAGAAAGAGAGGTAAGAAGGAGTACTGAGTCTGGAGGAGTAGACAGTCCATGGGCCTCTGTGGGTGGTGTGCTCAAGGGCGTCTTCCTAGGATGTCTAAGAGGAGGGAAAAGGAAGAGTACTGAGTCTAGAGGAGTAGACAGTCCACAGGGCGCTGTGGGTGTTGTACTCAAGGGCATCCCTCCAGGACCACTGGGAGAAGGAGGGGTAAGAAGAAGTACTGAGTCTGGAGAAGTAGACAGTTCAAGGGACTCTGGGTTTGGTGTGCTCAAAGGCATCCTCCCAGGACGTCTGGGAGAAGGAGGGCTAGGGAGGAGTACTGAGACTGGGTGGTGTCCAGGACCACAGAGAGAAGGATGGGTATTAAGTCTCTGGAGTCCTACAGATGGTGAGTTCAAGGGCATATACCCAAGATCACAGGGAAGAGGGAAAGGAATACTGGGTCTGGATGGGTGCGGAGTCCCCAGGGTGCTGCGGGTGGTGTGCTCAAGGGCATCTCCCCAGGGCTGCAGGGAGGAGTAAGACGTACTGAGTCTGGAGGAGTACTGAGTCCTTGGGGCACTGTGGGTGGTGTACTCAAGAATGTCCCCCTGGGACCACAGGATGAAGGAGGAGTACGGAGGAGTACTGAGTCCAGGAGTATTGAGTCCTTGGGGTCCTGTTGGTGGTGTGCTCAAGGGCGATCCCCCATGACCACAGGGAAGAGAGGAGGTACTGAGTCCTCGGGGTACTGAAGGTTGTATGCTCAAGGTCGTCCCCCCTGGATCACAGGGTGAAGGAGTGGTAAAGAGTAGTACTGAGTCCGGAGAGGTACTAAGTCCTTGGGGTGCTGCAGGTGGTGTGCTCAAGGTTGTCCCCCCCAGGACCACAGGGTGAAGTAGTAGTAAAGAGTAGTACTGAGTCCGGAGAGGTACTAAGTCCTGGGGGTGCTGCCCTCAAGGTTATCCCCCCAGGACCACAGGGTGAAGGAGTAAAGAGTAGTCCTGAGTCCGAAGAGGTACTAAGTCCGTGGGGTGCTGCGGGTGGTGTGCTCAAGGGCGTCTCCCCAGGATCATAAGGAGAAAATGGGGTACGGGGGAGTTCTGAGTCCGGAGGAATACTGAGTCCTCGTGGTGCTGCCCTCGGTCTTCTCAAGGGCGTCTCCCGGGGCGCGCAGCCAGGGCGGCGGCGGGCGGAGCAGGCCCCACGGCCCGCGGCCCGCAGCCGCTCCATCAAGGGCGCGCCACCCTTCCGAGCCGGCAGAGGACGGCGCCGGGCGGCTCCCGTGTGACGCCTCCCCGACCTTGGGGGTCACCCTGGCCGCGGCGCCCGTTCCCTCACATCCGCCGCGAGGCCCGCCCCACGCCCCACACAGCCAATAGCGCGCCACTGCGCGCCCCCCGCGACGTCTGCGCGCGCCAGCGCCCGCCAATCTCCGCCCGTCAGACGGCCCTCGCCGTCCCATTGGCTGCCATGGTCGTCCATCAGGCCCCGTCCCGCCCACCTCCCGCCGTCAGCTCTGCTCCATCCGGCTTCACTCCCTGTCACCGCGGCGCCTGCGACAACGAGGCTGCGGCGCCCTCGCCCTCTGCCACACCCCCCGCCTCCTGCCCGAGGGCGCGGGGCCTCCCGCACCAGCCCAGGCCCAGCGGCAGCGCGCGCTTACCTGTCCCCGGCTCGGCTCCACCCGAATGAGGCGCCGACACCCCACTCCGGGGCACCAAACTCTTGATCCCGCCCCGGCGTGTGGCGTCAGCACGCAGTCCCGCCCCTGGAGAAGAAGGTCCGCCCCGGCCGTTCGGGCGTGGCCTGACGTCACAGAGCAGCGCCGGCGTGGTCGTGGCGTGGGCCCGGGGCCTGCAGTGGGCGGGCTGGGTCTCTGCGGCCCCGATGCCGGGTGGCCGCCGGGGGAGGAGTGGCGAGTGCGTGTGCGAGTGCGGTTTCCCTCCGGAGGTCGTTCCCGTGAGGAAGGAAGCGAGCTGTGCGCGGGCAGCTGGGCGACCGTGGGGTCGGGGTATTCCTGGGGATGGGGGGCCAGTGGGGACCGTCCGAGCGGTAACCGCTCCCAGCACCCTTCGCTACTCCTGTCCCTGGGCCTCGTGCGGGTGCGGTGGTGCGGTTCCTGTCTCGGAGCTTGTTTCACTGAGCATGTGCTGAAGGTGGGTCCACGTTGGAGCAGGAGTCAGGATTCCCTTTTTTGTTTTCTTTTTTAAAGATTTTATTTATTAACCAGACAGAGAGGCAGAGACACAGGCAGCGGGAGACGCAGGCGCCATGCAGGAGCCCGACGCGGAACTCGAACCCAGGACCCCGAGGTCACGCCCTGGGCTGAAGGCAGACGTGCAATCGCTGAGTCCCCGGGCGACCTGATTGCCATTCGTTTCTACTAGCAGAGAGTAGCCCGTCCTGTGGCTCCTCTGCCGCTCCTGTGCCCATTCCCTGTTGGGGTCGTTTGCATGTTTGAGCTTTTGTGCATGGTGCTGCGGTGAGGTTGGCCCACAAGCACCCGTGGGGTGCGGGACGGGTGTCCACCCCTATTGTGTGTGTACCTGGGAGGGGAGCCCTAGCTGGGTTTTCCAGCGCCTGCCACGGCCGCATCACGTCCCCACCAGCAAGATGCGAGGGTCCCAACTTACTTACATTCTGGTTACTATTTATTTCCTTTCTTAAAAGATTTTATTTATTCATGAGAGACAGAGAGGCAGAGACACGGGCAGAGGGAGAAGCAAGCTCCATGCAGGGAGCCCAACGCGGGACTCGATCCCAGGTTTCCAGGATCACACCCCGGGCCAAAGGCGGCGCTAAACCGCGGAGCCAACCAGGGACCCTGGCTTTAGCTTTTTAAAAATACTGGGTGAGGGATCCCTGGGTGGCGCAGTGGTTTGGCGCCTGCCTTTGGCCCAGGGCGCGATCCTGGAGTCCCAGGATCGAATCCCACGTCGGGCTCCCGGTGCATGGAGCCTGCTTCTCCCTCTGCCTGTGTCTCTGCCTCTCTCTCTCTCTCTGTGTGTGACTATCATAAATAAATAAAAATTAAAAAAAAAAATTAAAAAAAAAAAAAAATAAATAAAAATAAAAATAAAAATACTGGGTGAGGGCAGCCCTGGTGGCGCAGCGGTTTAGTGCCTCCTGCAGCCCGGGATGTGATCCTGGAGACCCGGGATCGAGTCCCACATCGGGTTCCCTGCATGGAGCCTGCTTCTCCCTCTGCCTGTGTCTCTGCCTCTCTCTCTCTCTGTCTCTTTGAATAAATCTTAAAAAAAAAAAACAAAAAAAACTGGGCGATTATCTTCTTTTTTTTTTTTTTTTTGATTGAAGTACAATTGCCTTAAGAGTGTAGCATTAATTTCAGGTGTATACCATGGTGACTTGATATTTTTATACATTAGGAAATGGAGCCCTGCAGGGGCGCCTGGGTGGCTCAGTTGCTTGAGCTTCTGCCTTCGGCGCAGGTCATGATCTCAGGGTCCCGGGAGGGAGCCCCAGGTCCTGGCCCAGATCCCTGCTCAGCAGGAAGTCTGCTTCTCCCTCTCCCTACCCCTTCTCCCCCCTCTCTGTCTCTCTTAAATAAAATCTTAAAAAAACAAAACAAAAAAAACCCATCCCCGCGATAGTCTAGTTACCTTCTGTTGTCATGCGAAGCTTTGAGGGGGTCGCTGCCTGTGCTCCCTGTGCCGTACATCAACATTTATCGCTGAAAAATAGGTGCCTCTTAATCCCCTTCACCTGTTGTGCCCGCTCCCAGCCGCTTCCACCACCTCTGGTAACCAACAGCTTGCTTCCCGTGTCTGAATCTGCGTCTGTTTTGTTTGTTCCTTTGCTTTATAGATGCCACACAGGAGTGAATTCCCATTTGTCTTTCTCCGACTCTGTAACTCTGTAACGTCTACCTCTGTGATCCCATGGCCATGTCCTTTTATCTGTACATCTCTCTCTTCTAAGTGTACAGTTCAGTGACATTATGTTGTGGAACAGATCTCCAGAACTGTTTTCATCTTACAAATCTGAAACTATCCATTAGACAACTCCCCTTCTCCCTACCCCTCCCCTACCTTCCTTCCCTCTCTACCTCCTTCCCACCCCTTTATTTACCCTCTTGTAAGTGGAATCATACAGTATGTATTTTGTGACCGGCTTATTTCACTGAGCATCATGTCCCCAAGGTCCATTCATGCTGTGGCACTGCAGGATTTCCTTCTCATTTGAAGGCTGAATGATCAGTGATGTGTATATGCCACTTTTGTTTACTTCTCATCTGCTCATCCATCAATGGACATTTGGGTGGCTTCTACTCTTGGCCACTGTGAATAGTGCTTTTGTGTCTTTTAAAGGTCCTATCTTAAAAAAAAAATAAATAAAGTCCTATCTTCACTGCTTTTAACTTTTTTTTTCTTCTTCAGTGCTTTTATTTTTATTTTATTTTTTTTTTTTCTTCAGTGCTTTTAGAGATCTACCCAGAATGGGACTGTTGGGTCATATGGTAGTTTTAGTTTTAATTTCTTGTACACCCATGTTCTTTCCCATAGTGGTTGTACCATGTATGATGCTGCGCACAGTTAATGAAGTTTTAATTCTCCACATCCTCACCAATCCTTATTTTCATTTTTTTTTAAAGATTTATTTATTTATTCATAGAGAGCGAGAGAGGCAGAGACACAGGTAGAGGGAGAAGCAGGCTCCATGCAGGAAGCCCGATGTGGGACTTGATCCTGGGTCTCCAGGATCACACCCCGGGGTGCAGGCGGCGCCAGACTGCTGCACCACCAGGGCTGCCCCTTCTTTTTGGTTTTTATACCAGTCATCCTATGGGTGTGTGGGTGTCTCTGTGATAGACACTGGTCACTGGGTTTAGGGCCCACGTGGATAATCCAGGATTATTGCATCTGGTCCTTGATTACATTTGGAAAGACTCCAAGTATGGTCACATTCACAGGTTCCAGAGATTTCAACACATGATAAGTCTTTTGGGGGTGGGCACCATTCAACCCACTACAGTCCCTAACCTCTTCCCTGCTGCATTTTCCTCCTTGACACCTATCTCAATCTGACATGCTATATTGTATTGAAGGGCAGTAATCAAAATAAACCCATGAGGACAAGGATTTTTGTCTTGTTCACCATTGCGTCCCCAGAGTTTAGAACAAAGACACAATAATAGCTGCTCAGTGATATTGAGTGAAGGGGCAACTGGCTTAGAAAAATGTTGACAGAAATTACCCACCACTGTTGAGGGGAAAAGTTTTCAGGCCTGGGGATTTAGATGACCTAATGTAGATTTTCTACTGTGGGTAATGCAATCTCTTTAAGATTACCCATCAATTAGGACAAATTTTAGGGTTCTCTCGAAAAAAAAAAAAAACTAAAAGTATAAATAACCATTTCTCACCAAAGTGAATCAGGATTCCTTGGATAAATGGCAGATCTTTAAAAAAAAGAGATTAGAGGAAGAGCATGAGCACAGGGAGCAGCAGAGTAAGAGGGAGAAGCAAACTCCCTGCTGAGCAGGGAGCCAATGCAGGGCTTTGATCCTGGGGCTCTGAGATCATGACCCGAGCTGAAGGCAGGTGCTTCAGCCACCGAGCCACCCAGGCACCCCGTAAATGGCAGATTTTGTGTGTAGGGCAGGCAGTGTACAAAATAGAAAACCAGGAAACCACTTAAGACTACTGGGGTTGTGTTAAAAGGGCACAAAGAGCTTGGAAATCTTATGATCTGAACGTTAAGGGGTAATGATTGCAACATATGCAGACACGTTTAGTTTTACTGCAAATCCTCCCTGGTTCTGGATCTAATGGTTTACAAGATACTGCAGGGACAGACACATGTGAAATGACACGTGAAGATACAATCTGCCCAATCCAGAATGTAGAGGATTCTGGCCCAGGGGTCTAGCTGCTTCAGTAAGAAACGGCACTGTGGTCATCAACCATGGAGATTTAGGAGCTATGTCCCTGACCCAGTGAATTTACCTTACTTGCACCGATTAAACAATCTAAAGTCTGAGACGATGGGAGAAACTGTACATATGCTAAGTATTAGGGGACATCAAAGAATTACTTAACCTCATTGGATGTTAATATGGTATTAAATTTTTTTTAAAGATGTATTCACGAGTGACAGGGAGAGAGGCAGAGACAGGCAGAGGGAGAAGCAGGCTTGATGCAGGACTTGATCCCAGGACCTGAGGTCACGACCTGAGCCAAAGGCAGATGCTCAACCACTGAGCCACCCAGGTGCCCCATGAATATGGTATTTTTAAAAGTCCTCATCCGTTACAGATACTCAAGTATTTATAGGCAAAATGATGTATATGCAGAAAAAAATGCACTTTAATATACTTTAGGGAAAACATGCTGAAATGAAACAAGGCTGACAAAAGTTGATTTTTGTTGAAGGCGGGTGATGAGTATATGAAAGTTCATTCTAACTATTCACTGTTTTTGGAAATTATGAGAAATTTAAAGCAAAGCTTCACCCGTGCTCTGCTGTGATTCTATGGCCAGCAATGATGTTCTGGTTTGTTGTTCGGCTCCCTGTGCCCCAGAGGAGAGGTGGTGTGACCACGCCCGGCAAACACGCCACCTGACCCCACTCATTGTTTTCCGAACTCTCCCTCCATTTCTTAGCTCAGATTTTCAGTCTCCTTTTGCACCAGTTTGTTCATGGAGGGGCGGGAGGGGGGCGGGGGGGGCGGAGGGATAGGGTTGGGGAAGCCGCAACAGCATGCAGGTCAGGTCCCTTAACCCCAGACGGTACCCCAGGTTGGAACGGAGATGAGATGCAGAATGAGGCCAGACTGTTGTCCATCCCAGTAGATGCAACTGAGCTAAACGCCCATATTTAAAATCAAGGGGCTCTACGCCAGACCCCCATTTCCAGCTTCTGGAGGAGACAGCTGTAAACGGAGGCTTTGGGTCCTCAGAATTGCTGCGTCTGGAATGGCCTTTATTGGCCAGGATGCTGTTCTGGCTCCGTCCCAGCGCTTATGGGAGAAAGAGCAGCGTCGAGCGCGGCGCCAGGGCTTTCGCAGGCCTCACCTGGGGCACGGGGCGGAGGCAGCCCGACAGCTGGCCGGAAAGCCGCGAGGCCCGCGGTGTCCACTGAAACGACGAAGGGACCCTTGTCGCATCTGTCCCCGCTCCACGCATCTTCGTGGAGGTCAGCGCAGTCCCTGGCACCCCCCGCCCCGGGAGTGCCCCTCCACGCACGCAAATGTTAGGAAAAGCCCAGCACAATCGCAGGGTCGCAGGTCACGCCCGGCGGTCACAGCCCCACCAGTTCAGGCCGCTCCCCGGCCCGCCTCCCGCGCGGGCTCCCTCGTCCCCAGACTCCTACCCCAGTGCTGGACCCCTCCCCCATGCCCTTCCTTCTCCCGCTTGGGACACTCTGCCCCCGCGACCCGGGTCCAGAGTGAAGTCCCACCAGGTCCGGTCCGCGGAGGGGCGGGGCGCGAACGAACCCGCACACGCTCGCCCCGACGCTGGCTGCGCGGCCTCTCCGGGAAGCCGGGCAGAGGCTTGCGCACGCGCTCAGGGCGGAGGAAACGCGTAGGTAGGTGTCGGGCAAAGCATCGCTCCCGGAAAGCGGAAAGGAGCCCCGGGCGTCCCCCGCATGCGCACTCTCCTCTCGGCAGAGCTGCGGGCCTGGAAGACGCGCGGAGCGAGACGGACGCAGAGCGGCCGCCAGAGCGCATGCGCACTCAGCGCCTGGCCCAGCTGCGTCTCCTGGACCGGAGCTCGGGCGCGCGCATGCGCGACGGGCCTCGGGCGCGCGTTGGCAGGTGTCTGGCGGGTGGCGGCGGGCGATGGGGCGACCGGCGCTGCTGCTGCTCGCGCTGTGCGCAGCTGGCGCCCGGGGACTCTACTTCCACATCGGCGAGACCGAGAAGCGCTGCTTCATCGAGGAAATCCCCGACGAGACCATGGTCATCGGTCAGGCGGGGCGAGGGAGGACAGGGCCTGCGTGTCTCCCAGACGCGGCCGCGGCGCCCCGCGGAGAGTGGGAGCCGGCCGGAGCAGGCGGGTCGTGACGGCTGTGTGTGCTCCGCAGGGAACTACCGCACGCAGATGTGGGACAAGCAGAAGGAGGTCTTCCTGCCCTCGACCCCCGGCCTGGGCATGCACGTGGAGGTGAAGGACCCCGAGGGCAAGGTAGGGCAGCGGTCCGCGCAGCTCCGGGGGACCTGCGGGGCCAGGGACGCGCAGGGACAGGGCGGCTCCGCTCCGGGGCACGTGCGGGGTCGGAGCAGCTCCGGGAGACGTGTGGGCACAGGGCAACGAGCGCCTGTCACGGTGTGCTCCGTTGCAGGTGGTGCTGTCCCGACAGTATGGCTCCGAGGGCCGCTTCACCTTCACTTCCCACATGCCCGGCGACCATCAGATCTGCCTGCACTCCAATTCCACCAGGATGGCTCTCTTTGCTGGCGGCAGACTGGTAAGAGAAGGGCCTCTCCGGCCACATCCCGAAGCTGTCCCCGATTCCACCAAGTTTTGAGTGAATGGCCACCGTCACTTGTGACCCTTTGTGACCAGGGACAATCAAAGAGACAGGTGTTGCACTTCTGTCCCACAGCCAGGGGTGGAGTAGGTTCCCTAGCCCAGAACCGAGAGTCGGAGGGCTTCTGACCTCAGGGCTTTGGGGCTCCAACCCCCTTTCTTTGTAGCGCGTGCACCTGGACATCCAGGTTGGGGAGCATGCCAACAACTACCCTGAGATCGCTGCCAAGGACAAACTGACCGAGCTCCAGCTCCGAGCTCGCCAGCTGTTGGATCAAGTGGAACAGATCCAGAAGGAGCAGGATTACCAGAGGGTGAGCACATATCACTGTACGGAGACGTGGCAGTTGACCTTTGTGCCTGCTGGAAGTGTCTGCATAGGGCATGTCCTTCCCAGGAGCTCAGCCACTGAGACTGGGGTGGACAGTGTGAGGAGAGCGCAGCTCCTGGAGGGGCAGCACATCCCTCTCCTGGGGTGCTGCCTGGGGAGCCTGGGGCAGCGTTTCAGCAGGCATTTGGTCCCAAAGTCGAATTCTATGCAGGAGGGAGGGGTCTCATGACAGTGGGAACCATTTTTCTTGCATATTAATCCTGGCTTGTTGTCCCACGCAGTATCGTGAAGAGCGCTTCCGTCTCACCAGTGAGAGCACCAACCAGAGGGTCTTGTGGTGGTCCATTGCTCAGACAGCCATCCTCCTCCTCACTGGAATCTGGCAGATGCGTCACCTGAAAAGCTTCTTTGAGGCCAAGAAGCTGGTGTAGTATCCTCTCCATATGATCCCTCCCCATCACCTCAATTACTTGGTACTTTCCCCACCTGATACCTTATCCACCTGGATTTTGAGGGAAAAAAAATGAAAACAGTATATAAGCCACATTGGTTCCATGACAACAAAGCATTCACATCAGCCACTCGTTCACACTGGTTCACGAGGACCCAGGACATTGGTCCGGGTTTTCAGAAGTCTGTTTTGGGGCCTGTTCAGAGTCAAAACTGCCCTGGGACTAAGTCTTGCCTCTCACCTCCAGTGATTCCACTCCATTCTGTCACAAAAAAGAGCAAGTGAAAAATCCTCTGCCCTTCCTTTAACTTCTTTTTGTTTACTTAGGCGGTAGGCGGCTGAAATGCCCCACCGGGGAGGCCCTGCCTCACTGTCCCTCGCTAGTCCTGGGTTAGCTCAGTGGCTTTGTGAATGTTAAGAAGGGCAGAGGCCTCGGAGGATTGAGATGTTTTTCTATATATTAGAACTATTTTTTGATAAATTATATATATTTTACTTCCTGGTTGAAGTGCTCCTGCCTGTGTATGACCAGCATTGCAGCCTTGTCTGCATTCTGTGTATCCATACGTTTTAGCTAAGGGCCACAGCAGGGCTCACACCTGACAGGTGCTCCCAAGGCCTACTGTGAGGGCCGAGACTTCCCTGGGACACTGGGATTTCAATCACTGGGCCCCAGAGCGAGGTAGTGCCAGAGCCAGCACAGGCAGGGCCCTCCTACCCTCCCACCTTCCTAACTTTTATTTAAGCTGTGCTAAATGTTTTCTTCACAGGAACCACATTTGGTTCTTCATACAGATTTTTCCAGTGAAATAAAATGTGTTGTAGTAGCTGTGTTTGAGATGAAGTAAGAGGCTGCGGGCAGAGGGGAGGCACGGAGGGAGGTGGAGGAAAGGCCCTTGGCCTTTGCGGGGGACATCAGCAGGCAGGCCCAGGCTGCCAGCTGCCAGGCATCCATGGGTGGGGGAACAGCTGGGCGGTCGCTGGGCCACTCCCAGAGGTCGGCCATGTAGGCCACCGGTGGGGCATCCTTTGAGGAGATACAGTAGTTGTTTCTCAGCTCCTAGGATGGAACTGGAGCATCTTGGTATCCTGCCCTTCTGCCCTTGTGTGGTATTAAACTTGCCCGCTCTTGACTTTTTATTTCATGGTTTTATTTATATTTAACAACATTGCTTATTTGACCTACAGAACTAGCGCTTTCTTTTTTCATACGTGTGTCCTATACCGTTTCCTGTGTGTACCTACTTTTACTCACAAAACGATCTGGAAGTTTGTCTTCTAGGTTTTATCATTAACATTTTTAAAAATATATTTTATTCATTTATTCATGAGACACAGAGAGAGGCAGAGACACAGGCAGAGGGAGAAGCAGGCTGCACCCAGGGAGCCAGATGTGGGACTCAATCCTGGGACTGCTGGATCAGGCCCTGAGCCAAAGGCAAGATGCTCAACCGCTGAGCCACCCAGGCGTCCCTGTCATTAATATTCTTAAAGTATTTTTAAAACTACATGTTCCTTATGTTCTAATTCGGGATGGTGTAGAACAGTCCAACGATAACTGACTTAAGTTTCTTTGAATGTCTATACAATGGTTTTTGATTTCCTTGTTAGAGTAAACACAGGGAGGATGAGGATTAGCTGCGCCTTGGTCTGGGCCCCTGGGATAGGGACCGGTCAAGGCGGAGTTGGGGCGCTGCACCGAGGCTGTCAGGCTGGGGGTGGGGGGAGTCTCGGGCTGGGCTCCAGGGGTAGGGACGGGTCAGGGCGGAGTGGGGGGGCTGCACTGAGGCTGTCAGGCTGCGGGGGGTCTCAGGCTGGGCTCCGGGGTAGGGACGGCTCAGGGCGGAGGTGGGGGGGGCTGCACCGAGGCTGTCAGGCTGCGGGGGGCGGGGGTCTCCGGCTGGGCCCCGGGGGTAGGATCGGTCGGTCGGTCCGTCCCAGGTGTCTGCACTGTCCGCCGGGCAGAGCAAGATGGGCAGAGCCGGCGCAGCTCCGACGGCCAGGCTGGCGAAGGAGCCGCTGGCAGCCGCTGAGCGCGGCACGCACAGACCGACCCCGGACCCCGCGAACCACTGCAGCCGCAGATGCCCGCCCGGACGCCGGAAGCCGGGCGACAGCACTTCCGGGGGGCGGCTCCCGGGACGCTGATTGGTGGTTGCGCCGCTCGCCGTCGGCCCCTTCCTGCCATGCGTACGCACCGGCCCCGCAGAGCCGTAGCATGGCGGACCCAGAGGCGGTGGGCTTCGAGCACATGGGCCTCGACCCACGGCTGCTGCAGGTACCGGGAGGGACGAGCTGCCGGGCCCACGAGCCTGGGGGCGGGGCGCCGCCTGAGCCGCGCGTCGTGTCTTCTAGGCCGTCGCCGACCTGGGCTGGTCGCGACCCACGCTGATCCAGGAGAAGGCCATCCCGCTGGCCCTGGAGGGGAAGGACCTGCTGGCCCGGGCGCGCACCGGCTCGGGGAAGACGGCCGCCTACGCCATTCCTGCGCTGCAGCTGCTGCTCCAGCGGAAGGCGGTCGGTGGGGGCGGGGCGCTCCTGGGGCGACCGGGGGGAGGGACGGGGGGCTCCGGGGCCCCCGAAGGCCGCCCCGGGGTGCGGTGTGTGTGCTCCGCGCTCTGGCCCTGCTCCGGGCGCCGCGGCCGCGACGTGAGCGCTGCCCTGTGTTTTCCGGCTGTAAAGGGCGGACACGCCCCCTCTCGGAGCGTGAGCCGCACCCCCGAGCGCTCCCGCTGCAGTCCGTGCATCCCCGGGTCGCCGCCGAGCCGTGCCCCCTGACGGGCGGTGCTGGGGGAGGGGCCCTCTGTTCCACCCTTCGTTCCGTTCTGGGCTGCGCGGAGGTGAGCGAGGGACTGGTCAGAGCACAGCCAGGGTGGTGGAGCGGAAGACCCCGCGGTTGGGTCAGGTGGCCCTGAGGTCGCTGGCTGGCTGGCTGAAGTCTGTCGTTGGTGCTCTTGCAGACAGGCTTTGCGGTGGAGCAGGCTGTAAGAGGGCTTGTCCTGGTGCCCACCAAAGAGCTGGCACGGCAGGCCCGATCCATGATTCAGCAGCTGGCTTCCTACTGCGCTCGAGACATCCGGGTGGCTGATGTCTCAGCTGCTGAAGACTCAGCCTCTCAGCGGTGGGTGAGAGCCACAGAGCCCTAGAGGGATGACCTGCACGGGGATGCGGGATGGGGATGCGGGATCAGGTTTGCTGGGTTCCGTGCAGCAGGAGGCGCGGCCAGCCTGCGGTGGTGGTGGGGGCATGAGTTGCTGTCTGCTTCCCAACACGGAGGTGTCTGCTGCTTGCAGAGCTGTGCTGATGGAGAAGCCTGACATCGTGGTGGGGACCCCGTCTCGCATTTTAAACCACCTGCAGCAGGATAGTTTGGTCCTGCGAGACTCCCTGGAGCTGCTGGTGCTGGACGAGGCTGACCTTCTTTTCTCCTTTGGCTTTGAGGAAGAACTCAAAGGTCTTCTTTGGTAAGGAAGAGGTGTGTGGGGCTGTGAGTAGACACCAGGGCCTAGGGCTGGGATCTGACAGGCTGTTTTTTTTCTAGTCACTTGCCTCGGATTTACCAGGCTTTTTTGATGTCAGCTACTTTTAACGAGGATGTGCAAGCACTCAAGGAGCTGGTGCTTCATAATCCGGTAAGGGCACTGTGGGAGCATCTGGAGCCACTGGCCTGTGATTGTTAACTTTCCAAGGAGTTCTTTGGTATTTCGGGTGGGGTAGTTGCTCATGTTTTGGAGGTTCTGGAAACTGGTGGCCATCTACAGTGCCGTCTTCTTACGGTCACTGCGTATTTGCAGATATTTGTAGGTAGTGGTTCAAACAATGCTTCTTTACATAAAGGCCTGAATTGGGACCCTCAAGAGTCAGAAAGGCTGCTTTGAGCAGCACAGTCAGAGCTCTCGCTGTACGTGAGCTTGAGTCCTGAGAGATTGCTGCCTTGGGGCTCTCCTCCTCACTGCAGTTGCTTATCATGTGTTTCTTTCTGTTCTGGGCCCCCAGCATGTTGTAACTGTACATTCTCTGTACACCACAGTCAGGGTACATTGAGTCCTCACATCACCTGGTCGGAGGGGACACCAGGTGCTCTGCCCTCGCACGTTTGTGCCCTGGCTTGGACCAGCAGCTGGCAGTTCTGTTTTTTCCTCTTCCCTGACCTCGGGGCACCTACCTCCTGTAGGTCACTCTCAAGCTGCAGGAGTCCCAGCTGCCCGGGCCAGACCAGTTGCGGCAGTTCCAGGTGGTCTGCGAGACAGAGGAAGACAAGTTCCTGTTGCTGTACGCCTTGCTCAAGCTGTCGTTGATTCGTGGCAAGTGCCTGCTCTTTGTCAACACCCTGGAGCGGAGCTATCGGTTGCGCCTCTTCCTGGAGCAGTTCAGCATCCCGGCGTGCGTGCTCAACGGAGAGCTCCCACTGTGTTCCAGGTTTGTCCGCTCTGGCGCTTTGGCTGAGAAGCACTGAAGCAGGGGACTGAGAAGGAGAGACACGGGGGCTGCTCCTGTGTCTAAAGTGGGAGGTAGAGCCCAGCCTGTGGGTTGGGCTTGAGTGCTTCTCATTGGCTTTCTGTGTCACAGCTCTGAGATTCCTGCTGTCACATTGTCTTCAGCTGAGGCGCTGAGGCCTAAAGGTGAAGCAGGAGCAGAGCTGGAAAAGGAAGAGTCAGAATACAGTCGTGATGATGTTGGGGGTCGGAGGGCCCTTCAGCTGGCTTTGGGGGCTGATCCTTTCTCTGCTCTTGGGCTGTAGGTGCCACATTATTTCACAGTTCAACCAGGGTTTCTATGACTGTGTCATAGCGACTGATGCTGAAGTCCTGGGATCCCTAGTCAAGGGCAGGCGTCGGGGCCGAGGATCCCGGGGGACCAGGTGAGTGCTGGTGTTTCCCTTTCGTGGTGCACTGCAGGGAGACCTGTTTTCTCAGCCTTTCAGAAGGTGGTGAAACCAGTGTCCTGAGCAAGGAGTCTGGTGCTGGGGCCTGGCTGCTGACCATGGCCCACGGAGCCCTCGCTCTGTTGCCAGGGTCTAGAGGATAGTGAAGGGTGTGCATGCATGCGCTCTGGGGCAGTGGGAAGGGCCAAGTGTAGTAGATTGTTGGTGAACCGTCCTGCACGTGCAGCTCTGACCCACAAGGAGGAAGGTTTCCCAAGGGATCGGGAGTTCCAGTCTCTGCCTAGCAGGCCGTCTGGCCAGGAATGGATCTGGGGTTGTCTCGTGTGCAGTGGGTTCTGCTCCCCCCCCAGCACTGGCATCAGGGCAATCATTTGGCCACCCTTGTTCAATGGTTACTAAGTGGCCCGGGTTTCAGGGTTCCAAACTATCAGAGTCTTCTAGTCTTGTGTAAGGCTTTATTGAGTGATTTTGCTGATTAAATGGCTTGAGGTTGCAACCTGGAGGGAGGGGGTCAATCTGACGTTGGGACATCTCCTCACAGGGCCTCTGATCCGGAGGCAGGCGTGGCCCGGGGCATAGACTTCCACCATGTGTCTTCTGTGCTCAACTTTGACCTGCCTCCCACCCCTGAGGCCTACATTCATCGAGCTGGCAGGTGGGAGAGCGGGGGCGTGGTGTGCAGGCGCGGGGACCATGGGCTTCAGGCCAGAGGTTCAGGCTGGGTCATCTGTTCTTGCAGGACGGCACGTGCCAACAACCCTGGCATGGTTTTGACCTTCGTGCTACCAACTGAGCAGTCCCACCTGGACACGATCGAGGAGCTTCTTAGTGGAGGTAAGCACTCAGCGCTCTTCCTGCAACGCTTTAGACCCAGCGGTGGTGATGGCGGCACCCCTTGCTCAGCCCTGCTGTGTGTCTCCTCTCTCCTCCATCCTCCTCCCACCCTAGGGCGGCAGGGAGTGTCCCCACAGATGAGCAAGCTGAGGCCCAGAGTCAAGGGGCAGAAGGGCCAGGGGAGGGGAGTGGGATTTGACAGATGGGGACGGGATTGGTGGTGCCTCAGGAAAGGATCTTGTGGGGATCTTGGGGGCCTCTGACTTCTAAGTTGCCGGGCTTAGATCCGGGTGCCCCCCAGGCCTCCCAGCAGTTATGCCACAGCAGCATAGCTGTCACCATTCCAAGCGGTGAGCAGTGGCTGGCAGAAGAGGTGTAGGTGGGGCTGCCGACCAGCCAGGAGGCTCCCCAAAGGGGCCTCGTTCGTGCCTGTGTTGGGGGTCCAGGAAGGACACCTGCGGGCTTGTGCAGAAGGGGGCTGGGGGCACTGCTTGGTGGGAGCACGAGGGGTGCTTCTACGTTGAGACGCTGGTTTGTCGTGAACGGTGAGCGTCCTAGTGTGTGGCTGTGTCTGCTGGGGGCAGTTCTGACTGCAGATGCTGGTACTCTTTGCTGCCCTCGGCTGTTGTCTCGGTGCCCTTACAGTCAGAGTGACCATGGGGGAGGAACTGGGGAGGTGGGCAGGTTCTGGGGCTGCTGTGACAGGCACCCAAGGGACCATGGACTAGGGGCAGGACATTGTGGCTGGGGCAGTTACCCTGGGCATCTCACTGTGTGTGCTCCTCACAGGGAAGGCGTGGGCTGGGGGGCTCTGGTAGGCCTGCTTTTCAGGGCTCTCTCACTGCCATGCTCTCCACAGAGAACAGAGCCCCCGTCCTGCTTCCCTACCAGTTCCGCATGGAGGAGATTGAGGGTTTCCGCTATCGCTGCCGGGTGAGCGGAGTCTCGGGCAGGGGTGGAGCGGGGGGCCAGTCTTTCTGGGACCCGGGTCAGACCCCTGCCGCTGAGCACCCAGTGGGCAGCACCCCACTGTTGCCCCCACCCCACCCTGACTTTTGTCGTTTACGCCCAGGATGCCATGCGCTCAGTGACCAAACAGGCCATTCGAGAGGCGAGGTTGAAGGAGATCAAGGAGGAGCTTCTCCACTCAGAGAGGCTCAAGGTGAAGCTCAGAGTCTACAGGGGACACAGAATCACTGCCATGGAGTTGGTTCCTGGGACGCATTGCTGTGGGGAGAGTGCCCCTGGGATGCCCTAGGCAAAGGCCCTGCATCCATGTGGGTCACAGCTGCCATGGGAAGGGCAGTGTGCTCCCAGACAGGGCGCCTTAGGGAGGCGGGAGATGCACAACGTGCCCACCCAAAGGCCCTCTGTGGAGCCACAGGAGGCAGGCTGACCCCATGTGTGCCCATCTCTCCTGCAGACGTACTTTGAGGACAACCCCCGGGACCTGCAGTTGCTGCGGCATGACCTGCCCTTGCACCCTGCCATAGTGAAGCCTCACCTGGGCCACGTCCCTGACTACCTGGGTGAGCGAGTGGGCTGACACAGATGCAAACGAGTCTGCTAACATACATAGCTTAAACTGGTGGGCATGCACTCCCTGGATCTGTGGAGGTGGGAGACCCCCTTGCTGCAGGCAGTCAGCAGTGAGGCCAGGTGGGCCTGCTGTGGCACCTGGCCTGTGGGGAGGAGGCACATGGGTACAGCGGAGGGTCGTGGGCAGTAGGTGGTGCTGCCCGTGCTGGGGGCATGAGGCCAGTCACCAAGTGAGCTGCAGGCAGGCAGCAGGGAGAAAATAGGCCTCTCAATCTCATGGGGTCGGGGAACCCCGTTCTCTGTCTTATAGGAGCCAAGTGTTTGGTAGGAGTGTGAGGCTGGGGGCCTGGGGTTTGGGGTGAGTTGGGAGAGGGCAAAGGCAGGGTGTGCAGACCCTATCAGGGTCAGGTATAAGTGAGGCTGGGGGTGGGGGGGTGCAACAGGTGCAGTGATCATGTGGCCAGGTGGGTGTAGGAAGGCCGTGGGGAGAGGCCCCCAGGGTGCGCTGGGTTTGTTATCATGGACCATATATGACCCAAGTTACGTGGAAGCTTTTGTTTTGTTTTAGGGGTAACCTTTTCCATTAAAAAACGCAAGGTTTTTTTTTTTTTATTGCCACGTTGTTTTTACAAGTTAAATTCGGCAGGGGAGTGACTTAGTTAAGGTCTCCGCAGCCTTACCTCAGGGGTGGCCGTTCTGGGGTGGGGTTACCTTGCTGCGCTCAGGGCGCCCACTGCAGGGGGTGTGGGTGGCAAGGGGTGCTGGCCGCCGCTCAGTCTGTGTGTCTCTCCAGTTCCTCCTGCTCTGCGTGGTCTCGTCCGCCCTCACAAGAAGCGGAAGAAACTGGCCTCTAAGAAGGTCAAGGTATGTCCCCTGCAGCCTCGGCCACGCCTCAGGGCTCCCCTCCTCCTTCGTCATCACCTTGCCCATGGGAGGGAGGAGAGAGGCCCCGAGACCCGGCCCTAAACTCTTGGGCTGCAGGTCCAAGTCGTGGGGGCCAGACACGCCCCGGGCCTCCTCAGACAGTTTCAGGACCATAGGGCGGTCTGCTTCTTTGTCAGCCCTGCCCACTCTCCACTCCAGGGGGGTGGGAGGAGGAGGAAGGCAGGAGCCTAGAGGGCCATGGACAGTGACCATGGCGGCCTCTGTCCTTGGCTTGTGGCCTGCAGGGTCTTGCTGAGAGGCCCCACTTCTTACTTCCCTGAGCGTTTCTCCGTTCAGGCGGACAGATATCCGATGCCCTCGGCTAACCTGCAACTTTGCCCTGCAGAAAGCCAAGACCCAGAATCCCCTGCGCAGCTTCAGGCACAGAAAAGAGAGACGCAGACCCACAGCCGTGCCTTCCTGAAGTCATCTGGGCAGCCTCACTGTGTCCCAGGCCCTTTCCAGGGCTGAGCGCTGTGCGGGGTGCGGACACTGGCTTCCCACCCTGGCCGGACTGGATTCTGGGGCCGACCTGTGGTGCTGCTAGGCTGGCCTTCTGCTTCCTAATGGACTAGATTCCAGCCATCCTGCCTTGTGCTTCCTGCAAGTAGAAAGGGATGTCTGTCCCTGGAGATCTAGGGAATTAAACTGCTTCTGGGAGTTGGTGCCTGGCTTTCTGCTGGCTGTGTGCGTGATGCCCGCCTGGCCAGCAGAGGTCAGCCATGAGGCACTGCAGCAACTCTTCTGGGCCTGGCCCAGCCCCTTGCCGCGCCCAAGGCCTCCCTCCCCTGAAGCTCAGAGAAGATGGGCCTTCCACTTCATTGGGTGTGATGTAAATTCAGTCTCAGTCTCCGCCCGAGAGCCAGGAGAGCCGCCAGGAGAGCCAGCCGTCCCCTGAGCTCCTGCCCCACTCCACTAGGCACACGGGTGGTGGTGGGATGCACGTACTCGCTGTTGGGTGCCCTCCCTTGAGCCAGGGGGCCTAGCACATCCCAGCTCCTGCTGCTGTGGGAAGGCAGGATCTCGATGGCGCCATGTCCTAGTATTCCTGGCACCTGCTTATGGGTGTTGTGAGGCCAGGCTGGTTGGGAGAGGACTTGTGGGTGGAGGAGGCTATGGCTGCACTTGCTGTTTGGGTGTGGTAGTGCCTCAACGTCTCCTCCCCATGGTTGAGGATT
Organism: Canis lupus baileyi; assembly: GCF_048164855.1. Lineage (NCBI taxonomy): Eukaryota > Metazoa > Chordata > Mammalia > Carnivora > Canidae > Canis > Canis lupus. The sequence continues at coordinate 48,016,096 of NC_132852.1, read as the reverse complement.
TCTGGGTACCGGGGGTTTGCACCAGGGTTGCTCTGGCAGGGCTCTGTGAGCAAGCCCAGGTAGGTCACTGGGGTTCTAGCAGGCCTCGACTGTCCCACCTGCTGTGTGAGGCAGGTGAGGAGCTGAGGCCTGGCCACGAGGACAGGGGGCCCCTGGATAACCAGGGGCCGTCTGCTCTGAGAGGCTCTGCTAGCTTCTCCCTGTGGTTCTAGTCCCTCTCACCCTGCCACCTCCATGTGCTCATGGCCCAGAACTAGCCCAGATCCAGACACAGGAGACTTGGGGCCCAAGGGAACTGGTCTGGACCTTTGTCCCTGCCTGGGAATGGAGCTGGGGCCGTGGACCCATCCTCCTCAGCAAGCCCTGGAGGAACGTGACCCACATTTCTGGGTGGGGGGGCTGAGGCCCAGAGGAGATCTTGCAGCATTGAGCTCACAGGGCAGGATGTAGACGTCAGTACTGGCCCTGCTATCCACCACCGCAGAGCAGTAGCTGGCACTGTCACAGCACGGGACGGGTGCCATCTGGGGAACTGGGCCTTGCCTGCGTGCCCCTCCCTGAGCTACAACAGGCCCTGGCACCTGGTGTGGTCTGAACTGACCAGGGCAGTGGAGAGGCTCCTGTGTCCCTGTGCCCTGGCCCTGCAGAGAGGTGTCCAGGGCCCAGATACCTCATTCAGTTCCCACCCCACCCTGGGAATAGACCCCTGCCTCGTGTCCACTTAATTTATGTAGGGGGAAACTGAGGCCCTCGGGGGCTGGACTTGTCCGTCAGATCCATGTCCAGATGGGCCAGACCGGCCCTGCCCTGGGCTGGAAGGGGTGGGGTGGGGTGAGCCTGGTAGGGGCGCGCAGCATAAGGCTCCCCATGGGAAGGCTGGCGGTGACCATGTCCTCCCTGTGTCCCGGCTGAAGCCTGAGTGGGTGCTGCTGTTAAGGCAGGCACGTGACATTTGGCCGTGAGGCACCCAAGCTGTGGACTGCACACTTGTGGGGCTGCCAGGTGCAGGCACCCAGCGGGAGCAAGAGGGCTGGAAGGTGACCATAGCCAGGGAACAGCATCCACACGTCCTCCTGGTGGGAGGGGCCCGGCCTGGCTGAGGATGAAAAGAACCAAAAGTGGTCGTCAACAAAACAGGTAAAGGCTGCAAAATGGACTTATTTCAGAGATAAACACAGTCGTTTGTTAAAAATTCAAAAGGTAAACGAGCAGGTGGTTTTCAGGCTGAGGAGCACCCTGATCAGATAGCTAGGCCGCCACAGTGATAACGGTGGGGGAACATCGTGTTCCTAGAAACCTCTGGACCCAGAGCACAAGCCGCTCAGGTGCATTTCCGACTGCTGCTAACTCCCCCATCTGCTGAGGATCAGTGACTCAGGGGAATTTGTTGCTTGAGGCACTTTGGTCTCCAGGGGCAGTGGCTATCAGGGAGGTGCCCCACCAAACACTGGGGGGAACGTCCGGAGGTCCTGCCTCGGCTGGGGCAGCACGTCACAGGTGTGGATCACAGCTGCTCACACCTGGAGAAGGAAGCATTGCTCATCCACTGGGGACAGGCCAGGCATTAGGGCTCGGCATCTGTTCCCCCATGAGCCCACCTACAACCCCACCCCCCCGCCACCGCCCCTGGGGGTGGCTCTGCACACAGTGGCCCTCAGACTTAAGAGCACACTCCAGTCACAGGGGCCTGTCCCTGCAATGTAGGTGTCAGCCAGCAGGTCTTGGTCGGGGCCTGTGGTTCTCCTGGGGGGTGTTGCTCTATCCCATTCTACAGACCAGGAAGCTGAGGCCCCAACAGAGCCAGGCTAGTGCCACCAGCTAAGGGACAGAGTGGGCAGGTGCTCAGACCTGTGGGCACCACTCTGGAACCTAAGGTGAGAACTTGGCTTGGCCCTGTCCCATCCCTTCTCTGAGCCTGATCATCTGCAAGGAGCAATGATGAATGGTGTCACTTGTTAGCATAAGTATGTCCCAAGCGATGTCTGTGAGACACTAAAAAGTTATTCAGTTACTCGTTTGAGGTTGAAATCTGGATGGGTGACCTGTTCCTTCGCTAGACCTGGAAGCTGTCTTGGCTCCCTGCCTGGGCTGGGCACCCTCTTCTGTGTGTCCTTAATACTGCCTTGACCCCATGGAGCACATCTCTGTGGTCTGAGCGGTCTGGAGGCAGGGGCTGTGCCAAGTGCAGTCCTGGCCTAGCTGGGACTCGGAAAGGGTGAAGCTCTTTCCTGAATGGCCCTGGGGCCTGAGGCTCTTCACTATTTCCAGTTAAAAGTGGAAGAAAAGGATGTACTGACCAGGATGGACTCTGTCCCCTGACACAACATATTGGACGCACCCTGTTTGTCGCCTCCATGACTCAGGGCAGACACCGGGGCTGCCCTTGGCTGGGATTGGTTGCCAAGGCTGTCGGGTTTCAGGTGAAGTCAGAGGCCCATCCCTTCCTACCCTCACCTGCTCCCTGCACAGGGGCTGTTCCCCCCCCCCCCCCCACCTGGGGATCATGCTTCACACCTCTTCTCGAGGCTCCTTTGGCTCCTACAGCTCAGCGTCCGACTCCTTGGACCTAGGTTAGGAAGTGCAGAAGCGGTGCCCAGAGGGACCACCGGGGACAGGCTTCTGCGAAGACACCCCCCCAGCTCACATGGCTGGTAAGAATGTGAGGAGCAGAGGATAAGCATCCAGGCTCAGCTTTCCAGACTCAGTCCCCACTTGGCCTGAACGCCTGTCCCTGTTCCCCACAGCCGCCTCCTATCCCCCGCTTGGTGGCCTGGCTTCCTTACCCACTTCTCAGTGTATGGACATCTAAGGTGTTTAGCTGGGTCCTGGAGGTGGGTCAGAGGTGCCTGCGGAGGCAGCAGTGAGGGACAGATGGTCTGGGCTGCCCACCTGCTCCCTTAAGGGAGCCCTTGAGAGGGCCCGGGGGTCCTGTCCATAGAGGGGTTCTGTACAGCAGACGGCTGGCCTCTGTGGGCCGCAGGCCAGGGTCGTCGTCTCTGTGGGCCTGCAGGCCCTGCCTGCCCACTTCAGCAGTGGCCTGGAGTAGCAGGCTCCAAGACCCTGGTGGCTGCCCCGCCAGGAACGAAAGGCCAGACAGCCCGAGCATCCGGGCTTGTGCAGCGGCCAGTCCTGACCACTGCTGAGCTCCAGGGACAAGCCATCTGCCATGTGCACTGAACTGTATAGACTGGACCCTTCCAAGTGCTAAGCGTCCCTGCCCCCTGGAACCAGCAACTTGGCCTCCAGGAGCCAAACACACAGAAGGCAACAGGCCAAGCACCGTGATGGCTGGAGCAGGGGCAGCCCTCGGGCGGGAGGTGGTGGTTGAAGTCCGTGCCATCCCCCCACGGATGGAGGATCTGGCATGAATGGTGAAGGGCAGGCAGGGTTGGGGAAAACCCAGAGGGGCCTTGGTGGGGTCGCAGCGGAGCTGGAGGAGGGTACATGGTCGGGCACACCGACAGCAGTGAGCAGAACGGTGGGCTTAGGAGAGGCTTCTGTAGGACAGTGGTTCTTGGCACAATATGCTCTTGAGGGAGGAGTGGAGATGAGTCAGGTGATGGCAGGGGATGGGTGCCACCTACGTGTACTGGGCAGAAGCCAGGGATGCCTTTGAAACCAATGGCCAGAGCAGGCCCCACAGGAAGAGTCCTGGCTGAGGAGGTTGAAGCCCGCAGAGCAACAGTTGTGGGTACGCTGGCAGCCAGGCGGGAGGGGGCGGTGGTCTTGGGGCCCATGGCCTTGGGGTGTGCACAGCTGCAGTAAGAAGCCAGGCGACTGGCAGATGTGAGGTGTGGCTCCTTTCTTAGGCGTCAGGAAGGCTGCGGACCATCTGTGCCATTAGCGCCCCAAAGTCTGCCCCCACCACCACCACCACCATATAGAAAATAAAATGTATCGGTAAGGACATTCACGTTGCTGTGTGGTCCTACCCCCATCCATGTCCAGAACTTTCTCCCTGAACTGAAACTCCAAAACACCAGTTCCCCGCTCCCCAGCAACCACTCCCCCCCCCCCCCGCCCGCCACCCGCCGTGGATTTGACGTGCTGGGGGCCTCGTGTAGTGGGGCCACACGGTGTGTCCTCCCGTGTCTGGCTCATTCCACCCAGTGTCGTGTCTGAGGTCCATCCGTGTGGTAGCAGGTGTCAGAACGTCCTGTTCTGTGGCTGGGTGGTGGTCCGTGGTACGGGTCGGCTGTGTTACCCCTTGTCTGGTGTCGGGCACCTGCTCATTTCCAGCTCTGCGCTGTTGTGAATAATGCCCTCGAGTGCTGTTTAATCTTCTAAGGACTAGCTCCCACCAGCAGGGCACCGGCTCCCAGATGATGCTGGGTATTGTCCATTGTTTTGGTAACAGCCTGGCTGATGGGCGAGCAAGGCCCAGTTGCCATGTGGTTTGATTTGCATTATGCTAGTGACTAACATGCTGACCATCTCTTCCCAGCCAACTGGCCTTCTGTGTGTCTTCTCCAGCAGGAAGTCTGTTCAAGTCTTTTGCCAGTTTTTAAATTGAGTATGTTGTTTGGCTATTGAATTGTGGGTCCTCCTTATATACTGTGGATTGAGTGTGGATTGATCCCTTATCAGATACGTGTTTTGCAAATATTTCCTCCCATATTGCAGATTACCTTTTCACTCTTGATGGTGTCCTCTGATGCACAAAGTGCCGATAAATTCTAATTTATTTATTTATTTAGTTAGTTAGTTTTAAGATTTATTTATTTATTTATTCATTCATTCATTCATTTATTTATTTATGATAGACATAGAGAGAGAGAGAGAGGCAGAGACACAGGAGGAGGGAGAAGCAGGCTCCGTGCCGGGAGCCCAATGTGGGACTGGATCCCAGGACTCCAGGATTGCACCCTGGGCCAAAGGCAGATGCCAAACTGCTGAGCCCCCCAGGGATCCTTTATTTATTTTTTCTTTTGCCTTTGCTTTTGACATCCTAGCGTAGAAACCATTCCTAATTCAACATCAGAACGACTACCCCCTAGGACGCCCAGGTGGCTCAGCGGTTGAGCGGCTGCCTTCGGCTCAGGGGGTGATCCCAGAGTCCCGGGATCGAGTCCCATATTGGGCTCACTGCAGGGAGCCTGTTCCTCCCTCTGCCTGTGTCTCTGCCTCTCTCTCTCTTTGTGTCTTTAATGAATAAATAAATAAAATCTTTTTTTTAAAGACTACCCCTCCCCCAAAAAAAGACTACCCCATAAGTTTTCTTCCAGAGTTTTATAGTTTTACATCTTTCATTTAGATCTTTGATCCATTTTGGGTTAGTTTTTGTGTGTGGTTGAGAGGTAAGGGTCCAACCTCATTCTTTTTCCAGTTTTCCCATCACTATGTGTTGAAAAGCCTGTCCCTGGTCTGTATGTCTGTCCTTCCAGTAAAACACTTGTGTTGATAACTGTGCAGTAATTATTGAAGCAGGAAGTGTGAGTTTTCCAACTTTGTTTTTGTTTGTCGAGATTCCTTGGATACTGGGGAGCCCTTGGATTTCCAATGCATTTCTGCAAAAGCATCCTTGCAATTCTTTTTTTTTAATATTTTATTTATTTATTCATGAGAGACCAGAGAGAAAAGGAGGCAGAGACACAGGCAGAGGGAGAAGCAGACTCCATGCAGGGAGCCCAGTGTGGGACTCGATCCCGCGACTCCAGGATCACACCCTGAGCCAGAAGGCAGACGCCCAACCACTGAGCCACCCAGGCATCCTGCATCCTTGGAATTCTGATGGGAATTGCTTTGAGATTGTAGATCGCTTTGGATAGTCTGGACATTTTAACAATATTACGTCTTCCAGTCCAGGAACATAAAATGTCTTTCCATCATTTGTGCCTTCTTTCATTTCTTCCAGTGATGTTTTGTAGTTCTCAGTGTGTAAGTCATTTACCTCCTTGAATTTATTCCTATTTTATGCTCTTTGATGCTATTGCACATGGAATTTTTATTTATTTTTTTAAATTTATTTATGATAGTCACACAGAGAGAGAGAGAGAAAGAGAGAGAGAGAGAGAGAGAGAGAGAGAGAGAGAGGCAGAGACACAGGCAGAGGGAGAAGCAGGCTCCATGCACCGGGAGCCCGATGTGGGATTCGATCCCGGGTCTCCAGGATCGCGCCCTGGGCCAAAGGCAGGCGCTAAACCGCTGCGCCACCCAGGGATCCCGCAAATGGAATTTTCTTAATGTGTTTATTGTTAGTGTATAAAAATGCAACTGATTGATATTTTACACAACTTCACTGAATTCGTTTATTGGCTTGGTAACTTTCTTGTAGATTCTTTGAGATTTTCTATATATAGGCTCATGTCATCTGTGTATAGAGAGAGTTTTACTTCATTTTCTCTAGTTTGGATGCCTTCTGTTCATATTATTTCCCCAATCTGGCTGAAACATCCAGTACCATGGCAAATCGCAGGGCTGAACAGCATCCTTGTCTTGTTTCTGATCTCAGGGTGAAACTCCCAGACTATCACCACTCAGTATGATGATTGCTGTGGGATTTTCATAGATGTCTTCTATCATGTTGAGGAAGTTCCCTTCTCTTTCTAGTGTGTAGATTGGGTTTCTTTCTTTTTTTCTTTTTACATTTATTTATTTATTTATTTAAGAGAGAGTAGGGGGAGGAGGGGAGAGAGAGAGGGAGGGGGGGAAGAATCTTGAAGAGACTCTGCTCTGAGCATGGAGCCCAACACGAGGCTCGATCTCACAACCCTGAGAGCATGACCTGAGCCGAAATCAAGAGTCAGATGCCTAATGGACTGAGCCATCCAGGTGTCCCAAATTCCTAGTGTTTTTAATGATAAAAGGGTCTTTGATTCTGTCAAATACGTTGTATGCATCAATTGAGATAACTTTTTCCCTTTATTTTATTAGCGTGATATGTTATACTGATTGATTTTCTTCTGTTGAACCACCTGTGCATTCCACTAGGTCATGACGTAAAATCCTCTTTTTAAAATTATTTATTTATTTATTCATGAGAGACACAGAGAGAAGCAGAGACACAGGCAGAGGGAGAAGCAGTCTCCATGCAGGGAGCCCAATGTGTGACTTGATCCTTGAACCCCGGGACCACGCCCTGAGCCGAAAGCAGACGCTCAACCTCTGAGCCACCCAGGCGTCCCCATAAAATCCTCTTACTGTGCTATTGGCTTTAGTTTGCTAGTGTTTTGTTCATGACTTTTGCATCTGTGTTTATAAGGGATGTTGGCATAATGTTCCTTTCTTATGATGTCATTGTCTGGCTTTGTTATCAAGGTAACACTGGCCTCATGGAATGAGTTAGAAAGTATTTTCTCCTCTTCGATTTGTTGGAAGAGTTTAAGTAGGATTGGTGATAATTCTTCTTTAAATATTTGTTAGAATTCAACGGTAAAGCCATCTGGTCCTGGGTTTTTCTTTGTTGGAAGAGCTTTGATTACTGATTCAATCTCTTTAGTAGTTGTAGATTTGTTCAGATTTTTTGTTTCTTCGTGATTCAATCTGGCAGGATCTGTGTCTCTATGAACTTCTCTATTCAGGGAGGTCATCTAATCTGTTTCTGGTATCCTTATGTTGCCCATTTTATTTGTCTAAAATTTGTTGTAACGTCTTCTCTCATTTTTGATTTAACTGTTTCAGTCTTCTCTTTCTGTTTTTCTTAGTCTACCTAAAGTATCAATTTTGCTGTTCTTTTTGAAGAACTAACTCGATTTCATTGATTTTTTTTTCCTACTGTTTTCTGTTCCCGGTCTTGTTTCTGCTCTAATCTTTATTATTTCCTTCCTTCTGCCAGTTTTGAGTTTTATTTATTCTTATTTTTCTAGTTTCATAAGGTGTACAACTGTTTTTGATTTGATATCCTTCTTTATTTTTCTTTTGAGATCTTTTTTTTTCAGATATGCATTTATAGCTATAAAACTTTCTCTGTGCACTGGTTTCCCATAAGTTTTGGTATATTGTGTTTTCATTATGTCTATTTATCCTACTTGAAATTCATTGAGCTTCTTGGATTGATACGTTCACATTCTTCATTGAACTGGGGAAGTGTTCAGTCATTTTTCCTTTGAATAATCTTTCTGGCCCCCTCTCCTTCCTCGACTCCCGTGATACACATATCACTTTACTCAGTGGTGTTCTAAAGCCTCTTAGACTCTGTTCGTTTTTTTTTCATGTTTTTTTTTTCTTTAATTTCTGTTCCTCGCGACTTGATTGTTTCAGTTGTTCTGTCTTTGAGCTCACAGATTCTTTGTTCTGCCTGCTTATACATGCTGTTAAGCCCTGTAGTGAAGTTTCCATTCCGGGGGTTGTACTTCTCAGCTCTGGAATTTCTTTTCTATCTTTTGTTGATAACATCATTTTATTCATATGTGGTTTTCTTGGCTTCCTTTAGTCTTTGTATCTTTTTCCTTTCTCATTGGAATATATTTTAGATGATTGCTCTAAGTCTTAGTCTGTGGGCTTCCTTGAGGATGGTTTGTATCAAGTTATTTTTGTTCCTTTGAATGGGCATATTTTCTTGTTTCTTTGTGTACATTTTGTTGTTGAGAACAGGACATTTGACTATTATAAAGTGGTAAATATGGAAATAAGATTATTCTTTTCCAGCATTTGCTTTTTGTTTGAAGGCTGCAGCAGTCTGTTAATTTTCATATTTTCATAAGTATTTATCTTTGCAAAGACTGTTCCTTGTGTGTGCTTACTGAAGTCCCTGCTCCTTTATCTCCTGTTCAGCTAATATTTGGCAGAGGTTTCCTTGAATACCAAGAACTAAAGAAACAAACCAAATGTGCGTGTGAGTACACTCACACATATACACACAGGAAAACAAAGAAACAACAAACCCTTCTTTCCCATCCTCTTCAGTTTGGTTCAGTGAGTGAGGCTTGCTCTGAGCCTCAGGATTAGCCAGGGTGAAAGCTTCAGGTCTTTGCAGGTCTTTTCTGAGTATGTCTTTTGTTGGGTATGCATGGGGCTTCTTTCTTTCTTTTTCTTTCTCTTTCTTTCTTTCTTTCTTTCTTTCTTTCTTTCTTTCTTTCTTTCTTCTTTCTTTCTTTCTTTCTTTCTTTCTTTCTTTCTTTCTTTCTTTCTTTCTTTCTTTCTTTCTTTCTTTCTTTCTTTCTTTCTTCTTTTTTGCATGGGGCTTTCTAAATACCCCTGTATACATAGCTGCTTTTGAATGTCCTAACTTTCCAAGCCTCTCCTCTGCACCTTAGATAAAGTTTTGTGGAATAAAAACACCACAAAATGTTCCCACTGTTTTGAAGATGGATTTTTCTAGGTTGAGCCTTTGCTTTTTGCTGTAGACATTTGACTATTTTTCCAGAGCTCCTATGAAGTTGGTTCTGAGAGTTCTACTTGTTTTTTGAGGGGAAGGAGGGACAGATGGGGAGAGAATCTAAGCAGACTCCATGCTGAGCATGAGCTCAACTTGACAACCCTGAGAACACGACCTGAGCTGAAATCAAGAGCCAATGCCTAACTGATGGAGCCACCCAGGCACCCTAACTCTGCTTGCTGTTGTTGTCATTTTTGGTTTTTTTTTTTTTTAAATGTTTCTGTGGGGAAAGAAGAGCTTGAGGATTCCTAGTCCACCACTTTGCTGATGTCACTCCCTCTGTGATCTCGTGCATCTTGTCACTTTCTTCATGTTTGATGCCTCAGGACCACAAGATGGTTGATACAGCTCCAGACATCCATCTATGTGTTGGGCTGTGAAAAGAGAGGAAGGCTAGAGTACCATGCCAACTGCATACAATACCCTATCATGAGGAAAACAAAAGCCTTCATGTTGGGAAAGGGGATTTGGGGAAGATAGTGCAGTTGGAAGCACTGGGAATCTGTCTCCCAACCTGGACAACTGCACTGGTAGAGTCTTTTTGATGTAACTGTTCTGTACTCTGGAGTTGGTTGAAGGCTTGCAACTGCCAGAGGACATTTGTGGTTAATTTCAGGGACGCCCTGGGGCCTCAGTGGTTTAGTACCTACCTTTGGCCCAGGGCGTGATCCTGGGGTCCTGGAATCAGGTCCCACATTGGGCTCCCTGCAGGGAGCCTGCTTCTCCCTCTGCCTGTGTCTCAGCCTCCTTCTCTGTGTCTCTCATGAATAAATAAATAAAATCTTTTTTAAAAAATTGGTTAATTTCAGCTCTTAGCACAGTAGCATCTAGCCATCTTGCACTCCTAGAATCCTGGCAGGCACACAGTCGTGGAGCAGCTTGCACGCAGCTTGTGGGAGCCACAGTGAGGAAAAAGAACATTGTCGTCCAGATATCAGGGATCTCTGCTCGGATGGCTATTGCCGCTTTTGATCACAGAGGTACAGACACAGAGGCAGGTGGCCAGTTATTGTGGCAAGCCTCTCCTGTCCAGCTGAAGTGACTACCAGTGAATTTAGAGGTGGGGGCCTCTACCGGGGCCCTTTATTCCTCAACTTCATTTTTTAAATAAAGATTTTATTTATTTATTCATGAGAAACACAGAGAGGCACAGACACAGGCAGAGAGAGAAGCAAGCTCTCTGTGGGGACCCTGATATGGGACTCGATCCCAGGACCCCGGGATCACACCCTGAGCCAAAGGCAGATGCTCAACCACTGAGCCACCCTCCCTCATTTCCTTTTTTTTTTTTTTTTTGCTTTTTCCCCTTTTAGGAGCTAGACTTTAAGAATTAGGACATTCAAAAACACGTGAATTTACAGGGAAATTAGAAAGTGACTGTGCACATGTCCAGGGAAGGGCTCAGAAAAGATGTGAGCAGACATTACATTCATGCCTCAGGCTGACCCTTGGCACAGAGACAGCCTACAACAATCAACCAAACAAACCCCAATAAAAAGAATAACAAAAACAACAAACCCTGTGGAAGGGAAAGAAACTGATTTCCAGTTATTTCATTACTAGTTTTGAATTTCCAGTGTGCAACAATAACAAAAATTGCAAGGCATACAAAGAAACAGGAAAGTATTTAAAGGGGAAAAAATAAACGGAAACTGTCTCTGAAAAAGACCTAACAGCAAACTTACTAAGCAAATACTTCAAAACGACTGTCAGAGAACTAACGGAAGATGCAGAGAAAAATCAAGAGAGTATTGTGTGAACAAAATGGAAATACCAATAAAGAAATAGAGAACCCCCCAAAAATAATTCTGGAGCTGAAAAGTACAGTAATTGGAATGAAAAATGCACTAATGGAATTCAAGGCAGATTTAAGCAGGCAGAAGGGTCAGTGAACTTGAAGACAGGACAATGGGACTTACTGAGTCTGAGGCAGAGAAAGAAAATAGACCCTAAAGGACTTCTAGGTCATCAGCAAGCAAACTGACACTCATTATGGGAGTCCCAGAAGCAGAAGAAAGAGAGGTGTAAAGAGAATATTTGAAGAAATAATGACTGGAAACTTCCCAAACATGTGAAAGGAATGAATATTAACATCCAAGAAACTCAGTGAACTCCATTAAGAGACACACACCACACATTACAATCAAATTTACAAAAGCCCAAGAGATCATCTTGAAAGCAGCAAGATAGAAGCAAATCTTCACACACAAGGGATCCTCAAAAAGATTACCAGCAAATTTTCTATCAGAAACTGGAGGCCAGAAGACAATGGGCTGTTATATTCAAAATGCAAAAAGAGGGGCACCTGCGTGGCTCAGTAGGTTAAGCGTCTGCCTTCAGCTCAGGTCATGATCTCAGGGTCCTGGGATCAAGTCCCATGTTGTTGGGCTCCCTGACCAGCACAGAGTCTGCTTCTCCCTCTCTCTACTCATGCTGTCTCTCTGTCTCTCTCAAGTAAATACAATCTTTTTAAAATACTAAAAGAAAAAAGTTATGAACAATAATCAATATCTGGAAAAACTGTCCTTAAAAAGTAAGGGAGAGATTAAGACATCCTCAGATAAACCCTAATGGAGTTTGTAACCACTAGATCTGCCTGATGAGAAATGTTCAGTGGAGTTCTGCAAAGTGAAGTGAGGTCACTAGACAGTAACTTAAAGCCATATGGAGAAATAAAGATTTCAATAAAGGGAAATAGGGGTAATTATAAAAGCTATTTCATTATAACAATGCTTTGTACTTTCACTTTTTGTTTTATACATGATTTAATAGGCTAATAAATTTAAGTTAAATAACAGTTATTAGCAGAAAAGCTAGTACTATATATTTAGTACTACTATATATTTTGTCACCCTTGTTTTCTGCATAATTTAATAGATTAAGGCATTGTAAAGAATGATAAGCTTATGTTTTGGGGCACATGATGTATAAAGGTGTAATTTTGTGATATCAGCAACTGAAAAAGAAGGAGGTAGAGCTGTAAAGAAGCAGAGATTTTGTATATTATTGAAATTAATCTGGCATAAATTCAAGTCAGAGTGTTATTATAACTTTAGAATGTTAAATGTAATTCCCATGGTAACCACAGAGAAAATGGCTATAGAATATACACAAAAGGAAATGAGAGAGGAATTTAAAAATGTCAGTATAAAATAAAATCTAAACACAGAAGACAGGAATTCAGAAAATAAGGACAAAAAGCTACTTAAAGATTGGGGTATGGAGGTGGGGGCACAGTCAGCTGAGTGTCTGACTCTTGGTTTCAGCTCAGGTTGTGATCTCAGGGTTGTGGGATCAAGCCCTCCATTGGGCTCTGCCCTCAGTGGGGAGTCTTCTTGAGATTCTCTCCCTCTGCCTGCCCTCTTCCCTCTCAAAAGAAAAGATAAGAAAGAAAGAAAAAGAGGCACCTGTGGCTCAGTGGCTCAGTGGTTGAGCATCTGCCTTTGGCTCAGGTCATGATCCCGGGGTCTTGGGATTGAGTCCCGCATACTTTTCCCTCTGCCTATGTCTCTGCCTCTCTCTCTGCCTCTCATGAATAAATAAAATCAGAAAAAGAAAGAAAGAAAAGAAAGAAAGAAAGAAAGAAAGAAAGAAAGAAAGAAAGAAAGAAAGAAAAGAAAAAATACTTTAAGATAAAATAAAAACAAGCATACTAAAACCTAGGGAATGCAGTGAAAGCAGTTGCTAAAGGGGAAATTTATAACTCTAAATGTTTACATTTTTTAAAAAAGCTCAAATCATCATCCTAACTTTACAGCTTAAGGAACTAGAAAAAGAGGAACAAACGCAACTCAAAGTTAGCCAGAGGAAGGAAATAATAAAGATTAGAGTAGAGATAATGAAATAGTAGGAAAACAGTACAGAAAATGAATGAACCCTAAAGTTGGTTCTTTGAAAAGATCAACAAAATTGACAAACTTGTAGCTGGATGGGCTAAGAAAAAAAAAAAGAGAGAGAGAGTGAGAAGCCTCCAATGACTACAATCAGAAATGAAGATGAGAGCATTACTGTCAGTTCTTTTTTTTAAATATTTTATTTATGGGAGACACAGAGAGAGAGAGAAAGAGAGAGAGAGAGAGCCAGAGACACAGGCAGAGGGAGAAGCAGGCTCCATGCAGGGAGCCTGACATGGGTCTCGATCCCGGGCCTCCAGGATCAGACCCTGGGCTGAAGGCAGTGCTAAACCACTGAGCCACCTGGCTGCCCTGCCAGTTCTACAGATATGAAGTGTTATAAGAAAGCAAAATGAACAATTGTATGACAACAAATTGAAGAGCCCAGATAAAATGGACAAATTCCTAGAAACACAAAACCTACTAAGACTGAATCAGGAGAGGGATGCCTGGGTGGCACAGCAGTTGGGTGTTTGCCTTCAGCTCAGAGTGTGATCCCAAGTCCCAGGATGGAGTCCCACATCAGGCTTCCTGCATGGAACCTGCTTCTCCCTCTGCCTGTGTCTCTGCCTCTCTCTCTCTCTATGTCTCTCAAGAATAAATAAATAAAATCTTAAAAAAAAAAAAAAGACTGAATCAGGAGAGAATAGGCAATCTCAATAGCTACACTAGCAAGGAGCTGGAAACATTAAAAAAAAATCTCCCAACAAATGAAAGCTCTGGTCCTGAGGGCTTCACAAATGAATTCTATCAAACATTTAAAGAGCAATTAACATAAATATTCCTCAAACTTGTCCTAAAAATTGAATAGGAGAGAACATATTTAGCTCAATTTTAAGAAGCCAGCATTTCCCTGATGCCAAAGACCCTACAAGAAAAGAAACTACAGGTGTATATCCCTTGTGAATATTGATGCAAAAATCCTCAACAAAATACTAGCAGAGTTCAGCTCATATTAACAGGATTAAATACCATGACTATTCAACAAATGCAAGGATGGTTCAATATACAAAGGTCAATTGGCATAATAGGCCACATCACAAAATATAGGGGGAAGCCCACATAATCATCTCAATTGATGGAGAAAAAGCATTTGACAAAATCCAACATGCTTTCATGATAAAAAGAAAAAAAAGAACACTCAAAGATGGAGTAGAAGGAATACCTCAACATAATAAAAATCACATACAAACAACCCCCAGCAAATGTCACACTCAGGGGTGTGAGACAGGGAGGCCCACATCACTGCTTCCATGAAGCTGGATACTGGAAGCCCCAGCCAGAGTGACTGGGGGAAAGAAAAAAAGCATCCAGATTGGAAAGGAAGAAGCAAAATGTTCTTTGTAGATGATATGGTCTTGTATGTTAAAAACAAACAAACAAATATACAAACAGACAAAAAAACCTTAAAGAGTTTCCCAAAAATACCTATTAGAACAAATAAACAAATTTGCAAAGTTGCAGAGTCAACACATGCAAATCAGTTCCATTTCTTTAAAAAAAAAAAAAGATGTGGGGGAGGGGCAGAGGAAGAAGCAGGCTCCCCACTGAGCAGGGAGCCCACCATGGGGCTCAATCCCAGGACCTTGAGATCATGACGCTTGAGATCTGAAGGCAGATGCTTCACTGACTGAGCCACCCATGCACCCATTGCCACCCATTGGTTGCATTTCTATACAAGAACAATGAACAAACTGATAAGGAAATTAAGGGGGAAATTCCATTTGTAATAGCATCAAAATGAATAAATACTTAGGAATTAACCTCACAGAGGAAGTGAAAGATCTATACACTGAAAATGAGAAAACATTGCTAAAAGAAAGGAGACATAACTGGAACAGAACCCTATGTTCATGGACGGGTCAAAATAGTTGGTATTGTTATTATCCAAAGTGAGCCATTGTTTTAATGCAATCCTTTAATGTCACTTTTTGCAGAAATGGAAAAAAAAAATCTATCCTAAAATTCATATTGGAATTTCAAGGGATCTAAAAGTAAAAAACAAACAAATATAAACAAAAAATCCTTGAAAAAGAACAAAGTTGGAAGATATCACATTTCTTGACTTCAGAATTTACCATGAATATATAGTAATCAGAGACTCCATTGGTTAAGCATCTGACTCTTGATTTTGGCTCAGATCATGATCTTAGGGGTCATGAGATTGATCCCCACATCAGGCTCCATGCTGAGTGTGGAGCCCATTTAGTCTCCCCCACTCCTTAAAAAAATGCAGTAATCAAGACAGTGGTGCTTGCATAAGATGGTTATATGGACCAGTGGGATGGCACAGAATAAACTGCTCCTAACCAAATCCTTGCATATATGGTGAAATGACTTTTGACAAGGGTACCAAGACCATTTAATGGAGAGAAGATAGTCTTTTCATGAAATGTTTGGAATAGTAGATATCCACTTTGTGAAATAATGAAGTTGGACCCCTACTAACACCGTATATAAAAATTAGCTCAAACTGGATCATAGATTATAGGGGTGCCCAACTGTCTCAGTTGGTGGAGCATGCAACTCTCAATCTCAAGATTGGGAGTGAGTTCAAGCCTCACATTGGGCATGGGGCCTACTTTTAAAAAAAGAACTACAACTATAAAACTCTTAGAAGAAACCAGGACAAAAGCTTTGTGACATGGCGTTTGTGAGTCATTGGCTATGAATGACATCAAAGGTACAGTTAGGAAATCGGCAAATTTGACTTCATGAAAATTAAAAAATTTTGTGTATCAAAGGTCACTGTCAACAGCATAAAAAGGCAACCTACAGAAATGGGAAAAAATATTTGCAAACCACATATCTAATAAAAGATTAATATCCAGACTTTGTAGACAACTCCTGAACACAACAACAAGAAACAAACAAAACGCCCGGTCTGATTTCAAAATGGGCAAAGATCTTATGTAGACCTGTGTCCAAGGAAGATGTACAAATGGCCAATGAGCCCATGAAAGATGTTCAGTGTCGTTGATCATCGGGGAACTGCGGATCAAAACGTCGATAAGCTGGCACCGTGCACCCACCCAGATGGCTGCCGTTGAAACAGCGGCAAACTGCGTGTGGAAGTGCACTGCTGGCAGGGGTGTGAGAGGGCGCAGACTCTGTAGGAGCCAGTATGCTGGTTCCTCAAAAAGTTTGAAACAGAATTGCCATATGACCCAGCAATTGCATGTCTAGAAACATACCCCAAAGACTGAAGCAGGATTTGGAAGACGTGTTGCCCACCCATGTTCATAACATGATTCACAGCAGCCAAAAGTGGAAGCACCATGGCATCCATCAGGGGATGGATGGGTAAGCAACATGTGGTCTGTCCACACACTGAAGAATCGTTCAGGCTCAGAGAAGCTCGGCCTCCTGACACCTACTCCAACAGGGATGAAGCGTGAGGACATTATGTCCCATGAAATAAGCCTGTCACAAGAAAGACGTGTGATTGTACTAATGTGACATATGTGGAGTGCTGGGCGTGGGGGGCCGGGGAATTGGGGTTTAGCAGGTACGGAGTTTCCTATTTAGAGGATGGATGGTGGTGATGTCAGTGCAGCAGTGTCAATGTACTTAACATGCTGGACTGTGCACAGAAAAATGGTAAAGATGGTAAGCTTTGTGTTGTGTGTATTCACCACGCAAAATAACATCTGCCCAAGGAGCTGTGGGTTGTCAGGGGTTTGGGAAGAGGGAAGGATGGATAGGGTAGAGCACAAGAGTTTTAGGCAGAGACACTATTCCATATGATACTAAAATGGTATCGTGGTTACGATACGAAATGGTTATGTGGCATTCCATGTTTGTAAATCCTGTAGAATATATGACACCAAACGTGAACTCTCACATAAACCGTGGACTTCACTTAATGTGTCAACACTGGCTTATCGATTGCGGCAAATGTGCCCCACTCATGCAGGAGGTTAGTAACGGGGGCTGTGGGGACGTGAAGGGGTATCTGGGAACTCCTATACTTTTTGCCCAGTTTTTCTGTAAAGAGCAGACTGCTCCAAAAACTGACACTTATTTTTTTTTAATTTTTATTTATTTATGATAGTCACAGAGAGAGAGAGAGAGAGAGGCAGAGACACAGGCAGAGGGAGAAGCAGGCTCCATGTACCGGGAGCCCAATGTGGGATTCAATCCCGGGGCTCCAGGATCGCGCCCTGGGCCAAAGGCAGGCGCCAAACCGCTGCGCCACCCAGGGATCCCCTTATTATTGTTTTTTTAAAGGAAGCTTTCACACTGGCCAGAATTGGATCACAGGTCCTGAGCAGGCTGGGAGAGCAAAGAAGCAAATAGCATCAAGATGTGACAACAGGGATGATGAGGGGTGCCCCAGGTGACCCCAAATCTCAATGTGTCGGCTGGCAGCCCAGGGGGTCACCATGGCCGCCTGGGCTGGTCAGAGCACTACACGCACACCCAGCCAGGTGCCGTGCCGGGGGCTGCTGAGCACCACAGTAGGAAAGCATTTTAGTCCTGGCGGGGGCGGGGGGGGGTGTTAATCATCTGAACCCTTCACTGGACACGCTAAGATTTTTGATGTGCTTCCTGTTAGCCTAAGGGAAGAGCGCAGGGGTGTGCACCTACCGCATAAAGCGGGTGCCTTTTGGCACTGATCTCATCTCTAGGATCTCGGTTTGAATCAATGCAAAACCAAGGAAATACTGTTGGGCATGAACACAGAAACCAGATACTAAGGTACAGTCATGACGCACTGGGACCTCCTGGCCTCTGGCTCCAGGAGCTGGACCTGTGGGTGACAGGACACAGCCCAGCGGGAAGTGCATGGATTGTGGGGAGCACCTTGGTCTTCTGCTGTCAGCCTGGAGGTATGCCAGGGAAGACCCTGGAGACCACACAGGCTTCCTTCCATTCCCTGGCCGTCCCGTGCCCCTGCTGGTACATCTGGGGCCACCCTGTGATAAACTGTTTGCAGTGAAATCTTTGACTCAGGCTCTGTTATGGGGGCAGACACCCAGGAGCAGAGGCAGGAATCCCAAATGGGGGCTGGCGTCTCAGCATTGGCCAGCCAGGTGGACAGGGGCAGGGGACTGGACAGTGGCCACTGCACACGTGACAGCCCTGGGCCCTTGACTCTTGTCCCCACCTGCAGCTCACTCAGGGCTTAGGGGTGGGCCTGAGCCCCTCTCGGCTTCTGTCTTCCCTGGCACATCTGGGGTGGTTCCTCTGAGTCAGGCTAGGGTCCACACGGCAGATAGCACGCTCTTCCTGCAGCTGTCTCCAGTAGGCGGCCACACAGGAAGTGCTCGCACAGACTCGCTTATCAGCTCAGCCTTGCCGTGGGGGCCAAGGTCTGGTCCACCTGGTGATAGGGAGAGCCCGAGGGAGGGAGCAGAAGGTGAGTACGGTGCACCTGTGTTGTTTGCGTGGGGCTCCCCGGGACACTGTGCTCCTGCAGGGTTGGCGGGGACAGGCCTGGCCCAGGGACAGGAGGGAGGGGGACGGGGCAGAGGAGCCGGGCAGGCGGAGGAGGCTTTTGCATCTGGGATCTCTGTGCACTGTCAGGCCTTGGGAAACTGAACTTCCCCCTCCACCCAGAGGAGGATGATTGTCACTGGTCACTCCACCTCTAACTACCCCCTCTGTTATCAGGCTGTTAATATTAATTAACAACAGTTGCTAAGGTTGGCAGTGCAAGGTGTGTCCCAGGAGCTGGCCTGGTCCCAGGAGGGGGCCGGGCACAGAGGGGCTCTGAGGCTGGGCGGTCTGCACGTGGGCGGGGTGGGAGCGTGGGGGCGTGGAGGGCCAGTTCTCGCTTCAGGAAGTAGGTGAAGGGGAGACCCCTCCCCCACCGCATGTCACCAGGAGGCTCATTGAGAGGGTGAGACAAAGCCAGGACAATGTCACCAGGAGGCTCATCAAGAGGGTGAGACAAAGCCAGGACAGAGAAGGTGGATCATTAACTAGCTGGCAGCCGTGGGAGGTGTGGGGCTCAGCCCCATTGGTCCCAGACAAGTCAGGCCAGGCTGTCCCTCATGGGGAGGCTGCCTTGCTGCGCACCCCCAGTTTAAGTACATGAGCTGCCTAGGCACGCACTCTGTGTCCCCAAGAGCCAGAGCTTAGCTGTCCCCGGCTGTCCCTGTGGCCTGGGCCCACTGCCCTCGGACCCCTTCCCTGCACAGGGATGGCGGACACTGGCCTGAGGGGCTGGCTGCTATGGGCACTGCTCCTGCATGTGGTGAGTCTCGGTGCTCCCGAAAGGGGTGCGGGGCGGGGTCCTGGGTGGCCCACATCCCCAGGTCATGGCTTAGGTGGACCCAAGAGTTGGGGCCTGGGGATGACGGAGTGCCTCCCATCACCGGTGCGCCGTGGGCGTCCTGGCCTGAGGTGGCCAGCAGAGGGGTCAGGGAGGGTCCAGTCCTGGAAGGCTGTTGGGGTGGGCTCGGGGGGATCACCTGGTGAGCCTTTAGTTCCTGGGGGAGCTCTGGGGGCTCTTACCTCAGGTTGCTCTCTGACTCCCAAGTCTGGGAGGATGGGTGAAGGCTTTCTGCCCCAAGCAGATGAGGGCAGGGAAAGCTCTGCACAGAACATCTGAGAGGGGCCCTGGGCCCCCGGGTG
This sequence comes from Canis lupus baileyi, assembly GCF_048164855.1. Taxonomy (NCBI): domain Eukaryota; kingdom Metazoa; phylum Chordata; class Mammalia; order Carnivora; family Canidae; genus Canis; species Canis lupus. The sequence continues at coordinate 47,996,305 of NC_132852.1, read as the reverse complement.
TGGGCTGCAGCTCGGGCAATGGCAGCCACCTTCGAAGCAACACTGCCCCAAGGGCACAGGGCCACCTGGACTCAGTTCCCAGCCTGGCCCGGGCCACCGTGTCTCAGCAGGACTACAGAGCCGCCTCCAGCCCATCCCACTCTCCCCACCTGTCCCCTTATCGTCCGATGTGACCGTCCGGCCCCCTCCCCCTCTTCAGTGACCCCCTTCCTCAGGATGAAGGCCTGGCGATGCCTGTCACCCATGGCCCCTAGATACCGTGGAGACACCCTGCCCCTGCCAGGGCCTCCCGCTGGGCACCCTGCACCTGCCCCCACTGCCCAGAGGCTCCCGAAGCGCTGCCTGGCGCCGGGGCCTGCAGTGATGTCGTCCCGCCCCGCAGGCCCAGAGTGAGCTGTACACACCCATCCACCAGCCTGGCTACTGCGCTTTCTACGACGAGTGTGGGAAGAACCCAGAGCTGTCTGGGGGACTGGCGCCTCTGTCTAATGTGTCCTGCCTGTCCAACACGCCCGCCCCCCGTGTCACTGGTGAGCACCTGACCCTCCTACAGCGCATCTGCCCCCGCCTCTACACGGGCACCACCACCTATGCCTGCTGCTCCCCCAAGCAGCTGCTGTCCCTGGAGACGAGCCTGGCGGTCACCAAGGCCCTCCTCACCCGCTGCCCCACCTGCTCCGACAACTTTGTGAACCTGCACTGCCAAAACACCTGCAGCCCCAACCAAAGTCTCTTCATCAACGTGACCCGCGTGGCTGGGGGCGGGGGTGGCCGGCCCCAGGCTGTGGTGGCCTATGAGGCCTTCTACCAGGACACCTTTGCCCAGCAGACCTACGACTCTTGCAGCCGGGTGCGCATCCCTGCGGCTGCCACGCTGGCCGTGGGCACCATGTGTGGCGTTTATGGCTCCACCCTCTGCAATGCTCAGCGCTGGCTCAATTTCCAGGGGGACACTTCGAATGGCCTGGCTCCCCTAGACATCACCTTCCACCTGATGGAGCCCGGCCAGGCCCTAGGGAGTGGGATGCAGGCTCTGACCGGGGAGATCAGGCCCTGCAACGAGTCCCAGGGCAATGGCACGGTGGCCTGCTCCTGCCAGGACTGTGCTGCGTCCTGCCCCACCATCCCCCAGCCCCAGGCACTGGACTCCACCTTCTACCTGGGCGGGCTGGAAGGTGGGCTGGCCCTTGTCATCATCCTCTGCTCTGCTTTTGCCCTGCTTACCACCTTCCTGGTGGGTACCCGCCTGGCCTCCTCCTGTGGCAAGGACAAGACGCCAGACCCCAAGGCAGGCATGAGCCTGTCTGACAAACTCAGCCTCTCCACCAACGTCATCCTTAGCCAGTGCTTCCAGAACTGGGGCACATGGGTGGCCTCATGGCCGCTGACCATCCTGTTGGTGTCCATCGCCGTGGTATTGGCCTTGTCAGGAGGCCTGGCCTTTGTGGAACTGACCACGGACCCAGTGGAGCTGTGGTCGGCCCCCAGCAGCCAAGCCCGGAGCGAGAAGGCTTTCCACGACCAGCATTTTGGCCCCTTCCTCCGAACCAACCAGGTGATCTTGACGGCTCCCAACCGGCCCAGCTACCACTACGACTCCCTGCTCCTGGGGCCCAAGAACTTCAGTGGGGTCCTGGCCTCTGACCTCCTGCTGGAGCTGCTGGAGCTACAGGAGACGCTGCGGCACCTCCAGGTGTGGTCGCCCGAGGAGCAGCGCCACATCTCGCTGCAGGACATCTGCTTCGCGCCCCTCAACCCTCACAATGCCAGCCTCTCCGACTGCTGCATCAACAGCCTCCTGCAGTATTTCCAGAGCAACCGCACGCACCTGCTGCTCACGGCCAACCAGACGCTGACAGGCCAGACCTCCCAGGTGGACTGGAGGGACCACTTTCTCTACTGTGCTAAGTGAGTCCCCCCGCCGTCAGCTGCAGCCAGGGCTGCCATGTGCAGCCAGGTCCCGTGGTCCTGCCTGGCTCCGCATGTCGTATGTCGGTCTCAGGGGCTGCGACACACCCTTTCTCTCCCTGCCCCCCTCTAAGCCCCACTCCCTCAGGGCTTCCTACCCGCTGTTGCAGATTTGCCCAGGGCCATCGTGGCCTCTCCAGTTCTGGCTCTGCCTGGCCATAGCAGTGGCATCCTTGCCCATTCTTGCTTTGTGTGTCACAGAGCTGTGCGACGGACCCACACGTGCATGCCTCCGCTTGGGGGCCCGTGAGGTGCCCTGGGATCAGGGCAGGGTCCCCCTATCAGGCGGTAGCCACATGCCTGGCTGCCTGCACTGTGCCATGGTGTACCCAGGACACTAACGAGGCCTCAGGGCTGGGAGGGAGGGCTCTGGAGCCCCGCGCCCTGAGGGCAGCAGGTGGGCAGGCAGTGGCCTGGGCTCTCTGAGGCTGCAGTGGGCGGAGGTCCTTGACATCTGGTCTTGGGCCTGCTCACACTCTGACACAGGACCTGAGTCCCCAGAGAGCCCTGGCCTGGGCAGAGGTTTTTTCTGCTGACATCTACCCCATGAGAAAGCGAAGCTGAGAAATGAAAGAATATGTATTAATTCTTTAAAAATGACAAGAGTAAGCCTGTTACACATCAACAGAGGTAGTACAGTATCCTGCTTAGTAGAAGGCAGCTGGATTCCAGCATCTGCGTGTGGCCTGTTGGTTGTAGTACAGTGAGAACACCTGGCTCTGCACCTGTGTGGCCAGACGAGGGAGCCACGCCGTGACAGCCTTTGCACGTCCTTGGGAGTCACCTACCATACCTCACCCAAGTCAGCAGGTGGTTTTTAACTAGGTGTTAGTTGCAACATGGAATCTGAAACCACGTGGGTGAACTGTCTGTGCCCCTTATACGTGAGGGCAAACAAGGGGGAAAAGGCAAACAGCATCTCAGTATTATTATGAAAATAGTCTTGTCCTTGATGCCCCTGGAAAGGGTGTCCAGGACTCCTAGGCTCTGACGCCACAATGAGAACCATGGGATTAAATGGGAGACCCAGGGCTCCACCCCTTGGGGAAGCCCACGTTTGGGCCACTTCCCAGAGTCTGTGTCTTGGCCCCTGTTGGCCCTGAGAGGTGGTGGGTCAGGGAGGAAGCTCTGGCCACAAGTCCCATCCTCATGCTGGCTTTATTTTGATTTTGGATGCTCACAACTCTTGGGTGGTCTGGTTATCCCCATTCCAGAGACAGGAAAACTGGGGCCCAGGGGTGGTGAGCAGCTCAAGGTCACACAGCAACGAGGGCGCCTAGGACAGCTGGTGAGCGTCGTTCTCACTCATAAAGAGCACTTCGGGGGATCCCTGGGTGGCTCAGCGGTTTGGTGCCTGCCTTTGGCCCAGGGCTCGATCCTAGAGTCCTGGGATCGAGTCCCACGTCGGGCTCCTGGCATGGAGCCTGCTTCTCCCTCTGCCTGTGTCTCTGCCTCTCTTTTTCTCTCCCTCTGTCTACCATAAATAAATAAATAAATCTTAAAAAAAAACATTAAAAAAATAATAAAGAGCGCTTCGTCCAGGAGCCCAATACGTGCTGGCAGGAAGGCAGGAAGGCTCGGTAGAGATGTTCCCAAGGTGGCAGGGCTGCTCATCTGCCTGCAGGGCAGGAGCATCTGAACTCAGGGCCTGCAGGGGTCCAGGCTGGTGGGGGAGGAGACTGAGCAGCTCGAGGCCCGCGCAGCCACCCTGTAGGAGGAGTCCAGGGGCCATGTGTGTGCATGTGTGTGTGATGCTCACCCACCTCCTTGTCTGGGATGCAGCCCAGAGCCCTCAGCCTCAGGCAGGTATGAGAGGAGAGCTCCGGTTCACTGTGGGTTGGGACTCAGGAAATCTTGTTGGGAGAAATGGTTCTGACCGAGGGGTCAGGTGCTGGTGCTGGCAGCGGGCACAGGGCCAGGAACAGTCCTTCCTTCTCCCCCCAGCGCCCCACTCACCTTCAAGGATGGCACAGCCCTAGCCCTGAGCTGCATGGCTGACTATGGGGGCCCTGTCTTCCCCTTCCTTGCCGTGGGTGGCTACAAAGGTAAGCCGGGTGGCCCCAGGGAGGCCAGCGAGGGGGTGAGATGGGGCAAGGGCAGTGGGCAGGAAGGAGGGAATAGTGATGGATTCTTGCTGCCTGGGGGTGGCCAGGCTTGGGAGGGGCACGGGGCTGCAGACCTGGCACGTCCTCCAGGTTCTCCCAGCCTGCCCAGGTCCTCTGGTCTGTGCTTGGGTTCACACGTCTTGCCCTTGGCTGAAAGAGGGAAATTGGGTGGAGCGTTGGACAAGGACTTAAATATGGAAGGTTGGGGAGGGGAGCAGGAGTGAGGCTGGAGAGGAAGGGGAGCAGGGGCAAGGAAGGAGGGTGGCTGAGCATTTCTCATCCCAGGGAAGGACTACTCTGAGGCGGAGGCCCTGATTATGACCTTCTCCCTCAACAACTATGCCCCTGGGGACCCCCGGCTGGCCCAGGCTAAGCTCTGGGAGGCAGCCTTCTTGGAGGAGATGAAAGCCTTCCAGCGGCGGACAGCTGGCACTTTCCAGGTCACATTCATGGCTGAGGTAGGCTTTGGGGTCCCTGGCTCTGCAGAGTGGGTGCCCGTGTCCCCGGCGGGCCTCCCTCTTCCTGAGCAGCCCTGGGCCCGCCTGTCTGGGAGTACGGGACTCTGCAGTCTCTGCAGGGGCTCTGGGAGCCTGTGGGTCAGCGGGGCTGGGGGTCGTGTGTCCGCAGCGCTCCCTGGAGGACGAGATTAACCGCACGACGGCGGAGGACCTCCCCATCTTCGGAGTCAGCTACATCATCATCTTCCTGTACATCTCCCTGGCGCTGGGCAGCTACTCCAGCTGGCGCCGGGTGCCGGTGAGAACCGCCAGAGGCACAGGGGGGCGGCCTGGCCTGGCAGGACATCCGGAACCCTCCCCTCAGTGGCTTCCCAAGGGGTTATGCTTCCTGGAAGCAGCCTGCTCTCAGAGAAGCCCCCCTGGAGCAGGCGCAGAGCTCACCTGTAGAATGCCCCACCTGTAGAGCTGACCTGTAGGCGCCGAGCTTGCCCGCCCTTCCGTAGCCAGGAGGCTGAGCCTGGTCCCTTTGCAGGTGGACTCCAAGGTCACGCTGGGCCTGGGCGGGGTGGCGGTGGTGCTGGGAGCAGTGACAGCGGCCATGGGCTTCTTCTCCTACCTCGGCGTGCCGTCCTCCCTGGTGATCCTTCAGGTGGTGCCTTTCCTGGTGCTGGCCGTGGGCGCTGACAACATCTTCATCTTTGTTCTGGAGTACCAGGTGAGAGGGGGGCTTTCCTCCCAGCCCAGGTGCCGCCCTGCAGTGAGTTGCCACACCTCCTCCTCCGGGCCCGCCCCGCCCCACAGTCCAGGCTGATCTAGCCTCTCCCGTTGGTGGCCATTGAGGGACCCAGGGATATGTCCGAACAAGCCTGCTACGGACACCCCAAAATGCACCAAGCGTGTCTCTGGGCCAGACCCCACAAAGTGGACAAGGCGGAGAGCAGAGGCTTTGTGGGGGGATCTGCTCCTGATGGGAGAGTGGGAGCGCGTGCCCTCTCCCCGCTCCCTGCTCCTGGCTGGCTCTGCATGCTGTCCCTCACCTCCTGCAGAGGCTGCCCCGGAGGCCGGGAGAGCCGCGGGAGGCCCACATCGGCCGAGCGCTGGGCAGTGTGGCCCCTAGCATGTTGCTCTGCAGCCTGTCTGAGGCCATCTGCTTCTTTCTAGGTGAGCCGGGGTGGAAGGTGGGGGCACTGCCTGTGGGTGGCCCCCTTCCCGCCAGGCCCTGATTCTCACCCCTGCGCCCCCCAGGGGCCCTGACCCCTATGCCCGCTGTGAAGACCTTTGCCCTGATCTCGGGCTTTGCCATCGTCCTGGACTTCTTGCTGCAGGTGTCAGCCTTTGTGGCTCTGCTTTCTCTGGACAGCAGGAGGCAGGAGGTAGGGGGGGGGCAGGGACCCCAGGCCTCACCTCCTGGGGGGGGGGCTTTATGTCCTGGAGCAGGCTCAGAGAGCGCGGCTGGGTGCAGGGGCAGCATGCCTGTGGGCCACGTAGAAAAGTCATTGTGTCTTGGTGATTTATGGGAATATAAACAAACCTGGGAAGTGCAAAAAGGTCAAGGAAAAATGTAAGAGAGATGTTGGCAGGGGGCTGTCATTTGTGCGACAGAGCAAAGTTTAGAGGTGTTGGATCAAGAGAGAAAAGAAACCCAAACAGCGCAGCACCCGGCGCGTCCCTGCGGGGGCTGCTTGGGGACCACCTGCAGGGGCTGCCTCCCCCCAGGCCTCCCGCTTGGACGTCTGCTGCTGCGTGAGCGCCCCGAAGCTGCCCGCACCCGGCCAGAGCGAGGGACTCCTGCTTCGAGTCTTCCGCAAGTTCTACGTCCCAGTCCTGCTGCACCGGGTGACACGGGCGGTGGTGGTGAGTGGGGCTGGGGGCCGCGGTGGGTGGGGCTGGGGGTGTGGGTTGGTGGTGAGTGGGGCTGGGGGCCGCGGTGGGTGGGGCTGGGGGTGTGGGTTGGTGGTGAGTGGGGCTGGGGGCCGCGGTGGGTGGGGCTGGGGGTGTGGGTTGGTGGTGAGTGGGGCCGGAGGCCGGGGTGGGTGGGGCTGGGGTGTGTGTGGGGGCTAGTGGGGCTGCGGGAGTGGGCTGCGTGGCAGGTGGGGCTGGGGGCGCGGGGGGGGGGCGGTGGCGCAGCGGGCGGAGGCAGGGCAGGGGCGGGGCGGGGGTGGGAGGGTCTGCTCAGCCTCCCCCCCAAGGGGCGGGCGCCTTAGTGACCCTGCCCCGCCCTCCTCAGCTGCTGCTGTTCACCGGCCTCTTCGGGGTGGGGCTCTACTTCATGTGCCACATCCGCGTGGGATTGGATCAGGAGCTGGCCCTGCCCAAGGTGAGGCGCACCCCACCACCTCGGCTCGCTGGCCGTGCTCCCCTGGGTCCGGGAGGGTCAGCGACCCCGCGCGGGGCAGGGCCGGGCCGCGAGAACCGGGGACAGCAGCGGACTCCGCGCGGAAGGACCAGGCGCAGGGGTGGCCGCGGGCCGCGGGCCTGGGGGCGGGGGCGGGGGGGGGGGGAGCGGGCACGCAGCTCTGGGCTGGCGGGGGAGCTGGGGAGCTGGCGTGCAGGCGGAGTGAGCGGCCGCCCTGGGCCTGCCCGGAACTGGGCACGCCGCGTCCTCAGGCCTGCGCTCTGCAGCGCCGGCGTCGGGGCCCAGGCCCCCCAGCAGGGTCAGGGGCGCCAGGGGTCTGAGAGCCTCGTGGGTGGAAGACGGCTGTGAGGGGTCCGGGCACCCGTAGTATCGGAGGAGGGTGGAGGTGAGGGTACCCCACCTGCCAGAACACCCCTGCTCCCCTCGACACCCAGCACTGGAGCCCCACACTGTGTGTCCTGTGTGCGGTCGTCTGCTCAGCATCACCTGTGCCGGGTCCCTCCAGGCCGAGGGGTTCATACTACGCGAGCACACGCACACACACCCCATCTGGTTTACACATTGCTTGCCTGCTGCGGACTGGGGTTCCCTTTTTCTGAGAGGTTGGGAATGAGGCTGCCTTGAACGTGGATGCAGAGCGACTTCTTCTCAAACCTGCTTCCTTTGGGTGTGTTCCCAGAGGTAGAACTGCTGGATTACAGGATGATTCTAATTTTAATTGTTTTGAGGAGCCACCAGACTGCTTGCCCTGAAGCTGTTCTATTTCGCATTCCCTGCAGAAGTGCACCAGGGCTCTGGTGTCTCCACATCAACACTTGTTTCTGGCTTTTTTTTCTTTCTCTGTTTCGATGGCAGCCATCCCCACAGGTGTGAAGGGGCATCTCCGTGCAGTTTTGACCTGCTTTGCCTGATAAGTGGCAATGCTGAGCATCTTGCCATGTGCTCACTACCCGTTGGTGGGTCTTTGAAGAAAGGGCTGGTCAAGTCTTTTGCTTATTTCTGAAACAACTTGTTTGTTGTGATTTGGTTTCTTTGTGAATTTTGGGAATTCTCTAGATATTCTGGGTATTAATCCCTTATCAGGTACATGATGCAAATGTTTTCTGCATTTCTATTGGTTGCGTGTCCTTTTTTTTTTAAGATATTGTTTATTTATTTGATAGAGAGCAAGAGCACAAGCAGGGGGAGGGGCAGAGGCAGAGGGAGAAGCAGACTCCCTGCTGAGCAGGGAGCCTGATGTGGGACTTGATTCCAGGACTCTGAGATCGTGACCTGAACTGAAGGCAGATGCTTAACTGACTCAGCCACCCAGGTGCCCCATAGCGTGTGACTCTTGATCTTGGGGTCATGAGTTCAGGCCCCATATTGGGTGTGGCAATGACTTAAAAATAGTCTTCAAAAAATTTTATTTTTCAAAAAGTCCAATTTGCCTATTTTTCTTTTTGTTAACTGAGCTTTTGGTGTCATTCAAGAAATAATTACCAAATCCAGTATCCTGAAGTTTTTCCCATTTTCCTCTAAGGGTTTCACAAATTCAGCTCTTCAGTGTTGGATCCACTTTGAGTTAATGTTTGTACATAGTCATGTATTTTTTTCTTTCTTCCTTTCTCTTTCTTTTTTCTTTGTTCCTTCCTTCCTTCCTCTTCTTTCTTCTTTCTCTCTCTCTTTCTTTCTTTCTTTCTTTCTTTCTTTCTTTCTTTCTTTCTTTCTTTTTCTTTCTTTCTTTCTTTCTTTCTTTCTTTCTTCTCTCTTTCTCTTTCTTTCTTTCTTTCTTTCTTTCTTTCTTTCTTTCTTTCTTTCTTTCTTTCTTTCTTTCTTTTGTAGGCTCCATACTCAGCGAGGAGCCCAGCCTAGTGCAGGTCTTTTAGTGGTAAGTTTTGAAATCAGGAAATGTGAGTCCTCCAATTGTTTTTTTAAAGATTTATTTTGTTTGAGAGAGATAAAGAGATAGAGATAGAGCAAGCATGTGTGCAAGAGCAGGGGAGGGGTAGAGGGAAATACCCTAAGCTGGCTCCGCACTGAGTGCGGAGTGCAGTGTTGGACTTAATCTCTCAGCCCTGATATTATGAGCTGAATCAAAACCAGGAGTTGGTGGGGATCCCTGGGTGGCTGGGGATCCCTGGGTGGCTCAGCGGTTTGGCGCCTGCCTTTGACCCAGGCCGCGATCCTGGAGACCCGGATTGAGTCCCATGATGGGCTCCCTGCGTGGAACCTGCTTCTCCCTCTGCCTGTGTCTCTGCCTCTCTCTCTCCCTCTCTATGTCTATCATGAATAAATAAATAAATCTTAAAAAAAAAGATTGAAAAAAAACAACAAAAAAAACAGGAGTTGGATGCTTAATGGACTGAGCCACCGAGGCCCCCCCCTGAGTCCTCCAAATTTATTTATTTATTTATTTATTTATTTATTTATTTATTTATTTATTTAAGATTTTATTTATTTATTCATGAGAGAGAGAGAGAGAGGCAAAGACACAGGCAGAGGGAGAAGCAGGCCCCGGGCTGAAGGCAGTAATAAACCACTGAGCCACTCAGGCTGCCCCTTATTCTTCTTTTAAAGAATGTTTTGGGGATTCCTGGGTGGCTCAGCGGTTTAGCGCCTCCTTCAGCCCAGGTCCTGATCCCGGGGTCATGGGATCGAGTCCCACATCGGGCTCCCTACATGGAGCCTGCTTCTTCCTCTGCCTGTGTCTCTGCCTCTCTTCCTCTGTCTTTCATGAATAGATAAATAAAATCTTAAAAAAAAAAAAGAATGTTTTGGCTATTTGGAGTCCCTTGTGAATTTTAAGATGGATTTTTCTATATCTGCAAGAAACGCCATTGGGATCTTAACAGGATTGCACTGAATCTGGAGACTTTCTAGCAGCCTGTACGATATTCAGTCTTCCAGCCCATAAATGCAGATGTCTTCCCACTTATCTGTGTCTTTAATTTCTTTCGGCAATGCTGCCTGGTTGACAGAGTGCAGGTCTTTCACCCCTTGGGTGACATTAATTTCTAAGTACTTTATTATTTTATGCTGCTGTCACTGGACATTCCCTAGTTCCCTCTTTGGGTTATTCACGATTCATGTATAAAAAGACCGAAAAAAAAAAAAAAGACCACTGATTTCTGTGCATTGATCTTGTAACTTGCAACCTTGCTGAATTTATTTACTAGTTTTAAGGGGCTTGGGGTAGACTTTTGGAGTTTCATGTACAGAATGTCATGTAACCTACGGCCAGAATTTTTCATGTAGTCCTTGTACTTTTCAGCTCCAAAATTTCCTTCTGGGTTCTGTTTCATATTTTCTATTTGTTCATCATTCCATTTTGTTCACACTTTTCTTTTCTTGGTTTTGTCCGAATCTTATTTTAGCTTTTCGAGCATCCCTAAAACAGGCATTTTAAAGTTTCCGTCTGATGCGTCCACCATGTGGTCTTTCTCGAGGAGGTCATCTGTTGATAAATGTTGGTTCCTAGGTATGGGCCCTACTTTCCTGATTGTGTGTCTATGATGTTTGTTGAAAAATGGACAGTTGAGTCTTTTTTTTTAAAGATTTTATTTATATATTCAAGACAGAGAGAGAGAGAGAGAGAGAGGCAGAGACACAAGCAGAGGGAGAAGCAGGCTCCATGCAGGGAGCCTGATGTGGGACTCGATCCCGGGTCTCCAGGATCATACCCTGGGCTGAAGGCAGCAACAAACCGCTGGGCCATTGGGGCTGCCCACAGTTAAGTCTTATATGGTGATTCTAAAGATCGGATTCTCCCCCTTCCCTGAGATATGCTTTTTTATAAAAAGTGACTGTTGCTGGTGTTTCTGTCCTGGAGATTAGCCTGGGGTATAGAAGGATAGTCTTACCAGGTCATTTCTGAGCCCAAGCCTCTCCCTGGTAATGGGAGGTAACTTCTCTTGTATTTGTGATTGCCTTTGAATGTCCCATTCCTGAAACATCTGGCTGCCAAAAGGGGAAAAAGGGAAAACACAAAGAGAAAAATTAATAAACTGGTCACTGGTCACTTAAAGCTCTCAGCAGATGTGCCAGGCTGAGGCCAGGGAGCTTATGGCAGCAGCCCGACTGTACCAGTGAGGCTGGAGCAGCGGTCAGCTATCAGAATGCAAATCCGCGATCTTTTAGGGGCTTGGGGTTCTCGTGTTCCATGCTGGACCCCTCAAGCTGGGTGCAAAGTGCCTGTGTGTGGCCAGGTAGCTGCTGCAATGCTGAGAGCTGAAGGCAGGTGACGTCGAGCACAATTTGCTTCCAGACTTTTCCCTGGGAGCTGCGAGCCCTCGGCAGAACCTGTGGCTGCACACCGTCTCTCTCAGACAGGTGCTGCCAGCAGAGTGGTGTCCAGGTGGGGGATGGATTCCTGGTACCTTCGACTCTACTTTCTCTCACACCACTCCCAGGCTGTATGTTTTAGGAGAAGCGAACAGATCATGCAACTGCCTGATACACAGCCTCGAGGGTGTGGTGTGCACGTGGGTGTTTACACGTGGGCATGTGTGTGGGCTTTGGTCACACACCAGCTTGTTAGGCTGTCGCTGCAGCAAAATGGGGATAATGGGAAGGGGCAACGTTACATGTACATGAATGTGTGTGTGTGTGTAAGAGAGAGAGAGAATGTTCATGCATGTTGGAACCTGGTGTTCTGTGCTTATACCTACACGCATGTGCTCTGTGGGTGTACCTGTTATCACACCAGGATGTGTGTACCTCTGAGCACTTCTGTGAGCCTGTGCATGTACTTCTGTGATTGTGCACCTCTGTGTGTGCATCTCTGTGAATGTGCATGTAACTTTGTGTGTGTGCACCTCTGTCATTGTGCACCTCTGTGGGTGTGCATCCACCTCTGTGAATGCACACCTCTGTGGGTGTGTGTGTACATCTGTGAGTGTGCACCTCCATGAATGTGTGTGCATCTCTGTGAGTGTGCAGCTCCGTGGGTGTGGGTGCACCTCCGTGAGTGAGCGTGCACCTCGTGTGTGCACCTCTGTGTGTATGCACGTCTGTGGGTGTGTACCTCGGTGAGTGTGTGCGCACCTCCATGGGTGAGTGTACACCTCTGTGTGTCCTCTGTGACTGTGCACCCCCAGGACCATATGTGCACCTCCATGAGCATGTGTGCATCTCTGTGACTGAGTGTGCACCTCTGTAGGTGTGCGTGCACCCTCATGAGTATGCATGCATCTGAGTGTGCACCCCCATGAGTGCGTATGCACCTCCGTGTATGTGCACATCCATGAGTGTGTGTGCAGCTCCGTGAATGTGCACACCTGTGAGCACAAGCGAGGGTGAGCCCCTCAGGAGGAGTCCGGCCCCAACCTCAGTGACTGCCTCTTGTTCCAGGACTCATACCTGCTGGACTATTTCTTCTTCCTGAACCGCTACTTTGAGGTGGGGGCTCCCGTCTACTTTGTCACCACGGGAGGCTACAACTTCTCCAGCGAGGCGGGCATGAATGCTGTGTGCTCCAGTGCCGGGTGCGACAGTTACTCCTTAACCCAGAAGATCCAGTACGCCACCGAGTTCCCCGAGGAGTAAGTGCCCGGCCCAGCCCTGTGTGCCCCCAGCCCCCCTTCCTGGCTGGCTCGACTCTACCCAGCTGCCCTCCTCCTGTCATGGGCTTGGGGGGTAGGCCACCTGGTTCGGTGCCCCCATCCCCAGCCTCCTCTCCCCTGCCCCTCAGGTCTTACCTGGCCATCCCTGCCTCCTCCTGGGTGGATGACTTCATCGACTGGCTGACCCCGTCCTCCTGCTGCCGCCTTTATGCCTTTGGTGCTAATAAGGACAAATTCTGCCCTTCGACTGTCAGTGAGTGCCGGGCCTCTGGGAGCTCCCACCTACCACAGCTTGGGGAAGCTGAGGCAGGAGGCAGGGGCATGGCTAGGCCCTCTTCGTTCCTCCCGTGATCTCACAGGGCAGTGAGGGTGCAGGCACAGGCTGGGAGCACATGTATGGGGTCCCACCCCCTGAGCTGTGATCTTGGCTTGCTGACGCTCATGGGTGGTGGTGGGGAGAGCTGAGCTCAGCCTGTGGCTCTGGCCCCCCCATAGCTGCATTTGTAGGTGTAGTGGGAAGGCCCAAGGGGGTCGTTTCTTTGCCACCCCCCCACGTTGCTTCCTCATCTGCCATAGTTGCTGGCAGTTTCCATGACCAAGAGGGGGAGTCCTCCTACAGAGACAAGTGCAAACACCTCCAGAGCACACCTGCCACACGTTTCAGTGGTGGAAGTGCCTGGGGACCCGGATGAGAATGGAGTGGAAGGGGCTAGAGAGCAGCAGTGCCGGCCCTGGGGGTGGCACTGCCTGGAGCCCCCCCTCTCTTTGCAGACTCCCTAGCCTGCTTGAAGAACTGCGTGAACTTCACACTGGGCCCTGTCCGGCCATCCGTGGACCAGTTCCACAAGTACCTTCCCTGGTTCCTGAGTGACCCGCCCAACATCAAGTGTCCCAAAGGGTAAGCCTGGGGTGGGTGGGGAGCACAGCCACTTGGGTGCTGGAGTGCGGAGCGCAGACCATCGCGAGGATGGCTGTGGTCTCTGATGAAGCTTTTGCACTGGCCTCCTTGCAGTGGGCTGGCAGCGTACAACACCTCCGTGCATTTGGGATCTGATGGCCAGGTTTTAGGTAAGCATGGCCTGAACCAGCAGCCCTGAGGGGTCACCAGCAGCCCCAGGGGAGAACCTCTCAATCTGCAAGCTTCTCCCCTTCCTTCTTCAGGGGGTACTCCCACCTGCCCTGTCCTCAGAGGTGTGTTATGCAGCAACCCCCTCCCCAAATCCTCAGTCAGGGAGACATTCCCAGACTCTTCCAGGGGTGGTGCCGCCCTGAGGAGTCACTCACGCCTCTTTCTCACATTCACCAATTGCTCACCATGTGGCAGCTGGCTACATGGATGACTATTGCCCCTGCCTGAGGTCACCCTGCCCCGCTTCTGGATCTCCCCTCGGGAAGATGCACATGGGAAGACTAATTGAATTAATTTGAAAAATATGATGCATGTTTTGAAAGCCTAGAGCGCAGCATTTAGCTTTATCTGGGAGTTGTCTTTAGGTGCAGCCATCAGCGGCAGGAGGAGTGGAGGCTCAAGGTGGGATGAGGGTGGGGGTGGGAGTAGGAGCCACTGTAGAGCTGTGGGCGAGCCCCCAGCTCTGCGCCCCTTGCTCATGATATAAGACTATACCACTGCAGGGGCTGCCGAGCCCTGATGGCAGCAGGTATGCCCCAGGGTGTGAGGGCGCCCACAGCGGGGCCCTGACCTTGCCCTTCCTCCACCCCCGGCTGGCGTAGCCTCCCGGTTCATGGCCTACCACAAGCCGCTGCGGAACTCGGAGGATTACACTGAGGCCCTGCGGGTGTCACGGGCGCTGGCGGCCAACATCACGGCCCAGCTGCGGCAGGTGCCAGGCACCGACCCGGCCTTCGAGGTCTTCCCCTACACGTGAGTCCCAGCGGCGGCGGGGGCAGGGAGAATCCCCTAGAAGGGGGCCACCACATGCCGCAGGGCTGACGGCGCTCCGCCCCGCAGGATCACCAACGTGTTCTACGAGCAGTACCTGAGCGTGGTCCCCGAGGGCCTCTTCATGCTCGCCATCTGCCTGCTGCCCACCTTCGTAGTCTGCTGCCTGCTGCTGGGCATGGACCTACGCTCCGGCCTCCTCAACCTGTTCTCCATCGTCATGATCCTCGTGGACACCGTGGGCTTCATGGCCCTGTGGGGCATCAGTTACAATGCCGTGTCGCTCATCAACCTGGTCACGGTAAGCTGCCCTCCGCCTTGCAGAGACCCCGCACCCCCACTCTTGCTCGCCTAATGCCCCTCTCTGCCCCAGGCGGTGGGCATCTCCGTGGAGTTTGTGTCCCACATCACCCGCTCCTTTGCAGTCAGCACCCGGCCCACCCGGCTGGAGAGGGCCAAGGAGGCCACCATCTCCATGGGCAGCGCGGTGAGTACGCCCGCCGGCCCCCGCGCCCCCTGCTTGCTACCCTGCGCCCGGCCTCACATCCACCTGTGACCCTGCAGGTGTTTGCTGGCGTGGCCATGACCAACCTGCCGGGCATCCTCGTCCTGGGCCTGGCCAAGGCGCAGCTCATCCAGATCTTCTTCTTCCGCCTCAACCTCCTCATCACCGTGCTGGGTCTGCTGCATGGCCTGGTCTTCCTGCCAGTGGTCCTCAGCTACCTCGGTGAGAGGCCGGGTGCCTGAGTGCCCACCGGCCAGGGCCTCCCGCACCGCCGCACTCCTGCACCCAGTGGTCCCAGCCCAGCAGGGCCCGTTCACATAGCAGCCCTGCCCCCTGTACCCCTGTACCTCTGCACCCAGCCATCCCAGGTCAGCAGGCGCCCTGCCCTGCAGCCAGCCTCTCCGATACAGTGGGTCCTCCCTTCCTATTCCCTTCCACCACCACCCCTGCCCCTCTGTTTCCAGATCAGATCCCGTGCTGCCTGAGATCTCCTCTCTCCTTTCTTCCAGAATATCCTGTGGCAGCACCCGGCAGGCCCTCCTTGCTGAGAGAAGCGGTCCCTCATTCCGTTGACAGACCAGGGCAGGGAGGACCCTCCTGCTCAGCGCAGGCCTCCCTGACTGGGGTCCTCTGTGGTTGTTCTCCTGCAGGGCCTGATATCAATGCAGCTCTCGTGCTGGACCAGAAGAAGACAGAAGAGGCCATCGGGGCCCCTGCCCACCTGGTCCCAACATCCACGGCCAGCAGCACCTATGTCAACTACGGCTTCCAACATCCCGCCAACGGTGTAGTGGGCGACAGTTCTCTGCCCCGCAGTGGACCGGACCTCTGATGAAGCCGGAGCCCCTATGCTGGCTCACCAGCCCTGGGCCCCGGGGGCCCCTTGACCCATCCTCCCACTCAGGGTCTGGGAGAGGCTGTCTCCGTGGGAGTGCCTGTGCTGGGACATTCTGCATCCACCAGGGTGCATCCATGAGGACACGATTATGCTGAAGGCGGCACATGGCAGTGTGAATGTGATCTGTTCCTGACCTGTCTCTTGGGAGTTGGCGTGTCTTCCTCGTGCAAGTTTTTAAACCTAAATTCCCTGTATCTATATGTAAACAATATATAGTAGTATTTCACATTTTGAAAAGTTTCATAAATGGTATCACTTGATGAATGCCACACACGTTAGATTCATTCACCTGGGTCCCTGTAGACCTCGCCCAGTCGCCGCGACGGCCCCACTGTATCCCACTGTGTGAGTGGACACAGCATTTCTGTCCTTTCCCCTGCTGGTTGGCACATTGTTCCCAACTACTTTTCTACTGTAGCTCCATAATCACTTATGTGGAATTCCCAAATCTCTGAAAATCTAGTTTGTCTTCTTTTTCTTTTGTATGTTTGGGAAAAACTCATTTGGTGCCAAAAACTAGCCAGACAAGATCCGTCTATTTATACTCTTTATGAATGGGGTACATAGACCCCACGCTCTGCTTAACATAAGTGGTCAGATATACTGGCACATGGGTGAGTCTGATTATCCCTTATGTGTGGCCACAAGCCCTGATAAAGCATATTATCTAAGGCAGGGTAAACATTACTTTTCTAAAAACCTGTAGGATTTCAGGTATAGAGCATGAACCTCTATGAGGCTGAGCTTGTGTTTGCATATCTCCTGGTGTATGTGTGGGAGGGCTACCTGGAGGCGGTGTGGCTGAGGTCCTGTCTGGATACAGACAAAGCCTCCCCCCAAAGCTGCTGCCCTATTCACGCTCCCACCACTACTCCTCCCTGGACGGACAACACAGTACATCCCACCTGCTCTTTGGGGGAAAGGGTAGGATTACGGATGATTATCATTTTTAAGATACATTTCTAAAAAGAAAACTCTTTTTTTTTTTTTTTTAAAGATTTTATTTATTTATTCATGATAGTCACACAGAGAGAGAGAGAGAGGCAGAGACATAGGCAGAGGGAGAAGCAGGCTCCATGCAGGGAGCCCGATGTGGGATTCGATCCCGGGTCTCCAGGATCGCGCCCTGGGCCAAAGGCAGGCGCCAAACCGCTGCGCCACCCAGGGATCCCTAAAAAGAAAACTCTAACATTTTAGAGTAGTTTTAGATTTACATAAAAATTGCAAAGATAATACCGGGAGTTCTCATATACCTCACACCCGGTTTACCCAATTAACATATTATGTTTGTATAGCACATTCATCATCGTACAATTACTAAACCAGTATCATAATTACAACTAAAGTCCATGCTTTATTTAGATTTCCTTAGAGTTTACCTGGTGTCCTCTTTTCTGGCCCAGGATCCCATCCAGGAAAGCACGTGACATTAGTTGTTATGTCTATGTAGGCTCTTGGCTGTGAGAGTTTGTCAGACTTTCCTTGTTTACCATGGCCGTGACGCTTTCCAGGAGGACTGGTCGGGCAGTAGTAGTTTTGTAGAATATCCCTCAAATGGTATTGTCTGGTGTTTGTCTCCTAACTAGACTGAGGCTGTGGGTTTCTGGCCGAGAGATGGCAATGGTGAGGCCCCTTCTCAGCAGATCACATAAAGGGTGCAGGCTATCACCGTGACTTCCCACTGCTGGCATCAACTCCTGTCGCCCTGCGAGGTCATGTCTGTCCCGGGCCCTTCCCCTGCCCATGCTGTCCATGCTGTGCTGTTTGGAGGGAAGCCACGATGCACACCCTCCACCAGGGCAGTGGGGAGTTATGTTCCACTTCCTGAAGGGTGGAGTTTTTATAAATATTTTAAGACTTTATTTATTCATGAAAGACAGAGAGAGAGAGAGAGAGAGAAAGAGAGATAGAGGCGCAAAGACACAGGCAGAGGGAGAAGCAGACTCCATGCAAGGAGCCCGATGTGGGACTTGATCCTGGGACTCCAGGATCACAATACCTTGGGCCAAAGGCAGGCACTAAACTGCTGAGCCACCCAGGGATCCCCTAGAACTTACATAAATTATTCAGAATTCCTCCCAATAGGACAGGTGTCTATTTTCCTCCATGTATTTATTTACTCAGTCTGCTGTGTGGACTCATGGCTATCCTTTTTGTAGTTTGGGTTCTGATGTGAAACTACTTCATTTTGTTGGTCAGATTGTTCTCTCTTGGGCCATTAGGAGCTCTTTCTCTTGGATCTTCTGTCCCTTTGCCATACTCCCGTCATGGAGGTGTTTTCCCTGCTCCCTGCTCTACAAGTTGGTCCAGGCTCAACTTGTATATTTTCTGCTCCCTTCCTAGAATCATCCATTTCTCCAAAGAGTCCTGGCACTTCAACTGGAGATGGGATTCGAACCCAGGACCCACATGCACTTTGCTGCTGAGACGTGGTTGCTCTAGAAAATATGCGTGTATAAACTAACACACGTGTGTGCACAGTTCTATGAATATTCCTGCATGTAGCCATCTGTAGCTAGATTAAGCTAAGCTTAGGTTCATGCTGATGCCTCCAGCTCTAATTCATCAGCACATGGATCATTCTAGACTCCTCTCTGGCTTCTCTGTAACTTTCCATGCCGGGAGTGAGAAGCCTTACTCCAGCACCCACACAATTGCTTAATTACTTGCACTCTAGATGTGTAGTATTTTCAGAGATGATAGCCCCCACCCTCCCTGAGAAACATGTTTAGGATGAAGCGTCTTTTTTTTAGCAACTTTTGCCTTTTGTCTCAGACTCCATTCATTTCCAAAGTTACTTAGCTCAGCATCTTTTTTCCACCATCTACAGTTAGGCTGCTTCGTACATTTGTAATATGGTTTGTTTGGCCATATTCTGCATTCCAGTCTGATGTTAGGAAATCATGCATGTAAAAGATCCACTCAAAGTGCATTACAGACTGAGAGATACCAATGTGACGATTAGGAAACATTTATTTATGTTTCAGATTGCATATTACAGCTGTTAAGAAACTACCACACGTTCAATTTTGGCCTCAAAAAATGATGCTTGTAGGGCAGCCCTGGTGGCGCAGCAGTTTAGCGCCGCCTTCCGCCCAGGGTGTGATCCTGGAGACCCGGGATGGAGTCCCAGGTCAGGCTCCCTGCATGGAGCCTGCTTCTCCCTCTGCCTGTGTCTCTGCCTCTCTCTCTCTGTGTCTCTCGTGAATAAATAAAATCTTAAAAAAAAAAATGCTTGTATTTGAAAAGACAAAACACTCCTCTCATTTCCAACTCCAATCTGCGTAAGACTGGGTTTCTTCATATGTTTCGATCAAAACGTATTGCAATGCAGTGAAAGCGAAAGGTGGGAGACTCTTGCTGTTTTCTATTAAGCCCAACACTAAAGACATTTGTGAAAAATGTAAAGCTATGCTACTCTTCTGGGTAAACTTCATTGCTTTGAAGAACATTATTTCTTCATAAAAATGTTAACACGTAATGTGCTTGTGTATGTTTTTTTTTTAAAAAAATGAATAAAAAATTTTAAATTCTGAGTTTTAACATCCGATATGCTAACTATAAGAAGGGCGCACATAAAGGGCCTTTGGAGTCTTCAGTAAGCGTCAGGAGTGTGTGACGTCACTGCCCTAGGGCAATTTATCCGGGTCTAACTCCATCTACGGTTAATTGGAGCCCATGGACGGCGGCGATGTACGCTCCTTTGCAGATCCTAGTTGCGGAGAGCAGCCAGCTGCGTACCCAACCTAGCAACCTCACTGCGGTTTCAAGGTCCTAGGGACCCAGCTCCTCCAGGGCTCTCAGAACCAGGGCATTGCCGCTGACGTCACTCACTCTGCCGCCCGAGGGCAGCTCCGGCCGGGCCCCTCGTGCCCCCGAGCCGGCGTAGTTGTCTGCAGCTTCCGGCAAGTTGCACTGGGCGGCCGAGGGCGTCACGTGAGCGCGGCGCGCGCAGGTGGACGAGCCACACCCGCCTACACGTGTGCATCCCCAAGCCCCGAGCTGGTTGCGCAGCTCTCACCCCCGCGCCCCCGCCCGGGCCACCCAGCCCGCAGCTTCCTCCGCGCCCCCCTGGCGGGCCCTCTCCCCCCGAGGGGCGGTGCTCCGCCACCACGTGACAACAACGGGGCCCACGTGACGCGGCCCGAGCCACACCCCTTCCGCCCGTCTCCAACATGGCCGCTGGGCGCTCTCGGTCCTGCAGGCGCGGGCTTTCTGGCGCCTAGGAGCCACGTCGGGGCCCACGTGTGGTCCTCCGCGAGCCTGCCCGGGGAAGCCGGTCGGGCGGCGGGGGCGAGGCTCGCGGCAGGGTCGCCCCGGTGCCCACGGCCCGCCCCGATAGTCGGGGGCCGGGCGGGCGCAGACCGGAAGTTGCGCCGGCGGCGGAGCCGTTACTGCAGCGTGCCGGAAGTGGCCGTGGGCCGGCGTCCGGGCCGCGCCCGCAGTGAGCAGCGTCCCTGCGGCCGGCGACGCCATGGAGCCTGGGGCGGCCGAACTGTACGACCAGGCCCTGCTGGGCATCCTGCAGCACGTGGGCAACGTCCAGGACTTCCTGCGCGTTCTCTTCGGTTTTCTCTACCGCAAGACCGACTTCTACCGCCTGCTGCGCCACCCGTCCGACCGCATGGGCTTCCCGCCCGGGGCGGCGCAGGCCCTGGTGCTGCAGGTAGCGCGCGGCGGGCTGGCTGGCGGCCCTGGCTCGGGGGACGGGGGAGCCCGCCGCTCCCGGCCTCAGTTTACCCCTCGGGCTCCTGTCCGGCCCCGCCTCCCGCGCGCCGGCCCGTCGTGCGAGAGCGGCGGGCGCGCGGCCACTGGGGTGTGGGCGGGGGGCAGGAGGGGGGCGCCGGGAGGGAGCGCGAGACCGGGCCGCAGCGGTGAGCAGGTGTTTCCGGCCTGTGCGTGCGTCGTCAGCCGCCGCACGCAGGCCTGAGCCCCCGGCCCCGAGCCCTCCCACTCCCCGCCCCGAGCCCCCCCCCCGGCCCCGAGCCCCCGCGGCGGGCCTCGCTCGGATCTCGTCTCCCCTTGCGCCGTGCTCGCTGCGGTCCAGGCGGGGACGGAGCCGCGCAGGCCCGCGGGAGGACAGGGCTGTTTGCGGGCAGCGACTTAGAGGCGGTTTGGGAGTCGCAGAAACGTGGTTGAGGGCAGGTGGGGCCGAGCTGGCAGGAACCTGAGAAGACGGAGCTGCTGGCGGCCCTCCCGCAGTCTGCGGTGCGGTGGCAGATGGCGTCCCCTGAAGTCAGGCTGGGCGCTGCGGGCGGGTCAGGTGTCCTGTTCCTCAGTGCTTGTGTGCAGACGCGTGAGCTCGGGGTTTCAGTGGCCAGCAGTGCCGTCTGGGTGGCCGGGAAGCTGCGGGTTGGTTGCCCGCGGGCCCTTAGGGAGGTCTCGGTGACGTAGAGCTTGTGCAGCCCAGTGTGGCCGGCGAGCTGCTTTCTCAGCAGGGTCAGGTGAAATCACCAGAGCCCTCGCGGAGCTGGAACTCACAGCTCCCTCTTTGTGATTTCGCATCCTTGTGCTCTACTACTTAGCCCGTGGCAGGCGGGGTGGCATTAGCATGTAGGAAAGACCCGGAGGAGCAGAAAGAACCATCACGGAGCACCTACCAGGCGCTAGTCCTCACCGACGTGAACGGTTGGTGTCTGCTCTCGTTTTACCGTCGGGGCGGTACCAGCGTGTAGAACACCTGTTACTTCCCAGACTGGATGGCCAGTTTAACCAGGGGAGTGGCAGCAAGGAGAGGGATGGATGGGAGAGGACCCGGGTGATTGGAATAAGGATGAGCGGTACCTGCACTGTTTGCTGAGTTGAGGAAGAAGAGCGTAGTTTTAGACAAGTTAGAATTTCAGGCCAAGCGTTAAGGGGCGGGAGAGGAGGAACCAGGGTGGTTTAAGAGCAGCACCTTGGGGGACAATCCCAGTGGACAGATGGAGAAGCATGGGGTTGCATGCGTGCTGGGGGGTGAGGGGAGTGGCGAGGGCAGCAAGTTGCACAGAAATCCAGGGGTTGCTTTCCAGCCTTTCTGACGTTGATTCCCAACAGCCTGCACTGCCCAGGGACCTTTAAGAAAGCAGACACGCCCCAGGTATTTTGTTGGGCGGTTGAGGGTGAGTCCTGGGAGCTGTAGTTCTGTGCACAGGGGCATTTGGCAGGAGGCTTGGAAAGGCAGGGTCAGCACTGGGCAGGGGCATGTTGTGCATGGGGCACGAAGATGCCGAGTCACCCTGAGAGACTCGCAGTGGCACTGTGGCTTAGGTCGTTTGCCTCCCAGGAGTTTTCTTCTCTGCACCTCACTTGGTAGAAGAGACTCTTCTGTGGCCACCCACCCACAGCACGTGTGTGGGGTCTCTTGCGAATGCAGGCAAAGAGGGTGGATGGGGCTGTTCGGATGCTCCACTATGGACCTTGAAGGTTTCCCGATGTTGTGGGGTTTGGAGTGTTGGTGTGGTGTGAGACTTTCCTGCTAGTTCTGAGGGCTTGGGCAGTCCAGATGCAGAGCTCTAAGGACCCTTCTTCAGTAGGAAAGATCACTCCAGGCCAAGATGTTTTAGGATCTTTAGTTTAGAAGGACATTTCATTTGTTCCGTTTGAGACCCTGTGCTCATCCTGGGTCCAGTTTGAGAAGCCTGCTTGGTGAGGCCTGTTGCCTAAGAGTCAGGAAAGCTGGCTCCATCTGGGCTCACTGAACCTACTGGGAGAGTCCTGTCCTCTGTGTCAGCAGAGAAGGTTGACGGGAGGTCACAGCCCTGTCTGCCAGCCCCACAGTGCTGCGGTTGTAGAGTGCCAAGCCACGGGAGCCCCGAAGCAGGTGGCAGGTTAGAGGAGCTTGCGGGGGGCGGGGGGCAGAGTCAGGGCACCTCGAGGAGCTCAGGCCTTGCCCACATCCGGGGAAGTTCCAGGGAGGAGGGACAGAGAAGGACTGTTCTTTTTTGTGGAGTTAGAGGATAATGAAGGTCTGGGACGTCAAGAGGACGAGTGGCTCTAAGGGCGAAGTTGGTGCCATCGCCACAGGGTGAGCAGTGTTGTTGGGTTCCTGGGAGGAGTAGAAGGGGTCTGGGATTGGTGCCTGGTTGCTGCTCTGGCATTGAGCGCTGCTGGGATGATTTCGTGCTTTCCTCTTTCACTGGCAGGGCCGAGGTCAAATTCCTTATCTTCTCTGGGCTCAGTTTTTTCTCATCCTTGAAACGCCGGTGCTGTCTCCCTCATGGCATCTTCTTGATGGTTTGAGAGAACATAAAAGCCTTTGGATACTTCGGTAGTTAGCGATCTTCTGTTTTGTCTTCCTGCTCTGTGCTCGGAACGTAGCCGTTTGATAGAAGTGTGTGTTCTAGCTGCAGGCAGTGGGGCTCCCTACCCATTTCTGAATGTGTCTTTCGAGCAGTTTTAGGTTCAAGGCACAACACAGGGGTAGGTACAGAGAGTTCCCCAGCACCTCTGTCTTCCCAGCCCTTCTTACTGTTAGCATCTCCACCGAGGGGGGGTATTTGCTAAAGTCCACGAACCTGCATTCCACCTATAACAGCCAGACCATAGGTGGCTTTAGGGTTCATTCTTAGTGATGGTCACTCTATGGGGCTTGGACAAACATACTGGCAGGTACCCATCACACAGAGTTTGTTTCAACTGCTGGAAAAATCTACCATGCTCCACTTATTCCTCCCAACCCCACCCAGCACTGCTGATTTTTCTGCTGTCTCCATAGGTTTGCCTTTTCCAGAATGTCCTAGAATTGGAATCATACAGGATTGTATAGATTTTCCAATTGGTTTCTTTGATTTAGTAACATGATTTCAGTTTCCTTCAGGTCTTTTCATGGCTTAATAGCTCTTTTTTTTTTTTTTTTTTTGTAGCACTGAGTAATAAATGTTTCTTTGTCTGGATGGAGCACAGTGTGTTATCTGTTCCCCTGCTGATGGACACCTTGGTTGCTTCCGAGTTGTGGCATTTAGGAATAACGCTGCTGTAACACCCATGTGCAGGTTTCTATATGGATGTGTTTTCAGCTCCTTTGGGTAAATACCAGGGAGCAGGGTTCTAGATCCAATAGGACAGGTGTCTGTTCCCCCCCACCCCCCAAAGGAGGCCCTCCCAGCCTTTCTGCCTCCAGCTACCGTAGCTACAACTCTTAGAGTTGTAGCTTTTCCTGATGTAGTCCCCTGGGATTGCACCCTTTCTTCCAGGACTACTGCAGAGCCCCTTCCAAGGAGCCGTCTTAGATATCC
Source organism: Canis lupus baileyi (assembly GCF_048164855.1). Lineage (NCBI taxonomy): Eukaryota > Metazoa > Chordata > Mammalia > Carnivora > Canidae > Canis > Canis lupus. The sequence continues at coordinate 47,972,356 of NC_132852.1, read as the reverse complement.
AGAACCTGGCATGTGCTTCTGGATGTTCATTGTGACGTACTCTGGCTGCTCCTGATGGCCCCTCCTGATGGCACTGTTGCTGTGCATGGGTCTGTGCCCTTGAAAGGTGCATACAAAGCGCCATGTTTCCTGTGCACTTTTTGGGTGGAAAGTCCCAGTTCTTGCTTGTATGGGTGTCACTGAGTCCCAAGAAAGGGTAAGGGCTGGTCCTTACACCACCGTATTGAATTCTTAGAGGATGGGAGCTGTCATTTGGATTTTTTGTGTTCCTTGCTCATTGTAGGCATATTGTGGTTATTTGTGGAATTGTCGAGTTTTCTTTTTTTTTGAGACAGGCGAGCACACAAATGCACACAAGTAGGGGGAAGGGTCAGATGGAGAGGGAGAAGCAGACTCTTTGTTGAGCAGGAAGGCTGACAACATGGGATTTGATTCCAGGACCCTGAGATCATAGCTTGAGCCAAAGGCAGGTGCTCAACTGACTGAGTCACTCAGGTACCCCAATTGCCAAGTGTTCTCAGAGCCACACTTCCTCTCCACCTGTGCAGTGTGGGAAGCTAGCAGCCTGGTTATGCTGCTTATACTTTGTGGATTCAACCGAATGCCCATTTTCCTTTCTTGAGTCTGAATTGTTGTTGCCCTTACAGCTCTTGGTACCAGAATGATGTGTTCTTTCTGTGGCTAACAAGTCTCACTGGGTGCTGTGAAAAAAAGGACAGAGAGACCACGTAGTGATGTGTCTTTTCAAGCTCAGGGTTGCACTCTGGGCATGTAGCTGTCATGGTTGACAAGGTTTCACTTGCTGATCTCGGAACCCCTATTAAAGGTGGTTCATAGCTTCTGATGAGATTGAAGTGCATTTGCGTTTTTCCACCGGGAATGTTTGTGATCTCCTGTTTTGTCATTCTTTTGTGAGCCAGATTTTACTCCTTTTCTCTGGCATGTGTGGTCCAGAGCTGGGCAGGTGAACTCATTGGTGCATTGCTGTTTGATTTTTAGGTATTCACAGCCTTCGAGCACATGGCCCGTCAGGACGATGAGAAGAGGAGGAAGGAGCTGGAGGAGAAGGCGAGGAAGGAGGCAGAGGAGGCTGTGGCAGCAGCAGCTGAGCAGGAGCCAGTCCCAGCCCCAGGCCAGGAGGTGGAGGTTGGCCCCAGCATGGACTCAGGCGGGCTGCAGGGAGCGCCAGGCCCACAGGGTGCTGTGCCTGAGGTGGCCCCCAGCTCGGGGGAGGCAGAGCCGCTGGGAGCGTATGCGGGTGCTGCCGAACTTCCCAAGGAACCCTTGGCTCTTCCCAAGTAAGAATTTCTACTTTACAGTTCCTTTTTTGGCATCTGTTGGCTGGTTGGGTCCATCAGTGGTTCTCACTCGGTACCACACCGACTCTGTTTCTGCGTTTGTTTTCGAATTGCCTTACAGTGCTTTGGTGACACTGGATGGGAGGGCAGTTGGCTTCTGTCTTCTTTTTCTCCCTATAAGGCAAGGTAAGAAGCTGCCTGGCATACAGCCCATTCAGAGTCAGAGCCAGAATTAGAGCACTGGGTGCCCAGACTATTCCTGATACCTGTCCGCCTGTGTGGGGGCTTCACCTCAGGGTCTCCGCTCTGTCCTTCATTGTGGGAGCACTACTGGGACATGTACCCACGGTCCTTTCAGTGTGAAGGGTGACCGTGGGCCCAGAGTCCCCTTGGAGACTGCCATTTAGTAAATGGGTTACTTGACAAGCAGTGTTAGCTCTGGCTCAGTTTCCTCCTCTGTAGCAGAGATGAGAGTGCCAGCACTTGTCCCAGGCCAGAGGTCATGGGGCTGGTGTGCAGCTGGCATTAGCCCTGCAGGGCTTCTGCCCCCTGGTGCTGCCCCCTGGTTGTACCCTCCTTCCCTGCCCCATTGGGGTGCGAAGAGCTGCTCCCTCCTTGTATGTGAGCTGTGGCCTTGTCTGAGAGGCAGCGTGATGGTCCCGGCCTGCTCTGTTGTAGCAGAATCCGTTGTCTTCCTTCTTGTATAGGCCTGCTTCCGCCTTTGACCCAGCTCTGTGTTAACCCTCTGCTGTTCTTCCCTCCGTGCACGCTCTCTGACCTGTTTTAGAGTCTCTGAATGTAGTTCCTAGTTAGTAAAGCAAAGCCAACAGCCTGCAGTGGCATAAAATGCATTTAGGGGAAAATACATTTGGTGAAGGTAAGGTGGGGCAAGACTGCAGAGTCATAAAGGCCAAGAGACACAGAGACACAGAGTGGGGCTCAGAGACAGCTGAGCCAGCCCCATTGTTGGATGGGCCAGCCCTGTTGATGCAGAGGAGCATGTCTTGAATATGGAACTCTGGTCAAGAAGGGGCAAAATAGGACCTGGGGCCTGGCTTTGGGCAGGGTCTTGGGCAGAGGACAGAGATCGGCAGTTTCTTTCAGCCCAAGGAACTTTCTCCAATGTTTCCTATAGCGTAAGACTCCTGGTGAGGAGTTTTCAGCTTTCAGTTGTCTGAAAATGTCTGTAGTTGAACCTTATTTCTGAGATTGTCTGCTGTGTTTAGAGTTCCAGACCGATGCTTTTTATTCAACCTTTTAAAGACTCATTCCATTAGTCTCTTGTCTTGTGATGACAAATGAGTGTTCTTCGTTCTCTTTTACGGATCCCCTTGGATGCTTTTAAGATGTTTATCATTAGTTTCAGTGATTTGGTTATGACCTGCTGTGAGGTGGTGTGCTTATTTCTGGGCTTGGTTCTGCCTGGGTTGTGTTTATCCCCCTTTAAGACTCTCTTCATGTTTCCTTTGAAGAGGTTTTTATTGCCCTGTCTTTGTGTTTATTTTCTTTTTTTCTTTAGTGCCTAATCCTGTTTTAAATTTGTCAATGTGTTTCTTACTTCCTATGATGTATTTTTCGGTTCTGCATTTCCTATTAATTTTTTTCCATGGCTTTGATTTCTACCTTCGTTGTTTCCCTCAGAATTGTTTAATATTTTTGTAATAGTTGTTTAAAGTCTTCATTGGCTTGATTTTGGGTCATGTTTTCCTGCTTGTTTACATATCTGGTAAATTTTTAAAGAATTTTATCTGAGAGAGAGCATGTGCACGCAGAAGTGCATGTGTATGAGTGGTGGGGGAGAGGGAGAGAGAGAATCTCAAGCAGACTCTGTGTTGAGCGTGGAGCCTGATTTGGGGCTCGATCTCAGGACCTCTGAGATCATGACCTGAGCTGAAATCAAGAATTGGACGCTTAACCGACTGAGCCTCTGAGGCACCCCTACCTGGTAATTTTTTGTTGAAAGTATGCCATTGTGGATGTTATGTAGCTGCATCTCTGGGTTTTGTTTTCTTCTTTTGAAGAATGTTGAGTTCTCGAAGGGAATTACTTATTTGCAGATCAATACGATCTTTCAGAAGCTTGTTTTTAAGCATTGTTGGGGTGTGTCTGAAGCACCTGATTCCAGGGCTAGTTCTCCTTGTTCTAAAACATGGCCTTGTTGGGCTCTCCAGAATGTTCCCACTGTTCATTCAGGTCTTTTTGTTATTGCTGGTTGAAATGTGAACATCTTCCACCCCTCTGTTGGCTTTGGGTCATGTGGGCTAGTTTCAGGAGTGTCTGCCCTCCCCTTTTGGGTCACACTCACGTGGGGACAGTGGCCTGCACTGTGGGTTTCACAGCGGCCAGCTCTGAACCAGCTCAGAACCACAGCTGGCTGCCACAGCTACATGAGCCCGTTCTTGACATAACTCTGTCTGTGTCTGCTGAGTGAACCCTGACATAGGCAGATACTCCCGTCATGTAATGTTGTTCGTGAGAACAGCGGTTTTCAAAGTGAAAATGAATTTGCAAACGTTTGAGTTTGTGGACGCACAGCAGCAAAGGCCAGCAGGAAATCAGTGATGAGTAGTGGCTGTCAGGAGAGGGGTGGATTTGGATCTCATTGTCTTCTTCCCCACATCCCCCACCCTGCTCTCTGTTTCCTATTTCTGTTATGGTAAGCATACATTTTGTTTTGCTACTCTTTTTTTTTTTTTTTTTTTTCTTCATTTTAAAAATAGTTCCTAAAAACTGTATTAAAAGAGGGGTTTTCTTTTTGGTTCCCGGGTTGGGGTTAGAATGGCTGCCCGATTGTCTTCTAGAGAGCCTATTTTTCTATTCTTTTTTTAAGGTTTTATTTATTTATTCATGAGAGACCGAGAGAGGCAGAGACACAGGCAGAGGGAGAAGCAGGCTCCATGCAGGGAGCCCGATGTGGGACTCAATCCCAGGACTCCAGGATCACACCCCAGGCTGCAGGCGGCGCTAAACGCTGAGCCACCCAGGGATCCTATTTTTCTATTCTTGAACCAACAAGTTGTTGGGCTAGAGTCAGAGCGAGTTGTGTGAGTTTTGTGCTGGTTTGGTTCAGAGTGAGGGTGGGGGCATGTTCCAGGAAACCTGCTGCCACAGGACCGACCCTTCTAAGCCCAGGCATCTTCTTGGCTTCTTGTGAACAAAACAGGAAGCTGTGGCTCCCATCTCTCCCACTGCAGCTGGTGGGTAGTGCTGTGGTACATGTGGAAGCCATCCTTGCCCTTGTTCTACCTGTAGTGGGACCCCTCGTTTCTCCAAGTCAGTGCCCCAGATCGTGTGTCCTATAAACTGTAGCTCTCTGGGGTTCCGCTGACTGAATGATTAAGGTGGTGGCTCTTTACAGGAGCACACAGACGCACTGCCTGTTCTGGGGCCCCCATCCAGAGAGCCATCTAGGCCTGAGCTGGTTGGTTTCTACAACTCCTATTCGCCTCCCATCTACCGGTGGTCCTGCCCCGTCGTGGCAGTGGTGACTCCCTGCTTGGTGACCAGTAAGAGTCACAGGCAGCGCACATGTAGGTATCTGTGTCTTCTGCGTGTGAGTCTGTGTTCGATGCAGTGACGTGTTGTACCGAGAAGCGGGCCTCACAGTGCAGCTTGTGCATTAGCAGGGCAGGACTGTACCAGGAGCGGTCTCAGGTGCCACTGTGCTCCAGACAGAGGTGGCTCTGTTGGCCTGGGGCCTGCTTCCCCCTTTGGAGTCACCCCATCCAGGCCTTGCCAGCCACAGGTCTGTTTTCTGCACCAAAGTTGTTGCCGGGTACATTTTTTTGTGTGTGTAATTATGTACTGATTATAGGAAAGCCACAGGTGGAGTATTTTTTTTTTTTTTTTTTGGTCATTTTTGGGGCTATTTGAGGGAAACTTGAATTGGATCTGCTTTCCCACTGCTGTGAATTGCATCCTCTCCCTGCCCTGCTGTCATTGTCAGGACCTTCCCAGTGAAGATTGGGAATGCCCCGCCCCACTGCTTAAGGTGCTCAGTTTTATAACTTGGAGAAGAGATCGATTTTGAACACAAAGTTCTTTGTGCCCACAAGATAGGATTTGAGAATGTGCCTATGTCTACACTGAGCACTACATTTGACCAGCGGTCGTCCACTGTACAGACCCCATCAGAGGAGCTGCCTGGAGTCCCAGCGTTTAGACAATGCAGTGTGGGGCCTTGGGCTCAGGTTCAAAGGACCCCTTGGGGCAGTGGGAAGCTTTTGGAAGTGCCGCGCAGCATCACTAATACTGTGGAAGGAGAGGGGGACAGAAACAGACAGCATCCGAGGCCCTGTCAGGCTCCTCTCAGAGAGCTCCATCGGGCTCCTCTCTTGTGCTCCATGTCTGGGGTCTTGCTTGGTGCCCAGGGTCTGGTCTGGTCTGGGGCATCATCCGGCCAGTCCCGCTGTGTCTGGCATCATTCCTGCAGCCCACCTTTAGGCCGGCAGGTGTCGCTGTAGGTAATGCAGTGATCGTTGCACCTGCTGGTGCTGGTGCTGGTGCTGGCATGCCTGTCAGAATCCACAGTCTGTTGTGGCTTGGGCTTGGGGTTTTGCCTTTGTAAGTCACAAACAGCATTCTTTGAAGGAGAAGAAAGAGAAAGGAAAAAGAGCAGAGAGTAAATTATGACCTGGAAGTGGTGCCTCTGCCCTGGGAGCTGTGCCTGGAATGAGGTACAAGTGTTGCCCATGTTGAGCAGTGGGGTGTGCGTTGGGTACCCACAGGCTGTCCTTCTCTGCACAGGAAGTGGGTGGCATAGTGGAGTGAGAAGGACAGTCAGGGAACCACAGGCATGCTGACCTGCCTCCCAGAGGCCCAGGAGAGCACACGGTGCTGGGCAGCCATGTGGTGCTTTCTCTGGTTTTGGTGGCATAGTCTTTGTTTGCAGCTGCTGGAGGGGTTTGGGTGCATCCTGGGCAGGGATGGCTTCGTTTGGAGGAGAGGTTTCAGGCTTCCTGGTCTCACACTCTGGGCAGAGGCTTTGTCTTCTTGGTTCGGGTTCTGCCCCATTCATTAGGGCTCCTGTCTGTGCCCACCCCTCACAGAGCCCGTGCCTCATCTTGCTGTCCCCTTACACTGGTCATTCCTAGTGTTTCAGTGCTGGGGCTGAGGGCCGCTCTGCCCTGTGTGAGGGGAGCCCCCGATGTGCACTGACTTGGTTTCTCAGCACCTCTCCCTTGGTCCTGTGCCTTAGATGGCCCTAGGTGGCCCTAGGTGGTTGTTGGGAAAGCAGAAGGTCTGCTCCCTGCCTTGGTGTCTGCTGCCTAAAAACTGGGTTCTTGGCTTTGTCTCTCAGTGGGTTCTTCGCTTGTTGGTCCTGGCCTTTTCAGGTGCCCATGGCAGGAAGCCCCTTGGTAGAGTCACATTGGGCATACTGGGATGCCACCCCAGATACCCACCCACCTTGTCAGCTGATGGTGAGGGTTGGCTGAGGTCCATGCATCATGGCTGCTGGCGGGATTCCTGGTGCACAGTGAGTGCTCACGTAGGTACTGGTCACAGTATTATTTCTCTTAAACAGAAACAAGCCTTTCTAGTTACACACAAGGTAGATTATTTGCAAAATAAAGATCCGTGTCTAAAAGAAATAAAAACATCCCACCACTCCCTGTTAATGTTTTGGGAGATATTCTTGTTTATTTTCTGTGCATGTAAACGTTGGGTGTGAGTGTACCCCCTCCCACCCCCGACAAGTTTATGCAATCGTGTTACACTCTGGCTTCTGTTTTGCTGAACCTGTGTCTGAGCATTTCCTGCCTCCTTTTTGCTGATTTTGAATTCATGTCCACTGTGGTGGAGTGCTGTGTGCCTTGAGGCTCTTGTGCTCACACAAGGGTGTTGGCTATCATCCTGCACACAGAGAGCAGTGGATAGAAGCCAGGACTGCGGGGATGTCTGCCAGCCTTCCTGGTGGATCTGCCCCTGCCCCTTGGGGCTGCACCTGGGCAGTGGCCTCCGGGCGCGTACCCAGTGTCCTCTGGGGCAGTGGCTGCTACCTCTGACCACTTGCTCTGAAACTGCCTCTTCTCCCTGCACCTCAGACATAAAAGCCATCCACGGGGTGTGTTGAGATCCCGAGTCAGAAAATCTGATTTTAGTTGTTCATTATGAGTACTTCTTTTCTTTCCAGAAGCTGCATTTTTATTTTGCAATTCATTTATAGCTGACAGGCTTCGATTTTAGAAGAGTTTGGCCTGCATATCTTACGATCGTGACTTTTAGTGAGTGTGTGGAATACAGAAACTATGGGAACGATGACCTGGTGTCCTCGCCTGTAGGGTAGAGGGCCATGCAGTGTGAGCGTGTTCATCAGGGGGAGCTGGTCCCCCTGGACGCGTGTGTTTCAGGGTGCAGTGTGTTGCTTGTTACAGGTGAAGAGATTTGCTTAGAATCATATGGTTAGAAGAGAGGGCCAGGGTTAGGGGCTCAAGCAAGAGTCTGTGCACTTCGAGGCCTGAACTTACAAGTATTTGCTGTGTTAAGAAAAAAGCAACTATTAGCAGAAGTATCTGACAGATTCTTTTTAGAAGTGAAACACCAGGCTTCTAGTTAAATGTTTTTCTAGAACGTTGAAGAATGTAACTTTGTATGGAGATGTTGGAGATGACAATGGGACCTGGGTTTGCCTTGGGAGGGGGGAGTCTGCCCCACAGCCCTGCTGTCCTGCAGTCCTCTCTCATGGTCCTTGAAATCACCGGGGCTTTGAAATGCTGATTCCTGGGCCCACCCCCAGCAAGCTGATTGTGAACTGTCCCGGGTGGGCTATTGTAGCCAAGATTTCTCTGGACTGCCTCCCAGTATTCCACCTTGTGGTGTCCCATCATTATTTAGAGTCCCCGTGGGGAGTGTAATTAGGTTGTTCCTGGTCTGCTGCCGTCACAAGTGATGCTGCACTGAGTACGCTGTCTGTGTGTCTTGGAAAATGTGAGTATCCGTGGAACAGATTCCTGGGCAGGAATTGCTGGGTCAGAGGAGACATGGCATGTGTGATTTTGATGACGGTTGCGAGATTGGCCCCAGGGGCATCATACCATTTTATCTCTCATCTTTCTGCCGGGGTGTGTGACTGCAGTGCCTCCCCCTGACCCGTCCTCCGGTGCCAGCCAGTGGCCCAAGTGCATTTCTTGGCTGCTCTCAACCTTTGCCACGTTGGTTTTATTTCAAATGCCGTTCTCTGTGGATGTTGGATTCTGATTGGCTTTGTGGAGGTTTCCGTGTTTTTTTCTTTTTTCTTTTTGTTGTTTATTCACAGATACTAAACCCTCTGTTCTGTTAGTTGGGCAGTACTAAGCTATTTTGTTTACCAGTGATTTATTATGCGTTTTAACACTTGGTAGGACTGGTGTTTCATCTCGTAGTCCCCTGCCCATCCCCAAAACTTTCTTGGAAAAATTTTCCATGTGAAAATTCTCTTGAAATCTTCATTGGAATACATTAATTTCATGTTTTGAAGTAGAGGTAATTGACATCTTTACATTATTGAGTCTTTTTGTGTAAGAGCAGGCTGGGTCTTAATTACTTGGCTTTTAAAATATTTCTCTAGAATTTCAGTGTAGTAACACTTCATTGTAAGAATATGGTGTATACAATATAAACCTAAAAAATGTGCTCCTTGACTGTGTTACTGTGAGGCTTCTGGTCAGCGGGAGGCTCTTTCTTAGTAGTTAAGTTTTTAGGAAGACAGGTCAAGCGTGGATACTCAGCTGCAGAGGGTGTAGGTGGTGCCCTTAATCTCTGCATTGTCCAAGGGTCAACTGTAGTCTTTTTGTTGATATTTTTGGATTTTCTAGAAATATAGGATATTAAGTATTACAGTATTTTAGTAACAATTATATTTGATAATAAATTCTGTACTGAGCCCTGCAGGTGCCCCATCAGTGTGTTCTTATAGTTAAGAGTCTGTTTCTTAATTTGTCTCTTTTTCTTTTTGCTCGTTTGTTTCTTAAATTCCACATATAAGTGAAATCATAGTATTTGTTTTTTCTGACTTAATTTTGCTTAGCATTATACTCTCTAGATAACCATGTTGTTGCTAATAATAAGATTTCATTCTTTTTTTTTTTTTTTTAAGATTTTATTTATTTATTTATTCATGAAAGACTGAGAGACAGAGAGAGAGAGAGAGCGCCAGAGACAAAGGCAGAGGGAGAAGCAGGCTCCATGCACCGGGAGCCCGATGTGGGATTCGATCCCGGGTCTCCAGGATCGCGCCCTGGGCCAAAGGCAGGCGCCAAACCGCTGCGCCACCCAGGGATCCCAGATTTCATTCTTTTTTAATGGCTAATAGTCCATTGTGTGTATATACTACATCTTGATTATCCATTTATCTGTCGATGCACACTTGGGCTGTATTCATAATTTGGCTATTGTAAATAATGCAGCAGTGAACATAGGGATGCATGTATCTTTTTTTTTTAAAGATTTTATGTACTTTAGAGAGAGAGAGTATGTGCAGGTGGAGGGGCAGAGGGAGAGGGAGAAGCAGGCTCCCTGCTTAGCTTAGCAGGGAGCCTGATGCTGGGCTCCATCCCAGGAGCCCAGGATCTGAAGGCAGACACTTAACTCAGTGTGCCACCCAGGTGCCCCAGGGGTGCATGTATCTTTTCAAATGAGTGTTTTCATATTCTCTTGGTAAATAACCCAGTAATGGAATTACTGGATAATATGGTAGTTCTGTTTTTAACTTTTTGAGAAACCCCTATACTGTCTTCCACAGAAGCTGTGCTGGTTTGCATTCCTGCCAACAGTGCACGGGGATTCCTTTTTCCCTATATTCTCTCTACATTTCTTGTCTTTTTGATTTTAACCATTCTGATTGGTGTGAGCTGGTATTCCATTGTAGTTTTGATTTATATTTCTCTGATGATTAGTGATGTTGAGCATCCTTTTTATGTGTCTATTGGCCATCTGGATCTCTTTGGAGAAATGTCTGTTCATGTCTTCTGTCCATTTTTAAATAGGATTATTTGGTCTTTGAGTATTGACTTGTAGAAGTTCTTCATAGATTTTGGACACTAACCCTTTATCAGATGTCATTTGTAAATATCTTCTTTCCATAGGTTACCTTTTAGTTTTGTTGATTATTTCCTTCACTGTGCAGAAGCCTTTTATTTTTGATGAATCCTCAATAGTTTAGTTTGCTTTTATTTCCCTTGCCTCTGGAGACATATCTGGAAAAACATTTCTACAGCCGGTGTCAGAATTTACTGCCTGTGTTTGTCTTCTAGGATTTTAATGGTTTCAGGTCTCACATTTATGGCTTTCATCCGTTTGAGTTTATTTTTGGGTATGGTGTTAGAAAATGGTCCAGTTTCACTCTTCTGCATGTGGCTGTCCAGTTTTCCCAGCATCATTTGTTGAAGAGACTTTTCCATTGGATATTCTTGCCTGCTTTGTTGAAGATTAGTTGACCGTATAGTTGTGGGTCCATTTCTGGGGTCTCTTTTCTGTTCCATTGATCTTTGTGTCTGTTTTTGTGCCAGTACCATACAGTTTTGATGACCACAGGTTTGTAGTATAACTTGAAGTTTGGAATCACGATGCCCCCAACTGTACTTTTTTTTTTTTTTTCAAGATTGCTTTTGCTATTTGGGGTCTTCTGTGGTTCCATACAAATTTTGGGATTGTTCTAGTTCTGTGAAAAATGATGTTGGTATTTTGATAGGGATTGCATTAAATCTGTAGATTGTGTGGAATAATGTAGACATTTTAACAATATTTGTTCTTCTGACCCATGAGCATGGAACGTCTTCCATTTTTTGGTGCCCTCGTCAGTTTCTTTTTTTTTTTTTTTTTTGCCCTCGTCAGTTTCTTTGATGAATTTTTATAGTTTTGAGAGTGCAGGTCTTTTCACTTCCTTGATTAAGCTTATTCCTAGGTATTTTATTATTTTTGGTGCAGTTGCAAATGGGATTGTTTTCTTAATTTTTCTTTCTACTGCTTCATTATTAGCATATAGAAATGTAACAGATTTTTGTATATTGATTATGTATCCTGCAACTAAACTGAATTTGTCAGTTCTAGTAGCTTTTTGGTGGAGTCTTCAGGGTTTTCTATATCTAGTGTCATGTCGTTTGCAAATGATGAAAGTTTTACTTCTTCCTTACCAATTTGATGCCTTTTATTTCTTTTTCTTGTCTGATTTCTGTGGCAAGGACTTCAGTACTATGTTGAATAAAGGTGATGAGAGTGGACTTCTCTGTCTTGTTCCTGATCTCAGTTTTTCCCCATTGAGTATGATATCCATTGTGAGTTTTTCATAGATGGCCTTATTATGTTGAGGTGTTCCCTCTAAATGTACTTTGTTGAAGGTGTTCATTGTGAATGCATGTTGTACTTTCTCAAGTGCTTTTTTTGTATCCATTGAAATAACCATATGGTGGTTTTTATCCTTTTTCTTATTTATGTGATGTATCATGTTGAAGGCGTTGCAAATATTGAACCTCTCTTGCATCCTGGGAATAAATCCCACTTGATCATGGTGAATGATGCTTTTAATGTATTTCTGGATTCAGTTTGCTAGTATTTTCTTGAGAAATTTTGCATCCATGTTCATCAACGGCTTGTAGTTTTCTTTATAGTGGAGTCTTTGCCTGGATTTATCAGGGCAATGCTGTTGGCCCTGTTTATCTTGTTCACCCTACATCCCAGCACCTGGAACATGCCTGGCACATAGCTGGCATTCAATACCAGGGGAGTGCATGAATGATTCAAGTTTAAAGTCGGGTTAAAAAAATGATAAATCTTGGGGCACCTGGGTGGTTCAGTGGTTGAGCGTTTGCCTTTGGCTCAGGGCGTGATTCCAGGGTCCTGGGATCAAGTCCCGCATCAGGCTCCCTGCAGGGAACCTGCTTCTCCAACTCTGCCTGTGTCTTTGCTTTTCTGTCTCTCATGAATAAATAAAATATTAAAAAAAAAAAAAAAGCTAAACCTTTGAACTTCAGCACGTCAAGTGAAGGCTGTGACCTAGTTAACATTCTGTATCCCTTGAGTTTTCAGAGTACTGCCTTTCAACTTGTGTATGTCTGCTTATCCCTGTAGCCTTTTAGGGCAACTCAGTGTTCTTCAGACTCCCTAGCTGGGTCCTGAAGCAGCTGTGACATTTCCCTAAGAGGTCAGGTGCTCAGCTTCCCCGGCAGACTGTGCTCCAGGGACCTGGTCCATGCAGATCTTGGGCTTGCGAGCCAGACCGAGGGGCTGGGAGTAATCTGGACAGCAAGCCTCACACCTGCAAGTGGAATCCTCTGGGACATCCCAGGTGTGTGACAGACAGAGTTTGGGTGCCTGGGTGATGGAAGGCTGGGGCCTCAAGCAGGGCCTGGATAGCCTCATCTCCAAGCTTGCTTTGAGGACTCTGGGGTCATGTGACTGTGTGCATGGGCCTGTCTGGTTGGCTGCGATTCGAGGAGCTAGGTGTGGAGGCCTGGATTCGATGAGCAAGGCCAGCATGTGCTGTCTTGTCCCTCTCAACTTCTGTTTTGCGCTCTCTTAAAAACTTGGCATTTATACATAATTCAGGTCTGCAAAGAAAAATGTTGCAAACATCATACAAAGAATTTCTGCATTCCCAGATGTCAGTGTTCTCTATAACTGGAGGCTGCGAAGAGCTCATCTGAAGACCCTGTTCCCACGTTGCCCATCCTTCCAGGAGCGATCCTGATTTCAGCCCGAGGGCTACTGGTGGTCATCGCTGCATTCAGGGCATGGCTCCTCTGTCGTGTGTCTCAGGTCTTCAACACTGTTAAGGGTGTGGACTTCTCTCCCTTTAGGATGTCCCACGGTGTAGTTTTCCTTTTGCTTCCCTGTCACCAGTGAGGTGGTGGCTATTGCCATCATGCTGCTCCGCTGCCGCATTCTCATGTCCACTTTGTCACTTGTAGGTGTCTTGTGGGGATGTGTGTTGAGACGAGGTGTGAGCCTTGTGTCTCTGTGTACTTCTGCCCACAAACCCCAGCAAACACCTGATGGTTCTTGCCTGCTGCTGTGGTGGCTGAGGTGGCTGCCAGGTTGTGATTCTGCTCCTATCCTTGCTTCCGTAGGTTGGGTTAGAGAGTCTTCCCTCTCTCCCCACTTGCTCAGTCCTTGGTGTGGTTGTGTGTTCATGTGTCCTCATGGTTGTTCCCTCCCTGGTTCTGTGGCTCGTGGTGCCCCTTCTGTGGATCTGTCCTCTTGTTCCTGGGCCTGGCTTGACGTTCCCACACCACATGACGTGCAGGCCCTCCTGGGGCACTTGGGCGCCCTTGGCCTGTGACCCGAGGGCGTGGGTCTGGGACTCTGTGCCACCGCCACTGCATCCTGGCCACAGGCCTGTTAATGCTTGTTTTCTGCTGTTTTTCGTCACTCTCTGAAATCTTCCCGCTTGGCTTTTCACTTCCTGATTGCAGCCTTCTTCCCCCCCTTATGGACTGTAGGGTATGGATTGGCCTAAAGGACCCTGAGTTCTCGTGGCAGCTCGAGTCACTTGGCTGCTGGCCTGGGGGGGTGGGGGGGGCATTGTTTTCCTGCATGGGAATAGGGTGGGGGGAAGCTCTGGACTTCCAGGCCTGGTGTGGGGTGGTGTGAGGCAGCGGGGAGAGTGCTCGTTGGAGCTGAGTGCTGGGCCTCTGCTCCCACTCAGCAGTGCCTGTGGTGTGGGCACGGGGGTCATTCATCTCGTGCTTGGGGCAGACAGCGGTCTTCAGCCTCGCACCTCTCACGGAGGCCGTGGGGACAGAGGGGGGACCACTACGCTGGTCGATGATCCAAGCAGTGCTGCTTGCTATGGCAGCACCATGGTGTTGTGGGTTTGGAAGGAGCTTCCCTCTGCCATGGGGTATGCCGTGGCTTACAGCAGTCACAGCCTGGGGGTCGCAAGGGGCAGTGGGGAAGGAGGCAGCCAGTGCCCTTCAGGTGTCTGCAGTAGAGGCCCCGAGCCCCCGTGCGCTTGGGCAGCATCTTCTCCACGGGGAAGTGGGTGCGCTCTTCCTGGGATGTGCAGGAGGGCTGGGAAACAAGGCTTGGCTGGTCCCTCAGCATGTCCCAGGGCACTGCCTGCGGTATGTCCCTGTGCAAGCAGACTCCCTGAGAGCCTTCTGTTTCACTGCTGCCCAAGCTCCACAGTAAGTGGGTGGTAGGACTAGCTGTGACCTAAAATCACTTGAGCGTGTTCCAGGAGTCCCTGGGGAACCTGAGTACAGTAGGAAGGATGTCATTTCAGATGCTCGTGCCCTCCCAGGAGAAGAGACTACAGATCCTTAATTCCTCTCCTGGTGCAAAAGGCGGTGCTGGTGACGCCAGGCCCAGTCAGTCCCTGTGCCTCGGCTAGAGGGGGACTTCGGGGGTGGGCTTGGGGCTGGCTGACTTTCCGGCTTGCTCCAGGGCTGCCTGCCCACCCTACCCACTCTATTGGGTCCGAAATAAGAGAACAGAGAACCTGCTGCACCCCAAGGAAAACAACCCCCAAACTGTTCAGACAACAAAAGCAGCAGAGCCCATGTCAGTTGGGAAGGAGGGAGCAATCCCTCACTGGGGCCCAGAGACACGGATGTCCTCTTTCCTGGCCTGGCAGAGAGTGCCCTGCTGTAAGCAGTGGTTTTCAGGTCTAGGTTGCATTGCTTGATGACAGGGACGCTAGGAAGAGCTCCGCCTAGGGCGGCCCTGGGATGACATGTAGTTGGCCTGTCCCATCTGCAGGTTGGCGGCTGCCCACCCAGGTCTAGTGGTCATTGCCACAGACTGCCTTTCTGCGCCTGCGTCTTGTCTTCACTTGCTGTGTGTGTCTGGTTGAGTGCCTTGGATTTTGCTGCTGGAGCCTGTATTTAGATTCGTTTCCATGGTAGCCCTCCAGCCTCGGAGCTTCCTCTTCCCTGAAAAATGTTTTTTATTGGCGTTTTGGAAATGCTGTCTGCAGATATTTGAAGAGATCATGGCAGTGGAAAAAGGGGGTGGGGCGGATCTTCCATCTCTTTTACCCTATCCTGCCTCCATTTCTCCACGAAGAGGCCTTTTGGTTCGAGAAGTCAGAAGGTGTGAGGGTGCTGGGCCATGCCTTTTTCTGCTTGCCATAGGCTCTACGTTCTAGAGCAGCTTTAGGCTTCCTGGCCCAAGTGAGCGGGCACAGTTCTTGCACACTCCTGCCGGCACTCACAGCCACCCCCACATGCTGTTCACACCCCCTTCTGTCCATGGTTGGTTTTGCACGGCAGTACTGTGCTGTGTATGTTGTGCGTCGTGCACGCGCATCCACATCGGCCTCGTTGGTGCTGTGTGTGCTCCGGAGCAGCTGCCCAGGGTGCCCTGCTGGGCTGGGCTCCGTAGCTTGGCGTCTGCTCTGCTGGCTTTGTTCTGGAACCTTGGCACAGTGCAGAGTAAACAAATGACTGTGAGGTCTCTAGAAGTGGCACATGTTCATCATTGAGGAAAACTAGGAAGGACACGTTAAACCAAGACGAAAAGATTAAAAGTGTCCCCTGAGGGATGCCTGGGTGGCTCAGTCGGTTGAGTGATGAGCTCTTGGTCTTGTCTGAGGTTATGATCTCAGGGTCATGGAATTGAGCCCTGTGCAGGGCTCTGTGCTCAGCGAGGAGCCTGCTAGAGATTCTCTCTTCCCCCTTTGCCTGTCCCCTCATGCTCACGTGCACATGCTTCCACTTTCTCTAAATAAGTAAAATCCGGGGATCCCTGGGTGGCTTAGCAGTTTAGCACCTGCCTTTGGCCCAGGGCGCGATCCTGGAGTCTCGGGATTGAGTCCGGCATTGGGCTCCCGGCATGGAGGCTGCTTCTCCCTCCTCCTGTGTCTCTGCCCCTCTCTCCCCCCCCCCCCCAAATAAATAAATAAATAAATAAATAAATAAATCTTTTGTAAAAAACGTAAAATCCTCAAAAAAAAAAAAAGGTTTTCCTAACGCTGCCAATGACCACTCTGTGTCCTACTGAGGTCAGGCCCAGTTGTGCCCCCACTGAGTGCCAGTCCCCTCTGTCTTGCAGACACCTAGAGTTAGGACTGATTTTCCCGTGTGTACGCTGTGAGTCAGCTGCTGTGGTGGACACGTGCACTGCCAGCAATGGGGAAGCAGTGATGGAGCCCTGCAGCCAGGAGAGCAGCCCGAGGACCAAGGAGGGGTGGGAGTGGTTCTCCCTCCAAAAGACCTGGGGTGCACGGGGGGTGGGGGGAGAGGGCGGGCTAGGGTGCACATCTGGGGGTCTCTGCGATGCACATTTCTGTGGCCCTTGCCTCTGAGGGGCCCAGGGTTGAGCCACGTGCTGTGTAACCCATGTCGTCCATTGGCGTCTTCTGACTCACAACTGTGAGGCAAGGGGGTTCAGGGAGGTGGGCCCTTCAGCCAGGTTGACGTGCTGCCCACATCGGCTGGGGTGTGGCTTCAAGTATAGCCTGCTGTGTTTCTACATGCTGAACGCTGCAGGATACTCCCAAATGAGAAATAACTGAAAGCCTCCCCACTGCCCTGTGTGTCTGGGCCACTGCAGCCCATGTGGATGGCTCTGCACGTGTGTGACAGCCTTTCTCCAGGCTGGGCCAGGGTTGTGTGTGCTACGCTTCGAGGTTGTCCTTGCCCGAAAGAGGGGCATGCTAACGTTTTGATGCTTGTTGCTTGTATTATGTATGAGGCGGTATTTTCTTGCTGTATCTTCAAGAATGTGCTTTTTGTCTTCTGCACATTTTTTGTGGGACTTTGTTATTTTGTCTTTCAGTTTCTTAGAAATTAGATCTTCATCAGTAATATATGTTTTTTGGGGGGAATCCCTGGATGGCTCAGCGCTTTGGTGCCTGCCTTCGGCCCAGGGCGTGGTCCTGGAGATGTGGATCGAGTCCCACGTCAGGCTCCCTGCATGGAGCCTGCTTCTTCCTCTGCTTGTCTGCCTCTCTCTCGCTGTCTCTCCTGAATAAATAAATAAAATATTAAAAAAAAGTAATATATATTTTTCTCCAAGCAAAGGTGGTTTTTTTTTTCTTGTAAAGATGTTTAATTTTTAAAATGTTAAAAAATGTATCAGTGTCTTCTATATATATATATATATATATATATTTTTTAATGTTTCTGGATTTTTTTTTAAAGATTTATTTATTTATATATGATAGACATAGAGAGAGAGACATAGAGAGAGAGAGAGGCAGACACACAGATGGAGGGAGAAACAGACTCCATGCCAGGAGCCCGACGTGGGACTCGATCCCGGGACTCCAGGATCGCGCCCTGGGCCAAAGGCAGGCGCTAAACCGCTGAGCCACCCAGGGATCCCCTGGATTTTGAGTTAGAAAGGTTTCTCTATCTTGAGGCTATGAAGGATTTCACCTGTTTCCCCATTTGTATGCCTTGTTTTCTAATTTTGTGGAAATAACCTTGTGTGGCGTTACTGTTATATTCATGCCTTGGACCCTTTTGCTGTGTGTGCATGTGAGGCCCGTGTCTAGGTAGCCGTGGTCCCAGTGGCATTTTTTTAATGAAATGCAGGGGCTGCGTTTAGGGAGAGGAGTGGAGTTGTTGTGAGGTGTCCGGGCAAGAGCCTCAGCTCGCTGTGGGACCTCCTGGGGACAGGCCTGGCTGGGGCCCCTGGATCTGGGTCAGGGCCAGGGCAGTGGGCTGCCAGGTGTGCTGGCGGACCAGCACAGTTTTCTGCTGACAACCCTCAGCCTGGAGCTCTGTGGAGCCCTGCATGTAGCACTTGCCCTTGACCGAGCTGCCACCATGGTGTCCAGCACTGGGCAGAGCCCAGCAGACACTGCTCCTCTTGCGTGCCCCAGTCTGCAGGCAGGCAGCAGTGTCCTTCCCTGGGACTTGTTTCCCTCTTCAGAATCTTACCTTTACCTCCCGAGGTGGCTCCCCTGGAGAGTGGCTTAGTGGCCGTTTATTTAAAATGTGAAAACTAGGCTTCCTCATAAATGCTCTTAACCCTACTCGACCAGTGCTCTTTTTATGAGAACTATTTTGCAGCCCTGCTGTTTATCACCTAGAGGCTCCCAGCGAGGTCATCTCAGCAATGCTGGACTTGCTAGGACTTCTCAGAAAGGTGGTGAACTTTTTGTGGAGGCCGGAATCAAATACATTTACACATAGTTGTGTGCCTGGGACATTTACCCTGTACGGAGACCAGGCAAAAAAATGTTAGGGTTTCTATTTACACTGGAGCTGGGATCAAGGCTCAGATCAGCTGTAACAGGCTTCCACCTGCCTGCGCCTGGCAGCACGTGCGGAAGGCGTGGGGCAGAGGAAGGCGGCGCCTGGCCTTTTAGAGCTGCCTCTTGGCCTGGGCTTTGCTCTTTGCAGGGCGGACTGATCTCCCCTAGGTGCTTTACTTCATGAGGAGCTGAGGTCACCTATGGGTGAGTTTTTCTCACTTGGGAATCTTTCCGGAGACATGGTCATTCTAGGGTGCTGGTGCAGGAGCAGTCATATGCTCACCTGCTGGTGATCTGTAGATCTGTAGGGGGTGTGCTGAGGACGCACGGGAGGGTTGATTCGTCCTGGATGTTAAGCTTTTTGTATGAAATTTCACAGCAGTTCATGAAATGTGTTGTTTGTAAGCAAAACGTATGTAGCTCTGTGATGAAGTGACTTGACACATCCTCAAGGACACAGGTGGGGACATTTCTGTGTCCCTTCCTGCACATGTGCGCACGTGTCTGTGGAGACCCCTGGCTCAGGGCCACGAGGGCTCCAGCGTTGCCCACCCTGCCCGTGGTCATGGTCCACAGTGCTGCAGCTGCTACTCAGAGGCAGCCTACTGAACGGCCAGGCCTGAGCTCTGGGCTGTTCGCTCCCCCAGCCCTGGCCTCACCTGCTCGTCTTCGGGGCTGGCAGCTTCCCCGTGGCCCCCAGGAACCGCTGCAGCCCAGCTCTCTGGGCTCTGCTCCTGGCCTTGGGCCTCGCTCCTTCCCTCTGTTCTGGGCGGCAGGGAGCCCAGTGGGCAGGAGGGCCTTCCCTGGGAGGCCGGCCGAGGGGGTGTGGTGGCTGGGAGAGTGAGGGCACCGTCCACGCAGCTTGGAAGACCCGAGAGGAAAACGGCAGGGCTGGTGGCCACCGTTGGGTCATGGAGTCACTGCCCAGGGAGTGTGCTTGCTGTGTGTGAATGCGGTGTGAATTGGAGCTTCCTCTGCACCCGACACTTCAATGCTGGGTCTTTCTTTTCCCTACAAAGTTAAAGCATCGGGTCCTTCTGCCCTTCATTTTCATGCTGCACTCCTGCTGTTGGAGGCTGCTGGTTCCCTGGTGTCCTTGGGGGAGACGACCAGGGTCACCAGGCGTCAGTGCTGAAAGCTGCTTTTTCTTCTTGTGGGTTTTTTTTTTTCTTAGTCTAGCTTTGCTGTTAGTGGGTGTTACATACACTGTTGCTTTTGAAAGGGGCTTGTGGTCAAGGGTGGGGTGCTGTCCACCTGTCCCTAGAGAGTCACTGGGAATGAGAGGCTTCAGAGGCCATGGGAGCCTTGCAGCGGTGCCTCACGCTTACTTTGTGCCGCTGTGCTGAGAAGACCGGTGATGCTTTTGACACAATGATTTGCCCTTGGTGTTTGCTTCCCTCTGTGGCTCAAGTGCCTGGATTCTGGCCCTGGTTCGGTGGGGTTTACAGCTAACATCTCCTGTACTTCCTTAGGTACTGCTTTCCTGTTTCCAGTTGATCCACGGAACCGTGTGGGCATCTTCTCGCACATGTCTTGTTTTTAGTCATTTCCTTTATGTTTTTTAGAATTTTTTAGAATTTTAGAAATTTGTTTCCCTTCATGTCGTGGAATGGATGTACCATTCTGTTGTCTATGAAAGGGTCGAGACTATTCTTTAGTATCATTTGATTCCTTTAAAATTGATCATCACCTGACAGAGTTAACTTCTATTTTATGCCCTTGGGGTGTTTAGCTGCTATCACGGTAAAACTGCATGTTAACTTGGGGAATATTACTGGTTTCCTCTCATTACTTATGCTGTTGAGCACTGGTGTATCAGTGCATTGTTTGTGGTTTCGTCAGGTACAGAAAGTTACCCTGGAGAAGCAGGTACAGATTTCGTGTGTCCTGAGATCAGTTGATACTCAGATACTTCTTGTGTATGTTGCCTTTAGGAAGGGCATCTTTCCTACTGTGTTTTACGGCTTCTGACAGTTAGGGAAGCAGTTAATTAATTATGAAAGTAATAAAAGCAAGTTCTAGAAAATCTGGAAAACAAAATTATTCAGGTTTCATCACTATTAGTATCTTGTTGAATTTCCAATTAAAAAATTACCTTTGCGGGATCCCTGGGTGGCGCAGCGGTTTGGCGCCTGCCTTTGGCCCAGGGAGCGATCCTGGAGACCTGGGATCAAATCCCACGTCGGGCTTCTGGTGCATGGAGCCTGCTTCTCCCTCTGCCTGTGTCTCTGCCTCTCTCTCTCTCACTGTGTGCCTATCATAAATAATTAAAATAAAATAAAAAAATAAAAAATAAAAAAAAAATTACCTTTGCAGTTGACTAGATCATTTTAACCATTGGAAAATACTTGGCCACTGTAACAGGTGAATTACAAATATATATGTGTAAAAATAAATTCCTTCCCTAATTCTGTAGCTGATAGTATATACTGCGGATAATCTCCTCACGTATCTTCCTTGCGTGCTCACATGCAGACACACACACACACAGCTTTTAAAAATCGACACATGGTCCAGGTTCTGTGAAAGTACCCTTTATCAGGTACAGTTCAGTGTTTTTAGTGTATTTATAAGGCTGCACAGCCAGCCTCAGTGTCTCATTCTAGCACATCATTTTTATCCCAAAAAGAGCTGCTCTCCCCATTTCCCCACTAACTTCCCAGCCGTAGGTAACCACCATCCTTCGCTGTCAGTCTATAGTTTTGCCAGTTGTGACATTTTGTGTACTTGGAATTATGCTTCTTTCACTCAGCATAGTGTTTTCTAGGTTCATCCATCTTTGTAGCAAGTACCAGGACCTCGTTCCTTGTGCCGGCTGAGAAGGACCTCATTGTGTGGATGCACTGCCATCTATTAGGTCACTGTTTAATGGATGTGTGGGTTGTCTGTATGAGTCATGGTGCTGTGAATATTTGTGTACTCATGTCTGCATGGATGCCGTTTTCACTTCTCTTGTGCACACTCCTAGGGGTGGATATTGGAGTCTTACGGTAGCTCTGTGTTTAGCCTTTGGATTTGCTGCCAGACTTCCAGAGCAGCTGCCCCTTGTGCACCAGCACTATGTGGAGGTTCCAGTTTCTCTGCAGCCTTGCAGCGCTTGTTATCATCTTTGTGGTTATAGCCATCCTAATGGTTCAGATTAGCATTTCCCAGTGACTACAAATATTGTGTTTTTTTTTTTTTTCATGTGCTTATTGACCATTTGTATATCTTCTTTGGAGAAAGGCCTATTCAGACCCTTTACTCATTTTTTAATTGGGTTATCTTTTTATTGTTAGAAGCGTTCTTTATATATTCTGGATACGACACCCGTATCAGATAAATGATTTGCCAGTATTTTCTCTCATTCAGTGAGTTCCCTTTTCTCTTTCTTGATGGTATCCTTTGATGTACAAAGTCTTTAATTTTGATGAGATGTGATTTATCGCATTTTTTTTCTTGCATGTGCATGGTGTCGTATTTAAGAAACTATTGTCTAGCCCAAGATCTTGGTATTTCCTTCCTTCCTTTCCTTTCCTTTCCTTTCCTTTTCCTTTCCTTTTCCTTTCCTTTTCCTTTCCTTTTCCTTTCCTTTTCCTTTCCTTTTCTTTTCCTTTTCTCCTTCCTTCCTTCCTTCCTTCCTTCCTTCCTTCCTTCCTTCCTTCCTTCCTTCCTTCCTTCCTTCCTTCCTTTCTTTTTTATCTTGGTATTGTCTTTAAAGAGTTCTAGAATCTTGGCTCTTGCATTCTCTGCCTTTTCTGAGTTCACTTCTGTGTGTCTGAGGCCGTGGTTCATGTGGATATCCAGTAGTTCCGGCACCATTTCTTGAAAAGACTGTTCTTCCCTCATTTAATGGACTTGGTTTCCTTGTGGAGAAGCAGTTGGCCTTGAACTTAGGAGTTTATTTTTGCACCCTCAGTCTTAATCTGTTGAATCTCTGTTTGTCCTTACACTAGTACTGTACTGTGTGGAGCACTGTGGCTGTTAGTAAGCTTTGAGATTGGGAAGTCTGAGTCTTCCGATTGATTTTCCTCTTTTCAGATCTTTATGGCAGTTTTTCTTTTTTTGAGAGAGAGAGAGAACAAGCCCATTCTATAGGTGGAGGGCAGAGGAGGGACTAACTCAAGCATACTTCCCACTGATCACGGATCCTGCTGTGGTGCTCGATCTTGGGATCTAAGATCATGAACTGAGCAGAGATCCAGTTGGGCACATAACCGACTGCACCACCCAGGCGCCCTGTTTTGGCTGCTCTGTCCTTATATTTCCATGTAGATTTTAGGATCAGCTTGTCCATTTCTGCACAGAAGCCAGTTGCAGGAATTGGTAGGTACTGCGCTGGCCGTGAATCTATTTGGGGAGTGTTGCCCTCTTCATATGGTATGTCTTTTAGCCCATGAACCTGAGATACTTTTTTATCTTATTTGTTCTTCTTTGGTTCTTTTCACCACGTTTTGTTGGAGATTCAGTTTTGTGGGTTTTTTTTTTTTTTTTTCTGTTAAATTTGTTTCTGAGCATTTTATTCTTTTTTTTTTTTTTTTTTTTTTTTTTTAAGGATTTTACTTATTTATTCTTGAGAGACACGGAGAGAGAGGCAGAGATACAGGCAGAGGGAGAAGCAGACTCCATGCAGGGAGCCCAACATGGGACTCGATCTCGGGTCTCCAGAATCACACCCCGGGCTGAAGGCGGCACTAAACCGCTGTGCCACTGGGGCTGCCCCCTTATTCTTTTTTTTTTTTTAAAGACTTCATTAAGTAATCCGTACATCCAACATGGGGTTTGCATTCATAGGCTAGAGATCCAGATCGAATGCAGTGTGGACTGAGCCACTGGGCACCCCTTTGATGCTGTTGTAAATGAAATTGTTTTCTTAATGCCTCTCAAGTTGTTTGTTGCTGCTGTGTAGAAATACAGTTGATTTTTGCACATTGGTTTTGTAAGTTGCAACTTCGTTTAACTTAACTCTAAAGATTTAGTAGATTCTTAAGGATTTTATGTATTTACACAAGGTTGTATCATCTGATGCAATTTGAGTGCATTTCGCTTGTTTAGTTTCTTGCCTCATTGCCCTGCCTGGTGCCTCTGGCACAACACTAAGTAGAAGCTTGAGAGCGGCCCCTGTTCTGGCCCCTAGTCCTGGGCACAGTGCTCAGGCTCACCGTTAAGTGTGACGGGAGCTGGGGGCCTCTTCCTTCTGCTGTCCTCAATTGGAACATCCTCTACTGCCTTCTAGAGGCAGTGACCCTGAGAGGAAGCTGTTGGGAACTCCTAGCTTCCCTGATTTCCTGGGATCCAGACGATCTTGGGATAAGGGACTTTCAGTGCCACGGGCAGATGGTTTGCCCAAGACCGAGTGGGACTCCGGCGCTGAAGGGAGGAGAGCCCTGGGCACCACGCAGGATGCCTGGGCCTCGCCTCGGATCTGGGGCACCTCAGGTTGGCGGTGCCTCTCGCCCTGGGCAGGCAGCTTTGCCTTCCTGGGGTCCCCAGAATGCACAGGTGTGGCTCCGGGTCAGATGCCCATTCTGCATCTCACTGATGTTCCTTACCTTTTTTCTGGTTCTTGCCTCCCCTCTACTTTCTCTCCTCTTTAGCTGCGCCCCAGTTTCTTCTTTCTTCTTTCTGTTTGGGTTTTGGTTTGTTTTTTTAAGATTGTATTTGAGAGAGAGTGTGAGCACAAGCAGGGGCAGAGACAGAGGGAGCAGCAGACTACCCGCTGAGCAGGGAGCCTGACGAATCCTAGGGCCCAGGATCGTGACCTGAGCCGAAGGCAGACGCTCACCTACTGAGCACCCCAGGTGCCCTGTTTTTTTTTTTTTCCCATGAAGTTCATGTGTTTTTATCTGCTGGTCCTCGTGTTGAGTTGGCTTTTCTTCACTATCGTTACTCATTTCCACAAGCTCTCTGTTTTCTGAGGGGTACTGTTGCTGCTGCTCTTCTTATCTCCAGGCTCAGTGTCCTCTTGTGGTGAGAGGGTGGCCACACAGCTGCGTCCCTGCCCCCGGTGCCCCCCGGGGTGTGGGGGTGGGGACAGCCCCCTCCTCCTGGGCACGCGCCTCACCCCTCCCTGCACTTAGCTCTCGGTTCTCTCCCTAAGGGGGCTCACGTCCTACTTCGGTAGACCTTGGGGCTTCTGCAGTATGCATCGGTTACTTTTTAAGCTTGTTTTTCAATTTAGAAAAGAATTTTTAAAACTTTGTCTTAACTTTGTGATAACAGTTTAAACTAAGAATTCCTGACTTATTTTTTTTTTTTTATTTTAAAGCCTGAATTAAACCTTTTTCCTACTCTTGACTGGGTCTTGTTTCTATATTTGTTTCTAATGCTTATGTGTCGAGAACACATGTTTTGTTTGCAGAATCAGACCAAATCCAGGCAAGTTTAAAAACAGTATAACTTATTTTGAGATAATCGACTCTTCATCTTCCTGGGATCATGGATGAAGGAGGCTCCTCTACCCCTAAATGTTAACATGTCCTGGCAAACATGTTCATTTAACCTTACAGTTTCTTGAGTGCTTTACAGAATGGTGATGACAGGTGCATGTGTGCGCCTCACCTGCTCACAGAAGTGAAGGAGCCGTGTGCCCAGGGGCCCAGTTGTAGACCAGTCTGCTGGGAAAACGCTCAGGCATTCTGGGGGGCAGGGGCGGGTGGATCTGCAGGAACACCCTCTACATGCCAGCTGCTCGGCCCCCCGGGGTTCCCCAGGCCTGCTGTACTGACGTCACAGTCTGTTCAGAGCTCTCCTCCGGGGCCACTGTCAATGGGATCCATCCGTCTTCGGAGGATTGGGCTACTGACCCCGTGAGAGTGAGCAGCTGGGCCAGGGCAGTGCAGGAGAGGTGGGCACTGCAGCTCGCAGCGTGAGGAGTGGTTGGGAGGCTGGGTGTAAAGCGGGCTGAGTTGACATTGTGGGGGAGCGCGTGCTGCTGTCGTGGGGGTGGGGTGGAGAGAGGTGTCCCGTGGGTTTAGGGCAGTGTTGTCACACTGGGTCATCCCTCACCAGGCCTCCTGGCACCCTGGCTTCTCTGCATGTGCTCTGCATGTTTGGCCCTGTGGCTGTGTTGCAGGCCGTGTCCCTCCGGCAGGTGGATGTGGGAGGGCCCACTGGGGTTCTCTCGAGTGTAGTCGTTTGTCTCTTGGGCTGTCTGTTGAGAAATGGAGTAGTAGAGCTGGTCGTGACTTGTTTGATCTTGGATGACGAGGGAAGGAGAACTGAGTTAAAGGAAGGAGTTCAGCGTTCACTTGATGTGTTTGTGTAGCAGGTTATCTCGTTTTCGTTGGAAGATGTGTATTTTACAATCCTGTGCTTGTGAAATATCTGGAATGCTCTTTCGCTTGCTAAAATAATTGGCATGATGTAAGAAAAAGTCTCACTATACCACACTTTCATTGTCAATTCATTATAACAGCGTGCAGTAAATACTGATGGTGTTTACGTTGGCTGATCATCTATACAGATTGTCTCAGGTATTCCTGTAATTTGCATTAAAATCTATCAAAGAAGGACAGCTGGGTGACTCAGTGGTTGATAGTCCCACGTCGGACTCCCTGCAGGGACCCTGCTTCTCCCTCTGCCTGCGTCTCTGCCTCTTTCTCTCTCTGTGTCTGTTTGAATAAATAAATTTAAAAATCTATTTAAAAAAGCCTATCAAATCATTCATGGGCATTTTATGAGGGACTTCCCGCACCTTCATTTATTTTGGGTAAATAAAGAATCATCTGGTATTTTTAATTGTGCTACAAAACTAAAATGTTAAAAGCAGATTATCAAAATATACTTGTTACAGAATTTTGTATTCAGTCCTGACAGTGGTGGGCAGAGTCTCTGGGTGAGCAGAGTGGGTGGGTGCTACTGGCTGCAGGCATCAGTGCCCTTGAAGTCCCTGGAGGAGGCCGGCTAGCTAGTCCTGTCTCCACCGGTCCCTCTGTGCACCTCACGCTTTGGTGGGCCATGGGAGAGACCTCCATGTGGGAGGGCTCCAGGCGATGTTTGATGCCAGAGCTGTGGCTTGTGTTAAACAAGACATTGTGAGGAAAGTATGAAGAGCACTTACATGCCAGGAGAAGGTGTTTGTGAACTGTGAAGCCAACAGAGTTCTTTTCCCACGATTATAGGGCCCTTATGCAAACCCGGGAAAGCACCAACAGAAGCCTTGGCAGGAGTGTCACAGAAGTGAGGGGATGTGTCCAGTAAGCGTGGACACACGGGAACAGGAGTGTAGGTTGCACTGGGACTCTGTCTCCGTGTGCTTGGTGGGCAGGGGCCTGGGGGTCAGCAGGGACCCTCCTGGCATGCTGCAGGGCTGGGTTGTGGAGCAGCCTTGGAAATCCGAAGGCGACCTCCTGGCAGGATGCTTCCCCCAGCTGGGTGCACAGGCAGGACAGGACACCCCCACCCCCACCCCAGGTTTTCATAATTCCACAAAGGAAGAGAACCACACCATCAGCACCCACAAAGCTTCCCTGTTTCCTCACCTGGCATTCCATCCCTGTTTCATCTCTCTCCCTACCCCAGATTTTGTTTTGGTTTTGACAAATCTAGAAATCATGAAATGTCCCCCATACATACTTCAGTAAAAAAAAAAAAAAAAAAGGGACCGAAGTTTTAATGTAACTGTCATGAATTTCATACAGTCACCTGATGCCCTGTCTGTGTTCACTTCCTGATGGTCTCAGAGTGCCTTCTCAGGGTGCGTTTTTCAGATCAGCGTTCCAACAGATCCCAGTGTCGTGTTTGGTTGCTGCATCTTCTAAGCCTCCTGATTTAGAGTACCTCCACTTCCCTCTTTAATCTCTTGCTGGGTTTTTCTTTTTGGATCCTGAGATCATGACCTGAGCTGAAGGTAGTGTCTTCATCCACTGAGCCCCCCAGGTGCCCCTAATGTCTTGCTATTGATTTGTAAAGAAACTTGGAACTTTGTTACACTTTCCCACATTCTGCAGTTGGCAACCAGCGCATTCATGATCCCGGTGACCTGTACCCTGGTGTGATGCACTGGGTTTTAGGCCCCATGTTGGGGGTTATCACAAAGATGAGGACCTCGCAGGAACCGCCGGGTGTCTGGCATTGTGGACATTGGTGTTCTGGACCATTCCATGGGCAGGCCCTCCCGTTGCCGTCAGCCCTTCAGCCAGCACCAGTGGCCACCAAGAACTGCTGCCCAGAAGCAGGTTTCCAGTGCAGGTTACAAAATGGTGATTTTCTCATGTTCGTGTACCTTCTTCATTTATTGACTAGAGTCCTCATGGAGGAACTTGGCTTTCTGAAACTCTGGTTCCTGCAGAATCAATTAATTTTCAGATCGAGTTGTACTCTCATCAAGGGGACTGATGGGCTTTTGTTTCATGAGCTTCTGGACCTTTGGATACATGACACATTTCAGTCTTTTGTGGACACTTTTGGGGGGGGGCAGAGAGCCCCAAGCAGACTCCATGCCCAGCACGAGGCTTGATTTCAAAACCCTGAGATTGTGACCTGTTCTGAAATCAAGAGTTGGACACCTGCCCAGGCACTCTGACATTGTTCTTTTTTGATGTCCTGTCTTTGGCCAGCAGGGGCCCCTTGGGGGCTTGTGTGTCCCTTTCTTGGGACCCTCCTCATCT
Organism: Canis lupus baileyi; assembly: GCF_048164855.1. NCBI lineage: Eukaryota > Metazoa > Chordata > Mammalia > Carnivora > Canidae > Canis > Canis lupus. The sequence continues at coordinate 47,944,349 of NC_132852.1, read as the reverse complement.
TGAATGGTATCCTTTCTCAGGACAGGTGAGCTCAGGCTTTGGTTCCTGTGAGATGGGTGTGAGCCACTCCCATCTGGGAAGACCGACTTCCGGTAGATGCTAGGTGGAGAGAAAATTATTGAAACTGGATTTAAAGAGTTGAAGGGTAGGATACACAGCTTGTCTCCCCTGAGTGCCGCAGAGGGCCAGGAAGCCTCCCTTCCTCGGAAGAGTGGACTGCTAAGCCTGTGTCCTTAGGCAGACTGACTTTCAGGTGGGAATGCATTGAACCAAGACCAAGTGTGAGGGGACAGTGACCCCAGGTAGGAGGGAGACAGTGGGTGTCAGCGAGGCTTCTGGACCGCACAGACCTGGTGTGCAGGGTCCTGAGCCTGGAGCATGGCCCCCGATGCCATGGGCTCCCACTGTTCCAGGAGCTGGGAAGAAATGGGGGGGAGGAGCAGGAGGGTGAATGCGTGCTGCTGGGGTGAGAGGCTGTGAGCAGGTGGGTCTACCTGCTGCAGAGCCCTCTGGGCGGGTCACTGTGCTCAGACTCTGCAGCCCCACCCTTCCTCTCCAAGCTGCACGGGGAGCATGGCGGTCATATCTTGGCGAGACGGGGCCTGTGGACCCACTTCTAGGAGGACTGGTCCTCGTGAGGCTCTTGAAGCAGGGCATTAGCCTCCAGGGTTGGGCTCACCTCTTCCAGCTTGGGAAATACAGGAACCCAGAGAGGAATCCCTGTGTTTGTACCTGCTGTGACACCCGTCTGGGAGCCGAGGTGGTGGGACCAGTGAGCAGAAGGCCGGTAGGAAAGGTAGAGGTACTCGGGGAAGGGAGAGGTTGAACTGCTTCTGTGTGTGCACGCTCAGGCTGCACATGCACAGGCAGGCCCTGGGTACACTCAGGGGAGCCACCCCCACTCCCAGAGCCTGGGGAGGGGCCTGAAGGCGGCCCCGTGGCTCCCTGTAATACACCGTTCCCATGCCCCATGTGCAGTCAAGCCTTCTGCACAGAAGCATTTAGGTTGGGCTGTGACCCCTTCACCCACCACTTTTCATCCTGGCCACTGCTGTTCTGAACTGGGGAAGGCAGGAGGCCCTTCAGTTCCTGCCAGGCACAGGGCCATGGAGGGAGGGAGGGAGGGAGGGGTGGGCTGAGCAGAGTTCCCACCTGTGCAAGGTGGGGCTGGCTGGGGCCACCCGCACTAGCCTCCGGAGCCTGGCCTGGCTTTTCTTTTAATGCGATCAGAACCCTGCCATGGGCCTGATGGCCTCTTCAGACGTGGGCGCTGCAGGGAGGCCTGGCTGCTGACTCATGCTCCCCCCCACCCCCAGTGTACTCCCTGGCAGCTGCAGGGGTGTGGCTACAGGCCTGTCAGGGATGACAAAGCGAGGGGGCCCAGAGCACCTGCACATGACAGGAGGCTTATTTTTACACATTGTTGGCTGGAAATAACCAACTTTATTTAAAGAGAATGTGGATTCCAAGTGTTAAAAAAAAGCACCCAGCAGTGTGCCTGGCTCTGTGGGGAGGAGGCTGCAGGGTCCACTCGGGGTGAGCCAGCCCAGTGCCTGCCTAGCTGCCCCGCCCCGCACTGCAGTGTGACCAGAGCTCCTCTGTAAGCACCCAGCTCCGGGACAGCTCCTTCGGCACAGCTCCACAGGCGCAGGGTGGCCCCTCGAGCAGATGTGGCCTCGTGGCATCTGCTGTGCATTATGGTTGTGTGTGGACACCGGCTGATAGGGGCTCAGTGCAGTGTGTGGGACATAGCCATCCCTCCACTGTGAGAGGTCTTGAGGTTTATTTCTGGATTTGTGCCAAGCGCCAGCCACGTTGGCCTTTATTTTGTATGTTTATTTTTGTGTTCCTATAGCTTTGATGATTTCAGGTAGTTAATATGCACATTTTTAAAGGCCGTGCAGTTAGGCTGAGTCTCCTGGCTCCATGCTGGTCGGGTTTGCTGGAGCTTGTCCATCTGCTGTGAGCTTTAAAGCTTCACTGGCTGCTCAAGCGGGTAGGGGATGCAGGTGCAGGTCCTGGCCACCCTGTCCTGCTGTGCTGGTCTGGTCTCCCTGGGCTTGCTTCAGGTGTCAAGGTGTGAGCAAGCTGGTATGGTCATGGGAGAGCTCCCAGTTGTGGGGCCATGGCACAGATTGCCATCTCCTGTCTTGAAGAGCTGTTTTTTCTCTTGATCAAATGTCCATTTTGGGGCAAAATTGAGTAATGGCTAAAGGTACAGAGAAGAGAAGCAAACTGCTCTGACTCCACCACCCAGAAACCCCACAGACACTCACCAGGCTTGTGCCTGGACACGTACACGCACGTGTGCATTTCTTTTTAGGGAACGGGCCTGGGGGCCGTGCTCAGAGCTGTGCACAGAGCTGTGCACAGGTATGTACTGTGGTGGCCCTGCCCGGGATGCCCTGCCTTGACCTCTCCTGCCTCTTCCACCCTACTCTGTGGGGCTGTCTTTCGAGCTCCCTTCCAGACTGGGTAGGGCCCTCCTGGCCCCTTTGAGCTTCTGCAGAGGCGGACAGCCCTCACCTCCGTGGCCCGCAGCTGCATGGTGGTGCTCGCAGCATCATCCCTCTGTGTGCATCTTCGCGTCCCGGTCTCCCCCTTGAGAAGGACACCGAGTGGATCAGGGCCCCCGACGACCTCATTTTAACTTTGAAATAAGGCGTTCTGAGGTGCTGCTGGAGGTTAGGATAACAGAATTTGGGGTATCACACTTCAGCCCTTGATGGCAGCCAGTTACTAGCCCCAAGGGTTGGACTGTGATGAACACCCAGTCTCACATAGAAAGCGTGTGAGGCGTACCTACAGGAGTTAAACTGTTCTCATCCGAGATTGGGGGCTGATGGGGTGTGTGCATCTTCATCTGTACACATGAAGACACACAGCAGGCCGGGTCTCCCCATGGGTGTGTTCATGGGGCTCCCTAAGGGCTGGAGAAGGCGGCCAAGCTGCACTTGTTAGTATGTCCTCCTCCACGACTGGGCTTCTGTCTTTAATTAATTTTTTTTTTTGAAGATTTTATTTGTTCATGAGAGACACAGAGAGAGGCAGAGACACAGGCAGAGGGAAGATGCAGGCTCCATGCAGGGAGCTCGATGGGGAACTCGATCCCGGATCCCAGGATCGCACCCTGGGCCAAATGCAGATGCTCAACCACTGAGCCACCCCAGGCGTCCCCTGTCTTTAATTTAGTTGTAAAATTCCCCATAGTGGGTTTGTGAGTCCACACTTCTTTTTATAATGCTATTTATGCTCTTAGCAGCAGCCTGACGTTTAACAGCAAATGTTTTGCAGTATTTTACTTGTAACATTGCTTGGCCAGGCCTGTCTGCCTCTGTGCCGGGCTGGCCCCGCAGTTAGTGGGGTGTGGCTGGTGGATTTCCAGGCATGCTACTCACCTCTTAGAGCCTGTGGTTTGGTGTGCAGTGCAGTATTTACCAGGAGAAAGCTGGAATTGTGGTTGGGTTAGGGTGCAAGCTGAGAAGTTGTGGCTGAAGTTGGTCTACGTTTTTGTGAAGACAGGCCTTGCCGAGCAATTTGTGAGAAAGCAGGAGCCTTGGGTCTTTATGACCGAGGTCCTGTGGTTGAGGGACTGGCCTGCTTTCTGAGCCTGGTGAAGTCTGGTAGGCCCAGCTATGCTGTGGGCCGCAGCTGTGGACGCTGCCCCCCAAGCTGAGGGTACAGCGCTTAGGGGCTCTACAGAGTGTCCCTGTGTCCCCGTGGTTTCCTGGGAGGCCTGAGACTTAGGTGGAACTTCTCAGGAGCTGGAGACCATCTGTGGTCAGGACTCCCGCATGGGGGCGTGCATGGGTGTACGGTGGGGGACCCAGGTGTGCGGTGGGGGGCCTGTGACCCAATCAGCTGTGTGGGCCTGGGTGCATGGGGGAGCTGGGTGCATGGTGGGCGGCACAAGCGTGTGTTGTGAGGGGGCCCACGTGTGTGGCCGGGGGGCCTGTGGCCCAATCAGTTGTGGGGGGCCCAGCATGTGATGGGGTCGTGGTCCCTCGCGTGTGGGCCCAGGTGCCATCTCACCTATCGCTCTTCCCCAGGAGGCAGGAACAGTTCCAGAGAAACCCTGACAGCTACAATGGTGCTGTGCGTGAGAACTACACCTGGTCTCAGGACTACACCGACCTGGAGCTCAAGGTGCCGGTGCCGAAGCACGTGGTGAAGGGCAGGCAGGTAACCACGGGGCTCCCTAGGCTGGGGTCTCCACACGCGGGGTTGGGGGTGGGCTGTGCTGGAGCCGCTGGGCCGGTCTCCGCGTCCCCCTGCAGCCACGGCCGCGCCCCGCCAGCCTGCTGTGCCGCTCGGGCGCACCTGGTGGGTGCTGGATCTGTCCCATGTCATCCTGTGGTGCGTGGCCGGGTGTCCGCACAGGACACCGCAGGGGAGGCGGGGCGGCCGGAGGCCTCTTCCATAAGCAGGTCAGGTGCACGTGGGCGCCCAGGCTCTGAGCTCCCGCGTGGGGCGGGGTCATGGCCGGTGGGGTGGGGGCGCTCACAGCTCCAGTCGCTCTCCCCATCTCCCGGAGCGCGAGCGGAAGTTGAATCTTTCAGCAGCATAGAGAGGTTTCCTCAGGAGCCGCGCGCAGAGCGCCATTGTTGCAGGGTGTCACAAGTAGGGAGGCTTCACTTTAAAGGAAACCCTGTGGTCTGTGAAACGGGACATCACTTTATTAGAATTCCCCCACCATACACCGCGTCCTGGCTATCGGCTTCCCAGGGGCCCGGAGCCGCAGAGCATGCAGCACCTTCCATGTTCTGAGGGCGAGGGTGCGCTGAGGGCTTGCTCGTCCTCTGGTGACACGGGGACTGCCGCGGCCCCCCGCTCCCACCGCGCCCAGACTGGGTCTGGGGGCCGATGGCTGTGTGCAGCCGGGCCGGGCGCAGGGGCCTGAGCCTGCGATGCTCCTGCTGCTCCGAGAGCCGCGCTGCAGGCAGCCTTCCCAGAGAAGGCCCAAAGCGCGGGAGCAGGATCTCGTGCGTGAGGGGCACCGGCGTTCTCTGGAAATGAGCCCCGTGTGAGGTGGTGCCGGGCCCTGCAGATCCGGTCATGGGTGAGGCGGGCTGGGCAGCGGGGAGCCCTCCAGGCCCCTGTCTCCAGGCCGGCCCAGGCTGCCCGGGCTCCTCCAGGACAGGCGCCCCTGTATTCAGGGCCTGGCTGGCGCCAGCCGCCCCCAAGGGCGGCCTAACCTGGCACGGGCCTCGCGGCTCCGTGGGGCTGCGACTGGCTGTCGGGCGTGGCTGCCCGTCTCCCGTCCCCTCCCTTCCTGTCCTGTCTGAGGAGATCTCACCAAGGCTCAGGGGTCCCTCGTCAGGCCGACTTTGGGACCCCAGTCAGACCCGGTGGCGAGGGCTCGTCCCAAGGTCTGGCTCAGGTGACCGCGGCCCCTCTGGTGCTGGTGGTCAAGGGCGGCTGGTGCAGGCCAACCCTCCTGGGGGTCCCATGCAGGCATCTTGGGGCTCATGCAGAGCGGCTGTGGGTGGGACTCCTGTTGTGGTGGGACTGCCCTGTGCGGGTGAGGGAACTCTGTGCAGCGGTGGCTGTGGATACTGCTGAAGATCGTCACAGCTCCCTGGTCTGCTCTCTGTCTGACTGACCCGTCATCTTCTGGAGCTTTCTCCCAAAGGACTTGCGTCCAGCTCGGCCTAAACTAGTTATTTTCTCTCTGACTCTGGGGACCCAGTGACATGCCTCTCCTGCTGTCGCTGCCTGAATGCGCTCTGCTCGGCCATGGGCACTGGATTACAAGGTCCTGCTGCCCCTCAGCGCATCGCCTGAGGCACAGGCCGTTGTACCTCGGGGTCACATCCATGCCTCTCACATGGGGCGTCGCAACCTCGGGGACAGGTCCTCACTTTCACTGAGGGCAGCCCTAGGGTTCGCCGCCCGGGACCTCTCCTGAGGATGCGAGGGTTCCCGAGGCTGGGCCAGGACTGCTGCTCTGGGCTGGCAGTCCGCGGGCTTGCGCCGCGCAGCCCCCCGGCGAGTGCTGTGCTGCCTCAGGCCCCACCTGGCCGCGTCCTCCCGGCCCTCCGGCCCTCAGTCCTGTGGCCGCACCAGGAGCAGTGATGGAGAGGGGCTTGCTCGGTCCCCACGGGCGGATGGGCTGCAGGGAGCACGGGAGCCGGGAGAGCCGTGGTCCCCGTGAGCGCAGGCTTGTGGCGCCTGCCGGCATGCTCCTGTCAACCTGGCTGCGTTGGTTGTGGAGCCTGCCAGCCATGCTCCTATGCTCCTGTCAGCTGGGCTGCGTCGCCGACCTGAGGGGAGGGCCTTTGCCTTTGGTAGTATTTTTTGTTTACATTACTGTTTCGTTTTGTTTGGTAATTAAAGTGCAGTTGAGGGATCCCTGGGTGGCGCAGCGGTTTAACGCCTGCCTTTGGCCCAGGGCGCGATCCTGGAGACCCGGGATCGAATCCCACGTCGGGCTCCCGGTGCATGGAGCCTGCTTCTCCCTCTGCCTGTGTCTCTGCCTCTCTCTCTCTCACTGTGTGCCTATCATAAATAAATAAAAAATTAAAAAAAAAAAAAGTGCAGTTGATGTACCAGCTTCAGATGCCCAATGCGGCAACTTGCTCCTGGTCTGCGTTAGGTCTGGGGAACGCCTGTCACCTCCCTCCAAGGGGTGCCTCTTGTGGTGAGAACTTAGGACTCACTTAGTAACCCCACAGTATGTGTTCTTCCTTCTCTTAAAACTCTGGGGTCTCTCATGTTTTTAGTGATCTAGGAGTTTCAGCCGTGACTAACTTCAAACTTTGGAATAGATGTATTTCGTGTCTCTTGGCTTTTGCTGGTCTAAGGGCTTTTTCCCTCAGAGTTGCGCCTTCTCTCTGGACTGGCTCCCTCCGGCTCTCCCCTGGGGTGCCTGTCACAGCTCCCTGTCAGCAGTGTTTATTTCTGGGCCTCGTCTGTGGCACCTGTCAGATATCGTCGTGCTGATAGCTGTGGTGGTGGCAGCTCAGTGTGGAAGTCCCCATTGGGGTGTGGGGGCAGTGGGCTGCGGGTAGCTGTGGGAGGGCTCCTGCACCCCGAGTCTCCCACCGGGGACTCCAGAGCATTGCCTCTCCTGGCTGACTTTTTGTAGAAACAGACTGTCAAGTGTGGCAGAGGACAGGACGGAGCATGTGCATAATGTGTGATGTGCAAGTGTCTGTACTTTCCATGCAGCCTTTTTCTAGTTTATCATTTTGCAGGTGAATCAGAAACCCTCAAGGTGAAGCTCTGGTCCCACGTGTGCGTGAACTGTGCCCAGCGCCCGGCTCCGTGCGCTCTGCCGGGACCACCGCCTGGCTCCCCGTCCTGGCCGCCGTGCAGACGTGGAGCAGGGAGCAGGGGTGGCACACTCACCGCGGAAGCACTGGGGCGGTTGCAGTGTCTGCCAGGGCTGCTCAGGAACCTGGCATTTTGTTGAAAAGTAGGATTTCAGGGCTGGAACCTGGCACTCCAGACACTGTTAGTCCTAACCTGTCATCTTGTGGATGAAAGCCACAGCTGTAAGCTGCTGAGGCCGCCAGGCAGAGACCAGGACCCAGCCCTGCCCCAGCCCCATCAGACGGTGCCTTTCAGGTGGCACGTGTCATGAGATTTGTTGCAGGGTCCTGGCTGAGTGTGTTGAGGGACGCGCAGATTCCTTTCCTCCTTGACGTGCTGGTTCCTGCCAGAGTTGTGTGGTCTTCGCTAAGGGACGAGGTCCTGCTGGCTGGTGGGCTCACAGCTGTGCCTCACTGTCCGTGTCTTCACTGCAGGAACCTTCCGGAACAGCACCAAGGCTTCTGAGCATGTCTTGTACAGCAGTGCCCAGCCCCTGAGCTTGCTGCAGCTGGTGGAGTTTGTCTGAAAGCTGCGTGCTATGGAGTTCTCTTCTTCGAAGATGTTCAGAACAAATGTAGGAGGGGGTCCCAGGGACAGAGAAGGCTCCTGGGCTCCATATCTGCTTCTGACAGAGTTGGGAGTGCTCAGGACATTGGGCTCCCAGGAGGGTGAATGCGGGTGGCAGAAAGTCTCCATCCTGCCTCTGTCCTCTTGTCCTCCACCAGCCCCTGCCTAGCCTCGGCATCGTGTACCTGCTGCTGAGCTATCCTGGCGGACGTCCGCGTGCATCATGGAGTATGCGTGTGTACTGTCAGAGCCCACCGTCAGCACAGTGGCGCGTTCCCATACCATTCCCACCCTGGCTACCCCATGGCGGTTCTGGTCTCTGGCATTGGCTGCCGTGTCCCCAGTCCTCACGCGGGCCTGCTCGGGCTGCCAGAACCATGAATGTGCAGGGGCCCTGAGCCCACTGCCCCTCACAGCCAGGGCTCCCATCTGCCTTTGCCCCTTCAGTCAGCAAGCTGGTTATTAAACGAGTCCCCGGGTAATTGGCACGGAGGTTATTGCCAGTGTTCTGCTGTTACAGACCTTAAAACCGTGACTACCTTTTAATGAGTTTTAATTTGGGGGCGCCTGGGGGGGCACATTCAGTTAAGCATCCCACTCTTGGTTTTAACTCAGGTCAAGATCTCAGGGTTGTGGGATTGAGCCCTGAATTGGATCCACGCTCAGCGGTAAGTCTGCTGGAGATTGTCTCTCCCCCTCTCCCTCTGCCCCACCCTCCACCTCTACTCAAGCACATGCGGTCTCTTTTCGTGCACACGCTGAAATTAATAAATAAATCTTAAAAAAAAAAAATAGGTCTGGGGATGCCTGGGTGGCTCAGTGGTTGAGTGTCTGCCTTCAGCCCAGGGTGTGATCCTGGGGTCCTGAGGTTGAATCCCATGTCGGGCTCCCTGCAGGGAGCCTGCCACTCTCTCTGCCTGTGTCTCTGCCTCTCTCTCTCTCTCTCTGTGTTTCTCATGAATAAATAAATAAAATCTTTAAAAAAAATAAAAATAAGTGGGACACTTGGGTGGCTCAGTGGTTGAGCATCTGCCTTTGGCTCAGGTTGTGATCCCAGGATCAGGGATCAAGTCCTACATCGGGCTCCCTGCGAGGAGCCTGCTTCTCCCTTCACCTGTGTCTCTGCTTCTCTCTCAGTCTGTCTCTCTCATGAATAAATAAATAAATCTTTAAAAAAAAATAAGTAAAAACATAGGTCTCTTCAGGTCCTTTGCCTTTTTAAAAATTGGATTTTTTTATTGTTGAATTGTAAGCATTCTTTTTAAGTGTAAATACTGTACCTTTGTTAGATAATTTAAAAGTATTTTCTCCCGCTCCATGAATTGTCTTTGTACTTTCTTAAGAGATGGTGTTTTTTGAAGCACGAAAACTTTAGTTTTGAGAAGATCTAGAGTTTATTTATTCATTAATTTTTGGTTGCTTATGCATACCTAAGAAGCCATTTGCTCACCCAAGTGAGTATTTACATTTATTTCTGTTTTTTTTTTTTTTTTTTTTTCCTGAGATTTATACTTTGAGTCCCTACACAACCATTTTGAGTTGATTTTTGGATAAGGCATGAGAAAGTTGTCTCACTGCATTCTGTTGCATATGGATACCCCCATTTGTCATGGTCCCATTTTCTTTTCCCCCATTGAGCTGTCTTGCCACCCTTGTTTAAAATCAAGCAACTATAAACTATAAACTTATGGGTTTATTGCTGAATTTTAAAATGTATTCCATAGATCTGTATGTCCATGCTGTTTTTTTTCTTTCATGCTGTTTTTTCATGGTTGTATCTTTATAGTAAGTTTTAAATATTTTGGTTCTTTTTTCCCTCCATGATTGCTTTTTTTGGTGTTAAATACAAATTTTCTAGTGTAGTATTTTACTTTATTTTTTATTCAAGTTTTGTTTTGTTTTGTTTTGTTTTTTGCAAGCAAGTGAAAGAGAATGAGCAGAGGAGGGGCAGAGGGGGAGAGAGAATCTCAAGCAGACTCCCTCCTAAATGCGGAGCTTAACACGGGGCTCAACTCCATGAGATCATAATGTGAGCTAGAATCATGAGTCGGATGCTTAACCAACTCAGCCACCCGGGGTCCTTCTAGTGTAGTATTTTAATTCTCTTATTTTTTTTTTAAACTATATATTTGGAGTTATTGTCTTAGTGTTTTCTCTGGGATTTAAATTTTTTTTTAAGATTTTAAAAAATTTATTCATGAGAGACACAGAGAGGCAGAGACATAGGCAGAGAGAGAAGCAGGCTCTCTGCAGGGAGCCTGATGTGGGACTTGATCCTAGGACTCTGGGATCACGACCTGAGCTTGATGCAGAATTCTTGGTTGACACGCTTTCCCTTCATCCTTTGAATACTCTCTCCCACTGCCTTCTAGCCTGCATAGTTTCTTAAAGATCTTATTAGAGAGAGAGCATGAGTGGGAGGCGGGGGGACACAGAAGCAGAGGGAGAAGCAGACTCCCCTTGAGCAGGGAGCCTGATGCGGGACTCGATCTGAGGACCCTGGGGTCATGATGTGAGCAGAAGGCAGGCACTTAACAGACTGAGCCCCCCAAGTGCCCTAGACTGCATGGTTTCTGTTGACAAATCAGATCTTGTTCTGTTGAGGAGCCCTCTATGTGCAGAATTGGTTTTCATTCTACTTTCAAGATTCTTTGTCTTTGCCTTTTTTGACAGTTTGATTTTGATGCATCTTGGTCTTGACCTCTTTGAATTTATTCTACTTGGAGTTCACTAACCTTCTGGAGTGTGTGTTGTCAGCCATTTTTTCATAGATTCTTTCTATCCTCTTTCCTCTCCTGCTGTGGCTCCATTGTGCATGTTGTGGTGTGCTTAGCAGTGTCCCTTAGGTCCCTGAGGCTCTGTTCATTCTTTCTGGTCCTCAGAGTAATCTTATTGTCCTGTCTTTAGATTTCCTGATTCTTTTTTCTAACTGCTGTGACTGCTTTGGAGACCTCTAGTAGACTTTCTGCTTCAGTTTTTTTCCCCAGTTACTTTTAAGTTCCAGAATTTGTATTTGGTTCTTTAAAAAAAAAAAAAAGTGTCTTGGGACGCTTGGGCGGCTCAGTGGTTGAGCATCTGCCTTTGGCTCAGGGCATGATCCTGGAGTCCTGGGATTGAGTCCTGCATTGGGCTCCCTGCATGGAGCCTGCTTGTTTTTGCCTCTATGTCTCTACCTATGTCTTTGCCTCTCTCGCTCTCTGTCTCTCATGAATAAATAAAATCTTAAAAAAATAAAATCTTAAAAAACATAAAATATTTTTAAAAATCGTGTCTTATCTCTTTATTAATATTCTTCATGAGATTTTATTCTCATACTTTCCTTAGTTATTTACACATGGTTTTCTTTAGGTTTTTGAGTATATTTACAATAGCTGATTTATAGACTTTTTGTTAAGTTCATGTCTGGACTTCCTTGGGGACGGATTTTATTGTTTGCTTTTGTTCCATGTGGATGGGCTATCTTTTTTCGTTTTTAGTGAGTCTTGTAATTTTTTGTTGAAAATTAGGCATTTTAAATAATACTGTGGCAATTCTGGAACTCAGATTCTCCCTTTTTCTCATGGTTTGTTGCTGTTGGTACTTGATGTAGTTCTTGTTTGATGACTTTTAAAATATATATATTTTAATAGATTTTATTTATTTGTTCATGAGAGATAGAGAGAGAGAGAGAGTGGGGCAGAGACACAGGCAGAGGGAGAAGCAGACTCCATGCAGGAAGCCTGATCTGGGACTCGATCCTGGAACTATATAGTATGCCCTGGGCTGGAGGCAGGCGCTAAAACACTGAGCCACCCATTGATCCCCATTTGATGACTTTTTTGAGCTACTTTTCTGAAGTCTATATTCTTTATTTTGCGTTGCTGATGAAGTATCTACTTGGTGAACTTAGTGATCAGCAAATGATTGGACAGACTTTCTTAAAGACCTAGAACCAGTGAATTTCTCTTCCCAGGGGCTCCATGTATGTATTAGGGCCTGCCTTTAACACAGCCTAGCAGTTGAAAATTCTGCCTTAGCCTTCATTTGTTCATGCAAAGTCTCAGAGTCAGCCAGTGGTAAGAGGTTAGGGCCTTACTGAAGGGTTTTTTCTGCACACAGCCTGCACGTTCATGTTCCAAGTTTTCAAAACCTCCATGGGCATTGTATTGCACAACTTTTTTTGTTTGCCTCAGCTGTTATGAACTATTTCAGTCAGCTGTGAAGTTAAAATACTTGCCTCTTAATTGTTTTCAACAAACACTCTCTGGGGAAAAGGCTTGTTTGAAGTCCATTTAAAAACAGCCTAACAAGTGGGGTCTTCCAGCGAACTGTCACACAGGTCAAGTAATCAGAGTTCTTTGGGAATGAAGTTTTGAAGGAACTATATAGATCCTTTGTGCTTCCTCAGATGGCCGCCAGGCTGTACTGGGAATGTGGGTTGCCAAGGGGCTACAGAGTGAGAATGGGTCTAGGGTAAGCTGTCATAAAGCTTGTTTTTCTTGAATAAATGCTCTCTGGGTTCCTACAAACCTTTGATTAGTTTCTAAAGTTCAGAAAAAGTACATATTTGACAATTTTTGCCAATAATCTTCTTGTGTTTTTGGATGAGAGCTTTTTTGGAGATGTTAACTCTACTATTTTCATTTTTACATCAAATTTCTTGTGTATTTTTTTTGTTTTTATCTTACAAAAAATAGTATTCTTCCAGCATAATGTCCAAATCACTCAGACTCACTAGTACAATATATTATCTAGAAATCATTTTTCCTGAAGTCCTCTCACCTCCGATTCCAACCTGGACCAATTATGTTTCAGTTCTGTACAGTTTCCATCCTGGGGCTTCCTTTCACCGTACTTCTATATTAAATTCAGTGTGTTTGGAACCCTTTTGGATCTTTCTCTCTTTTTTTGTTCCTAGTTTTATTAAGGTATAACTGACCTATGGCACTGTATTAGCTTCAGGTGTATAACAACGCTTTGATGTCTGTATTACAAAATGATCACAATAGGTTTAGTTTATATTTGTCACCATACGTTTGTGTGTGTGTGTGTGTGTGTGTGTGTGTGTGATAAGAGTGAGTTCTACTTTCTTAGTAACTTTCCCATGCATGGGTACAGTGTCGTGAGCTGCGGTCACCATGTGATGCAGGAGATCCAGGCCTCGTTGACCTTCTTCCTGGAAGTTTGTGCCTTTGACCCTCCCTCCCCCTGAGATCTTCCTCTGGTTTAGTTTTTTTTTTTTTTTTTTTCTCATTTTGCTGGACTATAGCCTCAAGGAGCTTTCTCAAGTTTTAAAGTTTTGAAGGAACTATAGCTCCTTCAAAAATATATTTACAATATATTGTAAATACAGGACTCTTGAATGTCTTAAAATGTAGTTTTTTTTTTTTAATGTAGTTATTTTAAACATATTTATTTCATGGTTTGGTTGTGTATGGAAATCTAAAAAAATTCTCCCCTTAGAAGATTGAGGGCCTTGCCTCCCTTTTGTCTTATGTCCAGTGCTACTGTTTCTTGAGATCTCTTCCATTCAGGTTCTTTGTGAGGGAACTTTTATCCCTGGTCTTTGCAACTTTTAGGACCTTAATTTGAATAATTTGAATATTAGGAGTCCATAAGTTTGTGTGAGTCCTTTTTCCCTCGTTCTGTTCAGCCCTTGGTGGGTTTTGTCCAAAAGCACGTTTTCGACTCCGGAGTGTTATCTTGCTGCTGCGTGTGGTTTCTAGCCAGCCACCCCGATCACCTAGATTGGTCTTTGTCTCTATCTTGATAGTTTTTTTACTTTAACAGTCTTTCTGTTGCAGATTTTATTTTAGCTTCTGTGTATTTAATTCTGAGTGGGGTGTGTGTGATTGTTCTATTTTCACATTTCATTTTGGTTCCATAGTCAAACCGCTCACACCTCTCTAAGGATATATACTGGAAATACTTTAGAATTTCCTTTTTTCCTAAATCTGTAGTCTTTTTTTTTTTTTTTTTTTTTTTTAATGCTGCTGGTTTAAGGATTCAATTCTTAGTTCCCTGGTAGTTTTTTAATTAAAAAACATATTTTCCTCATTCTTTTGAATAAGGGCGGTATGGATGGTTTTCTCTGTTTTATGTCAGAGATCTGCTCCTCTACGGCTGCTGAGGGCTCAACCGGGCAGCTTTCCTGACAGCACGTGGGTCCCACCACCCACACTGTCCCCTCAGAGTGCTGGACAGACCCCTTGGTCTATGCCACTGCGGTCTTGGGGCTGCTCTGACCGCTCCGCTCCTGCCCTCCCACCTGACTGCCCGCCAGCTGCCCGTGCAGCCGAGGCTCCCAGATGCACACCAGCAGACCACTTGCTTGTTCCTGCTCTGTCCTGCCTGTCCCCACGCTCTTCTCCTTCGTCTCCTCCTCCCTTGTGTTGTCTGGGATTTTTCTCCTTGTGCTTGCTTTTTTTCCATGGGTCCCAGAGGCTGGGGCACCGTCACCTTGAACTGGAAGCATCTCTCCAGGTCCCCTCGGTGCTTTGGCTTGTCCGCTGTTGTGCAAGACTCACTGTGAGAACTTGCCCAAATTTGGAAATAACCATGTTATGTAAAGCTAGCGGGGAGGATTTTATTAAAGTGAGCTTGCTCCTGGAGTGCCTCCACCGCATGCCCAAGTTCATGGTCAGAGACATGGTGGCCCAGGAGTCTGCTGGGCTGCTGCCGAGTTGGCTGTTGGATGCCAAGTAAAGCTGGCTTGTGTGCGTGTCTTTGCCACGCTGACCGAGTGAATAGGACACCCCCAGAGGTTGGTATGGGGGCAGCTGTGCCCACAGGACGCCCCAGCCCCTGTGTGTGGGCATGGTGTGGTCTGTGGGCCACTCTGCTCTGTAGCAGCGCTTTTGTCCCCATTCCCCCCACGGTTCAGGAACTCTTCCTCTCTCGCCTGAGAGCCACCTGATGGTGGGGACTCTGGAACAGCACCCCTTCCACTGTCCCATCTTTTACTCGAGATTTACGATACAATTAGGTTATGGGAGCAGAGCTTGAATATTCTGGGACACTTAGAGTTTCTGTTCAATACTTTCTGAGTGTTTAATGAGTACTTACAAGCCATGTGGGAGGGTAGTCTCCAAACAAAAGCAGATGGAACCCCACCCTTGGGCCTGAGGTGTCCCTTCCAGTGTCTGTTCATTGAATGCACGCATTATGCAGATGCTATCATAAAAAGATATTACAGTATAGACACAGATTTTAGAGTTTAAAAAGAAGTGAAAGAGAAACTGGAGTTGTACTTGCTTTCCTCTTCCAGTTTCTGATCTGAATAACGTCCAGGGCTTCACGAGCTTTGGATGCTGTGGGCCAGGGTCCCAGCAGCTCCCATATGGTGCTGGGGACAGATGTGGGGCAGAGGGGAGAGACTATGCATGACAAGTGTGAGCTGAGAGGCTGGGTTTCTCGAGAACAGAGAAACTATGAAACCAGAGGAGCCAGCTCAGTGCCCCTGGCGAAGGCACAGCTTCTCACGGACGGACGGGGACGGAGGCAGAGCAGGCGTATGGGGGTGTGGCCTGGCCCTCCTGGCACCCTGCGGAGCTGTGCTACCCAGGGGGCCGACAGCTAGACTCGGTGGGAGGCACACCCCCACCTGCGCCCGCCAGGCTTGCTTTCCGCCATGGATATTGGTCTGCCCTGATGGAGAAGGGATTTGGGTGGAAAACCAGCAGTTTGCCTGCGTCTTCATTATCCATGTTGAAACAGAACTTCTAGGATGTTTACTTGAAGGAGACCGTGGAGCACAGGCTGCTGCTTCCAGTGTCCCTGGTTGGTGGGATTCTTTTCTCCCAGAATGCCTGCTTCTTCCAGGATGGCCTGGCTTCTAGTTCTCTCCTTCTTGGGAGCGCACTGGGTGCCACCTTCACAGCACAGAGTGACACCCCTCTGCTCGGTTCCAGGTCTCGGTGGCCCTCAGCAGCAGCTCCATCCGGGTGGCTGTGCTGGAGGAGAATGGGGAGCACGTCCTCATGGAAGGGAAATTCACCCACAAGGTCAACACCGAGAGCTCTCTCTGGAGCCTGGAGCCTGGGAAGTGCGTCCTGGTGAGTGTGGGTGTCTGTGTGGGCACTCCAGGAGGAGAAAGGGGCGTGGGGTCCTACCAGTTGGTTCTCTGAAGTGGAGCCAGTGGGAATGTGAAACTCAGTGGTCCTCTGTCCTTGTGCCCACGTGGAAACCGCACACAGTGATGACAGGAGCTCCTGGCAGGGTCATCCCCAGAGCTCGGCTGTGCTTGTGCAGGATGTTCCTCCCAGTCCCAGAGGCTTCCACTCGCTGGCGACTTGGTTACATCTGAGGCAGAACCAGATAAGTGGAAAATTGAAAGGCAGATTGAATGTCATGGATTTCCTCCTGGAGGATGCAGAGTGAACAGGTTCAGATAGACCAGCTTATTTGACAAAGGAGTCTCAGCTGGCTGAGCTACTTGGGGCTGCACAGGCCAAGCGGGCTGCCTAAGTGCTCTTGTCACCGGCATCTTCAGAGGCTCATTCGGCCTCCTCGAAGCCTTGCCACCCGGTCAGTGGGCAGTGCCCAGGGGGCCTCATATGGCAAAAGGTGCCTGACTCGGGCCTGGAGAGAGGGTGCAGGGCAGTGGGAACAGACCAGGTCTTTGAACAAAAATCTCAGGATTTTACAGAAACACTTTTATTCATATGAGGAAGGAAGGAAAAGGAAGAAATGTTTCAGTTTCATCTTCGTGGGATGGGTACCAGTGAGCAGCCTGTCCATGCTGACTGGAGGGCTGTGGAGCGGAGAGGGGTCTGTTGTGCTGGCGTGCTGGTGAGCACTCCCAGGTACTGCCAGGTAGCCAGGCCTGGTCTACCCAGCTCTCGTTCTAAACCTTGCTCGGCACCTCTGCCTTTCCAGCATTCTTGCTTCTCTCTGTGGGAGTGTGACAGTTGTCATACAGGCTCAGTCCCTCTTCCCGTCACGCCACGCCTCCCTGTCCCCCAGTTCACCCGAACCACGTCCCACACCCCGGCCGCATGGTCGTTTGTATCACCAGCTCATCTCATTTGCAACATGTCTTCGTGGTCATGGTCTTGTTTGTGCTTCCCAGGGCTGTGGGAGGTAAAGTTGGGGTCTCCTCACCACCCCCACTATCAGCCTCCCAGCAGCTGGCAGCTCATCCTGGGTGGGTAGAACTGTAAGACCGAGATCCAGGGTGCCGCTGCCCGTGGCCTGGGGCTTCACCATCCTGCCTGGGGCAGGGGTGACTCCCGAGCAGTGACCCTGAGGGAGTCCCAGTGGCACCTGGTGGCTTTGCTCCGAGGAGCCATCGGAACATACTCTGCCTTGATGCTGCCTCCAGGATGATGGAACCCCCCTCCCTGCCTGGACAGACTGGCCAAGTGCTTGCTGGTCCTCTGAAGGCCCCCAGCCACTGCACTGGTGTCTGTCAGGGTCATCACCGGTGTCCTTTCCATTACTGCTGTGGAAACGTGGCTCTGGTGATTCCGGGTAGCTCATCTTGAGCTTTGGTTGGTAGAGCTGACTTTGCCTTCCTCGCAGCCATGTGGCGCCTCTGTGTGTGATGTGTGCGAGAGCCTGAGCGTGACTGTGGCTCATGGCGGGCCATTAGCTCGTCATTCCAGTGTCCTCTTCTGAGTGCACTCACACTGGGCTCCACGAGGTGCTTGGTAATGCACTTTACTCTCTGGAAACTTGCTTTACAGACAGGGATGCGGCTTGCATGAGGTGGAACTACACCTCTGCTCCCGAACTGGCCTGTTTCCTCACTGTGGACCTTCCACCTGCAGGGCACCCTGGAGAGGGTGGGGAGGAGGTGGGGGGGGCGGCCCGTGCGTGGCCAGGGGGTGGCCCCTCTGGTCCTCTCGTGCTGTGCCCTGCTGCCATTCACTTTTCTAGTTTGTTTTTGCCCAGCGCCTGGTGCTCAGGAGCTCAGCCATGCAGAGCTGACCGCGGAGGCAGTGTACTTGGCACTGCCCATGAACATGACTTCTGCAAGTTTTTCCCGCAGACCTCCTGCCAGCAGGGTCCACGTGGGAGCCCTCAGAGTGGCTTGACTGTCAGCAGCTGGCACTGCATGTGTCAGGGCCTCGCCACCGGAATGTGCACTCCCCAGGGAATGTGGGGTTTCTCCCTGCCTTCCCTACTCACCACGGACTGTATTCTGGGCTTCATTTGTCAGTGACATTTGGGGTCACGTATCTGAGATGCACCATAGCTAGGCGGGCGTCTTGCTCTGATGCGTGAAGACCCTCCTTGGATTTGCTGCTGGGCACAAGCACCACGTCCCTCGGACATCGGAGGCAGATGGGGCTGCCGGGGCCGCCGCACCTGCTGTGTGCCTCAGCTCCGCTCAGCACTGCCTGGCTCCGGTGGTCCCGTTAGCCGCAGAGGAGCTCCATTCCTGACCCTTCTAGTGAGGCTGAGAGCCGGGGTTGGTCTATCCCTAGATGTCTGTGGGTCACTGGCAGTTCAGGGCTGGGCACTGTGCTGAGCACCAGGGCTGCTGAGGAACACGTTCAAGGGCCCCGGGGTCTTTACCAGAGCCTGGAACCAGCAAATGGGACCTTATGAGCGAACGAGGGAGGTTGGAAACAGAGGAAGACACAAACAGCAGTGATGTAAAGACAGGCAGACACTGGGAAGACCTAGAGAGGGAGCCTGGCCCTGCTGCAACACTTGCATGTTGGACTTCTGGGCTCCAGATGGAGAATAAAAGCCCCTGGCTGCCCCTGGCCGCCCCTGGCCGCCTTGTAGGTGGTGAGAGCCTCGTGGACCATGGGGGGCGACCCTAGGGGTGCCTCTTACCTCACCAGAGTCATTGGTCCATGCCTCTGACCTCTCAGGGAGCCACGCTACTTGCTTCCCAGCCACCCTCATTGCCTGAGTGGATGCGCATCAGACACGCCCGGCAAGCTTTCAGAGCAGGCAGGGGTGGCAGCTAAAACCGGATGACAGCTCTGCCTCCCTCCCTCCCACACTCGAGAATGTTAAAGGAGGCTTCTTGCCTCTCAGGCAGACTCCTTTCCCGGTTAAGAGAGTTAAGAGACTTGAAGTCAGCGCGCCTCCCCCGTGCCACGCTGTCCCAGAAGCTCCGTGGCACGCTGTCCTCATTTCCCCCTCCAGGTGGTGCTGCGGCCCCTCTGCCGTGGTGGGTGCTCCATGCTGAGCACCCCAGGCGGAAGCCGCCCCCCGGGTTGGGCATCAGGGCGCTCAGCAGGTTAGCAGTTTACCAGTGTTCTTGGGCCTGTCCCTGCTTGGCCTCAGCGCTCACCCGGAATATGTGTGTATTGTATGCACAAACCGTGCCCCCCCCCCCCCCCCCATTCTCGGATACTTATTGAGATGATTTCCTCAAGTTCAGTTCTCAGAAGTGAAGTTGCAGGCTCGCTGTAGTGCTTGGCCGCGTGCTGGGGGACATTCTCCTGTGCCATGTGTCCGTGGGGTGGCCAGGTCCCAGCGTGCCCGCCAGCGCTGCTTCACTGATCCTAACTTACCTTGACCGGCCTGCCTGCACTCATTCGTCTGTCTGTCTCAGTCTCCTGGTGAGGTTGTGCTTCTCGGGAAGTGCTCTCCTGGTGCTGTCTCTCGCTGGCGGCCACCAGAGTCACAGCGCATCATCTGTCCCAGATGTGAGTTTGATAACGTCAAACTTGGCGAGCACCAGAAGCCTGGAAACCAGTCCATGGAATGAATTGCAGGCACTTGGCCTTAGTGCTCTCCTTTCTCAGGACCCTGGGTGTTTCTTGAGGCGCTCAGTGCTGTGGTGCTGCCCCTAGCCAGTCCCTGAGTCCCAGCAGGGAGGAGCTGTGGCTCTGGGGCAGAAGTAGGTGGCCCAGGGCAGCAGGAATGTGTTCCCAGGGGACGCAGGGCTGTCCCTCCATCCCGAGGCGAGAGGAGAGTGCAGATAGCACAACCTGGCTGCTCATACTTCCAGCACATGCCATGTACCCCTCCACCCCCCCGCCCCCCCCCGCCACACCCGTGTCCTGGCCCATACAGCACTCTAATTCGTAAGCTTAAAAAGTTCGTTGACAGCACAAGACACCAGGAGATCGCCCTTTGAGGTGTTGTGCCTGGCAAGCTCTGAGGTTGGTGGTTGGCTGCAGACCCACGTCCTCCTTTCGGAGGGACCTGCAGAGAGAGGGTTCCTGTTGTCTGACCCCGTTTCAAGGCGCCTCCCTGGAAGCACTGTCCACGGCTCTCACGGATGGCTCCCTGGCCCCCATGGTCTGGAGAGTGCTACAAGGAGCCACTGTTCCTCAGCAGGCACATGGCCGCCATGTTTGCTTCTGCCACGAGGGGAGGAGGGGGAGGCAGAGGCTGCTGAGTCATCGCACAGGTTGTGGGGTGCAGAGCTTGTTCACGTGGGGTTCGAAGTTTCTGTGAGGACGCTTTGGGAACCTGATTCTAGGTCTGGGACCAGGTCGCTGTGAGGGTCCTAGAGGGAGGCCAGGGAAGGAGGGGGCATGTTAGCAGTTTACCAGTCAAGCTAGAATGCTCTGAACACTTGCATAGTTAGGGATGGGAGTGAGTGGGAGCCACTGAGGTTCTGGGCACCCAGGCGTAGGTGCTGACAGTGAGTAAGGGGCTCCTGCCACTGTTGTGGGGGAGGTGGGCTCAAGGAGATATGCCCAGTGGATGTGGTGACATGCTGGGCGGGACATGGTGTCACCTGTGCATTATGCTGTTGGGGGTGCTTCCCGCAGTCAATTGAGGGGAACATGAGACCCCAGATGAAGGACGGTCTCTAAATGCAAAGCTGTGGAATGTTCCAGATGAGTGAGGACAGGACCACTAAGGTGTATTTGGGACCCTGGCCTGGATCCTCTGCAGGAGGGAAGGTGGGCTGAAACTTTCCTCAGGAAGGAGGCACTTGTTGCGGTGTCCAGGTGGTTCAGGCGAAAACATCCTGTGATTTATTGCATGTTATGCATGTCCTTAAATGTACTCTGTCATGCAGTGACAGAGCAGGGGTAACATGTTGGTGGGGAGCCTTGGGCAGAGACACACGGGTATGTTTGAAATTATCCCAAATAAAACGTTCAGAAAAACAAGATGGCAAATGAGCACAGGGAAGGATATGCAACCAGAGCCATGTCCCCCTGTGACTGGCTGCTGGCAGCATGGCTACATGTGTGTCAGGATTCTGATGTGCCCTCAGATGGGTGAATTTCATTAAATCCAAAACTACATCTCTGCAAACTTGGTTTTTAAGGAAGTAACAATGTTAAAGTGAAAAATCAGAACCAGATGGAACCCCATCCAACTCCAAGACCTGGTCCTAGAGCGCTGTTCCCAGAGTACCTCCCTGGCCTCCAGACACACCGGGAGGACACCACGCTGAGTACAAGAAGCTGGGGCACAGCAGGACACCTGACGTGCACAGGGAGGATGGGGAAGCATGAGGACAGTGGGGAGGGGCTGCTCGTGGGCACGGGACTCCTTTTGGGGTGAGGACAGTGTTCTGAACCAGATGGAGGTGGTGGTTGCACAACACTGTGTGCGTTCAGCGCACTGAAGTTCACTGTAGAGCGATTATTACATTTTACCTCAAAACATTTTTAGTAAAGGTGATGCTCTGTTCATCTTCATTTTTGCTGGGTTTGCAAAGGGTCCGTGAAGACTTGCCCTGGGGACACAGGAGACGTAGGCATCAAGGCCCAGTAGGCTCCTTGTCTGCAGGGTCAGCCCATCATGCCCAGGAAGGCCGTGTGTGGGAAGGGCCAGCAGCGGGGCCCCTGGCGGTGCGGGCTGACACCTCTGTGCTGGTGGTCAGTGGCTGCAGTGGCTGTTCTGCCCCCCCGCACCCTGTCAGCAGCAGGCGCTGACTTCTGGCTGTTTAGAGCAGTCCCGGCAAGGGTGATGCTGGAGGGTGTGCTGTCTCCCAGAGGCACACTGGCCTGTAAGCGCCTTGGAATGCACTCCCACTTGGGAGGTAGTTGTTGCGTTGGAACGCAGATTTGCATATGGAGAGGGTGGGCTGTGTTCTCCACGTGGGGTCTTGGGGGGCCGGGTCAGGTCCCCACACAAACTGGGGAGTAAGGTCAGTAAGGCGCCAGCTGAGCAGAGCATCTGGAAACAAAATCCACCCCAAACGTCAACTGTGGCGTTTGCAGGAAGAAGTCCTTCACCTGCCGAGCGAGCGGCAGGGGTGCTCCGAGCCCGCCGTCTCAGCCCTCCCGTCGGCGTGCCCCATGCCCACTGGGGTAGTCAGCAAGGGCAGGATTATTTCTGCCATGGTGACATGAATGCCATGCTGTCACCTGGATGCCCTCTCGCTGTGTGGCCTGCCCTGTACCTGTGCCCACCTCCGAAGTCCTTCTCTGAGATGAGGATAGAGCCCTGCTGCGGTGGCCAGGGCCAGACAGACCCTGGGTGAGGTGGGGCTGGGGGGCTAGGGGGCATGGTGTCCTCACATACGTCACTGATGGGCAGGTTCTGGATCTGTCATGTCACGATTGCCCTCCAGCCAGTAACCCTCTCCCCAGGTGCTCCTGAGTGAGAGCTGCTCCAGCTGCAGGCTTGTCCTGCCCGCTTTGCCCCGTAGCCTTTGGGGCGTGACTGGGCGTTTCTTGCCTTTGGGGGCTAGGTGGATAGTGTGAGGGACAGTGGGCTGCCCACAGGGAGGCATGCAGCCTGCACCCTGCCTGCGTGCTACCCTGGCCTGGGTGCCATGCCGGAAGCAAGGGAGGCCCTCACGTGTATAGTGGGCGAACTGGCAGGGCCAGAGTGTGGGTAGAGGCTCCTATTTGGGGCCGAGTGTCCCCAGCAGTGCAGGGAGGATGGGGTGGGGGCTGGGCTGGGGTCCTGGCAGCTGAGCAGGTGTGGGGTATTCACGCACACGGGGCTTTGGCTTCAGAACCTGGTGAGGGGTGAAGGCCGACGACCCCGAGCCCTGAACCAGTGCAACCCCCACATGGAGCCCTGTCTGCCCACATGTCCCAGGTGAGCCTGAACAAGGTGGGTGAGTACTGGTGGAGCGCCGTCCTGGAGGGCGAGGAGCACATTGACATCGACAAGATCAACAAGGAGCGTTCCATGGCCACAGTGGATGAGGAGGAGCACGCCGTGCTGGACAGGCTCACCTTCGATTACCACCAGAAGCTGCAAGGCAAGCCGCAGAGCCACGAGCTGGTGAGAAGGGCAGGGGCAGCGGGGGCATGCTGGGGGCACGGAGGGAAGGGGGCGCTCCTGTGGGATCCTTGCAGGCGGCCCTGGCCTGGTCACCTGTCACCGTCCAGGAAGGGGTGCTGGTACACACAGGCGTGGGACATGGCATGTGACCCTAGCTCTGCAGGGCATCGGGGGGGCATGTGTGTCTCTGATGACCCTCTCCCCCACACCCCCCCCAGAGGACCCTGGGCAGAGTTGTGAGGACCCAGGCTCAGCCCTGCTGTGGGGCCCATGGGAAGAATCCTCCCGAGTCCCCATGGAACCCCAGAGGCCTGAGAAGTCCGGGTTGACCAGCGTGGAGAAGGCAGGAAGGGCCCGGTGTGCAGAGGCCGAGGCTGTGCGGCCGCCTGAGGGCAGGGAAGAGGGTTCGTGTGTGTCAGCGCTCCCAAGACTGGCTGTTCTGGGGGGAGAGCGTTGCTCTTCCCAGGTTAGTTTTGGTTCCCCAGCATGACAGGCCTGGCCAGCTCAAGCCTTGTGGGGGCACCAGTGCTACCCTGGGGGCCTCACTGTGGTCCTGCTGGTGCTTTGGGGGCACCGCGGGGGTCCTCCTGCCACCCTGTCCTCAGATGGCCTTGCTCCTGCGGGGCTCACTCCAAGAGCTCTGCCTGCGCCAGGTGGGCAGGGCGGGCTGGGTCGTGGGCTCCACTGGTGGCCCTGAGAGGAGTGTCAGGCACCAGCTTGTGGTCAGGGTAGCCCGGTGGCTCGGGCAGCAGGGCTGGGGCCTGAGCCTCTGAGCCTTCTCTCAGCCAGGCTCCGTGACCAGCTGGGCCTACAGGGCTGGAGGGGCTGAGGTGGCCTGTTGGGGGGACCTTGGGTGCCTCACGGGCTGTGCCTCACAGGCTGTGTCTCCGGCTGTCACTGCTGAGCGTGCACTTGCCTTTGTGTGCACTGGGTAGCTGTCCCTGTCCCTTACGTGCCAGCTGCCTGCAGTCACCAGACGCAAGCTTTGTGAGCTTGGGCCCCGTGGAGGGGGTCAGGTGCCACCGCCTGGAAGTGGCCAGGCACCCAGGCCCAAGAGGGGAGCAGGAGACTTCTGCCGCCAGGTCCAGGACAGGCAGCTGAGGAGGAAGGGTCCAAGGAAGAGCTTTAAAGATGCTGCAGCCTAGCGGACAGATCTCTGTGCCTCGAGCGGCCCAGACTCCAGCAGGACTTGCCATTGTGCGGGGCAGCATGGGGCCCTGGGGGACGTGAATGCTGGGTGAGCAGTGCTCTCTGGGCACCTGGAGCAGACGCACAGGAGACATGGACTGGGTGTGCCCCTTGCTCGGGTCACCCGCTCTTGAATGACCAGCACCAGCACTGCTGCCTAGGACCGCTCTGGACTCCCCAGGGACTTGGGGAGGAGTGTGTGCAAACATGGGGCATCCTGGCACACAGCTGTGAGGGGAGCAGGGTGAGGGGAGCAGGGTCAGCGCACAAGAGTGTGGAGGCAGGAGGAGGCCCCTGCTGGGAGCTAGCAGGGAGGGAGCCAGATACAAAGCCAGGAGGTGCCGGTGTCACACTGTTCGGGATGTAGCTATGGCCTTTGGAGGAAAGCAGGCCCCTGGGGAAGTAGGCCGCGTGGGGCCAGAGGGTCAGCGGGATTGGCTGGTCCTATGAGGAGGCCCAGGCGGCCCGTGTGGGGAGCAGGCCTGGAGAGAGGGCCCCTCAGGCTGCACGGGTGGCTCTGGACACCGTCCTCGCCAGGGGTCAGGGCTCCCCAGGGGCTCCTGTCCAGAGAGTGGCCAATGGGGAATGGGGCTTGGCAGGAAGGGGTGGATGCCCTCAGCGTGGCCGTGTGCACGCAGTGGGCAGTGACTGGCTACCGTGGGCCACACTCACGGCCACAGCGCCGGGTTCTGTGAGGCAGAGTGGCCTCGGGCAGGAGGGACACCGGGCCTTTCTCCCTGTGCTGTGTGCGGGGGCGCCCTGCTCGGTGTCTGCGACAACCCCGATCCTCTTGTGGAGGCGGCGGAGCAAGTCGTGCTCTGGGCCGTGTGGTTAACCTCTGTGTCTGTTTTCTGTTTGTAGAAAGTCCATGAGATGCTGAAGAAGGGGTGGGATGCCGAAGGCTCCCCCTTCCGAGGCCAACGATTCGACCCGGCCATGTTCAACATCTCCCCGGGGGCTGTGCAGTTTTAATGCCCAGAGGAAAGAACGTGCCTGCGGCCGTGCCCCCGGCTCCCTCCCGCCAGGGACTCGCTGCCGGGTTCGCCCTTGCCCTCCTTTCTTTCAAGGGTGAACCCGCGGCGCCCAGCCCTGTGTCTCCAGACTGTCGGGAGCAGCACGGGGCGAGCGGGACACCGGCCACCCGCTCTCCTCCTGCTGCTGCACACGCTCTGCTTGCTTTCCTCGTGCTGGGCCCGGGGAGCGGGTGCTGGGCCGGCTGCTGCCGAGGGGGGCGCGAGGGTCCTCGCCTTCATCTCTCCTGCACACCTGTGTGTGCGCTCTCGCTTGGTGTGTGAGTGTGCGTCTGCTGGATGCTCAGCCTGGTCAGGGAGAGCAGACTGGGGGTTCTGGTCGGCGCTGCTGGATGTGGGGACATGGTCCCAAGTGGCCACAGACACAGCAGGAACTGTCTTCTGTGGGGTGTGGTCCTTGTCAGGGAGCCGACCAGGTGCCCTCGGGAGACACAGCCACGGCCTTTCCTCCTGCCTCTGCTTTGCCTGTGGGGCCTGAGCCACCCCAGGCCCGCAGGCCGCGTGCCCACTGCTCTGTGGGGCTGTCAGCTGGCAGGTTTCCTGGGACCTTCCCTCCGGGGCTGTCCTGGGGCCTGAGGAGGACTCCTTTCTAGGCGATGGTTTCTCCAGAAACGGCCCCCTTCAAAGGGCTTGAGTAGGTGGGAGCTGACTCAATTGGGGGCAGGTTTGTGGCTTGAGATGGCCAGAAGCGAGTGGGGATTCCTGTGTATGTCCGAAGCAGCCCCTGGGAAGCATCGGGTGGCTCTTGTGCCATCGAAGGAGGTGCAGACACCAGGTGGCTGGGAGGAGCATCGCCAAGGGGGCGCAGAGCTCTGCCCCCATAGTTGGGCCGAAGCTTGTTGGTAGAACTGCGAGACCCATCCTCGGGGTCCCCAGCATTTGCCAACCTGTCCCACATCCCAGGGCTCTCATAGCACGCATGTGTGTGCGAACCGGTCTCGATGGTCTCGTCGGGGTCTCCTGGTGTGATGAGATGGGGCGTGCACTGTACCCCAGCTACTCGGGAGACTGGGGAGCCATGGACTCCATGGTCCGTCGTTTTCTCTGACGTTTTCAGTGTTGCATTTTTGCCCACCCCGCCTATCGTGGCAGCAGCTCACCAGCGTCAGAGTGGCGGGCTGGGGCACCCGGCCATGCGGCCGATGGCGGGCTGTCCTCATGGGTGTCCTCTGCCCATTGCTGCCGGCCTGGGCCCTGGAGCCGGTGCAGTCTGCGTGTTTTCTCTCTCCAGACGCGGCCGCCGCAGATTGGCCACTGAGCTCCGTCAGCCGAGGTCCGCGGAGACCAGGGTGCCCGCCCACGAAGTCCACTGTCCAGTGTTGGTTTGCAATAAATCTGTATTTAAGCACTTCGGCGTCCGTGTGTATCACTTGCTTCTGAGACTCTTCTCTGCGTGTGTGCGTTTCCGGAACTCCAGCCACGAGGTCCCTGCCTCACGTACAAAACAGATGCCAAAGTAGGGGATTTCTTAGTGTCTTCTGATCTGTGTCTGCTCTAACCTGTGGTTTTCAGAAATCTGACGAGCTTTTAAGAAAAAAGGATTGTGGCTGCAGAGCCGACATGGGTTTCTAGCAAGTTCTGAAAAGCTGAAGTGAGCACAGGATCCCGAAGCTTCAGCTAGAGGACCCCACCCCACCCCCGCGTGCTGGGCTCACCCATCTGCCTGCACCCTCCCGGGCACAGCACGTCGGCTGCACCCCTGTCCCAGGGACCGTGCTTGTGGACAGGCCCTGGTGGTGCTTCTCAAGTGAATGGAGGATGCGTGGTGGCATTAGCGCACAAGTGCCCAGGACTAGAGATTATGTGCCAGGGAGGAGAGGCCCCATCTTTCAACAGTTTGCCCAAAAACGTGTGGGAGGGAGAACAGTCTCCATGTTCTACATAGAAAGGAAGTGTCCGGGAGGCGGCAGTTGCGGTGTGGAGAGGAGTGAGCCCAAGACTGCCCACCTGAGGACAGACCCACAGCCACCCGGGTCTGCCCCACAGGCAGGCTGGCGCTCCCGTGGGCCTCCCGCTGGCACCTGTCCCAGCCTCGGTGGGTGTGGGGGGTAACACTGTCATTTCAGGCTCTGCTCCCTGCTCAGCCGTCTGCTCAAGCCCCTGGTGCTCTCCCTAGATGGGGTTCTTGAGGGCTGGCTGGCCTCCAGAGGTCAGCTTGCGTGCAGCCCGACAGCTTGCCCTGGCCTGCCCTCTGCCGCTGAGCCCGGACCTGGGTACCGCCTTGTGTGTTCCCCTTGCCCTGAGGGGACCAGGCCCACGGACACTGGAGCCCACGCTGGGAGGCACGTGGTGAGTTTCACCCCGCCAGGCCGGCAGGCACAGCAGCCTGGCGGGGCTGTCCCGGCTGGGTGGTCTCCCGTCTGGCTAGCATGGAGGACGAAACCAGGCCGGGCCTCCCGCCTTCTCCATCATGCTGCTTCCCACGCTGTTTAGCCAGAGCCGGATGCACTCGGGGACGTTTTGATGCAAACACGGTTTGAGGGCCACAGAGGAAGGGATGCCCCTGAGGCTGGAGCTGGACACACACACACACACACACACACACACACACACCCCGCATGCTGCTCCAGTGGGGCCTCCCTGCCTCTGCCATCCGTGTGGCACAGGCCTGGTACCGGCAGACGCTCTGCAGGTCGGGGTAGGCCCCTGGCGTCATTTGACGACCGCTCCCCAACAGCCCAGGCGCTTCTCCCCGAGGAGGGGTCCTGGTGTGGGTATAGCGGTGGGGCGGCTAGCGGTCTGGGGCAGGCTCTCCTGCAGGGCAGGTGGTTGGGAAGCTGCCCAGGTCGGGGCCATCGCGTGGCCTGGGTGGGGTCTCCTGGCGGCCCACAGCAGGGGCCTAGGAGCCCTCCACCATGTGCCTGGCCTGCAGAGGGTCTGGTTTGGCAGGTGCCACGGAGGGGCTGCCAAGCAGGAGCTGGTGCTTTAGCCGAAACGCGTAGGAGCCCTGGGGACAACCTGTCAGCTGTCCGGGCCCAGCAGGCCACCCCAGGCCGGCGGGTGCCTAGCAAAGAGGAGCTCTGCTGCAGAAGCAGCCACAGGGCTGTGGGAGAGGGGCCAGGCGGTGCCCCACACAACTCTGGGGTCCTCCCTGACCCAGACAGGGTGCTCCGGACTCCTTCCATTTCAACCCCCAGGTGGTTGGGCATCTTGCGAAGATGTTGCATGTAGGGTTTGGGGACAGCCCGCTGGAGACGGCCTCTGGTGGGGAAGGTGCCAGGACTCGGCCCCGCCTCCTGGCCCCCCCTCCTGGCCCCCCCTTCCCCCCCAGCCTCCCACAGCAGCTGCTATAAAGTCCCGGGGATACCTGCTGGCTTGGGGCTGCCCTGCAGGCCAGGCGCCCTGCTTCAGGTGGGTGTGTCAGCTCTCTGGGTTACAGGGAGGTAGGCTGTCTTCCTGGAGCACCAGAAACGTCCTCAGAGGTCACGAGGGGCATCCTGGGCACCCCCTCGGCCTCTGCGGGGATCGAAAACGCCCCCGATGGCAGGATGGTGCACACTCGCCCCGTGTTTACAGTTGAGGTAAGCAGCTCAGTCAGCAGAACCTTGGGTGACCTGGGCAAGTGGCAGGACTGGGGATGGATGCGGCAGGCCAGGTGGAGCCTCCAGTGCCCTCTGCGCCCCAGGGCCTGGACAAGGGGATGGAGAGGTCCAGCCAGCTCAGGTTTTGAAGGACAGAGTCAGGCCTTGGATTTGACCCCAAATTCCTGGATTCTCAGGGAGTCGCTTCCAATGTGTGCCAGAGAGCAGTGACCCGTGCCTGGTGGCGAGGAGTAGGCTGAGTGTTCTGGCCAGCAAGTCCTGCAGAGGCACCCACTGACCCATCCAGGGGCGCTGTGGCCCCCCCAGGCCTCCACGGAGAGGGGCTCCCCAACCGCACCCAAGCCTCAGGGCCTTTCGCTCCCAATTCCGTGCTGGCAAGATGGTCCCACACAGGGCTCAGCACCGGGCGGGGGTGCTGCGGGACCTCCCACCCACCCTGGACCCTGCAGAGCCCCGGCCCCGCCCTGCCACCCCCTTCAGGGACTGGCCTACCCCCTGGCTCAGGCCTGCTTCCCGCCCCACCTCGGGGCAGGAAGTGACCTGGGGGCCTGGCGGGCAGGAGGTCCACGCGCTTAGGAAGGATGTTGTGACTCGAGCACGGGCACGGAGCTCACCATCTTAGTGACATTCAGCTGCACCTAGCACGTCCATCCGCAGAACTGTCTCGCGTTCCCAGTGTGGAGCTCTGTGCCCGTTCAGCAACCTTTTCATTTGCTGCTAGCTTTAAAACGGAGATTTTACCCACATTCCGGTTTCTGGGCACACTCATGGGCTAGAGAGCCAGCTGGCACTGAGGGGTGCAGTGGGGGCTGGGGGGCTGCGGCTGTGACCGCCACAGTCCCACAACGGCACCTGCTTACCACAGGCTCCCTGAGGACCTGCCTCTGGAAGGGTGGCCTCTCCCAGCCACTGGGGTAGAGCGGGCCCGGTGGCAGGCGGGGAAGGGCCTTGGGTGCCTAGTGCAGACAGGGCTCCAGGATTTAGGGTCTCGGGCACAGGGAGGACTTGGCCTGACATGGATGAGGGCACAGGGGTGGAGCTCTGCTTCGGGTGCCTTCCGTCCTAGCCTGTCCACCCAGGCTGGGGGAGGGGCTGCCCAGAGCGCCCCCCCCCCCACGAGGGGGCTGCAGGAGGCGGGGCCAGGCTGTGTAACCACCCTCAGCCTGCCAGAGATCACACCCCCTCCCCAGAACCTGGCTTGTGACCCCTTAGGTGGTAACAAAGACAGCAGAGCAGGTGACGGGAGTGCTCCTGGATCATCCAGGAGCCCAGTGTTGGCACAGGCGGCGTCTTGAGGGGCAGGAGGCAGGCACCTGGTGGGCTCAGCGGTTGCGTGTCTGCCTTTGGCTCAGGGCGTGATCCCGGGGTCCTGGGATGGAGTCCCCCATCGGGCTCCCCACAGGGAGCCTGCTTCTCCCTCTGCCTGTGTTTCTACCTCTTTGTTTCTTTCTCTTTGTGTTTCTCATGAATAAATAAATAAAATCTTTTTTAAAAATGAAATAAAAAATAAAAAATAAAAGGGGCAGGAGGCTCAGGGTCAGAGCTGGGGAGGTTGGGGCGATGTGCTCTGAAGGTGGAGCAGGCAAGGGAATGTTTCCCCCCACCTTGATTTCAGACTTCCGACCTCCAGAACTAATAATAGGTTTGGTGTCAAGTCCCTGAGCGTGTTGGTCCCCGCAGTCCTGGGAACCCCTCAGGGGTGGGCTTTGGCCTTGGGGGCACGAGGGTCCTGCATATGTGTTTGCCCAGTGGAGCTGGAGGGATCGCCCCAATGGCTCTTGCCTCTGCCCTGGGGTGCCTTGCCAGGCCCAAGCCAGCACAGCCTGGCCTGTCTGGTGGTCGCCCGCTGATCCAGGACCAAGGTCCAGACCCCCGCCCACCCTGCGGCCCTGGCAGGTCTCTGCTCAGAGTTCAGCGGAGCCTCCATCAGTCCGCTTGGGTCCTGAGAGCCTGGGGGTGTTGGTGGGGGTGTGGTAGGTGAAGGGGCCCCGCAGGGTTGGCAAGGGACGGGGCGGCTTGGGCAGAGCCTGTGCAAAGAGGGCTTCTCGGGGGGCCCTGCTAGCTGGCCCCTTGGAAAAGCAGGAGCCACGCTGGCCAGCTGGTGGAGGGGGACCTGGAGGGAGCAGCGCACACCCCAGGGGCGGTCTTCCACGCTTGAACAAACGGGCTCTGGGATAGCTTCTGGGTCGACTTCCACCTTCCAGTTTTGAGATCCACAGTTGGTGCTCCCACAATGCTCAGGTTAGGGCCATATGACTTGGGACCCCCTGACCCCACCCCTGCGAGGCGCCTGTCACCGGAAGCCTTATCGATAGCACAGCAGTCGATGAGCGCGTATCTTGCATGGTCTTTGTAGTTGATGCTATATCCTCACAAAAGAGGAAGCCAGAGAATGAGTGTTATTTGGGGAATCATAAGGAAGGAAAAATACATTTATACTTCCGTGCTGTATTTATCAGAAGAAATCGATCTATTGATGGACCTGTGCAGTTAAAACCTGTGCTGTCCGGGGTCAGCTGTAGAGTCAAGGAGATGGTGAAGTGTTTCCTGTTTGTCCAACGCCAACTGCCACCCTCCCTACCCACCCTGGGCTGCAGGACGGACAGTGGGACAGCCCACAGGACACACTCAGAGTCCAATTCTTCAGGCCCCCCAGCATGCACATGCAGCTCTGTGTGATGTCACAGGACACTGTGCACCTGCTGAGGCCCAGACCCACGGGGT
Organism: Canis lupus baileyi; assembly: GCF_048164855.1. Taxonomy (NCBI): domain Eukaryota; kingdom Metazoa; phylum Chordata; class Mammalia; order Carnivora; family Canidae; genus Canis; species Canis lupus. The sequence goes on along the minus strand of NC_132852.1, from coordinate 47,912,887 downwards.
CTCCAGGGGCGCTCTGACGCTGTCCCTAGCCTCTGGAAACCCCCATCTGATCTCTGGAAGTGGAGGTCCGCAGGTCGGCAGCGGAACGAAGGCTGTGCTCCCGGATTATGCGGTATGTGTCTTTGAGGTTGGGTCTTCCCTCGCGAACTTGGAGGTTCGTCTGAGCTCAGGTGTGTGTCAGGAGCTGATTTCTTGCCCCTGCCAGCTGCCAGGCTCAGGGCGCAAACACCCGCCTGCCATCCCAAGACACTCGCAGGGTCTCCAATCTTTGTCTCTTACAAATAAAGTGCTGTGAGCGTTTGTGTGTGAATGTGTTTTCCTTTCTTTGGGGTAGATGCCCAGGAGTGCATTGGCCGGGTTGGGTGTGCAAGTGCATGTGTGACTTCACAAGAAACCGTGTCTGCCTGCAGAAGCGCTGCCCTGTGCTCACTCCTGGAGCTGTGTGGTCACCGGGACACTGTGGATGTCATTCTTCTTCATTGTTTCAAGACAGCTCAGAATAAACTCCTCTTTATTCCTCACTGGGCTTTTGGCAAGAATTGCCTCAACCCTGTGGATCAGTGTGGGAGGAACCGTCGTCTTTGCTGTGATGTCTTCCAATTCACGAACATGGTATGCCTCTCCCAAGCCCTTAGATCTAACATCTCTTCGTGAGCATTGTGTAATGCTCCTCGTGTGGACTCTGTACACGTTTTGTTAGATTTATACCTAAGTATTTTGTAATTTTTGACTAGTTGTAAGTAAGATGTAAGACATCTTTAGTTTTGGTTTCTTTTTTTTCTAATATTTTATTTATTCACGAGAGACAGAGAGAGAGAGAAAGAGAGAGAGAGAGGCAGAGACACAGGCAGAGGGAGAAGCAGGCTCCATGCAAGGAGCCCAACGTGGGACCCGATCCTAGGACTCCAGGATCAACTCCCTGGGCCGAAGGTGGTGCAAAACCGCTGAGCCACCCAGGGATCCCCAATGTTGTTTTTTTTTCATGTTTGTTGTGATTGCATAGAAATGAAATTGACTTTTGTTGATCTTATATCCTGTGACCTTAACTAAATTCGCTCATCAGTTGTAGGAGTTTTTGGTAGATTCCTTGGGATTCTATTTTCTTTGTAGTCAATCATGTCATCTCCAAATAAAGATGGTTGTATTTATTTATTTCCAGTTTGGATGCCTTTGATTTATTTTTATTTCCTTATTGCAGTGGCTAGTAGAGACTTCCTTGCCTTATACCAGAACTTAGAAAAACGTCCAGTTTTTCACCCATAAGTGTGATGTTAGCTTTAGATTTTTGGTAGATGCTCTTTATGAAAAAAAATTTCATCTTTTGTTCCTAGTGTGCTGAGAGTTTTCTCATGAATGGGTTCTGGATTTTCTCAAATGTTTTTTTCTGCATAAGTTTATATGATAATACTTATTTTTCTCTTTAGCCTGTTGATATCAGTGTGTTGATATGGTGTTTGAAAATGATTGATTTTCAAATATTGAACCTGCCTTACATACTTGGAATAAATCACATTTGATCTCTGCGCTGTTGGATTCAATTTGCTAATGTTTCATTGAGGATTCTTTTCATGTGGTTTCTTGTGTGTGTGTTCAGGTTTTTAAATAGTTATAGTACTGTTTAGATTGTCTAATCTTGAGTTTTGGTGGTTTGTGATTTTTGAAAAATTGGTCCACTTCTCCTAAGTTGTCCAATTTCTGAGGGTAAAAGTGCTCCCACCCTCATATTCTTTTAATGGCTGCGGGATCTGTCATTATATCCCGGTTCATTCCTAATACTGATGGTTTGTGCCTTCTCTCTTTCTGTCTTTGTCAATCTTGATAGAGGCTTATTAATTCTAGTGGTTTTTTTTTTTTTTTTTAAGAATTCTCTTTTTGTTTCATTATTTTTTTCTAAGTTTCTATTTTCTATTTCATTGATTTCTGCTATATTTTGTATTTTCTTCTGCTTTCTTTGAGCTTGCTTAGTTCTTTTTCTAGTTTCTTGAGGTGGGAACTTAGGTCATTGATTTATGATCTTCTTTTCTGATGTACACATAATGCTATAAATTTCCCCATCAGCACTGCTTTAGTTACATCCAGCAGCTTCTGTTGTTGAGTTTGTTCTTTTTTTTTTTCCAATTCAATTTCAATTTTTTTTCAAAGAAAATTCTTAATTTTTTTTGAGACTTCCTCTTTCAGAAATGTGTTGTTAAATTTCCATGTAAATATTTGGTTCCACTTTAATTCCATTTTTGCTGTGTGATTTCAATTCTTTTTAAATTTGTTAAGGACCCAGGATATGGTCTGTATCAGTGAGTGTCGGTGGGCACTTGAGAAGCATGTGTATTCTGCTGCTGGGTGAAGAGTGTTCCATAAACATTAATTCTATCCTGATGGTTAATGGTGGTGTCCAGTTCTGTTATATCCTGGCCCATTCTTGATTTTGTAGTATTATCAGTTGCTGAAAGTCCCCAACTTTACCTGTGGATTTGTCAGCTTCCCCTTTTCACTCTCCTGGTTTTGCTTCATGGATTCAGAAGCTCTGTTGTTTGATATGCTCACATTTAGGACTGTTGTACCTATTGGGTAGATTGGTTGTTTTATCCTTATGTAATGTCCTTCTCTGTTGCAGTTAGTTTTCTTTGCACTGACGTCTACTTTACCTCAATGTAACGCCGCCATTCCTGCTGTATCAATATAAACAATATTTGTGATTCATGTTTACGTGATATATCTTTTCCCAGCCTTTGACCTTCAGCCTTTTTGTGAAGTGAGTGCCTTAGAGGCACCGTATAGTTGGTTCATGTTTTATCCATTCTGCAACCTGTCTTTTGATTGGTATATTTAGACAACATACATTAAAATAATTATTGCTCTGTTAGGCTTTACTCCGCTGCTTTATTATTTGCTTCCTGTAGTTCTCTTCACATCTCATTCCTGTTTAGTTTTCCTTGCCTTCCTGCGGATTTCTTGAGCCTTTATCACAATTCCCTCCTGATTTATCTGTTACATTTTTAGTATATTGCCTTGTATAGTTTTTTAGGAGTTCCTCTAGGCATTTCCACATACATATATGACTGCTGTCACTTTGAGTGAATATAGAAACCTTACTTCTGTTAATGTCCTTTTATCCTCCAAAAATTTTTTTTTAAGATTTATTTTTATTTATTTATGATAGACACACACACACACACACACACACACACACAGAGGCAGAGACACAGGCAGAGGGAGAATCAGGCTCCATGTCAGGAGCCCCACACGGGACTCGATCCCAGGACTCCAGGATCCTGCCCTGGGCCAAACGCAGGTGCCAAACCGCTGAGCCACCCAGGGATCCCCCTATCCTCCAAAATTTTAAAGTATAGTTTTCTCCAGTGTTTGCTGTCCATTGAGGAGTCACATCAGATGGCGTGAGAAGTTCAGTCATAGGACAGGATTACAGAAACTCATGAAATGAAGTGGTCTGTTATGTCTGCCTGTGATTTCAGCCTTTGGTCTTCTTCCCTGGATGGAGATTTGTCTGAGGACCTTCCCTCAGCCATTCTCTAAAGATAGGTCTGATAGCGACAGATTCACTCGGTTTCTCTTCATCTGGGAATATCTTTATTTCCCTGCATTCCCCAGGGATACTTTCACTGGCGATTGACACTTCCTTTCTTTCATCGCTTGAGGAATGTTGGGCTAGTCACTTCTCCCCTCCAAGTAGTAGCCAGGCCTGACCTTGCTTAGCTTCCGAGGTTGGGTGAGATAGGGCATGTTCAGGGTAGCATGGCCATAGACCAGGCGACTCAGTGTCGCCTGACTACTGTGGCTGCAAGTGAGAAACCTGCCATCATTTGAATGGTGCCCCTCCGCATGTCAACTATGTCCGGCTGTTTTTAAGATGATTTTCTTCTTTGCCTTCAGTTTTCAGTTTTTTATTTTTTTTATTTATTTTTTTTAATTTATGATAGTCACAGAGAGAGAGAGAGAGAGAGAGAGAGGCAGAGACATAGGCAGAGGGAGAAGCAGGCTCCATGCACCGGGAGCCCAATGTGGGATTCGATCCCAGTCTCCAGGATCACGCCCTGGGCCAAAGGCAGGTGCTAAACCGCTGTGCCACCCAGGGATCCCTGTTTTTTTTTTTGTTTTTTTTTTTAGGATTTTTACTTTTTTTATTGGGGGCTGGTGGCAAGGGAGGAGAGAATCTCAAGCTGACTGCACACCCAGCACACAGCCTGCCGTGGGGCTTGATCCCACAACGCTGAGGTCATGACTGTAGCTGAAATCAAGAGTCGGACACCCAACCGACTGAGCTATCCAAGTGCCCCTGGATTTCAGAACTTTAATCATGGTGCGTCTGGGTGTGGATCTTTTTAGGCTTTCCTACTGGGGCTCCTTGAATCTGTAGGTCTATGTCTTTTGTTAAAATTGGGACATTTTCAGACATTATTTCTTTAATTATTTTTCTGTGCCTCCATTCTTTCTGTGGCTGGGGACTCCACTGATACCATGTTGGGCCTTGTGTTCCTGGTCACGATTTCTGAGGTTCCATTCATCTGGTTTCTGTGTCTGTCTTCTTTCTGTTGTCCAGAGGGAGGAAACTGTGTCTGTCTTCATGCTCACAAGTTTTGTCTCCCGTTGTCTCTACTCTACTGTTGAGTCCACCTGGCAACATATTTAACTTCCATACTGTATTGTTCAGTTCCATTAATTTTTACTTTATAGAACATTGTGTTTTAGAGAGAGGAAAGAAACATGCAACTTGTTTGCTGAGATTTTTCAGTTTCTTCATTTGTTTCCAGAGAATTTATATTTGCTTTTAGAAGCATTGTTGTGATGACTGCTTTAGGACCCATGTCCCGTCATTCCATCATCTGGTTCATCTTGGCCTTGGCACCAGTACATTGTCTTTCCTCACTCACATTGTCCTTCCCAGTTCTGGACTTTCTCTTGCAGGATTTTCTCTTGCATCCTGAATGTTTTGGTTGCTCTGTGAGGACTATCTTAACTACTGAAGTCTCCTATTGTATTTAGCAAGGCAGCCCCTCTTCTTTGCTTCTGAGGTAGAGTTTCTGGCCTCTTTTTGTGGGTGCACAGCCCTGGTGTTTGGTTCTCAGAGTCCTTGCCGCACTGCCACCTATGAGGCGGGTGAGCTCCTGCTGGGCCTGGGGCTCACGACACCCCCTCCCCTTCCCACTTGGCGCAGAGCAGCACCGCTGTCCTCTGTTCTGTGGCAGCTCAGGGCCCAGGCTTCTGGCCCTCCAGACCCGAGGTCCCAGCCCGTGTGTCTCCTTCCTGTGGCCTGGTCCCTTTGCAGCGTCTGTTGGACTGCATCCAGCAGGAAGAGCTGGGAGTGTCTGTGCCACCGTCTTCTAGAACTGGAGGTTCACAGTGCATTCTCTGGAAAAGCAGGAGCCTCTGTGGCAAATGGTCGGACACACGGCGGCCCTGGGGGTGTCGGCTGCTGGGCCCTGGACACACTCTGGACACAGCGCTGGGGGCGAGGAGGCAGCAGCAGGAGGGAGCGGCCCAGAGCGTCCTGCAGCGGCCCAGGCCCAGTCCCTGGCGCCAGGGGCCAGGACTGTGGTGACACAGGACAGAAGGCGAGGGGCCCGGGGGTGCAGACACAGGGCTGAGAGGAGGGGTGCTCTTGCGATCCCGGGGCGAGAAGGGGCGGTGCAGGAGGAGGCCACTTTTTTCAGCCGTCGCAGCCCCAGAGATAAAAATAACAGTGTGTAGCATCAGCTGCTAATCTTGTTGCTAGGCAGGGTTCAACCCCGGAGTGTCTGGTGCTAAGCGAGTGGCGCTTCCTGGGCTCTGACGCTCAGCCGCGGGCCCAGCCCCGGTCGGGGCACAGGGAGTCAGGGCGTCCTGGTCTCTCACCTCTCAGGCAGACGGGGCACGCATCGCCCCCCCACACTGCGTCAGCGCGCAGGCAGAGGGTACCCAGGGAGCACCCCACAGACGCAATTTCCCGGGGAACGTGCCCCTGCCCTGGCCTGTGCATGGCTGGGAGTCCCCGGGGGCTCGAGTGGGCAGGTGCTGGGGCCAGAGCTGGGCCGCGGGAGGCACCGTGGGTTCTGCACAGCTGCTGGCCCTGCCTGGCGAGGGGGCGCCTCAGAGAGGCTGCAACTGAAAGGGCGCTTCAGGCCTGCGGTGGCCAGACAGTTGCTGAGTCCAGATGAAGAGCTGCAGGTGCGGGGGAAAGAGGACACGGGGCCAGCCCGGGTCCCTGGGCTGCAGACGGGAGGGTGTGGGGGACAGCCCTGCTCCCCAATCTGCCCTTGCCCCACCTTGGGCCCCACCCCTGCTTGGACTCAGTGCCCTCGGGGCCGGTGGGGAGAGGGCCCACTTCCCAGGCAGCAGCTCCAGCCCTCGGCTCCCAGCCCAGGGCCTCTGCCACCGTGTGGGGCCAGCGTGTGCCTGGGGACCGTACCCAGTCTCTAGGCCACACTCTTCACCCAGCGCCCACCACCACCTCCTCTCTGGCCCTCCTCAGGAAGGCCACCGAGGTCACCCCAGGGCCCCTACTAAGTGCCAAGGCTGCTGACTCCCGCCCAAGCCCCCACCCTCCAGGTGCAGGAAGGCAGAGGGTTGTGTGTGGCCTTTGATGTCCACAGAGGACTTCCCATCCTCCCACCGGCAAAAGCACCCCAAAGAGGCTTCATACTCCTGAGAAGCTGCCCACGAATCCAAACGCTCAACTCCCAGTTGGAACCCAAGGTAGTGGACTGATCAAAAAATGAGCTCACGCCCAGTCCCAGGCTGGCCTCGTAGCAGGAAGGCACTCAGAGAACTCGGCAGCTTTCTTGGCGGTGGGGTATGAGTGAGCCCCAGCCCCTCCTGCCACAGATGGGACAGGGGGCCAAGCCGAGCCTGCGCCTCAGCCAGGAATCCTGGGGGACCGCCTGTGCTCCTGCCTTTCCTTCTGGGCTCCATCCGCCCCGAGGAAGAGAGGTGGGCACAGAGCTGCAGCTTATGGCCTCTTGCGCTCTTCACGCTGATTTGCCAGGATAATGGCCTGACAGCATTTGGGCTTGGGGCCAAAGTGGGAGGAAAATGCATGAAAGAAGACCCTTTATTACCTCCCATATAGCACTGGGGAGGAAGAAGAATCCAGGCCTGGGCCACGTGTTTGGCGTAGAGGGCAGGACCCTGGCCGGCAGCCATGGGGGCCACGGGAGGGCAGCATGTCTGCTCCCCCGGAAGCAGGAGGTGGGCCTGCCAGGCCGGTCCCCTCCTACGGGCTACCAGCTGTTCTTTTTGTTTGTTTTAATAACAGCTTTATTGAGGTATAATTCACATAGCATAAAATTCACCCTTTTAAAGTGTGCAATTCAGTGGTTTTTAATGTATTCACAGAGTTATGCAACCATCACCACTGTCTAAGTTTAGAATATTTTCATCACCCCCCAGAAAACCTCACACCCATAGCAGTCACTTCCCATCACCCCACATACCTACAGGCCTAATCAACCACCAGTCTCACTTCTATGCCTATGAATCCACCTGTTTCATAGGATGTAGTTGGACCCCTACCTCACACCACACACAAAAATTAACTCAAAATGGATCAACTACCTAAATAAAAGAGTTAAACTGGCAAACTCCTAAAAGGAAACAAATCTTCCTGACTTTGAATTTGATAATGGCTTCTTATACATGGGGGAAAAAAAGGTGCAAGCAACGACAACAACAAAATAGATAAAATAGACTTTATTAAAATTGAGATTCCTGTGCACCAAAAGGCATTTTCAAGAAAGTGTACATACAGGGGTGCCTGGGGGGCTCAGTCGGTGAAACGTATTCCTTCAGCTTAGGTTGTGATCTCAGGGTCCTAGGATCAAGTCCTGCATCAAGTTCCCTGTTCAGTGGAGAGCCCACTTCTCCCTCTGCCTCTGGCCCCCACTCTCCAAATAAATAATTTTTTTTAAAATAAAAGAAAGAGGGGATCCCTGGATGGCTCAGCGATTTAGTGCCTGGCTTCGGCCCAGGGCATGATCCTGGAGTCCCAGGATCGAGTCCGACATCAGGCTTCCTGCATAGAGACTGCTTCTCCCTCTCCCTGTGTCTCTGTCTCTGTCTCTCTCTCGCTCGTTCTCTCGCTCTCTCTGTGTCTCTCATGGGTGAATAAATAAAATCTCTCGAAAGAAAGAAAGAAAGAAGAAAGAAAGAAAGAAAGAAAGAAAGAAAGAAAGGAAAGAGGAAAGGAAGAAAGAAAGAAAGAAAGAAAGAAAGAAAGAAAGAAAGAAAGAAAGAAAGAAAAGAAAGAAAGAAAAAGAAAGAAAGAAAAGAAAGAAAGAAAGAAAGAGAAAGAAAGAAAGAAAGAAAGAAAGAAAGAAAGAAAGAAAGAAAGAAAGAAAAGAAAAGAAAAGAAAGAAGAAAGGAGTTTGTGAGGACCTGCAGAACTCGGGACACTTGTGTGTGAAGACTTGGAGAACTCGGGACACTTGTGTGCTGATGTGAAATGGTACAGCTGCTGTGGAAAACAGTGTTGTGGTTCCTCTAAAAGTTAAACACAGTTACCTTATGACCCAGCAATTTCATTTCTAGGTATTTACCCAAACGGATGGTAACAGGACTCAAACTTGTGTTCATACATCATTGCTCGCAGCAGCATTAGGCACACTCGCCAAAAGGTGGAAATAACTGAAATGTCTGTCAGCTGGTGAATGGATAAACCAAATGTAGCATAGACACACAGTGGAATATTGCTCAGCCATAGAAGGAACACCTTTCTGACACTGCCTATGACATGGATCAACTCTGAAAACATTGCACTAAGGGAAATGAGCCAGACACAAGAGAACGAATGTTGCATGGTTCCACATATCTGAGGTACCTAGAACAGACACCCTCATAGGGACAAAGTAAGTTAGAGGCCCTTTGGGGCTGGGGAGGGAGGTTGCTGAGGAGTTTCTGTTTGGAGCAAAAAAGTGTTTCGGGAAGAGGTGGCAGTGGTAACATGACGCTGTGAAGGTACTTAATGCCACTGAATCGAACACCTAAAAATGGTTGAAAGAGCAAGTTTTATGTTAAATATTGTTTTATCACAATCAAAAAAACCTTTAAATTTTTTTCTGTGTATTTTGGCTCCTGGGAACAGACTGTCTGTACAAATTAATTTACCTCTTAGTTTCAACATCTGTAAAATGGAAACAGACATAATACCTATTTCATGAGGTTACTGTAAACATCAAAAACATAGCACATGTAACCACTTAGCACAAAGTCTGTTATGTAGTAAGGACACCATAAGGGATCTGTCATCATTATTTTTATTATTATTATTTTTAAAAGATTTATTTCTTTTAGGGGCACCTGGGAGACTCAGTCAGTTAAGTGTCTGCCTTCAGCTTGGGTCGTGATCTCACATGCTCAGCGGGGAGCCTGTATCTCCCTCTCCCTCTCCCCCCCCACTCTCTCTCTCTCTTGCTCTCACTCGCTCTCTCAAATAAATAGATAAAAAGATTTATTTCTTTTGGCGGAGGGGCAGAGGGAGAGAATCTTCAAGCAGACTCCCTGCCAAGCATGGAGCCCAACTCAAGGCTTGATCTCACAATTCATGAGATCACGACCTGAACCAAAACCCAGGGTTGGATGCTCAACCAACTGATCCACCCAGGCACCCCTATCACTATTTATTTTTATTATTTTTACTCTGTCTAGACAGACATCTAATTTTGTGCCATCTATAACATGACCCTTCATTGAGCTTCCCCTTCCAGTTATGGTGAAATCGTTGGGCAGATCTGTTCCCACAGGGACCAACTAGTAAACCTGGATGAGGAAAAAAAATTGGTTTATGTAGTCAGCTGCAGATGACCAGGAGTTGAAGAGTCCAGTCCCCAAGAAGAGGAGAGTTGGACAGAGGTGAGTGGACAGGTCGCACACCATCTCCCCTCCAGATGTTTACTGATTCTTACCTTAGGAAGAGAGGTAGGAAGCTGAGCACAGAGCTGCCACTGCTAAGAAGCCAGCAGAGCTTCAGCAAGTTCATAGAGGAGGGGAGGTAATTTTAATTTCAGTGCTGAAATGGCCAGGACTGAAGAGGCTGGAGGCCCCAAGGTCAGACATTTCCCCTCAAAGCCTTCGCCTGCATATCAAGTACATGTGGTAAGAAGCTAAGAAGCTAGTAAGATAGTTGGGGAAAAGCTGAGTGGTATTTTCAATTATTTCATGGTTACGAAGAGACAAAATGGGAGTTCAGGATCCGAGCTGGGAGCTGGGGACAGCTACACCCCACGGGTAGGCATGAGCCAGACGGACTGGGACATCAGGACTGTAGTCCTGCCTCACGTGCCTGGACCGAGGGAGTCGGCCCAAGCCCAGCTGCACCCGGGGTCCGAGATGGACCCTCTGTGGAGAAAGCCTCTGTCATTTCTTTCTTTTTTTTTTTTTAAGATTTTATTTATTTATTCATGAGAGACACAGAGAAAGAGAGAGAGAGGCAGAGGCACAGGCAGAGGGAGAAGCAGGCTCCTTGCGGGAAGCCCGATGCAGGATTCGATCCCGGGACCCTAGGGTCACGCCCTGGGCCGAAGGCAGATGCTCAACCACTGAACCACCCAGGCGTCCCAGCCTCTGTCATTTCTCATGGACAGAGTCCAACCTTCAATTATGAATTCTGAGACATACAAAAAAAAAAAGGGAAAAATTCTCAGATGACACAGATACTGGAGTTATCAGATTTGAAAATAACTACTATTAATATTTTAAAGAAAATAGTAAGATGAATTTCACTAACATATTCTAGAGCTGAAAACACAGTAATTTATATTTAGAACACAATGTGTGGTTTTAACATGAGACTGGAGGAAGAAATCTCAAGGCTGATGCATTGAGGTGGAAGAGAGAGAAAAGAGGGAACATGTTGAAAAGTTCTGAGATCCCAGAAAGAAGCAAGAAAAGAAAGATTTCTTCCTGGAGAAAAGAAATGTTGGAGGACATAAAGGCTGAGAATTCTGAAAACCAGAGAATGCCTTGAGTCCACTGATTGAAGAAACTCCACGAAGCCCACCAGGAGAAGCACAAAGATTGTCTCAAAGGAGCTAGGACTATCAAGCAGCTTCAAAAGAGTCACAATCAGACAGCGCAGACTCTGGAATAGTCAGAAGGCAATAAAATTACACTTGTTAAGAACCGGGAAAAAACCCTGACAACCTAGGATTCTGTAGAATTCTGCAGCAAAAATATCCTTCAAAAGTGGAGGTGGAAAATCAGGAGGAAATAAAGAGCAATGGACAGAAAGGATGAATGGAGATGAATATTGACTCTATAACAGTAGGCAATGCCTCCTGTGGTGGAAAATATGTAAAAATAAAATGTGTGACAGTAGCAATAGAAGTGAAAAGGATGGAAATGGAGCAAATAGAATGGTCTAGGGCCTGGGAAGAGGTTTAAAAAAGCATGCCTCTGGGGCCTCTGTGGGGGCTCAGTCAGTGAAGTGCCTGCCTTCAGCTCAGGTCATGATCTCAGGGTCCTGGGATGGAGGCCTGTGTCGGGCTCCCTGCTCAGCGGAGTGTCTGCTTCTCCCTTTACCTCTGCTGCTTCCCCTGCTCAGGCTCTCTCTCAATAAATAAATTAAAAAAAAATTTTTTTTAAAAAGCATGCTGGTTTGTGGCCGACTCTAATAAGGGTGCATGTTGCCATCCAGCACCAAGTGAGCAGCAAAAGAGTGTGCATCGTAAATAGTGAAGTAGTAGGAAAGAGTGCATAGCTATTAGGCTTCTAGATGTGGGGATGGAATAATAAAAAGTAATCCAAGAAGAGGCAGGAAAGAGGATTAAAAGCATATAAAACAGGGACACCTGGATGACTCAGTGGTTGAGCGCCTGCCTCTGGCTCAGGGTGTGATCCTTGATCTCAGGATCGAGTCCCACATCAGGCTCCCTGCCTGGAGCCTGTTTCTCCCTCTGCCTGTGTCTCTGCCTTTCTCTCTCTGTGTCTTTCATGAATAAATAAAATCTTAAAGGAAAAAAAAAGCATATAAAACAGGTGAGACCAATAGAAACAAGCACCCGCACAGTAGGTGTAAGCTCATGTATATCAGGAACAGCATTAAATGTAAGCAGACTATTTCCAAGGAAAGCCTGGGAGAGACGGTATCAGAACAAATCTAACAGTACACTGTGCGTTGCTACGAGGGGCGTATCTTAAATAGAAACAAGCAGAGAGGTTGACAGGAAAGGGGTAGAAAACCTTGAACCACGTATATCATGGCTCCTTCTGTGTATGTCTTGATGAAATTCTGAAAACTTTCCCTCCAAGACTCGTGATGGGATTCTCACCATTACTCCTCAACTTTGCGGGACTGTAGCCAGTGCAAAAGGAAATGGAGGAAAAGAACAAAAGTTTGGAAAGGAGGAAATACAATTGTCATTACTTACAGATGATATTATTGTGTACATAGCATATGCCCCCAAATTTTAGGCAATTTATTAGAATATGTGAAATTAGCAAGGCTGCTGACGATAATGTCAATCTTTTGAAATTCTTATTTATATGGACTAAGAGCAATTATAAATGTTAATAATTATTTATAATATTGGGATACTGGGCTGGTACAGTTGGTAGTGTGCAGCTCTTGATCTCGGGGTCATGAGTTTGAACCCCATGTTGAATGTAGCGTTTACTTCATCAAAAAGAAAACACATACACACACACACACACACACACACAAAATGTAGGGATGCCTGAGTGGCTCAGCAGTTGAGCATCTGCCTTTGGGTCAGGCCGTGACCCCAGCGTCCCAGAATCGAGTCCCGCATCAGGCTCCTGCATGGAGCCTGCTTCTCCCTCTGCTTGTGTCTCTGCCTCTCTCTCTCTGTCTCTTATGAATAAATAAATAAAATCTTAAAAAAAAATCAAATACCTAATAATAAATTGAACAAAGACCTGCAGAACGCCTACACAGGAAATTGTGAACTTTACTGAGGTAGATCAAAGTTCACCTAAATAAATGGAAGGGTATATATTGTGCTTGTGGATTGGAAGACTCGATATGGAGATAATTTTAGTTCTCTAGCACCTGAGATAATTTAATCCACACTGCTCTCCCAGAATACCAGGGTGTGTGTGTCTACACGACAAGCTGACTCCAGGGTCTACCTGCAAAAGACCAAGAACGGGTCAGATGAATGGACGATAAGGAGGAACGAGAGCAGCACAGCCGTAGAACATGTGCCAGCATGCAGCAAAACCACAGCGATTTACAAGGTGGCGTTGGTCCATGAGGATGCGCAATAGACCAATGGAACAGAATCCAAGAATAGGCCCATGCGGGCAGCAAAGTTGACGCTTGTAAATTGGGGGAAGAAGTATTTTTTGCAAAATTATTGCAGGACAAATTGAATACATGTGTGGGGAACGATCTTGAGGCCTACTCTGTACTACACACACACACACACACACACACACACACAGGCATGCTCATGCACACACACATGCGCACATAGGCACATATATGCACCCACACATGCATGCATGCACACCTATTTCATAACAGTCAGAAGTAAATAGGAGGCACAAACAGGCTGTAGAGAAAAAAACAGCAGAGAAGGTCTTCATGACCTACAGGGCAGATAGTAGGTCCACAGACAGAATATAAAAGCACAGTACCGGGGATCCCTGGGTGGCTCAGTGGCTTAGCGCCGCCTTTGGCCCAGGGCATGATCCTGGGGTCCCGGGATTGAGTCCCGCGTTGGGCTCCTTGCATGGAGCCTGCTTCTCCCTCTGCCTGTGTCTCTGCCTCCGTCTCTCTCTGTGTGTCTCTCATGAATGAATAAATAAAATCTTTAAAAAAAAAAAAAAGGCACAGTATCTGGGGAGGAAAAAGTTGGTGAATGCAATCATGTTGAAATTAAGAATTTCTATGTTGAAAGACAACTGATAACGTGCAAGCGGGTAGAAAGGCAAGCCACAGAGCTGGAAGAAATATTTGCAGTAAGTACGTCTGACCACGTCTCTGACCCGGGCTGTATGAAGACCTTGCATTAGTCAACCAGCAAAAGAGAAATTGGCCCCCCGGGCGGCTCCGTCGGTGGAGCATAGGACTTGATCTCAGCTCAGCTCAGGATCTCAGGACGGTGAGTTCGGGATCTCAGGGCAGTGAGTTCAAGCCCAGCATTGGGCGTGCAGCCTACTTACAAACAAAGAGAAAGAGAACCAGTAGAAAAATGGGAGAAGATGCGGGCTTCACTTCGTGAAAAGGCCCGAATGGTCCCAAAGCATGAGAAGGTGCTCACCCCCCAGGTATTGGGGACGTGAGGGCCGCGCACGCTACAGGACACATGCACGACCGAAGGCCCAGGGCTCAGGGGCCGGCCCGTGGAGCAGCTGGGCTCCCGCGCTGCGTTGTGGGGATGGAACCCTGCTGTGGCCTGTGATCTGCTCTGGTGCTTTCTCTTCTTCCTTCTTGCCCCAAGGAAGCTGCTGCTTTGTAAGATGTCTTGTTTCCAAATAGTCTCAAATCTATAGAAAAGTTGCATGTGCAGACAGCATCACATGCTCGTCCACACCCTCCCAATCTCTGAGCTCCTGCCGGTCCTGGGTGGCTCACCCGCCTGTCTGCCAAACGAGCGTCCTGGCCCTAGGCACACGGGACCAGTGACAGACTCGGGATTGATCTTGCTCTGCGGTCCCCATGGGTATCGCAGAGCTCACACCTGGAGCGCTGTTGCCCGCGCAGTGACCTCGGCTGGCTCAGCAGCTGCCCAGGACCCTACACTCTCCCACGCCAGCCACTGTCCCCGCGGAGTGTCGCCAGGCTGCTCCCGGGTGCCGACGGGCAGAGGCCAGATGCCTAGCAGACGGTCCCGTCCCACGTGCCCGCGTCTCAGGAGTGTGGCTCACGGGACATGCTGGGTCGTCCACCCGTCCCGCCCCCGGCGAGGGGGCTGCCCGCGGCCTGGACCACGCTGCTTTCCGTACCACCTCTTGCTTTCCTTTACGTGACTGTCTATATGTCAAGCGTGTTTTTAGGGACATTTTTACTGGATGAGACCTTGAGGCCGCCGTGTCATTGCTTACTGGCCCCGGCTGCTGCTGCTGAGAAGTCGGATCGCAGTCCTACGGATGCCCCGCGAGCTACGCGTCTCTTCTCTCTGGCGGCTTCCAGGACATCTGAGGTTTTCGGGGACTGTGTGCATCTGTTGTTCTTTTTATATTTATCCTCACTGGGTCTTGTGGAGATGATGGGAGATGTGCATTCATGTTTTCCATGAAATTTGGCATGTTTTCTGGCCATCGTGTCTTCAAATATTTCTCGTGCCTCAACTTCACACGTTGGGACCGTGTGTGACGCACTCGGGCCGGGGGTCCCTGCTCCTCTTTGCTGTTGATCGTCGGAGGGGCTGGGAGCTTCCATCGGTTCCCCAGGACCACAGCCGCTCCGGTTGCCCCAGGATACCCTCCCAGTGGCCTCCTGTCACCGAGTCCACCGTCCAGGTCACCTGGGGCTACTTCTCACTTTCTGGAGATGACTCTTCTTGCCTGCGGCTCACGTCTCCCTGTGTCTCTGAACACCTGGTGACTCTTGTGTTAACGGAACAGTGGGTGTGGCAGCTACGACGACGTGAAGCTCAAGGTTCTATTAACCCCCCCCCCCCGCCCCACCCAACGCTGACTCTTGTTTTTGACGGTGATTCCATCCTGGCTGATGGCCTTGAACTTGCTCCGACTTGGCTTCGTGCTTTGTTATCGCAGATCCCGGAAAATCCGAGGTATTTCCTGGGCCCCGTCATCTGCCCTGTGTCTGCACATCAGAGGCCTCGCGAGTCCCCCTGTGGGGTCTCTGGCGTCCTGCCCCCCACGTCCCCACGGCTCCCACAGCCCCAAGTCTGCTGTCTCCCCCGTTAGGTCCCTGTGACCTCTGCCCTCCGGCGCTCTGTGCCACCCCCTGAGATGGCGCCGGGCCACCACGAGCAGTTGTACGCGGTGCTCCTCAGACCCCCGGTCTGACAGGGTCTGGCCTTCACACCTGGGACCAGGTGTCTCATGCCTTCTGCCCGGAGGATGGTTACTTCCCCCAAGAGGGCCAGTCCATGCCAGTGAATCCTTATTGTCCATGCGTGGAAGTGACGGGTCAGCTTCACGCAGGAGAAGAACATGCTCCATGTCCCCCCAGCCCCTGTTCGCTCTGGGCCCCCTGTGCCCCGGGCCCTGGGCCCCCAGCCCCGAGATGCCTCTGCCTGCTGCTTGTCACGGCTGCATCAGCCCTCCTGTCCACGCCAGCTTCCCTGAGAGCCCCCTCAGCCCTGGTCTCTCCTCCTGGTGACACTCAGCACTGTGCCCTGCCGGTCCCTTCGGTCCCCATCGGCACTGCTGCGCCAGCACCTGAAGCTTACTGCTCCCCTGCACTGCCACCAGGCCCTGATTCCAAGGCGCCCTGTCATTAGTCATAATACCAACCCCATGAAGGAGGCGAGATGTGCAGTTTGCAGGGTGAAGCCCCCACTGGTTTCTCCCTGGGGCAGGGGAGGGTCAGGGAGAGGGGGCTTCGGGAGACCCTGGGTCCTGCAGAGGTCACCGGCCTGGCAGGGAGCCCTGGCTACAGCCACTTGGGGAGGGGCCAGATCAGTGGTGGCCGGGGGCTGCCCCGTGTCCCCCAGGCCCTGGGGCTATGAGTGACGGCCGCTTGGCCAGGGGGTGACTACAGCCAGGGTGGCTTGCAGGCTGGTCTGCAGGAGCGCCCCCAATGCTGAGGTCCCACCCTCCAGCCATGTGGGGTCACCTCCCCGGGGAGTCTCTCCTCCTGTAGCTGTGCTGTGTGGGAGCCCGAAAGCCTTGGGGCCTGCCAGGTGGAGGGTGTGGTGTGGGGCAGGGGGCATGGCCACCCACCAAGTTTCTGCTGAACCCATGGGGAGTCCACCAGCAGGCAGCAGCCAACAGAGGCCAAGACACCTTGGCTGGGGCCAATGAGGGAACGGGGCACCTGCCACCCACTCCTCCACCACCGCCCGCAGGCCCCTGGATGAACAAGTGTCCAGAAGCCCAGGAGCCCTGAGCTGGGGACCTGAGCACGAGGAAGGGGCCTCCCAGCAGGATGTAGGGTGGGGACAGCTCTCCAGGGCACCTTCAGAGTCTTACCTCCCCTCCTGCTCCTGGACACCCACCACCCTCAGTCCCAGCAGAGGAGGCAGGAAGCTCAGAGGAGAGCGTTGCACCCCTGGGTGAAGGCCCACGGTCAGGACGTCTGTCTCCACCCCTTGGAGCCCTTGCACATGGCACCTGCACAAAGCACTTGCTCGCCTGCCTGCGGCCCGGTGGAGGCAAGGGTGCCAGGGCAGACAGCCGGCCTCTCACCGCCGGCGGCTGCACCCTGGAACCTCATGTCCCCGTCTGCGCCTCGGCCCAGGTGACAAGGTGCCTGCGGGCCGCGGGCTGCCTCGGGAGCTGCCCCAGTGTCCTGCGTGCGGCCTTGGCCTGACACCTGTAAGTGAGCGCAAGCCTGCAGTGTCCCGTAATTACGGTCGCTGTGTGCAAACTGCATTATATTTGGCTCCCCCCACGCATGAGGCTCCTGTCGCCACTGAGCTCCCCTCCCCATGCATCACATGGCCCAGCCTCTTCTTCCCTCCTCGGTGGATCTGCCAGGCCAGTCCCTGTGGGGGCGATTTGGGTTGTTTCCAGTTTTCTTGGTTATAAATAGCACCGCTGTGCATGTCTTTATTACAAATCCTTTCCTCTGAAACCCTGAATAACTGAGCCCCCGGGCGCCCAGGACTCGGCGAGCGAGCACATCCTACAAAACCCCCTGCTTGCTCCCAGCTGATCCCACCCGGGGTGTGCGTCGCACGGCCCCCTGGCACCCTGGCTGCACAGACAGACTGCAGGGGGTGGGGGGCGGGGCGGGGGCAGCTCCTTCCAGGTTCATGGGCACAGACGACGGCGAGTCAACAGTAAAGGGGACGCACCCGGTGTCTCCTGATGGTCGCCGTGTCCCTGTCCCAGGAATGGTCATGCGCACCTGGGCTGGGAACTGGCCTGCTCCGCTGCTGGTCCAACCCCCGCCCTCACCTATGCCCTCACCTGTGCCCTCACCTGTGCCCTCAACTTCTCAAAGATATAATAAGGGAAAACACTCTTATTGTGTGAAGTTCACAGCTTCTACATTCTTCTGTGGCATTTTACTTTCTTTTGAGTCAATGTGAGTATTTGTATTTTCCTAGAATAATTTCCATCTCTACCATGTTTTTCCATTTATTGGCAAAGCACTGTGCATAGTGTTCTTTTATAATCTCATCTCCTTGTTTTGCTTTTGTCTCCTTTCCACACTGACTTCTGGGGCTTATGTTGTTCTAACTGGACTTGTCAAAGATCTATTTTACTGCTTAAAAATCTTTTTTAGGGGTGCCCCGCTGGCTCTGTCGGCAGTGTTCGACTCCTGATCTCAGGGTTGTGTGCTCAAGCCCCATGTTGGGGGTGGAGAGGAGTTTAAAAAAAATAAAATCCTAAAAAAATTTTATTTCCCCCAAAGGTCTAGCTTTTGGTATTACCGATTAGTAATAGCACTATTGGATGTTTTTCATTTCATTGATTTCTGTTTGGTTTTATCAAACTCCTCCCTTTACCTTTCCTGGTGTTATTTTGTTATTTTTCCCAGTTTCTTCGGCTGCTTGTTTGCGAGTAAGCCGAGCTGGCTTGTTGCCTGAGCCAGGCACTGCAGCGTCCCATCACACGTGGTGTCCGGTGGCCTCACTTGGGTCTGTTCATAAGTTACATTTTGATAGTTTCCATATTTGAAATTTAGATTTCCTGTTGAGTGCCTTTATTTGGCTTCCTTTGGTCATTTGTTTTTTTATTTTAATGCATGGTTGTCACGGATGCCTGCTTTCGTAGGATTTGTTGAGATCTCCTTTGTCTCTGAAAGCAGGGCCAAGCTCAGAGCCTCCCCCGCATGACTGTGGGGACAGGTCTCCTTTGCAGGCAACACCAACACTCGTGCAACTGGTGTGTAAATACACTTACATACACATGCACCCATTGTACCTGTGTACACCTCAAAGCCACAGCGCTTTTCTCCCATGGAGGTCCCCGGGTGCTCGGAATCAGTGCCAGCACCGCCAGCCCTCGTGGGCACCGCACTCTTCCGATGTCCACAGCCACAGCTTCGTCCTGAATTTCGTGGAAGTGGGATCCTGTGGTGTGTTTTCTTGGCATCTGGCTCCTTCTGTTCAAATACATTTCCGAAGACTCGCCCATGTTGCCATGTGTGCCAGGAGCTCCTCTTCCTCATGTATTTGCACCAATGTCTTGAACCACGTGCCTGTTTATGGGTGATTACATCGCTTCCAGGTGTAGCTACTCTGAATAGAGCTATATAATGTTTTTATACAAATTTCTTTGTTTTTTGACATATGTTTTTATTTCTTTGCCTAAATACCTAAGAGAGGAATTAGCGGGTCGCAGGGAAGGTATTTGCTTAGTTTTATAAGAAACTAGCAAATGGTTCTCCAGGGTGGCTGCCCCATATTTACGCACGTTTTCTTCATGGTGGTTTGTGTCTGTCAACAATAGAAAATCCCAACACAGCGGGGTCTCCTAACTGGGGTCAGGGCCAGCGCGGCACTGGGGGCCCCACTTTGCCTTCTCGAGGGGAGGGAAGTGAACAGTCTCAGGCGGATCCGCACAGTCATCTGGCTTCCTGCTGGGACCCCGGGCCTGGCGCTAACGCCCATTGTGCTTGAAGGTGGATGGTGAGCAGCTGGGCACCGGAGGGCCTGACCCATGCCTGGAGGCGGTTCCCACACCATGGCCCTGGTGTTCATGGTGAAGGGAACAGCAACTGGGGTGACTCCCCGGCCCCTCCTGGCCATTTGGGGCACCGGTGTCATGCTGCTTGCTCCTGCTGGCCTGAGCGGCCCTGCTTGTCGAGGATACCTGTGTAAGCCCATCACAGGGTCAGGGGCGCCGGGCTTCTGGGGCCCAGGGCCTGAGGCATTTCCAAGAGATGGGCAGTGACCCCAACCAGGAGGAGGTTGGACAGGAAGGGCCATGTGCTGGGGCCGGTGAGGGCCTGAGAGGGGTGCTGCAAGCCTGCAGGCACAGGGCCATGTCGGGGCCTGGAAGTGGGCTAAGCAGGAGTCCCTGCAGGCCTCCTGAGGAGGATCACCCTCTGCCCAGAGAGCGTGGGTGGCATCTTTCAGACACCTTGTGCTTAGACGCCTGGTGAAGCAGAAGGAGGTCTGGAGGGTCAGTGCTCTCCTGTCAGAGGGAAGAAACTTTGTGCAGGCCCAAGTAAATTCCCCGTGTCCTGCTGGCTAGCTTTGTTTCTTTGCTTGCCCGTCACTTAGACAGCTCCTGTGCCCCTGCAGGGCTCAGGTGCTGAGCACAATATGCAGACAAACAAACAGCAGGGTGTGGAGTACCTTTGTAGCCCCTCTTCTTCACCTTCTTCATTCCTTAAATACGCCAGCTGGTTCTAGCCACAGGGCCTTTGCAGAGTGGCTGTTTCTGCCTGCAATGCCCTTTCCCCTTATCCCTTCTCCTTCACTCAGATCTGAACTGAAACGTCACCTCCTCAGAGAGGCCCTTCCTGAGTACTCACTCTAAAGTTGCCACCCTGTCACTATCTAACAAATCATTTTGTTTTAAATCTACATAGAACAAATATGACTACTCAATGGTTTCTGATTTGTTTCTTGTTGGTCTTGGGTGTAAGCCCTGCAAAGGCAGCAACCTTGTCCACCTCATTCTTTGGTGTGACCCAGTGTCTGGGCGGAGCCAGGCACAAAGCTGGCACATGGTGGCCACGTGAACAAGGCCAGTAGTCACCAAGGAGCAGAGCACAGTGGTTAAAGCACCAGCTATGAAGTCAGGAAGATCTGGATGACAATATTGTTTGGATGACACAGACTAGCTGTCTCACCTGAGCCCTCCTACAGACTCCTTCTGTGCCTCAGTTTCCTTGTTTGTAAAAGGAGATTAATGATAGCCCATTTCTTTTTTTCTTTCTTTTTTTTTTTTTTTTGATAATCCATTTCTTGACAAGTTACTATGAGGTTTGTATGAAGTTGTGGGTAGAGAAAATTTAAAGTTTCTAGCATGCAGTGGGTGCATTGTAAATTGTAGCTATGGCCTTCATCATCACCATCATCACCATCACCACCATCACCACCCTCATCACTATCATCACCATCATCATCATCACTATCATCATCATAACCATCATCATCACCACCAACACCATAACCCTCATCACCATCACCCTCACCATCATCACCATCATCACCATCACCATCATCATCACCACTATCATCATCACCCTCACCGTCATCACCATCACCATCATCACCATCATCACCATCATCATCACCATCACAACTGTCACCACAATCATCTTCACCATCATCACCATAACCATAATCATCACCATCACCTTCATCACCATCACCATAACCCTCATCACCATCACCCTCATCACCATAACCATCATCATCACCACCATCACCATCACCCTCGTTACCACCATCACAATCACCCTCACCATCATCACCATCATCACCATCACCATCATCATCACCACTATCATCATCACCCTCACCGTCATCACCATCACCATCATCACCATCATCACCATCATCATCACCATCACAACTGTCACCACAATCATCTTCACCATCATCACCATAACCATAATCATCACCATCACCTTCAACACCATCACCATCACTCTCATCACCACCACCCTCATCGCCATCATCACCATCACCCTCATCACCATTATCACCATAACCATCATGATCACCATCATCACTCTCATCACCATCATCATCACCATCACCATCATCATCATCACTCTAATCATCACCAAAAACAATCACCACCACCATCACCACAATCATCACCATCACCACCATCATCATTACCACCATCACCACCATCATATCATCACTCCCCACACCTGCCATAAGTGTCGTGCTGCCGTGTCAAGGTCCAGGTGATTGGAGACTGATGGATTAGGGTCTTCCTCTTCTGGGAAACCACTGCCTGCTCTTCCAGGCAGATGGCTGGGCCTGAGAGAGGTGGTGGCAGTGACATCGGTTCCTGAGGGTGAGAGGGACAGGGAGGGCTGTGTCTTTCCTTGGGAGAATGAGCCCCACGTGCAGCACTTTTGGCTCTGCAGATGTGATGCTTGTTGCCATGGTGACTGTCCTAACAATAACCTCCCAGAACTGATATTCCCCACACCCGCCCCAGCTGCCACCTGGGAGGGAGAGCCCTCCTCGCTGACGAAAGCCAGCTAGAGAGGATAAGGTGGGAGGCAGAGATGATGCGGGGGTGCGGGTGGAAGAGGGCCCTTCCTGAAGGAGGGCTGGGGGGCCAGAGCCAAATGACAGGGCTTCTGGGGCCTGGGATTCCAGAAAGTCAGCCCTTCTCCCTTCCAGCTGCCTACTCTGCTGGGGAGGAACTCTCTGACTCTGGGGGTGGACAGTAGGTTGTTCTGTGAGAGGGGTGCGGGGTTGGGCTCTGTAGGCAGGGGCAGTCTGGGTCCCTTCGGTAGCTCAGCCATTCCCTCCATGGTACCCTGATCAGCCTGCTCTTCCCGCCCGCCCCTGTCTCCACATCACACACTGAAAATTCCAACCCAGACGAGGGGCTGCCTGGGGGACCCCAGTTGTTGACTAGAGTAGAACAGAGGCCTTAAATCATACCCCTTTAGTGACCCCGACTCCTTGTGGAAACTTGGTCTGGGGGCAGCCTCCCCAACCACGGAAAAGCAGGACTTCAACACAGAGCCTTCAGAATACTGTGGTGTCCTTGCCCAGGGCTGCAGAAAGCATGCATGTGTGTGAGTGTGTGTTTGTGTTCTGTGTGTGTGTGTATGCATGTGCACATGTGCGGGAAAATAAACAAGACAAGGGAGGGATTATGGGGCAGGGGTTTGAGTCCCAGTCACTTCTTGGCTGTGTGA
Source organism: Canis lupus baileyi (assembly GCF_048164855.1). NCBI lineage: Eukaryota > Metazoa > Chordata > Mammalia > Carnivora > Canidae > Canis > Canis lupus. The sequence goes on along the minus strand of NC_132852.1, from coordinate 47,890,008 downwards.
CTTTACCTCTGTCTGTCTGCTGTCCCATCTGGTAAAATGGGGATAATCAGAGTATATGCCTCCTGAGGCTGAGAATTAAATGAGATAGGACACGTAAAAGGCACGCAAGCAAATCAATGCCAGCTGTCATCATGGTTTTGATACCACTTCATGCTGGCATGGACTCATGTTGGCAGGAGTTTGCATGACCTTGACAGCCTAAAGGGCCTACCTGCAGCCTGGGGAGAGGCCGGTTTACCAAGGGGTGTGCTAATTCTATTCTATTGTGAGGGCCTGCCTCCTTCTCCTTCCGGAGCTCAGAAGGATGCGGGTCACCCAGTGTGCGGGCCAGGTTGGACATCCACAGCCCCTGCTGCCCCAGGAGAAGTGGAAATCTGCCTTTCAGAGGTGCCTGGGTGCTCTGGTCCCGGCTCTCCCCTCTTGCCTGGCACTACTGAGATCAAAGCCAGAGCCCCTTTCCCCACAGGACGCCCCCCGCCCTAAGCGGGGCACTTGCCAGAGTACCGCTCAGCCTCTGGCCGCCTCCTGGTGCCAGTCGCTTCTGCAAAACCATCCAGTGTAAGGACTGGTTGTGACCAGGTCTGCTCGTTGGCCTGACGGCTCTGTGCCAAACACATCCCGGTTGGGAAGGTCCTGGCTGCCCCACCCCAGAGTCCCTTCATTTGATCTTTTACTCAGGAAACACTGTGGCTTCTGGGGTGAACCACAGAGCAAGGTGAGGGAGATGAGCAGGACAGGCCCACAGCAGATGCCTGGGGAGCCCTGGGCACAGTAAGTAGCTCATCTCAGGGCAGCTGCACGGCCTAAATCAAGAGCTGGCTGCTAGAAACTTCTGTCCTCAGGGCCTGCCCATGACAGACCCTGCTCTGACCCTCAGAAGAGTGTGGGTGCCGGAGCCTGGGGAGTTCTCTGCTGGCTCTGAAGCCCCGTTCTAGACAGCAGCCTGGGTGTGGCCCTAGGGGAAGGCTCTTTTGTGGGAAATGGGGTCAGTCCAGCCTCTCCGGCCCCTCCCTCTTGCTCTCTCCTGCTCTCTCCTCCTCTGTTCCCCGGGTCACTTTGAAGATGGACCCTCTTCTAGGCCAGAGCAGAGGCAGGCAGGTGGATGAGGCCTGAGAAGGGACCGTCCCCCTCACCCGGCAGAGCTGTGAGCTCTTAGGACTGCTGACTTACCGCCGGGGGCGGGGCGGGGGGGGGCGGGTCCCCTGACTCCAGGACCCTCTGCTTTACCGTCTTGGCTGGGACACCCCCACGCCCAGTCCTCGGGGACTGATGGAGGGGGTGCCCTGCGAGCCCGGGGATGGGGCCTCCCTTCTGCGCTCCCGCCCCAGTGTGCATGCCTGGCCTGGAAGGCGCCCGGGGGCTCTGGGGACGGCTGTGCCGTGCGTGGAGTGGCGGGGACAGGACACGAGGGTGCCGCCAGCGTCTCCTCCTGGGGTGTGAGGGGTCAGTCCTGTGGGGGTGACACACGGGCCCCTCTTGCGGGCATTCAGGGAGGGGAGGGGCGGGGTTCATTGTGTGCGGGCCCTGCGCGGGTTCAAGGGGGTCCCCGGCGCGCCGCGGGAGGCCGGCGAGGCGGCTGCGGCGCTGGTGCGTGCGCGCACGGGCAGCGGCGGGTCGGGGCGCAGCGCCTGCGGGGCGAGGGCGCGGGGACGGGCGCGGGGCAGGTGAGGCGGCCGCCGCGGGGGCGGGCGCGGGGGCGGCGCGGGGGCGGGCGCGGGTGCAGGGCGCGTGCCGCGCGCGTGCAGGGGCGGCGGCGGCGGGGCCAGCCGCGCCCGCGTTCCCCGCGCGTAGGTGTGCGGCGCGCTCCTGGCGGGGCCGGAGCGCGCACATCTCGCGTGCGCTCGCGGCCCGGCGCAGCCCAGCCCGGCCCCCGCCCGGTGCCGCCAGCCGAGGTGTCGCCCGCGCCCGCGCCCGTGTCGCCGCCGTGCCCGCGAGCGGGAGCCGGAGTCGCCGCCACCCGAGCGCAGCAGAGCGCACGCCGAGCCCGTCCGTCGCCGCCATGGCCACCACGGTGACCTGCACCCGCTTCACCGACGAGTACCAGCTCTACGAGGATATTGGCAAGTAAGAGCCGCGGCGCGCGCGGGCCGGGCGGGGCCGGGGGCTGGGGCCCCGGGGACCGGACCCTCCGCGCCGCCCGCTCGGGCGCACTGCGGCCCCGCGCGCCCCCGGCGGCCCTCGGCGGCTCCCGGCTGGGGGCCCGAGGCGCACGGCCCCGCGCCGCCCGACCCCCTCCGCGGCCCCGGGCCAGGCCGCCGGACCTCGGCGCGCGCGGCTCCGCCCGGGCCTGTTCCCGGAGGCCGGGACTCGGGGCGCGGGGCCGGGCGCCGCGGGGGCGGCAGCAGGTGTCCCCGGAGCGCCGGGCAGACGTGACGCATTTGGCGGCGGGAGGTCAGAGCGGGGCGGGCGCGGGGGCGGCCGGGGGCCTGGAGAGCGGGGGACGGGGCGGCTCCGGCCGGGGAGGGGGGGGGTCGCCGGCGCCGCGGCCGCGCTGTCCCCGCCCCCGCCCGCACCCCCACCCCCACCCCCACCCCCATCCCCACCCCCAGTCCAGCGGCGGCGGGCGCGGGGGCGGCCGGACTTGCTCGGCGCCTGCTCCTCCGCGTGGCTCCATCCGCGCGGGGGGTGCCCGCTGCGCTCGGGGCCGCGTGGGAACAGCCTCCGCTGCGGGGCCCCCGTGGAATCAGGGTTTCGGAGGATTTTCCCCCAGATTCTTCTGGAAACGCGAGTCAGGAGAGTGGAGGGCTGAGATGGGGAAGCTGGGCAGGTCCCTGGGGTGGAGATGACGGGGTGAGGTGGGGGAGGCCGATGGGCACCTGATTTCAGGGTCATTGAAGTAGGGGGGGCGGGGGAGGGTGGACCTCGGAGAGTTCTTGACCCGAGGGCTGCAGGCAGGGGAGGCGGGGGTTCACGTGGGGAGAGACCTTGAAGGCTCCGTCCAGGTGGGGCCTCACCCCCGGGAACAGGTGGCTCCCGGGCTCCGGTCTGCAGCACACGCGGCGTGGGGCCCCTGGGCTCCGGGTCAGCCAGGGGCCCTCTCGGCCGGGGGTGCGTCGGGGCGGCACACCTGGCGTCCCTCCGTTGGGTTCCAGAACTCCGGAATCCCTCGGCCCCAGCCCGGCAGCCAGAAGCCCGCCGTCTCCATCCTCCTTCTCTGGCCCTCCCGCGTGGTGGGGGCGCTGGCGAGGTTTCCTCTTACACATCCAGCGGCAGAGCCTCATTTTTCCTTTTCTAAAAAGCGTTTGTGATGGTGCTTGTGTTGGTGAGGCATGCTGATGGGTGATAATTGTGGGTCCTGATCTGGGAAGAGTGGGGGGCTGTGCTGAGTCCCGGTTCTCCTTGGATGGGGGGGTGCAGGTCAGGCCTGAGGGCCGAGGAGCTGGGAGGATGAGGAACCCCTGGGGGGGCACAGCAGTGGCCGGCAGGCCCAGGAATGCCCTCCCACCCGTGGGTGCTCTTTGGATGCCTGGCTCCAAGGCTGGCAGGCAGAGAGCAGAGGGTTGGGGACGGTCCAGCACACCCGCTCTGCACACCCCTGACGCCCTGAACACAGGCCGGGAAGGAGCTGGAAAGGGCAAGGGGCTGGGGGTCCTCAGGTGGAAGGAGGAAGGGGGTGGCAATGGGAACAAGTCCCTCTTTCTAGGGGACCTGCTCAGCCTTCCTCTGCTTGCCCAGGCACCCCTAGGCTCCCCCTGCCATGCGCCTTGCCTCTCCTCAACTTGAAGCGGACCATGCTGACACCCTACACTTTTCTTTTTAAAGATTTTATATATTTATTCATGAGAGACACACAGAGAGAAGCAGGGACACAGGCAGAGAGAGAAGCAGGCTCCCTGCGGGGACCCTGATGCGGGACTCGATCCCGGGACCCCAGGATCACCACCTGAGCCAAAGACAGAAGCTCAACTGCTGAGCCACCCAGGCACCCCCGCCCTACACTTTTCTGTGAGCTTCCAATTCCAGGCCTTCTGCTCCAGCAGTGGCTGCTTCTCCCAGCCTCTGCCACCCACACGCACACCGGGGAGTGGAGGTCTCTGGGCTACCAGGGGAGATGCCAAGAGGGGACCTTGCAATCGAGGCCAGGCTCCTCCCCCTCAGCCAGAGCAGGAGCAGCTTCGAGAAGGGAGCCACATGGCTGCTGTGCCTGGAGCCAGGGGACCAGGCATGAGTTGGGGAGGCCCCCTAGCCCTGGGGGCGGGTGGGGACCAGGGCAAGAGGCTCTCAGCTGGCCCAGCATTGCTCTGCGGGGCTCCCCAGGCCGCAGGCCCAGTGGGGTCCCCGAGGGCCAGTGGCGGCCCTGCCAGCATCCTGTGTCGGAGAGGTCACGTAAATGCCGGGTGAGCTGTGGCAGGGTGGGGAGCGAGGGGCCGGCGCGTCTGCCCGGGGCAGGGGCAGGTGGCCCTGATGACCGCTTGTTGACAACGCCTGCCCAGGGCCGTGGTGCTGCCATGGCCCCAGGTGGAGGCGTCCAAGTTTATTTAAAGCTGCAGCCCCTGGCAGCAGTCAGAGGACGCTGCGCTCTCTGCCCAGGGAGGGCCGGGCCACCGGCCCACAGCTGCCGGTGTGACGTGGCCGCCCCCTTTCCCCTCCCTGCCCCACTTGGATTTTTTCCGTGGGGGCCCAGGCAGCAGGGTCTCAGGGCCCCGGGGGGGGGGCGCTGTGTTCCGGGGCTCTGCTGTTCCTGGCCTAGTGGGGCAGGCCTGCCGGGCCAGGGCTCTTGACACCTGCCTGGATGCCCAGGTCTGGGGGCCAAAGAGCTGGAGGTCCATCCAGAGCTGGAGGTCCCTACGCAGGCACACAGCAGGGTCTCCAGGCCCTTGGCGCAGCGTAGACTGGCCGGCAGGGCGGTTTTAGTGTTTGTGTGTTGATTAGTTTTTTAAAATTGAGAAAAATATCAGGAGTAATAAGAGAATACTTGTATCTCTTTTAGCAAGAATTGGAAACTCTCACTCTTTTGTCCTTTTGGCTTTAAGTTCTGTTTAAAAAAAATTTTTTTTTTTTTATTACAAGAAAGCATTACAAGTAAATGTGAAGTGACTCTAATTTCTGGGGCTCTGACGTACAGCATAGTGATTCTGGGTAATGGTGCTGCGTGCTGTACTTGAAATCTGCAAAGACAGTGGGTCTTAAAAATTCTCGCAACACACACGTGCACACAAGCATGCACACATAAGTGTATGCGCATAAGCACACACATGCACACACACGCACGCATACAGGGCCGTGACTCTCTGAGGCCACTGTGGGCAATCCATGCCGTGTACACAGGTGTCCTATCATCACGTCATAACCTTGTACTCAAAATTGCATGTCGCTCACATCCCACCAAAGCTGGAGAAAGCCCCAAGTAAGCTTTTTCATGTCATGTACATGGACTTGATCCTTCCAGATTGCTGGGTTCATTTCCACACAGAGATGAGCACCCGAAACTGACACTTGGGATTCTCTGGTGTGTTTTCCTGTAGCTTTCCGATCGTTCCCACCTGTGTTTTCATGCAGTTCAGTGCCAGGGGCACCTTTGGGGGGGCCAGGCTGGCTGCCTGTTGCTGCTGGCCTGAGGCAGGTTGTGGCCACCGTTCCCCTCTGGATGGAGGCCTCCCTTGCTCCTGGTCGCCGCGCTCTCCAGTCCCACGGCGAGTTCGCTGGTGCAGGTGTGAGGGCTTCCCTAGGGTCTGTCCTGGCAGTGGGGTTGCTGGCCGGGTCCCTGCTCTCCGGTCCCGGTCCCCCCCTGTGTGTGCAGCCCCTCCAGGCCCTCGCAGTGCGCCCTCACTCCATGCTGGTGGCTCTCAGCTGTTGGACGGTTGCTTGGGTAGGAAGAGATCTTTGTGTTCGGGCTCCCGAATCTGTCTCTTTGGGGGGTCGTCTCCTCTAAAATGTGGGTAATGTCTCCAGAAGAAAGTAGCTCCCACGAGGTTCTGGATGCTCCCCTTGGGGGTGGCCCCGCTGTAACCACCTGTAACAGGCATGTCCCTTTCAACATTCGATTTTACTTGATGCGAGTGGATCCTCCGTTTTACAGACACGGAACCACCGGTCAGGGAGGATGGGCCAGGGAGTCCCGGCAGTGCAGAGGCCCGACCTCCAGGCCAGCGCACCCCACCCCTCCCCGATTCCCCTAAACTTTGCCAGGCTCACCGCTGACCTTCACGTGTCCTTGGCTGCATCGAGTGTCAGCCGGTCAGAGGAGAGCAGGCCTTGTCCTGGCGAAGGGCCTTCCTTTCCTCAGGAGCGACCTGCTAGGCAGTTAATAGATAAACAGGATATTCCGAGCAAATTGATGGGTGAGTCTCCTGAGCACCCAGGCCAGGTTGCCAGGGAAGGAGGAGAGGGCTGGGTGGAGGAGGGGTCTGCTGTTGGCTCTCTTGCTGCCTCAGACCTTGTGCCCCGGCTGCCCTGGCTGCTCCCCTCCAGGGGACCCCTTCGCCCCCCGCGCCTCTCCCCTCTCTCCTCTTTGCCCTCCCCTGCCCCTCCCCTGCCCCATCCCGGCAGGCCCTGGCCCTCCAACAGGCGACAGGCCAGCTCCCCCACACTGGGCTGCAGGTGGGGTGCAGGCCCCTTCCAGGCCTGCCCAGGCGCTAGGGGTTGCACATTCCAGGGAGGGTGAGCGCAGCCCCAGAGCTCGAGGCCCATCCTTGGTGGACGGTGTTTGGGAAGAAGTGACACGCGGAGGCTGCGGCAGGATGCACATGAAGGTGACGCTCCTGTACTTACTATTGAGTGGTATTTTTATACCGTAACCTACTTTGCCAGGAGCTAAGAATACACCTCGATACCTGCACTCTTTCTCTCCTGGTAACGGTCCCAGCAGTGAAGTGGTGCTTATTACATCAGTGTGCTCCCCGATGAGATCCACACCCCGACCCTTCTCTGCTCCTGGCAGAGGTGGACTTAGGCGCCCAGAAGCTCCATCCAGGGCCAAGGCTGCGAGGGCTGGGGTTCAAATTCGGCCAGGGGACTCCGGACTCGGCTTTCTTGTCCCTCACCACAGCTCGTGCCCCTACTGGCTTGTGGCCTGCTTGTGGTCCACTCGGACCCTTGGCTTTTTGGGCCCCTGCCTGCCTTGGGCAGGCTGCTCAGCACACACAGGCCATGTTTCTCCAGCTCCAGCGCTGTACCGTCCTTTTCCTTTGGTTGTCGATCTGCTGTAACCAACGCTCTGCCCCGGTTTGGACCAGCAAGGCTTGAAATTTTGTTGCATGAATGGAACAAAGTGCAAGGATTTATCTTCTTATAAAGAGAAGTAAATAAGCACATGTGTGTGATAAAAGTGACTCTTTGACACCCCACTTTTCTCAGCCCAGAGGAGCCCGGGTGGTCTAATGTTGGTGTTAGGACATGTGGGCTCCTGCACACGCGTGTATACATGCACGCAGAGTACGTGTCACATATGGAATTGCCACATATGTGATTCTGAAGTGTGTTTGCTCCTAACACCTGTTTACACCAATCCCACCAGGCGAGGGTTTGCCCGCAGGGCTGGGCCTGTCGGGGCTCCTAGATGTACGCAGTGTGCTGGCCGTATTTTTCGAACCAAAAATGGGGCCCATCCTCTCCTAAGCATGACACGGGGGTGAGAGGGCCCTGTGTTTGCTGGCGGGGCTCCTGCGCTCATCGGAGGGCGTGACTGCTGTGTGAGAAGGAGAACAAGGGTTGGCTGCTCTCGGCAGGACCCTGGGTGCCGGGCACAGGGGCCTCCTTCAAAAAGAGCTCAGGGCTGGATGCCTGGGGGGGGCTCAGTCAGTGAGGCCTCTGCCTTCAGCTCAGGTCATGACCCCAGGGTACTGTGATTGAGCCCCGGGTCGGGGTCTCTGCTCAGTGGGGAGCCTGCTTCTCCCTCTCCCTCTGCTGCTCCCTGCTTGTGTGCACTCTTTCTCTCTCTCTCTCTCTAATAAATAAATAAAATATTACAAAAAAAAAGAAAAAGAAAAAGGACTACAAACCATATTCCTCTCCTCTTTTATCTCATCTAAGGGAGAGATATTTTTTTCCTTCTACCTACCTGTACTTACTTAAAACACCCTCAGAGAGTCCATGTTGACCCCCTGGGATCTAACAGGTGCTGAACGGGATGAGGTGTCACCGGGTGGAGGTGACATGACGGGTGTCTGCTCCTCAGACACGTCCCATTCCTCCCTCTGCTCTCCAAGGCCACCTCCCCGGTTCAAGGCATGGGATGCGGCCTTTCTGGAGATTTCAAATATATTTTCAAAAAATTTAATTCCCTCTTTCTCTCTCACAAAAATGGAATCTGATTTTTAAAGCATCTTTCACAGCTGCGAGTCACTTTGTTAGTGTAGAAACATAAAAATGCATAATGTATCAACTTGGTTTTCCAAAAATTATCATATTGGCATATTACATAGAAATGTATATTTTATTCATATAAAAATCTGAATCTATTTAAAATAAAAACATCCTTTTGTGTTACAGTGGTGTCACTTGCTGCCAAGCCCAGGGGCCCTCCGTCTCCTGGTTTGGGGGGTCGCTGGCCTGGCCAGTGGCTGCTGCTCCTGCTGGACGGCATTGTTTCGCTTGGACATAATGATCCTGACATAACTAAGGCTCCGGTTCTTTGTTAAGCCAGAGACAGGCGTTTGTTGAATTGTGGAACAGATTGGCAATAGCTGGGCAACGGTTTAAGAAAATGTTGTAGAGGAAGCATAAGCCACACTGTTCGTGGGGGTGGGGGCCTGATCTCAGAGCTCGCCACCTTCCCCTCTTCATGAGCAGCTGGTGCGGGCCGCCGTCACTGTCAAACAGGAGTGTCACCAGGCCCTCTGACGGAGTGCGCTCCGTGGGTCCAGCCCGATCGGGTTGGTGCCTGTTTCCAGCAAGGCACCAAGGGGCAGCCCCTGCATTTCCATCACGCAGCTCACACTGAGTTCCAGGACTGGGTGCCAGGCTCCTGTGGGTGCACAGCTGGGCCGCCTTGAGGCCTGCAGCTCCTTCCAGGGGCCTCGGGCGCTCGCCCTGCAATCGGTGGCACCAGTGGGTCTTGGGGACACCCAGACACCTGGCTTGAGTGGCCATCTGTCTTGTCACCTGGTGAGGTGCGGCTGCAGGACAGACATCTCTGAGGTGCTTGCCTTGGAGTGGACGCCAAAAGAGTTTACAGTGTTCTTTCCACGCCTTAATGAAATTCTTCCCAAGGCTCCTGTTCTTATATGTTGAGGCACAGCCTGGTTGTCAAAATCATTGGTTTGAGCCAGACCATCTGTTTTTGTTTTTGTTTTTGTTTTTAATTTTTCAATTTTAAGTAGATTCCGCACCCAGTGCGGAGCCCAGGTGGGGCTTGAACCCACGATCCCGCGATCAAGACCTGAGCTGGGGTGCTCAACCAACTGAGCCACTCAGGCACCCCACGCCAGGCCATCTGTTAGGGGCTTCCTGGGTAAAGAGTGCTGGTCTAGTGAGGAGCGCACCTGCTGAAGAAGCGGTTCCCAGCCCCGGCTGCATGGGGGCCCCCGCCCCAGACCGGCTGAGTCAAATACGGCAGTGGGGTTGGTGAGGCCTCCACGCTGTTACAGTGGGCAGCACAGACACAGACCCGATGCCAGGCCCGGGCTCCTGCCTCCCTGCTCTCTGTGTGAGCCTCACCTGACCGTCAGTGTGGAATTGGCCTTCTTTTCCTGTACACTCAGCCATCTCACTCCTGATCCTGTTTGTCTAGAGCAGCACTGTCCAGAGGAAACAAAAAATTTGAGCCACAGATGTAAGTCACAGGTGTAATTAAAATGTTTCTATTACTGGGCACCTGGGGGGCTCAGTGGGTTAACGTCTGCCTTCAGCTCAGGTCCTGGGATCGAGCTCAGCAGGGAGTCTGTGTTGCCCTCTCCCTCAGTGCTCTCTCCCTCTCTCGAGTTCTCTGAAATAAGTAAATAAAATCTTTAAAATAAAATTACTATTTAAAGAGAAAGGGGTGAAAGGAAGTTTAATAAATAGATGTATCTGGCTCAGTGTATCCAAAGTATTATTTCAACACAAAATCAATGTGAAATGTTATTGTTCAGCTATTTTATATTTTTAAAAATATTACATGTTTGAAATCTGTTGTGTACTTTACATTACAGCACATCTCAGTTTGGACCAGGCGCATCTCAGGTTCTTATAGCTACTTGTAGGCAATGGTCACCACACTGAATAGGGCATGTCTAGAGCTTCCAGGCCATTCCTATTATTTTTTTATTATTTATTTTGCAGTTTTTCTGGTTTCTTTTGCTTTTCTGCAGACTTGTTCAATCCGTAAGTCTGCTTACACACTTAACTGCTTACCAGGCACTCTCTAGGTGCCGGGTGAACAGTGGTGAACAGACAGTGCTTGCTCCCATGGAACTTATACTGGTGGGGGAGGCAAGTTTCAAACATATACACCAAACACATTATATGATGGGGTGGAAGGTGAGTAATCCCACTGGGAATCGTTACAGAGACTTGGGGTGCCATTTAGGATGAACGCTGCCTCTGTAAAAGGGCAGTCAGGCCATGTAAAAGGAGAGGAGACTCTAGTTGCTAAAACTGGGAATGATAAAGGGACAGTACAGTTGACCCAACAGAAATAAAAAAGATGATAGGAAGTCCGTGAACAACTGCGTGCCAAGGTGAATAACCTCGATGCAGTGGACAAATTCTTACTAAGACACAAGCAACTGAAATTGACTCAAGAAATAGAAAATCTAAATAGGCCTCTACCGATGATAGGGACTCATTCATAGGTGAGAAATTTTGAAATGCCCCACAAAGAGAAGCCCAGGCCCAGATAACTTCACAGGTAAATTCTGTCAGACATTTAAAGAAGAATTAATAGCAGTCCTTCACAAACACACTCAAAAAATAGAAAAGGAGGTAATTTTTCCCAAATTATTCTATAGAACAAGTAATATCCTGATATCCAAACCAGACAAAGACCCCATAAGCAAACAAAACAAAACAAAACAAACAACTGTGGAACAATGTGGATGTAGATGCAACATCCTCGAGAAAATAGTGACAAAATGAAGTCTAACAATGTAGAAAAAGGTTAACTTTATGAACAAGAAAATTTTATCCCTGGAAAATAATGGAGGGTTGGTTCAACATACAAAATTCAGTTAGCACAAAACAGCACATTAATAGAACAAAGAAATTATATGATTATCTCAACAGATGCAGAAAAATATTCAACAGAATCTAATATTCTTTCCTGGTAAAAACACTCAACAAACTATGAATAGAAGGGAAACGTTCTCCACTGGATAAAGAGCATCATGGAAAACCCACAGCTCAGGTATTGAATGGTGAAGGACTGAACATCTTCTCCCGAGGTCAGGGTCAGGTTGGGACAAGACAAGGAAATCTGTTCTCTCCACCTCTGTCAAACATGCTACATACAGGAGGTTCTAGCCAGGACTGTTAGGCAAGAAAAGGAAATAAAAGGTACCCAAATTGGAAAGGAATGGGTAAGCCTATCTCTAGGTTTGCAGATGACATGGTCTTGTATAGAATATCCGAAGGAGCTCCAGAGAGGCCTATGAGAACTAAAAATGAATTCGGCAAAGTTGTAAGATGTGAGATCATGATATAAAATTCCATTATATTTTGTTATACTAGCGATGTTCGATCCCAACATAAAGCTAGGAATTAGGAAAATTCTATTCACAATTGTATCTAAAAGAATAAAATACATAGTAATAAATCAACAAAAGGAGAACAAGAACTTGAACAATAAAGACCACCAACGACTGTTGGAAGAAATTCAAGAAGACCTCAGAAAATGGAGACATACCATGTTCATGAACTGGAAGACTGAATGGTGTTAAGATGGCGGGACAGATCTGCAGTCTGTGCAGATTGACCCACAGACTCCATGTGATACCTGCCAGAGTTCCAGCTGCCTTTTTAAAAATTGACAAGCTGATCCTCAATTCATATAGAAATACAAGGGGACCCCTTGTTCTTTTCAAGAACAATCTTGAAAAGGAAGAACGATGTGGGGGGACTCACACTTGCTAATTTCAAAACTAGGGGCTCCTGGCTGGCTCAGTCAGTGGAGCAGGTGACTCTTGATCTCAGTGTTGTAGGTTCAAGTTCCATGCTGGCGGGGAGAGATTACCTAAAAATAATTTTAAAAACTAATTATATAGCCACGGTGGTCAAGAGCATGGGTACTGGCATAAGCATAGACACATAGAGCAGTGGAATAGGACTGAACCTAGGATAGACCCGTCCATTGGTGGTCATTATATCTTTGACAAGGACCACAAGACACTTCAATTTGGAAGGATGCTGGTTCGTTCAACAGATGGACAGCTGGGTGTCCATGTGCAAAAGAATGAAGTTGGAACCCAATCTAAGGCCATAACACTGTGATCTCAACATAGATAATAGACCTAATGGTAGGAGCTGAACTTGTAAAATTTTGGAAGAAAACAGTAAATTTTTGTGACCCAGGATTTGGTTTCTTAGATATGACGCCAAAAGCATGAGTAACAAAAGAAAAATAGGACTTAACGTTAAAATGTTTTGTGTTTCCAAGGGCGCCATCAGGAAAGCAGGAAGATAGTCCCCAGAATGGGGGAAGATATTCGCGAATCACATATCTGATAAGGAGTTTGTGTTTAGACTAGTCCAAGAACGTACTATCTGACAGTAGAAAGACCAACAACCCAATTAGAAATTGGGCAAAGGACCCGAGTTGACATTTCTCCAAAGAAGAGGTACAAGTGTGCGATAAACTCAAAGAAGATAGTCATGTGGGAAATGCAAATGACAACCACAAGCAGAAGCTACCTACTGCCCCCGGGATGGCGAGCACCAGGAGGCCAGTGATGGCCGGTGTGGGCCAGGATGTGGAGTCACAGCCCTCAGACGCGGTGGAATGGTGCCATGGTCATGGAGAACAGCACCTCCAGATGTCCCATCCCTAGAAATGTGCCCACGAGCTAGGACAGCACAGGTCCACACCAGGTCTTGCTCACAGGAGCAGTGACCCTAACAGCCAGAGAATGGACACACCCCAAATGTCCATTGGCTGGTGACGGAGTCAGGAGAACGTGTCATATCCTCACGGTGGGAAACCAGTTGGGCAGGGAAGGATGAAGTCTAGCACGTATGACGCTCGTGATGGCCCAGGAGCACTTCCAACCCGCTGCACATGGTGAGAGCAGCCCATCTCGGGGCTCACATGTTGTGTGGACCCCATTACATGCTGCACATCCCCAGCAGGCAGCTCAGGGGCACAGGGGGCACAGAGGCGCAGGGGGGCTGCGGGCGGAGTGGGGCGTCCCCAGGGATGGATGTTGTAGCTCAGCTTGTGCTGATGGCCGATGACTCTGAGCGTCTAGGAACAACCATTGGATTACACACTTTAAGTGGGTGAATTGTTTGGTCCATGAATTTTATCTCAATAAAGATGTTTAAACCTAAATAAAACCTATATATATGTAAAAAAAAAAAAAAAAAAAAAAAAGAGAGAACTCTAGCATCTGGCTCTCAACACCCAAATTGCAGAGAAGTGCGATTAGCAGTGAGAGTGGCTCTGGCTGGCGGCTCCCTGGCGCTGTCACCGCAGTGGCTGAGGCAGGACCGTGGCCCAGCTGTGGTGAGCTGCCCCCGTGCCCTCTGCCCGCTATTGCCTCCCATGCTGGGACGCCCGGGAGGCAGCAGAGGGTGGAGACCCCAAGGGACACAGGGACGGAGGCTGGAGCGTGCGGCCGCCTCATTCTCAGCGATTCTGAGGCCAGCCCGGGTGGCGCTGGTCCACGTGGTCGCAAGAGCAGGGTGGCTGGCGGGGGCTGAGGCCCAGGCGGCTGGGTCTGGGAGGGCCCACGGGAGGGGGCCTGGTGGGAGGCCAACTCTCCTGCCCCTGGACGAGGGGCATCATGATGGGCATGGGTGGCAGGACTGGGGGCCCGGCCGTCAGGTCAGCAGGATTGGCCGTGAGGAGGGGGCTGGAGCGCGGGTGGCGGGGACCAGACCCCAGGTCCTGTTATGCTGAACGTGTGGCCTCCTGCCTGGGTCCTGAGCGGGCCTCTCCCTCTTCCTTGCTCTCTCCCTCTGCCCCACCAAGGTGCCCACTGTCCCCAGGCACCGTCTGGAGCAGGGCCTCAGCTGGGGCGCGCCAGCCTGCCCTCCGGGACTCCACCTGCTTCCATCCTCCGTGGCCCTGGACAGTCCCCTGGAGACTCCAGGGCCAGGCCTCGGGGCCCTCCTCTGCACCCCCTCCTTGCCCAGCAGGTCTGTGGGGGCCCCTCAGGGCTGCACGGGCACTTGAGGGTGCAGGTCTTCGGGTGCCCTCCCAGCCCTGTGCCCAGCCGGATGGCGCGTTTGCTTTCCTGGAGGCTGTGAGCAAAGCCGCGCTGACCACCTGCTGGACGGTCTGCCTCGTGGGGAGTGCTCACCACTTGCCTTTCTGCACCCGCTCGAACCTTCCCGGGCTGCTGCTCCTGCTGCCGGGCTCTGGTGTGAGTCCCCTCACATGGACGGGGACCCCATGTGGCCCGGGGGCCGGGTTTGCCCCCCTGTGTCCCTTCCCTGCCCTAGAAGGGTCCTTTGGGGTTCCCCTGGATGCCCTCCCAAGGACCTCTCCATCTCCTACCGCCCCGTCCTTGGCAACTGCTGATCACGGGGCATTGAGGGTTCCCCGTCGGGGCTCAGCTGCTGTCCTGAGTGCCAGGACACCTGCTCCCCGACCTCGCCGTCCTGTCCTGGGGCACGTGGGGTCCCAGCGTCAGTCCCCCTGGGGGTGTGTCCCGCCTCAGAGCTCTGGTGTGAGGTCATCCAGGGACCCCAGGCGCAGAGCAGCTTGGCAGGGTGCACGCGGGCTGGGCACTGCCTCCTCCTCGCGTGGCAGGGCAGCACGCGGATGGGGACCTCCCAGCAGGTGTGCGCTGCGGGGATGGCGGGTGTGGGACGGGTCACCTCAGAACCCTCCTGTCGTGAGGGTCGGAGCGGGGGGTGCAGAGAGCCAGCATCTGGGCTGCACACGGGCCTCCCCGCGTCCACCTGGTCCCGAGGCCTCAGGCGGCCACAGCACTTCCCCGGGGGCTGGGAGGAGGCGCCCAGCTGGGCTACCTGGTGCCCTGCTTGGCTGGTCTGCGCCCCGAGGGAGGGAGCCCGTGGGCCGTGGGCCGGGCACGGAGCAGCAGCCGCGTCTGTGCCTGACACTTGGGGCGGGTCGTGCAGGGGGCCCTCGAAAGCTCCTCACGTGCCAGTGCAGGGGGCAGGTTGTGCTTCGTCACCTGGGCTGAAGGGACTCTTCTTAAAAACCTGGTTTAAAGGAAAGCAGTACAAGTACCAATGTCTTTCCTTCTTTCTGGATGATTTTTCAGATTCGGCTGCACACCCCCCAGGGTGGTTTGCTGTGAGATGTTCGAGGTGTAGAACCCTGGTCCTCAGAGCATCCAGCACGTTCACATTGGGGGTGGCCCTAGGACTGTCCCCGTTACACACCAGCTCCCTCCTCCCCCCCACGCTGCCCCCCACCAGCTCCTCTCAGCCCCCCCAGCACTGGAACCCCACGCTATGTGTCCCTCGGTGTGGCTCATCCGCTCAGCGTCACCTGTTCCAGGTCCCTCCACATGGGAGCAGGTGTCAGGGTCCTTCCTCCTCCAGGCCGGGGGTCTCCTGCCGTGTGGATGGGCCATGTTCTGTGCATTCATTGGTGACCTTCGGGTTGTTTCTGTTTCCCAGCTGCTGTGAACACATCGGGCACAGGACCTTTTTTAAAGATGGACACGTATCTTCCGCTCTGGCCACGGTGTTGCCACACTGGGCTGTGCAGCCTTGAGCTTCCGTGTAGCCTCTCTGTTTCAGTCACCCCTCTAGAAGTGGGGGGACTGGGTCAGAGACTTTCTGGGGTCTTTTCCGACCCCATGTGCTGCTCGTGTGAAACCCATGGCTTTGCTCGGGGACTGGCCACAGAGTTCAGCCATCCGATGCTCAGGTGCCCGCGAGCCGATCACACGGATGTGTGCATTCCTCGAGAATAAAACTCAGGGTGAACTCAGATTGACCTGAAACACAAACCGAGAACGAGTCCCTGAAGCTTTACCGGATGTACACCTTGCAAGAAACAGCCCGTGTCCCTGTAAGTTCCAGACGTCCGACGCCTCTGCCTGGCACAGGGGACAGTAGGCTCCATGCTTGGGGGGCTTGTGCAGAGCAAGTGGTGTGTGCCCAAGGATGCAGTGGAGACACTGCCCTGACCCTGTTGCTGCCCCTTCTTCCATGGCCCCTGGGAGCAGCCTGGGCAGTAACTCCAGGCCTGCCGGGGTGGGGGGCCACGTCCCCTGTGGCCCTGTCCCTGACTGCCCGGCTGTGTCTCTGGGGCGGCTGTGGCTTTGTCCCCCGGGGAGCCCTGGCTGGAAGGCAGGCCCAGGTGCCATTTGGGGGGAGCCCCCGCTGGGGCTGTGTGTGACTCCAGCTGCCCTATTTCTCCAGGTGGGCATTCGGATCTGTCCTTGGTCACACTGACAGGGCAGTGACACAGACCCCTCTCCAGGGACGGGTGCCAGGCCCATAGCAGGGGTGTGGCCATGGAGCCAGGGCCATGGGGCCTGGAGGTCAGAGGGGGTTCCGTGGGGCGAGCGTGCTTGGCCCTGGGGGTCCCCTCGGACTCTCTCCACTGCAGTTTTCCCTCTGGACCAGGATTCCCAGCGGGAGGACCTCTCGAGGTTCCAATGTAGCCCGTCTCAGACTGCCCCCCGAGGACACCTGCAGAGAGGCGGAGCCCCCCAGGTGAGACACAGGTGGGGTCAGCCCTCCGCGGCCTCAGGGAGCCGGGAGACGCTTTCTTCCTCCAACACTGTGGAAGTGTTCACAGCTCTTGTGGGCAGAAGGACTCGGCGCTCTCTGTCCAAGCCCCAAGTAAGGTGGAGCCCCAGGCACCTCATGCGGCTGGAGCTAGAATGGCTGTGGGCGTCGAGGTTGGGCCAGGGGCCCCCACCCGAACCGGCTCCTCCTTGGGGAACCCCTTTGGCCCTTGGTCCCAGGGACCCCGGGGTGGGCTTGCTCAGCAGTCACGGGCAGCACCCTGTAGTGCTTGCTCGGGGCGCATTGCCTCGGGGGGAGCAGGGGGCCTGGCACCGGATGGGTGCAGGAGGCCAGTGAGGCAAGGCCGTCCTCTCTGTACCTCAGTGGTGGGTCTTGGGACCAGGGGTCATCATAGGTACCCCCCAAGGCCAGCGGGGCCTCACCCTCGGGACGCAGGCAGGCCCAGGGACACTGTACCACTTTCTCCTCAGTGTCCACCCTGGTCCTTGCAGAGTGGATGTGGGGCCGGCAGGGAGAAGAGGGCGAGGGCCGGGGGCGAGGCAAGGTGGGGTGGGTGACACCTATAGGCCTGGCTGGGCTTCCTGTGCGTCGCGTGTCACTGCTGCCGTGCCTGGCCCCCGGCTGGTGGCCAGCTTCCGAGGCGTCTGCGTTCTGGGAGCGAGAAGGAGCGGGCACAGGCCCTGCCCTGAGGTGTCCGAGTTCAAGACCCACCTTGCTGCCTCCCTCCCAGGCCCGTGAGGAAGCTGTTCCCTCCGGTGGGGCCCCAGGGGCTGCCCATGGTGAAGGGGAGACGCCCTCACGCAGAGGGAGCTGCGCAGCGCACCCAGATCCAACGGTGGGAGCTGGCGACTCGCGGAGAAAGGATCGGAAGCTCCCGGTGGCCGTGGCCATAGGAGCGCTGTCGGACGAGAGTCCACTTTGGGCGGCGGGTGTGCGGATGGTTCTCCCAGGTGGTCCCCACCCACCTCTGGGCCTAGCGCTCCTGTGGGGGGGACCCAGCCCTGAGAGTGGGTGGGCCCTGGACTGGCCAAGAGCCCCCCCCCCCCCCCCCCCCCCCGTGTAGGCAGGGGAGGAACCCCGAGAGGCAGAGCCTTCGGTGTGGAGCTGACCTGTCTGGCTGCAGGGGCCACCGCAGGCCTCGAGGCCACTCTGAGCTGCCAGTGGACGGGAGGGGGGCACTGGGCCCCAGGGCTCCCGGACAGTGCTGGGCCCTCCTCCCCCCTCCCTCCTGCCCTGTCTGTCTGTCCTTATTTTCCTCTTTGCTGGATGTGTACGAGGCGCTCGTTAGGACCATGACTTCCGGCGGGGGCCCAATGTGGCTGTCGCTGAAGATTCCTGGAGAAGCTGGGTTACTTGAGAGAAAGGGGAGAGAGAACTGGTGGGAGACGGGGCAGGTGAGCCAGACCAGCTGATGGAGGGGAGCCTCAGGGGCCTCTGGGCCCATCCCCGCTGCCCTCCCTGACCCTCGGCCACGGATGTCAACCAATTCCAGTACTTAGTCTGTTCAGGCTACTATAACCAAAATACCGTAAGCTGGGGGGCTTATGAAAAATGATTTCCTACTGTTCTGGGGGCTGGAGGTCCAAGGCCATGGCACTTGCAGATTTAGTGTCTGGCAAGAGCCTGCTGAATGGACAGCTTCGTCCCTGTGTCCTCACGCGCTGGAGGGAATGGAGGCATCTCTCGGAGGTCTCTTCTAAGGCACGAGTCCCATCCTGTGGGCTCCACCCTTGTAACCTAATCCCCCTCCCAAGATGCCTCCTCCTAAAACCATCACTTTGGGAGTTAGATTCTGACACATGAACTGAGGAGCACAAGCATTCAGACCATAACAAGTACCTTGTCGAGGAGACTTTTTTTTGCAGACTTGCCCGGAGTCAGCTGGAGGTTTTTGTGGGCCTATTTCTGGGCTCTCTGTTCTCTCCCATGGATGCACTGTCTATGCTTCCAGCAGAGCACCCCGTCCTGCTTCCTGCAGCTTCGTACAATGTCCTAAAACCGGGCAGCGTCAGCCTAGGACTTAGCTCTCCTCTGATCTTGTGTTGGCTACTCTGGGTCTTTTGCCTCCAAATAAACTTCAGTTTCGGTGTTGGTTTTTTCTGGGATCTTGATTAGGATCACATTAAATCTAGAGCAAGCTGGGAAGAGCCGACATCCTGACGGTGTTGGGTCTTCCTGTCCATGGACAGGGGATATCTCTGCATTTGTTCAGTTCCTTGATTTCATTCAGGAAACCTTTGAGTCTTTCTTCTATAGCTCTCCTATATATTTTGCTAGATTTGTATCTAAGCACGTCATGTTTTTTGGTGGTAACGTAGATGGTATGGTGTTTTAAAGCTCAGATTCGGGGATCCCTGGGTGACGCAGCGGTTTGGCGCCTGCCTTTGGCCCGGGGTGCGATCCCGGAGACCCGGGATCGAATCCCACGTCGGGCTCCCAGTGCATGGAGCCTGCTTCTCCCTCTGCCTGTGTCTCTGCCTCTCTCTCTCTCTCTGTGACTATCATAAATAAATAATTAAAAAAAAATTAAAGCTCAGATTCCACTTGCTTGTTGCTGGTATGTAGGAAAGCAATTAACTTTTGTATATTAATCTTGTATTTGCAACTTTAGTATAACTACTTATTAGTTCCAGGAGTTTGTGTATATGTCCATTTTGGGAGATTTTTTACATTGGTAATCATACTGTCTGCAAAGAAAGACAGTTTTATTCTTTTCTTCCCAAGCTGTATACCTTTTTTTTCCTTTTGTCTTGGTGTATTATTAGCTAGGGTTCCCAGTATGACGTTGGAAAGGGGTGGTGAAAAGGGACATCTTTGCCTTGTATCTGATCTTAGAAGAAAAGCACTTACTTTCTCTCCAAAAGTATGAGGTGAGTTGTAGGTTCTTTGTAGATTCTTGCTAAGGACTCAGCTATGCCCTGCCCAAATTAATAGGTCCAAATTAATAGGTCAAAGCCTTAACCCCCAGTGTGACTGTATTTGGAGATAAGATCTTCAGGAAGTAATTAAGGTTACTTGAGGTCATAAGAGTGGGTCGCTGACCTAATAGGATTCATGTCTTTATAAGAAGAGACACCAGAGTTGCCCTGCTCTCCATGTGCACCACTGAGGAAAGGCCATGTCCGCATAGGAGATGGTGGCTACCTGCAGGTCAGGAGCTGAGAGCTCACATAAGAAACTGAACTTGCTGGACCTTGGTTTTGGATCTCCAGCCTCCAGAACTGTGAGAAAATAAATTCCTGTTTTTTAAGGCCCCCCTCCCCCCAGAATGTGACATTTTGAGTTGACTGATACAGTGTTCTTTATCAAGTTGGGATAGTTCCCCTCTGTTCCTAGTTTGCTGAGAGTTTTTATTATGAATGGGTATTGGATGTTGTCGGATGCATTTGCTGCATCTGTTGATGTGGTCATGTGATTTTCCTTTTAAATCAGTTGATGTGATGGAGTATGTTAGTTGGTTTTCAAATATTTAACCAGCCAGCCTTGCATACCAGGGGTAAATGCTCTGTGGCCCGGGTTTATAATCCTATTTGTAAATTGTTGGATTATTTTTCTTTTTTTTTAAAGATTGTATTTATTTATTTATGAGATACACAGGGAGAGAGAGAGGCAGAGACATAGGCAGAGGGAGAAGCAGGCTCCACGCAGGGAGCCCGATGTGGGACTTGATCCTGGGTCTCCAGGATCATGCCCTGGGCCGAAGGCAGACGCTAAACCACTAAGCTACCCGGGCTGCCCCATAGTTGGATTCTATTTGCTAATGTTTTGTTGAGGATGTTTGCACCTGTATTCATGAGGGATACTGGTCTGTAGTTTCTTTTTCTAGTGGTTTTGGTTTTAGGGTAATGATGGCTTCACAGAATGAGTTAGGACATATTCCATCTGCTTCTTTTTCTCTAGAAGAGAATTGGTATAATTTCTTCCTTAAATGTTTGGTAGGACTCACCAGTGAACCCATGTGAGCCCAGGGCCTTCTATTTGGGAAGGTTATTAATTATTGATCCCATTTCTATAATAGATATAGGCCTCTTCACATTTTCCATTTCTTCTTGTGTGAGTTTTGACAGATTATATCTTCCAGTGAATTGGTCCATTTCATCTGTTTTATCGACTTTGTGGACATAGAGTTGTTCATAGTATTCATTATCCTTGTAATTTCTGTGGGATGAGTGTTGGCTCTGCTTTCATTCCTGATGTTAGTAATTTGTTCCCTCTCTCCTTTATTCTTATCCTGGCTAAAGGCTTATCAATTTTATGGATCTTTTCAAAGAATCAGCTTTGGTTTCATTGATTTTCTCTGTTTATTTCCTGTTTTCAATTTCACTGATTTCTGCTCTTTTACTGTGTCTTTTCCTTCCTTTAGACTTACTTTGCTCTTCATTTTCTAGTTTCCTAAGGTGGGAGATTAGATGATTGATTTTAAGTAATGTCTTCTCCATGTATTTTAGTTTTCTTTTTTAAAAAAGATTTTATTTATTCATGAGAGACATAGAGAGAGAGAGAGCAGAGACACAGGCAGAGGGAGAAACAGGCTCCCTGCAGGGAGTCCGATGTGGGACTCGATCCCAGAACTCCAGGATCATGCCCTGAGCTGAAGGCAGACACTTAACCGCTGAGCCACCCAGGGATCCCATTTTTTAAAAAAATATTTTATTTATTTATTCATGAGAGACAGAGAGAGAGGCTGAGACATAGGCAGAGGGAAAAGCTGGTTTTCGAGCTATCTTTCTACACTTGATCTTAACTAAAAGGCGGAGAAGCGATTCTAGCTATCTTTCTGTTTGTGTTTCCAGTTTAATCCCACTGTGATCTGAGATTTCTATTCTTCTAGATTTGTTAAGATGTGTTTTATGGCCCAGAACTTGGTCTGGGTGTTTCCTGTGAGCTGGAGAAAAATGTGTATTCTGTTATTGCTGGATGAAGTCGCCTGTAGATGTCCAGTAGATGCAGCTGACTGATGGTGCTGGTGAGTTCAGCTGTGGCGTGGCCTTCCCGATTTCCTGCCTGCTGGATAAGTCTACCTCTGCTAGAGGCTGTAGAAGTCTCCAACCATAATCACGGGATCATCCACTTCTCCTTGTAGTTCTATCAGTTTTGCCTTGTGTAGTTGGACACGCTATCTTCGGGTGTGTATGTATTAAGGCTTATCATGTCTTCTTAGAGAAATGATCCCCTGATCTTCATGTGATGCCCTCTTTATCCTGATAACTCTCCTTGCTCAAGTCAGCTCTGTCTGACATGAAAACAGCTACTCCTGTTTTTTTTTTAAGATTTTATTTATTTATTCATGAGAGACTTAGAGAGAGGCAGAGACACAGGCAGAGAGAGAGAGAGAGAGAGAGAGAGAGAGGGTCAGAGACACAGGCAGAGGAGAAGCAGGCTCCATGCAGGGAGCCCGATGTGGGACTTGATCTCGGGACCCCAGGATCATGCCCTGGGCCGAAGGCAGGCACCAAACTGCTGAGCCACCCAGGGATCCCTCCTGTTGTTTCAAATTACCATCAGCACAGCGCTCTCCATCCCTTTATTTTTCTCATTGTGGTAAAATATACAGAATTTAAAACTTACCAGTTTAACCATTTTTAGTGCACCATTCAGTAGCTTTAAGGACATACACAGTGTGGCACAGCCATCACCACCGTCCATCTCCAGAACTTTTTCATCTTCCCAAAGTAACTCTGTCTCCAGGGAAGCATCCCAGCGTGTTCTGCCCCCTTCAGACTCCCCTGCATCCGCTGGGCTGGAGCCCCTCTTGTTCCCATCATTTCTGCTGCCTCAAGCCCTCCAGAAAGCTTCTCAAGGGTGTGTGTAGTCTGGGAGAACTGGGACCCAAGGAACCGCCACTGTGGTGCAGAAGGGTGGTGGGTCTGGGCAGTGTTGAGGGTGACGGTGTGAGCCGTGAGACTTACATCGAACACTGGGGACACATATCGAGGTCAAGCTCTCTTCATCTGTGTGGGGCTGTACGAACTCTGTGACCGAACAAGTCATGATGCTTCGTCACCATTGTGCGACCTTACGCCTAGATGTTGTCCGGGTGTGCATCACAGGTGGGCGGGCAGGGCCCTGCTGGGTTTTTGGTCTGACCTGCATCCACAAGACTCCAGGTGAAGTGGCTGCTCTTTTTGGGTTTGGCTGTGTGTCCTTGAGGGTGCTGGGGACCTCAGCTGGCCGGCCGGTGGTGTGTCTGCCCTGCCTCGCCATCTCTTGCTTTGTGGACCGATTCATCCAGAAGATGTCTGTTGCTGGACTTCCAGGGGTCTCATAGCATCTCAGAAAGGGGTCAGTCTTGAGGCCTTTAGACCAGAAGCCCCTCTGCCCCCATTCCTGGCCCTCCTGAGACTTTCTGAGCAAAGATTTATGTGGTGGAGTGAGTTAGGGAAGGGCCGCACCTTGTACTCCCTAGTTGGACACTCATAGCCCAGATGAGCATGTTGACTTGGGAAGTCCCGCAACTGAAAAAGAAAGGAGGGAAGGCAGGAGGAAGGTGATCCATTTATCCTACTGGTTCCCAAACTTACATGCCCACGAAGCCCCCTCTGTACCTACCCCCCGTTAACCTCCTGTGGAGGAGATACTTGAGGAACATGATTTGGAAAACGTTTCCCTGGGGCATGTGGTGGCAAACTCCATGAGGTAGCGTTGGGGCAGCGCGTGCTGGCAGCTGAATTAATCGTGTCTCCTCAGAATTGGCACGTGGGTGTGCTGACCCCGGTGCCTCAGAATGTGACCTGGTGTGGAGATAGGCCCCGGGCACGTGTAACAAGTTACATCCTACAGCAGGATGCCCCTCATCTAATACAACTGTGTCTTTCTAAAATGGAGAAATTTGGATAGAGACGTGCACACAGGGAGAATGCCGTGTAAATGGGAAAGCAGAGGTTGGGGTGATGCTTCTGCAAACCAGGGAGCACCGAGGATCTCCAGAAAACCCCCAGGAGCTGGGAGAGGCCAGAACAGAGCCTCCCCCACCACCTCAGGAGGGACCAGGACGTTGATCTGGGACTTCTGGCCTCTGGGTCGGGGAGACAGCGCCTTTCTGCTGTTTGAGCCGCCAGCCTGTGGTGCTTCCTAAGGTGGCCCCAGGACACTAGCACAGCAGGGACGAGCAGAGCTTTAGCTCCTCGCCTGGGCTCAGAGGTCGGGGCTGGGAGCCGCCGGGATTCGGAGGGCCTTGGGAAGGCCGGTTTGGACAGGTGTTGCAAACCGCCCAGCTGTGGGCCTTAGTAAAGTCCATGGAAATAATGGAGATGTGAAGGGCAGGCCATTTATGAGGAGGGAGATCATCATCCCAAATGCCTGCCAGCCGAGGGAGCGCTCCACTTCCCTGGAGGAATGTTCTCTGCTCCAGAGAGGGCCAGCTGTGATCTAGCGCAGAGCGGGGATGTGTGGGAAGTGACGCTCAACAGCAAAGCCGACCAAAAACCAGGCCCTGGCACACTCGGCTTGTCTGGATGCTGCCGAGGCCGCGGGGGTGCGAGCGTTCACATGGACGATGACATGTCCATGCTGGTCTCTAGTCACGCTTCTTCAGGCCCGTTTCCCTGTTTCCTCCCTGGACAGCTGTGGGACATGGTCCCCAGAGTGACAGCCAGGATGTTTCTGGGGATGGGCAGCTCTTGTGGGCCTGAGCCCTGGATGTCCCCGCTGCAGCGGGACCTGTAGCTCCTGCCCAGTGGGACACGTGCTTGTCCAGATCCTGTTGGGGAGCTGCTCGCTCTCCTCACTAGGAGAGGCAGAGGAGGCTGGGAGGTTGAGAGGCAGAGGAGGCTGGGGAGGCAGAGGAGGCTGAGAGGCAGGGGAAGCAGAGGAGGCTGGAAGACTGGGGGGGCAGGGGAGGCTGGGAGGTAGAGGAGGCTGGGAGGCAGAGGAGGTTGGGGAGGCAGGGAGGCTGGGAGGCAGGGGGGCTGGGGAGGCAGAGGAGGCTGGGAGGCAGGGGAGGCTGGGGAGGCTGAGGAGGCTGGGAGGCAGGGGAGGCTGGGAGGCCTGGGAAGCTGACATACTCTCCTGGTGTCCCTGGGATGGGTGTCCTCTGATAGAGCAGTTTGCAGCTGCCTCATGTCATGCTGTGGAAGAGTTGTTTATGATGTTTCTGAGAGGGAAGAGAAAGCAGAATGTAAGCAGCACCTTCAACTTGTTCTTTAAACTATTTTGTTGATTCCATTTTCTGCTGTGAGCATGGATTGTTTATTATTATTATTATTATTAGCAGGAAAATACATAATAATCAGTAGTCTTGGCTCTCTGTTTCATGGAGAAGTTAATGTTTTCCACCCAATTACTTAAGTTAAGATAGAAAATATAAAAGGACCCCCTTTCCTTCATTCGCAGGAGCTCATTTCAGTCAGAGGTGGCTTAAAAACATTAAGCTATGGGACAAATAAATAGCAGCTGGTTTAGTTTAGATGAAGGCACATGAACAGGCCAGGGGCCTTTCTGACTCCTGCGTAGTGCACCCCCACCCCGGCACAGGCCCCCCCAGCTAAGCCTATCTGGGGCGGCCAGACCTGGGAGAGAGGACACCCCTTAGGGCTCTGTGGGGGAGACAACCTGTCTGGCCAGCAGGTGCTCCCAGTGCTTGCCTAGCCCAGGGGAGAGGTCATGCAGCCGACGGTGGGCTCAGGGTGGGAGTGGGGGGAGCACGCGTGCATCCTCCATGGGCTGCCTCCCCCAGGCAGGCAGGGGTGGGTCCTTTGATTTGCCCAAGGCCTCTGGCTTTGTCGGGGGTGCACTTGGAGACCCCGCGGGAACACAGCAGCCTCCTGCGGGGCCTGAGGTCTGGACGTGGGGGTGGCCGAGCTGGCCGCCCGGGCACCGGCACTGATGCACCTGTGCTGCGGGCTGGCCCTCCTGACTCCTTCGGAACCTGGCCAGTCGGCTGCTCAGCCAGGTGGGGAGTGGCGGTGGGGGCGGCAGGGCGAGGGGCTCCCGGTGTGTGCCTTGGGCCTGGAAGCTGGGTGGGGCTGAGCCCCCCAGCTAAGCAGGGAGGGCGCAGCAGGGGCAGGGGTGAGGTTGACAGGGGCAGATGCAGCCACAGCGACAGGGCGGGGCTGGCAGAGGAGAGGTGCGGGAAGGAAGGGGCAGAGGCGGGGCGGGCGGAGGCAGGTGCGCTCTGGGCCGGTGGGCAGGTGGGCAGGTGGGCAGGTGGGCAGAGCAGGGGGGCAAGTGTTCCTGGGGAAGGTGTGGCGGGAGCCAGTGGCGGCCGCAGGTGATGTGCATCAGGCGCGAGCTCCATGCGGCACTGGAGGCAGGCATGTGCGGGTGTTTCAGGCTGGAGGAAAGTGGGGTGCGGACCGTGCTGCCGGGGGGGCCCAGGCTGGACCCGGAGGGGAGGGAGGTCCGGGGGTGTGTGGCCTTGCCCCCTGTGCAGAGGCCCCCACACCGCCTGCCCCGAGGGTGGGGTCCTGTGTGTGAGGATGCAGAGGAGGGGGCAGCTCCTAGAAAGGTGGGGAGAGCAGGGGGCAGGGTGACCTCGCAGGGCTCCCCTGGGTGGGAGACCTCCGCAGGCAGACGGAGGGCACGCCCTGGAGGCCCCTGAGCAGAGCCGGAGGGCGCGGGTGTGGGGGGTGCTCGCCGCGGGTTCCTGCACTGCATCCGCCCCCTGGGGAAGGTGGTCCGCTGTCAGCCTGGCCTGGTGCCTGCTGGTTGAACTCAAGTGATCTGAATAGGGTGTTGGGGTCCTGAGGCCCCTGGGCAGCAAGTGCTGGGGGGCCTTTAAAAGTCAGATAAAACTCATTTAAAAATAAGTGTTTAGAGTCCTTGTGGGTCTGAAGGCTCGGAAAAGATCGGGTTCACTGCGTGGGTGGCATCGCAGAGAAGTGTCCTGGAGTTCAGAACAGAGACCCCGAGTTGTGTTGGGTCCTTGTCCTCAAAGATTCGGTTCTGGGGGTAGGACATGGTGCGTTGGAGGGAGGATGTGCGGTGTCCAGGACATGGGGACCTTGGCTCGTGGGGAACAGCATAGGTTTCCCAGCGCACTGGTGGTTCTCGGGGTGCAGCCCTGAGCCTGCCAGCCGGAGCCCCAGTCCAGGTGCCGGAGGGCTGGCGGCTGGCCTGGGAGCGCAGGTTCTGGCTGACTTTCAGGGACAGCCCTGGGTGAGGGGGCAGAGAGATTGGGGTCTGTGGTGACCAGAGGGCAGAGGAGTGGTAGTCCCTGGGGCCGCACTGGCCTCCCTGGGCTTGCTGCCCGCCCGGGGTGCGGTGCAGGAAGTCCTCCAGCGCAGGGGCTGCCCTAGCGCCTGGCTGGCCTCTCCTGGCAACTTCCATAGCAGCTCACCTTGGACACCTGAGCCCCAGGCCCAGCCCCTCATCCATAGACTGGGTTTTGATGGGCGATGGGGTCCGGAGCCCCATGGCCTACAAGGGTGGGGACAGCTCTTTCTAGAACTTTCCTCCAGGCCCGGCAACAGGGATGACCCCAGAGGGGCTCCTGGAGGTGCCCTCCCCCGACCTGGCAGGCGGGACACTGGAAGAAAAAGGCCCATGTCCAGTGAGCTCCCATGAGCTCCATTATGGAGTGCTTGCTGGATGCCTTCATTCCCTCTGCTGACTCCTGCCACCTGCCCCTGGCCTCACTCAGACCCTCACTCTCCCAGGCTTAGAGCTTTTTTTTTTTTTTTTAATTTATTTTTTTTTATTTTCTTATTTATTTATGATAGTCACAGAGAGAGAGAGAGAGAGAGGCAGAGACATAGGCAGAGGGAGAAGCAGGCTCCATGCACTGGGAGCCTGACGTGGGATTCGATCCCGGGTCTCCAGGATCGCGCCCTGGGCCAAAGGCAGGCGCTAAACCGCTGCGCCACCCAGGGATCCCTAGCTTAGAGCTTCTGTGGAAGAAAAACCACTGTGTGGCCTGGGAGGGAGGCAGCCCCCCAGGACGTTGGGCAGAAGGCCAGCCTCGGCAGGGTCTGCATAACTGTCTGTCCGAGAGTCTCTCGACCCGTGGGCTCCCGGTCATTTTGTTCACACACACTCTGCTGTGTGCTGGGCAGGATTCCCGGCCCACTGCTGTTGATGCCCATACTTACCCCGCCTGGTGGAAGGCCCTATGGGCCTGGCCCCGCTCCCAGAATGGGCCCGCCCCTGTCCCCTGGCCACCTCCCTTGGCGTCCACCCTGCTGCAGGCTCGCCGTAAGCGTGCAGTCTGGCTGTTGGCAACTTCCAGCAGGGGGGTCAGGCCTGCCCTGTGAGGTCAGCTCTGGCATGGGAAGTCCTGACTGCCCCACGGAGGCTTGCAGAGCCTCAGGCGAACAAATGCGATGCTGCGGGGTGGATGCAGGGGCCAGCGGTGGGTGGGCAAGTGGCCACACAGGCCTCGCTCAGCCCTCGGGCAGCCCTGGGAGCCTCCCTTGCTCCTTCAGTGGATGGGGATACAGGCTCAGGGAGAGGGATGCAATATGGACAGAGCAGGATTCGAACCCAGACGGGCAGAGCTCCTGGCTTTTCCCCTCCTCCAGGGGTCAAAAGAAAAAAATAAATCACCCTTTCTGTAAATGTTTCCTTACATAGTGAGGAGGATCACAGGTGCTGAGGATGCGTGTCCCCAAAACTGTCTGTCCCCCAGAGGCAGCCACCGCCTGATTCTTGGGCTGACTTTGGAAAAGCAAGACACAGCCCAATGCACAACCGTTGGTTATAATGACCTTTGTCATTAAGAAAATGTTCAATTAGATTTAGTGCAATGTTTATTTTTTTCCAAGAACGCGAGTAATACATTTTAATGAAGTTTTATCCCAAAGGGATCCAGTAGTGCCCCCTTATTGGGGGGGGGATCATGTTCCAAGGCCCCCAGCCAACCCTGCCATGTTGTGTCCTGTGAGTGCGTATGGATGGTTACACTTAATTATGAATCAGGCACAGGACAAGTGGTGACAAAGTGGCTTTATCAGAGGCTGTGTGAACACGTCTCTGTCTTACTGTCTGGCACTCGCTCTTCCCCGGATTGTGTGACAGGGTGACAAGCCCCCGTGAGGGGATGAAGAGAGTGACTAGTGCGTGCTGGTGACACCTGTGAGGGGCTGCTGACCTGCTGACCGTGTGTCCTGAGGATCACGTCCTTCCGGTTGAGTGCAGACATGTGCCCCTGCAGATGTTCTCTGAGACACTGCTTTTGCGTTGCCCGGAACGTGGGGCTTCTGTGGCCACGGGATTCTCAGGCTGTGTAGACGGCAGGAAGGCCTGCACCTGCCCATCCAGTGACCTCCCGGCTGGACCACAGACCCTTCCCGAGCCTTTCTCTTTCTGGGCCTGACTCATGCGTACCCGTCTGGCATTCTTGGGAAACCATCTGAAATCAGATTAAACCAACACTGGTGACAAGTGGAGGACCCCAGAGGACCTCGATGGGACCCCCAGGGCCTTCTCTCTGGCCTCTGGCAAGCCTGCCCCCTCTTGAGGGTCAGCATCCATGGGTTGTGGGCCCTCTGGTACCGGCCTCGTGGCGGTAGCTGGCTCGACCCTCCAGACTGGCCCTGCACGCCCCACCCCTGCCCTCAGAAGCACCAGTGCTGGGCAGCCCGGGTGGCGCAGCGGTTTGGCACCGCCTGCAGCCTGGGGTGTGATCCTGGAGACCAGGGATCGAGTCCCATGTCGGGCTCCCTGCGTGGAGCCTGCTTCTCCCTCTGCCTGTGTCTCTATCTCTCTCTGTGTCTCTATGAATAAATAAACAAAATCTTAAAAAAAAAAAAAAAAAGCACCAGTGCTGCCCTGGGACTTAAAGCCTCTGCTCTCACAGGGGCCCGGGAAGGGGCCCAACCCTCCAGCAGTGCAGCTTGGGGCTCTGATGCTTCTCCCTCCCTCCCGGACCTTCAGTGAGTCCCCCGTGGGCGGCACGGCTCTGGGGAGGGCTCGCGGGCCTCACAGTTCGGTGCCGAGAGCCAGAGGCCGCACGCTCAGAGGCCCTGGGCAGGCCTGGCAAGGACGCCCAGGCTGTGGTCCCGCGGGAGCCGGGGTCCCGCACAGGCCGGCACGAGGAAGCGGGGCTGGGAGCCAGATCCCCAAGCAGATCTCTGCCCAGGCTTCGTGGTTGGGTGCTGGGTGCTCGCAGGGAGATTAACTGGCTATCCTGTCTCTGTTCCCCATTTCTTCCCCAGGGGGGCTTTTTCGGTGGTCCGGCGCTGTGTCAAGCTCTGCACTGGCCATGAGTATGCAGCCAAGATCATCAACACCAAGAAACTGTCTGCCAGAGGTAGGCACGGGCTGTGTCGGCGCGGGCCCAGAGCTCGGCAGGACTGCACGGGCACCTGTGGGGAGAGGGTCCCCTTCCCTAGGACGGGGGATCCCCCGGTGGCTCTGGCTGGGGGATCACGGAGGACAAGAGGTCAGAGCGCTTGGTGGCCTGAAGACTTCTAGTGACAGATGCTGTGGGACTGCCAGAATGACCCCTGCAGGTCCCCGTGCCGGGGACGGTTTGCAGGGCCCTGGGCCCACAGGGGTGAGCGTGCTGCTGGACACGTGTCCTTGCCCCGCCAGCCTTGCCCCTCCGGAGGCCTAACTAGGCAGCAGCCCCTTCTGGGCACACAGGTACAACCGTGGCCTCCTGGGGTCCGAGTGTAGTCCCCAGGTTGGGGGGACGGAGCCACGGTGGGGGCACTGCCCTAGGCAGGTGACTCAGAGTACAGACCCAAGGGGTGAGGGGCTGGGATTGCGGGAGGGGGCTGCTAGCATGAGGAGGGGCATCTCTGACCCCAAGGTCAGCCTGGGGGAGGCCGGGTGACCCCTGGGCTGGGAGAGTCAGTGAGGCCCCCACCTGCTGCCGTCTTGTCCAGACACAAATCAGCCTCGAGCCTCCTCCTCTGGCCGGAGAGGCCCTGAGGGCAGCTGCTGGTGGCCTGCATCCCTCCCTGAGACCGTGGGGGGCAGCCCTGGGGAGCAAGCAGTTGAGCCCACTCTGTGTGATTTATTGAGCTGTATGGAGGCATTGTCTGGGGACCTGCTGTGTACCAGGCCTTCAGGCCTGAGTGTGTCCAGGGGCGGGTGCTCCCACCCTAGCTCATGCCAAGGGGCGTGTGCTGCCCAGGGAGCTCCGTCCCGAATCCTCCATGCTCCGTGCTCGTGTTGGGGCCTGAGGGCCGCATGGGGCCGTGAGTGGGGAGGCTCTGGGCAGATGTAGCAGTGCTAGCCCCTGACCGCCCCCTGATGGCAGGCGTTCCTTGGGCGCTGCTTGGGGGACAGCGGCGGGCTCGACGGCCTCCTCCTGTGGCTGGACTGGGACGGGAAGTGCCGTGGATCTCTGGGCAGCTGCATGCGGCCTGTGAGCAGGGGCAACCCAGTGCACATGGGCCTGGGTGAGCCGATGCTAGAGGTGACGCTGCCCAGGGCTTCCCGTCGCGTAGCACTCCCGGACTGCTCCGTGATCCAGGGTGTGGAGCACTGGGGGATGCTGGCCTGGACTGGGTTGGGGGAGATGTCTGCACCTGTGGAGTCCCTAAGGCAGGACGAACCGAGGCTAGTTCCAGGCAGGAGAGGAGTTGCCGAGGGTCCCCTAGACCGGTGAGGGAGACCCTCACTCTCATCGGCTGTGCCGAGTGGGCAAACGCATGCATGTAAGCCCCCGAAGCTCCATGTGCAGGGCGAGGGTGCAGGGGAGGGCGTGGGGGTGGAGGGTTTTGGGGGGATGAATAGGAGTTTGTGAAGCTGAGGCGGAAAAGCACGTGGTGTGTTTGTGTGGAACACTGCATCTCCTCTGAAGTCCCTCGCACCCCCTGTGGATGCCTCAGGGTGCTCCAGGTGCCCGGAGGCTCAGGACCCGCAGCAGCCTAACACACAGGTGTGTTGGGAGAGTCCCGGCCATTCTGCCCCTTCCTGGCCGACAGCCCGCTTTGCTGCCAGCATGTCCCTGAGGCCGGGGCCAGCGCGGTGGCTGGGGGGGCTCTACAGAGCCTGGGGCTCCTGTCAGTCCTCCTCCGGGCTGTGTCCCAGTAGGGCGCGGCCAGGGCCCTGGGGAGTCCCACCTTTGCCACCACACCCAGGCCTGCCCAGCTCTCGGAGGGGGGGGGGGGGGCTGGGATTTTTTTTTTGTCCTGCGTAACTCTTTATTATTTATTTATTTATTTATTTATTTATTTATTTATTTATTTATTTTATTTATGATAGTCACACACACAGAGAGAGAGAGAGGCAGAGACACAGGCAGAGGGAGAAGCAGGCTCCATGCACTGGGAGCCCGACGTGGGATTCGATCCCGGGTCTCCAGGATCGCGCCCTGGGCCAAAGGCAGGCGCCAAACCGCTGCGCCACCCAGGGATCCCTGCGTAACTCTTTATTATGGAAAATTTCGAACATCCCCAAATATAGAGAAAGTGACAGAAGGAGCCCCCAACTTCCACAGTGACTGACTCTCAGCCAGTTCTGCTGCATCGGTAGCCCCCTCCCCCATCTTGCGGCGCACCCCAGACAGCCCGTCATTCTGCACACGGTGTTCAGCTCTGTTCTCTGACAGAACAGGAGTCTACAGACAACCTGTTGCCTGCCCAGACGGGACCTCGAGATCCTCTGACCCGCCCACACCCCTCCCGGCCTTCCTAGCTGGGGGCGGGGGGGATACCGAGGGGACCAGGTCTCTGCACTCATCCTCCCCTTCATGCTGAGTGTGGGCCAGCGAAGGGCTTGGGCTTGGCACCACACGCCCACCCTGGGCCCACTGTTAAAGGGGTGAACCTAGCCGGCGCTTGTTCCTGGCCGCGCAGGGCATAAGTGCTTAAAAGGGGCCAATGGGCACAGTGCTGTTCCCCCCCTCTTGGCCACCAGCCTGCAGGCTGCAGGCCCCTCCTCCACAAAGCTGCTTCCTGGGGTCCTCCGCACAGCGTGGAGACCCCAAGCCTGTCTGGAGGGTGCCTGCAGCTCCGTTGTCTCTGCACCCCTCCTGCGCCCAGCCTCTCCCCGAGGCTCCCGGGCTGGCTTCCATGGAGCCGCAGGTTCTCAGCTGGCCTGACGCACCGCCTGGCCCTGTCTTCTCCCTCCCGCTAAGCCTCCGCAGGCCTTGGGCTCCTTCCAGTGCTTCCCACCCCCGGGCCTTGGCACGTGTGTGTCTTCTCTGGAAATGCTTTCCCCAAACCTCTACCTGCTTGACTCCCATTGATGACATTTCCTCAGACAAGTCTGTGCTGCGCTTCAGGGCAATCTGGGACCCATGCACCCTGTTTTTATTTTATTTTATTTATTTTTTAAGTAATTGGAATATTTATTTATTTATTTATTTATTTTTATTTATGATAGTCACAGAGAGAGAGAGAGAGAGAGGCAGAGACACAGGCAGAGGGAGAAGCAGGCTCCATGCACTGGGAGCCCGACGTGGGATTCGATCCCGGGTCTCCAGGATTGCGCACTGGGCCAAAGGCAGGCGCCAAACCGCTGCGCCACCCAGGGATCCCCCCTGTTTTTATTTTATGGCTGTCTTTCCCATCAGACTTTGGGCCCTGTGGGCAGGGACTTGACTGCCTGGTTCGCCACCGTGTCTCCCACATCCTGCCCAGGTGGTGAGCGCTCCAGAAATGGTTTTGAGGGTATGAGCATGTGCTTGGAGTGAATGAATTTTGATGAGGTACAAGGACAGTCTGCTGGAGACGGGTTAGGCTTCCAGGTGTGAGGCTAGGGTGGGGACGGGATGGATGGGGGTCTAGAGGGCTTGTGGCAGCCTTGGGTCTGCAGGAGAGGCCCCTGGTCATATGGAACAGCCAGCTACCTAAGCACCTGGGAGGGCCCAGTTCCAGGCACTTCCATGGATGCCGGGAAGCAGGGAGGTGAGGCTGGGCGGTGGCTGTCTCCAGCGGGGCCCCAGTGGCCTGAGCAAGGGCTCCCAGCCTGGCTGCCTCTGTGGCAAGCACCAAACCAGTCCTTTGCCAGGAAGATCATGTCAGAGATACATGCCCAGCTGTCCTGCCACGGGGAGGGATGGAGAGAGGGCCCATGGGTGGGAAGTAGGGTGTCCGGGGAAGTGCCCTAGAAAGAGGAGTGATGGGAAGTGGAACTTCCCAGGAGGCTTTGCCTCCTCCTTCATTTCCACTTGTTATGTGAGTCCAGGTCACATGGAGGGGGCCCCACTCACCCCTGCAGGGAGCAGCAGCCTGGGTCCTTTGAGGCTTCTGATGATCAAGAGGCTGCCGGCCCCACACAGCTGCCAGGAGGAGCTCACTGGCACTGGACTCAGGATGCCTGGCTTGCCCACTGACTGGCACACAAGGGGGCCACTGGGGCCTGTGCACGCACCCACTGCACCCCATCTATGTGCCCCAGGCTGCGGGACATAGATGTTTAAAGCTTCGTCTATTATTAAGAAGGGGACTGTGGAAAAAAATAAAAAAAGAAGGGGACTGTGGGACATTCATGTGAACGTACTGGGTGGATTAACAGCAGCAGTTGGAGGGCAGTAATTGGGCCAGGGTAAGGGGGTCTTTGGGCCTTGCTGCGGGCCCCCCTCCCCCAGCCCATTGGCAGCACCAGTGGCTGCTCCTTGGGGGCACTTTTGCTGCCTTTGGAGGGCACGCTGTGGACATGAGCCGCCAGCACCTGGGAAGCAGGTGCCAGCAGTGACTCTGGGCGGTGGCTGCTCGTGGGGGAGGAAAGACTGTGCCTGGGAACGGGGCCCTGGGCGGTTATTGGGTCCTGAACCTCGGTGGCACTGCATCTCCACGCGGCTTCTCAGTGACCGTCCACACCCTCTGAGGTCGGGGTGGGCACCCATTTCACAGATGAGGAAACCAAGTCCTATGGAAGCAGACTTGCTCAGTGACCCACAGCTGAGCTGAGCAGAGCGGGGAGTAAGGGCAGCTTTAGCTTTCACCCAGCTGGGGTTGCTGGGGGTGAGGAATGGGGCAGCCCTCACAGGTGAAGGAGCTGCTCTCACAGGTGGGGCGCTCGAACGTGGGGCCAACCTGACAGGTGGGGGCACCGAGTGACAGGTGAGCTCAGGCCTCACCTCTGGGTTTCCTCCCAGCCCCAAGCTGATGCCCCGTTCACCCCCAGCCCCCTCCCCGGGTCACCTGGGGCCACCGGCCCCGGGCCTGGGGCGCCCTGCGGGAAAGTGTGATGGGGAGGGGCTGAACCCGAGGCCTGCACCGCCCCGGGGCCATCGCACAGCGGGGTGGGGGGCGGGGCCCATGACCCAGAGCCGGCAAGGCGACCCGGGCTCCGCGGAACTGGGTTAGCGAGGACGCGGCGCCGCATTGCAGGGCCGGCTGAGCATGCGCAGCCGGCGCCCCTCCCTCCCCTCTGCGCGGGGAGTTCCGAGTTCGGGGCTCCTCCCCACCGTCTCCTCACCCCATCCTCCGCCCTCCTCCCCCTTCCCTCCACTCGCCCACACCCCTCCCCCTCCCCTCTCCACCCGTCCCCTCCCTCTGCTTCTCCCACCCCCACTGCCCCCCTTCCCGGGTCCGGGAGCAGCTTCCCTCTCCCCCACCCCACGACCTGGTCACCCCTCCGCTCCTCCCTGGCCCCTCGCAGCGCCCCGCGGGCTGAGCCAGGGCCTCACGGTGTAAGCAGCTCCCAATTTCAGATAAACAAGGATTTTTTTTAGAATAAGTATGTCCCAGACCCCCTCTCCACCTCCACCAGCCAACGTTTAGTCCGCTCTGCCCTCACGTTGGGGCTCCAGGGGACTCTGGGCAGTGGGAGGGGTCCCCAGGGACCTCTCCCTCTGTGCCCTCCCCTAGCGCAGCTGATCTCTCAGGGATCGGGGTGGGGGGGTACCCTGTGCCAGGGAGGAGGGGTAGGAAGAGGAGCTGGGGGCCTGGGGACCCGTTCCCATGTCAGAGGAGGAGGGGCGCCACCAGGCAGTGGGCTGCAACTGCCAGATTTAGCTGTAAAATCTGAATTTCAAATAGACCGTGAAAAAAACCTGAATGCAAATACGCTCCAAACTGATGGGACTTACTTCCACTAGGAAATTATTTGTTGTGCGTCTGAATTTGGGACACACATGCTAAAAAATCCTCATTGGTTATCTGAGATTCCAATTTGACTGGGCATTTTGTGTTTTATCGGGCAGTATACACAGAGCGGTTGAAAGAATAGTTTTTTTGTGATCAATTCATCAACCAGATGGGCTAAGTCAGAGCTTTTGAAAATAGGGGTGGTGGGGGCACAGCAGGAGAGCCCAGGGCAGGAGGAAGAAGGAGCGAGGCCAGGCCGGTGGGGGCCCTGGTGGCCTCGCAGGTAAGGTGGAGAGTATGGCGCCTGGGGTGAGGGTGACTCTGGGGTGCGGCTACCTTGGTGAATGCTGGGTCAGTGCCAGGGGCGTTGGGACGTGGTGGCCTGGGTGCTGTCCGTGCTCCCGGGACTCGGGCAGCAGCGGTGTCCACCTCACGGTGTTGCGGAGGGGCCAGGGGCAGCAGTCCCTGCCAGGTGGACTACCCCGGGGTCATGGGGGGTCGTCAGGAGGGAACCTCTGGGAGCTCCTGCACCCTGGTGGGGTTGTCGTAGCAGCCCTGTCACTCCCCAGATGTGAAGGGATCCCTGCCCGCCCCAACGTTCATCAAGAGATCCCCGCCCCCCCCCCCAGACGGCTGCAGGTTCCGGTTCTGACCCCAGCACTCTGTCTTGGCGGGTCCCGGAGGCCTTGAGGGGTCCAGCCCCTCTTTGAGTAGGACTGTGACAGGGGAGCCCTGCACTGTCTGGAGGAGAGCCCCAGTGTGGAAGGGATGCGGTCTCTGCTTGCTGCCAAAAGCCACCGGGGAGCTTCTCCCGCCACCGTGCCCTCCTATTCTGAAAGGTGACAGTGTCCTAACATGGGACAAGACTGAGTCTTCCAGAGGATAAACACCATTGGCGAGGGTGGGCGTCCTGCCCCAGGGTCACTGGCACAGCTATGCACAGGATGCAGATCCCGGAGAGCTGAGACGGGCAGCGGCCGGTATGACCCCGGCTGGGGACCCAGGGAGGTCGGCGTGCCAGCTCTCGAGGTGTCCCTGGCAACACGAGCGTCGTGGTGATAGGGGCGTGGAGGGTCCCGGTGCTCGCCGCAGGACGTGGTCAGTCCCCTGTGGCAGGGGTAGGGGCCACTGCGCCTGGTCTGCCCCGGACGGTGGCCGTGGGTCCGGGAAGCCCACAGCCGGTTTGCACTGCACATGGGGCCTCTTGTGAGGCTGTCTCAGGGCTGAGCTGCACCTCGTCCTGGGTGACAGTGGAGGGCCTGCGGAGGGCATGAGGACTTGGTTCAGGGGCCCAGCCGCAGCTGGGGAGGGAGGGCCCTGGGGACCCAGCTGCTGCACCGCACCACGGTGCCAGCGTGTGGGGCGGGCCTGGTGGCTGGTCTCTGTCCCAGTGGCAGCTGCAGGATGGCACGGACGCCCTGCTGGGGTGGGGTAGCTGCCTGGCACTGGCGCGGTAATTGCTGGTTGCCGAGTTGCCTTTTTAAAACAAAACGCGCACAGAAGTCCCTGCCCGGGGGTGGGGTGGGGGGATCTTTTCATCCTCCTTGCTCTGCTGGCACCCAAGGGCGCCCGGAGCAGACCGGGTGAACCACGGGAAGCCCCGCGGGATGGCTAGGCCTTTCTCCATGGCTGCCAGTACTTGGGTTCTGGTGCCAGCCCTCCAGGGGCAGACCAGCCCCTCCCTCCAGCCCCCCCCCCCGTACCCCATGCCCCATCTCAGAGTCAGGGCGACGGTCATAACAGCCCTACCCTGTAGGAGCTCTTGGTAGCCTTGGGGGCCAGTGCAGAGCACTGGGCAGGCTAGTCCCAGGTGGCCCGGCAGGACCCCAAGCTGCCCTTGACGCTCCCTGTGGGCCCCATCAGCGTGGAAGCCCCGGCTCGGAGGCAACCCCCTCCTGAAAGCAGTGTGTACCTGGCAGCTGGCAGCCAGTGCCCACAGGACGCTGTTTGAGGACAGAGCCGAGCTCGGAGCCACAGGTGTGAGCAGGTGTGGATGCTCCGACCTGAAGTTGCCCAGCTCCCATGACCTGCTCCTTCCCTGGGGCTCCCGACCCAGCTCCCCGGGACCCTGGAGGTGGGAATGTCCCGGACAGGACAACACAGCAGCTCAGAGCCCCAGCTCTGTCCCTTGGGATTTTGAGAGTTTGGGGACTTGAGAGTTACAGGGTTGATGCTGGACGGCATTTGGTGTGATGGTGGATATCCCTGAGCCTCCTAAGATTCTAGGAAGCTCCCTGTTGGCATCTGATGGTGCCAGTGTGGAGGTGGGTGGGAGGAAGGGGAAGGACCTCTGAGTGACATCCCAGGGCCCAGTGCCGGGGGGGGGGGGGTCGCCGGGGCAACAGGTTCTTGTCTGTGTGCTGGCACTGACCACCACTTCCCTCTAGAAGAACAGAAGTCCTGGCAAGGGGGGTGGGGACACCTGCCAGTGGCCTGGGGTGTCTTGTGAGATGGGGTTGGAGGAGGGGAGTAGGAAAAACAGGCCAGGTGCCCAGCTCTGCAGGGCATGCTGTAGGGGTGGGGGTGGGGGTTGGGGTGGGACTGGGCTTGGAGTCTCTGTCAACTCCTCTCCCTGGGACCTTCCCACCCTTTTCATACGTGGGAAACGGACTGAGAGGGAGGCTTGGCCTGGTTTAGGGTCCCCATGTCCAGTGTCCCCATGGGCACTGCGCCCCATGCCCTGAGGTGGTCAGCATCTAGCCTCCTCCCGCAGCTCTGTCTCTGGCTGGTTCATGGCACCCAGCTGGCAGGGCGGTAGCCAGGGACCTGAGCTGCTGCTGTGCTCTAGTGGCCTTGCCCACCCCCATGCGCCACCAGGCTCCCCAGTGTTGTTCAGTGTCTCCCTCTAGGGCCAAGACACACGTACACTCTCACACCCCATAGCCCGAGGGTTGGCTGTCCTGCCCACCCCTTCCTAGTGGGCGTCCTTCTTTCCTGGGACCTCAGCAGGCATTCGTGTGTCCATGCAGAAGTGGACGATGGCCCCGGGGCAGGGGCTTGACCCTGACCCAGACCTCCACGGGCCCTGTCCAGGAGCTGCTGGACGTGGTGGGCCGTCCTGGGCAGCAGCTGCTGTGGCCTGTGTCCTAGCCTTCCTGCCCCAGCCCGGAGCCCTGTGCCATCCCTGCGTCCCCAGGTCATTCCCCAGAGGGCGTGTGGGCATCGATGGAGCGCCTCGAGCTGGCGGGGCTCCCCAGTGAACACGGCCCCCCCCCCGTCCCGTCCCAGGGTTTCTTGGGGGTCCAGCCGCCACCCTCGGCAGCCCCTGCCACCTGCTGGGCTGTGTGGACTTTCCGTGTGGGATTTCATCTTCCAGCCAGCACGACTGCTGGTTTTTCCCCAGAGGTGGTGTCACTTGTCCCAGGCCAAGCCTCGGGGGTGGAGAGGGGGCAGGTTGGCAGCTCCTCCTGCCAGGTGGGCCCGTCTCCCCCTCCCATCCCTCCTCCGCCTGCGCCAGTGCCTCGCGGGTGTCCTTCTGCCCGTGACAGCTCTGCTGCTGCTCCTGGCAGCTGGCGAGGGGCCAGGCACCCACCCACGTCCCTCCTGTCCCCCTTCTCCTGGCACCCTCCCCACCCCAGCTCTACTCTGAGTCACCCACAGCCAGGGAGCAGGTGGGGGGCCGGGGCGGGTAGGGGATGGTGGCAGGGCTGGGAGGGCCGGAGGAGGCCACGAGGAGCCCCAGCCTGGGGTCTGTGCACCTGCTTCCTTGACTGGGACTGCCACTCACGCTACAGTGTGGCGGAAGATGTTCTCTCCCACCGCCCTCGGCTTCCTGACTCAGCTTGGGGGCCCTGCCTGGGGGGACATGGCCTGGGGGGGCCCTGCAGGGAGACCCTGCCTGGGGGGAGATCCTGCCTGGGGGGGACCCTGCCTGGGGGAAGACCCTGTCTGGGGGGCCCTGCCTGGGGCACTTGCTGTGTGGAGCTGGATTCAGTCTCCCTCTGCCATTCCCCGGGACATTGTTGGAGTGCGATGGGTCAGGCCTGCTGTGTACGTGGTACAGACGGTGCCCACGTGTGGCCCCATGTGGCATGGCACAGTGACAGCTCTGAGTAGCCCCTGCCTCCTGTCGCTTGCGGGGCTCCTGGGGTTTGAACGGTGTGGGGTGTACAGGGCTCCGCTGCAGCCACCCCCCGACCTGGCCCCCAGCCCCTGAGCCAGGGGGCACGCACCCCGGGGGGGTACCCAGCGTTCAGGGCAGGCCTGGTGCAGCGGTGGTGGTGGGAAACCCAGGAGGGCTTCCTGGCCTTGCAGGCTGTGGAGCTGCAGGTCTGGGATTCAGGCAGGGGGCAGCAGGGGGGTCACTGGTGTTTTGGGGTCCTGTGTCTATTTTGCTGTTTCACAGGATGTGAATGAATGCTGTTTTCTCTGTAACCCTGTTTCTTGAGTGGGAGAAACAAAGAGCCGTTTTATGGGCTAAGCCCTCCTCATGGGAGCAGGTGTGCGAATGTATCTCAAGCGTGTGAGAGGTGTGTCCAGACGATTCCCGGTTGAACTCAGGAATCCCCGTGACAACCAGTCTTTCCCGTGACACAGACTTCTCCAGACCCCCACAATGGTGTGATGGTGTCCCCTTGGTCTCCTGCAGGCAGCATCAGGGCCTGTGCCTCTTCTGTCCCCGGGGCTCACGGCCCTGCTGCCCCTGCTCCTTGTGACCTGGAACTGCCCACGTCCCCTGGGTCCCCGGGAAACGGTCGGTATTGGCCTGGGGTCTTCAGGAGGGAATAGGGCAGGGGGGCCTCCCCTTTATGGGGTTCCCAGATGTTGGGGGCGCTTGGCCTCTGCCCTCATTCCTGGGCCCCCACCTCTGTCCCCATCCCGTTTGAGAGGTGACTCTCAGACCCATACGCGCAAAATGACGTCAAAAGTGCCTGGGGCTTGTGCACGTGTGGGGGTGATGCAGGCTGGGTCTGACATAGGCGACTGGGGAGAGGAGACCACATCTGGGGCCAGGACACAGGGTGTCAGTGGGATAGATTCTTGGGGTCCTCTTGTCCTTAGCACTGGTACTGAGCATATTCTGGGGCATGTGCCATCATCCCATGATAGCGCTCTAACCCGTGGTCCCGGCAGTCGGGCCACAGAGGCAGGTGTCTGGTCCTCGGGGCAACTCCGGGTGCTCTGGACACTTAGGACATCCGGCCACAGCCCTGGCAGGTGCCTGGTGAGCCGCTCCTGGGGTAGCCTGCTGCCCGCCCGGCCGGGACGTCACTGCAGCAGGCATGGCTGGTGGGGTGCTGGGCTGGGGACCCTGGGGCGCTGTGGGCCTTGGGCAGCCCAGGCACTGTCCCGGCTTCACCCCCCCTCCCCCCAGGCTGTTCAGTGGTCACTGCTGTGGTGTCTGGTGTGTGAAGTCCTGGCAGCCGCCCAGGCCAGAGCCCCGGGAAGGGGGTGGGTGGCAGGGATGAGCAGGGCAGCAAGCGGCTCTGAGAGGCCCTGGGGCTAGTGCAGGGTCGCTGGCCCATCCTGCATGCTGCTGCCCGCCGGAGAACAGGAGGCAGTGGAGGTGTCCTTCCCGGCTCCAGCTAGCAATTTAGGGCTGGGACACGGGTTAAATTTGACCTGCTTCACTGTGGCCACGATGGGGCTTATGGTACTAGTTTGGAAGCTGAGCAATAACTTGTGCACCGCTGTAGGAAGAATTCAGGGCTGTGGGCAGGGTGAGGGAGCTGGCTTCGTCCTTCCACAGCCAGGGGACTGTCCTAAGAAGGGGACAGCCTCCCGTTCTATCTGGGGCCCAGAAATATTGGCTTGGACTGTTAATTTCAGGGTGCGCTGCTGGCCTGCTACCGAGAGGGACGGCCTGGAGGGTCAGTGACCTGCTGTGGCTGTGGGTGGATCCTGCGTGGGCCAGGCCTCCCCTTCCTGGTCCCACACAAATAATTCCTCTCCCCTAATGCGCTCGGGATGCGGTCCATCTTTTGGGTGGGGCTGTGCCCTCGGAGACAGCTTTCAGGAATGAAATAGTCTTTTAAGGGGCTTACTTCTGAAAAGTGGGTTCCCACATGCAGTTTTGTCCTGATTTCTGGGCATGAAAATGACCCCAGCTCCCACCCTGCCTATCCTCCTGAGCACTATGTGACCTGAGCTTCATTCCGGCCCTGTCCCCCTGTAGACGGCTTCTCAGTTGTCGTCCACCCTCGGGGGTGTCCGCTCCGCTGCTCTTGGGACGGTGGGCAAAGCTGGAGTAGGTCCTGTAGGTCAGGTTCGCATTCTGTGTCGCGCTGGACAGTCTGCAGGGTTAGGGGCTGCCCTGAGTCACCCGGAGGGCGTCCTTGTCCTGACCACGTGTTCGCTGAGCCGTCACCTGGTGGGAGGACGTGAAGTGTGGGGCTTCTCTCAGACGCTCCGAAAAAACAAGCATGTGCATACGGAAGCACAGATTCTGCAGAAGTGCTTTTTCTGAGGATTTCGTAGTGTTGGCGCTACTTTCCTCTAGGTTTGAAAAACGTTCAGGATAGTAACTTAAAATCCTAGGAGAGAAAAAACGGCGCTGAGAAACCAGCACCCCGGCTGCATTGCGGGGCGCGGTGCTGGCTGTGGGGACAGCCCCTTCCACCAGGCCTCTAGAGGTGGCTCCCACCCCCCAGGTAGGTGTAGTGTTGCCTGTTTGGGCTTTGTATGGATGGAAAGGAGGAATCCACGCTGCGCGGTTCTGCTGCAGTTGAGCCCAATCCATCCCTCCTGGGGGGGTGCTCGGACCCCTTCCCATGTCTGCCGTCGTGAATCCTGCTGTGTCTTGTCCACTGGGCTCTGCTCCTGTGACAGAGGGGACGGGACAGCGCCAGGCCGCGGGGGGCGTGGGGGGTGAGGGGGCGAGGGATAGGGTGAGGGCCTGTCCCCCTGCTGCTCTGTTGGGACCCTGCAGAGCCCGGGCGCCTGGCCACAGGTGGGAGCCAGGCAGGCAGGGCAGGGAGGGCTTAGCGTTTCCGGGGGCGGGAGGGCCGGGTGGACAGGGGTGGGGGTGGGGGTGGACCCGAGCGTTCCCAGAGAGCATCCCCCAAGAGTTCCTGTCTGCGGGTGTGAGGAAGGGCCATGCACGTTTGCAAGCCTGTCCCCTACCACAGCCCAGCACCGTCACTCAGCCCAGGGAGAGCTGACCGCAGGGAGGCAGCAGGCTCCCTTCCTGCAGAAGGGCCTTCAGATGCCTAGGTCTTGGCCCCCAGGCAGCGCCCAGGGCCCGGCAGGCCTGAGGAGGTCACATCAACTGCACCCTGCGGGTGGGTGCTGTGTGCGGGTTCCCAGCCAATCAGGCAGGCCTTGTGGTCTTGGCTGGTGCCAGGCCCTTGCTCTGAGGAGCTCAGCAGGTGCAGGACTGGAGGGGGGTGCAGGACCCCCGGCACCCCCTCCCTGGCCATGCCCCACCCTGGGGCAGCTGCCCTCCTCATCTTGCCTCTCTTGGCAGTTTGGCCACGTGTGTGAACCAGTGCCCTGTGTGAATGAAAGCACGTTTTGGGTCTTCCTTTGTAAGTGGCTTGTTCACACAGCCTTATATGAGTGAGCCGGGGTGGCGCGCACACGCTGCTCAAGAGTGAATCCTGTTGTGCGGCCGTAGCTGTGTTAATTCTGCATTCTCTAGCCAATGGAAATGTGGGGGTTTTTTTTTTGGTGTTTTGCTATTAAAATCTCCGTCACTTGTTAAAATGGTACTTGTACCTTTGTCTGAAATAGAACATTTCTGATATTGCTTGATTCCTTGAGGCCCTGCCTCTGGAACCGAAGTGCTGGCCTCGAAGGGCTGAGAGGAGGACTGGGGCTGGGGCTGGGGGTGCTCCTAGGCTGGTTCCTTATTGCCCAGAGCTTGCTCCCCCTGCACCAGGTCCCCCTGTACCACCTCCTCCTGCACCAGGTCCTCCCCTGCCAGCTCCCCCTACATCAGCTCCCCTGCATCAGCCCCCCCTGCACCAGGTCCCCCTTCATCAGGTCTCCCTGCATCAGCTCCCCTTGCACCAGGTCCTCCTATATCAGCTCCCCCTGCACCAGGTCCCCCTGCATCAGCTCTCCCTGCACCAGGTCTCCCTGTACTATGTCTCCCTGCACTATGTCCCCCTGCATCAGCTCCCCCTGCACCAGGTCCCCCTGCATCAGCTCCCCCTGCACCAGGTCCCCCTGCCATCAGCTCCCCCTGCACCAGCACACCATTCAGGCCAGTGTTTCGTAGATCTGTGCACCCTCACCCCAGAGGTCCAGCAGAGTCCTACTAAGCTCATGGGGACCCTGCCTGCTGCCCAGCTGCCTCCCCCCACCCTGCGGACAGCGTTGCTCCACCAGCCCCACAGCCAACTATGAGGAACACACAGGTTTCAGCAGGAAGCTCCAGTGTATGGATTGAGGACAGAGAAGTGAAGGATAAATTGGTGCTGTCAGTTCTGCCGTGAAATGTACGGCACTTTGTCCCCCTGGACCACATGGGGTTCCTGCCTCTGCCTCCGTGGGCCTCTCCTGGCGAACACTGGGCAGCCTTTTCCTGCCCTAGTACTGCGGGCCAGGGGCCCGCAGGGCGGGGGGCAGCCGCATACTGAGAGAGGTGATGGGCCCCTCCTCGGGCCACCCACTGGTCTGGGTGGTACTGGGCTCAGGGGTGGGGGCTGGCTACTGGGGCATGAGGTCACACTGTGCTGTTTTCTGTCCCCAGATCACCAGAAGCTGGAGAGAGAAGCTCGAATCTGCCGTCTCCTGAAGCATTCCAACATTGGTGAGCAGCTATCCCAGGGGGTAGGGGTCCCGGCTCTCTGCCCCGCGGCCTGTGGCCTTTTCCTCCCGACGATCAGACTGGTAGAGAGACACCCAGAGGCGCCCTGTTCTCCATACGAGCGTGCCACCCCAGGCCCCTGGAAATGGCTCTTCCTCCTGACCTGCAGTGATTCTGGGGGGGAGGGGGTCGGTGCAGCC
The DNA here is from genome assembly GCF_048164855.1 of Canis lupus baileyi. NCBI lineage: Eukaryota > Metazoa > Chordata > Mammalia > Carnivora > Canidae > Canis > Canis lupus. Next base: position 47,845,501 of record NC_132852.1, on the reverse strand, counting down.
CCGTGCAGGAGCTCTACCTGGATGGGGCCCCACCCATCCCTCTAACTCCAAGCTGTGATCTTGGTGAAAACATTCTGTGGCTTCAGAAAAGCCACAGGCAGCCCAATTAAGAAGAAAAACGTTTGGAAACCAGAAACCTCAGAAACCACTGCAGGCGCAGTCCCGGCCTGATGTCTGAGGTCTGGTTCAGGTGACCTGGCTGTCGCCTGCCAGTCCTTAGAACTGTGTGGCCTGGGGCTGGGGTCCTGTCAGGGGCAGGGGAGCCTCGGGAGCCTGGAGCCTTCACCTCAGGATGGTCACCCTTTCTCTGAAATTCCAGGTCATATCCCTGTAAGTGACACCATTGTAGGAGCAGCACACCCTAGAAGTCCATTGGGGCCTCCGAGGCACTTGGCCCTCACTTGGCCACATGCCCACCCCTGTGGTTCTAGGGTGGTCCTTGCTTGCTGCCCCGGGGGCAGGTGTGCATGTCCACCTGCCTTCCCTGCTCCGCCTCTGGCCCTTTAGGGACTTCTGAGGGGCCCACTGCACGAAGTAGCCAGGGGGCATGGAGGGGATGACAGGTCTGCTGCCTCTAGAGCTTGTCAAGGTGGAGTCCTGGGCCGCTCCTGTCAAGATTCTCGTTTAGTTGTGCCAGGACAGTGCCCAGGATACTATTTAAAAAGAGTAGCAGGAGGTGTGGAGCAGCCAGTTCTGGAGCCACTGGCCTGGGGGGTGCGGGGCACATGTCACTCCTGAAACAGGGCTTGGCCTCATGGAGGCCCAAGGGGCTCCAGAAAGCCTTTGCCAGTCCCTAGAGCTGGTCCTGGGAACCTGTGGCCCTGCAGGACAGGGGGAAGTGAACCCCCACATCCTGGGCGGCCCCCTGTACCAAGGCTGCTGCAGCCCCGGGTCCTGCCCAGCGCTTTTACTCCAGGTTCTCAAGCCCAGTGTGTGGGACCCGCTGGCATGCAGGGCCCTGACTTGCTCCTGGAAAGCTGACTCAGGGGCCTGCGGTGGGCCCACGAACTGGAACCTTCCACCAGTGTGCCAGGTGTCCACAGGGATCCCAGGCCATTCCTCGCTGGCGGGGTGGCGGGGGAATGTTTGCACAAATGATGGGCTTCGGTCTGACCTCTGACCTTCCCCAACCCGGCTGGGGCCCTCTGTGGCTGGGGCCCTCTGTGGCTCCAGGCTGAAAACTCTTTCCTGGTGCTCCTGGCAGACACCTCCACTGGCCAACTCCACCCCTCCCCCTCCCGCCAGCCCCCTCCCCTGCTTCCCCTGAGCACCAGGCCACAGTAGGTCACCACTTTGAGCAATCATCAAGCATCCCCTTTAAATAGCGGGAGGACCTAGGTGTTCTTTGGTTTGGCATTTTGGGACAGTTCTTCAAAAGATATCTCGCTCTGCCTGGATGCCTGGTGTTGTTCCTGGTCACTTACGATCAGACCCTGAAGTCCTCATAGCAGCTTCATTCCAGAACACCAGGGAGCCTGCAGTGCAGAGGGAACATTCTAGAACATGGGGGAGGTGGAGCAGAGACTGAAGTACAGAGGAAACATTCTAGAACACAAGGCAGGACTGAGACGGGTGCAGAGGGGACGTCCCGTTCCCTTAGACTCTGGAGGGGCTCTCTGGGGAGTCGTGGGAGCTGTCTAGGGGCAGGTGAGGGGGCTTGGCCCGGGCCTGGGTCTGCCCAGCCTCACCCTAGACCGAAGTGCCCCCCAGACCCCTGGGGGAGGCAAGGGGACCTTGTTCGGCCAAGTGCAGCGGAGGGGCTCCCCGTCTTCCGCTGCATCCTCAGGGAGCACTGTGTTCAGGGTGTGGGGGCGCAGGAGCCTCAGTTTCCCCATCTGCACAGTGGAGGTGGGCACCCCCAGGGAGTGCCCGGGAGGAGCCTGGAGGAGTCAGGTGGAGGCCAGGCCGAGCCCCCTCTGCCGAGTGACCTGGGGATGCTCAAGGGCAGGTCGTGGCGGCTCCTGCGGGGTCTGCAGCCCTTGAGCTTCTGGGGCTCCCCACCTGGGTCAAGGCGCACCTGTGCTGCCGGCAGCACGACTCAGGCGCGGGGCGCTGGTTTTCCGTTCGTGGTTTCGAGGGCCCGTCAGCTGCGCGGCAGGGTGGCTGCGTGACCTGCGGGATCCGAGCAGAATGAAAACGTGGGCCTCGAGACAGCAGGAGCAGATCGGGGTCCTTGGGGCACCTGGGCCAGGGACACGGGCCAGAGCTGCATCTCCACAGGTTTTCCTGAATCTTTATGGTTTGCTTCCCAGGGAGCTCACTCATGGGGCTGGTGGTGGGAGGCTGGACTCCCTCCATGGACGTCTCGTCAGGGCCATTTGAGCATCTTTGAGACGTGGCAGTGGGTCCCCAGGCTGCATGGGGACGGGGACAGGGAGACAGGAGAGGGAGGGAGAATGAGGAGCACGGTGCTGCTTTCCCCCCCTAAGCTGTAGTAAAACACACGTAATATTTATGATTGTAACCGTTTCTAGGTGTGTGGGTCAGTCGCATGTACGTGTGCAGCCGTCACCACCCTGTACCCAAACTTCCTACCGTCTTTGCCGGAACGTCTGCATCCAGGAGCACTGACTCCCATTGGCCTCTCAGGCCCAGGACCTCCCATGCGTGCTGTGTCTGTGGGTTGGTCCCCGCTAGGGACCGGAGGTGGGATCGATCACCCATGGGTCCAGCTGGGACTCCCCACTGCCCGCCCACCTTGTAGCCGGGTGCTCACGTTCCTTGCTTTTCGAGGCTAAGTAACATGCTCCGTATGGACGGACAGTGTGCCGCTCCTTTCCCCGACGGCCGACACGGCCTTTCCCGCGTGGGCCGTGGACCTGGGTGTGCGGGGCTCTGTGTCCTTGCTGCCTTCAGTTCTGTGGCCACAGAGCCGGCGGCGGCTCCGTAGTGAACTTGCCGGAACCACTGTGCTCTTTGGCTCTGGTCCTGGAGGCGCCAGCCCCGCCCTGCGGGCTGCAGAGCACGGGGTGGGCATGCGGGGCCTGTGCTGAGCCGTCACGCGGGGAATGGGGTGCACAGAGCCGGCCCCCCAGCACCAGCTGCCCAGCCAGAGCCCTCCCCAGCTGGTACAGTTTCTCTTTAGAGACAAGGGGTCCGGGATCCCTGGGTGGCGCAGCGGTTTAGCGCCTGCCTTTGGCCCAGGGCGTGATCCTGGAGACCCAGGATCAAATCCCACGTCAGGCTCCCGGTGCATGGAGCCTGCTTCTCCCTCTGCCTCTGTCTCTGCCTCTCTCTCTCTCACTGTGTGCCTATCATAAATAAATAAAAATTAAAAAAAAAAAAAAAGAGACAAGGGGTCCCCCAGCTTCCCCTCAGCTTCCTTCAGCCTCTCCTCAGTCTCCCCCAACCTTTCCCCAGTCTCCCCCAACTTTTCCCCAGCCTCCCCCAGCCTCCCTCCAGCTGCCCCCTAGCCTCCCTCAGCCTCCTCAGAGCTTCCATCCAGCCTCTTCCCAGCCTCCCAGCACCCTCCCACAGTCTCCACTCAGCCTCCCCTCAGCTTCCCTCAGCCTCCCCCAGCCTTCATCCAACCTCCATCCAACCTACTCCCAGCCTCCCTCCACCTCCCCCCAACCTTTCCTAGCCTCCCTCCAGCTTCCCCTCAGCCTCCTCACAGCCTCCCTCAGCCTCCACTCAGCCTCTCCACTGCCTTCCTCTAGCCTCCCCCCAGCCTCCCTTCAGCCTCCCCCAACCTTTGCCCAGCCTCCCTCAGCCTCCCTCAGCCTTCCCCAGCCTCCACTCAGCTTCCCCTCTGCATACTAATCCTCTCTCCCCAGGGCCTGGCTCCATGATGGCTGCTGAGGCTAGAGCCCACCTCCTTTGCTGGGTGGTCCCCCCTGAGCTGGGCAGGTGGGCACCATGGAGGACTCGCCCTGAGGGCTTCCTGCCTGGACAGCAGAGGCCGGGGCAGCTGGGGAGAGGTTTCCCATCTCCTGGTGCTCAGGCCCGCAGCTGGTGGTGTCGCCCCTCCTGGTGGCTCTCCTGCCACCGGCCGTCCAGAGGCTGCCCGGTGCCTCCTGGCCTGGGACTCAGGCGCAGGCCTCGGAGGATTCGTGGCCTGGGGGGCTTCCAGGCCAGACTCGGGGTGCGGCAGGACTTGCTTTGTCGTTACCGGGCACCCTGCTTGTGGTGTCAGGGATTGCCTGTGTTTCTGTAAGTGGATTTGTGAGCTCACTGTCTTGCTCCGTTCTCTCAGAAGTCCCGTCTGATACGCTAGACGGGTTTTCTTCTAAACCGTTAAAATAAGGTGCAGTTCCTTTTTAAACGTTAAAAGATTTTTTTTTAAAGACGTGTGCACACGCACACAGGCTCCACTCCCAGACTCCCCGTGGCTCCCAGGCGAGGGGGTGGGACCCCCCTGGCTGGGCCTGGGAGCCCGGCCCTCCCACCAGCACTGGGGGCGGGGGCCTCCTGCGGCACCCAGCATTATGGACCCCTGGCCCGCCCCCCGGGGAAAGGGAGGAAGGCCCCCTGGAATGCCCCTCAGGGTGCCCAGGCCTTCCCCTGCTTGGGGCTCAAGGCGGGGGGAGGGGGGCACCAGGAGGTGGTGAGCTCCCACTCCCCACTCCCCAGACTTTGCAGGAGGGGCCTGGGCAGAGGTTGCAGTGAGCAGGGGTCTGGGGTGTTGGGGAGAAGCAGGCCAGCCTGCAGTCAGCCCTGGGCTGGGGTGTGGGCAGGAGTCCACCCTGACGTCCCCGGGAGACCTTGTTCGTGAGCACTTGGCCGGGGGCTGGGGGGGATGCTGGATGCGGAGCCACTCGGCCTTTCCGGGCTGTGCGCCGGGGAGCTGGGCTGGAGGCCCTGGGGTGCCAGCTGTCGGGCGGCTGGAGGCTATCGGCGGCATCTGCGGGGGGCAGGCTCCCAAACGTGTGGGGAGGCGGCCGTGTGACCATTCCCGGGCATCGTTGCTGTTGGGCGGCGCCAGGTGCGGCCCGGCTTCCGGCCAGGTGTGCTGGGCCCCAGGTGTGCTGGGCCCCAGGTGTGCTGGGTCAAGGCTGCTTTCGGGGCTGTTTCCTTCCCCTCCCTTAAGGCACGCCAGTGTGCCCGGGAGCGGGGGGCTCGGGTGTGTGCTGTGCCAGGCTCAGGGGCCCAAGAACAAGCAGACAGCTTAGGGGAGCACCCGGCAGGGGTGCTGTTCTGGAGCCCCCCGGGGCCTCCCTGGGCCCCGTAGCTGGTCCCAAGCGGCAAGCAACGGGCCCCCTGCACTCCTCTCCTGTAAGCAGCTCCTGTCCAGGGCCCGTCTGATGTCCGGCGAGCCTCCGCCCTGCACCCCAGCCCGCCTGCTCCCCCGCCGGCCCGGGACCAGCAGACGCCCAGAGGCTGCAGCCCTGGGGATGCTTGCCGGGCACCCGGGGCGCTCTCCTTGGCCTCTGCCTGCTGCCCGCCCACCTGGCCCTGCCCCTACCTATGCGGTGGGGGCCCCCTATGAGGGAGGGGGGCTGGGTGGCAAGGGCTGATAGAGGCTGGGCCAGCCCCTCACAGCCCCCTGTCTCCTACAGTGCGCCTCCACGACAGCATCTCCGAGGAGGGCTTCCACTACCTGGTCTTTGATCTGTAAGTGCTGGAGCTGGGGATGCAGGGCTCCCAGCGGGGTGGGAATTGGGGGCAGAAGTGGGGATCACCCCCGGGGGCTGGCCCGACTCCCAGGCCCCCTACCTTGCAGCCACACCAGCACAGCCTCCCCACCCCCTATGTGCTTTGCACCATTGGTGCCCGGAGCCCCACAAGGTGGGATCTGCCCCCTGGGCCCTCTTGTCTACAGGACCCCGGGGGGGCCCGGGCAGAGGGGTGAGAGGAAGGAGAGGACCCCAGGAGTGGTCACAGGGCGTTCCTCTGGAGTCCTCACCACAGCCCACTGGCATGAGCGTGTGTGTGCGTGCACGCGTGTGTACACGTGTGCACGTTCATACACTTATGTGTCTGTGTGTACACACGTGTGCGTGTGCAGCGTCTGATGTGCAGGCTTTGGGGCTTCTGGCGCCTCTAACTTCCTGCTGGATTTAGGAGGAGTGAGCTCATCCCTGTCCTTCCCTGACAGCTCCCACTACACAGCTATATTTAGCTCTCTGTGAGTCAGTGTGGCTGGGGACTGGGAAGGGAGTGGGCAGGGGCCGTAGGCTTTGGGCGGCCCCTAGTGGCCTCTGGATGGCCGCGTGGCCAGGGTGCTGTCACCAGTGTGATGGGACACCTGCACGGGGCAGCTGCTCTTCCCTCAAAGGACAGATGCTGCCACGGTTGTTGGGCAGCCTCAGGAGCCCTCAGTGGACCAGCGCTCCAGGTCCTCTGGTCAAGGGAGGCTGGGACTGTCCCTGTAGAGGCTTGGTCACCTCTCAACACCCCAGTGTTCCACAAGACAATGCTCTGAGTTGCCCGCCAGGTGGCCAGGGCTGGCCTGGGACACAGCTGCCACTGCCAGGCTGGGGCTGTCCCCAAACGTCTGTGCCACGGCCCCTGAAGTGGCCCCTGCAGAGGGGGCAGGCTTGCTGTCACCCCCGTGGGCCCCCACACCCACCCAGCTTCACCTGCCTCCTTCACAGACAGTGTAGAGGCTGGAGGGTAGCCATGCCTAGGCCCTGGTGGCAGTGAACAAGTGGGTGGGTGTGATTCAGAAGACAGGGAGGGAGAGAGCAGGGTATGGGTGTCCATGTGCACACGTGTGCATGCTAATGCGTGTGTGTGCACATGTGTAACTGCATACGTGGTGTGTGCATGTACATGTGTAGGTTCATGTCTCTGGGCCTACATGGCAGAGGAGTATGGGGAGAGGCTCTGGGAGGCCAGCAAGAGGTCCTTGGCTGGTGTGTCTGCAGAGCGTGGGGAGAGGAAGGGCCTAGGCCCGGCAGGCCCTCCCCGAAAGCCTCTGCAGCCCACAGACTTGTCCTGACCCTGCTGCAGCCCCTGCTCTGGGCACCCAGGACGCCCTGGGCCACAGGGAGGGAGTGGGGAAGAGTAGAGACCAGCCCCTGCCCCCGCCACAGCCTTCCCTGTCATACTACAGACCCTGTAAGGCCTGGGGCGCCAGAATTGGGGAACTACTTCTAGCCTGGGTTGGCATCCCCTTCAGGGGGCCCCAGACTTGGGGAAAGTGTGGATTCAGGGGCAGACAGGTCTCCCCACTGTCATCTTCTGAGGAGGTGGAGGAGGAGATGGAGGAGGGGGAGGTGGTATAGGTGTTGATGTTGTCTGTGGTGATGACAGTGATGGAAGTGACGAGGATGATGGGGTCTCTGGAGTCTGTGACCTCAGTCTGCCTTGCCTGCAGGGTCACGGGTGGGGAGCTCTTCGAGGACATCGTGGCCAGAGAGTACTACAGTGAGGCGGATGCCAGGTGGGTGTGCAGCCCTCACTCCTTCCCGCCCTCTCCTCTCCCCACCCCTGCCCCCGTGGCCCACGTGTGCTCCTGTGTGCATAGCGGCTAACGGGGCCTAGGCAGACGGTCAGCCGGGCTGGGGTTAGTCCATGGCCCAGCTGCCAGCCCATCTGAGCCCTACTGGGAGCTCCTGAGAGGTGCCCAGAGCAGCGGGCAACTGGTGGGGACTGGCCCACAGAGGGCTTTCTCCCTGGGGTGGCCGGAAGGGGGAGTGACCGGTGTCCCTCTCCTGCCCCTCCATTGGACCTCATCTGTGGCCCACAGCGGGCACTCAGGGGGCCTTTCCAAATGCTCTTCCAAACACAGGGCAGGGATCCCTTTCCATGCCACTCTCCCAGGGCTGGAGGCAGGATGGGAAGGCGAGGGGGGCCTGTGCCCCAGAACATGTCTGCTGGCTTTCCTTCATGGGATGGCTGTGGGTGGGAAGCCAAGGCCCCATGTGCAGCGATGGAGGGACTCAGGCTTCCTTTGGATGACACTTCCGTGTGGGCTCTGGGGCAGCCCTTCCTACTGGGGTCCGCCATCACAGGGGATGAGGGGCCCAGTGACCTCTGGGTGCCACTGCAGCATGCTGCTGGGATGCAGGGCCCTCCTTCCTGGAAGAAGAGGCCCTTGGTGACCTGCCATGGCCCCTGCGGGAGTGCCACTCCTAACCCTGCATCTCAGCTTGCACACCACTGAGACCAGCAGCTCCCTGCCCGCTGGGGTGGGACCCTCGCTTTACAGAGATAAAAGGCTGACACTGGTCATCTCGAAGTGGCATTAACTATGGATGCTTCCCTTTTATATTTTTTTGTTACTTGTTTATTTCTAAAAATTTTATTAATGAGCATGTATTTCTTTTCTAATCAAGGAAATGAATAATTATTTTTTAAAGTAGCTTTTCGTGACTTGCTTCTGCACCCGCGGGTGACCTCGCCTGCTGCTAATGGCCTGAGTGAGTCCCGCAGCTGCCTGGGTCCCCACAGACCCCAGAGCCCAAGGCGGGTGGTCCGCCAGAGTCAGGGCCAGGGTTGGGAGGGTGTCAGAGACAGGTGGGGCTAGGCTTCTCCTCTGCCTTGCCTGCCGGAGAGCGCCGGGGCACAGGCTGCTTTTCTGAGGCTCCTTGATGGAGGACCTTCATTTTGCTCACTAGCCTGGGAGTGCTGGTCCCCTTCTGGAGCAGGAAGTTCTGGCTCTTATTTTCTTCTTTCAAGAAAAGTAGGAATGGAGCAGAGCTGGGCCAGGAGGAGCTCTGGGGCTCTCAGGTGCAGGCCCCGCCAGGTGGGCGGAGCTCCAGGGCCCTCAGGTGCAGGCCCCGCCAGGTGGGAGGAGTTCCGGGGCCCTCAGGTGCAGGCCCCGCCAGGTAGGAGGAGCTCCGGGGCCCCTCAGTTGCAGGCCCCTCCAGGTGGGAGGAGCTCTGGGGCCCGCGGGCCCCGGATGGGCCGGGCAGTCAGGGTCCTGGGGCCCACCACCAGGGCAGAGCCGGAATAAGAAGGGCTGCCTTCCAGTTCTGCCACCAGGACTACCTGGCTGCCTCCATCCGGGCAGTTTGCCTTCGCAGCCCTCCGTTTCCCAGCCTGGAACGCCCTGCTCCGGGGGCCTTAGTCCTGGGCACCGACCACTTCCCCGGGGGCCTGGTACTTCCCCTGTGGTCCGCAGCAGGTGGTCTTGGCTGAGGGGCGATCCCGCCTGCTGCTGCAGCTCCCCCTTGGCTGGGAACCCCCGGCCCACCCCAGCCTGCCCACAGGGCCTGCCTTCTGTGTCGGGCCATGCCCCACACCCGGTGCTCCCAGCACCTGTGGCCTCAGAGCTCTTTCCTCACCACCTGCCCCTCTTGCAGGCCTCTTGGCCTATCGGGGGCTGTCGTGGAGGCTCTCCTGGTTTCGAGACCCCTTGGAACTGGCCCAGAGGAGATGGGGCTGGGGTGCACACACAATGCCTAGCTTTCTCTCACAAAGCCTGCCTTACTCATGGCCCAGCCATGAGGAGGGGACGAGGGGAGCAGGACGCCCCGGGGCCACGCCTCCAGCTGCCCCCGCTGATAAAGCTGTGAGATCGGAGTGGCCTCTTCTCCCAGCAGCTCTGGCCCCTGGGTCGAGGCGGAGATGCCCTGCGTTTGCCCTTTGCGCTGGTGCTTTGTTTGCAGGCCGGAGGGCCCCACAGAACCTGGGTGGACATTCATGACCCACAGGCGTCGTCGGGAACCGTGGCAGACGGGCTGAAGCTCACTCCCATCCTGGGAGGGCGGCAGTGCTGACTGCCTGTGTCCAGGGACACCCCCCACGCCGCCGGGAGGGGTCGGGGCCTGCTGAGGCAGGGACCCAGGAGGCTGGCCACGCGGGGTGGTCCGGGCCCCGGTAGGTGAATCGGCGGCCCTTCCAGGGGTGCTGCTCGCGGCAGAGCAGTCCTCGGCTCCTAGCGCCTGGATTCTCTGGAGGAGGCAGGGGCAAAGCAGGACTTGCTTTTTTGACCTCTTTCTTCTTCCCACTTGGGAGGAATTTGGCAGTTTGTGGGAAAACTGAAGGGTCTTTTCCAAAGCAGGCAAATCAAAATTCAAAATATTTAGAACCCGGTTTTTAAAAGGCTAGTAAGATAGTGGCTCCTGAGAGATGTTTGAAGGGCCTCCTGAGACTCCACTGCCCCAGTGAGAAGGAGGCGGGGGGGGGGGGGGGGGGGGGGAGGAGGGGGAGTGGGAGGAGGAGGAGGAGGAGGCAGGGGCACAGCAGAGGTGACCTCTGAGCCCAGAGGTCTGGGACCAGGACCCAGCCAGTGTCTGCAGCTCTCTTGGGAATAACTCTGACCCCCCCAAGAAAGGTCCCATGGGGATAATGGCACCAAGGTTGTGGGCTCAGATTGGAGTGGGGATGAGGGCCGGTGGTCTGGGCCCCAGGGGCCCCCCCAGGGCAGGGCTGCCCATAGTGTGCTCGGCCCATTCATTCCGGGCGGCGGGGGGGAAACCAGCCCATTTCTCCACCGGGGTGGCTGTGAAGCTTTTGGAGCAGGTCCTCAGAGTCACAGGCACAGCCAAGTCCTGCAATGCTGTCGCAGAGATGCAGCCCCTCTGCTGGCCTCGTGTGTCTGGTGCGTGTCTGGGCCCGGCACTCCCAGGAGGGATGGGGAGGGCAGGGTGCAGCCCACCCGCCCGGAGCCCACGTTACTAGTCTGTCCCGCAGCACATGGACCCGTGGGTCCAACAAACAGTCTCAGAACGTCTTGCTGCTGGGTGGGGCAGAGACAGAATTGGGAGCAGAGAGCCACCTGTCCACTGCCACGGAGGCCGCGGGCCAGTGCAGGGACACCCACCCCGAGCCCGCGGCTGCCGTGGGACTGCTGTGGGCACGGCCAACATGGGGCGTGCAGAGGGCGCTGTCCCCGCCACGGGATGGTCTCCGGGTGAAGGCGGGATGTGCGTGACCTGGAGGTGAAGCAGGATGTGCCGCGGGCTCAGCAGGTCTGCCCGGAAGCCAGGTCACCCCAGGGCTGGCGGGAGCAGCCGGAGGTCCAGGCCACACCTGCCCGGGGCGGAGAGGCCGCGGTGCCGGGAAGGGCCTGCAGGGTGTACAGCTGGGTGCTTGCCGGGGCAGAGCCGTCGCAGCCCAGGAAGGCGCTGGTCCGCCTGGGCTCCCCTCGCTCCGGGCAGAAGCTGCGTGCGGGTGGCCTCAGGGATCTGATGGCCCAGGGCTCCGGGTCGGCTGTGAGCGGCCGGTCTCTGGAGGCCAAGAAGGTGTTTCCCACCCCGGGCCCTGGCTCAGCGACCTCAGTGGCCAGTGCTGGGGGTGTCACCCTGTCTCCGCTGTACCCAGTGGCCTGCCTGGCCTTAGCAGGGGGCCTCCAAAGAGCTTTGCCCCGTGGAGTGGGTTCCCTCCACCTCCAACCCCCCACCCCCATGGTGAGCTTGCTGTGAGGGATCAGCCCACAGGGGCCGAGCCTGTGCCTGTAGAACGGGGGCTGGCAGTGGCTGGATGTGGGCCTGGTGCCACCGGGACACAGATGAGGATCCCCGGGGACTGAGTACTTTGTGGGAGTCATGTGAGCAGGAAAGGCTTTGAGGGCAAGTTAGGCCAGGACATGGGACAGGAGACCCTAGGACACGAGGGCAGGAGATTCAGGACATGGGAGGGTGGTATCAGGGGTTGTTTCCTGACCTCCACAAAGCTCAGGAATCATCAATCAGCAGGTCGCTAGGCTCTGGCCGCTGCAGGGAGGAAACAGGTCTCCTTTTTCAGGCAGCAGGCGATGGTCCCCAGGTGTGGCCAGAGCTATCTGAGGAACCGGTCTGGTCCCTCACCCCGCCTGGAGTGCGCCATTAGGAAAACGAAGCCCACGCCACAGCTGACTGGCCATCACCTCGCAGGGTCTAGCTATGGCAGGAGGGGTCCTGAAGCAGTCTGCACCCCCCACCGCCACCAAAAGGGGATGCAACTGTGGCCCGGGCAGGTCCAGGGCTGTGAATATGGTCCCAGGCAGGTCCAGGGCTCCCGGCGGCCTGTGGCTGGCTCTGGGGCAGCTGGAAACTATGTGCACCCCTTGGGCCATCTGGGGGAGGTGGGCTCAGGCCAGAAGCTGGTGTGTGTAGTGGGGCGGGTGTCAGGGTCTGTGCTCGGGTGATGTTGCTCATGCACAGGTGTCCGAGGTGCCTGAGAGTGGCCCCCACCTCTCCCTCCCGCCCAGAAGGCCCCAGACTGCTCCCTGGCTCAGAGCCCCGGGCGGCCCAGCACAGCAGCCAGCAGTCAGTGTGGACGTTTGGGGCTGTTAACGCTCCAGCAGCTGCCCCAGAACAGAGTGTGGTCCTGGTGCTCGGGTGCCACCCTGCTGCGTGGTGCCAGCCTGCCTGGCAGGGTGTGGGCTCAGCCCTAGCCCCCTCTCGGAGGGCGCCTGGCCCAGCTTTGGGCGCAGTCGGTGTGAGCCTGGGGAGGGTGCACGGGGACCACAGGTGTTTCCTCTAAGTGTCGCTTACTGGGTCAGAGGAGACGGCTGGGCAGGGGTGCAGGGGGCTGGCTGTGCCCTCTGCCAGCCCGTGGGGGTGAGGAAGGGTTCTGGAGACTCTCTTCTGGCCGGTGTCTCCTCTCCCATATGGCAGGCTGCATCTTGATCCCCTGCTTCCCCACAACCCCAGTGCCACACAGCACCCCATGCCTGCACCCTGCCCCCCTGCCCCTCGAGGCCACCCTCACTAACACGCCTGCTGTTTGCTGCAGTCACTGCATCCAGCAGATCCTGGAGGCGGTTCTCCATTGCCACCAAATGGGGGTCGTCCACAGGGATCTCAAGGTGAGTCCCCCGCCCTGCTCTGCCAGGTGTCTGTCGTCCGTACCTGCATGTCTCGAAAAAGGAGGCCCTGGAGGGGCAGTGGGAGTGCCAGGAGCTGCTGCGTGTGAGTGTGCATGAGCTTGTGTGTGGGGGTGCAAGAAGGTGCATGCAGATGTGTGAGAATGTGCGCAGGTGTGTACTTGTGTGTGCATGTGTGTACACGCATGTGAGAATGCACGTGCACACGTGTGTGTGTGTGTGTGTGTGTGTGCGCACGTCCCTCCAGATGCCTCCAGGCTTCAGGACTGAGAGGCAGTGGTCAAAAATTAGCCTATTAGCACATGTCACCTGGGGTGTCATTCCGCGCTCCAGGTGGGACACAGACCTGGCAGGGGGGCACACAGGTGATGTGTGCACAGGTGGGGCTGATGCCAAGGGCGTAGGGGTGAGCTCAGGGCCAGCCCTGGTGGTCGCTGCCAGTGTCCAGCCCATTCTGGAAGTGTCTGCTGCCCCTGGCTCAGCTCTGGGCAAAACAGTTTGTCACCCCCCAGGGCACAGTGTGGCCTCAGGAGGAACAGCGCCCCCTCTGCCTTCCCCGCCTCCTCGTGTCTCTAAGGCTGGGCTCCTGCCAGCTTTTTCTCTAGGGTGTGAGGGAGCTATCATTCCCTCTGAGAGTCCCCAGGTGGCATTTGAGACCAGCCTTCCCACAGGCACTCTGGTGCTCACGCTAATTGGGGCCATGCCTTGGGCCACCAAGGGGTGTGTGTGTGTGTGTGTGTGTGTGTGTGTGTGTGTGTGAGCTCATCCTGGCGGGGCTGCTCTGGGGACGACATCCCACCGGGAGTGGGCCCAGCACCCCCTCCTATGCCCTTCACGTCTCTCTCTGCACACCCCACGTGGTCCTGCATCCCTCTGCCTGCGCCTTAAGCCCGCCTTGTCTGCCCTTGGGGCTTCACGGTCTGTCACCATATTGTTTGAAGCAGCGTCACTTGGAGGCATGCGTTCCCACCTGGTTCCTGGACCCTATGAGTCGTAGCTCACCCTGAGGCCACGGCATAGGAATGAAGATGGGTGCTCCCTCTGGCCCAGGTGTGACCCGGGGGTAAACAACCCTTGCTGAAAAGAGCAGAAGGGCAGGACGCATGGGCTCTCCGTCTCCTGCCTGCTGTGGAGGCCAGACGGCCTCTCCTCTTCTGGAGAGGACCCCTGTCCCCTGTGGGGACGGAGCCCCAGAGGTGGTACTGTGGTGGACTTGCTCGCAGCAAGGTGTGGGGGCGGAGGGGTGTGGAGCTGGGGTGGGGACCCAGCCCATCCCTTGGTGCTGCCTTGGTGCCTCTGGGCTGCTGAAGCCCCCGCCTGCCACTCAGATCCCTCGGTGCAGGTGATGGGGAGGCAGGGTCCCCCCAGCCCTGCTCACATGGGCAAAGTGAGGATGTCCAGGGCCTTCTGAGCTGTTCTGGGCGGGCAAGGCCACATGTCACATGGGCGACAGAGCTGTCCAGCCAGCTTGTGGGGCCAAGGGGCCAGGGGAGGACCCACTTTCTGCCATGGGTCCGGCCTCCTTCCCAGGCTCCAGGGACTGTTGTCAGGGCACCCAGCAGTGTGAACTCAGCTTTTTTGGGGCAGTGTTTGCCTTTCTTGGGGAGCTGACATGGCAGTGTGGTCTCAGTGGGCCTGCCAGATGGGGGGAAGGAGAGGGGAGGGGAGGGGGCCCTGGGAGCCCCCCTGTGGCCAGAGACAACGGAGCCCAGAGGCCGTGAGCTCCGAGTGCTCCACGCCGCCGACTGCCACAGGCGGCCAGGCCGGGGCGGGAGGGGCCCTGCGTACAGGACACGGGGTAGAGGGACACTCTGGGCCCTCGGGGCCACGTGTCCCCCGTTGGGGGCCGCAGTCTCCTTGGTGCTGCCGTGGGACAGGGGACGAGTGTCCTTCAGCTGCTCCCTGAGGCAGAGGGTGCTGGATGGGCCCGAGCCAGAGGGACGTGGGGGCAGATGCTCCAAGCCGCCTCCTTCCTCCTTACTCTCTGGGGGTCCCGCTCCTCCGGCAGCCCCTCACTGTGTCTCTGAGCACCCAGACGTGGAACATGGGGTGGGGGCATCGCCTGCCAGGGCTTGTCGGGTGCACTAAGGTCTGGTTGCTGCACCCTGAGGTGTGAGCCGGTTCCTCTGTGCCCCAGAGGCCCCCAGGGTGCTGAGGGGGTGCCCCAAGGTGTTGGCCAGGGCAGCACTCACACAGCAGGGGGTCAGACCCATGCACCCCGGCCTGCAAACCGCAGTCCTGTCTACTGTGTCCCCTGCCCTCCGTGACACCCCGGGTGTGAACCACACACCCACTGGTGGGTCACCTTCCCCGCAGCCCGAGAACCTGCTCCTGGCCAGCAAGTGCAAAGGGGCGGCCGTGAAGCTGGCGGACTTCGGCCTGGCCATCGAGGTGCAGGGCGATCAGCAGGCATGGTTTGGTGAGCATCCCGCTGGCCGCAGGGGGAGGAGGGAGGACGGGGCTCAGAGGCTGATGGGGCCCTCACCCCGCCCTTCCCCTGCCCCCAGGGTTCGCAGGCACACCGGGCTACCTGTCCCCGGAGGTCCTGCGCAAGGAGGCCTACGGCAAGCCGGTGGACATCTGGGCATGCGGTGAGACCCCTGTAGGGGCGGCGTGGGGCCGCAGGGGCCATGGGGGCCTGGACCACTGGTGCTGGGCCAGGCCAACCCCTGCACGGCCCATGGCTGGAGACACACTGGGGGGTTTGCGAGGGCTCAGTGTCTGGGAAGGTGGGGGCTGTGTGCGAGGGGACGGGATGTCCAGAAGGGTGGGTAGCCCACCAGCAGTGCTGACTCCTGGGGCTGCACCCGGCCTGGAGCCCCTGCCCGCACAGATTAGAATTGCCACCGCGACCCTGGCTGTGGCAGAGAAGCCCACCGCCCAGAAGAGAGGGCTGGGCCAGGGGCAGCACAGGGTGCTTAAGGGGTGGGGGCTATGCAGGCGGTGGCAGGGCTGCCTCCTTGGTGGGGGTCCCAGGCACAGCTGAACCCTGGATGGACGCTCGTGTTCCCAGGGCACAGGGTTGAGCATGAGGCGTGGGTGGGGGCCGCAGGGGGCTCAGGGAATGGAGGCTATGGGTGGTTCAGGGGGTGGGGTGTTGGGTGGGGTGGGGCATGGGTGGGGGCTGCAAGGGGCCCAGGGAGGGCTCAGGGAATGGGGGGCTGAGATGGGGTGGGGGCTGCGGAGGGCCCAGGGGGTGGGGATGGAGGCTGCAGGAGGGTGCCCAGGGAGTGGGGGGCTGGGGTAGGGTGGGGGTGGAGGCAGTGGAGGGGGCCCAGGGAGTGGGGGGCTGGGGTGGGGTAGGAATGGAGGCTGTGGGGGGTCCAGGGAGTGGGGCGCTGGGGTGGGGTGAGGGCTGTAAGGGGCCCGGGGAGTGGGGTGGAGTGGGGATGGAGGCTACAGGGGGGTGCCCAAGGAGTGGGGGGCTGGGGTGGGGTGGGGTGGAGGCAGCAGAGGGGGCCCAGGGAGTGCAGGCCCAGGGTGGGGTGGGGTGGGGGCTACAGGGGAGGCCTGGGGAAGGGCTCAGGGAGTGGGGGGATGGGATGGGGTGGGAGTGGAGGCTGTGGGGGGTCCAGGGAGTAGGGAGTGGAGTGGAGTGGGGAGTGGGGTGAAATGAGGATGGAGCTGCAGGGGGTGCCCAGGGAGTGGGGGGCTGGAGTGGGGTGGGGGTGGAGGCAGTGGAGGGGGCCCAGGGAGTGGGGACCTGGGGTGGGGTGGGGTGGGGGCTGCAGGGGAGGCCTGAGGATGGGCTCAGGGAGTTGGGGGCTGAGGTGGGGTGGGGCAGCCCCGTGAGGTCCATGCTCTGTTCCCCCCAGGGGTGATCCTATACATCCTGCTGGTGGGCTACCCACCCTTCTGGGATGAGGACCAGCACAAGCTCTACCAGCAGATCAAGGCAGGAGCCTATGATGTGAGTGCTGGGACCCCTTCGGACCCCTCCCCGTCCAGGGGGAAGCTCCTCTTCCCAGAACCAGGACCCTGATGTAGACCACTCGGAGAATCTGGCTCCCGCCTGGGGAGAGGGCTTCAGAAACACTCGTGGGTTGCCTTCTATTCTAGTTTCCGTCCCCCGAGTGGGACACCGTTACTCCTGAAGCCAAAAACCTCATCAACCAGATGCTGACCATCAACCCCGCCAAGCGCATCACAGCACACGAAGCACTGAAGCACCCATGGGTCTGCGTAAGTGCACCCAGCATGGTGACCCTGGGGTCTCCTCTGCACAGCTGACCGGCCTCCCTGGTCTCCTGAGTACTGCACGGCCTGTGGCCGGGGACACACTGGGGGGTTTGTGAGGGCTCAGTGTCTGGGAAGGTGGGGGCTGTGTATGAGGGGACGGGATGTCCAGGCGGACGAGATGTCCAGGTGGACGAGAGGGCCTGGCTGGGGAACACGGCTGTCAGGAAGGCCGGGAGGGTGAGGGTGAGGTGGGGGCAGATTTTAAGGGGTGGGGGCTGGGCAGCAGGTGGGATGGGTGGCTTGGATGCCCCAGCCCTGCTGCCCCAGCCCTCTCCCTGACCCGCATCCAAACGGCCTCTGTCCCCACAGCAACGCTCCACCGTGGCTTCTATGATGCACAGACAGGAGACTGTGGAGTGCTTGAAAAAGTTCAATGCCCGGAGGAAGCTCAAGGTGAGATGCAGCTCCCAAGTGCCCACCGCCCAGGTGACTGTGCCCTTAAGGGTCCTGGACTGGGAGCGGCCCCAGGGGTCCTGGCAGGCTTAGTGAGGGGAGGCACAGCGGTCCCAGCGATCTTGGCCCTATCCTGGGCCCCACATGGCAGTGACCCTGGAGAGCGTGGCACCAGCCTGCAGGCTGGGGGTTTCCTCGGGGTTCCCCGCAACAGGGTTCCATGCACCCAGGGCTGTGCACAGGCAGGTGCCCCGGGTCACTGCCGCTCACTTCAGGGTGAGTGAGTGGGCGGCCCTGACCCCCTGCAGGCTGAGCTAGGGGACCAGCCTGGTGGGTGGGGAGGAGAAGGCTGTCAGGGGGCCAGTGGGAGGAGCCCTGGGGTCCTGGAGCCCTCTAGAAGCTGTGGTCCACCGGCCACCGCTTTGTCAACTCTGGAAGCAGGCGGCCAGTCCCCTGCAGCTGCTGAGTCTGCAGACTGGTCTGCGAGGCAGGGGCCTGAGTCCTGCCAGGCGCCCCCAGGCTGAGGTCGGGGCCGGGGTGGCCAGGCCTCAGCTGCCTGTTTCTCCCCAGGGCGCGATCCTCACCACCATGCTGGCCACGAGAAATTTCTCAGGTGAGAATGGTCTTCTCCTGGAAAAGCAGGCTTCCGAGGGCACCAGTGCCAGCCGCCCGCCTTCCCTCACCCCATCTCCCCGCCCATCTGCCTGCCGCTCAGCGGCCTGGCCTCCTGCTCTCCCGGGGCCACAGGGCCTAGGCTCCGGGGCGCCCCCACCCTGACCTGGCACTCACCCCCGTCCCTGCGTGTTGGGTGTCTGTATCCTCGCCTGACGCCCTCATGTGTGAGCTGCCCGCCGCCTGGGCCGCAGCTCTGTGTGTCTGTCGGCACCTCCGTGGCCTTGTTGTCCTGAGCCCTCTGAGCACCCGTTCTGTGTGGGGGAGAGAGAGGAGGACCCGGGACCTCTCCACTGAGCTCCGGACTCGCTGGTGGCTGCCCGCCTGGGGCACCGAGGCCAGGGGGGTGGGGGGGGTGGGGGGCGGGGGCGGGTTGTGGCGTGCGGCTGCTCAGGGGCGTCTGTCAGCGACCCCGAGGCCAGGGGCCCTGGCGGCCCCGTGTGGGCACGGCGTCACCTGAGGGGCAGGTGGCCCACTGGCTGTCCTGTGGTTGTCTGTCGCCCGCGTCATTGGGTGCGGGAGCGTCTGGGGTCCGTCCCTGTGCGTCTGTATCCAGCACCCCGTCCTGTGACCTTTGCTGTGATCCTGTGGTGCCGGGAACGGGGGGTGTGTGTCACTCCAGCACGATGGGTCCCATCCTGGGCGCGAGAAGCCCCCGCTGGGGTTTTCTAAGGAGAAAGGAGGCAGATGCTTTTCACCTGTCACTCAGTCTGGGTCCTGTTCCCACTCTCCCGGGAACGGGACTCTGGAGCCATCCGCCACCGACTGTGGACTCTAATCTTCTTCTGCTTCCTTTGTCTCTCCTCCTCCCTCCCCTGCCCGCCCCGTCTGTGTCCGCCCCTCCCTCGTCTCTAACCCGGTGCTAACAGTGGGCAGACAGACCACCGCTCCGGCCACAATGTCCACCGCGGCCTCCGGCACCACCATGGGGCTGGTGGAACAAGGTAGATGTTCGTGACCAGGGTCCCGCCTGGCGGCATGCAGCCCCCTCGCTGCACGCAGCTGCCGGCCGGGCCTCCAGAGCCACCCCCTAGGCCCCGGGAGCCCCCGCTCCCGCCCTGGACAGGTCCCACTTGGAGAACAGGAGGCAGCCCCCGCTATGCTAAAGGAGGGGCCAGGCTAGGTGACCCCTGAGTCCTGCCTCCCCCCACGTGCATCACACGGATCCTCGGTCCTGACCCCTGACCCCCTAGACTCTAGGGGTCAGGAGACCCCTCTGGACAGAGTCTTGTGCTCTCTGCTGTCTCTCCCCACTTGTGCCTCACGAGCCCTGCTCAGAGTGACCTTGAGCACCCAGAGGGAGCCTCAGGGCTGCTGTGGGGTCTGGAGCCTGAGTGGGGGACTCCCGGGGAGAAAGACACCCTGCACTGTGCACCCCCGGCCTGGCCCCCCCTGCCCCCAGGGACCTGCCCTGTGCTGCTCCCCGTCACTCGCATGGAGCTGGTGGTCTGTGCTGGGTCCGACGTGTGCATGTGTGCCCTGTGAGCCCCAGGACAGGGGAGCCTCAGCACCCCCTCCCCGAACGTCCTGTTGGTTTTTTGTATGAGGCCCCTCATCTCTTCCCACACGTGTGAAGCCGGCCTGCTCCTCCCAGGAGCCTCAGGCCAGCAGCTCCCGCCCACCCAGCTGTGACCTTAGCCAGAACCCCTGAGGGCCGGTGGACCGGGCCCCAGGATCTGAGGGTGGACCAGCTTGAGCTGAGGGTGGTGCAGGTTTAGGGTGCACGGAGCCACCTGCAGCTGGGGTGGTGCCATCCCCGGGCTCCCCAGACGGAGCTCTGGGGCCTGGTTTTGTGCTGGTGCCTCGTGCTTCGGCTTGGTCAGGGCAGAGGCCGCCCCAGCCAGCCGTCCACCCCAGCTCTTGCCTCCAGGTCCCGCAGGGGATGCGTCCCCCAGCCACCTCCTTCTGGGGGTACTCAGGGCAGGGCCACCCTCGGGAACGAGGGTCTGCGCCCCTCCCGTGAGCCCAGAGGATGTGCCCGGCGGCAAGGCCCCAGAGGGCTTCGATCCTTAGCTTCCTCTCCGGAGCCTTTCTGGAGCGCGTGACGGGAAGGAGGAAGCGGGGCCAGGGAACAGGGAGCCTGGGCGCTCCTGGTGACGCGCTGCTGCCCAGCCCAGTGAGCCAAGCCTCTGGGCTGCTCTCTGCCGGGGGCTCCTGCCTGAAGCCCACCTGCCTGCAGCGGATGCGGAGCAGAGCGACTGCATGAGGCCGTGTGCATGCGCAGCCCCTGCCGGGGCACCCAGGGCTGCTGTCCCGGGGGTGGTCAGTGCATGTGGGCTGAGCCCAGCATGGCTGTCCCGGGCGACCAGCGAGGGGACGAGGCAGAGGCTGGGCCCTTGGGCTGAAGCCCCTCTGCTATGTCGACCCCTCTCAGCCAGCTGCACTGGGAGGGGGTCTCTGCTCCAAGGCCATCGCTCCCCCGAGGGGGACAGGATCTGGGTGACACAGTACCCCCGGGCAGAGGAGCCCAGGGTGTCTTTGTAGAGATGAATGCTGCAAGTCGTTAGAGCATCTCGGGCTTCCCGGAGAGGAGGCAAGAGAGCTGGCATCCGTGGGGGGTGGGGGAGGCATGGCTTGGGGACCCCTGGTGGGTGCTGCAGAGGCCTCTGCTTGTCTACCAGGGGCCTGGGGCACTTGCTGCCAAGTAGCACATCTGGCTTGAGAAAGTCTGGAGGAAGCGCCCGCCTGGTGCTTGTGACACCCAGCGTAGACGGGGCTGAGCAGGGCCCTGGAGTCAGTCCAGGACTGAGACGTGAATGTACAGGAGCCGCTTTTAGGAGGGGCCTGGCCGTGCGCCCCCTGCCCTGCGCCCAGACTCTCAGGCTCTGGTTAAAGGGAGTTCCTGAGGGGAAGTGTTTGGGATGGGCGAAGAGGATTCGTGTCTGCTGTTGGGCTTTCTGGAGCCTGGGCCCTGCTGGAGCCGTCTGTCCCCAGAGTGGTATGGCCGTCTTGAGTAGCACAGTCTGGAGAGGGGGTTTTGAGAGTCCGGGACTGAGGGGGTCTATCCCAGGGTCTCTCCGCCTCCACCCAGGGCCTGGTTCTGGGAGGAAGGCCGGGCAGGGCTGGCTGCGTCCCCTTGAGCTGCTGTGCCGGTCCTGGCCTGCAGCAGCTCTGACGCCTGTGCTGCGTGGGGCTACGGGGCCCGTCCTAAACTAGGGTGTGGGGGTCAGCTTGCCTGCCTGCTCGGCTGCCATGACGCGCACCTCTGGGATGGGCTGGGGCCCCTTCCCCCGGGACCCTGGAGGAGCCAGCACCCCGCTGGTTAGCCAGTGGGGACGGGGGCCCTGGGCTCCACCTGTGCGCTGGCCGTGGGGCAGTGAGCAGAGGGTTGAGGTCAGCAGGGGTCACGTTGCTCCTGCGTCTGCAGGGCTGGCCTGTCCCTCTGTGCTGAGTTCCTAGGAGGTGGGTTCTAGCTGCCACCTGGAGAGCTTTCCAGGGTCCCCGCAGAGGGAGGTGGGACATGGCCCCAGGAAGGTGGCATCTCGGGTTCTGGGATGCTCAGGGGTCAGGGCCGCCAGGGCATCACCGCATGGCCCTGATCCAGCCTCAGCGGTTTGGGAGGATGAAATGCAGAGCCAGCAGGCCCAGCGGTCAAGGAAGGAGCGGCCTGTCATCCCCTCACCACTGGGATCCTGCGACTGGGGGTGGGGACGGGCCAGGGGGCAGGCCTCTGGTGAAACAGGGCCCTGTAGATCCTGTGGGGGAGGCCCTGAGACCTGATGTGTGGTGGGAATGCAGACTGTGCCTGGGGTTGGGGCTTGGACAGTCCCCCTGGCTGCTCTGGTCAAGCAGAGCCACCTGTGTCCTTGCACAGAGGGGAGTGGCCGGCAGGCAGTGGCCCAGAGGCCTGGGACCCGGCCTGGTCACTGTGCCAGGGACCCTGACCATGGTTCTCAAGCTGCAGCAGCATTAGGATCCCCTAGACCAAATGCCCCGCCACCCCCGGGAGGTCTGGGGTGGGTCTGGACGCTGCCGCTGCTGCTGTTGGAGGTCCCCACTCTGAGAACCACCACATCGCTCTAAGTGTGCACGTTGGTCTGATATCTCAGCCCAGAGTCGCTGGCCTCCAGGGATGACCCCTGTGGGCCCTCGGGGCAGGCAGCCCAGCTCAAGGCTGGCAGGCTGGCTGGAGCCCTTAGAGCCTGTGGCGGGGTGGGGCCAGAGCACCCCCGGACCCCTCCCCTCCGGTGTCTGCCCCCGCGGCTGCTTCTCTAACACCCCCCCACCCCGTGGGGCAGCTTGGCTGGGTGCGTGGGCGGGCAGGCGGGCGGGGGGACCAGGCCGGGCTGGGCCGTGCACCTGCACCCCTGCCTAACCACACGAATCTTGTTTTCTCTCTTTTCCTCACTCCTCACCTCTCCTTTCCTGGAAGGTAAGCTGACTTCCTTCAGTTCTGCAGCCCTACGATTACAGCTGAGCGCCGTGGAGGGCACAGATGCTGGGGGCACTGTGACAGGGGAGCAGGGTGGCGGGGGCAGGCCCGGGAGCCCAGAAGGCAGGAGCCAGGCCGGCCTGACCTCTGCGCGGTCGTGTTGGGGTGAGACGGGCCATCTGCTGGGCGGCCGACAGGTGGTACAGGCCTGGGTGGCCCTTTGAGCCTTTCCCTGCGGGAGTCATCCTGCTGAACCCACTCAGAGCGCAGGGTCCTCAGGAGTGGACAGAGGGGCCTGTGTTGGGGTCAGTGCCGCCAGGCCCTTGGGTGCTGTACGCCAAGGGGCTCGGCCTGGGGCCTGGCCCTGTGGGCAGGGGGCTGTGTGTCCTGTTCGCCGAGGGAGGGGGCCACCCCCTGCCCGAGAACAGAGGAATGACAGGCATGTGGCCAGCACCCCACCTCCTCCCTGGGTAGGGGGGAGCAATCTGCCTTCTTGCCAGAGCCTGCATGCTCCCCACAAGCCACGGGGCCCAGGCAGGAGGGCAGTCTTGGTGTCCAGGTCACAGAGAATGGCCAGGGGAGGGTCCGTCCTGGGGAAGAGTGAGGTGGGCAGCCCTGAGGGGCTCCCCGGGTCTCTCCGGGATGGCCCAGCTCTGAACTGGGCACAGACTCGCTGTCCCCCCACTGACCACAGAGGCCACCCTGCCTCAGGACCTTGGGTCACTTGGGAATCCCCAGGCCCCTGAGGTCACCTCTGGGGGGAGGCAGGTAGCAGTGGACTCCAGGCCTCTGGCTCATGTCCGTGTTTCATCCCAATGCAGCAGCCAAGAGTTTGCTCAACAAGAAGGCTGACGCGGTCAAGGTAAGTGCGCCTGGCCCGACCCTGGAGCTTGGCCCATCCCACACTCCTGTGGCTCCCCCTGCCCCTAACCTCCTCTTCCTCTCTCCACAGCCCCAGACGAATAGCACCAAAAACAGCACTGCTGCCACCAGCCCTAAGGGGACGCTCCCTCCGGCCGCCCTGGTACTGAGCCCCTCACAGCTCTGCTCCCCAGCCTTCCTGCACCCTGGCTGGGTGGTGGCCGCCGGTCAGGAGGCCTGGGGTGCTGGTGGGGTCCAGCCCCAGCCTGTCTCTGCTGGACCGCACTGGGCCCTCCAGCCGCCCCCACCCCCACCCGCCTCTCAGTTGTGGAACGAGGTCCATCCTGGGGCTGAGCTAGGGAGCCCCCCTCAGCTGCGGGGGGACAGGTCCAGCCGCCTGTCAACATGTCAGCAGTGAGAGGCCTTCAGGGGCACCACCCGGTGCTCCTCTGCCCTCATCAGGTCCACTCTGTGTCTGGGCCTGACACTCTGCAGGGGCATGGCCCAGTGGGGAGACACCTCCCAGGTGCTACAGGGGTATGCCCTGTGGCAGGGGGTGGCCTCGGTTTCTCCCAGGAAGAATGGGTGGGGCTGGTCTTAGCTTTGGAGCCTACCCAGTGTTCTGGAGGGAGAGACAAGACCCCTGGGTGATTGTCCTGGTGATGACCCAGGGGTCATCTGCTGGCAGCTTCCCAGCAGAGTCCAGGTACCGTGGGCCCCGAAGCAGCCCGGGAGATGCACCCCTGTGGCTGTGCTGGCCTGTGGGTGCCCAGAGGGCGAGGCCAGGGCTTCTGGCCCAGGAGAGTGCAGAGGAACTGCTGGCTCTGGCCCTCTCGCCCGGGGGGTCCTGTCTAGGGGGCCCCCCAGCTGGTGGTGCAGGGGTCCTGTGTGCCCGTGGCAGCCTGTGGAGAGCTGGCCACCCCACGAAGTTGGGGTTTGCTGGTGCTCGGGTTCTGAGGTTGTGCAGAGCTCACGCGGTGTGTCCGCTGACCCCAGGAAGGCGGGTGGGCCAAATGGCCGTATAGCACATGGGGATGGCCTCAGCCCAGGAGGGGAGGGTCCCGCACAGCCAGCCCCGTCTCGGACCCCGTCCATCCCATATGACACCCCTACCCCCATGACATCTTCAAAATGCCCCCCACCCGCGACTGAGGGCCAGGCCGCAAAGGGAGGGGAGGGCCTCCTTCCCCACCCGCGGCCCCCATGCTGTCTGCTGCGTTCCATGGGCGCACATGCTTGCTCTCTGGCCACCCTGGGCACCCCCAGGCCTCCCCAGCCCGCTCCACCTCCTGCCATCCATGCTCGGCTGCCGTCCTTCCCTGCACCCTCCTCCTCCTCCTCCTCCTCTCACTTCCCTCTTTCCTCCTCTGTGCTTCCTTCTTCTGTAGGAGCCTCAAACCACGGTCATTCATAACCCTGTGGACGGGATCAAGGTACTGCTGCGCCTTCATCACCCCCTTGGGAGCCTGCGCTCAGGCAGGAGGCAGGCCCCCTGGCTAGGGGCAGGTCTGGGGCACTGACCCGGGGAAGCCCTTGTGCTGAGACCTGGGGGGGCAGATGTGCAGTGAGTCCTCTCAAGGTAGGACACCGCCCTACAGGTCCATGGCTGCCCCCTTGGGACAAGGCCCTCCGTGCCGCCCTCGTGGGCATGGCTGTCTCCAAGTCCACGGTTGACATGGCCTCTGGGGCTGCCTGAGACCCCCCGAGGCTCGGAGCAGGATCTGCTTCTCAGGACCTTCCGTGCTGTGCGTCCAGCCCTGGCAGTGGCTGGGCCCAGCAGAGCTGGGAGCCAGGAGAGCAGGGCCGCCTCAGGGGTTCCCTGGAAAGAAGGGCCAGTGTGGGCCAGGAGGAGGAAGCAGCAGGACGCCCCTGGCCTCACCCCATTGCTCACCTCTGCCCCCGTGCTTTCCGCTGAGCAAGGCTGCGTCCTTTATTGCTGCTCCTTCACACGGCAGCGGCATCACTCCCACTGCGTCGGCATCCATGCCCCGGGGCCAGAGAAGGGGCTGGCTCTCGGGGTGGCGGGAGGGATGCTGGGCAGCCCAGCTGGGTTTCCAGGACCAGCACCCCATGCCTAGCACACCTGGGTCTACGGTCAGACTCCCACCCAGGCCAGGGCTCCTCGGAGGGGCCCCCACACCCGGGCAGTGGGCCGGGAGCCCCCGCCTGTCAGCCAGTCCGGACGCCAGGTGCTAGGAAGGGCCTGGGCGTCCTCCTGCCTTGTAGCTGCTGATGGGTGTCCCTCAGACCCTGTGTCTGGGGTGACAGTCCCGGTGTCCCTGCAAGGGGCCTCTAGAGCCCCTTCTGGGGCTGTGGTATGAGCCCCAGGCCTATGACCATCTCTGGACCGAGCCTGGAGCAGCGTGTCTGGTCAGGACACCCTGTTAGGAAGCTCTGAGGGGCAAGCCGGTGTCCTGGGAACTCCGGGACCTGTGACCGGACCTGGAGGGCAGGAAGCCCTGAGTGGGGCGGTGAGAGCCGGCCTGGCTGCTCAGTCTAGGCCCCGGGGGGCCGGTGGCCGCCTCCGGGAAGGATACGTGGGTAGCCCCCTCCTGCCCCAGGCAGGCCACGGCTCTCAGGGCCTCAGGCTGGGGGAGCCTGCCCACTTCCCAGGGCCCCAAAGAGCCCCTCTTCCTGTCTTGTTGGAGACTCCTGTGAGCATAGGGCGCCTTCCCTCCAGGTGCGTCTCGTCGGGAGGAGGGGCCACCAGAGCCCCCGGCCATCAGCCATCAGGGGTGTGAGCCTTGGGGTCAGGTGACCTCCGGGGTGTGTGAAGCTCCAGCCCCGCCCATGGGGTCACCGGGGGGCACCTGCAGGCCCCGTGGAGGCCACATGCTGACCTGCTGCCTCCCTGTGTGTCCCCAGGAGTCGTCGGACAGCACCCACACCACCATAGAGGACGAGGACACAAAAGGTAGGGCCGGAGGGCGGGTGGCCGCGGGCCGGGGGCCGGGGGGCCGGGGGGCCGGGGCTGCGCAGCGTGTGGCCGCCCTGGGCTCCCTGGGGCAACGAGCTCCTGGCCGAGGCGGCTCCGTGTCTTCTCCAGGACTCTGCCTGGCTGCCAGCTGATCCGTAGACGCCAGCGTGGGGGCCTTCCCTGGGTTCTGGGTGCTTCCACGGCCTGTGAGGGCGGGTGGGCGGCACCGTTGCGCATGCAGGGTTTCCACACCGTGAAGGCCAGCGGCTCTGCCTGCACCCCGAGGGGCACCCCCTTTTCTGCTCCCAGCCGTGTCAGCAACCCAGGGAGGGGAGGTGGCGTCCCAGCCCACCCACACCAGGCCACAGGCTCCAGAGATATGCCCAGACAGTTTGGGGCACACAGCGATACCCCAGACAGGGAAGGGAGGGTAGATGTTCACGGGGTTTCCACAAGCAGACTGACACAGGCCCAGGCCGTCCTGATGCCGGGTCCCTGACTGCCTGGCCTGAGCCTGCAGCGGGGTGGGGGGTGTCGAGGGTCAACAGGGGAGAGGACCGGCCTCCCAGCCTCCTCCCGGCCCAGACCCCGGTCGCACCTTGTCTAGCCGAGACAGCAACCTCGGGGGGCAGGCCTGTTCCCCTCCCACCACGCCCCAGCCCTGCCTCCCATGTGCCCACAGTCCCTGGACCCCCTGTGAGCTGTGTGTGGGGGCTCCCCAGCCTAACCTCACTCATCCTTGTGCGTGCCCCCTCCTGTCCTCCCATTCACCCCCATCTCACCTCCACCCCCTGCCCGTCAGCCCCCTGCCCGCCCTGCTCGATAGGTGGGCTCCTGTGCGGGTGGTGCGTCCTTGAAGACCCCCAGCCTTCACCTCTCTGCAGGGTGCAGATAGAGCTCGGGGTTTTCCCGGGGCCCCCTCGGCCCCACCAAGGCTGGTGGCTCCCCCCAAGGCTGGGGGCTCCTCCTGTGGCCTGTGGGGCCAGGGGCTGCTTTTTTTTTTTTTTTTTAAAGATTTTATTTATGTATTCATGAGAGGCACAGGGAGGCAGAGACATAGACAGAGAGAGAAGCCAGGTCCCTGCTGGGAGCCCGATGCGGGACCCCAGGGTCACAACCTGAGCTGAAGGCAGAGGCTCAACCGCTCAACCGCTGAGCCCCCCAGGCGCCCCGGGGGCTTTTTGCTGCTAAGACTGGCCCCAGGGCGGGAGACAGCTCTGTGCTCTGTCTGCCCCAGCCCCCATAGTCCCTGACATCTTGAGTTCCGTGGGGAGGGGCTCGGGGGCTCCCTGCCGGCTCCGCACATAGCTGCCCGGGGCCTGGCACTGACTGCGCAGGGCACTCCCAGCCTCTGCCCTCCCCAGCGCCCTCCCTGCACTGCACTGCCGTCCACCACCCCAGGCCTCTCCCCCAGAGGCTCCCCCGGGCCTGGGGCTGCCCTCCTGACCACCTGACCTTCCCGGTACAGCACCCAACAGGGCCCCAGGGAGGCATAGACGAGGTGCTTCTCCAGAAGCCTTTCCCCACCACAGGCTTGCGGGCTGAGACGGACAAGGCCTGGCCTTCCTGCCTGGCTGGGTTCTCCTCGGGGTTCTGCACACACTGAGCTGCTTCTGTCCTCTTGGGGGGCACCCTCTGCCCATAGCAGCTGCTCTCCACCCAGGCGGACCATGCACCTGCCTGGACATTCTTGGAGCCTCCTCCTCTGTCCCTATGTCCCCCCGTGTCCCCCATATGCCCCAGTGTCCACTCACATCCTTCTCTGTCCCCCATGTCCACCTTCACCCTCTCTGTCCCCCAGGCCCCCCATGTCCCCCTCCCCATGTGCTCCCTTGCCCTCTACTCTCTGTCTTGGCTCATCACCCCATAGCTTTTCTGTTCTCTGTGCCCCCTGCCCACCCCTGTTCATATGCAGGCTGCTCTGCCCCAGCCCCCAGGGTCCCTGACACCCTGAATGCAGTGAGGAGGGGTCAGCCCCCCCCGCCCCCATGCCTGTCTCCAGCTCTCCCAGGCCCCCCACCCACCCTGTGCATGTGGCACCTTGACTGGCTCCCAGCTGCTCCTTGGGGGCTCGCGGGAGTGCCGAGCCTCCTGGCCATGGTGCGCTACCCCTCACTCTGGGGAGAGGCCAGCTTGGGGGTGCCCAGAGGGGGCCACAGGACGGTGTCGTTGGGCCTCAGGAAACCAGCTTGTGGCTGAAGGCGGGCGCCTGGAAATATGCTCGTGTGCGTGCAGGAAAGACTCAGAAACAGGGAGAAGCAGCCTGTGACCTGTGGGCCCGAGTGACGCAGACACTGGGTTGCAGGGGCACCGGGGCTGGGGGGCAAGGGGCCCCGCCCCAAGCAGGGAGGGAGGAGCTAGCCGCTCCAGCCCGTCTGCCGACTGCCACCAGGATCACTTACAGGGATGGGTGACACCCTAGGGCTGCAGCCTCCCCCACCTGCCGGGAGGCACCGGCCAGGGAGGTGCCCTCCGATGAGAGGCTGTGGAACAGGGGCTGGGCATGGCCGGGGAGTGGCTGGGTGAGTGCGGGCCTGGGGGTCGAGGGTCAGGGCAGGGAGGAGGGGGAGCAAAGCACGGCAGCGGGGCAGGGGCGCACAGGGGCAAGGCAAGAGGGAATGGGGTGGCCTCTGGACAGCAGTGGCCCCCCAGGAGCGCTCAGTGCTTGGCCAGGAGCTTGGGTGCCGTTCACAGAGGCAGGTGGGGAGGAGGAGGGGGCAGGGCTGGGGCAGGTGCACGGGAGAGCCTGGGGGCTCGGCACCATCCACGTTCCCCTCTCCCCAACCCCTCTTGGCCCTGGTTTAACAGATGAGGAAGCGGAGGCTGGGATACACGGAGAGGTGCCCCCAGGGGGCCCTCCCAGCATGAGACACCCCCGCCCGCCCCCCCCCCCCCCCCCCCCCCCGGCCCAGGGCTGTGAACTGCCCTTGGAGTCTGCACTGTAGGCCAGGTTGGGGGCTCTGAGCACCCCTGGGCTGACCCTGGGGGTCCACCTGGAACTAAATTATGGAGGTGGGGGCCGCAGAAAAGGGCCCTGAGCAGGACTGAAGGGAGGCGTGGGGGGGGGGGGCCTGGAGCAGCAGGTAGGGCAGACTGGGGGTGTGAGGGCCTCTGGAGAGCACAGTCCTTGTTCTGGCATGTGCACCCCTAAGTCTCCAGCACCGTGGCTCCTTTGGGTGCTGGGGCGGCCACAGGCGAAGGACGGGGGTGGAGTCCGCCCCCGAGCTGTCTGGGTTGGGACCTGGCTCCCAGGGTTGCAGCAGTGGGTACCCCCACCTCCACCTCGGGCTGGGGCTCTCCCAGCACTGAGGCACAGCCTGCAGGGGGCCGTCTGGGGCGGGTTGGGGTCACGCGCCTGCCAACTGTCCTCATGTGTAAATGGGGTCGTTGCCCACTGGCCCAAGCCACGTTCCCCATAATCAGGGATTACACCCAATCCAGGCTGATCCTGCGCAGCTGCCCGCTTGGGGTGGCTGGGGACTCCCAGTGCCCCCACAGCTGCCAAGGGTTTTGGATTAGGGCCAGCCTGGGGTCACCATTTGGCAGCAGCCTGGCTTCCCTGCCTGCCGGCTTGTCCCAAGAGAGGGAGGGAAGAGGCTGGGGTCCAGGTCCGGAACCCCTCCCGAGCCAGACCCTTGCCCATACGACAAGGCTGGGGCCGCGGAGCTGCCTGCTGGGGGGTCACAGCTCCCAACCTCTCCTCCCAGGGAGCCCCTCACCCCGCATACCCCCAGGGGAGGCAGGGCTGCCACGCCAGGCGGGAGGGGGGTCTGGGCAGCAGCCCCCCTGCAGCCTCCCCTGGCCTGTCTGTGGGATGGGTGCGGTGTTTCCCAAGCTCCAGGGCCTGCTGTGCTGTGACCCTGACCCTCTCCCCCTGTTTATACCCCCATCTTGTGCTACAACGTGTTTGAAAATGTTCAACACAACTTCATTAAGTGGCAGATCAGGTTAACTTGCCATAGGAGGGGGGTGCCCGGGACACAGGACAGAGGCCACGGCGTCCGTTCCAGTCGCAGCGCTATTGGCCGAAGGCTCCTGTGGGTGCTGATGTGAACAGGGGGGGCCAGCGAGTGTCGGGTGTCGGACATGCAGGCGCCGTCCACCCTCACACGGGTGGGGCCGCCTGGCTCAGGGGTCGCTGGGGAAAAGCTGGATGGCAAAGGGAGGTCACCTCCACTAAGGTGACAGGGACCTTAGAAACAGAAATGCCCAGGGAGAGGGCGCGGGGGGGTGGTGGGGGAAGGCTGCCAGAAGCCACAGAGACGATGCAGAGGGAGGGGGCCTGCCTGGGGTCCCAGGACCAAGAGCGGAAGGCAGTGTGTGTAGGGACCGCCCTGCGGGTGGATATGGGTGGCCGCGAGGCAGCTGCAGCCTGCAGGGCCGACCAGACAGCTGGGGCCCGGGCTCTGCATGGAAGCCCACAGCCTGGGCCCCAACCCAGGTCCAGACACGGAGCCCGGTGAGAAATGGAAATGGGGCCTCAGCACAAGGGCAGTTGGGTCCCAAGAGGGTGGTTTCTGAGACAGGAGAAACTCGCAGGTGGGTGCACACACAGATCCCCACATGTGAACACGCACGTGTGCACACATGCCCTGCCCCCCCGTGACAGTGGCACACTCGGGCACCCAAGCCCTCAGGTTGGAGCTCCTGCTGCCTGAACAGTCCAGAACGTCTTCGAGGGGGGCGTCTGTGGGAGGGGGCACCCATGGCAGGGCTGTGGGCAACCCCTCGAGCGCCTGCGGTCTGTGCTCCGGATGTGAGCACACGCCTCAGCTCATGCATGTGCTGTTCAGCCACGGGGGCATGTGTGGTGACCTGGAGAGCACCCGTGGGAGGAGCTCCGGGGACCCTTCAGGGCCTGAGGCTCGCCTTTGCCATGCTTCTCCGTGGGTGCACACGTGATAGGTTGTGTGTGTGCACTTGCGGGTGCACGTGCGTGGAAGCAGTTGAGGGCCTACCGAGGACAGGCCTTCTCTGAGGAGGAGGTGCGAAGGAGACTTAGGGGAACGCGAGCATACGCAGCGTTATCTGCAGGGCCTGTTTCTTTAGAGAAGTCTCAGCGACCCAGAAAGTTGTCTGGCGTTGGGTCCGCAGGGTGCAGGGCTGTGTTGTTCTCACACAAGTCGTTAAAGAGACCACGGCCAGCACCCCGGGGCCAGGCCTGTCCAGGTGCAGAGGCTGGGTGGGCAGAGACCGAGCCCTGGGGTGCAGCGTGTACGGTGGGCGCGTGGCTGTGAACAGGTACAGGCGGCAGGTGTGCAGCCAGCCGTCAGTCCGTGGGCTCCCCGGGCCCCTCGGCCCCACCGCCGGTCCCCCGTACGTGTTCCTCAACAGATGGTGGATTCGGGAAGGGTTCTGCACCGAGTCTGGATGGGCAGGAGCCAGCCAGGAGGGCGGGTCCCAGGGTTGCAGCTGGAGGGAAAGGGGCCACACAGGGTGGCTGGTGCAGGCTCTGTGTCCCCTCTCTGCGTGTTGTGTCTGTCACATGGGCGCAGTGTATGTCAGACAGGACCGGGTGGACTTGCACACGAGGGGAGGGTGATGTGAGCTGGCCGACGAGGTGCCGGGCCCCTGGGGAAGAGAGGCAGGTGGGGGCAGGGTGGCTCGGGCAGGCCTGTCACCGGGCGGCCGTGTCCCCCTGCAGCGCGGAAGCAGGAAGTCATCAAGATCACGGAGCAGCTCATCGAGGCCGTCAACAACGGGGACTTCGAGGCCTACGCGTGAGCCGGGCATCTGGGCTGGGCCCCGGGTGGCCTCGGGGGAGACCTGGGGGGCTTCCCTGTGGGGGGACAGAGGGTCGGGAGGCGGCGGGGCCTCTCCTCACCGGGGTCTGCCCCCCAGGAAAATCTGTGACCCAGGCCTGACCTCGTTCGAGCCTGAAGCTCTGGGCAATCTGGTCGAAGGGATGGACTTCCACAGATTCTACTTCGAGAACCGTGAGTGGGGGCACCGCCGGCAGGCCCCGGGCAAGGGGTGGCAGGCCTCAGGGGCGCCCCAGCCCAGCCCCTGCCTCTGCCCTGCCTGCAGTGCTCGCCAAGAACAGCAAGCCCATCCACACGACCATCCTGAACCCCCACGTGCACGTCATCGGGGAGGACGCGGCGTGCATCGCCTACATCCGCCTCACGCAGTACATTGACGGGCAGGGCCGGCCCCGCACCAGCCAGTCCGAGGAGACCCGCGTGTGGCACCGCCGTGATGGCAAGTGGCAGAATGTGCACTTCCACTGCTCAGGCGCGCCCGTGGCCCCGCTGCAGTGAAGGTGGGTGCAGGATGGGGCCTGCCGGGCGCAGGGGGTGGGGGGGTAGGCCGCCCAGGACGCACGCAGGCAGCACCCCACCCTGTCCTCCCCCTCCTCCCTGGGACTCGTGAGAGCTGGTCCCTCTCCCCATCTCTTGCGAGCTGACCCCCATCTCCCAGGGGGGGGTGTGCAAGCTGACCCCCATCTTCCTGGGAGCGCATGTGAGCTGGCCCCCATCCCCATCTCCCTGGGGGGTGCGTGTGAGCTGACCCCCATCCTCCCTCCCTTTCAGAGCTGTGGCCGGCTTGGCGGGACGGACTCGTGTTGGGAGCCCCGCCGTCCGCGGCCCGCCCGTCGCATGTTTGTGTCTCTGCCTCGTTCCCCCCCTGGTGCCTGTGTCTGCAGAAAACAAAGACCGGACGTGATCTCTTTTTCACAACAAGATGACAACACCACAAAAAAAATTGATGTTGGATGAAACGGGAGGAAAAAAAAAAAAAACAAAGGAAAAAGCTGTAAAAATCACTGGCATTTGTGGGGCTTTGAACCGACGGGCACTCCCCACCCACGCTCCACGTGTCTGTCCGCTCCTGGCCCCTTGGGGACCGGTGGGGCAGTGATCTTGTCCCCAGGGGCCGGGCCGAGGAACGCTGTTTGTTAGGTGGCACCCCCCCAGGCGTCTGCATTCCCCCTCCCCCCCCCACCCGCCGTGCATGGCTGCTGTCAGGAGTGTCGGCCACCTGGGGCCACGGGGACCTGAGCGCGGCTGTTCCCCTCCCTCCTCCTCACGCCCCCAGCATGGATGAGCAGCACGGAGGCTAGCTGGCTCCGGGGGGGCCCGGTGCACCATCCGAGAAGCCCCCGTGGGCCCAGGGCTCCCCCTCTGGTCCCTTCAGGGCCGGGGAGGTACAGACCTTACCCGGGCAGGAGACTGGCCAAGAGGACACTGTTGGCTGGGCTGCAGCCCCGGCAGGAGGGGAACCCTTGGGATGGCCTCCCTCCTGTTGGGGTGCCTCCCTTCTGCCCACTCCCCCGCCAGCCGGTGCAGCCACAGAGGGGCTCTGGGCTTGGTCAGGACGCAGGCAGGGGAGAGGGGGCAGAAGTGGGTGAGTGGATCCCTGTGCTGCCAGGCCGGGGTTTGCTGACAGTGCTCTTGGAGTCTAGGCTGGAGCAGAGGGAGGGAGGGCTGCCCCAGGCCTGAGGCGCAGGGCGCGGCTGACCGGGACCCTGGGATGAGGAGAAGACAGGCTGGGCCCATCCCGAGGTCCCCCGGGTGCTGGTGGGCACCATGGTGAGGCTCAGGGACGGCCCCGTGGTCGGAGGGCAGCAGAGAGCACCCGGTCAGCCGGCCAAGCAGGGTGGTTGCGGGGTGGGATCACGGAGGTGTGGGTCCCTGCTGCCCCAACACCTGCCCTTTAATTCACATTTTCAACAAGGA
Organism: Canis lupus baileyi; assembly: GCF_048164855.1. Lineage (NCBI taxonomy): Eukaryota > Metazoa > Chordata > Mammalia > Carnivora > Canidae > Canis > Canis lupus. The sequence continues at coordinate 47,811,728 of NC_132852.1, read as the reverse complement.
TTTTCTTTATCTTCCCCCACAAATCAAGGCAAGGGAGGGGCACAGAGTGGGGAACGGGACGCAGGATGCTGGTCTCCAAGGGGACTGTCCATCAGCAGACACTCAGAATGGACACTCACCTGCCCGTCCACGGCTGTGCTCAGGACAGCTGTCCCCACCCATGGACACAGGGTAAACATCCGCAGGGCTCACCGTGGACAGCGTGTGGCCCAGCCACCCTCCCCTCCGGGGGACCCCTCCCCGTCCCCTCACCTGTTGTCTCCACGGAGCTGCCTGTCTCGGGTAATTTGGGGATTTTTTTCTGGGGGATAGTTCTTTTGCATGACCCCTCTCGAGCAAGCCACACCTGCTCCTCTAGCTAGATGTCCAAGGTGTGGTGGCGCCGGCCGGCCCGCTCTGTGGAGGGCCGGCTGCCCGCAGTGCTGGCCGGCAACCTCCCCTTCTCTCTTTTTGCTGAGTTCCATTGTCTTTTCTTTCTGAGCCTTGTAAGTGTAAAAAAATCATTATTTTGTTCTGTCTCGGGAAACTGCAAATAAAAGAAAAACAGGACAAATGGCTTCACGTGCAGCTGGGGGCTTGATGCCAGGGCCCTGCCGAGCTCCAGCCCCCCACCCGGCCGCTCCCCCACCGTCCGGGGCCCCCTGCCACGGTGGCCACAGCACCACCCACTGCCCCACCCCACCTCTGTCGGCCCTGGATGCTGGAACCAGAGCCCCCTGTGAGCCCTGAACCCCCACCTCTTCCGCAGCCTCCCTGGATGAGGCCAGAGGGCAGTTCTGTGTGGAAAGAGCACAGGACCCAACCCTGTCTCTCCACTCATCCATCCCTCACGCGTGTCACTCACCCTGTGGCCATGGACTGGGTTGGGTGGGTGGCACCCAGGCCAGGGTGGACAGCGATGTCCCGTGAGGACAGTAGTGGCCTCTAGGAGGCAGAGATGGCGGGGCTAAGACAGCGGGGGCTGGGAGGGGTTCCCCAAGGAGGACCCAACCACCTGGAGGGCACCTGGAGCCGAGATCTGGGAACAGATGGACACCAGGGACAGAGGGGAGCGAGGGCCTTCCTTCCTCTCCCCGGACACTGCCCCACCCTCGCCCACCCCATCATCCATGCCCAAGGCCTGTCAGGAGGAACACATCACCTGTTGCCCACTGTACCCCTGCAGCATGCGGACACTAAGCCACCTGGGGCCTCCCTCAGGAATGCTGGCCGCCCTTGGCCTGTGCCAGCTGCATCAGCACCAAGTACATGGCTGAAGGACTGCACGGCCTTGTGACCACATGGCCTGACCTGAGGCTGTCTGACCAGCCAGTTGCCCACACTCAGGCCCAGCCAGGCGAGGGCTGTGGTAGCTGGCCTGTGCGCTGCTGGCCCTTCCCAAGGCCATGGACCAGGCAGCCTGCCCTTCTCGCTGGATCCCCAGGCCCTGCCAATGCTGGTCTGTACCTCACGTGCTTCCCTGGGACAGAGATGTGGGCTTCAGAACCATCCTAGGTACGACACTCATGTCCAGTTGATTCCTGGTAAGAGGGGTGGCCCAGGGGTCACTAGGACAGGAGGCCCTGGACCAGCTTCTTGGTCCTGGCAGGTGCTCAGGAGGGCGGGCTGTGCCAGGGAGCACACAGGGGACCCAAGCGTGGGGCGAAGATCTAGGACACGGCAGTCGAGCGTGCATAGTATCTAGGGCTCCACTCTCCTATCAGCTGTAACCCGAGGCAGCTTTCCAGGCCAGACCTCCCTGTGGGCACTCCCTGCAGCCCCGCCCCCAGGATCCCGAGCCCTGAGGTGTGCTGTGGGACCGGAGCGCAGGGTGGGTGGGGAACCCAGCCAGGTCAGCGAGATAGCCTTTGGTCACTTCGCTGGCACCTGTAGTGAGCGAAGCTCCCTGGGCCTCAGGAGACCCCATACCTCAGCAGGTCCTCCCGCCAGAGATCCCAGGCTGCCTCACATCCAGGCACACCAACGAGGCTGAAAACAGGGCCCAGAGGCAGCAGTGAAACAGGCAGAAAGGTCTCCAGACCCTCTGATCATCAGCCCCCGGGGTCATTCTCTAAAGTGGAAGCAGATGGAAGACTCTCCAGTCTGCATGGCCCCCATGTCCCAAAGGGTTTCCATACGTGCGGCCTGGGCTGCGAGGCAGCTCCCCAGGCTGCCTCCCCTGGACGGGCACTGCCCCAGGAGGCCCTGCACCCCACAGGCGCACTCAGGGAGGCACAGGCTTCCCGGGGTAAAGGGGCCCCTGAGGCTCAAACAAAACAAAGGACAATTTTGGAATCTCAAAAGACAACTTTATCCAGAGAAGAACTTTTCGAACAGAACAGTTAGGTGGCAGTTATTAAAATACACTCTTTGCCCAGTGCTTCCAAATGAGACACCATCAACTGGGGAAATGCTGGCTGGGGCCTGAGCCAGCCCCACAGGTCCGCACCTCCACCCCCAGCTGCTCCGCAGAGACCTCCCAAGTTGGAGTCGTCACAGCCCCCCAGCACGGGGGAGCAGATTGGGTCTGTACATTCCGGGGGGTCCCTTGGGCAGGCTGTTTTAGGGGCCAGCACAGTGCCCAGGGTGAAAGGCCAGCCAGCAGGTAAACCTGTAGGGTGGGGGTCCTCAGAAGCCGCGAAGGTCCCACTTTCTGGTCTAAGGTATTCAAGGCCTGGCCCTCTCTGAGGGCAGCAGGACCTCCTGGGTAGGCCAAGAACCAGCATGCTCACGGAAGGACCTCCCAGGATGGGACCATATGCTAGCACCCCAGCAGGGGCTTCTGTGGGTACCAGGTCCCAAGGGCCTGTCATGAGCTCACGTCCTCAGGACGCACTGCAGAAACGTGGCAGTGCAGTCTGAGGGAGTGGGCAGGTCTCGGGGCCGGGGCTGGGACTGGCGCTGCTGGGGGGCTCTCAGCAGTGCTCCTGTGGGGGCCAGACCGGGCATGGGGCACTGGGAGTTCTAGGGATGGCTGGCATCTGGTCTTGCTAAGGCACGCAGGCCCCGGGCGGCCGCTAAGACAATCCTGTTGCCAGCGATGAGTGAACATAGGTCAAGAGAGATGTACACAGTACTGTGACCCGGAGGTCAGAGCCGAGCTGCACGTCTGGGCCGATGCCCCCCACTCCACACCCCTCAGGCATCTCTGTGCAGCCTGCAGGTGGGTGCCCTTAGCAGGGGCCAGGAGAGCATCAGCATCCGTGCAGCCTGTCTCCCCCGGCCCTGCCATCAGGGCTCAGCTGGGCTTAATGCAGGGTTAATAGTCAGTGCACGAACACAAGTGCAAGGTGGACGGAGACCCGAGGCTGGCTCCGACCTCCCTGGGGACCTCGCACAGCTCGGGGGCCCACGGGTCTTCCCAGGGGTCAGAAATGAGCCCTTCAGCATTGGTGTGAGTCACTCAGAGTTTATGGTTTCATCTGGCCGGAGAATACAGCTTTGGGACCCTCGAACAACCTTTCCAGAGATCGGCAGACATGTGAATGTGAATGTTTTCCCCCAGCCCGCCCCCGGCCCTCAGGTCCTGCCAGGAGCCCCACAGTGAAAGCAAGATCTGTCCCCATGAGGGTCTTCCCACGCCGGCTCTGCTGCAAACGGCCAGGGCATCGGACACAGGGGCCTCCGCGGGCTGCTGTCACATGATGGCACAGCACGAGTTCTGTTTCCGGGCCTAGACAGAGACAATCTGGAGCTGGAGAGGCGGAGGCGGCTGGCAAGACCACTGCGGCACCCATGGCGGGGGAGGGGGAGGAGGCAGGGGCTGCGGCCTGGGCTGGGAATGCTGGGAGCAGCCCAGGCGGCCAGGAGTCTAACGGCCGGGAGTCTAACGTGGCGCCAGCCTGTTCCCCAGGGCGACCCAACCCCATGCCTGGAGGTCATACTTAGGATGTCTTCCCTCTCTCACTCTGGGTTCACAGATGCCCCCTAATCCCACTGGCCATTGCCCTCCCAGGCTCACAGGAATGCCAAGGTGTGTGAACAGCCCTGCCACTGTCCACTCCAGCCAACCACTCTGTCAGAGGGAAACAAGAGGCGGAAGGGCCTCTCTGGGAAGACTGGAGGCCTCCTGAGCAGGCAGCAGGAATGGGGCGAAGCCCTGGGCATAGGAGAGCAGCCCGGAGCAGGGTGGAATGAATTCTGCCCACCGCAGCTTCCACAGTGCCCAAGGGACCCTCCACTACTGCTGGATCTGGGCCACCCCCTCTGCTCTCCCCACACGTCACTGAACGTCCTGACAGCTCCCCCAGGGCATAGCTCCCGCGGACAGCCAGCACTCACTGTCTTATAGAAGGCTTTAGACTGTGTTCCCAGCACTTCGGATTTGGACACCAGGTCATCTAGCTTCTCCCCTCGCTCCAGCAAAGACTCCATGGTGTTGTGCTGGACAAAGGCATAAAGAAAGAACACTCTGTTGGTCATGAAGCAAGTGGCCACGAGCCCTGCAGCTCGTGGAAAAGCGCTTCTCCTTTGGGCTCTTCCCCCACGCAAACTTCGGGGGCGTCCCAGGTGGAACAGGACCCTGTGACCGTCCTGGGGAACTGCCATCAGATTCACACAATGCTATAGGAGAGGTCGCTTACACCCACATTTACACACATGTATACCTACTGCGCCCCACACCCTGCAGGGGCCCGTGTTCCAAGGTCAGCATTCAGGGAGCGCCCGCACCCACAGGCCTGTCCTTGGGGTGAAGGGATGAGGCACTCCCAGCAGCCCTAAGTCCTGATGCCATCGGGAAGTGGCTGGCTCGCTTCCAGCATGGATGGCCATTGCTGGAGCAGCCACAAGGCCCTCAGAGGCCTCACTGGAGCAGGTATCTAGGTACATAAACATGACCTGACCCAGAACGAGGAAATAAGTGAACGCGTCCTTTCTACACAGAGCTCAACAACTCAGGTTCCCAGCACAAGCAACCGAGGGTAAGACGTGACTGGGAAGAAAGGCAGCACAACCAGTAATCCCATTTCTGCAGGCACACTGAGCCAGGGAGGACGATACCCCCAACACGCGCAGTCAGAGAGGAATGACACAGCGGACACACCGCAGCTCTGCACAGCCCAGGGGTTCCCATAGCCACAGCTCCTCGAGAACACGCAGAGAAGCCCATGCAAAGACCTGGAGACACCCAAAGACTCTCACAGCTCATTCTCAGTCCTAAGCCCCAAAACTACATCATTAGAGCTCGATGCCTGCAGCCCCCCCACCAGTTTCTATGTAATGTGCTTCCTGGTGCCACCCAGGCTGGCATCCGACCCTGGGACACAGTGCTGAGCATGAGGACCAAGCCTGAGTCAGCAGGAGTTTCACGTCGAGCAGGGTTTTTCCGGGCACCTTTGTGGAGCTATCTACCCACTTAAGGTTCATTAGCTGCTGGGCACTGGCATCCCACACATCCACCATCGCACCAGGAACAGGGTGGGTAGGGACAAGCTCTTGGTCCTGAGGGCTCATATGCCTGGCAGTCAGGGAGTCATGGGTGCTGGCTAAGACCATGCAGGGGCGTCCAGGAGGCCTGTTCCTGGGGCACTTGCACGGGAGCCAAGCAGGAAAGGAAGAGGCCACGAGACCCTGAGGCTGTGCCAGGGAGTGTGCACTGGACCCCACAGCTTTCCTGAGGGCTACTGATGGACGGTAAGCAGAAGAGCCACAGAGGGGTGGCTACGGTGCAGACACACTGGGCAAATGTGAAAAGACGGCTCCAAGTGAAAGGGGGGTGGGGGGAGAAAGGAAGTGGGGGGGAGGGAGAGAGGTGGGGGAGGGGAGGGACGGAAGCTAAAGCAGCAGCTACAGACCAGCAGAGTGCTCAGGTACGACAGGGGGCTCCCACTCTCCTCAGGCCTGAGGACCCTAGGTCTGTGTTTAGTGAGTAGGGGCGGCTTCTCCCGCCCCCACAGCCCACACCCTGTGAGGGAGGCAGCAGGAATGGCAGGGAAGCAGAGCCACGGATCAGAAACCATCACGACTGGTAACCGCCCAGAACAGGGAGAGATCAGGGGCCACAACAAGGTCTCGGCTGAGGCCCTTGGGCAACAGGTGTTGAACTCAGATGGGTGCAAGCAGCACAGACCTGGAGGCGTCTAGGTGGTCTGGCTCTGAGGCCTCGGACACTCAGGAAGAGGTGGGCACCACCCCTCTCAGCCTAGCGCTGGCATGAGGGCTCCCCCAAGCCCAGACTGTGTGCCCAGTGGCTGGCTGAGATTTCCACCCCCACTCCTGGCTCTAGGATGCGCTCGCCCCTGCTCCTGCTCACCAGAATGATTTTGGTCTCGTCCAGCTCAGCCTGCACTTTAGTCATGGGGTCAGCTTCTCGGGGGTTCTAGGAAAGAGCCAAAAGTAACATCAGGAGGAGAGTGACCACCTGGAGACAAAGCTCAAACCAAACAAACCGGACATGTGGCCACGTTCACAGACCACAGGCTGCTCAAACACATGGCAGAGAAGGGAAAGCCCATCACGGAGCTCGGTTCCAGGTCTTACGTGCATCCCTGCATGTTTCACAGCGACACCGACACTAAGGCTGCCAGGAAGTTCCCCCACAGCCATGACCTCCAGGGCTGCTGGCTTTGCTGTACCACACAGCCTCTCCTGGAGGCTTCTGTACACCCTACCTGGTATCGACTCAGGTGGCCATCTAGGGCGGTGTAGTGGATGCTGGCAGGGGACCCGATAGGCCACTCTATCCTGTCCACCTGCTTGGAGAATTCGTCTAGAACCTGCAGGACAAAGGGACACATCAGTATCCGCGAGACCTGAAGAACACCTTGCTCAAGAGAGGCAGTCAGGGCCATGGGTGGAGGGAAGAGGAGGATGGCTCATGGCCAGGGGCAAATCTAAGTTCAAGTATTTAAAATCTATGGAAATTGGGACGCCTGGATGGCTCAGCAGTTGAGCATCTGCCTTTGGCTCAGGCCCTGATCCTGGGATCCAGGACTGAGTCCCACATTGGGCTCCTTGTGGGGAGCCTGCTTCTCCTTCAGCCTATGTTCTCTGTGACTCTCTCTCTCTCTCTCTTTCTCTCATGAATAAATAAAATCTTTAAAAAAATAAAAATAAAAAATAAAATCTCTGGAAATTAAGCACCAAGTATATCTAAACTGAAATGAACCTTGTCTGGAAAATAAAAGTATCAAAATTTTAAGCTACATATTTCCCCTTTTATTAGGTCACATGATTCTAGAAAAGAAAGTACTGGCCCTCTCATTTCCCAGAACAATTCTTCAAAAATGGAGCAAGATTTTTTGGATTTAAGCAACCAGCAGATTTCATGTGCTTATGGGTGTCAGTGCTTGGGGGCAGCAGGGGCCAGCATCCTCGAGGGGTTTATGACAAGCACCCCTCAAAGAACTGAAGAGCATGGAGGCACTAAGCCCCGTGCTGGTGCTGGTGCCGGCCCCATGTGGGGGACAGGAACACCCGGGGTGTGCAGGGATGACCTGACGGAGGGTGGTCGCCACAAGACAGAGCACAGCGTTGGCTGTGGCTCGGAGGGCAGAAGCAGAACAGTGGCCAGAGCAGCAGCCAGGGCTGAAAGTGCAGCCACAGGTGACCCGAGGGCCTGTCCCAGACACAAGCAGGATGAGGGGCAGAAATCAGAGCCAGTGAAGGAAATGGGGAAGGGATCCCAGACCGTCTCCTGGTTTAGGGCAAGAAAAAAACTGAAAATAGGTTGATTTTAGACACACTAATACACTACTCCCTCCCTTATACCTCGCGCTCTGCCCACACCTGTCCATCCAAGGCCCGCTTGGCCACAGCGCAAACTCACCTTCTCCAGCAAGGTAAAGGCCACCCGGGATGGATATTCGCTGTCAGCAATGACCACTCCTGCCAGACTGTCGTTTCGCACATAGACGTGGCACAGGTATTCTAAGGAGAGGATAGACACGCGGAAGGGGAAGTGAGAGTTTTGGCCATTTCACCCTGATCATCAAAGTGTCACAATGCTGAGCTCTTGCCCTGTGGGTCAGCGAGACTCACACAGGACAGCACGGGAGGGAGTGCTGCCACCAGCACGGCCCAACAACCGCTTCAGACAAGTCAATGCCCAGAGACCCTGTGTGCAAAGCCAGGGTGTAAAGGAGCCCCAGGGGTGCAGGAAACCTCCCAGGGGATGCAATTCCAGGCACATTTCCCAGTTAGATCCTGGAGCCCCAGCAAGGCTCAGCTCTGTCTAGGGGGTTGCACCTCTGATGCTCTGGCCTGTTCTCGAGCCAAGGAGACCCCAGACGAGTACAAAATGAGAGTGGCCTGGCCTCGCATCAGGAAATCGGGACATCAGGTTTCCTTCTTACAGCAATCCTGGCCCGTCCCCTGCTGTGGTGGGCTGGGGAGGTGAGGGAGGGAGAGAACAAGGAAAAAGAGAGGAGAGAAGGTCCATCTGCAAACAAATGTTCTCCAGCATTGCTGTGTGAAAGTCACTGAGTTATCTAAAGGCAGAGAGTGTATGAGTGCTTCTGAAAAACAGTCACCATTCCTGCTATGAATTTTTGTCCCTTTCAAAATAATCCAGACAGGATACAGCTAATCGTTCCCTCATGGAAAAAAGAACCTAAGGATTACACCTAACAAATAAGAACCTTCTTGTTCGGACAACACTCACGCAGAAGAGCCTGATGCTAAAGCTGGAGAAACGGGGAGATGGAGAGACCGCGAGCTCATGTCAGACTAGGGCAGCGATGGACAAAAGCAGGGCCACCGCTGCCCTCTGGACTCTGTCTACGATCCCAAGCAAGCAAGGCTCAAGCGTGCAGCCCAAGCACACACACTCCCCACAACCAGAGAAGCTGGCTCAGAGCCGCAGACACGGCCAGATCTGCCAGCATTCACAGTCCAATGTCACCTCTGGGGTGTGGGCAGGACAGGGAAGCTGTGTAGGGGACCCCAACCGGGGCCTGACGGGCATCTGCATAGACACACTGCCTCCAGGGCCCATGCAGGCTATCCCAGGGAGCTTGCCATGAGCTGTCTGTGAGCCACAGCTGTCCTTCTTGACCTGTCCGTGTCACACAGGCTTCGCACGGGAAACCTGAATCATGAAAACGTGAACATATCGGTCAAGAAGAAAACAGAGTTTTTTGATTCCTGGTGAAAAACCTGCGGAGCCCAGGATGCAGTGTTACGTCAGCAGGGCTGGCTGGGAATCCTTGTTTGTGATGCGTACAACCCTGGAGGGAAAGCAAATTCAGGAAGGCCACTCCCTGCTGCACAAGAGCCAGACCCCAATCTGAAGAGAGTCTAAGCTTTGGGGTAGAAGCTTAATCAGGCCGCTGAAACATCAGCACCAGGCAAGGAAGCATGCGTGACCAGAACAGAGAGAACGCAGAGGCAACAAGCCAGCAGAGTGGGGTCCTGGCAGTCGTGGGCGGGGCAGTGTGTACATGGAGAGCCACAGGTGTCCGGGCAGACGGGGGCTGCATGTGCACGAGGCGGCAGGTCCTCTTACCTTGTTCTTTGACAGAAGCTCTGCTGCCTTTCGCTGAGCGCTCCACAATCAGCTGACTCGTGAAGGTCATGAACTCCTGAACACTAAAAACATAACACATATTACCTATTCCTGTCACCCTGTCCCCAGCACAATGGAAGGTGACCTCTGAGCATAGACACCAAGGGGCCACTGCTTCTTGGGCTCATTCCTTTCCCTCTCAACCTTAGTGACAAATGACAGACACTGTTTTGTTACAGATCCTCACGGCCATTCAAACTACACCTGCTCACTACCTCGTTCACCAGGGCAACACACTTCCAGACCCGCGGGGACTTCCTACAGGATTGACTCAAGAGAACACTGAGGGCAGAGCAGGATTTAGGAAGCAGGAGCAGCAGAGCTGGCCTGTGCACGCCACACGCTGCCACGTGACCCATGTCCACCGAGAACACAGCTACAGCACAGAACATGCATGGCCTGGGGCGTGCTGTCTCATCCAGGGCGTCTGGAAGGGAGACGCTTGGCCAAGAAGGAAGTGATTTGTACAAAGGCCAAGAGGGAAGAGGGCACTCATGGGTGCAACAGAGAGATGAGGCTAGAACGGGACAGTCACAGGTGATGGCAGTGGAGCCCAAGGAACAGGGGCTAACATGACTCTCTGAGGGTCCCTCTGACCAGTGTACGAGGGGCCACACAGAAGAGGGAGGACCTCTGGCCACAGACCCATGACCTCCAATCCCGGTACTGACTGCCCCGTGCCTCCCCCACAGCCGCATACGGTCTGTGCGTACCACAGTCCGCACCATACCTGGTGCTCAGTACCGAGGGTGTAGTGTGATCACAATCATCCCATAGGGAACAAGGCTCCAAACAAGGAAGTCTTTGCAATAAAACCAGGCAGAGACACAGCCCGACTCCACGTAGACACGGGAGGACTTACATTCATCGTGAGAGTCAGCGCGAGAAAAGCAGGGGACCCGTGTGAAGGTTTTGTAGCTCGAGGTGGGCAGAGGGGTAGCTCGAGGCCAGAGGTCGCGGGGCCACCACCTGCGGCTCTATGAGGTGCGCTGGGGAGGGCTCCAGCGCACCGTGTTGTGTGAATCCTCAAACACACAGGGTACCCTACGCCAGAGACGCAGAAGTCCCACCCTGGAACCTCTGAGCACCCTGGGTGCACACGGCCAGGTGGGCAGCAGCCGTCCCACCGCAGAAGAGCAGGGAGCGGGACACGGGGCAGAGGCTGTGCTAGGAACCAAAGCATCAAGACGTCGCACCCGGAATGACCCAAAAGCAGCAGAACGTTTCCACGCGGCCGCCACGGAACTGTTCTAGGTCCCGCCTGCACAAGGCTCCCGAGCGACCAGCAGCAGTGGACGCGGCGCCAGACGGCGGCGGCCCGGGGCCCGGCTCGCACTACACGGGCCTTCTGCTCCTGGCCCTTCCACGGCTCCGGACTCGCTCCTTCTTGCAGTCACGGTGGCCAGGAAGCCCTACACACCCCAGCTTCTCTCCAGACCCTCCGCGCACACCCTCCGGCGCCATCAAACCTCAACCAGGAGAAAGCATGGCATTTGGGTTCGAGCGCTGGCCGGCTGCGCGTCATTCCTGCGGCCTCGGTGACTGCATCACAGCTGATGCCGGTCCCCCAGGGCGACAGGCGCTGCCTCCAGGGCGGCCACACGAGGCTGCGGAGCTACCGTCGCTACAGAAGGCCGCCTACGGCTCACCGCGGCGGGACGGAACCGGCCGCTCCTCAAAGTCCCCTTGAAACGTCACCACGACGGCAACTGACAAAACGTGTTCCCCCACGGCGGGAACCTTTCCCCCGTGGGCGCAGGCGTCCCCGCAGGTGCGTCTACACACCGAGACACAACCCCCCCCCCGCCCCGCCCTCCTCCGCAGCGCCCAGCGCCCTCGAGCCCCCGCCCCAGGCCCCGCCCCCCAGGGGCCCCAGACCCCCAGGCCCCGCCCCAAGCCCCCTGACCTCCAGGCCCCGCCCCAAGCCCCCCGACTCCCAGGCCCCGCCCCCGGGCCCCGCCCCCCGCCCCAGTCGCGGCCTCGCCCCCGGCCCGCTCACCTGGACCTCTGGAAGAAGCTGAAGGAGGACACGTCGTACGCGGCTTTGAGCAGCACCGCCTTGGGTTCGCCTTTGTACAGGACGCTGAGGCTGTACAGTTTCATGGCGCCGCGCCCTCGGGCCGCGGGCCCGGCTCGCAGGCAGCAGCGCGGCCGCCGCCCCCGGGGACCACCGCAGGCTGCTGACGGGTCGGACGCCGGCTTCCCCTACTGGCTCGGGGTCCACTTCCGGTTCCGGCCAGGGGCCGCCGCCCGAGCCCCACGGAGGGTTTTCGTGCCCCGGATGCAGAGAGGACCGGCCGGAAACACGCAGGCGGTGGGGGCGGGGGCGGGGGCGGGGGCGGGGATGAGGGCAGAGGCAGCGCAGCGCATGCGCATAAGCCGGCCCCGCCCCTCTGGTCTGTCCAAGGCTCCGTCCTCTCCCTCCTGCTGCATCCCGGGTCCTCCCAGGCCTCCCCCTTCCCTCCTCCCTCCTGGGGTGTCCCGTCCACTGCAGGACTTCCCCCTCCCTCCTGCTGTATCCCATCCCCTCCCACGTGTCCCCCGCGTCCTGAGCCCTCTGGGGACTCCCCCCTCCCACTTGGGGTGTCCTGAGTCCTCCCGTTTTCAAGCTCTCCCTCCCTCCCAGACTGTCCTGAGCTCTCCCGGGCAGCTTCGGGGAACACACCCGGAGCAGCACCCACACGCTCAGAAAGGAGCTTTGATTGAGTGGGGGGAGTGACTGCCTTCCTGTGTTTTGTAAATCAAATCTCCTTTAACGCAAAGCGCAGGAAATTCTTCTTCTGGAGGCTCCTGCAGCATGTGAAGCTGTATTGTAGTCCTCGCCAGCTCATCCTCCTGTAGGAGCAGCCCCTGTCTGCACAGGACCCCTCAGCACGAGCCTGCGGGGTCGGGGCTCCCTGGGCCTGCCCACCAGCTGTCTAGGCACTGACGAAAGAGGCAAAGTGCTGACTTCAACGGTAGCAGAGACACATCGCCTCCAAGGGCAGAGCATCCGCCCCTCACTTGGGGAGCAGCTTGGCTGGTGGACGGGGACTCAGAAGGCCTCCTTTGCCTTGAGATGTTGAAATAATGCTTTGCCGATGGGTGGGGATGAAGGAGGCACAGTTGCATAAGAACTGCATCTTGCCTGTTTCTTGCTTATTAAATGGTAGGATGTAATCTGCCCCCACGGGACACATAAAGGACCTTAGTCTTTGGCAGTTGGCACTAAGCTGACACGTTCGCTATGCTAGAATCAGCCAGAGCTGAGACGATGGGAAGAGCCAACAGCATCAGTCTACACCTAATCAGGGTTTCTCAGCTTTAGCACTATTAATAGTTTGGTTGGATACTGCGGGCTTGTCCCAACAGTTGGGAGCCGTCCCAGGCACTGTAGGCAGCATCTCAGGCCTCATACCCAAGTAGCACCCCATGCCATCTGGGAACCAAGAGTGTCTGCAGACGTTTGCAAAGGTGCCCTGGGGAGCAATGGTTTATAGAAAAATGTTTGTATGTCTAAAGGAGGGGTCCTGGCACCTGCCCCCTCACTCAGCACCTCCCTCACCAGCCCCCTTCCCTGGGTATTTTCAAGTGCAGAGTGTGAAGAGGGCTCTTCCACATGCCCCTGTTTGGGTGTGAAACATCAAGAACAGACACCGGCCAAGGCCAGACCTGTGACCCATGATAGGGCCATAGCATCAGGCGAGGCAGGAGCCCGTGATGCTGTGCTAACACCATTGTCCTATAGGGGGCGGGTGAGCCCACTGCTGATGGAAATCCCTGGAGCCCCTTTTCCTTTGCCACTGAAAGTTCTTCAAAGGGACCAGGAGGACAGTTCTTGCTTGGAATCGATTTAAGTGTATTCACAAGTCACATACTAGTGGATGTCTTACAGTTGGTCGTATACCAAGCACTTTCCACGTGCTTGGTATTCATTCAGCGCCTCACAGAACAGAGAGGTTTCATCATCACCTTACAGACACAGAAACGGATTCAGATCAAGGAAATTGGTAGAATGGCGAGACACATGTCAACACCACACCTGGCACCACCCAGCTCCCCTCCCAGAGGCTCTCTGCCCTCCTCTCTGGCCCAGCCCTGCCTCCACCGCTCCAGCTATGTGGGTACAAACTCCCCAATCTCAGCATCCAGCTTCCATTCCACCACTTGACTTGGATTCAGTCCCAGCATGACCAGAAGCCCCCAAAGCATAAAGGTGAACAAAGCACTAACCTCTCTGTCTCTCTTTTTTCATCTGTAAAGCTGGAGATATAACCCTTTCCATCGATGTGATGCTGGGAATGGTAAGACACTATATTCCAAAGTCTAGTCTTGGTAGATCCTTAACAAGTAAAAACCATGATGATTCCTGTATTGTTATCATTTACGACAAAAAAGAAGAGATGGTCATGGGTTAAAGGCATCCTGCATCCTGCTGGGAGCAGAAATCTGACACGCTGAAACCTGAGTGAGTTCTACAGAGTGGGGAATACTATTGTATCTTATCATTTCCTGATTTTGATCCTTGTGCTGTGGTTATGCAAGAGAATTCTTGGCTTGGGGGTACTACACACCAGTACTTAGGGGGTAGAGAGACAGCACATCTTCACCTCACCTTTGCAGGATTCGGAGGTATATATGAAGGGTAAAGTGAAGGGGTCGGGGTGAAGGTATCCAGGAATGCTTTGTACTGTGCTACAAGTCTAAAATGATGGGGATGGGGAGCCCAGGTGGCTCCGTCAGTGAAGTGTCTGCCTTCAGCCCTGGTCATGATCTCAGGGTCCTGAGATTGAGCCCCAGATCGGGCTCCCTGCTCAGTGGGGAGTCTGCTTCTCCCTCTCCCTCTGTCCCTCCACCCTGCTCATGCTCTTTCTCTCAAATAAATAAATAAATAAATAAATAAATAAATAAATAATATTTTTTAAAAGATTTTATTTATTTATTAGAGAGAGAGAGAGAGAGAGAGACAGGCAGAGGGAGAAGCAGGCTCCACCCAGGGAACCTGACGCAGAACTCGATCCCGGGTCTCCAGGATCACACCCTGGGCCAAAGGCGGTGCTAAACTGCTGAGCCACCTGGGCCACCCAATAAATAAAATATTTTTTTTAAATGATGGGAATAGAAAAGATTATCAGAAGGGAGCGCTGATGTTATGCATGCAGCTCCAGTGGTAGTCGGGGTGGCAAAGCTGTCTGAAGTCCAGACTCTCCCTTGTGCACTTGCGCCCTAGAGGAAGAGCTTCCCTGGAGACAGGACTGGAGCCATGCTGCCCACAGCATGTGGTCCAGGCTCATATTCACCCCTGCTGGGCAGGCGGGTGCCCACATACCTTCAAAGCCCTCTCAGCTCACGAAGGGACCCATTTTAGCTGCACAGTGGGACCCCCGTAGAGCTGGATCAAAGCCAGCTGAGGGGCACGCTGGGGGTTCCTGGGGGACCTGGCCACACAGTGGCCTTGGCTTCTCATCTGGTCAGCCAGGGCCAGGGCAGCAGGGCTGTTTTCAGGGTAAATGTATGGTGAGTCTCTGCAGCCTACACAGGAACAGGGGCCCTGAAAGGAACCACAGATGCCCTCAGGCCTCCTAGAATTCCAGGGCGTGTCACTCCTAAGTGTGCAGGCTAGACATGTCCACCACTACAAGGTGGCAGCGTCTGAGAGCCAGCAGATGCAAGAAGCCCATTGTGACTCTCGTTTTATTCTCCAAAGTGGGAGATTAAACCCCCACATGAAAGGTGCCCTCTTGGTAGCAGGAGGAAGACATGCTTTTTTTTTTTTTTTAAGATTTATTTATTTATTTATGATAGAGAGAGAGAGGCAGAGACACAGGAGGAGGGAGAAGCAGGCTCCATGCTGGGAGCCCGATGCAGGACTCGATCCCGGGACTCCAGGATCACACCCTGGGCCAAAGGCAGGCGCCAAACCGCTGAGCCACCCAGGGATCCCCTGCTTTTTTTTTTTTTTAAGATTTTATTTATTCATGAGAGACAGAGAGGCAGAGACACAGACAGAGGGAGAAGTAGGCTCCCCGAGGGGAGTCCCATGTGGGACTCGATCCCAGGAACCCGGGACCAGGAACCCGGGGTCACGACCTGAGCCAGAGGCAGACACTCAACCACTGAGCCACCCAGGTGGCCCAGGAGGAAGACATTCTAATCACCAGGGATGAATGAGGCCTAGCAAAATTGGTACAAACAAGCCTCACCTTGCAGTTACTTCCAGCATGTCCCCTCCATAGCCCCAGCCCCTCTATCTTGTGGGTCCTTCACTGTTTTTTTGTTTTGTTTTGTTTTGTTTTGTTTTGTTTTGTTTTGTTTTGTCATAAGAGTGTTTGCTATTGATTTTTCCTGTTCTGGTTTCCTCTCTGGGTCTTCATTCTCTTTAGAAGGCTCCTGTGTACCTGCAAAAACTGTAATAAAACTTGTTTGCAAAAAAACACACAAAAAACAAAAAACTTGTATGCTTTTCTCCTGTTTAAGGCATTTTGGGTCTTAGATGCAGCTGAAGACCCAAAGAGGGCAGAGAATTTGTCTTCCTGCCCACTGGCCTAGGGAGCACAGACTTGATGCCGTCCAGCCCCGGCCCCTAGGAACACTGCTCACTACCACAGGCCTTCCAGCAGATTGCCCAGGCTGGCAGCCAAGAGGGAACAGATGTCAGAGCAAGAGGGAAGAGGGTACACTATGAGGAGCTCCCCCTCCCCCTGAGCCCCCATCCCTGGACTGAGCTCCCCTTCCCCCTGAGACCCCCATCCCCGGCTGAGCTCCCCTCCCCCTGAGCCTCCTCCCCCTAAGCCGCCCCTCCCCCTGACGTGACCAGCGGCCCACGAGGTGACCAGCAGCCCGCGATGTGACCAACGGCCCACAAGGTGACCAGCAGCCCACGACGTGACCAATGGCCCACAAGATGACCAGCGGCCCGTGACGTGACCAGCAGCCCGCGACATGACCACCGGCCCACGAGGTGACCAGCGGCCTGCGAGGTGACCAGCGGCCCACGACATGACCAGTGGCCCATGACGTGACCAGCAGCCTGCGAGGTGACCAGCGGCCCATGACGTGACCAGCGGCCTGCCCCTGTGCTGGCAAACCTGAATCGCAAGACTTGCTGGAGGAGGGAAGTCCTGTGGTACAGAAGATGTAGGGAAGGGCCTGCTTGTCCTGCCCGGTGTCCAGAAGTTACCCTGACACCAGCCGAAAGTGAACTGGCATCGGAGTTTGTTAGCAAGACTGACCTGGGGCAGAAGGAAGGCCAGCACAGGGAGAGGAGAGGGAAACAAAGCAGTCTTATTAGAGGAGGGGCCCCAGGCAGTCCAGGGTGTGGGCCCGGTGGCTGTAGCATTTGAGGACGGGCCTGGATTATATCATAATTAGCCAACTAAGCACTGTCCTCTCTCAAGAAGTATTCAAGATGCCTGCAAGGGGTAGGAAACCACAACATTATTCCTGTTCTGGGGACATGGGTCAGATAAGGACACATGGCTGCTTTCTGCAGAAGAGCAAGGAGGAGAACACACTTAACCCATCCTCTGCCGGGATGGCATCACTGCAAACCCACCACTAGGTGCATGGGCCAGGGTGGCCCCTGGGGGGGTCTCCTTGGGGTCTCCCTGGGGACTCTCTGTCAGGACCTCAGGACGTCAAAGGTCCATCCACCTGCCTCTTGTGTCTAGTTTCCTGCCGAACACGTGGACAGACAGATGTGGCAGAGGGGGAAGAGCCACTTCTACGTTCAGATAACGCGGTACAGACAGCAAAGAAAGGGCATCGAAAGGGGCCGCTCCCGGTCCTGCGCATGGACAGACAGATGTGGCAGAAGGGGAAGAGCCACTTCTACGTTCAGACGACACGGTACAGACAGCAAAGAAAGGGCATCGAAAGGGGCTGCTCCCTGTCCTGCGCACCACAAAGGACAACATCCAAGCAAAAGGGGACTGCTGCCTGCACCCCAAGTCATGGCATCTCCAGTGGCTGGGAGCCTGGTCTAGACAGAAGCTACCCCAAGGGCCAAGAGCACATCTCAGAACTGGAAACTGTAGGAAAGCTTCCTGACTGCCTCTCAGGCAGCCTGGGAAGAGAGTGGGAGGTGGCCTCTGAGCAGGTTGCTAATCTGGCTTCCGTTCCCCAGGAAGCACAAAGTTATTCGTCAGGCTCAGGTTAGCTGCAGTTCCAGCCTTGACTTCATAGCCCGTGACTACACCTGCGAGTGACTAGAGCCAAGCTGCTCCCTTACTTTTAATTTTTTTTTTTTTTTTTATTATGATAGTCTCACAGAGAGAGAGGCAGAGACACAGGCAGAGGGAGAAGCAGGCTCCATGCACTGGGAGCCCGACGTGGGATTCGATCCCGGGTCTCCAGGATCGCGCCCTGGGCCAAAGGCAGGCGCCAAACCGCTGCGCCACCCAGGGATCCCAAGCTGCTCCCTTACAACAGAAAAATCAAACGGTAGGGGATGAACCATGTGTCACCAGCATTACATGTCAGTGGGGAAACAATCACCTACCCCACAGATACTAGTCTCACTAATATCTGCATACCTCACTACCTCACAGCATACATAAAAACAAGTTCCAGAAGGATCAAAGTGCTAAATATTAAAAGAAAGAAAGAGAAATAAATAAATAATAAATAAATAAGTAAATAAGTAAATAAATAAATAAATAAATAAATAAATATTGGAAGGAAATGTGGGAAAATATTTTTCCAGTTTTGGGTGGGAAATGCCTTTCTTAACAAGACATGAACCTTGGAACAAGAAAGCCAAGACTGAAATTCATGAGAAGGAACCACTTCTGTGTGATGAAGACACCAGCGATCAAGTCTGAGCATAGGATGGACCGCAGGAAACATCACGGCAGATTCAATCAAGGGTTAGTAGGTATTAGAGATGGAATATGAGAGCCCGTTACACAAAAGGAGACGTGAAAGACGGTCCAGTGACAGAGTGAAACCCAGGCCTCAGTGTTAAAATAAAGAGTGTAAACAAATCATCCTTAGAGAAAAAAATGCAAATAGCCAGCGAACAGACAAAGAGGACCCAGGGCTTTGTGGTTAAATGACAACGAGACAACAGATCAGGAAAAGATTATCAAGATTTATAATCTCAAGGGTGGGCCAGCGTGGAGGCAAACTCCTAAGGTTGGTGGGAGGATTAATGAAATGCGAGAGCCTTTTGAGGGAGCACTATAATCTCATCTGCCCGGATGTAAAATGTGCAGAGCGTTTGATCTAGCAGTCCAGCCTCTAGGAATCTTCTGGAAGACACATGTGCATGTTTTGACTGGTAAAACACAAAGCCCCACGATGGGGGAAGAGTGGAACTGCCCAGATGACCACGAATAGAAAGTTGGTTTAAAATGGGACAGCACGTCGTTGGTCTGGAGAGTCTCGCTGGCCACTCCTCCTCGCTCCCCCTGCTGGACCTCTAGACGTCTCCTGTCTCCTGGGTGGCCTGGTCCTGACCCTGCCGGGCCCCATTCCCACGCTCCCCCTGACAGCAGCCACCGGCCACTGGAGTGCTCGCGGTGTGCCAGTCCTGAGCCGCTCTGCGAGGATGAAGCACACCAGGCTTCAGAGGCTGAGGCCAGAAGCACCGGTTGAGATGGTCCTTGGTCTCCCAGTTTGTTCCTGGTGGGTGAGCTCTGGCACCTGGCCTCCCGCTCGGTTCCCAGGGTCCCGTCACTGTGAGCATGACTGGGCATGCACGCGTCCTGAGCTGGGGACCCTGTCCGGGCCCACTGTCCCGGCTCAGGTAGGCAGGGAAGGCGGCCACAGAGCTTACGGGGGGTCCCAGCCTGTGGCAGGGCTGGTGGGCAAGCTGCCTGCCCCCTCTCCTCTGGATTCTGCACGCGCAGGAGCCTCTGCTCCTTAGGACGTGGGCCTGGAAGACCCTGTGACCCTGCCCTGGGAACTGGACAGGTGGCAAAGTCCACAGTGACAGGGCGATTGGGCCGTTGCTATGGTGATGGGGATGGAGGCGTTTGCCATCAGCCCCGGTTTTCTGCATGGCAGCTCTAATGACAGGATGGTCAGCCCTGCAGAGGCCGGAGGCCTGAGGCCCTGCTCTCGGTTGCCATGGCAGCGCGGGCCCTCTCGGGGAACACAGAAGGCCCCGTGGGGGGACTCCCCACTCCACACCTGGTCAAAGCAGGAAGTGCTGGGTGGCGCAGAAGCTGGGGAAGGCTGGTTGGGGTGTGAGAGGGATGTGGTCCCCTAAAGCCTAGTTGCTCAAGAGTTGTCCCTGGCCCCAGGAGGAGAGCGGACCCTTTCTGCTGAGTGTGTCTGGAGGACACCGTGCCACCGCAGCCCAGCGTCACCTGGAGGGACGGCTGACTGGCGCTGGCCAGTCCTGGCCTCCAGCGATGGCCACACGGGCCTGGGTGGGGAAGGGTCCCGGCTGTGTCCCCGGAGAGAAGCCCGGCCAGCTTGCTGGTCAACGATGAAAAGGAGGAAACTCTACGCCTGAAGCTCGAGCCAGAAACCGGCTGGAAGGTGGACCATACCCTCCCTTCAGATCCTTCCTTGGCTGGCGGACACCTTGGGGGACTTCTGCTTCAGAAGCTGTCCAGAAACACTGAGGGGTTCCAGCTCACACGAGCTGCCCACCACACACATGCTGGATGACAGAGCCAGGATGGACGTCACCAAGAAGGAAAAGGTAATGCACAACCTGGAGGGTCTATTCAAGCACTCGTTGTGTGGAGGCACCTGGGTGGCTCAGTCAGTTAAGCATCTGCTTTCGCCTCAGATCATGATCCCAGGGTCCTGGGATCAAGCCCCATTTTGGACTCCCTGCTCATTTGGGAGTCTGCTTCTCCAGGAGGGGTGCTGGTTGTGGCTCATTGGGCACAGACCAGCCTTGGTTCCCTGGCCCCTGAGGGAAGGCCTAATGGGGAGGGAGCCCAGGGCAGTGGCTCTGTCTGGTCAGAAGGCCCCCTCTTCCCAGCAGGCCAGGCCCTCTCCGGCTGCTTCAGGCTCCAGCCCCGTGACTGGGCAATTAGGCTGCCAGGAGGTCTGGCAAGTGGCTTTCACTGGCCGGGGGTCTGGGGAATTTAGAGCCCCGGCTGGAGGGGGGATTTGGGGCCTGGGGTCTCAGTGGGCAGAGCCAGCTGCCAGGCTGGGAGGCAGCACCCAGCAGGTATTGTGATGGGCCCTGGACAGCTTCATAGGATTCACTCCAGGAGGAGCACGGTTGCTCCTGGTGAGGAGCAGAGAACAGTTACTTTTTCCAAAACAGAGAGAAATCCAGACGTCCTTTCAGGCCGCCCTGTGCCCAGGCAGTGAGCAAGGAGACAGGGCTGGGGCCAGGGCAGGGGGAGCATGCCTGCAGCCCCAGGCCAGTCATCAGGGCAGGACAGGGATCCAGTCCCTTTGGCACAGTCTCCTCCTCACATGTCTTCACTTCTTCTGTGACTTGACGAGGTCAGCACAAACACGAGCTGGTTCTGCTCCCAGCAGAGCTGATGATGTGAGGAGAAAAACAAGCAGCCTGAGCCAGGGTGCCTGGAGCCGCAGGCAGCAAGACAGGCCGAGTCCCCAAGCGAGTCCTATAACTACTGGCGTGGCAGGAGTTTGGATGAGAAATGCTGCCCAAAGGGGCCCCGGGAGGCTACTGGGGAGCAGAAGGGTGACTAGGTGACAGTGAGAGTGAGGGCCCGGGGAGCCCGTTCTCAGACTCTGGGGCTGGTCCTTGCTCCTGCCCATCTGCACCAGGGGACACAATGCCCCCCAACCGAGGGGTGCTGGTCCAGTCCCCGAGGCAGGGCCGGCTCCAGAGCCCCAGGCTGAGAGCAGAGGGGGGAAGCCCCGCCTCTGGCATACACTTGAAAGGAGCACCAAAAACATCAGTGATCAAGGTCGATAATAATTTCTGAAGAATCAAAATTAATGCAAAAGAGTGTGGAGAAGAAAATCTCAAAAGCTTAACAAGAGGCAGCATGAGTGTCTCCATTTCTGCACTTGTCCCAGCCTTGTGCCCCCTGTTCTGTAGGGTCAGTGAGCTGGGGCCCTGGCCAGTGTGCAGGGAGGCAGGGGGCAGCCTGGCTGAGCATAAGTCCCCCATCCCATCTGGAGGGCTGCAGTGGCTTCAGGAGCTGAGGTTTGGCTGCCAGGCCTGTCTTGCTCCAGCCCTGCGCTCCCGGGAAGTGCTACCGCCCCCCCCCCCCCCAAGCCAGCACTGGCCCTGGAGCAGTGAGCAGTATGTCCCTCACAGCGGCTGCGTCCACCTCAGGCTCCTGGGAGGAGGGAATGGAGGCACCAGCGCTGCTCTTCCTCTGCATGCAAGCAGCCCTCTGGTCGGTGTTGAGCCTTCCACGCTTACGGCTGTCACCCCTCCAGAGTCTGCGTGAGCCTGTGGGCTCTGCTATCCTTCAGTGGCTTCTGCACGTGTATGCCAGCCCCTTGCACAGCTTCTAGAGCTCACTGGGGGCAGGGCTGTGCCTCTGGCTGCCCCTTGGACCCCATCATAGCATGTGCATTCCTGTGGTGTGGAGCTCTGGCTCTTGATGGCCACCCCTCCTGCATGACCTGAAGGTGGGGACCTGGGAACCCTGTCGGAAGCCCCAGCATGTGGTTCTCCCTCCGCCTCCGGGTGGGTCCCACCCGCTCCATGAGCAGCCAGTGGGCAGGAAGGAGGGAGCTCCACAGTGCTTTCCAGGAAGAAGGCTGGTGGGTGGCGCTCCCTCATCGTAGCTCACCGAGGGGTTTCAACAGCAGATGTTTGCTTCTCTCGGATCTGGGGATGCAAGCCCCAGGTTGAGACACCAGCAGGCTCGGGTTCTGGCGAGGGCCTCTTCCTGGCTCGTGGGTGGCCGCCTTCCCGCTGTGTCCTCACCTGGCAGAGACAGAGAGCGCAGGTGTCCCCTTGCGTGGGACCCTTCTGTAGCCTGTAGAATGGAGCATCCTGAAGTCAGGCCCTCCGGCTGCCAGGGCACAAGCCCCGACCAGGTCTGCTCCTGCTCCTGTGGTGGCAGGACCAGGCCAGAGGCCCAGGCCTCCTTCCCCGCCCTTCTGCAGAGCTGCCCCGAAGCCACCGCATGGCAGGACAGAGCAGGGCTGTGCTGCTGCAGGAGGCCCCCAGGGCAGGTCCGGGGCCCCCGCACTGGGGTGGGCTGCAGCTTTTCTGGGGATGCTGG
Organism: Canis lupus baileyi; assembly: GCF_048164855.1. NCBI lineage: Eukaryota > Metazoa > Chordata > Mammalia > Carnivora > Canidae > Canis > Canis lupus. Next base: position 47,789,135 of record NC_132852.1, on the reverse strand, counting down.
AGGGTGTTGCTTCGACCGAGACGAAGTCCTGGCCTGCGCCCTCCTTGCACCTTCATCTCCCCTTCCCTTCTCACGGGGCCGTGCTGGGTCTTGCTGGCACTCAAAGCAGGATGCCACTCCGTCTTGTTTCTCTGTCTGCCTTTGTCTGTCTCTGTCTGCCTTTGTTTCTCTGTCTCTTTCTGTCTCTCTCTGTCTCTTTGCCTCTGTGTCCCTGGCTGGGGAGGGGATATCATCAGACCCTAAGCCTGCCCCAGGCCTGTCCCCCTCCTCGGGGGCTGGCCCACCCCTGCCCAGATCCCTCCCAGGTGGCCCCTCACCTCCTGCCCTCTGTTGTCCTCAGCTTCTGGGGGCCTCAGGGTGACTTCTCGGTGTCCGGCAAGGCCCTGGCTGTCTGACCCATGGCCACCTCCCCTCACGCTCTGTGTACTCAATTCCTTTATTTTTCTACATGGATGGCCCTTTTCTGGGTGAACTGGCCACCCCACTGTTTAGATGCGCCACTTGACCAGGACCTGCTTTTCTGGTTCTCTTTGCTCCGGGTAGGCTGTCTGTCTGTGTAGCCAGTTTCCCATGGGTTCGCCTGCCTCACCTTTCCAGGGCCTCGGTGGTCAGGCCTCGTGAAAACCACCGTCAGGGTTTCTCCGCGGGGAGAGGAAAGCTGTTTGCCTCCCCGGTTCAGATCTTTTCTCCCCCTTTGGTGAAATGTTCTCGGTTTACCTCTCTGGGTACCTCTCTGGGGCCTGGGCTCCCCTTGCTGCCCCAGTCAAGGTCCTGGCCCGGGTTTTCCTGTGACCACAAGAAAGGTCACCCACCCACCCAGACTCCTCCTTGTCCAGCCATTGGTGCCAGAAAGTCCCGACTGCCAAGGACAGGGCAGGGGTTGGTGTACTCGGGTCCTGAGCAGGGTCCCTGCAGGGCCACAGTGGGTGCGGGTGCTGGGCTGGGCACTGTGTGGGGGGCCACCAGCCTTGGAACCCAGAGCCCAGCTGCACACCGACACCAAGGGAAGGGGCTTTGGGTTAGGGCCCAGAAGGCGACAGAGGGGCCGAAGGAGTGCAGTGAGCTAGAGTCCTGAGGCAGGAAGGGGGATGGGAGGGCCCCTGCACCTGGGTGGCCAGTGCTCCCTGGACCCCCTCCCTGCGCCCCCCTGAAGTCCTCCCAGCCCTCCTATCAAGCAGCATCCCCTTGTGATGCACATGCCCTGCTCTGCGTGCAGGGCTGCCCCACACCAGGCTGCACCTGCCCAGCCAGGGGGGCTCCGTGTCATGGTGGTGCCCTCCAACCTGCGTGCAGCCCCAGACATGGGGAAGAGCCCCAGCGATGGGTCCTGGCCCCCAGGTCTCTGTGAAGGACAGTCTGTGGGGAGCCTCTGCCTCTGACTGGGGCCCTGTGTACAGAGGCCGAGCGGATTGCTGAGGTAATGCCGGGTAACTTTTGGAGGCTTGGCTGCAAGCGACCATTCGTTCTGAAGTGGTGGGTCCAGAGGTGGCCCTGCCTGGCCTGCAGAAAAGGGGAGAGCATCGCGTGTCAGGTGGGATGGGCATGGAGACTTGTCAGAGGCGTGGGCAGAGCTAAATCAGCCTGGGACTCTCGGGGACACGGGGGCTCCTGGCACTGCCCTCTAAGGAGGGAGGGGCCTGTCTGTCCTGCCTCACTGCCGCCCTATGCAGACAGGTCAACTGCCGCCCAGACAGGTTGCCCACTGCCCAGATAGGTTGCCCACTGCCCAGACAGGTCACCCATTGCCCAGACAGGTCACCTGCTGCCCAGATAGGTCACCCGCTGCCCAGACAGGTCTCCCACTGCCTACATAGGTCACCCACTGCCCAGACAGCTCAGCCACTGCCCAGAGGCTCAGCTGTCACCCAGACAGCTCACCTGCTGCCTTGAGGGTCCCCCAAAACAGAGCTGGGTTTCCAAGCTTCCTGCCTGTGAGGCCCCGCAGACCCTGCTGTGCTCCAGGGGAGGAGAATAAACCCCCCTTGCTCCCCCAAAAGTAGAACTGAGCTGGGCACCCCAGGATGAAGGATCCGTCCCCACCTGCAATGACTGCTTCCTCTGGGTCCTGCCCTTCTGCTGCGGCACCCCCCCCAGGCTTCAGTCTCACACCTGCCCCCTCCCTGCCCGCTCCCAGTGGGGTGGCCTTCCCCAGCCCTAAAGTTCCCTAAAGGGCCCCCAGCAGGCCTCCTTGGGGGACTCACAGGCCTCAGCAGGGTAGGAGTCTCGTGCCACATAACCCTGCACCTACCTCCCCAGAGAAGCTGTGCTTCCTCTCCACAGAGACGCAAGTCCAAAACTGTCCTGCAAGTATCCAGATGAGGGAAGGAATGGGTGCCACTGCATGCCATGGGCTTTCCCAGAGGACACAGGATCCGCACCCGCATCCTGTGCCCCTGCCCATGGACATCATGTGCCCATGGATGCGCTCCAGTCAAACCCACCCACGAGGCTCCCTTTGCCCTGTGGAGGGCCCAGAGCTGCACCGCTGCGGCTGGTGGGCCTCGGGCCCCACCCAGAGCACGTGTGGAGGTGGCATGTCCACAGGAGCATTGGCCTGCTCCCCCCGCTTCTGGACGTGCAGCCCCCAGCTTGGTGCCCCCGAGCATACTCTGAAAACCAGGAACGCATAAAGTCATAAATAAGTCCAATAAAAGTGAATGATGGCTGGCTGTGACCATAGCGCCGAGAGGCCCGCTAGTGGGCAGGGATTTCAGCTGATTACGAAGAAACACCGGATCTTCCGTGTTTCATCAAGAGACACCGTGATGACACAGACACACACACACTACAGCACAATCTCAACCCCCGACTGAAGCATTGCCTGTTAATTACGCAGAAACTACACTAACATTGTGAGCAAACCTCCGCGGGTGGGGTGCTGGGTTCCCAATAACTGGGCTTTCAGTTCTGCCCCGGGGCGAGTGTACTGAGGTCCACGAGCCCCTGCCTCCTGGATCCAGCCTGGCTTGTGGGGGAGGCCCTGTGGCCTCTGCACCTGGGGCCTCTGCCCCTGCTCCCTCACAGTCCCAGCTCACACATTGTGGGGGCAGCAGGCCGGGGGGGCAGCAGGCACCCCAAGCCACCGCCAGACCTCAGGCATTGAGGAGTGTGCTTGGGGGAGCATCGCCAACACCTGGCCCCCGCAGTCCCAGGGCTCGCACAGTTAGATGGATTGCTTCCCAGGGAGGGTGGCTAGGGTGGCTGCCTGGGTTTCCCTGAAACCCCTGGACGCGGTAGGGTCCGAGAACCGATGGCGGGCTTTGGAAACGGCCTCTGGGGCTGCAGCTGGGCATCAGCCTCATCCCGCAGAGGCTCAGACAAACTTGATCTTTTTAGGAAACAGGTGTAATGACACTGTCACGACACTATCCGGGAGTCAGGAGGCTCGCCCCGGGCCTGCAGCGAATGCACACAGCGTCTTCCCACAGCTGCCAGCGTCTGCCTGGCTCCCTCTGACCCCTGCTCCAGACCTGGGCCCTGCCCCCGGGAAGGTTTCCTCGTATTCCTCTCAGCACTTGTCAGCTCAGGCTCTCGCTCTGCCCGGGTCTCCTGGATCTCCAGGGAGTGCTCAGGGGGTGCCGGGGTCTGTGCTGTGTGCCCACAGGCTGGGACAAGAACCCATGACCCGGCCAAGTCCGAACACGTCCCAAGTGCCAGGGAGGGTGCCGTGGGGCCATCACTGGGTGACCTGACCCTGAACTCAATGCTCCCCCGTGCCTGCCTTGGCCTCTTACGCCTCCCGTCTGTCTCTGTCTCCGCAGAGTGCCTTGTGTTCAAGCTCCTACTAACCTGGGGCCCCTTCTCCACGCCATACCTCCCAGGCCCTGCCAGCTGGAGCCCACTGCCCTGTCCATGCCTCTGGCCATCTCTCTGCATCCTGGTCATCACGGCCACCCTCCCCCGAGGGAGGTGAGCTCTTGGCCTCAGGGTAGACAGACTAGCCGCTCTGAGTCCAGCTGCTGCCATTCGGCCTCCTTGGACTCCCCTGCTTACAACCAGAGAGAGACCTCCGTCTCCGGAGGCCCAGCTAGACCTATCCCTCCCCTGTGGCCCTTGGCCTTCCGGGTCTTCTGGAAGGGACCTGGGGTCTTGCTGGGGCCATGCACCTGCTGGGGAGCCACGGAACATACTGCCTGGCCCAGCAGGCTGCCCGGGACACTAGAACGGGCCACCTCAGGGGTCAGAAGGCTGGCACTGGGGACAGACCAAGGGTCCTGTTCTGGGCACACCCATCCCAATCTATGTCTGTCCTCCGGGCAGCCTGGTGTGGACACTGAGCAGTCGCCTCTCCTTCCTTCCACACCTGCCCACAGGCCTCCTTCTGCTCTGGGACAAGGGCGACTGCCCCGTGAAGGCCAGCCTTACTGTGCCCTCCTAGGGTCCCAGGGCCCCAAGCACTCTCTCTGACTCCCTGTCCTCACCCCTTCACACAGCTCCGCTGGCTGTACCCCCACGTGCACCTCTCTCACTGCTTGCAGAGTGGGTCACGTGAGAGCAGATGCAGAAGCACGTCTGCCTGCATAGACCCTTCTGCTGCTCTCTGTGGAGCCAGACTCTCCAGCCTCACAGCCGCACACCCACAGCCCCTCGCTGGCCGCCCCAGTCTCAGTGCCCTTCCCTGCACCCTGTGCCCAGCTAGAGCTAGAGCCATTGTGTGTGCTGTGCTGGGAGTTCCTTCCATGTCATCATCACCGGGTTGTCTGTGTGGAGCAGGTTCGGGAGAAGCCAGAGGACAGAAAGGAATACAGAGGGAGCCCCCTGGGAGGCCAGCGTCCCTCATCTCCTCGTGTCCAGGGTCTCCAGGGCCTCACAGCTCCTAATACTGTGAGCTATTTTCTCAGGTAGTTGTGTTAGTCTGTGCATCTCAAAGATGCCTCTGGGTGCTGAGGGCGGGAGATTCTAGGGGGCCCGGAGTGTTGTCAGGATCAATGTGTGGGGTGATGGTGCCAGATGCTCGTATTAGGGTTTGGGAGAAACGGTCCGCTTTAGGGATTCCAAGCAGAAAGGTTCTGCTACAGGGAATTGGGTGCATAAAGGAGCAAAGCCAGGGGCCACTGGGCCACTCCCGCAATTCCATCCCAGGGCAAGGGAGCCTCTGTCGCCATGTCTTTGCCTCGTGCTCTCACACACATGAAGCTGGGTCACAGGTCCAGGCAGTGCAAATAGTTACATCTGTCAAAGCTGGAGGGTCAAGTGCCAGTCCTTTCAAGTATCTCAGCAGTGTGGGCTGTGGTCATCACCAGTCCCACAGAGCAGTGGCTGCAAGGGAACCTGGGAAATGTGGTTCGAGGCTCCAGCCCTCGTGTCCCCTGGAGCCGGAGATTGGGACAGGTGCTGAATGCAGGCAGAGAAGCGAGTCCAGCAGGAAGACATCTGTCGGCCCCCAAAGGAGGCTGTCGAGGAGATAGGTGGTGCTGCGGTTTGGGGCTCAGGGAAAGGTCACGACTGGGGTCACTGCCTCATGGATGAGCCGTGGAATTGGTCAGAGCCTAGGGAGTGGCCTTGGATGGAGAAGAGCACAGTGTCTGGGACTGCAGGGTCAGAGCCGCCCCCTCCCCGAACTATGGCATCCCTGCCCAGCCCCCCAATAGGCTGCTGGAGTGCTTCCTAGGGCTGGTGTGCGGTGGGGCGTGGTGGGTCCTCCGTGAGTGTGTTCGTGTGAACGAATGAATCCACTGCCCTGGGAATGCCACGGCTGACACAGGAGCCATCCCCGTGGCCTCTCAGGGTATTCATGCGAGAGGGCAAGCTGGACACATAGGCAGCTCCAGAATTCCCGTGTTCCACCTGTGTAGGAAAGCATTTTGACGCAATTATGACGAGATGTTCATTGTTGTTGTCGGGGGACAGGTTCACTATCCTCCCTCCCTTCCTGGCTGGTTGAAATGTAAAGTTCCCTCTAAGAAAGAGTTTTTATTTATTTATTTTTAAGATTTTATTATTTAGAGACAGAGAGAGAGGCAGAGGGAGAAGCAGGCTCCGTGTAGGGAGCCTGTTGTGGGACTCCATCCCAGGACCCCAGGGTCACGCCTTGGGCTGAAGGCAGATGCTTAATCACTGAGCCACCCAGGGATCCCTCAGAAAGTTTCTAAAAGCACCATAAAGGAAGGCAAATGAAAACGAAGCTGTATCTGGTGGAGATCTCTGCGTGGGCCTGTGGGCTCCACATGGAAGTAGCAGCAGGACTGGTGTTTCCCACATGGTGGCCCCGGTGAGGCCTGGGTCCCACCCCCCAGCAGGGCCTGGGCCTCAGTGACGTCAGCCCCGCTGGTAGACACTTAGGAAAGGGGTGCAGAGATGTGCGGGCCTCTGCTCCCTGGGCTCTGACTCAGGGACATGGTTGTGAGCCTCCGCTCCTGCCTTGGGCCTGCAGGTTCCTCTGCCCCCATCACTCGGTCTACGCGTCCCGTCTGGCCACCTGCAGGATCCTTTACACAGAATTCACTACCCAGCGGGGGATGGAGTCCAGCGCACCAGCGGGTCCCGGGACCGGGTGTCCTCTCTCCGCTGCTCCCCCAAGGGGGCCTCGTCCACACTCAGTGTCTGCGTGCACCATGTGCCACCGTGGCTGTGGGGAGGGGACAGTCCCTCGCGTCTGTTTCTGGTCAGGTTCCCCCAGTGTAGAGGCTGAGAGCAGGCTCCTGGGGAGAGTGGCTTGCTGAGGGAGTGCTCGCTGCAGAGCCTGCGTGGCAGTGGGGGGTGCACAGAGCAAGAGAGGGGCCAGCCCTCGACCCCCTGACCTCCAGGGAGCTCCGCAGAGAGGGCAGGAAGCCAGCCTTCCCCTTGGTTAACCTTCCAGGCACTTCCAGCTCTCACAGCAGCTGGTGGCCGGTGGGCCAGCCCTGTGGGGGCGCCAGCGGCAGCACCGCCTTCTGCCCCTAGTGGGGCTCAGATCTCTATCCTGGCACCTGCAGGGAAACCCACAGTCGGATGCTTGGTGAGGTGAACTTCAGCTCCCACGTCCTCGGGGGGTCCCGAGGCTGTAAATGGTGGCTCATGGCTGCCCTGAGTCTGGGGCACACACAGATTCCATGCCACCACGCTTCCCCCTCAGGAGGACGTTGTGTGAATCCTGAGCTGACATTGGGAGCCACTGGTTATCCCGTCCACCTGGTTATTTGTCGCCATCTCTGTAGCCCATGGTTCCTGGTGGTGGTTAAACCGCCAGCATGGGCCGCGTCTGTCTCCCCGACACTCGTGGTCCTCAGGTCTCTGGCCGGCTCCTCACACTGCTACTCACCACGACCCATGGGTCTCTCCCCATGAAGTGAACCACTGTGTGCAGTGCTGACCATCCAGAGGACGTGTCCTTGCCGTGGTCTCCCAGGACCACCCCAAGGGAGGCTGCAGTGCCTTCTCCAGCTAGCACCTGACACACAGCACCAAGCGCTGGGTGGGTGTCTGCACTCCTCCACAGCTGAGCAAAGGGAAGCCCCTGCTCTGAGGCCACGCATGTGTGAGCTGAGGGACGGGCACGGGGGCGTCCCCGCAGGAGGGGGAGTGACGGAGGGTCTGGGCTGCCCATTCCGGCAGCTGACCTACACTCTCTGGCCCTGCCTGAGCCTGATTTCCACACCTGCCACTTCCATCGAATAATGGGTGGCCACTGGGCCCCCTGATCTGATGACAGAGTGAGCCCCCCAGCCCCCAGCTCATGCCAGGTGGTTCTGGCCACGTGGGCGCTCCATGTCCCCTGGTCGGCTGCTCTGTCTCTCCCAGGACCTGGTGGCGTGCCAGGAGCTGCTTTTCAGGTGGTGATCGGTTCTCTGCCGCAGGCAGCGGCCCCCTGACCCAGTTCTGGTCTCTGACTCTCCTCTCAGCAATTACCAGGGTCTGTACTGTGTCACATCTCCAATCAAGGCTGCCAGGTCCCAGGACCTCAGGGGCAGGGCTGGTCGTGGCACCATTGGGACCAGGTGCCGGATCCACCTAAACTATGAGCCTTCTGTTTTACCTGGTAGAGAAGCTGGAACGGTGTTGCCAGTGTACAGTATCCTGCCTCCACGATATGGCCTGTTAAATGTTATGCACCTTTTTTGGTGATAAGAAGAGGCATAGCCTTTGTCCCTTACTTTATTATTTTATTTTATTTTATTTTATTTTATTTTATTTTATTTTATTTTTAAAGATTTATTTACTTATTCATGAGAGACACACAGAGAGAGAGAGAGGCAGAGACACAGGCAGAGGGAGAAGCAGGCTCCCTGCAGGGAGCCTGATGTGGGACTCAATCCCAGGACCCCAGGATCACGCCCTGAGCCAAAGTCAGATGCTTAACCGCTGAGCCACCCAGGTGTCCCTGTCCCTTACTTTAAAGTGGTCGTTCTGGCGTGACCTCTGGGCCCCCACAAACTTCACGGGCCCCTGACTTTTCTAGAGAGCACATGTCTCACCAGGACATCATGGCTCCTGCCCCTCCCTGCTCGGGTGCATCCAGCCCAGTTGCACCCATACAGCAACGATGTCTCACACCCCGTGGAAAGCCACCCATACAGCGACGCTGTCTCACGCCCCGTGGAAAGCCCAGTAACCCAGGTCTCTCAGGACAGATCTGTGAGAGAGTGAGCACATTCCCATCCCTTTGCACACTGCTGGCCATCTCGTGTGAGTGCAGACTGCCCCGTTCTTCATTCCAGAGGGTCTTGACAAAGCAAAGGCCTGGGCTCTGGCTGCAAAAATAAAATGCCACAGACACTCATTTCTGCCAGTTCTGGAGGCTGGAAGTCTGAGGCCAAGGCGCCAGCAGGGTGGAGTTCTGGTGAGATCCTGCTCCTGGCCTGCAGATGGCCGTCTGTGCCATGGTGGCCAGAGAGTGCAAGCTCCCGCCTCTTGTCATCCCCGGGGCCCATCTCTAATCCTGATCACCTCCAAACACCGTCCTGTTGGGGGAGGACTTCAATACATGAGCTTTTGGGGCACACGTTCAGGCCATAACAGTAGCTCTGCCAGTTAAGAGCTGCCCGCCATGAGCAGCGCTGATCCCTCCAGAAGGAAGTGCCTTTAGCACAGCAGCTGCAACCAGGTCCCCCCTTCATTTGAGTTTGTGCAGGCTACTATCATCTGTCCTGGTCCAGTCAGTCTTTATGGGGACCCGGCTAGAGAATTAATGGTGACAGGATGTGACCAACCACTCTGAACCTTGAAGTCTCTGAGAACGGCAACAATTTCTGTCATTTTTCTTGGGATTGATGCTTTTCTTTTGGCTGGCGGATGTGCTGTGTATGCATGCATGGGTGTGGGGGGTGAGTGTGCGTGTGTGTGTGCATGGATGAGTGTGCGTATGCATGAGTGTGCATGCATGAGCAAGTGTGAGTGTGCATGCATGGGCAAGTGTGTGAATGTGCATGCGTGGATGTGTGTGGGGTGTGTGTGCATGAGTGTGCATGCATGGGTGGGGGTGAGTGTGCATGTGTGTGTATGCATGCACGAGTGTGTGTATGCATGTGTGTGTATGCATGGGCATGTGAGAGTGCATGCATGGATGTGTGTGGGGTGAGTATGTGCATGAGTATGCATGCATGGGTGTGGGGAGTGAGTGTGCACGTGTGTGTGTGCATGGACGAGTATGTGTATGCATGTGTGTGCATGCATGGGCAAGTGTGTGAGTGTGCATGCATGGATGTGCATGGGGTGAATGTGCGTGTGTATGCATGAGTGGGGGGTGAGTGTGCATATTTGTGTATACAGGATGTGTGTGGGGTGAGTGTGTGTGCATGTAAGTGTGCGTGCATGGGTGGGAGGTGAGTGTGCATGGGTGTGCTTCATGGGCAAGTGTACATGTGCATGCAGGATGTGTGTGGAGTGACTGTATATGAGTGTACATGCATGGAGTGTGCATGTGTGGGAGTGAGTGTGTGTGTGCGTGTACAGCACTTTTGGGGCTTGCGCTTAGCCATTCCTGTAGGTCAGGGAACCGCTATGAGGGTTCCTCCAGTAGCTGAGCAAACCCATTCCAGTCCTGCGTCGGGGATCCAGGGATGTGAGCACTGAGTGGGTCCAGGAACTAACCGACCTTGAGTGCAGCAGACAGAGGCCACCACCCCAGGGTACCCCCAACACTAGCTGGGGAGCCGTGATGGCACTTTGGGGCCCCAGATATCAGTGTCTGTTGCCATAAATTTTCATCAAAATATCTGAGTATTACTCTTCCCCAGTGTATTCTAGAACAGGCATGCTTCTTATTAGACTTCGTGGATTACTGCGGGGTTTTTGTTGCTTTTTGACAAATCGAAGGCTTGGGGCAGTTCTGTGTCACGTAGGTCGACTGGCACCGTTTTTTTCTTTTTTTTTTCTTTTTTTCTTTTTTTGCACCATTTTTTTCCAACAGCATTTGCTATCTCTGTGTCATGTTTTGGTAATTGTAGTATTTCAAACTTTTTTGTTATGATTGCATTCACTGTGGTGACCTGTGATTGGTGATCTTGGATGTTAGAGCTGTGTTGTATCAGGACCACAAACCTTGCCCTCATAAGATGGTCAACCTGGTCCCTAAATGTGTCCCAACTGCCCATCTCCCGGCACTTTCCCTCTTCCCTGAGATGCAACAATACTGAAATTAGGCACTTAATTACTCTACAGTGGCCTCTACTTGTTCAAGGAAGAGTCACATGTCTCTCACTTCAAACCAGAAACTAGAAATGATTGAGCTTAGTGAGGAAGACAGGATGAAAGCCGAGATAGTCCAAAAGCTGGGCCTCTTGCACCAAACAGCAAGCCAAGTTGTGGATGCAGAGGAAGAGTTCTAGAAGGATGTTGCATGAGCTATTCCAGAGCACAGGGATGGCAGGAAAGCAGAACAGCCTGACTGCTGACATGGAGACAGTTTTAGTCACCTGGACAGATGATCAGACCGGCCATGACACTCCCATAAACCCAAGCCTCACCCAGAGCGAGGCCCTGACTCTTCTGTTCTGTGAAGGCTGAGGGAGGTGAGGAGACTGCAGAAGAAAATTGAGGAGCCAGCCGAGGAGGGTTCTTGAGGCTGAAGGGGAGAAGCATCTCTGTAAATAGAAGTACATAGTGGAGCAGCAGGTGCTGATGGAGAAGCTGCAGGAAGTCATCCAGAAGATCTGGCTGAGCTCATTCAGGCAGGTGGCAATGCTGACGACAGACTTTGGATGTAGGTGGAACAGCCTGCTGTTGGAGGAGGATGCCACCTGGACTTTTCACAGCTGGAGAAGTCAGTGTCTGGCTTCAGGGCTTCCCAGCACAGGCTGACTCCTGCAGGGGCTCATGTGGCTGCAAAGTGAAGCCAGTGCTCAGTGGCCATTCTGAAAATCCTAGCACCCTGAAGAATCATGTCAGATCCCTGTGTGTGCTCTAGAAAATCACACCTGTTTACAGCATGGCTACTGGATATTTAAGCCCGCCACTGGGATCCCTTTACTGTTCTAAAACAAAGGATTCCTTTCCAGATGGTGCAGCTCACTGACGATGCAGCCAGTAACCCGGGAGCCCTGCTGGAGATGGACGAGAGCACTGTTGGTTTCATGCCTAACACAGCGTCCATTCTGCAGCTTGTGGATCGAGGAGTAATTCCGACTTTCAAGTCCTCTTATTTTGAAATACATTCTGTATGGCCATAGCTAACCATGGACAGTGAATCCTCTAGGGATCTGGTACAAGTAAATTGAAAGCCTTCTGGAAAGGATTCGCTACTCTAGATGCCATTAAAAACATTCATGATATATGGCAAGAGGTCCAGATACCGGCATTAACAGGAATTTGGAAGGAGGCAATTCCAGCGTCCGTGGAAGGCTGGGAGGGGTTCCAGACTTGAGTGTGGGGGTCGCTGCAGGTGGTGGAAACAGCCACAGAACTAGAGGACAAAGTGGGGCCTGAAGATGGGGCTGATTTGCTGCGTCTCAGGATAAAAAGATGAGCAGTTGCTTCTTATGGATGAGCAAAGAAAGGGTTCCTTGAGATGGAATCTACTTCCATTTGGGATGCCGGGGAGATCGTTAGAGTGACTACAAAGCATTTGGAATATCATATGAACTGAGTTGGTAAAGCAGCAACAGCGTTTGAGAGGATGAATGCCAAAGTTGAAGGACATTCTCCTATGGGTAAAATGCTATCAAACAGCATCACATACTATGGAGAAGATTTTCTTTCTTTCTTTTTTTTAATATATATATGTTGGAGAAGATTTTCATGCAAGGAAGAGTCAGTGCAGCAAAGTTCATTGTTGTCTTTTAAAGACAACAGCCATAGCCACGTCAGCCTTCAGCGGCCACCATCCTGATGAGTCAGCAGCCACGAACATCAGCATAGACCCACCACCAGCAAGAAGATTATGCTGTCTAGAAGCTCAGATGATGGCTAGCATAGTTTAGCAATACAGTATTTTTAAAAGGATGTAAATACTTATTTAGAGGGAGACGGGGGAGGGGCAGAGGGCGAGAGACAATCTCAAGCAGACTCCCCACTGAGTGTGGCACCTGATGTGGGCTCCATCTCATGACCCTGAGATCATGACCTGAGCCGAAATCAGGGGCCAGACACTTAACTGACTGAGTCGTCCAGGCGCCCCAGCAATAAGGTATCTTAAAGATTTTTTTTAAAGATTTTATTTATTTATTCATGAGACAGAGAGGGGGGCGGGCAGAGACACAGGCAGAGGGAGAAGCACGCTCCATCCAAGGAGCCCGATGCAAGACTCGATCCCGGGACTCCAGGATCACACCCTGGGCTGAAGGCGGGTACCAAACCTCTGAGCCATCCAGGGATCCCCCAAGGTATTTTAAAATTAAGGTATGAACATTGCTTTTTAAGACAAAGTGTACCCTGAGTAGACTACAGTATATGCACAAGGAAACCAAACGACTCATTTGACTTGCTTTATTGCAGTGGTCTGGAGCCGAACCTGGAGTATGTCTGACATGTGCTTGTAGATAGCTGTAGATCCCTCCCAGGGACTCAGTCCGTCTGTCCTTCCGTCGTGGGTGTTGGACTTGAGAACCGGCTCAAGCTCGGAAGCTGTGCCTTTCTGTTGCAAGTCTCCACTAGGGTGGCCGACCTCAGCCATTGCTCACCCATTCTGGGCCCATTGGCTAAAGGGGAGGGGCAGTTCTGAGCAGCATTGCCTGCCATCAGCCCTGGTCTGGAGGGGACAGCTCCCACTGAGCCTCTCAGCTGCTGTCCCCTCATCTGCACGTCCCCTGCAGCCTTGGCAGATAGAATGTCCTCCCGCCTTCCCGAGAGCATGGCCAGCATATGGGTTTTCCAAGCATATGGACACAGCAGTGGTGATGTGTCTGCTTCTTTTCTTCTGATCACGTCCTTCAGGGTCTGCAGTGTAAATTCAAGGGCTTCATGTGGGTTATGGCTTTTTTCAGATTTCCATGGGCCCCCGCAGCAATGTCTCTCTCGGAACCCCTGCCCACGTGCAGCCTGCATCCCTGAAGAGCACCCCTACCTCAGTAAAGTCTCCCTTCTCCCGTGCAAAGTGCACCTCCCTTGACCCTGCAACTGACGGTGTGCATCAGTGGGGCTCACGGCTCCCCAGGCTACTGCCTTTCCTGAGCGGGTGCACCAATGCCCAGCTGAGCCTTGGCCCTCGGTGTGGCCGGGTGGGGGCGGGGGGAGGCAGAGGCAGTTCCCAGGAAGGGCCTGCCTTGAGTCATGTTGTTCAGGTGAGAGGAGACATCCGCCCTGCAGCACAGGTGTCCTATGAGCCCTGAGGGTTCGTGGCAATCCGGAAATTCAAAACCCTCACACACTCGGAAAATTGATCACAGGTGCCTCTCCACCTCTTCATTCTGTGATGCCATGTTGACACGCTGGAAATTGGCCATGGAGGGGGTATCAGCAGCCTGAAAACCTGAGGGTGCTGCAGACCGGGCCCGGCATCCCTGAGCGCCCTGAGTGGACCATCTGCTGGTGCGCCGCCGCTCACCATGTCCCCCTGTGGCCCCCAGCACCCCCCGCCTGTGGCTGCGGGAGACCAATACTACTTCCCCCGGCTCCTGGCTCAAAATCGAGAGCTTGGAGCCTACCTACTATTTCTCTTTTCAGGGCATCGCACCTTATCAACAGCCACTCGGTCACAAGGTCCTCAGGGCTGGCATCTCCCCTGCGCCCTCAGTCCCAGACATCGCACGGGTGGTGCCTCCCTGCCGGCAGCACCCACACTCACCAGTGAGGATTGGTGACAGCTGCCACCATAGGCCGGGAGGCGCCAATGCCGCTCCTACCCTCAGTCACCCTGCTGCAGAGTGGCCCCACTGATTTTTAGGACTCTCCAGGCACCAACTATCTCAGGTCCTAGAAGGAAGGTCTTTGACCAGGTTTCTGGTGCCCATCGTTTAGTGAGAGAGCGCATTCAGATGAGGCCCGCTGGGCAGTTGGGTTGGGTAAGACTGGGCCGGAGGCAGATTCTGACCCCACAAGGAGCTCTGGAGGGTGAACAGCACAATGTGTTGTCCCTCCTGAGTCTGGGACAGACGTGTACTCCCTACCTGTCAGTCACTGGCTGGGGGTCGTGGGCGGGAGGCCAGGGCTGCCAGCCTTAGCAAAGGAAAGTTGAGAATGCCCAGTTAGATGTGAATCTCAGATAAGCAACTTGCCAGTGTTAGCGTCTGTCCCCAGTGCTGCGCGACACACTGCTTTCTCGGCCGATTGTGGGGCTGCACAAGGCAGCAGGTGTTTCGGGGTGGGGGTGGGGGGACGGCGTGGTCCCGTGTGTTGTGGAAGACACAGCCATGTCGAGGGCTGTGGGTTGGCCCTGGGCCACCGGGCCAAATTCTGGTGAATCGTTGTTTAGTTTCCGTGACATTTGGAAACTTGGAGGGCGTTTGCAGGTGGGCATCATTGCTCTCACTGATAGCCAGTCGTGCAGACTCCTGATACTGTAAAGTCGTTCTCCAGAGCATTTCCAGGGTGGCCACAAAGGTCATGAGGATCCTTCAGCCACCACGACTAGGGCCTTTGTGTCAAGTGCCGCGTCCACCCATGTTTGGCCAGTTGAACAGTTTCCCTGGAGCAAGTCAGTGGGGAGGCCAGGGCATTGCCTCCAATCCTACCAGCCCAACCCAGCCTGTCTGTAGCCGGGGGGCCAGTGTGAGGGGCAACATGTGGGGAGCCCCTGCCAGGACCACGGCCTTTCCCCATGCCCCAGCAGGCCGGAGGGTCAGAGCCCGGGAAGCCTGGGGGTGGCATGCATTCTGCTCATGTGGTCAGTTCAGGTCTTTCCCCCAGACCTGTTGCTCACCAACTCCCAGCACAGCCCTGGGTTTCCATCACCTTGAGGTGACCCAGCTCCTACCTCAACTCCCAGGGGCTTTCCTGAGCCCACCCTGCTGGAGGTAACTACGGATCTGTGAGCCCCCGTACCTGGACAGCAGAGCAGAGTGACTTGCCAGCCCCCTGGGTCACAGCAAGGATCCTTTGGGCTCACACCGAGCTGCTCTGCAGGCCCTGTCATCTCACATAGTGAATAGTCAGGAGGAGGCGGCTCCCAGCCCAATACGGTGCCTCCCTGATGCCAGGCTCTGGGTCAGCCCAGCTCATGACCCCTGGGCCAGCCCGAGCCCAGTGACACCAACAGGCCTAACGATGCTCCAAAGCATTTCTGCCAGCGTGTCTTCCCAAGAGGCCTCCCTTGTGGCATTCCACGAAAGAGGGGTGAGCATGAGACCAGGCGGGTCCATCCCCCAGGGCTGGGTGCGTTGCCTCGCGACCCAGGAGGAGCAAATGGAATGGAAGGTCCCGGAGCAAGAAGGGAGATGGGCTGGTGGCCAGCACCAGCACCTGCCCCCCACCCCTACCAGTGTGGGCAGCCCTGCTCACAGCCTAGCAGCATGCCCACCCTCTGGCCAGAGCCCAGACCTGTGACCCTGGGCCAGTGGGACCAGAGGGACCAGACCCAGTCACGGGGATGGCTCTCAGGGCGCCCTGGCCTCCAGTGGTGTGGAGTGCTGAGCAGTGGGGACCCACGGTAGGCCAGGATACCCTCTGGTCCTGGGGCTCGGGTTGGATGGGGTCTGGCTCTCCAGGGCACTGCCTCTTAAGAGCACAAGAAGGCTGCCGATAGTGATCCTCTCCAAGTGCCATCTGACTGTGGCCCAGAGAAAGGCAAGCTGGGTGCAGACAGGGGACGTGCCTGGGGACCCTGTAGTCCTGACTGTGGTGAAGCTGGACTGCGATCAGGACGCTGGACACGGCAGGGAGCCCTGGCTCTCCTGACCACGCCTGGGCCCAGACCTGTGGGCCAGGTAATAACAGGAAGTCTTGTAGAAAGGTGGGCTTTCTCCGTGCAGAGCTGCAGGAGTGCAGCAGGGAGCATCACACCCCTGCTTTGTAGGCGCAGAGACAGAAGTCCTGCGGGAGTGAATTCCCCGTCTGAGGTCAGGTCACTAGCCCCTAGGGAGCAGGTCCCACTGCAGAGCCACACTGGGCCCCAGGGCGCCTGTGCCTTCCCGCCTCTCGCCCAGACCCTACTCCTCACCCGCGGCTCATCCTCTAGGAACTAGGGTATAATAATAAAATTCACCACTTTAGGTGTACAGTCTGACGAGTTTCTGTCAGATGTACACAGTTTCATGGCCACCGTCACCATCAAGATACAAGAGCCTTCCATCTCCCAGAAAGTTCCACCTCCTTGCTGTCAATCCCCCTCCCACTCCCAGGCTCTGGAAACCACTGGTCTGGTTTCTGCCCCTTTGGTTCTATGTAAATGGAATAATTGAGAGCTTCCTTATTTAACCTTAGAAGAGACTGCCAAGCTGCTTTCCAAAGTGAGCGGTGCCATTTTGTATTCCCACCAGCAGTGTTTGAGGGTTCTGGTCATTGTCCATCTTTGAAAGTTTATTCACTCTGGTGGGGATGCTTGAGCATGTCATTGTGGTTTGAATTTGCATTTCACTGGCTGATTAATAGTGTGCATATTTTTATAAGCTTACGGGGTATTCTTCAGTGAGGTTTTTAAAATTGGGTTGCTGTCTTCTTATTGATTGGTCAAGGATCTTTATATATCGCGGATACAAAGCATTTAATCAGACATGATTTTGCCACAAGGTGAGAGTAACTCTACCAGGGCCCTATTAGGAACTTGGAAGCATGCTGAAGAACCGGGTTCACAGCCCTCTGCTCCCACTGCCTCCACCCTGGCAAGAGCCCCTCAGCATCATGGCAGCCTTCCTAAGCTGATGGCCCAGCTGGCCTGGCCTGCCCCAGCTCCTCCAGAGGCGGGACGGCACACAGTAAGTAGGAGAGGCTCTCGTGTTTGCAGGCTGGGGAGGAGCAGCTGAGCTCTGTGAGAGCAGAGGCTGTGCTGTGCAGCAGGTGCACGGCTGTGACCATCGTGACTATTCCTCCCCCAGTCCTGTCCCTCCTGGGCTCTGCCTTGTAACCTCTTTGCCTCCAGTCACTGCTGTCACCAGCTGCACCGCCTGAACACTCAGCCATGTCCCAGCTCAGGATCCCTTGCACACGGTCTCTGCCTGACGAGTTCCATCTACGTGTCAGCTCACTGAATGATTAAGACTTGTCACGGGGGCCAGGCCTTGCATCAGATATTTGTGTGTCCATATTTCTTTCTCTTTTTTTAAAAAAGATTTTATTTATTTATTCATGAGAGACACAGAGAGAGAGAGAGAGAGGCAGAGACACAGGCAGAGGGAGAAGCAGGTTCCATGCAGGGAGCCGGACACGGGACTTGATCCCGGGTCTCCAAGATCACGCCCTGGGCTACAGGCAGTGCTAAACCACTGAGACACCCAGGCTGCCCCCATATTTCTTTAAAGTTAGCTGGGCCCAGTGTTCTGTCAAGGGAAGGTTTTTGACATTTTAAAAAGTTTCTTCTTCTTCTTCTTCTTCTTCTTCTTCTTCTTCTTCTTCTTCTTCTTCTTCTTCTTCTTTCTTCTCCTTCTCCTTCTCCTTCTCCTTCTCCTTCTCCTTCTCCTTCTCCTTCTCCTTCTCCTTCTCCTTCTCCTTCTCCACCTGTTCAGGTTTTTCTGTCTTCCTGAGTCAATTCTGGTAATTTATATTATTTTACTTATTTTTTTAAAGATTTTATTTATTTGAGATAAGCACGTGCAAGTGGAGCAGGGGGAGGGGCAGAAGCAGAGGGAGAAGCAGGCTCCCCGCTGAGCAGGGAGCCCGACATGGGATTCAATCCCAGGCCTCCGGGATCATGACCTGAGCTGAAGGCAAACGCCCAACCACTGAGCCACCCAGGTACCCCTTGTTTATATTTTAAAAATCATCTCTTTTCTCCAGATTTTAAAAATGCATGGAAGCAAGTCTTATATATAACTCGTAAAACTTTTCAAGCTCCCTTTCTTATCACTAAGGTTGTTTGTTGCTGTCTTCTTTTATCCTTGATCCAATGGCCACGTGTTGGCTATTTTATTGTGCTTTTTCCAAGGACTGGGTTTGCGGTTTGTCAATCAAGTTGGCTGTCTGTTTTGTTTGTCTGTTTTCTGTATCACTTGTTTCTGCCTTTACCATATTGCTTTTTTAATTCTAAGTTTTTAAAGGCTTACTCTGTGTTCTGAATGTTCAGGGTTGAGTGTCCTGAGAAGCAGGCTTAGCTCGCTGGGTTTTCCCTCATTTTCTCTGTACGTGCATGTGAGGGCATTAGATGTTCCCTCGAGCACTTCTCTGGCTATTAGCCATCCACTCTGTGCTCAGCACACTCATGGTTACTCATTTATGAAGGTCCATCACCCAACTCAAACTTCCTGTTTAGCCCAAATGCCGTTTACAACAGTCACACTTGCTGGGCGTGCGTTCAGTTCAAGCTTCTCCGTCTGTGCTTCTCCAGTCGCCCTGACCGGGTCCTCTGGGGGGAATGTCTTTCTCGGCCATGCAGGACCTTAGGAAGGAGCCTTCAGAAGCCCTGTCCCGGGCCCCCAGCACCCAGTCTCCGGCCTGGCCCCCACCTCCACCGCACCAGCTTGTATTGGCTATTTGCTAGTCTCTGCTAGATTGTAAGTCCTGGGGAGCTAAAAATGAGTCCCTTCCGTAGCCTCAGATGGAGCACAAATCAGGTACTTAACAATGTTAAATACACAAGTGATTCAACTCCCTTTCCAGTCTCTTTTTGGTCATTGACGCCATCATTCTGGGTATTAATTAGGGCACGCTTGATCACTGTAACCAGTACACCCAAACAGGAAACGGGTCTACTCCGTAGAGTAGTATTTCTCGCTCCCGGAATAGCCAAGTGCAGATGTTTGCTAGCTGGGTTCTCTCCTCCTCCTCCTCCTCTCCATGTAGCCCATAGAAATGTAAGGAAGAAGCCAGAAAGGCCATTCTCTTCTGAAAGGCTTGGTCCCAGCCATGGTTTGCATCACTCGTGTTCAGACTGCATGGATGCATCTCACTGCAAGGGAGGCTGAGAACCTAGAGCCACTGGCCAGCGACGTGCCTGGCTTTGTTACCACGGAGGATCGGGGCCCACGGCTGGAGGGGTTCGGCACAGTCCACTCCTCTGGCCACTCCTCTGGTGTCCATGCGCACCCTGCTTTCTTTCTTTCTTTCTTTCTTTCTTTCTTTCTTTCTTTCTTTCTTTCTTTCTTCCTTTCTTTCTTTCTTTCTTTTTATGATAGTCACAGAGAGAGAGAGAGAGAGAGGCAGAGACACAGGCAGAGGGAGAAGCAGGCTCCATGCACCGGGAGCCCGATGTGGGATTCAATCCCGGGTCTCCAGGATCGCGCCCTGGGCCAAAGGCAGGCGCCAAACTGCTGCGCCACCCAGGGATCCCGCACCCTGCTTTCTTGCACACAGAATGCACAGTAATCCCTCCTGAAAGGCAGTGGCCCAAGATCTCACACAGTCCCCATACCAGGGACGGCTACAGGCATCTCCACTAACTCCATCCTTCCTGCACGTGGGTGAGGGAAGCGTGGGCAGGCTGTGCACAGCAGATATCCCCAGCGGCAGAGGGGAAGGATGGAGAATGGAGAAGACGTGCCCTGTGGGGACACATACCTCCACGGGGCTCTGGTTCTTCCCCGTGGGGAGACTCGGTGGCCTAGACCCCACCCTGGGGACATCCATCTCTGACCTCCACCCTCCACAAAGGTAAAACCCCTTCTCTCGGATAAACTTTAAAAGCCAAAGGGTTACTCTGTGGCTTGAGACAGCAAGGGCATATTCAGGCCATATGCAGGGGTTTTGGGCAATGCAGTTCCTCAAAAACTTCTTAGGAGTCCCACCCATGTGCCCTAGGCAGTAACTGTCACCAGAGCTCTCTCCAGACCTGTTTTCATATCTATCCTGTTTCCTTCTTCTCTGTCCCCAGTCCCTCTTAGCTCAGTGACGTCTGAAACAACAGGCCGTGGTGACAAGGCCTTACCATCTAATGAGTCTTTGCCCCAGGACTGAGACCCTCTGCTTACTACCAAGATGACTGAAGAGCTCAAACACTCTCCAGGCTTACCTCCAGCTGGGGGGAAGGAGCTGACATCCCCAACCTTGTTCACATCCACGTAGCTTCTACAGCGGTCCAGGGCACCTATGGGGGAGGGCTGCTGGGTGAACGAATGCATGAGTATGCTTCAGAGGTGATCCCATTTGGGGAAGTAAGAAACATGCTCTTACTGTAAAAATAAACCAGCTTGTTAGTCCTTCTCTTTCTCTTATTGTGGTGAAATATATAAAACATAAAATTCACCATTTAACCACTTTTTAAGTGTGCCGTTCAGTGGCATTGATTAGAGTCACAATATTATGCAACTGTCACCACTTTTTCCAAAACCTTTCATCATCCTGGTCAGAAACTCAGTGACTCCCCATCCCTCCCCCACATTCCCCCAGGAGCCACTGTTCTACTTACTGTCCCCATGAATTTGTCTGTTGTGATATTTTGTTTAAGTGGAATCATATAACATCTGTCCTTTGCATCTGGCTTAGCTCCCTTAGTAGTGTAAAACTTCCATGTTTCATCCATGTCTCGTTTGTGAGGACTTCATCGCTTTTCAGGACTGAAGATGTTCCACTCTATGTGATACTGCACTTTGTTTACCCATTCACCTGTTAGCAGAAAGTGAAGTCATCTCCCCGTTGTGGAAGATGATGGAATCATGGATATTGGCGTGCAGGCATCTTTGAGTCCGTGTTCTTGGTTCTGTGGGGAATACACCTAGGAGTGCAGTCTCTGGGTAATGTGGTCACACTACATCTAATGTTTTGATGTTTTCCACAGTGGCCGAACCAGCTTACATTCCTGCCAGCAACGTGTGTGGGTTTCACTGTCCCCACAATCTCACCAACACTTCTATTCCCTTGAAGGGTTGAAGTGGTCCTTCCCTGTGGTTTGATCTGCATTTCCTGAGTGACTAGTGATATTGAGCATTTTCTCATGTGCTTACTGTCCAGTTGTCTGTCTTCTTTGCAGAAATATCTGCTCGAGTCCCTTGCCCATTTTTAAATTGGGTGGTTTGTCTTTGAGTTGTGAGCATTATTAACCCCTTCACATCAGACCTTTATCAGATGCAAGATTTGCACAACTTTTCTTCCACCTCATGGGGGTCTTCTCATCCACCTGACAGTGTGTTTCTTGTACAAGTTTTTAATTCTGATGAAGTCCAACTTATATCTTTTTGGTTTTGGCGTCCTATTCAAGAGAGATCATTGCCAAGCCCAAGGCCATAAAGATTTACACTTATGTTTTCCTCTTGGAATTTTATAGTTTTAGCTTCTCGAATGTGTATATTCATGTACTTCACTGAATTTGGGAAATTGTTTCACCATTATTTTTTCAGTCCTTTTTCTGCCCCTTTCCATCTTTCAGCGGCTGCTGGGACTCCTGCAATACTCATGGTGATAATCTTGCCGGCATCCCGCATGTCCCATTTCCTCTCTGCCAGGCAGCCTGGATAGTGCAGTAGTAGCCTTACCTTCAGGCTCATGAACTTTCTTCCACTTGCTCAAATCTGTTCTTGAACTCCTCTAGCATTTTTTATTATTATTTATTCATTTCACCTATTGTACTTTTCAGCTCCAGAATTTCTGTGTGGTTTCTTTATATAATTTCTACCTTTATTGTCATTCTCTGTGTGTTGACACATCATTCTCCCAATTCCTTTTAGGGTGTTATCTATGGTTTCCTTTAGGTCATTGAATATGTTTAATTTAATGTCTTTGACTAGCAATTCTAATATGTGGGCTTCCTCACGGATAATTTCTACTAAATTATTTTTCTCCTGTGAATGAGCCATATTTTCCTCTTTCTTTGTATGCTTTGTAATTTTGTGTTGTTGTTGAGAAGTTGACACTTTGAGCAGTATAATGTGGAAGTTACATTCTCCCCCTCCATAAGGATTGGTTTTCATGCTTGTTGAGGGCTGCAGTTGTCCATGTGTAGTGACTTTTGCAAATGATTTTCTACAAGGTCTGTATTTCTTTCTTTTATAATTTTTAAAAATGGTTTTCAAAGTGTGTATTTCTCACATGTGTGGTCCCTAAAGAAATTTCTGTTCTGATGTTTCTGCAGCCAGCCTGTGACCTGACAGAGGATTTCTTAAATATCTGGATCAAAAAACAAAACAAAACCCAAAAACATTTCAATGGAATTGTATATCTCAGGCTGAAACAAAGGCACCCTCCACACTGAGCCTTCAGGGAGCCCAAAAAAACCAAAGTGCACAACCCACGGGCCTGGCTGTCCACCCTCACTCCAGCCAGCTGCTCTTGGGACATGCGTGCTGTCCCTGTAGCCATGACAGGGATTAGGTGTGGTATCCGGTTTGTGCATACTGCTCACTCATATGCCATCAGTAACCTCTCTTTTCCTCAAGCACTCCACTGGCTGCCCTACTGATCAGGCTCCCCAGTTCCAAAATAGTTATTTTGATCCTTTTTTTCTAAGTCGTGCCTGTTTTGCTGGAGGAACTATCCCTGGAGTGTCCTACTTTACCATTTTCTGTGATGTCACCCCTAAACGTTCTCTTTTCAGACAATAAGCCACACTGATTTAGGGCAAGACCGGCATCAAAGAGACTATGCCACCTGCCTATCTCCTTAGAACACTCCAAAATACTCAGGCAGGCACAGGGCTGGGAGTTTGGCTTTGGACCTGCCATAGATCTAGAGTATTGGATGCCCTTTGCTCTAAACTCTGACCCAGGGGCTAGAGCATCCTCTGGTAGCAAAAATAGCTACAAGTTATTGAACAACTTGGATTGCCAAGAATCTTATCTGTATTGTCCTGTCAGATCCTCTCAATAGCCCTGTGAGGGAGGTAAATTGTTCTCTCCTTTACTGAGAGGGAAACTGAAGCTCAGAAAATAAGGGACTTGCCCACGTCCTACTGGCAGAGTCAGTCTCCAGACTTTGGGCTGGTGACCTCACACTCCTGTCTGCCCTAGCAATCTTGTGCATCTCCCACATGGGGTCCTGGGTGACCCCTTCACTCTGCCTCCCTTCTTCTGTCAACATCCAGCATGCTCTCTGTACCCTCACTCTCACTCTGCTCCTGACCCTCTCATGGCTCTGGCTTTCTGGCCTTCAGCCCTGACACTTGGTCCCAGGCCTCTAGTGCCACCTGCCCTCAGAGGCAAATGTTGTGACCACTCCCACCCCTGCCAGGTGAAGCTGAGGTCTCTGAACATATCCAGCCTGGAAGCAGCTCCAGAGGCTATTCCCTGACCCCTGTGTGTGCTTGGCCCTGAAGAAGCCCTCAATCAGGAAGACTAAACTGCCAGCACACCTGAAGTCAGACCAACCTGGGGATGGATCCCAGCTACACCACTGACAGCTGTGGGATCTCTGAAGTCCTGTAACTGCTAAGGGGCTCAGTTGCCCCATATAAAATGACAGCCATAGGCTCACATGTCATTTGTGATCCACATAAAGCATCTGGCACAGCAGGCAGCCTGTGGAGGCCTCCCAGTGCTCATTATCGTGACTCCAGGATGTTCTGCTGTCTCTAGGCTCATTTCCTCCTTGCTCCTGTGCCTGACATCCTGACCACACTGCATGACATCATCCTACCCCACAGCCCCTGGCCTCCCTCATACAAGGGCACAGCCAGTCTGCCCTGCAGTAAGCAAACACTTGCAACACTGTGCTGACCTCTAGGCCCCATTGCATCAGTGCAGGTGCCCAGCTAGTGCTGAGGGCCATCGGGCCCACGGTGGGTAGGGGCTGGCATATGGGGCACTCTGGCTTCCGGCCTCATTTTCTATCCCACTAGAATACGGGGTCTGGCAAGTTCCAATTTAACTGTGAACCTCCATCCTTCAGAGTCTGGGTCTTAGAGCTTCTGTGCAAAAATAGCAGATGAGGCCTAACCTTTTTTGTTTTGTGAACTTTATTTAAAAATATATCTCAGAGTGCTTGAGTGGCTCAGTCAGTTGAGCATCTGACTCTTGGTTTCAGCTTGGGTCCTGATCTCAGGATCGTGAGACAGAGCTTCATGTCAGGCTCCATGCTTAGTGGGGAGTCTGCTTGGGATTCTTTTTATCCCTTCTCTCTACTCCTCCACCTGCTTGTGTGCTCCCCCCCAAGATAAATAGATTTTTAAAATATATATATATTTCTTTATTACACACTCATTGCAGAAAAACATAGGAAATACAGATAAGAAAAAAGGAAAATAAAAGCATTCATATCTCCACCATCAAGATAATTACTCTTATCATTTCACTGTATTTCATCCCATGTGTATATTATATGAGTGTACGTCTATATGACAAAAGTGCATTATGCTGTGTTACATAACCATTTTTCCTCTGTATTAGTCATCTATTGCCATGTAAAATATTACCTCAAAACTTAGTGGCTTGAAACAACAAGCCCTTATTATCTTACACAATTTCTGTGGGTCAGGAGTTCAGGAGTGGTTCAGTGTGGGGGTTCTGGCTCGGGGTCTCATGAAGTTGCAGCCAAGAAGCTGGCTGGAGCTGCATCTGAAGACTTGGCTGGGGCAGGTGGGTCTGCTCCCAAGGTGGCTCACTGACCTGCCTGGGAAGGTGGAGCCCAATCATTGGCAGGAGGCCTTGATTGATTCACTTAGGAATCTTCTTCTGAATAGACCCCCTCATAAGACCTGTCTGTCCTCATGCTGGCTTCTCTCTGTGTGAAGAATCCAAGAGAGAGCAAGGCAGGAGCCACCATGTTTTTGAAGTCCTTTCCTCAAAGGTCATGCTCTGCAATATCCTCTTATAGGCTAGGCCTACTCAACACAGATGGGGACCACATGGGTGGCAAATAACAGAGGTAGGGCTCACTGGAGGGTAGCCACCACATTGTCTTTAACAGTGTGTCAGGGACGTCTTTCTATGCCAACAGAGGCAGATCAATTTTATTGTTTTTAGTGACTCATAAATGTAGCATAATTTATTGGACTCATTCCCTGTACTTAGCTATATGGCTTATGTGCTGTTTTTTGATCCTGGAATATCCACCACTGAACTTGTCAGAGATTTCCTAGAGATAAATTAAGAAGAAAATGAAATCATGCCTGTTGACCTGGCTTTGTGAGCAACCAAGGGATGAGAATACCCCCCTGGAACACAGGACAAGCTCTCTCAGATGTCCTGCTCTCTCTCCCCGTTAAATGGGGAGCTCACTGAGACATCCTGGCCCATTGTCAGGTGGTTCTGTGTTTTCCTTGTTTTTAAGAACCCCTAAGCAGAAACTATGTTCCTCCATCCTCTTGAAGACCACCCTTGAGATATTAAAGACTCCAAAGTATGTCCCTCATAAGCCATTTTCTCTGAGGTCCAACCTTTCCTAGACCCTCTAATTTGGGCAGGACAGACCCTCACCTGGAGCCCAGTGTTGACCCATCTAAAGAGGAAGCAGTGAGAAAGGGCTGGGCATACAGGAGGGCTGGCGTGAAGCCTGATGGTCTGGCTCTTCAGGACTGCCTAGTGTGGGGAAGTTGGGACCCCTTCCTTCCCTGCTGTTGCCACAGAATGCAGGGAGGTGGTCCTGGGAAAGGGCTCTGGGGAAGGATGCTCGCTGGTCAATGTACAAGCTAGAGAGGGCAGCGGAAGTCCACAAACCAGAAAGGGGGCCTGTGTGCCGCCCGCCCTGGTCCACTCCAGCATCCCATAGGAGCGGGCTGGAGGATCCGGAGCCTCTTCTTGGGTGCTGTGTGCTCACACCAGGAGAGAGGCAGCTGCTGCTTAGCCTGGCTGGGCCAGAAGCCCCCCATCCAAGCTCAGGATGAGTCCCACTGCCACACACACAGAAAAAACGGCGGCTCAGAGCCAGGGGCTGGTGGGTCAGTGACCTGTCACAAGTAGATCTGGTGAAGGTGCTTTTGCTCTATTTTAGGAAAGGGATCGATCATGTCAAGGGCTTTCTTCGGGGTGACCACACTGACCGTTGATGGGAAAGCCTGGTGTTCTGTCCCTGCACCATCTGTACCCAAGCCACTTAGGAGCTACTGCTAATTTTAGCAAGGCTTGGCAGGTGCCAGCGTGTCCTGGGAGTGACACTCCTGGCGGGGGCTGGGCCGGGGGTGGGGGACACTGCACGAGGTCCAGCCCAAAACCCAAGAACGACCTCCTGATCTTTGGAGACAGGTCTTGACGATTTGCAGTTTATAAACCCTGATGAAAACAAGCATTTTTCACCTGCTGTGTGGGGGTGGCCCTGGGCTGGGGGCAGCTGCTGGGGCACCCCCCATCTTGTTCCCCTCCTTCCCCCCACCCTGCAGCACCACATATCAACCCTGTGGCCTGATTGGCCAAGGGGACACACCCACCAGGGACAGGACATGGGCACACCCTTCGGATCCTGCTGGGGGCAGGGGGGGCGGGGATCTTGTCCCAGCCTCCCCACCCAAGTGCTGCACTGGCCCCCGAGTGTAGGCAATGCAAGTGGGACCCCTCCTCAGATGAAAATCCGCCAGGGATTCCAGGGCCGCACTCTGGCCAACAGGGTCCAGGCCCTCCCAGGCCCTCCCTGTGCATGGTGAAGGGTGGCAGGGAGTGGGGGGTTCTTCACTGCTTTCCTGCCCTGGCAGGGTGGGGACCCCAGCCCGGGGAACATCAAGGACTGGGGGCAGATGGACTGGTTCTGTCCCCTCCCCAGAACATCTGGGCAGCTAATCCCCACACGGGGGTGCAGGTGGCGTGGGCACCACCCCCTGGCCTTGTCCTGCCGCCCCGGTCAGCTCTGACCCCATGCAGGCTGCCTCTGCCCTTCGGCCCCGCCTGACCTGGTGGCAGCGAGCAGAGTATTTCAGCAACTGCCGGCTGAGCGCTCTCAGTGCAGAAGCCCTGGGCGGCCTGCCGAGGGCAGCTCTTCCGCGGGGTGGCCCTCACCTGCACAGGTGGGCCTCTGTCCCCGGCTGCAGTCCAGCCCTGCACCTCCGCAGGCAGCAGTGTCTCCACCTCCCAAAACATCTACCTCTTGGCCTTTCGGAGACATGGCGACAGACGCCACAAGGAGCCAAGCCCAGACAGCCTTGAGTCTGGTAAGGACCATCCCAGAGCCAGGGAGAGTGGCCGCCCCCAGCCCTCACGCACAGGGCAGTCAGGGTGCCGGAGCAGACGTCAGGGTGCTGTGGGCCCCGGGAAGGAGGCATTCGGGTGGAGAGGCAGCTGTGCCTCACGGACCCCCTCCCCGCTGCCCCTCCTGACACCCAGACTCTCCCGGGACGTCTGTGGGGACAGTGCCTTCTAGGGCACTGGCTCCTGGGGCGTGCGTGGCCAGGCTGTCCCCTGCACTCAGGCCTCGCTGAGCCTTCTGCTGCTTGGTCACTATCTCTCCTTGGCCAACACACATGGCAACATGCTGACACCAAGCTCCTGACTTCCCTACCCTGGCCCCCAGCCCCTGTTTCAGTGAGTGGAACCTCTCTGGGTGCCCAGGCATCAGTGTGCAGACATCCTGAAGGACACAGGCCTGGACAGGGTCATCAGGAGTACGAGTTGAAGCAAAGTGGGAGGAGTTAAGCTGTTTGGGTGGGGATGACAGGGCCTGGATCTGGGGGGCTCAGCTGGCAGGATACCTGCCCCCTCTATACAGCATTCATGGCTTTGGGACCTCATCCCCAGGACTCAGAGAAGAAGGCAGGGTACCTAGGAGTGCCTCTACTTGACAGATGAGGACACTGAGAAGGCCCCAAGGTGTTTCTGCCCCAGCTTGGTATTGGGAGGCCAGCCTGAACGGAGCTGTGGGCCCCTGAGGACCAGGGAATGAGGTCCCCGGGCAAACACTGGAGGCCACCGTGTCGGTGCCTTAGAGGACAATGTGTGCCCTGTCATGTGTCCAGCTGCAGCCTGGCTCCTGTGCTTCTGGGACACACAGTGGGTGACCCTGGCCCAGCTGCCCACACATTCCTGGGGAAAAGGATCCCCGGTCCACCAGCCCAGCCCTGCCAGGAGCACCGGGAGAACCGGGTGGGAGAGCCCCCAAGTCAGAGAGCACTGGGCAGTGCTCCGAGCGGGGTGGGGGGCGGGCAGTCAGCTTCCCAGGGCTTCCCAGGGAGCACCTGCGTCTCCCAGGTCACTCGGGCAAGTCCTTTAGCTTGACAGACTGCGCCATGACACTCATAGGACGATTCGTAGCTGGCTCTGGGCACTGAAACTGGGCAGGAGGCAGCCCAGTGGGATGGGGAGTGGGCTCGGAGCTGGCGCCTGGGTGCAAACCCAGATCCAAACCTTCTTGCACCATGGGCTTGGGAAGGCACAGCCAGCATGTTCAGGTTCCTCATTTGTAAGAAAGAGGGCGTCCTGGGGTAATGACTCATGAAGGGGACGTTCTGGGGCAATGACTCATGATAGGGGGGAACCAGGGGTGCCCTGAGCAAGGCCTGTCACATGGGGTCTGCTCCCGGGGACGTTCCAAGGGCTCTGGGAGGCAGGCTCCCCCCCTGAGACCCGAACCCACCCATGGCCCCTGGACACATGGCTCTGAGGGTTGAGGGGGCTGCACAGGTCAGAGCCCCCTCCTCTCAGGGTTGCGTGCAGGAGACCCTGATGTGCATGAGGAGGGGGCTTGCACCCACCACAGATGTCACTCCTCACGGTGAGAGGCAAGGTCTGCTGCAGGCCAGTGTTGGCCCGTGGCCACCTAGAGTATTGGACTGCGGCCATAGAACCCCCCAGCACCCCTCCCAACCTGTACGCCCAAGGAACAGGGGTTGCCCACAGTGTGGGGACCTGGGGGTGGGTCCCCCTCAGTCCTGTGTTGTGGACAGTGCCGGACTCTGCAGAGCCTCACTTGGGCAGGGCCTGGTGTGAGGGCAGGTGACTGGGCATCACTGTCAGGGACAGGTTCCCCCCAACACACACACCTTCCCCAAGTGGATGGCCACCCCCCAACAGGGCTAGCGACAATGCAGACCTGCTTTTACAGAAATGCTGTCAAATCCAGATTTGTCTGTAAAAGTGTCTCTATTTGAATGTTGGCAGCAAATTTAAGCTTTTGAGAATGTTGTACAGGACAAGTGAGAGCCACAGCCAGATGCAGCTGTATTTACAGAATACAATCAGGTTCTAGCAAATGTCATCTCAGCCTCCCACTCCTGCCGTGCGGTGTCCCAGCAGGGACGGGAAGGCCCCGGGGTGCATGTGGGGTCTTCTTGAGTCCCGGACGTCCCAGCACCGCGTGTGCTCATTTGCTTGCAAGACCCTTTCCATAGAATGGATTCTTGGAGAGAAACTGCTAGGCTGAAATTAAATGTTGCTAGCAACTTCAGGTTATGCTTTGACCAGGTGGTCTGACCTCATGTGATTTCTGGGGTCCCACCAAAGAGTCTCTCTGGCCTGGAAGCCGGCAGAGTAGGGGTTTCACCCACCATCAGTGGAGGGATCCACGTGGGCCTGGACACAGAGGGTGAAGCCTCTGGCCCAGAGCCGCTCCCGAGTCCAGGCCACAACAAGGGGGCTGAGGCTGGACCTTCGTGGATCTGCATCAGTCCTGCTAAGAGCTTGTCATGTCCTACGGCAGGTCCCTCTGGACAGTTCTGTCTCAGGGAGGTGCCTGGCAGCCTCTCATGACTTCAGACACAGCTCCTGGGTGCTGGCCACAAGGCACGCAGGCCGCATGCACCTGCACGTACCTGTGCTCTTCTAGAAGCGGCTGCTGGCGCCTCCTCCTAGCACCCTGATGACACTGACAGAGGGGAGTGCACTGCGCTCAGCCTGGGGTGCAGCTTGTTGGCAGAAACGTGCCAGGGTTAATGCTTCCAGTCCTTGCTGACACATTTTACATTTGAAAGTTGTGGAAGACTGTCGCTGTGGGCCTCTGAGAACAGGATGAGGATTGCTCTGCTGGGATGAGGGCCTTCCTAGGGCTGTGCTCGCACTGGCGCCCAGAGCTGTAGAACGGCTTGGCAGACGTTGGCATTTGGCTAGTGCATCGGGGCCGGGCTGCTCTGCCTCTCTTCCCGCCATTGGTGTCCACCAACAGCTTCCCCCTTCAGCCTTGTCTCCACTTTGTCACAGGACCGCTGCTGTGGCGCCGGCCATCACACTCCTACACAGCTGTGTCACAGTTACAGGGACACTGACCTTCCCAGGAAGGGAAGGAAAGGAAGGTCCTGCTAAAATCAGACCTCCCTTTCCCTGTCATTGGCCAGGATGGGGCCAATGCATAAGCATGGGATGGGGCCACATGCCCAGTACGAAACCAGATCACTGGCAAAAGGGCACAGGATGGAGATTCCTGGGTGGCTCAGTGGTTGAGCATCTGCCTTCAGCCCAGGGTGTGATCCTGGAGACCCAGGATCGAGTCCCACATCGGGTACCCTGCTTAGAGCCTGCTTCTCCCTCTGCCTGTGTCTCTGCCTCTCTCTCTGTGTCTCTCACGAATAAATAAATAAAATCTGTGGGAGAAAAGGCGGAGCACGGGTTAGCCGTGCTTGGCTCAGCCTGGTCAGAGGCTGTACCCTGGGCTGGGGGAGCTGCCGTGTGGAACGTGCTCCGTTTGTACACACAGGCCCATTCATTCCCTCTGCATTAATTTAGATGGAGAATAGCCAGGTCTTTGTGACCATCATGCCAGGTGCCCACTGACTGCCCAACAGCCTTGTCTCACCCACTTTCCTAATTAGTGCCTCCCTCCTCCCCATATGCACCTGAGCTACAAAGGGGGAGCTGCCACCTGCACCCCCCAGCATGCCTCGGCCACTGCATTTGGGGGCTGCTCTTGGAACTCTGCTGCTCTAACTTTTCAACTGGTCCTAACTGGTCATTTGAGATGAGGGGTCATCTTGGGCCCAGGCCAGAGGGCAAAGGACACTCCCGGTGTGTGCAGGGAGGGCCTGACTTGGCTGCCACAGGCCCCCAGCCCACCCAGCTTCCCCCCACCCCGTGCAGGCAGAGCAGATCCTGGCGGACTTCCAGATGCAGGAGGCGGACTTGAAGAAGGTGATGCGGCGGATGCAGAGGGAGATGGCGCGGGGCCTGCGGCTGGAGACCCACGAGGAGGCCAGCGTGAAGATGCTGCCCACCTACGTGCGCTCCACCCCAGAAGGCTCAGGTACCGCGTCCCTGGGCCCCAGCAGGGAAGGCCAGCCTAGGTCCTTGCAGCCATGGGCTGGTTCTCACCCGAGCTCCGTGCCGGCCCCGCCCTGGCATCTTCACCGCCTTGGGGAAACTGGCTTTGTGCATCTTGCAATAGGAAATTTGTTCTCAGGCTCAGCCCAATCCTGACCCTGCGCTGTTTCACTAGGTCTTTCCTTGGAACCTGGGCTTGCAGTGGCTTCAGTCCAAGGCAGCGGCTGCCCACTGAGCTCCCCAGTTCACCTTTGACCTCTTCCACAGTTGACTCTGGGGTCCCCTGGTACCTGGGGTCAGCAGCCCCCTGTCCAGCTCCTCTGATCCCCCCACTCCGTCCTCTCCTCCTCTCCCTGGTCTTGGGGTCCTGCTGGGCAGCACCCCGAGGCTAATGCACTTCTCACTGTGTCTGCAGAAGTCGGGGACTTCCTCTCCCTGGACCTGGGCGGCACCAACTTCAGGGTGATGCTGGTGAAGGTGGGGGAGGGCGAGGAGGGGCAGTGGAGTGTGAAAACCAAGCACGAGATGTATTCCATCCCTGAAGATGCCATGACTGGTACTGCTGAGATGGTGAGCAGCTGGGGCTAGGGGGCTGGGGGCTGGGGATCTGGGCTGGGCCCACGGGCCGGGGGCTGGGGGCCCGGGGACCGTGGGGCAGGATCAGCTCTGCCCAGGATCATGGCACTCACTAGTCCTGGCAGGAGGGCCCACCTTTCTCCCAGGGGCAGGGGCACCTGTAGACAGGAGAGCCAGCCAGCCTCAGAGGGCCCAGGGAGGTAGCTGAGAGGCCTAAGTGGATGGTGCCAGGCATGGCCCCTGCAGGTCACATCCTTGCCCAGTGTCCCAGAGGCATCAGATGGGTGACAGGGCAGCTGAGGGAACAAGCTGGTGCAGTCAGCACACAGCACTCTGCCTCTTTCCTATGTGTCACCCCCTCGCCTTCCAACAGCAGGGACACCTTGTGGGGTGGCTGCAGTTGTAATGTCTGCCCAGGCGGGAATGCTACCCATTGGTGGGGAGGACTGGAGAGGCTACAGAAGGATGATGAGCCCTCAGGGGAGGCGGGCAGAGGCAGAGCCATCCTGAGGGCCAGGGTTTCGAGGCAGGAGTCCCATGGCAGCCTCGTCCTCACCACACCTCTGCATGCTATAGGGGTAAATCAAGGTGGCAGGGATGGCATGGGCACCTCACAGGGCCCCAGCACCAGTGGGGACCTTGGTCCATCCGCAGAGCACTCGACAATACCCAGTTTTGTGGACGGGCCCACGCAGCAGGATGGAGGCTGGTCCTCGGCAGGGCCAGGGGTGGGGCAGCCGGGCTCCTGGAGGCAGCAAAGCACAGAAATCAGAGTCATGAGCACGGCTGAACCTCTGTCCAAAGTTTGTGGCTGGACGTCCAGTGGGAGGGACCTGTCCTGGTGTTGCCCTGTGCCAGGGGCTGCAGCATTTGGGAGAGGGGCGCTGAGGCCGATGGCCTGCTGGCGCTGTGTCTTCCAGCTCTTTGACTACATCTCCGAGTGCATCTCCGATTTCCTGGACAAGCATCAGATGAAGCACAAGAAGCTGCCCTTGGGCTTCACCTTCTCCTTTCCTGTGAGGCATGAAGACATCGACAAGGTGGGGCCAGGTGGGGGGTGGACACGCACCCCAGAGACAGGCACCCCAGACACTCCCCGTGGGGAAAGAGCCTTGGATTCAACCTGTGGCCCTGTCACTCACCTTTTGTGAGACTCTGGGGAATGAGATACGGCTGATTCGGTGTGCCTGAAGCCCCTGCTGCCCTGCGGGGCTGGCAGGACTGTCACCCTGTCGCAGGTCAGGGGGCAGGCTGCGCGAGCTGCCCACGGATGGAAGAGGGTGCTGGGGCTCAAAGGCAGGCAGCCGGACGCCAGCATAGCCACGTGATACTGGGCCACCCTTACGGGAAGCAGGAGTGTGCAGGGGCCAGGGCTCCACCTGCCAGTCACCCCCGACACATGTGCATGATACATGATGCGTACATGCAGAATCCAACTGTGCCTACACATACATGCACACACAAGTCAGTCATACATATACATGTACACATATCAGCCCTACATGTGCATACAGTGCACACGCAGACACACGCATCAACCCTACATGCTTGTGTGTGTGTAATACATACACGTGTGCATCATCTACATGGATACACATCAGTTATACACATGTATGCACACGTATAAATCACACACATCTACACATGTACATACATACAAAACACACATCTCAGAGAGAGCCAGCTCAGTGCTCCCTGGTTCTCCAAGCCCTGGGCCCCAAGCGTATGAAGGGCAGGGGCAGGCCGGCCACCCTGGGGCATGGGAAGACCATTCAGGAGGGGGTGACAGAACTTTTGCTTATCCTTGTCCACTCGGGCGTGCTGCAGGGGACCTCACCCTGACTCTGGGCCGATGCCTCTAGGCCTTTACGTTAGGACCACTGTTAGTGGGCTAGAAGCCAGCC
This sequence comes from Canis lupus baileyi, assembly GCF_048164855.1. NCBI lineage: Eukaryota > Metazoa > Chordata > Mammalia > Carnivora > Canidae > Canis > Canis lupus. The sequence continues at coordinate 47,755,246 of NC_132852.1, read as the reverse complement.
CCGCAGAAGTATGAAGATTCATAAAGAACCGTCTCCAACACGTCTCAAAGTTGTGGTCTGCTGAGCAGGAGGGCTTCCAGCTGCCCCAGTATTCCTCTGCAACCACAAGCCCTCCTCTTCCCTCAGGGCATCCTCCTCAATTGGACCAAGGGCTTCAAAGCATCAGGAGCAGAGGGGAACAACATCGTGGGGCTCCTCCGTGACGCCATCAAACGCAGAGGGGTGAGGTGGCCCCCGTGCCCGCCTTGGGAACCCCCCGCCCCACTGGCCAGGGAGCCAGGTCACTGGCTGGAGGGGCCCAGAGCACCCAGGCCGAGACCCAAGCCCCGTCACTGCTGCCTCCTTGCCTCCTGGCAGGACTTTGAAATGGACGTGGTAGCAATGGTGAACGACACGGTGGCCACGATGATCTCTTGCTACTATGAAGACCGCCGGTGTGAGGTTGGCATGATTGTGGGTAAGGATTCATGCCCTGCTCTATCCAGGGGCCTCTGCCTGCCTCTGTCTTCAGTCCTGAGGAGTAAGGGCTGAAAGTGCTGGGTCACTGGTGGTCAGAGCAGAGCCCCTATGCCAGGCGTGAACCCCACAGGTGATAGGGTGTGAGGTGGTCTTGGGAGATGCCGCCGGGGTGTCCTGAATGCAGCTGGTATGTCCCAGCACTCACAGGTCCCTGCATCAGATGGCACACTGGCCCATCAGGATTTATTTATCTATTTTTAAAGATTTTATTTATTTATTCATGAGACACACAGAGAGAGGCAGAGACACAGGCAGAGGGAGAAGCAGGCTCCCTGCAGGGAGCCTGATGGGGACTTGATCCCAGAACCCCAGGATCATGATCTGAGCCAAAGGCAGACTCTCAATCACTGAACCACCCAGGCACCCTCCACCAGGATTTAATTAAATTCCCTCATCTGGTAAATTGACCAAATGGGACACATTTGTCCAAGTGGAAGAGGATAAGCATGGGTGCGGTCACCCCCTCCTAGGCAGTCATCCTGTACCCCAGAGCGGCTGGCCCATCCCTGCCCAAAGGGAAGACCTGTATCAGGAAAGGAGTGTCACTGGCCCCAGTGGCCGTCAGGCCTTTCCCAGAAGCTCCTGAGGATCAGGAATGTTTCCTGAGCATCGCTCCTGTGTGGCCAGTGATCTCTGTGCACACGGGCACACAAGTATCTATCTGCAGTCTTGGGGCTGTGGCTTCCCAGAAAGTCAGTGGCAAAGTTGTTTGCTCCGCTAGGCCCATCAGAGCCATCCTGAGGGTTTGTCTGTGCTCTCACAAACCCAATTCCAACGGCACCTACACGCCCTCAGCTGCTACCTGACCTCACCTCAGCCCTCCTCTTGTTTCTCCCATCTCTTCCTTCTAGTCTTGACTTTCAGATGGAAAGCTGTCTCTGAGTCCACCGCCTAACCAGGAGCTGCAGGAGCCTGATCTCCTGCCTGTCCCCTGCAGAGCTGCCTGGGGCAGCTGAGTCTGGGCACTGTTCCCCAAGATGTCCTGTCCTAGTGCCTAAGCTCTGCAGCCCCTGCCTCAGCCACAGCTCTGCTGGAGCAGAGATGGCAGGGGGTGGCCTGTGGCCACGGCTGCGCTGCAAACACTCTGCTCAGTGCTTAAAAACATGTTTCTGATAATGACCAAGATCCAAAAATTGGGAGGAGGCACATCAAGGTCTGGATTTTTTTCAACAACAAAAAAATTGGAAGGACCTGCATCACTGGCCCCATTCCTACTGGGCAGGTCACTGCCAGCATTTAAGTGGACGTCCCCAATGGCTTTAAGGGCATGCTGCCCACACAGGCTCAGAAACCATTTCGAAATTTAAAAATTTATCAGCAAAGGACACCACGTTTTCACTTTGCGAGGGACGCTGCAAATTACCAATTCCATAGCCAACACCGCCTGCAGTAAGCTCTGTGCTGCGGCCAGGGACCCAGGCAGTGCCTTATCTCTGGGTGCCCCCCAAACCCCACCCAGGACAGGGAGGCTCAAGCACACGTATGTAAAGTGCCAAAAAGCAAGGATGTGCATAAATACGATAAAGCCATAACATCCCGTGCACATCTCTAGCTGGCAAAGCACTTGGACACATTTCACTCCGTCCTCCCAGGGCCCCAGGTAATAGGAGCAGAAGGTGTTCCCATCTCCTACTGGGGCTGAGGAAGAGCCCAGAGAGGTGGGCTCATCCGTGCCAGGTCACACAGCAAACCCAGATCTCTTGGCGCCTGGGGGAGCCGCCTGTCCACGCGGCCAGGTCAGCAGCGAGCCGGGGCCAGCAGTGGTGGGTGTGGGAGGAAGGAGGCTGGGGAGCTAGGGCCACGGGGTTTCCTGGAGGAGTGCGGGCGGAGAGATGCAGGAGGGGCTCCGCAGGAGGGGCTCCGGAGAGGGGTTTCTGCCCCGGGAGGTGGTGGGGCCTGACCTGGCCCTCCCCACAGGCACAGGCTGTAACGCCTGCTACATGGAGGAGATGCAGAACGTGGAGCTGGTGGAAGGGGACGAGGGCCGCATGTGCGTCAACACCGAGTGGGGCGCCTTCGGAGACTCGGGCGAGCTGGACGAGTTCCTGCTGGAGTACGACCGCGTGGTGGACGAGAACTCCCTGAACCCCGGCCAGCAGCTGTAAGGGCCGCCCCGCTGCACCCCCCCCCCGCCCCCGCCCCGGCACTGCTCCGGCAAGCGGACCGTGGGCCTGTTTGCAAACAACGGGGAGGGGGGGGGGGAGCAGACCCACAATCCTTTTGCAAACTGGCTCCTCCTCCTCGCGTCCTCGCGGCCCCGCGCCCCCTGGGAACGGGAACGGTGAGAGGCAGGAAGGTTTCGTCCCCAAAGAGAGGGTCTGTGGGCAGAGGAGCGGGATTACCCCCTCCCGGCAGGTGACACGGCCGTGGGCGGTCGCAGTGCCCTCAGCGCAGGGTCGGATGAGGAAGGTCTCAGACGGGACAGGGCCCAGAGCACTCCTCATCCTAAACCCCTGGCTGCTAAATGAGGGAACGGAAACCACCAGGTGTGCAAGCGGGGTGTGCGAGGGCCTCACCTGGCCTCCCTGTGGCCGCGTGTGGGGGCCTCCTGGGGGCGGCCGAGGCCCTGACCCCGCCGCCCTCCGCGCAGTTATGAGAAGATCATCGGCGGCAAATACATGGGCGAGCTGGTGCGGCTCGTGCTGCTAAAGCTCGTGGACGAAAACCTGCTCTTCCGTGGGGAGGCCTCGGAGCAGCTGCGCACGCGCGGAGCCTTCGAGACACGCTTCGTGTCGCAGGTGGAGAGGTGCGCGGGGCGCGCGGGGCGCGGGGCGGGGCCGGCGGGGCGGGGCGGGGCCAGGGGCTGGGGCGGGCGCGGGGAGCGGGAGCCGGAGCGAGGCGGGGTGGGGGCGGGGATGGAGGGGGGGGCGGGGGGGGCGGCCCGCAGCGCAGCCGCCGCCCGGCCGTCCACGCGTGTCCCTTCCGTGGCACCCCGCCGCCGCGGACATCGTCTCATTTCGTCCACGCGACGGCCCCGAGGCGCGCCCGTGTCGCCCACGTTAGAGCGGAGACCCCGGGCGTAGAGGCGCGAAGGCCAGCTCACTGCTGGTGCCTGGCGGAATCGGACGCGCTCCCCTCCGGAGCCCGAGCCCCAAGCGCTTTGCCTGGGTGAGGTGGGCACGGGGAGGGGAAGAGCCGCCGCCGCGGGGTCGGGCTGGCCCGGGGCCGGCGACCCTCCAGCGACGCCCTGCCCCCGGCCGCCCCGCCCCGCAGCGACTCGGGCGACCGAAAGCAGATCTACAACATCCTGAGCACGCTGGGGCTGAGGCCCTCGGCCACCGACTGCGACATCGTGCGCCGCGCCTGCGAGAGCGTGTCCACGCGCGCCGCGCACATGTGCGCCGCGGGGCTGGCGGGCGTCATCAACCGCATGCGCGAGAGCCGCAGCGAGGACGTGATGCGCATCACCGTGGGCGTGGACGGCTCCGTGTACAAGCTGCATCCCAGGTGAGGCCGCGCCGCCGCGCTGTCGGTCGTGTCTCCCGGGGCCCTGCAGGCGGACCGGAGTGGAAACTAGCCCCCCCTTCCGTGCGCCCCACCACCCCCACCCCCCCTCCCCACCATCCCCACCCCACACCACCACCACCACCACCACCCACCCCCGGGCCTCCAGACAGGGAGGGGGGAGGGCCCACCTGCTGTAGCAGCTCTGGAGGGGGGCCCGAGGTGAGGCGGTCTGCGATCGCAGCCCCGTTCCCCCTGCCCAGCTTCAAGGAGAGGTTCCATGCCAGCGTGCGCAGGCTGACGCCCAGCTGCGAGATCACCTTCATCGAGTCGGAGGAGGGCAGTGGCAGGGGCGCAGCCCTGATCTCCGCAGTGGCCTGCAAGAAGGCCTGCATGCTGGGCCAGTGAGCCCGGAGGCCGCCAGGCCAGGAGGAGGCAGTGACTGGCTGGACTTGGGCTCCAGGGAATTCGCCCCCCACAGGTGCCCACAGCCTGGTCCAGTGAAGAGGTCGCTCTCTGTAAGGACCCTGGACGCCTCCCATTCCCACTGCCACCCCACAAGATAGGGACGGGCCCACAGGGGATTTGGAGGGCCCTGGGCAGGCCTCTTCCCTCAGAGGCACTTGATGGGACAGACCAGGGCCCTAACTGGGTTGGGGGCTGAGGTGAGCTGGCACAGACACCCCCAGAGTCCCTCACCCGTCTTGCTGGAACCGAGGACCCAGAAGGGACTTGCTCACTCGGGACTTGGCTGCGTTTCTGCACTGCCTGCCCTTTGGAGCCTTTGGCCTGACTCTGCCTCGCCTGGGCCCTGCGCTGGACCCTGCTGTGGCCTGGGAACCCCTGGGGAGGCAGCCCTGCTGACCTGGCCAGACGTGGACCGGGGCTCCTCAGGGGGCCAGGGGCTGCCCGGCACCCAGGCCTGGCTGTTTTCTTGCCTGGTGGGGGGGTGGAGAATGGGAGAGGACCCGCTCCCCAGTGGAGACGGCTGGTACCCCGAGGCCTGCATTTGGAGGCCTCCTTGCTCCCCTGCCACTGACTCTGAGTGGTTTGTGGTTCTGGGATGGAAGCTCCCAGGTGGTGCAAGACACAGAGCCCCCAGAACCCCTGCCCAGAGGAGCCCATGAGGAGGAGAACCCCACCCCCAACCCCAGGCAGTCCTGGGAGCACCCTCCATGGGGGAGTCCTCAGCTCCCACAGGGCTGGCCTAGAAAGACATCACACAGCACTCAGCACCCAGGGGACCGCCCAGGCCTCCCTCTTCTCCCCAGACCTCCATGTGCCACACCCCCCCCTCTCATGCCCAGCCTGGGACTGTGTGGTTTTTTAATTAAAAGTCTCAAAAGTTGAGAATGTGGCCTTGACCAGTGTCCTTTGATCTGTGTGCATACGGGCCGGGGGACCGAGTGGAGATGTGGTCACATGCACGTGGACACCCGTGGAACTTGCCAGCCCTCCCTGCCGGCTGTGGTGGGAGTGTGAAGTGCCGTAGGCGGTAGGAGTAGAGGTGGGGTGTCCTGGGTCAGGGGCAGTCAGCCGCCGCTGGCCTTGCCCAGGCCCTGCTGGCCATGTGTGGGATGTGCACGCAGATCTCGGAGAGCCTCCGCCCCTGGGGAGCGGTGGAGGGCAGGGTGAGAGGAACCACCCAGCCCATCTGGAATGACTGTAATTCCCTTCAGCACTTCACCCAGAGCCGTGGCTTCCAGCAGTCACGTTCCTCTTGAGATGTGCCCTTGTTCTCTCACGTGTCTCATGTCTCAGGTGGGATTGCGTGGGATCGTTAGTTTTCTAGAATCTCAGTTGTGCCTGAGAACATTATGCCGGCATGTGGCCACTCCTCGTGGCTCCTGTGGGTGCTCACCCAGTGGATCCCGTCTGGATGTCAGCTACTTCCTAGTTGTTCTTCACCTTACAGTCCAGAGGATCCTGTTGATTTTTTCAGTCCTCTTTGTGGGCAGGTTATATATTTTATGAATTTCATTTCAGGAGAGTAAGGAGATGGTATAAAACCCTGTTACATAGAAGGGGCATTGGGTCCTGCCCTGGCAGTTGGCCCCTCTGTGTTCCTCCCCCCAGGGGCCGGCAGAGGGAGGCTGGGCAGCCAGTGGCCCATCACGTTTATTCTCCAAGGCCCCCAGCCCTTCTCTGCTCCACAGAGCAGAGGGTACGTGACCCCTGACTCTACAGCTGAGCCTCACAGGAAGGGCTCATGGCCACTCATGGGGACCCAAGGGGATGCTTGGGATCCAGGTAGTGCACTGGACTCCAGAAGCAGCACCCAAAGGTACTGTTGTGGCCACGGCCAGTGCCCATGGGTCTGGGGTGTAGGGGAGGAACCAGATGCCACCATCTTCACCCAAATCTCTGGGAATCCCTGGTGGTCTCTGGACAGAGACCATCCCCAGACCACCCACTGCCCTTGCCAAGCCCAGGAGAGGCCCACCAGCCCTCCCAAGCTGTCCTCCCGGGATGGGACATGTTCTGGGCTGGACCTGTGGGCAGCAGGGGAGACTTCTCATTCGGGGTGGGGGGGGTACCTCAGTGGGCACCCAGAATGGCAAGAGCTGTGAGCCTGTGAGCTCTGCCCTTGTTGCTGCTGGATGGGTGGATGCCCGGATGTTACACATCAGGGGTCTAAAGGTCACCAGGAATGTGGCTGGAATCTGCCTGGGGCCCTGTCTTCCCCCAGCCCCTGCAAGGCTGCCAAGTTTGGGCCTGTCCTCTCCTCCTGTCCTTATTTGGCTCCCCAGGTGATAAGGCTGAAACACAAAAGGGGCTGAGGGCCCCATGCAGCCACCCAGCCAGCCGCCAGGAGAGAGGATGGTGAGTTCGAGTGGGGAAGCCAGAGTGGGGAAGCCAGAGGCCACACACTCCCAGGCGCAGTCCTCGGGGCTGGGGCGAGTGAGTGACTTCTGGGCTGGCCTTGGGCCTGGAGAGGGGGTCTCCAGAGATGGGAGGAGGGCCCTGGCCTAGGCTCTCCTGGGAATGCTCCAGGAGCGTGCCCGGGAACTGGGGTCTTTGGGGGGCCGGGGAGAGGACATCTCCCCACCTGCAGTGTTGCAGGCCAGCAGGAAGGCGGGGACCCGGGGCAAGGCTGCAGCCACCAAGCAGGCCCAGCGAGGCTCCTCCAACGTGTTTTCCATGTTCGAGCAAGCGCAGATCCAGGAGTTCAAGGAAGTGAGTGCCCCACTGCCAGGGGCCCAGGGCGCTCCCTGCCCACCCCACCCCCTGCAGCACCCCGTCTTTCTGTAGTCAGTGGTCCTGGCCCCTTGTTCCTTCTACCAGCCAGGACCCCTGCCCGCCTCTGGCCTTCCCTGGGCAGGGTGGGGCGGGGAGGGGGCTCCACATGGTGACTGTGTCCCCACCTCGCAGGCCTTCAGCTGCATCGACCAGAACCGTGATGGCATCATTTGCAAGTCAGACCTGCGGGAGACCTACTCCCAGCTGGGTGAGCCCGCTGAGAGGGCCCAGGCCCCCTCTGCCAGGCAGTGCTTCTGCCCCTTCCCTGCTCACACCTCCCTCCCCCTGGGTCTCCTCGTCCCCCACACCCCCCAGACTCCGCTGGTCACCGCACCTCCTCCCAGGCCAGAGCTGCTGGACTCTCCACTCGCTGTGACTGGGAAGGAGGGGAGGCTGCTGGGACCCTGTGTCCACCTCATGCCCCCCACCCCCACCCCCCGCCAGGGAAGGTGAGCATCCCAGAAGAGGAGCTAGATGCCATGCTGCAGGAGGGGAAGGGTCCCATCAACTTCACTGTCTTCCTCACGCTCTTCGGGGAGAAGCTCAATGGTGAGCCTGGGCCAGGTTGGATCTCCCAGCCTGGAACCTGCCCCAACCCCTCCTGAACCCCAGCCAGACCTCAAGGGGTTGCTACCTCAAGGGGTTGCAACCCCACCCAGAGCATGTGGAGGTCTCCCCTGCACCCCAGGCCCATGGGCGCTGGTCGCCTCAAGTCCTGACTCACTCCCAAATCCCAGTCTCCTGGGCGGCCTGTCCACAGGGATGGCTGCTCCTGGCCTCTCTGAGCCCCGAGGGACACTTGGTGTCTGGGAACACCCTCCCACTTCTTCTGGGACGGGAAGGGCTCCCCTGCACCCTGGGGTCCTCCTGGGTGGGGCCGGGGAGGGTGGGGGCCCGGGTGCTCACCTGGCTTCCTCGGCTCCCAGGGACGGACCCGGAGGAAGCCATCCTGAGTGCCTTCCGCATGTTTGACCCCAGCGGCAAGGGTGTGGTGAACAAGGATGAGTAAGTGTGAGCTGCGGCCCAGGAGGCCCGGTGAGAGTGGCTGCCTGTGTTTGGGGCCTCTCTACTCTTTGGGGGCAGGCACTGGGCCATGGGAGCCTTCATCTCGGCCGTCGGGCCACCCCTGCTCTCCCCAGGTTCAAGCAGCTTCTCCTGACCCAGGCTGACAAGTTCTCTCCGGCGGAGGTGAGGACTCCCAGCTCCTTCAGGGGGGTCGTGCCCCGCAGGGCACTGGGGCAGCCTCGCTGACCCGGCACCCCTGTGGGCTGCATGCAGGAGCCCCAGAGCAGCCAGGACGTGCAGCCAGAAGGGAGGAGGCTGTGGGGGCTGGGCAAGCAGAGAGCAGACCCAGCTGTGCCCCCTACCCTTCCTCCTCCACCCCAGTTCCCTTACCGCCCAGAGTCAGCAGAAACACATGGAGTCTGGGTTTAGAGTTTGGAGCTGGGGGCAGAGGGCAGGGTGAGAGGCCACAGCTGTGGCCACCCCAGGCTCCCAGGCCGGGCTCCCTCTTACTGGTGCCCCCCGCCCCAGGTGGAACAGATGTTTGCCCTGACGCCCATGGACCTGGCAGGGGACATAGACTACAAGTCTCTGTGCTACATCATCACCCACGGGGATGAGAAAGAGGAGTGACGTTGGCACAGCTGGGACTTGGGCCCGCCCTCGGGGACACAATAAATGCCGTTTCCGAACCTGACCTGCGGTGTGGCCTGTCTGTGACCGCTGGGGTCGGGGACCCAGGCCCCCAGCCCCCTCACTCAGTCCACCCCATACTGTTCCACGACCATGAGCCACCGTATGCCCAGTTTACAGATGAGACACGAGGGCCACACCTCTAGGGGAGGGACTGGTGGGCCTTTGCAGGGCGTCCACCAGGCCGAAACCAACCATGTGCTGGGCTTGTGCTCAGCATCCTGGGGCCACTCAGCAAATGTTCTGCCCAGGGCCCCACTGGTGGGCAGTCCCTAGGCCCTCCAGTGGGCCTTCTGGCAAAGGTGTGCATGTGTGTGTGTGTGCGTGCGCCTGCGGGTGAGCCTGCATGTGGCTATATGTGCATGCGTGTGAGCCTGCGTGCCAGTGCATACTTGTGCATGCGTGTGATCCCACATGTGCTTGCATACGTGTGCGAGCCTGCATGTGTGTGTGCATGCGTGCCAAGTGTGTGCTGGGCCGTGTGTGGAAGACACTGAGGAACCCATTTAAAAACACAAACTTACTTCACTTTGGAAATGCAAGCAAGTTGCCAAGACCCACCTTGGGGGGGACCAGAGCACAGACTCCAGAGAAAGGAACTGGCCTCAGGTTTCTGGAGGGGTAAATGGCTGGGGTGGGGGTGGGGTTTTCTGGAAACGGTTGTGGTGTCCCATCCCCCCCTTCAGAAACCAGCAGCTGGAGGGGGGACATCCCTTCATCTTGGGAGCTGGAGGGCAGCAGGGGAGGAGGGAGAGGCTTGCCCCCTCCCCCTCCCCGCCCCAGGAGCCTGGCTGCAGCCCCCCAGCTGGGAGGCGGCAAGGGATGGGAGCTGAATACATCCCTGAAGGCAAAGCCAGAGGAAAGGCATTTTCGCCTGGAGAGGTGTTCAGGTTTTATTTTTATTTGGGACTTGGCAATTTTAATTACGATGTTGAGACGTGAGATGTAAAGTTACGGCACTTTCTCTTATTACACGTGATCACGAGAACTGGGGAACAGCCTGAGCCTTCACATGGCCCTGCTGAGCGAGGAACCTGTAGGGTGGGGGGAGGACCCCGCCAGCAGGCCGTGGGACTCTCAGTCTCACACAGGAGTTCTGCTGGTTCCACAGACTGATTTCAAAAACTAAGGGGTAATTTCATAATTGAAGCAGTCTAAAAAAAAAAAATAAAAAAAAAATAATTGAAGCAGTCTGCAGAGAAAAGTGAAAAATGCAGCAGATCAGAGATGACAGGTGTCATCAAAAAGGCGCAGAGCCTCTGGGGCTGGGCCTGGGGGCTGTCAGCGCTGGGGAGAGAGGCCAGGGTGCCGTCCTTACACCTGCGAGCACAACCGACCCCTTCTCTCCAGAGGAAGCCAGCTGCGCACCTGCTGGAATCCTTCCTGGCCGGCCCCTTGCCCCCAACACACAGGGTGGGACTAGAGGGCCACTTAACGCACGATTTTCCCAAATACAGGACGGTGCTACACTGCCTCTTTTTTACCTTTTTTTTTTTTTAATTAAGATTTTATCTATTCATGAGACACAGAGAGAAAGGCAGAGACACAGGCAGAGGGAGGAGCAGGCTCATGCGGGGGGCCGGACGCAGGACTCGATCCTGGGACCCAGGGTCACACCTGAGCCAAAGGCAGACGCTCAACCGCTGAGCCACCCCAGGTGCCCCCCCAACCCTTTGCTTAGAGCATTCTCTTTAGAAACCTGGCAGTTCTTTCCCTTCCTCTTTGTGTGTCCATCTTTTTGAAAGCTACAGAAGCCTCGTGCGTGGCGGGTGGGCGGTTTCCGATGTTATCCTGAGATCCCATCAGCCCCCCAACCCGGAGCCCACCCCACCCCCGCTCCCCTGCCACCCGAGCTGGCTCGGTGGCCCTGGCGCATATGTGCTTCCTTGAACATGAACACCGCTGTTTAAGTTAAGGATGGTGCATGAGGGATGTGCGGTCCCCGGCAGCTTCGGGGGCCCGAACTAGTCCGAGGTGTCTGAGCTGACGCCGTTCCCTCAGCCCCGTCACCCAGCCTGCAGCTGGGACCCTCCCCACCGCAGGCTGACAGCGGGAATGCCGCAGTTTGCATGGGAGGGTCTGAGAGACGCTCCGAGTTTGTAGGGGAACCTAACGAGTTTGAGGCCTAGTTAATCACGGGTCTAGGGAATCCCTGGGTGGCTCAGCGGTTTGGTGCCTGCCTTCGGCCCAGGGTGTGATCCTGGAGACCCGGATCGAGTCCCACATCAGGCTCCCTGCATGGAGCCTGCTTCTCCCTCTGCCTCTCTCTCTCTCTCTCTCTCCCTCGTGTATTTCATGAACAAATAAATAAAATCTTAAAAAAAAAAAAATCACGGGGCTAGGGCAGCCCGGGGGGCTCAGTGGTTTAGTGCCACTTTCGGCCCAGGCATGATCCTGGAGTCCCGGGATCGAGTCCCACGTCGGGCTCCCTGCATGGAGCCTGCTTCTCCCTCTGCCTGGGTCTCTGCCTCTCTATGTGTGTCTCTCATAAATAAATAAATAAAATATTAAAAAAAAAAACGGGTCTAAAAACGTGGGCATCTTCATTGCACCGAGCCTTCTAGACTCTCCTGGCCCACAGGTGGGGGTGTGGACGTGCACAGGCCTGGCCCCCGCCTCTGTCCCTCTGCACATGACTGGTCCTGAAGAAACCCTGCTCTGGGACTCGGTTTCCTCCTCTGTGCAGGAGGCTGGATTGGCACCAAGCACACCCCAGGCACAAGCTTTGTGAGTCTTAGGCCCCAGAGGAAAGTCTACTCTTCTCAGGCTCACCTGCTGCTGGGTGTGACCTGGTCAGGACCTGCAACACGTGGCACTTTTGTCTTCAAGACAAAGACTTGGGGACACCCGGGTGGCTCGGCGGTTGAGCATCTGCCTTAGGCCCAGGGCGTGATCCTGGAGACCCAGGATCGAGTCCCGCGTCCGGCTCCCTGCATGGACCCTGCTTCTCCCTCTGCCTGTGTCTCTGCCTCTCTCTCTCTCTCTCTCTCTCTCTCTCTCTCTGTCTCTCATGAATAAATAGATAAATCTTAAAAAAAAAAAAAAAAGACAAAGATATGTGCCTTCTTCCACCGGCCTCCCTGGGACACGGCTGGCTGTGTGACCGTTCAAAGGCAACACGAGGAGAAATTGGCTTGTGTGTGACTAAAGCCCTGTTATTTGGAGTCTCTTGTGCTTGCAGCAGAGCCCACCTCTAACCGGTAGGGTCTGACCATCATCCCCACCTCACAGATAAACTGAGGCACTGCTTATCGGAAGCTGCAGAGCCAGGAGGCAGCCAAGCCGGGTCTGAACCTGCTCTGTGCAGACAGAGCCCAGAGTGGATCATGTGTAAGGCTGTCAGTCTGGGTCCTCAAGCCAGGAAGTCCTCACGTACCCAGGGGCTGAGAATGAAGAATCTGAATGACACCCGCCGCACGCTGGCAGTGCTGTCGTCTGAGGTCAGCTGGAGTGAGTCCCCAGGACACTAGCTCTGTTCAGACCACAGGCGTTTCCCCAGGACAGGTGCCACTCCAACACTTGATTCACCCTTTTATCCAGATGTGCAGATGGAGGGACGTGTGGATGGACTGGGGGATGGGCTGGTGCCCCAGACAGTCTCGGGGTGCTGTCTGCTGAGATGCCCCAACAATTTCCTGGCATAAAGGGAGGAGGGCCAAGGGCAGAGAAAAGGAGCTGGTGTCGAGGGCCTCGAGGTGGCAGGTCCCCTGGAAGCCACGTGAGGGAAGGTGTCAGCACGTCAAGTGTCTGCAGAGCTGCTGCTGTCAGAGGTGCCTGTTTCCCTGTCAGGGAACCCGGGCCGGCTGGGCACCTGTTGGGCTCCAGCAGCCTGGTGGCGCTGCCCTTGCTTCTGGGAAGCCAGAGGTCACCACACTGAGACGAGGCCCAGGGGGAAACCTCGTGTGACAGACGCACAGCCCTCAACCTCCCCCCGGGGCTGGCCGCTTGGGACAGGGCCTGCTGGGCCCGCAGCCTGGGCAGGAGACGGCCAGCTGCCGGCCACCGTGAGAAACGAGAGACCGTTGTTGCTTTAAGTCAGGAAGACACGGGGCAGAAAACGGGTGGTGCGTCAGCTTGTGCCGGGTCCTGCTGCAGACGGACTAGCATGACTGAACGCCACGAGGTATCAACCAAGAGTCCAGGTGCTTCCATTCATTTAGACCTTGGGCTTCAGGAACCGAGGCCAGCTCCAAGCAGCCCACCACTCGCAGACACCCAGCCCCGCGTGGGTGCTGGTTACAGACAGTAAGTGGCCAGCGTCCCTGATGGAGGGCACAGGCCAGAGGCGGCTGAGCCCGAAGGTGCCAGAGCAGCCCCGAAGCCTGCGGGGTCATGGCTCTGGCCTCCCTGGCTTCCGGCCCCAACACAGGTGCCACCTCCGGCGGGTTCCTGCCCAGGCGGCCCGGCTTCCGACGTGCGCACCTCCAGCACACGGCTGGCACGCAGCAGGGGCGGGGATGTCCGGGGCACGAAGGCGCTAATGTCACGAGCCTCCGGACTTCTGGAAGCGGAGGCCCGCAGGTCCACAGACCAGCTGTGCCAGGTGGCTGTCCTGCTGTCGCCCTGGGCCCTGCCCCCGGGGTGGCAGCGCCAAGGAGGAGGAGAAGGAGACACCCACATCTGCTCCTCCTCCACCCTTCAGGGCCAGCTGGTGACCTCCCGCCCACTGTCCTCCCCATCTGTGGACCGTCCCCGCGGGGACAATGTGCAGAGCCACCGAAATGGAACTCTGTCGCCCTGGCTGCCCTGCTCTGCGTCAGCGACACCGCCACCATCCCGCTCCCCAGAACTGCCAGACCCCCCAAGGCACCCTGCCCCGCCGCCCCCTCCCGGGCTGGCCCGTCTGGATCACCCCGAGTTCCTGCCTGCCTTCACCCACGGCCCCCCGTGCCTCAGGCCACAGTGACTGGACTGGGAGGCCATTGCCCCCAGAGGGACACGACCTCCTCCCAATCCTCCATCTCAACGGGCTCAGGGAAAACATGTCCAGGCCAGGAGGGAACCTGCCCTTGCTGCCACCAGAGCTGCCACCTGCTGCCCGCCCCCTGCTGTAAGCGGCCCCTCAGAGCAGCTACAGCTCAAGCAGGTTCCCTTTGAGAGATGCCCACTCCTTCCTCCCTCTGCCCTACTCACTGGGCTGGGACCTCTTAAAAAAGTTATCGGGCCAGAATTTCTTTCTTTCCAAAGGGGAAAATAATCATAGACGTTGACAGCAGCGATCAACGTACCCAACCAGGGTCATGACATCTTTTATTTGCGGTCTCCAACGGGACCCTAGCTGAGCCTGGGGACACCTATCATTTATTCCTATCCGATCAGCGACCACCCTCTTTCTGGGGCAAAATCCCCAACGGATATTGGTAAAACCCACAGCACACCTCCCAACAAGATTCCAATAGATCCTTCACAACCCCTCCCTAGAATTACTCAACAGCCTATAAATAATTTATTTTTATTTATGATAGTCACAGAGAGAGAGAGGGAGAGAGACAGAGACACAGGCAGAGGGAGAAGCAGGCTCCATGCACTGGGAGCCCGACGTGGGACTCAATCCCGGGTCTCCAGGACTCGCGCCCTGGGCCAAAGGCAGGCGCAAAACCCCTGCGCCACCCAGGGATCCCTCAACAGCCTATAAATAAAGAAGCCCTGAGGGCGTCAAGCGCATGATAGAGAAGCCTCAGGGCCTTGCGATCCACCACCACCCCGCCCCCGCACTCATGCCTGTAGCACCCCAATCTCACCTGTGAGGAAGCCACGGGCTGGGGATCTCCGAGCAGCAGTAGTAACACCATCACCCCTCAGGACCCTGTTGTTCCTAATCCCCGCATGCTGCTGACACCTGTTCCCACTGACTGCAAATAGTTCCCGGTAATTGACCTGTGGCTGCCTTCCTAGTGTTCCGGCCCATAAGGGCAGCCAGAATCTTTCCACCTTCACCTGGAACAACAGCAGCACACCAGGCAGTCACACCCAGCGTGACACACGGGGTCCTTCTCACTCGTCACAAACCTCAAAAGCTGATGAGGATGGCACACTGTTCTCTGCAGGCTCGACTCTTCCAGAACGCGGAGACGATCTGCTCTTCTGCTCCCTTCTCACACCTCCTCCCAGTAAGAGCATCCCCCACCCCTCCACCAAAACTTTTGGCCTTAAAGGGACATAAAGCCTCCAAAGAAAAAGTATAGTTTGCTCACATTGTTTTGAAGCCTAGAGCATCTGACCTCAAAACCAGGACTGCACAGCTGCTTGATGCTGATGGATCACCTTTTGAATCCCTGGGACAACGGCCAGAAAGCGCCTCTAACCATGCAGGAAGGATCTGCGGATGCTCTTACGTAGAGGATGAAAATGGCAAATGTGGTGCTGAATCTGCCCCTACGACTCCATCCCGAAGTCACGGAGGCAGCACCATTGGCTACTTCAGCCTGCTGTTGTTACCTGGGCTTGTGCCTTAGCTTAGGAGAAAGGTCTGGTGGCTGGTATGCCTCTGAGCGGCTCAGGACTTCAAACGTTGTGGAAAACACCTGCAATGGGATAAAATTAAAAATGGGCTCTGATGGGGGCGCCTGGTGGCCTAGCCGGTTAGGCCTCTGACTACTGATCTCACCTCAGGTTTTGATCTCAGGGTCGTGAGCTCAAGCCCTGCAATGGGGGGTTTAAAAACAAAAAGGCTTAACAGAAGGGCTTCTGTGTCCAAAGCTTATCAGACACCACACTTCCACCAGCTTCTCTGGCTGCCACGAAGGTTCCCGGCGTTCCAGACTCGACTCCCCGGAGGCCGAAGCAAACAACCCCATTGACACTTCTGCCAAAAACACGGCTCTCAAGCCAAACCTCTGTCGTGGTCCAAATAGACATTCTCCCAAATGATAATTTGGAAAAACTGACAAGCGATGCCTTACAACTGGTCCCAGAAGAGGAAAAACAAATTGGAAATCTAATAATTTTGGGATCCAGAGAACTCCGGTTTAGACCAAATAACAAACTAACCCAACTAGAAACTCTCAAATTCCCATTACTTACCACTGTACATGCATTAAACCACTGGCCTCCTGACAAAGTGGAAGCATTCATGAACCAACATTGATGGGAAAACAGAGTAAAGACCACGACTGCCTCCCTCGTTCATCACACCTTCCAAAGTATAAATGCAGAGGGGCCGGTTCATACAAATGGACTTCACACAGCTTTCCCATCTCATGGATTTAAACATGGTTTAGTCATGTTCCCTTTGCTCTCTCACTGGACCAAAGCTTGCTCTGGTAGACAGGCCAACTCCTCTTCTGTGGTTAAAATTCTGTTAGAAAAAATTATCCCCTGCCTAGGGAACCCTCTCACACTTTCTGGGTATCAGGGAGCCCACTTTACCAGTCAGGTGCTTCAAGACATCTGCACAGCCTGACTGGCTTTCTAATACCTCCATCGTGCACCATGCTCCATCCTCGGGGTTAATAAAATGCAGTAACAGCACTGTTTGGAATCAACTGGCAAAATTCGTAAAGAATTCCAAATACCTTGGCTCCACCCCCTTGGGAGCACACAGATTCTCACACTTTGAGGCAGTCCCAGGACGTACAGTACCCTTGATCCCTGGCTCCTCTGACCACCGGCTGATAAAAAGGGAGATCCCTCTCCCCAGTGTTCCCAAGGGAGAGTGACCTGAAGCATCACACACCTTGCAATCTGGAGATTTTGTTTGTTGGAAGAGACATCTCCAGAAAGACTCTTCAACCTCCCTGGAAAAACCCCTTATCAGGATCTGCTCACCAACCTTGTGCGGACACACTCCAGAGCATAGACTCTTGGACTCGCATGATGCATCTGAAAGCAGCAAACCCCGACTGGCACTGTGCACCGTCTGGTGACCTGAGAGCACAGAATTCCTGGAATTGACGTGGATGAGATCTGACAAGACACTTGCCCAAGATGTTGGACAGGCCCATGTACCTTTACTCACTGTCATGTCTTCTCTCTCTTTCGTGGAAAGGAGGAAACCTCTTCTATGATTATGGCCTCTTGGAAACAGGCCTATCATCATCCTGAAACAATTATTTTTTCTCTTGCCTTTTCTGAAAAGTTAGAAGGCTCAGGATTCACAAGAGTTTCTTTCATCTGAACTATTATTAATGGACTCATACATGTTTTCAATAGTAGTCTGTAAAGTTGTAAATTCAGAGATCGTAAATTTACGAATATGGTTCCAAAGAGTTCTTTTGAGATAGTGATACTGTTTTAAAGCAACTTTGAAGTTTTCAGCTGTTTTACAAAAAGCTTATCAGCTGCTGCTTCATGTTTATACCCGCACCATATGTTCCCAAGGGTGCCTGCTTAGTACTCCTGTTGTGCTCTTGCAATACCCACTGTCCTGCTGCCATGGTCAACCCAGTGTGGAGTCAACCCCAACCTCGCGGGGAGGAGTCTGAGTCAGCGTAAATGCCAGTAAATATTTCGGTGGGTTACTTTCAGACCTGGAGTTCCGGTTTACAACCATCATACAATTTGGAATGATAGTGTTACTTCTCCTGCTTTGTATAATTAAGTTTTGTATTTCGTTGCCTGTCAAACTTTTAAAAAATGATGTACCTGGGAACCTGGGTGGCTCAGTCGGTTAAGTGGCCAACTCTTAATCTCAGCTCAGGTCTTGATCTCAGGGTTGTAAGTTCAGGTCCTACATTGGACTCCACACTGGGTGTGGAGCATACTTTAAAAAAAAAAAAAAGATCTACCGGTTAAGGTGATGTTGGCTCTATGCTTCAGGATGATCTCCACACTTAGGACCTTAAGCTCCCAGTTTACTCCAGTGGACTTTTGGTTTACAAGGCCCCTCCCCAATTCCTTTTCCTCTATGGAAGAACTGCCTTGTTCTCTGGACTCACACATGGTTTTGTTGTAGCTTGCCTGTCCTGAATTGCCATTCTGTTATTCCCAAATAAACTCATGTTTGCTGGTAAAATAACGGAGTTTTATTTCTAAAGTTAAAAGCAACAAGAGAAAAATGACTGATTACTTACAAGGGAAACCCAGTAATGTTATCAGCTGACATTCTAGTACACAAAGAAAACCACCAACCAAGAATCCTATGCCCAGCAAAAGAATTTGTTGAAAACAGACCTATTTTAAAAGAAATATTAAAGGGAGTTATTTAGGCTAAAAGCAAACGACCCAGACAGTAAATTGAACCCATATAAACAAAGAACAGGGGCACCTGGGTGGTTCAGTGGTTGAGTGTCTGCCTTTGGCTTGGGTTGTGATCCCAGGGTCCTGAGATCCAGTCCTGCATTGGGTTCCCCGCATGGAGCTTGCTTGCTTCTCTCTCTGCCTGTGTCTCTGCCTCCCTCTGTGTGTCTCTCATGAATAAATAAATAAAATCTTAAAAAAAAGAACAAAGAACAATGGTCATGATAACTATATAATTATAAAAGACACTACAAATATAGGATTTTCTCTTTCTTCTATTGACTGATTTTAAGAGAAATTTTTGGGCTCAGTTGATCAAGCATCCAACTTTTTTTTTTCATTTATTTGTTTACTTATTTATTTATTAATAATAAATTTATTTTTTATTGGTGTTCAATTTGCCAACATACAGAATAACACCCAGTGCTCATCCCGTCAAGTGCCCCCCTCAGTGCCCGTCACCCATTCACCCCCACCCCCCGCCCTCCTCCCCATCCACCACCCCTAGTTCGTTTCCCAGAGTTAGGAGTCTTTATGTTCTGTTTCCCTTTCTGATATTTCCCACACATTTCTTCTCCCTTCCCTTCTATTCCCTTTCACTATTATTTATATTCCCCAAATGAATGAGAACATATAATGTTTGTCCTTCTCCGATTGACTTATTTCACTCAGCATAATACCCTCCAGTTCCATCCGCGTTGAAGCAAATGGTGGGTATTTGCCGTTTTAATGGCTGAGTAATATTCCATTGTATACATAAACCACATCTTCTTTATCCATTCATCTTTCAATGGACACCGAGGCTCCTTCCACAGTTTGGCTATTGTGGACATTGCTGCTAGAAACATCGGGGTGCAGGTGTCCCGGCGTTTCATTGCATCTGTATCTTTGGGGTAAATCCCCAACAGTGCAATTGCTGGGTCGTAGGGCAGGTCTATTTTTAACTCTTTGAGGAACCTCCACAGTTTTCCAGAGTGGCTGCACCAGTTCACATTCCCACCAACAATGTAAGAGGGTTCCCTTTTCTCCGCATCCTCTCCAACATTTGTGGTTTCCTGCCTTGTTAATGTTCCCCATTTTCACTGGTGTGAGGTGGTATCTCATTGTGGTTTTGATTTGTATTTCCCTGATGGCAGGTGATGCAGAGCATTTTCTCATGTGCTTGTTGGCCGTGTCTATGTCTTCCTCTGTGACATTTCTGTTCATGTCTTTTGCCCATTTCATGATTGGATTGTTTGTTTCTTTGGTGTTGAGTTTAGTAAGTTCTTTATAGATCTTGGAAACTAGCCCTTTATCTGATACGTCATTTGTAAATATCTTCTCCCATTCTGTAGGTTGTCTTTTAGTTTTGTTGACTGTATCCTTTGCTGTGCAAAAGCTTCTTGATGAAGTCCCAATAGTTCATTTTTGCTTTTGTTTCTTTTGCCTTCCTGGATGTATCTTGCAAGAAGTTGCTGTGGCCAAGTTCAAGAAGGGTGTTGCCTGTGTTCTCCTCTAGGATTTTGATGGAATCTTGTCTCACATTTAGATCTTTCATCCACTTTGAGTTTATCTTTGTGTATGGTGCAAGAGAGTGGTCTAGTTTCATTCTTCTGCATGTGGCTGTCCAATTTTCCCAGCACCATTTATTGAAGAGACTGTCTTTCTTCCAGTGGATAGTCTTTCCTCCTTTATCGAATATTAGTTGGCCATAAACTTCAGGGTCCACTTCTGGATTCTCTATTCTGTTCCACTGATCTATGTGTCTGTTTTTGTGCCAGTACCACACTGTCTTGATGACCATTCTTCTGCATGGGATGTCCAATGTTCCCAGCACCATTTATTGAAGAGACTGTCTTTCTTCCAGTGGATAGTCTTTCCTCCTTTATCGAATATTAGTTGACCATAAAGTTGAGGGTCCACTTCTGGATTCTCTATTCTGTTCCATTGATCTATGTGTCTGTTTTTGTGCCAGTACCACACTGTCTTGATGACCACAGCTTTGTAGTACAACCTGAAATCTGGCATTGTGATGCCCCCAGATATGGTTTTCTTTTTTAAAATTCCCCTGGCTATTTGGGGTCTTTTCTGATTCCACACAAATCTTAAAATAATTTGTTCTAACTCTCTGAAGAAAGTTCATGGTATTTTGATAGGGATTGCATTAAACGTGTAAATTGCCCTGGGTCACATTGACATTTTCACAATATTAATTCTGCCAATCCATGAGCATGGAATATTTTTCCATCTCTTTGTGTCTTCCTTAATTTCTTTCAGAAGTGTTCTATAGTTTTTAAGGTATAGATCCTTTACCTCTTTGGTTAGGTTTATTCCTAGGTATCTTATGCTTTTGGGTGCAATTGTAAATGGGATTGCCTCCTTAATTTCTCTTTCTTCAGTCTCATTGTTAGTGTATAGAAATGCCACTGATTTCTGGGCATTGATTTTGTATCCTGCCACGCTACCAAATTGCTGTATGAGTTCTAGCAATCTTGGGTTGGAGGCTTTTGGGTTTTCTATGTAGAGTATAACGTCATCAGCAAAGAGGGAGAGTTTGACTTCTTCTTTGCCAATTTGAATGCCTTTAATGTCTTTTTGTTGTCTGATTGCTGAGGATAGGACTTCCAGTACTATGTTGAATAGCAGTGGTGAGAGTGGACATCCCTGTCTTGTTCCTGATCTTAGGGGAAAGGCTCCCAGTGCTTCCCCATTGAGAATGCTATTTGCTGTGGGCTTTTCGTAGATGGCTTTTAAGATGTTGAGGAATGTTCCCTCTATCCCTACACTCTGAAGAGTTTTGATCAGGAATGGAAGCATCCAACTTTTGATTTCAGTTCACATCATGACCTCAGGGTCATGAGATCGAACCCTGTGTCAAACTCTGTACTCAGCATGGAGTCAGCTTGAGCTTCTCCCTCTCCCTCTGCCCTTCCCCCCACCCGTGCTCTCTAAAATAAAAAATAAATTTAAAAAAACTAATTTTAAGAAAAAATAAAATAAAAAATAATTTAAAAAAACTAATTTTAAGAAAACCTTGTAAAATAAGACATATATAATGTATTATTAGGCCTATAACATAGAGAAATATATGTGCAATATATTTGCCAACAAGAATACAAAGGATGTGAGGTGGGTGGAATCAGAGATGTAAAGGGATGCGTGGTAGTGTAGTAATATAATGATGTGTCATTGGATTTGTAATATAATATAATATAATATAATATAACATAATATAATATAATATAATATAATATAATATAATATAATATAATATAAAACAGTAGGCCAAAAGTGAATAGAACCATGTGAGTAATGTTCCTAAAGATTATTGGAATTAAACTAGTATAAATCTGAATGTGACTCTGCCAGTTAAGATGGATAAGTAAACCCTAGAGCAACCACTAAAAAACCTCCTCGGGTCACCTGGGTGGCTCAGTGGTTGAGAATCTGCCTTTGGCTCAGGGTGTGATCCCGGAGCCCCATGATCAAGTCCCAAATCAGGCTCCCTGCATGGAGCCTACTTCTCCTGTCTCTGCCTCTCTCTGTCTATCATGAATAAGTAAATAAAATATTTTTTAAAAAATAGTAAATTGTCAATAGAGTATAAGTCATATATTTAAAAAAATCTAAAAAACTCCAGGTGCATTTCCATAAACAATCTGAAAATGAAACTTTAAAAATCCAGGACGCCTGGGTGGCTCAGCAGTTGAGTGTCTGCCTTTGGCTCAGGGTGTGATCCTGGAGACCCGGGATCGAGTCCCACATCAGGCTCCCTGCATAGAGTCGGCTTCTCCCTCTGGCTGTGTCTCTGCCTCTCTCTGTGTCTCTCATGAATAAATACATAATTTTTTTTTTAAAATCTATTTACATAGCATCAAAAAGAATAAAATACCCAGGAATTAGCATAACCGAGAATGTGAAACACTTGTACACTGAAAACTAAAATATATTGCTGAAAACAACTAAAGAGAGGCTTTCTCAGCCTCAGTGCCAGCTTCTTGAAAACCTCCACGCCATAAGAGCCAAGTGGAAGAAGCAGCAAACGCTCAGTCTGAGAAGAAGAAAGAGGTGGCCGAGGTCCAAGGAAACCGTAGCTTGTGCACCCATGGAAGCCACAGGAGCAGAAACAAGGAAAGCCAAGGCCAGGGATGCTGGTACCAATCACTGGGCTGCATGCCTACTTTCTAGAGCTTGCTTCAATGAATCTAGAACATCCATCACCAACTGATTGGAATGACCACCTTTGAGAGACCCACCTTGGTCATACTAAAACAGTCCCTTTTGGTCCTTTGCCCTGGGCCTGTGACTTTCAGGACTAATTCTGTTTTCATTTTGCAGGAATGGGAAAATCCTTCCTACAATTCACGTGGAATCTCAAGGGACCCCAAATAGCCAAAGCAATCTTAAAAAAGAACAAAGCGGGAGGATTCATGCTTTCTGGGTTTCAAAATCTCAGCAAAGTTGCAATAATCAAAACAGTATGAAATGGCATAAAGGCAGACATACAGGCCAGTGAAACAATGAGCCCAGAAATAAACCTTTGCATGTGTGGTCAAACAGTTTTTGATAAGGATGCCAAGACTAGTCAATGAAAAAAGTACAGCCTCTCCAACATATGATGTTGGGAAAACTGGATTTCTACATGCAAAAGCCAGAACCCTTTACCTAAGGTGTTCTGGAACCCTTACCTAAAGCCATATACAAAAATTAATCCAACATGGATTGAAGACCTAAACCTAAGACCTATAAAACTCTGAAAAGAAACCATAGGGGGAAAACTTCATGACATCGGATTTGGCAGCGACTTCTTGGATATGATATCGAAGGCACAGCAGACAAAAGAAAGAACAGAGCATGACTGGACTTCATCAAAATGAAAACTGTGAGCAAAAGGCAACCTATGGGATGGCAGAAAATATCTGCAAATTACATATCTGATAAGGGATTAATATCTGGGATATATAAAGCACTCCTAAAATTAACACACACACACACACACACACACACACAAGGCCATTAAAATACGGTCACAGGGGATCCCTGGGTGGCTCAGCGGTTTAGCGTCCGCCTTCGGCCCAGGGCGTGACCCCGGGGTCCCGGGATGAGTCCCACGTCGGGCTCCCTGCATGAAGCCTGCTTCTCCCTCTGCCTGTGTCTCTGCCTCTCTCTGTGTGTCTCATGAATAAATAAATAAAACCTTAAAAAAAAAATCCTTTATAAAACAAAACAAAGCACACAGTGCATGGTTGCTCTAGTGTGGACGCCCGGAGCGGCCCATGCACAGAGGAAGGGAAGGGTGCACAGGTGCACAGCCTCAGTGAGGGAGGGAAGGGGCCCAGGCTCGGCGGTGGCTGAAGTGGGGCGTCTAATGCCCTATCGGTTTCCCCCGAAGAGCAGCCCCTTGGCGAGCATCCCGGGTCGCGGGAGGGCCTGCCCCGCAGCGCGCACGCACGCGGCGCCGGCTGTCCGCCCACACGCACCCACTGCGAGGAGCCCGCCGCACGTACGCCGCCGCGAGCCCTTCCCTCGATCCACATTGTGCAACAGTTTCG
This sequence comes from Canis lupus baileyi, assembly GCF_048164855.1. Lineage (NCBI taxonomy): Eukaryota > Metazoa > Chordata > Mammalia > Carnivora > Canidae > Canis > Canis lupus. The sequence goes on along the minus strand of NC_132852.1, from coordinate 47,731,640 downwards.
GTTTCACGCGGAACACGCCCAATCGGGTGGGCCCTTCGCGCAGCACACAGCGCCCCGCACCCCCACCCCCGCCGGGGCCAGGCCTCCCGCGCGCTGCGCACGTCACGCCCCCCGTCGTCGTGGAGACCAAGCCCGGCACCGGAAGCGGCGCGCCGGCAATGACGCGGCTGCGACTGCGAGCGAGCGGGGCAGCGCGGTGCGGACGGTGACAGAGACCCGAGTGCGGGCCGAGGCGCAGCCCGTCCGCTTCCCTAACACGAACCCTAACCCTAAGCGCTCCTCCGCCGCGCGGGATCGCAGTCCCGGCCCGGCCTCCGCGGGCGGACAGAAGGCACTGGTCTCCGACAGTCGGGCGCGCGGGTCCCGCGTAGGCCGGGAAAGCCGGGGCGCGCGCGGTTGGGAGGCGAGGCGGGAGGCGGGGCGCGGAGGTGGCGATGGGCGGGGTGGGCGGGGCGGACAGCTCGGCGATTGGCAGGCGGTGGCGATGGGCTGGGCGGGGCGCGCGGATTGGCGGGGCGCGGGGGTGGGCGGGGCAGGGCGGGAGGCGGTGATGGGCGGGGCGCGCGGATTGGCGGGGCGCGGGGGTGGGCGGGGCAGGGCGGGAGGTGGCGATGGGCGGGGCGCGCGGATTGGCGGGCGCGGGGGTGGGCGGGGCAGGGCGGGAGGCGGCGATGGGCGGGGCGCGCGGATTGGCGGGAGGCGGCGGGCGGCGGGGCGCCTGAGGTCCCAAGTCCCGGGGCCCGCGTGGTGACGGCGGTGGGCTGGGCGGACGGGGCCGGCGGGGCTCCTAGTTGGGGTTTGGCTGGACCAGCCCAGAGCCGCGCGGCCGTGCCGACGAGGTACACGGAGGAGGGACGGTGAGCGCGCCCTGCACCCGGAGCCCGGGTCCCCGTGCGCGAAGGCAGACCGTGCACGCACGCTATGTGGTTCGTGGGCGCCACCGCGGCCGTGGAAGGGGAGTGGGAGCCAGCGACGGTGCACCTGCGGGCAGGCTCTCAGCCCTTCCTGGGACTTGGGGTTCGAGTCCCTGAGATACGGAGCCTTGGAGCAGAGGACAGACGGGTGTCTGTTTTATTTTTATTTAAAATAGGCTTATTATTTCCTGGTAGCTTATGTAAGAGTAAGAAGAGTAGGGCTGTCCTGAGTGTGTGCGAGGGGGCAGGGGCGGAGGGGCAGGGGCGGGGGGCGGGGGGGCAGGGGCGGCCAGCCAGAGATGTGAGGCAGGCAACAGATGCTCCAGGCGGGAGAGGCATCATCTGGCTTTCCTTGTCTCCCTGTTTGGATGAGGCGTCCGAGCTGAAGCCCTGGTGCCCAGCACGGTTAATGTGCTGTCCTGGGCCACGTGTGGTGTGGGCTGCAGTGGAGATGCAGGGGGGAAGCCAGGGGGTGCGCAGGGTTGCAGGGATCCGTCTGTGTTTTCACAGGGATCTGGACACCTCAAGCACGGTCATGTTTTCTGAGCAGGCTGCCCAGAGGGCCCACACACTACTGTCCCCACCATCAGCCAGCAATGCCACCTTTGCCCGCGTGCCTGTATCCACGTACACCAACTCCTCTCAGTCCTTCAGGCTGGGAGAACGCAGCTTCAGCCGGCAGTACGCCCACATTTATGCCACCCGTCTCCTCCAGATGAGGCCCTTCCTGGTGAGCCGGGCCCAGCAGCACTGGGGTAAGTGACGTGTTCCGGGAAGTGCTTCCTCCCCAGCTGCCCAGAGGGCCCTGAGCTTTCCCTAGAAGCCTTGGGAGAGTCAGCCTCTTCGAGCCTTCACTTCTTGTTCGTAACAAATCCTTGTTACGAGGATTAAATGAAGGAATTGGTGGTTTTCAAGGGAGGCTAGGTGAGCTGAGGCTTAGTTCTGGCAGGAACAGTGATCGTGTCATTGCTGTAGGGATGTCCTGTGTGCTGGCGATGTGCTTGTGTGCGCACACGTGGCCAGCCAGTATGTCAGCATGCAGACCAGGAACCGGGCCCTGGGGGCCAAGGTCCACAAACACCTGCGTCCCCCCGGGGGGGCTCCCTGAGTGCTCACTATGTCTTCTGCTGCCCCTCCGGGCCCTCCGTCCTGGTCGGGCACGAATCTCCCCTCCCTTGGGCTCCTCTGTCTTTCCTAACCCAGGGGCCTGGGCAGGGTGACGTCTTCTTTCTCCACCTCCTTCGTCCTCCACCTCTCCTCTCACATGATTCCCCCCGGGGGAACAGGACGCGTGCCTTCACCTTTCTGGGGCCGCGTTCCCCGTCTCACTGTGGATCCAAGTGGCTCTCCGTGCCAAGTTCAGTTCATCTGAAATGTTTATGGGGAGAACCGTGTTACCCCTCCACATCTGTTGGTCCCAGCCTTGGCCTCCCCGGCTCCAGGTCCGGTCGCGACTGTGGGGAGCAGTGGTGCTCAGGCCCATCCCACACCAGCGACAGACTCGACCCTGGTTTATTACAGGCCGTGAAGACAGCCAGACCTCAGGTATGTTAGGGACGTTTTCTCTTATCTCTGCAGAAGGGATGGTGCTGTTCACGTGTTCTCTGCCACGTAATGAGGGTCTCTTTCCTGTGGCTCCCTATGGCCTTCCTCACTTTTCTTGAAGTCCTTGGGGACCTTCCCCAGGCCCGTGTCACTGTTCTGGTGCAGGTTTCTCTTCCAGCCCCACCGCTGCTGACAACTGCCTGGTGACAGGCCCCCGGTCCCCTTTGGCCCTCACAGACAGTCAGGAGCTCACACAGTGGCCCGTGATGAGTGGAGCTTTGGCTGGATGATGGCCAGCGGCCAACTGTAGGCCTGCCAGCCTGGTGTGGGTGCCGGCTTCCCCACATGACCAGGGACTTCAGCCTGTCTGGGACTCGTTTCTCTCTCTCTCTCTCTCTCTCTCTCTCTCTCTCTCTCTCTCTCTCCCCCTGAACACACCAAGCTCTTTCTTCCTATTGATACTCCCTTCCCCTGGCATGCTCTTCCCCCGTCTTCCCTCATGACCTCCAGTGTCATGGGTTTCAAGAGGCCACAATAGCCACCGGGGCTTTCTCATTACCTTCCGCCTTGGCTCCTTTGTGTCTGCAGCACCTGTCACAGTGGCTGATCCCTCGCTGACTGCTGTCGTCTCTCCCTCTTGGGGTTGTAAGCTTGGTGAGGGTGAGGACAGGCTGTGCTGTCCACTCTGATTCTGGTGCCCGGCCCGGTGCCCACATGCTGTCCAGCCAGACAGAGGTCCTGCCCTCCACACAGGGATGCGTGGTTCTCCCCGGTGCTTGAACGGGCACCTTCCATCCCAGCTGTGCAACTTTGGGTGCGTCCCTTAGCCTCTCAGTGCCTCTGTTGCCTCAAGCACACGGTGAGCAGTAAGGCCTACTCTGGCGTGTTGGCAGGCGTGGGTAGGTTCCAGGGACAGGGCTCAGTGCTGCCCCCAGGGGCTGAGTGAGGGCTCAGCAGACAGGCTTTGGGTCTGTTTCTGTGGCATTGGCATATCTTTCTGCTGCTGGCGCCTCCTTATCTTGTTTGGAATGACTAGCCTCCACTTCCCAGGGTGTAGATCTGTGGAATGTTCTTGGTTATTCTGGGCAGAAGGGGCTCATGCTAAGGGCAGCTGGGCTTAGGAAGGGGCCAGTCCTGCTGCTGCATTATCCCTTCTGCTTCAGGCAGACTTTACTCCAGGCCCAGCGTCTTGACGGACAAACCCACCAGCCTTCCTCTTGCCTGCCTGGGGGAGCCCTGCACATCGTGCCTCTCTAAAGCTTTCAGGGGAAGGCTGGACTGAGACTGGGCATGCTTCTAAGAACTCATGATATAACTTAGGGATAAGTGACGTAATACTCTGTATCAGGTCCCTAGTTGGTCTCTGCTATCACAGACAACCCAGCAGCTTGAACCACAGAAATCTATTCTGCGTCCGTTCTGGAGACCGGAGCTCTGAATCCAGGTGCTGGCAGGGCCACTCCCTCCACAGGCTGTCCGGGGGACCTCTTCCTCGGCTCTTCTAGTTTCTGGTGGCTGCCCGCTTTCCTGCATGTCTGCCTATCTTACGAGGACATGGGACATGGGGGCCCAGCCACATCCCTTTGTCCTGGGGTCGAGTCTGTTAGTGTCGGGGGTGTCCTTGCACCTCCAGAGGCTGGGCCGCAGGCTGCAGTGCTGGGTGAGGCTGTTACGGCGCCCTGAGGAGGGCCAGGAGGGCTGCCGGGTCTCTGAGCATGTGTCTGTCACACCCAGGTGATGGAATCCAAATAAAGAAGCTATGTGAGCTGCAGCCTGGGGAGAAATGCTGTGTGGTGGGGACCCTCTTCAAGGCCATGCCACTTCAGCCATCCATCCTCCGGGAGATCAGCGAAGAGGTGAGGCTGGCCAGCTCCTGCAGGGGGCACCAGGAGGGCCACCTGTAGTGGACACAGAGATCAGGGCTGGGCCTCTGCCCCCTGGGGTGTGGGATGCAGTGACATCTCACCTATGTGGTTTGGGAGCCTCCGGCCCCAACACCACCCCCATCTCTGAATTCCAGCACAACCTGCTGCCGCAGCCTCCTCGGAGCAAGTACATCCATCCCGACGACCAGCTGGTCTTGGAAGATGAACTACAGCGCATTAAGCTGGAAGGCAGCATTGACGCGTCAAAGCTGGTCACAGGTGGGGCAGTGGGCTGTGCCTGTGGTGCTACTGCATTCCTGCCTCCCTAGAATGATGGCTGTAGGGGCAGGCAGTGTGTGAGGCTCCAGAAGGGGGTCAGTGGTTCCAGCCTCCACCCAGAGGCAGTAACCCCAGGAAGCAGGTGCTCAGGCCCAAGTCTTCAGTGAGAGTTTTCCCACATGGCAGAAGGGAACTGGCTGGCTTTGCCCCTGGGTGCCTGAAGGAGGGGGTAGCCTCTTGGGCTTCCCTCCTGGAGCCTGACACCGCTGCCCCCTAGGGACAGTGCTGGCTGTGCTTGGCTCTGTGAGAGACAGCGGGAAGTTCCTGGTGGAGGACCATTGCTTTGCAGAGCTTGCTCCTCAGAAGCCCGCACCCACCCTGGACACAGACAGGTGACGAGCAGGCGCTCAGGGGCCTGGCCAGTGGTCCAGGGGAATCACATGTGCTGGGCTCCGTGTCCCCAGCTCACCTGTGACCGTGGCAGAGCCTGCAAGGGGCCGGGCGGCGGGGTCACCTGCTCTCGGCACCCAGGAGGACCCTGACTTCTCCCACAGGTTTGTGCTGCTGGTGTCTGGCCTGGGCCTGGGCGGAGGCGGGGGTGAGAGCCTGCTGGGCACCCAGCTGCTGGTGGACGTGGTGACAGGGCAGCTGGGGGACGAGGGAGAGCAGTGTAGCGCCGCCCATGTGTCCCGGGTCATCCTCGCCGGGAACCTCCTGAGCCACAATACCCAGAGCAGAGATTCCATCAACAAGGTACAGCCCCACCCGTGGGGGCCTTGAGACGGGGCCCACCCATTCAAGCCCCTGCTTCTCCAGGGAGAGTTGGGGTGCAGGGGTCTCGCGTGTCTCTTGGCAGGGGCCCTACAATGATTCAGGCCCTGCTTTCTGAGGGCGGGGGGGCCCGTGGCACAGAACTCTTTCTGTCCCCTAGCTGTGGGGTCTTGCTCTGCTCTCCGCTGCCCAGGCAGAGCTCTGAGTGTCTCTTTGATCTGAACCTCTCTTGGGGCCTGACAGCCTATGGACTTCTATCCCCAGGCCAAGTACTTAACCAAGAAAACCCAGGCAGCCAGCGTGGAGGCGGTCAAAATGTTGGATGAGATCCTCCTGCAACTGAGTGTGAGCGAGCCAGCGGCTGGCCAGTGATGAGATTGGAGCCTCTGAGGCTGTGGTCGGGCACCGGAAGGCGGGCTGGGGGAGCAGAAGGGGTGATCCCCAGGGGCTGTGTATGGAGGGCGCTGGGCCCTGCAAGCTCCCCTGCCCCTGTGCCCCCAGGCATCGGTACCCGTGGACGTGATGCCAGGCGAATTTGACCCAACCAACTACACACTCCCTCAGCAGCCCCTGCACCCCTGCATGTTCCCACTGGCCACTGCCTATTCCACCCTCCAGCTGGTCACCAATCCCTACCAAGCCACCATCGATGGAGTCAGGTAGCCACCTGCAGCCACACCCCAGTCTGACCCCTGGCACTGTGCCTCCGTGGCACTGGGAGGGAGGCTTTGAATCAGGCTGCAGAGGGCCCAGTGGATCTGGACTCTTTCTCTAAGTCAGCTTGGGACACCAGCCGTGAGAGTGCTGGGTGAGCTCTGGGCTGGCTCCTGGGGGGCAGGGGTGGCAGCCCCCAGAGTAGGGACCAGCTGAGCCTTGCCTTGCAGATTCCTAGGGACATCGGGACAAAACGTGAGTGACATTTTCCGGTACAGTAGCATGGAGGATCACTTGGAGATCCTGGAGTGGACCCTGCGCATCCGTCACATCAGCCCCACAGCCCCTGATACGCTAGGTACTGGGACTCAGCCACGTGGGGTGGGGCCAGAGGGCCAAGGGAGTCCTGATCCGGGGCCTTGACACCCAGAGGGTTTGCAGCATGGATTGCACTCACCAGTCCTGCCGTGACCTAAGGGATAGTCCAAAAGCTTGACACCAGATCTGGAAGCTTCTCTGGAATCAGCTCTGTGTGTCGCCATGGCCCTGTGTAGGGCAGAAGGCTGTGGGGAGCACATTAGGAGCACAGTGCCACAGACCCGCCTAGCAGGGCACCCTCAGCACATGCTAACCTGACTCCGGGGCCCTGGGGCAGTGTCTGGAGGCATTTTTGTTGTCCAGAAGGGCAGGGCTGCTACAGCATAGCCTGAGCGAGTATGAACAGGCAGGAGTGGGTCCACACCCTGTGTGCACAGCTGCACCCTGACCCTGCGCCGCGAAGGGCTAGGCCCCAGCCACTGCGGGTTTTCTCTAGGTTGCTACCCCTTCTATAAGAACGACCCGTTCATCTTTCCGGACTGCCCTCACGTCTACTTTTGTGGGAACACCCCCCAGTTTGGCTCTAAAATTTTCCGAGGTGAGTCTTCTGGGGACCCCAGGCCTGGGGGGACTATCACAAGGGACTCTTTCCTGGGGACAGGGCTCACAGAGAAGGCCTCACTGGAGTCCCCAGGCCCCCTGGGGTTGGTGGCCTGAGCAAGGGCTGACCGGTCCACACCTGCTTGGTCAGCTGGACTTTAGCCTTTAACCTTTATGCTTTCTTGGCCCTTGCGTCCGGTCCAAAGGAGCTGGTATGGCCAGCACTCGCATAGTGCTGATGGGGAACTCCTGTTTGCTTCTGATGACTCCCCTTGAGACGAGGCACACCCAGAACCTGAGGTGGGGGACCTATGTGGCTTCTTTGCAGGCCCAGAGGACCAGAGGGTGCTGTTGGTGGCTGTCCCAGACTTCAGCACCACACAGACTGCCTGCCTTGTGAATCTGCGCAGCTTGGCCTGCCAGCCCATCAGTTTCTCAGGCTTTGGGGCAGAGGACGAGGACCTGGGGGGCTTGGGTCTGAGCCCCTGACTCACTGAGACCCGTGCAACGTTGACACTGAGGTGGCATTTGCTTTATAACAAAAGCCTGAAGAAAAAAAAAAAAAAAAAAAAAGCCTGATTGGAGCCCCTGGGTGGCTCAGTGAGTTGAGCATCCAACTCTTGATTTCAGCTCAGCCTGTGATCTCAGGGTTGTGGGATCCAGCCCAACGACAGGCTCCGAGCTCAGTGGGGAGGCTGCTTGAGATTCTCTCTCTCTCCCTCTCCCCCTGCTCACTCTCTCTCTAAAATAAAATCTTAAAAGAAAGAAAGCAAGCCTGCCTGGCGTGCTGGTGTTGAGCTCCTGGGCAGACCTGACGCTGGTCCCACTGGGCTTGCTGGGCCCAGGCACTTGCAGGAAGGCAGTTCTCCTCCACCCCACCCCGCCCCGCCCCTCCCCTCCCCTCCCCAAGGGCTCAGCGACACATCTGCCAAGAGCTTGCTTTATTGGTGTATCTGGCGGCTCCGCTGAGGAGTCTGCGCGGCCGCGCCGTCCTGTCCGCTGCTCAGGCCCAGGCCCGCGGCGCCCGCAGAGCTCGCCTGCACGCCCTGGCTCCCGGGCGCCCCTCCTGGCCCGGCCGCACAGAGGGCACTGAGCTGGCGCGGGGGTGGGCGGACGTGTGCTCAGAAGTCCCCAAAGTTCACTGTGTAGGTCTCGACCGTGGTGAAAGGGAAATCCGGGCCCATGACCACTCCCTCCTCGTCCTCTTCCTCCTCCTCCTCCGGCCCCATTTCTGTCCCAAACTCCGTCACCACCTCCGTGTAGGTCTCCGTCTCCGACTCCTCCCAGCCCGCCGGGGTGGCCTCGGTGGCCTCGGTGGCCTCGGTGGCCTCGGGCGCAAAGTGCCAGGGCCCCAGGCTGGGGGTGGGGGTGGGGGTGGCGGCGGGGGAGGGGGAGGGGGACGTGGGGAGAGTGGGGCCGGGGGGCGCCGTGGGGAGCGCGGGGGTCGCGGTCGCGTTGAGGCGCCTGAGCCGCATCTGCTCGCGCATGCGCAGCCGGTACTGTAGGCGGCGCCGCTGCATGCGCCGCTGCTGGGGGGTCATGGGGCGCGATGGATCGATGTGCGGGATGGGCCGGTTCCCGTTCATGGCCATGATCTCCCGGATGCGCTTCCAGTTGGAGCGGGCCAGGATGAAGTTGCACTGCGTGGCCCCGATGTCGTAGTCCACGTTGCAGGTCTTGGCGCTTGGGGTGTAGCCCTCTGCGTGCGCCGTCACGCGGTACTCACCCGGGTTCAGGATGCGCCAGTAGTCCCCGCCGCTCGCTGCAGGGGGAGGCCGGGTCTGCTGCCCGAGCTACCCACCTTGCGCAGGGCGGGGCACCGAGATCAGGGCCCCCCTCCCCCCGGGAAAGCCGGGCACCCAGGTACCTGTCTTCACGCCGTGGTTAATGCCACTCACGGAGATGGTGGCATTGGCGATGGGGATGCCCTGCTCGTCTGTCACCACCCCCTTGATGCCGCGGTGAACCTGCAGGAGGGCAAGGCAGCACGTCCTCGGCTGCCTGGGCCCCATGCCTCCCCCCCAGGCCCCCGCGCACCCCGCTCACCCCACCTGCTCCATGAAGGTGAGCAGAGCCTCCTTGCTGTTCTCCCACTCGCGGGGCAGCTCGCTCTCATGAGGGAACTTGTCACAGCCCAGGTAGATGGACAGCTCCAGGCAGTTGGTGTGCAGGTAACTGAAGTCATTGATGGCTGCACAGGCGACAGGGAACTGCAGTCACTGTGTGCCCCGCCGGCAGGCCCACCGCATGCCCTGACCGCCCTTCCCCGGCAGACTCACTCCCAGACCGGGGGTTCCACTTGGCCCCGTTCACAATCCCCATGCCACTGGTGTAGTCCTGCGCTTGGCACCCTCCCCGGTAGGGCTCTGTCATGGTTAGGTGGGCAGAGGCGAAGGAGATGGCCAGCCAGCGGAAGATGGCGTGGTCTGGGGTCTCCTGGGCCTCAGACACCTCGTCCTCGTCTTCTCCCCGGGCAGCTGCCATGGCCGCGGCCAGCAGCTGCTCCTGGGTGGGCGTTCGGGCCATGTCGTAGGGGTAGGACACCAGCCGTTCGCCACCATTCAGGTTTGCCCCCAGCACGAAGGGGTTCTTCTCCATCCAAGCAATGATGGCCCGGACCTCCGTGGATACCTGGGGGTGGCCACTAGGTGAGGTCTGAGCTGCAGCCTCCATCACCCCCCTTACAGAAGCCCCACCCCACGACTCATGCCCCAAGCCTCTGCAGGCTCGGCGCCTACCCTCGGTCAACCTCCAGCCCACCCCAGGTGGTCCAGAGCTCAGGACCCCAGGGTCAGGGCTGCCCCCCAGGCCTGCTAGCTGGGCTGAGGCCTCACCGTGGCGTCTGGGGAGAGGTAACGTTCAGGAATGGGCAGGTTATTGTTGGGGACCCTGTAGGGGACCCATTTCCTCTCCTCTGCTCCCCAGAGCACGGAGTTGAGATCTGGGAAGTCTTCATAGATGTCAAAACCCTCTTCGGTCCACAGCCCCAATGCCCAGTTCCCAAACTCGGAGCCCTGGAGGAACCAGTGGGGTTGGTGTCAGCCTGCCCCCAGGCTGGCCGGCCCTGCTCCCCACTCCCACCCGGCCTTGCCACCCCTACCCACCAGCCCAGCTTCCACCCTCCCACCCCTCCACTCCCCCACCCACCATCTGCGCTGCCACCTCGTAGCCATCGGGGTTCAGTGAGGGCACCAGGTGGATGCGTGTGTCCTGCACCAGGCTACGCACACGGGGATTCCCATCCCGGTACTCGCGGCACAGGTACTGCATGAGGAGCAGCAGCAGCTCTCTGCCCAGCACCTCGTTGCCGTGGATCCCAGCCGTGTATCGGAATTCAGGTTCCCCTGCAAGGGCAGGAGCCTCAGCAGCCACCCAGCCCCAGGCATCCCCTGGGGATCTGCGGGAGGACCGTCCTGGCTCACATCCAGGGGGATGGGGGGCAGCTGAGGCTTGTTGGGCCCAATAAAGCAGACTGGGAACCCCGCCCCCCCCACCAGAGAAGCTCCAGAGACCACAGTGCCAGGGCCTCCAGGGGGCTGTGGGGCCCTCACCCAGCTCATGATCCCCGGGGTTGTCCGAGATCTCCATGGCATAGATCTTGAGTCCACGCGAGCTCTTTCCTAAGCTGTACGTACGGGTGATAGTGGGGCACTCCTCGTTCACCACTTTCATCAGCTGGGCTCGGGAGAGGACACGGAGTTAGCCTGCTGCCTGTCGCCCACAGAGGCAGTCGGGCATGTCCCAGCATCCTGGTCTGTTCTGTGGGGGAGGCCTCAGCAGCAGGAGAGGCCCCTTGAGGCAACCCCAGCCCCGCTCAGGTCCTACCACCAAGGAAGAGGCCCTAAGGGTTTCCCCTTCCAGAGGTGAGCGCTAGCCATGTCTGCGATGGGAATGGCGCTCAGGAGCACTGAACATGAGCTCCCCCGTTAGCCCTGAGCCCCGCTGCTGGATGGCACCCCGCAGCCCAGATACAAGCACCCTACCTGGCGCATGTCCTTATAGCTGTGGTGCCGGAAGTCTAGGTTGTCAGTGGTCACCACCTCATTCTGTGCATAGTAGCTGTGGACAGCTGCAGAAGGCGGGTGGGCAGGGTCCCGAGCTGGCCACCTGCTGCCGCCCCGGGCCACCCCAGCCATCCCTCTGAGCCCCCACCAGCTCCCTGCACTCACGGGACACGGGGCACCCCAGCACCTCCAGGCGCATGCACAGGCTGCCGTTCCAGGTGAGTGGGTAGACACGGATGAAGCGGGCCACCACCGGCTCTGGGAGCTCGCTCAGCACGGGCGTGTCCTTGTCCACATTGCCATGGAAGGTCTGGGGAGAGGCCCGCCTCAGAGCAGTGCCCCGGCCCAGCCAGGAGCCCACCCTCAGCCCAGACGCTGGGGGCAGAGCTGAACGCTCCGGGGCCCACCATTTCCTCGTAGCCGTTGGTGTACATCGTCCACGTCTGGCTGTCGTTGCTGAAGCCCACGAAGAAGGAGGTCACGAAGTCATCACTGGGGAGCAGATGGCGGTCAGGGCAAGGCTGCTCTCCCTACCCCAGGCTCTCCCGCACCCAAGCACCCAAGAGCTGCCTGGGGTGTGTGGTGCTCGCCCCAGGCATCAGGAGGGGCCTCCACACCCACTACGGTCCACGGATGGGTGATTGGCTCATCCACGAGGACTGGGGGTGGAGTGTCCTAAATGGGATGCAATGCTACGCCTGGAGCCGTCCACCCCTCGCAAAGTGCCCGGCTAACGTACTGGATGCTGGAGTCACGGCCCTGGGTGATGACGCCTGTGAACTTGGTGGTCCTTCTGGTGTCGACCTCGATCCACTGGGTCTGAGAGTCATCCTCGGCGCACCACGCCCCATCATAATAGTCGTCCTCGGTGGCGCCGGCCTGTTGGGGGCAGCGGGGCAAATGAGCAGGGGAGGAACCCCCGCCCGGCTGCAAGGTAGGCCCGTCCCAGCACCCACCTGCATGTTGAGCCGGCCTCGCTGTGCCCCCAGGCCGTGGCGCAGCATGGAGGAGGCCCGGATCTGGTTGTCCTCGATACGGTGGGACTCCATCCCGATGGGGGGACACTCTAGGGACACAGCACCCAAGGCTGGTGGCCCACTGGCTCTGTCCCTCCCCGCCACGAAATCCAGAATGAGGCCCATAGCCCACTCCCCTTCCATCAGGGGGCGCTGGTCAGGGCAGCTCCACCCCAGCAGGTGCTTCTGCTCCCTCATCTGGAGAATGGGAGGACAAGACCAGCTTCAAAGGGCCACGCGGCTCACGTGAAGCCACAGGGCACGGCCACCCCAGAGCTATGCTGCTCACAGACACCATCGCATCAGGGCCTTCTACACACCTGCCTTGTGCGGTGACTTCTGCCCAGGGGTTAACTCCAGGGCAGAGCGACTCCAGGACCCAGGACCATCCCTTCTGGGTCCCAAGAATTTAAGAGCAGAAAAGGGTTCTGGAGGCCTGGAAAATCCTCAGGAATTCTGGGTTTGGGACCCACATGTAGTTTTGGGTTATTTGCCCAGCACCCTTATCCTGCTGCCACTGCATGGGCCCCAGCCACCCCCACACCCCAGGCCCCCACACTCCCCAGCCACTGAGGCCCCCAGCACCGCCCCCTCCCCCAGCCCTTCACTCACTGACTCTCTCAGTGGGAGCCCACTCCTCCTCCAGGTCCTCACCCTTCCGGGGCCCTGGAGATGACAAAGGAAGGAAGTGTCACAGAGCGTCCTGGAGCCTCAGAAATCAAATGCTCTCCCACAGGAACCCCGGCTGTGTGGGTCCAGCACCCCCCCCAAAAAAAAAACACACCTTTGTGGTCCTTGCCTTTCTCCACCGTCCACTTGTCATCTGTCTCCTCCTCCTTGCGGCCCTCCTTTTTGGGTTTCTCTGAACAGTGGAAGGTAGCAGAGGCCTGTCATCTTAGTCCTAGGCCTCAGAGGGCAGGGGACGGGGTCAGGCCTGCACAGGGGCCCGCGGGGGCAGGGTGTTGGGGGCAGGTCTGGGGTTGGGCTTCCAGGGGGCTCAGGCTGGGTGTGGGAATAGCTTGGATTCCACTCACTCAGCTCCTCCTTCTCTTCATCTGTCTCCAGGTCCGTGTGGGGTTTCTTGGGTCTGGGAGGCCCGAAGTAATAGTCCACTGTAGGGGGGGAGAGCCCTGCTGAGATGGGCCAGATGCTGCCCTCCAGGCCCCCTCTGTTGAGCCAGAGACTGGGCAGGAGGGAGAGCAAGATGAGAAGATGGGCTCAGGGCATCAGGGTGGGCCGTGAAGGATCCAGGTAGGCAGGGATGAGGAGGAAGGGTCTCCTGGAGGGGAGGCCACCTAGGCGCAGATGGGATGAGCAGGACCCCAGGAAATGACCAGCCTGGCCCAGGAGGGCGTGGCCTGGAGAAAGGTAAACTGAGGTGGGCAGGGGGCGGGGCACACAGAGGACACACCTTGAGTGACACCTGACACCTGTGGCCAGGAGGGGTGGTCTGGAATGAGGGCTGGGCGGGGCCCAAGGGTCAGTGGGAGGGCTTGACTGGAACCTGGGGGCCCGGAAGGCCCAGAGGAAGAGGGAGGTGGCTGCCCAGAAGGAGCCGCGTCCTGCGCGCTGAGGGCCCAGCAGAAGGGGAGCACAGCACCGGGGCTGGGGAGGGAGCTGGGAGGGGACCGGCTGAGGGCGGAAAACAGACCGGGGCTGTGGGCCCTGCGGGCCCAGGGGGCGGCGGGGGTGGCCCGGCCTGGGCACTCACTGTCATCGTAGTGGGGGATCAAGTAGCCATCCCCGTAGTCAGGAGGTGGGGGGGGCGGCAGTGGCTTAAGAGGCGGTTCTGTAGGGGGGGGAGAGGCAGGGGTGGAGCAGAGCCCCGCGCCTGGCACCACCCCCCCACACCCCACCCCCACCCCCGTTCCCAGTTCCCATCCTACCAATCCTTTCTTCTGGGGCCTCCAGCCCAGGCCCAGGCAGCTCAGCCTTCTCCTCAGGGCGCTCTGGCCAGAGCCGCTCAGGCCTCCTCCTGCTGGGGGACGGCCGGGGCTGCTTCTGGCGCCGGATGTACTCAACTGAGGGGGAGGGGGGACTCTAAGCCGGTCTGAGGCCCCCCGCCAGAGGGTGGTGGGGCTGAGGGTGGGCAGGGCCTCCAGGTGCACGGGTGGGCCGGGCCAGTGGGGGCCTACTCACAATCCTCGTAGTCCTCCCTCTCGATCTGGTCATTGTAGTCCAGGGTGGGGGGCTCGGTCTCCTCCTCAGGCTCTGGGGGAAGTGCCGTGGCTGCCTTGTTGAAGACTCTGATGCCCTACCCAGGCCCACCCTGGAAGCCAAGCCCACGCAGGCGGCTGGTACCCCACAGCCAGGGGGAGATCTCCCACTCACCAGCCTGGCGCTCCACATCAGTTTCTCCTCCTGGACCCAGCCAAGGATTTGAGGGGGCCCTGCCTGCAATGCAAACCCCACAAGCAGGTGGATGGGAAGCCCCCCCGTAGCCCCCCCACCCCCTTGACCACTGGTTGCACCTGGAGCCCCCACAAGACCAAGACCAAGGCCCTCCCGACAGCTCCCGAAGTCGGAGCTCACTCCCAGGAGGCCTGGACCCCTCTGGCCTTCAGCACCCCAATGGCATCCCCTGGGGCCAGAGAGCCGGAGGGCATTCTGGGGAGCCCAGGCCCTGCTGTTTGGGAGGCTGGGGGACAAGCTGCCCCAGAAGGAGGGCACCCCAAAGGCTCAGGGCCGAACAACACACAGGAGGATGGCTGTGGGTGGGGCCAGGGGACAGATCACAAGACACAAGAGGACAAACCCCATCCACAAGGCTGCCAGGCCCACCCACCCCCATCCCAGGCAGCGCTGAGGGAGTTCCAAACAGATTGCTACATTCATGACAGCAACCAGGAGGCTCCAGAGCCCACTCCGTCTGAGTGGCCTTCAAGATCTGTGCAGAGAGCAGAGACCCAGGGACCTCCTCTCCCTCCTAGGAGCCTGGTGGGTCAGAGCCCATAACCCCAGGAGAGCCTGCACACACCTCCCTCCTGGGGCAGCTCCTCGGGGCCAGGGCTGGGAGGCACGGGCAGCGGCCACCACGGGGCTTCTGAGGGGGTCAGCGTGGGCGGCTTCTCCTTGGGCTTCTTGGTGGCCTTGGGTGGCTTCTCTTTGGGCTTCTTGGTGGCCTTGGGTGGCTTCTCTTTGGGCTTCTTGGTGGCCTTGGGTGGCTTCTCTTTGGGCTTTTTGGTGGCCTTGGGTGGCTTCTCCTTGGGCTTTTTGGATGGCTTGGGGGACCCCTCCAGGGGCTTCTTGGTCGCTTTGGGGGCTTTATCCTTCTTCCCTTTCTTCCCTTTGTCTTTGACCTTTTCCAGAGGTGCTGTCAAAAATGCAGATTTAGGTCAAACCAGCGAGGCCCTCATGCTATGGCTCACGTAGCCACCCCCAGGCATCCATGATGTGGGCACAGGGGTTCTTGGTGGTCCTGTGTGTCTTGGATTGGGAAACCGAAAGGTTAAGTCACTTGCCCTCGTGGCAAGTGGGATTGGAACCCAGGCTTTCTGTCTGCAAGTCTCTACCGCCAACCCATCTTGGCCCAGGGAGCAGGCCCTCACCCTCCCACTTGCCAACATGCAACAGAGGCCCCTCATCACCCTCTTCTTCCCCACCTGCCCGCTCAGCTCATCAGGGAGCATGACACCATGCTGAGTTCAGAAGGGGCAGAGGCAACGATGCCATCCAGGCCTGGGGTTGGGGGGGGGGGCAGTCTAAAGGGGAAGGAGGTCTCCTCCCTGCCAACCAGAGCACAAAGTAAAGGGCCTGGGTCTGAGGCCTCTCATGCCTGTTTTGAGAAGTAAAAAGTAAAGGGCTCAGGGTAGATTGGAAGCTATAAGGAATGCAGGGTCCTGGGGGCACACGGAAGACTGGGGGAAAGGCAGGCCCTGCAGCTGCTCACCTCTCAGAGTCTGGGGGGAGGAAGCAGGAATGGGGCATGGGGCAGGCCAGGGAGCCCCAAGGCCCCTGAGCAAGTGCGCAGAGAAGCTGATGGGGGTGGTGGTGGCCATAGGCCTGAGCACAGAAACATTTACAGAATGCGCGTGGCCGGCTGGCCCTGGCTGGGAGACACAGGACTGCCACAGCAGCATCCAGGAGGCCAGGATCCTAACCCTGGAATAGGAAGTAGAGGTGGGGGCTGGGGGCGGGGGGGTGGGGGGGTGGGGGGAGGCCATGTTGGGTCCTAGGACCCGCCCCCCCAAGGGGTGGAGAAGGAGCCAGGAAAGATCTAGAAAAGGACGCAGGGGAGGGGCTGCTGACCTCAGGAATGATAGATGGTGCTTTGGAGTCTCCGGGGAGAGAGAGACCAACAGTACCCTTGGCCCCTCCAGAAAGTCACAATAAACAGCTGAGATTTATTGACTATTGATTATGTAAGAGATCCTGGGTGGGCGGCGCTGGGATGCGCGGCCACACTTGATCCACACCGCCACAGAACCAGTCTGCTCACTGCCCCGCAGCCCCCTCCCCTGCCTCTACACTCTCAGAATTGGAGGCCAGGCAGGAGGGTGCCGGGGAGCCCTCCCAAGGAAGGCCTGCGCCTGGGGCTCTGGTGGTGGCACCGGCACAGCCAGGGCGTGCCACAGACAGACCCCCGAGGACGTGAGGGCGGTTCACAGTACAGACCTGGGGAGGGGGCAACAAGTCCCTGCTTGGCTCAGGGCTAGTGGTTCTGGGGGCTGGGGGTGAGGGACCTGGAGGACCCAAGCCTTGGGGCAGCAGAGCTGCTGGATGCGCCTCGGTGCTCAGAGGGCGGCCAGCCAGACCTGACCTGGGCCTGGCACAGGGTCCCGCCAGACATCTGGGCTCTCTGGTGCCTTCCAGAGCCGTTCCTCACGCTGGGCAGACTGGACAGCAGCCAAGCCCCTGCCAGGGCCTGCCACTGTCACCTGCGATGCGAAGCACCCCAGGTCCCCCATCGCTGGGTGGCGGGCCACCCCTGGGCAGGCCCCTGGGGATCTTACCCTCTCTGGCCCCCCCGGGGCGCGCCCCGGGCTTGCCCCCCGTCTGGGCTTTGCGGTCGCGCAGGGTGGGCTCGGGGGGTGGCGGCGGCGCCTCCAGGTCGTCCTCTCGGGTCTCGGACTCCAGCTCGGACAGGAAGCCCTCGAGGAACTCCTCGATCTCGTCGTCGGTCAGCACCGTCTGCGGGCGCCCCCCGGGGCACAGCGCCAGCAGCGCCAGGAGGCAGCCCAGCAGGGGCGCCCCGCGGGCCGCCGCCATGGCCAGGGCTCCGGGGTGGCAGGGGGCGGGGGCCCGGGGAGGCAGGGGCAGAGGCAGGGGTCCGGGGTCCGGCAGGGCTCGGCGTGAAGCCGGCGGGACGATCCGGGCCGGGCAGTGGCTCCGGGGCGGCGGGGGCCTCCGAGGCGCTGCAGGCGGCCGGGCGCTCGGCCCCGCGTGGCGCGCTCCCTCGCGGACCGCCTCCCCAAAGCTCCAGTGGCGGCCGGGGCGGGGGCGCCGGGGCTTCCGGAGCGGGCTGCCCCCACCCCGAGGGGAGGAGGAGGAGGAGGAGGAGGAGGAGGAGGGGGAGGAGCCGGGCGTGGACGGAGGGGCTGCGGGGGCGGGGGGAGCGGTCCGGGCGCCGCGCGCTTGGCACTTTCCGCAGCGGCAACGGGCCCGTGTCCCCCGCCTGAGGCCTGCGCCCAGGACCCAGGCCTGGGGGTGGGGGTGGGGGTCGGAAGGGCTGGGGGCTCCCGGGGGGCAGGTCCCAGGGGTGCCATGCCGCCCCCCGCCCCCGCCCCCGCCGGTTCTGCGGCGCCTGGAGGAGATGCCACCGAGGAGAGCGAGACCGTCGAGGGACGGACGGGAGCCCAGCTGTGGCCTCCAGCCTCCGAGACCCTCCCCGTCTGGCTGGCGGGGGGCGGGGGGCGGGGGCGGGGGCGCCGCGAGGGCTCCTGGCCAGCCCATCCTTATCTCACTCTGGAGGCTTGGGCTGGCCTGCTCTGACAACTGTCACCAGCTTTCCTTCGGAAGTCCAACCAATTTCCCAGGTCCATGGTCCCAGTGCCGTTCCCGGTGTGTGTGTGGTGGGGGGGGGAGGCACAATACCGGGGAGCTCTCTCCACTGCCAGGCAGGTACAGAACTGTCCCCCACTCCTCGGCAGGCCAGCTGCCCTGCTGGGGCCAGGAGTCTCCTGTAAGGCCCCCTCCCCCAGGTCCCCACACACAGGGGCAGGTCTGGGAGGGCGCAGAGAGGGAGCAGGGAGGGATGAGATTCCTTTTGAATTTTATTTAATTGTGTGTATGATTCACAGGAGGGGGACTCAGCACTCACACAGTGATTCCCATACAAGTTCTGGGGTTCTTGCCCACCCTGCACATGTTTGGCCACCTGGGGAGAGAGGCATGTCCCTTCACCCCGCAGCACGGTGTGCAGGGATGTGCCAGGGGAACAGTGGCCCACGGGAGGCAAGAGGCACTAGTGTCTGGGGTGAGGTCCCTCCCCTACAGTTTCTTCTCCTGTTTTCTGCCATGGACATTGCCTCACTCCCGGGAGACAATGCTTCCCCAGCGGCTCAGATCCCAATAAGGACAAACTGCCACTTCTCTCGTTCCTCTTACCAGAGATTTTGAGAGACCGTTTCCAGTAGCTCCAGCCACCGCATGGACCGGGGGCACGTATATCAGGTAGTAGGAGGATCTCAGGATCAATCAGTAATACGGTATGGTGCCCACCTGGATCAGAGAACCCCAGATTGGTGATGTCTGCCTCGGGACACAAGAGCCTGGTGTGTCCACAGATGTCATCTGCCACAAGAGCCGACAGATGTCGGCTGGCCCGGAGCGCATCTCACACCTGAGGCCAGAGCTCCCAGAGCAGAAGGAATAGGCAAGCAGGGAAAGGCGCACGTTGGATTGCATGGCTCCAGCCCGTGTGGTCAGCCCCCAGCCAGGATCAGCCGTGAGGGTTTGGCCCTGGGAGGTAGCTGGGAAAACCCAGGAGCCCCTGGGATGATCGACAGGCGGAGTTTGGACCTTGGAAAGGTCAGGGAGCCCCTGGGCCCCTGCATGCAGCCCCAGCCTGAGGGAGCACCCAGCCCCGGGACCGGGAGCATGACCCACGGAGACTCTGCACCTCTTCTGTGCAAGGCTTTTCCTTCGCTTCTCACTGGCTCGCCTTATTCGTGCCTAAAAGGGCCGTGGGACTGTCAAGAGCAGGTGCGTGGGGTGCAGTCCCAGCTCTGCCCCGCTGGCCACCTGAGGGGAGCAAGGGACCCACTGCTCCCCAGCCTCGGGGTGAAGATGGAGGCCAGAACATGTGTCAGCACATGCTCCAGGCTCCTGTCACCTCCACCCCACCCCAGACCAAGGCCACACCCCTGAGCTCTCAAGCACCGGCCCCTGCCTGCCCCCTGCCAGGCTGCCTCCCGCTGTACACTTGCCATGTCATGTGTCCCCAGGCTGGTCCTGGTAGCAGAGATGAAGCAAGCTCTTACCCGTAAATGTCCTCTGTAGGCCTCTGAGTCATCAAGCTTGAAACTTTGTCTTGGAATTTGCTCTGTTGTCCCCAGTTGAGTGTGTCAAGCAGGGCTTCTCAAGGCCAGGGTCGGGGGCGGCTGTGGAACGTCACTTCCCTGGGAACGCTCCTGAGTTCAGCTGGCTCACACATGGATCAGATTTGCGCCCACCATCCTCTGCCAGGGAAAATAGAAACCATAAAAAAAAAAAACTAGAAAGGAATAGAAAGAAGCTTTTCCTCAGCCACAGTGAGTCACCACCAGGAACATGAGCAAAAGCCTCGTGGGGAGCTGGGCAGGGGATGGGGGCAGGGAGTTGGGGGCCCTCTGCCCCCGAAGGTTTGGGCAGGTGCAGGGGAGGAGTGACTGCCATCCATGCGGGCCAGTACCCCCCGCTGCCCGGGTGGGGCTGGGGCTCCACTTAACTTTAAGACTCAAATGCTGGAAGTCCCTAGAGCTGGGCCCACGGAGGTAGCCACAGGGCCTGTCAGGGGATCCCTTTCTGCTGAGGAGCATGGCTGTTAATCCCAAAGTCCCCAAGGGCAGTGAGCAGGTCCAGGGGAGTGGCAGGCTCGTGGCCTCCTGTGGCTGCCGCTCACCCTTCTGCTCACCCTCAGTGCCTCCTGGCACCGGGTGGGACATCTGTACCCATGTCCACAGGCTCCTGTGAGCCAGTGGGGGTCTGCTGGACACTCTGGCCTCTGCACTCCCACCTCTAGCTTCCTGAGAGGAGCCTGGGCCTCCCCCTCACTCCCAAGGAGGGTCTGCTCAAGGGGCCACAGCAGGACAAGGCTTGCCGGAGGGAGGGACAGTGGCATCTCAGCCCGGTAGGCCTACTCTAGCTGCTTCTGGAGGGAGGGAGGAGCATTCTCGGAGGACCCCGTGGGCCAAGAGGCTCCCTGGAGCTCTCCAGCAGCCACGTGAGGGCTAGGCCAATGGAGCCCATGGACGCGGGCCTGCCAGCACTCCCACCCGGGCAGGACGAGGCCCGTCCTGTGTAGCTCGCAGGCCAGAGCACACGTTTGAGGGCCATGGAGGAGAGAGAAGGGGCTCCCGCTGGGGTGTGCCTGAGGAGTAGGGTCAACAACTGTCTTTGCTGCTCAGTTAGGAGGCAGCACTGGCGGGGGCCTTGGGAAGTGTGAGGGTCACTCCCACTTCTGGGGGACCCCAGGTGACCTTGGCCTGTTCCTTCATCTGCCAGACCTCGGGGTTCCTGCTTTCCAAATGTGGTCACCCGTAAGCATTGATCCCACATCTCAAGAGTGCTGGTGGGTCCCTGAGGTGGGGGTTGGGAGGTTTGGGGGGCAGAGAAGGGGCCCCCATTGGTCCTTCTGGGGAAGAGCTGAGCTCTGGGCCAAAAGATGTCCCCAGGCCAGCCAGCCAGCCAGCCAGCCCAGCGGGAGACTGCCTGGCCCCACGTTGCAGTGGCTGTGGAGCCCACAGTCCCATTGCCCTCCACCTCCTGGTCTGCAGCCCACAGTCCCCGCCCCTGGGGCCAGCCCCCTCACCTTTGGGCCCCCACACAACTGCGCCTGCTTCTGGAGTGTGTGTGCTGGACTGGCTCCTGGGGGAGTGGCCCAGAGACCCAGCGGGCACAGGGGTGGCCTTCCTCTGAAGACAGGCTGGAGGGACCAACAAGTTAGTGACTGGAGCGTCCAGGGACAGAGGGCAAGGAATCGCTGGGATGTAGAGCAGTGGCCCGTGGGAGAAAAGGCAGGGGGGCCTCAGTGCAGGAGACTGAAGCCCTCCAGGCTGGGACTGCCCTGTCGGTGCTCACATCTCAGGTCAGGCATGTGGAGGGCAGGTGGGGCAGTGATGAGTCCTGGTCCAGCAGGCCCACCATCTCTCCCCGTTTCTAAGTGACAAAACAGCCATTCCGGAAGAAGTGATGTGTTCAGGTCACAGCCTATCACCGATGGGGACAGTCCAGGCCAGGCTGAATGCTCTTTCCATCTGGGCCCGACAGCCTCTGGCGCTTGTCTTGTTGGGGCCCACGTGTCACCAAGAGACACCCTGGGGCCTCAGCCTGGGCACAGGTGAGACATTCACCCGGCACCAGCACAGCGTCCCCGAGGTCTAGCTGAGGCAGCCACAGGACATGGGCGAGCAGGAGTAGGTGGTGGAAGCTGGGAGGCCCAGAGGAAGCAGCTCCAGTCCGAAAGCTGAGCCACTGGGGAAGCCGATGGCCGAGCGGGGCCTTCTGGAGGCCCTTCCTCCACTGCCCAGCCTGCCTGCATGCGTGTGGTAGTCCCACTGGACGGCCCGGGGAGTCCAGGCTCTGGACGGCAGGCCCTGGGGTTGGGTGCCCACCCCTCTCTGCTGCAGTTCTGGGTCCTGTGTCCAGGCAGCAGGGCACCAGCCCTGGACCCATCCCATCCTCTGCACCTCCCTCTCAGGAGAGGCCCCTAGATGTGCCCCCTTGCCCGCAGGCTGGACCTTCCCGGGGGGCCAAGCTGCTCGGGCCCACGAGAAGGGGGGTACCCAGAACCACAGGACCTGGGGTCTCCCAGACAGCGTCTAGTCGTCCACACAACTGGCAGAATAATTTCCTTGGTTTCTGACAACTTGAAAACCACATGTGATTTTCCAGAGCCCGGGTCCCCGCCCAGCTCACCAGGCCTACACTGCTGAGCGAGCAGAGTTCACTGGGCTTCCTTCCACTCACCGCAGGGCCCGGGCCCTGGGGAGGCGGGGGTCACCGCAGCTGCGGGGGTGCTTTTGGCTAGCCGGGCGGGGGTGGGGGGAGGCAGGCTTCCAGAGCCCTGGGGGGACCGGGCCCACAGACGGGGACAGCCGCATGTGGCAGCGCAGTGTGACAGCCGCCAGGGTCACGTCTGTCCGTCAGAGGGGAAAGCTTCCACATGGTGTCTGGTGGGGGAAAAGAATGTTGGTGGTGGTGCTCGTCTTCACCCACATTAACTCCCCATGGATTGAAGTGGATGCTGGAAGAGGAGCCACCACAGTGTTCCCGGAGAACAGGAGCCTGAGCCCGTGTCCCCCAGGAGAAGTCTCCCCGCAGAAGCTACAGAAGCATCAAGAACCTGGGCTGGGTAAAAGAGTTGGCTTTCTGTTCCAAGCATCCTGAAGGTGAAAATTTTTTTTTAAAGATTTTATTTATTTATTCACAGAAATGCAGAGAGAGAGAGAGAGAGAGGCAGAGACACAGGCAGAGGGAGAAGCAGGCTCCATGCAGGGAGCCTGACGTGGGACTCGATCCCAGGTTTCCAGGATCATGCCCTGGGCTGCAGGCAGTGCTAAACCACTGAGCCACCGGGGCTGCCCCTGAAGGTGAAATTAAAAGGCAAGTGAAACACTGGGGAAGGACCCAGACCCCCCACACACAGAGGGAGCAATGTGGAGACCTACAGTGGCCCCGGACTGTCTCCCCCCCAGCCTCAGTGTCTCCCTCCAACAATGGGGTCACAGGGGCACAAGGACTTCTTCAGATGGATCTAGAAAGCTGTGCTTGAGAAACAGCGTCTTTGATAAAAGATGCTTTTTTTTTTTTTTTTTTTTTGCAGATTTTATTTATTTATTCGTGAGAGACATAGAGAGGGAGACGCAGAGACACAGGCAGAGGGAGAAGCAGGCTCCACGCAGGAAGCCCCATGCAGGATTCAATCCCAGGTCTCCGGGATCACGCCCTGGGCCAAGCCATCCAGGGATCCCCTGATAAAAGACACTTTTAAACCCATCTGACTTTGTTTCCATTTTTAATTTCAACTTATATTATTTTTTAAAGGTTTTATTTATTTCTTTGAGTGAGAGAGCACACACGAGCAGGATGGAGGGACACAAGGAAAGGGAGAAGCAGGCTCCCTTCCCCCTGAGCGGGGAGCCTGATGTGGAACTCGATCCCAGGACCCCGGGGATCACAACCTAAGCAGATGCTTACTGCACTGAGCCCTGCAGGCGCCCTGTTCCCATTTTTAACGTGAGTGATGAGACATAACCGGCAATTTACAAAAGTAGAAACATAAGTTGCCAGTAAATACACACAAACCGTTGACCTCGTTAAAAATCAGGAAAATGCAAATTGAAATATGCTAAGTACTACTTTTCCTATATAAAATTCTCCAGGATTTGACACCTCCTGGTGCAGGCGGTGCTGGGAAGCCACTGAGCACTGTCACTCGGAATCATCCGGCTGCAAAGAACAGAAGCCCGCTGTGCTCGCTAAGCTTGCGTGTCCCCGACTGGGCTGGGGATGCCAGCGGAGCTGGTAAAGCTTCTGGGTGTGTCTGTGCCATGTGTCCACCAGGCGTCCCCTGAGCCGAATCAGTGCACGGGCAAAGCAGACGGTTCCCACGATGCAGGTGACCCCAGTCTGCCTGAGCTGAGATGGTTGTCCCCTGTTGCCCTGTCCCCTGACATCAGCTGCCCAGGTTCTCAGGCCTTTGGGCTTGGACTGAACCACAGGCCCCGCTGCCCTGGGCCTCAGCTAGCTGAGTGCACACAGGGTGAGACTCCTTGGCTTCCGTAACCGCATGAGCTGAACCTGCACAATCCATCGACCTCCGTCTCCCTCCTGCACGCTCTCTCTATACACACCTATTATATACACTCATGTATGTGTATTTATACACATACGCTACCCTCTGGGGAACCCTGCCCAGTGCTCCCTCTGCAGCGGCCAGTGTTGACCGGCCCTCCCACAGACACCTGGTGGGACAGGGTCTCCGCTCCCCTGTGCAGCCCTGCCTTCCCCGTCCACCCAGGCCGCCCCACAGCCCGGAACTTCGGCTCACCCTGTTTCCCGGGGGAGGCTTGGACTGTGGCTCCCAGGACTGTGGCCTACCCCTTCTTCCAGCCAGCCACAGCCATACCACGCGGGGCTGCACCGGGCCCCATCCCCAGGCACCGCAAGAGGACCCGAGGGTGCAGCAGGCCCCGCATCGTCTTCTCGGTGATGGGTGGCCAGCCGCACAAAGAGCACATGCCCCAGTGCCCGCCCCCATCCAACACACATTCCCGCCCTGTGGCTGTGGCCACGCTGAGGCTCTCTGTAGCCCTGGCGCGGGGGACAAATCCGGCTTGCCCAGCCCATCCCCAGGGAGCAAGGTATTAGTCCCTGAGGAATCCTCCCCTGGTCCACCCAGGCAAATACAACACCTTCCCTATTGTAGCAGGAGAGACTGCCACCAGCATGGTGGGCATGGCCTGTCTTGGCGACGACTTTGCCATTCCCTCTGCAGACATCACTACTTTTGGTCCTTTACCCAAGGGCCCTTCCTCTCTGAGGCTCCCCCACTGCCCCGCATAGGACTCAGCTTGCCCACATCCCTGCTTTGCATCTGACACCTTGACCCCCAGGGCTACCCTGACCCCGTTGATGGCTCCAGTGAGTGGCCCCGTGCTGTGTCATCATAGGGCCCTCCTCCTTTGACCACAGGCTTGGCCACCTGGCTGCTCAGCCAGTGGGACAGGAACAGACCTGGTTCAAACACATCTGGTTCGAGGACATCCTGAAGAAGCGCTTGCAGCACCCCTCCCCCTCCCCACCTTCCAGAACCCTGAGGGCAGACCTGGGCCAGCTTGCTGGAGAACAGAGCGTGGGGCAGGCTGAGGACCTGTCCGGTGAGGCCAGCCAAGCCGGGCTCAGAGCTGGCGGGCCCGTGAGCATTTCCACCTGCTGAGCCAGGTGCTCAGTCACTCAGCGAGGGCTGTCACGTTCCTCGAACGGTATGTTCTCCCACTGGGTCACATTCACTCCTGCACCCTCCCTGTGTGGAGGGCCCCGAGGAAACATCTCTTAAATGTCTGAGCTTCCCTAGGGCCTTGTGAGCCCGAGTGAGGACAGGAGTGCGGTCGGTGCTGGCACTGGGCTCAAGCTAACTGACCTAGGTCGTCTGTGGGCTCCGTGAGAAGATTAGCAAGAGCCCCTTCCTCTCCCAGAAGGCAATAGCTTTGCCTTATGACAAACCCCAACCAAGCATAACAGAGCACTGATGGGCAACACTCACGTGGAGGTGCTGACAGCTGAGACCCACGTCACTGAGAGGCTTGGCCTCTGAGTGGGTCTGGCACCGCTGTCCCTGCCAGACTTAGCAACATCATCTCTGGAAAAAGATACAGTGTCCAAAATGTAAAATCTACCTAAAAGATACCTGCTTCTCCCTCTGCCTGTATCTCTGCCTTTCTCTGTGTGTCTCATGAATAAATAAATAAAACCTTTTTAAAAAAATCCAGTCTAATACTTAGGTTTGAATAGTTTCAGAGACCACAGAGGGTCCTGTGTCCCAGTTGATTGACAATCGCCGACTCATGACCTACAACTTCCTCTTACCCGAAATGGCTTTTCAGTTAAGAGTTAGCAGTGAGTGATGGAAAAGCCCAATGTAACAATGGTTAACATAAGATAGAAATTTTTTCTCTCGTGTAACCAAAAGTCAGAAGCAGGCAGTCCACAGCTGGTGTAGCAGCCTCACAACCACCAGAGATTCCGGCTCGTTTCATCTTGTTATTCCCCTGTTCTCAACGTTCAGCTTCCATCTCTTGGTATGAAATAGCTGCTTAAGATCCAGCCATCATTCCATCATCCCAGCCAGCAGAAAAGAGGAAAGGAATAACAGAGCATAATGTCCTCCTTTAAGAACACTTTCTAGAAGCTCACACGAAGCTCCAAGTTGATTCCATTGGCCTTGGCCAGAGCTCAGTCCCGGGCCATCCACAGCTACAAGGGAAGCTGAGAAGTGCAGCCTCTTTCTGAAGGCCTCGTGCCAGCCAAATCTCAGGAGTTCTGTTACTGAACAAGGAGGAGATAATAGATGCTGAGGAATAATTAGTCTGCGACAGACAATATTCTCATCTGAGTCTGGCGAGATTACTAAACTCTGAGGAAGGTATAGGGGATCCCTTCGGCCCAGGGCGTGATCCTGGAGTCCCGGGATCGAGTCCCACATCGGGCTCTCTGCGTGGAGCCTGCTTCTCCCTCTGCCTGTGTCTCTGCCTCTCTCTCTCTCTCTCTCTCTGTCATGAACAAATAAATAAAATCTTAAAAATAAATAAATAAGGGATCCCTGGGTGGCGCAGCGGTTTGGCGCCTGCCTTTGGCCCAGGGCGTGATCCTGGAGACCCAGGATCAAATCCCACGTCAGGCTCCTGGTGCATGGAGCCTGCTTCTCCCTCTGCCTGTGTCTCTGCCTCTCTCTCTCTCACTGTGTGCCTATCATAAATAAATAAAAATTTTAAAAAAATAAAATAAAATAAATAAATAAATAAATAAATAAATAAATAAATAAAGTCTTAGGGAGGTATAAAAAAGAGATGCAGCATCTGTTGGAGGAGGGTGTCAAAGCTGAAACCCCTGGAAAGTGTCAGAACAAGAAACCATCCGTGGCATTAGCAACGTTACAATCTGCGCGGGGGTAATGTATTCGCCTCCCCACACGTCTGATCGCAGACCCGGGCCAGAGGCCCAGCCTGTGGAGACAAGACCCAGCAATCAGCTCCAATGGAGAAGGGGGGTGGGGCCCAGCAGGTATGCACTCCAGCTCCACAGCTTTTGCCACCAGAGAGGGTTCTGGAATGCCCCCAGGGCTGTCCTGGTGTCCTGGGTCCTCAGGGCTAGAATCTGCAGGTGCTTGCAGTCTCTCTCCCCTCCTCCTAATGGCCGAGCTTCTCAAAGATGTGGTCCATGCTCGTGTGTCTCCATCATTAGCCCCAGGCAGCCGCACGGGCACCCAGCACTCTGACCAGCCCCCCAGACTGCCCAGGGCCACCACGGCTCCTTTTGTGGCCTCCTCTCAGTGAGGGTTAGGGTCACCCAGACCTCTGGGCTGGCTCCTCCCCTCCTCTCCTGCTTCTGTGCTGGGGGCCCTTGCAACAGGTGTCCCTACCTGCAGCACCATGCAGGCGCCCTTCACCCTCTGTAGACTCTGGACCCTCCCCTCCTAAATCACCTGCACATAGTCCTGTGTATAAACACTGTCCCCGAAGAATAGTCGGATGCAGTGTCTAGAACCCCAAACACTTGGAGGTCTGGGGGGGACCATCACCCCACGTGTATCCAAGGCCGGCCCTCAGGGACTCCTGTGGGGACGTGTAGGCCCAGCCAGGCCAGCCCCAGGCCACACGGGCTCACCACAGGCAAAGGCGCATTTCCTGGCAAGAAGCGCTTGCCAGGGGCAGTGGGAGGCAGGTTGCGTGCATTTGGTGCCAGGATGACTTGCTCAGTCAAAAAGCACTCATAGACCGGCTGCATGATGGGCATTGGCACCCCGAGCCCACAGGAGGAGGAGGCTCCCCAGCAGAGGAGAGGGACGCTCCAGC
This sequence comes from Canis lupus baileyi, assembly GCF_048164855.1. Lineage (NCBI taxonomy): Eukaryota > Metazoa > Chordata > Mammalia > Carnivora > Canidae > Canis > Canis lupus. The sequence goes on along the minus strand of NC_132852.1, from coordinate 47,703,961 downwards.
CCAGCACAGCAAGGGCATGCAGGAGGGCAGCCAGAGCGTGGTTGCCTTCCGGAGGAAGGAACGAGTGGGCCGCACCAGACAAGTCACTGTGGGAAAGGGACGGTGTCCCGGGAGAGGCACACACTTGCCAAGGTCCAGAAGGCCCTGCTGGTGAGGGGCAGCCCAGAGGATTCCAGGAGGACGGGTACAGCGTGGACGGGGCTTAAGGGCAGCATGAGGCCTGGGGGCCCATCCCATGGGCAGAGGAGCTTCATGCAGCTGAGTGGAGTCACGGGGAATAAATGGACTGTGCGGTGCAGGGGTGCCAGGCTGCGGACGATACTAGGGTGATGCCTGCCAAATCTGGGCTCCGCAGATGGGGAGGGAAGGGCCAGTGAGGGCACTGGCTGTAACAGGCAGGAGGGGGCCTGAGAGGGGCCCGCAGAAGAGTATCTACAGGGGAGTACACGGGTAAGCCAGGGTGAGGGCGTGCCCTGCAGATGGCTGGTCACACGTTTCTGAACCCAGGGGCATGAACCGGGCAGTGTGGATTTGGGGGGTGACTGATGTGTGCGGGGAAGGTCAGACGCACCCAGGGAGAGTATGCAGAAAAGTGACTCTACCCCACTCAGGTTTGATGAAAGGCTCAGATGTTTTGCACCCCCTCCTTGAGACACCACTTCCCCAAAATGAGTGTTTGGGGGACTGGGGGTGGCCCACTGCCTGTGCCAGGCTGGCCTGTGCTGTTGGGTGTGCAGTCCTGCCAGCCTGGGTCCTCAGGAACAGGGGTGGGGACTGTGGAGTCAGAGTGGCCAGCGCCCTGCCTGCCCCACTGCCAACCCACCCCTGCACCCCACCTGCTGAAAGACTCAGAGCTGCTGGCTGTGGGCCTATTAAACACTCCACTCATTGTGCCAGTGGTGTGTGCTCATCATCGAAAAATCAGAAAAGAGGCAAAATAACAAAGCGATTGAGGTTAAGTTGTATTGAACATATCCAATCTCCCAGAGAGAACAACCAACAGTTGGTTACATAATCCTCCCCACTTCTAGAAAGCCCAGAGCTGAGAGGTCTGCGCTGGAGCCCGCCTCCCTGGGTCCCACCCCTGAAATAACAGAAAGTGCATACATGAGCCTCCATCCTCATTCCCGACACGGAGCTCCTGGAACCCTTGGAATTTCCCCCTCGACAAGAGCCCTGGGAGCATGTTTTGTTCTAACATCCAGTCTTTGATCCCATCCCAGACACAGAGTTCCTAAATCTCTTGGAATTTCCCGGGTGAAGGGTGTGTCTTCCGTTCTAATGAGTGACTCTGGGTGGGCTCCAGGATGGCCCCAGGAGGGACCAGGGTCGCCGGAAAGATCAAGGCACGATTAGGAGCCTGGAGTACTCAGCCTCAACCCCCTCTTCCCTGGAAGGGAGACGAGGTGCAGATTTGCTTCAGGATCCTGCCTCCATGCGGAAGCCTCCATCAAACCCCCACGGTTCAGGGTTCGAGGAGCTTCCCGTGGTGCTCTCCAGCCCCTTGGGACCAGAATCGGCTGGCAGTACTGTCCTGGGCCTTCATTTGGCCTTCATCCCTGTCCTTTACTATCCTTTGTGACAAGGAATCTCGCAGGGAAACTTTTTCCTGAGTCCTGTGAGTCAGGCTAACAAATGGTCAAATCAAGAAGGGGTTCAGGGGACCTCAATGTACAGCCAGTCAGTCAGAAGCACAGAAGCACCTGGACTTCAGGGCGAGGCTGAGCCCTGAACCTGTAGGGTCTCCTGTAACAGCTGCAGCCTGCCTGTAGGGTTGGGGCTGAGGTGAATTGCAGGGCACCCAGCCGGCATTGGAGAATTGCTCAGGGTGGGTGGCAGAGGTCGTGGCAGAGAAAAGGAGGCCCAGGTGCTCTTCCAGGACAGCACCTGGACACTGCGGTTCACCAGTGGCACAAGGCCGGCACGTTACTAGGGCTCCGTGCGTCTCTATCTCCTCCCCAATCACGCGGGAACACAGAGTCCATCCACATCAGAATGTCCCAGGCATTGATGAGCTCAGGAGAGCACTAATCTCATCATGCGCATGCCCATGCATAAGAAACGTGTCATCATTAAACTCTCAGACATATGCCCCCCTGGAGAGACCACACGCTGAATTTCCACCCATCGCCAGCGTCTAAGGTATCAGCTCGTGGCCCGTGTTGTTCCCTGTGTCCACCCGTTACTCAGCACCATTTGAAGCAAATCCCAGACATCCTATGACTTCACCAGGAAACATTCTGTGCGCGCCTCTAAAAGACAGGACTCCTCTGCCTCTGCTTAACACAACCTACAATCACTCCTGACCACAATTCCTCCCACATTCAAAGCTACTAGCAACCTGTGTGCCCTCCCCAGTTGCTCCACGCATTCTACTTCCTCCAGCCTGTTTGTTTGAATCAGGACCCGAGAAAGGCCCCTGTGCAGAGAGCAATCGTCCTGTCCCTTGTATCCCTCTGTGACAGTGACATGTCACCTGATGCCGGAGGGCGCTGTAGCAGTCCGAGTGGCTCAGCGGTTTAGCGCCGCCTTCAGCCCAGGGTGTGACCCTGGAGACCCGAGATCGAGTCCTGCCTTGGGCTCCAAGGCATGGAGCCTGTTTCTCCCTCTGCCTGGGTCTCTGCTTCTCTGTGAGTGTCTCTCATGAGTAAATAAAATCTTTAAAAAAAAAAAAAAAAAAGAGGACCTAGGCCCATTAGGCTGCCCAGGTAACTGGTGATGAAACCCAGCAGCACCTGGAGAGGGCGGAGGACGCGGGGCATTGGGGGAGGCGAGGGCAGGCCAGGCCCAGCCACACTCCCTGTCAGAGGGGCTACGGGGTCAGGCCCCCACCCACCCTCACGCCCTCGATCCTCACCTCAGGTGACCCGCTGGGAGCCTGACACAACCACTCACGCCTGTCCACTTGGTTTCTAGGACAGCGGCTTGCCCAGTTCTCCCGATGCCCTGGGAACAGTCTTGCTCTTCACAGTGGACGAGGCCCCTGGTTCAGTGTCCACACACGGCCAGCATCTGTCCCCACTGCAGGTGACCTCCTGCTCCCTGACCTGCAGACCACACCTGCAGAGGGCTGGGCTTCCACACCGGACCCTGCACCCCTCCTTTGGATTCTGTGGGATCCCAAAAGCCAGTCTGAAGCCCCACTCCTGAGCTGCTTTGGACAGGGCAAGCCAGCCTTTCAGCAGCCAGCGCAGGTGGCCCTTTTCCTCTCTGACAGCCAGATCCGACCTGCCGATCATCCTGTCCGCTCTACTCACACACCTCACACTGGTCCCATGCCTTCCAGCCTGCCTCTGAGGGGTCTGCTCTCTTCCATCCTCTCTGGACGGCAGCATGGGCTTGTGGAACCTGAGTGGGGTCCCATCCCGCCCCTGCTCAAAGCCTCTCCTCTGGGTAAAAGTCAAAGACCTTCCTGTGGCCAAAGGGCCTCCCTTTCTGACCCTCCCCTGCATCCTCTGTGCGGGCCACACAGGTGCTTGCTCTTCCTGGCACCCAGACCCCCACCGGGTGCCTCCTCGCCTCGGAGTGCAGCTCCCACCCCAGCCACACACATCCACAGCCTCCCTCTGCCTCCGTGGCCTGGTTCTGCCTGTCGGCACTCCCCATCATCGTAGCAGCTATCTGTTGCTGCGTAACAAGCGGCCCCAGAGCTGGGTGGCTTACAGCAGCACTGATACCGCCTTACTTCCACTAAAATGCAACAAAGGCAGAGACTGCTGTGTGTCCAGTATGCCGTGCCCATGGTACTCAGGCCAGAGCGTGCTCACAGCATGATTTGCTGAGAGGATGCCTCAGCAGTCAAGCAACCAGTGTCTCAGTCATGGCTGTGTCTCTGTGACCTTGGAAACAGTACTTCAGCTCCACACCCATTTCTCCATCTGTAAGGTGGGAACGTGACGGGAGGACTGATTCTGTGCCTGGGAAGAGAACAGTGTACACCGTAACTAGTAAAGGGCACAGCATGTGGCCTCTTCCACGCTGACCGTGAATGTCACAGTGTACCTGTGAGGACCCCCCACCATGGCACCAGACCCCATCCCTTTCCAACCGCACAGGGCGCTGACCTAGACGTCCCCTGAGCTGCAGCCCCCCCACCTGTCTTCCTCTGGGGAAGGACGGAGGGCGGATTCTGACCTTGACCTGTCCCACAACATGGGGCCATCTGCTGCCTCCCTGTCTGACCTCTCAAGACCCTGCACCCTGCGGGCTGCTCTCCAAGGCGACCTTGGCCATTCAGCTCAACTTGCCAGCCCAGGGCTCTCCGTGAAGCCAGTACTGGAACGCCCAATCATGCTTTCTGTGTTTTATTTCAGTGATAACAGTAGTAAATGGGACGATATCTAAATAAAGGACGTTGGTTCTGTTAACCTTAACAATAAAACTGCCAGTTGTTTTACCAGGAACAGATGGTTTATTCGGGAATAAAAGAACTGCAATCTGAGACCCACACGCTGGCAAAACCTGAGGTGGCGGGGCGGGGGCGGGGGGCCTGCAGGGAAGCGTCTGTCTGTCCGTCTGTCTGTCCAGAAGGGCTCCCGCCTCCCAGGTCCGGCCTGGAAGGCCGAGCTGGGCTCTTCCAGTGGGGTCCGCGGATGGCCTCGCTGGGAGGGCTGCGAGCGTCCCCTGCTGGAAGGTCCAGCTCCGTCTCCGCGAGGTCTCCCTTCACTGATGGCTGTCAAACTCCTTCAAGAGCAGAGTGACCTTATATCTTGTCATTACATAAATGAAATAAACTGTGGTGGGAAGAGTAGACAATTTTGTCCATTTGTGATGGAATTTGGGTCAGCGAATGTCCCTCTTCCCATAACCCCTTAGCTCCCCACTCTGGTGCCCCACTGAGCCAGGGCTGGTTGGCCAGATGAACCCAGAGAAGTGCACTGAACCACGAGCCTCTAGGCCATCACGCTCAGGCCCAGTTCCTGTGGTTGCAGGGCTGGGGGTTCAGAGGCTGTCCTCTACCCTCTGGCCTCTCCAGATCCTGACCTGAGGCCTCCCACTCCCCTACCTCCTTCTTACACAGACTCTGTTTGTGTCCCCCTGACCCCCACCCCCAGATTGACGGGTTGGAATCCTGACACCCATGGTGCTGGATTCAGAAAGTGGGCCTTGAGATGTAATGAGGTCATGAGGGTGGAGCCCTCCAGGATGGGATCAGGGCCCTCATGAACGAGGTGCCCTATTTCACCCCTTCCACCGTGTGGGGACACAGCGAGAAGGGTGCAACCTTCCCCAACACTGAATCTGCAGTTCCAGACTCCTGAACCCTGACAAGTAAACATCTACTGTTTATAAGCCACCAGCTATATATTTAGTATAGTGGCCCAGATGGGCTAAGGCACCATCCAGTCAGCAACCCCTCCCCCCCCCAAAAAAAGGCAGTATGGTTTCTCAGAAGCAAAGCGTCTCTTCTTGGTATACAATGTTCCAGGCCCTTGGCAAGCCACAGCCCCTAGCACTAACACATCTATTCCCGTCAGAAATGAAATCCTGTGGCTCTGACAGATCTTTGCAGATCAGGGAAGGTTGGCCACAGAGTCCATTAGCAGAACCCAGAGCTGAGCCCAGGTCAGAGCTGTAGACTCAGAGTGGTGGGTCGAACGGTGGTGCCCCCAAGTTATGTCCACCTGGAACCTCAGAATGGGACCTTATTTGGAATAAGAGTCTTTGCAGGTGTCATTAAGATAAGAAATTTCAAGATGAGGTCACCCTGAATTAGGTAGGGCAGGCTTTATTTAACCTCAATGACTGGGGCCTTCATCAGAAAAGATGAAGGGAGGGGGCCACCTGGGTGGCTCAGCGGTTGAGCGTCTGCCTGGAGTTCCAGGACCGAGTGCCGCACCGGAGTCCACATGGGGGTCCCTGCAGGAAGCCTGCTTCTCCTTCTGCTTGTGTCTCCCTCTCTCTCTGTGTCTCTCATGACTAAATAAAATCTTAAAAAAGAAAAGAATAGAGGAACGGAGGGATGGGCCGAGGCAGTCACCAGCCTAGCCCTCCCAGGAGCCACTGGAAGCTAGAAGAGTCAGGAAGGGTCCTCTCCTAGAGCCCCCACAGGAAGCATGGCCCTGCTTACACTTTGATCTTGGAACTCTGGCCTCCAGAGCTGGGAGAGAATAAAGTTCTCTCGTTTTAAGCCACTTGGTTTATCGTGGGATGTGAAAATGCAAAGTGCCGTGGGCTGAATTGTGTCTTCCTCCTCCACCCCGCAAATTCACATGCTGCAGCCCTAACCCCCAATGTGAGTATATTCAGAGATAGGGCTTTTAGGAAGCAATAAGGTTAAATGTGGTCCTAAGGGTAGGGTCCTGATTGAATGGAATTAGCGGCGAATGGCGAGGTGGAGATCTCTCTCTTGCTGTGTCTCCTCGCAGCTCAGGAACAGGCCGTGGGTGCTGACAGGAGGCCTCAGAATGAAGTCGGCCTGCCTGTACTTGATGCTGGACTTGCGGCCTCCAGACTGTGAGAAGTGTCTGTCATTCAAGCTTCTGGTGTAGAATTATGTTACACCCACCTGAGCTAACACAGCAGGTACCCCACAGCCACCGTGGTGTAGAGGGAAGCTCAGGAAGGCCCAGGACAAGTGCCAGAACCACCCGGCCAGCAGCATCAGCAGTCTGATCATGCGCTCCTGGAATGCTGCTGGCAAACAGCTCCAAAAGCCAGGAACCCAGAGGAGGGGTGGGCCCCAGAGCCTGGGCAGGGCCCCGGCCCCACAGGCCAGGGGCAGGTGCAAAAAGCACCAAAACGAGTTTTTGAGAAGGTGGTCCACGGGGAGGTTTTGTGAAGGTCATGTGGGTGGAAAGATCACCCCCAGGGACCTCTCTGAGCTGGAAATGGAAACAGGAAATGGCTAGATGGGATTCATCTTGGAAAAATGCAAACTCATATATCCGGGCAAGAGTGAGTGAGACAGCCACAGAGCAGAGCAAGTGGGGGACTGCAGCCCCCAGCGAGGCTGCAAGGGCCTCTCTGACGTTTTGACGGGTGGTCTCAGCATGAGGACAGTCTCTGAGGTTGGGGACTGAGGTAGTCTGGGAATCCCCCAGGCAGCTTTAGTGGAAGGAGAGGGCTAAGGCTTCCACTTCCCAGCGGGCCAGGCAGTGGTGACCCAGTGGTCCAGGGAAAGATAGCACCTCACACGCAGTCCTGCAGCCTTGCTCACAGGGCTTAGGTCTCCACTCCGTCGGCGTGGAGGGTCCTCCTCCCCTCACAAGGCCTCCCAGGGCCTGTAGAAGGCCCTGTGTTCCTCAGTTTTGCAAGTTGCCCAGCATTTGTAGCATTAGGATGTGATGGGTCATTAGAAGTTGCCTCTACCTCCTGGCCAGAGGCAGAGGACATTCAGAGGGAAGGAAATACTTTTATTTTATTTTTAAAGATTTATCTATTTATTCATGAGAGACACAGACTGAAAGAGAGAGGCAGAGACACAGGCAGAGGGAGAAGCAGGCTCCATGCAGGGAGCCCAACGTGGGACTTGATCCCGGGACTCTGGGATCACGCCCTGGGCTGAAGGCGGAACTAAACCGCTGAGCCACCCGGGCTGCCCTCATTGTCTTTTTCTTATTGGTCTGTGGACAGTTTCACAATGACAGGAATTCGACGATTTCAAAATACATCACACACTCCCCCCTCCTCCCCTGCCTGCCTTTTAATTTTAAATTTTATCACATTTTCAATTTGCATACGGTCACGTCTGCCATTCTCTTCTTCCACTTCTCCAGGGTTACTGCGATTGACCATAAAACATCCGTCCACTTTCCAGGACGAGTTTGCTTCCTCTTGGATGTGGATGTTTCATCCATCTGGATTTTATTCTGCTCTTGCGGACCGACAGAGGAAGCCAGCTTCTATTTTTCCAAACGGCCAGCCAGTGGTACCCACACCACCCACGGGAAGACCAGTCCAGCCTATTCCAACCTTCTGCTCCCACCCACCCCCGCGGGTCCCCATGACTTTCTCCTCACTGCACAGCACCCCTGCGGGGACCCACGCCACCCCCCGCCCCCGGCCCCGGCCCCGCCCCCGCTGGCTCCGCCCCGCCCCAGCCCCCGCGCTCACTGGCTCCGCCCTGGCCCCGCCCCCGCACTCACTGGCTCCGCCCCGCCCCGCCCCCGCGCTCACTGGCTCCGCCTTGACTCCGCCCCGCGCTCACTGGCTCCGCCCCCGGCCCCGCCCTCACTGGCTCCGCCCCGGCCCCGCCCCCGCGCTCACTGGCTCCGCCTTGACTCCGCCCCGCGCTCACTGGCTCCGCCCCCGGCCCCGCCCTCACTGGCTCCGCCCCGGCCCCGCCCCCGCGCTCACTGGCTCCGCCCCGGCCCCGCCCTCACTGGCTCCGCCTTGACTCCGCCCCGCCCTCACTGGCTCCGCCCCGGCCCCGCGCTCACTGGCTCCGCCCCGGCCCCGCCCTCACTGGCCCCCGCCCCGGCCCCGCCCTCACTGGCTCCGCCCCCGCGCTCACTGGCTCCGCCCCGCCCCCGCGCTCACTGCCTCCACCCCGGCCCCGCCCCCGCACTCACTGGCTCCATCCCGGCCCCGCCCGGTTCGCCCCGTTCGCCCCGCGCCCGCGCACTTCCCAGTCCCTCCACGAGTCATTTGCATATAAGGCGCGTCCTCCGGCGCTATTTGCATGGAGCCCGGGCGCCGCGCCGACGGGATCCCGGGGAGCGTGGGCGGGCCCGGAGCGGCCTGATTTGCATGGGGGAGGCCTGCTCGCCGGGACCCTCAGGTGCCGCTTCCCCTTCCAGCGGCCTTCGCCGCCTTTCTTCCGATTTCCGCGTGCCTTTTCCGGCGCCTGCCCGCGGCCGAGACAGGATGCTCCCGAAGCGGCGGCGAGCGCAGGTCGGGGCCCCCGGCGACCCTGCCTCCTCCGAGGCGCGCTTCCCCGGCGTCGCCATCTACCTGGCCGAGCCACACATGGGCCGCAGCCGCCGGGCCTTCCTCACGCGCCTGGCGCTCTCCAAGGGCTTCCGGGTCCTGGATGCCTACAGGTGCGCGCTGGAGGAGAACCTTGCGGCCCCGGGGCGGGAGGCGGGCACCTGCCTGGGGCGTCTTCCGCGGGGGGGGGGGCACCTGGGGGCGGCGCTCACGAGGGACTCTGTGGGTGTGGCCTCACCCGCAGGCCCCACACCCTGGCTGTGGGTTTGAGGGCCTCAGTACAAAGTGCCCTGCTCAGAACTTTGCAAGTTACCAGCCACTTTCACAAGTGGTGTTTCTTTTCAGCTCAGACCATTGAAACCCAAAATGACTCACCTGGCAGCTGACCCCCAGGGCAGAGGGGCACCTGAGACTTTGGAGTCCAAGTTAACCTTGGCACTTCATGCTTCTGTGGCTTTTCTCTCAATACCCTCTTCCATAAAAGTGTGCTAGCGCCTCGGCCAGGAGTGCTCTGTAGGACAAGGAGAGAACCTACCAGAAGCTTCCTGAAGACCGAGACGGGTGTGTGCGGTGGCAGAGGGCCCCCTGGCTCACGGCCTTCTGCCCTGGGTGAACCCGTCTTGCTGCCCTGTTAGCCAAACTGCCCTCTCTCCTCCTGGCTGAGACAGTGGTGGGAGTGAGGCTCCAAGATCGGCAAAAATCAGCCACAGAGACACTGCTGAGGTTAAGGAAATGGGTTCCCTTAGGTTTGAAGGTGAAAGAGCAAACAAACCAGGGGCCAGTGCCCCAGCTGCTCGCCCTGCCGCTCATTCGTTCTTTCACTCACTCACTCATTCGTTCAACCATTCCCCATGGTTATACCCGCTTTGAAAAGTTTAGTGTGCTGTGTGCTAAGCCCTTTTGTTTATTAGCTTGTTTAATCATTGTAACCATGCTACACAGTAAAGGTGCTGTTAATCTGCTTTAAAAGGGAGCAAATCAGGGCACAGAGAAGTGACCCGCCCAAGGGCTCACCGCATGTATGTGGCAGAGCTGGGGTTCAAACCCAAGTAGTCTGGGTCCAGCACTCAGATGAAGGTCCCTTGGTCCTGCCCCCTAAGGAACTCCTTTCTCGGGGGCCAGGGGAGAGGAGAACAGACAAGTTAGCAGAAGCATGGGCTGGGCCTGTGATCACAGCTAGAGCAGAGAACCGCAGCTCTGTGGGGGCTGGGATTGCAGGGGTGTCCATCTGCGAGAAGGGGTGCCTGCCAGGCAGAGGGGACAGTAAGTGAAGGCCTGGTGGCACGGAGCAGGGTGGACAGGGACCTCTGGTCTTCACTTCTCTCCCTGCCCAGCTCTGAGGTGACACACGTGGTGATGGAACAGACCTCAGCAGAGGAGGCCAGCCACTGGCAGGAGCACAGGGCGGCCACAGCCTCTCCCCAGCGATGCTCCCGCCCGGCACTGCTGGACATAAGCTGGTTCACAGAAAGCATGGCAGCCGGGCAGCCGGTACCCGTGGAGTGCCGGCACCGCCTGGAGGTAAGCTGGGTGGCTGGGTGCAGGCTGTAGCTCGGTGGGACGGGCGACATGTTGGCTTCAGGTAAGGCGAGGGGTAGGGGTAGTGCAGAGACCACAGGGGCCCTGGGAGGCCAGGCCCTCCTGGTTTCTGCTCCTGTCATTGGTGTAAGCTCCTGGGGTCCACTTGTTTTTAGCATTTTCAGGCCTTTCTTGCTCAAGTAGTGAGACAGTAACCCCAGGTGAGAGAGCGCCAGGACCAGCAGGAGGCTGTCCTCGGAGTGCTGTGGGTCTGTGGCCTCTGCCCCCCGGTCAGCGCTTCCTGGGCATGCAGAGCCAGGGGATGCAGGGGTGGGCTCAGAGTAGGGCTGCCCGCGGTGCCGCCCTGGCTCCGCCTGTGGGCCCCCAGCCCATGTCCCTGTCTGTGAGGTGGGGATGACGTGCACTGCTGGTGCATGATTGGCAGGGTTCCGGAGGTGGAGCGCATGCATTGTGCGCAGGGACAGGGACAGTCCTCTGTGAGAGTCCGCAGGCGGCATCTGTACTGCTCTGGGGGAAGAGCCCCTCCTCAGCCAGCTCGGCAGGGCAGGGCTGCCTCTGTGCTTCCTGTCCCTGTCAGAGGCCAGGGTCTGGGGGCAGCCTCTGAGTGGCCTCTGTATGGCCTGTCCACAGGTGGCTGCGCCCAGGAAAGGGCTGCCCTGCCCAGCGAGGATGCTGCCCTATGCCTGCCAGCGGCCCACACCCCTCACACACCACAACAGCAGCCTCTCTGTGAGCCTTGGGTTCCCAGCATCCCTGGGGTGGGAGCAGGCCCGTGCCAGCCTGGGGACAGGTGGCTGAGAGCTAGAGGGTGGGGAGTGAGGCACCCTTGCCCTTCACTAACAGCCTCTCCCTGCAGGAGGCCCTGGAGATGCTGGCGGAGGCCGCAGGCTTTGAGGGCAGCGAGGGCCGCTTCCTCTCCTTCCGTAGGGCAGCTGCAGTGCTCAAGGCCCTTCCAAGCCCGGTCACGGCCCTGAGCCAGCTGCAGGGGCTGCCGCACTTTGGGGAACACTCCCGCAGGGTCGTCCAGGTAGGTGCTCAGTACAGTTAAGGGGTGGATCAGGAATGCAGGCCAGAGGTGGCCTGGGGTCATGACACAGGTGGTCAGAGGCTGAGTGCCCTATGGAGGCTGGCTTCCAGCTGGGGCCAGCCACCCTCCGAGTCCTCCTCTGTAAGTGCAGCCCACACCCGGTGGCTGGGAGGGACCGGCAGGACTGGGCATCGGCCCCGCCGTCTGCAATGGTGGAGGGAAACCCTGCCTTGGAGCATTTCTTTTTAAAATAGGAAGTATTTAAGGATCCAAGATATGACATCCTTGATGTGTCCTGTGAAGCTAGACCAGCTGATGGCACACTTACCACTTGGGGAGTACATGCAGCCCCAAACAGACTCTTGAAGTCAGCTAAGCTTTTGAATGAAGTCCCATTGAATACACCAGCTATGTCTTGAAAAGCCACGGTTTACACGTCCCAGGCCTGGTCATTTGTGTTCCCCGGACCCCGGGGCTGTGAGGCCAGGAGCATTGCTGCCTCCCGGGACCCTGCGGGGATGCAGCGCCTGGTCCCAGGGGCCCAGCTCTGGTCTGCAGTCAGGCTGAGACCTGTGCCTTGTCCGTAGGAGCTGCTGGAACAGGGAGTGTGTGAGGAGGTAGAGAGAGTCCGGCTCTCGGAGCGGTACCAAACCATGAAGGTATGTGCAGTGGGGAGCCCAGCAGGGACCTGGAGCCCACTAGCCTCCCCCAGATGACAGCACAGTTCCAACCCTATCCAGGAGGTGAGCAGGGGCGCCCAGGGGTCAGAGGAGGTCTCGCCAAGGAGTGGCAGCTAGGCTGACACCCGATATGCGCGAGGCAGCCAAGCCGGGATGGGCAAGGAGAAGCTGGGGTTTAGACAGGGAATTTTGTCGATCGCTCAGAACCATCTGTTCTCATTGGACCATCAGTGGAATATGCTCCAGTGTATCGTATGCTCCGGCACCTTAAACACAGCCTACCGGACGGAACTTAACCTTCTGGAGGGTCATGGAAACACTTGAGTCTATGGGGTGCTCATCCTTGCCCTGCCTCCCTGTGATCTCACACCCTGCTTGTCGCCCTGCCTGTGTCACAGCACACCTTCCACTGTTCCTGCCGCTGCTGACCTGGTGAGCCAGAGTCTCTGGCCACCTCAGTCACACTGCTCTGACACCTGTCTGGTCAGCCCCCATTGAGGGCGTGGGGCTTCCCTGGCAGGGAGGGTCAGCAGGCTCTGGGAGGTGGCCCAGAATGTCGTGAGGGCCAACAGGGGCTTCAGAGAGGGAGCCACATATGAAGGACGGAGGGTCCCAGGTAGGTGCCTAGCGGGTGCCCAGACCCATAGAGAGGAGATTGAGAGTTAGGAGTTTATTGCCGTCAGCAGCGTGGTTAGGTTGTTCTGAGCATGGTTTCTGTCGGGACCCGAGCTCCTGGTTTAGAGGAGGGAGGCGGCGATGGCCAGCATAGCCCAAGATGGGCAGGGCTCGCGGCCCCCAATGCCACCAGGTTCCTCCTCCTATCTGCACGCTGGCTGCCTCCACCCACAGAGACCTGGCCGTAGGAGGCTCCCCTTCCCTGGGTTATGGCCTCCACCACTGCACAGACCTGACCTTCTGTTTTGCTTCCAAAAATTTCCAGGGAGGGGATTGGCTGGGGCAGGTGCCTACCTCTGACCAATAAGCCGTGGCTGGCGAGGAAAGAGGTGACTTGCTGGCACTGAGGTGTGGGCCCACCCTTTGTGGGAGAGCCGTGTGGGGCCAGCCGCCCTGATGAGAGGTAGCTCCCGTGGTGTGGTTCCCTGTGGCCAGGCAGTGACTCCAGCTCCAGCCTGTGCTTCCTCCTGACCATGCTGTGCTCATCCACCAAACAGCTTTTCATGGGGATCTTCGGCGTTGGGGTAAAGACTGCTGACCGGTGGTACCGGGAAGGGCTGCGGACCCTGGACAGCCTCCAGGAGCAGCCCCAGAGGCTGACCCAGCAGCAGAAAGCAGGTGAGCCTCAGAAAGGATGAGGCCCCGGGGCCCTGGTGGTACGCAGGCCCCTCAGCTGGGCTTCCTGGTTCCCACCTAGTGGGGTCAAGATCCATTGCAGCCTTTTCGTAGTGGACAGGGACAGCACCGTGGCTGCTGAGACCTTCTCACCTCCTGGTTGGACTTGGACCAGGGCCAGGCCTGGGCCTTTTACTCCTGATTCCAGGAAGGGAAGGCTGTGTCTGATCGGCCCGTGCTCTGTGGGGCTGGTGTCCTGGCACGCCTACTGATGGCATAGGGACCTGTGTGACGGGAGAGGTTCAGGACGGGGCCTGCTCATAGCAGGTGGCACCTGAGAGCTTGTCAGCTCTGGGTTGAGGCCTGTCTCAGCCACTTACTAGGCAGGTCGACTTCTCTGAGGCTCAGTTCGCTGTGAAGCACGGGGTCTGTGAGTTTCTCCGTGCGAGCCAGCGGGTAGCAGGTGTTATCGCATTCTGTTCTCTCCACGTGGCCGGGGTTGGGGGCCTGCCCAAGGTGTCCCACAGCCCCGCACCCACCACTTCATCGAGCATCTTCCCTCAGGCTGGAGGGGGTTGAGACTCATGGAATCCTGTGTCCAGTGGAACATCGGGCAATGTCACCACTGGTGGTGAAGAGGGAACTGCCAGCAGCACTTACTGAGAGCCCACACTGCCAAGGGCTGCCAAGGGCTGTGGCTCCCCCTCTCGGGCCTCTCCTAAGTGCGGAAGCAGCCACCCTCAGGCAGGTGCTGAGAGGGCCCAGGGCCCAGTGAGGGGGCTCCCTGAGTGCACAGCTGCCACCTCCACGTCTTTATCACTTTCTGGTCCCTTTTATGGATGGGAAACCGAGGCATTCAAAGGGTGCATTGTGGCTGCATCCCTCTCAGCATCCTGCCAGGCCGGGTGCTGCTGGTGGGAGAACCGGACAGGGGCACAGGGGGCCTCTGGCTTTCCCCTCGGCTGCTGCACGTGAATCTACAGGCCCCTCCAAGGGAGAGTTTGCTCTGGAAAAGGGAGGAGGGGCGGTGGAGAGCGCGAGCTGGTGGGGCCTGGAAGGTCAGGAGAGCTGTGCTGTCCTCAGGGCTCCAGCACTACCGGGACCTGAGCACCCCAGTCCAGCGGCCCGACGCCGAGGCGCTGCTGCAGCTGGTGAAGGCAGCTGTGGCGCCCATCCTGCCTGGGGCCACCGTGACGCTGGCTGGTGGCTTCCGGAGGTGAGGGATCTGGTGTCCCCAGCCATGGCCCTGGTCCTCCCCCGCAAAGGCACCAGAGGCCAGCCACGGAGGGAGGGCCTTCCCCACCGGCAGGACTCGGGAGGACACTGAAGCTACAGCCCCGGGGTGGCCCGCAGCTCAGACCGGACCCCCTCAGGGGGAAGTTGCAGGGCCACGACGTGGACTTGCTCCTCAGCCACCCCCAGGAGGGCCGGGAGGCGGGGCTGCTGCCCAAAGTGATGCAGTGTCTGGAGAAGCAGGTGAGGGGCTCCCGGGCCTGTCCCGAGTGTGAGGCCTGGCCCTGGCTCCTGGCCCCCAGCCCCATGCCACGGTGGCTGCCATGCCTGCTGTCCCCGCAGGGCCTCGTCCTGTACCAGCAGCACCACCGAGGTGGCTGCGGACACGCCGAGCCCCCGCCCCGCCAGAGCCACCCCATGGATGCCTTTGAGAGGACTTTCTGCATTCTCGGCCTGCCGCAGCCCTCAGGGGTGCCTGTGGGGAGCACCCAGGGGCCCTGCCCCACCCGGAAGGCTGTGCGGGTGGACCTGGTGGCGGTCCCCATCAGCCGGCTCCCCTTCGCCCTGCTGGGCTGGACAGGCTCCAAGGTAGGGTGCATGCTGCGGAGCGGGCCTGGGGCACATGAGCGGCGCTGCCACTCCTGCTCTCCCCACAGCACTTCCAGAGGGAGCTGCGCCGCTTCTGCCGGAAGGAGAGGGGGCTGTGGCTGAACAGCTGCGGGCTTTTTGATCCAGAGCAGGTGTGTTGGGGGTGGGAGGATGCCTGGGGGAGGAGCCTGCTGGGGGGTAGCCTACTGGGGGAGGATGTGGGGGGAGGAGCCTGCTGGGGGGATGCCTGGGGAGGGATGCCTGGGAGAGGAGCCTGCTGGGTTCCACTGCCCTTCCCCTCCCCCTCCCCTCCCCCTTCCCCTACCCCATCCCCCCACCCTTCTCAAGGAAGCCAGCAGAGTGGGGTGGGGGGCTCCCAGGCATTAACACCCCCACTCCTGTTGCAGAAGATGCTTTTCCACGCAGCTTCGGAGGAAGACATATTCAGGCACCTGGGCCTTGAGTACCTTCCCCCGGAGCAGAGAAATGCCTGAACCTACCCACCGGCCCGCTCTGCTCCTCTGCTCCGCTCAGCTCCAGCAAGCCAGGCCCTGTGGGCTCCAGGGAGAAGAGACCCAGGCCCCCCCCCATGCCCTCTGGCCCCTGACTGGGAGCCCCAGCTATGTGGGGTCCTGCTCCCTGACCCAGGCCCCGTGGGCCCCAAGTCCTGCCCACCTTCCCCCCCCCCACCCCCCTCTCCCTTCTCCCCTCTCCCACTTCCAGTCCGATGAAATGAAATGAGCACGTGGAAGCAACCAAGCTGTGTTCTGAATGTGCCACTGGTGCCTGGGAGAGCGCTGGCTGCTTCTGCCAGAGGCCACCTACCAGGGCCCCAGGCCCCCATAAGCCACAGGGTATCACTGGGCACAGAGGGGGCATCATGGCTGTGTGACCCTGGGCCCGTGGGGACGGGAACAGCACCACGTGTGTGGTGGGCAGGCTGCAGGGCCAGAGGTGGCGTATGGTGGCCTCCCGGACCCGAGAAAGGGGCTGGGACCTGGAGCTCTTTCCCACCAGGAGTCCTTGGGGTCACTGCTGGCATCTGCAGACGGATGGCGGGGCACAGAGGTAGGGAGCTAGGGGTGGGGAGAGGGCTTGCCCCACTGCCCCCACCTCCCAGCCTGGCCTCCTGTCTCTGCGTTGGCTCGTCCAAGGTCCCCTTCCCAGAAGGCAGGTCCCTGTTCTGGGAATGGCGGGTCACTGGCGTCCCTGTCCCTCCCAGCTCCCGGCACTCCAGCAGTTCCCTACCTGCCTCCGGGGCCCCCAGGGGCCTGGCACTCCTGCCTGCCCCCCTCTGCGACCCTGGGGCTCCTCTGCACTCCCAGTGCTCTGAGCGAGCTGATGCCTCCCAGGGAGGGCCCTCTGCTGCTCACCCCCAGGCATGCCCCGGCTGCCCAGACTCCCAGGTCTCCAGCTGAGGCCTTCCCTGGCCACTCACTGCATTTGAATATATTAAAATAACACAGCGAGGTTGACCCTGGGGCATGCAGTTTGTGTCGACCTATTGAGCGCCACCAGGCCAGCCTTGAGAGCAAAACAGCCGGTCATTGTGCCAACAGACTGGGTTTCTTTGGGAATGGTAGGGCCAGGTGGAAACGCAGGAGGGACTGCTCTGCGTGCAAGTGCAAGTACAAGTCCCAAGGAGGAAGTCAGGCGTCGGCTGGTGCGGGGAGGGAGGACACGGACGCCTCGTGTGGGCAGCAGGGCAGGGTCCTCCCCGAGCCCCCTCCCACCTTCCAGACTCTTCTAGGGGGAGTCTCCTTCCTTCAGTGTGCCTGGTCGCCGTCGGGCTGGCCCGGGCCAACCCGTCCCATCGTGGCCTCGTGCTCGCGGGCCGGCGGTCACTGTGGTTTCGCTGCCAGGGTGTGGTGTAGGAGCAGTGGCCTGTGCGGGCCCCTGGGGGGCTGCTAGGCCTCATCCGCCCCGCGCCGTGTTCCGCGCCACACGGAGCACCTGTTGAGAACAGTGGGCTTGTTCCTCCAGACAGTGGAGGGAACCGCTGTGGACTCGGACGTACAGGTTTTCATGGGAACATAGGTCTTCCTTTATCTAGGGTAAAGGGTGAGATGCAGGGGTTAGTGCGTGTGCCAGGGTCTAAGACTGGCTAGGTGGCCCTCAGCGGCCACGCCGGCCCCGTGTGCCAGCTCACGCTGGTCCACACCTATTGTGTCCCCAGTGTCAGTTTCACTGCTGTACCGTCGGCATCCCCACTCTGGCGACGTGTCAGAGTTTTTTGTCCATTTCTTTTTTTTTTTTTTAAGATTTTATTTTATTTATTCATAGAGGCAGAGAGAGAGAGAGAGGCAGAGACACAGGCAGAGGGAGAAGCAGGCACCACACAGAGAGCCCGACGTGGGATTCGATCCCAGGTCTCCAGGATCACACCCTGGGCTGCAGGGGGCGCTAAACTGCTGCGCCACCGGGGCTGCCCCTGTCCATTTCTTAAAAACATTGTTTTCTTACTATGAATTTGAAGGCTCTTTGTGGTCTTTGTACACAGGACGCTTGCTGCTGCGACGTGTGGCTGTTCCTGCGTGTGCAGCTTGTGCTTTCCTTTCTTACTGGGGATTTCTCAGAGCAGCCGGTCTAGTTTACCAGTTATCAGTGGGCCGTTTCTCGTTTCTTGTGATTTTGGTTATGTCTCTGACCCTCAAGTCACAAACGTCTTCTTTGTTTTCTTGTGTAGTGTACAACTTACGTTTTTTTAAAAAGATTTTATTTTTCATGAGAGACACACAGAGAGAGGCAGAGACACAGGTAGAGGGAGACGCAGGCTCCATGCAGGGAGCCCGATGGGGGACTCGATCCCAGAACCCAGGCATCAGGAAGGAGGGTTGGGTTTCGTCAAATGTTTTTTTTTTTTCATCTTTTGAAGTGATCATGTGTTGTTTCTGTCAAAAAAAATTCTATGATATGATATATTTATTGGCTTTCAGATGCAGACCCCTCACTGTAAATTATGTGGTGTATAGTCCATTTTTATTTGTTGCTAGGTTCTGTGCTGAAGCTTTGTGTTTGTGCATTCACAGCAGGTGGCATCTCCGATGTCTGAGGAGTGATGGGATCTGGGTGATGACGGTGTGGAATGGGCGCTTACCTCTCACTTTAACCAGCGTGCGTTATTATATTTAGAGCAAGTGCCTCGAAGCCAGCATGGAATTTGGTGATTTTTAAAAGTCCAAACTAAAAAAAAAAAAAAACAAAACAAAACGTCCAAACTATACCTTGTCTTTAATTCAGTGTGTTTGCCTGTGATATTTTGATGCGGTGAGAAATACAGAAGAGCGCCCAGATGGCTCAGTCGGTTAAGCATCTCTTAAAATGAGTGGTAAAAATCACAGAGGGAGACAGGACATGAGCAACCCCTAACTCTGGGACACAAACAAGGGGCAGTTGAAGGGAGGTGGGGGGGGTGTTGGGGTGACTGGGTGACGGGCACTGACCTGACGCGATGAGCACTGGGGGTTAGACTATGTGTTGGCAAATCGAACTCCAATAAAAAATATACCAAAAAAAGCGCATCTGACTCTTGATTTCGACTCAGATCGTGATCTCTGGATCATGATATTGAGCCCTGCGATTGAGCCCCGCCTTGGGCTCTGTGCTGGGTGTGGAGCCCCCTCACTTGCTTTCTCTAAAAACACAAGACAAAAAACATATTTTGGTCTTTCTGTCCACCTCCTGACCAGAGCTCCTAAATCCTATGAAGTGTCTTGGATGAAAGGAGTTTTTTGTTTGTTTGTTTTTTTCCCAGGGAGGGCCTGTGGACTCTGGGATGGCTCTAAGATGGG
Organism: Canis lupus baileyi; assembly: GCF_048164855.1. Taxonomy (NCBI): domain Eukaryota; kingdom Metazoa; phylum Chordata; class Mammalia; order Carnivora; family Canidae; genus Canis; species Canis lupus. Next base: position 47,684,942 of record NC_132852.1, on the reverse strand, counting down.
GATGGGCACCAGAAAGACCAGGCCATGACTAGGAGCCTCATCCTGAGGGCGGGGGGGCGGGGGGGCTCTCCGGAGACAGTTAACAACTAGTCATGGCCGTGTGATGAAGCCACCAGAAAGATCCCAGGAAGGTGGTTTCGGCCCAGCTCCACAGGGTTGAGGATGAGAGGCAGTGGCACTCAGGACCCTTCAGGACCTCGCCCTGGGGGCCTTGTCATCTGGGTTTCATCGAGTTCCCCTGAGTTCTGTGAGTTGTTCTAGCAAATTATCAAACGCAGCGAGGGGGTGGTGGGAGGCCCAGTTTATAGCTGACCTGTCTGGCATCCGAAGCGGGGCAGTTTCGTGGGACAGAGCCCCTCATCCATGGGGCTGACGCGTCTCCAGGGAGATGGTGTCAGAGCCTAGGTGGTTGGACCCCACTTCTCAGTGGGGAAGACTCAGAGCGGCGGGGTGAGCAGGAGTGCACAGGAGCAGAGACAGCCTCCTTTGCTCTGCTCGGTGTGCAGCACACGCCCATCCCAGGCAAGGCCCTGCACCATGGATGGAAGGGCAGCATGATTTGGGGTTAGGCCCAAGACTTTGTCATTTTTTCTGTTTCTCCTTTCCTGCCCTGCTGCTTTCTTCCTAGATTTCTTTGTATACATGGTATTTAGTGGGTGTAGGAATGATATACACACTTTTCATAGCCTGCTTCGACTTAATATCTTAGCACTTCATGTGGAACATAGCAGCCAACCCACCGTGTAGGTCTCCTTACCCCTCAGGCTGTAGGCGGATCACCTCTGCGTACCTCGGAACCCCCAGCAAACTGTATGGTGATAAATTCTGAATTTAAACTAAGAAATAGGGCAGCCCGGGGGGCTCAGTGGTTGAGTGTCTGCCTTTGGCCCAGGGCGTGACCCCGGGGTCCCGGGATCAAGTCCCGTGTCAGGCTCCCTGCATGGAGCCTGCTTCTCCCTCTGCTTGTGTCTCTGCCTCTCTCTCTCTGTATCTCTCATGAATAAATAAATAAAATCCTTTTTAAAAATAAACTAAGAAATATATTAAGTTTACATGACATTACAGATCTATAACTCTAATTTGGCTCTGTGTAAAAAAAAAAAAAAAAAAATTGGCTCTGTGTAGCTAGCCTTAACAATAAAAACTGCCAGTTGTTTTACCAGGAACAGATGGATTTTTTCAGGAATAAAAGAACTGCAATCTGAGACCCACATGCTGGCAAAACCTGAGGCGGGCGGGCAGGAGGGGGGGTGCAGGGAAGCATCCGTCAGTCTGTCCAGCAGGGCTCCCACCTCCCAGGCTGGGCCCAGGGGAGGCCGAGCTGGGCTCTTCCAGTGGGGTCCGCGGAGGGCCTCACTGGGAGGGCTGCGAGCGTCCCCTGCTGGAAGGTCCCGCTCTGTCTCCGTTACTGATTTTCACTATATATGGAGGGTCCCCCCTCCCCCAACATTTTAAAAAAAGATTCATTTTAGGAAGAAAGCAAGAGCACAAGCAGAAGGGGCAGAAGGAGAGCGGGAGAGAGCATCCCAAGCCCGACACAGGGCTTGAGATCATGACCCGAGCCGAAACCAGAGTCGGATGCCTAACCAACCGTGCTGCCAGGCGCCCCTCTATACGCGTTTTTACAATTTTTGTTGCTCCTCCTATATTCTTGATGTTCTCAGTTTCCCTATGGTACCATTTCTCTTCTGTCTGAAGAATTTCATTAACATTTTCCTCCAGAGCAGCTGCTCGAGGCATGAATTCTCTTACTTTTCCTTCATCTGGGATTATCTTTATTTCACCGGTGTGCCCAAGGGGCATTTTTGCTGGGTATAGAGTATCAGGCTGCACTTCTTTCAGCAGTTTATGAATATTGTTCGGTTCCTTCTGGCCCTTGTGGTTTCTGGTGAGAAACCCACAGCCTTGAAAAGAGTTGCCCTCCTACATGAAATGAATCATTTTCCTTTGGCTGATTTTGGAATTCTTCTTGGTCTTTTAGTTTTCATGAATTTCATTATGCCGGGTCTGCACAAATCTCAATTCTACAATACAGGGTCATCAGCTGCAATCACGATGCTTTACATTAGATCCTTAGACCTTGTTCATCTGACAGCTGAAAGTCTGTGCCATTTTACCGAACTCTCCCTATGTGCCCCACCCCCAGCTCCTGACAATCACTTTTCTACTCTGTGGTTTATAGACTGTACCTTTTTCTTTTTCTTAAGATCCCCATATAAGTCATACCCTGCAGTATTTGTCTTTATTTGGCTAATTGCACCCAGCATAATGCCCTCAAAATTCATCTATGTTGTTGCAGATGGCACGATTTTCCTTCTCATGACTGAATAATATTCCTGAATCTGTATTAAGGATGTCACATATTATAAATATATATGCACATATGTAACTCAAATGGACATATCATATATATACAAACATGAGTTACAAATGTGTATATATACGAAGCCATAAGTAATCAAAACAGTTACTGGTGTAAACACAGACACATAGAAGAGAGAGCCCAGAAATAAACCCACACGTTGTGGTAAATTAGTTTATGACCAAGGACCAGGAATGTACCGTGGGGAAAGGATAGTCTCTTCAATAAATGGTGTTGGGAAAATTGGACAGCCATATGCAGAAGGGTCCTAGGTATTCTCAATAGTATGTTGAGAGCCTGGATCTTGTTGAAATCCTAAGGAGAAGGTTGACTGTATTGTGTTGCAGGCAGTTAGGTCACCTGTCGCGTGCCAGCTGTAGTTCTCGTGGCCTCACCAGGGCAGCGGGGGGCCCACAGTGTACGTGGACGGCCAGACCCCACAACTGCAGCTCAACAGAGCCCAGAAACTACCTGGATGACTCACCTAATCTCCCTCCTCCCCGCACCTGCCCTGACCCTTCACAGCTCCCGGGGTACTTGGATTCCCCTCCCCGTGGCACAGTTCCTACAGCTGCACCCAGGCCTGGGCCGGGGCTGCCAGGGGCAGAGGGAAGGCGGCAGGTGACTGGGGCACGTGCCTCCGGTTGGAGGGTAGCTCCCCTCTCGGGGTCACGGGGGCCTGCCCGGCTGGCGCTGCCATCACTATGCCACCTGCACGTTATCACCTGGAGCTGGGGTGGGGACGCTGCAGGGCCTTCACTGCTGCTTTCAGACCCTAGGGCTTCTCCACAGCCCTTTCTGTCCACCCTGGGTGCACGTCCAGGCTTTGAGCGGGGCAATCCAGGACGGACAAACCGTGAAGTCGTCAGGGTCCTGTGGAACTTCGAACCTCCTCTCCTCACACCACCTCCCGGCTGCTACTTCTCACACACCAAGTTCCCTCTGCACCCACAGGGGAGAGTGGAGGGGGGCGCGCGCTGCCTCCTCTGCGGTCTCATCCCACAACCCAGCAGGTCAGGTGTCAGGCCGTCTGTCTCCCTTCACGGAGGCACAGGCCCCCACGGCCCGGGCCTCACCACCCCTAGTGCCTGAGCCGCCCGGCACAGCAGATGTGCCCAGCAGGTACCGTGGGCGGTCCGTCGTGCTGCCACCAAGGCCGGGGGCGGGGCAGCCCCGAGGCCCAGCCCTCCCCCAGGCAGCAGCCTCCAGCCGCCTCATTGGCACCCAGCCCAGGCCATGCAGCTTCCTCTTCCCCCAACCCATAGTCGCTGCCTCCCCCAGGGCTCCGCCCCCCCTCTGGCCTCACTTCCCCCCCAGAGGCAAGTGACTAAAAACGCAGCTGTGCCTCCAGTGCCCGCGCAGCCCCTGGTGCCCCCTGCTGCACCCGTGGCTGCGCTGCCCCCCAGGGGCCTGTTGACTCGCTGGTCCCTTCGCCTGGAATGCTCTCCCCAGAGCAGAATCCGCTGCTCTTTGGGGCTCCTCCAAGGCTGCCCCTCTCTTCCCTGTCTCCACCTACTTGTTCCTCGTAGCCTGGGGGGATCCGGAGAGCCTGCGGAGTGGCTGGTACCATCCTCGTCTTGCACTGAACTTGGGCTTTCCGCCTGGCTCCCCACTGGCCCCCAGGCCCGGTCAGTGGTTGGGGCGACAGAGCAGCCACCTACAGGAGATGTCGAGCTCGAGCAGCAAGGCCCACGTGTGGCACTGCTAGGCGGGTGGCCTCCACCTGCCAGCCTTGGGGTGGAGTCTCTGTCCGAGGGCCCCAGAGCTGGGAGGGAGAGATGCCAGGGCTTTGCATGCCCAGGCCCAAGGCTCAGCATGGTAGCTGGCGGTCCGCCATCCACCCTTTTCCATTTTCAGATGTGCGACAGGGTGAGGCTGTGGCTGCTGGGGGGGGGGGCTGGATATAGGTACCCTGGGCGGGCTCCCTCCTGAGGCCGCAGCTCCTGCCCCAGGGGCCTTCATCCCCCCCCAAATGTGAACGTAGAGGTCTTGGGCTGGCCCCCCAACACCAACCACTTGTGGGTGCTCCTGCTGAGCTGGGCACAAACCCCACAACCAGCGCCTCTGGTTCTGGAGGCCCCTGGAGTGCCTGACTAGGGTTTCTCTTTTTTTTTTTTTAAAGATTTATTTATTTATTTATGATAGACACGGGGGGGGGGGGGCAGAGACACAGGAGGAGGGAGAAGCAGGCTCCATGCCAGGAGCCCGAAGTGGGACTCGATCCTGGAACTCCAGGATTGTGCCCTGGGCCAAAGGCAGGCGCTAAACTGCTGAGCCACCCAGGGATCCCTGGGTTTCTCTTTCTTCTTAAAGGTGGTTTCAGCTGGGAGGGGCCAGCCTGGCTTAAGGGACAGATGTGCCAAGAACAGGGGCATCCTCCGCTCCCCTCTGGCCTGACCCCTCCACCTCCCCGGGGTGTCTTGCCAACAGCTCAGCTCAGCCCCCTGCCCACAGCTCTGCCTCACGCCCCCTCCTGCAGGGACGCACTGCCCTCCCCAGGGCTCCGGCCCCAACCTGCTCCACTGGCTCTGCCGCGGCCACCCGGCCCTTGAGGGACCGGCTAGTGGAGAGGATGTCCCAGCCCCTTCCAGCCTGGCCATGGGCAGAGGCCCCCTCAGGACTCACCCTGTGGGCAGGGCAGAGGGAGCTGGGGAGGAGCCGGATTCCTGGGGGAGCCACAGGCAGCCTACCTGTATGCGTGTGCATACAGACACGTGCGCCCGGGCACACACAGGCAAGTGTGCACCCCCCACCTGACTCCCCGCTGCGTCCCTGAGGCCCCAGAGTAAGCTCGGGAAGGTTTTGTCCCTCTGCCTGATGGCCCCCGCCGGCGTCTCCGCCTCTCGTGGCGGCTCCGAGGCCCTGACGTCTGCCCTTCACACCCCGTGCCACCCGGTGGCCGCCACCAGGCTATTTTAGGTGCTCGGGGCCGCCCTCCCCCAGGCTCTGCTACTGGCCACCTGCCGCCGCCTGTCCGCCTGGAATGCCGCCTGGCAGTTGGCCGGGGTGGGGGTGGGGACGGCCGGTTATAAGGCCGGGCGCCCCGGGAAGGCAGCCGTCCCTTCGCAGCCCGCCTCGTCCCGGCACCATGTCCACCCACCGCCTCGTGATGGTTCGGCACGGCGAGAGCACCTGGAACCAGGAGAACCGCTTCTGCGGCTGGTTCGACGCCGAGCTGAGCGAGAAGGGGGCCCAGGAGGCTGCAAGGGGGGCCCAGGCCATCAAGGACGCCAAGATGGAGTTTGACATCTGCTACACGTCCGTGCTGAAGAGGGCCATCCGCACCCTCTGGACCATCCTGGACGGCACGGACCAGATGTGGCTGCCCGTGGTGCGCACCTGGCGCCTCAACGAGCGCCACTACGGGGGCCTCACCGGCCTCAACAAGGCGGAGACGGCCGCCAAGCACGGGGAGGAGCAGGTGAAGATCTGGAGGCGCTCCTTCGACATCCCGCCACCCCCCATGGATGAGAAGCACCCCTACTACGGCTCCATCAGCAAGGTGAGCTGCCCAGGGCTCCAGGGGAGGGTCCAGGGGCAGCGCCCGGGGAAGGGCGCCCAGGGCCGCGGGAGGCACTGGCTATCTGGGGAGGGAACAGCAGTGTGGATGCCCCCAGGAGCGCCGGTACGCGGGCCTGAAGCCCGGGGAGTTGCCCACTTGCGAGAGCCTGAAGGACACCATCGCGCGGGCCCTCCCCTTCTGGAACGAGGAGATCGCCCCCCAGATCAAGGCTGGCAAGCGAGTGCTCATCGCGGCCCATGGGAACAGCCTGCGGGGCATTGTCAAGCACCTGGAAGGTGAGGCCACCCTCCCGCGGGGCGGGGGCGAGCATGCAAATCCTCATTTCAGCCAAGTGCGCCCTGGCCTGCAGCTCTGCAGACACCAGCACGCATGGGAGGGGTTCACACGGTCAGTGGGTAGGACCGAGAGACCATTCTTTAAAAACACTTTGTAAACTTGTTTCGCTTGTGTATGTCCTGGGACACTGGAAAATGAGTGTCGCGCCGAAGGCTGTGGATGAAAGGGCCCAGGCCCTGTGTAGGGCCTGGGAGGCCTGGGAATGGCCTGGCCTCCCGGACACAAGCCTGGGCAAGCCGCGGGAGGGCCCTGCCCAAGGACACCCAGCCCGGGGAAAGGCGGGGCCGTCTGGTCCACATCCATTTGTTGTGTGACCCTGGTCAAGTCACTTCACTTGCTGGGGCTCAAGCACCTTCTATGGGGTGGCGGGACTGCTCCCAGGACTGCCTATGCCCATCCCTAGGACCCCAGCTCACACCCACACCAGGCAAAGGTAAGACCAGTGAAACCTGGAGTGCAGGTGTGGAGCATTCCTGACCCCTGGCCCTCACTGGGTTCCCACTAAGGAGCACTGGGGGGTGGGTGGGGGACTATACCCTCCCAGCACGGCACACTCCTCCTCCGGGCTTCCTGTGAACGCACTCTACATTGCACAGATGCTCAGGACAGTCTAAGCATCGGAAAGGCCTTGCAACTTGTTGGGACTGTGGGAAGTGGAAGGAGGCAGGTAGGGTGGGGAGCACCAAACCTCCTGCTCTAGGGGTCGACAGGTTGCTGGCCAGAGCAGACAGGTGGCTCCCCGCCAACGGCCTGGCCAGCCCCAGTCCACCTCCCCACAACCACCTTGTGGCCGTCCCTTCCAGGGATAGGTCTGGGAGAGAAGCAAAGAGGCCAGCGACAGTCTCCCACTGTCCGCAGACCTGGGGGGTGGGGTGTCGGAACTGCAAAGGTCGAGCTGCTATTCCAGGCCAGGGGCTGCGGAGGCAGGCAGGGTCAGGTTTCCCCAGGAAACCGTGCCCTTTCCACCCACAGGGCCTCCCCTCCTGGCCACAGGAGGCCCTTCTCGGTGTCCCCTCCACAACCAGCTGTCAGGAGCACCCTTGCTCTGGATAGCCAGAACTTAGGAAGCTCTAAATACCCAACATCCATCAATCTGGCCAGAAGAGACTGATGTCAAGCCGAGGGCCCAGGTCCCAGTGGCTCCAGTTTGGGGGCACGAGGTCCTGGTTTACCACAACTTTCTGCAAGCCACTTGGGTCTCTCATTTCTGGCTGGACCTTCTTCAGCCCCATCTGCACTGTGGCCAGCTGCTGGGGGCGGGAGGGCTGCTGCCTGGCGGACTGGGCTCTGTGGCCCAGAAAGGTCACAGGGCCTGCTTCACGTGAGGGCGGGCAGCTGCCTGGCAGACTGAGGACTGTGTTCCCCGGCCCAGGGATGTCCGACCAGGCCATCATGGAGCTGAACCTACCCACGGGGATCCCCATCGTGTATGAGCTGGACCAGGCGCTGAAGCCCACCAAGCCTATGCGGTTCCTGGGTGACGAGGAAACCGTGCGGAAGGCCATGGAGGCTGTGGCCGCCCAGGGCAAGGCTAAGTGAAGGGTGGGCTTCTGGCAATAAAGGCACCTCCTCCTACCACCTGGAGTCCCATGTGACCGACCCCAGCATGCCCAGCTCCCAAAGCTTTGAGCTTGGGGTTCCACAAACCTGGCCCAAGGGTGCTTGGCCCCTGCTGCCCACCTCCATTAGGTGTGAGGGCCCCAGGAACCAAGGGCAGGGGTCTGGTCCCCAATCTGCGCTATCAGGTAAGTTCTGAGAGGCCCTCTATGGTGATGCCAAAAACTGAATGGCCACCTGGTAACCCTGATCTAGAACCAGGGTGCCTGGGGTGACCCAGCTCTGCCCAGGCAGCAGGGACAGCAACCATGGCCAGTTACCCCCAGATGGGGTGTCCTCTGCTGTCCCTGCAGCCCCAGGGTGAGGGGCAGGGTGCAGGGGTACCAAGCACCACCTCCTGAGAACAAGCCCACAGCAGCCTCAAAGCCTGCAACATGGGACCTGAAACCCCCACAGCTTGGGGGTGGTGGGGAGGAAACAAGATGGGCCACCTGCCAGCATCCAGGCCCAGTGGTCATCTTAGAGTGGCCTTCAGCCCAGGTGCTTCCACTTGGCACCTGCCAGGGCACACAAGGAATGGCCCTGCTGACATTCATGGGGTGCCAGGCACCTCACTCGATGCATACAAGTGCTGCCCTGTGTGGGCAGAGGGTCCCCATGGCATTCAGGAGACTGAAATGCAAGAGGCGGACTTCAGTCACATCTTTACTTTTATGCCTCTCCCAGGAGACCACGGTGGGCCCCAGGTCCGAGGGCGCAGCGTGCACACACACACACACCCCAGACACCCGGGAAGGGATTGGTTTCTACACGGGGGTATTCGGGTCACAAGAGGGCAGTGCTCACTCCAAAAGCAGACATGAATGGGCCAGGACAGACAGGGTGAGACAGCAGGCACAGGCTGCTCTGGTTTCTGAGGCAGAGTCAGGGGAGCGCACACACCAGGGCCAGTAGAAGAGGGCGTGCCACATGGAAGGACACGTTTGCTGATCCTATGCACAGATCGGGGCTTAGTTATTTATCCTGTCCGCACTGCTCACTGTCTGCCACGCAGGCAGGGGGACAGAACTGGGAGCACAGGGCAGGGTCCGGAAAGATCACCTACTGCTGCCCAAACTGTCACGACCCACTGAGACTTTGGTCCTAAACTCTCAGTTCACTGAAGCTGAGCCTCGCTAACAGCTGTAGTCAGCACCCTTTAGAGCCAGGAAAAGGAAAAGGCAAATACCCCTGCGCAGACCGCCCGGCGTGGCAGTGCTGTCCCCCTCAGGCAGAGGCCACGGAAGGGCTGGCCATGGGCAGGGTGTGGCTCCATGTCCTCTGTGGGGTCAAAGGCCAGGCTGGGAGAGCCTGGGAGCTGCGAGACCAAGTGTGGGAATCACAGGATATTGCTGCATCTAGGGTGACAAGAGGCTGAGCACCCAAGTCTGAGGGAGCCCAAGGGCTTGTCTTGTTTGGCGGCGGGGGGGGGGGGGTCCCATTCCTGGAGGAGCACGGTGTGGCTCTTGTGCCGGGCACGCCACCTCTCCCAGAAGTAAGGAAAGCACATCTGGGTGGGGAAAGGAAGGACGGCCTTGCTGCAGCCAGCAGTGGAGGGTCCTCACTCAATGAGCTCCACGTAGTTGGCAGGAAACATGCCAAAGTGGCCATCTGGCCCGTAGCCACGCCACCAGCCCTCATCGATCACCTCGATGCCTGTGATGAGGTTCTCGGGGTCAAAGGAGATCTCAGTGTCGTCGGCTGTGGGAAGGGGAGTCTGCACTGGGGCTGGTGGTCGGGTGCCGGCCACTACCCCTGGGGCCCCCCACTTCCACACGAGCAGCCTGTTTCCTGAGGCTCCACCCAGGACCACTGGGGGCCCCGTGTCCAGGTCACCCACCTCTCTGGTCACTTGCACTTGCAGGCTCTAGCACAATGCTGGCACCTGGGATTCACGCCAACACATGCTGGGTGGCTGCCCAGAGCACCAGGGGGAGGCCTGGGCTGTGCGGGCCGTCCACCCCATCCTCCCCTCCCCTTTCTATCGCCCTGAAGGAGCCTCTGAAGCCTGTCCCTTGACAGTGTAGCGGTCCCTTGACCGCAGCACGTTACCTGCCTGGTAGTCGTACAGGGCCCGGGCACACAGCCCCTTCCCGCGCAGCCCCGGGTAGGAGTCCACATGCTCAGAACCGGCATCCTGCTGCAGCACCTGCCCCCCGAAGGAGAGAAGGGAAATCTGGGGTCCTAGTTACAGGCTCACTGGCTGCTGCTGCCCACCCCCCATGACCTCCCACAGTACTGCAAGGGACTGCCCCAAGTTACACGAGATAATCCGCATGTAGGGAGCTACTGAAAAGTCAGGCATCCCGTGACTAGCGTGGCTGAGAGAGCATTTCTGGGTACGTGACCCCTTCACAGCCAGGCCCTGCTGTGGGGAACTCACCACTGGGGGCTCCTCATAGAGAGTCTCCTGCTCCGGGGGCTCCTCGTACACAGCCTCCTCTTCCGCCTGCACCACACATGGCGGACCGCTGGACACGGGCTCCTCATGGATATCTGCACAGGAGGATGCAGCCCACTCTGAGCCCGGGAAGGGGATCGCACACCCTTCCTCCCTCCCACTTCCCATCCCCAGCCCCCCAGGGGCGGCCAAATGCCTTGCCTGCCCTGGGCCTGGAGGAGGCCTGGGTGGGCTCCGGGCTGCGATGGGTCTCTGGCTGGGTGAGCTGTTTCTGCAGGAAGGGGCTCCGCAGCTTCCCTGCAAACCAAAGGTAAATGCACCTGCACTGGAGGAGGAGAAGATCTGCATCCTGCAGTGGGACAATGGCTGTCGCACAGGAGGATGGGGGGGCACACAGCAGCTGAAGCGCCAGCGGCGTGCACACCTCAGACACCCAGGGCACAGCGTGGGAGAGGGCAGCAGTGTGGTCCTGCGTTGTGCGTGCTGCACCACGGGTTAATAGGGCCGGGCTGGAGGGTCTCCCCTCTGAAGCCACACATGGCCCTTGCTTTCCAGGTCTCTGCAGGATGAGGCTATGGGCAGGAAAGGGACACCTGAGGCCCAGGCTCCCCTCCAGAAGCCACTCTAAGGAGTGCAAGCTCTCCTTGCTCACTTGCCTGTCTGACGTGTCACTACCTCTGGGGGCCCCACACTGGGATCCTAGGCTCTCGCTCGGCCTGCCCCCACCTCACGGTGAGGTGCAGAGGGAAGACTCACCTGGCTGGGGGCTGGAGATAGAAGTGGTGGACATGGCCCTCTCCTTCTGCTTAAAGATCTCCCGCGGGTGTGCTGGCTGACTGACCGGCTCCTGTGGGGAGTGCATGTGGACCCAGCGGTGAGGGGTCCCGGATATGTGGGAGGGGCTCACGGGCCTCGTCCACACTGGCCGCTTCTGCCCTTCACTCTCCACTGCCACCTCCTGTGTACCCACAGGTCCCAGCTGGCTGCAGGACCTTCTCAGCGGCCCCCTCCCTAGGCCTGCTGGGCTGGGGCCCCGGCATATCAGGGACCCCTCAGGGTGGGAGCACCCACATCTCACCTGCTCTATGTTCCTTGAAGCCACTTCCTGCTGCTCACTCCTGCTGGGGGAGCAGAGGGAGGTGCTGCAGCCCAGCTGCAGCCCATGTGAGACCCTCCCTCTGCCCTCCCTCTGGGGCCTCACCTCTGGGGTCCCTCACTGGCCTGTGCCTCTTGATAGCGCTGCTCCCGGAGGGCTGCCTCCCGCAGCTCCCGTTCCCGGCGCTCCTGCTCCAGTCGCTGCCGCTCCTCCTCTGCCCGCCGCTTCTCTTCCAGCCTGCGATTCTCCTCCTCCTTCTGCAGGGAGAGCCGACCCCGCCTGCCCCACTCAGCAGTTGCACAGCAAGCAGGCGAGCCTCCCTTCCTGCCCCCCCACCCCATGCAAGTGTGGCCTGTGCAGAAGCGTGCTCAAGCGCAGCCACTAATGAGGACACGTGTTCTTTATCATGAGAAACACAGGGACGGCAAGGAAGACACCCTGACACCTGGCACGCATGATCTCCTTGAGGGCTGGCTGTGCTCGACGCACCCGCACAGCACTCACCTCTGCTTTGGCCCAGAAGCTGTCTTTGCTGACCCTTTTGATCTCAGAGATGGCGTTGGTCTTCTGGTACACAGAGCCCTGTGGACGACAGAGGATCCGCTACAGGACCGTCTGCGGGAGCACAGAACGTGAACAATAGTTGTGGGGACCGTGCCTAGCAGTGGCAGTGACACCTGGCCCGGGGCCTCTTCACCAAGATGGCCTGAAGGCCCCAGGAACCACTGGGCAATGCCAAGGGGGTTTTTGGCTGCACTAGGCCCCAATGGATAGAAGCCAAGGAGGTTCTGAGGCTGGCTGCTTCTAGGAGCTGGTCCACTAGCCTCAGACAGCTGGTCACCGTGCCAGTGTCCAGGGAGACTCCACAGACTGCAGCGCTGCTTCGGGGAACTGGGCTCCCCATAACCAGGATGTCTGGTGTCTACCCACAGCTGGAAGGGGCCTGACCATCCAGCACTTAAAGCTCCCCCATGGTGCCCACCATCCAGGGCCGTTCAGGACAGGCTGGACTGTCCTGCAGAGCCTCTGACCACACAAAACAGGTGTAAGAGGCTCCAGAATAGCCAGTGGAACCAGCAGGCAGGGTAGAGGGCTGCTCCTCACGCCCACTAGCACCTGCCTACTAGGAGGCAGCTCCGGCTTCTCTCTGGCCTAGGCTCACCATCTGCACCTAGATCTGCCTCCAGGACCGGAAGCCCTTGAGGGATAAGACACGCTTGGCCCTGGGCAGCACTCACCACTGGGGCCTGAGGGCCTATGTCCTGGAAACGACCACTCTCCTTGTGGAAGGCATAGTTGGCTCCTGAGGCCCTGGCCACTTTCTGCATGATGCACTCAGGCTCCACGTCCTCCTCAGCCCTCGCGTTGATGGTTACATGCGCCCCCTGCAGCAGGACAGCACCTAGGTGTTGCAGCTCCAGGAGAGGACAGGACGCAGCCCCAAGTCTGCAGAGCGCAGACAACTGCTGCCTGGGGTTCGAGGTCAGGAGACCCTGCTGGGGCCCTAGGCACGCTCTCCACAAGACCGACAAACTACCTTGAGGCAGAGAGCCTGTTCTCACCCCAGCACCTTGCCCCTTCCCAAGCTGATTCCCCAGGGCTGTGTGTTCGCTGCTGGAGGCCCAGGCAGGAAATAGTCCTGATTAACGAAATCAACAAATTAACGAAAAGCCAACTTAAAAAAGGATCTGGAAATGCAATTTCTGCAAAGAGCAAACCACTTATTTCTTCTTCCTTTTTTTTTTTTTTTGTCTTATTTATTCAAGTAATCTCTACACTCAACCTGGGACTTGAACTCAGGACCCTGAGATCGAGAGTCGCTCACTCCTCACACGGAGCCAGCTGGGCGCCCCAGGCACCAATTTCTTTTCTTTTCTTTTTTTTTTTTTCAGGCACCAATTTCTTATTGAGAAGTCAGACCCATGACCTCACTCCCTGCTGGTAAACATCCAACAGCTTGGGATCCTCTTTCAGCTCCCAGATGGAGAAACTGAGGCATGTCTGAAAAAGCGTCAGCAGACTAGAAATCAAAGTCCTAGATCTTTCTGCCAGTAACCAAAGAAATGCAGGTTATCTGACAAGCAAACAACAAAGGCTTCTGGAACTAAACGAGGTTCCGCTGCGAGGACTGATGTAAATACACACGTAGGTTGGCTACAAACAGGGTACAGGGAAATGTGCCCGCTGAGGGGGCTGGGCACCTGCACCCTTCCTGCTCCTCCAAATCCTGACAACACGGCTGAATAAACCCTCACAAAACCAACGGAACCCAAGACCTCGCTCCAGATTGGCCTTCCCTGTGCTTGAAAAGGACAATCGCCTGTTCCTCCCCGCTGCTAACACCAGCTTGCTGGTCGCTCTGGCCACAGCATGGCCCTCTGGGTGCTGGCCAAGCAGGAGCGCAGCAGCCTCTGCTCATGTCCTCAAGTCCAAAGAGAGCATCGGGGAGTGGGACCCACTTCCGGTTCTGGCTGTGATTCGCGCTCACGCCCGCCCAAGATCGCAGGAGCCTGGAGACCTGTGTGAGGCCTTCAGGGTGCAGCCCTCACCTTCAGAAAGCTGGCCATGGTGCTGACGTGGTTGGCGCACGCTCCCTTCCGCACATCGTTCACACCTTCGCCTGTCTGCAACATGACACACCCGGCGTGACCTGCCAACTTCCCACCGCCCTGCCTCCCTAGGGACCCAGCAGAGGGACAACTGTGACCCTACAGCAGACCATACGGTAAGCCCCACATCCTTCAAGTCAAGGAGGTTCTTGAGTGCAGGATGACTGCCAGCTTCCACTGGTGGGGGTGGGGGGTTGCCTCAGAACCTCCTGGTCTCCCCAGGCCCTTCGCTCCCTCAGGACGACCCCCTGAAGGGGACAAATGTGTGGGTGTCCTGAACTGTACTGCTGGTTGTGGGAGTGGTTCTGGGCTAGCAGTGCTCCCGCTGTCGTCTGGGGCACAAGGACTTCATCCACCACCTCTGAGCTGCCCCAAAGACAGGTCCTCCTCCGCTCCCACCACGGAAGGCAAAGGAGGAAAGCAGGAAAGGGAGCTTTTCGGGGTCACGCCTGGATGAGAACTCAGAGGCCCCCGGGTTCCACATACCCAGTTGATGAGGACAAACTTGGGCAGGCCAGAGTTGGGGTCCTTCACCCTGCAGAAGGCGTACATCACCTTCCCGCTGTTGAGCTCCTCCACCATCTCCTCCAGGCCCCCCTCTGCAGTGGGCACAGGGAGGGTCAGAGGGTCCCACACCTGCTGCCTGCCCTGGCACAGTGCCCCCCAGGAGAGGAAATCCAATCTGCCTCGGAACCAGGGCTCAGTGCTGCCTGCAGAATCAGACTCCTCATCCTGCCCCCACTAAGTTGCTGCACAGGATCTGTGTCTGTAACAAGCACCTCAGGTGAGATGTTCCACATGCCAACCTAAAAACCATTAGTATAAAACCCAGACAGCTTCAGAAACAAAAATGCAACAAATGTTGACAGTCATGCAACAAAGTGGGCATGAAGCTTCCAAACAGAGGGTCTCTGCAACCATCTTCCTGCTGCCTGGACCCCACAAAGGGCCCTGAGCAGATGGGACCAGTCTGCAGTTGTGCTCAGGCTCAGCTCTCAGACCCTCCACGTAAAGATAAGGGAGTGATGGGCGCACAGGAGTGGGCCCTCTTCAGCTGTTCTTATCAGCACCCCCAAACCCACCCAGGCTATAAGGAGCTGGATCGAGTAATGTAGCTGGAGGGCCCCTACGGGCTTGGGGCAGTGCTGAGCCCCTACCCTGGGCTCTCACAGCAGAGCCCTGTGAGTACCCCTGGGGTGCTGGCAAGAAACACAGGGGCCTGAGACCTCCTTCTAAGCAGATGACCAGCAGGGAGTGAGAGGCAGGTTTTCTAGCCCAGTCAGAACCACTGAGCAGCCAGTGGAGGAGGTACTGGTGAGCACTCGCTGAGTAACAGAGCTGCATGTAGCTCCAACACCGACACTGTGGTGGGGAGCGGTCCTAGCAGCCTCGCCACGTGCTGGGACACCTCTGTGCCTGCAGTCTCCTTGCATTAGCTGTGATGGCCAAGGCTGCCAGGGAGCACCAATGCGTACAACCCGCCCCCCGCCGCCTTCACTGGGACATACTCACCCCCTGTGCCAGCCACACGGATGTCATTGCTGTTACCCTCATAGGTAAAGAGAGCCCTGAAACAAAACAAACAAGCTCTGTGGCCTTTGCCACACCTGCCAGGAGCTGAGCGTGACAGCCACATGGGCCCCACCAGACCCCACGGGCCTCCCAGGTACGAGAACTGGAGAAGACAGAGAATTCCCATGCCTTCCGGAACCAAAGCACCCAGCAGGTGAGGCAGGAAATGGGAGTGCGCACACTGGACATCTGGGAAGGCAGCCCAACACACACCCAACACCACAGCCTGGTGCCTGTGTGCTCTGCCTCCCGAAAGCCTGAGGAGTTGGTGCAGCAGGTCTCTCTGGGCTTGGGACTCTCCTGGAAAACCCAGAAGCCATATGGGCCATGACTCAGCACGAAGTCAGTCTCCTCATGGGACAGACTTCATGGTTGGGAAAACTCTTTCTGGAGGAGCCTTAAGTCTTCACAGGTGACCCTGGGCTGCACCTAAGAACTCTGGGAAAGATTCATGCCTATGAACCGGGCCCGAGGTGTTCAGGAAATACAGCAAATTTTATTACGTCTAGGGCATGGAAAGTTGCTTGACCAGCACAGAGGTGACCCATGGAAAACTTTCTGGAAGAGGTGGCTTATCCACAGTCCACACAGGACCCAACCATCAATAGCCGCAGTTCAGCTCCAGGTGGCGCTGGCAGACGGAGGGTGGAGGGGGTGGGGTGCTGACCCAGCAGACAGCAGGTCAGAGGCAGAACCTGGACTAGCGGGTCATCCCCCCATGCTCTGAGCACAGGCCTGCCCAGGCCGGCCAGACAGGGGCCACGGGGTAAAGAGCGTGATAGGAACCGGGACGCCTGGTTGGCTCTGTTGGTGGAGCGTGCGACGCTTGATCTCGGGTTGTGGCTTTATGCCCCATGTTGGGTGTAGATATCACTTAAAAATAAAACCTTAAAAAAAAAAGAATCTGATAGGAATGAAATCAGCCTCCACTCAGCATCCCCAAGGCCTTGCTAAGGCCACCAGGCAGAGCTCCGAGTGTCAGAAAGTGGGAAGAAAGGAGCCCCAGGCCTAGCCGGTCTGCCTGGCAGGGGGACAGGCCTCCGAGGAGGAGACACACACTAGAAGGAACACGCCAACAGGGAAAAAATATGGGAGGTGCTGGACGTCCAGACTCTGGGGGCCGGAGTCCTGGCCAGCCTTCCTGCTGGAGGAAAGAAGCCTGTATATCTCGAAGCCACCCAGCCCTGGCTGCAGAAGATGGGGACGCTGGACAAGCTGCAGGGAGCAGAGATACTTCCTACTTCCAAGGGGCCCATGCCTGCTGCCTGCCCTCTATCTTCACTCCCCTCCACTCTGGGCTCCAGCCTAACCCACTTTCTGGAATGCTACTGGCTCAGAGGTTCATTCCCACATTCAACAGACTTCCGTCCATCTTTCAAATCACCGTGGACAAGTGGTGTGCTCACCTGGGCACAGCACACGGAGCATGGTGCACCAAGCACCTGGTAACGCAAGCAACCCTTCCTAAAACACGTACTGAGAACCTACCGCTTGCTGGTCCCTGGCATGAGGCTTCCAATAAACCCCAACAGGCCGGGACCATGAAGCTTACTTTCTAACAGGAGACAAAAAAGAAACCCATCCAGACTAACACCCTGTCAGGCAGCAAAGTAGGTGCAGGAGGTAAACTCACATGCCTCAGTCTAGAACAACCTCGGGAACCAAAGCAAAGACCTGTGATGCAGAGCTGATATGCGCTTGTTCCCCACCCTCCCTAGCTTCAGGCCCCCAACCGGCATAACCTGCTCTGCACCCACCAAGCCAGAGCCCACCTTGTCTTGCTGGTATCCTCTGCCCCATGTTCTGTACCCCTCTAGGTCACTGTCCATGCGAGCCCTGAGGGCACACAGCAGCCTTGCGCTGGGGACAGAGAGGGCCCAGCCTGTGGCGAGGAGAGCAGCGTCTGGCATGTATCTAGGGAAAGTCGCACAGGGCGCCAGGAGTCAAGTAAGGCCTCTCCAAGAAGGCAGTGTGGGGAGACCCCCAGGGTGATGTGGAAGGGTGCTCTAGAATGGGGAAGCAGCAAGAGTGAGAGGGCTCTGAGGAGGAAGCAGCTCACAAGTTTGAGGAAGAGAAAGAAGGCCACGGTGGTGGCAAACAGGTGTGGCCCCAGTGTGGTAAGTGGGAGGGGTGGCCAGAGGGGTCAGGAGCTGGCCACACAGCACCTAGGAGCCCAGGCAAGAGGTCTGAGCTTTATTCCACGTGAAAGAGGAAGCCACTGAAATTCAAGCAGTAACCTGTCTATATACTTGTTCAGTGGATAAGTGGGGACAGGCCACACATTCTCTGTTGGGATGTTTAAGGCTGTGATAATGATGAGGGAAGCCAGGGTCTGTGCCACTGCGTGTATGACCTGCAGTGCTGCAGGAGGCTGGCTGGTCAGATGGAGGTGGGGGGCTCTGACTGGGCAAGGGGACAAAGGGAAGGTAGGGTGGCAGCAGATAGCTGTGAGACGCAGCCCAAGGAATAGCTAGAAACGTGGGAGGCCTGGACTGCCCACTGGGCTGTGGGACCTCCTCCCCAAACCAGTGATGGTCCCTAAGAGTGAAGACTCCCGAAGGAAGGCAGTAGGAGGCCTAGGACTCCGTCAGGTAAGTTAGCAATGGCTATGCTGGACAAGAAAGGGGACGTGAAACAGCAACACCCTAAGCGAGCGGGACTGGAGAGGGACAAACAACACTCCCAGGTTCCAAAGTCAGGTGGCCTCACGTGGATGTGAAATGGGGCACCCAGCGCGGCGGTATGGTGGTTTGGAGGAACAGCAGGGTTCTCTGAGAATGGGAGAGGCAGGACGGGGGTGAGGGTGGTGACACTTGGAAACTCATAGAAAAATGAGAGCCTGATGTGTGCGCGAACTCCCTACAGCATCGTGGGAAGGAGGCGGCACTGAAGCCCTTCCCAACGTGTTCCCCACGAGCTGCTGGCTCCCCGGCAACACCGCGCAGAAGGCCCCCCCGGGGTCCCCTGTGTCCGTAGACCCAGCTAGCCGGTGCTGCGGCGAGCGCGTGTCCCCAGGCCTCGGTGCTGGCTGCAGGGCTCCGCGGCTCTGCCACCCTGAGAGGGACCTGCCCCTGCCCCGGGAAGACGCTCCTTCACAGCCGGTCACCCTTGGTCATCACACTCAGCGTCTTTCTTAGGAAATGCTCACAACTGGTCAGCGAAACTGAAGGCCACCGGGAACGCAGCGGAGGGCCCCGCGCAGCCAGCGGGGCCTGCAGGACCCACAGCCGCCCAGGGCCACCGCACACCGACCGCCCGGGAGGGCGCCGGGGTATACGGGGGACGGGGCGGCCGCGCAGGGCTCACGCCGGAAGGGCTGTTCTGGAAGGAGGGAGACTGAAGCCCACAGGCCCGGAAACCCGGAGCCCCACGCACACCCCTGAGCTCCCGGGCGGCCCGGCGCGGCTTCCATCCCTCGCGGAGGGCTGCGCAGAGCCCCTCGGTGCGGGGGTGTCCTGGGCGGGGCCCCCGGCGGGGAGCGCGGCCGGGGCGCGGCGGGGCCGGGGCCGGGGCGCGGCGGGGGCCCCCACCCCCACCCAGCGGACGGCGGGACCGCGGTGCGGCGGCTCACCTGCGGCCCCCGGGCCCCCCCAACCCCCCCGGGGCCCACCAGTCAGTCGGGGACTTCTCGGTGACCACCCTCACGTAGGCCTCCTGCAGCGCCGGCCCGTTCCGGCTCAGGTTCGCAGCCATCGCCGGCCCCGCGCTCCCCTCGCTACCGCCACCGCCGCCGCTTCCGGGCCCCGCCTACCCCCGCGACCGGAAGCGGAAGCAGGGTGGAACGGCCCTAGGGGAGTGGGCGGGGCCCGGCGCTCCGGGTAGGCTGAGCCGAGGAGCGCGGCGCGGCCCGCCGCGAGTTTGCCTAGTGCTGTCGCAGTGGGCGCCGCGGCCTGGGAACGCGGCTCAGCACCCCAGGCCCTCGCTCCGTGAACGAGGCGCGCGCGCACCGGGGGCACCGGCGGGAACGAGCGCCGCGTGCGGGCCACGGCTTCCTGGGCCTCTGAGCCTCCCCCCCGCCCCTCCCCGCAGGCCCGCGCCCTGGCCCCAGGCTGCCCGGTGCGCCCCGGGGGCCCCCACGCAGGACCGCCCAGGACCCCGCAGGCCAGCGCGCCCCCGTTTCTTGCGAGATCAATCAGCGAAGCGGAGCCTCGGGGCGCCTCCGGGCAGGACCTGCCGAGGTCGGGGTGTCGGCGTCCAGCTGTGCAGACGCGGGCCTGTCACCGCCATCTGGGCGCGTGGGTCACGGGCTCTGTGCGCCCTTGACGTTCGACTGACGGACAGTGGGGGCCGGGAACCCTGCACCCTTCAGGCCCTGCCGCCTGCAGCCCCTCCCGCCCGCAGTCCGCCCTGGGTCTGCCCTCCTGCAGGAGCCGGGTCTCCCCCTTCTCCAGGAATTGCAGGCCTCCCAGCTCCCCCCATCTTTCATTTGTTTATTCTTCGCTAACTCGTCCTCTGTTCTAGTTTTTCCCTCAGGACCCCTTCAGGTGACTTTCTGCTCCTTCCCAGCCGCTCCCGCGGCTCCAAATCCAGGGACGTTCAGCCCTCGGCCTTACTGTTCAGTCTTCTTCTTTTTTGGCTCCAGTGCATCTTTGTTTTTTTTCTTCTTTCTCTGGAACTGGTCTCTATTTAATCACTGCCTAGTTACCAGTTGCTTAGTTCCCCTGGCTGCCAGGCCCCAGCCTAGGGACCCTGGACCCCTGGGAGGTCAACATATTAGCCAACTTGGGGAGAACCCACATTGCCTGAATCAGGCTGTGCAGGCCGAAGAGACAGGTCTCTTGGTTCTGGAAATAGATGAGCTGGGTGTGGTAAGCAGGTGCATCCACGATGGTGAGGGAAAAGCAGGGAGACCCAGGCTCCATGTAGAGAAGGCTCTTAGTGGGGTCCCTGGTGTGGGAGGGTGGGGGCACCAGGGTTTTGCTTTCTGCTCCAGGATGTGGGAGCTTGTTTCCACCTAACAGGCCAGAAGAGGTCTCTCTGGACAGGTAAACCTGGAGCAGAGACTGGCTATGGGGTGGGGAGCATGGCTGTGGAAGATCCAGGAAGAAGTGCTTTGGGCGGAGGGAACAAGATGTGTCGGGGCTCTGAGGTGCGGGGGAGCCAGTCTAATGATGGGCTGATGATGGAGAACAGGGGGAGGGAGAGGAGGGAAGCTGGGTCCCAGGGGACCCTGTAAGTCAGGAAAGGACTTTGCATTTTATTCCAGGTATAATAGAATCCCAGGGAGAAGGGGGCTCTAATTAGAGAGCATTGTGATCTGGTGATATTTTAAAGGGGTCCCTCTGGTTGCTCTGTAGATGCTTCCATGCTTGATCCTCCAAGTGTGGCTTGTCTATGTTCCTGTTTCCTCAACCTAT
This sequence comes from Canis lupus baileyi, assembly GCF_048164855.1. Classification (NCBI taxonomy): domain Eukaryota; kingdom Metazoa; phylum Chordata; class Mammalia; order Carnivora; family Canidae; genus Canis; species Canis lupus. The sequence goes on along the minus strand of NC_132852.1, from coordinate 47,664,090 downwards.
CACTCTTTTTGGTCAGCTACTCAGTTTGAGAATGTGAGATGTCCCCAGAGGTCACCCCAGACTCCTCTGTCTTCTCCTTAACTGATTCCCTACTCTCCAATGAGGGTCCACGTGCTCTTCTTGCACGTGGGTGCACACACAGCTGCTTTACTCCTGGTGGGTTCAGATGGCAGATCTTGGGCACAAAACCGGAGCCAGAGCCAGTGTCCTCTGCACTCTAAGGCAGCTGACCATGTCCTAAAGGCATCCAGGCCAAGTGTGGAGGGAGGATCTTGCCAACAGACTCCCTTTGGCGCCTGCCATGTAGATAGAACTAACAGCGTGAAAAAACAGACCACTACTGCTCAGTCATAAAAAAAGAAGGAAATCCTGTGATTTGCAACACCACGGATAGACCTAGAGGGTCAGTGAGTCAGACAGAGAAAGACAAATAATATGATTTTGCTCATATGTGGAATTTAGGAGAATGAACCAACCAACAAAACAAAACAGAGACAGACTCAGAAATAGAGAACAGACTGGTGGTTGCCAGAGGGAAAGGGGTGGAGGGGTGGGCGATTAAACAGGTGAAGGATAGGAAGGGGTACAAACTGCCAGACGTGAATGTCACGGGGATGAAAAGTACAGCAGAGGGAATATCGTCAATAATGTGTGTGGTCACTTTGTGCGGTAACTCGTGGTGAGCATTGAGTAATGCACAGAATTGTCCAATCACTGTGTTGTACACCTGAAACCAATATCACACTCTAGATGAAGGATAGTTCAGTTAAAAAATATACATTATCCCCTTGTGAGACATATAGTAACACTGTGTATACACAGTTTTCATAGAAACAATGTACTGAATCAAAACAAGAAAAAACCCTGACAAGCACAGTGTTTGCGTCCATGTGGGCTCCTCTCACAGAGCACCACAGTAAACAATGGAAATTTAGTTTTCACAGGACTGGAGGCGAGAAGGCCAAGATGAAAGGGCTAGTAGTTTCGGTGTCTGGTGAGAGCCTGCTCTCTAGTTAATAGATGCCTGTCTTTCGTGGAGTCCTCACCTGGTGGAAGGGGGTGAGGGGGCTCTGTGGGGTCTCGTTCAAAAGGGCACTAATCCCCCTCATGGAAAAAAAAATCTCCTTCACGAGGGCTCCACCCTTCTGACCTAAAAGTCCCAGCTCCTAGTATCATCACTTCAGGGACTGGGATTTCAGTGTTGAAATTTCGGGGGACACAGTCATTCAGGTCATTGCAACCATTAAGTGGGGATTGCTGCTGATGCAAAGCCTTCATCAAAAGGAGTGTCCATTAGCAGAAAAAACATTTTCTGTTAGCCACCGGGATGACATCTTTCCGCTCCAGCAACACATGGCTGCACTCCTACAGAGTTAGAGAAGTGGGACAATTGCTCTTCCTGTCCTAAACAGAAAACCTTACACTACATGGTAAGTGGAACCCAGTAAACAAATACCTGATTAAAACAACACCGCCACCTTCCTAGTGGAGTCCCTATGATGATGTAAGCGGAGAGTAAGAAGTCAATGGCAGGGAGGTGGGCGAGCTGCCTTCCTGACCCTGGCTGGGGACTCTGGCCCTGGGGCAGGGGGGTACCTGCAGGGCATTAAAGTCTCGGCTCTGAGGGGTGGCCCATGGCAAGGACAAAGCATCCTCCTGCAGCAGGAGGATTGCTCTCCTGACACCCCAACTGTTTACAGAGGCCATGCTTGCTGTGAGTGTCTCAGGCTCGCGCAGCCCCACAGCCACCCCAGCAGCCATGCCTCCATCCCCATCCTGGCTTTGGGAGCTGGTGGGCCCTTTGGCCTCTGGTCATTCCTGGCTTTCCTGTGCTCTGGCCAGGCTGCGATTATTCCTGAGAACAAACTCAGAGGCAAGGCTGGTCCAAGCCCCAGAGGGCACTTCTTTCATTTCTTCACATGAATAGAGGGACGGAGGCAGCTGGTGCCTGTGTTTGTGCTACTGAGAGGTCTATGCTCCGATGACAGTGACTGTTTCCCTAGGGGTCCAGGGTGTGAAATGGTCACAAGCTAGCTTACGTGAATTGTGCCGTTCACTTCCCAGGAACACCCATATTCATCTTGCCAGTCCTCAGTGATGCTTCCCTGACTCCATTTACCTCAATGCTCCCTGTGGCTCCCTGACGGCCCCAGGGCCCCAGTTTGGGAACAGCCATGTGAGAGAGCGTCCCCAAGTGCCATGCCAGCAACCAGAATGTGCTGTGAGCCCTCCGGGGCCTAGTGTGGGCAGAGCTGCTCCCTCTGCCTGTGGAGTCTTCCTCCCTGTCCATGCTTCTCCACCCTGTGGCCTCCTCAGTGGGCTACCAGAAGGCACACAGCATGCTTTCTTTTTCTAATTCTCTTTCCCTTCCTTCCACAGCTTGCACACTGTAATCATGGAATCAATGCTTGGCTAAAGCCTTGATAGCATTAGGAAGTGATTAGGAGGGCTAGCCAGCAGTGACAACCTGCTCCTATGAGCAGCCCCAGGCACCATTATGGGGGGGCAGGGGGCAGGCGGGGGCAGCGGAGGTGAAAGGCAGGCTCCGAGGGGCCAGCTCTATCATTGCCCCCCAAAGCGGAGCCCGGCCCAGCCCCTGCATTTGGAAGAAGGCCTGTTGCAGATAGTCTGTGGGCCTCTCTGCGGGGTGTTGAGAGGGGGCCTGGGACAAGCAGGGAGGGTAGGGACGGAAGGAGACATTTTTCAGTGAACTCAAGAAATTGCTGTCTGGTCTGATAGTTTTTATGGATTCTCTATAGCTGTTTGGTTTTGTGACTGATAAAATCTGTCAACAGAGAGAAACTGGTGTGATGGGGATGACGAGGCCAGCAGACTGGCCAAGAAGAATGATAGGTACTTCTGTCACCAGCAGGCAGCACCACCTGGCACTAGGCTGCTGTCCCAGGGAATGGCAGCCATATCCTCCATTTCTCACAGGACCAGCCTTTACTCAGCACTGCTGGGGAGGAAGCATGTGTCACAGTGAGAATGGCCAGTGGAGAACAGAGGCAGAGGACAAGGAGGGGGTGGTGAGGGCCCATGGTGACCTCGAGGCTCTTTCTCAGCACCACCTCTCCCTGGGTACGAGGGACAGACCTCAGGCAGAGAGATCTGCAGACCAGTCCCCCAAGCACGTCTCTGCCCCCTCCTTCTTTTTAAAGATTTTATTTATTCATTTGACACAGAGAGAGAGAGAGAGAGAGACAGAGAGAGAAGAGAGGGAGTGCAAGCAGGGGGAACGGCAGGGAACTACAGAGGGAGAAGCAGATTCCCCACTGAGCAGGGAGCCTGATGTGGAACCAGATCCCAGGACCCTGAGATCGTGACCTGAGCCGAAGGCAGACGCCTCACCCACTGAGCCCCCCCCCCCCCAGGTGCCCCTTGCTGTTTTCTGGCCCCCGAAGAGACTCAGTCTTGACTTGCAAAGACAGAAGCCTGCCCATCCTCGGGCATTTGCAGTGAGGTGGTGTGGAATCCATGGCATTGACATCATGCTCAGCTGTGAGCTGCTAAGACTGCTGGACATGTGCATCCCAGCATTTTGATCCCTTGTCAGGATATTTTGACCCTGTGCCACATTCTTGGAACTCCCGGGTCTTCCCAGAGCCTGACAAAGGACCAGATCTCAGCACCATCCAGCAAACCCAGATACCTGTGGTCGGGGTCAATAGTTATCTGACTGAGCACACACATCATACCCCCAGGTGGGTTTTGGGATCTGCTGTCCAGTTGCTAACCTAGGACTTGCCTTGGAAACACGTGTCTGAGCATGGGTGACACAGGAGCTGCAGGCAGCACAGTGAATTTTAAAATAAGGCTTTGACCTTAGAAACCTGTTCTTGGGGCTGACCTGAGGCCTGGAAGGCATGACATGCAGGCGAGTTCCCTGGGGGAGAGAGTCTGGGGGTGTGCAGAGTCAGGCCTGAGGAGCAGCACCGCAGGGACCCATCCCAGGGGTCTGGTGGGTACGTGGAGGAGTTCAGGCTTCCAAGGTGATAATGCACAGCGTGGCCTCTGAAGGGCTGGCTGCATTCTCTCCGCTCCGTCTCTTCAGCACAGCGTACAGGCTGGGGGACATTTTCAATGGACTCAGAAAGGTCACCAGCCCCCCGGGTCATAAGCTGTAGTGCTTGAAAGGCTCAGCATGGCACCCGCAGTCTCAACGCCAACCTGGGCCTAGATATTCCCTCTCTGAGGGATTTGTCTCTAAAATGTGAAAATGCCCCACCATACTGTGCTTTGTGATGCTTGGCTGCAAGGTATGAGGTGACCACTGTCTGAAGTGGCAAAGCCAAACGCATAAACTTCCCAGGGACTATGGTGATGATGGCATTCTTCCCATCTGGTAAGATTTATCTTCTTGCTTAAGTGAAGACCAAAGGGATAGCAAAACAAAACAAAACAAAACAAAACACAAAAATGTAAAAGCCAATCCTCACCATGGTGAGGAAGAGAATGGGGCCCGTGGAATCCTAATGATAGCCTTCTGGTAACAGAGGGTCCTCCATGGGGACCCCACAAAGGGATCAGACCAAGGCTCACACTGCTGCCAGTTTTGCTAAGAAGTGATGTGAACCTCAGGAAACTCTCTGGAAAGCGTCAGCAGTGAACTTGTGCTATAATTTGAGAGTTTCTGGAGGAAAGCAACCTCCTGTGATCCCCAGGTCCAAGGTCTGGAGGCTTCCTTCCAAACTCTGCAGACCTTTCCTTCTCTGCCCCCTGCCCTTGCTCATCCAGCACGACGTCCATGGCTGTTCTGGGAGTGGACCAGCCTTGGAACCCACTTAGAGAAGACCATTTAGAGACCCTCAATTTTCCTCCATCTGTGAGGGTTCAAGGAGAATAACTCCTCTCTTGCCCTTCTCCCAGGGAACCTGATCTCAAACCTCAGAGCTCGAAGGGCAACCCTGAGAACCTGTTGCATCAGAAACGGAAGAGTGAAGGCCAGTCACTCAGCAGGGATCATGTCACTCATGAAGAACATGTTGAAAGTTTGCTGTTCTGAAAGCTTCCTGGAAGAAAAAAAAGTAGACATAAATGTCAGCTATCGCTTAGGGTGATGAGTGAATTATGTTTTAATTTATCCTTAATAAAAGTCTGCTCTGCTCCGCTCCCTGTGTTCTGGTCTGTGAATGGCTCACACTTGGACCTACTGGAGGTTCCATGTAGGAACACAACCCAAATCTCTCTAGGTTTCACAATTTTGCTCTTGCTTCTAAAAAGACTGTCATCTCTGATGGAGCGTTATGTGTTTTATGTCCTGGCATTCTATTGGCTGCTTCTCAGTGTGAGGGGAGAGCGGCAGCACTCAGGGTTAGAGAGAATGCCCAGTAGGAGCCACAGGGCAAGGCCCCCACTTCCCAGGGAGGCTGAACTGAGAACCCAGGTCCAAGGTCTGGAAGCTTCCTTCCAAACTCTGTAGGCCTGTAAAGGCCCCATCTGGCCTTTGAGTGTAGGCCTTTAGTGTTCCCAATTCCCACGGAGGCTCACGGCCTAAGCCGAGCCTTCCCAAGACGGGGCTCTTCAGCAGATGGGATGGGAGGTAAGCCTGCACAGTCTGCCTTGGACACCCCAAATGCACTGAGTTCTAAAAGGCAAAAAGCTCATGGTGAGGGGCAAGGTTGAGGCTCCTGTCTGGCACAGTAGTGAGTGATGCTACCCTTAGTGAGGCTGGAAAGGGGACACGTGGGGCACTGTACCCCCAGGAGATCGGTAGTGGGTCCAGTGGCGGAGCTGTTTCTGTGAAGCTAGGGAGGCTGGAGATCATAACCGTGTCTGCTGATTTGGCATCAGGAAGCGCAGTGGCTGAGAGTGGCTCAGCATCTGGGGCAGCTTCTCTCTCTCTCTAAATAGGCTTCATGTCTCATGTGGGCTTGAACTTATGACCCTGAGATCAAGGGTCACCTGCTCTACTGACTGAGCCAGCCAGGTGCCCAGGGGCCAGCCTCTCCCGCACAGTGTTTCTGTGCCCATGCTCTCACTAGTCCGTGGTACCCAAAAGGAAAGAGGGGGTGGCACTATTACCCGAACTGTTCACTTCCTTCTTGTGAGAGTGGAGAACACACCGAATGCAGAAGAGATGGTGCTGCTTCTTGTCGAACACTTGGGGCTGATGAGTGAGGGAAATAAAGGGTGGTGGTCATAGTGGAAGTGAGTGTGGCCAGGGGTTTCCTGGTTGCTCAGTTGACTAGCTGCTGTGGGAGCTGCTTCTGTGGCAGAGCTGCTCCCTTCCTCTGGCCCCGATCTATAACATGGGGGCATGGGGCTGGGGACAGGTGCACAGAGACCCCTGGGGGCTAGTTCCAGGCTGTCCAGCACCAGGCCACAGGCTTTGGAGCCTGGCCACTGGGAGTATCCTCGCCACCCTGGGCAGGTGTGGGGCAGGCACTGGCACAGGGCCAGTGAGCCTGGGCATTTATCCTTGTGCTCAGAACAAGACCTGGTGCCAGGAGAATGTAAGTAAAAGAGATTTGTCATCAGAGGAGGCAATGAAGAAAATCATGTTTGGTAGGCCTAAAAAATCTCCTAATAAGTGTTAAATAAATACAAACAGTTTTGTTAAATAAATACAAACAGTTTAAACTCTAGTCAATTAAAATCTCTGTCATTCAGGAAAACTCAGTGAGGGAAATAATGAGATCTATAAAGATTTCAAGAAAAATATGTTGGAAAAACAGCATTTCATTTTAACCTCTTCAGACGGAAGAGAAGAAATAAACCAAGAGATTCAGTGGAGATGTTCTTGGAAAGACCCAGCAATCCCTGCTGGCCCCGGGCCCCATCCACTGAGATGCAGCTCAGCTCCCAGGACCACTGCACCTTTTTCGCCACGGCGTCCATGCAGGTGACCACCTGGGAGGATGAGTCTCTGCCTGTACCTGCGTCACCAACCCTGGCCAGGCCCCACGCTCTAGTGCATGGCGTTGTGCCTGCCAGATGGGCCACAATTCTTTACTTCTGGGTCGGGTGATTGCTGTTTAGAGTATTGGCAGTGAGGCTCTGTCAGTAGCAACAACACACTGCTGACTTCTGAGCCTCAATCAGCAAACCGACCTCAGCGGTGTTTCCTGCCTCCACCGGCCTTGGCCTCACCCTCATATATCTGAGCAGACACAGCCTCATCTCATGCTACTAACCTCAGACTTTAGTCCGGAGTTGTCTTGCCATCATTCTCCTGAGTTCATTCCTGGTTGACCATTGATGCTGGTGGGCTCACAGGCACTACTATTTTAGGGTTCAGTTGCAGCAGCTGGTGAGTTGCCCAGGAGGGCGAGCTGCTTCTACCACCTTCTCCGTCGTCAGAGTAGGAGGATATGTTCACGAGAGGGACGGGGGTCTGAGGGCATGCACACGCTGTGAGAACCTGCTTCATCAAGAAGCGGCACCTTGGGATGGGGCCCCAGGGGCAACCAGATACGACACACACTTCTCTCTGCTGGCCTTGTAGGTGTGACCTCCTCTGGCAGCAGAGGGCCAGTGGGGCTGAGGTCCCAGGGCAGGCAACTGAAGGGTAAGTGCCCTGGGTCAGCTGCAGCCATGAGACTGCCAGGTGGGCCTGGGTCCGGGGAGCCCTCCACGAATAGAGCAAGTCTTCCCTTCAATACCCATCTGAACTGTTCTGCTTGATGTTCCAGGCGTCACAGAAATTTGCTCTGCCCACGGACTGGCTGAGCAGTGCCAGATACGGCTGCTCCAGGGCCTAGTTCCCTGCTCTGCTGAAAGCCACTGTCTTTGGCCACACACCATGCATCTCTGTGGCCTGGTCCTAGGCCCCACTCACCAAGAAGGAAGTGGAAACTTGGAGCATTGCAGTCCAATGCTATCTGTCCAGAGTCACAGGGAGAGAGAAGAGTGCTCAGTGAAGAGCAGGGCGGGCATGCTGCATGCCTCTACCTCTTCTGACACCCTCTGTACCATGGGACGTGCAGCACATCCCTGGGCTCTGAGGGGGAGATAAGGACATCTGAGCCCGTCTTCCGAGGGGAGGGTGAACTCCAGAGTATGAGCTTCATGCACGAACCTGGCTGACTGCATTCCTCCTTCCATGTTTCGGCCTGAAACAGACCTCTCTCATGAGCCCACCTTGTGTCTCTGGGCATGTGGACCATGCTAGTAACCCCCACCTCTCCGGTCATCCCCCAGCACCCCAAATATAGTTAGCCACGGGGAGTGTTTGCACCACAGAAGCCAGCAAGCATGAAACTGAGGGCCACGTTTCACCCCACGGGGTTGGTTTTCAAACACGTACCCCAACTCCACCACGGGGGAGTGCTCGGCATCCAGTGTGTCTAAATGCCTGATGCATGCGTGCTCAGCGCTCAGGAAGCAGCAGTACGGTTGTCAGGGCCATGGTGGACTTGGGGAAGTAAGGTCATGGGAGGTGCCAGAGGACACATTCAGATGTGCAGTGTGCCTCCCGACTCTTGTGCGGGGGTCACATCGTCTGCGATGCCACATGAATGAATGAGCCCCTGGGTGGAAGGTCTGGAGAGGCCGTGGGAAGCACAGGGGGCAGGAGAAGCTGGCAGCACCAGCTGAGTCTCTGACACCCCCGGCCCACTGGGCTTCTCCCCAGCACAGGCTGTCCCCTGGCCTGAGAACACACGTCCCTCTTGATTGGGGTGCTGAATGAGCACTAAGACCGAGCATGCCCTGAAAGGCCAGAAGTGGTCTCCACTGAGACACTCCAACCAAGGAGTTTCAAATGCCAACTGGCATTTCCAAGAAGCACAGTATGATTCGAAAGCAACCATTCCACTCGAGCATTGCACTTCTGTGCCTGCCCAGGGTGGTTGGAAGACAGGTCTGAGTCCCAGTTCTATGACTCGGAGGTCTTTGGGCCTCAGCATAACCATCTGGTTTGTTGTGATGACAGCACTTGCTACATAATTTGCAACATGAAAATGTAGGAGCTCTTGTTCAGTAATTATTAAGAATTTTAGGCTGGTGACTGCACAGCATTAATCCAGGGGCAGGACTCATCACAAGGGCCCATTACCTGTAGTAATGAAATGTATGGGTGTGGCTGTCACAGGGAGGTGGGATACAGCTCAGGCAAGGCACTAATCATTCCCAGCCTCCTGTCCCACAGGTTTGTGTAGAAAGTTAAACGAGATGGTACATGTTTAGCAAGTGCCTGGCATGTTCCAAGCACTCAGTATGAGTTAACTGCCATTGATACTGCAAATTCCTCATAAAGTGAATAAATGCCTGGATGAGCACTGTTGTGCAGTGAGCTTACATTTGATTGCCAGAAATGGAATTACAGGGTCTCTATGGGTATGACTCATTTTTTTTTATAAGTAGTTCTCCAAAAAGGAATGTTTTTGGCAAATTATTCTCTAAAAGGGGTCATCTGTCACCCTAGGACTCCAAAGCAGGTGAGTCACAAGTTGCGATCTGTGTTATAAAAAGTTGTGGCTGCAACGTGGCTGGAGCGGGAGGCCCTGTAGAGCTGGCTCAAGTTAATGCCTCTGTGGGATGGACACGAAAGCAGGAGCAGGACTTGGATGGCAGGGCAGAAGTTAGGACCCATGGGACTTGAGGACTGCACGCCACCCCCACCCCATCCCCCACCCGTGAAAGTAAGAGGGAGGGGCCGCGTGGGCAGCTAGGGGGCGGTGGTGTCATTGCCTAGGGACCCGCACATGGTGCGGCGGTTAGCAGGGCTGATTTGAACTTGCGGTTTGGAACATGCAGGCTGATGAGATCTGTAAACGGGGAACTGGTTGGAATCAGTTTGGACGTGAGGACGACGTGGGACCCGCAGATCCAGGTCGTGGAAGTCACCGGGCCATTGGGAACTTCCCTGAAAGAAAGCCTTAGAGGAAGACACAGAGCTGTCTTTGCGGGGGTGTGCCCTGACCAAGGAAGGCCTCGCTCGGTGACTGCATGTCAGGGTCAAGTAGGCGACCGCTCAGCTCAGGTGCTTTGGAGTGTTAACCCTAGCATTGAGTTACGGGTGCGCCTTCACCACACAGGGAACGGCCACGTTTGACGCTGTGAGAGAAGCGAGATACAGAGTACAGCACAGCTAGTTTTCGGCAGGTGGACGATCTGGACATGCCTCCTTCCACCGTCGTGCAGGCTCCGGACGCTGGCGATCTCACGAGGACTGCCGGCTAACCGCCGTGACCCAGGCCCGCCAACCCGTGCCCATCCCCGGCACCGCCACCCGCCGCCGTCCCTGCTCCGCCCCCAGGGCTGCCCGCGCTGGGGAGCGTGCGAGTCCCTTTCTGCACCGGCAAATTCCCACGTGTCCCCGGGCCCCAGCTCCAATCTCCAGGCCTCTGGCAGCGCTGCAGAGACCTCGACGAGGGCGAGCGCTCCTGGCTCGGGGACTCCCCCCCCACCCCCGGGCCGCCCCGCACTCCTGGGGACTCCTGGGCAGGACCCCAGGCTCCGCAGGCGAGAGGCCCCACCCACCGCCCACCTGCCCCCGCCCCCTGACTCCCGCCTACCAGGCCCCACCCCCGGTTCCCCATCGCCCACCCGCCCCACATGGCCCCGCCTTCTGCCCTCCAGGCCCCGCCCACCTGGCCCGCCTGGCCCCGCCTTCCAGGCCCTCGCCCATCTGACCGCAGGCCCCCCTAGGCCCCGCCCCCACGTGACGCGAGCCCCACGTGACGCCGGCGCTGCGCCTGCCCTTTTAAGGCGGCTCCGCGGCGGCTGCGCGGGGTCCTTCCCGGGTGTCTGCCTGCGGAGTGGCCTGGTGCGCGTGCGCGGCGCGGGGCACCGTGGGGCCGGCGCCGGCGAGCGGGGCGCGACCTGCGGGGGGGGCAGCGGCCGGGGGGCTCCGTCCGCCGCGTGGGGCAGCCCCGAGGGCCGTGCTTCTCGGCGGTGCTCCGTAGGTACTGCGGCCCGCGCGCTCGCCGGCGGCCGTGGGCCTGGGGGCACAGGGCCTGGAGCCCCCGGACCCCAGCTTCGCTCCTGCAGGCGGGCCTCCACCTGCGAGCGGCCTCTCGAGGGCGTGGCCCCCAGCAGCGCGCACCCTTCGCGGAGCTCCTCCGGGACGCCCCACGGCATCCGCCGCCGGCCGGGGCGCTCCGGAATCCAGCGTGCTCCAGCCCGGCCTGCCGTCCGCGGCCCCGCAGCGCCCCGCGACTTTCGTGCCCCGGTCCCTGCCCTGGAGCAGAGCCGTCACCCGGCGCCCCGCAGCGGCCCTCTCGGGCTCATCCCACCGACCACACGGTCCTGAGGGTTCCTAGTCACACATTTGTGTAAGACCAGAACGTCCACCACTTGTCCGAATGGTGAGTTTGCTCATGATCTCAATGCCGAAATTTCAGCAGAGGATTTACATCACTTTGTATAATTGGGAAAAAGAAAAGAAACAGTTGTGTCGAGTAGCAGATGAAGAGAAATCCATGTCTCCCCCTTGTTGGTAATGTAGTGCGCAGGATTCTAGACGCTTTACATAAATTTGTACACATAGTTTTTTATTTTACTGTTTTGTGCATGGTCTTTTTATTTTGATCGTTTTCTGTCTTGTACAGCCTTCGATGTGCACAGGTGTTGCAAATGTAGTGAAAGACTTGATGGATAAGTTGGGCTTCATAAAAATCTAAACTTTTTGTATCGCAAAAAAAAAAAAACAAACCTTTTGTATCGCAAATAGCATCATCAGACTCAGAAATACCTGAGTCTTTTTCAAGCAAAAAGGCAACCCACAGAATAAGAGAAAATATTTTTGAAGCTCATATTCGATCAGGGTCTAGTATTCAGAACATGTAAGAACTCTTATAACTCTATAAAAAAGACGAACTAGAGACTGGGCAAAGGATTGTAATACACATTTCCTTGAAGAAAATAAAGAAATGACCGATAAGCACGTACAGCAAAAAAGCTGTGTATCATGAGAGAAATGTAGGGTTGCAGATACAGTGAGTTAGCACCTTCACACCCTCTAGGATGGCTCTGGTCAAAAGAACAGACAGGAACAAATGTTGGAGAGGATGTGGAGAGGTTGGAACCCTCCTACCATCCTGGTAGGAGTGTAAGCTGGTGCTACTGCTTTCGAAAACAGTTTGGCAATTCCTTAAAAAGTTAAACATAGAATTATGATCTAGCAATTCCTTTCTGAGGTGTATATGCAGGTTGAATTAAAGGAAATAAGTAATGCCCACGTAGAAACTGTTACACAGATGTTTGTAATAGTATTGTTCACACTAGCCCAAAGGTGAAAACAACCCAAATGTTGAAGGGATAAACAAAATGTGATATATCCACGCCACGGAATACTTTTGGCAATAAAAAGGAATGAAGTACTGTTGTGTGCTACAACGTGGGCATATTAGATTGCCAGGGTTGCTGTGACAAAGCACCACAAACTGGGCAGCTGAACAGAATTTATTGTCTCACAGTTTTGGAGGCGAGGAGTCTAAAACCAAGGCATTGGCAGGGTTGGTTCCTTCTTAGGACTCCTCTAGCTTCTGGTAGCCTCAGGCATTCTTGGCCTCTAGGTGGTATTCTCCTGTGTCTTCACATTGTCTTCCCTCTACCTGAGTCTCTGTGTCCAAATTTCTCCTTCCTAGGAGTCCATTAGCTTAGGGCCCACTCTACAGACCTCATCATACCTTGACATCTGCAGAGACCCAATTTTCAAATAAGTCACATTCACAGGAACTGGGGGTTAGGACTTCCATGTTTTGTGGGGGGATACAATTCAAGACAACAATGGATGAACCTTGGAAACGTGGTAAATGAAAGAGACCATTCACAAGAGACTACCCACTGGACGGTGCCACTACATCAAGTGTCCAGAACAGACAGCTCTGTAGAGAAAGCAGATTAGTGGTTGCTCAGGGTTGAGGGAGGGGGAATAGAGAGTGATTGTTAGAATGTATGTAAATTATATGTAGGTGGGTGGTGAATTGTAGGTCTGTAAAGCTGCTTAAAGTACAGTAACAACAATACACAGTTCTTGTATACTCATCCAGCTTCCCTTAATGTTAGCATATTACATAACTAATATTATTCTAATACATTAGCGAATCCAGAAAATTAATATCTGTACAGAACAATTAGCTGATTTACAGACTTCATTCAAATTTCATCTCTTAAAAAAAAAAAAAAAGAAAAAAAAACAAATTTCATCTCTTGTCTAATATTGTTTGATAGGATAAATGCAACATGACATTTGTTTATTCTGTCTCCTAACCTTCTGCAGAAATTCTAGTCTATTTTTGTCTTCTGATGACCTTCTTATTTTTGAAAACTATAGTAAAGTTATTTTGTAGAATGTCCCTCAGTTTGGATTTTCTGATTGGTAAGATTCAGGTTATACATTTTTGGGAAGACTACTGAAGAAGTGATGCTGTGTCCTCAGTGTGTTATATCAGAGGGTACATGACATTGATAAGTGTTACTACTAATTTAAGTCTGATCAGTTTGTTAGGCTGATATTTTAACTAAAGTTAATTTTTTTTCTTTTTAAATTAACAAGTAGTTTGTGGGGAGAAATGCTGAGACTGTGTGGAAGTATATTTACCTACTTCCATCCACTAATTTTAGATTACAGTCTTGCCTACAGCAGTTATTACTGTGGTGTTTACCTATGCTTTTAGTTCTAGTTCTCTTTCTACATTTATTAAGTGGAATGCTGCTGTAAGGAAGAGCTGTCTTTTCTCCTCCGGTTTTACTATTTATTTACTTATTATTTTCTAAATGCTTTTTTTAATTTTAAAGTAATTCCTACACCCAGCATGGGGCTTAAACTCATGACCCTGAGATCAAGAGTTGTATGCTTCACTGACTGAGCCAGCCAGGCACCCCTTTTGTCCCCAGTGTTTAAATTTATGTTTTCAGATTTTTGTTTATATCAGTATGGACTCATAGATTTTTATTCTATTGGCTTCACCCGTTAGTGTCATTACTTTGCTCAAAATGTCCCTGATTTGGCCATTGAGAGCTTGTTGTAGGGAGTTGGTAAATGGCCCCTAACAAGTCCCACCTCCTGGTATTCAGGCCCGTGTGTAATCTCCTCTCCTTGAGTGTGAGCCAGATTTAGTGATGTTTCTAATGAACAGGAAAGGTGATGGGATGTCATTTCTGAGATTAGGGTAAAAAAAAAGACTGGTTTCCATCTTGGGCAACCTCTCTTGCTGTCTCCTCTTGCTTCCTTGCTTCCTCACTCTGACGGAAGTCAGCTGCCATATTGTGCGGTGCCCTATGGACAGGCCCCTGTGCGAAGGAACTGAGAGAGGCCTTTTGGCAACAGCTAGTGAAAAACTAAGCCCCTCAGTCCAGGACCTCCCTCCCCAAGATCATCCTATAACCTCACTACTATCCAATGTTGTACTGGATGTTCTAGCCATTTCTATAAAGGAGGAAAAGAAATAAAATGCAGATGGTGGGGACACCTGGGTAGCACAGTGGTTGAGCATCTGCCTTTGGCTCAGGGCATGATCCTGAGGTTTGGGATTGAGTCCCATGTCGGGTTCCCTGTGGGGTGTCTGCTTCTCAACCTTTGCCTATGTCTCTGTCTCTCTCTGTGTGTCTCTCACGAGTAAATAAATAAAATCTTTAAAAAAATGCAGACAGTGGAAAGAAATGTTTGTATTCACAGATGACATGCTTGTCTGTACAGGAAATCTGAGGGAGATTACAAAAAGCGTCTATTAACACTTTACAGAACTATTTTTACAGTTTACAGAACTGTTAATATTAACACTTCATCTGTTATGGATGCAAAATCATATAAAGACGTTAATTGTATTTCTAAGTGCTAGGAACAAACGATCAGAAATTGAAAAAACCTTTTAATGCCATATACATTAAATGCTTCTAAATAAAATTGAGAAGACATTTGGAAGACTTTTACACTGAAAACTACCAAACATTGCTCAGAGAAATTAAAGATCAAAGTAATGGCAAGATAGACTGTGTTCATGGGTTGGAAGACTTAATGTTGTTAAGATACCAGTTGTTCCTAAGTTAGTATATTCAGTGCAATCAAAATCAAAGTCCTAGCTGGGGCGCCTGGGTGGCTCAATGGGTTAAGTGTCTGCCTTTGGCTCAAGTTGTGATCCCAGGACCCCCACAAAAACCCAGTCATCTATAAATTAGGGAGTGGATTCTAGCAGATACTGAATCTGCTGGTGCCATCATCTTGGACTTCACAACCTCTGGAACTGTGAGAAATAAATCTGTTGTTTATAAGCTCCCCAGTCTATGGTACTCTATTATGGCAACAGAACAAACTAAGATGTGCATCAGACCAATTCAATGGAGAACGGCTGTGGAACAATTAGGTAGCCATATGCGTAAAGAATAACCTCAACTTTACCTCACATAAAAATGGATCATAAACCTAATTATTAAATTAGAACCATAAAACTTGGGATGCCTGGGTGGCTCAGTGGTTGAGTGCCTGCCTTCGGCTCAGGGCGTGATCCCAGAGTCCTGGGAACGAATCCCACATCGGGCTCCCTGCAGGGAGCCTGCTTCTCCCTCTGCCTGTGTCTGCCTCTTTTTCTGTGTCTCTAATGAATAGATAAATTAAATATTAAAAAAATAACTATAAAACTTCTAGAAAAAAGCCAGAAAATCTCTGTGACCTTGGGTTTAACAAAGGTTTTAACTATAACTTAGGTATGAGCTATAAAAAGAAAAAAAAATCATTAAATTGGGCTTTATCAAACCGTAAGAAAACTCTGAAATGTGGAGAGAAGATGGCAGATTTGGGAAGGGATCTTGGGATCTGAAAATGACATGACGGTGAGTTCTCTTTGCTCAATATATCCCAGATTTGGTGCTGGGGAACCCAACAACCTGGAAATACCAATAATAGGTGGGATGGGGAAGCCCCAACAGAAGCCTGTTCTCTTTCACCCAAGGACCAGAAAAGGGGCAATTTAGCAAGACAGAAAACTCATAGTCAATAACTGCTTTACTATAGCCAAACACCATGGAACAAAATGGGGCCCCATCCCCATTAGCAAAGGTTAGGTGGGGAGACTGGCCTTTGATGATAGCCATGTTGTAAAGAGGCAATCCTCTTTCCTTCCTGGGGTGATGTCAGAGAAGCCCCGGAGGAGCTGGGATTAACCATCACATTCTTGCAGCCAGAAGGGTGAACTTTCATCTTCACTTGGCTGTAATAAGGTAAGGTCTTCCTTCTTTTGCTTCAGTAATGTTAGAGGAGGCTGGAAATGCAAGATTTAAATAGGACCCAGAGTCTCATAACAGGATACCTAAAATGTCCAGGGTACATTTGAAAATCACTCATCATAGCAAGAACCAAGATTATCTCAATGAGTAAGATAAGACAATTATCAGACTCCAAAGCAGAAATGCCACAGAGGGTGAAGGTATCTGACAGATTTTATTTATTTTTTTGTTTTTATTTTTTTTAAATTTTTATTTATTTATGATAGTCACAGAGAGAGAGAGAGAGAGGCAGAGACACAGGCAGAGGGAGAAGCAGGCTCCATGCACCGGGAGCCCGACATGGGATTCAATCCCGGGTCTCCAGGATCACGCCCTGGGCCAAAGGCAGGCACTAAACCACTGCGCCACCCAGGGATCCCCGGTATCTGACAGATTTTAAAGCAGGCATCATAAATATACTTTGAGAACAATTAGGAAAATGTTTGAAACAAAGAAAAACTACAAAGTCTTAGCAAAGACATACAAAACATAATGAACAAATGGAAATTTTTGAATGGAAAAACAAAATAAAGGAAATAATAAACTCATTAGATAGACTCAACAGTGGAATGGAGATGATAGAGGAAAGGATCGGTGAAATTAAAGATTAAACAATAGAAATTAACAGCAACAATGAAAAAAAATAGATTGGGGGAAAAATGGAGCCCCAGGGACCTGTGGGACAAATAATCTAACATTGCATTTCATCTGAGTCCCCAAGAGTGACAAGAAAGAAGTTGGAGCTGAAAAAGTATTTGAATAAATAACAGCTGGGAAAAAAAAAAAAAAAAATCCCCCAAATTGGCAAGACATAAACCTAAAGATTCAAGGAACTAAATTAATCCCAAATACGATATACCTCAATAAAGACTATGCCAAGACTCATCATAGTCAAAATTCTGAAAACCAAAGACAAAATATCTTGAAAAAATAATATATGTTACTGTGCGGTAGTGTCTAAGACGGCAGCTGTGGTGGTGGCTGAGGCAGTGACCGAGGAAACAGAAGATAGCAGATTTTTTTAAAGGACTGCTTGTCTACAGCAAAACCAATTTTAGTCGATTTCATGCTGACTCTGTGCAAAGCTTTGAACCGGTGCCCTTCAGTCTACCTGCCCACCCGGGAGTACCCATCTGAACAGATCATCGGGACAGCAAAGACAAATATCCTTTTAGGCCACCTACATTAGCAATGGGACAAAAAGAACGTGGCCAAGAAGAGAGACCAGGAGCACATGGACTTTGAGGGTGAGAGCTCTGCACTCCCCCACCGAAGGTCGCACCGACAGACAGCCCACACGTGCACAAGGACACTTAAGACTCTTACTGCTCCACTGGCACCTCCTGTCTTGTCTGCTCCTCGCCTGCCCACCTTGTGTAAGCGCCCTCCACACTGTACCCACCAGCTCACCCACACAACCATCCATACCACTTCCAACCTCATAGGAGCCACGTATTTATTTCCCTTGAGTTTTTATTTATGCTGTAAAAATGTACCAAGCGATGGTTAAAGGGGATGTCAGACCCAGTCGTGTGATGTTGGTAGATACTTTTTAAAAAACATTGTTATTCACAAACCCCCCCCATCCAGAACCCCTTTACCCCTCCCCCCATACCCCAGTTCTCCTCCAGAAAAAGCAGAGCGTGTCTGCAGGGGTCTAGAGCCCGGGCCTTGATGTGGCCCAGCAGCATGGATGGGAGCCCCTCTCCCTGCTCCTACTCTCCAGTCCGGGCCTTAAAGCCTCCTGGCTTTGCTCTGAATGTGAGCCAGGGGGAGAAGTCGGCATTTCTCGATCTTTCTCTTAAGTCATTTTATCATGGACTAGTGTCTACCCCAATAAAAGGATCTTTCCGAAAAAAAAAAAAAAAAAAAAAGGAAAGAAAGAAAAGAATATGTGGAAAACAATCCAAATTACAGCAGAATTATTACCAGAAACAAGGAGGCCAGAAGAAAGTGGCATGGCATTTTCAAGTGTGAAAACAGAACTGTAACTCAGAATTCTCTAGTGAAAATTTTCTTCTGGAATAAAGTAGAAACCAAGACATTCTCCAATGAAGGAAAGCGAAGATTTGTCACCAGCAGATCTACCCATAAAAAAAAAAGAAAAAAAAAAGAAAAAGCTAAAGGAGTTTTTTTCAGTTGGAAAGGAAATAACAGCGGGAATTTTGAAACATCAGGAAGGGATCTAGAACAATAGAGACAAAATGGAATTTTTTCTCTTGTTGAGTTTTCTAAACTATATTTGATGGTTCAGGCAAAAATTATAACATTGTCTGATATGGATCTCAAAGCATGCAGGGGGAATCTTTAGGACAACTGACTTTTTTTTTTTTTTTTATGATAGTCACACACAGAGAGAGAGAGGCAGAGACACAGGCAGAGGGAGAAGCAGGCTCCATGCACCGGGAGCCCGACGTGGGATTTGATCCTGGGTCTCCAAGATCGCGCCCCGGGCCAAAGGCAGGCGCCAAACCGCTGCGCCACCCAGGGATCCCGACAACTGACTTTTAAATGACCGAGGGTAAAGGAACCTAAAGGATTGGAAATTTATTTTTATTTATTTATTTATTTTTTTTTTACATTTCGTGGGAACTGGTAAAATGTCAAAATCAGAGTGCTGTGAAAAGTTATGTGTATGTAATATAAAACCTAGAGAGCAATCACTAAATATTTATTGAAAGAGATAACTTCAAAAGCACTACTGATAGAACAAAATGGAATTCTAATGAAGGGTACAAGGAAGGCAGAAAAGGAAAACAGACAAATGAAGAACAGAGGAAAGAAACAAAACAAAATGAAACAAAAACTCCACAGAAGTCCGAGTATGTCAATAATTACATTAAATGTAAAAATATGCCGATTAAAAGAGAGGGGCAGAGTGAATAAAAATACATAGTTCCCATAAGAAAACTCAGTTCAAAAGTAATGGTATAGGTAGGTTGAAAGTGAAAAGGTGGAAAAAGATATGCAACAGACACTAATAATAAGAAGGCAGTAGTATTAATGTCAGGTAGATTCCAGAGCAAAGAAAATTACAGGGACAGAAGAGGAGCATTTCATAATGATAAAAAGGGTCAGGCTATCCAGACATAGCAATCCTAAGTTTGTTTGCACAAAACAACAGAGCTGCAACATATGTAAAGCAAAAATAGAACTGAGAGGAAAAATAGACTAACCGATGATTATATTGGAGACATCCACACCCCTCTTCCACCAATTGATTAAACTACCCAGAAAATCAGCAAGGTACCATCAATCAACAGGATCCAACACACATAATACAATAACAGCAGAATAGGCATTCAAGTTCTCATGGACAGTTTACCAGGACAGACTATTTACCACAATAGGGCCATAAAATAAGCTTCAACATATTGAAAGTAATTGAAATTTTACTGTGTATGTTCTCACCACAGTGGAATCAAACTGGAAATCAGTAACAGAAAGATAACAGGAAAACCTTGGAACAATTGGAAACTAAATGACAATTTGCTAACTAATCTGTGGGTTAAAGAAGACGATGTCTCAAAGCATAATAAAAACAATTTATTGGACTGAATGAAAACGAAAGCAAAACATACCAAAATATGTGGGCTATAGCAAATGTAGTGTTATCAGGAGATTTTATAGTGTCAAATTCTTATATTAGAAAAGAGGGAAAGTCTCAGGAAAATAATCTAGCCTTTCAGTTTAAGATCCTATAAAAAGAAGAACAAGATAAATCTAGAGGTTGCAGAAGGAAGATGAGAAGAAATCCGTGAAACTAAAAAGATGAAAACAATAGAAAAAATAAAAGATGGTTCTTTAAAAAAAATCAGTATTGGCAAACCTTTGATAAAGAAAAAAGATGATGCAAATTATCAGTCAGGAATGAAATGAGCTATCACCTCATGGACATCAAAAGTATAATAAGGAAATACAACTATACATATATAAATTTGACAAATGGGGGATCCCTGGGTGGCGCAGCGGTTTGGCGCCTGCCTTTGGCCCAGGGCGCGATCCTGGAGACCCGGGATCAAATCCCACGTCGGGCTCCCGGTGCATGGAGCCTGCTTCTCCCTCTGCCTGTGTCTCTGCCTCATTCTCTCTCTCTCTCTGTGACTATCACAAATAAATAAAAATTAAAAAAAAATAATAAATTTGACAAATGGACTAATTTCTAGAAGTCATCCAATATGAAAGATAATTTGTATAGTTCTGTAAATATTAAAGAAATTGAATTTTTAATATTAAAATGTCCAAATAAGCATCAAATGTTTTCAGTGGAGAATTCCACCAAATATAACAGAGCAAATTCTAAACATCTGACAGAAAAAGGAAAAGGAGGGATTTCCCAACTGATTTTATGAGGCCAGGATTCTACTGATACCCGAACCATACAAAGTCCATCCAAAAAAGGAAAATGGCAAAATAATATAGCTCATGAATTCAGATGCAGAAGTCCTCAGTGAAACATTAGTAAGTGGAATTCAGTGATAGAAAAAGAGTGATGAGATTTGAGGAAGATAACAGAGTAGAAAGCACCAGAAATCTGTCTTCTGCTTAGACAATTGTCTTGGCAGAATCTGATTGATTTAATTATGTTGGAACTCTGTGTAGTTTATTCAAAGACTTGCAACTTCCTGAAGAAGACTTGAATGGGAAAATGCAGTTAGTTTTGGTCAGTTTCAGCAGTGGTTACCTATCCCCCATCTTCAACTCAATGACAGTCAGTTATGCATTTGTTCCAGGAGCAGCTAAAAAGCTAGTTGAGCCAAGGTGAGGAATAAAGACCCTGTTCTCCAAAGATCAGGACTCTGTTTTCTGCTTGCTGCTTCTGAAAGTACAGACACAGGAGCAGCCTCCATTGGTGCACCTCTCCCATTGTTTCAAGCCCTTTGCCCTACAGCTGAAGTGGCTTCCAGGAGATTTAAGGAGCTGGCACTCCCTTCCCCCTTTATCTCTTTTCCTCATTTTGAGATTCAGACATTTAAGGACTAGGTCATTCAAAAGTGACCACACATACAAGGGAATTTAGAAAGTCATTGTGCGTGCCTAGGGAGCAGCTCAGCCTCAGAAAGACCTGGGAAGACATGAAGTTTACACCTCAGGCTGAGGTCTGGTACAGAGACACTTTATAACAATAAAACAAAGGCAAATACCCCCCCCCCCCCAAAAAAAAAAAAACAAAAGATAATCTTAGGGAAAGGGGACAATCTGATTTCCAGGCTTAATACATTATTAGATTCAAACATCCAAGTTTTTAGGAAAAAAAATCACAAGACACAAGGAAACAGGAAAGCATGACATACTTTCTTTGAAAGTATTCAAAGAAAAAGACAACAGAAAATGTCCAGTGACAAAGGCCAGATGGCAAATTTTCTAGAAAATGACTTTGTAAAAACTGCCTTAAAGATGTTCAAAAAGCTAAAGGACACAGAGGAAGTCAAGAAAATGATGTATGGGCAAAGTGGAAATATCAACACATCACAAAGAAATTCTGGAGCTGAGAAGTAGAAGAACTTAAGTGAAAAATTTGCTAGAGAGATTCAAAGGCAGATTTGAGCATACAGAAGAATCAGTGAACTAGAAAAGATAATTGGAATGATCAAGTGTGAGGAAAGGAAAGAATAAAGATTGAAGAAAAACAAACAAAGCCAAGGAACCCGTGGGACACCTTCTAGAGGATTAATGTTCATTATAGAAGTTCCAGAAGAAGGGAGGCAAAGAAATTATTTGAAGAAATAATGCCTGAAAACCTCCCAAATTTGAAGAAAGACTTGAATATAAACATCCAAGAACCCTAACAAACTCAAAATAAGATGAATTCAAGGAGATCCACATGGAGGCACATAAATTGTTGAAAACAAAAACACAGAGAATATTGAAAGCAGCAAGAGAGAAGTGACTCATTACCTGAAAAGGATGTTCAATAAGACTCATCAGATTCTTCACCTGAAACTTTGGAGGCCAGAAGTCAGTAGGCTAGCATATTCAAAGTGGTGAAAGAAAAAAAAAAATCTGTTAGCCAAGAATGCTATGTTCACCAAAATTGTCCTTCAGAAGTGGAGAAATTAAACCCAAAGCAAGGAGAAAAAAATAGTAAAGATCAGAGATGAACAAAATATAGAATAGAAAACAAGTTTTTGAATTTTTTTCTTGAAAAGACCACCACAACCAAAAGACTAAGGAGGATTCTAGGAAGTTGGTAGAATCAAAAGCATCAGGAATCCGTTTCCTTGTGTGGACAACATACAGTGCAGAATCATGTGATGTAACTATTTTGGAACTGTGGAGTCTGTTGAAAGCTTGCAACTTTCAGGGGAAGGCTTGGCCAGTCAGTTTTACTCGATTTCAATTCTAGGATGGTAGTAGCTATAGATTGCCAACCCCCAGCCACTTGACAGGCAGCCACGTTCCTGGTCCAGCTTGCACACACCTTGTGGGAGACACGCAGGCAAGGAGGATTCTGTCCTCCGAATATCAGGGATCTTTCCTCTGATCCCTGATTGCTGCTTCTGACCATAGAGGTGCAGAGAGGCAGGGAGCCATCATTATTGCACCTCCCCATTGGGCTCAAGTGTCTTATAGGCTATATTAAAGGGCCAGTGCCCTTTCCTCCTTTTCATCCCTTCATTTTTTGCTGTGTGTGTGTGTGTGTGTGTGTGTGTGTGTGTGTGGAGTGGGGAACTGGGCATTAAAGACTGAGGTATTCAGAAACTCCTGCAGATATAGGGAAAATTTGAAAGTGATTGTGCGTGCCCAGGGAAGAGAAATAAGAAGATGTCAAATCTATACTTGGGCTGATCCTGGGCACAGATTGGGTATAACAATCAAAAAGAAACAAAAACAACAAAACCTAGAAAACCTTGGGGAAGGGGAAGAATCTGACTTTCAGAGTTATCACATTATTAGATTCAAATGTCCAGTGTTCAACAAAATGTCACAAGGCTAAGAGACAGGAAAGTATGGCTCATCCAAAGGAAAAAAATATACAACAGAATCTGTTCCTGTAAAGACTAATTGGATGATATATTAGGCAAAGACTTTAATGGTCTTAAAGATGCTAAAAGGACTAGAGGAAGATGTGGAGAAAGTCAAGGAAACAATGTGAGAACAAAGTGCAGGTATCCATTAAGAGATGGAAAATCTAAAAAGAACCTAAGATGAAATTCTGAAGCTGAAAAGTACAATAACTGAAGTAAAAAAATCACGAGGAGTCAAAGGCAGATTTGAGTTGGCAAAAGGTAAATCAGTACTTTAAGATAAGACGATGGAAATTATTGAGGTTCAGGATCAGAAAAAGATGGAAAATAGCAAATAACAGCCTGTGTCTATGGGAAACCATCCAAAGCACCAACATATGCACTGTGGGAGTCTCAAAGAAGAAAGAAAGGGGCAGAGAGAATATTTGATGAAATGGTGTCTGAAAGCTTCCCAGATTTGAAGAAAGACAGGACTATAAACAGCCAAGAAGCTCAACAAATTCCAAGTAAGATGAACTCAAAAAGACTCACTCCAAGACACATTATAATCAAACTTTCAAAAGCCAAAGAAAAAGCAGCAAGAGAAAAGACAATTGTCACAAACAAGTGATCCTCAGAGATCAGCTGCAGGGTTTTTTTTTTTTTGTTTTTGTTTTTTTAAATCAGAAACTTTGGAAGCTAGAAGACAATGGGCAGGTATATTTTAAGTGCTCAAAGGAAAAAAAAAAACCTCTCAACCAAGAATCCTATATTCAGCAAAATGGTCCTTTAAAAGTGAGGGAGAAGTCCAGACATTAGTAGATCAAACAAAAGTTGAGGGAGTTTGTGACCACTAGACCTGCCCTGCAAGAAATGCTTGAGAGAGTCCTGCAAAATGAGAGAACACTACACATTTAACCTGAAGTCATGAAGAAACATAAAGATCCCAGTAAAAATAAATACACGGACAATTATAAAAGCTGGGATTATTGTAATAGCTTGTAACTGTAGTTTTTCTTTTCTATGGGATTTATGGTACCAATGCATTTAAATGAAAAAAAAAACACAACAAACCCTGATTACTAATGTAATTATTACTGTAACTTTGATTTGTAACTCCAAATCATATTTTCTATATAATTTAAGAGACTAATGCATTTAAAATAGTAATTTATGTTTTGGAGTATACAATGTATAAAGATGTGATTTTGTGACATTAACAACCAAAAGGGTTGGAGGACATTGTAAAGGAACGGCTGTTTTGTATATTATTGAAATTAAGCTGCTATAAATTCAGTTTAGAATGTTACAACTTTAGGATATTAAGTGTTAATTGCCATGGCAGCCACAAGAAAATAGCTATAGAATATACTCAAAAGGAAAGTAATAAGGAACTTAAACATTTTGCTACCAAAAAAAAAAAAAAAAAAATCAACTGAACACAAAAGATGATAGGATACAGGAACTGAGGGACAAAAAAGCAATAGGACATAAAGAAAACAAATAACACAATGACATAAGTAAGTCCCTTCATATCAGTAATTACTTTAAATGTAAATGGATTCAACTTTCCAATTAAAAAGCAGAGATTGGCAGAATGGATGAAAGCACATAATCAAACTATATGTCTGTTTACAAGAGACTTACTTGAGATCTAAAGATACAGACCACTTGAAAATGAATATAGATATTCCATGCAAATAAGTAACCAAAAGAGAGCACTATTCTAATTGCAGAAAAAATAGACTTTAAATCAACAAAGCTTACAAGAGAAAAGAAAGACATTACATGTTAACAAACATTTTAACAGCAAGAAGATATAGTGATTATAAACATTTATGCACTAATGACAGACCATCAAAATATATGAAGCAAAAAGTGACAGAATTGAAGGGAGAAATAGTTTTACAATAACAGTGGGAGACTTCAGTACCCTACTTAAAATAATAGAACAATGAGACAGAAGACAAAGGAAAAAAGACTTAATCAATACAATAATCCAACTAGTTCTAATAGACACATACAGAGCA
This sequence comes from Canis lupus baileyi, assembly GCF_048164855.1. Taxonomy (NCBI): domain Eukaryota; kingdom Metazoa; phylum Chordata; class Mammalia; order Carnivora; family Canidae; genus Canis; species Canis lupus. Next base: position 47,638,964 of record NC_132852.1, on the reverse strand, counting down.
CTCCATGTAACTACACAGCATACACCTGCTTCTAAGTGGACATGGGAAATTTTCCAGGATAGACCATATGGATGGCCATAAATTAACTCAAAAGATTTTAAGAGTTAGTTGTAATCCAAAGTGTCTTCTCCGACCACAATGGGTAAAGTTAGAAGCCAATAACAAACTAAAAAACACAAAATTGTGGACACTAAAAAACACTTTTAAACAACAGATGAAGATGAAATCACAAGGGAAATTTGAAAATACTTAGACAAATTAGAACAAAAACATGACATACAAAACTCATGGGGTGCATTGAAAGTGGTGCTAAGAGGGAAATTTATAGCTAAAAAGTCTACATTAGAAACAAGAAAGATCTCAAAACAACAAGGATTTTCAATGTGAGGAACTAGAAAAAGAATATGCTAAAGCCACAGCTAGCAAAAGGAAAGAAATAATAAAGATTAGAGCAGAGGTCAATGAAATAGAGAATAGGAAAATGGCAGAGAAAATGAAACCAAAAGTTGGTTCTTTGAAATGATCAACCAAATAGACAAACTTTTAGTTAGGTGGATTAAGAGAAAAGGAAGTCTCAAGTTACTAAAATTAGAAACGAAGTGAGGACATTAATAGTGATTCTACAGAAATAGAAGAAGATTTAAGAGAGCACATGGACAATTGTATGCTGAAAAATTGGATAATCTAGATGAAATGGACAAATTTCTAGAAGCACAAAATCTGCCAAGACTAAATCATAAAGAAATAATCTAAAAAGACCTGTTATTAGTAAGGAGATTGAATCAGTAATAAAAAAATCTAGGGATCCCTGGGTGGCGCGGCAGTTTGGTGCCTGCCTTTGGCCCGGAGCGCGATCCTGGAGACTCGGGGTCGAGTCCCACGTCGGGCTCCCTGCATGGAGCCTGCTTCTCCCTCTGCCTGTGCCTCTGCCTCTCTGTCTCTCTCTGTGTGACTATCATGAATAAATAAATTTTAAAAAATCTTAAAAAAAAAAAAAATCTCCCAGCAAAAAAAAAAAGTGCTAGTCCTGATGGTTTCACTGGTGAATTCTATCAAAAAATTTAGAAGAATAACTTTTTAAAAAGTTTTTAAAAGATTTTATTTATATATTCATGAGAGACACACAGAGAGAGGCAGAGACACAGGCAGAGGGAGAAACAGGTTTCCTCCTGGGAGCCTGATGCAGGACTGGATCCTAGGACCCCAGGTCATGACCTGAGCTGAGGCAGACATTCAACCACTGAGCCATCCAGGCACCCCAAGAAGAATAACTTTTGAAACATTTCCAAAAAATTGAAGAGAACACTTTGTAACTCATTCTATGAGACTGGCATTACTCTAATGGCCAAACCCTGACAAAAACTACAGAAAATTACAATGTTCCTTTTGAACATTGATGCAGAAATCCTCAACACAATTCTAGTAAACAATTCAGCATTTTAAAAGGATTTTATAATCATGACCAAGAGAGATTAATTCTTGGTATGCACAGTGGTTCAAATTATGCAAATCAATCAATATGGTGCAATACATCAATAAAATGAAGGGAAAAACACATGATCATCTCATTTGATGCAGGGAAGGCATGTGTCAAATTCAACATTCTTGTATGAAAGAAAAACATTCTTGTATGATAAACGCAACAAACTAGAAATAATAGGAAACTACTTCCATGTAATAAAAGCTGTACATGAAAAACATAGCAAACTTAACACTCAATGGTGAAAGACTGAGGCAAGGATGCCCACTGATCTATCTAGAAGAGTTAGGCAAGAAAAATAAAGGCATCCAAAGTGGAAAGAAAAAAGTAAAATCTCTGCAGATGATACGATCTTAGATGAAGATCCTAAAGATGCTGCAAAACTATTTAATAAGTGAATTCAGCAAAGGAACAAGATAACAAAATTAATACAGAAACCAGTTGCAATTCCATCCACTAACAATGAGCAAACTGAAAAGGAAATTATGAAAACAGTTCTTGGGGTGCCTGGGTTGCTCAGTTAGTTAGTTAAGCATCTGACTCAGGCCATGATCTCAGGGTTATGAGATACAGCCTGTGTCAGGCTCTGCACTGAGCATGGAGCCTGTTTGGGATTCTCTCTCCCTCTCCCTCTGCCCTTCCCCACCACTCCTGTACTCGCTGAATAAATGAATCAATAAATACAAAAACATTTCTATTTATAATAGCATAAAAAGAATGAAGTATTTAAGAATTAACCAAGAAGATGAAAGACATACAATGAAAACTTCAGAATATTGCTGAAAGAAATAAAAGAAATATAAATAAATGGAAATACATCCCATGTTCGTGGACTGGAAGACAATATCATTAAGATGTATTACCCAAGTGAACTACATATTCAGTGCAATCCTGTCAAAATCCTAGTGATTTTTTTCCCTCAATCCATTCTAAAATTTATACAGAATCTCAGGAACAGTGAATAACTAAAACAATCTTGAAAAAAAGATCAAATCTGGAGGACTTACAGTTCCTGATTTCAAAACTTACTACAAAGCTACTGTAGTCAAAATGGTGTGGTGTTGGTATCTGATAGCCATTTAGACAGATGGAATAGATTAGCTCAGAAATAAACCTGTACATCCCTGATGATAACTGATGATGAATGTCTTTTCACGTGTCTGTTAGCCATCTGTCTATTTCCTTTGAAGAAATGTCTGTTCATATCTTCTGGCTACTTTTAAAATTGGATAATTTGGGGGGGTGTTGAGTTGTGTAAGTTCTTTATATATTGTGGATACTAACCCTTTATTGAAATAAGTCAGTCAGAGAAAGACAAATACCATATGATTCCACTCATATGTGGAATTTAAGGAACAAAGGAGAGAGAGAGAAATCAAGAAATTGACTTTGATATACAGAACAAACTGATGGTTGTCAGAGGGGAAGGGAGTGGGGATGTGTTACATGTGCACTTGAAAGAATGCTTTTTCTATAGATGTTGAGTATAATATTCTATATATGTATGTTAGATCAAGTTCTTTTTTTCATGTATTCTTTATGCTTATAGGTTTGTGTGTGTGTGTGTGTGTGTGTGTGTGTGTGTGCTTCTCAAGCATTGGATGATGGCAAAGAAAAATTACAGTTGCAGATGGAATTAAGGTTAGTAATTGGCTGCATTTAATATGAAGTAATTATCTGGATTAGGGGAAGGGGCAATGTCATTACCAGGGTCTGTGAAGGTAGACAGAGGCAGAAGAAAAGATGAGATGAAGGCTGCTGGATTTAAAGAATGAGGAAGGGGCTATGAGATAGGATCAACAGGCCACCTCTAGAAATTGGGAAAGGTAAGGGAACAGTTCTCCCCAGGGGGCTAAGGCAAGGAGAATAGCCTTGCCAACACCTTCTAACCTACAGAACTGGAAGATGGTGAATTTGGGCTGTTTTGCCATGTGACATGACGTATTCATAGGCGATGGGGATTAGGATGTGGGCATCTTTGGGAGACCATTACTTTTCCTACAACTCTTGCTTCAGAGTTGTTTTTATTTTTTATTTATTTTTTTAAAGATTTATTTATTTATTTATTTATTAAACAGAGAGAGAGAGTGAGAGAGAGGCAGAGACACAGGCAGAGGGAGAAGCAGGCTCCATGCAGGAGCCTGACATGGGACTCGATCCCGGGTCTCCAGGATCACGCCCTGGACTGCAGGCAGCGCCAAACCACTGTGCCATCGGGGCTGCCCTTCAAAGTTGTTTTTAATGTAACACAATATATTATTGTTTTTAAAGCCAATGTTTGTTTAAATTACTATTTCCTGTGCTCTTGATTACTTCATGCAGCCCTGATCTTCCATCTGCCAATTTCCTCTGCCTAAAGTACATCCTCTTGATTTTATGCATTTCACTCTTATGTAACCAGGTGTGGATTTCTTTTTATTTGTCCCTCTTTTTTAAAAAAAATATTTTATTTATTTATTCATAGAGGCACACACAGAGAGAGAAGCAGAGACACAGGCAGAGGGAGAAGCAGGCTCCATGCAGGGAGCCCGACTTGGGACTTGATCCAGGGTCTTCAGGATCATCCCCTGGATTGAAGGTGGCGCTAAACCGCCGAGCCAACAGGACTGCCCTTATTTGTCCCTCTTGAGATTTGTTTAGCCCTTTGAATCTGTAAGGTTGCATCTTTCATCAGTTCTGGAAAATTCTTAGTTACTATCTTTTCAGATATTGCTTCTCTGTTTTCCCTCTTTTACCATCTGGGTCCTTAATTATATATATGTTAGACCTTCTGATTTTATCTTCTGTGTTTCTTAACCCTTCTTCATATTTTCCTTCTCTTTGACTTTTTGCTCCATTACTGATAATTTTTTCAGTTCTATTTTCCATTTCACTAATATCAGTATGTCTAATTTGCTATTAAATCCATCCATTACATTGTAATTTCAATTCTATTTTATTTAAATTTTGATTGTTTTTCAAAGCGCATCCTCTTTTGTGTATATTTCAAGATTATCTTTTACCTGTTTTAAAGTATTAAACATAGTTATGGTAAAGTCTGTGTCTAATAATTCCATTAATAGAGATTCTTAAAAGTCTGTTCCAGTTTTTTTCTGATTCATGGTGTCTTGTTTCTGTTTGTGTTATTTTTTGACTCAAAATTTATTTGGATTTTTTCTTTGGAATTTTATTTCATAAATTTTCTATGTCCAGAATGAATGTGGATCCTTCCAAAGGAAATTTGTGTTTGTTTCTTCCAGGCTCTGGAAGCACTCCCAACCCAGAATCACTCCAAAGTTGCTTCTCAATTTTCAGATTACCCAGGTGGTGTGAATTCAGGCTGCACAGCCATGTAAGGGCCACTTGTGGTTTCCATATTCTCAGAAGTAATCCTTTCCTAAACCAAATTGGAGACACTCAACTCTCCTCTGGGGTGGAGGCCAATTATTTCTATTTCACTGTTAAAACTGTAGGTATGACCCTTTGGAGTCCCAGCCTTAGGGATGGAGGCTGCTCTTTTACAGTCCCTGCCTTGCATGGGTCCTGAGAGTTGTCTTCTGTTCCTCAGACACCTGAAGCCGTGAAATTCCAAATGCAGATTCTCTGGTCTGGTGAAGGCCTCCAAGAGAAGGAAGCTGTTATCACTTTCTAGGCTCTCCTCTTTGCTTCTGACCTGACCAGAGGATTCACAGCTTTCTTACCAATTCATTTTTTAATTTAAAATTAGAATAATTTTCCAGAGTTTTACATTGTTTTTAGGAAATCTAATCTTTCAGACCTTTCTTTCAACAATATATTTCTTAAATTTCTGAGATTTTCAGATAGATTCTCTTCAGTTTTTTTTTTTTTTTTGGCAGAATATATACAACATAAAACTTACCATTGTAATCATTTTAAGTGTATGGTTCTGTGGCATTCATTGCATTCCCAATGTTGTCCAAACATGACATCACTATTTCTAAAACTTTATCATTCTAGAGACTCTGTAACTACCAGGCAGTAACTCTCATTCCCCCATCTCTGGCCCCTGGCAACCCCTAATTCACTTTCTGTATCTGTTTGTTAGTTTGCTTCTAGGTTCCTCATATAAGTGGAGTCCCACAGTATCCTTTTGTGTCTGACTTATTTCACATAGCTTGTTTTCTAGGTTTATCCATGTTTTAGCATGTATCAGAATTCCACTTCTTATGAATGAATAATATTCCATTTTATGTTAATACCATATTTTGTTTATCCATTCAGTTGTTAGGGGCATTCAGGTTGTTTTCACTCTTTCACCATTGTGAACACCTACTACTGTGAACCATGTATAAGTGTCTGAGTTCCTTCTTTCACTTCTTTGGGATATATACCCAGAAGCAGAATTGCTGGATAATATGCTATTTCTATGTTTAGCATTTTTAGCAACTGTCAAACTGTTTTCCACAGTAGTTGAACTATTTTTCATTCCCACCAACAAAGTACTAGGGTCCCAATTTCTCCACAGCATCATCAACACTTGATATTTTCCATTGTTTGGTGATAGCCATTTTAGTATGTGGGAGGTGGTATTTCACTGTGTTTTTTTTATTTGCATTTCTTTAATGACTAAAGATGTTGAACATATTTCACTTGCCATTAAGTATATCTTCCTTGGAGAAATGTCAATTCAAGCCCTTTGCCTGTTTTTTTAATTGGGTTGTTTGGAGTTTTTTTGTGGTTGAGTTGTAGGGATACCTTATATATTTTGGATATTAATCCCTTATCAGGTATATAATTTGCAAATATCTTCTCCCATTCTATGGGTTATCTTTTCACTCTTTTGATAATGTCCTTTGATGCACAAAAATTTTAAATTTTGATGAAGTCTAGTTGATCAAGGTTTTTCTTTTGTTGCCTGTGCTTTTGATGTCATATCCAAAAGAATTATTGCTAAATACAATGTCATGAAGCTTTGCCCCTTTGTTTCTTCCAAGAGTTTTATTGTTTTAACTTGTATGTTTAGTTTTCTTTTTCTACCAATTCTGAGTAATTTTTTTTTTTTTTTTTATACAAAGTGATTCTTGCCTTCAGAAAAGGAAGGGTCTGGTACTTTTTTTTTTTTTTAATTTATTTTTATTTATGATAGAGAGAGAGAAGGGCAGAGGGAGAAGCAGGCTCCATGCAGGGAGCCCGATGTGGAACTTGATCCCTGGACCCTGGGATCATGCTTTGAACCAAAGGCAGACAGTCAATTGCTGAGCCACCCAGGCATCCCAATGTTATATTTTTTAAATGTTTTATAGAATTAACCATTGAAACCATCTGGTCCATGGTTTTCCTTGTTGGGAGGTTTTTTGATTACTACTTCCATGTCTTGTTATAGATATACTCAGATTTTCTATTTCTTCATTATTCAGTTGATCATGTTTCCAGGAAATTAGTTTTTTCATTTAGGTTATACAATTTGTTGGTATACAACCATTTGTAGTATTCTCTTATAATACTTTTGATTTCTGTAAAATCAGTAGTAATGTCTCTACTTTCATTTCTGATTTTAGTGATTTATGTCTTCTCCCCTTTGTGAATTTAGCTAAAAGTTTGTTAATTTTGATCTTTACAAAGAATCAGCTTGTTATTTCATTGGTTTCTATTTTTCTATTATTTTTTCTTTTCTAGTCTTTATTATTTCCTTCTTTTTGCTAAGCTTTGCGGATGGTGTACTCATTTTCCCCTCCTTGATGCATAGTGTTAGGTTACTGATTTGCGATTTTTCTTCTTTCATAACAGATATTTACATGCATAAAATTCCCTCTTAGCACTATTTTTGCTGTATCACATGTTTGGATATGTTGTGTTTTTATTTTTGTCTAGGTATTTCCTAGTTTCCCTTGTGACTTATCATTTGTCAGTTGTTTATGGGTATGTTAATTTCCACATATTTGTGAATTTTCCCATTTTGTACTTTTGATGTTTAGTTTCATCCCACTGTGATAAGAAAAGATATTTTTAATGATGTATTTTTTTAAAAACTTATTAAGACTTGTTTTGTGACCTGACATGTCAGGTCTTTTCTGGAGAATGTTCCACATACACTTGAGAAGAATGTGTGTTATGCTGGCGCTGAATGTGGTGTTCTGTATGTGTCTGTGGGACACAACTGATTTGTATGCTCCAGATCCTCTATATTCTTCTTGATCTTCTCCCTGGTTTTTCTATCTACTGTGGAAAATGACGATTGAAATATCCACGTGTTATTATAGAACTAGTTTTCCCTTCAATTCTGTGATATTTGCTTCATATAATTTGGGGCTCTTTATTTGGTGCATATATGTTTATAATTGTTATGTCTTGGTGAATTGATTATTTTTTAAAATATATAAGATCTTCCTTTATCTTTTATAACAGTTTTTTTTTAAGATTTATTTATTTATTTATTCAGAGAGAGCGAGAGAGAGGCAGAGACACAGGCAGAGGGAGAAGCAGGCTCCATGCAGGGAGCCCAACGTGGGACTCGATCCCAGGTGTCCAGGATCACACCCCGGGCTACAGGCGGCGCTAAACCGCTGCACCACCGGGGCTGCCCTCTTATAACAGTTTTAATCTAAAGTCTATTTTATCTAAGTAGCTTACCCAACTTTCTTGGTTACTATTTGTATGAACATCTTTTACCATTCTTTCACTTCCAGTCTTTTTCTATCTTGAGACTCAAGGTGAGTCTCTCATACCCAGTATATGTTTGGATTGTTTTTTTTTTTTTTAAATCCATTCTGCCAATCTCTGCCTTTTGATTGGACAATTTAATCCATTCACATTTGAAATAATTGCTGATGAGGAATTTACTACTGCCATTTTGTCTTATTTTTATTTATTTATTTTTCATTTTGTCTTTTTAAAAATTATTATTGTTTTGCCTTATAGCTTTGTCTCTCTTCTATTAGTGCCTTATTTCTGGTCAGCTGATTTTTTGTAATGACACGTTTTGATTGCCTTCAGTATATACTCTTCTGTATATTCTATAGATTTTTTCTTGGGGATCCTTGGATGGCTCAGCGGTTTAGTGTTTGCCTTCAGCCCAGGGCGTGATCTTGGGAGTCCCAGGATCGAGTCCCGCATCGGGTTCCCTGCATGGAGCCTGCTTCTACCTCTGCCTGTGTCTCTACCTCTCTCTCTCTCTCTCTCTGTGTCTCTCATGAATGAATAAATAAAATCTTAAAAAAAAAAAGATATTTTCTTTGTGGATACCATGGGAATTACATAAAACATCCTAAATTTATAAAATCTAATTTTAATGAACACCTCAACTGCATACAAAAACTCTATACTTTACACTTATTTCTCCTTTAAGTTATTAATATCACAAATTACATTTAAAAAATTTTTATTTATTTGATAGAGAGCAGGAGAGATCACAGAGGGAGAGGAAGAAAGAGAAGCAGACTTCCCACTGAGCAGGGAGCCCAACACAGGCCTTGATCCCAGGACCCTGGGATCATGACGTGAGCTGAAGACAGATGCTTTACCGACTGAGCCACACAGGTGCCCCCACAAATTACATTTTTATACACTGTGCCTAGTAACATATAATTATAACAATGATTTTTATGCATGTGTCTTTTAAGTCCTATTGAAAATAAAAAGTGGAGTTACTACCAAAATTAAAATTTTGATTTTTGTATTTGCCTGTAAATTTATCTTTATAAGAGATCTTTACACCTTCATACTGCTGTGAATTATGATTTACCATTCTATCATTTCACTGTGAGGGACTCCCTTTACCATTTGCTCCATGGTAGTATGCAGACCAGGCCCGTCCAAGGCAATAAGTGTGTGGGTACTGGGAAACAGGGATGCTCAAGGCCAAGCCCACTGCTACCTAGGGAAGGAGTGGGAGCAACTACAAAATGAGTTCAGACAGTTTCAGGTTTTCTTCACTTTTCTGTGGAGAAATGAGAGCTTGCAACTTCCTAGTCTGCCATTTTGCCAAAAATACTAGTTTTTAATCTATCAAGTTGGCAACAAGAGAAATTGTTAAATTTATAGAGCAAGTTTTAGGAAACTGGCACTCTCATCAGTGTTGGTGGCCGCTGGGAGAGTAATCTGTGTGTGTCTATGTGCATATAGATGAATGTGTGTACATGTAAGTGTATGTATATTTGTGTATCTGTGTGTATGTATGTGTATTATATATGTATCTGAAAAGACTTAATGCTGATATCATCTGACCTAGAAATTCAACTCCTAGAAACTTGGCTTAAGGAAATAATCATGGGTGGAGATATTTATTGTCCATATTTCTTATACTAATGAATACTGGCAGCAGTATTTATGTTCATGAGTAGGGGTTGGTTAAAACATGATCATTCACCAGGCAGTGAAATGGCACATACTCCCTAAAATTCATGTTGAGGAAGAATATTACAGTGAACTTATATTTAGTTATTACTTTAAAAAATATATGAATATATAAAAATATTTGTATTTTTATTTTATTTTTATTTTTTTTTAATTTTTTTATTTATTTATGATAGTCACAGAGAGAGAAATAGAGAGAGGCAGAGACACAGGCAGAGGGAGAAGCAGGCTCCATGCACAGGGGACCCGATGTGGGATTCGATCCCGGGTCTCCAGGATCGCGCCCTGGGCCAAAGGCAGGCGCCAAACCGCTGCGCCACCCAGGGATCCCTGTATTTTTAAATCAAATAAGTTTTTTTAAAAAAAATTATCTGCCCTCCCTCACTACCTTGAATCAGACCATTTAGCAGTTGCCTCCTCCTCAGTCTTTGTAATCCTGGTCTTCTTGGATTTATTCCCAATTTGCGACTCATAGCTCTTATGGCTTTACTTAGCTAACTTTACAGAGCATTAATTACCTTCTAATTTAAGGTAGCAATTTCTTGACCTTCCATCTTTCCTGGGAACAAAGATGCTCAAAACGGATGGATTCTCAGGAAGGGAAAGAGACCATGTACTAGCCAAAGTATTACTCACTTTACAAATTCTAACTCATTCAACCCTCAGAGAGAGGAAGGCCAATTTTTACCCCATTTTTCCAATAAGAAAACTCCAGCCCTGAGAAGGTTCTCTGTTGCTGGGATTGCAGAGTTGCTTATGGGTGGAGTCCAGATTTCAACCCCTGCCTTAGGCTCCTGTCTTTGCTCTTACTCTTATTAGCAGTAGAAATAGAATAATTATTGATGTAGGAAGCAAAGACAGAAGAGAAATTATTAAATTTCCTTACTTCCTGCAGCCCACAGACACATCCTCGAACCAGGCAGAGGGACCTTCCTCTAGGTAATCAGCTGCCTTGATGTGGATACTCTGCTAAGGGCAAAGACAACCTTAGCCCGACCCCAGGACCCTGTGAGTCTCCTCTAACATATAAAAGTTCCTTTAGAAACTTCCTTCATCTCTAAAGCCCCCAAGATACATGTTGGCATCCCCTCCCAAGCATATGGTCCACCATGTCTATCTGAAGGGACTCAGGACTCAGGTTTATTAGATGGTAATAAATGACCTTATCCTAACCACAGCTAGCCCCCTCAGGGTCCTGGAAACTTGGCTTCCAAATTCCTTAGAGGGGCACCTGGGTAGCTCTGGGTGAAGTGGCTACCTTCAGCTCAAGTCAGGACCCTGATCCCAGGATCGTGGGCCAGACTCCCTGCTCCATGGGGACACTGCTTGTCCCTCTTGCTGCTATTCCCCCTTGCTTGTGTTTGCTCACTCTCTGTCAAATAAGTAAATAAAATCTTAAAAAAAAATTCCTTAGAGACTTATGCCATCCCAACTGCCTTCCAACTTGAAAGTATAAAATGGGTCCCTCCTCATGACCCCGAGCCGCTCTTTCTGCCCAGGGTGGCGACCTCGTGATTTAATAAAACTACGCTTTTGTACCAAAAACGGCTCAAGAATTTTGTTGGCCCTGGCTTGGAACTCTCAGGTCTTTCCCACGTCAAATATCAGTAATGTCTACTAGAACACAGAAATGTGGTCAACAGTGGTTGACATTTTCCAAAGCTTTTGTTAAGCGTTTTCACTTACAAGAGCTCATTTATTTCTCAAAATTTTGTGCTGGAACAGGAACTGAGGCTCAAGCACTCCTGGGGTGCCTGTGAAACCCTCTGTAGTATCCTCAGACTCGTGGTTGTTATCGCTTCCTAACACAAGGTAAGGGGATGGTCACAGTGCTCCACAGTCCTTAGGGCTGAACACAAGGGGTAACTGGCTCAGAGAGGCCGACAACTTGTGCAAGACAGCACAGCAAGGGGCAGCCAGGGTGGCTCAGCAGTTTAGTGCCGCCTTCAGCCCAGGGCCTGATCCTGGAGACCCGGTCGAGTCCCACGTCGGGCTCCCTGCATGGAGCCTGCTTCTTCCTCTGCCTGTGCCTCTGCCTCCCTCTCTCTCTGTGTCTCTCATGAATAAATAAATAAAATCTTTAAAAAAAAAAAGCACAGCAATTAATAGGTTACTGCTTGCTAATAGTCGTAACAGCACCTTGCTCTCCTGGGTGAAGGAAAAGGCTTTTACGGAGGAAATCCAATCCTGTGGTTGGGAGGTGTCCACCTCACCTGGTCCGGCAGTTGCTTCGTGGCCCCGGGGCAGATTTTCGGCAGGTTTGGCCCCGTCTTTCCCCCTCCAGGAATCCTGGCCTGCTGGCACCAGGGCAGGTGGGCGGTGGGCGGGTCAAAGCTGCACCCAGTTGGTCTGGGTGCCAAGTCTGTGCTGCCTACCCCCACCACCAACTTCGGCCTTTGGGGGCGACTGCAGGACCCTCCCATGACCCCCTGCTATCTGAGGCCCCCGCCCCCCACCTCCCACCCCCTGCTGCCCCGAGCCCCCTCCCAGAGGGCCCTTGCCTCCCGTCCCGCCGCCCCGGGTCCCTCCTAGAGCTCCCCCTCCCAGAGCCCCCGGCCCCCTCCCCGCCCCCTTCCCTGCGCCTCCGGACCTCCTCCCCGAGCGCGGCCCCCTTCCCTGCGCCCCCGGCCCCTTCCCCGAGCACGGCACCCCCCAGCACCCCCGGGCCCCCTTCCCAAGCCCCAGGCCCCCTCCCCGCCGGCCCCGTCCCCGTCCCGAGCGCGGCCCCCTCCCCGCGCCCCTGGCCCCCCCCCACCGCCGCGGGCCCCCTCCCCGCGCCCCCGCAGCCCAGAGCGGCCCGGGCGGGCGGCCGTGGCCGGCGTGAGGCCCCTCCCCGGCGGAGGCGCTCGGGTGGAGGAAGCGGAGGCGGCGGCAGCGCCGAGACCTCGCTGCGCTGATGGCGTCGCCCGGGTGAGTGCGGCGCTCGGGCCCGCCGGAGAGGGGGAGAGGGGGCCGCGGCCGCGGGGAGGGGGCTCCGGTGCAGGTGCGAGCGCCCGCGGCCTTCCGCGGCCTTCCGCGTCCCCCGCCTGCCGGGCCAGCGGCCCTCCCAGGCCCTCCTGCCGACCTTGGGCGGGCGCAGCTGGGCAGGGCAGGGGAGGGGGGGGCCGCGGGCCTCCCGGTGGGGGCCCAGGTCGGGGTTGGCGGGGAGGTGGGGAGGACGTGCATGGCCCCGGAGCCTGGGAGTGACCCCCCCACCCCCCCACCCCCCCACCCCCGCAGCTGCTTCCCACTGGCTCGGTGGGGGCGGGCGCTGGGCTGGCCCGCGGGGCGCAGCCGAGGGGCCCGAAGGTCGTGGCTGAGTCCCGGGGCGCGGGCGGGCCTTGCGGGCCCTGCTGGGGTGGCAGCCCCTGTTCTGACATCACCGCCTGGCCTTGCCTCCCTGCTAAAACGCTTTTTCTCTCCGGAAACATGGTGACACACACCAACTGTAATTTTTGAAAAAATCCTGACGAAATAAAACCTCAGCCATTAATTACAATTAGTTTCTGCCTCCATAGTCTAACTAGTCGTGAAAGCTGGACACGACAACCCAGTACCTTCACAGAGGAGGAAAATTAGTCTCAAGGTCATTGGTTTAGTTGGTGAAATTCTTAAGGTGACGACTGTCCACATTCAGAGGGTCTTAGGCCCAGTGGCAGTGACAGCAGTCCCTCGGGGGTAGAGGTACTGTCAGGCTGGTGACAGGTGAACTGTCCCTGCCCGAGGCCTGCAGGGAGCCTTGGATTTGCTGGCAGGGCAGCCGAGTCATGGGCACTCTCCAGCTACCTGCTGGCCTTCCTGCTTTGGGGAGCTTTGGTGACACAGTAGCTAGTACTTTGAGCTCATAATAGGCTAAACACCTGGCCCATCCCTCAGAAGGCCGGTTGGATTGAACCAGAGTTCAAGGTCCCACCATGTCCCTGCCCCTCTTGTCAGATAACAGTGAGGTGGGGTGGCCTGCCAGCAGCAGCATGATGTCCAGGCCTGTGTGGGGCTGCCGTGAGGCCTTTCCAACCTGATGGCACATTTGGTGTCCAGACGCACCCCTTTGTAGGCCTGGGTCAGAGGTGGACTTAACTGTGGGCTGGTGTGGTGTCCCTGTGGGGGAGGCAGTAGCATAGATTTGATTCCATACTCTCATGAGTGACCCTATGAGTCTGCAGGGAGCGCTAATCTGTAATGTTCTGATGCATACTCCTCGGAAAGCCAAGGCCCCGAAACTTTCAGCATCCTTTGCTGGATTTCATAGAGAGAGCTACGCACTGTGGCTCGTTAGTATGGTGCATATGCACTGGGAACAGTCCACGCCTCCAGATTAACCTCGAGGTGTCTATTCTACAGGTTTCACTGGTAGGGAGAGTCCACCCAGGAAGACCTGACTTCCGGGGACTTTCTGGCCTGGCTTGGTCAGCTGACCAGCAGAGACCCCGCCTGCTGGACTTGTACCGTGGGAACAAGCCCAGAGCTTCAGGGCCAATGTGGGAAGGGACCTCTTATTCCTCCTGGGCTATGGAATGTATGGAGGGGCCTCTGACTCTGGTGTTCTTTCCTCAGCGAATCACTATAAGACAGCTGGGAAGGAAAGAGGAGGCCCTGATGGATGTGCTGGGGATTATGCAGAAGGGAATGGCCAGAAGCAAGGCAACAGAGGAAAAGACACATTTGGGATGAGCCACAGCCCAGTGAGTTTGGGGCTATGTAGAGACAAGATTGCTGGGTCAGGCTGTGGGACTTGGCCTCATCTGTGGGCTCACTGAGGGGCAGTCCACATGACAGCAGTGTGGAGGGGGCAGGACAGATGGAGCTTGGGGACCTGCCTCCATCCACTCCCTCCTGCGGGCGTCAAGGCTTGTCTCTGCACTCACAGCTGGTGGCTTTGCCATCAGCACCCCTTGGGCTCTGTCCTCCATCTGTGCTGATCCCAGCACGTGTTCTCTGCCAGACAGCATCCCTTCCTGGGGCCTTAGATGTCGTCTAAGTCACAGGTTCTTAGCCTGGGGTCCATGGTTCACTGGTGGGTGTCTGGAGTCCATGTGTTCCCTGAAATCAGTGCGTGCATTGCTGGGACCAGGTCTCTAGCCTCGCTGTCCACAGCCCGTTTCTAAGGGGCTCTACCCCAGCAGCACTATGACCACCTGTCTACACCCACCTGGAGGGCAGCAAGCCTGGATTACTTGGGCTAAATAAATATATGGTTCAGGTTTTTGTTTTTAAAGATTTATTTATTTATTTATTTACTGAGTGAGATATGGGGGGGGGCAAGCAAGGGTGAGGGACAGAGGGAGACGGAGAAGCAGACTCCCCACTGAGCTGGGAGCCCCACACGGGGCTCAATCCGGGGACCCTGAGATCACGCCCTGAGCCAAAGGCAGATGCTGAACCAATTGAGCCACCCAGGTGCCCGCTAGTTTTCAGATTGTTAATGGTAGATAATTCAAAAAACCAAAAATCCTAAAACAAAATGAAAATCAAATGTAATCTGAATTTCCATAGTTCACCACTTTTACAATTTTGGTGTGTTTTTAATTAGGCTATATTTAATTAGGCTGTGATTCTTATCAGAGAGATGGCCTTCCAGATACAACTGGGGTGCCCCCCCAACTCACTAGGCAAGCATCCTGACATTGTCCTTTGCGTTTACATGTTATGTTTGTTCTTTGCTCTGTCCCCTCAGCCCAATTTTCTTTTTATTGTGGTAGATTATATATAACAAGATTTGCTATCTGGCCCATGTACTGGCTCTGTTTTTACTTGACTGCTCTCATATAGTCCTGCAGCTTACGTTGTTCACCTGGCAGTATGGTGTACACTTCTCCCCGTGTCAGAACAGGATCGGGTCTACCTGAATTTTAGCGTTTATATGATATTGTGCAGCATGGTCATGTTATATAGATCAGGGGTTTCCGGTTCTCCCTGTAAGATAATGCTGCACATCGCATCTCCCCCCTGGACATGCAGAAATGTTTTTCTAGAGTAGATTCACAGAATTGGACGTTGTGGTCAGAGGACCTGTATTTTATTTTATTTTATTTATTTTTAAAAATATTTTTTATTTATTCATGAGAGACACAGAGAGAAAGGCAGAGACATAGGCAGACGGAGAAGTAGGCTCCATGCAGGGAGTCTAATGCGGGACTCGATCCCCAGACCCCAGGATAATGCCCTGAGCCAAAGGCAGACACTCACCCATTGAGCCACCCGGTCGTCCCTATTTTATTTTATTTTTAAAGATTTTATTTATTCATGAGAGACACAGAGAGAGCCAGAGACACAGGCAGAGGGAGAAGGAGGCTCCCTACAGAGAGCCCGATGTGGGACTCGATCCCGGGACCCAGGGTCATGCCCTGAGCTGAAGGCAGATGCTCAACCGCTGAGCCACCCAGGCGTTCCGAAGGCCTGTCTTTTTAAATTGATCCTCCTGAAGTGTCCTCATGAGCCGTGGAACTGCCTTCCCCTTCCCACCGCTGGACTTCAGGGGTCTCTGTGCCTCCCAGTAGATGACATGAGACTTTAAAATTTCTGCCTGTGTGATGCGCAATCATCGAGTAGGAACTAGGAAGCGACGGGTATCTTCACTGGCCGAGTCTTTAAAGATAGAAACTCCCTGCCTGGCCTGTGAACATGTTGCCAGTCTCTATCAAGCGCAGGGAAGAGCCTCTTACCCAGAACCACCAGTGTCCGGGGTCGGGGTGGGGGAGTGTCTTTTATTTATTTATTTATTTTGAAGGATTTTACTTATTTATTTACGAGAGACACAGCAAGAGAGGTAGAGACCCAGGCAGAGGGACAAGCAGGCTCCACGCAGGGAGCCCCATGCGGGACTCGATCCTGGGACCCCGGGGTCCCGCCCTGAGCCCAAGGCAGACGCTCCACTGCTGAGCCCCCCAGGCGCCCCCGGAGTTGTTCTTTTAAATGTACATTCTGCTCACTTCTCAGAAGAGTGTCGTCGGGCCCCCTCCACCTGCCTTTGCCTGTGTTAACCTAGGCCATTGTCCCCACCGTCCTGACAGACCAGGGAACCGAGGCTCAGCTACACCGTTTAAGTAAAAACCTGATGCAAAATCGCCCCACTAGTGTCGCCTGCAGTCGCCTGCAGTCGCTTGCAGTCTAGTTCCTGAGGCACAAACAAAAGTCTTGGTTCTATGTTTCATCCCGCAGAGCACGTGTGGCATGTCCCTGGCCGCTCTGGACGCAGCGGGAGCAGGGATGTGCTCACGAGGCTCAGTGGGGGAGGAAGCGGCGTGACCAGAACGGCTGTGGCTTGGATGCCGGTTTTACAAAAGAGGCCCGAGAGTGGCAGTGGCTCAGAAGCCCCTGTGGCTAAGTGATAGGCTCCCACTTGGGGCCCTGCTTCCAGAACCACCTGCCTGGCAAGGAGGCCTCAGGTTCTGGTTCTGGGTCGGCTGCTGTGTTGTGATGTTTCAGGTGATTCTCAGTTGCCTTCTTCTTAAAAACAAATAACACACCTGTGGTTTGCATTTCACAAGGCCTACAAGAGCCTTTGGGGGGGATGCAGGTGTGTCCCGCCCAGGGCAGAGGAGACCTGTGGACTCCTTGTTTTGTTTTAAACACTAAAGTGTGTTTGGGTGATGTCCTTTCTCACTTTTGTTTCTCTTTGGATCCTTGGCTTTTTCTCACAGCTTTGTAGTTCCTTGTATGTGGACAAAACCAGCCCTTTGTGTCACAAACACATTTCCCCAGTCCATCGTTTGCCTTGTGACTTTATGAAGCCTTCCCGACCTGGAGTTTTTTTTTTTTTTTTTAAGATTTTGCTTATTTATTTGAGAGAGAGCACAAGCAGGGGGAGCAGCAGAGGGAGAGGGAGAAACAGACTCCCCTCGAAGCAGGGAGCCTGATGTGGGGCTCAATCCTGGACCCTGAGATCATGACCTGAGCTGAAGGCAGATGCTTCACCTACTGAGCCCCCTAGGCGCCCCTCCAACTTTGGGTTTTAAGGCTTTAATATTTCCTTTCAGTGCATTTTTTGTTTCATTTTCCAGTTTAAATCTTAAATGTAGTTGATACTCATTTTGGAGAAGGGAATGGTCAGGATTTGCTGTTACTCTTCCAGGTTCTCAGGCCTGAATGACCCCAGACACTCTGAGCTCCCAGGGCAGGGGTGAGGTTCCTGGCCGGTGGGGGTTTGTCCCCAGGCCACCCATGACTGGGCTGTCCTCTCACCCACCGGGCCTGCAGCCTTCATTTCTGGTGGCTGGTCCTGTGGTTTCCTCTCTGGTGGGCTTTGTTCTCTTTTATTACTGTTCTTTTTTAGAATTTCCCTGATTGTCATTATAAACATTTCTCCATAGAATCAGTTTATCTGTTTTTTGACCTAGATGCTAGTTTAGCAAGTATTGACTTAAAAGGCACATTAAGGGGATCCCTGGGTGGCGCAGCGGTTTGGCGCCTGTCTTTGGCCCAGGGAGCGATCCTGGAGACCCGGGATCGAATCCTACCTCGGGCTCCCGGTGCGCATGGAGCCTGCTTCTCCCTCGGCCTGTGTCTCTGCCTCTCTCTCTCTCTCTCTCTCTGTGTGACTATCATAAATAAATAAAAATTAAAAAAAAAAGGCACATTAAGGGGCACCTGGGTGACTCAGCGGTTGGGCGTCTGCCTTCGGCCCAGGGCGTGACCCTGGGGTCCTAGGATCCAGTACGGCATCGGGCTCCCTGCATGGAGCCTGCTTCTCCCTCTGCCTGTGTCTCTGCCTCTCTGTCTCTCAGGAATAAATAAATAAAATCTTTAAAAAAGATAAGTCACATTAAGCCTTGTTTTCTCAGTTAGGACCTGCCTTTTCGTTTGTTCAAATCTTTTGTATTCTTCTTTAGTATTTAAAAATTCTCATACGGACGCTGCATGTTCATTACGTATATTCTTAATCTCTCTCTTGTTGATATGGCTGGTGGGTAAGAGTTTTCCCCTCTTATCTCTACCCTTCTGCTTGTCTACAGCATAGCAGTTGGGTTTTGATTTTTATTTGCAAATAGATCTGGAAAACTGCCGGCCACAGTGAGAGAATTCAGGAAGGTGGGAAGACATGAAGAGTTTCTTTACCACTGGTCCCAGGCCAGCCTCGTAGTGCCAGCCTGCTGAGGTCTGGTCAGCCTGTCTGTCTGTCCATCTTCTCACACACTTGCTCACCACCACCTAGGTCTGACCTGTGTCACCCCTCCTCTGTTCACAGCAGCAGACAGGCACGGCCCCTGCAGTCAGAGCACGGTCCAGAGTGTGTCCTGTCCACTCTCTGCCCAGAGGTAGCCGCTGCCTGGGGCCCCCGCCACCCTGGCCCCTGCTGCCCCAGGGCCCCCGCCTGCCCTTCTACCCACAGCTCCCTGCTCCCCAGTGCAGGCCCTGTCCATCTTCCTTTTTTTTTTTTTTTTTAAGATTTATTTATTTATTCATGAGAGACATAGACTGAGAGAGAGAGAGGCAGAGACATAGGCAGAGGAAAAAGCAGGCTCCTCACAGGGAGCCTAATGTGGGACTCGATCCTGGATCCCAGGATCATGACCTGAGCTGAAGGCAGGCGCCCAACCACTGAGCCACCCAGGTGTCCCCCTGTCCATCTTCCAGCGCACCCTCAACATAAAACTTTGAGAAGTGTGACTTGCTGATCTCGCTGAGCTAGGAGCAGGGATAGTGGATATTTGGGTCCCAATCTCCGAGGGAAGTTCCCAGCAGTAATTAAGTGTGAGGGTAGATCCCGGACAACCTGGCCCCATAGGAACCGGCTTCCCAGCTATGAATATCTCTCTGCACCCTCGTGGCGGCCTAAGCAGATGTGCAGGGCAGGGCTGGGCTGGCAGCCGAAGCTCATAGGTCTGTACATGTGTGATTTGTGGGGTGTGACCAGCTCTTGAGTAAGCTGCCAGAGGATCTGGGCTTTAGGGCTGCTTCCTCCTGCTGGGGGACCCGCGTGGCAGGCACCCAGGACAGAGCCTTGCTGTGTCACACACCGTGTCTCTCCTGTTAACGTTCTTTTTTTTTTTTTTTTAATTTTTTTTAAAAATTTTTTTATTTATGATAGTCACACAGAGAGAGAGAGAGAGGCAGAGACATAGGCAGAGGGAGAAGCAGGCTCCATACACTGGGAGCCCGACGTGGGATTCGATCCTGGGTCTCCAGGATCGCGCCCTGGGCCAAAGGCAGGCACCAAACCGCTGCGTCACCCAGGGATCCCTTTTTTTTTTTTTTTTTTTAAGATTTTATTTATTCATGAGAGACACAGAGAGAGAGGCAGAGACACAGGCAAAGGGAGAAGCAGGCTCCATTCAGGGAGCCTGATGTGGGACTTGATCCTGGGTCTCCAGGATCACACCCTGGGCTGAAGGCTGCGCTAAACCACTGAGCCACCCGGGCTGCCGTCCCGGGAACATTCTTAGCTTGGGATGTGGCGCTGACGGTGGGCCTAGGGCCCGCGGAGGTGGCAGGAGCAGCAGCCAGGACAGTTGCCTGCCATGTGCCTGTGCAGCTACCCTGCCCCGGGAGAGCGCCAGGTGCCCAAGAGCTGGAGGGCAGCAAAGGGCCTGTCTGTCATGCTCCCCGCACGCTCCAGCACAGTTTGGGGACTTCACTGCCAGGCTGCACAGTGCTGGCCTCTTTTCTGTGTCATCACATCCTGCGTTAAGTTGTGTCGCCCCAGCCCCACCTCCATGCCACACGATGGAGCCTGGTCACCCGTGTTTTCTCAGTCCCTGCCACTGCACGGTGAGACCCTGCAAAGGTGGGACAGCCTCTGGTTCGGGCTTGGATATTGTCAGAGGTTGAATCGTGTCCCCTCCCAAACATATATTGAAGTCCTAACCCTACTCCCTGTGAGTGGACCATTTTTGGAAACAGGCTTCTTGCCTGTGATTAGTTAAAATGGGGTCCTACTGGGTTCAGAGGGCCCTCATCCAGTGAGTGGTGTCTTTACGGGAAGCAGAGAAGAGACATACCAGGAGAAGGCCATGTGCAGACAACGGCAGGAGTCACACAGGCCACATCCGTCTCCTGGGGACATTGTCACAAAGTGCCACAGGCTGGGTGGCGTGATGAAGAGGACATATCCTCTCTCAGCTCTGGATGCTGGGAGTCTTCAACAGGGGTGCCTTCCGGAGGCTCTGTGGGAGGGTGTCCCCCCCCACACCTGCCTCCCTCCTGGCATCTGGTGGCTGCTGGTAATCCCGGGCTTGTGGACACGGCAACACCACTGTCCCGTGTTCTTCTCCCTGCGAATGTGTCCACACCATCCTCTTCCAGCCATACCACCTGCTGGGTCAGGGACCCATCCTTCCTGGTGTGACCTGGTCGTCCTTTAACTAATTTCATCTGCAAAGACCTTATTTCTTAATAAGACCTTGTGCACCATGCTGCGGTTAGGACTTGAACATATCTTTTTGGGGGAGACATTTCAACCCACAACATACACCACGCTGGGTTAAAAAGGTTTATTACTAGTTTAATGAGGCTTTCTGGGCAGCAGTTGGCTTTGGGTTTTGTTTCAGGGGTGGTGATGGGCTGAGGGGTCCAGCCAGTGCCAGAGGAAGGCATCTCCGGGCTTTCTTGTCCGCTGGCCCAGGTGCGGGCCAGGAGGGGAAGGCAGGTCTCAAAAGCTGTCAGCATCAAACAGCAAGCACTGAATCAGACTTTGCTATCGAAAGCAATTAGTAATACGTTGTTGGCTGCGTTAGGGTGAGTAACGCACCTCTGTGTATCCAGCATCCTCTTGTTCCTAATGGTTTTCTCTTTCGTCTTGTTTTATTGGCACCACCTGGTGAAGGAGCTGGGTTTCTGGGTGGAGCTCGCCCTGCTTTGGGTTCTGGGCATTGAGGGACCCTGTCTGAGGAGTGGGCGTCCCTGGGATCTCTGGTGTCAGAGCAGGTCAGCGAGCATTGAAGGCTGTGCTGTCTGGAGTCAGAAACTCCAGGTGTTAAGTAGAAAAGTTCTGCAGATCCATCTGCTGGGCATTTGGAAAAAGGGAGGAAAGGGATGAGGGAAGCGTGCGTGGCCACGTCGCCTCGGAGAGACGGCCAGCGAGGCAGCCAGCGCTGGTTTGTCCAGGGCCTCACTGTGCTACCAGACTCAAAGGGAGCAAACCGGAATATCTGCTTCCCGCCTTAGTGAGGAGGAGCTACTGGTGCACTGGGCTCCTGGGGCCGCGGTCAGGTCACCCTTGTCTGAGTCATGTCAGCCCACCTTGGGCCTCTACGCTCTCAGCTCCGGCAGGGCCTGAGCTGGGTCCCATGTTGGGCACCCCAATGGGGCCTCAGGAGAAGCAGAGCCCTTGGGTTGGATCCGGCCTCACAGAAGCAGCAGGAGCCACAGCAACGTGGATAGATGACGTGGCGACAGGATTCGTTCATTTGTTGAGGACTTCTCAAAAGGGCAAAGGTATTTTCTTGATACTTTTCTGGATTTTATCTTGTCTTATGGGGAACCAGAAGAAGATAGTAATGCTATTAGTAACTTTCCAAACCTGCTTTGCAGAAAGCCCCCCTTGTCTATGTCTGGGCCTTGGGGATGCAGTGGGGTCCCGCCGTCTTGGCCGCAGGACACCTAGTAGGGCTCTTGCTCAGAACAGGGCTGTACTTGGAATTGGCAGATGGGCTGGTTTTTATGATTCTTGTAGTTACAAACTATAATATAAGTCACCTAAAATCTGAGTTGTAAAGAGAGTGAGCCCAAGGGGGACCGGGAGACTCCTCTGTGGGTCAAGCTGTGTTTGCTGGCTGTGGGAGGGCATATCTTGGAGTATTGTTTCCACTTTGCAGATTGGGGGCTTCCGTTTGCCTGTCAGGGTGTCGTCACGAGGCTCACAGGCCAGGCAACTTCATCAGCACATGCTAGTTTCTCACCGTCCTCGCCATCTGGACATCCTGGTGGCAGCTTGGTAGGCTTTGGGTTCTCCTGAGGCCTCCCTCCTGGGCTTGTCGACAGCTGCCCTCTCACTGTGTGCTCATGTGGCCGCTTCCGTGCAACTGCAGAAAGAGCCAGCTCCCCGGCATCTCCTCCTGTAGGACACTGGTCCTTCAGAGAGGAGCCCCACTCTTAGGACCTTGTTTCACTGCGATCACCCCCGAGATGGTCTTCTCGCCCCGATACTAATGTTGGGGGTTCCCCCCCACAGAGAATTCAGACACACCAGCAGGGGGTCTGACTCCATCCACCTGGACAGCATCAATCCCACAGGTTTGGAGTTCAGTCCCCACCCTCAGCCCCACTTGAGATGCCTCAGGCCAGGGCCATTGCTATGCCTATGACTGACGGGCTGTAGACTGGGGGTCCCATGAACCCTCCTCGGGTTCAGGGAATGTGCTGGAATGGCTCATGGAACTCAGGGAAATATTTTATGTACCAGATGATCCATTTCCTATAAAGGATGTACTTCAGGAAGAGCCAGATGGAGGTGGTACACAAGGCAAGGTGTGCAGAAGGGACAGGGAGCCTCCAGGCCCTTTCAAGCCCGCCTTCTCCCCAGATCTTGTGCTCACCAACCTGGAGGCTCTCAGAGACCTGTCCCTCTGGGGTGTTATGGGGGCTTCGTTACACAGGCATGCTTGGGTGACTCATTGGCTGTCGGTGATTGGTTCAGCCTTCAGCCCCTCTCCCCTCTCTGGACTGGAACTTTCCACCCTGTGGGGACATGGAGGGTTCCCCAGGCAACCTACCCCCCATCCTTAGGAGCTCCATGCCAGAAAGGGAGATGAAGACCAGTGGGGTTGGGGCCCAGGTCAGGCTGTGTGGGTGTTGAAAGTGGGGCGTGAAAGAAAAAGTAAGAGGCAAAGCTGAGCTGTCGTTTTCCCCCAGGTAGGGCTCTGCCTGCAGCTTGCAGCGCTATGTTGACAATGGTGAGGGGCAGGATTCCATGCACGTTTTCACAAACGTGGCCTGCTTTCCTGTGTGGGAAGGAGTGGGTTGGGGTTCAGCTCCTGCCCTGGGAGCCCATCTTCCGTGGGAGGAGCCTGGCCCCCCAGATCCTAGGCGCCGTGTGTGCGTGGCCGCTGCCAGGCTAGGCCTGCTTCTACTGGGGACTAGTTTTAACCTGTTGCGGTGGTGTCTGTTTTTAAGGTTACTTTCTTTTCCTTACTACAAAAGCAATGAAAACTTATTTTTTTGTCAGCGTCAGGGTCCGAGCATTGCTTAGTGCCCAGTGACCACTGTGGCTACCAGGACTCTTCACAGAGGGCAGAGGATGAGAAACCCAGAGAATGTGTCGGAAGAGCAACCGGGGGTTCTGGAGTTTCCTCTGGGAGGGTGGATTTGATGTGTTTTGCTGGAGAATTGAGGGGAGCTGGATTGCTCTGTGTGTGGGGTCCTTGCACAGAGCTCAATGTCTATGTGCTGTTGGAAGAGGCTGCGGAGACTCTGGTCTCCTTGGGGACCCGCATGTCTTAACTCTGACCCAGACCCTGCTCGCCTCATCATTTTTATAGGTCTTTTATCCTTTTTAAATCAATATATAATTCTGCTTAAAGAAATACAAATAAGACAAAATAAATTCATGTCCCTGCCACCCAGTGGGAAGTAACCACTATTAAAGTTTTACATTTTTGGGATCCCTGGGTGGCACAGCGGTTTGGCGCCTGCCTTTGGCCCAGGGCGTGATCCTGGAGACCTGGGATTAAATCCCACGTCGGGCTCCCGGTGCATGGAGCCTGCTTCTCCCTCTGCCTATGTCTCTGCCTCTCTCTCTCTCTCTCTCTCTCTCTCTCTGTGACTATCATAAATAAATAAAAATTTAAAAAAAAATAAAGTTTTACATTTTTTAGTGAAATAATTTGTACCTAGAGCTAAATTATAAAAATAAAAGGCCCCTTATCTCGAGTCTGCTTTTCAGTGTTTGCACTCACTTACATTCTCATTTCGCATTCCCTCTGTCTCTGTTTGTGTTTCTGTCCCCTCAAAGACACTCGTGTGTCATGTCCCTCTTAGCCACTAGAGAGTATGTTGCACACATTGCCGTGTCCACATCCACCAGTGTTCTCCTACGTGGCACCCACGGCCCAGTTCTGCCCGTGGGCCCCAAGGTGTCCCCTTCCAGTGTGGGATCCGTGCGGGCGCAGGTGTGGGGCCACCTGAGTCTGGAACACTTCCCTCACCTTGCACTTTGAGATACTGCAGTCCTCCCTCCCCCGCACCCCCATGTAGCTGCATTTTGCATTTGTCCCTGTGATCCGCCCAGGGCCAAGTGATGCTGTACCCTCTCTCAGGTGGGACAAGTGGGGTGCGTGGTGACCTCCTGCCCCACCCGCCCGCTGACTGGAGCCCTCAGGGGTCTGTGCTATAAGTACCAGGTCTTTCCTTCCTGGCATCCGAGAAGCAGTCTGCAAGGAGCGATGTTGAAACTGGGCAGACATCTTGCTCCCTATCAACATTTTCTTCTCAAGAGCTGGCGTTTGTTGGTGTTTTTGGCTTGAACCAATGATCCCTGAGGTTGAGGTGGTTGCAGAATGATACAGCGCTCCTACCCTTCAGATGGTTGTAAGCAAGAGCCGTCTACCCGCCCTCCCCGTTTGCTTATATATTACCCGTATGGACTCATTCATTCCTAAATCTTAGTGGTTTTTCACTCATCACTGTATGTGTTAAGTCCATGCTCAGATTGCCCGGGCTTGCCAGCTGGCTCCTGAGTTCGGAGCGCTTCCTTATTTTCTGAAATAAGACACTCCGACTCCTCTTGTTCTTTCCCTGCTGTGGCCCTGGCATCAGCCATCTCTCCAAGGAGACCTGGTGTCCTTTAGTACAGCACGATATTACAGGGTGTGCTCAGTGCTGCTAGATAGTATCTTTGCTTTTTGTGCCTCTCAGTGGCCAGAGCTAGGAAAGGTAGGCATATAGACAGAAACGTGCATGTACACAGGCCCACGAGTATGCGTGTGGATATCATGTGTTCATGCTACACCTCTGGTTCCAGTGTACGCACCGGCCGGGGGAGGAGCAGAGGCAGAGGGAGAAGCAGGCTCCCTGCTGAGCCTGCTTCTGGGGATGGGGGGCTCTCCATCCAGGACCCTAGGATCGCGATCTGAGCCGAAGGCAGACACACAACCAACCAGCCACCCAGGTGCCCCACTTTTTTCCATATTTGTATGTCCCTTCAACAATAGAACTCTGGCTCCCGACAAAAGCAACATATTTACTCATTCTTATAATAAACCTAAAATAGTTTATTCTTAAATGGACTACATTTACCAAATCTACTTAAAAGAATTCAGGATCACCCCCCCTGCCCATACTGTTAACTTTTGATGAACATTCTTCTAGATCTCCTTATATACCTGTAGATAAATACATAAATACACTCAATTTCACTAAAACTAATATTCCTACTGTAAATATGAATATTCATATATTTCCTCCCATTAGCATATACATCATTAACATCACTCCATAACATCATTCAACATCATTTTGTCCACAGAACGAGATCCATACAATGTTTTCTGGTAACTACAGAATGAGCCTGTACCATACTTTTCTGTAATTAGACTTTGATTTTAAAAGGCATCCAGTTTTTCGCTATTATATGTAAGCTGGCATCAACATCTTTATAACTAAATCTTAATTATTTCCTTAGGCTAGAAGTGGAATTACTGGTCAAAGGGTATGTATATTTTTATGTCTTTTTGAATGACGATTTACACTCTGGCCTGCAGTCGTGGAGAGCGCTTCTCGGCGCTTCTCGGTGGTGGCTGCACACTAGAACCATCAAGGGTACTCTGTAAAGCAACAACACCCTGGCCCAACCCCCAGGTCTGGTTTCGGTGGCCTGGGGTGTGGCCAGGATTGGTAGTTTTAAAAGGCTCCCTAAGAGATGATTCTGATATGCAGCCAACTTGATAAGTAGATTTAAATTGTATTACTTCATTATTTTAATTATTGTTTTTACTTTGGAATTGTTTCAGACGTTCAGATTTGGGAGAAGTGGCCCCAGAAATAAAAGCATCCGAGAGACGAACAGCTGTGGCCATTGGAGGTAATGTCAGCCTGGTGGCCGTCCTGGGTTCTGGCAGCGCCGTGGGCAGGGAGCATAGACCTTAAATATACACAGGCCTCGGGCTCTTGTTTTTCCTTTTACAAAAAGATTCCATTTAAGGGTCTTTTATTAAAAGTCTTTCATATATTTGAAATAGGATTCAGTTTCAAACTGGTGATTATCCCCAGTTTACCAGGAACATATTATTGCAGTCGAGCATGTCACAGGTGCCACCCTGAGACTGGCTCATGGTGACTGCCTAGTTTCTGACCTGGGCGCTTCTGAGTGTTTTGTTGGGACCACAGCTATAAACTGGAACCGTCTCAGGCAAACTGGGGCTTGTGGTCTTCCTGGTCGTGGCTCGCATGGCTCAATCTCTTTCTCTGTGGATTTGGAGGCTGGGTCAATGGCTGTCCCTCAGGACTTCAGCGTTAAGGTGTGATGGCCACACTCCAGACATCTTTGCTCCTAGAAAGTCATTTTGGGTCTATCATTAATTTAGTGCTTCTCAAAATACATATGTCCTATTGGATTTAATGGTGTCATGCAAAGATAACCCCACAAAAAACCCAGAGGTGATCTCAGAGGATGAGGTGAATTTGACAAATATTTAAAGAACTACTTCTCAAACTGTTTCAAACAATTGAAGGGCAGGAGAACTTCCTAACTCATTCTTGAGGCCAGCATAAGCCCAAATCAAAGCCAAAGACCCTATATGAAAAAGAAACTATACACCAGTATCCCTTAGGATTATTTTTAAAATTTTATTTAAATTTTTTTTTCATGAGAGACACAGAAAGAGAGAGAGAGGCAGAGACACAGGGAGAAGCAGGCTCCATGCAGGGAGCCCGATGTGGGACTCGATCCCAGGACTCCAGGTGGGAGGCAGGCGCTAAGCCGCTGAGCCACCCAGGGATCCCTCCCTTAGGATTATTGATGCAAAAAATCCTCAGCAAGACACCAAATGGAATATACTAGCATATTCAAGGGGTGATGTACCGTGGCCAGCTGGGATTTATTCCTGGAGTGCAAGGGTGATATCAACAAAATGAAGGGTAAAATGATCATCTCAATTGACGTGGAAAAAGCATTTGATGAAATTCTCTGTTTCTTGAGAAAAACGCTCTACAAAGTAGGAGTAGATGGAAACCACCTCCACGTGATAAAAACCATACTTGGACAACCCCCAGCAAATGTCACACTCAGGGGTGTGAGATAGGGAGGCCCATGTCACCACTCCCATCCAGCCAGGGACTAGAAGCCACAGCCAGAGCAGCTGTGGGGGAGAAGAAGAAATAAAAGGCATCCCGACTGGAAAGGAAGAAGCAAAATGCTCTCTCTTTGCAGATGATGTCATCTTATGTGTAGAAAATGCTAAAAATTTACAAAAAGCTGTTAGAACTAATAAAGTCAGCCAAGCAGGATACAAAGCCAATACACAAAAATCAGTCACATTTCTATACACTGGTAGTGAGCACACCGAAGAGAAAAATCACAAAAACCGTTCCGTTTACAGTAGTGTCAAAAAGAATACAATACTTAGGAATTAACCAAGGAGGTGAAAGAATTGTACAATAAAACTACAAAACACTGCTGCAGAAATGAAAGAAGATATAAATAAATGGAAACACTTCCCATGTTCATGGATTGGGAGACGTAACATGGGTAAAATGTCAGTATCACCCAAAGTGATGTGCAGATTGGTTGCAGTCCCAATCAAGAAAGCCAATGACATTTTGTGGAAAAGGAAAACCCCATCCTTTGTGTGGAATCTTAGGGGCCAGTGAATAGCCCAGTCAGTCTTGAGAAAGAACAGAACTGGAGGACTCACAGTTCCTGATGTGAAAACCAACCACAAAGTACAGTAAACAGTATGGTCCTGGTATCAAGACACACACCTAAAAAAAAAAAAAAAAAAAAAGACACACACCTAGACCTGTGAAATAGCCCAGAAAGAAACCCTCATGTATTTGGTCAGGTGGTTTTTGACAAGGGTGCCAGGAACATTCACTGGGTACAGGGCAGTGTTTTCAACACATGGTGCTGGGAAAACTGGACGTTCACATGTGAAATAATGAAGTCAGACCTTCACCCAAAACTGAATACAAAAGTTAATCAGTGGATCAGTGTAATCCTAAATGTAAGATCTAATAAAACAGTCAAACACTTGGAAGAAAACACTGAGCATTTGAATGTGGCAGTGATTCCCTGCAGGTGACACCAAAGACAAAGACAACAGGAGAAATACGAGACAGTCTGGACCACGTGAAAAGTTAAACATTTTGTGCATCAGATGACACTACCCACAGAGTATAAAGGGAACCCACAGAATGGGAGAAGAAATTTGCAAACCTTGTGTCTGCCAAGGGATTACTATCCTGAACATCTGGAGACCTCCTCAAACTCAACAACCAAAAGCAACATGATTTAAAAATGGGCAAAGGGGGGGCAGTCCTGGTGGCTTAGCGGTTTAGCGCCACCTTTAGCCCAGGGTGTGATCCTGGAGACCCAGGATAGAGTCCCACGTCGGGCTCCCTGCATGGGTCCTGCTTCTCCCTCTGCCTGTACTGTATCTCTGCCTTTCTCTCTCTGTGTCTCTCATGAATAAATAAATAAAATCTTAAAAAAAAAAAAAAAAAGGCCAAAGGGGGACGCCTGGGTGGCTCAGTGGTTTACCACCTGCCTTCAGCCCAGGGTGTGATCCTGGAGTCCCCGGATCAAGTCCCACATCAGGCTCCCTGCATAGAGCCTGCTTCTCCCTCTGCCTATGTCTCTGCCTCTCTCTCTCTCTCTCAAATAAATAAAATCTTTAAAAAAAATAAAAAAGGGCAAAGGACCCGCATGGGCATTTCTCCAAAGAAAACGTCTGAGTGGACAGTGAGCACTTGCAAAGATGTTCAGCCTCACTAGTCACTGGGAACATGCAAATAAAAACCTCAGTGAGACAGCCCCACTCACACCCACAGCATGGATGCACTGTCACAGAGACAGGGAGACAGAGAGATGGGCGTATGTGCCAGCGAGGGTGCGTCTGCTGTGTCCCTGCCTGGAAGTCCACTGCCCCCTCTTCCTCCTCGCTGAGCTCTGCTGCTGACCGTTGCTTATTGGGGCTCCCAGCCGTCTCTGCCTGTGGACCACTAGGCTCTCCTGCCCGCAGTTGCAGAGGCTGACCCACTGGCCGCTTTGGGCCTCTTTGCTGTCGTCCGCCCATCATCTGTCCAGTCTGAATCAGAGCTGTGGCCTACCCTTTGTGGGTGTGGGGTTTACTCCCCGACCCCTGCTTACGGCTGCTCTAGAGCCACCTCTAGCCCACCTCGGGCTTCTCTGCGTCCTGTCCCCTCCTGTAACTGCTGTGTTTTCTCAGAGGGCATTTTGAATTCCTTGGAAAATTCTTCTGATGTGTTTTCTCTACTTTGGATAAAATAATCTTTTGATTGCTCAGCATTGTGGTTTGATATGTGTGAATCATCTGTCTTCCATACTCATGATTTCTCTGACAGCCTTTCCTGTTTCTCTTTCCTGCTTTTCATGTCTGTCTCCAGAGATACCGTCAAAGAAGACTGTTTGAAATGTCTTGTTTATCTACCTGACTACGAAAATCATGAGATGAATTAATATGAAAATATCAGAATCTTTTTCAATTCATAAGCTTTAAAGACTGTAATTTTAATTTGGATTAGATGATACTTTTATTTGGATCAAAACTCAGAACATTAAAAAAGTGCACAGTGGGGCACCTGGGGGCTCAGTGGGTGAAGTGTCTGCCTTCAGCTCAGGTCATTATCTCAGGGTGCTGGGATGGAGTGGTGGGGGGGGAGCGTCCCTGCTCAGCAGGGAGTCTGATTCTCCCTCTGCCCCTCCCCTGCTTCTGCTCTCTCTCTCTCTCTTTTTTTAAGATTTTATTTATTTATTCATGAGAGACACAGAGAGGCAGAGACACAGGCAGAGGGAAAAGCAGGCCCCATGCAGGTAGCCTGACATGGGACTCGATCCCAGGTCTCCAGGATCAGGCTCTGGGCTGAAGGCAGTGCTAAACCGCTGAGCCACCTGGGCTACCCTCTCTCTCTCTTTCGAATGAATAAATAAGTAACCTTTTAAAAAAATCTGGGGATCCCTGGGTGGCTTAGTGGTTTAGCGCCTGCCTTTGGCCCAGGGCGTGATCCTGGAGACCCAGGATCGAGTCCCACGTCAGGCTCCTGGCATGGAGCCTGCTTCTCCCTCCTCCTGTGTCTCTTCCTCTCTCTCTCTCTCTCTATCATAAATAAATAAATAAATAATAAATAAATAAATAAATAAATAAATAAATAAATAAATAAATCTTTTTAAAAAAAATCTTGTTTGTAGGACGTACTCGTGAAATTGAGCCAGGAATTTACATTGACTTATGTTTGAAATAGTTTCTAAAATAAAAGATTAATCTATATAAGTTTCGTGAGCTTATTCATATTTTATTTTCAGAAAGTTCAGTAAATTGTTACAGGAATATGTTCTCGAGCAAATCACTGTCTTGTATGAGCTCTCACTACTGTGTTGTATTTGGGGCTGGAAAATAGAAATTTACGTAGGAAGAACTGGAGCCAAGGCTAGCATTAAAAATAAACATGAGCCACCACATTCTCACTGAGACTTTTTGGTAGAAAGGTCCTAACTTGCTGATGAAAGTCAACGTATGTGTGCTTTCTTCCAGATTTGGAATGGAGAGACATGGACGCAGATGACTGTGAGTTTTATTGTGGAAGTGGAGAGGCGGGTTTGGATCACCTGGGGATGGGCAGGTAGAGCAGGGCAGAGCTGGGACGTTAGACTGTGAACGGTTAGGAGCAGTTGCTGTCTTAGTGAGAAGAAGGAGATTCTGAGTTAGGCTAACTTTGTCCATCTGAGGCGCTGATTTGATTGACACCTCATTTTCCTTTGCTTTTTTAGATGGTACAAATGAGGCTCAGGACAGTGACTTTCCAGCAGGTACACATTTTCTCTGCTCTGGCTCCCTGTCCTGTCGCAGGAGGACCCCGTCTAGGCACACCCAACCGTGGGAGAGTCCCCTCCAGCCCCTGGCCCTGAGTGCCCCCACGCACCTGCTGGGGAGCCGTGGCCCTGTACGGAGACTGAGACTGAGACTAGCATCTTCGCAGGGAGAAGCACAGGGATCTTACACTTGACAAGTTCCCAGAGTGGTTCTTTTTTTTTTTTTTTTTTTTTTTCCCAGAGTGGTTCTAAAGCCCAGGCAGGTTTGGGAATCCATGGGCTGTTCCAGTGATTTCATTTCCTCCACAGGCCCCACACTGGGCACCAGTGCATATGAGGTTTCTTGCTCTGGCTCTTGCCCAGCAGATTTCATTGCCTGCTGCTGGAGAGGTGAAACCAGACCCCAATCCACGTCCCAGCTTCTTTGAGGCAACACCCAGAAACCTGAGCAGTGCGTACAAAGGGTTTCTGCCCGGGTGTCCAGGGCAGCCTTTTTGTTTCTGCAGCCCTGAGTCTAGTACGCGCTGCCCGTGGGTGACCCCTGTGGGGGAAGGGGACACCTGTGCCCCAGGGCTGAGTCCTCAGGAAACAGGAGGGCTGCGCCTCCTCTCTTGTTGATGGGAACACAGACACAGTTTCATAATGGAGAAAATCCTGGAGCTCAGTGGGATTTGCATTTTCAAGTTTTGTTCACTTAACACTGAAAGTGTACTACTTCTGTGCAGTATGACAATTGGTGAGATGCCACAGCCAAGAACAGGGGTAGGGGTGAAGCTTAGTGCTCATGAGAATTCATATTGTGTTGGGCGAGACTTGCCGGTCTGAACAAGTAAGTGCAGACTTCCGATCATCTCTACCAAATATGTCACCATGGTAATACTGAAAACCACCATTGGCCTCACGTTTGCAAATGGTTGCGTAGCTATGGTTTCTGTGACTCCGTATCCAGGAAGAACTTCCTGTTCCCTTTAAAAATTTTCCCAACTTACTTGTCAAAGGAAGGGAACGTTACCTAGAAAATCGAGTGACTCAGCGATGGTGTCCTCCTGTGGGAAATTCCCAGTGATGGTGTGAGGGAACCCACTGCTGGGCCCGGCACATGGGGACAGGCCACGGGGTCACAGGGAGAGGCTGCACACTCCATGCAGCTACATCTGGCCCAGCGTACCTGGGAGAAACCAGATGTGTAGACCTTTTCACGTCATCTCCTAATCCTTACACGCAGCCCCTGGGGGGTCCTCTCTCCTTTGTCAACGTCCCGCGTGTCTGGCTGCATTTGCCTCTGTTGGTCTCAGGCAGGCCCCGGGGTGCCCACAGCCTGCTTTCTGAAGGAGGTCATCTCCCACTCCACCTCTGACCCCGGGCCTCTGACACATGGGTGAGCACTGATGTCTTCCTCTCTCCCCACAGCAGAGAGGAGCAGGCTGCAGGAAATGCTGTCGCTTTTGGGGCTGGAGACCTATCAGGCCCAGAAGCTCAGCCTCCCGGACTCTCTGCAAATCAGCAGTGAGAGCATGAAGAACTGGGCGCCTCAGGCTCCCAAGGACTTGCCCTGGAATTTCCTCAGGAAGCTGCAGGCCCTCAACGCTGAAGCCAGGAACACCACCATGGTGCTGGACGTGCCCCCAGATGCCAGGCCCGCGGAGAAGGAGAGCCAGATGGAGGAGGAGATTATCTACTGGGATGCAGCCGATGACATCGCCGCAGACATCTATTCCTTCTCTGAGTTGCCGACGCCCGACACCCCTGTGAACCCCTTGGACCTTCTCTGTGCCCTTCTGCTGTCCTCAGATAGTTTCCTGCAGCAAGAGATCGTGCAAAAAATGTCTCTGTGCCAGTTTGCACTCCCCCTCGTTTTGCCCGACTCAGAGAACCACTACCACACGTTTCTGCTGTGGGCCTTGAGGGGTGTCATGCGGACGTGGTGGGCACAGCCCCCACGGGGGGTGGGCAGCCTCAGAGAAGACAGCGCCGTCCTGTCGCGGGCACCCGCCTTCGCCTTCGTGCGCATGGAGGTCAGCAGCAACTCCAAGTCCCAGCTGCTCAATGCTGTGCTCAGCGCAGGCCACAGGCCACGGGACTGCTTCTGGCACCGCGACCTGAACGTGGGCACCAACCCTCGGGAGATCGCAGACGGGCTGGTGGAAGTGTCCTGGTTCCTTCCCAGTGGCAGGGAGGACCTGGACGTCTTCCCTGAGCCCATGGCCTTTCTGAACCTGCGGGGCGACATCGGGTCTCACTGGCTGCAGTTTAAGCTCTTGACAGAAGTGTCCTCGGCCGTGTTCATCTTGACCGACAACATCAGCAAGAAGGAGTACAAGCTACTCTCCTCCATGAAGGGCTCGGCCACGAAATACTACTTCATCCTGAGCCCGTACCGTGGGAAGCGGAACACGAACCTGCGATTTCTCAACAGGCTCATCCCGGTGCTGAAGATGGACCACTCGCACGTCCTGGTGAAGGTGAGCAGCACGGACAGTGTGGGCTTCGTGCGCCGGGTCCGCTCCATTGTGGCGCACGTGGCCCGGTCCCCCTGCCGCAGGCTGTCTGTGGAGGAAATGGCCCATGCAGCCCGCAGGCTGGGGCTTAGGGTGGATGAGGACTGTGAGGAGTGTCAGCGGGCTAAGGACCGGATGGAGCGCATCACCAGGAAAATCAAAGACTCTGATGCCTACCGAAGGGATGAGCTGAGGCTGCAGGGGGAGCCGTGGAGGAAGGCGGCCCAGGTGGAGAAGGAGCTGTGCCAGGCCCAGTGGGCCGGGGACCCCCCGGACAAGGGCAGGGCCGAGCTCAGACACCGGCTGCTGGAGCTCCGAGCACAGCAGAACGGCCACGAGCCCACCTGGGGAGTGCAGGAGTTCGTTGCTGGCATCAGTGGCCCCTCCCTGGGGGAGAAGCAGTACTTCCTGAGGTGGATGGAGTGGGGGCTGGCCCGGGTGGCCCCGCCAAGGCCAAGACAGCCTCCAGAGACCATTGTGACCCTGAGAGCAAAACACTGTGGGGTCGTGGACCTGAGTGAGCTGCTGTGGCCCGAGCCCCTGGGGGTGGAGGACTTCCTGCGGGAGATGGGACAGTTTTACGAGGCCGAGAGCTGCCTCGTGGAGGCAGGGAGGCTGCCGGCAGGCCAGCGGCGCTTTGCCCACTTCCCAGGCTTGGCCTTGGAGCTGCTGCTGCTGGGGCTTCCCTTGGAGCTGATCGATGGGAGCACGCTGAGCACTCCCCTGCGCTGGGTCACCGGGCTCCTCAAGGAGCTGCACATCCGCCTGGAGCGGAGGTCGCGACTGGTGGTCCTGTCGGTGCTGGGTGTGCCAGGCACGGGCAAATCCACGCTTCTCAACACCATGTTTGGGCTGCGCTTTGCCACAGGGCAGGG
Source organism: Canis lupus baileyi (assembly GCF_048164855.1). Lineage (NCBI taxonomy): Eukaryota > Metazoa > Chordata > Mammalia > Carnivora > Canidae > Canis > Canis lupus. The sequence goes on along the minus strand of NC_132852.1, from coordinate 47,603,921 downwards.
CTGCGGTCCCCGAGGGGCCTTCATGCAGCTGGTCACGGTGGCTGAGAGCTTCAGCCCGGACCTGGGCTGTGACCACATCTTGGTGATAGACTCAGGGGGCCTGATCGGCGGGGCACTGGCCACGGCCGGGGAGAGGTTTGAGCTGGAGGCCTCCCTGGCCACTCTGCTCATGGGGCTGAGCAATGTCACTGTGGTCAGCTTAGCCGAGACCAGGGACGTACCCCCGGCCATTCTGCACGCGTTTCTGAGGCTGGAAAAAACGGGGCACATGCCCAACTATCAGTTTGTGTACCAGAATCTTCATGATGTGTGTGCGCCTGGCCCCAGGCCACGAGACAGGAGGCAGCTCCCAGATCTGCCCGGGGACGCGAGCAGATCTGCGGCGCAAATGGAGAAACAGGGCGGTGGCATCCGGACGCTGGCTGACCTGGCCTTCTGTGACCCTGAGAAGCAGCACGTTTGGCACATCCCGGGCCTGTGGCATGGGATACCTCCCATGGCCGCTGTGAGTTTGGGGTACAGCGAGGCCATTTTCGAGTTAAAGAGATGCCTCCTGGAAAACATAAGGAATGGCCTGTCCAACCAAAACAAAAACATCCAGCAGCTCATTGAGCTGGTCAGACGGCTCTGAGTGACCAGACAGGTGGCTTGTTCCAGCAGCGGTGGCCTCATGGGGCTGTGCCCAGTGCCTGAGGCTGGCACCCAGCCTGCGTGAGAGCAGAGAGGAGCATAAGCCAGGAGGTCTGGGGTTTCCTACACAGGTGTTGAGAAAGGAGGTGACCTCGCAGACCAGGTCAGAGATGCCCTCAGGAGCATAGTGGCCCTGGGGTGCGGCGTGGGGATTCCACGGTGATCCCTTCTGTGTCAAGCTCCCTCTCAGTCGCCCCTGGAGCACAGCAGGACTCAGGAAGAGGGCTGGGACACCATCCCAAGGAGGGAGGGCGACTCTGTCCTGCTGGTCCCACTGACCCAGGACGCCCCCTTGCTGCTCCGCTGAGAGTCCCTGCTCGCTCTGTCACCCACAGCTGTCTGTTTACACGCCTGCCATGCTCAGCACAGCACCTCCCTTCTGCCCTGCTCCGGCATTTGCCCTGCCCCCGACTGTGAGCTCCTTGAGGGCAGGGCTGTGTGTTACCCAACTCTGTCCCTCAGGGCCTGGCACGGGGCCTGGCACACTGTAGGCACTTAATAAATGTTTGTTAAAAGAATGCAATGCATGAATGTGTGATGGTAAAGGCAGGTACCTTGATTTACTTGTTTCCTCCAAGAGGATCACTGTGTCTGAGGGAGGGTGTGTGATGGGTTGTCAGGAGCGGCGGATTCCTGGGAGAAGTGTCCCACGAATGCCCTGCTCTGCTGCGGCTTCAAGCAGAGCCCTGTCCTGCAGGCTGTTGCTGGGAGTGGGACTCAGTGTCTTCGTGGTAATGCCAGGGCGTGGCCGTGGCCATCCCATCCTCTAGGTGAGAAGGGGGGCCTAGAGCAAGTGAAGCCCTTGCCCACACAGTTCGGAGGGTGGGGGGTACTGACGAGCGGACTGTGGCTCATCCCCATACCCCACCCCAGCCGGCCCCTGGCCTGCCCTTCGTTGCATTTCACGCCTGTGGGGCGGGCTCCCTCCAGACAGCCTCCATGGCCATGGGCCACGCACCAGCTCCTCCACTGTGGAGGCCAGTTGAGGGGGGGAACCCTACGATCCCCGGAGCCCAACCCCAGCTCTGAGCTCTGAAAGCCTGCAGCTCAGGCCTTGGGGTCTCCTTCCCTCTGTAGGTTGTCATTTTGGGGGAAATGCCCATGCCATCCCCCCCCGCCCCCCCACCCAGTGACCAGGAGCTCCTCTGTGTGCCTTGGTGAGGCATCCCTCTGGACTGGAACCCTTTCTTGAGCTGCAAGCCCCCCAACGTCACACCTGCCACTCCCCTGATGTCTGAGGGTTGTACCTGCGTCCGGGGAGCGGGATGCACAAGGTGAGGGCGGAAAGCCTGACCTCTTGCTGATTAATTTAGGGAAACCTTTTCCCTTCTGAAATGCAGACAGGATCTCTAACACTCTGGCACTGGAAACTCCTCTCTTCCGGGTTATTAACACAAATGTTAAGAGGTTGGTTCACCAGGAAATAGCAAAGATTCTCCCGTCTTCCTGCCTGCAGAGCCATGGGGCCACCCTCCGGGATGACCCAGGATGACCAGGGTCCCTGCCGCTGCGAGCTCCCGAGCTCCCGAGCGGCGAGACCTGACCTCTGCACCGCCCCGTGCCAGACCTGAACCACCTGGCAGGCGGAGAAGTGCACCGCTAGGCGTTGCTGGGCAGCGGGGGCAGCGGGAAGCCCAGCTCCCTGCACCGCACGGCCGCTCGCAGCGAGTCTCCAACTGCGTAGCCGCCGGCTCCGCCCCGGCAGGCAGGCCCCGCCCGGACTCCCCCGGCTGCGCCCCGGCCCCACAGCCAAGCCCCGCTCTGGTACAGACTGTGCCTGCTGCGCCCCCGCCCCCAAGGAAGGCCCCGCCCCCAGGCCCGCCCACACGCCCTCCAGTCCTGACGGAGGGGCCGCCCTGCCGCCGCCGCCGCCGCCGCCGCCACCGCCACCGCGCTCCCCGACTCCCCGCGCCCCCGGCCTCTCCCCGGCCGAGCGACTTACCGCCCCCCCCCCCCCCGTTCCGATTTGGTCTCCTCCGCGGCTTCCCGGGGGTTGACCTTTACCCTGGGGCCGCCCCGCCTCCTCTCCCCTGCTGCGCCGCGGTACGTCGGGCGCGCGACGCGGAACTCAAGATGGCGGCGCCCGTGTGCTGCGGGGCGCTCGGGCCCCGGGTGAGTAGGTGACGCTGGCGGGCCCCGGGGCCCTGGTGGGGGCCTGAGTCTCCGTCTCACCTCCCCCTTCTCTCACAGATGTTGTCCTGGAGCCGAGAGCTGCGGTGCTCCTGGCGCGCCCTGCACCTGTCCGCGGTCTGCGCCAAGGTGAGCGGGGGCGGGGGGGGGGGTGCGGGGAGCGGGGGACCTGGGGACAGACGGAGGCGCCGGGGATGGTGGGGCGCGGGGGCGGGGAGGCTGGGGATCGAGGGGCGGGGCCGGGGACCGGGACTGAAGGGCTGGGACCGCAAGGCCAGGACCCGAAGATCAAGGATCGGAGTCCTGGGGTCTGGGCGCCCGGGGCAGTGGGGCGGGGGGCACGGTGAGGGGAACGTAGCTTGGGTCGCGGACCCGCAGAGTCACGGCCCTTCTGGCTCCTAGAACCGGGCGGCCCGAGTCCGAGTAGGCAAAGGGGACAAGCCGGTGACCTATGAGGAGGCGCACGCACCGCACTTCATCGCCCACCGCAAGGGCTGGCTGTCGCTGCACACAGGTGAGGGAGGGGCCCCTGCCGGGCGGGCGGAAAAACCCTTCTCAGCGAGTCGCGGCCTCCCCACAAACGGGAGATAAATACCTGAGAGACGCTTGATTCCACTCCTCCGTATTCAGAGGTTTTATTCTCGGATTTCATACTTGGAGTCCCCGTGGACGGGCCCGAGCACCGCCCTGCACACACCTTCCCCGCCAGGGCTCTGCCTTCTTGTTCCCACTCATGCTGCAAACAAGTGTTCTTTTCCCGATGGATTAGTGCCGCATGTTCACAGTTCTGTGCTTTTGGTGGGTGATTCCGCTGCCTTAAAGTAGCCCTAATGCTGACATGTGAAGCTCGGGAAGGGTGTGAGGTACACACAGAGAAAATAGGCAAGGTAGGTAAGCTTCCTTCAGAGGCCAGGTATAATGCTGTTGGCAGAGTTCAGCGTTAATCCATCATGTGTATTACACGGGGGTCTCTAAGCGGAAACGCAAATGAAACAAGATTATATATTGAGGTGTTGACCACACTGGCCTAACCCTGTGTTTCTCCTGGGAGCGATGGTTCAATTCCCTAATCCATCGTTCATGGGGACTACATAGAACATAACTATTGGGAACTAATGAGAATCAGATGTGTTTGTTTTGTATGAGACTTGTCAACCTGGATGTTTCACAATTCATCTGGCTAGAGAAGTTAAAATACAGATTCCTGTGCCCCACCCTTTTCAGGTTTTGGATCTATAAGGCCTGGGGATGGGTGTAGGAGGTTGTAGGAGTTTCAGGATCTACACTGAAAATCCAGTGGTGGAGGTCATGGCCCTGGCTGGTGAGAGAACTTGTGTCCCTAGTCTCAGAAGCAGCTGGTGGCTGCTTCAGCCCAGAGATGGCCAGGGCTTCTATAAGTGGTCCAGAAAGAGTGGGAAAGGGCTAGACAGGAAAGGATCCTCTGAATGTTGTGCCCTGCTAAGGCGTCAGTCTTCCATTTTGTAGAACGAGGATAACCGATAATACCTACTTCACAGGATTTGTTTGGGAATGTAATGAAATAACGCACTTTGAACTTTAAAGTGGTGTTCATTTTATTCCACTTGTTGAAGAGAAGAGAGGAAGCCAGGGTGGGGGGTAGAATTGAGTGCCCAGTGCTCTTGGATGTTAGTGCTGGAGTTTTCACTGACTCTTCGAGGTGCCCTGCTCCTTTCAGGTAACCTGGATGGTGAGGAACATGCTGCAGAACGAACAGTGGAGGATGTTTTCCTTCGGAAGTTCATGCTGGGCACCTTCCCAGGGTGTCTGGCCGACCAGCTGATCCTAAAGCGCCGGGCTAATCAGTTGCAAATCTGTGCTCTGGTCCTGAGGCAGCTACCTGCACACAAGTTCTACTTCCTGGTGGGCTACAGTGAGACTCTGCTGTCCCACTTTTACAAATGTCCTGTCCGTCTGCACCTCCAAACTGTGCCCTCCAAGGTCGTGTATAAGTACATCTAAGACAATCACCTTTTTGCATCAGGCTCTATCCTGGGAAGGACAGAAATGTCTGGGAAAGGAGTGAAGTAGAAATGGGGAAATGTATCTCCTCAGTGTATAGAGGATTCCTTTTTAAAGCTGCTGTTGAATAAATAGACCTTCCATGTTTTATTGCCTCTTGGTTTGTCTCTCCTCCTCAGAGAACTAGAATAGGGTTTCTTCAAGGATGCTCCGAGGCTCCCCCAAATGTTGCCAGGTATTCTAGGTTTGGATAATAGCTACAATGCGATGAGTATCTTGTGCCAGTCACTTTATCAGGAACTTTACCTGGTTTTCTCTCATAGTGGAAAAATCCATTTTTGGTGATTATAAAGTAATGTTAATTTTTTAAAATATGAAACAATATGGACTGTGTCCAGTTAACCATAATAGTTTCTTATAATTCTTCCACAGACAGAACTACCGTAAATAGTTTTTTTCCAGATGTTCTCTTTTTCTCCAGAAATACCTAAATGGTTACGACTTGCTTTGGAAGGAGCAGGGAAGCTCAGGAAGGGTGTGAGGTACACACAGAGAAAATAGGCAAGGTAGGTAAGCTTCCTTCAGAGGCCAGGTATAATGCTGTTGGCAGAGTTCAGCGTTAATCCATCATGTGTATTACATGAAGGATCTTTAAGCAGAAACACGCAGGAAACAAGATTATATATTGAGGTGTTGACCACACTGTCCTAACCCTGTGTTTCTCCTGGGAGCGATGGTTCAATTCCCTAATCCATCATTTGTGGGGATACATAGAACATAACTATTGGGAACTAATGAGAATCAGATGTGTTTGTTCTGTATGAGACTTGTCAACCTGGATGTTTCACAATCCATCTGGCTAGAGAAGTTAAAATACAGATTCCTGTGCCCCACCCTTTTCAGGTTTTGGATCTATAAGGCCTGGGGATGAGTGTAGGAGGTTGTAGGAGTTTCAGGATCTACACTGAAAATCCAGTGGTGGAGGTCATGGCCCTGGCTGGTGAGATAACTTGTGTCCCTAGTCTCAGAAGCAGCTGGTGACCTCCTCTCTCTGGGCCCAGAGATGGCCTAATGACTTCAGCAGTTGAGCGTCTGCCTTTGGCTCAGGGCCTGATCCTGGGATCCGGGATCGAGTCCCCCATCAGACTTCCTGCATGGAGCCTGCTTCTCCCTCTACGTAGGTCTCTGCCTCTCTCACTCTGTCACTCTCATGAATAAATAAATAAAAATCTTTAAATAAAAACAAAACAATTTAGCTTAGTCTGACTCTGGTGTGGACAACTGAGTGAGGGCATAGAGCAAGCACAGGGGGACAAAACGCAGGATGGTGGTTCTCAGGGAGAAAAGTGGGCCAGCCCAGGGAGGATTCAAAAAGGAAACCAAATCTGGATTGACTGGGGGTCAGGGGTAGAGCTGGTCAGGGAGGCCTACCCTAGGATGGGCTGAGTGGCAAGGGTACCATGGTCGCATTCACAGATCTGGGGGCACTAGAGGAGACCAGATGTGAGTTCAGGCTGAGATATGCTCATATTGAAACAGAATTGTTTTGAGATAACCCTTCAAGGTATCATGCAGGCCACAGGCTCTGTAAGTGGGGAACAGAGAAGTGACCTGCGCTGCAATTGCAGACGGAGTTCTCTGAGGATGTAGGTTAGGCTCAAACCCACAAGAATCCTTGGAGCCACAATGTCCAATCACCCAGGGGAAATGCTCCCACTGAAAGAGAAGACGGCCAAGGCCGGTATCCTCAGAGATACCAGGACAGAAGCAGGTAGGCCTGAGAAGCAGGAGGAGAGTCCACACAGGCTGAAAGGCCAGGACTAGATGGGTCAAGGGACGGTGACAAGTGCCAAAGCTGCCCACAGGCCCTGCTGGACGTTCTCTATGGGGCCGGCACGGAGGAAGAAAAGACCCTCTCATCTGAGACCTGCTGCTTCCAAGGCCACTCTGAAGGGTCCTGGGGGTTAAGAGGCCCTCCATTGTTTAAGTAAATGCAACTAAATCCTGACTTGGATCCTCTGCCACGGAAAGGAAATGGGGGAGACCAGCAGGCCAGTCTGAATAAACCCTGTAGATGTTAGGGCTTTCGTTTTCCTGTTCTGTTCCATTAGATGTCCATTACACCTGGGGAGTCTAAGTGCACAGAACGTGACAATCAATACTTTGTACCAGTTTCTGAACTTTTTTCATCCTTACATTATTTCAAAAATATTTTTTTAAATATGACATTTGATAACTGTAAATGCCTCAAAGTTGAGCCATTTGCACAATGGCTCTGGGGCGGGGGATAAGAGCCCTGGTGAGACCCGGAACCCCACCCCCCCACCTCCCACATCACAACATCAAGGTGATAGAAGGCAGAGAAAAACGTCCACAATCGCAGAAGCAGGCAGAGGCGCCAGAGGTGCACCGCACCCTGCCCGCCCCACACCCCCCCCTCCATGAGCCCGCGTGGACGCGACGTGCCCCGCAGCAGGCCTCACCGCAGCCCCGCCGCCTCCGGGTGCAGGTCCGACCACTCCTCCCCTCGCATCCCAGCACCCTGGCTGCCCCGAGGGTCTCTGCCCGCCTCCCCGCCTCCCTGTGGCGGCGCCTCCCGCGGCCCCAGAAGCCCCCCGTCCCCGTCCCCGTCCCCGTCCCTCCCGCGCAGCCTCCGCGCCACAGCGAGGACCAACGCCTCGAGCACCGTTGAGAAAACGCAACGCCAGGCCCGGCCTCTCGCACAGCCAAACCGGCCTGTCCCCGCTCGGGGGCCCACACGTACCTGCGCGCCGGGCCGAGGTCTGCGGAGCCGGCTGCGAGGAGCCCGAGCGCCCGGAAGCCCCGGCCTGAAGCGTCGCGGCCACGCAACGTCCGGCACCAATGGGCTCCCCGCGCCTGGGCTCCTTCTGCGGCCCCGCCCCGCCCCGGCCCGCCCCGGCCCCAGCGACCACCGAGAGGCCCGGCCTCCGCGGAGCCTAGAGGGACCCGCGAGGGCCTCCGCCCGCCGTGCGCACGCCGGGCGCCGCGGCACTGCACCCCGGCTCAGCCCCGAGGAGCGGAGCGCGGACGCCCGTGGCTCCTGCTCCCCGGGGCGCGAAGCCTCTCCCCGCCCCACGGCGGGGGCTCGGGCAAGAGGCGGCCTTCGCCTTCCCAGCACAGGGACAGTCGTCGCGGGCCCCCGGGCACCTGGGAAAGAGGCGAGAACCGCGGCGCGGGCAGCTGCGCCCTCAGCTGCGGGCCCAGCACCCGGGCAGGCCCCGCGGCCCCCGCCCGCCCCGAGCTCGCCCTCGGGCAAAGCCGGCTGGGAACCCGCAGGGCCTGGCCGCCGGGCCGGGATCGCGGTCGTGGGCGCCGGAGACCTCCAGATAAAATACACGCGGACCTGTTCTCCTCGATGTTCAGGCAAACCACGGGGCCAGCTTCACATTCATACGTGCCTGGGAGCTCCGTGTTTTGTCTGGAGACGCACCCCCGTGCACCCACGGCGCTAAATAAAACATTCAGCTGCGCTTCAAGATCTCACTGACCTTTGTGCACTGGCAGCATCGGACGTAGCCAAGGAGTTTATCCGAGGCGCGAGTATCGCGAAAGATCTAACCGACTTTATTAAACGATTCACAAATCAGGTCACATCCCATCTAGCAAATAGAAGAAGCTGCGAGGAATGGTACTACCTGGAAGGTGCTGACAGCCGGACGCTGGGGCAAGCAACTCGTTAGCAAACGGAAAGGATTGTTCCGGGAAAGACCACTTTGCCTTGGGGGAGAGGCAAGCGGTCTTATCTGCTCGGGACTCCCTCCCTGCCCAAGGGGAAGACTGGCACTAACAACAACAGCAACAAAAAGCCTGACTACTGGTAAAGACTACTTTTCTGGAGAAATTCGAAACTGCAATTATTTGTTTAATATTTTTGCTTACAATTTCTTTTTTTTACACATTTTATTTTTTTAAGTAAACTCCACACCCAGTGTGGGGCTGGAACCCACAACCATAAGATCAAGAGTTACACACTTTACTCAGCTAGCCAGGTGCCCCTAAATTGGAATTAGATTAATATTAATCCACAATTTAGGAACTCAATGGAATTGATATCATTCTCGGGGTCTATGGTTTTCTTTTTAACACTGGGGCAGCAAAATCCCCCCTCCACCCCAACCCACCCTTACTGTCATACCTTGAGAATCACTGCTTTATAAGATACATGGGACAGCAGACTTCACTGAAGAAGATGACTTGGCCTCTAAACACAAATACTCCTGGGAACAAACTGTCAAGCATTCAAGAGAGCCAAGTAGCAAAGGTTTTGTATTTTGCTTCTCTACCCTGGCAATTCTCCACAAGGTGTTTGTTTATTTTTGTCACTGTTCATTGTTTTGAGATTTTATGTAGATGAATTTATTTATTTACCTTTTAAAGATTTTATTTGACACAGAAAGAGACAGAGAGAGCACCAGGTGGGGGAGTGGGAGAGGGAGAAGCAGGCTTCCCCACTGAGCAGGGATCCTGTTGCAGGGCTCCATCCAGGACCCAGGGATCATAGAGCCCAGGGATCATGACCTGAGCCCGAAGACAGGTGCTTCACCACCTGAGCCCCCCAGGTGCCTCAATGTTTTTGTCACCGTTGTTAAAAAGAAAATCACAGCCTGAAAATGATGTCACTTAGGTTAAGGCCTCAAGTCAGTAAAGCAGCACTTAATGCTTCACCTAACTGCATCAGCCCCACAGAAATGTAGCCTTCAACTAGTCAACATGGAGATTTCCTGGTCAGCACTAGGAAGCTGACTAATAGACCCCTTCATCCCTCTTAGAAGGGAAACCTAGCCTAAAACAATGGGTTCTTGGCTAGGATAATTTGAAGGTTTTCTAGGTAGTTTGGTGGAGACAGGTGATTTGGAGACCCTACTCTTCCGCCATCTTGCTCTGGGTTCTTGGCTAATCGTTTCCTTTCTTCCACTGCTTCTTCATGTTTAAAAACACTTCCTTTTCTGTAGCCCTTTGATGCTTCCCTCTACTTGCTAGATGGGATCCTGCCTGACTCATGAATCAGTTAATAAAGCAAATTAGATTTTTAAAATTTACTTTGTTGAGTTTTTGTTATTTAACAGGTTTGGTACAGTGTTTCGGATTTATTTATTTATTTGTTTATTAACTTATTTTTGCTTATCTCTATATTTTCTTCATTGCAGGGTGACTATTTTGTGCCAAGGGAAATGTTACTTTAAAAACAGCTAAAAAAGTGAAGGTAGCAAAATGTGTATTAATATTAACCAGCTTTTTGTTATACTCGATCAAAATCAAAACGCTCTTGGACTCCTAAGGTTCCATTGACAACTAACTTGCACAGCATGGCCATGATTGAGGTTTCTTTTTTTAATAGCAAGTAGAACAGAATAGCAAGTAGAATGGAAAGTAGAACAGAAGAGAGTAGAAGCAACTACATTACAAATAAAAGCAGAACTTCATTAAAAGGAAGAAGATGCAGGCTGTGAAAAATCATAAACCTAAATAAATGGTGGTCAGAAAAACTAAGATAAATGTGATTTAAAAAAATAAAAGAAGAATAGGGTGTAGAAAATGTAAGCACCGGAGACATGATGATGGAGACCAGTAAGTGCTGGGACAGGCCGCTCTGCCCAGAGTGTCAGCATCACCAGCCAAGTGCACAGTGTGCAGCAGCTAGCCCCGTGTGCCTGGTGTTGCTCCTTAGGGATTCCCCTGGCTTTTCCCTCACAGCCAGGGAGGGAGCCACATACCCAGACCTCACTGCCACAGCCACTCCAGCTTTAAACCTGCTGTGTCAGGGACCGGTCTGTCCACCGTGGATGCTTCCAAAAATCAGATACGTGTGCCTACTTTGCCAGAACAGTGACGAGCTCCCTGCCTTATGTAGCTTACTTCTCAACTGAAATTCTATCAGACAGATTTGCCTGGTGGAGCTAGGACTCTAGTTCTGTATTCTTTAGAGTTCTCCTTTACCCTTGTGTTAGGGAAGCACATTTTCCCAGATAAAATTCAACTATTAAATTGGCCCTGTTTTTGCAGGGGTAGTTCAATATTTGCAAATCAAACTATGTGATATAGCTCATTATTAAAAGGATAGGAAGCACGTGAACCTCTCCAGAGATGCACGAAAAGCATTTCACAAAATAAATACAGCAGCCTTATTTGATTAAAAACCCTCAACAAAGGAGGGAGAGATGGCATATACCTCAACATCGGAAAGGCCATGTCAAAAGACCCACAGCTAATATCATCTTCTTTTCCGAATGGTCAGAAAGAACACGGGGATGTTCACTCTCACAATTACTATTGATCATAGGACTAGAAGTTGTAGCCTCAGCAATCAGACAACTAAAAGAAATAGAAGGCATCCAAAACAGCAAGGAGGAAGTCAAACTCTCACTCTTTGCAGATGATATGATACTGTATGTAGAAAATGCAAAAGACTCCACCCAAAAATCGCTAGGCTGATACAAGAACTCATCAATGTCCCAGGATATAAAATCAATACACAGAAGTCTGTTGCATTTCTAAACTCTAACAACGAAGCACAAGGAAGTGAAATCAAGAATCATTCCCATTTACAATTGCACCAAAATCTAGGAATACACCTAACCAAAGAGGTAAAAAATCCCTACTGTGAAAACAACAGAACACTTAGGAAATTAATTGAGTAAGATAAAAAGAAATGGAAACACATTCCAATCTCAGGAACAGGAAGAACAAATATTGTGATAATGTCTAGGCTACCTGAGGCTATCTACGCATTCAATGCGATTCCTTTTAAAACACCACAAGCAGGGCCCCTGGGTGGCTCAGTGGTTGAGTGTCTGCCTTTGATTCAGGGTATGATTCTGGGGTCCTGGGATCATGTTCCATAACAGGCACCCCAGAGCAAGCCTGCTTCTCCCTCTGCCTATGTCTGTCTCACCCTCTCCCTCTCTCTCTGTCTCTCATGAATAAATAAGTAAAATCTTTTTTTTTTTAAATACTACATACAATGGAAAATTCCTCAGCCATTAGAAACGACAAACACCCACCATTTGCTTCAACGTGGATGGAACTGGAGGGTATTATGCTGAGTGAAATAAGTCAATCGGAGAAGGACAAACATTATATGGTCTCATTCATTTGGAGAATATAAAAAATAGTGAAAGGGAACAAAGGGGAAAGGAGAGAAAATGAGTGGGAAATATCAGAAAGGGAGACAGAACATGAAAGACTCCTAACTCTGGGAAACGAACTAGGGGTGGTGGAAGGGAAGGTGGGCAGTGGGTGGGGGTGACTGGGTGATGGGCACTGAGGGGGGCACTTGACAGGATGAGCACTGGGTGTTGTTCTACGTGTTGGCAAATTGAACACCAATAAAAAATAAATTTATAAAAATAATAAACCAAACAAAACAAAACCACAACAAGATACCACCTCACACCGGGGAGAACAGTCAACATTAACAAGACAGGAAACAGCAAACATTGGAGAGGATGTGGAGAAAGGGGAACCCTCCTGCACTGTTGGTGGGAATGTGAACTGGTGCAGCCACTCTGGAAAACTGTGTGGAGGTTCCTCAAAGACTTAAAAATAGATCTGCCCTATGACCCAGCAATTGCACTGGTGGAGATGTACCCCAACGATACAGATGCAGGGAAACGCTGGGACACCCGCACCCCGAGGTTTAGAGCGGCAACGCCCACGATAGCCACACTGCGGTGTCCATCAAAAGATGAATGGAAAGATGATGTATGATCTTACATCATAAACGCCATCTACAGAAAGCCCACAGTGAATACCATTCTCAGTGGGGAAAAACTAAGAGTTTTCCCTAATGTCAGGAACAGAACAGGGATGCCCACTCTCACCACTATTGTTCTAGTATTTCACTAGAAATCCTAGGCTCAGCAGTCAGAAAACAAAAAGAAATAAAAGGCATTCAAATTGGCAAAGAAGAAGTCAAACTGTCACTCTTTCCAGATGACATGATACTTTATGTGAAAAGCCCAAAAGACTCCACTTCAAAATTGCTGGAACTTATACAGGAATTCAGCAATGTGGCAGGATACAAAATCAATGTACAGAATTCTGTTGCATTTCTATACACTAACAATGAGACAGAAGAAAGAGAAATTAAGGAATCGATCCCATTTACAATGCACCAAAAACCATAAGATACCTAGGAAGAAACCTAACCAAAGAGTTAGTAAAGGATCTGTACTCTAAAAACTACAGATACTTAAGAACAAAATTGAAGACACACAAAAATGGAAAAACATTCCATGCTCATGGATTGGAAATATTGTGAAAATGTCTATGCTACCCAGAGCAATCTGCACATTCAATGCAATCCCTATCAAAATACCTTTGACATTTTTCACAAACCTGGAACAAATAATCCTAAAATGTGTATAGAATCAGAAAAGACCCCAAATAGCCAGAAAAATGTTGAAAAAGGAAATAAAAGCTTGAGGTCTCACAATGCCAGACTTGAAGCTCTCTTACAAAGCTGTGATCATCAAGACAGTATGGTACTAGTGCAAAAGCAGACACATAGATCAATGGGACAGAATAGAGAACCCAGAAATGGACCCTCAACTCTGCGGTCAACTAATCTCTGACAAAGCAAGAAAGAATATCCAAAAGAAAAGGACAGTCTCTTCAATAAATGGTGCTGAAAAAATTGGACAGCCACATGCAAAAGAATGAAGCTAGACCATTCTCTTATACCATACACAAAGATAAACTCAAAATGGATGAAAGAGGGATGCCTGCGTTGCTCAGTGGTTGAGCATCTGCCTTTGGCTCAGATCATGATCCCGGGGTCCCACATCGGGTTCCCTACAGGGAGCCTGCTTCTCCCTCTGCCTGTGTCTCTGCCTTTCTCTCTGTGTCTCTCATGAGTGAATAAATAAAACATATTTTTTAAATGGATGAAATACCTAAATGTGAGACAGGAATCCATCAAAATCCCACAGAAGAGTATATAGGCAGCAACTTCTGTGACCTTGGCTACAGCATCTTCTTGCTAGACACATCTCCAAAGGCAAGGGAAACAAAAGCAAAAATGAAATATTGGGACTTCAAGATAAAAAACTTCTACACAGCAAAGGAAATAGTCAACAAAACTAAAAGGCAGCCTACAGAATGGGAGAAGATATTTAAAAATGGCATATTAGATAAGGCGTAGTCCCCAAGATCTTAAAAGAACTTACCTAACTCAACGCCTAAAAAATGAAGAATCCAGTCAAGAAATGGGCAGAAGACATGAATAGACATGGCCAACAGGCATGAAAAAATGCTCAATATCCCTTAGCATGAGGGATATACAAATTAAAACCACAATGAGAAACCTCCTCACACAAGTCAGAATGACTAAAATTAACAAGATGGGAAGCAAATGATGAGGATGTGGAAAAGGGGGAACCCTCTTTAGACTGCTGGTGGGAATGCAAGCTGGTACAGCCACTCTGGAAAACAGGTTGGAAGTTCTTCAAAAATTAAAAATACAACTACCCTACCACCCAGCAATTACACTACTAGGTATTTACTCCAAAGATAAAAATGTAATGATCCAAAGGGGCACCTGCACCCCAATGTTCATAGCAGCAATGTCCACAATAGCCAAAGTGTGGAAAGAGCCAAGATGTTCATTGACAGATGAATGGATAAAGATGTGTTGTATATATGCAATGCAGTATTACTCAGCCATCAGAAGATGAATATCTACCATTTATATCAACCTGGATGGGATGGAACTGGCAGTACTATGCTGAGTGAATGAAGTCAGTCAGAGAAAAACAATTATATGGTTTCACTCATATGTGGAATATTAGAAATAGCACAGAGGATCACAGGAGAAGAGAGGGTAAAAATGAATGAGAAGTCATCAGAGAGGGAGAAAAAGCATGAGAGACCCTTAACTATAGGAAACAGACTGAGGGTCACTGGAGGGGAGATGGGTGGGGGAGTAGGGTAATTGGGGGATGGGCATTAAAGAGGGCACATGATGTGATGAGCACAGGTTGATATACACAACTGATAAATTATTGAACACTACATCTGAAACTAATGATGTACTATATGCTGGCTAGTTGAATTTAAATTTAAAAAATGAAAAAAAGGGATGCCTGGGTGGCTCAGTGGTTGAGTCTCTGCCTTCAGCTCAGGACATGATCCTGCAGGGCCTGGGATCAAGTCCCACATCAGATCCCTTGCAGGGAGCCTGCTTCTTCTTCTCCCTATGTCTCTGCCTCTCTCTCTCTCTCTGTGTCTCATGCATAAATAAATAAAATATTCATTTAAAAAATAAGGGATCCCTGGGTGGCGCAGCGGTTTGGCGCCTGCCTTTGGCCCAGGGCGCGATCCTGGAGACCCAGGATCGAATCCCACATCGGGCTCCCGGTGCATGGGGCCTGCTTCTCCCTCTGCCTGTGTCTCTGCCTCTCTGTCTCTGTGACTATCATAAATTAAAAAAAATAAAAATGAAAAAAACAACAACAATAACTTCAGCTTTGTTCTTTTTTCTCAAGATTTCTTTGGCTATTCAGGGTCTTTTGTGGTTCTTTTATTTTTATTTTATTTATTTATTTATTTACTTATTTATTTATTTATTTATTATTTTTTTTCTTTTGTGGTTCTATACAAATTGTAGGATCGTTTATCCTAGCTCCATGAAAAATACTATTGATATTTTAATAGGGATTGCATTAAGTCTGTAGATTACTTTGGGGAGTGTGGACATTTTGACAATATTAATTCTTTCAACCCATGAACATGGCACATCTTTCCATTTGTTTGTGTCATCTTCAGTCCCTTTCATCAATGTCTTACAGTTTTTGAATAGAGGTCTTTCACCTCCTTAGTTAAGTTTATATCTAGATATCTTACTCTTTTTGATGCTACTGCTAATGAGATTGTTTACTTAATTTCTCTTTCTGCCACCTTGTTATAAGTGTAAAGAGATGAAGAAACAATTTCCCAATATTTATCCAGGCTCCAGGCCAGACTTTCTTTCTACTCCATCAATCTCCTTTTAGGAAAAAATTAAGTTTAAGTAAGTCTAATAAACCCAGTGGAAACAAAACATCTTCTGAGAAACTTTAAGTATTCATCTAATCAGTTGACTATCAATTAATATTCTGATGAACTTTACCTAAGCATTATTTTTTTCTCTTGTCTAATCTAAGGATATTCAGAATGGTTTGTTTAATTCTTCTCTTGTAGAATCTCACTGCTAAGAGTAAATCTTTGGTATATTGAAGTTACTTCTTTTATGACAAATGTAAATAAAAACTTCACAGCTACATATACTAAATTATCAGGAAAAATTAATAAAAGCAAACCTAAATTAGGTCAAAAGAAGCAAATAAAGATGAAACAGATTTTAATTTGTTAAAGATTTTAAAAATTAAGGTAATAATAAAGTGGTTAAATCCAAAAGCTTATAATTTGGAGAAAAAGAGAAAAATACTAAACCTGATAGCTCCAGAATTCTTTAGTTAAAATAGAATTCACTCAGAAAGGAGTATGTAGGAAGAGACTCATGTTCTCTTTTACATGAAATTCTAGTGCTAGGAATATACCCTTTTAAAAAATGAGAGGTGTCAAAAAGATTGATGTACAAGAATATACATTTCAATATTATTTATAAAAAATAGTGAAAAATTGGAAGAAAATAAAATGTTTCACAGGAGTGTGATTCATTTTTTATCAATAAATATTTTTAGGGGATCCCTGGGTGGCTCAGCAGTTTAACGCCTGCCTTTGGCTCGGGGCGTGATCCCAGAGTTCCAGGATCAAGTCCCACATTGGGCTCCCTGCATGGAGCCTGCTTCTCCCTCTGCCTGTGTCTCTGCCTCTCTCTCTGTGTGTCTTTCATGGATAAATGAATAAAATATTTAAAAATAAATAAATACACAAATAAATATTTTTAATATTTATTGTGTATTGGAAAATGCTAGGTATGGAAATTGTCAAGTAAATGCATTATGGTAAATGATTGAGCCTATTATCCAATCATTAAAATTGATTTACCAATCAATATATACTAAAAATGAATATTTTGCTTTACTCAACAATTCTATTTTTTTTTAGAAATGTTATTTACATAAGTAATCTCTGCATCCAACATGGGGCTCCAACATACTACCTTGAAATCAAGAGTCACATGCTCTTCCAACAAAGCCAGCCAGGTGCCCCCCCAAGAATTCCATTTGAAAAATATATCTCAAAGAAACAATCAGAAATGAATACAAATATTTATATTAAAAAATCTTTACTTATACTTGTAAAATCTTTTTTTTTTATTTTTTTATTTTTTTATTTTTTTTTATTTTTATTTTTTAATTTTTTTTTTAATTTTTTTTTTTTTTTTTTTTATGATAGTCACAGAGAGAAAGAGAGGCAGAGACACAGGCAGAGGGAGAAGCAGGCTCCATGCACCGGGAGCCTGATTATACTTGTAAAATCTTATACGTTTTACTTATTGGTGTAAAAATGTGCCTATGATAAGGGATTATGTGATACTTCCCTAAACAAAAATAGATTTTTTTAATGGTGTATAATTCATTTTGTGTTAATTTTTTATATGGTATAAGGGAGTTCAAATTCATTTGATTGTATGTGAATGTCCAATTGTCCCAGCACCATTTTGAAAAACCTGTTTTCTACAATAGATTATTTGGCACCCTTTTTGAAAATTAATTGATCATCATTGTATAAATTTATTTCTGGACTCTCAGTTCTAGTACATTTATCTACATGTCTATCCTTATGGCAGTACCACACTGTCTTGGCTGTCAGTCTAAATATAAGAACTAAAACTGTAAAACTGTTAGAAGAAAACCTACGGATATGTTTTTGTGATCTTGGATTAGGCAAATCCTTTTCAGATATGACACTAAAATTACCAGCAACAACAACAAAAAATATGTAAATTCTTCAAAACTGAAAACATTTCTGCTGCAATGGACACATCAAGAAAGGGAAAAGATAAGTCACAGAATGAGAAAAGATATTTGTAAGTCATACATCATATAAAGCCTTGTATCCAGAATATATAAAAAGAAACTGCTATAACTCAATAATAAAGACAAATAATCCAGTTAAAAATGGGCAAAGTATCTGAGAGATATTTTTTCCAATGGATATATACAAATGGCCAAAAAGCACCTGAAAAGATGCTCAGCATCATTATTTCTAGGGAAATGTAAATCAAAACCATTCACTCCCACTAAGATGGCTATAACAAAAGTGAGAGATCGTAAGAAGTTTTGGGAAGGATGTGGAGAAACTAAATCCCTCATACATTGTTGGTGTAAATGTAAAATGGTTGAATTCCTTTGGATGATGGTCTGTTAGTTCTTCAAATTGTTAAACACAGAGTTACCACATGACCCAGCAATTTTACTCTTATATGTCTATCAAGATAAATGAAAATATACATCCACACAAAAACTTACCCACAAATATTCATATCAGCATTGTTCTTAACAGCCAAAAAATGGAAACCTAAATGTGTGTCAATGAGTGGATAAATAAAATACGGTATGTCCATACAATGGAATATTGTTTGCCAATGAGAAGAAATGAAGTATAGCTACAATGTAAATAAACTTCAAAAATATGCTAAATGAAAGAAGTCAGTCACAAAGAGACCATGTTATATATAATTCCATTTATATGAAAGGTCCAGACTAGGCAAACCCATAGACACAAAAAAAGTAGATTAGTTACTGCGTAGATCTGGTGGGGTAAATGGTCATAAAGGAACAAAAACTGGACTGAGCTTTGGTAGCCTTCTCCATTCCTACTAATTTGACTTGGTGTATAATTTTTTACTGTCCCAGCTACATATTGTTAAATATATCAACAACAACAACAAAAAAGGCTAGAAAGTAATGTAGAAGAATGTTCACAGTGATGGTAACTCTGGATAATGGAGTCATTCTTTCTACATTTTCCTGATTATCCATTTTTAGCAGCACGTATTTTTTTCATAACCAGTAAAAACATATAAAGTTATTTCAAAATTTCATAATAGGAGACAGCAGAATTTGTCATCATTTCCTGAGGAAGTTTTCTGTATCTATGAAGCCAAGAGAGCAATCTTTCAATGTTCCTATCACAAATATTGAACCTGGCCATCTGCATGGGCTGTCTTGACCTGAAGCAGTCACCTCAAAATAAAAGCTACTTTGCCCTGAGGATTATTTTGAGAATGAGAATCAACAAGTATGGGAAGAGTTCTCTACCCCCTTTATCTGCCTGAATGCAGTACACAAATTTCCTTTTGAGGAAGGTGGCTCCAACCTTCACCAAGTAGGCTCTTACTATTGAAGACAGGAAGTCATCAGCACGATGAGTTTGCATAAACAGCTCTAAAATAGCCCTTATGTTCCATTAGTTCCACCATATATTTCCTAGTCATTTTCCTACCATTTATCATCACTTTAAGCCCACAACGTTTTTCCTTTGTTAAAGGGGTATATGAGTTGATGACCACTTCTAACCACTTCTAACCACTCTAACCACTTCTTTGAGTTTCATATCTTTCCTATGAACATCTGTGCATGTAAATATTAGTAAAAATTGTGCACCTTTATGCCTATTAATCTGTCTTTTGTTAGTTCAATTTGCAAGTTTCCAGAAATAAATTTAAAAAGGTAGAGGAAAAGTTTTTCCTTTTAGGAAGTCCCTTGGGTTTTTAAATTTTTGTATATATTTAGTTTTATTTGCATAAAAATATTTTAAGAACTAAAATTTCATCGACACTGGTTTTTATGACTTTCATTTATCTAGTCTTGCATACAATTCATTGCATTTTTATGTGTGCTGTTTCTCCATCAACTAGATTCCAAGCTTGAATCTTGGAAATCTTGGAAAAGATGCTCAGCATCATTATTTCTAGGGAAATGTAAATCAAATGTACAAGCTTGAGGGAAAGATTATGTCATAAAATAATATGGATGCTCTAATTCCCCTAAAATAGTCCTTTACACAGTGCAGGTAATCAATAAGCAATTTTTAGACCCTTCTATTATAAAACCTTTTTTAGTAGCAAAAAAGCATGCATTGAAAGTTTTTTTACATAAGTATCTTTACCAATTATTTGGTTCTATAGCTCATTTTTCCTGTGGTATATCACTGTTAATAAATCATTGTTTTGTTTTTATAGCTTATTTTTAAATTGCTTTTGAAGTTTTGTTTTTTTATAAAAATCATCCTATATTCTACAAAAAAAATGATACACTTAAAGTGCAAATGTGTTTTCATTTATGGTACATCTTTCTTGTATCTTATCTTTCCATATCTCATTTATCCAAGCTTGGATTTGAGTAGATTTTTCTAATGTCTTTAGCAGAATTTTACAGCTATTAAAATCAAAAGGATATTGTCTTTTTTAACTTAACAATGTCTATATGGTATGTATTTAATAGTAATCAAATATCTTTAAGCAAACATGCCCAATAATTAAAATGTGCTTGGGCAAACCCCCGCCCCCCGCATATGAAAAAGATGATCTTTCATTCTATCTTCACACTGATTATTTGATGAGAGGAGGGTCCATGAGAGGTAATCCTACACTCTATCACTTGGCTAATAGAAAGGTCAACTCTCACAGATTTCTTGTGAACTATCAGATCCAGATATAGTGGAATATTTCTATCATCCCTTTCCCACTTCCTTCTCCTTGCTTTTCTTTCTCGCTCCATCCACCAGTCTGTCTCCATTCATCCCTTCTTTCAAACTATCACCAGATCAAAAGTCAATCAGAACTTCTCTGTACAAATGTTTTTAATGGATTATCGGTTGCTGGACAAAGTCCACTGTGAAAATGAAAGAAGAGGATGTTGTATGTAGTGAAGAAGAGGATATGGACTGGCAACTGGCTTGTCAAGGTGCTATTTGCCTTGCTACTGTCATCACTCTCATGATGGACCTTCATATGAATTAATTTTGTCCATTTGCCCAAAGTCCAGGCTCACTAAAGTAACAGAAGGTATGTAAGCAACATTATCAATGTATTTAACTACAATGAGAAATTGTACAGGCAAGAGGATGGGCTATTCTGACCAGTCCAGTCCTGAATTCTTAGAGAGAAATGTGCAAGAAACTATTTTAATTGAAATTATGACACTTAGAATCAGGGCAAGAAGTGGTATGTTTTTGATACCTGTTGGCAGTAGGCTCAATAATTCAGTAACAGACTCATACTGCAATTCTTATACTGCCTAATGGATCACTCAGTAGCCATACTTCAAACAGACCCATTCTTTCTTTATATATGCCAATATTATTGATAAGATAAGAGACATATTCTTACTTTACTTGCTTCTGCACTAGGAAAAATTTTATCTCTAAGACATCTCTGGCATGCCTCTCATATCTTACATCTGACCTCATTTCATCATTTTACATTCCCAATCTCAGATTCATTTGGTTTTGTTCAGGCTACAAATATATGATATGATATGATAGCAAAAAGATTGTATATAATTAGTACCGGCTATGTACTAATTGGGCTCACTGCAAAATGAAAATGTGGAGACTCTTGTTTAAAAATTATTAATTTCAAGACAGTGACAGCAGAGCATCACACCAGGGCAGGACCCTTCTGAGCTCAGAGTCCTGAGCCACTGCTGAGGTCACACAAAAATGAAGTCAACCTACATACAAGAATCCTCAGATACAAGAGTCATAAACAATGAAATCCAGCTGCTCCCAATTTCTGTAAGTAAAGTTGTGTTAGAATGTAACTATGCCAGGATGTCTTGGGTGGCTCAGCAGTTGAGCATCTGCCTTTGGCTCAGGTCATGATCCCGTGGTCTTGGGATTGAGTCCTGCATCGGGCTCCCTGCATGGGACCTGTTTCTCCTTCTGCCTGTTTCTCTGCTTCTCTCTGTCTCTCATGAATAAATAAATAAAATCTTAAAAAAAAAAAAAGAATGTAACCATGCCCATTGGTATTGTCTGTGGTTGTTTTTGCTCTATAATAGCAGAGTTTTTTATTTATTCATTCATTCATTCATTCATTCATTCATTCGAATAGCATAGTTCTATACTCGCTACAGAGATTGTATGGCCCACAAAGACTAAAATATTCACTATCTGTTCTTTAAGAAAAAATTTGCCAATTCCTGCTCTAGTATCTGGTGATAAACTCCTGTTTCATATTTGCTATTCAAACTGAGCACTCAGCAATCTACAGTTTGATCCACTCTCCTAAGAAACCATGTAGGGCCCATGTAGAGCCTGCAGCTATAAATCAGAAGGATCTACAAACTGAAATGCTAACAATTTCTATGGCCCTGTAGGACAGCAACACCCCCTGATTCTTCATGGGGGAAGCCTGCAAAACTACCTGCTCTCTTCTATTCAGGTTTCTTGGGTACATAGGATTTCTCAACATAGAAACCCCAAGACTACATACCACTGCCAAATTCCAGTTAGGAAACTGGCACTTGCCTAGAGTCTTGTGGTTCCCTTGCATGAAGGATTGGACTTAAGAACTGCTGCTCTTCTTTGGCTTGAAATGAAAACTCTGAAATCCTTTGGCTCCATATCTGGCACTTCCACCCCACACATCAGTTCTCCAGCATTAGGTGCCCACATAATCTTAATACTTGGGCTTGGGTCCCTATCAAGAACTTTAGAGGATCTGAGATTTTGCTGTACATGATATCTAGTTAGCCTGCCATAGTGTCATGGATACTGGTAGAAGATATGAAACTCCTGGGTAGGAAATGAAGGACAGTCTAGTACTCATGGCTAGCCCAGGAGTCAGGATAATAGCATTTTTGCACCATTTCCTCATATCCCAATTCCCACAGGGTGACACAAAGTTCACCTGACTAATGACACCTACATACACAGTGCATTCTTTTACAGGAAAGTTACCTTGAATTGGAAATAAGAAATTTTTTTTACAAAGCATTATAGGATCGTAAACACATGTGTCCTTTGCTATAGTAGCAAACATTTTTACTACACTAGACAGTAAGCCAACTTGCTCTTTGCTCTGAAGGGACACTATCTGTATCTTCAAAGGTAATTTGCTATATAAACATCACTGAAAGTACAGTTCAGAACAAAAGACAATCAGTGTCCTGGTTGCAAGTTGTGTAGAAATCCAGAAACTCTCTCCCACACATCCCCATTGCTATGAGTCCCCCTTTTCCTGTGAGTGAGTTGAATCTTTGCTATGAGTGACCCCAGCTTTGATTCCTTCTCTTCTAGTTCACAGCTGTAGAGCTGGCATTTCAGAGAAATATACCTTACCCATCCTATTGCCCCAACGCCAACACAGAACTCCATTGTCTCTCTTGTTTTGTAACTTTTCAAGTAGACTTTTATCAGTCGTTGTTGTCTGTACAAAGCTGCACAACTCAAGTACATCACTATGTTTAAAGCACTTAGTCACTCCCCCAATCCACCGTGTTCTTCTCAGTTTCCTGAAAGTTTATGTGTGTGTTGGTACACAAAAATGATGATATTAAGGTCAAGTGCCAGAGTATTCTAGCCATCATACCAAAATGTCGGGATGGCTGTTAGAATCATGCTTAGCATGTTCTGTGCAAGTAGTCTACAGTGCAAACAAGAGCGGATGAAAGGGAACAGGAAGAAGAATCAGGAACTGACTCCAAACAAAAACGCCATCCGGAGGAAACAGGATAAGCCTGTCCAGACACTGGAAACTACAATGAGGAAGGAAAAGCAATTACCAGAACAGATGGGTGGAAATGGGGCAACTAACAGAGGTGGAGCCATGTTTCTTTGTGTCCTGAGATTTGGGGTGCAGAATTTGTGCTCATTTTCCATAGCCCATGGATCTATGATGATACTAGGGGTAGATACTGAAGACATGCCTGTAAACAATTAAGGTGTTTCTTTTTTTTTTTTTTTTAAAGATTTTATTTATTTATTTATTCATGAAAGACTGAGAGCCAGAGAGAGCCAGAAACAAAGGCAGAGGGAGAAGCAGGCTCCATGCACCGGGAGCCCGATGTGGGATTCGATCCCGGGTCTCCAGGATCGCGCCCTGGGCCAAAGGCAGGCGCCAAACCGCTGCGCCACCCAGGGATCCCAATTAAGGTGTTTCTTAAGCCTGTAATTCTCTGTCACTTGTGACTTCCTGCCTTTTCTTGTTGGTGTATGTTTTTATTTCAATGGGTACTAACTTGATTTATTCACTTCCCACTTGCCAAAATATTTAAAATATTTGAATTCCTAGAGAATCGTACAAATTTATGGAGATGATTGGAAAGGATATTAAAACCAGGTCTGTCCTAGAAAATACGGGACAGATGGTTGCAGGGCACTAAAAAAGAGAATTGGTAAACCAACAACACAGTATCTTATTGTCTGCTGTAGTTTTTATTTTTTTTATTTTTTTATTTTTTTATTTTTTTAATTTTTTTTATTTATTTATGATAGTCACAGAGAGAGAGAGAGAGAGGCAGAGACATAGGCAGAGGGAGAAGCAGGCTCCATGCACCGGGAGCCTGATGTGGGATTCGATCCTGGGTCTCCAGGATCGCGCCCTGGGCCAAAGGCAGGCGCCAAACCGCTGCGCCACCCAGGGATCCCCTGCTGTAGTTTTTAAAAGCTTGCAGAGCGAGGCATATGTTATTGTTTCATCTCTTTTGATACAACTCAATTCCTTCAAACACATACAATTAAAAAATAATCCACTCGAGTAAATTGCATGTACGTGAATAAAAATGCAATCCCTTTTAGATGAGTTTTGTGTTTCCCAGCTGTCCATGAGATTATTATGTATAATAAATTATATACTCTGTACTCCACATTCCATCAGAACTACAAATGAAAAGATTTGGCCACTTTTTAAATTCCCTATTGAAGTATAGCCCTCACTAATTATTCATCAGCTATAAAAACTTTATAACCACTAAATATCTTGAGGTGTTTGGGAGCATACTAACCCTGATTTTAATAGCTTATGCACCTAATTGCCTTAACAAAGAGCACCTCTTTCATTCATACTCTGAATATCAACTAGAATCATTGAAATTTAAAGTTGAGGAATATTTGAATATTAAATATTTAATTTTAATTTCAATATTTAAATTTCTCAGAGTAAATAAGAAACTGAGACTCTGTGACTGCCCAAGCATTAAATTCCCAAAAGATCCACTCAGCTAGGGATGCCTGGGTTGCTCAGTGGTTGAGCATCTGCCTTTAGCTCAGGGCATGATCCCAGAGCCCTGGGATTGAGTCCCATATCAGGCTCCCCACAGGGACCCTGCTTCTCTCTCTGCCCGTGTCTCTGCCTCTCTCTGTGTGTGTCTCTCATGAATAAATAAATAAAATTTTATTTATTTATTCATGAGAGACACACACAGAGAGAGAGAGAGAGAGGAGGCAGAGACACAGGCAGAGGGAGAATCAGGCTCCATGTAGGGAGCCCGATATGGGACTCGATCCCAGGATTACAGGATGATGCCCTGGGCCAAAAAGGCAGATGCTAAGCCACTGAGCCATCCAGGTGTCCCTGAATAAAAAATATATATAAAAAAAGATCCACTCAGCTAGAAGTGCATTAAAACCACGTGTTCAGGCACTTGAGGGCACATGCTATTTCTACAACATGCAGACTTTTCTGTGATTCTCATAAGGAGTTGCTTTTAAATGTATTCAGTTAAATAGTGCCTGAACTTATTTTTGTATATCTCTCATCATCTGACCAGTGGACATTTCTTTTTTACTCAATTCTTTTCTTTACTCAATTTTTTTAATTCTATATGAGTATGCATTGCAAAATGATCACCACAATAATTCTAGTTAACAACCATCACCATAGTTATAATTTTTTTCTTGTAATGAGAACGTCTAAGATCTACTCTATTAGCATCTTTCAAATATATAATACATTATCAACTATAGTCACCATGCCATACATTACAGCCCCATGACTTATTTTTCTATAACTAGAAGTTTGTACCTTTTGATCCCCTTCGCCTGTTTCACTCATCCCTCACACCCCAACTCCCCACCTCCGGCAGCCATGGATCTATTGTCTGTATCTATTACATCGGTTTTGTTTTTTGGTCTGTTTGTTTAGGTACTACATGTTTGTGAGATCATATGGTATTTGTCTTTCTCTGTCTGACTTACTTAGGAGAACGCCCTCAAAGTCGATCCATGTTGTCACAAATGGGAAGATTTCCTTATTTTCTTATGATTAAATAATATCCCATTGTATGTATGTACTACATTTAGTTATTCTAGGATTTTATTTGGTATTACTATTTCAGATGAATATTTTAACTTTTAATCATTCTTATAGTAAGAAATAGCCTTTTTTTCTTTGGGGGTAAGTCTGTTTTTCAAGTCAAAATGTGGGAAGCTGAAGCACCAAATTGAACATAAGTTAAAACTTAAATTTTACCATACTATGTTATGTGGCCAAAGACCTCTGATGGCTTTTCAAGGTCTTCATGGACGTTGGTGAAAAAAACCTCCATAGCAAAGGAATTTTATTACTTATCTTTATAATGTCTTCGCTTAGGGTGTTTCTGGAATGCTCATGAGCCTGAAATACTTAGAAATGTCCATTTGGGGATCCCCTGGTGGCGCAGCGGTTTGGCGCCTGCCTTTGGCCCAGGGCGCGATACTGGAGACGCAGGATCGAATCCCACGTTGGGCTCTCCGTGCATGGAGCCTGCTTCTCCCTCTGCCTGTGTCTCTGCCTCTCTCTCTCTCTCTGTGACTATCATAAATAAATTTAAAAAAAAATGTCCATCTGGTTATGTTTTATCATATTTTCCTCTTTTTATTATTCTTATTAAATTAAGTGCCCTGGATATCTTATTGTTGGTTCTGTTGTTTTTAGGATCACAAATCCCTCTGTGGAATCTTTTGCAAATAAAATCTCTTCTTTATGTAGAAGGAATTCTAACAGGAGGAAAGTCTCAGCTCCTCTGTATTGACAGCTTTCTTTGTTGCCAAGCCAGGCTTTGCTGCCACTTTCAACGTGTGAGCTTTTCCCTAAGGATTCCACTATGCATATTTTCAAGTACTACTCTGTGCTCATATTGCTATTATAAAGTGCAATTGTGTCTGTCTTCCATTAGCGGTTTTTTGTTTTTGTTTTGAGGAAACTCCATACTGTTTTCCATAGAGGCTGCACTAGTTTACATTCCTACCAATAGTGTAAAGTGTTCCCTTTTCCCCACATTCTCAAAAACTCCTATTATTGTTCGTTATTTGGTTTTTTTTTTTTTTTTGCTTTTGTTTTGTTTTGATAACAGCCATCCCAATGTATGAGGTAATATTTCATTATGGTTTTGATTTGAGTTTCCCTGATCATTGATTACGTGAGGACGTTTTCATATACCTGTTGGCCATCTGTATCTCTCTTTGAAGAAATATCTAGTCAATTCCTTTGTCCATTTTTAAAATCATTTATTTGATTTTGTTTTTGCTATATTTTGAATATTAATCCTTTACCACATATATGGGTTTGGAAATACTTTCTCCTGTTCTGAGGTTTTTATTTGTATTGATTTTTATTTGTATTAATTGTTTTTATTTGTATTGTTTTATTTGTATTGTTTCCTTTGCCATGTAGAAAATTTTTAGTTTGTATTGTTTATTTTGTATTTGTATTTTATTTGTATTAATTGTTTCCTTTGCCATACAGAAACTTTTAGTTTGTGACACCTAGGTGGCTCAGTGGTTGAGCATCTGGCATTGTCTCAGGTCATGATCCTGGGGTCCCAGGACTGAGTCCCGCATTGGGCTCCCTGCATGGAGCTCTCTCTGTGTCTCTCATGAATAAATAAATAAAATCTTTTAAAAAATGTTTTCATTTGATGTCATTCCACTTAATCCATTTTTGCTTTTGTTGCCTGTGTTTTCATGGCATATCCAGAAATCAAGGCCATGGCTATTGCCAAGAAGTCTTTTCTCTGTGTTTTCTCCTAGGGTTTTATGTTTAAGTCTTTAATCCAATTTGAGTTGATTTTTGTGTGTATGGAGTAAGATAAGGATCCAGTTGTTTTCTATTAGCATTTTCTCTGTGGTCGTTAAACTAAAAATTATTGTTATAATGGCCCTAAGTAAGCTGTGGGATATTATATTGATATTATTTATAGATGATCTTTCCTCCAAAGCCATTTGCTCTTCATCAGATTTTTTTATGCTAGTTACATTTTTGTATCAGTTGGTTCATATTAAATATTTATACATTTACCCTTCTTTTCTCTTTCCAAATATTTCCTTATTATCATATAAGCTAAGATCAGGTGTTATTTTTTCTTTATAAGTCATGCAATTTTTTTTAAAAGTCAAATATATAGAGAGTCTTTGATAAAACTTTGCATTAATTTTGGTTAATAACCAAAACAATCATGGTGAAACAGACATAAGATTTACCATTTTATTCATTTTTTTAAAAAGATTTACTTATTTATTTTAGAGAGGTGGGGAGGGGCAGAGAGAGAGGGAGACAGAGTCTTAAGCAGACTCCATGCTGAGGGCAGAGCCCAGCATGGGCTGAGATCACAATCTGAGATAAAACCAAGTCAGATGTTTAACCAACTGCACCACCCAGGTGCCCCACGATTTCATTCATTTTTAAGCATACAATTCAGAGACAACAAGTACATTCACAATGTTGTACAACCATCACTGATTAACTTTTAAAAAGATAATAGTGATACCATTTGTTGAACTTCTTCCATATGTACTTATTTCACTCATATTTCAAAATCCCTATGAAATCATAATTGGTCACCTGCCTAAGGTTATGTGATTTGAAAATGGCAGAATGGGTTCTAGCCCATGTCTTTCTGACTGGTTCAAAATCCTGTTTTTTTTTAAATTTGTATGTGTATAAGTTTAAATTTTGTATTAATGTGGGAGATAAACATTAAAGAGCTCACTTGATGTAATGAGCATTGGGTGTTATATGCATCGATGAATCACTAAATTCTACCCCAAAATTAATAATACACTATGTTAATTAACTTGAATTTAAATAAAACCAATAAATAAATAAATAAACTTGTATTAATGTAATGCAAGCACACAGTTGAAAAATCAAATAAAAAAGAAAATGATAATTTTTTTTAGTTTTCTTTTTTTTGTGAAGATTTTATTTATTTATTCATGAGAGACACAGAGAGAGAGAAAGAGGCAGAGACAGAGGCAGGGGGAGAAGCAGGCTCCATGCAGGGAGCCTGACATGGGACTCAATCCTGGGTCTCCAGGATCAGGCTCTGTGCTGAAGGTGGTGCCAAACCACTGAGACACCTGGGCTGCCCAGGAAATGATAATATTTTTTTAAATTTTTATTTATTTATTATAGTCACAGAGAGAGAGAGAGAGAGAGAGGCAGAGACACAGGCAGAGGGAGAAGCAGGCTCCATGCACCGGGAGCCCGACGTGGGATTCGATCCCAAGTCTCCAGGATCACGCCCTGGGCCAAAGGCAGGCGCTAAACCCCTGTGCCACCCAGAGATCCCGAAAATGATAATATTAATGGAGAAAATAAACGGAATAATTTGTTGATAGCCTAAAGTAAGAAAAGATGTTCCTCTTAAATAAGATACAAAAGCAAAGGACAAAAAAAGTGATATACTGATAAATCTGACTACACTAAAAATTTTTAATTTCTGTATGATTAAAAAAAATACCAGAAACAAAGCTAAAGAAATAGAAAATGTTGTACTGTATATAACCAGTAAAGGTTTATAAGCCAGAATATATATATTCATATATGTATATATGTATGAATATGTTTATATGAATATATATGTATTCCTTTACATCAATAGGAAAAAGAAAAACAACTTAATTAGAAAGTAAGCAAATGATATGAACAAACAATTCATAGGAGATAAGATACAAATAGTCAATAAACATATGAGAATATTTTAAACCTCACTGGTAATCAGGGAAACATATGAAATGTATTCTTAACACAAGAATGAAATGTCATCTTCTTTTTTTTTTAATATTTTTTATTTATTTATGGTAGTCACAGAGAGAGAGAGAGGCAGAGACATAGGCAGAGGGAGAAGCAGGCTCCATGCACCGGGAGCCCGACGTGGGATTCGATCCCGGGTCTCCAGGATCGCGCCCTGGGCCAAAGGCAGGCGCTAAACCGCTGCGCCACCCAGGGATCCCGAAATGTCATCTTCTATCAGCATATTGGTAAACATTACGAAGTTGACCATATCAGTTTTGGTGAGGTTATAGCAAAGTGGGTATTCTCCTGCACTGATGGTGAAGGTGAAATTGGTCAGTCAATTTTGAGTGTAATTTGAAAATTCATATACCACATGACCCAGCAGTTCCATTTCTATGTATGTAGGCTAGAAAAGCACTAACACACATGTGGGAAAACTCCTAAAAAGCCAATCATTGTGGGATGCCTGGGTGGCTCAGTTGATTAAGCATCCGACTCCTGATTTAGGCTCAGGTCATGATCTCAGGGTTGTGAAATCAAGCCTC
The DNA here is from genome assembly GCF_048164855.1 of Canis lupus baileyi. Classification (NCBI taxonomy): domain Eukaryota; kingdom Metazoa; phylum Chordata; class Mammalia; order Carnivora; family Canidae; genus Canis; species Canis lupus. The sequence continues at coordinate 47,573,666 of NC_132852.1, read as the reverse complement.
ACTCGGCTGCACACTGGGTGTGGAACTTGCTTAAGATTCTCTGCCGCTCCCTCTGCCTCTCCTTTAAAAAAAAAAAAAAAGCAATTGTATCATTTTTACAATAAAGCATGAAAAACAAGTAACATCTCCACTGAAAGAGGAATGACTAAATAAACTGTAGCTGTATTATGCAATATTATGCAGCATTTAAAAAGAAGGTAGTTTTGGAGCACCTGGGTGACTCAGTAGGTTGAACATCTGACTCTTAATTTTTGGTTCATGTCATGATCTCAGGGTCATGGGATTGGCCTCACATCAGGTCCCACCCTCAGCCCAGAGTCTGCTTGTTCCTCTCCTTTGCTCCTCCCTGCACTTGTGCTCTCTCTCTCTAAAATAAATAAATAAAATCTTTAAAAATAAAACTAAAAAGGAGGTAGTTTTATATATATTAGGCAGCATTCATCCCAGTTTACCCAGGATAGCCCCAGTTTATACTGAATCTCCTAAAATTTCCTCATTGGATAGATCTCCAAACTATTTTTTGGATGGGGGAAGAAAAAAAAAACAAACAGGAAACCTAAAAACACAGAATAGTGGATTGGTTTTACAACAAACTGGGTGGCCTAAAATGACACAAATTTATTGTCTTGTAGTTCTAGGGACTAGAAGTTCAAAATCAAGATGTGAGCAAAGTCATGCTCCTTCTGAAAACTATAAGGGAATCCTACTTCCTCCTAGGAGAATACTCTTCCTAACTTTTGGCAGCTCCAGGTGTTCTTTTGCCCTGGCAGCATGACTTCTGTCCTCCATTTTCACATGACATTCTCCCCATGTCTGTGCAAATTTCCCTCTTTATAAATACACCATTCATACTTCAATAAAAAATATAAACATTTCTACCTCTTAGTTCCATTTCCAGAGGAAACCACTTTTTCACTGTTAGGTCTTTCTCTTACTACTTACATTTGCTTATTTAAATAACATGCTTAAAGGAGATAGATTAATTTCTACCTTGTAACATCATTGAGAGGAGCAAGTGAATTATTACATGTCAAGAACTTAGAACTCTGCGTGGCACATTAATACTTAATATAGGTTGGCTATTAGTATTTTCATTATACCATTGTTTTGTCATCTATCAATTTTAGACATTACTTATTGACTTCAGCAGTGATAAATGAGGATGTAGAGCTCTTATACCACCCCTCTCTTCTCTCTCATCATCTCAATTGCTTAATCTTTTCAACCACTGATTAACTCAGTTTGAAGATTTCCAAGTTGATCTAATTTTCCCTTTGTTTTGGCTTCAAACTCACCAGTGTCTAACAGGCTCTTGTCAGAATTACTGCCCTAAAATTTGAAAGAGAATCTGGTTGCCTTGATTGTGGAGAAGTGGTTTTTCATTTCTTGCTGAAGCTTGCTCTTTTTTGGCCTTTTCTTTCACAAACTGAACTAGGCTATTCCTGGGCTTCTATTGTTTCCCTTCAGCTTCTAAAGATCTAGTTACAGAGTACCAACCTAGATGATACTGTCAATAATACATATTTGTTACATAGGGAATATAATCAATAACACTGTAATAACTTTGTATGGTGATGGGTAGTACCTAGGCTTATTGTGGGAATCATACCAAAATGTATAAAAATATGGAATCACTATATGCACCCCTGAAACTAATAAGATTATATGTCAATTATACTTCAATTTAAAAAGTAAATATTTGTTGATGGGCTGCAGGCTCTTCTATTATTGTTTTGTAATGTATGTACTGTAATGACATATTTTAGTTTTACCAAGTTAAAACTGAATTCAGAGAAAACCTACTCAGAAGACACATATCATTTTTTTTTAAAGATTTATTTATTTATTCATGGAGACACATAGAGAGAGACAGAGACACAGGCAGAAGGAGAAGCAGGCTCCATGCAGGGAGCCTGACATGGGACTTAATCCCAAATCTCCAGGATCACACCCTGAGCTGAAGGTGGCACTAAACTGCTAAGCCACTGGGGCTGCCCCCACATATCATTTCATCTTCCTATTAGCTTCTGAATGAATTTGGTGCCATCAAATTAAATGTTTTTTTTATAGATTTTATTTATTTATTCATAAAAGACACAGAAAAAGAGGCAGAGACATAGGCAGAGGGAAAAGCAGGCTCCCTGTGGGTAGCCTGATGCAGGACTTGATCCCAGGACCCTGGGATCACCACATGAGCCAATGTCAGATGCTCAACCACTGAGCCACCCAGGTGCCCCTTTTGGGTTATAACTTTACATATGACTTTATTTACAACTACCATAATCCTGTCAGGACTACTCTGCTTCCATGTTAAATTTCTGGATCAAGAATGGACAAAAGCCCTTTCTGGTTACCGTCAAATAGAGTTGAAAAGGATTAAAAATTTTTAAATGATTTACACAAAGGAAATAAACAGAATACAAGGAAGATCAAAGATCTGGCTGGCAGAGAAGAAATGTCATATTTTGCTAGCCACAGTTTCATATTCATTTTGCCTCCCATCTGAAAGATTGATTTTCCCCTAAATGAACAGAATTGAGTTACCTTATAACAGCCTCTCATACATGAAGTAATCTTGCCCGTACTAAAGTTCTAGTAATATAATGTTACAATGTGTGATAATATAATGATCACATATAGAATGACCTACAAAGAGTAAGAGGAAGATTGTTCTTTCACTGTGCATATCTCAAGTCAAATGAACAGCACCAAGCTAAGAAAGATACACAGGATGATGAAGAGACTTTGCTTTCTGTGGGGCTGAAATCACTGACATCTTCCTCCACCAAACAAAGAAGTGAGGGTAGGGGAGAAGCAGTTGGTGCAGAAGAAATAGCACTTGACTAAGTGCTACATTACCTGGGTTTGACTAGACAGTCTTTGAATTTTTCAAGAACTCTTTCTCCTTCAGAAAGTCAACTTTTCGGAATCTCAGTTTCCTTATCTGAAAAATAGGCATGCTAATATTTTACCTCTCAGGGTTGTTCAAATAATTGGCAAGGCAACAGCTTATTGCAAGCATAGTCAAAGTTACCTTCAGTCTTGCTCAAGTCACTGGGTGATATGCTATACGTTGGCAAATTGAACTCCAATAAAAAAAAAATTAAAAAAAACCTTGCTCAAGAGAATTTGAAGAAGGTCAGTTCATAGATTTCTTTCATAGACAGTTTTTTCTAACAAGAATAGGTGGGTAGATAACCTTTTTAGACTAAGTACAGGAAAATATCTGGACACAAGTTATTACACTTCTCATGTGCAAGTTACTCTTTACAACACCATGTGGGAAAATCTAATGTTTATAAGAGCTCCTTATTTTAAAACATTTTATTGTGGTTTAAGTATATACAAAATAAGAGAGAATAATATAATGACCTAGTACCTATCACCTTGATTCAAAAGGTATCAACATATCACCAATCTTATTCATATATACTCCTGTATACTCCCCCTTCCAAACTGGGTTGCTTATTTATTTATTTATTTATTTATTTATTTTACTAATTTCTTTCAAACTGATCATTTTAAAGTAAATTCCAAATTTCATCTATGGATATATAGAAGATCAGAATATGCCACCCAAAATATGCCACTCTTGGCATAAGGATTATTTTGAGCTGAAGGCAATGGAGAAAAAGCAGACACAGGATGAGCTTTCTGCTATCCCCCTACCTTCCTGAAATGATCATAAATCCTCTTTTTGGAAGGTGCATGCCCCTTTCCCATACCAGAAAGAGAATAACAACCTTGTGACATGAGAGGAGAGGGCACCAAGAAAGAGTTTACACAAACTTTGCTAACTAGCCTTTATTTACCACTAGTTCCCTCCATATGCTTGCCTTCCTACAATTTGCCACCTCTTGAAGCTCAAAGTCTCTTTCCTGAATCTTGTCACTCTTTTAATTTTTCCTCTTGTGCCAAAATGGTATAAATGTCTCCAAGCCTCTCTTCTATAAAGTCCCCTCATGCTGTGCAAATCTCTTAATATCAAATAAATGTGTGTGCTTTTTGTCATGTTAATCTGTCTGTTGTGGGGGATCCCTGGGTGGCGCAGCGGTTTGGCGCCTGCCTTTGGCCCAGGGCACGATCCTGGAGACCCGGGATCGAATCCCACATCGGGCTCCCGGTGCATGGAGCCTGCTTCTCCCTCTGCCTGTGTCTCTGCCTCTCTCTCTCTCTCTGTGACTATCGTAAATAAATAAAAATTAAAAAAAAAAAAAGAAATGAACGAAAGATTGGAGCTGAAGACCTTAAGTGCTTGCTTTTTGCCCATTGACCAGATAAATAGAACTATCTGCATTATCTATGCAGCGTGGAGTTTTTTTTTATTATTTTTACCTAAAGACGTCTCTTTTTGGTAATGATAAACGTGTTAAAAAAAAAAAAAAAAAAAAAACCCGGGATCCCTGGGTGGCGCAGCGGTTTGGCGCCTGCCTTTGGCCCAGGGCGCGATCCTGGAGACCCAGGATCGAATCTCACGTCGGGCTCCTGGTGCTTCTCCCTCTGCCTCTCTCTCTCTGACTCTCATAAATAAATAAAAATTAAAAAAAAAAAAGCCTGTTTTTTCTCAATACACCTTTAAAGGTTTTTAAAATTGTTTCATATCTGGTCAAGTTGAGATTTTTAAGAACCTCATTTTTAATTTGTGATAAAAGTTGATTTTTTCAAAAAACAACTTGATTTTTTTAGTTTGGCTATTGTGGACATTGCTGCTATAAACATTGGGGTGCAGGTGTCCTGCCATTTCACTGCATCTGTGAGGCCCTCAGGAGGCTGTGGGAGGCCCGGGTGATGGACGGTGACTGAGGCCCTCTGTGTCAGTGCGGTGGGAGAGAGCCGTTCCGGCTGGGGGCGCTGAGATGGGGGGGGTCAAGCCCCAGCCCCCAAGCCTGGGCGCCTCCACAGGGAGGTTCCTGCAGCAGTCTTGCACTGCCCTGGTGTGCGGAGCTCTGGGATGTAACCATGTGCTTTGGTGACCCTGTGGCACCAGGCTGGCCCGGCCTGAGAGCACCCAGGAGCGCCCTGACTGGACAGTTGAAATATGGGGTACTGCCTTTCCCCAGGAGGGGTGCCTGCTGCTGTGCTCAGCTCTGGCAGAAGGAGTTTAGGGACAGAGTCAGTCTCATCCCCCCTCCCCAGCCCCCAGGAGGAGCCTTGTAAATATCAGTCAGACTGGGTCCATTTCCTGTCCCCCTCCCCCCTCCCCATTGTATCTAAACACAGCGCAGAAATTCATTCCAGCAACGTGGGGGAACCAACCTGTTGCAGAACCCTTGAGGCCTGCTCAGGGGCAGGGCTTGGGGGGGGTCTAGGACGTGTGGGGGGGTGGGGGGAAGAGGAAGACATCACAGGTGTGACCCCCGCTCCCTTGGGGTGGGTGGCACTTGGGACCTTGAGGGGTACAGCTTGAGGAGGGAGTGGCTGTGTTTGGGGACAGGGGTGCAGTGGTGGGGAAGTAGGGTTAGTGTGCGTGTCCAGGTCCTGGCCTTGGAGTGGTGGCTGGGGCAGCGGGCTTTGTCTGCAGAGGAGCAGCAGGGGGGTCTCTGCCCACCCCTGCCTTGGGTTGTCCCCGTAGGGGCACCAGCCTCCTCCAGGCTCCTTGGTCGCCTGAGCTCTGCGGGGAGCTCCCGTGCTGCAGTGGAAGGGGGGGCGGCCTTGTCCCCGCCCTCAGGGCCCGGAGGACTGGCGACCTGCTGCGCACCGAAGGGCCCGTGCCCACGTGTGCCCAGGTGTGCGCCCCGGGACCCCTGGGCGCCCGCCCCAGCCGCGACTCCCCCTCCCGCTGCAGGCCGCCCCGCCCTCCACCGCAGCTCGGCCCCGCCCCCTCCGCCCCCCATCCCGGGGCCTCCCTGACCCCCGTCGGCCCCCGCCCCCAAACCAGGACCCCACCCCCCGCCCCGGTCCCGGGCCCCTCTCCTGGCCTCCGGACCCCTCCCCCTGCCTCCTCTAGGTCCCCGCCCCCCGCCCCCGTCCCGGGCCCCTCCCCTCCCCTCCCCTCCCTGGCCCCTCTCCTTGCCTCCAAGCCCCACCCCCTGCCTCCTCTAGGTCCCGCCCTCCACCCCCCCGCACCCCCCCCCATCCCGGGCCCCTCCCCTGCCTCCCGGCCCCTCTCCTTGCCTCCGGACCCCTCCCCTGCCTCCTCTAGGTCCCCGCCCTCCCCCCATCCCGGGCCCCTCCCCTGCCCCCGGACCCCTCCCCCTGCCTCCTCTAGGTCCCCCCGCCCCTGCACTGCCTCCCCGCCCCTCCCCCCACGGGCCCCGCCCCTGCCGCCCTGCGCCCCCGCAGCCGAGCGCTTTACCAGCCGGGCCCCTCCCGCCACAGGGACGCGCGTCCTCCTGCGTGGAGGTTCCTCAAAGAGTTAATAATAGACTGCCCTACGACCCAGCAATTGCACTGCTGGGGATTGACCCCAAAGATACAGATGCAATGAAACGCTGGGACACCTGCACCCCGATGTTTCTAGCAGCCATGTCCACGATAGCAAACTGTGGAAGGAGCCTCGGTGTCCATCGAAAGATGAATGGATAAAGAAGATGTGGTTTATGTATACAATGGAACATTCCTCAGCCATTAGGAACGACAAATACCCACCATTTGCTTCGACGTGGATGGAACTGGAGGGTATGATGCTGAGTGAAGTAAGTCATTCGGAGAAGGACAAACATTATATGTTCTCATTCATTTGGGGAATATAAATAATAGTGAAAGGGAATAGAAGGGAAGGGAGAAGAAATGTGTGGGAAATATCAGAAAGGGAGACAGAACATGAAGACTCCTAACTCTGGGAAACAAACTAGGGGTGGTGGAAGGGGACGAGGTCGGGGGGGTGGGGTCCTCTTTGAGGAACCTCCACACAGTTTTCCAGAGTGGCTGCACCAGTTCACATTCCCACCAACAGTGTGAGAGGGTTCCCTTTTCTGCGCATCCTCTCCAACATTTGTGGTTTCCTGCCTTGTTAATGTTCCCCATTCGTCCTCCTGCTCCATCTCCCTGGGCCTCCTCACCTCGTTGGCTCACCTGCTGGCGCCTCCACCTGCCGCGGCGGACAGGTGCTGCTGGGTGCGGGCTGGAAGGGGGAGGGAGGCGGGTGGGGTCCCCTGGCTCCGGGGCAGTTGGGGGCGGGGAGTGCGGTTCTCCGCCTCTGAGGAGCTGAGGAGGGAGCCCGCAGGCAGCCTCCTGGGTCTCGACCCCCTGTCCCTAGGCCTGTGGTCGCTGGGCAGGGCTCAGCCTCCCATCACTGCATACTCGCAGCCCGGACGCTCCCCGAGGCCCGGGAGGTGTCGGGGTGTCCTCCAGGCTTCCAGGGCCGTGTCCAGCGGGCATCCCACCGGGACACCTGATTCCTCACAGGCGACACTCCCACACCTGCCCTGTTGGTCCTCGGGTCCCCTCCCCAGGATCTGGTCTGCTGTCCTCCCTCCAGGGCGGCTGGCCCTGACCTGAAGCAGCCCGGGAATGGCCCGGGCCAGGGCAGCAGGAATTGGGCAGGTGGCCCGCACGCTGAGGGGATACATCCTGGCCTCAGGCCAGGGACTGTTTCTTGCTGCCCCAGCAGGTGCCAGGTATGGGTCCTGGGACTGGGACAAGCCCCAGGGACTGTGAGGGCTGGAGTCTGGCCCCACCTGGGGACCTGGTGGGGGCGCAGGGGACAGGCTGGGCAGACAGCTGTGACGACTCGGTACTTGTCCCGGTTGTGCCGCCTTCCCTGGGAAGCTCTGTGACCCACGCTTGGGTGCCAGGCCTCGGGCTAGGGGCTGGGGGCCCAGTGGGAACGAGATCCCCTGCCCTCTAGGAACTTACTGTCTGTGGGGGGACGCTGGCCTGTGCCGGGGAGCCTGTGACCTTCAGAGGTGCGTGAAGGGGACGGGGCGGGCGGAGGGCTCAGGGCGGCTTCCTGAGGCCCGTGTGCTCCAGGCTGGACGGATGAGGCCCAGGGCAGCCTTCGGGGCCTGGGGTCAGGCTCAGCCCAGGGGGTGGGCGAGCCAGAAAGGGCAGGTGAGGGCTGCAGGGCACGTGGAGCAGCTTTAGTTTCTTTGAAAAGCCGTGTCGAGGCGCTGCCAGCCTCTTTATTTATTTTTTATTTTTAAGTTTATTTTTATTTATTTTTGTTATATTTTATCGGAGTTCAAATTGCCAACATATAGCATAACACCCAGTGCCCATCCCATCAAGTGCCCCCCTCAGTGCCCGTCATCCAGTCACCCCACCCCCCGCCCACCTCCCTTTCCACCACTCTGCCAGCCTTTTTAGCAGAGTGTTCTGATCGGGTTTCTGTTTGGGGATTCCTGGGATGCAGTGGGGAGCAGGGATCACACGAGTGGACATGGGTGCTGTGCCTGGCTCAGACCAGAGCGACATCCTTGGGGCCGTGTCTGCTTGCCACTGCCCCCACCTGCTGTGGGAGCTGCCCAGCCGCCTGCCCAGAGGCGATTGTTCTTGGGCGATGCCCGTCTCCTGTCCCCTCTCCCAGGTCCCCAGGGCCAGGGCTCATCTCCCAGGGGGACAGACAATCCGTGCTGTGTCCCTGCAGATTCAGCCCTTAACGTCCTCATCCCGTTTCCCGACTCAGACGGCGTGGCGGGCCGGTGTGGAGGGGTGCTGGAGCTCCTGGCTGTGGGTACTTCCCCCGTGCCTCGGTTTCTTCTGGGGTGGCTCCGGGGCTTTGTAGGAGCGCGTGCAGCTTCTTGTGCCCTAGGTGTGGGGCCAGCGCTCGGCCAGGTGAGAGCCGCCTCTTGTTACTGCTCGGGGCCTGTGACCCGCCAGCTTTCTCTGACTCAGTGCCCCCGTGTCTGGGCTTGGTCGAGTGACGCCCCCGTTGGCTGGTGGTGGCCAGACTGTGCAGACTGTGTCCTCCGGCTGTGCTGTCGCCACTCTCCCCCTCCTGCAGTGCGGCCAGGGTGCCCCGCGGTGGCAGCCACACGGAGGCCTGTGTCCGTGGCCTCAGGGCTTAGGTGGTCCACTTGCCCGCCAGGCAGGGGGCTCGGGTCGGGGCAAGAGGGACAGACCCCACGTTGCCTGGCTCCAGGTGCCTCGGTTCACACCGCGGGGCTGGACACGCAGGCAGGAAGGACCCGCTTAGTAGGGCTGGGCACGTGCGGCCCCCCTTGTGGCCCGTGTACACGCATGCACACATGCACTGACGCCTCCCACAGATGCACCTGCAGACACATCCACGCCCTCACGCTTCACGCGCACGTCCTCACACTTGTCCACCTTCACACCCCCCCACATACACACACAGGCACGTGCTGCGCACCCCACACATCGTTCCCGTGTTGACTTCGCCGCGTTCTTACCTGAAGGATATGGGACCCGGGCCCTCCAGCTTCGTGACCCTGAGCGGCCTCAGAGACGGCCCAGAAAGTGAACCAGCCTGGGCTTCGTCTGGGGGGGGGCTGGGGTTGCAGAACGTGGGTCAGCGACAAGGGCCGGGACCCCTACCCAGCCTGGTACCGTGCCCCTGAAGCTCCCACCCTCTGCTCCCCGATGTGTGGGCCGAGGGGGCGGCAGGCTGTCCCTCGCTCCCGCCTCAGGACCCTCCCTGGATCCTCCTGTGTTCCTGGCCCCTGGAGCCTGTGCTCTGGGACTGCGGGTGGCGGGACCTGCTGTGGTCTCTGAGCTGCTGGTGTCCGGGCTGCCTCCTGCCCTCAGGCCCGGAGGAAGGCTCCCTGCTGATCAGAGAAGGGCTCGTTGCTCCCCGGTGCTGTCCCTGTGAGGCCGCTGCGTGCACAAGTGCGTGTGTTGGTAGCATTCGGAGCCCTGAGGCCCACCAGGACCTGCAGGTCTGGATGTCTGGGTCTGAGGCTGCTCACTCTCTCTCAGCACCCAGGACCCACTTTGCTCTGGGCTTGTTGCAGTGTCTGTGGCCCGAGAGCTTGGGTGGAGGGACCGCAGTATGGCTGTCCTGGGTCTAGGTCTGCAGTTAGGGGCACTTCCCTTGGTGGGGAGCAGGGCTGGACGGGGAGCCTGACCAGGTAGGAGCGGCCCACGGTGACGGTGACTGTGTGGGCAGTGTGGCTGCTCAGGCCCAGCGTCCTGATCGAGCTGCTCAGGGATCCTCAGGGAGGAGATCCCAGGGAAGGAGACAAGGGGACAGAGTGCCCATGGAGGGACCCGGGGGCCGGGGGGGACAGGGTGTCCATGGAGGGATCTGGGGGTGGAGGGGGAATGGGGCACCCATGGAGGGAACCGGGGGCGGGGGAGACGGGGTGCCCATGGAGGGACCTGGAGGTGGAGGGGGGATGGGGCGCCCATGGAGGGAACCGGGGGCGGGGGAGACGGGGCACCCTTGGAGGGACCCGGGGACTGGGGGGACAGGGCGCCCATGGAGGGATTTGGGGTTGGAGGGGGGATGGGGTACCCATGGAGGGACCCAGGAGTGGAGGGGGGGACGGGGCACCCATGGAGGGACCTGGGGTGGAGGGAGGATGGGGTGCTCATGGAGAGACCCAGGGGTGGAGGGGTGATGGGGCACCCATGGAGGGACCCAGGGGTGGAGGGACATGGGGGTGGAACGGGGACGGGGCACCCATGGAAGGACCCGGAGGGGGGACGGGCGCCCATGGAAGGACCTGTTGGGTGGGAGGACAGGACGTCTGTGAGAGGATCCCCTGCACACAGGCACAGGGTGTCCATCCAGGCGGGGGACCTGAGGACAGGGGCCATGGCCCGGGGCGAGGCGGGGTCACAGGAAGGGTTGGGAGCCCTCCTCCTCCTGGCGTCGTGCAGCAGAGCAGGTGTGCGTGGGCGTGCGTTCCTGGGCATGCAGCGGCACCGGTGGTGCTTCTGCGGGGCCAAGCCGGCGTCTCCTCAGGTGACGCGGACCCCGGTCTCCAGGAGCGAGGCCACCTCCGAGGCACGGACCAGCCTCTTGGTTGGCACCGTGTGCCCCAGTGTGCGGACGTGAGGCCCGACGCCCGGGAGAGGAGAGCGTGGCCGGCAGCCAGGCCTGCGTCCTGCCCTGGCCCTCTGGCGCCCATGGCCTCGGGGAGCCGCCCCCCAGCAGTCTCCCTAGGGCCCTGTGTCCGCGTGACCATGGGACACGGCGAAGCGGGCGGCCATCTGGGAGCTTCCTTCCCAGGTCCTCGCCCCACTGTAAAGCCCGAGTGCGGCCCCCGGGGAGGCTGGGCTGGTCATGTGCGTGGCCCCTGTCGTCCGTGGCGGCACCCGGGGCCCCTTCTGAAGCAGCCTGGGGCTCCCCGGGCTGGGCTCTTCCCCTCGGACATGGCCCTTCAATCCGGATGGCGTCTCGCTCACCTGTCCTGAGAGCCCACCTGGTGACCTCGTCCCTTGCCGCCTCTCCCCGTGTGCGAACAGCCCGTCCCCGTCCCCGTGGGCACAGGGGCCGGGCCTCTTGGGAAGGGGCCCAGCGCGGGACCTCGGCCAGTGACGCCTCCCCGTCTCCCACCCCTGACCCTGCAGCCTGTGGTCACCTTCATCTCTGGGAAGCTCACGGCAGCTGCAGCCCACCCCCCTCCTGGTGGGTGCCGGCCCCAGCTCCCTCCACCCACGCTGAGCCTCTCCAGACCTCATGCCCAGCCCAATGCCAGGGCCTCTGCTGCCGTGTAGACCCCTCACTAAAGCTCAGGAGCCTGGACACCCGGCTTACATTCGCGTAGTCCCGCGCCCTTTGCACTTCCTGACGCCCCAGAACCTGCCGCTGGGTCCTTATCCCCAGTCCCCTTGTCCCGAGATCACCTGCTCCCGCTTCTGGGCGGTCCCTCTTCCACCGCCAGGTACCCCTCACCTTCGGGCCTGGCCCCCCTCCTCCCAGCCTCTACTCTTGTCCTGGACAGAGGATGAGGGGAGGGTGAGGCCAAGGCCAGCCCCCCGCTGGCAATGACCCTGGCCACCCTGGAGCCGTGGGACCCCAAGGCCCGCCCGGTGCCTGGATCCGGAGGTGGCTGTGCGGGGCCTGGGGCGGGCGCTCGGGCTGTGTGCCAGCCTCTGTACAGCCGCATCCTGCCGCTAGGTGTGGGCGGTGGGGTGGCAGGCTGTGCCTCAGGCTCTGCGCAATCTGGACGCGGTGGCGCCTGGCCCCCTGCATTCCCGGGTCGCCGTGTCCCCAGTGGGTCTGCAGACACTCCCGCCGCTCCGGGCTGGCAGGGTGCTGGCTCTGCTGCCCCTGCCCGGCCTCCTGGGGGCGGCCCGCCCTCCTGCCGCGCCTCGAACCCTGGCTCCTGGCTTTGAAAGCGTGTTCTGTGGTTGAGTTCTCCGTCTCAAAACTTGTCAGTGGCTGTGAGGTTCAAGGTGATGCCTGTGGTCGGCACGGCCGGCGTCACTCTGTGCGTGGTGCAGCCCGTGGCTTCTGGAGTAGGTGTGCGTCAGACGGGGTGTGACCCCGGGGGCAGGGAGCCCGTGCTGCAGCAGCAAGGGGAAGGCGCCAGGCCCCCGTCCGGGAGCCCCAGGGCAGCGTGAGGACCCGGGGGCCCGCTGTGGGGCGGGGATTGGCTGCTCACCCGGGGGCAGAGGGCCGTGCGCCTGCCCAGCCACACATACTCGTCTCCAGGTGACCCCCCACCCACCCCGGCCCCATGCCTGTCCCACTGGCATCTGCCCAGGTCCGCGGGGCAGGGGTCTGCTTCGACCCATTCCTGCACCTCGCGGCCATGCAGGAGGCGCCCTGGGCGGCTTTCCCCGCCGCTCTGGCCTTGCGTGTGGCCCTTGCACCTCCAGCCTGCGTGCCCCGCTCAGTGGAGCTGCCGGGAGCAGGAATGGGGCTTCCTGGAAGCCGAGGCAGCGCAAGAGCACGCTTCAGGTCCTCTGCGGTCAGGTGCGAGGGCAGGAGACGCGGCAGCGCTGTGGCTGCTTTTCCTGCAGCAGGCAGGTGCCCTGGCTCACGGCTTTCAGTCTGGTCCTTCACAGTGGCGCTGCCTCCCCGGCCAGGGGCGGCTTCCCCCTGAGCCACGTCCGTTACCGCTTCACACAGGCCCGGGACGCTTCCCACAGGTGTCGGTGTGGTGCCCACGTGGGGCGGGGGGTGAGCTCTGCGCTGCTCCCACTCTGCGTAATTCAGCTTCGCCTTGGACAGATCATCCCCTGACTGTGGCCTCAGCTTCTATCTGACGGAGGGGTCTTCTCTGTAGCGGATGTGCGTGGCTGCGCCGTGTGGACTGGGGTGGGCCCCGTGTGCCTCCGAGCCAGAGATCTCGCATGCGTCGTCCCCTCCAGAAGTGCTTTGACGTCGATGTTCAGTTGTCACCCTTGTCCTTTGAGGTTCCCGGGACTCCTGGAGCCACCTGGCCCGTCTGAGGCGAGGAGGCCCTGCCAGCCCATCCTGGAGTGGACACAGATCCAAAGCCTTGCTCCTGTTGTGCTTGAGTGGATGGACGGATGCAAGGATGGATGGCGGATAGATAGGTGCACAGGTGGATGGGTGGGTGCGGATGGATGGGTCGGTGGGTTGATGGTTGGGTGCATGGGGATGGATGGGTGGGAGGGCATAGATGGATGATGTGGATAGGTGAGTGGGTAGATGATGTATGTACGCGTGGATGGATGGATTGGATGGGGAAGTGGATGGATGGGCGAGTGGATGCATGGGTGGGTGGATGGATGGGTGAGTGGGGGATGGGTGAGTGGGTGGATGGGTGGGTGGGCGAGTAGGTAAGACCCTGGCTGGATGAGTCCATGGCTGGGCGAGTGGGTGGATGGATGCAGGGATGTTTTGAATGGGGGGGTGTATGTCTACAGATTTGATTCCGGCTGGTGACACCCTGATTATGGAAGGAGATGGTGTTTGTGGTGGAGCAGTTCCTTGGTTTCTTCACTCACTGAGAAGTGAGTGGCAGGGAGACGGGGACGGCGGGGTGTTACCCACGTCAGCACCCTGCAGGTGAGGGTGGTGGTCCCATCTGCATGGGGTCCCTTGGCAGTGGGCAGAGCTGGATTTGAACCCGGGCCTCTGACTTCGCGGCCAGTGATCGTCCAGAGGATTCACTGGAAGCAGGGCCCAGCGGGAGAGCGCAGTGAGGGGTCTGGGCCCAGACCACACAGGCCCAAGTCTGCTCACGCACCAGCTGTGAGAGCCGGCCCACGCTCCTCAGCCCAACCTCCGTCTCACGTTTGTAAGGCCAGGCGGGGTTGCGGGGAGCCCGGGTGGGGTGTGGGCTGAGCACAGGGACCATATCTTCTCCCACCTGTGACCCGGGGGATCAGGAGTGTCAGGAAGAGCACTGGGGATAGTTCCACGCCGACCCTGCCCCGCCCCCCCGCCAGTGAGGAAGGGCCATGGGGTGCTGGTGCTTTCAGGAGCCAGGAGAGGCCTCGGGCCGCCGGCAGACCCTGACGAGCGGGCACAGGCCTAGAGCTCTTCTGGGATTGTCCTTGCGGCCCACGTAGGCAGGGTTGGGGTGCGGGTGGACTCAGAGGCTCCTTGGCCTAGCAGGCCTGCGGGGGACAGACAGGGAGTGCCTGGGAGGGACGCGGTCCTGTCCCCTCCCCCAGTGCTGTTCCGGGGGCTCAGAGACCTTGTCCACATATGCACGTGTGTGCAGGCCGTGTCCCCATACCCCCGTGGTGCCCCCCGGCCTCCCCCCAGGCTCAGCATGCTCCAGAAGCTCGTCACTTGAGACGTCAGGCTGCCTCCAGGCCTTGCGTCTGTATGTCTTGTGGGTCATGGGACAGCTGGGGTCCCTGCCCACCCACCCACCTGACCGCAGATGTGAGGACTGGGAAACGTCTCGTGGGGTCTCATCCGGGACAGCAAGGAGCAGGCGGTGGCGCACATCTACCCCTTGCCACCCCCGTGCCCTTCCTTATTCATTCAGCAAACACCAGGGTGCCCGTTTTGGGAGTGGCTCATCCCAGGCTCAGGGGTCTGCTGGGGGGAGCAGCGGGAGGGGTCGGGGGTCCCTCGGGGGTCTGTCCCGAGCGGGGCGGGAGGGGTGCAGCGGGCTGGGGCGGGGCCAGGCTGGCTGTGTGGCTCCTTGGCCCGGGTGTGGGGTCCCAGGTGGAGTGCAGAGGCACGGGGGGCGAGTGGGGAAGGGTGCTGTCGGTGGAGAGGCCCCAGACATGTGCATGGGCCCAAGGGGCGGGGAGGGGTGCTGGGTGCTGGGACCTGACCTGGGCAGAGCCTGGGCCGCCGCGAGGGTGGGTGGGCTAGGGGAGCCGAGGAGGCGGGGGCCTTTCCCGGGGTGTTGCCTGCGGACGGCGCAGAGCGGGCTGGGACAGCAGGGGCCCGGAGAAGCGTGTTGTCCTCAGACGAGAGGAAGAACCACAGGTCGGTGTGTCAGCTGCCGAGGGGGATGCAGCGGAGCCCGCGGGTCCCAGCCGGAGGGCAGAGGGGGTCCTGTGGCCTGGGTGGCAGGTGCGGGCCCCGAGGGAGGAGGGGCGAGTGCAGGACCCTCCTGCCGCACGAGCAGCACCCCGAGCCCTGGAGTGGACCGAGCAGGGCCCGTCACGTGGACTGCGTGTTTCTCCCAGAGTAGGAGAGCGGCGGGGAGGGGGTAGGCGGGAAGAGGAGAGAACACGGAGTGGGGCTTCCAGGGCGGGACACCTGTAGCCTCGAGGCCCTGACAGGGCCCTGTGTCCAGAGCAGTGTGGGCTTGGGAAAGCGGAGGGCAGGGCAGTCCTGAGGAGCCTGTGTGCTGAGGCTGCGGGCGTGGGGCAGGTCCAGGAGGCGGGGGCGGGGGGTAGGTACAGGAGGCCGGGTCATGGGGCAGGTGCAGGAGGCCGGGGCTGTGGGGCAGGTGTTCGGGGCCAGAAGCTCAGGGCTGCAGAGGGTGCAGCAGTCCCTTCAGCCCGGGGCCGCACGTCCTGAGCGCTGCTGCGTCCGTTGGTGGCAATGACGGTGGGGGCAGCGAGGACCAGTCACCTCCCGGGAACCCGTGTGATTGTGCAGCCAGGTGCCACCACTCTGCAGGTGGTGACTGGGGCAGTGGCCCGAAAGCGGCCAGGGTAGGGGTCTCGCTCCCTGGGACCCCTGCCTGGAGCCCCTCTGGGGGACGCTGCAGCAAGGGAGGCCGGAGCATGGTGCGTGAGGGGTGCGGACGCCCCGCTCCTGTGGCTGGGCCCAGCCTGCGCCAGGTGCCAGGTGGGGCAGCAGTGGGCATGGCTGCTCTGACGTGGCTGTGGAGCAACGAGGAGGGCAGCGCTGGGGGCTCGAGTGGGCAGCGGGATGGGGCGGCCGTGAGGGCTGGGTTTCCTCACGGGGGGAGGACGCTGGCACGAGCGAGCAGGGTTTCGGGGCGCCCTCCTCCACAGGCCGGCCTCCTGGCGGGGACCCAGCGGCCGGACGAGACAGGCAGCAGATTACGCCGGGCCCTCCCTGGCCGGCCCTGTGGCTCCTGCCCCCCTGCCCTGTGGCCCTGCCAAGCTGTGGGTCTTGGAGTGCTCATCTGGACCCCGATAGGCCCTGCCCCAGCCCCAGGTGGGGTGTCTCCCACCCCCCGCAGTTCCCCATGGGAACTCCCCCCGCCCCCGGTCACACCTGTCCGGCAGGTGACCTCAGGGCATCACCCCCATCACTGGTGGCTGGTTAGGTGGCCGATGCTGAGGGCGCCCTGCTGCCCGCTGGGGAGGGTTGTGCCCAACCACGGGGTGTGGGCGATGCCAGGAGGGAGGGGAGCGCCGGCCGGCAGGTGGGGGTGCGGGGAGGCCCCGGGCCAGGTGCATGCAGAGCGCCAGGCAGAGGAGCACCCCCGCCGGCCCGCGGGACACGGATTCCTCCTGCACGCGGGCAGCTTCACCAGCGCTCACGGGGCTGACCGGCCAGGGGGCCTCAGTTTCCCTGGTGGATCATCGTGGCGGGAGGGAAGGGAAGGAATGATGAGGTGCGTGTAGGGCGGTAACCGGGCCCCGCCGCTCTGCTGTCCGCTTTTCCCCTGGCCCGACGGCCTCCTGCTGGCCCGTGTCCCGCCTCTGGCCCAGGGCAGGGCCGCGCGTGGGGTCCCGACCTCCCACTCTGTGCCTCTGAGCGGGGTGCCCACGTGGGGGCTGTGGGGCACTGGGCTGGGGGGGCGCGTGGCTCGCCGGTCCCCTTGCTGCCAAACGCGGGGTCGTAGCTGGGCGGGGGCATGGGGAGGCCAGACGGGTCGTGTGTCGGCCTGGGAAAGACGTGTGGTCCGCGCGGGGACCTGTCAGCGTGTGGAGGGGTGTAAAGGCGCCCACGACGTCGCCCGGGGCACGTGAAGGAGCACCTTGACCCTGCAGAACTCCGTCCTCAGCCTCTCGCACCCGCGCTGCCCACCGCCCCCGACTCGTGGCTTCAGGAGCAACTGGCACGAGCTGAGCCCCGGCTGAGCAGGTGGCCTGAGCGGACGCCCCAGGACCCGGCACGGGCCCCCGACGGCTGCGCCGCCCCTGCTGCCCCCCGGCCCGGTGGGAGGCTGCGCAGGCACCACAGAAGCACCTCCCCGGTGCCGGGAGCCTGCTTCAGGCTAGGAGCGCTCCAGCGAGGGCGCAGCGGTGGGCTCCCGGGACTGGAGATGACCAGGGTCGCAGCAGCACGGCCGGGCCGGTCACAGGGCGGGGAGCGGGTCACATGGGGACTCGGGCGGCTCCCGGGGACCCTCGCGGGACAGCGGTTTTCTGGCTACGTGGTGTGTAGGAGGCCCCGTCCCGGTGCCGGGAGGAGAGCGCAGCAGGTGAGCCTGGCTCCGGGGTCAGAGAGCTCCCTGCGTGCTGTGCTGCCACCGCATGAGGCGGCCCACTCGGGACGAAGGGTGCACCTGCCGCCCCGGCTCCTGGTCCGGGAAGCAGCCTCGCTGGCACCCGCGGCCACCTGGGCAGTGCGGTGGGGACACGGGCTGGGTGTGGAGGCTGAGGAGCCCCGCCGAGCTCGCGCCCCCCGCGTCAGGTGCCCTGTGCTCTCTCCCTTCCAGCTCGGAGCCAACGCCCTGCTTTTCCTCAGCGTGAACACGTACGGGGTCTTCGTGAGGGTCCTGGCCGAGCGCTCCCAAAGCAAAGCCTTCCTGCAGGCCCGCAGCTACACTGAAGACCGGCTGAGGCTGGAGGACGAGAACGAGAAGCAGGTGGGGCGGGGGGCTCTCACCTGCAGGGGCACGGGGCCAGCGGGGGACACGGGGTGGGGAGCACAGCTGGGGGCATGGGGCCGTGTGTGTGGTGCAGACAGCGGAGTGTGGGCCCGGGGTGCAGGGCCGGGAGCACCCAGCGGGGAGCACGGAGCTCGGGGTGGAGGTGCTCAGGGGCCTCAGGAAGAGGAGACAGGGCAACGGCAGTGGGGACTCCGTAGACGTGGGGGGGGAGGACCTGCCACCTTCTGTGGCCCCAGCGTCAGTCTCCCCATTGGTCAGACGGTGTGGCCAGGTGACACTGTAGGGCTGGGAGGGGGCAGGGCGAGCTGCAGAGCTGGTATGTGTGTGTGTGGGCCACATGTGCGGAAACGTGTGCATTTGTGTCTGTACACACGTGTATGTGTATATGTGGAGCATGTGTGCAAGTGTCCATGCCTGTGTGTGTCTACGCGTGTGGATTTGCATTCGTGTGGACTCTGTGCATGCCAGTGTCTGTACGTGAGTGTGTGCATGTGCGTACATGTATGTGGGGATACGTGAACATATGCATGCAAACGTCGGGTGTGTGCATATATGTGTGGATGTGTGCGTAACTGCACATGTGTGGATGTGTGTGGATGCGTGTGTGGATGTGAGTGTGCGCATGTGTGCAGACGAGTGTGTGGCTGAGTGTGTGTGTGCATGCAGGCACACACGTGCGTACGATCCGGAGTCCCCGGGGCTGGTCCCTGAGCGTCTCCTGCGACATCAGCCCCGCCAACTGAGGGTCTCTGGCCGTTTTTGAGACGCTTGCACGCGCAGCGCGGGGACCCCCCTTGGATGCCTCCCCGACATCCTTGAAGAAGCGACGTTTGGGGGCCGCCGCTGCGTCTTCCTCTTCTGAGTTTCCCTTTGCTCTTCCTCCTGTCTTCCATCTCCTCTGCGTTTCCTTTCGGATGTCTTTCTTTCCGTGCTCGGCGTGTGTCTGTCTTCATCTCTTCTCTTCCCGTGGCTGCCTTTCCCGACGACCACATGAGGCTCTGGGCCTGTTGGGCCCCCGAGCTTGGGGTCGGCCGCGAGCGATGCTGCAGTGGTGGCCGCGGCGTGGACCGCACGTGCATGCAGACTCCCAGGCCTGCGCTCTAACCGCACCCCCGGCCCCGGCCCCAGGGGCGAGCGGTCACACGCACTCCTGCCGTCACGGGGCCACTCTGCGTGCTCGTGTCAGCTCCGCCAGCAAGGGCTCATCCCACAGAGGGGGGAGCCCAGACACCGGGAGGCTCAGGGCCGGCGTGTGGGCGCAGCAACTCTGCAAGACGGCAGATGTCACCCTGACCCGTCAGCCCGGTGACTGCTGTTACCGTGTTGTCACTCTGGGTCCGGATATTTAGATTTTCTGCATTTTCCCACGGACGGATCCACCGGTGCTTTGAATGTAGCTTGAGGCCGCTGTGCCTTCCTCCCCGGCGTGCGCGCGGGACTTTGTGTTCTCGGCCCCGACGTTTAGACGCCGTGTTTTGAAAACGTGACTCCTCCCGAGGAGGAGTTCATCCTGGTTCATCGCCTGGGAGCAGGCCTCAGCTGTGTTGTCGGGAGAGCAGGTGCGACTTCGCGCCTCGCCCCGGCTCCGGGGGGGTCTCCCGGTTACGCCGTGTTCCATGTTCTCCTTCGAAGTTATCCGCGATCGCACGTGGCTCCGGTAGCGGTGGCCTCTGAGCGGGGCCCCGGGGCCCGCCAGTCCATGGGGGGCCGGCTGAGGCGGGCCTGGTGGTCGGGGGCCCGGCGTGCGTCCCGGAGAGGAGTCTGGTCTTCTTTGTCCATCCTCCACTCCCTGGCGGGCCGTGCTGCGCCTCCTGGCCCTCACTGACGCGGGACGGGCTCTCTCCACACGGTTGCCCTTCGTATTTCTTTGTGGCGTATGTGTTTGACCCCTCCTGGCCCACGCTCTGGCCCCGTGGGTGCCAACGGGCCGCTCACCGTGGAGAGGCCGGTGTCTCCTCCGGGGTGGTCCCCGTGTCCCCACGTGTGTTTCTCTCGCCTTGCTTCTCCTGGTGTAAAAACTCAATAGTTCCATATTTCAGACATTTCCGTCATTTCTCTTGGTGGTTCACACGGTGCTTTTGGAACAGGTGGGTGAGGGTCACATCCATGCATCTCTGGCTGGCCCAGAGCGGGCGAGTCCAGACTTTGACCTGCCATGTCTTCTCTGTTGGGGCCTGGGGGTCGGGTCTGTCACACGGGAGTAGGCTTGGCACACGGCGAGGGCTTGCGGGCCCCGGGGGTCAGGTACTCCAAAGGGACTTGGAGGGTCTTTCGCTTCCAGAACAAAGACGTCCAACCTTAGGTCTTCGAAACGGGAAAGCCTTAGAGCAGCTGATCAAGAAGAAAGAATGGGCATAAGGCGGGTGTTAGGGACGGAAGGCTCGGCGGCAGATAGAGCCGTGCTAAAAGCAGACACAAGGGAAACACTCAGGATTCGTCACTAGCAGGAGATTTGAAAACTCCGAGATGCACCAGTTCCCGCAGAGTTTCCAGGATCGAAACTGGTTCGAGAAGCAAATAGAGGGTTCGGAAAGCCCGTGGCCACCCAAATGTTGACTTAGCAGTGACCATCGTCTCCGGGCCCGTGTTCACCCCTGAGCCGTGTGGGCGTCCGGGGAAGGCGCCATTCCCGCTCCCGCTTGTCCCGGGGATGTGGGCGCAGGGTGACTCTCCAGAGTCGCCGACGTGCAGGTCGCACACACGTGGGGAGTGGCCCCGGCTCCCGGCGCTGTGCTCCTGGGCGGTCACCCCCAGGCCCTTCCTGGCGCTGAGCGGGGAGCGGGTTTTGTCTGGACGCCTTGGTGCATCCATGTGCCACGTGTGGGGCTCTGCAGGGGCTGCGGCTACCCCGTGTGTTGTCATCCCCATGATTGCCTGGACACCGTGGAAGCAGAGCTGACAAAGTCTTCTTTTTCTTTTTTTTTTCTTAAATCTTATTTATTTAGTCATGAGAGAGAGAAAGAGGCAGAGACCCAGGCAGAGGGAGAAGCAGGCTCCATGCAGGGAGCCCGACGGGGGACTCGATCCCGGGTCTCCAGGGTCACGCCCTGGGCCGAAGGCAGGCGCTAAACCGCTGGGCCACCCGGGGATCTCCCTGACAAAGTTTACTTTTTGTCTTGATCCAGTTTTGGTATCAGATAATATTGACTTTATATCAGGAGTTGGGGGGTGTTCCCTTGGGGTAAAGTGGTATCTCATTGTGGTTTTGATTCGCATTCCCCAGGTGATAAATGACGTTGAGCATCTTTTCATGCACCTGTTGGCCATCTGGATGTCTTTTTTAGAGAAATGCATATTCAGATTTTCTGCCCGTTTTTTAATTGCATAATTTGGGTTTCCGAAGTGGAATTGTCTGGGTTCTTTATATATGTTGGATACTAACCGCTTATTGAATCTACCATTTGCAGATACCTTCTCCCATTCAGTAGGTTTCATTTCTTTTTCATTTTGTTAATTATTTCCTTTGCCGTGTAAAAGCTTTTTATTTGGTACAGGACCAATAATTTATTTTTGCTTTTGCTTCACTCACATGAGGAGACATATCTAGAAAAGTCTTGCTAAGGCTGATATTTTCTGGAAAAGTTTAGGTAGAATTGGTGTTAAATTTTCTTCAGTGCTTGGCAGGCATATCTAGTAAAACCATCAGGATCTGGAGATTTCTTCTATATGAATTTTATTTTTTTATTTCTTTATTTTTTATTGGTATATGAATTTTACAATTAAGAATTCAGTTTACTTAATACGTTACAGTGGGTGGGTGTCAACCAGCCTGTTTTATTCACAGTATTTATATCTTACTGCGTGAGTTGTAGTGGCTTGTGCATTTTTGAGAAGCTTGTCTGTATCTTTGAAATGGTCAAATTCATGTGTGAAGTGTTACTACTGTTCCCTTTATCTTTTCGGTTTCTGCAGGGTCTATAATGATAACGTTTCCTTCCTGATTTTGTTAATTATGTCATATCAGTCTCTCTCTCTCACTCATTTTGCTAGAGGTTTGCGTATTTTATTTGCTGTATTTAAAGGATCACATTTTTGTTTCATTGATTTTGGGTTTTTTTTTTTCCCGTTTTCAGTTTCTTTGATTTTTTCTTGCATTTATTATGATATTCCCTCCTCTAAATTTGCTTTACTTTGTTGTTCTTTGTCCAGATTATTTAAATGGAAGCTTAGATTATTTGACAACTTTCTCTTTTTTAGTATGAGCAAATAGTCTCATAAATTTCCCTTTCAGAGCTGCGCGCCACCGATATTGGTGTGTGGTGTTTTCACTTTCATTCGGTTCTGTGTATTTTTAAAACTTTCCTATGACATCTCCTTTCAACTCCTGGATTGCTTAGAATCGTTTTGCTTAGTTTCTCAATACTTGGAGATTTTTCTGCTGTTTTCTGCTACCGATTTTTAGTTTGAGTCCGTGATTTTCAAAGACCATGCTCTAGAATTTGAATTCTTGTAAATACGCTGAATTTCGTGTCATGGCCCAGGATATGGCCTGTCTTGGTGTGAGTTCTGTGGGTGCTTGAAGACAACGTGTTTTCTGCACTTCTTGGGCGAGGTGTTTTATACCTGTTGTTGACATAACTGTTGGCTGATGGTCTTCTTGAGTGCTCTGTATCGTTGCTAATCTTTGTCCAGATTTTCTATCATTTATTTTTCTTCTTAAAATTTTTTTTTAAAAAAGAGTTTACTTATTCACGAGAGAGACACACACACACACACAGATGCAGAGACACAGGCAGAGAAGCAGGCTCCCCGTGGGGAGCCTGATGCGAGACTCGATCCCAGGACCCTGGGATCACGCCCTGAGCCAAAGGCAGATGCTCCACCGCTGAGCCACCCGGGCGTCCCTGGGTCATACTTGTTAAAAATCACTCTGCCGATGTGTCTCTTTTGTATGTTTAGAACACTTGTCTTTCATGTAATTATCATGTCAGAGCATCCACCTGTCATTTTATGTTTTGTTTCTTTGTCCTGCTTTCCTCTGTGTTAGTCGAACGCGTTTTTAGAATTCAGCTTTGCTATATCATTGTGCCCGTGAGTGCGTATCTCTCTCAGTGCTGCTTGAGGTTTTATACTAAAGACACGTAACGTCACATTCTACTGTTGTCGACATGTTACCGGGTAGGGCGAAGTGCAGAAACCCCACCTCCGTGGCCTTCAGCCTCACCTGCGACAACACGGTCTTAACTATTTCTTCTGCATACATTTGAGCCACACCAGGCAGTGCTGTATGGCTCGCGTCAACCAGCACGTAGCGGAGAAGGGAAGTCAATTTTATTCATGGATATTTTTGCTTATGTCATGTCATTTCTTCCTCCCCTATGCCCAGATGCTTCCTTTTCTCCTTTTCTTTCTGGTTACAGGTCTTTCTCTTGGGGCAGGTCTGTTGGTGACAAGGCCTCCTACTTTTCCCTCTTGATTTCTTTCATTCCCGAAGGGCTCTGGGTACACAGTTCTTTTCTCTTGCACTCGAAAAGCCGGCCACCGTCTCATGGCCTCCACGATCCCCGATGAGAAATCTGCGGTAATTCGAACCGTGTTTCTCGTGGGAGAGGCACCGTTACTCCCCCGTTGCTCTCCGGCCTCGTCCGCTGTCGTGACGTTTCTGAGGTTTGACTGTGTTGTGTCCTGGTGTGGATGTCTTCGGTTTGTCTGCACTGGGGTCTTTCCAGTTTCCTGAGTGTGGAGATTTAGGTCTTTTGTCAAATTTGGGGTCTTTTCATCCACTAATTCTCTGAAGTTTTCTAGCCATTTTCTTACCCTTCTTTGGTGACTCCGTGGACATGAATGTGGGATCTTTTGTTACGGTCCCACGGGTCACTGTATTTTTGGGATTTCCTCCCCAGTCGCTGCTCTGTTTTATCCGTGTGGGCAATCTCTGTCATTCCGCCTGCAAGGTCACTAGGCTGGCTCTCCTCTGTTCTCTGCCACCTGTCGAGCTTTTTATTTCATTTTTTTTTTCAGCTCCAACATTTGTATTTGAGTCTCTTTTGTATCTTTTATCTCTTTGCTGGAGTTCTTTTTTCTTCTTTCATTTTTTTCAGGTGTGTTTGTGGCTGTTTATTGAATGATTCTTACAATAGCTGCTTTAAAATCTCGTTACGTATGGTGATTATTCTGTTAATCGTGCTGTTGGTGTCTATTGATTTGTCTTTATTCATTTGTTGAGATTGTTCTGGTTCTCTTGTGCTGCATGATTTTCTTTTTTTTTTTTTAAGATTTTATTTATGTATTTATTCATGAGAGACACAGAGAGATGCAGAGACAGAGGCAGAGAGAGAAGCAGGCTCCTTGCAGGGAGCCCGCCCGATGCAGGACTTGATCCCAGGACCCCAGGGTCACACCCCGGGTGGAAGGCAGACGCTCAACCACTGAGCCACCCAGGCGTCCCTAATACATTTATCTTAAGTCACGTTTTGGTGTTTGTAGGACGCTGGGAGACTTTGTAGGATCCACGTTCATGAGTTTGTCCTTTGGATTTCTGGCTTGTGTTTTATTTTGCTGGTCAGAACACATCAGGCTTGTCGGCTCCTGATGCAGTGTTTACTGCCGCTTGGGGCTTTCGGGCTGGGTCTGAGATTGGACGTGGATTGCAGGTAATACCTTTATGATGTCAGAAAACTACTTTGTTCCAGGTTTTGCTGTTTTTAATAGGGGATGGGTGCTTGATCTTGCCAGATGGCGCTTTGCTCCCTATGGGAAAGCTGTGTGCTTTTACTCTTGGTTATGTGTGTCGGCTTTAGGGACCATCCCTAATCTCGTGGGTGCAGCTGATGCTGAGCCCCTGGTCAGAAGTACAGCCACAGCCTGTCCTTAGGAATTTCATATGACAGTGGCTTATGCAAGTGTGAGCACTCTTTCCCCCTCGTGTGCGGGTTCCAGGGAGCCTCTTTATGGCTGAGGTGGCAGGGCTGATCCATGCAGCCCTTCCAGCCCAGTCTCCATCTCTTCACTGGTCTGCCACTGCTGGTGTGTGGCCCTCGTCCTCGTGAATCAAGATGGTAGGTAGAGGGCTGGACATCAAGACCATGTCCCCAGCAACAGAGGGACAAAAGGAAGAATAGGCCTTCTTTAAGAGCCATTCCAGAAGCTCTCACGTGACCTTTCACCCCCTGTCTCCTGGGCCACATCTAGCTGCAAGAGCAGGCTGGATAACGGGGTGTTTATCTTAGGTCTCTGAGCCCCAGATGAAAGTAAGGGGCTAAACGGTTGTGCTCGTGGTGACGAAGGGATGTGGGAACAGCGGCCAGCTCTGCCCTGGCCTCACTTCCAGCACCAGATGCCACTGCCCAGCATTCCCTGCATGGTGCTCTCCTGTGGTCTATGGCTGACTCAGTTTCCCTGTCCTAACTCCACGGTGCAGGGCAGCTGACGGGATGGAGAGACCTGGTCCTGGAGGTGTGCCCTTAGCTGGGGTCTTTGGAGAGGGAGGGGTTCCAGGGCATTAGGAGAATACTGAACGGGGAGGAGGGTGTGCTGGGCACGGCGGGTGTGGGGGGCAGCCTCCCTTGTTTGATCTGATGTAGCGTATTTGTAGGTGCAGGGGAGGGATTTAAGACCTGAGCCCTGAGCAGTGGGAATTGGAGGTGTGGCAGGCAAAGGGGGAGCAGGGTCTGGGGGGCAATGACGCCCTCACAGAGCACCTGCTGAGGACACTGTGCGCCTGTCTCCCTGTCTGGTGTGATGGAATTCAGACAGGGCAGAGGTGCGATGCAAGGCCAGGCCACCGTGCACTTCTCCAGGGACCCTCCGTGCGGGGCACACTGGTGCAGGAGCCACCCCTGAGCCCCTAACCGCAGCTCGGCAGCCCAGGCGGCCCAGGGTCGTGGGGCCCTGTGACGCTGGGTCTTCCTAGGAGAGCGTGAAGCCCCACGTGTGTTCTGGGGCAGCATTCTGTCGTGTCCCGGCCTCGTGCCTCAAGGCATTTCCAGCAACTTCCAGGTGTGTTCTTGTTGCTGATGCTGCCCTTGGCCTGTCCGTGAGGTGGCCTGGGTGAGGCCCTGCCCAAGCTCCCTCCACCGCCCGCACAGTCTGGCACCCTCTGCCTGTGTCTCAGCCTCGCCCCAGAGGCCCCCCGGCCAAGGAAGGGGTCGGCGTCTGCTGGCCAGGCACCAGTCACACAGCAGCTCCCACACCCCGTGCGCTGGGGCTGCCCCTCACATGTCAGCCTGGACGTGTCCATGCATGGCGTCCGTGTGCTCGCCAGCACTCAGAGCCTCTCTCCCAGGGGTCCCAGTGCTGAGAGTGGTCACAGGCCATGGCAGTAGTGTGAAGTCCCGCCGCGGCATTGCAGTCTGTCCATTTGGCCGCCGTGGGGGTGGGTCTCAGGGCAGAGCCAGGCCTTGCTCGGGCCACATGGCTCCGGGCACAGGCTCCAGGCCCGGGACTCAGGTTGGCCTCGTCTGCTTGGCTCCACGTAGCATCTAGCGGCGCTTGGCCGGCCTTCTCCTCTGCGGTTTACGTGGAGACGCATGACCTGGGGAGGCTCCTGAGGGGTGTGGGCTCCATGTGTTAGGCCTGTGACGTGCTCCGTGGAATCCAGAGCAGACGGGTGAAGCCCTCACACCCCTGCCCCAGGCCTCCGAGGCCATCTCCCAGAGGCCCCCTGGGTTCCGGGGGACTCCTGTCACTGTGCCGCTCTCATCATCATCCTGAGGTCATCACGTGGGACGTGGCCTCACGGAATGGGGCTGTGGTCCAGGAGGTCTCCCGATGCCTGCTGTGGGCTGGGGGATGCCAGGGGTCGAGGGCTTCACTAGAGCTGCTGCGTTGATGGGACAGGCTGCAGCTGAGGGCAGGGGGCCCGGAGCAGAGCCTGGCGCTGGAGGGATGGAGTGAGGGAGCGGCTTCTCTTGCCCAGTCTCTGCCGTGTTTGCTCTTCTGAGCAGGCTTCCTTCCTCAGTCTACTGGGATTTCAATGTAATCTCTTTGCTTCCCGAAGCAGGCTGGGAAGGGGAGTGAGAGGCCCTGAGGGGAGGGCCTCAGATGCAGGTGTGGCCAGCTGTGGTCACGGGCCAGGGGGCTTGGCGGCGGGTGAGGATCCCTGGGAGGAGGAGAGGCAGAATGAGGCAGGTGGGGAAACTGAGTCCCCGGAAGAGGGATGGAGTCTCCTGTGCGGCAGGGCACCTCTGGAAAAGCCTAGATGTTTATTCCATTCTCTGAGAGGGAAGAAAACATCTGACCCCCAGAGAGAAGGAAGAAATCAGAAAATAGGACCGGGGGAAATGAGACGTTGTGTACCGATCTCTGTGAGGTCACGGGACTCCCGTCTGTCCAGGGGGGCGGGTTTTACGGCCGACCTGGAGGTTCCTCTTGGGGCCGTGTTGGGCAGTGGGATGCGGAGTGAGGCCTGGCCATCCTGGTTGAGGCCGGTGGCGTTTCCTCCCTGTGACCTCTGCTCGGTGAAGTGGGGGCACACGAGTGGGTGGACGGTGGGTGAAGGTTGCCGTGGTGGCCCGGGTGTCGTGGAGGTGATGCAGGCCCCTTGCCAGTGCTCCGGGAGCGAGTTTCCTGTGTAATGCCACTCCAGGCCTGGGCACAGGCTGCAGGGGCCCAGGGGCCAGGCAGGGTCTGTAGCACCAGGCCGCCTGCTGCCCGTGAGGAGGGTCTGCAGCCCCTTGTGCAGGGCAGCTCCTCACACCACCTGGGTGGGGTGATCGAGGACTCGCAGGGGAGTCCTGCTGCATCACACAGACCTGTCTCTCCTGTCCAGGAGCGGCTGCTTATGAGCCTTCTGCCCCGGTATGTTGCCATGGAGATGAAGGAGGACTTCCTGAAGCCCCCCCCCCCCCCCCCCCGAAAGGATTTTCCACAAGATTTACATCCAGCGGCATGACAATGTGAGGTAGGGCTGATGCGGCCAGGTGCTGGGCCTTGGGGAGCTCAGATGAAGATGATGGAGGTGGAGGTGGAGGCGGTGGATGTGGGGGGGAGGGGGGAGGGGGAAGTGGTGGAAGTGGTGGAGGAGGAGGGGAAGAGGTGGAAGAGGAGGAGGAGGAGATAGAGAAGGAGGTGGAAGAGGTGGAGGAGTGGAGGGGAGGCAGTACAGTTGGAGGAGGAGGGGAGGAGCGGAGGTGGAGAAGGGGGGGAAGGGGTGGAGAAAGAGGAGGTGGAGGAGGAGGGGGAAGGTGGAGGAGGTGGATGTTGAAGTGGTGGAGGTGATTGCCGGGGTGGGCATAATGGAGACAGTGAGGGTGATTGTGGGAAGTGATGGAAGTGGAGGTGATGGATACGGGGGCTGTGTTGGTTGGCGAGGAGGTGATTGAGATGGGAGGTGATGTGGGAGGTTGTAGAGGAGGTGGTGAGCGTAAGGGTGAGAGATAATGGAAGTGACAGTGATGGAAATGGGAGGTGCTGGTGGAGGTGGAGGTGATGCAGGAGGTGAGGAGTAAGTGTGCAGCGCAGGTAGTGGCAGAGGTGGGAGGCCTTGGGCAGGTGGGGGTGGAAGGCCTCAATGTGAGGGGAGGAGGGAGCGGGTGTGCGTCAGGAGGCCCAGGTGAGCACCTGCAGGCTTGGAAGCAGGTCCCATGGGGGGGGGGTGGCGAACTCTTTCTTGGGTGATAGGTGTCACAGCTGCTCTTTCCCGCTGTTCCTCACCTCCCATGTCCTGCGTGGGCTGGAGAGGGTTGGCACTGTGTCTCTGCACTGGTTTGGGTGGTGGCATTTGAGCTGGATCTTGGCCCACGTCAGGATAACAGCTGAGCAATATTCCACTTGGTGCCAGGGCCTGCGGTAGGGGTCCTCTTCCTCCCCCGTTCCTCTCATGGCAGCCCCAGGAGGTAGGGATTGTTCCCGTTTTACAGGTGACGAAACAGCTTGCCCCAGACACGCTCTGAGGTTTGCTTGTTTTTACAAATCCTATCACAAAGAATTTTATTCTACTACATCATACATTCCCTTTTCTCTCTTGCTCTCCCTCTTTTTTTTCCCTTCCTCTTTTTACTAGCTGCATTCTTTGTTGTATTACTTCTTTTAGGTTTCAAGTTTTTATATAAATTCGATGGTTAACATATAGCCATTATTACTTTCCAGGGTAGTATTTAGTGATCCATCACTTACACATAATGCTCAGTGCTCATCACAGGTGCCCTCCTTAATACCCACTCCCTCTCTCCCCTCGCCTCGGCAACCCTCAGCGTGTTCTCTGTAGCTAAGAATCTGTTTCCTGGTTTGCGTCTCTCTCATTTCTCTCCCTGTGTTCATCTGTTTCATTTCTTACATTCCATACATGAGTGAAATTATATGGTGTTTGTCTTTCTCTGACTGACTTATTTCACTGAGCATAATACGCTCTAGCTCCAACCAGGATGTTGCAAATGGCAGGATTTCATTCTTTTTGGATGGCCCAGTAGTATTCCATTGTATATATAGACCACATCTTTTTTGTTTTTGTTTTTACGTTTGCTTTTATTAAAATTCGATTTTCCACCATATAGTATAACATCCAGTGGTCGTCCAACCAAGTGCCCTCCTCAGTCACCCAGTTACCCCATCCCCCCACCCACCTCCCCTTCTGCAACCCTTTGTTTCTTTCCCAGAGTTAGGAGTCTCTCACGGTTTGTCTCCCTCTCTAATTTTACTCGCTCAGTTCCCCTCCTTTTCCTTAGAATCCCTTTCACTATTTCTTATATTCCACATATGAGTGAAACCATATGATGATTGTCCTTCTGCAGTTGACTTTTTCACTCCTCATAATACCTTCCAGTTCCATCCACATCGAAGCACATGGTGGGTATTTGTCCTTTCTGATGGCGGAGTAATATTCCATCGTATACATAGACCGCATCTTTACCCATTCGTCTGTTGAAGGACATCTCGGCTCCTTCCACAGTGTGGCTATTGTGGACATTTCTGCTAGAAACATCGGGGTGCAGGTGTCCCAGCGTTTCACAGCATCTGTATCTTTGGGGTAAATCCCCAGCAGTGCATTTGCTGGGCCGTAGGGTAGCTCTATTTTTAACTTCTTGGGGAGCCTCCACACAGTTTTCCAGTGTGGCTACACCAGTTCACGTTCCCACCAACAGTGCAGGAGGGTCCCCCTCTCTCTACATCCTCTCCAACGTGTGTTGTTTCCTGTCTTGTTAATTTTCACCAATCTCACTGGGGTGAGACCACATCTTTATCCATGCACGTTGATAAACATTTAGGCTTTCTTGATAGTTTGGCTATTATCGATATTATCTTCGGGGACAAGTTTTTCTTTTGCTGTGCGGAAGCAGCTCATCTTGATGAAGTCCCAGCGGTCCATTTCGCTCTTGTTTCTCTGGCCTTCGTGGCTGATGTCATTTGCAAGAATTTGCTGTGGCCCAGTTCAAGATGGGTGTTGTTGTCTGTGTTCTCCCGGAGGGTTTTGATGGAATCTTGTCTCACATTTACATCCTTCATGCGTTTTGAGTTTATCCTTGTGTTTGGTGTGAGAGGAATGGTCCAGTTTCATTCCTCTGCATGTGGCTGTCCAGTGTTCCCAGCAGCCTTTATCGAACAGACTGTCTTTTTTTTCCCCCGTGGATGGTCTTTCCTTCCTGGCCGAATCTTAGTTGCCCGTAGAGTTGAGGGTCCACTTCTGGATGCTCTACCCTGTTCCATTGATCCATGTGTCCGTTTTTGTGCCAGTACCACACCGTCTTGATGGTCACAGCTTTGTGGCACACCCTGAAATAGGGCATTGTGCTGCCCCCCCCCCCCCCGTAGTGGGTTTATTGGCTATAATTCCCGTGGCTGTTTGGGGTCTTTTCTGTTTCCACACAAGTCTTCCGATGATTTGTTCCAGCTCTCTGAAGAGAGTCTGTGGAATTTCTGACAGATTTTGCACTAGTTGTGTAAATTGCCCTGGGTCACGTTGACATTTTCCCCAATATTAATTCTTCCAACCCAGGAGCATGGAACCTTTTTCCATCTCTTTGTGTCTTCCTCAGTTTCTTTCAGACATGTGCTGCAATGTTTCGGGTAGAGATCCTTTACCCCTTTGGTTAGGTTTCTTTCTAGGTAGCTCATGCTTTTTATGGGTGCTGCGGTTGTATAAATGGGATTGACCCCTTCCTCAATGTCCCTTTCCTCGGTCTCATTGTTCACGTACAGAAACGCCACTGGTTTCTGGACCCTGAGTTTGTATCCCGCCACACTGCTTAACATGCTGTAGGTGTTCCAGCAATTTCGGGTGGAGTCTTTTGGGTTTTCTAGGTACGGTATCATGTCATCGGCGAAGAGGGAGAGTTTGACTTTTCCTTTGTGGGTTTGAATGCCTTTTATTTCTTTTCGTTGCCTGATTGCTGAGGCCGTGACGTCTCATACTATGTTGAGAATAGCAGCGGTGAGAGTGGACATCCCCGTCTCGTGCCTGGTCTTCGGGGAAAGGCTCCCGGTGTTTCCCCATTGGGAATGATAATTTGCCAGGGGCTTGTCGTAGATGGCTTTGAAGATGCTGAGGGACTTTCCCTCTATCTCTGTACACTGAAGCGTTTGGATCAGGAATGGATTTTGTCAAATGCTTTCTCTGCGTCTCTTGAGAGGATCATCTGGTTCTTGTTTTTTCTCTTGCAGATCTGATCAGTCACACGGAGTGCTTGCCGAGTGTTGAACCGGCCTTGCGTCCTGGGGATAAATGCCACCTGGTCACGGTGAGTAACTTCTCAATGTACCGTTGGATCCTATTGGCTCGTATCTTGTTGAGGACGTTTGCATCCGTGTTCATCGGGGACATCGCAGTATAATTCTCCTTTTGGGTGGAGTGGAGTCTTTGTCTGCTTTTGGACATAATGTGATGCTGGCCTCCAAGAACGAGTTTGGAAGCATTCCATCTCTTGTCTATCTTTCGGAACCGCTTGAGTAGAAATAGGTATGGTTTCTTCTTTAAACGTTTGATAGCATTCCCCAGGGAACCCATCTGGCCCTGGGCTCTTGTGTCTTAGCAGGTCTTTGATGATGACTGCTTCAGTTTCCTCCCTGGATATTGGCCTGTTCGGGTTTTCTGTGTCTTCCTGTTCCGGTTTTGGTAGTTTGTGGTTTTCAGGAAATGCGTCCGTTTCTGCTCGATTGCGCAATTTATTGGCGTGTAGCTGCTCAGGATGAGTTTTTAAGATCGTTTGTATTTCCTTGGTGGTGGTGGTGATCTCTCGTTTCTCATTCATGATTTTATTAATTGGAGTCTTTTCTCTCTTCTTTTTATAAGGCTGGCTTAATGGTTTTTCTCTCTCTAACTGGTTCTTTCAAAGATCCACCTCCTGGTTTGTGGATGTGTTTCCCTAGTTCCTCTGCTCTCTATTTCTTGGAGTTCTGCTCGAATTTTTATTAACTGTTGTCTTCTGCTGGGTGAAGGTTTCATTTGCCGTTCCTTCTCCAGCTCCTTTAGGTGCAAGGTTAGCTTGTGTATTTGAGTTCTTTCCAGTGTTTGGATGGACGCTTGTATTGCGATGTATTTCCCCTATCTGGGACCGCTTTTGCCGTATCCCAAAGATTTGGAACAGGTTGGTTGTATCTTCATTCTCGTTGGTTTTTGTGAATATTTTTAATTCTTCTCTAATGTACTGGTTGACCCTTTCGTCTTTTAGCAAGATGTTCCTTAACCTGCACGCGTGTGAAATCCTTGCAAACTTCTTCTAGTGGTTGAGTTCTAGTTTCAGAGCATTATGGTCTGAAAATACGCAGGGGACGATCCCAGTCTTTTGGTATCGATCACGACCTGATTTGTGACCCAGTATGTGGTCTCTTCTGGACAAAGTTCCACATGCACTTGAGAAGAATGTGAATTCAGTTGCATTTGGAGGTAAAGTTCTGTAAACATCTGTGTGATCCATGTGGTACACTGCATCCTTTCATGTGCTTGTTTCTTTGGAGATACTGTGCCTGGAAGATCTATCAATCCTAGAAAGTGCCGTGTTCGAGTTTCTAAGTAAAAGTGTCTTATTATCTAAGTATGTCTTAACTTTGCTTCACAACTGATTGATATCCGTGGCAGCTCCCACATTCGGGGCATAGATATCCACGATTGTTAGGTGGTCTTGTTGGACAGATCCTTTAAGTACAATCTAGTGACTGTTTGAGGTTTTCCACGTAGAGTGTCATGTCCTCTGTGATGAGTGAGAGTTTGACTTCTTGGCTGATCGGGATGCCTTTTCTCTCTGTTTCGGAATGTCACTGCGAAAGCTGGGACCGCTACTACTGTGCCGAACGACAGCGTTGAGGGTGGACACCCTGTCGTGTTCCTGACCTTAAGTTAAAAGCTCGAGGATTTTCCCAAGGAAGAGGACTTTCCCTCTGGGTCTTTTGGAGACGGGTTTTATGAGAATTGAGGTTTGTTCCCAGTATCCGTACCGGGCAGAAGGTTTTCATCACGAAAGGATGGTCTATTTGGTCAAGTGCTTTTTCTGCATCTGTTGAGAGAATCCTACGGTTGTCATCCTTTATTTGATTGACATGGAGAGGGAAGGAGGGACAGAGAAGCGGAGGGACAGACAGAAACAGGGAGGGGGACACAGACAGGGAGGGAGAGATCGGGGAGGGGAGGGAGAGAAGACAGCGAGATGGCGAGGGAGAGACCGAGACAAGGAGGGAGACTGAGGGAGGGAGGGAGAGAGCCAGACACGGAAGGAGAGTCAGAGAGACACGGAGGGAGAGACAGAGACAGAGAGGGAGACACCGAGAGACAGTGAGGAAGAGACAGAGAGACAGGGAGGGAGACCGAGACACAGTGAGGGGGACACAGAGACAAGATGGAGAGAACGAGACAGGGAGTGAGAGACCGGGAGACACGAAGGGAGACACACAGAGACTGGTGGAGAGATAGAGACGCAAAGAGAGACAGAGACACAGGGAGGGAGAGCCGGTGAGACAGGGAGCGAGAGTCAGAGAGAGGGGGGGAGAGAATGAGACGGGGGGCGGGGGGTGCGGGGACAGACCAAGATGGGGTGGCAGGGAGAGACAGACACAGAAACAGGGAAGGAGAGTCAGAGAGACAGGGACGGAGAGAGAGAGACGGTGAGGGAGAGACAGAAAGACAGGGAGGGAGAGGCAGGGAATCAGGTAGGGAGACGCCGAGAGACTGGGAGGGAGAGACCGAGACACAGAGAGGGTGACACAGAGACAAGGAGGGTGAGATCTAGACAGCGTGGGAGAGACAGAGAGGGAGGGAGACCGAGAGACAGGGAGGGAGAGACAGAGAGACAGGGAGGGACAGACCCAGAGACAGGGAGGGAGAGACCGAGAGACAAAGGGCTGCGAGGGGGAGGAGTGGTGGGACCTGTTCGCGGAGGGGGCTGGCGATGGGGCCTCCTACGGGTCAGGTCTCCTCCGGCGGCTCAGAGAGGGTGCGGGGCCCCTCCACCGGGGCTCAGGGAGGGTGCCGAGCCCATCCGGGTACGCTCAGAGGGGTTTGGATGCAGACACCATCCAGCGTCAGGGCACGGCCTTGGGGCGGTGGCTTGAGGGCCTGGGCTGCTGGGTCCCAGGAGCCCCCCCAAGGCCCTGGCTCTTCCTCCGCCCCCCGCCACCCTCCCCGCTCCCCGCTCTCAGGTCCCACCCTAAGTGCCCCAGCCTGGTCGGGAGCCCGCCCCCCGCCCTGGTCCCTATCAGGTGAGTACGGCTACCTCTGAAAGTTTTGCATTTTGAAAGCGTTCCCCTTTCTGCGCATCCTGTCCAACATTTGGTATTTCCTGTCTTGTTAATGTTCTCACCGCTGTGAGGTGGTTTCTCATTGTGGTTTTGATCTGTATTTCCCTGATGGCCAGTGATGCAGAGCATTGTCTCGCGTGCTTGTTGGCCATGTACGTCTAGGTCTTCCTCCGTGACTTTTCTGTTCGTGTCTTTTGCCCATTTTCAGATTGGATGGTTGGTCTCTTTGCTGTGGAGTTGCAGAGGTTCTTCAGCGATCTTGGATGCTGGCCCTTTATCTGACGGGGCATTTGCAAGTAGCTTCTCCCATTCTGGAGATTGTCTGTCGGTTTTGTTGAGTGTCTCTTTGGCTGTGCGGAAGCTTGTCATCCTGGTGAAGTCCCAATAGTTCATCTCTGCTTTTGTTTCTCTGGCCTTCATGGGTGTATCTTGCAAGAAGTTGCTGTGGCCAAGTTCAGGTAGGGCGTTGCCTGTGTTCTCCCCCAGGGTTTTGATGGAATCTCGTCTCACATTTACATCTTTCATCCATTCTGAGTTTATCTTTGTGTACGGTGTGAGACAGTGGTCCAGTTTCCCTCCTCTGCATGTGACTGTCCAGTATTCCCCTGGCATTTATGGAAGAGACTTGTCTTTTTTCCAGTGGATGGTCTCTCCTGCTTGGTCGAATGTATGGTCTTGACCATCGAGTTGATTCTGGATTCCTCTGGATTCCTCTTCTGTTCCATTGATGGATGTGTCTGTTTTTGTGCCTGTGCCCACTGTCTTGGTGAGCACAGCTTTGCAGCGCAACCTGAAATCCGGCATTGTGCTCCCCCCGCTGTGGTTTTCTTGGCACTATTCCCGTGGCCATTCAGGGTCCTTTCCAATTCCACAGAAATCTTCAGATGATCTGTTCCAGCTCTCTGAGGAGAGTCCGTGGTATTTTTGTTAGGGATTATGTTAATTGTGCAAATTGCCCTGGGTCACGTTGATGTTTTCCCAATATTCATTCTTCGTATCCATGAGCATGGAATAGTTTGCCATCTCTTTGTGTCTTGCTCAGTCTCTTTCAGACATGTTCTGTCGTTTTTCGGGTAGAGATCCTTTACCTCTTTGGTTAGGTTTATTCCTAGGTAGTGCATGATTTTGGGTGCCATCGTAAATGGAGATGACTCCTTAATTTCTCTTTCTTCAGTCTCATCGTTAGCATCTAGAAAGGCCACTGATTTCTGGGCATTGATTTTGTAGCCTGCCACACTGCCGAATTTGCTGTATGAGTTCTAGCAGTCTTGGGGTGGAGTCTTTTGGGTTTTCTAGGTGTACAGTATCATGTCATCTGCGAAAAGGGAGAGTTTGACTTCTTCTAGGCCGATTTGAATGCCTTCTATTTCTTTAGGTTGCCTGATTCCTGAAGCTACGACGTCTAGTGTTATGTTGAATAGCAGTGGTGAGAGTGGACATCCCTGTCTTGTTCCTGATCTTTTTCGGGGAAAGGCTCCCAGCGTTTGCCCCTTGGGAATGATAATTTGCCAGGAGGTTGTCGTAGATGGCTTTGAAGATGCTGAGGAATGTTCCCTCTATCCCTATACTCTGAAGCATTTGGATCAGGAGAGGATGCCATATTTTGTCAAATGCTTTCTCTGCATCTATTGAGAGGATCATCTGGTTCTTGTTTTTTCTCTTGCAGATCTGATCAGTCACACGGAGTGTTTGCCGAGTGTTGAACCAGCCTAGCGTCCCGGGGATAAATGCCACCTGGTCACGGTGAGTAACTTCTCAATGTACCGTTGGATCCTATTGGCTCGTATCTTGTTGACAACGTTTGCATCCGTGTTCATCGGGGACATCGGTCTATAACTCTCCTTTTTGGTGGGGTGGGGTCTTTGTCTGCTTCTGGACTTCAGGTGATGCTGGCCTCATAGAACGAGTTTGGAAGTATTCCATCTCCAGAAGCTTCAGGTGGCCTCACTGTAGTCTCTGTGGCGGGCTCTTGTTTTGGTTCAGGATGTAGCTCGGTGGCCAGAGTCGTTCGCTCCACTGAGGCAGGTGGCTGCTCCGGCATGTGCGGGAACCCGATAGCATGCACCTGGGCGTGCTCTTCCTCCAGGGTGGCCACGGGTACCGGTAGCTCTTGCATGTCGGAACAGTGAGTCAGAGGTGTTACCACCACGTGCATTGGTTTGGTCTCAGCAGCTGGCTTCTCGGCTCGAGCCGTGACCAGCTCGATCACCTCTGGCTCTGAAGCTTTAGCAGGCCCCGAGGTAGGAGCTGGGGCCGGTTGTTGAGGTGGTTCAGGATATTGCACAGGGCAGACACTAGTTGCTGCACTGAGCTGGGTGGCCGCTCCGGCATGTGGCGGACCCTGATAGCATGTGCCGGGACATGATGTCACAAGGGTGGCCAAGATTGCAGGTGGGTCCTCCTTGTCGGGAGAGTGAATCAGAGGTGTGACCACCTCGTGCATTGGCTTGGTCTCAGCAGCTGACATCTGCGCTCTGGCCAAGCACTCAGCACCGACAGCCCTGCCCAGCTCGATCACCTCAGGCCCAGAAGCTTCATCAGGCCCCACCTTCGGAGCTGGGGTGGGTTGCTGCCGTGGTTCATGATGTTGCTCAGGGGCCGAAGCTGGAGCTGCACTGAGGCAGGTGACTCCTTTGGCATGGCATGCCGGGGACATTGATAGTGGGTGCCCGGGGGAGCTCTTCTTGCAGGGTGGCCAAGTGTGCAGGTGGCTCCTCCAGGTCGGGACAGTGAATCAGACGTGTGACTGCCATGTAAATTGGCTTGGCCTCCGCAGCTGGCATCTCGGCTCGGGCCAAGCACTCAGCACCAACTGCCATGCCCGGCTCGAACTGCTCAGGCCCATAAGCTTCAGTTCGCCCCAGTGTAATAGCTCTGGCAGGCTCTTGATTTCATTTAGGATGTTGCTCAGTGCCCGAAGTAGGTTGCTCCACTGAGGCAGGTGGCTGCTCCGTCATGTGGGGGATCCCGATAGCATGCCCCTTGGCGTGCTCTTCTTCCAGGGTGGCCGTGGGTACAGGTACTTTTTCACATTTGAAATACCTTATTGCCTATTTGCTTATGTTAAAAAAAATAACTGTGTCCAAGACTTAAAGATTCTTATTTACTGATGCATTTAAATCTTTCTCATAATGATCTATGGCATTTAATGTAGTAGGGAAATTGTTCATATCGGTGCCTCCGGCAACTTTTCCTTCTGTACTTGTGGTGTTCCTGTTTCTATCATTCGGATATCTTTTGAAAAACAATGACATTCTTTAGAACCCTGAAGATTTACCTGGTGTTTTGTT
This sequence comes from Canis lupus baileyi, assembly GCF_048164855.1. Taxonomy (NCBI): domain Eukaryota; kingdom Metazoa; phylum Chordata; class Mammalia; order Carnivora; family Canidae; genus Canis; species Canis lupus. The sequence continues at coordinate 47,535,781 of NC_132852.1, read as the reverse complement.
TTGTTTGTTTTTTTTTTTTAGTGTCATACATTTCCATTTATTGGACCTACTGAATCCATCAGTTAAATGTTTGCTTATTTTACATAAAGCGCCCGTTTTCTTTTTCTTGAATTTTTAATTTTTTATTGGAGTTTAGTTTGTCCACATATAGCGCAACACCCAGTGCTCATCCCGCCAAGAGCCCCCCTCATTGCCCATCACCCAGTCACCCCACCCCCTCCACCCACTTCCCCTTCCACTACCCCTTGTTTGTTTCCCAGAGTTAGGTGTCTCCTGTTTTGTCACCCTCACTGATACTTTCACTCATTTTCTCTGCTTTGCCTTTATTCCCTTTCACTAATTTTTATATTTCCCAAATGAATGAGACCATATAATGTCTGTCCCTTTCCGATTGACTGTTTTTACTCAGCATAATAGCCGGGACAGCTGCACCCCAATGTTTTTGGTAGCAATGTCCATAATAGGCAAACTGTGGAAGGAGCCTCGGTGTCCATCGAAATATGATGGATCAGGAAGCTGTGGTGTGGCGGGCAGTCGTGGCGGCTCACCTAAAGAAACGAGCGTACGAGGAATTCACTAAGGTGGTCCAGCAACAACAGGAGGAAATTGCAACCAAGAAACTGCGATTGACAAAACCAAGTAAATCTCAGCACTCCACGTAGATCGGTGTAAAGCTCCCTCCCCAGTGGATGCTTTGCAGTATCTACTCCAGTTTGCCAGAAAGCCTGTTGAAGCAGAAAGTGTGGAAGGAGTAGTCAGGATTCTCCTGGAACATTGTTACAAGGAGAATGATCCATCTGTGAGACTGAAAATTGCATCATTGTTGGGTTTATTATCAAAGCCTGCAGCGTTTTCACCAGAGTGCATTATGGATGATGCCATTAACATCCTGCAGAATGAAAAGTCTCATCAAGTCCTTGCTCAACTGTTGGACACCTTGCTTGCAATTGGCGCCAAACTCCCAGAGAATCAAGCTATCCACATGGGATTAGTTGATGTAGCCTGCAAACACCTCACAGATACGTCTCCTGGTGTAAGAAATAAGTGCCTGCAATTACTTGGCAATCTTGGCTCTTTGGAGACAAGTGTCACAAAAGATGGAGAAGGCCTAGCTGTCAGAGATGTCCAGAAGATTATAGGGGATTACTTCAGTGACCAAGACCCACGTGTCAGAAGAGCAGCTATAAAAGCCATGTTGCAGCTTCATGAAAGAGGACTGAAATTACACCAAGCAATTTATAATCAGGCCTGTAAATTGTTGTCTGATGACTGTGAACAAGTGCGCAGTGCTGCAGTCCAACTTATCTGGGCTATCAGTCAGCTCTATCCTGAAAGCACTGTCCCCATTCCTTCTTCTAATGAAGAAATTCGCTTAGTTGATGATGCATTTGGAGCAATTTGTCCCATGGTCAGTGATGGCTCCTGGGTGGTTCGAGTTCAGGCTGCAAAGCTATTGGGCTCGATGGAACAATTCAGTTTTCATATCTTGGAGCAGACGCTCGACAAGAAGCTCATGTCAGATCTCAGGAGAAAACGCACTACACGTGAACGTGCTGAGGAACTTTACAGGTCAGAAGAGTTTTCCAGTGGCAGAAAGTGGGGAGGTGATGCTCCCAAAGAAGAAATAGATACAGGAGCTGTGAACTTGATGGAGTCAGGAGCTTGTGGAGCCTTTGTTCCTGGATTGGAAGATGAGATGTATGAGGTCCGCATCGCTGCTGTGGAGGCTCTCTGCATGCTGGCCCAATCTTCACCTTCTTTTGCGGAGAAGTGCCGCCCTGATTTCCCGGTGGACATGTTTAATGATGAAATTGAGGAAGTACGTCTGCAGTCCATACACAGCATGAGAAAAATTTCTAAAAACATCACTCTCCGAGAGGATCAGCTTGGCAGTGTCCTGGCTGTGTTAGAGGATTCGTCCAGAGATATTCGAGAGGCTGGCTCTTCACGAACTTTTATGCTGTACTAATGTTTCGACTAAAGAAGGGATTCATCTCGCACTGGTGGAGCTGCTGAAAAATTTAACCAAGTCCCCTACTGATAGGGACTCTATATGGAAGTGCTTGAAGTTTCTGGGAAGTCGGCATCCAACCCTGGTGCTTCCCTTGGTGCCAGAGCGCCTGAGCACCCATCCATTTTTTGACCCAGCTGAACCAGACATGGATGACCCAGCTTACATTGCAGTTTTGGTTCTTATTTTTAATGCTGCTACAACCTGTCCAACAATGCCAGCACTGTTCTCAGATCATACCTTCAGACATTATGCCTACCTCCGAGACAGTCTTTCTCATCTTGTTCCTGCCTTAAGGTTATCAGGTAGAGAACTAGTGTCATCGGCCGTTTCTCCCGGTATTGCGCCCCATGAGGACCCGTCCCATCAGTTCCTGCAGCAGAGCCCTGAAAGGGTGTACAGTCTTCAGAGCACCGGGCCCCTCAGGGAACCCAGAAGCTGCTGGAGTTCACCATCCGGGATCTGCAAAGACTTGGAGAACTTCAGTCTGAACTAGCAGGAGTTGCTGACTTCTCGGCTACCTATCTTCGGTGTCAGCTTCTTCTCATCAAGGCCTTGCAAGGAAAGCTGTGGAATGTGGCTGCCCCTTTATATTTGAAGCAGAGTGACTTGGCCTCCGCAGCAGCAAAACCAGATCATGGAAGAGACCTACAAAATGGAGTTCATGTACAGTGGTGTGGAGAAGAAACAGGTGGTGATTATACATCCCATGAGGCTGCAGGCCAAAGCCTTGCAACTTACAGTAACAGCACGGACTACTCGAGGAGTTGACCCCTTATTTGGGATGTGTGAAAACTTTTTACAGGAAGTGGACTTTTTTCAGAGGTGTTTTATTGCTGATTTGCCCCCACCTACAGGACAGCTTTGTGGACAAACTTCTTGACCTTATGCCCCGACTCATGACATCCAAGCCTGTGGAAGTGGTCAAAATTCGACAGACCATGCTGAGGCAGAGTACTCCTTGCACCTCCCCCTTCCAGAGCAGATCCACACACTTCAGCCACCATCATTGAGCCAGCAGGCGAGGGAGACAACCCTTTGCGGTTTACGTCTGGATTGGTTGTGGCCCAGGATGTCGATGCGACCCTGGAACATGTGCAGGACCCTGAGAGTGCTGTGAAGGTCCAGGTCTTCTATCCAGATGGCCAGGCTCAGATGATTCATCCTAAGCCGGCAGACTTGCGGAATCCTGGCCCACCCAGGGCGCCACCGGCTTATCACTCAGGTGTACCTCTCCCATACTGCCTGGACAGAACCATGCCCGGTGGAAGTGAGGCTGCTACCGGCCTACAACTCCAATTCCCGCATTCCAAAATCCCCCTGGATTGAAGGTGGCAAAGTGTCCCCCCAGGTGGAAACCAGCATGGAGGGCACCATCCCCTTCAGCAAGTCTGTGAACGTTTACATAATGCCCAAACCCGCAAGGCGCTGAGTCACAAGCATTGTGTAGAGCTGAAGCTGAGAAAGACCTTCTTAGGTAGCAGAGTGAGCCCGAAGCCTAGAGCACTTCACCTGGAGCCGGCGTATGGGCATGAGCACCATCACCCTTATCGTCTCATCTGGTATCAAACACAAAATAAATTATTTTGCATTAAAAAATCAAAAACCTTCAAGTCCACACCTCTTCCTTCCCTGACTCCCCCCACCACCTCTATAAAGTTGAGAAAACAACAACAAGAACAACAACAGAAGAAGGTGTGGTCTTACAGCTTACAATGGAATATTACTCAGCCATTAGAAACGACAAAGGCCGTGAAAGTAGAGTGACGTTTGGTTCTACTTGTTGGGTTGATGTTGTTGTACATGTGTGTGCAGCCAACCAGCAGTGCTCGGTATGTACCAGATCATCTACTAAGAAGGGTCTTTTACTCAAAACCAGGAAAGAGGAAAGAGAAAGAACTAGTTTCGAGAGCTTTTTGATTTGGAAAAAGCATTCCAAAAATCACGATTTTCATTATACAGTAAGGGAGTAGCTTCCTTTCTGTGTTCATTCTCGTGAGGATTAACGATAGAGGGAGTCCTGTGAAATGAAGACCACTTTGTATTCCAATTTACTTCCTGGAATTTCTTAATTGTTTCCTTTTTTTTTGGTTTTTACTGACATTCAAAAACTGAAAAACTTCTGGCTCATAACTTTGTTGCATTTCTAGGTCCCTGCAGCAACAAAAGGAAATCGTCCTATTAGGACTAGAAGTTTAAGTGAGTCCTAAAGTATTGGAAGAAAATTCTAAAATATACATTGAGGTTCTACAAGGAAAAGATTGAGTTTATTTTTTTTAATTTTTTATTTATTTATGATAGTCACAGAGAGAGAGAGAGAGAGGCAGAGACACAGGCAGAGGGAGAAGCAGGCTTCATGCACCGGGAGCGCAACGTGCGAATCGATCCCGGGTCTCCAGAATCACGCCCTGGGCCAAAGGCAGGCGCCAAACCGCTGTGCCACCCAGGGATCCCCAAGATTGAGTTTAAACAAAAGAGCCTGAGCTAATTCTTCCAGAAGGTTTGTTACCTTGAATTCAGAGCCCTTTTACGAGTATATAGAAAAATAAGTAGTCCCACAGTGTCAGTCGATTCATGTATTAATGAGATGAGAGCTAACATTAATGAAACTAACTCTAAAGTAGTTGACTGCCAAGCTGATTGTTAAATTGGTTATTATGGAAACAGGAGAACCAACTCACACACTTAGAAATGAGGTCCCAGACTGGAAGCACTGGGAAATGTAGCTGCTCATAATCTAAGTTAAATAATTCCTTGACAATCTGAGTAGATCTATATCAACATGGCGGTCTTATATGTAATTTAGGGTGTTTAGTAGGAAATTATCGAATGGACTTCATGATTCCCTAGAGCTCATTTTGAGAGGTGCTAGTGAATCAGGAGGGGAAAAAAATGAATGCTCAAAAAAGTCCTATTTCCATCTTATACATTTGGGGAAACTGTAAGAATATGTCCAAAGAATCTTGGTCTTCAATAGTTTTATATACAGTAATAACTAACACCATAAAATAGCACTTATTTAGATAGAATTGATGGTAGACGTGGCAGTACTACATCCTTTTCTACAATGTCTGAGCGTTTGTAGTACTTCAGACCTTTCTATCAGGCGTCAACATTAAATATTGAATACCTCTAGAAAGTGTGAAAATAATTTTGTCTTTGGAAGTAGTTAACGTGAAGTTTTTCCGTGTGTCCCATTGGACTTTTCTAGTGATGATCCTCCTAGGATGCTTTATCAGTAGGTGTCTGGATTTTATGGACTAAAAAACTGATATTTTCTTTTACAGTTGAAATTAAATCATCTTTATACTTAATTTTCTATGTCCTCTCATAGCAAAAAGTAAGCAAAATATGCCAAGACAAAGAATGATGGTCCCCCCACCAAACCTTGAGCATAACCGTTAAGGAACAAGAACTGTCGGAGATCTATGTGTGTGTATCTGTACGTACATCCATGCATACATGGCAAAATTTAACAGAAATCACAATTCCAACATCGTCTGTGGTTTATGTCACAGCTCTTCTCTGTCGTCAGCCTCTGTTTTTCTCTTTGGGCTTTCGTTGAAAAATACTCGGCCTCATGTCTTTCGCTCTGAGACTTTAACTGTAATCCTTGAATTCTTAATTTCAGTTCAGAAACCCTAGTCTTAGAACTCATGAGTCTCCAGATTTCCATGACTGTCACCAAAAGTTGAAAATCCTATAGGTTTGCCCTTTTTTTTTTTTAAACTAAAGACTTAAAGAAAAGAAAAAAAATGCTTCTTTCTGTTTTGACAAATATGAGGAAGAAAGTGCAATCAGGAATACAGGTGGAAGCAACTCCTTCCGTAGCCTCCCCTTGTACCTTTAAAAGAGCTTTGTCATGTGGTTAATGATGGAGAACGTTGATAACATGCATTGTATATGTCTGCTGTCCGCAAAGTGTATTGTGTGACCGAGCGTGGGGGATGCCGAGTGCGCGCTGGGAAGCAGCCCGAAGCGTCCTGGGGCCCCGCTCATCCAAGTCGATGCTCTGATGACATCATCATGACAGGTGGCACCCGCGCTGCCGTGTTCACTGACCATCGCGGCCTCGGGACCTGGGAAGTCACAGGGGATCTGGGGCAGAGGCGTGTGGGGATTCTGGCTGCCCGTGTGCATCTGGATGCGCTGCTGCAGCAGGGCCACGTTCGGGACCCTCTTCTGGCAGATGGGGCACGAGTGCCGCATCTCTATGGACGTGTTGGTCCGGGGAACCCCGAGGTGCATCTTCAGGTTGCCCTTGGTGGACAAGGCCCGACCCCAGATCTTGCCCTGGAATGGCCTCTCCCCAGTGTGGGGCCGTAATGCCTCTCCAGGGAGCTTTGGCAGCTCAAGACCCGGTGGCAAATGAGACATTCGTTGGGGTCGGTGGTGGCCTTGTCAATGTTCCCCACCAGCTGCTGTAATTTCAGGGTCTCCGACCCGGCTCCGGGGTCCCACTCCCTTGGAAACCACCAACCCTCGGGGAAGTGTGGCTTGCTCCCACCCCCCCAGACAGTAGGGACCCGTCCTCACTTTCTGGGGTAGGCCCGGGCTGCAGGTCATTGGGCAGCGGGCCGCCCAGGAGGTCCTTGGGGTTAGTCCCTGAAGAGAGATTCTGAGGTAGCCCTAGACCGGGGGTCCCTGTTACAAGGACAGGTTTGCTGTCTAAAGAGAGACTCGATTCATCTACCGGGATGGCTACAGAGAGTGCATAGGGAATGCCATGGCCTGCCGACGCTTTGTCCTGGAACTTGGGAAAGAGCTGGGGGTGGGCCTCCCCTGGGGATGTCCATGCAAGTGCACTTGAGGTTGCCCTGGGTGGTGAACCGGCGGCCACAGACAGAGCCCACGAAGGGTCTCTCTCCGGTATGGGAGCGGAGGTGGATCTGCAGGGAGCTATGGGCCCCCAAAGCCCTGCTACAGTACTTAGGCTTGTGCTTGCAGAGGACGGCCTGTCTGGGTTTGGCCTGCCCCAGGGACACGTTCGGCGGCTTCCCCTTCCCTTTCCTGGACGGGTCTAACGCCTCGGTGGAGGAAGGGCTCTGGAGGAGCACAGAGCCCGGGGCCTGAGGTAGTAAAGCACGGGGAAGGCGCGACCTGGCGTTGGCAGCACCCTCGTCCGTTGGGCTCCAGGGCAAGGGCGCAGCCCGGGGAGCTGCGGGGAAGGGGTGTTCGCGTGAGGCAGCTGGGCTGGTGTCGGGCGACCGGAGACAGGCCCTGGCTGCCGACTTGCTGGTCGCAGAAAGCTGCGGGTCCCTGCTCGGCCCAGGGTCTGGAGGGGGTCACCCCCGAGTGGAGGGCGCGCAGGCCCACGTGCTCCCCGGCGGCGGAGGCCTCGGGAGCGGGATGTGCTGCAGCTGCGGCTGCTGCGGACGCAGGATCTGCTCCGGCCCGGGGGCTGCTGGCGCCGGGCGCTGCGCCCGCTCACCCGCACCCTGTGCCCCGCGGGGCTCGCAATGACCAGGTGGCGGCCGCTTTGCCTTTGGGTAGTAGCTTCCGTCCTGGGGCGCGCTCGGCAGGCGGTCTCGGCCTTCAGGTCTACGACACACTCGCCCCGGCTTGTCCTTGAGCGCCCCGGCCGCCGCCCCCTCCCTGGGACCCTCCGCACCCCCTGGGCCGGCGGCGGCGGCTGAGCGCGCCCGGGGACTCTGCCCAGCCCGGCCCCTGCCGTGGGTCATGTGCGCACAGCTGGGGCAGTGCGATTTGTCTCGTGTCCTAGGAACCCCGAGAAGCTGGAGAGCTCTGCACAGCATTTCTCACAGCTGCGAGTCTCCTCCCGACGAGTCCTGTGTGCAGTCCTTCGGTCCCGGGGGTGTCACTGGGCCCCGTCCTCCTACGAGTTGACGCGCTGGGGTTCCACCTGCCTGCGCCTCGAGGCTGTGCGAGCATCGGGCAGCCGGGAGGGCCTCGGTTATTTGCCCACTCCGCCACAAATTCCTGGAGTTCTTTGCTCATATTTTAATAAACAAAACAGGGTAATGGGGAAGGGAGGGAAAATAAAATAAGAAATCAGAGAGGGAGAAAAAAACATAAGCGATTCTTAACTCTAGGAAACAAACTGAATCTGCTGGAGGGGAGGTGGGTGGGGGGATGGGGTAACTGGGTGATGGGCGTCAAGGAGGGCTCGTGATGTAATGAGCATTGGGTGTTACATGCACCTGATGAATCACTGATCTCTACCCCTGAAATTCATAATATGCTATATGTTAATTAATTGAATTTAAATAAAATTATAAAGAAGAAAGCAAGCAACATGAGATCCAGAATGAGCTGCTGCATGCATGTTTAAGTGACTGATTAGTGAGTAGTAGGTCTACCTTCAATGTCATACATTCAAGTTCATGAGCTGAAGTAAGGATCATTTTTTACCTTGGAATTTAGGAGCTTTTTACAACCATGTGAATAGATATTCTAGACGTTTAGAAAATTTAATTTGGTTCTGGGAATTTACATGGTTTGTCTGAGTTTACTTCACCCCAATGAAAATAATGCATACTCTGTAAACATACTGTACCTTCTCTAGATTCTCTTCTTTGAACCCTACTGCCTCAACCTCTAGTATTAACGCTCTTTGGGGCCTACTTAGAGCCTAAACTCCACCAGAATAATATTGTCTTTATGAGGTCCTTTTGAGGATTAAGAGATAGATTACAGGAAGCAATTCTATGACAAAGTCAAAGTATATGTATAAATCAAAAGCATATTCATGCAAATGGATCACAATGCTTTTTCAACTAATCACTGTGGTGTGACATTTTGAACAATATGAAGTAAGTTAATAAAGCTCTCGAGTGAAACATCTTGATATTTTATAAGGCTGCATGCTTATTATAAAGCTGACCCTTTGGTTATTACAAACAAGAGCAAGTATCTATCTTTGACAATATGTTGATGAACACAAAACTTGAACAAGATGTATACATATGTTTTCCAAATTTGAAATTAAACAAAAGGAAAAAAATAAATTGAAAAAGTATGAATGCTCAGGTGAGACCTACTAGTATCACCTTTGAAAAGGAATGTACAATTAAAATAGGTGAATAGGGCAGCCCGGGTGGCTCAGTGGTTTAGCGCTGCCTTCAGCCCAGGGCATGATCCTGGAGACCCAGGATTGAGTCCCACATTGGGTTCCCTGAATGGAGGTTGCTTCTCCCTCTGCCTGTGTCTCTGACCCCCATTTCTCTCCCTCTCTGTCTCTCTGTCTCTCATAAATAAAATCTTTAAAAATAAAATAAATGAAATGAAATGAAATAAAATAGGTTGAATGATGTCACCTAAAATGCTAGTGTAAGTAACTCTGACACACCATCCCTTCATGAAGGCAATGATCAAGCTGACAAAAACTATTGGAATCGACTTTTTCTGACTTCTAAAAAACACAAAACCTGGGGAAGGGCTTAAAAGAAAAAAAGAAAAAGGTACTGAATTTCAGTAAAACAGTCTTTATGAGATTTTAACTTAACCACCTACCATGCCACACTCCCCAGCTCTGTGGTCACCATGAGGACAGTGGTCTACTTTCCTGGGACAGTGTGCTCATGCCAGCAAGACTGATTATTCTCAGAGAATTGTGGTTGTGTATTCTGACCTCCTTGGGGACTCCAAGAAGCACTGACTCAGGGTCTTTCATTTGTTTGAGGCAGTTTCAAACTGCCTCAGAGCTTTTAGGAGCTCCTGGGTGACACTGCCAAGAGCATGTCAGTGAACATACTAGCCACACCTGTCTGGGCAAGGGGCCAACCAGAGAGGCCAGAGGCAGGCAGACCGAAACACCTGGGAAGGAAGATGCTGGGGATTATCAAGGGACGAAGGACACCGAAAATCTGCTGTGTGCCAGGCAATCCAAGGGCCATGCTGATGCCCGTGGCTGGACATATTCTTAGAAAACCCTTGAGAGGACCACATGAGTTTGCCTTCAGCACCAGGGCAACAGCAAGGGAAGGGAAGACAGAGTTAACTCCCTGCCTGCGCCCTGTGGGGCAGAGCGCAGCGCAGGGGCGTCTGCAGTGACTAGCAGAGTGCTTCGTGGTGGCTTGGCTCCCGGCATTTAAGGGGCTCTCTCTCAAATCACACGGTGACCGCTAGGCTAACAGAAGAGACTTCAGGGCACTCATAACAAAGACCCTTTACAAAAAGTTGAGAAAAACATTAAACAAGTAACACCATCCACACAAGTTGTAAACAAACAAATAAAACCCAGAAAAGGCAGAAGAGTGCCGTTTGCAAAATTACCACGCTGTGATATTCAAAATGTCAATATTCAACAACAGAGGATGGCAGTCACTCAAAGAAAGGAAGTACCGTTCATGGGAGTGGGCAGAGATTGGTAATGAAACTGAGGACCATGCTCCTAAGGAAGTGGCTTTAAAAGAACTATTTCAGTGATGCTTAAGAAATGAAACCTGGGGGTGGGGAGCGCCTAGGTGGCTCAGTTGGTAAATTGACTCTTGATTTTGGCTCAGGTCATGAGATCGAGCCCTCCATGGGCTCCATGCTTAGTGTGGAGCCTGCTTAAGATTCTCTCTTCCTCTTTTCCTTCTCTCCCTCCTAAAAAATGAAACCAGAAAGGATTCAATTTTACCAAATCAAGAGTTTCAATACATCGTGATAGATTTTAAAATGGAGTTAAAAATTCTGGAGTTGAAAAGTACAATAGTTGAAATGAAAAAAATCTATATAAGAAGAGGGTTCTAGCATTGGATTTGGTCAAGAGGAAAACTAATCCATGAACATAAAGACAAATCATTTGAAATGATCAGTCAAGGTTTATGGATGAGCCAAAGATGATCTTTGCATAGCAGACCTCTGTTTATTTTTTCACAGCAGGCAGAGACCTTGAACTCAAAAAACCACTGTTACCAACCTCAAATTTTTACACACTGAATTGATTTAAACATAGCCCAGATTGGTAGAGGTTAAGCCATTTATAGCTTAGCCATATCTTCTGTGCATATCCTGTGAATCACCACCTGAATCTACTAACAGTAGATAAGATAAATCATGAATATTAGTGTCTCTAAGATCCTGTCATCCATTCATAATTCCCTGGCTCAGAGACTCCATATCCCGATGCGAGACATCATCTCCCTAAGTAAGCCCTTCTTCAATCCCTCTCCTCTGGGGAGTTTCTTTTCTATCCTAGCTTTCTGGGTGGTGGCCCTATACTGTTGCCACTGAAAGATATCCTGTGAGGGACCTCTCCATTCAATTAAGCTGTGAGCGTGCCATCCAAATAAGTCTCGTTGTGTGATTATATAATTATACATTATCAGCCCTATGCTGAAGTCCCTTGATCTCAGTACAACTGCCCAACACACATCCATGGGTCAGTGGAGATAATCCTACCAGAACGGGGCCTCCTCTGAGAAGGGAGTGTGTGCATAAATCTTAGGGGTCCTAGCACTAGCAGAGGCCCCAGGACTGGCCCCTTCCTTCCTGGAGACACCCTGTGCGATTCCTGGCTGAGCCACCAGATGGGTCTCTAATAAAGTGGTTTCCCAGAATTACAGTTCAATACAACTAGAGCTTGGGAGTAGGACAGGTATTGCCTTAGTCAGACAATAGAATTGTTTGCTCATCATCCTCACACATGACTGGACAGAGTGTTTCTACCCTAACTGTACCATAGAATCATTGGAGGAGATTTTTTTTTAAATGATGTATCAGTTTCAACCAGGGATGTGCTCATTTACTTGGTCTCTAGCCCATGGTTTTAGGATTTTGCTAGTTTGGCAAGAGTACAGGTCAGCTCAGGACTCCTTGGAGTATTTCCCCTTGATGTTTAAGTTCAGTACTGGTTTTGGTTGAGGGAAAACACTTCCAAGGCTTGGGGCCGCAGCACGGGAATCCCTAGGGAAATCGCCTCTGTGAGAATGTGTATTTCACTCGGGGAAAGTACTTTGCACTAATTATTTAAACAAAACAAAACAGCTTAAGTGATGCCTGATAGGGCTCCAGTGGGATAAATACCTAAACCTATTTTCTGGTCTGTGGGGGTGGGGTGGTGAACAGCCATGGTGCTATCTGAGGTGACTGGAGGATGCATAACTCAGGAATTACCTTAATAATAATATATAGACTGTGGTCACAAAATAAACTCTTTCTCCTACTCTTAGCTCAATTCAGAAGTTTGGAGGCAAAATGCAAAGAGATTTCTGGAGACTGAGAGAGAAAAGCTGCCTCTCTGGCACCAGGTTGCTTCCAGTAGCAGAGACCTAGGCTGAGGGCCACCAGAAATCTTTACTGGGTATCTTTGATAGTGCCTGTCTGACCCCGTATGACCAGGGCCATGACCTTCTGAGAAACCTGGCAAGTGGGGCTGAAGGTCACCATTGTGCCACCGCCAGGGCCTTAAGGCAGACAGACCATGGTGATGGGAAGTTGGACTAAGTGGAGCTGAGTTGTATGGAAGGGGCCTTTGGAGAAAGGGGAGACTCAGAGTCCTGATGAGTCTCTAACCCACATGCCCGGAAGTACAGACCGGGATCTACAAAGAGAACACTAGAATACCAACATTTAGCTTCTTTAGCAAGAGGTTTTATTTTTCAAATATTTTTCGGTGTTGATCTATAGTAAAAGTTAAAACTTCTTTAAAAAATTTTACTTTTAATATTACCAGATCATTTCACATTCCTATATTTTTGCCACATTTTTTCAAAAACTAAAGGATCAAAGGTTATCCTCTGCATAAGTGCTAAAAAGTGCTTTATTTTTTTAAAAGTTTTATTTCTAAGTAATCCCCACACCCAAGGTGGGGCTCGAAGCCACAACCCTGAGACAAAGAATCACATGCACCACCACCGGAGCCAGCCAGGCACCCCAACAGTTAGATCTTACTTATTTTTAATTAATTTATTTTTTGTTGGAGTTCAATTTGCCAACATATAGCATAACACCCAGTGCTCAACCCATCAAGTGCCCCCCTCAGTGCCCGTCACCCAGTCATCCTGTCACCGCCCGCCTACCTCCCTTTTCACCACCCCTTGTTCGTTTCCCAGAGTTAGGAGTCTCTCATGTTCTGTCTCCCTCTCTGATATTTCCCACTCATTTTCTCTTTCCCCTTTATTTCCTTTCACTATCTTTTATATTCCCCAAATGAATGAGACCATATAATGTTTGTCCTTCTCTGATTGACTCACTTCACTCAGCATCATACCCTCCAGTTCCATCCACGTCGAAGCAAATGGTGGTTAATTGTCATTTCTAATGGCTGAGGAATATTCCATTGTTTTTTTTTTAAGATTTTATTTATTTATTCATGATAGTCACACAGAGAGAGACAGAGAGGCAGAGACACAGGCAGAGGGAGAAGCAGGCTCGATGCACCGGGAGCCCGACATGGGATTCGATCCCGGGTCTCCAGGATCGCGCCCCGGGCCAAAGGCAGGCGCCAAACCGCTGCGCCACCCAGGGATCCCAGAATATTCCATTGTATCCAGAGACCACATCTTTATCCATTCATCTTTCGGTGGACACCGAGGCTCCTTTCACAGTTTGGATCTTGTGGACATTGCTGCTAGAAACATCGGGGTGCAGGTGTCCCGGGGTTTCCCTGCATCTGTATCTTTGGGGTAAATCCCCAGCAGGGCAATTACTGGGTCATAGGGCAGATCCATTGTTAAATCTTTGAGGACCCTCCACACAGTTTCCCAGAGTGGCTGCACCAGGCCACATTCCCACCAACAGTGCAGGAGGGTTCCCCTTTCTGCACATCCTGTCCAACATTTGTTGTTTCCTGTCTGGCCAATGTTGCCCATTCTCACCGCTGTGAGGTGGGATCTCGTTGTGGTTTTGATCTGTATTTCCCTGATGGAAATACAGTGATGCGGAGCATTTTCTCATGGGCTTGTTGGCCACGTCTACGTCTTGCTCTGTGCCATTTCGGTTCGTGTCTTTTGCCCATTTCCAGATTGGATTGTTGGTTTCTCTGCTGTTGAGTTGAATAGGTTCTTTAGAGATCTTGGATGCTGTCCCTTTATCCGACGGGTCATTTGTACAACGGTTCTCCCATTCTGGAGATTGTCTGTTGGTTTTGTTGAGTGTCTCTTTGGCTGTGCGGACGCTTCTCATCCTGGTGAAGTCCCAATAGTTCATCTCTGCTTTTGTTTCTCTTGCCTTCATGGGTGTATCTTGCAAGAAGTTGCTGTGGCCAAGTTCGGGAAGGGCATTGCCTGTGTTCTCCCCCAGGGTTTTGATGGAATCTTGTCTCACATTTACATCTTTCATCCATTCTGAGTTTATCTTTGTGTCTGGTGTGAGACAGTGGTCCAGTTTCCCTCTTCCGCATGTGGCTGTCCAGTATTCCCCTGACATTTATGGAAGAGACTTGTCTTTTTTCCAGTGGATGGTCTCTCCTGCTTGGTCAAATATATGGTCTTGACCGTCGAGTTGAGGGTCCACTTCTGGATTCCTCTTCTGTTCCATTGATGGATGTGTCTGTAGTTCTGCCTGTACCACACTGTCTTGGTGAGCACAGCTTGGCAGCGCAACCTGAAATCCGGCATTGTGCTGCCCCCCGCTCTGGTTTTCTTGGCTACTATTCCCGTGGCCATTCGGGGTCCTTTCTGATTCCACACAAATCTTCAGATGATCTGTTCCAGCTCTCTGAAGAGAGTCCGTGGTATTTTTGATAGGGATTGCATTCATTGTGTAAATTGCCCTGGGTCACATTGACATTTTCCCAATATTCATTCTTCGGATCCATGAGCATGGAATATTTTTCCATCTCTTTGTGTCTTCCTCAGTCTCTTTCAGACATGTTCTGTCGTTTTTCGGGTAGAGATCCTTTACCTCTTTGGTTAGGTTTATTCCTAGGTAGTGCATGCTTTTGGGTGCCATCGTAAATGGAGTTGACTCCTTAATTTCTCTTTCTTCAGTCTCATCGTTAGCGTCTAGAAAGGCCACTGATTTCTGGGCATTGATTTTGTAGCCTGCCACACTGCCGAATTTGCTGTATGAGTTCTAGCAGTCTTGGGGTGGAGTCTTTTGGGTTTTCTAGGTGTACGGTATCATGTCATCTGCAAAGAAGGAGAGTTTGACTTCTTCTAGGCCAATTTGAATGCCTTCTATTTCTTTTTGTTGCCTGATTCCTGAAGCTACGACGTCTAGTGTTATGTTGAATAGCAGTGGTGAGAGTGGACATCCCTGTCTCGTTCCTGATCTTCTTCGGGGAAAGGCTCCCAGTGTTTGCCCCTTGGGAATGATAATTTGCTGTGGGCTTTTCGTAGATGGCTTTGAAGATGCTGAGGAACGTTCCCTCTATCCCTATACTCTGAAGCATTTGGATCAGGAGTGGATGCCGTATTTTGTCAAATGCTTTCTCTGCGTCTCTTGAGAGGATCATCTGGTTCTTGTTTTTTCTCTTGCAGATCTGATCAGTCACACGGAGTGTTTGCCGAGTGTTGAACCAGCCTTGCGTCCCGGGGTAAAGGCCACCTGGTCACAGTGAGTAACTTCTCAATTTACCGTTGGATCCTATTGGCTCGTATCTTGTTGAGAATGTTTGCATCCATGTTCATCGGGGACATTGGTCTATAATTCTCCTTTTTGATGGGGTCTTTGTCCGGTTTTGGACTTAAGGTGATGCTGGCCTCATAGAACGAGTTTGGAAGTATTCCATCTCTTTCTTTCAGAACAGCTTTAGTAGAATAGGTACGGTTCCTTCTTTCAATGTTTGATAGCATTCCCCTGGGAAGCCATCTGGCCCTGGACTTTTGTGTCTTGGGAGGTTTCTGATGATGACTGCTTCAATTTCCTCCCGGGTTATCGGCCTGTTCCGGTTTTCTATTTCTTTCTGTTCCAGTTTTGGTAGTTTGTGGTTTTCCAGAAATGTGTCCATTTCTTCTAGATTGCCTAATTTATTGGCGTATAGCTGCTCATAATAAGTTTTTAAAATCGTTTGTATTTCCTTAGTGCTGGTGGTGATCTCTCTTTTCTCATTCATGATTTTATTGAGTCCTTTATGCTTTTTTCTAGAGTCACCAGTAGCTTTATAATAGTGCTTCTGTATTGGCTTTCTGACATTGAATTGTAATCCAGATTTTGTAACTCTGTGGGAGAGAGGACTGTTTCTGATTCTTTCTTTTGAGGTGAATTGTTCCTTCTAGTCATTTTGCTCAGTGTGGAGTGGACAAAAACAAGTTATACTGGAAAAAGGAGCAAAAGAGAAAAAAAGAAGAAATAAAAAAGAATAAAAAAAGGGGGTTGGGAAACAACAGAAACAAACAGAAAAGAAAAAACAAGGGGGAGTATCCTCTGATTCTATATACTGTAAATCCCTCAACTTCCCCTAGAAGTTTCCAGTGCTGCTTGGTCAATAACTTGGTTTCCCCTGTCCTTCCAGCTGGTCTTCTGGGGTAGGGGCCTGCTGTGCTGATTCTCAGGTGTGTGCTGCTGGGGGAGCTGCCCCGCCCCCTGCCAGGTGCCTGGCTTAGTGGGTGCTGTTTATCCAGTGAGGCCCCTGCCCAGTCCCAGGCACAGGGTGACACGAGGAGGAACAGCCACACTGGTGGCGGCCAGCTGTTCAGCCCTGGAGTCAGCTCCCGCAGTAACTACCGCAGCTCCCAGGCCACAGGGGCCTGGATGCTCTGGGGGTGGGGGGCGCCGATCGGCCAAGCTCGGGGCCGCCCAGTGGTAGGAGTGTCCTTGCTTTCCTGTACCCTCCTGGCCTCTGCCTGTCCTGGGGGGAGCGCCGGATCTTGGGCTGTGTCCCCCAGTGCCCTGGGCTCCGGGGCCTGTGACACTGTGAATGGACCTAAAGTACCACGATGTATAATTTAAAAGCATCAGAGTAAATTTTCTGCCGTTAACTTATCTTTTATTGCAAATAAAATTCATAAGCCATTATAGAGGTTAAAGAAAAACAAAATATGGAAACAGCACAATGACGGGGAGGGAAGCCTCCATTGGGCTGCAGCCATCACGAGCCCCGCGGTAGGAGCTGGGGTGGCTCCTGAGGTGGTTCAGGGGGTTGTTCAGGGGTCGAAGCCAGTTGCTCCAGAGGCAGGTGGCGGCCCTGGCACTTTGGGGACCCTGACTGCAGGCGCCAGGGCCTACTCCTCCACCGGGTGGCCAAGGGTGCAGGTGGCTCCTCATCAGGGTGGGGAATCATAGGTGCCAAAACCATGTGCATTGACTTGGACTCAGTAGCCAGCATCTCAGCTTGGGCCAAGCCCTCACCTCCAGCAGCCGGGACCGGCTCGGTCACCTCAGGCCCTGAAGGTGCCACAGGCCCCACAGTCGGAGCTGGGGTGGGCTCCTGAGGTGGGTTAGGGTGTTGCTCCGGGGCCGAAGCTGTAGCCCCAAGAAGACAAAGTATCATCACCAGGACGGACTTTCCACGTCCCTCCCAAATCAAGGACACTCTTCCCACTGCTCAACTTGTGTGAGTACAAGAGCCCTGGGAGGTCTCCCCAGACTGAAGCCCGTGGGAATGGGGTGTGAGCCTACCCACTGCTCCCGGCCCAGCTGCATGGAGGTTGGGTCTGTGTGGCCCACCCTGTCCCAAGCTTGGCCACCCCCAGTCCTCCTCATCCTCATCGTCTAATTCCACGAGCTCCAGGTAGCTGAATCGTTCCAGGTAACGCTGGGCCCAGTTTTCCAGGTCTGAGCCTGGCATGTTGAGCCCCATGAATGCCAGAAGCTTCCTCAGGAAGAGAAATTCTGGTGGCTGATGAAAATCCTCCTGATAGTACTCCAGCCAGATGTCCAGGATGCAGGAGATGGCCCTGGGGAGGGACAGGTGGGCAGAGGCGTCAGAAGACAGGGCTCCCTCACACCAAGGTGTCCCGGGGAAGCCCTGCAGGAATGGGGCCCCAGGCCTTCCGCTCAGGGCTGTCGGAGGCCAGTGCTGCTCCTTGTCCACCTGCCACCTGGTGGTCCTGCCTGCCACAGGCCTGCTCACTGAGGAGGGGCTGGCACGAAGCCTCTGTGCATGGGAGCCCATGACTAGTGGTGTGACCATCACTGTCTTCCCTGGGGAAGCATGACTCCCTCCTCAGCCTGGCTCCCTGCCCACTTGCCCCTTGAATCCACTGGCAGGCATCCGGGGAAGGGGGGTGTCTGGCCTTTCATTGCCCTCACTGCACACACTGTCGCTCTGGGAATGTCCGAGTGGGGAGGGTTTGGGCTCTGTGTCTTGCCAGGCCTTGCCAGGAGCTGCCCGGTACTGCCGCCTTCCCTCCTGTGGCTCAGCGCTGCCTCACTCACGAGGGGCCCCCAGGGGTTGTCCTTCCACTGACTGTAATCTCCCAAAGGGCAGGGGCCGTCTGGTCCGTGAGCACTCACTGGCTCTCCTGAGCACCTGCTGTGCACCTGGGTCCAGGTGCCACCAGCTTGGTGAGTGCGATGCTCCCCACACCCTCTGCTCTGGGTCCCAGGAGGGGAGTAGACAGAGGGCTTTGAAAGGGGCAGGCATGGAGAAGGACTTCATTAGGGCTCCCAGTGCTCTCCCACAAAGCCCGCACCCCATCCACAGCTCTCTTTTCCTCTTTTCTCAAAGGACCCATTAGACCTTTATCCTGTCACAGGAATTGCAGATGTGTGGGGTGAGGGTCCAGCAGCCCCTCCAGGCCACAGCCCCCTCGCTGCCCTCTTGGAGAGGAAGGCCCTCCTGCATGAGCCAGAGCTCACTCACACTTTGCACTGCTCCACGGATCCCACGATGTCATCATTCAGATATTTGTTGCATCCATATCTAGAGGAGGGCAGGGGGGCATCACATGAAAGTTCCTGTGGACCCGACCTCTCCTCATAGCTACTGTCACCCTCTGACCCTTGACTAGCCTGGAGCCCTGGGGGGCCATCCGCTCTGTGTGTGGGGCCACAGGCGGCCCCTGGAGAAGCGCCTGCACCTGCTGGGTCCTCCTGAATGCTTGAGGAATGAAAGGGCTCCGGCCAGGCCCATGGCCGACATCCGAGTGGGCCAGGGTGCCCCGGTGTCCCCGGGGTCCCCTACTCCGGTTGCCCCAGGACACAGACCCCAGATGGACTCTCAAACCTCCCTTTCCATGGGAAAACAGGCCAGCTCAAACCCTGGTGACGGTGGGGACGCGGCACAGGCTTTGTCATGGGGAGAGAACGACGACTGATGAGCACAATCACAGCCCCTCTAGCCAACCTGCCACAGGCCAGGCCCCGGGGACTGCCCTACGGGACCCCACTAGGCCCCGTGTGACTCTGCTCCAGTCGGAGGAGCAGCCCCAGGGGCCAGGAAGTTCAGGAACATTCCCAAGACTCCCAACCAGTAGGTGGCCCATCCCCCTGGGCTGTGGAGGGTCAGGGTGCTCACTTTGCAAACAGCAGGTCCAGGATCTCTTCGGTGGTGCCAAATTCAGGATACGTTTCCATAAATTGAACAATGGAAAGGTCGTCCAAGCACAGCAAGGCGGGCACCAGTTCTTCTACCTGCTGCTCCAGCAGCTCCCTCCGGCTAGGGGTGGTTGGGAAGATCCGATTCCTTCTCAGGGCTGAGGCCCTTTCAGCCTGAGGTGGGACAGAGGGGACGTGCAGCCTGCACTGTAGCCTCCAGACCACCTGGCAGTTGGAGCGCAGACCAAAGCCCGAGCTCTCAGTGGCTACGGGGGGCGGGGGGTGGGGGGGCAGGAGTGCCCACAGCAGGAACACGGGGCTTGACGCCTGCGGCTCAGTCACTAGGCATCTGACTCTGGGTTGTGGCTCAGGTCATGGTCTCAGCATCCTGAGATCCCGCCCCTGGCAGGCTCTGCGCTTGGGGCAGAGTGTGCTTGAGGAGCCTGTGTCTCCCTCTTCTGCTCCCTGCTTCTCTGCCTGTCTCTTAAACAGACAAACTATCCAATAAAGAAATAATCTTAGAGGATAAATTTTCAAAAAAATTTGGATCAATACAAGGACCTAGTGGGAAAGATTAGTGTCCCAGGGCCGCTTGTCAGCTGAGTTTTGGCAGCACCTCCCTGCATTAATGGCTTCACCCCATGTCAATCCCCAAATCTTAAAACTTCTCTGTCATATTTTTAAAAATATTTTATTTATTTATTCATGAGAGACACACACAGAGAGAGGCAAAGACACAGGGAGAGGGAGAAGCAGGCTCCACACAGGGAGCCCGATGTGGGACTCGATCCCGGGACCCAGGGATCACGACCTGAGCCAAAGGCAGTGGCTCAACTGCTCAGCCACCCAGGCATCCTATCTGCCATATTTTTTAAAGTAAAATTATTAGAGAAGGGATGAGCTTGGATATAGGGCAGACAAAGCTGTACAAAATAAAAGAGAACTTTTGGAAATACACCAAGGTAAGTTCTTCTCACATCCAACTAAATGTTTTGATATTTTACATGTCTCCTCCCACTACATCTTTATAAAAGCAAGCAACATTGATAATCCTTCATCTCAATTGTAAATTGACTCCCTGTTGAAGCATTTTCAAAAAATACAAGAACTTTCATAGTGGTGACATAGAATATCAAATGTCAAGTTGAATTTGAACACTATGTGCCTCATAAGTGGAACTTCACAACAATATTCTAGGCTTGATTATTTATTAAGAGAACTTAGGATCCCATATAAGGCTAATGTTCTGGTCATTGCCCTACAAGTCATCACTACACTAATGTCCCTTTTTGCTCCAAAGTACATTTCAGTGTGTGTGTGTGTGTGCATGCATATGTGTGAATGTATGTTAATATATAATTTTAAAAATCCAGTCAACCCTTAATTTACTCTTCATGATGATGTTAAAATGAAAGGAATGTGGTCTGTTCTTGACTCTTTCAATGTGTTGCTATTTCATAGTTCCTAACACATTAATTGTACTGAAATGAGCTTCCCACATTACTTAAGAGGGCGAATATTTGGATCCAGATTACCTTAAAAATTTGCAAAATTTATAAAGGATATATAAAGCTTGTTAAAATAATTTGTAAATTATTATATTTCATAAAAATACAAATTCCAAAATAATAAAATAGGCTTGAAACTAGAAAATAGTAAAGAAACTTTTGTCTGCCTTGATACTTATAGTTAGAGAACATCAAGCCTGATATTGCTAGGACTAGTAAACAGCTGGATCACCCAGCTGACTATTCCCTTTGAAAGGTTATCCTGACTTTGGAATGGCATGAGTCAGACTCTAAAGGAGAAGTGGTTCTGAGGACGTTCAGATATGAGCACCAAGAAGGTAATGAGCCTGGAAATCCTCTGATACACAGAAAAGTAATAAGAATTGGGGAAATTTTTAAATGAAAAAATTATGTGTATCCAACCTGAAACTATTTAAAAAGCTACCATCTAAAGAAAATTTATAAAGAGCCTCATTCAGTTTATGAAACAAAAATAGAAATGATGGCAGGGATTTTATGAGAAAGCACATTCTAATCAATCTAAGAAATAACATTCTAACAGCAATATTTTATTTTTGGAGTTAGTAGTTTATTATCCCCCAAATCAGATGAAGTTAGTGGAGTTGGCTTTCAGTGAATTTGTGCTCTTGGTGAGATGCTGGACTCAGAGAAGTATTGAGGTTCCTTCCATTTCTAGGGTTTCTTTTTTAAGTACTGATACCACAAAAAGTGTTAATGAATTTCCATAATTCTCTCTAACTTTCAAATAAAGAACATATCAGGCTACATGATACCTACTTACCATTAATATTTTATATGTGTATCTTATTTTTTTTATTAAGGTTACAGACCAGAATATGTCATCTATCTCTATGTATGGAGATATAAAGATACATTCATATACTATATCTATCTATAGACCAGTATATGTCATCTATCTCTATCTATAGATAGATATGGTATGCAGCTATATCTATATCTACATATCTATATCTCCATACATAGAGATAGATGACATATTCTTTTTTTTTTTTTTAGATGGCATATTCCAGTCTATATCCTTAATGCCAGAAAAGCAGGATTAATTTATTCAGATAATTTTTTTGACTTTGGCAGACAATAAAGAATGACCTTAAAAAACATTAAATAAAAAAAAATTAAATATCTCAAAAAATATAATAGAGAAAAATAAAAATGGCTCATTATTCCACTTCCCAGAGATAACCACTATTAATATGTTGGTTCATATTCTTTTCCCTCTTTCTGTTGATACAGACTAGTCAAAATATATTAGTGTCTTTTCACACACATGGAACAATACTATTAATACTAAAACTTTATGTTTTTCAAAGTATTTCTTGCCTCTACTTCCACATAGATTGATCTTCTTCTTTTGAGTGACTCTGTTGTATTCTATTCAATGAACCTAAGTTTATTTAACCGATATCCCAGTTGAATAAGGGGCTTGTTTTGAGACCTTAACTATTATAAATGATGCTGCATAATATTTATAACAATATTATCTTCATTACAAAGACTAATAAACATCTCTCAAGTACTTATGAGGTGCCAAACACTTTCTTACACACTTTATAGACATCATTTCATTTAATTCTCAAAGGACAGTGAAATCTAGACATGCTATGTAACTTGCCTAAGCTCACATATCTAGAAAGTAATGCCATTAGAAACGACAAACACTCACCATTTGCTTCGACGTGGATGGACCTGGAGGGTATTATGCTGAGTGAAATAAGTCAGTCAGTGAAGGACAAACATTATATGGTCTCATTCATTTGGGGAATATAAAAAAATGGTGAAAGGGAATAAAGGGGAAAGGAGAGAAAATGAGTGGGAAATATCAGAGAGGGAGACAGAACATGAGAGACTCCTAACTCTGGAAAGGAACAAGGGAAAGTGGAAGGGGAGGTGGGTAGGGGGGATGGGGTGATGGGCACTGAGGGGGGCACTTGATGGGAGGAGCACCTGGTGTCATACTATATGTTGGCAAATCAAACTC
This sequence comes from Canis lupus baileyi, assembly GCF_048164855.1. Lineage (NCBI taxonomy): Eukaryota > Metazoa > Chordata > Mammalia > Carnivora > Canidae > Canis > Canis lupus. The sequence continues at coordinate 47,512,932 of NC_132852.1, read as the reverse complement.
CATTAAAATATATATATATATTTAAAAAAAGAAAGTAATGAAGTGGTAATTGCAACTCAGGTCTGTCTGATTCTAGAGCTAAAGCTCAATACTCAGCAAATATTTCTGTGCATACATTTTTGTATGACTTGTGTTAGTACACACATGGTACATTTATAAACATAGTATCGCTGAGTCAAAGGTTATGCAATATTTGAACTTCAAGATGTATTTTCAAATTAATTTTCAAAAAGTTTTACCAATTAGCACTCATTATTGCAGAAAATCAGAGCACTACTTTCTCCATACTCTTGCCAGCATTGTGTAGTATTTATCTTCCCCCCCATATGATAGACAAAATAATTAGTGTTATTAGTGTTGTTTCAATTTTCATTTCTTTAATAATTTACTGTTTTAGTAATAAAATGTATATATTTAAATATCATTCTTGTCATCAGCTGTTGCATTATACCTCATATGCCCATCATCTCTGTTTTGGAGAAGTGGCATAAAATTCTCAAGAAAGTTTTTTTTTTTGTGCGTTTGTTTGTGTGTGTGTGTGTGTGTGTGCATGCAGTACATTATTCATTCTCTGTATCACCACATATATCCAAATTCCTTGTTTTTTGTTTTTTTTGTTTTTTGTTTTTCTGTTCTTTGGAATTTGTTTCTGGGTTAAGCACAGTCAGTTGCCATGCTGCCAGCAAGTTGCCATTATTCAATTCAACAATCAGTTAAGGTTTCTTTTTTTTTTTTTAAGAATTTTATTTATTCATGAGAGACACACAGAGAGAGAGAGAGAGAGAGAGAGAGAGGCAGAGACACAGGCAGAAAGAGAAGCAGGCTCCCTCAGGGAGCCCAACCCGGAACTTGATCCCGGGACTCAATCCCGGGACCCCAGGATCACTCCCTGGTCCAAAGGCAGCCGCCCAACCGCTGAGCCACCCAGGGATCCCTCAGTTAAGGTTTCAGGACTTGGGCAAGGTAACTGACTAGAGAGTAGGAACACACCATTTAAAGTTGCTTTTTTTCTCATAAAAATGATGGCAGTTATGGAAAGAGAGAAGAAAAACTTTTTGAAAACTAACGTGATATGAATTAATACATGTATACACACATGCATATGTACATGTTCTTTTAAAAGAGCGAAGAGTTCAAGGGAAAAATAACATTAAAAGAAGAGCTGTTCAAAAATTTTCTTAAATTTTAAAAGTCCTTCAGAAAATAAAAAGTGATTAAAGAATTTGAGGTCAAGAATTCTTAGAAATTAAGAAATCAACTCACCATTTACATTTCTTTTTTTTAAATAGATTTTCTTGAACAAATCTTTATTCACTTGCTGTGTGCCCTTTTTTTATAATAAATTTATTTTTTATTGGTGTTCAATTTACCAACATACAGACCATTTACATTTCTTTTAGAGTCCCTCTATAGGAGCACCTGAGTGGCTCATGGATGACCATCTGCTTTTGGCTCAGGTCATGATCCTGTGATCCCAGGGCCTGGGATTGAGTTCTGGATGGGCCTCCCCATAGGGAGCCTGCTTCTCCCTCTGCCTGTGTCTCTGCCTCTCTGTGTCTCATGAATAAATAAACGAAGTCTTTAAAAAAATAAAATAAATAAATTCCCTCTATACACTCCAGCAAGTGTATATCGCATTGCAGAAAAATGCACCAGAGTCCAAATGCTACCAAGTCTAGGAAGCAGTCAGGGTTAACATTTATTCCAAGTGGAAAAACATGGCACTCAGCTACATCTAATGGCATGAAGATCAACTAAGGCACACAAAAGTACTTGTTTTTTGTAATATATTCAAAGGTACAGCCATTTGCTTTGCTTAGCATTCTCAAGACGATAGTTTTGTCAATGGTGATAAGAGTAAGTATGATTATGTTATAGAATTATCATCAATAAAAACAAAAGTGTCATAAATGGTATCCTTAAACTTGGAACCAATTAGCAGCACCTATAATCATTCTCCTTAATTATTCTCATTTTCTTAGAGGAGAAGAGAGGAGAACTTAATGTGTATCAGGTTAAGTGTTTCCTCCCTAAAGTTAAATACTTTTTTCTATAATAATCTCTAATGAATGCATGTTTGATATTTTATACTTCTTTTCTTTTGCATGAGTAGACCTACTGACGTTTTCCACCTTGTTCAAGCAAAAATGAAAAAGAATGCTAAGTAATTACAATGTGAAACTAGCCTATTTCTTTTTCTGAGTGTTACTTGGAAGAATGCATCTTGCTACAAAGCCAGTATTTTTTCTTCAATTAATATAAATAAGAAATGAGACAGATTAAGGGATTGGGTATGTGATTTATCTCTGGTCTGTAATTTGTTTAAAAAGCAACTCCTATTTCTTTTCTAACCTGTTCATTTCTCTCCTCTATGCAGCTTAAAAAAAAAAAAAAAGGAGAGAGACCACCTACATCCACACAATATCATGTCCCCAAAGCCAAACTTTAAAAAAAAAAAGGAAGCATCAGTAAAATATTTAACTTTTCTGCTCTAACAGGCAAATGTAACACAAAAGGCAACAAAATCTACATTATGATTTTATGATTATTAATTTGAATATGAATGGAAATGTCCGATTCCAAAGCTGGTTTGAATTGCAAAAGTAATATACTGTGCTGTAAGTCATTTTTTTTTCCTAATTATATGGTGAAATCATTAAAAAATAATGATTAAGTTCACTCAAAATGACATTGTAAAGCTTGTAGAAATATAAAAGCAGAATCTTTACATATATGTGCATGTGTGTGTGTATATATATGTATTTCACTTTTAATTTTTTTTTAAATTATAGTCAGAGAGAGAGAGAGAGAGGCAGAGACATAGGCAGAGGGAGAAGCAGGCTCCATGCACTGGGAGCCCGATGTGGGATTCGATCCCGGGTCTCCAGGATCACGCCCTGGGCCAAAGGCAGGCACCAAACCTCTGCCCCACCCAGGGATCCCTATATATTTCATTTTTTATCATAGTTCATACCGCAAAAATTTTAAGGAGATTGACTTTTATCTTAGAATTCCTATTGATAAGGAGGATAACTACCTAAAAACAAACTGACCAATCTATCAATGGAATACTACATATTAATTTCATTATTGGTTATGTACATTGTATTATGAACATGTTTTTTCAATTGCAGAAATGTCTCCTTTACAATGAGCATTATTTGAAAAAAGAGAGATTAGACAATCTATAGCTAGAAAAAAATGAGTGAGAAAAAATTTGTTTATTTTATGGTTTATATATCTGATTTATTTATTTATTATTTATTTCAGAGAGAGAGAGAGAGCATGAGCGATGGGAGTTGGTGAACAGAGGGAGAGGGAGGGAGGATCCCATGTGGAATCCTTGCTGAGCACAGAGCCTGTTCCGCAGCTCAATCCCAGGACCCAGAGATCATGAGCAGAAATCAAGAGCTGGATGCTTAACACACTGAGCTTGTTTACTTTACTCCATTATCCTATTATAATAGTAAATTACCACTACCTGTTCACATGTTATGGCAGAGAGTCTAACTCTTGAGTCCATTTTCTCTCCTACCTGGACACATAGCCCATACAGCATTCCCCAGCCTCCTCTGCAGCAAAATGTGTCTTGTAACTGAGAATAGACACGATATGATCCAAACCCAGGCCTAGTGATCCTCCATGTTCTTTCCCTCAATACAGCAATTCTGGAAGCTACATTGAAAACAGCAGGGCTGGGGCACTTGGGTGGCTCAGTCTGTTAAGTGTGGATTTCAGCTCAGATCTCAGGGTTGTAAGATCAAGCCCTGCATCAGGGTCCATGCAGGGTATGGAACCTGCTTAAGATTCTCTCTTTCCCTCTATCCTCCCATGCCAAAAAAGAAAGAAAGAAAAGTAAAGAAAACAGTGGAGCCAAAATACGAAGACAGAACATGGGGGTGTGAATCACCACTTGGAGGAGAGCCCCTGACTGATAAGAAACATATGTTGCACAATTTACATGACAGAAAAACAACTATATTTTGCTAAACTGTTGGGATTTCTGGACCTATCTATTATACGCAATAATGTTATTTTTATTAATGCAAATTGCTCTTTCCCCTTTAGTCTATGAAGACTCACCAATGCATTTTACCTCAAATCGGTGCTGGTACTGTTTTTTGTTTGTTTGTTTTTAAATTAGATTTTACTTATCTATTCGTGAGAGACACACAGATAGCGGCAGAGAGAGAAGCGGGTTCCCCACTGGGAGCTGGATGCTGGACTTGATCCTAGGACCTGAGGATCACACCTTGGGCCAAAGGCAGATGAGGCTCAATCACTGAGCCACCCAGGCATCCCGTGACACTAGGTTTTATAACCAGAAAGAATTCAGTGTGGGAGATCAAGAGAAGCCAATGTAAGTACCAGAGGAGCAACAGGCTGAAGAGAACACTGCTAGCTTTAAGTCCCAGTGCCTGGTACTATTCATTCATTAGTGAACAAATTGAAAAAGGTAGAAGAAAACTTTCAGACAACCTAGTTCTATGGAAAGACTGATGAACAGAGGAATTAAAATAGAGGTTTTTCCCATCTGAGAGATATGTAGAAGAGATTGTGGTATTTAAAAATGAAAAACCTCTAGTTTACTAACTAGAATTGAAATAAAAACTTTTAAAAAGAATACTATTTTGTATAATTGAAATTTGTTAAGAGAGTAGATCCAGTGTTCTCACCATAAGGGAAAAAACAAAACAAAAGCAGAACTATGTGAGGTGATAGATATGTTAATTAGCTCACTGTGACAACCATTACAAAATACACACTTGATACAAAATATATCAAGTCCCTGAACACGCCCAATCTTGTCTGATCTCGGAAGCTAAACAGGTTCAGGCCTGGTTATAGTACTTGGATGGGAGACACATATATCAAAATACCACATTGTAGGGACCCCTGGGTGGGCAGCTGCCTTCGGCTCAGGTCATGACCCGGGGATCCCAAGATCGAATCCTGTATCGGGCTCCTGGAAGAGCCTGCTTCTCCCTCTGCCTGGGTCTCTGCCTCTCTCTCTCTCTCTGTGTCTTTCATGAATGAATAAATCTTAAAAAAAAAAATACAACAAAAAACCCAAATACCACATTGTACATCACAAATCTAAATGATTTTTATTTTTCAATTATACCTCCGTTAACTTAGAAACAAAAATGAATGAATGAATGAATGAATGAATGAATGAATATTATATGCCAATGCACATAAGTACTATAGCAGGTGCCCGTATCACACCTTCCTATAATGCTCTATACAAGAAAATGAAACACAGCTTATAACCTTTAACTCAAGAATTCTTTTTTTAAAAAATATTTTCTCAGGAACTATAAATACGATATGTCCAAAGTTTTACCAACATAGCTGATTAAAATCGTATTATGTGTCTGTAGATGTAGGTGAAAATATATATTCCTTCTCTGAATATAACGCATATGCACACGCAGTAAATACTATAAACTATATTATATTTAATGAAAGCATTCAATAGTTAAAGATTTCCTATACAAAAGTATTTAATGATATGGAGGATGTTCATATTATTATCAAATGAGAAAAAGAGATCCTGGAAGAATGTTCCAAAATAGCCCATTTCTATAAAAAATTAAGTTCCATGATGTACATGCCCTTGTCATCAGTGAAGATTAGTAACGATTCATTAGATTAGAAGAGCTTTTACATCCTTTCTTTAGAATTATCTGCATTTTCTCAATCAGTCCCTTGCCACATAAGATGATTTCAGCCCATATTAATCAGAAATGTGGCTTCAGTGAAGAGAGACACAACTTGCTCTGACAGTGACAGGAACAAAGTAAAGTCAGTAGATGCTGGTGGCATGAAAAAGGAAGGATTAGTGTTGGGTGGAGTTCCTGAAGGAAGGAAAGCTTCTCACTGTACATAAGATGAAAAACAGGTAGATCACCCATAAAGAATTATGTTTTTTTTTTTCCCCAGCTGGAAAGTTCTTTCCAGGAGCTTCAGTACAACTTACAGATAAGGAAAACATTTAGTAGCTGAGCAAAGACAAGTAGCAAAGTCTTTGGTTTCTTTTTAGGAAAAAGCAAATTCCTATATTAGTATAAAATGTTTGACTTTGTTTTCATTAATCGTCCTTCAAAAACATTGCACACATCTATTAAGCTAGGGCTATTCTTACATACAGTAAGAGGTTGTTTGGCACATGTTGGAGTCATAAATGTTTCCTGGAAACAATTGGCCCAGCGTTTAAAGTGTTCGCTGAGGTAATAAATAATGCTGAAATATGAAATTACTTCCTTCTACATTAAGAATGAGCTTCCTCATTAAAAGTATTTAAAAGGCCCTCATCTTGCCTAATAGCCTTAGTTTGAGCTTTAAGTAGGAAATCCCATCTCCAACCTCTGCCTACACTGCAAAAACAAACAAAACACAACAAAAACTTTGGAAGCAAAAGCAACAATTTAGGCTGTCAGCTGCTTTGGGAAGCCCTCTGTAAAGGCACATTTCAAGTAGAAAAATGGTCATTTTATTTATTTTATTTTAGGATTTTACTTATTTGAGAGACAGAGTATGAGCAGGGGGAGGGGCAGAGAGAGAGAGGAGAGGGAGAAGGAGACTCCCCACTGAGTGTGGCCTGGCACAGGGCTCTATCCCAGGACCCTGAGATCATGACCTGAGCAGAAGTCAGATGTTTAATCAGCTGAGTCACCCAGGTACCATAACAATGGTCATTTTAAAGAAGCCCCTTACATAGCCTAATACTTAATATAAATTGTTCCTAAGATACAAAACGATAAACTCCCAGCATTTGATCTATCATCACACCTATGATTCACCAAGTTTGTGAAAATATACCCATTTTACCCACCCCCTTACCCCCTGCCCAGCATAAAGGGAGAGAGAGCTTGAGGTTGTGATCTACACTAATCTTCGAGCAGTAGCTGACAAGTTGGGCCACTGGTAAGGGACTTAACCCAATTGAAAAGTTGATGACAAGAAGTTCTGATGAAGTATAGGAGTGGTCCCCTTCAAAAGAGCATAAAATATGGATATTCATGTCCCATTTAGTCTTCCAGAGAAGGCTGACACTTTAGAGGGACCTCAATAATCAGACGCACAAAATTACCTATTCTATAGCTATTAGTCTTCATTTTCATTAATCCAAGTGTTTGCTGAATGGGAAAGATACTAGTAGGCCAGGATAACACAAGGGGCCAGGTTTGACAACATGAAATTCTCTTCACACACACGAAAGAAAGAAAGAAAGAAAGAAAGAAAGAAAGAAAGAAAGAAAGAAAAAGAAATTCTCTTTACAGTTGATACGGTTATGGCCAACCAGTGTCTGATAGCAGAAGACAACACAAAGCCATTCATATGGCACCTTCTGCCTAACTGGTATGGCACTGGTTCTACTTGACTACTTTTAGCACTATGGGAAAATATGTTTTCTTGCAGGAAGAGACATATATGGAATCTTTCTTCTCTGGTCACAATTCTGTCAGCATCATGACTCGTAGGCTTACAAAATCCTTATTTTCTTTGGATTCTGACATAATCTTACCTCAGACAAAGGGAAGTAGTTTGCAACAAAAGAAATGTGTCCATGGGCTCACCCCAAAATCCACTGGTCTCAACATCTACAAGTAGCAGATCTGATAGAATGGAATAATCTGCTAAAGACTGCTGTAGCATCTTTCAAGAGACACAATCTTGTGGATTTGGGATGGTGTCCCACCAGATGTTACAGACCTTACACCATTATCCAACACATGCCATCTCTCCTGCTGTCAAAATGCACAAATCCAGAAACTAAGGAAGGCAGTGAGAGTAGCTTCTTTCAGCAAATAGGTAGAAGTGCCCTGGTTTACACAGAAGAAATGCTTCCCCTAGACAACACAATCTCTGTTAAATTGGAAAGTAAGTATGCCCTCGGGCCATCATAAACTCCTCAAGCTCTTAAACTTACTGGCAGAGAAAGGGACTACAACCATAGTTGAGGTGATTGATGTTATTTAACAATAGGAAATCAGATTGCTGCCGCACAATGGAGGCAAGAACAATTTCTAGAACCTAGAGGTTTCTCTGGATTGCCTCACTTCTATAAAAGGTCAGGTAACAGAATAATGAAGCAATCCAATCAAGGCAGAAGCAATCAAAGGCTTATACCACAAGATCATATCACCAGATAAAGAATACTATAGCCCAGTCACTGACAGAGCTTAGAATACACATTGAATGGATGTAGCTAAAAGAATATATAATTGTCATTTAAGGTCATATGAGAGGTTACACAAGTTACGGGACTATGGCAGCTATATTTTATGTTAATTGAGAATTTCTTCCCTCATTTTTTCCCCTAGATTATCTTACATAAAGCTGGCATACTGAGATTTGCCAACATTATAGATTTTATTTGGGAATATGACTAAACTGACATCAAGTCATAAGGTTATGGTAGGTGATGGGATTCGTGTATCCCTTGTATTAGAGACACCTTTTTTTCATCTGGAAAAGAAAAGATGCCAAGAATAAAGAGGAGTGGAATGCAGGAAGTTTTCCATTTTTTCTTGCATATCCACACTCCGCTCTCTTTCTCAAACTATGCCCAAGGAGGCTGTACTGTATGGACTACATCTGTGCACTTCCTTCTCTGGCTTCAGATTGGATCAGGCCCGTGGGAGGAACCAGGAAGAGTTTGGAGGGTGGCAAAAAGTAAAGTCAAGATATCTACTCCCTTGGTTCTTCCTTGGAGAGTAGACATCATCTGTCCCCAAACCAAAGGCCACAGTCTCTTCAGGTGACCCTCTGCAAAAAGGTATTTTTTATGAGCTCATATAATTGCCTTCTCCCTTTCCATTTAAGGTCTAGGAGTAGTAATGACTTAACCGCTGATTACTAGCCCAGTGTACAACCAACCATTCCTTGTTTTACCTAAACTCTATTGACTCCTGTATAAGTAGTTCTCGTATTATATTTTCCTTGGCCACCTCCTGAAGTGTACATCTGTTTCCTGCTGATAAAATTTTTTAGAAATGTAAGTGAGAACTGTAGCAGATACCCCACTTACATGATAAAGTTGATAGTTAAACCACTCTAATAAGCACTTAACCCAACATTTTCTCTATATTAGTTTAAACTGTATGTATGATTAGAAATATCAACACCTCTCTTTCAAGAACTGGTTGACCTAGCAGGCAGAAAATCAGTAGGCGAGCTGAACCTGAAATCGGTAGAATATAGAACCCTATGAATCAACTTGATCCGACATTGACAGTAGGTGGTGAATACTCCTAATGAGAGAAAAATACACAGTCTTTGCAAGCTCACTCGGCGGACTCTACAAGATACCATATTCAGAGACACAGAACACAGCATAAAAAATTTAAGAAAATAAAAAACATACAAGTATGTTTTCAGACCACAATGTAACAAAACTAAAAACCAATATGTATGAAACCTATATGTGGAAAATTATAAAACTTGGATGAAACAAATTGGACGTAAAAGAATAGGAAATATTCTATTTTTATGGATTCATAGACTCAATACTGGTAAAATACCAATTATTCCCAACTTGATCTAGAAGTTCAAAACAAATGCAATCAAAATCTCAAATACTATACATTCCACATTTGCAATCTTTTCTATTTATCTACTCCTTTCCAATTGTATAGCTTATTCACTTTGACGATCTACTCAGCAGGCAATTATTGATTGTCTCCTATTAGACATGCACACCTTGGAAATGATGAAATTCATTAGATGTAGCTCTCCTGAAGGAGGAGGTGGCTGCACTTTGCCACCTCTTAGATGCATCATTTATCATAATTTTATGGTCAGGATCACTTGCTCCTTTACCATCGAGTGGCAGACCTGCCACATTAGTTGTATGCACTGAAGAGGAAAATGAGGACTGCATGGGCTTCAGGGACTAGCAGAGGCTCCACGGTTACCTTGGTTTGTCAGCTCTGGTTTCCTTACCCCATCAATCAACCAAGAATGCCCCAACCAATTTTCATATATTCATTCTAGAGCTGGTTATACAATATGGCAGCCACTAGCCACATGTGGTTATTTTAATTTAAATTAATTGAAATAAAATAAAAATTTAGTTCCTCAGTTGCAACAGCCACACTTCAAGGACTCAAGATTCACATGGGGCTAAAGGCCACTGCATTGGACAATGAGAATTTTACAACATATCCATCACAGCAAAGAGTTTTGTAAAACAGTACTGACTAGATTCTCTATACTAACCCAAACAGACTTTTGTTATCCTATCCAATTTTCTTATAAATGTCAAAAAAAAACCACCTAATTTTGCTAAGATCCTTAAATCTTTTCTTAACAAAAATGTAATTCCGAAGAAATTTTCAGAGCCTAATACTTATTGCATTAGCCATATTTAATGAAGACTAGGAGTACTGCATTATGTGAGAAGGAAGAGTCTTCATGGAATGAGTACTAAAGGTTCAAATATCAGAATATTTCTGGAGATAGTTCAGTAATTTTATAATGTTACTGTACAGCGTATATTATCTTTCATGTTAGGTTTATCAAGATAAATACAGAAACAAGCATTTTATTAATTCTGATTTATTTATAATATTTCCTTTTAACTAGAATCAGTTGCTGGATAGAAAATTAACTTTTCCTCCCTCCTACCATCATAGCACATCATTCACCCATAACAGTATTTCTCTTATTTAGTGTCATCCCAAAGGTTTTGTGTTATTGTTTGCTTTTGTTTATGCATTCATCTGGCCCACTAGTTTCTGAACTTTGGAAAAATGCTTTAGGAGAATACCAAAACCTATACCAGGTTTCCCCATAAAGCCTAGTATATAATGCTTTGAAGGGAGTGAACACTTAAACCTTCACTGAAATAATAACTGATCATTAATTTGAAAATATGCATAACATGGCAATTTCCTGTGAAAATAAGGACTTCTTAGAGTGTCAAGAAACACAAGACATGATCTGTGTGTGTTCTAAGGCTTAAAAAAAGATTTACTTATTAATTTACATATTTATTTCCTTATGTATTTATTTTGAATAGATACGGGATATGTCCTCCCCAAATATCCCACATCACATTTGGTCGGTCTGTTTGATTCTCTAAATCAGTTAACCATTTGGTTCTCATACTGAGTAACCTATGTCTTACAATTTAATCTTTATCTTTAATAAAAGTACTACTTTAGCCTGCTACCACTAACATCTTTTCAATTTTCCTTTTTTTTTTTTTTTTAGAATTTATGTAGGAAATAAGGTTGCATTTTATTGGTATTCCTCACAGTCCTTGTCAGCAAGGATTTGATATCTATGCTATTAATTTTGGATTTATCCTGGAGGCGATAAGAAGTTATAATAGCATTTGAGCTACCTGGTGTTAAGTATAGTATTTTATAACTAATCAGTAGTAGGAAAGGGAATGGTTGTTTATGATAAAAATGAGAAGCAAAAATATCACTTGAGAAAAGTTATGAGATGACATTTCTGTGTGCACAAGTCTCTTAGTCTCTGTATATACAAGGGATGAGAAGGCTTTGAGAACCATTTCAGGGCAGCCTCTGTGGAGCAGTGGTTTAGTGGCACGTGTAGCCTGGGGCGTGATCCTGGAGACCCGGGATCGAGTCCCATGTCAGGCTCCCTGCATGGAGCCTGCTTCTCCCTCTGCCTGTGTTGTGTCTCTGCGCCTCTCTCTCTGTTTGTCTCTGAATAAATAAATATTAAAGAAAAGAAAGTTCTTTCTTTAAATAAAAAGAAAGAGAACCATTTCAGTGTTGAGACTTTTTCTCTTGTAATTTTTAACTAAGATTGAGATTACTATAAACCGTTTCAATAGTCACTGCCCATAAGCAGTTGTAAAGACGGCATACTTCTTATGAACCACCTCTGATTCACAAAAAGAGTATTTGTCTCTTTTCTCCGCCCTACCAATTATGCTAGCTTGATATGTTCCAGAACCAGAAGCCAGAAGTGAAGGAAGAGAGTTAGGGGACTGAGGTTTAGAGGGATGAAAAACACTCCCTAGAACCTGTGATTTTATTTGAATATGTTACATAAATTCCACCGGAAGACTTAAAATTCTATTTTGAGATCTGCCCTATGACCCAGCAATTGCACTGCTGGGGATTTGCCCCAAAGATACAGATGCAATGAAACACCGGGACACCTGCACCCCGATGTTTCCAGCAGCAATGTCCACAATAGCCAAACTGTGGAAGGGGCCTCGGTGTCCATCGAAAGACGATGGATAAAGAAGCTGTGGTCTATGTATACAATGGAATATTCCTCAGCCATTAGGAACGACAAATACCCATTTGCTTCGACGTGGATGGACCTGGAGGGAATGATGCTGAGTGAAGTAAGTCAATCAGAGACGGACAAACATTACATGGTTTCATTCATTTGGGGAATATAAATAATAGTGAAAGGGAATAGAGGGGAAGGGAGAAGAAATGGGTAGGAAATATCAGGAAGGGAGACAGAACATGGAAGACTCCTAACTCTAGGAAACGAACTAGGGGTGGTGGAAGGGGAGGTGAGGGGGGGTGGAGGTGACTGGGTGATGGGCACTGAGGGGGGCACTTGACGGGATGAGCACTGGGTGTTATTCTGTATGTTGGCAAATTGAACACCAATAAAAAATAAATTTATTATTTAAAAAAATAAAATTCTATTTTGATTTGTTTGTCCAAAAAATACATATTTTAATACCAGTTATAACTTAAAAATAAATATAATTCTTCCTTACTATATAGACAGTAAGAATACACAGACCAGATTACCTGTTCTTCAAGCTACAAGGACCTTCAAATCATTATCTTGTCTAACACCGTGCTAGTAAGAAAACATTATCAACTATGATGTTTAGAAAGGTTACCTAGGGAGAATAAAACCAGTTATTTTAACCTATATATTTTGTGGTTCAGTCGCTGATCAATGCACTTTGAAAATAACAATAATCAAGTGATAAGAGTTTATGCTTAATTCTTAAATCTTTCACAAGGTACAAGCTCAAAACCATTATATTCAATATTACAAATATTAAAGCCAGTGTCTTTTAAATTATGTAAGTTAATTTCTTAGAACTTATTCAGAGGAAATTACGCAAATTATAACTTATCCTATAAATAATCCATGTTATACTCACATCTTTTTAAATCTACAATTCGTATGTCTTACAAAAATTCTCGCCATTGTCTGCTAAACTTGTAGAAATTTAGAAAATGGAAAGAATTTTAATTTTGTGGCCACAATCATAGAGTCCATGAGGGTTCGGGTAATAACAGGGGCCTTGGCAGATTCCTTAGGGCAGTACCTCGGGACCTGGACAGCGGGGCGCGGAGCAGCGGTGGGGCCACCCGGGAACCGGCCTGGCCGAGTCCCGCTGCAGCCCTGGGGCGACCCGGGGCCTCCCCCGCCGCGCCCCGCCCCCCGCGGCCCCGCCCGGCCTCTGGTCCCTCCCGACCCCCTTGGCCCACGCCCCCCCCCCACCGCCAGCATCCCGGGCCCCTGTCCGCCCCCCGCGGCCCCCACCGGCCTCAGGTCCCTCCCGACCCCCCAGGCTCCTTGGCCCACGCCCCCCCCCCACCCCCAGCATCCCGGGCCCCTGCCCGCCCCCCGCGGCCCCGCCCGGCCTCAGGTCCCGCCCGACCCCCAGCCTCCCCCGCCGACCCCCGCCCCCGCGGACCACCCCGCCGGCCTCAGGTCGCGCCCCCCGCGGGCCGCCCTCAGCCCCCATCGCGCAGTGGGGCGCTGCTTACCGCAGGCCGAGTGCGGGTCAGAGCCCTGCCCCAGGGGGAGCCGCCGGTGGGTCCCGGTCCAGGCCGCGGCTTCCCCAACGGCCCCCGCCCGGGTCCCCCCAGACTGATGCGCCTCTGCCCCCCGCGCCTCCTTCCGTTGAGGCCGTTGGAGCCCGGAGCGCGCGGCCGCGGGGGGCCTGGCCTGGGCGGGGCGGCGGGGCGGGAGCCCGGGGCGCGCTGCTGCTTGGCCACTTTGGGCTCTAACCTCGCTCCTCCCCTGGGCTGTGGGGTTTTTTGATTACAGGAAACTAGAGGACTGTAGGGAAGTGCCGCCTTGAGCGGGCTGAAGCGACTGCTGTCACTACTACATTCTCTTCTAGGTGTGACAGCGCCTTGGATCTAGAGACAAGCTTCTTGTTCGCCAGGAGCACCCCTGCAATGTGCATTTTCGGGTCATATCCGCATATAAATGCCTGTTTTTAAATACTTCATGCACAGGTTCTTAGCAGAGAGTCATGTTTTAGTTCTAGGATTATGCTTCTTTCTTTCTTTAGGGTTGCTTTTGTAATGAATCAGCACTTACATACACCTCTACTAGGCAATCATGGAGTTGGCACCCCAAAGAAAGGTAATTTTCGGTCATTTTTAAAAATGTAACAAACACAATTATATTTGCATTTTAGGCCTCGTTTAATGATGTGACCTCTAGAATGCTTATCACATCAGTTCATCGTGTTTTTTATTTTATTTATTTACTCATGATAGACACAGAGAGAGAGAGAGAGAGAGAGAGGCAGAGACGCAGGCAGAGGGAGAAGCAGGCTCCCTGCAGGGAGCCGGTCGCGGGACCCTATCCGGGTCTCCAGGATCAGGCCCTGGGCTGAAGGTGGCGCTAAACCACTGAGCCCCCGAGCTGCCCGGTTCATCAGGTTTTGCGTCTGTGGTGCTCCGTCCTTGAATAGGACATTTCATACCACTCTTCCACAAACATTTAATGTCCTTTGAATTCTGAAAATTCTGTTCTAAAAATATTTGCAACAATTTGAAGGACTTTGAATTTGTGAAATTGTGAAATAAAGTTGAAACAGTAGAAAAGTTTATTCGGAGGGGATTGACCTCTGCACATGTGTTTGAGTTAAAATAATGATGTAAAAGTAAACTTTGTGTATTTCTTCCTGTACTTTAAACAGTATTTTCAGATTCTCAGTGTAGAATTAAACATTGCTGATACTAAAAAAGAAATACATCTTGTGTCTTCCCCCAAGTAATACTATGGTTGCCGAGTCGTGAGAAATAACACCACAGTGATTATGTCCTCAACTGCCAGGCTTTTTCTTTTTTTTTCTCTCTCCTGCTACCGTATCATAATTAGCTTCACCACATGGACTGAATTCTATTAGCTGAGCAGAGACAGAGCAATGTCAGCTCTCAGGTGAGTATGGCTACTTCCAAACTTTTTGAATCTGCAAAATGTACAACTCAGAGCTAGTGAAAATTCCTCTCTCTTTCTTTCAATGACAGAGGATATTTACCCCCGGATCCTCTGGGATGGTATCTGAAACTCTGTAGACACTCCTGGAAACTTTAGGATTTTAGTACTTTTTTAAGTTGTCAGTAATGATGCAGTTTGTTGTACAAGTCTGCAGCTTAGGACCTCCAAGGACCTCTTCCTTATTTACAAATGTTTCATTGCCTTTTTAAAAAATGTAAAATGCTCTTACCAATAT
This sequence comes from Canis lupus baileyi, assembly GCF_048164855.1. Taxonomy (NCBI): domain Eukaryota; kingdom Metazoa; phylum Chordata; class Mammalia; order Carnivora; family Canidae; genus Canis; species Canis lupus. Next base: position 47,497,484 of record NC_132852.1, on the reverse strand, counting down.
TTTCTGTGTTTACAAGCAGTTTAGCTTGACTCTTCTATTGCAGGCCTAGTCTTTTCTTTAGCACGTTAGTTTGGGCGTGACTATTTGTCAAAGTACTGAGCGTTATGTATGCCTACTCCTTATATTTTGATGTCTGGTCTTCTCTTTGCAGCATTATATTTAATTTGAGCCAAACTCTATGTATTTAACATATCCTGAACGCATTATTCCTCAAATTCAACAAATTCTTTATCACTTAAATTCTAATTTGGAACTTGTCAAAGTTTTGTTTCATGAGTCTATAAGGAGTGGAAGCAAAACATTTGTAATGCTGTGTTTTTGTTGCTTTCACATGCATGATCTCAGTAATCACTTTGAGTTGTTATTAGCAGTGCAGCATTATTCCAGGTTTTTAGATCTAAGGACTGAGATTGAGGAATGTGTAGTAACTTACTCAGTGTTTTTTTTTTAATAAAAACTTAGTGTTTTTAATTAATGAATATTAGAATTGTTATTTTTCTGACTCTAATCCCATTGTCCTTTCTTGTACTAATTATCTCCCCTTGAGAATCTTTACATATAGGTACTTCGTATATTTTGTTCCCCAAATAAATTTTGAATGAAAACAGATCAGATGATTACTGAAAAGAAAATCCTTCCCCTCCTGTGTAACTAGTATATGTTTTGAACTCAAATGTATCATTTTGCTTTTTATTTAGGAATTTTTTTAATGTATATATATTTTTTATTTATTTATGATACAGAGAGAGAGAGAGAGAGAGAGGCAGAGACACAGGCAGAGGGAGAAGCAGGCTCCATGCACCGGGAGCCCGATGTGGGACTCGATCCCAGGTCTCCAGGATCGCACCCTGGGCCAAAGGCAGGCGCCAAACCGCTGCACCACCCAGGGAACCCTTATTTAGGAATTTAAAAAGGTTAAATAAGTTTTCACATCATTTCGTACAATGAATAATTCATTACCTGATACATATTTTTATCCTCCAAGGACTTAAATACAGTAGACACCTCTTGTGTATTATGACAGGAGGGGGAAGAGCCCACATGTACTGTTTGGTTCCCATGACCTTTTCTGTATCCTCCAGGGACACTTGCTGATGTCCGCTCATTTCCTCCCTTGACACGTAGAGGGAGGCCACACTGAGGCAAGAGAAACATGGCATGTCTTTCTACCCTTTGAGAGGTGCTAAGCTTTTTCTCTGGCATTAATCCAGTTTTGCTTCTACATCAGGAAAGGAACCTGAAGAGGGAAAATACACCATCTTCTGGGTCCTGACCCCCATGTAGTCCAGGCTGTTGAGTTCCTCTCAACTGAGCATCTTCCATTGAATTGTTATTTCAAAGACCTCTGTGTTTCAGAAGCCTTCTAGTTTAGGACACCTGTTTCTGGGGCGCTCCCTCTCTCTGCACAAAAATACCAAGTCAGAAGGCCCAGAGCCCCGCAGCAGTGTCCTCTCCCAGTAGACCTGCTTAGCTGGGGAGAGTCACAGTCAAGTAGCAAAGCCAGGGCCAAAGGGCTCCCATTCCACTCTCCTTCCTACCTCGGAGAGGGAATTGAGACCTTTTCATGGTATCTGGAAACAAAGGAACTCTTTATCAGCAGGTTGAACCTTCCCTTTGGGCACAACTGTTCTTTAAATTAAGGTAAACATTGTTTTTTTTTTTTTTTTTTTTTTACCTATTTAAAACATTAATGCCTTGGCTCTAATTTTGTCACCTTGCTGTATTTTAATTTCTCCAGGACAAAATAATCGGTTTACTTTTTTAGATTTTCAATCTGATTCTCCCCCTTATGCATTGCATATTATAACAAATAGTAATAGAACTTAGCCAAATAGGCTGTGACAATTTTTTTTATTGGAGTTCAATTTGCCAACATATAGCATAACACCCAGTGCTCATCCCGCCAAGTGCCCCCCTCAGTGCCCATCACCCAGTCACCCCAACCCCCCACCCATCTCCCCTTCCACTACCCCTTGTTCATTTTCCAGACCTAGGTGTCTCATGTTTTGTGACAATTAAATTAATAATTCATTTTGGTTGCAAGTGTTTAGGCCTTGTGCTTTGACTGATATATGCAAAAATGATAATTTATTACAAATAAATTCATATACTTGCACTATAGTTTGATGAACCAGTAAATTTTGTCTGCATGACTGTCATTAGACAGAAAGTTAGATCATTTCAAATATATATGTTTGACTTCATGAACACCTGAAATGACAGCTCGCGTAAGAACATGTTTTTGTTTTTTGTCCCTAAATTTGTATGAACTTACTTTAAGGTACTAAGTACACTCCTGTATTTCTGAAGTCTTGTACACTTAAATATAAAGAACTAAATATAACCACATTCAATTCACATTCCAAAATAATAGACTCAATTAATTTGCAAGTTCATTCTAAAGTCTTTCTTATTTTCAAGGAGTAATTCTGTTTGTAATATAGTAAGCCAAAGTATCTTTATGACTGAGTTTGCTCATAGGAATCGAGAAAATGAGCCTCTGCACAATGACCACCGCTGAAACAGCCCTGCTAAGTTTTTCTCGCGTGGGAGTCAGGTGCCTATTCTAATAGAAGGAGATGGCATTCCTGGTTCCCTGGGTGGAGGTCAGCTGGGCTCTGAGTGACTGTAAATAGCAGGAGGGGAAAAGGCTCACTGGAAATCCGAGTTTGTGGTGTCCAGGGGCCAGCAAAGTTATCTGCCTTGACAGCGTCTCAGGGGGGCTTTAACGCCCCAACCACCTTTTCCACTAGAAGATTTTAAATTGGATCCACGTGTCAGAGAGTCTAAGACCTAAATAATTTCAGAACATGGGAAATGTACCTGTTTCTTTCAAGTTGTTAATTAATGAATACCTCGATAAAAACCTTAGTATTTCCTTAGTGAAGAATTTGGGAGGCATCAACTCAGGTTGTAAAACTCAGAGAGTGTGTGGTGGTTGACATGGGGAGTCTTGAGGCCCCAGGGCGAGCCCAGGATTGGTCAGGGCTTTTGTTCAGGTGAATGGGTTTTCCCTAGGCCTGTTTCAGATCCCTGAGCTCTTTTGATGGATGCTGGCTCTATCTCCTTTTTACCAGACACTTGGGATTTGTGATTCGTCATCTTCCTTTTCATAGTATCTTTGATCTTATTGATAAGTAAAATCTTGCCCCCCCCCCCCCCATTTTTATCCATACCAGGTGTTACCTAGGCCCACTGCGCAATAGAAGTACTGGCAGCTCTGCTACCTGGTTCTGGTTTGCTGTAAACCATTAGGCCCAGACGACCAGACGTGATACCCTATAGGGTTTCGGGGTCTTGCTTGTCTCCTTTCCTTTCTCTCCTTTTTCAGAAATGCTTGTATTGCAATGTTAAAATTTTATGAAAGCATCATTGTTCCCTGCTTTTCGGTTTAGATGGAAACATAACTCTTTTTCTGAAAACATGAAAGTATCCCAAACCTAAACATTCCTAGAAAAAAGCATACCAATGTGCACATGCAGTTGTCTTTGCAAGTTTGCTAACAGTAATTTGGGTTGATTTGAAACTTCACTGACATTTATTTATTGAAAGATTTTGTTAATCAGAGGGAGAGAGTATACCAGGGAGGAGGGGCAGAGAGAGAGGGAGAGGGAGAAGCAGGCTCCCCGCTGAGCAGGGAGCTCAAAGTGGGGCTGGATCCCAGGACCCTGGGATCATGACCTGAGCTGAAGGGAGACACTTCACCGACTGAGCCACCCAGGCACCCCAAAACCTTAGGTTACCTTTAAATGAGAGGATAATACAGTTTATAAATATTCTGAATTACATTTATCTAAAGAGATTCAAAAATTTCCTATCAGAAGAGTATGAGCTTAACTCCTGGAATTGTCACTTGATTTTCCATTTGAAAGAACTGTGTTCCTTTGGCTAAGTTGTCATCATTACTTTCATTTTCTGTATTAAAAGATCATCATCAGGGTGTCTGGGGGGCTCACTGGATTAAGCCTCAGACTCTTGCTTTCTGCTCTTGATCTCATGATGCCCCACATTGGGCTCCATGCTGGCTGCTGGACATGGAGTCTACTTAAAAAGAAAAAAAAAAAAAGGTTCGTCATCTTCCTCAGTGTTTATTCCTTATGAATGTCTGTAGGGTAAATACCGTTTTCTGTTCTACCACTGAAATGGGTACCTTATTCTCATGGATGCATTGAGATATTTTCCTCTTGTTGAGTGACCATCGTGTGATGTCTGTGGAGTGTTCTTGGTAAAACTTGTTGGTCACTTTATTCCTGCTGGCCTCAGGCTCACTGTCACCATGACTCGCCCACTGCTTATTGGTCTTCCCCTCTCATTTCTTCTCTTACCCCAATGGTTAGCAGTATTTTTTCCCTTTCTACCTTTTTTTTTTTAATTATGGCCCATTTTAAGAAAAATAGTGCTTATAGGCTCTTTTTTGTTGTAAAAAAAAAATATATTTATACCAGAAATAACTCTCGAGCCAAAATGGAGGAAAACATATGCTTATGTTTACACCTCGGCTTGCTTATGTTAAGGAGTGAGAGGTTGTCCTATGTTTTTTTTTTAAATTTTATTTATTTATGATAGGCACACAGTGAGAGAGAGAGAGAGAGAGAGAGAGAGAGAGGCAGAGGGAGAAGCAGGCTCCATGCGCCGGGAGCCTGACGTGGGATTCGAACCCGGGTCTCCAGGATCGCGCCTTGGGCCAAAGGCAGGCGCTAAACCGCTGCGCCACCCAGGGATCCCAGGTTGGCCTATGTTATTGCCTCAGTGTTGCATGAGCTCAGGACTCCGTTTCTTCTGTCTTTTCCCATTTCTCCATCTGCAGACAGTATCCAGGGTAGAATAGAATTAATATCTTGTGATCATTTGCCACGGTTTAGTTGTGAACAAGTAGGACCGAACAGACATATAGCCCTGCTAAACGATCACTTCTATGTGGAAAGATAGAAGTCACATCAATTCATCTAAAACCAAGGTTATTTATTATTTCTAGAAAATTTCCTTTTATATGTTACTGATTTAAACTCACAACTTATTAAGGTGCCTACAGAGATAAGTATATATCTTCCACGAAAGCTATCTTGTCAGTGTCAAGGAATAGTTCCCAATTAAGTGGGTAATTTCAATGTTCTTTGGTTGCTTCCTGACAAGTGTTTTCTTGCTGAAATGGGTGTTTTCTAACTGCGACTTGATGAACGTTCCTGGTGGAAGTGAACAGAGGTGTCAGTGGTCCAGAAGGTCGGGTTCTCAGATCCTCATGTGTTGGCTGAAGTTTCCACCTTACTTTCTTGGCAAGGGATTTGGACCTCGTTAGAGTTCATTCTCGGGGCTCATCCGCAAGGGGATGGAAATCCCTCTCTCCGGGTCCCGCCTGCCTCTGGCTCCGCAGCCTCCCTGGAGCAGTGGCGGCCCTGCTCCTCCTGCGGCCCAGTGCTCAGGAGCTGCGAGGGGCTCCGGCCTCTGGGCCTCTGGGCCTCTGGGCCTCTGGGCCTCTGGGCCTCTGGGCTGCGGTTGCCCTGCAGGCCTGAGCGCACGTTCCTTGCCTTCCCTTCCTCGTGTGCTTCCGCTCCCCCTGGCCTTAGCACCGTGCAGGAGAGCCCCTTGCCCTCCCTGCCTTGCTTTTGTTCTCTTTTTGTTTTCTTTTTTTTAATAATAAATTTATTTTTTATTGCTTTTGTTTTCTAAGGCAGAATGGACTTCCCAGTGTTTGTGGTAATGACGTGCACTTAAGGATGTTTAAAGAAGTGGCCTTATAAAATGCATATTTGTATTATTAAGATAGTGCTCAGGTTGCCGCTCCAGAAAATAGGTCAGATCTTCCTGTGAGATCCAGGGGCCGGTTTCTCCCTGGTCTTTTTTTTTTTTTTTTTTTTTTTAATTTTTATTTATTTATGATAGGCACACAGTGAGAGAGAGAGAGAGAGAGAGAGAGGCAGAGACACAGGCAGAGGGAGAAGCAGGCTCCATGCACCGGTAATCTTAATTTCCTTATGGTTATTTGTTAATTTTATCCATTCTAGAGAAAGCCTTTGTGCAGTACCGAGTATGCTAGAACTGTCATCCAAATAATGATATATTTTTCTAGACTGAAGAGATCTAGATGTATTATTGTGTTTCATATCTTTAATACTTGACCGGCTTTAAACAAAATAAATAGCTGTTCATGCATGACTGATAGGGTTTTAGTTTTTGTCACCCAGTGAAATAGGCTTGGGGATTAGCCATAGGTCATCATCAGTTTAAAGAGAGGAAAATGCACTTGTTTTAATATCTGTGTGATCGAGATACCAAGCTACATTTTCCTCTCTAGCAGAGATGTGTCACACGAGGTTGTAGCTGTGTTCAGTGTAGTGTGGATGGATGCAAAATGGAGGGAAACGTTCCAGTCTGAATCATTGTCATCTTTTCTCCTAATGAGCCTAAAATTCTAACAAACAATGCACTTTTGGTTTTTTTGTATTGGTTTTTTTTTTTTCAGCAGGTATATATATGCTTTCATTTTATTCATATGATAGTTTACCCAGTACAGCTCTAGGCTCCAACACCTTAAAAAATAACTCTCCTTTCCATACAAATATCACATCAAAATTCAGGTCCAGATTAATTTCACACACATTAACCTCCAACAGTTAAGCAACGATTTCCTCTGAGATACTTGCTACTCTCATTTCACAATGGATTTGGTTCATATAAATTGATGAAGACAACAGAAAAGAAAGAAAAGAAAAGAAATGAAACGAAAAGTGTTTTCTGGACTTAGGTGATTTTGCTTTGGTTTTTAGTAAAACCTAAATGCATTTGTTAAGTTTGTGGTGTCTTGGGAAGACCAGAGACAATCCAGTTACACATTCTTTTTTTATTTTTTTGTATCACTTTTATTGTTTTCAGTTGTTTGATACTGTTTATTACATGGTTCAGATATTTGACTGCTCTGGTTGAAAATGCCTAAATCTTCTGAAGCTTTTTGAGGACATTAATTCTCTTCTTACTTCTGCCTGTCTACCGCTGAGCCCAGCACAGTGTCTTCCATGTGGCGGTTTCAGATATCTGGTCGACTGATTTTTTTTTTTTTTTTTTTAATAAACTGACACCAAGAGGTTATAAGCTGTAACTTTATAATTTGTAGGACAAAAGCTCTGGACTTTGAAGGGAAGCCGTGATCACTGCTCGGTCCCTACCCACCCCAAACTCTTAGGCCCCAAATGCAGCCACTCTGGACCCTTTGAGATGCTTGTCTGTTCTCCGCGTCCTTGTATCTGAAGAATGAGTATCTGCTGCAACTTCTTGGTTTCCAGGCTCGGGTGCTGTCCGCGTTCCTGCGTGGAAGGGACAGATTGGCGCCCCCTCGCATGCCTCCCCACGCACAAACTCACGCCTCCTCCCACCCGCGGTGCAGACACGGCTCTGCCGCAGAATCAGACCGATGGCCAGTGAGGGTGTTTCCTAACACGTAAGCACCAGGTGCAGCTCGGAAACCTAGGAGGCTCACTTGCCATTTCCAGGCTCGCACAAGTTTTCATTTCTGGAAATTATGGTTCGTGAGGCAGGATGAGGCCTAATCAACATGTGTGACTCTGGCTTAACAGTCCGGGTGTCGGTGGCCAACAGACCCCTCGCAGTCTGGAAAGCCAGCCGTGTGAGTCAGGGAGAAACAGAACCAACTGGAGGTAAGTGTGTAAGTAGATCTACTTTAGGGAGTTGGCTCACACGATGGTGGAGACTTGGTGACTCCAAAATCTGCGGGGGGAAGGCCGGCAGCTGGAGGCCCAGGAAGAGCAGACTTCTCCCTTGCTCGGGGGAGTCAGCCTTTGTTCTAGGCAGGCCTTCACCTGATTGGACGAGGCCCACCCACATTATGGAGGGTGATTTGCTTTACTCAAAATTGCCTGATTTAAATTTTTTTTAATTTTTATTTATTTATGATAGTCACACTGAGAGAAAGAGAGAGAGGCAGAGACATAGGCAGAGGGAGAAGCAGGCTCCATGCACCGGGAGCCCGACTTGGGATTCGATCCCAGGTCTCCAGGATCGCGCCCTGGGCCAAAGGCAGGCACTAAACCGCTGCACCACCCAGGGATCCCGCCTGATTTAAATGTTAATCTCATCCAAAGCCACCCTCAGAGAAACAGCCAGAAAAGTGTTTGACCGGCTCTCTGAGACCACACTCCAGGCGACCTGACACATCAGATTAACCATCACACCATCAGAAATTCATCCTTGAGTGGAAAAATCTCCTCTTCATACACTCAATACACAGCAGCTGTTGTGGCGAACACTGTCGGTCTCGCACGCATCTCTCCTGCTCCGCGGACAGACAAGCCCCTTTCCCAAGACAAGGTCTTGGGAAATTCTTCACCCCTCTCCTGCTTGCTCTCTGGCTGGTGGAACTCCTGTCTTTTTCTTTCTTTCTTGGTTTGCTTCCTCAGTTTTGGTGGTTTGCTGAGACGTATTTTGAAAATATTGTCTTTCCATCTGTGGCTTGTCTTTTTATTCTTTATAAGAGCAGAAGCTGTACATTTTCATGAAGATTAATTTATCATTTTTTTGTGTTTATGGATCATATTTATGTTGCATCAGAGAAATCTTAGTCCAACATAAATAAAAAGACATTTTCTTATATTTTCTTGTGGAAGTGTGATGTTTCAGGCTGTACATTTAGGACCGTGGTTAACTTTATGTTTGTATATGATGCAATTTATCAACTTCTTTCTTTCTTTCTTTCTTTCTTTCTTTCTTTCTTTCTTTCTTTCTTTCTTTCTTCTTTCTTTCCTTTTCCTTCTTTTCTTTCTTCTTCTCGTTCCTTTTTTGGTATTTATCTATCTCTAGCTGTTTCAGCACAGATTTGCTGAAAAGACTTTTCTTTCTCTGCTCCCTTTTATTTCTTTTTCCTGTCTTACTGAAGTGGCTGGAACCGCATAAGAATGTCACACAGAACAGTGAAAAGTGGAGGCCTTGTCCTGTCACTGATCTCAGAGGGAAAGTGTCTACTGCTCTTCTGTCAATGTGATGTTAGCTATGGTGTTTTTGTACACGACTTTAATCAGTTTGAAAAAGTTCCCTTCTGTTTTTAATTTGCTGGGGATGGATGCTGCTTTTTCTGCATTGAGATGACATGTGCGTTTTCCTTTCTGCCTATTAATATGGTGGATTATACTAGTTGTTAATTTAATTTGATTAGTTAAAAAAGATTTTGTTTACTTATTCAGGAAAGACACACACAGAGAGAGGCAGAGGCATAGGCAGAGGGAGAAGCAGGCTTCCTGCAGGGACCCCGATGCAGGACTCGATCCTGGGACCCTGGGATCATGACCTGAGCTGAAGGCAGATGCTCAACCACTGAGCTACCCAGGTGTCCCCAATAGTTTAATTTTAAACCAACCTTGCATTGAACCTCAGTTGGTTGTGATTTATCTTTTTAAATATTGTTAGCTTCAATTTATTAACACTATGTTGAGAATGTTTACACCCATGCTTGTGAAAATATTATATTATATTTTATTTTATTTTATTTTGGGGGAATGTCTTTGGTTTTGGTAGCAGAGACTTCCGGCCACTTATGGGCAGGCCCTCGTCCACTTCTCTGCACAGTTTGTCTAGAATTGGTTTGATTTCTTTTTCTTTTTTTTTCTTGATTTTATTTATTTATTTGAGTGAGTGAGAGAGAGCGAGAGCACGCATGAGTGGGGGGAGAGGCAGAGGCAGAAGGAGAAGCGGACTCCCCGCTGAGCAGGGAACCCAACATGAGGGTTGAATCCAGGACCCTGAGATCATGACCTGAGCTGACGGCAGTTGCATCACCGACTGAGGTACCCAGGTGCCCCATTTTATTTCTTAAATATTGGTGGATTCCCCCAGTGGAGCTCCCTGGGCCTGGAATTTTATCTGTCCCTTGGTTTTTACTACAAATTCAATTTTGTTAACAGACATAAGGCTGTTTGTCTTCTTTTCTTGAGTGAGCTTCGGTAGTTTGTCATCCAAGGACCTTGCCCACTTTGTCTTAGTTGTCAGAATTATTGGCATGCGTCTGTCCACAATAGTCCCTTATTATGCTCTTAATATCTATATCACCTGAAGGGCTGCCACTTCTCACTCCTGCTGTTCGTGACTTTTTTGTTCTCTTGGTTTTCCTGGTCAATCTAGCCAAAGACTTATTCATTACATCAATTTTCTGAAGGAACCAGCTTTCTGTTTCATTGATTCTTGCTGTTGTTTTGCTTTTTTTTTTTTTCATGGATTTCCATTCTCATCCGTATGATTTTTTTTTCCTTCTCGTACTATGTTGATTTTTATTCCCACCCCCCCCCCCCAGTTTCCTAAGATGGAAGATGGAAGTTGGAATTGTTGGTTTTAAACAAACTTTTCTAGGGTAGGTGCTAAGTGATATGTGTTTCCCTCCAGATGCTGCTCCAGCGGCAGCCTGCACGTGTTGATACAGTGCATTTCATTGTCACTCAGTTCAAAACCCTTTCTAATTTCTTCTTAAAGTTTCTTCTTTGTTCAATGTCTTATTTGGAAACATTTTATTTAGTTACTAAACATTCACAGATTTTCGAGACATGTTTCTAGTATTGATTTACAACCTAATTTCATTTCGTGATTGGAGAACATATCTTTATGACTAAAATCCTTCACAATTTGTTAAGATTTGTTTCATGGCCCGGACTATGGATTATCTTGACAAATATTCCATTTGCACTTGGAAAGAATGTATGTTCTGCTGCTGCCCAGTATCATGTTCTTCTGGAATGTCCCTCAGGTCAGGTCCTCGGTGTTGTAACTGATGGGCTGTCTACATCCGCCATCAATTTACTGAGAGGGATGTTGAAATCCGTGACTCTACTGTTTCTACCTCCTTGTCTTTATCATGTTTGCTTCATGTATCCTGAAGCTCTGTTAGGTACATAAGCACTTAGGACTTTTGTCATGTCCTCTTGATGATCGGACATCTATTTCTTCACGACATAGTTCTGTGTCTCCCCTCTAACAGTCTGGGTCTGAAATCAACCTTGTCAGACATTAACGTGTGACTACTTGCTTTCGATTAGTATGGAATATCTTTTTGCATCCTTTACATTTAACTTATTTGTGTCTTTGCATTTCAAGTCACTTTCTCGGGGCGCCTGGGTGGCTCAGTAGGTTGGGTGTCTGCCTTTGGCCTGGGCCATGGTCTTGGAGTCCTGAGATAGAGTCCCGAGTCAGGCTCCCTGCTCAGCTTCTCCTTCTACCTCCGCTGCTCTGCCTGCTTGTCCTCTCACTCTCTCTCTCAAATAAATAAATAAAACCTTAAAAGAAATAAAGTCATTTTTCTGGTGGCTATTATGTGCTGGGGCTGTGGTTTTTCATTGGATCTGACAATCTCTAACTTTTAAGTGGGTTTTGGACCATTTATACTGAGTGTGATTATGGACACGGTTGAGTCTAATTCTATCCACTTGCTACTTGTTTTCTACTGTCCCATTTGTTTGTTCTCTTTTTCTTGTTTCTCTACTTTCTCTTGGATTCATTGACCATTTCTTTTTTATAATTCCATATCATTTATGTTGCTACATTATTGGCTATTTTTTTTATTGTGATACTTTAGTGGTTTATTTAGTTTTTTAGAGTTTATGATATAAATCTTTAATTGACCTGCCTTTGAGCAAGATCGTGCCCCTTCCCATATAGTAAATGCAACTTACACTATGCTCCTACTTCTTCCTTTCTGTTCTTTGTGCTATTATTGTAACGTATTTTACTTTTACATATGTTATACATTCCACAATATAGTTTTGTCATTATTGCTCTAAACATTCAGCTATCTTTTATAAAGGTTAATTCATTTTTAAGTCTTCATAATTTCCCATCTACTTATCATTTCTGATGCTCTGCATTCCTTTACGTTGGTCCAGATTTCCATCTGGTGTAATTTTTCTTCTGTTTGCTGGAGGTAAGTTCTTCTGGCTATAGTATGGATGGAAAATATTTTATTTTACTTTCATTTTTTGAAAGATATTCTTTTTGGGTAAAGAATTCTAGGTTTACAGTTATTTTTCTTCAAATGGTAAAGAAATTTCTTCATTGTCTTCAACGAGAAGTCTTCATGAGAAGTTAGCACTCGCCCTTACCTTCATCCTTCTCCGTGTAGTTGTCTTATTTCTCTTCTGCATTTAAGATTTTCTCTTTGTTCATGGCAAAATGGTACGACATGTAGTTTTTGTCATGATTCTTGTGATTGGGGTTCAATGAGCCTCTTTAATATATGGGATTATACTTTTGTAATATAAGTTTTAGGAAAGTGGGTCTGGATGGCTATGGGAGGACTGGGTTTGGGAAGGCTGCTCTGGATAGTTCTGGAGGGACTTTGAGAAGGTTGGCTCTGGGTGGCTGTCTCAGATGGCGCCATGGCTGAGAGCAGGGAAGTCACAGGTGCTTTAGGGCAGCCTATCACTCTCAGACTCTGTCTTGTCCAGATTCCCCTTCCTAGTGTGGGTTTCTCTAACTCCCCAGGCCAATATGGGACCCTCACATAGGTTTCCTTTGCACTGGGAAGTTGTCCCTCTAGTGTTTTCTATTGTTTAATTATGTTTAGTACTTCTTCAGTTTGGGTCTTTCTGTGGATCCTAAGGCTCCATGAGCGCCTCTTACCTTCTGTGTGGCTCAAAGTCGCTACTCAAGGATTGCTGAATTAGTGAGAGAAGGACCAGGTGAATGAGCTGTGTGCTGCTGTTCCTCACCATTCAAGTCTTCAGTTTATTATTTCGTCCATAGCTTCAGGTCCTACTAACCCCAAGTCTCTGACCACTTGGAAACTCTGTTCCAGGAGGTTTTGAGGAAAGCGAGGTGCCAGACTTTCTGGGGAATGTCTGGGAGGAGGGACCTGGGGATTGAGGTGTTCAATAGCTGTTCACACACCACTAGGGGTTTCATGATGTGCTGCCACCAGCTCCATACTCCTGGTGTCCCATCTACAAAGTGCTGCCTCTCTAACCACACCATGAAAACCGAGCATTTGGTTGTGGGGGTGTAGCAGGATTAGAACACTAATTAGAGTGCTCTCTGGGGGAGCCTGGAGCACTGGAGTCATGGTTACGATTCTGGTCTATGTGGGATTTACTTGAGTTCTTTTTTTTCCTTTTATTTCTACACTTGGTGTGACAATAGATTTACATAATGAATATGTGTCAAGGGTTTCAAGTCATAGCTTTCCTAGGCTTCCATCATTTCTTGAAAGAAGACAGATTTTTGATGTTTTTTGAATTTTGCAACAATGTGGGCTGGTCTACATGGACTATTGGCATGTTGTGAGGATTGAAGCTCATTCACGTATCACATATCGCATCTGGAAGCCCTGAAACAACACCCGGGGCTGATGGTGTTGGAGTCCCTTAACGATCTGAATTGTCATGCTGTTCATTTGCTTGAAAACTTGTCTTTGAGAGTCATTATAGCACAAAAGATGCAGAGGGAGAATTAGGGTGAAAGACGTGAGTTTGAACCAAAGATCTGCTACATAAAAATAATACAGCGAGGCCTCCAGCCTGGACATAGTAGAGTAGACCTGCTTCTCCATATTCCTCTTTGCCCTGGAAATAAAGCAAGAGGCAGCGAGAGGAAGGAGGAGGGTAGGCTACCGTGGGACCCGAGGGATGAACAGCAATTCAGTGGGGGGGATCTTACACTCCCCGACCCAACAGAGGGAGGTGGTCCAGGCCCTGAGGCTGGCAACAGGGGACAAGGGAGTCTTTCCATCAAAGCAGTGGAAAGAAACATCCACGGGAGGGACTGACCAGGGACCCCATTCAGTGACGAGTGGCTGGTGGGGAGGTCGTCCCTTTCCTGCTAGATCCTAGACTCCTTGCCCACCCTAGACACTGACCAGCTGGCTGGCTCTGGTAGAAAGAGTCCTGCCCCGGGTCACATGTTGTCATGGTGGGATTGAGGTTCTTTCCTTGGCTCGACGACACTGGGGAGTATGTCTTGCTCTGCAAACTGTAGGCTGTGGTAAGCCTTAGGTAGCTACTGTAACCAGGACAGTGTGGTATTGGGGGATGATAGACACAGACTGATGAACAAAACAGAGAATCTGGCCATGGACCCACACAAAGGAGCCCAACCGACTTTCAACAAACATGCAAGAGCGCTTAAGTGGAGGAAGGCAGGTCTAACAACAAGTTGTGCTGGAGCCGTTGGACATCCACAGGCACACTCAGAAAATGAAACCTGACCTACACTTTACACCTTGAAATGAACTCTAAGTAGGTCCTGCGCTTAAGTGTAAAGAGTGAAACCACAACTTTTGGGGAAAAAGGGAAGCTCTTCAGGGCCTAGGGCCAGAGTTCTTAGGCTTGACACCAAAAGCACCATCCATAAAAGGAAGATGGATAAATTGGACCTCAGCGGAATCAAAAACTCAAACTCGTGCTCTGTGCAGGACCACGTGACCAGGATGAAAAGATTACAGGCTGGGAGAAAAAATTTGCAAACCATATGTTCCAAAGAGAACTAGTATCTAGAATAGATAAAACCTTACAAGTTAACAGTAATGAGCGATCCAATCACAAAATGGGCAGAGACGGCAGTCAGTCTCTTGACAAGGAGGTAGGGTTGGCAGTGAAGCACAGGAGGTGATGCCCAGCAACACAGCCATCAGGGACGCGTTATGGAAACCACAGTGGGACATCACTGCACACCGCTCAGAACGGTAACAAGTGACCTCTCCGTTGGTTGGACATGGGCCCCTGCACTCGCGGAGGGCAGGTGAGATCCAAGACACAGGAGGCCCCTCCTGGCTGGTGGGTGGCAGGTTGAATAAGCAAAGGAACGTACTTGCCAGGCTGGTCGTGGGTGGCTGCGTGACCAGTGGGTCTCCGTCCCTGCCCGCTGGAATCTTGCGAGTTAAGGAGTGAGCCTGACGAGTTCCGTCACACGCGCCATCCAGGTGGCCCAGCTACACGCACCGTCTGGCAGCTGCACCCCATGGGAGCAGCGGGCAGAGCTGTGACCCGAGGGCGGGAGGGGATGGGCAGCCCCTGGCAGCTGATGGCCTCGTGGGTCCAGCGGCCGTCACCCCTCTCAGCTCCTCCTGCAGCCACCAAACGCCAGGGGAACCTGGATCTCTCCTCCACGGCTGGCCGTGGTTAGATGGCACAGGCGCTGGGAGACCAGTCTGCTGGCTTCTTCAAAACTAAACGTACCGGGGACCCCTGGGTGGCTCCGCGGTTAAGCACCCGCCTGCGGCCCACGGCGTGACCCCGGGGTCCCGGGATTGAGTCCCGCGTCGGGCTCCCTGCATGGAGCCTGCTTCTCCCTGTGCCTGGGTCTCTGCCTCTCCCTCTTTCTCTCTCTCTCTCTCTCTCTCTCTGTGTCTCTCATGAAAAAATAAAATCTTCTTTTTTTTTTAAACTAAACGTGCAGCTACCGTGTGACCTAGAAACTGCACCTCTGGGCATGCATCCCAGAGAAATGGAATTATTTTCCCTGGAAACCTGTCCATGAATAGTCAAAGCAGTTTTATTGGTAAGAGCCCCTGACCTGGGAGCTGCCCGGATGCCCTGCAGTGGACAGTGGTCCCGCGGGCTGGGCCCATCCCCCGGGAGCAGCTCTCAGCCCCTAAAGTGAACGAGTTATTGCTACACACGACGTGGCGATGTTCCCGAGGCTCACGCTGTCGCCGGGTCACTGTGGGGTTCCATCTGTAGCACATTCGTGAAGTGACAAAAGCTTGGAAATGGGGAGCAGAATTTTGGTGCCCGCAGTCAGGGCCGGGGGGCCGGGAGGGTGTGGGACCTGCTGGGATGGACGGTCTGGTCCTGCCCGTGGGGGGCACCGCAGGAACCCACGGAATCGCACAGAACAGGATCGCCCAGAACTAACCCCCCATGCAGCAGAAGCGGCAAACCTGGGGCCCCTGGTGTCCGGGCCCTTCCTGGTGGCGGCTCGTGCGGGCTCCGGGCACCTGCCACCGGGTGGGGGCCTGGGCCCTCTGGGCTCCTGCAGCTGCGGCCGAAGCTCCAGATTCTCCCCACGACGACCTCGGCTGGGGAACAGGTGACGAGCCCCGCGGGGCTTCTCTCTTTCCGTGAAGAGTCTAGAGGAAGGTGAGCCCCGGCCGGCGGGGGCCGAGCTGGGGGCCGAGCCGCGCTCCTCTGCACCCCACGCGCCCATCTCATGCCATCCTGGCCACTCCTGGCTTCCCCTGTGACAGACACTGAGGCCTCAGTTTACCCAGCTTTCTGGGGTCGGGGTGAGGTGTCAAGTGCGGTTCCCACAGGAGGTTAGCGGGGGACACAGGTGCTGCCCCAGGGAGCTCTCAGGTCAGCACGGAAATTGGTCCCGTTTCCCCGATGACGACGCCCGCTTCTTCCCTGGAAGCTTCTGGGCGCCCAGAGGCCGGGGGGGAGCAGAGGGGAGCCCGGGCCCCTGAGGCCTGCAAACAGCGGCCCGGGGCCAGAACGAGCGAGGAGGGGCCAGGCTGGCGGCCCACGGGAGAGGCTCGGCCGTTGCTGCACCTGCCGCCAGCGTCCCCCGCTGCCCGGGGGAGCCAGGCCTTCGCCTGCCCGGTCGCCCCCTTCCGCCCTCTGCGCACTGGCTTCGGCCGCCCCGGTGGCGTCCTTTACGGGGTCCTACTCCCCCGCTCCCGGAGGGCGCCCGTCTCTGCAGCTCCCACCCCACTGTCCTCTGCCGGGTTCTCCACTGGGTGACCCAAGGGACGTGGGGCGGCGGTCCTGCCAAGTCCTTGGCCACACCAAGCACGCTGGCTTCTTGGAACTGGCGTCCAGACCCCAGCTCAGCCTGTGCCCCTGACCCCACAGCCTCATCTGGGGCCAGCGCAGAGCTCCGGGGCCTGGGGAACGCATCCAATGGTGGTCCTGGGACCCGGCACACTTCTGCTCACCGAGTGGGAAAGGTTCTGGGCCAATTCCAGCAGGTGTGTGTGTGTGTGTGTGTGTGTGTGTGTGTGTGTGTGTGTTGGGGGGGTTGCCCTCCACCCAAGAACTCTCCACGACACCAGCCGGATGTCCTACAATTCACCTGGATTTTGACAGTATTTGGAAACAACATTGATCTCACGGGTAAGTGCCCAGACCTGGAAGATCGTCCTGTGTCCCATCCCCCATCTGGCCCCCGACTACCCACCCCAACACCCCAACACCCACCCTGCGTCCCAACCCCAGGCTCTCACCGGTGCTTCTGACCAACCAGCTGCAGATTGGAGGCTCTGGGGACCCCCTCCTTGGGGCCAGGTAATTTGCTGCAGCAGCTCACAGAAACGAGAGACACGGGCGTTTACCAGCTTGTTGAAGGATGTGATAACTTTATCATGTACACAGGTGCACAGCCAGAAGGGAGAGCTGCCGGGGGTGGGGGGGCATTGTCTTCCCAGGCCCCCAGGGCCCATGGTCCCCACATCACCTGCTCACCAGCCCGGGAGCTCCCCAGACCCCGTCCTTGTGGGGGTTTCTGGGGCTTCATCCCAAGGACGGGATTGATGAAATCACCAGTCATGGCTGTGGGTTCACCCTGCGGCCCCGCCCCTCCCGAGGGCAGAGGCTGGGGGTGGGGCTGGGGCTGGGGGGGTCCCACCTGTAAGCACGTGGTCAGCCCCCTGGCAACCAGCCCCCCATCAGGTGTTTTCCTGACCTCACCTCCTCAGCATAACAGGAGACACCTGAGCCCCCGCCTTAGGGAATCCGGGGGGGCTCGGGGGCTCCGTGCTGGGAATGTGCCGAGACCAAGTCTGTCCTTCTCACCGGGAATCTCAGGAACTTATGTCACTTTATGGTTTTTGAAAACCCTTCATTCTCTTTGACCTTGGTTCTCTCTTTCCCCAGAGATTCCTGATGTGCTCACTGGTCTCACTGAAAACAAGTGGATTTGAGGCTGAGGGTGGACGAGAGTCTCAACAACCTGACACCAGACGCCCAGGGGCCCTGGGGGTGATGAATAACCACGGAAGGACAGGACAAAATGTTTCCTACATCTGGTTTTTTGTCTGCCTTCAGAGCTTGGCTCCATGCTACCCTGCAGACCAGCCCGCCCCCCACCCAGGCCCAAACTCCTCCTCCCTGCGATATCACCTGTCACCGTGTCCCGGTGTGCCAGCGTGCTCCTCTGCGTGAGGTCCGTGGCCCGGAGGGAGGGGGCCACCTGTGCTGTCCTCGCTTATGGCACTGGGCTCACCATGCCAAGGGCTGACACTCAAGTGTCTGTCGGGAAACACCAGAATCTTAGTCCTGGATGTATATGACTTGTTGAGTGGATGAAGGAATGATGGACAGTGACACCCCCTGTGTCCAGGAGCCGCAGTGTCCGTGCCGGGGACTGTCTGCCACCAGGGGCGTCTGAGACCGATGGGAGGGCGCCCGGCAAGCCCCAGGCCTCACACTCGCTCCCGTCCTGGTGTGTGAGTCCCCACTTCCAGGTGCAAGGGTAAGTCATCCGTGGGAGGGTCCTCTGGGGGGGCCAGGACTCCACACCCCCCACTCTCAGACTCAGGGGTGGAATCCACCGTGGAAACGGGAAACGTTGTCAGGAGCAGAGGGGACGGCAGCACAGGGACCCCCGTAGACACCCCCATCCCGGGAAGCGGGTCGATAAGGCCACCTTCAGAACCGCCCTGAGCTCCACCTGCCGTCTCGCAGACGTGCCCAGCCGGCCTTCAAGGGCGCGGCCCTGCGCAGCACACGGCAGCCAAAATGCATGGGGCACGTGCTCTGCCCCTGGCGCCTTCCTAAGCACCTGTTGTCCTGATGGCAACCGCGTGGCCCATGTGACGGGGACCCGGAGCCATGGGCGGGGAAGGACATTGCTGCACCAGCGCTGATGAGAGGCAGGAGGTGTGCACAGCTCGGGGCGTGGGGCTCAGATCTGAGCCTGAACCTCCAGCCCCGCGGACCCCAGCCGCGACCCTACTATCCATCCTGTCTGAAAGGATGGGCCGTGTGGCCAGAACCTCTCACTTTTTTTGAGAATATCATTCATTCATTCATTCATTCATTCATTTAAGAGAGACAGAGCTTGCACGGAGTTGGGCGGTGTGCAGAAGCAGCAGGAGACAGAGAATCCCAAGCAGACGCCCCACTGAATGTGGAGCCTGACCTGGGCCTTGGTCTCATGACCCAGAGATCTGAGGGGAAATTAAGAGTCTGAGGCTCAACCACCTGAGCCACCCAGGAGCCCCTGCTTTCACATATTTTAAGGAATAGATCCATATAAAGTATGTTTTCAGACCATAATGAAATTAAACTAGAAATAAAGAGCAGAAAGCTGAAAAATCTTCACGTATTTGCTAATTTAAACAACACATTAAAAAAAAAAACCCTATAGATCAAAGAAGAAGTCTTGAGAGAAGACACATTTCTTATAATATCTTACCTGGTTTTGGTATTGGCATTGGTGTAGTGCTGGGAAGTGTGTCTGCTTCCTTTATGGGTGCTAAAGCTCTGGAAAATTCAACTTATCAAAATTTGTGAAATGCAGCTAATGCAGTTGGTGAAGGGGAATGTACGGCATGGAAATGCACATATGAGAAAACAAGGAGGATCTAAAGCTGGTCACCTGAACTTCCGCTATGGGAAATGGAGTAAGACGAACAATTTAGGGCTCGTGCAAGCGGGACGGAGTACATCATAACAATTAGGCCAGAAGTCAACAACATTGAAAACAGGTACACAATAAATAAAATCAACAAAATGAAAAACTAGGTCCTTGGAAAATCAGTAAAATTGAGCAATCTCTAGCCAGAGATGTGGAAAAAATATTTGTAAATCACCTTCCTGGTAAAGGCCGTGCATCCAGAATATACAAAGAACTCTCACAACTCAATAATAAAGAGCAAGCAGCTCGATTAAAAAATAGACAATGGATCTGGTTGGCCGTTGCTCTAAAAGCAATACACAGACCTTGAGTGAGGATGCACGGATTCCGGACATCACCTGTCACTGTATGGGGCCACGGCATTGAGATGTGACCAGAGCTTGTCAGAACGACTGGAATGGGGGCACCTGGGTGGCTCAGTTGGTTGAGCATCTGCCTTTGGCTCAGGTCATGATCGCAGGGTCCTGGATCAAGTCCCTCATGGGGCTCCCAGCTCAGAGGGACTCTGCTTCTCCCTCTCCCTCTGCCCCTCATACTCTCTCTTGCTCGTGCATACTCTCTGTTTCAAATAAATAAAACCCTTTCTAAAAAAAGAATGACTAAAATGTGAAAATGGTTTTATACCAATTTCTGGTGAGGATGTGGAGCAGCAGGAGCTCTCATTCACTGCGGGTGGGAATGCGAAATGGCACAGCCACTTTGGAAGACCTTCAAAGTCTCGGATAACACTAAACAGCCTTACTGAATGATCCAGTAATTGTGCTTCTGGGTAGTTTTCAACAGATTTAAAAAATGATATCCGTACAAAAAGCTGCATATGAGGCACCCTTATTCACAGTCACCCCAGTGGGAAGCAATGACGCTGGGCTTCGGTAGGTGAATGGGTACACCAACTGGTCATTAGTATGGTGGGATGCCCCTCGGTGATGAAAAGGAGTGAGCGACCCTACCGGCATGGGTCTGAGCTGGATATTGAGAAGTGAGAGGCTACGTGGTGTTGATTCAATTGATAGGACATTCTGGAAGAGGCCAAAGTGTAGAAATATAATAGTGTTGGTAGACAGGTTGCTCTCAGTGGCTCGAGGATGTTCATGAGCTGGGAGGTTGGAATGCTCAAAGCACCAGGGAGCTTTAGGCAGCGACTCTTGGATGGTGGATACATGACCCTGGGTGTTTGGGAACACAGGACCTCACAGCACAGAGTGAACCTTCATGCACACAACTTAAAAAACTCACACGGGAGTTTGGGGATCCCAGGTGGAAAACAGACTGAGAAAGAGCCGTCACAAGTGTGTGAAGGAGCTTCATGAAAAGGGTGGGGGTGAGGCGCTGGCCCTGGTAACTTCAGAGATGAGCAGAGGCCATAGGCTAACGGTGGGAGGACCAGTTCACAGCACCGTCCTCCAGCCAAGAAGCTGCTTCTCGAGGTGGAAGAGGGGACAGCTCTGGAACTGCCGCGTGGACGGGGCACTGTGCAGCCAGGCGAGTGGATGTGGGCGGTGGGAGCAGACTACCCACTGTGACAGAGGGAGCTCACAGACGAGCAAGGGAGGAGGGAGCAGTGGACTGAGAGTATTGGGTGAAAGTCTCAGACATCAGTGTGAACTCGTGTTCAGCTAGTGTAGACTCAGATGGCGCATGCAGCAGTGGCTACTGATGTGTGTGTTCACGTGGGTTAGCACACACATGTTCTGTTTCCCTGGGAGCTGGGGGCCTGGAGGCCGTGAGGCCTCATCACGACCTGTGCTCAGCACTTGATACTCCCCTCCTCTGGGAAAGGGCCCCACGGCTGCTGGGAGGACCGGCTGGTTCTGGGCCCATCAGAGAACACAGGAGGTGAGCGTGGAGCACCTGGTGGAGCCAGGACTGGAGGTGTCTGAAGAAACAGGACGATGCCGCGGAGACAGAGGAGCCGCACGAAAGATGGGCCCGTGGCCAAAGCTGGGGCAGGTATGGCAGCACATGAAATAAAGTAGTAATTGGTTTATAACCCATAGAATAAAATAAATATGCATGAATGTGCTATAAATAAATGCAAGACTAGACAAATCTCTCACACAGAAGAATTCAAGGAGGTGGAACACGGCTCCCCATCCCTCAAATGTGGGCTGTGCACAGCGCCTTCTCTCCGAAGCGCCCAGCATGCAAAGGGGAGAAACCTCGCAGACATGACCTCAGCCCCGTGATCCCGGTGGCCAGGAAAGGAGTCCTGCTGGTGGCACGTGCCCTGGCTCTGATGGCCAGGAGCGCTCTTCCTCTGTGGTCTTCCTCCTGAGAGCCCATAACCCCAGTGTAATCGCTGGAGAACATCAAACATTCCCAAGTTTGCAGAAATTATGCAAAACACCTGACCAAGATTTCTCAGAACTGTAAAAATCATCCAAAACAAGAAAAAGTTTGAGAAATGGTTACAGCCAAGAAGAGTCTAGGGACATGTGGCAACTGAATGTCATATAGTGTCGGGGTGGGGGGGAAGAGGGGACCTGGAGCAGAAAGGACAGGAATACAAAACTTTATCAACGTTAGTTGATAATGATCTGTCGATATTGATTGATCAGCGGAACCATACTAAGATATGCTGTGGGCTCTAACTCTGGAAAACTGCGTGGGGGTCCCCAAAGAGTTAACAATAGATCTGCCCTACGACCCAGCAATTGCACTGTTGGGGATTTACCCCAAAGATACAGATGCAATGAAACGCCGGGACACCTGCACCCCGATGTTTCTAGCAGCAATGTCCACAATAGCCAAACTGTGGAAGGAGCCTCGGTGTCCATCGAAAGATGAATGGATAAAGAAGATGTGGTCTATGTATACAATGGAATATTCCTCAGCCATTAGGAACGACAAATACCCACCATTTGCTTCAACGTGGATGGACCTGGAGGGTATGATGCTGAGTGAAGTAAGTCAATCGGAGAAGGACAAACAGTGTATGTTCTCATTCATTTGGGGAATATAAATAATAGTGAAAGGGAATACAAGGGAAGGGAGAAGAAATGTGTGGGAAATATCAGAAAGGGAGACAGAACATGAACACTCCTAACTCTGGGAAACGAACTAGGGGTGGTGGAAGGGGAGGAGGGCGGGGGATGGGGGTGAATGGGTGACGGGCATTGAGGGGGGCACGTGATGGGATGAGCACTGGGTGTTATTCTGTATGTTGGCAAATTGAACACCAATAAAAAGTAAATTTATTATAAAAAAATAAAATAAAAAAGGTGTGGGCTCTAATTTAATAATACACACCACATATAGGCCAATAAATAATATAATCGTTATTGCATGTGGTGTAGGGTATATGAGAACTGTGCCATCTTCACACTTTTCTGTAAATCTAACACTATTCTAGAATAAAAAGTTTGTTTAAAAATTATCTCTTTTGTAATAAATGTCTCCAAAAATTGAAACCACTCAGATTATTAAATTAATCAAATCAGTCTTGTTTGTTATTCAATATTAGTAATCCATGTTTCACTGAATGGAGAGAAATGAATGTTTGTTTACAAAACCACAATACAGTTATAGATTGCTCCCTTAACTTCCTATTTTTAGTTAATAAATTGAAATCAAATCGCTTTTAGTAACCTCCAAAGGACTCAGTGATTACCTGATGAGGAGGAGATTTTAGGCTCTTGTTTTATAAATGAACAGATGAATCCCTAAGGATTATTTTGATTGGTGGGAATTAAGGTTTCAGCAGTTTAAAAAGGTTTAAAGGGGACCCAAATCAATAGGGGCTTTCTATTTGTGAATAGTTACAACCTCTTATTTATATTGTGTATGTGAGGAAACATTGTCTCCACTAAACACTCAGGGCATTTTGGCACCATTTCACATCTGGATAAAAGTATATTTATTATGATCTCTTGGGGAATGTTAATATCGCATTGCTTAATACCTCTGGGTCCCCTCTTTCTAAAGTATTTGGTGTTTGAATTTAGTAAAACACACAAAGTGGTTGATCGCCTAGATGGTTTTTAATTCCTTCTATTTCTGTTAGGTTACTGAGTAATTCCAGATTCACCCCATCCTATCTGATAAATCAGTGCAAGTGACTTGGGTTTGTCTTATGAGTGGTTTTTTACAATAAACGTAAATAGAAAAGAAGGAAGAGCCGGAGCTAAAAAGCAAATTGATCCTTTAAAATATTGATTTTACACACATTTTACTTCCCATTTGAATACCAAGCATTCTGGCAATTTTTTTCCTTCTTAATTAGAAAATTAAAACCCGAAAGCTCAGCGCTCTGAAAACGAGTGTGTGCGGCACGGAGCTGCGACAACACTGCGCCGGTGTCTCTGCGCATGGCTGTCTCCCTCTGCCAGCCACTTCTCACTCTGCTTGGTTTCCTGGGAGCACCCAGGGACTCTCCAACTCATGGACAGCAAGGTGGCTGCACTCTGTGGTCTTTAACCCTCTGCCTCTGTCCTACCTCGGTTTCCTCACACTTTCTTCTCTTTCCCCCTCAGTGGGAGGGTTTTCACCAAATCAATTGTGAAAGACAGGCTCTCGCTTGTCTGGTGACTCCTGGAAGATCACTTGTGTGATCAAGGTTCTCCTTGCTTTGTCCTGTTGTGTTCGGAAGTCCATCTGTCCTCAGGGGCAGGTTACCCAGTTTTCAAAATTGTAAATGGTTGACTTGGACTGTCCCACATATTTGAGAGCTCCAAGGTAATGTGAACCGCGCCCCCGATACGTGCTTGCTGTTCTAGGGGCTTGGCCTAAGCAAGCTCACTGGATCCTCACACAGCCCTAGACTCGGCATGGCTCTTGCAGACGTGGAAAGGGCACCCAGGTGTGCCCCCGTGGGGTCTGGACGCTTACATATGCCCAGCACTGTAGAAGCACTAATCATAGTGTATCTGCTTCCTCCACACATAAGATGCCAGCGGGTTAAACATGCTTCCAGCTGTCACGTATCAAAACAAACATATTTTTATGGCACATTAAAGGAATCATACACCATGATCAAATGAGATCTATTCCAGGGATGCGAGGATGGTTCAACTTCTGCAAATCAGTCAATGTGACCTCAGTAGATGTAGAAAAGGCGTTTGACAAAATGCAATTCCAGTCATGATAAAAACTCAGTGAACGGGGTTGAGAGGGAACATTCCTCAACCTAGTAAAGACATAAGGACAAGCTCACAGTCAATATTATACTCAATGGTGAGAAGCTGAAAGCTTTTCCTCTAAGATCAGGAACAGGACAAGGATGCCCACTCTTGCTGCTTCTGTTCAGCAGAGTACTGGAAGTCGTGGCCACAGCAATCAGGCAAGAAAAGGAAATAAACAGCATCCAAATTGGAAAGGAAGAAGTAAACTTCTCTCACTGAGCATCATGTCCCTAAGGTCCATCCATGCTGTCAGAAAGGTAGGATTCTCTTCTTTTTAATGGCTGAACAATATTTTAGTCCGAGTGTGTATGTATTACACTTTCAATCCATTCATCCACCGAAAGACACTTGGCTTGTTTCCATACCTTGGCTACTGTAAATAATGCTGCAATAAACATGGAGGTGTCAATATCTCTTCAAGATAGTGATTTCAGGGGGGTCTGGATGGCTCAGTTGGTTGAGCGCCTGACTCTTGATCTCAGCTCAGGTCTTGATCTCAGGGTCATGAGTTCGAGCCCTGCATTAGGCTGCATGCTGCGCAGGGAGCCTGCTTAAATTGGATATACACTCAGAAGTGGGATTGCTGCTCAAATGGTATTTCTACTTCTGATTTTTTGAGAACCCTCTGTAGTGTTTCATATAGTGGTTGCACCAACTTACAGTCCCACCAACTGTGCACGAGGGCTCCCTTCTCTCCCAGTCCTCACCGACATTTGTTCTCTGCTGTCCTTCTGACCACAGCCTTTCTAACACAGGTGAGGTGACATCTCATCGTGACTTTGATTTGCATTTCCCTGATGACTAGTGATGTGGAGCATCTTTCCATGTACCTGTTAATTATTTGTAGGTCTTCTTTGGGAAAATGTCATTTTTTAAAAAATCCACTTTTTAATTGGATTATTATTAGTTTTTTGCTCTTGAGCTGTGTGAGTTCCTTATATATTATGAATACCAACCCCTTACCATGTTTGTGGTTCGCAAATGTTTTTCCTTTGCTGTATTTGCCTTTTCACTGTGTCCATGGTTTCTCTGCTGGGCGGAGCCCTTTAATTCGATGTCCTTCCACTTAGTGAATTTTGCTCTCATTGCTTGTGTTTTTAGTGTCATATGCAAACAATCATTGCCAAGACCAATGCCAAGGAACTTTCCCCCTATATTTTTCTTTTCGGAATTTTACAGGTTTAAGTGTTATGTTTAAGTCTTTAATCTGTTTCAAGTTAATTTTTGTGAGTGGCCCAGTTTCACCCTCCCACTGGGCAGGCTCCAGAGCCCTCCCCAGGCCGGGATGAACCACCTGCCCAGACTTTCCTCCCCATCCCTTCTCTTGTTTTCTGCCATCTCCTCCTCACTCCTTCCTCCCCTCCTCCTTCCTCCCTCCCCTTCTCCTCATCCTCCTCCTCCTTGCTCCTCCCCCTCCCCTTCCCTCCTCCCCACTTCTCTTCCTTCCTTCTTCCTCCCTCCCCTCTCCTCCTCCCCTCCTCTGGTCTCTCCCCCTCTCTCCCTCTCCCTCTCTCCACCTCTCCCCCTCCCCACTCTCCTTCTCCTCCCCCTCCCCTGCTCCTCTACTTGGCTGTTCCTACAGAGCCCTTAGGACTGCATTCTCCTGGATGCAGCAATCTCACCACTAGGAAATTATCCTGGGGAGTCCCTGCGAGACTGAAGGAACTCGACTGGGTGAAGATGTTCACTGCAGCATTGTCTGCAGTTCGGAAAGCATGAGCTCTCAAGAGAAGGCTGATTAAATCATGAAAATGCCAAACAAGCCAAAGTCCTGTGATCCTTAGGGGTGAGGACGGTGGGCCGTGTTCACGGTGAGAACACAAGGCGACAGCCCACTGATGGGTCGGGAATCTGTGTTTCCTGCGTGTGTTTGAGTCTACAAGGGGGGCTGCCCCAGAGACGGGACTGATCCCCGGTGGGCGGGGGCGGCGGCCTTCTGAGGTTCTCCAGGGAACACAGGTTGCTTTTGTGAAACGAACAGGTTCGGTGGGGGCAGAAGGGCTTCTGGGAACACAGTCACCACAGGCCTGTGCTGGTGGAAGGCAGAGCTTGACGGGCGAGGAGAGAGGGCCTGTGGGGTCGGAGGTGGCATCGGGCCGGGCAGGGAAACAAGAAGGCCTCTGGTTCGCATCGGGACACGAATGGCGCTTGAGGAGCAAAAGCGTCTGGGCGGTGGCACCGGGAGTGGGCAGGACAAGCCACCGCGTCCAAGTCTCCAAGTAAATGAACAACATGTGCCGTGTGGTCCCCAGGTGCAGAAGCTGCGCCACAGAACACCCGCCTACAGCCAGAACCCCCGACGGTGCCGGTGCCCCAGGGCTTCCAGCCCCCCCTTCCCTGTGTTCCATCCTGTACCCGGTGCGGACTCACCGGCCACGGCGGGGGCTGCTCCTGGGGGGCGCGCAGATGGGGTGTTCTCCGCTTCAGGGTCCTAATGGCTCAGGGAATACAGACCTTTCACAAGGACTGAGAATGCCGCGGGAGGCCGAGGGGATCTTCACTGGGGGTTCAGGCAGATGGGGAGGCGGGCCCCGCACTCCCTGGGCTTGCTCGGTTCCAAGAGGAGAGGACAAATTCCTGGAAGATTTTCAAGATTTCCCAAGAGGAGGGGCTCGGAACAGAGAACTAGATGGGGGCTGTGCCCGGGGGCTTCCCCCGGGTCTGGGGCCCCCACCGGCTCCTCATCCCTCCCTGGCCCTCCACCCTCCCTTCCACTTTGGGTGTGAATTTATCCTCCTGCCTAGTCCCACCCGGCGGGGGGCCTACCCGGGCGCTCCCCTCAGTGGGCCTGTCGGGGTCTCCACCCCCACTGCCTGCTACCTGCTGGAGTTGGGGGGCCCCTCTCTGCGTGTCCATCGAGGAGTCACACCCTTCATGCTTCAAGACGCTCGGGCTGTTCCCACTCCGGGCCTTTCCCGGCTGTGGGGGTGTGGCCCGTGCGGAGGCGGCTTTGTGGGGCTCCCCCAAGTCTACTGCGCCCAACGTCCCACCCACATCCCTGGGCGCTCAGAAGCCCGGAAGGTGGACCTGGTCGAGAGGGGCCCTCTCGAGCTGCAGGCTGGGCCATCCGGTGCCCACCCCATCCGACCGGCCGGAACTGGGCTCTGATTAGGCCATGGTTGATTCTTGTCAAATCACGGAAACTGGTGTGCGTTTATGGACTCTGTCCCCATCGCTCTGCATCGTGTCCTCCTTCACCCCGGACTCCGGAGGGAGACAGCAGGCCTGCGGCCCGGGGGGCCTAAGCGACTTCATTAGTCACTTCTTTTATTGCCTGGCCATCATTTCTTTGGGGTCACCGTCCTTCCCCACCCTAACATGTGCTCCGTTTGCCGATGTCAGCCTGGAGTTGGGCACATGCCTTGGGGCTGGCCAGTGAGAGTACCAGGCTCCTTGGCCACAGCGACCGGCAGAGGGATGAACCATGACCCATGGCAGGGCCATCACAGCTGCCCCCGGGATGCTGCTGGGAGCCCTGGGCCGTGCGCTCCTCTCTCCTCCACAGACAGTGGAGCTAAGGACCGAAGAAGCCAGAGCCTCACGGGAGTGTCCTTGTCAGCAGGGGACGAATGCCACCCCTGGGGCTGGAAACGCATGGCCAGGTGCCACAGGCCCCAGTGCGGGGCTCTGCAGCCTCTGTCTTAAGCTCCCTCCCCCACTGGGCTCTTCTCTGCTCTGCTCTTGTACAAACTCATTTAAATTCAAGCTTTTTGTGGAATAGCTTCAGTCAACAAGCCCTATTTTAATTTTCCTCAAGTGAAAAAGAAGGCCCAGGCGAAAAGCATTCTATCTGCTTCTGTGCCTTAGTTCGGTGGCTCACACCCCCTGGGCTATGAATGCCCAGACTCAGAGTGTCCTCA
This sequence comes from Canis lupus baileyi, assembly GCF_048164855.1. Taxonomy (NCBI): domain Eukaryota; kingdom Metazoa; phylum Chordata; class Mammalia; order Carnivora; family Canidae; genus Canis; species Canis lupus. The sequence goes on along the minus strand of NC_132852.1, from coordinate 47,468,947 downwards.
TGCCGGGGGCCTCACGGGGCCTGCCCGGTTCCAGCAGCCACACTCAGGCATCCCTTTCCTGCACCACTCGGCAGGGCTGGCAGGGCTGGCCCTCCCCGGGGTCTGTGCCAGCCACGCACTGAGTTTCAAGTTGGTGATGAAACTGCCAGGTCCTAATGCAGGTGCAGCCCCTGGTTGAGTTTCCTGCCTTCCCCAACTGGAGCTTCTGCCCCCTCCCACCGCCCCGAGCTTCTGCCTCCGTCCCCAGCACCTCTGTGGTCAGCGGTGGACATAACGGGGTGGGAAGCCATGCCCAAAGTTCCTGCACTTGCATGGGGTCCAGAGGATACTGTCTCTGCCAGCGCCTTGCACCCAGAAGTTTGTCCCCTGGGTCCTGTCATCCCCTGGGCTGGCCCTTGGGGCAGGGTCTATGGTGACCCCATGCCAGATTTTTTAAAATTATTTATTTAAAACTCATGTAAATCCCAAAACTCATTCCGTGGGGTGACCCCCACTCCACCTCAGCTCCCTTCCATGCCCTCCTGGGTGGGTGTTTTTGGGGACGTCACCCCTTTGAAGACATTGCCTGGAAGGCAGAAGCTTGCAGCAAGCTTGGTGCCAGAGAAGCTCCCTAGCTCGCGGATCTGGGCCTGCCTCTGACCCCACTGCTTGGCCTGTTCTCAAAAAGCCTCCCCTGCCCATCCAGGTGGGAGCACCTCTGCCTGTCGTATCTCCCCCTCCGTCTCGTGTGGCATCGGGGGAGGCCTGGCTTTCCAGAAAGGTCTTCTTTAAACTGAGTCCTTCTGTGACAGCAGCCGACACAGCAGATCTTTCGGTCTTTGATTTCCTTCTTCACATATTGAGAGCAAATCTTGTAGCTTGGACACTCTCTGAGAGATTTATTCCTCTGCCTGCTTGTCTTAAAAGCTTCCTTCATAAATTCAACCATTTTTGTCAAACTCTGTAAAAGATTTATCAGTTTTTATTTTCACAGACAGCTCCTCCAACATCTGGTCTACCTCTTATTTTAAGGCACAGGGTCCGAGGCTCTCTCTGAAAGGAGCTCCCCAGAAGATGAGGGCTCCCCAGGGTGACAGGCCACCAGGACATGTCGGTCTCAGGCCAGAGGACAGCCCAACGCGGGGTCTGCACTCTGAGTGGCTCCAAACGCGTTATTTCCAATTTCTGCACCATCATCCCGTGAATGGACATTGCATATAGTTCATTTAATCAATGCGTATTGCTTAGAATTGATGAGAAATTCTTCACTTGGGATATTTCATTATCTGACGGAAATCTTCAAGTGCACACTTCCAAACACACCCTGGTGGCAGACAGTCCCCGGCACGGACACTGCGGCTCCAGGACACAGGGGGCGTCACCGTCCATCATTCCTTCGTCCACTCAGTGAGCCTGCATTGCACAGGGCCGTGTGGCAGGCACGGCGCTGGATGGGGGCAGGCCGACCCCTGCTCCACGGATTGCACATTCTAAAGGGCAGAGGGAGACGCCAGAGGCACGTGGTGTCAGGTGCCCGACATGGCAGTAGGCAGAGCAGGATAAGGTGACGGCAGGCAGGAGCTGGAGAGGGAGAAGGGACGGAGAGAGAGGGCGGTCCGGGGCCAGCAGACCCCCAGAAGGCCGCATCCCCGCTGCTTGGCCTGCAGGGAGGATGGGGGGGCCGCAGGGCAGGCGCGGGGAGCTCTGGTTGGGCGGGGCTGATCTGCAGACTGAGCTGGAGCCGCTGCAGGGTTTGGGGCGCAGGAACGACGGGGTCCCGGGGAGCTGGCAAGTGGGCGGCTGGGCTGCAGGAGCACTTGAGTGCTGCGGCGGGTGCACTGCAGGCACACGTGGCTTGCTGGCACATCACACGTCGGGTGTGAATAAGCGGGGTGCCACGTTTGTCTCTGCAGCCCTGACCCCGAGGCCCCTGCTGAGCTGCCCTTAGGGGGTGAGCATGTCTGCAGGGGGTGGGCGTGGAGGGCTGAGATCCACACGGATGAGCGTCCACATCCGCGGTGTGTTTCACACTTGCAGTGTAGATGGCACACAGGCTGCTGCGGCTGAAGCTGGGAGAGTCAGGATCTGGGGACGGCTGGGCGCTGACTTCAGGGGGTGGGTCAGAGGAATGGGGTGCAGGGGGCGGCTCACCTAACCGAGAGGTGGAGCCTCGTCCCTGGTCAACGCTCTGAACGCCCGCTGTTCCCGGAGCAGGACGGAGGCGGGAACGGACTCCCGGCGTTGCGGGCCTGTGGGGGGCCCGCAGAGAGGGGGGGCTGACGACGCACAGGTCGTGCTCCCGGGTTGCGCACACGTGCGTGAGCCTCATGGTTCACACAATTAGCTGCCAGGCTTGCTCCCAGCCGCTGGCGGAGCCGAGTCCGCTGGCGCCCACGGGGAGGGTGGACATGCTGTCATTCTGCAATGACGTGTGGAGGCGGATGTGGGTCGCTCACAGCTGCTCAGGGTGACGAGGAGCCACGGCTGGAAAGACATACGCGGCCCAGCGTGGTCTGCGCCCGGCAGTGGCGGCCTTGTCGTCCGTCTGGGGACCGGCCGCTCTGGAGGGCAGCGCCGCACAGACAGCGCGCTGTTGGGCCGAGCAGCGACCGCCTCCTGCGTGGCTGTGGTCCAGGGGGAGGTGTTTCCACGAGCATCCGTGCCAGCCCCGGGGAGGCGTGTGCTGGTTCCAGGTCTGGTGCCCCGGTTTGTTCCGGGCGCTGGGTGAGCGGCCGCCCCTGCGCCCCGTGGGGCGTACTGAGCCCCATCCACGGACCACTCAGGCGCTTGGCCTCTGTCCGCTGAGCCTTCCGGGCCCGGCCTCCCCGGCTCTCGTAGCTCCTCGTACCCCGTCCCTTCTGCAGAGCCTGGGCCTGCAGGGTCACGCCTCAGCCCTCCCCAGACCCACCGTCCTTGGGGTACTGAAGGGCTGGACGGTGGGGGCCACGTGGGGGCCAGCTCCCTGCTTCCAGCACGAGGCTCGGAGCTCCGTCTGTGCGCTGAACGCGCCAATGAGTGAAGAATGAGTGGACGGTTCTTGCCAAGGCACGTCTTGTCCAGCGGAGCTGACGCCGTGACGGCAGGGAGGACACTGACCCCGGCTCCCCCGTGTCCAAAGGGCGCAACGGCCCTGGCTTCGCTGGCGCCATGGGGTCGAGCAGTGATGTCTGCACATCACCCGGTCCTTGCTACTGCAGCCTCGGAGAGAACGGCCGGACCCACGCGGGACTCCGAGCAGTCCTCAGCGACTCGCCCCGGGGACGACAGGAGGGCCGCTCGGGGGCAGGCGACTCAGGTATCTTGTGAGTCGCCGAGGAGACGGGGGGCCCTGGACACGCGGACTCTGCAAGCCGCCCCGTCCCCGCGCGCACGTGTCTTTCCTCTCGCCTCCTGCGACTTTCCCTGAGGACTGGGGAGGACTCGGCCCGCGGGGGGTGGGAGCCGAGGGTCAGTGTCCGCTGCCTCCGGGGCGGCCGCTCCACGGCCCCGCTTGGCCCCGACACCCCCGAGCCCCGCTCAGGGAAGGGCTGCTAAGGGAAGGGACCCCGCCTTCCTCCGCAGGTGGTTGCGGGCGACCCCCCTCGGCGCTCCAGGCCTGGGGGCTGCGCCCCGCGGCCACCTCCCTCCTCCCGCTGAGCATCCCGGGGAAATGCTTTTCCTGGAATTTGTGTTTGATGAAGACAGGGAGAGAGCGGCTCTCGGAGCAGGAACTGAGCTGCGGCCTGGGCGCCTGGGAGGGGACGGGCCGAGGTCTCCCAGGCCCGGCCAGCGCGACGCGCACCTGCCGCCAGGAGGGAGGAGGAGGCCCGGGGCGCCCCTGCGTGTCTCAGGCGCTCGGTGCGCAGGACTCAGGACCAGCAGCTCCGAGCTGGCGCCCGATGGCAGCTGGGCTGGGAGGAGGCGGGGGCCGCACCCGGGGTGGGACCGGAGGCCCGGGAGGCACCGTCGCCTCCCCGCAGTGGCAGCGGGCGGCTCCCGCCAGTCGGTGCCTTAACTTTTTATCAGGTTGTTCCTCGGAGCATTTTAATGTCAGTGAGAACCAGCGCGCTCCGGCTGACCTGAGCCTGGAAGGGCTCCCTCCGCCCCGGCTCCTGCGGCTGTCGCCCCGCGGAGACGGCCGAGTCTGGCAGCCAGCCAGGGCCACCACGGCCGGCGGCGGATGCTGGGAAGCCCACCCCTGTGTCCAGGGTCACGATGGGGGAGGGGGTGTCCTCGTCTCTGTGTGGGGAGCTGCAGCCCGGGGGGCCTTGGCTGCTGGCCTGACTGGCTTCAGGATGGGGGTCCTCGGACACCCTCGGGGGAGCCGAGCGGGGTGAAGCCGTCAGGGCGGGCGGTCACTGGCGGCCCCCGGGGGTCAGCACACACCGTGAGGCCACCTTCCTCCTCCCGGGGCTCCTTGTCCCTGAGACCCCGAGGGCAGGGAGCAGAGGCCGCACTAGTGAGGGCGATGGACAGCACCCATGGGTCACTCTTCCGGGCCCGAGGGAGGGGGCTCGTTACAAGTCCCCTCCTGACACCAGAAGGACCCTCCGGACCGGCTGAGAGCAGGCCAGGTCAGGACCCCAGCACCTCCCACCTGTGAGGGGGCCCAGCCCGGCGGTGCTCTGCCCTGGGCCGTCCTGCCTCCCCCTGCGCTGTAGGAGCCCTAGGACCCCCGTCCCGCCCGACGCTCAGGCTGCTCTTGGGGGCAGGGCAGGAGCCTGGTTTCCATTTTGCAGATGGGCCTGGGGGCCTGGGGGGGGTGGAGGGAGGAAGCGGGTGGGGCGGGGGTGGCGGGCGGCCTCCCTGGGGCCCCTCTCGGGGGAGGCAAGGAGCCCGCAGGCCTCAAGTGGCCACGTGATGCCTGCGACCACCATTGCCTTCTGCTCACAAGCCGCGCCGATGGCAGGTGACCTAACGATTATGGGCTCTGGGAGACAAGTGTGGGGGCCACCCAGCCCCGCTCACACCCCAGGGCTGCTGCCTCAGGGGGCTCCCCGAGATCCTACACGTCTGCCTGACCCCCAGTCCTCAGCCTGCCCTGGGGGCAGCGAGTCGTGTGGCCCCCACAGGACAGTGTAGACGGAGGGACGGCCTCCCCCGCCCGGCCCCTCCCGGGCCCACCGTGGAAGGGGTCCGTGGCTGTAGCGGAGCTCAGAGTCCCTCAGGCGACGAAGTCCAGGGGGCTCAGGCTCCCCGCCCCCCCCGGGAGGACCCAGCACCTGGCGGCCAGCTCCGCCTCGGCTCTGTGCACAAGTGGGTTCAGCTGACCTGTCTTCACTAACAGAGGCTGGGAAATGTAAACGAGGTCACCCGGTTTTAAACCAGGTCCCCACCCGTGGTCACGGCCAGCCACCGCGTGTTCCCAGCGTGATGACTCACGGGTCCAGAAACGGGACTATTTGAATGATGATCACTTATGCTTCAAACACTGTCACCGCGCAGGTCTGTCTGCTACGTGGCCTCGTCGGGACAACACACTGAGGCACACATGTCACCAGGTGGCTGTATCCTGAGGAAATGCTAGTGGAAGAGGACTTAGCCCCTCCACGCTCCAGGGTCACCCTCACCCACCCATGGGGCTGGGGCAGGGTCTGTACCCAGCTGGTGGGGTTGTGTGAGGCTGGCTCTGCGCCGGGGCCCTGCAGGGCAGTGGGGGGATGCCCTGCAGGGAGGGTGGGTGGGGAGGACCCCACAGGAACCGAGGGCTCAGGGAGCCCAGGAGAGGGTGGGCCATCCTGCAGGGCCAGCTGCCTCTGAGCCATCTGGAGGCCGCAGCTGCCGGGGACTTGGCTGGAAGGTGACGAGGCCCCGGCCCGCATGTCACACATGGGGACCTGCCTGCTGCCACCGCCCTGGTTCAGAATGACCGCTCAGCTCTCCACCCTCACTAGCTGGCCAGGGGACAGCAGCCTGAAGCTGGGGGAGGCGATCACAATCCCCCTTTTGCAGAATAGGTCTCGGGATGGACGCACAGACTTGGGAACCCCAGCGCCCGCAGCTCTGGTCCTGCTCACAGAGGGGTGTACAGAAGGCAGGGTGAGGCACACGGGGGTGGGGTGCCCTCAGGTCCCACCAGATCCACCCCTTTCCGCTCGGTGTACAATCCCATCTCTAGAACAAGAGAAATCTTGCACGGAAGAGGCAGAGATACATTGAAAAAACATGGAAAAGGCAAAGGCACGTGTTGGGTGAGCTGTTCTAGAAGGAGCATCCACTGGCATCGCGGGCCGCACCTGCAGGGATGGGACCCTGCCTCACTAGGGTGCCGCAGGCAGTGGCAGGGCCTGGGTGAAGCCACCTGTGCGAGGACCAAGGTAGCCATGGACAGGGCTGGGCCCGCCTGGGGTTTCAGCCCTGAAGACCGCCTGCTACTTGCGAACACTTTGAGCACCCCTAAACGCAAAGCCCGGAGCCTGGTGAGCTCAGCCTGTGGAGCCAGTGACTCTTGATCTCAGGGCTGTAAGCTTGAACCCCATGTTGGGTGGAGAGAATACCTCGAAATAAAAAATCTTTAAAAAAATTCCAAATACAAATATGTTTTCTCAATTTACTTTTGACTTGGGATCCGTGGCTTGGGTTTATAACGGGGCCGTGTCTCCTTGTTCTTGTGTCCTCTGGGGGCATCTTCACTTCGTAAGACCATCAAGAGGGTCCGAAAACACAGAGTTGCCAGGCCAGTACTGGTGAATGTGGGCAGCCTGTCCCAGAACCGCGTGGCCTGCAAAAGGCCTGGGGCACCCTGCTGGGGACCGGGGGACTCTGGGGCGCCTGCCAGACTTGCTGCGTGCTCTGGGGACGCAGGATATAGTCCATGTCCGTGGACACAGGATAAAGTCCATGGATGGGCGCTTGGCCTCGCACACAGCACAGACCGCCAATCTTCAGGGGCAAAAGTTCGCTGAGAAGCCGTCAGCTTGTGCTTCAAAAGTTAGCAGTTATTTTAAGAACATAATTCGCAAAGGTGAAGAATTAAGATGTACAATGTCAGAGGCTCCATTTAGCAATTGCTTTGAGAGGCATGACTTTTTGGATCAAATGGCTGTCATTGTTCATTAGTTTTTTTCGCTTTTATTTCTGGATTTTCTGCATGTGCCGAAAAGGAAAGCCATATGTGTTAATACGTGGCCTCCACGCCCAAAAATAGAACTTCAAGATCAGTTGAATAACATCAGTTTTTGTGAGAGTCATTAGATCCTTTAAAGTAGAAAATAAGTCAAGTAAAATTGTGTCAAGGTCTTCATTCAATGCTTGGGGTCAGCAGGAAGCTTTCAGAGCTTTGTCTCACGGACAGTGACTTATCTGACGTGATTCTGGACGCTACCGTAAGTTTACTCTCAAAGTGGATGTTGAAGATTAAATGAGTTGTCTGTGGTGCTGATATAAACACGCTCTTGCCAAGCGCAGGCCATGGAGGAATAGTGCTTGTATGGACTGAAGAGACCACAGCCTGGAATGTTCTTACTGGAAATGTGAAGATGCGGGAGCCTGTGACCCACAGCCCAGGAAACAGAGTCTCTGAGCACAGACTTGCAGAGGGTGTGGGTTCGTGACCCCGGGGTGCTGGGATCGAGTCCCACATCGGGCTCCCTGCATGGAGCCTGCTTCTCCCTCCGCCTGTGTCTCTGCCTCTCTCTCTGTGCCTCATGAACAACTAAATAAAAATCTTTAAAAATAGATAAAGTCAATGTAATATTAAAGGCAAAACTGTCAACACCGCGTTTGGGGATGATGGTATTTTAAAGTGGAATATGCACCCACAGAAGCCAGGAGGCCCGAGGGTTTTCCGGGGCGGTTGCTGTTAAGTCAAGGTGTGCTGCGGGCAGTAGGGACGGCTGTGCATTGCACGCTGCAGGGGGGTCCCTAACACGGAACACGGACACGTGTGGCTGGAGGGCTAACGATCTTGTTGTTTTACGGGACTCTGTGGCCGGGACGCTTTTACAAGCCCATCATGTTGAAGCCCACCTGTCAGTCAAAAAAAAACGTATCTCAAGAAATTATGTAATCCAATGAGCTCCGCACCTTTCCTTGGTCCTTAAGGGTTCCTGGGAGCGGCATGTCAGTGAGAGCGCTCCCTGCCGCACGGGGCGAGGAACAGCAGCCTGTTCGCGGGCGGCTTCCTTCCCTTTCTGACACATTCCCCGGGTTGGGTCCCAGGGAAGCACCACACTGAAGAATGTGGACGTGTACGAATTTTCCTTTATTTATTTATTTTTGGCCAAATGCTAAATGAACAGTTTAAAAAATATGATCAAGTTTCAAACGGGAAGTTCCTAAGCAAATCTGTGATTTAACCAAGCACAAGGTGCAGACTGAGGGTCAGGGCTCGTCCGCTGATGCAGGCCACTGGGGGAGGCAGGCCGTGTGCCCGCACGCCCAGGGCACCAGCCATAGGGCCACCAAAGCCCATGCCCGGCCCGCCTGCTCCTGGGACAGCCGCGTGTGCGCAGCCACCTCCTGCCCGGTGGCAGGGCCCGGCCGTGCTGTCGGGGCATCCCCAAGGCGTGGTCTGCTCTTGTCCTCCCGTTTCTGGTTTCCTCGGGGACAGCACTGCAGGCCTCCGTGTCACGCCTGGGTGCGTGATGTTCGGGCGCACAAGAGACGCCACGGTGGTGAAATCAGCCTCCCAGTAAGGGATGATGGTAAAGAAAATGTAGGTCCCAGCAGAATGACGGACGCTCCATGTTCTATCTTCATGGAGAAACCGTCTACTTCTTTCAAATACGTCTCCTGGCGGCTCCTTCCCAGGCTTTTCTCAACTTTGCCGACTTCTGACTGCAGGTACCACGTCCTCCTGGTGGCAGGAGAGTTGGGGCAACACCTGCAGCTCTCTGTGGGGTTCTTGTACCTAAACTAGCCTCGCCATCACCTTTCTTTCTTTCTTTCTCTTTCTCTTTCTTTCCTTCTTTCCTTCTTTCCTTCTTTCCTTCTTTCCTTCTTTCCTTCCTTCCTTCCTTCCTTCCTTCCTTCCTTTAAAAGTTTTTATTTAAATTCTGGTACAGGGGATCCCTGGGTGGCGCAGCAGTTTGGTGCCTGCCTTCGACCCAGGGTGTGACCCTGGAGTCCTGGGATCGAGTCCCACGTCGGGCTCCCTGCATGGAGCCTGCTTCTCCCTCTGCCTGGGTCTCTGCCTCTCTGTCTGTCTGTCTGTCTCTCTCTCTGTCTATCATGAATAAATAAATAAAATCTTTAAAAAAAATTCCACGTGAGTGGGATCATATGGTGTTTGTCCTTCTCTGACGGACTTGTCTCGCTGAGCGTAATGCCCTCTAAGTCCATCCACGCTGTGGCGAATGGCAGGACTTCCTTCTGAGGGCTGAGCGATCGTCCACTGTGTACATATCCTGTCTTCTTCACCCGTTCATCCGTCCACGGACATCTGGGCTCTTTCCCTACTTTGGCTATTGTGGACCTGGCTGCTGTGAACCCCAGGAAGCAGGTGCCTCTTTGGATCTATATTTTTGTATTCTTTTTTTTTTTTAAAGAATTTATTTACGAGAGACACAGAGAGAGGCAGAGACCCAGGCAGAGGGAGAAGCAGGCTCCACGCAGGGAGCCCGACGTGGGACTCGATCCCGGGTCTCCAGGATCATGTCCTGGGCTGAAGGTGGTGATAAACTCCCGAGCCACCCAGGCGTCCCTATTTTTGTATTCTTTAGGTAAACACCTTGCAGGGCACTTTCTGGGTCGTAGGGCAGCTCTGTGTTTAATTTTTCTGACGAACCTCCACACTGTTTCCCAGCGTGGCTGCACCAGTTCACACTCCCACCAGCAATGCACGAGGGCTCCCCTTTCTGCACAACCTCACCAACACCTGGTGTTTCTTGTGTTGTTAATTTTAGCCATTGAGACAGGTGTGAGGTAGTAACTCAGCGTGGGTTTTTAAATTTTTATTTATTCATTTATTTATTTTTGCGAGGGGGGGGAGAAGGAGAGAACAAACATGTACGAGCTGGAGGCAGGGCCAGAGGGAGAGACAGGCTCCCCGCCAGCAGGGACCTGACATGGGGCTCCTTCTGAGGACCCCGAGATCATTACCTGAGCCGAAGGCAGACGTGTAACCCACTGAGCACCCCAGGCGCCCTCATTGTAGTTTTGGTTTGTGTTTCCCTAATGATGAGTGATGTTGAGCATCTTTTCTTTTTTAAAAGATTTTATTTATTCATGAGAGACGCACAGAGAGAGGCAGAGACACAGGCAGAGGGGTAGGCTCCCTGCGGGGAGCCTGGCGCGGGACTCGATCCCGGGACCCTGGGGTCATGATCTGAGCCGAAGGCAACGCTCAGCCGCCGAGGCCCCCAGGCGCCCCTTGAGCATCTTTCCTGGCGGCCGCCTGGATCTCTTCTTTGGGGAAATGCCTCTTCATCCTGCCCATCTTTACATTGGATTATTTAGTTTTGTTGTTCTTGAGCTTTATGAAGTTCTTTTCATATTTTGGATATTTAACCCTTTATTGGATCTGTCACTTGACTCCATGCGGGGACTTCCACGGCACTTCCGCCCTCCTTCCTGCAGGATGATCCTAGCATGTGACCGGGTCTTGCGTGAAAAGCAGTGCGTGAGCGGACCTGAGAGGGAGCTGTGAGCGTCAGGAAGAGTCCCTGTGGCAGGGGCAGGGGCGTCCCGCGTCTCCTCCGCAGTCCCCTCAGTGGCACGTGTGCTTGCTGGGCCCCAGACAGGGCCCGGTCAGAGGCCTCTGCCTCCCCGGGGTCACCACTGCCTCTCTGTGTGCACCCCAGCTCTCGTATTTCAGACTGGTCCACCGGCTTGAACGTCAAGGGGTCCCAACCCGCAGGTTCACTGCTTCCCGGGGGAGAAGCAACCCTTGGCCTGTTGATGGACTAATTCCCCCACCAGTCACTCAACAAACATGTGCCGAGCGCTGTCCTGCTCCCAGCACCCCCGGAGGAGCCCTCGGACGGCCGTGCAGCCTGAGGACCGTGGCTGACCTGCCCCTCTGACCCCTGGCAGGTCTCCCTCCAAAGATAAAGGATCGTGCTCTGCACTCGGTCTGTTGGAAAGAATATTGGGGTCATTGCCACTGTCCTCTCCTTACAGTTCATACAAATTGACTCCTTTAAAAAAATTGATATATATATATATATATAATAACAAAGAAAGTGTGGGATCGCTGGGTGGCGCAGCGGTTTGGTGCCTGCCTTTGGCCCAGGGTGCGATCCTGGAGACCCAGGATCGAATCCCACATCAGGCTCCCGGTGCCTGGAACCTGCTTCTCCCTCTGCCTATGTCTCTGCCTCTCTGTGTGTGTGACTATCATAAATAAATAAAAATTTTTAAAAAATAACAAAGAAAGTGTAACAACCAGAATTAAATCATGTTCAGGAGAGACACCACCACGTTAGACCTGAATTGGAAATATTGGTCTAAATCTGTGCTTTCAACAAAAGCAACCCTGTCCTACTTCGCCAGCTGGAATGGTCTTGCGGCAATGCCACGGGAAGTGGTCCCCGGCGCCTCTCTCCGACGCACGGCGGAGGGAGACGTGTGCCTGGGATATATCTTTGTATCATAAAGCAAGAAGAAATGAGAGATTAAAGATTTAAAAATAATGAAGGATTAAGAGACACAAGAGCCAACCTACATGGGTTGTGAAGCCAACGTTGCGGCGATTTGGCCACCAGACGGAGAGTGATAACAGTGATGGAAAAAGCCTAAATATATAAAAAGCCATCAGGCCCCTGGGGGAGGGAAGGGGTTTTCAGTGGGAGCAGAGTTTCTGTTTTGCATGAGGAGGAAGTTGTAGGAGTCTGACGTGAGGCATGACTTCAGTTAGCTCGACTGTCTTGTACCCTTAAACGTAGATTATGTGGCAAATTTTATGGGATGTGTATTTCTTTTTAAAGATTTTATGTATTCATTCATGAGAGACACACACAGAGAGAGGCAGAGACCCAGGCAGAGGGAGAAGCAGGCGCCCTGCGGGGAGCCCGACACGGGACTCCATCCTGGGTCTCCAGGATCATGCTCTGGGCTGAAGGCAGGTGCTAAACTGCTGAGCCACCTGGGCTGCCCCAATGGGATGTGTATTTTAAAAAGATTGTATTTATTTATTTGAGAGAGAGAGAGGGAGAGAGTGCGCATGAGCGGGGAGGAGAGGCAGAGGGAGAAGCAGACACCCCGCCGAGCAGGGAGCCTGATGCAGAACTCGATTCCAGGACCCTGCGATCACGACCTGAGCTGCAGGCAGACACGTGACCAACTGAGCCCCCCAGGTGTCCCTATAGGGTGTGTTTTTAACATAATTTTATAAAAAGAAGGCTTGGAGTTCAGAGAAGGAAGAGTGTCTGGGTGGGAAGAGCGGCAGAGCCTGGTGAGCTCGGCTGGGGCAAACCCCAGAGGCGTCGTGGTGGTTCTCCGTGTAGGCGGCGAGATGCTGGGCACGGTGGTGTTTTTCGCACGAGGATGGTAACGGGGCCGTGACATTGGCGAGAGGTCCCCGGTGGCTGTCGTGCTGAGTCCTGGGTGCGTGTGGGCTGCGCAGAGAAACCACCACGGGAGCGCCGCCGCCACCGTGCTCAGGAACTCAGGATGCTCCCTGTGAAAGGTGCGTGTGACCAGAGGAAGGCAGGTGGACACGCGGGGGGGCAGGAAGCGGGAAGCACGGGTTAGTGATCCACGGCGGCCCGGAGCCCTACCAGGGTCTCGGGCGGAGCAGACGGCGGGTCGGCAGCGCCCACGGCCCAGCGGGACTCCCCGCAGACACACTGACCCAGGCCGGTGGGGCCGAGCCCGCAGCACCCCGGGCCCCAGCGCCCCTCGACGGCGGCCACAGGACTTGGCCATGATCACTATGGAGACCAGACCCCAGAGCAGAGACCAGCGCTAGAGACAGGGAGGGACGGGTCACATAAATGTCACACAAGGACCTGGTTGGGGCAGATGATGCGCCTTGTGGTGACACAGGACAGACGGGTGGGGCGGTGATCGAGGGGAAGGCCCCGATGGGCTGGGGTGTCTCGGGAGTGTGGGCGCCCACCAGGTGAACCTGTTGGTTCAGTGCAGTCCCAGGGAGACCACATATGGTTAGTTTTTATGGAAAACAAACTGGATCTGAACTTCCCACAGAAATTCAAAGGGTTGCTAAGGACCAAGACGCTTCCAAGAAAGCAAAGTGGGGGGTTTGGAGTAACAGGCCCCCAGCACTGAACACGGAGTGAACCGGGGCAGGGGTGTGGACACACGGATGCCCAGGATAACTATACTCAACTGGGCACTGGGGGGCTCAGCGGTGGAGCGTCTGCTTTGGGCTCAGGTCATGACCCCGGGGTCCCGGGATCGAGTCCTGCGTCGGGCTGCCTGCATGGAGCCTGCTTCTCCCTCTGCCTGTGTCTCTGCCTCTCTCCGTGTCTCTCAGGAATAAATAAATTAAGTAATGGCTCCTGGGTCAATGACAAAAGGGAAATTATTGTTCATATATCTCCCTGGGTTGGTCCCCTGCTGGGGGAAGCCACGAGAGCGACGTTGCCCAGCTAATAAGTGTGGTTGTTGCACAGAATAAAGCCGGGGAGCAAGTTTGCACTGTCAGGACCACTTCTCTCCAGCTGGTCGGGTTCCAGGTGACTTACCTTCCTTTCTCTTTCCCATGTATTTCAGGATTCACCACCTAAGTCAGACTTTTTACTTTTTAAAGATTTTATTTAAAAAAATTTACATGTGCTGCTTTCTGGAAAAGAAGGATAATTTTATCATTCACATTTTTTTTTCCTAACTGATAAAGTTACATGTGTTTTTTCTTTTTATGCCAATTGCCAAATTCTGGTGTCTCTGCAGGATAGTAGCTGGCATGAAAATTGCTTCTCAGATTTCAGTTTAAAAATGCATTAGGAGACATTCTACATAAATTCTGTAAAGAGAAACTGCATCTCCTTCAAATAAACATCCCCCTTTCTGTGCTGTGATTCGGAATAATAAAGTCTCATGCAAATGAAAAGAAAATTGCCCCAGACGTCTGGCTCATAAAATACAAGTGATGATAAGCATCACGATAAACAGCAGAATCGACGCAGCTGGGGTTTTACTATAATACGGCCCTGGACAAACGTTCTGTCCCGAGTCCTTGAAGACGCAGGAAAGACAGGTGATAATATGAAGGTCGGGTGGTGACCCCTCAGGCTCATTAGTTCCATCTCCGCTGCCACAAGAGCGGCTGGGGTTGGGACCCAGGGCTGCAGAGATCACATCCTCAGGGCTCGAGACACCTGGCTTTCACAGCCCCCCCACCCCGAGATCCGCCCACAGACTGGCCACAGGCCCGGCAGGTGGGACCTGGGGTTCCCCAAAGTCTGACGCGACCTGAGTGACTCACAGGGGTGAAGGTGGGGCGGCTGGGGCATCCTTGCAGACGGAGGGCTCACGGGCCAGGTTCTCGTGTCTGGGGGACACCAGAGGCTCCAGGACTGCGTGGGCAGTGGGGCAGGTGCTCACCCCGACCTCAGGCACTTCCCGGGGCAGACGTGCAACCCGGAGGCAGGCGGGGGCACCTGCAGGGCCCAGCAGCCCCTCCTCATCTCTCCAGGGCCTCGGGCCCCAGGCTGGGGCTGCCCCGCCCACCTCTGCTTTGGACTCAAGATGCCCCGCGGGCTCCCTGCCACTGCCCAGGCCCCAGCTTAGATGTGCTTCCTCCCACCTGGCCACTGGGAGATGCTGGCTACTTGGCCTCCGGTCCGTTGCTGGCCCGTGGACGCCGGGCCGTGCCCCTTGCCCCCACGCAGCCAACCCAGGCCAGATGTGCTAGTTCCTTCCCAGCTCAGAGCTGTCCCTGTCCCCACCTGCCCAGGGCCGCCCACCAGCCTGCCCGCCCCACCCCGTTCTGGGCCCTGGGGCACCTCGGGGAGCTCCTTTTGGCTTCCACAGCCTGCTCCCCCGCCCGGTCACCCCGGCTTGGCTCCCTCTGAACCCCCCCCACCCAGCGCAGGGCCTGCGGGAACCGTCCACTTGTCCGGGAACACGTGCGTTTACTGCGTGCGGGGTGCACGGTGCGGGGGGTCCGGGGGCACGAGGCTCCCTGGGCAGCGGGGCTAATGAGCGTGTGGCCTGCAACCTGCTGCTCTCCCACCGCGACAGGACCTCTGGGGCGTCAGAGGACGTCCCCAGTGCACAGACAGCCAGCCTCGGCCCTGAGCGGGGGTGCTGGTGTGCGGCCCTCGCCCCTCCACCCCCGCGGGCAGCGCCTGCAGACCCTGAAGGGCTGGGGGCGAGTGGCTCCTGCTCTGAGAGCCACACGCTCCTGTCACCACTTCCCACTGCGCCACAGCCGGAAGTCAGCAGCGAGTGCCAAGGCCCCCGCGTCTCTGCACCAATAAAACTTGGTTCAGGTTCACAGGATCCGCATCCCATGCGGTGTTCACGCTCCAGGAAGCAGTCTTCTCTGTGGATTTTCTTCAACCTTCTAAAGCTCTTCATCCCCGGGCTGCGGGGCAAGGCGGTGGTGGGCTCGGCCGAGCCTGTCCTGCGCTGACCCCCGCCCCGGCCCACCTGGTGGGAGGTCAGAGGGGGGCCCGGCCCCATCCCAAGGGCCTGCTCTCACCCCACTGGGCTGTGCCTGCCGCAGCCGTGCAGCCTGCGGAGCAAAGCAGGGGACCTGGGGGGCTCAGTGACACCGGGGCCACCTAGTCTCCTGCGGGGCTTGGTGTGACCCAGCTCCTGACCTGTCTTCAGAGCCCTGGCTATCCCCCCAGTCAGCAGTCCTCGATGACACAGGCTTCCACGTTCTCATCAGGATCTTAGAAAGCGGTGACGCAGGACAGAAGGGCGACGCTCCCCAGCCAGCTGGTAGGGTCCTCCGGGCAGGACCCCTGCCCCATCGGGTGCTTCTGGGCACGCTCCCCAGGAGACCCCAAGCCCCTGGGCGGCAGGCAGGGCCCCTCCTCCCGCAGCGATGCCCACAGCTGCGGCAGCCAGTGACTGGGCCTCGGGAGCAGATGACTCCTGTCCCCTGTCCCCGGCACGAGAAGGCACCACCAGCCATCTTATTCCAGTGCTTGCTCTGTTACGCGTTCAACAGACCTTTATTGGGTGCCTCCCATTGCCCACCCTAGGGGCACATATTGGTGAAGCACACAAACATCTCTGCCCTCACAGCGTTTGTGTTCTAGAATCTTCCTCCACACTGTGGCAGGAAAACCTGGCTTCTCGAAGCACCGAGGGCCTACGCTGCTGCTCATTAAATCCTTCGCCCACCCACCCAGCTGCAGCGGGGCTCTAGAGTCACCCTCCCCACCCGGGACACAGTTCGGGTCCCTGAGGGTGTCCCATGGCCTGTCACTCCACGGCCCTCCCCCATCCCCCATGCTGGCCCGTGTCCTTGCTCCCTGCCCGTGTCCTTCCCCATCAAATCCCAGTGTGATGAACCAGGCCAAGCACAGCCAACCGCCAAGCACCCCCCACCCCCACCCCCACCCAGGCAGGCCCTGTCTAGGCTCCCAGCTCCATCCGGGTCCTCACTGTGCCAGTGGACACCTGGGCAGACCCCAGGGTGTGTGGTCGACGGTGGCCACCCGGCAAGACACACTGAGTTATTTGCTTTCTGTGGCCAGGCCTCTACTGGCAAGTGAGACACAGCTCAGACTCACGCCTGCAGAGCTCAGACAGTTTGATCAGCTTTTTCTTGGTGGATGATAAATACTGAACTAATTTAAATCAAATCAAACTGTGTGAATGTGTGTGGAGCTTCATTAGTGTCCAGGTGACTTGCCAGGCCTGTTGGGAACTGCAAAGATAAATGAGACGTGGTTACCGGTCTCAGGGGAGTGGCAGCCACGCTGCCAGCTTGTTACTCGGTGACTAGTGAGCGTCAGTCCTATGCCAAGGGCAACGGCGACAGGTGGTACCTGGAGCCAGGGTGACGGGAGCCTGTCCACATGCAGGAGGGACGGCGTGGGGAGATGAGGCGTGCTGTTTCTGCACCAACGGGCCCCGTGCAGTTCTCGGGGCTCCCAGAATGTCTTGGGGCTGGGGCTGGACGAGCCACGGGGCAGGATGCACTTCTGGAAAATGCACCTATCCTTCTGATTATAAGAATAGAAAATAAAGCAAAAAAAAAATCTAAGGAACATTCAAGTTGCTAATAATACTTCCACCCAGAGATAACCATAGTTACCAGTTTTGTGTTTTTCCTGCTTTTCAAAAATTTTATGTAGCATGTAGAATTTTCACATATTAAAGCCTGCTCTAAAGGATAACGTCACTGACTGCACAGCATGCATGGCCGGTGTGCCACAGTGCCTTTGCACACCCATCTGTTGATGGGCATTTACATCGTTGAATTCTATTCCGACAATTCACACTTGTGAGAACTTCCTCCTACAGAAACATTTCCTCTCACTTTCACTTTCTCCTTGAATAAACTCCAGAAGTGGGATTACCTGTCAAAGCTGAGGGCAAAACTCTTTTCCATTTGGCGCTTGCTTCCCATGTAGGAAATACCAGGTGTCTCCTCCAAACAGGCGTGGAGGTCTCTTCTGGTTTGAATCACCAGCGTTGAACATCGGCACCTGCGTGTGTGAAAGCATGTGTATGTGAGTGTGAGCTCCTGAGTGCGAGTTTGTGTTCATGAATGTGTGTGCACATGCACGTGTGAGAGCTTGTGCATGTGTGCATGTGTGTGTGCATGTGTGAACATGTGCACAAGTGCATACATATGAGCATGTGCACGAGTGTGCATGCATATGTGTGCATTTGGGTGAGTGAGCATATGCATGTAAGCACGTGTGTGCAAGCATGTGAGTGCATGCAAGCATGTGCACGTGGATGTGGGTGAGTGTGTACACATGTGTGAGAGCATTGTGTGTGTGTGCACAGTTATGTGCACACATGTGAGCATATGCATGAGTGGTGAGTGGGTGCATGTGAGCATGTGCATGCGAGTGTGTGCTGGAGTGTATGAGTGAGCCAAAATGAGTCGCAGAACAGGATGCACATGACCCCGCTCTGCAGAGACCGCTGGGGACTGAGCTGTTCTGTGGTCCTGTCCCAATGCCAAAAATCCGCCTCCCCTCTGTCCACGAGGTCATCACGTGTAGACAGTGACATGACTCCAGTGACGCTGACGTACTGGGGCTTGGGTCACTCACATTGCACACCCTACACCCGGGCTGCTCCTGAAGTTCGGGAGAACAGTGCAGATCCGATCCTGGCTGCTAACCTGCCCGCTGCCTCCAGTGCCTGCCTCCCCCCGCGTCTCTGGACTTAACGCCGCTCTGGCGTCACCTGTACAGGATCTCGGTCAGTCACGTCACAGTCGTTTCTGTAACTGAGTTGCAGGCCGCCTTATTTCTAATAGGTCATGACATTTAAAAACCAGTAAGCGAGTACCTGTAGGTCAACATGGCAAAGCAAATTTGTGCTTTAAAATCCTCTCTGTTCTCGCGACAGAAGAACTACGACGTGCAAGAGGGAGAGTGAGACGGAACAAGCCTCCACATGACAGGCGTGTGTCTCTGTGGACAAGAAGAGAGCCCGCTGGGGGGCATTTCTAGTGACTGCGGGCCCGGGGGTCGCTGGGCGCCAGGGGGGCCGGCCGTGCGGGCTGGGCCTCGGCCTCCCCCTGCGCGGGCTCCGGGCAAGAGGGGCTGCACCGCGCTCCCGGGGCCTGGGGCGGGGGCTCAGCACCGCCGGCCCTCGGGGGAGCCACGGCGTCACCAGGTTGCGTGGGCCGAGGGACCGGCTGACGGCCAGGACCCCGAGATCCCCACGTGGGCTGGCGGAGGCGGCTGAGGGCAGGCGTTCACAGGAGGAGAGAGAGAAAAATACCCGCCCTCAGCAACTGTGCCCGGAAACCCAAGCTCCGGGCCGTGTGAAGGGACCAACCCGCACCAATGCGGCAGCGGGTGCTGTAAAACACAGGCCTCGGGGTGCGGCGGCCAGGTGGGCTCTCTTTCCTCACACTCCATCGGTTGTGCAAAATCGGGCCGTGTTGCAATTTGCGGTGTGCATTCTGTTCTTTCCAGGGGTGACATGTTAGTACATGCGAGGGGCTGAACCGTGTCCCCCCAGGACCCACCTGGGGAAGCCCGAACCCCCGGACCTCAGGTATGACGGTTTGCAGATGGGGTCAGTGATGGAGGTACAATGAGGCCACTGGGGTGGGCTCTAATCCCATAGGACTGGCGTCCTCGTGGGAAGGGGACATCAGGACACAGACCAGCAGAGAGGACAGCCACGTGGGGACACAGGGAAGAGACGGGCCCATGAGAGGCCCGAGAGACCAGCTTGGAGCCAGCGGGACGCCTGGGGACCCAGCCGAGGGCCTCGGGTTCTTGCTTTCTCTCTTTGGCTTTTTCTTCTGTTGCTGCGGCACATTTTCAAGTAACTTCCAAGAAAGGTGCAAACCCAGTGCTTCTGGAAGCTTCTGTGCATCTGGCGGTCCCACGGCGGGCCCTCAGTGTGGCTCCTGCCAGGGTGCAGAGCTCCGCCTGGGCCTCCCTGGGAGTCTAGAATTTCCAGGGACCCTTCTGCTGTCTGCTCGGGTCTAGTCCCTCTGCCGGGGACCTGCGTGTTTTCGTGGAAGCTCCTAGAATCCTGCCTTTATCCTTGGCATCTCCCAGGCAGTTACACAAGAGGTGGACTCTTTGGGTCTGTTCCCATCAGTGCCGTCACCTCCTGGTGGCCTCCGGGACTTCAGCTTCTTCGTGTTACCCCAGGGACTGACCAGAACCCCCCTGTCCAGCTGAGGCCATCCTGCCCCGACGCTCTGTCTGGTTTTAGCCTCTCCTCTCGTACTTTCTCGGCCAGCTCTCAGACCCGTTTTTCCTGAACACTTGGTTTCTTTTCCAAAAGGTCGCTCTCGTTCTCAGAGTGTCCCTTTGTGTGGTATCTGGTTTTTATGTCGGCTCCTCTTCCCAAATAGCTCTGAAAGCACAAACTCAAGATTCTTTGGGAAGAGCTCTTCTGTCGCCGAGCAGTGGAGGGGGGTCCCTCCTGGCCTCACCCTCTGCTGTGGGCTCTCCCCCGGGTCCCTCCTGAGCCCTGAATGGCCTCTTTCAGGCCATGAGAGCACAGGCCCAGCTTCCAGAAGCCCTGGAGTTCCCCACAAGCTCCATTCTTTGGCGGGGGTGGGGGGGCTTCTGGTTCTGCCTTTTGGTGAGGGGGTCGGGTAGGCCCAACCTGTCAGGGCACCAGAGTAACAGGTGACAGGGTGACAGCATGGGGAGACACTGAGGGACCTGTCGGCGTGGTTGCTGGCGCCGCTGCTGAGTGTTTGTGCCACCCCATGCCTGGCTTCAGTATTTGCACTGACCTTGACCTCCGCGTGCCCACCTTGACCTCTGCGTGCCCACCTTGACCTCCGCGTGCCCACCTTGACCTCCGTGGCCTGGGCAGACCTCCAGCTGCTCCTGCTGAGAATCGCCTCACTCTGTCCCTGTGCACACACACCCGTCAGCTTGCCTCAGGTCACCCACTCGCCTGGGCGCACCTTTCCCTCCCTCTTTCCTGGGTGTGTTCTCTTTGCTGTGCATCCAGGGGGCGAGGTGGCACCGTCCCCAGAGGAATGAAGGCGTAGGCATGTCGGCCTTTGCTGCCTCAACTACGGATGACAAAACAGCATCTCCTCGGGTCTCCAGTTTACATGTCTCAGCTCACTTTGCTTCCCATCTGTGCCGGTCACCTTGGGATAGGACGCTTTGCACCCTGGCTTCATGATTTTCTTGACTCGTATGAGCTCTTTACATGTAAAAAGCCGTTCACTCCTCTCCCCTTATTTGCTGCCAATGCTGTTCATGGTGGGACTTAGGAATATGAAGGAGAGTAAACCCGTGGTGACAACTGCGTCCTGACCAGTCCCTGCCTTATTTGTGCCTCAGCCAGGACCCCTAAGCCATTCACAGATCCCCTTGAACTTAACCCGAACATCTCCTGCAAACCATTTTGGAAGCCCCACCTGGCCTCCTCACACCTCCGCAGAGTAGGACAGAAGCCAGGTCTGTCCTGGGGGCGTCCAGATTCCCAGGGGACAATGGCCTGTGCTCCCTGGAATTACCGTGACTTGAAACTTGATGTTTTTGTATCTGTAAGAATCAGGTGGAGCCAACCTGCTTCTTGGGAAAGCCACTTGACGGCCTTCCGTGTGACTGCATGGGGCCAGCTACATGAACAGCTACGTGTCTGCCCAGCGGAGCTTTGAAAGCTGCTCCGACTCCTTCAGTTGTTCTCTACAAGCAAACAGATCTATGCCCAGAAAGCCCAACCGCCTAAAGTACTCCCGATGTCACCACAGCACGATGGCCAGCTTTCTGCCCTAAGAGCCCACCTGCGAGTGTTGTTATCCTGTGTGTCAAGTGGGTTTGCACCACCTCCCTCCCAGTTACCGGGTGGATCCAACGAGGTGGCCCCGGCATCTGGCAGCTCGGGCCCCATCACCGGGCACTGGGGGCCAGCAGCTGGAACAGCATCCGTCCTCTCCTGGTGCTGGACATCCGAGATCCAGGTGGGGTGGGGGGGGTCCCTCCCAAGGCCTCCCCTGGGCAAGCAGACGGTCATGTCCTCCTCGGGTCCTCCCGGGGTCGTCCCTCAGTGCAGGTCTGCATCCTGACATCCTCTTCTGATGAGGACGCGGTCACACTGGAGCACTAGTGACCTCGTTTACCTCATCACCTCCTTAAAGACCCCTCTCCACGTACAGACCCGTTCTGAGGTCCTGGGAGGTAGAGAGGAGACACGATCCAGCCCCCCACGCCTGTGTAGGAGCCTCCTGGGATTTAGTGTGCAATGTGTGCCTTCTACCTGTCTGCAGGTATCTGGAAAGAGTCCCTAAAGGGGTGATGTAAGGGACACAGGGTATCCGGGTCCCCATCCCCAGAGCTGGTGACCATCAGAGCAAGGGCTGCGGTCGGGGTGCTCGTGGCCCAGGAGCCAGGCCTGTAGCACCTGGCAACATGGTCCCCCTTCCCCCGGAGCGCTTGGCATCAATATTTGCTGCTGCTGAATCATCACGGGGCTGTGGTGCCCCTTGGAGCAGATGTCCCCAATCTTCCCTAAAACAGTAGCAGGCTGGTGACTCATGAAGTTTTGTAACTGAGGGCCTGTCAGGTTTTGTAACTGAGGGCCAAGCTGGGGTGGGAGGGGAAGCTGCTGGCCCACACGCTTAGAGGGAGCAGGGCCTCGGCTTACCCCGCCTGTGGCTCTGGCTCCCGGAGCCTCGCACGCTTGCTCTGCCTTCGTCGTGGCGGCCCCGTGCTGCACTGGCCTCAGCGAGCGTCGGAACACACCAGGGCCCAGGGAGGATTCTGGCCCCGACCCCTCGCTGTCTTGCTGTGTGACCTCAGGGGGGGTCCCTGCCAGCAGAAGCCTTGGGGTCTCCGCCAGGGAAACAGGGAAGCTGGCCTCTGAGGGCTTGTGGGTTTGCTGCCCAGGAGGGAGGTGTTGGCACCAGCTCTGCCCCTCCCCGGTGGGCAGAAGCGGAGTCTGGGGTGATGCTGGGTCTCGAGACTGGGAGTTTACTTGGGTCCCCTTCCTATTGGGAGCTCGGCAGTTGTCTCAGGGGACAAAGCTTTGAAATCCTTGAGGAAACCCCTTCTGAGTGAATGAGTTGCCTTCCTTTCCAATTTGGTTCAGCGGTAAGGGAATGTTGTCTGTGTGAGGAGAACTTGGCCTCAGAAGGGTCTGTCTCCGGAGCCTGCAAATGAGGAATTCTTGTTTCTCCTGTAAAAGCATGTGGTGCCTCGCAGGGGGCGGCCGGGCCGGCTGAGCTCAGGATGGCGAGCCATGTGATTGTCCTACCTCTGGTCTCTGGGGCCCCTCCACACTGTGTCCCAGGGTGGCACTCCCAGCAAGCACGGGGCCGCCCCTGTCTCTGCATTTCCGCCAGCACCAACCTGGCGACCTTCTAGAGGCCGGTCATCCTGACACGTGTGAAGGGACATCTGTGCGTTTGATTTGCGTTTCCCTGGTGGTGAGTGATGTTGAGCGTCTTTTCACAGGCCCATGGGCCATCTGGATCGGCTGTCTTCTTTCTAGGTACTTTGCCCATTTGTAAATGCTTTTTGTTTGTTTACTATTAATTATATAATTTCCTTATATATTCTGGATATTATCCACTTATTAAATGTATGCTTTGCAAATATTTTCTCCCCTTCCACCGGCTGCCTTTTCGTTCTGTTGCCTGCACTGTGCAGAAGCTTTCTCGTGTGACATAGTCCCACTTGTTTATTTTTGCTTTCGTTGCCTTTGCTTTTGGTGTCAGATCCAAGAAATCACTGCCAAGACAGATGTCAAGGAGTTTTTCCCGATACGTTCTTCTATGAGTTTTATGGTTTCAGGTTTCACGTTCAAGTCTTTAATCCATTTTGAATAGATTATTATGTGTGATACACCCCACGTTTGCTGTAGGTTTGTCCACAATCGCCAAGATATGGAAACAGCCTGAGCGTCCGTTGATGGGCGAATGGATAAGGAAACTGGTCCATGTACTACTAAGTATGATAGAAAACACATATATGATGGGATGTATTCACCCATATAAAGAAGGAAATCCTACGGTTTGCAACAACGTGGATGAACCCAGGGGTATTATCCTCAGCGTAGGAAGCCAGAGAAGGGTAAACCCTGCCTCGTGTCACTTACACGTAGAATCTAGATAAAAAGGTTGAACTCACAGAGGCAGTATAACCATGGTTGCCTCGGGCTGGGGGTGGTGGAAGGGGGGGTGTCGGCCAAAGGAAACCAACTTCCAGTCACAAAGTCAGCATGTGGGGGAGACCGTGCAGCACGGTGACCACGGCCAGCAGCATGTGCTACACCCTGGAAATGGGTAGAGGAAGTGGATCGGGGATGTTCTCACCAAGAGAAAAAAAGAAGGTGACGCTGTGAAGTGATGTGTTAATTAACCTGCTTGTTGTGATTATTTCAGCGTGTAAGTCTATCAAATCATCACAGCGTACACTTTAAATAGATTACAATTTTGTCAATTATACCTCAATAAAGCTGGAAAAAAATAGCAATGTCAACAGACACTCAAACTTCATCACTTTCTAATTATGTTATCACTTCTTACTATTTTCTTGAGGGTATTTCTGCAGCAATTGCATCCATAGGGCGAACATGCTCTACAAAGGTGCTATGTACGTTCTTTTATCCCTGTTATTTTTTCTGAGAGGTGATTGTGAAGCTTTTACAAGTGCACAGCTGATTTCTACTCTTAAAACACCTTAGGTCATTGAAAAAAAAGAAAAAAAAATACACCTTAG
Source organism: Canis lupus baileyi (assembly GCF_048164855.1). Taxonomy (NCBI): domain Eukaryota; kingdom Metazoa; phylum Chordata; class Mammalia; order Carnivora; family Canidae; genus Canis; species Canis lupus. The sequence goes on along the minus strand of NC_132852.1, from coordinate 47,444,783 downwards.
GTCGCTTTCTTGCTTGGGAATTGTCATCGGCCTTTCTCTGCTACGAGGGGAGCAGTCAATCTTGGTGGATCATCCGGGAACCCCTGTACAATGGCCCCAGCTTCTTGGCCTCTGCTACCATCCGTAAATGTTTTCTTCTCCGCATATATGTTCATTCCAGTCCCATGAAAGTCTAATGGATGATAACTTCTAGCCCTGCCCCCACTCAAGGGCTAATTGCTGTAGTGTAGCTGCTACTGTCTTAAGTTGAGGATTAAGGAGACGTGTACAGGTGCCCAGTGGTGAGGGTTAATTTTATGTAGCTTGGCTAGGCTATGATGCCGTTTTTGGTAAAAAAAAAAAATATATATATTGCTGTGAAGATATTTTTTAGATGTGGTTAACACGTACATCATGCACTCTGCCCCTGAGTAGAGCAACGAGCCGTCCTCAATGTGGGAGGGCCTGGTCCAGTGAGGTGAAGGCCCTCAGAGCACAGACCTAGGTCTCCTGCAGCAGAAGAAGCCCTGCCTGAGGTTCCAGCTCACTGACCCACTGTGCAGACCTGGGTGGCGCCACACTCACAGGAGCCAATTCCTGAAAATCTCTCTCTGGCTGCCGACATCCTGTTAGTTCTGCTTCTCTGGAGAACCGTGATGAATACATCAAGGAAAGCTCACTGAGCTGCAAAGGGAAACGATGGAGGAAGAAAGAGGCAGAACCACTGGACAGTGTGATACGTGTGTGCCTGGACCACCAAACGCAGAATTCCGTATCTGGAGAAGTAATCCTCCAAAATGGAAGGACAAGTAGGTAATTTCTAAGACAAAGTGGAGGGAACCCATTGCCACCAGCCACAGCAGGAGAATGTTAGAAGGGATCCTCCAGGTAGCAGATCATCAGATCCTCGCCTCCTCGTGGTGTCAGGAAGGCTGCTGGACAGGCTGTGGCTCAAGGCGTTGTTCTTAGGTGATCTGAAGACTAATTGTTTTTCAAACCAATAGCAACAATGTGTAGGGTGACTAAGTGAAAGAAATGATATCAAGGCAAAGGGACAATTTGGGGACAGGCAGCGCCTCTGTGCCCGTGGAGCTGTAGGGTATCACTTTGAAGGTGAACTAGGATTAGTTAAAACTGCACAGTGTAATCTCTAAGGCAACAACTCAAATTATAAAAAGAAGCATAAATGCAATGCTAAGAAAATATAACACCCAACCCTATAAAATGCTCGCAAAACCACAAAAGGCACAATATGAAGGGGGGAAAAGAGGACATAAGCAATAATATGAATAAAAATTGTCATGAAGATAGTAGATATCGATCCAACCATGTTGATAATCATTTTTTTGTTTTGTTTTGTTTTGTTTTTATAATCATTTTGATTGAGACAATTAGGAGACAGAGATTCAAAGAGTGAACTGCCAGAACCCAACAGTATGTTGTCTGTGGGAGATCCTTATTAAAGTAAATATTTATGTTGATTTAAAGAAAGACACGGAGAAAGAACTGCCATCCTGCTCATCAGACACTGATCGAAAGAAAGCTGGGGGAACTGTATTAATTTCAGACAATATCGACTTTAGAACAAGAAACAGGATCAAGGATGAAGAGCAACATAAGGATAAAGGGGCTGATCCTCCCAGAAGCCACAGTAGCACTAAACACATATGCACCCAACAATCTGTGAAAAGTACATCAAAACACATAAGGCAAACAGAACCGTGTGGAGAGGTGTGCAGACCCACACCTGCGGTTGGAGACCCAATGCCCTCTGTCAGTCAGTGATGCAGCAGTCGGGCCAGGGTGCGTCCAGTGCAGAGGCCTGCAGAGCAGTGACCACCTGGGTCTGACTGACACCTACGGAGTTCTCCACCCAACAGCGGAACATGCGGAGCGCTCAGTGCAACAGACCACATTCTGGGCCATACAACACACCTTAGCTGATTTAAAAGACTAGAAACCAAACCAAGTAGGTGCTCAGACAACAGAGGAATTAAACTTGAAGTGAATAACAGGGAAATGGATGGAAAAATCCCCAAATATATGGAGAGTAAGGAACGTGTTTTTAATAATCCATAAATCAAAGAAGACTCCAGAGAAACTGCAGAATATTTCAAACCAAATGAAAATGAAAATTATCCAAATTTGTTGGAAGCAGTGAGAACAGTGCTTACTGGGAGATTTTTCATATAGAAGAGAAGTCTTAAATCAATAATCTGAGCCACAGGACCCAAGCTCAAGAACCTACAACCGAAGAGCAAAATGACCCGAGAGCAAGCAGAAGGAGGTAGAAAAGACAAGAACAGAAATCAGTGAAATGAAAACTATAAAAGCAACAGGGAAGGCACACCCATCCACATGCATGCACACACGCATGCGCACACCCCCAACCACACACATGCACACACACAACCACATGCATGCATGTGCACACCCACATACACATATGCACACTCATGTGCACACTCACAACCATGCATGCTCACACATGCATGCCTACACACCCATGCCTCACTAGACCCACATGCATATACCCACACCCTCCACTCCCCCAACACATGCACACACAACCCATACCCCCACACACAGACACCTGCACTCACACCCCACTTATACACACGTGTGCACACAGACCCTTGCATATCCTGCTCTCCTCTGGCCTTCCGAGAGCTGGGGTTCCTTGCAGTCCTCTGGCATCTCCCCTTCCCACCACATGGAGGTTCTGCTTGGAAGGACCAGGCTCTTCTCTCTTGCACCAGAGCTGGAGGGATGGGCTGTGTCCTCCAGGCTGGGCCTGGGATGTGCAGAAGCCTCATGAACAACCCGGCCTCCTCGTGGGTATTCACACATCACCAGGGACACATCAACTCCACACCAATTCCAAACCCGGACTCCTTTCTTGTTAAATCTGCTGGGTCGAGACTAACCTCAACCCCCTAACCTGTCCCAACCCGGATTTGAGGAACACAGGAGGGGTCACCCACCTGTAGGTCAAGTGCTCCCACTGACCTGAGCACCATCCAGGGAGGCGCTGGGCGGGGCCACCACTTCCATCTGGGCGCTGTGTGGGCCCTTCCCTGCGCCCCTTCCATCTCAGAGGTGAGGACACCTACTCTGGGTGTGCCGGAGCCCGCTGCCTCGTGGAGCACAGCCACCCCACCTTCAGGACACAGAGCCACCTCGCCTCCACTGACGGCTCCTGTGAAGCGTGTCCCTTATTCTCACCTTTGTTTTCACTTTTCAGTATGGAATCGCTCAGATGTGCGTCGATGTTGACTGACTATTAAGTGGCTCCTCATACCCTCACCACGTGGGTTCCTTTGTCAGTGTGTGGTTCTCTGCTCCTGTGCGGGGACGTGCGTCACACGCGGTGGTGGCCAGCCTGCGTCGCTTTGGCATTCTCCCCTAAGAATTAAGGACATTCCTTAGGATCCCAATCCCATTTTCATACCGGAGAAAGTTAGCAATGGCCCTTCCCTATTATCTTATGTCAAATCCCAATTTGAAGATCAAACGTCCCCCATCGTCACCAAGACGTGTTTAACACGCGGTTGGTGCAGATCGAAGATGGCAGTTTTGATTTCGTGTTCCTGACGTCCTTCACCGCCTTGACTTGTTGACAGGCAGGTTGGCCGCCCGGGGCGCACCGTCCTGGCCCCGTGGACTGGGAGAGGCTCCCACGGCCCTGGGGCAGCTCTGGCCCTGGGATGCCATCGCCGACGCAGCCCTCGGGGCTGGGAGCTGAGCCACGCGGGCGCATCTGGAAGCCGGGGCGCCCCCTGCCTCGGCCCCCCTGGATGAGCCTCGCCTGGGTCAGGTGCCCACCAGGGGCACCTCCATAGGAAGGAGTTTTGATCTGCTGGGCGGGCAGGGGGGCGCCTCATGGTTTGCAGGGAGCCCCTCATTTCCAGGGGAACGGCCGCTATGGCCCTTGCTTCCAGCAGAGACCGATTAGGGTGGCTTTCGTTCGCTCGCGCTCTCTCTCTGGGAGTTATTAGGGACTCATGGATTTTTACAGACGACACGTGTCTGAGTCAACTAGTCATTTTTCTTGCTGACGCCCTGGCCGTCCCCACGTTGCTCAGTGGGATCCCTGTGAAGCTCACTCCGTCATCCTTCATCCTAATGTGGGATTTGTCATGTCAGACATTCTTTGGGAATAAATCTGAAGACTTTGCATTTATTTCAGTCGGACCTGATCCGTCATCTGAGGCCGGTGAGGCAGTGTTGGAGGCCTGGGGCGGGCGCGGGCCCAGCCCCCACACCCGCCAGCCTGTCGCACCTGCAAGCGCGGCAAACGGCTTGCCGGCAGCCCCACGTGTGAAGAGGACACACGTCCACGCACCCAGACCGGTCCGTGGCACCATTTGCCCTCAGCGTTGCGGAGCATGAGATTTCCCCGTGGGCTGGAGGGTCACCCCCTGGCCCCCAGGAGGAGCTGCAGGGAGGGGGTCTGGGTGACTCAAAGCCTGTGTGTCATGCCAGAGTCACCCTCATGTCCCCTGAGAGTGATGGCTTAGGTGTGTGGCCCACCGTGGGACCAGCCTGAAGCAGGGCTGTCTGTGTACAGTGTCACTGTGACCTCATGTGACAGGGACCGCGAAGAGGCAGGAGCAGGAAGGCAGTGGACGTGCCGGCAGGGGACTCACCGTGTCCCAGCCCTGAGTCTCATCCTCCGCTTCCAGGGGAGGACGCCCGGGCCCGCACCTGCCACCTGCTCTGAGCACCTTGCAGCACTGGGGCCCATGGGACGATGGGGGCCGCTGCAGAGGGAGTTCTGTCTGCAGTCACCCCCCGGCCCCAGGACACGGGGGGCTGTTTCTGCGACATGCACCGGCCGCACCCGCACTGAAGTCCGCCACAAACGCGGCACACAGGGTCCCGCACGCTGTGGTCAGCGGCCCTCCCGGTGGCTCCGTGCTGCCTGCGGCTTGGACCTGGTGGCCGTGCTTTCTTCTCACCGCCTGGGACGCGAGTCCCTGCGCTCTCGGGGCAGCAGATCACCTGCTAAGGGTCCCAACGGCATCACAAAGAGGATTAGGAAGTTGGTCATTTCGCCTCATGCGCCAAACTATGCCCATTGCTTGGGCAGGCGGAGGGCGGAAAGCACACGGGGCTGCATTTAGCCACATCAGGGTGTGGGTGTTCTGGGGCCTGACCCGGCCGTGCTCTACACGTTTGCCTCGACAGACGCAGTCATGCAGCCTCCCCTCAGCTCCTATTTCATGTCAGTTTACGGTTCCCGAAGTTGAACACAAAATGGAGTCAAGCATATTTTAAACCATGGTTGTTTCCTTCTCAGACAAATATACTTTTTTAAAAATAAAAAATAGTGTGTGTTTTCCAGGACTCCAGTCCATGCAGAGTTTAGCCTGAGCTCTTGAGGGTCTTTACTCTCTGGCTGCTTATTCATGCCCTGGGTCTGTATCCCCCGGCAGGACGGTCAGGTGTCGCCATTGCCTGGACCTGTAACACCCATCATTAGCTCATAGGCTCTGGGGTGTCGGTGCCCTGGGTAAATCAAGAAGTTGGAGCTCGGCTCGACAGCTCACCCGTGTTGGCGTGGTGGTCCTAGTGAGCACCTGGCCTGCTCCTTGAAGCCACAGAGTGGCTTCTTTTGCTCCAGCCATCACGTCACCCTCCAGGCAGGAATGCACCTGGAGGGTGCACTCTGCTCACCTCCCAGCACTCTTCAGGGAAAGCCGGCTAGTTTAGAAAAAGGCAGTGAACCATTTGAACTTCTAATTGTTTTGGGGAAAAAAATGATATATATATATATGTATGTATGTATATATAATGTAAAAACCATTCTAAAATGCTCTAAAGGGGAAAAAATGGAGAAGGAAAAAATCTCAGGGAAAAATCTGTCAAGTTTTTTATTCATTTTCCCTAAATTGGAGACCTTAGGAATAACTTCTGCTCACAATTTACGAAGTTAGTCAACAAGTCATGGATAAGGTGAGATTTAGCTACTATTTTATTTTGTCCATATCAAGACCATCCTGCCTCTAGAGCACACGGCGTCAGGGGAGAAGCAGGGAGCACAAGCCCCGGGCGGTCGGTACCCCGGGGCCTCCAGGTGACGAGCCCCTGCAATCGCTAACCTGAGGCAGGGAGAAGGGGAAGGTCTGGAAGGTTCTGGGGGGTTCCTAAGGCTTTAGTGAAGCCAGGACTTATGGACAATGCACAGATCACGGAAAACACCTGACTACTTTTTTGAGTAAAATCAGGGAAAAAGTAAGAGTCGGCACAGACGTTACCTGAGAGTGGCTTTGTCTACACAGAGTGTCAGAGCCTCCTTTACCTCGACCAGGAACCTCAGCTCACCCCCACGAACCAGGAACCACGGTCAGGCACACAGTGCACTGTCATCGGCCCTAGAAAGGGAGGGACTCCTGGCACCTGCTGCAGCGTGGACGCTCCCGGAGGGCATGGCGCTCGTGCGTAAGCCCGTCACCGAGGGACAGAGCGCGCAGTCCCACCTCTGTCGGCCCACAGACACGGGGCGGCCGAGCGAGGGGAGCCAGGCTGGAGCCCGGGAGGCGGCCGGGGTCTCGGCCGGCGCTTCTGACTCCCACACAGAAACATCTGTCCAGAGGTGGGCCTTCTGCTAACTGTCCTTGTCACGGTAAAAGCGCAAGCGGAAAGCAAGAGAAAGAAGAAAGCCCTGCCCGGCCTGATCCGGAGGCTGCGGTGCTCGCCAGCCTGCCTGTCCGTCCTGGGGCCCCTGGGGCCCCTGGGGCCAGCTTCAGAGACGGCGACTTCCACCCACGTGCTGTCTGGCCACACCGCCTGCCCCTGTGGCTGCAGAGACCTGGCCCGGCCCTGTCCTGCTTGGTTCTGGGCTTTCTCCCCGAGGTGTTGGGGCGCTGAGTCCATCGGGGGCGGGGAGACACCTGCCAGCGTGACACCAGGAATGCTCTCTAATCACCCAGGTGCGACCAGAGCGCAGCATCGCGAGGGACGGGCCTAGACGAGCTTACTCGTTGCTCATCTGACCCAGATTGTGAGCGTCTGAGTTTCATGCCTTTTTAATCACGCCCGCTCATCCCTGCTCTGAGCTCACAGATTTCCTTGCAGCTACATTGTATTTTCCACTTCCAGGGTCGCACATCTGCTGCGAGGTCACACGCCCCTGGTTTCCTCCCTGTGCCCCATGACCTTGTGCTGCCGAGAAAACACGCTCAGCATCAGCTCCGGAGCTGGTCTACTGCACACGTCCTGGCGTCACGTGGGCAGCTCTGACGCTGGCCCCGGGTTGGGTTTCTGCAGGTGCACACCGTCCCCCCGACAGTGTAACTCGCTTCTCTGTTCTTCAGGATCGCGTTGCATCTCCTGTTCTGTGACTTTATATTTGTTTTAAAGATTTCACTTATTTATTTAAGAGTGAGAGAGAGTGTGAGCCAGGGGAGGGCCTGAGGGAGAAGTAGCCTCCCTCGTGAGCAGGGAGCCTGATGTGAGGCTCGGTCCCAGGACGCTGAGTGGGCTCATGCCCTGAGTCAAAGGCAGATGCTTAACAGACTGAGCCACCCAGGTGTCCCTCAGTGACATCCTAAAATGCTCTTTGCAGACACACAGGAAAGTGGGCACTGCAGTCAATCTTTCCCCTTCCCCTTCTTGCTACAGTACGCTCTCCTAGTCCCTTGGGGGAGGGGTACCTGGCGACCTCCACGCACAAGGGGGGAATCATCAAAGGGGGGAAATCCATTTCAATCACAGTCATGGCGAATGCTGTAATAATGATTAATTTCAAGCCAGAATTTCCTTTTCTGCTCATAATTAATGTTGTTTCTTCAAAGAACAGCCTTGACACTTAAAGGAATAAATATTTCTTCCATTATTTCTCTAATGTATTCAGCAAGTCCCTTTAAGCAGTGGAGCATGGCAATGGTGCTGTTGGTGCTTCTGTCAATTTGCATAATCCTGTTGCTAAAGGGATATTGAAAACTCCGAACTTAGAAATAAGTAGGCTGCACTCAGTAAATTATTTATAAAATCAACACAAATTCTGGGATTTTTCTTCAAATGGAAGTATGATTTCAGGGCCTCAAATAAAGTGAGCGTGTTCTCAACTGCACCCGGACAACCCGCCACTTCTGAAGGTCAGAAGGGAACAAGAAATGGCAACAAGGTCACCGAAGTCCTTTCCTAGCTGGGTTGGAAGAGGGCCACCGCATGATGATGGCGTGGGTGTCGGGGGGAAGCACGCAGGTGCCTCCTGAGCTGGATCCCACGGAACCCGGGAAGCACGGCCACGCACCCCACCAACAGTCCCAACAGAAACACCTGTTGTTTGCTCCTTTATGCGAATTCCTGTCAAACTTATATTTGCCTTCTCTTCACCAAAAGCAGGGCAATTTTTCCCATGAACCCCTAACTCGTGACACAACGTGCAGAAATTCACTACGACGTCTTGAGTCACTTCTGAAAGAACTTTTACTCGCAACAGCTTTTTAAGCAAGGCTTTTTGGGAAAGAAAATATTGCACAAGGAAAGGGGAGACAATCCTTTGTCATGCGCTGTGTGTGCGGCTGTGCCGTTAGAGGCGAGCCAGAGCCACTGTGACACTCTTTTTTTAAAAAATTATTTATTTAGTTATTCATGAGAGACACAGAGACCCAGAGAGAGAGGCAGAGACCCAGGCAGAGGGAGAAGCAGCCTCCATGCAGGGAGCCCGATGAGGGACTCGATCCCGGGACCCTGGGGTCACAGCCTGGGCCCAAAGCAGATGCTCAACGGCTGAGGGACATTTGGTCTTCTTCGTGTCAATTTCTGTTAAAGAAACAAACAACCCCCCCAAAAGCTATTTTACTCCTCTCTTTGGTACTGGTTGAGGAAATCATGCAGGGCTGGGCTTAACTGCCTGCCTGCGATGACTTACGTCCGACTGGTCCCATTGCCACGGGGGATAGGCCACCAAGTCCTGAACAAGGAGCTTCAAAGAATTTTCTTCTGCTTAGTGAACGTCCGCTTTTCAAAAAAAAAAAAATAGTCAAAATGGTATTTGGTATTTGCACTTGTGTTTGGGTGCCTGGGGCTCAGATACACATGCGAACTACAGACAATAGGAGGTGCAGCCAGGATGGACAAGACCGTGTGGAATCACATCACGGCTGCTGGGGCCCAGTGGCCTGGAGCAGCCCCGGGGCTGGGGACTGGTGGCAGGACGGGCCCGGCACGGCGGTCAGGGCGAGGGGCCATCCTCTGCACCCCCCCCGAGGCCCAGCATCGCCGGCCGGCTTGCTTCCAGAAGCGGGGCCAGGGGCAGGGGTTCAGGTCAGAGCACGAGGACTGGGCTGAGGGGGGCTCCTGCCAGAGGCAGACGTGGTGGCGTGTCTGTGGTGACGTGTCTGGGGCCTGGGGCTTGGGCCACACTGCAGCCTTCCCTGTGGAATAGGAGCAGCGAGTGATTTCCACTCAGCCCCCGGCCCCCTGGGTCCCACCCGCAGGACAGGCCCCGAGGCTCGGGTGGACCCTCACCAGCAGAGGTCTGGCTTTTTGAGTCACTTACGTGATTCAAGACTCAAGTGCTGTGTTGGCAAAATAGTTCTAACTGCAAAATTTCTGCAATGTATTGAAAAAATGGAACATGGGGCATTTCGGTGCTCTGAGAAAGGCAGTTGAGGATGTAGGGCCCAGCCACCAAATATGACTGTGTCATGTATATACGGGGTGCCCGGCCACCCGGACTTGGGGCATGAGTGGGTCATAGCACCTGCCCTCACTCTCCTAATGGAAGGTGTGACAATGAGGCCGGCTGAGCTTCAGATCCTTGCCCTCTTGTCAGACGGGGATGGCTTGGTGCCTCCGAGAAGGTGGGCCTTCCTGGGCCTGCCAGGGGGCAGGGGCTGAGGACGCAAAGCTGGACCTGGGCTCACCCTTCCCCAACTGCACAGCCCCCGGGGCTGGTGTGGCCGTGGCCAGGGTGCCAGAGCTCCTCCGTGCCAGAGCGCTGTGTGGCACATGTGGAGCACAGTTCCTACAAAAACCATCAGGCTCCGTACAAGGGCTCAGTGAAAAGAGTAGCTTGATGGCAAATATGCTAAATAAGAAGCACCCACGTCCCAGGAACACCTGTCAGGGCGTGATGAGAAAAGGCATCCGGTTGGGACTAGAAACAAAAACCACAGAAAGCATGAAATGGCAGGATTAATGGGAGCTGTCCTGGCCACCAGCCCCTCTCAGAGCACGTCGGCGGACACGGAGCCCGGGGCGGCTTCGCTGACAAGCAGGCGGGATGCTGCAAGACGTGACGGCGCGCTCCAAAGTAATCTGTGGGTTTAATGCAAAGCCAACTCTTTCAGTGTCTTAAAAGCATTTGCGAATGCATGAAATATTCAAGGAAAAAGCCTGAAGATACGGGGAAAACATACGTACGAGGCCATCAAAGCTTCTGAGGCAAAACAGATAGGATCAGGAGCTCAAGGTCTGTAAGCTGGAGCCGCCACGATAAAACGTGCAGAAGAATAGGAACAAACAGAGGGAGAGGCGCGCGGATCAAAGGAAGGGCAAGGAGGCAGGCCCCGGGTGAAACTCTGAGATGGGGTTTCCGAGGAAGGACCTGTTAGTGACTGTTCTCAGAACAGGTGGGTAGCAGCCCCGAGAGGGAGCATATTGGATCCGTACCTTCTATCACTGGAATTAGATTCAGCTAAATTTAGAATAAAGAATTACATGGAAGAAATAAGATTTTAAGAGCTAGCAGAAAGCATAAAATTATATTATCGTGGAAGACAATTTCCTCAGCTCTGAAGCAATGGGAGAAATTGCAGAGGAAAATTAGATTTGTAGCACAAAAACGTTAAATTATAGTGTTATTAAAAAGATCTGAGGTCAGAGGGTGGAACGATGATTGGGAAAAGTTTCTGCAAGGTGTAGATAATAGCCCTTGTTCCCTGGATTGTGGAGGACATGAACGTGGTGATGGACAGTGAACATGGTGATGGATGATGGACACGGTGATGGAGGGTGAACACAGTGAACACAGTGATGGAGGGTGAACATGGTGACGGATGGTGGACACAGTGACAGAGGGTGACCACAGTGGTGGATGACAAACATGGTGGTAGATGGTTAACATGGTGATGGAGGGTGGATATGGTGACAGATGGTGGACACGGTGAGGGAGGGTGACCACGGTGACGGAGGGTGACCGCGGTGGTGGGTGATGAACATGGTGATGGACATCGATCATGGTGATGGACAGGAAGTGTCGGCGTATGGTGCCAGCAGTGCTCCTGTCCATGGCCACACTCGGGGTCTGTGGCCCATGGAGCTGTCACCAACTTGTTTGGGGGAAACACCATAACCCTCGGACAGCATTGTCCTTTCCCTGTTGATCCTCGTATCTGGATACTTCGTCTTCGGTCTACACCGGGCAAGCACACACAGTGCACGGTCATCTGCCGGACTGGCCGACGCTTTCGGGGTTTCTCAGTGGACGAGTGAAAGCCTCTGATTCCTTCGAGCCGGTGCGAGTGCTGGGGCGAAGGGCGAGGAGGGAAACGGGGAACCCTGCAGGCCTGCATGGGAGCCGGTGCGAGCCCGGGGGCCCAGGGCAGAGCAGGGAGCCTGAGGACAGGCCCGTGCTCGGGCACAGGGCTGTGTCACCCGCCCCCGGGGGAGGCCGTCCGAGGGCACTGCCCGGCGAGGACTAACCTAATTCTTTAGAAGAAGCTGACCCTCCTGGTCAAAACAAGGGCGAGTCTCCCCCACCTCACAGCACCTACCGTAGAGAACTTGCATTCCGGGTTCTTTCCCTGCCCTTGGAAGCGGGTGGAAATCCATTGAGAAGCAAAATAAGCCTCTTGCCAACCTCACAAGCCGGGTGCCAGGGTGTCTCTCTCAAGGACCCGGAGCAAGCTCTTGGGGCGTCAACGTCCCTAGAGGCCGTGTCTGCGTCCCCGCACCCGTGGCAGGGGCGTCGTGGGCACCGTCGTGGGCGCCGTGCCCCGTGTTGCCATCTCCATCTCGTTGTGGGAACAGGAGGCCCGTTTCTCCCTTATGAGACCGGCCATCACCACAGGTGCCCCCTGCCCCGCCCCAGCACCGCTTCTCATTTCCCTTGAGGACGCACGTGGAATGGGGGGGTGCGCAGCCGTGGGGTGTCCTCCTGGCTCCTCGATGCCTAGCGGGCTCCTGGGACGCACAGGACATTCTGGTTACGGATCTCGTTCCTGCCTCCTGGAACAGGCTTTCTGTGTCGAGAGGCGCCCAGGTGTCCCTGAGCCGCGAGCAGGGTGTGCGCCCCAGCAGGGGCCACGAGCCTCGGCCGGGGACCAGGCCCTCCCGCTACGGGGAGCCCAGCGCCCTTCCGTCGGGCTGTCCCGAGACCTGGACATGGCGTGTTAGGATCCAGGAGTTCAGACCGCCCGTGCTCCCGTGTCCCCATCCCCCCCCCGGCCCGTGAGAGCCCTGGAGGACCCGACCTTGTGCCCGTCCCAGCCCGCCACGGGCCGCACAGCCCCGACCTGCCTGTTTCCCGTGGACACAGCCCAGGCGCGGAACAGGACAAACATGAAATGTGAGGAGCAGGGGGTTGGGGTACTTTTAAAAAGAAGCTGAAAGAGCAGCTGATCTTACAGGGTAACTTGGAAGGTTTTAATGCTAATTTTGCACATTTATAAATCTCGGGCTTATGTAAGGCGAGGCCAAGTTCCTGGGGCTCATCGGCTCGCAGGCGAACCCCCAGGCCTCACAGGTCATGAGCAAAGCCGGAGGGCAGGGTTTCCAGGGCCCACGTTCCATCAGGGCCGTGAGCCCTCTGTGCTCGGGGACACGACCTGGAGGCTGCAGCCAGTGGCGGACCCGGAGTGCTGACACACAGCGGTCTTTGCAGGGTGCACGTCACGTCCCAGGACATGCACATCTGCCTCCCTGCCCCCCCATTCCCTGGGTTCAGGGGCTCCTGTCCCCACCTGCCCGCCTCCCTCACAGGCGATGCCTCTGGGACGTGGGGATGAGGCCACAGGCGCAGTGAAGGACCCTTGGTAAGTAAGGAGTAAGGAGAAGGAGGGAGGGAGAGAAAGAGGGGGAGGGAGGAGGGAGGAGGGAGGGAGAGGATGGGGAGGAGAGGGAGGCCCCCGCCCCCCCAGGCCGTCCAGGCTCAGCGATCCTGGGGCGAGCACCACCAGCCTGCGGTTGGAGCCCCTGCCATCCAGCGGCTCTGCCCGGGAGGTGCCATCGCCCGGAGGCAGCGCCCCCCCAAGCGAACCCTGCGCCTGAATGGCCAGGCGCCCTCCCTCCGGCCCCACCCCCCAGTCCCCTGGCAGCCCTGGGCATGCTCCCCCCTCGGGCGGGGAGCCCTGGAGCCCGGGTTCTCCCGGAGCGTTGTGCGGTGGGCCCGGGACTGGCTCAGCTGGGCCCCCCAAACCTGAGCACAAAGTGACCCCGCCAGGCCGCGGGTGGAGAGCCCCCGGTTCCAGGCTCCGTGCTCCGGCTCGCGGGGCTCCCCTCCGAGGGATTCAGGACCTGCAGGAAGCAGGGGCTTTGGATAGGAAGGAGGGGGCAGGGGTCCACGGGGGCTGTGGTGCGGGGAAGCTGTTGCTCCAGTCCGGGGAGGCCTGGATGCGACGGGCCCTCGGGGCAAGGGCTGCTCGAGGGCTTGGTGCTGGGCCCCGGGCTGGAGAGGACACGCCGGCCCTACAGGGTGCCTGGGGGGGGGGGGCTTCCAGACCCAGGTGGCTCCTCTAAGGTGGGGGAGGGACCAGCATAGGCGGCACAGCAGGGAAGACACAACATCCCCTGTGGTGTTTTCAGGAACCTCCCCGGTGGGGCAGCCGTGGGAGCCACGGGGTGCAGGTGCGGTGTGCTCTGGGCGGAGCGAGCGTGGGGACAGGGGAGGGGCTGTGGCACCTGCCAGCTGCCCCAGCACATCTTCAGGGTTTAGCGTAGGGAGGCGAGCCTTCCACTGTGGCCTCGCGTGACTGGGAGGCTGGTCCACCCCCGGCTGCCGGGGACCCCAGGACATGTGCCCTATTAAAGCTAAATGGAGACTTGGGTTTCAGGCGTGTGCGGGAGGCCAGGCTGGGCAGGCAGGGGTGTCCTGCTGCGGCACCAGGAGCCTGCGCGGGGCGGAGGGACGTCTGCAGATCACCTCCCTCGGGCAGCCCACCAGCCCCGATCAAGGGGCTGAAGCTGCGGGTCCCCGCCTCTGCTCCCCCTGCCTTCCGGGCAGCAGAGCCCCTTGCTCGCAGGCCACAGGGCTTCTTTATATCTCACTGGGTGGAGCCCCGAATCCCCAGCAGCCACACCTCTGAAAGTCCCTCTGGCCCAGGGTCCCGAGAGAACTGCTTGGCGACTGTGTCAGTTTTGTTTCCCGGGGGGGGGGGGGGGGGACGACTGTGCTGAGGCCTGCTGGGGGCATCTGATCACCTGCTCTGCTCCCCAACGGCCCCTCTCTCGGGGTGCGGGGCTGGCGGTGTCTTCTGCTCTGTCCCCCGAGGAAGCAGGTGCCTGCAGGCAGAAGGCAGTGCCGCTGGGGCGTCCCCTGTCCTGCCCTGTGTCCAGCTTCGTCTCGGAGAGTCCTGGCCCCGGAGGGCCCCCGACAGGCTCACCCATTGCCACAGAGCCATGGCCCGTCGCGTGGCCTGGGGGTGATCCACAGACCCACACAGTCACGTGCTGCTGCCTCCAGATGGGGACAGGGACCCTCTCCTGACCGAGCTCCTTTACCGCCAGGCATCCACCTAGGGCTTCCGTGTCCGTCTGGGCAGAAGCAGGTGTAGCAAGAACCCAACATCACATCAGATGCCACCCCCGCCCCGGGGGACGTCTGACGCCCTGGCCTGCCCTCAGCGAGGCCCTGCAGGCTGGGCCGGAACCCCGTCACCCTGATGTGCTCTTTCCCACATCCTGCTCCCCAGGAGCCCAGGCTGCCCAGGCCCGAACCCATTTCCATACTGGGGGCTCCTTTCACGGCGGCAGTAACGCCTCAGTGAAACCCCGCCTGTCACCACTTTAACGGTGACACCTGTCACCACTTTCTCCCTGGGGCCCGGGAGCCGCCTTGCTCTGGGCGCTGCTGTGTTCCCGCAGGATCCTCTGGCCGCAGCTGTGGTCCAACCTGACTCGACTTCCCCGACTTGGCGCAGAGCCCGGCAGGCTGGGGCAAGGCCTCGGCGACACTGACCCCAGCTCTGACACCAGCTGGCGGAGGGACCCCACAGCCCTTGCCCCAGCTCCATCCATTTGCTAAACAACCCAGAACTCAGGAGGCTCCGAACTCGTGATCACTGCTTTGTCACGAAGGCCATGGAGGCGCAGCCAAAACAGGAGCCCACAGCGAGGTCGGGGGGGCCCACGGCGAGGCCAGGGAGCACCCAGGGAGGTCGGGGAGCCTACGGCGAGGTCCGGGATCCCACAGCCAAGTCGGGCAGCACCCAGTGAGGTCGGGGGGCCCACAGTAAGGTCGGGGAGGGTCCCGCGCACACGGGAGCTGGTGTTGGGGCATGTCTGTCCTCACCAAGTGTCCTCCCAGCCTCTTCAGCCTGAGCCCTGAGGGATCAACTTCCCCCGCCCCTCACTCCGGGGCAGAGGCACTGCCGTCTGTCCTGAAGCTTGGGGGCCCCTACCAAGGACAGAGACCAGCTGTCGCCTTGCTCACCCTATGGCTGTGCAGGCACAGGAGGTACAAAGCGCCTGTGAGCTGCTTGATGCTCCCTCCCTCTCCCTCCCTTCCCCCTTCCCCCTCCTCCTTCCTCCCTCCCCCCCATTGCCCTCCCTCCCCCCATTGCCCATCCTCGCCTCCCTCCCCCATCACCGACCTGACCTCCCTCCCTCCCCCTCCCTTTCTCACTCCCTCCCCATTCTCCCACCCGATGCACCTGCAGAGGAACAGGTAGAGCCCAACAGCGGGCGGGTTCTGGTGCCAGCCTCACTGCTGAGGGCAGACGGGAAGCCACGGAGCCGGCCGTGAACCGCTGCTGAGCAGGTGACGGTGGCCCTGCAGAGGATGGCACTGGAGCACCGCAGAGAGCACAGCTCCCTGTCTCCCTCCTCCCTCGCAGTCCTCCCTGTCTGCGCCTGGGCCCAGGCTCTCCTAAGCTTTGAGGGAACAGCTCCAGCCCCCCCTCCCCGGCAAAGCTCAGGGTCTGAGGCCCCAGGTGCCTGAGTGCCCCAGAAAAAGCCCTTCCCCCAGGAGCACGGGGTCAGCTGCTCTGCTTCTCGGGTCCCTTTGCCCCCGCCCCTTGGCGCAGGACAAGGTGCCAGCCTGGGAGGGCAGGACGGAGCACCAGGACCCACAGCGGGGTCACAGGGCGTGCAGGGAGATCACGGGGGGCCGGACGCCGGACTGTGAGCTTCGTGAACCCTGAGTGTTCACAGAGCACCGAGGACTTGACCGACCCGCACCAACCGTTCTGCATCTGCAAGGGAGCAGGACGGAGGCTGTGACCGGCCGCGTTCTGTGTCCAGGGACACCGCCGGGGCCCAGGGACAACTGGGCTCACACAAACATGTCCTCTGGACAGCGGGGTTCAACTAAACCCAAAACCGAGAGAAAAGAGGAAAATCTGCCAACGCTTGGAAATGAAGCCGTGTGGTTTAAAATCATCCATGATTAATCAATCATCAATCAATCAATCAATAAAAAAATCATCCATGATCAAAGGGAAATCTGCAAGGGAACTAGGAAAATATTTAAGACTGAATAAAAATGCAAATACACGGAGTTTGTAGGAAGCGGCTCCAGCCGCACCAGAGGGAAGCACAGACCATTCAGTGCCCCAGTCAAAGGAGGAGAAAGTTGAATTCGGAACCCGAGCTTCAGGTTAGAAAACTGGAGAAAGCCGAGCCCGGTGACCCAGGGCAAATGTGTTTTGAGTCGGT
This sequence comes from Canis lupus baileyi, assembly GCF_048164855.1. Classification (NCBI taxonomy): domain Eukaryota; kingdom Metazoa; phylum Chordata; class Mammalia; order Carnivora; family Canidae; genus Canis; species Canis lupus. The sequence goes on along the minus strand of NC_132852.1, from coordinate 47,427,977 downwards.
GTTTATGTCATTGGCAAAAATGTTGGTTTCTCCCCAGCCTCGTCTGCACTATGTCCCCCCGGCCCCCTTTCAGGCGGCAGTGGTTCCACCGCCTCAGCATCTTCCAGACCCGACGAGAGCACCTCCGATGGGTGCAAGGCAAGCTCTGGAAGTGGATTATCCTTGACCACGTTAGGTGGTGCCTTCCTTGTATGACGAGTTCAATAAAATCTTTAAAAACAGAGAATGGATATTGAATGTAAATTTGTGTATTGCTCATTTTATAGGATGGAAATGAGGTGTGGATGGGAACGGAGGGGCGTGGTTACGTTTCTGGTAATGATTTGAAAAGAATCATTGTGATAAACATATTGAAACATGGAAATGTCGTCTTGTTGCTAAAAGAATATACAGAGGGGACGCGTGGGGGCTCAGTGGCGGAGCGTCTGCCTTCGGCTCAGGTCGTGATCCCCGGGGGTCTAGGATCGAGTCCCGCATTGGGCTCCCTGCTCCCTGGGGAGCCTGCTT